>NC_054080.1:24387475-27084725 GCF_017639655.2 Falco naumanni | reverse complement strand
AAATTCACTTTTCATTAAATTTTTCACAGACCTACTGGAAAATAATACAGAAAAATAGCAATGATAATTACCTATCACAAACCATATGCTGTTTAAAAACTTTTGTTTGATAGATACAGAAATATGTATACTTTTAAAAATCAAAATCAGGCATATTGACATTCTAGAGTATAACAAAGTTTTACAGTATTTGGCTTTTTAAAATGTCCTATTCAAAGTGATGATAGTCCTTTGTTTTTCACTAGCACTTAGTATGACCTTTTTTTTATAAAATCTTACAGCATTCAAGATTCATTATGCTACCAAGAAAAAGCCCTAATGAAAAAATAAGGTACCAAAATAATGCTCATTACTAAAACTTTATTGGTAGTTGCAAGGAAATATTTTACATCTTACTGAGTAAAAACTGAAATTTATTTCCCTAGAAGAACAGATTGCCTCTGAAAACTTTAAGAAACGAAAAGCATTAAAACCTTTTCTACCTCCAAATAGAGCATCTCCCTCTGTATAGGTCTGTCTCTCTGTACCCATGATAAAGCAATCAAAGATTGTTCCAGAAGTAACTGTATGGTTTGCATGACTTTGTACATTAATGCCTGCCCTCCCGTTACTGTTTTGATAAATACTTTATATAATATGTTGCTTCTTTGTTGTACATCCTCTTTTTCCAATGTAGAATTAATCATACAACCAAACTTTTGAAAAAGGAGCAGTACATAGTAGTTTAAAATGCAGGATTTCTGGAAGAAAATTCTGAACTGCTTACTGGATCTGAGGTTAAAATTTCATAAGTGCTGTATTTTGCATTAATTTTATAATTGGTTTTAATTTTTTTGGGGGGGTGGGGGGATATAAAAGCAAATACAAACAAACAAACAAACAACAAAGGATGGCTCACTGGCCTCTAAAGGCATTTCCAACATTTTTCTTACAAAGGAAAAGCTGATAGTATATGAAACTTCTTTGTCTTGAACGGTACTGGGAGAACTTTTCTGTCTTCATCGACTTGCTGCTCTTTCCAAGTGTTGCTTATACCAGGAAGGTCAAAGAATAGAAAAAAATCCATTGTTCTCACACTGTTTCTGCAATTTATGTATGTATTTAATTAACCTTCACTTTCCAGCAGGGCTAATATTGGGCTTTTTTTTTTTTTTTTTTCCATTGTGTTAGAAATGTTCTTGAATGTTTTGACCTATATTAATTCTGCGTATCAGGAAATGCCAGCTATACAGTTTTGTAACTGGCAAATGTCCACAAGTCAAAAAAGCATTGCTGGAGTAACCAAAATATGGAAACAATTTTACCAAGAGTCATCAAAATCATTACATTTTACTTAGAATAGTCATCCTTTGAATAGCTCCCTCTAGCTTATATGTTGTTTAAAGAAGGGAAGCTGAAGACATAACTTTGGTTTCCCATGAGTGAATACTCAGCACTGTTTTAAAATTATATTAAGGAAATAAGAAAATAAATGTAAATACTAGGTGTCACACAGTGACTAAAGTCTTAAGAAATTTGACTCACTTCTCATTACTTCTGTGTTAACTGATCAGTCTATTATATCAGTCATCTACTATCTTGAAGAAAAGAACTTTTGAGGCTCTTCCTCCATACCAACATAATATACTGCTGGAACAGCTTGTTTGCTTGCTTGGGATTTCTACATACAGAGTCAAAATGAAACGTTTCTTTTTTCAGTCATTTTACTACATTGGAACTGCAGATGCAATCATCAGCAAAGGCAGGGTAATTATATATTCAGTTACTGCTTATGTGAAACTATTTTTCTGTTTCTTGAATAAAGATAAAACTGCCAATAAAACCTCTAAGTTACAAAATAACTGATGGAAAAACATGGTAGTGGGCTGTGTAATATGTCTAGGAACTGTTCCTCTGACTGGCAATCTGAAAGTGGAGGTACACATAGTGGAAATAGATATGTAGTGCTATTAATGTTGATACCTCTGTTTTCAACTTAAATATAGCTTAGTATTGAGAATTATGGCCTCTTTGCAGGACTAGGTGTCAGCTTTCACTGTATTTTTCCAAGTTATGGTTAAAAATCAAAGGCAGTATGAGATTTTTATAATTTTTCATATAACCATATATTCTGGGAATCCTGAATACAAGAAATAACACACTGAAATTATGTACTTTGCAAATTGTGGTTCTGGGAACTCAACTGAATTAATTGACAGTCTTAAGCATTTCAGAAAATAAGAGAACTTATCTGCATGGCTCTACAGGATGATCAACAAAATTGTATAGACACGAGAATAAAAAACTGCTGTCAAAGCTGATAAAATCAATGTGATTCCTTCACTCAAGTCCACATCCAGATGGAAATAAAAAATTAATGTTGTATTCTTGTGCTAAGCTCTATCCTAAAACAAGATGTGAATGAACTTATTCCAACACAGCCTGACTGTGACCAAAGTCACCATCAGACAGCTAACATTGGTATAGCTACAATTACAGACACAATTTTGTTGTTCAATGCACAGGTCTATATTCCCAGCTTGAGTAAAATAAGTCTGCCACTTTGGGGTGCATGAGATCCTTCTCTGTTTTTATCAAAGGTTTCAAAATGGCAAAAGTGCTTCTTTAATTTATCTTAGCACTAATATACACACAACACATGTATATGAATATTTTAGTGCCTGATGCACTACAGTCCATCCAATAAAAATCCAGTATTTCAGAAGTATGTTTCAGTGTAGAATGTAAAATTCACAGGCACTGTGAAGCAATTCCAATTGTAGACAACCAGTTCTATTAACCTTCAAAAATAAAAGATGTTCAGTACCCATTACTCCTCTCTCAAATATTTGAAATTTCATTAAAATCTTGCATTTTCTTTCACAAATACACTGCATCTATAGAAGTAATGTAAAAGCTGACTAAAGGAAAAAGAAATTTCCAAAAATTTCGAAGAATGCCATGAAATGGACAAAAATGAGAAAAGAAAAACTGCTGGTAATTTGAAGAAAACTTAACATTTTCTCTATTCCCATCTGAAGTAGAATAACATTCATAAATACCTGAATTGGAATATATACCTGCAAAGAGAATAAACCAGTGAAAATATTTTTTCTTCTGGAGCAAGGTTTTCGACTCTGCTTACTTTAATTAAACAAAGATTTTTTTTGTGCTTGTTCAGTGAATTCCTGCTTCTTGAATTTCCATATCCCATATGTATTTAATACATAAGAGTCAGGAAATGTCATAGTCAAGCCCAAAGCCAAATTCACTTTTTGCTAAAAAGACTGTTCGGTTTTGACTTAATGTCCATTGTGTGCTCTGTACGATTTGTACTTCACAACTCCAAGTTGACTTACTGCATTTGCTTTAATCAGTTTTGTTTTCACAAGGCCAGAGGTGTTCTTTTTTAATTAGCATAATGAACAAACAGGAGTTATCGCATATCTTAGTTTGTCTCTGTAGAAGAGTTCATTAAAATGACCAGATCTATCTTGTTAAGCAGGAATATTCATTCTGTGCTAACCCTTCCTCTGCTACATACAGCACAGAGCTACAGATAAAAGAATTTATTTTATTGCTGTCCCCCAGTACAGTTCAGCTAGTCAATACGTGAAGGCAGAACCTCAATCTGGGGAGTGTGGGTTGCTGTTCCTGCTGCCCAGCATGACCACCGTGCCTGGCACTGCAGACTATCTGCTCCTGGCTCCCTGTTTGGCGCTTCATGCTGTCAGGTGTGCTGCTCATGGCATAAGGTGTCACCATGTGTCCAAGACACATAGGTCCCACGTTTTTAAAACGTAGAGTTGACGAACCACAAGAGCAGAAATAGTAACTTAGTTTTTTTACTTTATACTTCATGAACTTCGAAATGCATTGATGGTTCTCCAAGTCCTGAGAAAACAGTGAACCTGCAAAACTGAATTAAGGTTTTTATAGGACTTGTTTTCTGATGGGGTTTCAATGAAACATACTTGGAGGAACCTTACAACTCCTGAAAAAAAAAAGCAAATATTTCTTTCAGCTTATTATTTTAAGCCACCACAAATCAAAAAAATGTTCACTTTAAGTTTCTTTCCATAGCTTTGATATAATTTTCACACACCTGCATTTTTATCTCATGTAGCTATGTCTATCACAGCTGTGTGAAATACTGCCAGGAACTGTGAAATATTTCCTAGAATATGTACGTTCTTCTTTCAAACGCCTCACATAGCAACTGATGTTTAATGTGCAATTCAGCTGGGGTCTGTGAATGAAACAAGGACCAAGGAGCAACCTCAATCATATCTTCAGAGAGACTGGATCCTGTGTCGAGTAAACACCACACATATGCACCAGTAAGCCTGATACAACAGAGGGTCTGCGCAGGTAGAAAAAACAACTTCTGTAGATTGTACTGCCTGCCCCAAGCAGTCTTCACCACAGCAGCAGCAAGACACTTCACAGTAAGAGCAGGCAGGGATGATTTATGGGGTTGTTTCTTGTCCCTGGCCAAACTCCTCCTCAATACTAACACCTTGGTATTCTGATGGCACACAGAGTGGTGAGGTCCTCTTTTGTGCTTCCCTTGAAATGGATTATCTCATAGTGACATAGTCCTCTTGTAAGAACTAATGCCTTTAGATAAATTGGTAGATAACCTAGAATTGAGAGTGACAAGGTATTTTGTTTGGTTTTAATGTGACTGCAAAGGAACCTTCTCAAGGGATACTGCTGACACAGAGTAAGTATTAACTCCAGAGAAAAGCCTAAAAAGGTTGGGGAGAGGAGAGAAAAAGAGATTGTCCTCTTCTCCAGACTTTTCTCTTTCTTCCAATGAAGTTATAGCAAGAGGGTTCCATATATCTTGCCAACCCCCAGCTATCACTTTTGCCTTTTGATCATGTCCTAAGTGTCACACTGCTCTGCATGTGATTGCAGAGCTCTTAGATCAGACAAGCACTGTATTCACTTCTCTAGGTGATGAGGCTTGCCTGCAGGAGGAAAGACCAAAGGGGATGCTGAATTGTTCTTCAGTACTTGTATACCGCGTACTGCAAACACTGCAACAGCTGTTACACACTGAAGAAATGTGTAGCTGAGGTCTGGTAACGTTATGAACATTTCTCACAACACTGAACAGTAAGATGAGAAATGCTGAAGCAGACAAGGTATAAACAAGAGGACAAAGTGGGTGAAAATAAATTATAAAATTGTTCCTATAATATCTTTTTAGGAACTACAAATTACATATTGTAAACAATGGATAATTAGTTATCAAGAAAAAAAATTCTGCACCAAAATACAATGTGCTGCAAAAGCATTGCATTGATATTATTACTTGGGTTAGAACAATTGAATTCTAAATTAGAATTGATTTTTCTAAGTCAAGAAAACTTGTGGCTAGTTCTGCAAATTGAAGTCCTAGGTATATAAAAGCATAAACAGGTAGCTAGCAAGTCAGTCCCAAAGCCAGTTCAATTAGACATCTACAAAACTTTCAGTGCATTCTTTTTAGAATATTTACTTTCAAGAAAGCTGTGTTTTGTAGACATGATTAAAATCTTTTAAACAAACAGTGTACTATAAAACAATAATGACCTTCCAGATACATGCCTAGAAGTTTTGTACTTCATTATTAGCAATATTAGTGATACAAAAGAAGAAAACATTGCCTTTGACCAAGCAAGAAAGAATCAAGGGAAGAAATCATGTATTATTCATGTATTATTTTGATCCTGAAAAAACTTTTTCTTTTATTTTCAGAATGAGGAAAAAAAGCACTATTGGAAATGTGAAATCTGTTTTGTTACATAGGCTTGATACTGAGGCTTCTGTAAAGTTGCAGTGGTCACCAGTATCATTTCTTCAACAAGGTTTGCAAGATTGGATTCATTGCCTGCAGGATTTTGCTAAAATGAACTGTATGGGACCTGTCTTGAAGAGGTTTTAGTGAAAATCAAATAGAATAAATGCCTTAAAAGCAAGCACTGAAATCTCTATAACAATAACAAAGGGATGGTTATGTAATAAATCTAATAATCTATCTTTAAAATGTGCAGCAAAGAAGAAAATGATTGACTTAGAGTGCTGAGAAACCTAAATGAGTATTAAGATTCACAGGAGTTAAATTCCTACTTTCAGAGAAGTATTCATGCAAATAATAAGACACTATGCCTTCAATGTCCACATTCATCAGCCTCTGAAAGAAAGATACAATTCATTAACCATATCTTAAGGAACGTCTCAAAAATTAAAAGTTCAAATTGTCCTAAAAGAAGCAAGGATTTATTTTTTTCTTATTGCATGTCTTCAAGTTGGTTCTAGTTGCCCTGAGCCACAGCTTAGAGTAGCCTTTCAGTTAAACAATTTCTGAAGTTTTTTGTTGGGTGCTTTTTTTGATGTGTGCCAAAGATGTCCAATTTATACTTTATTCATACTATACAATTGATTTCTGTGATTATGGTCACAGTATTCGTTGGCAGGGATAAATTCTTTTGTTATACTCCCACGCAATGCTATTCATCTTTAGGATCAAACAGTATTTGAAAAGGTTCCTATGGTGAGTAGGCTCAAGGCTTTAATAACCTTCTAACTCACACAGTACAAGTATTCATCCCACCCGATAGACCTCTGTGTGAGAGCTGCCCGATGTGAAAGCATCAAGTCTCATGGGTTGTTATTTTAGGCCTTGTATTTGTACCAATTAAAGTCATATGAAATGAATTAATTGTGTAGCAAATATGTTATCAGTGTGCCTTGCAAGCATTTAATATCTATGTTGGGTTCACTTTGCAAAGGGCAGATGATTTATGTGGAAATTCAAGATTACAAACTGTTGTGTCTTACAAAATCAGAAGTAGACTTTGGCAGTGAGCCAACAGCAAGATCTGTGTGCTACTGATGTTCCACTTATGCCTGTTATTTTGGAATTTTACAAAGTATTGAGCTATATTGAGAAAGAGTGGTAATGAAAAAATAAGAGGTTGTTTGAGGAGTATCCTACAGTATCAATGCTAAGCCTTGACCACTGACCACACAAAGATCTTAAGATCTTCCCAGCAAGAAACAGCTTTTTACACTGTTCTTTAGTGACCTGTCCCAGAAAGATCCAGGGGTTGACTTCTGCATGATGCTAATATGTGAAAATCCCTCTTCCTGTCTTTGAAAGGACCTCTAAATTCTAGCTTATGTTCTTAATCTGATTTTCCAGTCTACTAGCAACAGCCTAATGTCAACAAGGCAGTAGATGTTACCTTACCCTCAAATGATGTTTATTTTTGTCAGAGTGTTCAGGCAAAGTCTGTGAAGCAAGCATCACCTAAGTAAAACCTTTTTTGTATTGTATGTAGTGACAGATACCACAAAACCAGCTACAGTCTTCTGTTCATGTGTTGTTTCTCACAGAAAAAGCAAAAGACTCATCTTGTTCATATATCTTTCTCCTCTAATTCCTTGTGTTTCAAACAAACAGAGCTACATGTTCTGATAATGGAAAGGTGAAGGGAAAGTATGGGCCGCATTTGCATGAGACGTGTTTTTCACGCTTCTCTGCAAAATACTGTCCTTTCCAGCAAATGGACATGAAAATATTAAGCAATGTATGTAATCTTTACTTGCTTTCAGCATTTATCAGCTATTAATGTCTTAACACAAACCCAATGTCTATAATACTTGTGTGAAGATAGATCTTGTGTCCATATTTCACCATGGTCAGGAAGGATCGTCAAATGTCTCTAAAGGGACAAACCTTGTCTTGTTCCGAATGCTGTCAGCATGAACATGGCTAAAGAAGACAATTTTAGATGGCTACAGAGGCAAAATCACAACTTCTTTCAGAGAAAGACTAATAGCAGCTGAGCAAAGAAATTGATTAAAATATTTATCTTCAACTGTTCTAGGATCTAAATATAAGTCTTAGTAGAAATAGTTTTAATTTTTGACAAAAATTTTTCCAACACTGTAAAGTGAATAAAGCAAAGTAGTACAGTGCAGGGGATAATCTCAAGCACAACATTAAATTCTAAACTAAGAAAAGAAAAAGGAAGGAAGAAAGCAAGGAAGAGAAATATTTTTTAAAGTCCCAAATGAAATTTGCCTTAAAAAGTAAATGAAATTATTAAATCTGTACCATAACCTTCAAGGAACTTCTGAGCACTGTCATGACACATGATCTTCTGTATGAATGGTTACTATACTTACAACAAACAGATGATCATGTAGACTTTCACAGCACCTGAGTCAAAGAAGCTTACTCTGCTTATTTTATAATAAATATAGCATTTTAGACAGGCAGGAATTCACTTTTACTATCATATTTTATTAAACTTTTTTAGATATTTGATAATATTTTTTTTTGCATTTTAGTGTACCTTATTTTTATAAACTCTACTTACTTTTTTATTAGACATAAAAAAGCTTTTTCTGAAAATTATGTAAACTTTTACAAAGTATTCAATCACTTTTCACTGTTAATGCTAATTAATACAGAATAAGTGTTTGAACTTGCTTTTAATAAAACTCCTATTATTTTATTTTTCTTTTCAAAAGACAGACATGTATTTTTCCACATATGAAGCATTCTACTGTTCCAGTTATAAAAACCAAACTTTGTGTTTAGTCCTAAAGCATAACTTAAGTAAGAAGTTTTTAATTTCCCTGATCCAGGGAAATATGTTTCAGAATATGAATTAAAAATACATAGTACATTCCAAAGCAATTCTTTCTTTGTCAAGAAACCTAGCTCAGGATGGGAAGAAAGGAAGTGAAGGAATGTGTGGACTGTGAAGATAGGTCCAAGTATTGAAGTGTTATCACTGACTCTGAGTTTGTAATACCAATTCAGTCGGTCTTCTTGGTGTGAGCCTGTAAGTACATCTAAGTGTGAAGCCAGGTGCATGAGCACAGGATTCAGTACCCTTTTTTACCCCTATTTCCTCAGTGCAAGAAACAAAAGCAGCAATTTTCTAAGACAAGGTAGTCTCTGTCGGGATCTAGTCGTGTTTTACAACGTGATTCTTATCTGGAACAAAATGTAATTTGCAGGACAGTCACATGTTTTGTATTATGCAGTGACGCAATCCTTAACTTTTCAAAGTACCTTTGACAAGATTCCGAGAGTCAAGATGTATGTATAATTATGATAATTATTTAAAAACAAAAGGGAAGTAATGCATTGTTTCTATTTTTCCTCTGGCATAGAACATATAGACAAAACAGATTAACAGATTCCTCTGTAGACATGCATTGAAAGATGAAGTTTCATGGAGACTCATAAAAAAGCCATCAATATACTGGAAAAGTCATAGCATTGCCATGAATCCTGGAAGACCATCATCAATTTCAGTATGTGATGAAATTTACTTCAAAAAATTATGCATTCAGTAGATTACTAATCAATGATCTGAACAGTTTATTCCTAAATCAATTCATTTTAGTATGTTTTTAAAATGTATTTGCAATACAGTCTAGTTAACGTTCAACTCTGAAAGTACTGCAACCTACCCTGCATTCAGGTACTTAATGCTTAATACACTTCCAACTAGCAAAGCTATACATTCATAGGAGAAATTCATTTATGACTATGTGAGGAAAGGAAATTTCATTTTTACATTTCATTGGAAATACAACATTATTCAGTTTTTCGTGAGTGGACTAACTGGCTACTGGCTCCTTCAGCCAAACAAGAGACAGAGAAAATGCCAGGTGGTGAATATAATTAGTCAACAAATACAAAGTTCAGACACTTGCCTTAGAATGTCTGCATGTTATCTGCAAATTGAAAATGCAGTAATAAAGTGGGTTTTTTTAAATTACTTTAAGTACTGAATACATTTGAGGGAAGTCATGAAGGTCATAAAGTACTTCCCTTACTCAGTAGTAGTAACAAGGAAGCTAGTAATGATCCTACAGTATTTTCTCAGGGAGGATTTCTATTGGCATAAGAAAACTGCTTTGTGTTGTACATATCAAATATGTTGTCAGTATCTCCATTATTAGACCCAACAAAAGGCGAAGGCAGCAGAATTGACTCTTTACTTTCTATAGAGCATGTTAATGCAAAACTGTGATTCAGCAAACACATTTCTGAGGCACCAAGCTTTTGGCCTGGGAGAGCTCTAAATTGTTCATTGCTTACTTATATTTACTGAGCAATATTTACATGAAAGACTTGAGAAGCTCAGCCTTCAGGATTTCCTGTATCTCTCGGAGATACTGTCTCCCACTGAAACTGTGAGTTATTCCAACAGCTCTGTGCTGGAAGATAATGTTCTGCTGTACTATTTCTGTGTGTTGTATACATTTTACTTGGGATAAAATGCATAAACAAGTCCCAGATTTAGGCCTGCTCTGTGCTGGCTGTTTGTTTGAATCATTACATCAGTAAGTCAGACTCAACTTTACAGCTGGATAAATAAACCAATCTCAGACCATGTCAACAGAGACAGGAGCGACAACAGGAGCATGTATGAATAGTGTAAGATCTTTAAAATTAAGAAAGATCTATTCATTACAGTGGCATTTTTTCTTTATTGTTTATAAAACATTTTTTCCATTCCTTATGGCAGCTTTGAAGACTTCCATTTGAGCAGAGGCCTTACTTAAGTTCACTGCCATAATTTCTACACAATTACCACATATGTACTAATGTGTGTGGCACTGTTTCTAAAGTGTATTCTGCAAAACAGCCTTCACTCCTTTTCAAAAGCAAGGCTCACAATGATGCAGCCTTACACTGACTTTACCTGCCCCATGCCTAGACTAAAACAGAGGAAGAACAGATGCAAATTTATTTTAACCCATTAACTATTATACAGAGCAGCAGTATCATCTTTTTAACTGCCTTTTCAACATTGTTATTATGACTTTAAAGAAGTGCAAAACATTCGTTAGATTCCATAACCAACATGCAAACAAATCAGAGGAATATTAATTTCTGGGGAACCTTCATAAATAGAAATGGAATTGCACAGCCTGCCAAGAAGATTAAGGGCTGCTTTTCTCTATCTTTTTCTACTTCTGAAACTCTGTTATTGTGGTGGGGAAAGTGATAGCTGTTGGTATCCCCAGAGAATACTTTCATTTTTTTCAATCATGTAAATTTCATTTGCTCAGACATCTATAACGAGACAGAGGTAGCTTACAATAATTTACATTTCAATCTCCCAAATGCATGTGAAGTGGAAAACAGTTCTGTGACAATAAAATTTTATTAGCTGAGCTAAGTGTAATTTACAGTTAATATATGAAAAACTTCTCAGTTCACTTCGTTCTGTCTGATAAGGCAGAAAGAGCGATATATTAACACAATGGATCTGTGAAGTGGTTAACGCTGTTTACTTAACATGTCTATTACACATGGAATTTTAGTTTGAGACTTTTTCAAAGAAAGTGACATCAACAATTGACAGTTATGATTTGGCAGCTAGGTGATTTAATTTTTTTTGCATAAATGAAAATCAAAATCCAATTAAATTTTACTTCCTAGCTGAACTATTTATCACTGACAGAAAGCTGGGTGAAGACTACTGGTACTTGGGTAGGCCATATTTTAGTGTGATGAAACTGAATTGCTTAAATATAATACAATCTGAAGATAATATCTTCTATTTTCTTTTTGTTGTTTACAGATAGCAGCTAGTAGGTATCCATCCTGAACAAAAGTATTTAACAGTAACAAGGCTGAATTCCTACATTACTTAAGGAAAATCAAGATGACAAACTACAAGTTCATCTTCAGCTCTCTTGAGAAGTAACAGTTCCCACAAACAAGATTAATTTAATAAAATAATAATAATAACTTAATAATGAACTTTACCAAGTTTAATATTAGCTTTAGGTTATTAAATTGCAAATGTTCTGTAAAAAGAGTACACACTTTTGCCATGAATACAACCCATGAAAACTGCATTTTCTGAGTCAATGTGCACCCTAGCTCCCTGTATATACTCAGACATTCTCTGCTTACTGCACTGATGTACTGGTGTA
This sequence comes from Falco naumanni, assembly GCF_017639655.2. Taxonomy (NCBI): domain Eukaryota; kingdom Metazoa; phylum Chordata; class Aves; order Falconiformes; family Falconidae; genus Falco; species Falco naumanni. The sequence continues at coordinate 27,072,776 of NC_054080.1, read as the reverse complement.
GCAAAAGCAGTGGTGAAAATGACAGAAGCTAATGCAGAAACAGCCCAACTCACTGCAAAAGCAAGACATCCACCTATATTTAAATGGTTGTGTGCAGCATAGATTTAATCTCCTTAATTTGAAGGATAGAGGGTTGAAAGCTTAGTAACAGAATGGTAAACAACACTTTTCCAAAGTTAAATAGTAAATTGTATCTTACTGGGAACAATGAATTATAGCATAAATTATGATTTAAAAGTCCTGGCGCCTACTACCCCTAGCCACTGTTTGTATTTTATACTGCTTGGGATAGTGATATTTTTTATGAAGGCAAAAGAAAGTTGATAAAGAATCCCCAGTTAGAGCAATTTGATTACAATACTTGTTCATGCTTTTCCATCATTACAGGAGCTCACATGACAGTTTTGCATGCATAGCCTATAAGCATGATTTGTGGGAGCTTTATACCCCTAGCTTACACACAGTCAACACAGACTGTAGACATGCCAGTGGCCTTCAAGTACCACATATCTTGTATACATATTTGCATTTATATCCCCAAGTGTTAATTTATACAATAAAAAGGAATGTTTGAAGGCAAAATAAACACATGCCAGGAGTTACTGAAAATACTACAAACCCATCTTATACATCTGAAACTGCAGTAGACCATGGAAGCTATAATAAATGTAATAAACTTTTTGTATAAAACTATTTTTATCTGGATATGTCTTTCAAAGATTCCCTTTTTTTTTTTTTTTTTCCTTTCCCACCCCCCACCCTCCCCAGAACCGCAACTTGAGAGAGCATGGCATGTATGCCTTCAGTGTGCAGAAAGATACAGATTTTCTGCAGTTTGGGATCTGATATATCTCTGCTAGTGTAAGGAGTTGAACTTAGAAATGTATCTGTACCTTTGGAAATCCATGTCCTATAAAAAGTGCATGTATGTAGCAAAGGGAAGATTTGTAACAGTAAACCAGAATGTCATTTTTTGCAGCCACTGGCCGTAAACATGTTGTTTTCTCTTTTCCTGAATGTTGAGCTTATTTGTTGCCTGTGGCAGTGCTCCTTGCTGGGAGGCAATGGAGGTGGGAGGCAGCGGAGCATACCCTCCTCTGTTGGGTGTCTCTAGCATGTTCTGGCAGAGTGCATAGCAGTGCTGCTCTGCAGAGATGCAGCATGCTGGTGTTATCTCTCAATTGTCATCTTTCTCATGAAGACCTCCAGAGCAAATGACCTTTTGGACTGCCTGTATGAAAACTCTGCTTTGCAGTGATACAGCCAACCACACAACCAAGAAATGACTTGTTCTCTTTTTATTTCAGATGACAACTGCAAATAGCTGGTATGCTACCAGAGAGACTAATGCATGGAAACAAATTAAACCTGATAAACCACTGCTGGACCAAGTCAGACCCTTCACTTTATATCAGGAAAAAATGCAGTAGGAAATATATGTGAACATTTGGCTAGTCAAAAGTTTTTGTTATGATATATTTTATCAATTTCATTTAGGGGCATTTTTTTTCCCAACAAAATATGCAACTAGTGACAAGCTACCTATTCCAGAAACTATATGTATGTTATTAGTTTAAAAACATCAGATCTCATACACACATGGGCTGTCGTACTCTCAGACTTCGGCAAAAGGAAATGCTTGGATTTGTAGGCAAAGTCGGAAAGTACTAGTACTGCTGACTCTGCTTGAGGGAGCCACATAACCAATGCTGGAAGTCTCTGGCATTATCAATACATCCATAGGCTACGATCACCATATATTAATGATAAGAAAGGACTAATTACTTCATTTGTGCCTGAAAAGGTTATGTTTGCAAAGTGCATTACCTGGTAGAATAAATGGGCTATTTTTTTCTGTTCCTGGGTCTATTCCTACAAGCCAGCTATGCATTTGTTTCCAAGCTGATACATCAATTGCAATGTTTTCTTTTCTTTCAGAGTTCTGTCTTTACTATGTATTTATGGCAGGGTTTATTACTTATTTTTACAAAAACTGTAAGAAATAAGATATAAGACACTGTAGACTTCATAAAAGAACTCATGAACAGATAAAATTGTGTTTTGTTGTTGAACAACCGCTCTCACAAACTCAGAAGAGAACTGTTATTTTTCCACCACATTCTGTTTGATCACCTTTCTTCTGCATTTTCTGTTCTGTTAGAAGTAGAAACAGAATTTCACAGATCAAGACGTAAATTGCTGCAAAAATACCTTTACCTCTTGATTAGTTTCTTTAAAGAGTTTGTATCGTGGACTTGCATACAAATTCATGGCACTGTAATTACCGAGGTACACCAACATAATGCACTACACCTTATACACATTAAGGATTGCATTAATCTGCTCCTGCACCTCATATTGCCCTCCTACATGTTTCTCTTGGCAGTAGACATTGTGATTAAAATAATAAAGCAACATTCTGCTAACAGCAAGTGGCCAGTGCACCAAATACTTAAGTAATACCCACCTTCAAGCTTCTAGACTCAGACTTTTGAACCCATTAAAAGTCACTTTTGTTTCTTAACAATAGCTGTAGTGTTGTTAGATACTTAAGTGTCCATGGCTTACACTCGCTTACTTTCTGACAGAGGATCTATTATTACTCCCTATTCTATAGAACTAGGACTGTCAGCCATTACAACACTACATGCTAATTAAGTTTCCATATTCAGCTTCATTCACTGTTTTAACCTTCTGAACATGGCTAAAATGTGATGTGGAAAGAAAGGCTTACATTGGTTTAATAGTAGTCTTCAACATATTAATTCACAAGCTGAAGGTTTAAGGAGGTGGGGGTTGTAAAGGTATTATGAGCATCAGTAATTTCTGCTTCTACTCTGTACTGCTGAATACCTCTGATAACAACAGAACTATTTGCATCACATTACTTCTAAAAGACACTTATGAGATGTAGATACAAGTAGTGATAGAACTTATACTCTTTTCCTGGTTTAGAGAAAAATTATCTAGTTACTACTGTGGAAATCAGCAATTTCAGATTCAAGACAAGCATTCACAATATCAGACAACAACACTGATATACTTGCATTTCATTGTAGTAAATTTGACTTGCCAAATAATGCCCATTATGTATAAGATCAGATTTATTCATGCTGTCTGAAGACACTGAAAAATCATATTGTAGAATTTAACATACAAGCATTACAGTGATTAATTTCTAACTTCTCATGGAACCACGCTGTGTATAATTTATAAGTGTAAAGGAACATGTCTTAAAGAAACTTGTCCCAGCTCCTTTTAGAAATCCAACACAAAACACGCAACAAGCTAGAGTGAGGGAGCGTGATGGTATTGCTTGAGAATGCAAAGCCATCTATACATGGCTGTTAGGCTAGCAGGTCTTGTGAGAGTCTGACAAAATGTTTCAAGGACATAAAGCTCAAGAATGGACGCACAAAGCAAAAAGTTAATAAAGGAATTCTGACAACAGGAGGAGAGAGGAATATACATGTGTGAAAATTCATGAAAGAGGCAGAGTGGTAATAAACTGGGAAAAGATCACTTCATGGAAAACTTCAGCATGAGAAAGAGTAAGGAACTGGCAAACAAAGGACTTTTGACAGTGGGACTCTTGCTGACCCCTGCAATGGAACAAAGAGCATCTCAGCAAAAACCATTGGAGCTGACCAAGGAAAGCCATATAAAAATGAGGGTATTAAGGTGCCTGAGCTTGTTGTGGTGGGTATTTCCTTTCCATTCATAACATCCAATTCATAAATGCAGTCCAGTGAGCTGGAGTGTATTTCTTTTTCAACATAGCAAATTTCAGGTTTTTTAGAATAATGCTGTAATATCAGAATGTATGAGAAAACAGAGACAATTCTACAGTTTATTCTCAAATTTTGCAGTGTTATTATTATTCTAACTGGAAACTCATTTCTGAAAACCCAGGAGATATTCTTTCTTTACACTTCCAAGCTGTTTTGAGTGAGTATGAGCAGGAATTTGGAACTTTCTGAACAACAGAAGGGTTCCAGCTGGTAGTTGATAGAAATAGATTGTCAGCCAAAACAGGAAGAGTAGTAAGAAGCCAAAGTTTGGAGGACTGTATTTTGGTACAGCATGTATTACCCATATGTTTGTACATACAAAGATCCATGTACACACATGCGCTCAGTCAATATCAGCAATCTAGGTAAAGGAAAACAACATCTTGCAATGAAAATGGAATACTGTGTGATGCAACAACTGTCACTGAACATACCCACCTCATGAGTTATTCTCCATTTCAAAATAAAGCTCAGTATACAAAAGACCAGAATGAGCAGGCAATTTAGAACTTTTACTGCATGCTATGATGATGTGCTGGAGCAAGAAAGGTCTTGAGCAAGACTTTCCTTTGTTGGACAGATGCATTTTTTGGATTATGTGATGGCTATATGACTGGCAATGTTACACATCAGTTACAGATGAGTAGATGCTAATTAATTACGCCACAACGAGTACATGACATTTTCTGCTTTGTGTATTTCCGTCAATACTTGTTACACTTTGTCACAGATTAAAATTCTTCCTTATTTCTCACGTAAATAACCAATGCGCTGCTTACAACCTACACAAATCCCCATATCAGACAGTTGTGCTTGCCACAAACAAGAGCTTTCCATCCATGCAAAAGCTGAAACAGAGCAAATATTTAGAAAGACAGCTGAGAGTATTTTACAGCTGATTCATTCACACAACTTAATATTTTGTTGGCAGTGGCTTCCTCATTAACATACTAGTCCATGATTAATATTCCCTCAAGATATACGTTTTATTGAATAATAATAAAAAATAATCTTGTTTACATATTATTCCAGAGGGCACTGACTACTGCAAAACAAGACATGAATGAGTTCTTCAGAAAAAAATCAACCAAACAAACAAAAAAACAAACATACAAACAAAAATCCCCAACAACACACACCATAAAAAAACCCTGTATGTAGCAGTACAGAGTGGAGTTATACTAAATTGACTATCCATATAGAGTTCTCAATTGATTTTTATAGGAACATTTTTGTCATTTTGGCTAGTTGCTATGGCAATTGGAATTCTGTTTTTGTTAATACAATAAAAAATCACTTCACCAACGTGATAGAAAGTCGCTAATACTATACGACTTTTATCAAATTAGTACCTTTCTCATGGCATTAGAAACTCAATAGAGTACGGGAAAGTCACTGATCCCATGGCAAAGTCCCTAATCGAAAGTAACAGTTACTGGTGTGATATGAAATATGTATTATTTCACAGGACTTCAAGCTTAATTTCTTAAAACATTACCTGTTCTGGAAGACTGTTGCTGGTACAACCATAAACAGCTGATTCTTTGTTGAAGAAATTAGGTTTGGAGTTTATAATTCAGATTTTTTTTTAAGTTAAAAAGAAAATCTACAAAATTCATACAATTATAATAAGTGCATGTTTAGGCAGGGCCTGACCTAAAGGATGCTATAGAAAATGTAAAAATTTCAGTCGAGTTTTGTGGGTTTAACCCTTTAATAAGTAGATCGTGCATAGATAGACAAATAATTTAATCAAGTCCTCTGTGTAAGAGCCAGAAAGGTGATCAAGTGATTTGAACATATTCACATACATTTCAAAATAATTTTCAAGTCATATAATTTGTCATTAGTCATAAAGTGGTTTCAATTCACTCTTTTAAAACCCTGATTGAGAATTTGAGGGGGAAAAAAATATTGCATTGAAGAATTATTTTGCTTATCCTTATGCAAACTGATTACTATCGAACAATTATTTTTTTTTAAAACTTGGTTAGAGCTTTCCTTTTGATTAAATCTGGATTAATTTCCATTATTCAAAACAATCTGTAACAAAAAATACCTAGAAAACTCATTGACATATTTTCCAGTTTAAAACTTTTAAAAAGATGTTAATTTAGCCTGCCGTAAAATATCTGCTTATTTCTGAAGTAGGTTATGGGTATGAGTGAACTATGATTGTCCTTATCTTAGAACCATATCTAGGGCATCAATATCCTGAATTACAACACTAAAAATTAAAAATAAACTGGAATAAAGAGACAAAACATTAAGAAATATGAACATGCAACCTCCAGGCATAAGGTGTTCTGTAACAAGTGGAAATGTTTTCCTACGGTGTCAATACATCGACAATTGCTTACTAATGATTTTCTTTTACAGAATGGATACTCAACCTCTTGCAGAATTATTTAGCCTCTTACAGAGATTACTGACCTTGACAGGACATTAATCTTATTCCGGATAAAAATTCCCCTGCCATTTTCAGGAGAAATGCTGTGCTTCTGGAACAACACTCCCAGACTTCAATGATTAGTTGACAGTATGTGCTCTGTCCCAGAGTGCACAGTCAATATACAACGTCTTATCTCTCAAGTGAACAGATAGTTTGAAGTCTCTCAAGTCTCAAGCTTTGCATTGTACATCAATTAGTTCATGTTTACACAGCTGTATGAATCAAGCTGGCTTCTGGTCACAATTATCAGCTTTTTTTATCTTGAAGTCATTGGTATGGATTATACTGGAATGTTTCCTGCAAAGTTCTGCAGAGGAAAAAAATGTTGTCATCCTCGCCACCAAACGGTTACAAAACCAGCCTTCATTAGCATTGCATATGTCGTATCCACATTAGCTTCAGACTGGGAATTATTTGGTAATGTGGTATTAACCATTCGACTGGAATTTCAGTCCAGTAGTTTATTTAGAGATTACTTGTATCTTATTACTTTGGGACTACAAAGCTAATGGAACATTTCCTTTTGAAACCATTAGGTGGCAAAGCTTTTAAGAAATGGTTTGTACATTTCAGTCAAGATAGTATTTAATTACTTGTTATTAATAGATTTGATTTGAATTCCATATTTTGCTCATTTAGTTTGGCAAGAACATTGCTTAAAACTGGAAACGTGTTTCCTTGACAGTGGAGTTCTAGTCCCCACAAGTCCCACAGTGAATCATGAAATGCAGTCACCACGCAGTGGTTCGACAGTGACTTAGAGACAGTCCTTGGCCTTCCCAATCTTCTGGTCTTGCCATAGACAATGAGAGCTTCAAAAAGACCCAGTCATGTATTGACAGTCTCTTCAATAGTCATGTGCTGTTATTTTCACAGAACATATGACAAGTGAAGATACACTACCTAGAAAAGGTGACCAATGCCCAACAGGATGTGTGTGCTCTTCCTAGGGTTTACGGTATTTTCATCACAAACATTTTTGCAGATGAAATACTGCAGATTCCAAAGGGAAGTAACATCCTGATGTATAAACAGAACAAAAAAAAACAAAAAAAGCAAACAAGAAAACCCAAACCACAAAACAAAAGACTGCAACACCAGTCTTATCAGTTCTGTCATCTTTAAAGCATCTTTGCAGCTTATTTTACAGAATTGACTACTTCTTGATATATATTTAAAAGTAACCTGTTTTATAAAGTTCAGCAAGCTTAAGAACAGCACAGAGAGAAAAATAATAACGTTTTCCAATATAATGACATACATATGTATATGTGAAGATATATTTAAGGTTATATGTGTGAGATACAGATCTACAAAAATAATAGTGAATACACATTTAAATACCAACTCTCCGACTGACAAAATTTCAACATAGGCAGTGCATAAAACAGGAGGATGCCAGAAATACAACTGTTGCTGTGAAATCATATATATATATATATATTTAAAAAAAAGAAAATTAAGACAATTATGTAAGTTGAGTAGAACTAGTTGTAAGTTATCTTCTGCACTGTATATTTGACAAGCATCTGTGTTTAAATTATCTAATTAATATTCTGGCATACTAAAATAGTAACTGGGTTTGTGTGTATTTTTCCATGTATCTCTTCCAGACACTGAAGTTTTCCCTCTATTTTCACATCACCCAAAGCTTTTCCAACAAACATTACTAGTAGTAGGTAATAACATTACCTCTTTTCTAATCTGTTCACCCACAGATATAAAAAAAGATTTTTAGTTTCAACATATCTGATATAAAAATTCTAGATTCTTATCTTAATTTTATTGATGATGTGGCCAGATCCCTAAGCTAAACTTGAAAAAATGTTATTTTTTTCAACAGTTGGTCTCTTCACCATACATACTCGTAGAGATCATAATATTGTTTGGAATCAATGCAGACAAAAATGATAGACCTTATCCAGTGATAATCATCAAACATCACCTCCAGAAACTGCTGAATAGTCTTAAGAAATAACGAGTCAGTTGGGTATAAATTGGCACTATTTATTATAGTATAAATAAAGCCACAGTAAATTCTAAGGGTTAGCATATCACAAAGATTTGTGCTACTACTGTGCTCCTTTCTGTTGTTACAGACATTTGAGATACCTCCAGCCAATGCAGCTGATTTTAAATTTATGTCTGAAAACATACATGTATGATTGAAAAGAGATTTCTGTGGTTCACAGAAGTATTCTGGAGAAAGAAAATACCTCTGCTACCAGAAAAACTTCTCTGTGTATTTATCTGATAGGAGATACTGTTAATTCTCAGAGATATGTTTGATGAAGCACTTTTTAGCAGCTTCCCCACCAGAATGAGAGTGAAAAATAAACTGCAAAGTATAAAACTTTGCTAGTTCTAGTTCTGATCACTTGAATAAAATTTTGCACCATAATGACAAAACAAACTGTGCAAATATTTCTCATTTTCATGATGTAGGGGCAAGGTACAAAGGGGAAGAAATGCTGATGGAAGTTCCTTTTGGTGAAGCACAAGCTACAGGGATAGTATACACACTGAGAGCCAAGTCAGTCAGACAGACTGAAAATTATCAGTCATAGTCAATTCCCAGATAAATGATTTATTCAGTAAAACTATCAAGATGACCTCAATAACATATTCCAAAAAAGACTGGTATATTTCATTTTTTCCCCCAATATTTAAAAGCTGTCTACTTAGGGAACTGTAAACCCTTCAGCCTGGTGGTGATCGTAAAAAAAATAATGAAAAGTGTCTTTATGACTAAAAAAAACAACCACAAGATATAATAATGACAACAAGCATGGTTTCTGGGAACACAGGTCTTGTTAAACATATTTGTTGTCCTTCTATTAACTGGCTTATAAATCATGTAAATATAAGTGATTCTATTATTATAGTATATCTGCACTTCTTCATGGCTTTTGACACAAAATTATGAGTTTAAAAGCTTGTATTATAAGAAAGTAACAGAGAACATACAAAAGTAAATCAGAGCCAACCCACTATATTTAGCAATCTGTCAATGATTAGGTGTCAGTATGCTGGGGATTTTCTAGCAGCACTTACCAGAGATTAATTTTAGGTCTAAATCTACTTAATAGTTTTATAAATTGGTTAAAACCAAAGAAAATTTTTAGAACTTACATTTGTAGGATTGTGAAGAATGAAAGCAGATTGTGCAACAGCATAGTTTGTTTAATCCGAAAGGATTGAAGCATAGGGAAATGCTGTATAATGCTTTCTATGATTATTTGGTAAAAAAGAACAACACAATTTTTGTTACATAAAAATAATTATTTTGAATAAATGAGAAACTGTCCAGCCTCTTAATATTAAAATCATGAGACTTCTATGTGTATATTTTGTCATGACCAGAGTTCTCTCCTCAGGTTTATGGTAATCTCAGAAAGCATAATGTAAAGAAAATGACAGAAGTGATTCATGTGTTAAGAAAATAATGCATTTTTTAAACTTCAAGCCATATGAGTGATTAAAGAGAAACCTCATCAATATTCACCTTAAGAGTACATGAAAAAAAGACATTTAGTACTTTGGTGCTTTTCAAGGCATTCTTGATAACAGCACAAAATCGGATGATAGCATTTCTGCAAAAGAAGCTAGAGAAATCTCCTCTAGAGATGTTTCAAAATTAAATGTAATATCTAACTATTTAGGTCCATTACATACTCAAAAAAATTCTCAAAATATATCATTAATTCATTTAACTTGAGATTCCTAAAATGAAATTGGATATATCTTCTAGAGGTATTTTGAATGAGCTTTAAAAAAAAAGAAACAAGAAACAATATTGTTTGTGTATGAAAGCAGAGATTGGGACCAAAACACAGCAGAACTTTCTGATAACAGACTTCCACATTTCATCCTTTTCCTGTAAGGTAATCTGACTGGAACAATTACCAATTACCAACTACTGAAGTATACTGATTCTATTAAACATATTTTCTAATTTCAGCTGGTCAACAGTGGATTTAAAGAAAGAAAAACCTGTAAGAAGGATACTGAAAATGGTTCTACTGACGTCGTCTCTGTTAAATCACTGAGGAAACTTCTTTCTGAAGTATGGCGTATAGTGGTGGTGAGATATGGGTTGGCAAGGAACCTTCCCCCTTTATGTTTTCAGGGAACTTGGAGGACTGCTCAAGTAGAGAAGAGGTCAGTACAAAAAAGAGCCTGGCTCAACTGTTGTGACCATATCTCCATATAGCATAGTCTTTGCCTTGTCCCTGTTAGTCTTTCACCTCCAAAAATTCATTTCTGACAGCACATATACAATGTGTCACTGAAATCTTTAGAGAGGTAACTGAGAATTTGGTTAATAGGAAGAGGTGGAGATAAACAACAGGTCAAACTGGGAGGTCCTGTGGAATCTACATCCTTAATCCCATGAAATATTTAAACTTCATAAATTCTCATAAAAATAATAGAAGTCAGATGCTAGATTTAATTGGTAATAAGAAGAGGGAAATGGATGCAACAAAGAAACAACAGCACATTATATGAAGTATCCTACATTCTTTGCCACTTAATTCCTAGACAAATCTGTAGCCAATTAACTTTTTTTAAATGTGGTCATTCACTACCCTAACTTTAATGTGAGCAGGAAGCAGCAATTGCAACAACAAAAGGAACAGAAGAGAGGTTTAACATCTGGGAAAGAGTTCAGCAGGCCTGCATTATGCCACTGCATCTGTTCAGGATTTATTCTAAAATGGTAATGCACATTTATCTTGATGGTTACAATAGAGGAATTCAAATTAGAGGAAGCAAATGCTGTAATGTCAGGTATGCTGCTGATATTGTCCTTATCAGTGAGACTGAGGAATCACTTTATAAGCCAGTAACAAGAGTGGTTGAAGCTGGTTTGTACTTGGACTACCTGGGAATGCAAAAGAAATACAGAGAAGCAACATAGAGGGCTAGAAACAAAATATTATAAAAATAACACAAAATGAAGATCAAGAAGTCAAGCAAGTAGAGGGTCTTCACAAGGTTTTTATTGTAGGAATATGAAATTGAACAATTCCTAGAAGACTTCAACATTAGCTATGAAATAAATAAAGTAAGTCTGGGAAGAATATTGAACCATTTTTTATCCTTGATTATACGTCTAATCTGACAGTAAGATGTAAGTCATGTTTATAACCTTCATTTTCACTTCTATTTTAGTCTCCTGATTTACATTGTTAAAAAATACAAGCAATCTACTCTTTAAGCATCTTTTTGGGGTTTGGATGCTTGAATGCATTTTGTGAAGAAAGTGTGTGTGTGGAAGGATTGTATTTTTCCAAAAATTTAGTGAAAACCCAACAGATAGTGCAAATCAGTAGCAAATATCTTTGTACACTTTGCAAACAATTATTTTGTCTTAATAGGGAAAGCAAACAGACATTATGCTAGCTGGCAAACTGACAACATAACCAACTACTACCAACTAATAAACACAGCTGGAGAATTTGCATTCAGTCAGACTCCACTTACAGAATACAGGGCTTACTACCAGGCAGCTGGATAATAAAACATCTATCTTAAAGAGAAAATACACTGTAGTCTGGTATTTTGACTATTTGAAATAAATTTAAAAGATAGGGTAACAATAATGTTCTGGATAAAAAGTAAAAGAAACAAGAAAAGCAAACAAAATCAAAAGAGGATAAAGTTACAGGCTAAACCAAAGTACATTTGGAAAGCTTTTTTTACTGGCAGGTAAAACAGAGTCACTAATCCCCAGCTGGTATAAATCCATGAAATGCTGTCTTCTGCAGAATTATACCATCTTACCTGGCCTGCATACCTAGAGATTAAGTTAACCGGGGGTGAAAAGGAGGACATTTTTACTTATTTTTCAGACTAACAGAGATTTGTAACTGAATAACTATTAAAAATAATTAGAAAGCTACTTGCATATTTTTAAAGCAGAGGCCTTCTGTGACAGTAGTGTACTTAGCACAAAACTGTAATGAAAAGTAATCACAACTGGAATTATAGCTTCTTTTGCCCACATTTTCCCCAATTCTTTATGAAGTGGAATATCTATATGTAGTAGCTATATATATATATTGTGAAAATCACATGAAAGTCAGATGTTTAGAACTGTTAGTCGTAAAAGCCATAAAATTCATCTTATAATCTTGAACTACTTGACTATAAGAATAGCTAGTGCAATTTTACCGGAACTGTTCCTTCTGTGAGCTAAAAGTGTTACATTTTTTTTAAATACAGGTTTTGTATACTACTGGTTTATAATGGTCTCACCAAACTGAAGGGGTGGGGGGTGGGGAGAAGAAAAAAACAAAGAAAAAAGACCAGTAAATCAAATTCTAAAAGTCATATTCTACAAATATTCAATACAGTACTTATTCCATAGTATTATTCAACATCGTTTATGTTTGGCACAATGGCAATTAAATACATCTTGCAATGTACTAAGTGCCAGTAATAATATTTCAATGTAATTTAAGGGTAATTTGAACAAATAGCATAACTACATGATGCAGCATAATTACAAAATAGGAGAATGAGATGATGTAAAATAAGAACTGACAGAGAACTTCACCTTCCCACAAATTAGCTCTTTTCTGAGTTCAGTTTTCAATTCCCTTATATTTAAATCCTTATTTGAACACCTGCTTCAAATAGGGCCTGGAGGCTGCAACAAAAACAGAGAAATCAATGAAAATATTGGCATTGCTTGTAATGTATTTTTTCTCCAGCTCCAGTTCAGGTGGCACACAAATGTTGTCTTAGATACGCCATGCATTTTGGTCATAGGTATGCAGATCATCATGTATTGCCATGTAAAGCTGAAGAAATATGCACAATTATATTTCTGCATAGAACTTCTAAAGTTCACTGTAGCACTTGATATTACAAAAAATGTTATCTTTTTGTGTTCCCTTGTATTTATTTATATGTTCATGTTAATCTTTTATTATACATAGATAGACTCTAATAAACAAAATATTTGGCCATGCAAGCAGTGATGTTAAAATGATTCTTAAAAGGGACTGTTTAAAGACATCCCACCTCAGAAAGCTCATTAATGAGACATGAACCATACCTATTTCTGATGAGGCTGTATTCTAGATTTTTCTTTAATGCAGGGTTACATGAGCTAGACTAAGTTATCTACACAATCTCCATCACTGTGAACTTTTCCTGTTTCATGCTATGGCAGGTCATTAATATCCATAGGACAAGTCCTGCAGCTGAATCTGAAACATCTGAAATACCCCATTCACTTTGTTGAGACACACTCAAGACTGCATTCAGATTGCAGACAGTTGGTCTCATGTTCTTTGGGATTAAATATATGCATTTTACAGCACAGCTGAAGAGCAACTGTGAATGCTAAATTTGACTGGTCCACACACATAGCTTGACATAAGCAAACAGGTTACATTTTTATGTGACCTATAACATATTTAATTATTCAATATGCTATTTGATGAGAGTGGGCAAACTCAATAAAAACTATTTTGTCACTAATACTGAGAAGATGGAAATATCTAGATACATTTCATTTTTTCTTTTCTCCAGTGCTGAACTTTTCTATTTCCCTCCTTTAGCTAAACATGAAAGGCTTTGTGTTGAAAATGTCTGCAAATAAAACAGTAGGTTTTGATGTAAAAATCCTCCTCAAGGAATAGGCTCTAATTTTTCATTTTTCTGAGGATAAATATATTCTCTTAATATGAAAGGTGTATCTCTTCTATTGCTGATGGGGGAAAAGGAAAAAAACCAGACCTTTAATATAGCCCAATTCATCAAACTGATGCTTTCTTGCTTTAGGTTATTTCTCATTGATATTCCCTTTGGTTGCTATGAGTTTTTAAATTAGTGTTTCATACATCTATGTAGCACAAATTATTAAGCTAACTATTACCTTTGATTTGTATTCATTACGTGTTTGTATGACTTTATCATTGCTCAGCATTATTATACCCATAAGGGAATGACTTATATTGCCATAGCTACAGAGATAGAAGTATTTCATTTTGAAAACAGTATCTTTTCATTCATAATCAGGCAAGGAACCAAAGCGTCAGTATAAATAAGTAGTTTTTATTTATCTAGGCATCTTTTCTCTACAATGCTCTTACTTCTTTACAGCAACGTAGTCCTGCTTTGCCTTTGCTTTTAACCAACACAGGTCATTTTCAACCCGTCCTAAAGGCATCTAATACAATCCTGCATGTTAGCAAGCATGGGAGCTTTACATCTTGTCTAAACTTCAGGGGACTCCAAACTCCAAACACTAATAAACACAGTTTTCGCTTAGCCCCATATTCCTCTTCTTTCTCACTTTTTGAAAGTCATAAAAGGCTCCTTTGCATCTCACTCTATAGAATGCTCAAGACTCTTACTAATGGAAAGCACAAGCGTAGCATCTATATGATCATCTGTTCAGCAGATGTCACTGAAATGTTTGTTTTAGGAGTTTTTATCATGAAAATATTTTGGTTTATTAATATTATTTGTCTCTATGTTCCAGTGCCATGTGCAAGACAATATAACCCCTTCTTATAAGCTTTATACTAAGCAGTTCTACTTATATAAACTAGTACCTTAAGAACCTAACTTTCTAAAAAGTTATGTGGCTGAAATCCTGCATACGCAAACTCCACATTTTCTCATAGAAAATCTAGCGGCTAGGAAGGTCTTGCAAATGCTTATATTAGTTTGAGCATATGGTTTATTCTGCATGTCCCCTAAACACTTCAGAAGAGAGTCTAAACCCCTCAGCTGGCATTTAAATTGGGGGGTGTTGTGTACAATGTATTTGGGGCATTGGCATGGTCTACTAAATTGATAGGAGACGAGGTATGAACATTGCACTTTTTAGTTTTGGTAGGTGACAAGACTTGCTGATGCAGGTTTTGTAGCTTATTGAGTAGCTGAATGTAGAGTAAGTGGCTTGTGCTTGACTGTTACAAGAAACAATAAATAATCCTTCACCTGTCTCTGTCCCACAAAAATTCATTTCCCAGGCCAAGATACACCTCTTTAGTTCAACTAGTTTTCAGAGACTACATGTAAAATACTTTGGATATGATGACAACTCCATGTTCCTAATAGTGTTTTACACCACTGTTATGTGACTCATTACTTCATTACTGACACATTTTAAATATAAAGGATTTAATGAAATTGTAGTCTATTTGATTAAACTTGGGTTTATATCAATATATTTAAAGCAATGTATTAGAAATGTGCTATTTTCCCATGTGTGGAAATATGTGTGTAAAGTAGCTTATTACACACAGAGGTACAAAATCCTTGGCCTTTAGGATACAATACATTATCTTTTAAAGTAGTAAGAAAAATGAAGCATGGAAAATCAAATCCGATCCAGTAACACATATCTTTATTCCAAACTATCTCTGTATTTTAAGCTAACATCACAGGAGTAAAAAGCTTGAAACAAGGTAAGCAGAAAAATTAAAAGCCATTATTTGCCTTCAGCCATATTGTTTGGAATTTCAGCATAACAATAAACTGAGAAATCTTTGAATAAGATCAAAATTGCTTGGCTTTCTTCTCATTATATAGTTTTCACTCAAATAGAAGAAATCAAGATTTTCTTTGCCAAAACGTTAGTAAAGGGTTAGAAAAATGCAGTCTTTTTGTTTTCTTTTTTTTTCTTTTTCTGAATTATTCATGTGCTTGCTGTTGAGAAAAATAATTGCTGAACAGAGTCCCAGTAATTTTCTTTAAAATGCATCGTCATTACAAAAAAGAAGTTTTTTCCTTGCATAATGCTGAAGTGTGAGACTAATTTAAAAGTGTATATGTACAATATTTAACAAGAAAATCCTCTCATCAGAAAAGAGTAACAAAAACCAAGATGTCCAGTATTAGTGAAAGGCATATTTCCAATATTTTTCCCTGATGCTCAAGAAATGTATTCTCCTAGCAAACCCCAGAGGTGGTGAAGGGCCAGGCAGCTTTTGGGATTGCTTTTACATGTAATGGTTAGGAGTAGCATTTTCAGTCAAACCAGATCAGGTCTGCACTGGCACCTGTTCAGCCCAGCAGAAATCAGGGCTGATGCCTGAACTAGCAATTGAAACCTGTGTTAGGAAACTACTACTCTTACTCCTTTCATCCCTCAGAGCCCCATTTTTCCATTCCTGCTACGACCTGGAGCAGAAAGTCTCCTGTTTTTCTGCCCAGCCAATTTACTGCACCGGACTCAGCTGGTACTTTTTGGCAACACATTCTCGAAGCAACTGGTGATCAGAGAAAACTAATTTGGATGAGGTTTCCTCACACTTTCCTAGACACTATATCTTTTGCATGTGAGAAAGAAGGCTCATTTCTCTCCTCAAAATATGTTTTTGGATTAGTGGTCATGTCACCTGGCAAATCATTTCTCTGGTGCTCTAACACGCCCAAGACCCAGCACTAGGGGAAGTATACACTAAGAAAATACCATTAGCTGACTGTCTTCTCCACCAGGAAGTGAGCATTCAAAATATGGTTCATGTTCTGTCTTGTAGGTATTTCACAACCAGCCACTACTCTCTCTCTTCTTTTTTTTCTTTTCTTTTTTTTTTTTTTCTTTTTCTCTTTTTTTTTTCTTTTTTTTTTTTTTTTAATCTGCTATACTTTCTGCATGCCAGGACAGGTATGTGAGGATAATAGATCTTTAAAACTGGAACACGTTTTTCACCTCTGCTAAGAGAGCTATAAGTTCAAGCTTCATGAAACAGACACAAAGACTATGTTTAATATCTATTGGAAATATATTTCTGAGAAAAAGAATTGGTGTAACTAATAAGGTTTGCAAGGATGTATTTAAGGCATACGTTTGTACAAAAGGTATCCTTTAGGAGAAACGGCATGCCTTATGAAGAAAGCAGTTTCTTTGATGATCAAAACAGTTCTCTTCTGCAACATTCATGAATCATTTGTGGTATTGTTAGGTCTTTCTTATTGTTATTCTCAATCTTTTCTGTCTTTATTGTTTATTTTCTTTTCTGTTAGTGTTCTTCGCTCTTTCTCCACTTCTATTACTTCAGCTTGCTCATCTTTCTAAATCTACTTTTGACTCTTGTATCTAGTAACAAATGGAAAGTTTTTATTTTTATTTGTTTGTTTTGCTATGTGTATCCCCAGGCTTTGAAAAGGACTAATGAGGGTTCTTTTTCCCCAGCAACGTTAGAGTAGGAAAATGAATATACAGGTAGAACTTCTGTTTTCTAATCATTGATGAAGGTATCTTAATTGTGACACAAGCATATAGTTTTACGTGTTGAAACCTTTCCCCAGTGCACCCTTCTTTTTTCTACTTTTCTGGGAAATTGATTCTGGCCTTTTTTGCTAAGTGTAAATATATAAAAATATCACTAGTGCAGACTTTCTCTGTTTTCCTATTTCCATTTCTCCATTGCTGTTTACTAATTAATTATTAAAACAGTAATTTAAAATATTGCTTTTGATAACACAGATATTTTTAACATAACAAGCATTTGAATACCTATGAAAGAGATTTATATTTTTTTAAGCCTGTCTCCTTATGACAGAAATCTCTTACTGCATTTTTAATTTCAGACAGATGCTCAACATAGTTTTAAAGACAAAAGGTAGTTTTAAACCACCCAGTATAAATCTTTCTGGTTTTTGCAAATACCATTTTTTCTTCATCAGTTTATACTGTGGCCACAGACAAGTGGCCCACTTAGGATATGTGTGCTTCATGTACCCAATGCTGTGGAAACTTAGGAGAACATTGTTCCCTGTCTTAAGGATGATAGACCTAGTTCTGCATGGACAAGCTGACCTCAGTTAAATCAGATGTTCACTTTCTTATAGTCATCATGATCAGGAGGTAACCTGAAGAAAAGAGAACAGAAAGTACTGTGCTTTTATCAAAGAGTATGGAATAAGGAAAAAAGGATAACCAGATCACTTGGTTAAATTCACAGCTTCACTGTAAGGCCACAAAGGAGTGCTGTGGTCAATTACTCTGAATTTCACTGTACTTCAAACCATAAGGCTCTCCAAAATATATTTTGTTTTGAAATAGTTTGTACCTTAAAGCCACATGGCATCTTTCCCAGGATGGAGAATCTACTATTTTTGTTCCAGCAGTTAACTACACTCATTATTAGCTAATTCCACCTTATTTTTGCCTGAATTTGTTTACTGGAGAAATGGTGATATTTAGCTAGGATTTCACGCATTCTTTATATCAAAATATGTGAGTTCAAAACCTATTCTATAATTAGTTTGAATTTTTCAGCTTCCATTCACTGATCCTTGCCGGCTGATAAACTGAGGAGTCCATTTCAAGAAGTAGTTCTTCTCATGAGTACCTGTTCAGGGACTGTGATCAATTTACCCTTTGATGTCCTTTTTTGATAAACTAAGTAAATGGACCTATTGGAGTCTTTCATTCTAAGATATGTGTTCCAATCCTTTAATCATGCACACAGGGCTTCTTTGAAACCCCTCAAAATTATCAGCATCCTTTCTGATGCTTTAAAGCATTTTCATCTAAGTCAAATCAGCTATCATCATCACTTAGCCACCATTGATTCTTTATAGGAAATTTATATATTCTGGCCACTGACAAAACACCCTTCTTCACTTTTGAAGCACAGAAACCTTTCACTATAATTTCTAAATGGTTTGAAGAGGTAAGGAGAAAAAAAGGAGGGGAAAAAAAAAAAAACACCAAAAAACCCACACTAAACAAAAAAGCCACCTTCCTGCCAGACAGAGAGCTTTTTCTTTTAACATTCAGCTTGCAAGGCAGCACCACTGCCATAGGAGAATAGCAGGGAATTGTATTACCTGAAAAAACAGTTGCTTTGAAATTGTAATACAGAATTAAAAAACACGTTGTTGCTTGAAGCTTGATTTGCTACCCAATAAATACAACAAGCTTCCACTGAGGCTTACAGGCCAATGGAGAGAAACAACACAAAGATACTTATGTGATTAGCTGTTTGCCTAATTACAAGCTGTGGCTGATTAGAGATGTTTAGTGTGACTTTCATGCAGTGGTTTCATTCTCTGTTCTAAACCTCAGAGTCCAAAAAGCTGCAATGTAGGCTGTCTGCAGAATTCCACCAGAATTTAAAACATTTTAGCACAGCCAGTTCTTTCTTACCCCAAATTGCCATGTAATGACATGCAACAATTTTGGAAATCACCTCTGGTTAAAAATTCTGTTGCTGCAAAAATATTGATTTAACAGCTGGTAATATGCTGTCATACAGGTAAAACACTGCCTTACACGACAGGTGCACCTACTATGGGAAATTGCATTAGGCTAATACTTCCCATATGCTATGATTGTGGCTGCCTTGTATCATCTACCTGAACAGCACAGTACAGAGAAAGTGTAGTGCTAACATCTTCTGCTCTCCTCACATATCCTATAGAGTCTTCTGCAGCACACATTCTGAGAGATAATTCAAATGGAAAAGCTAGTTGAATTCCAATCTTGACCAAAAAAGACAGCACAGGTTTTCTACAGAAAAAGCTGGATCCATCTAAGGTTGGATTAAGCTAACTGCTTCTGATGTCACTTAGAGGAAGAGCCCTTTTTTTGTACTTCAGGACTTGTGTGTACATGGGCAAGAAGCTCATTTAGGAAAGAAAATTAAAAACCAGAAAGAATGAGACTAAAGGGAGTAGCAAGGAGGAAGGAAACCTCCTCTGCCCTCCCCCCACCCCACTCCATCCTACCCCAATAAAAAAATTAAAAAAAAGAAAATCATAAAACTATTTAGATTTAGAAAAAATACATCCTGTAAGTATATTTGTCCTTTATTCTTTCCATCTTTCTCCCCTTTCTTCCTTCTTGAGTTCTTTCCCTTTTTGCCTTTCCTTTCCTACTTTTCCTTTTCTTCTCCCTTTCTTCCCCTCTTCCCCTGCCTTTTCAGCCCTCCCTCCTCCCTTTTTTTCCCTTGGCCTCTTTCTTTTTCTTTCTCTCTCTCACTCTCTTCAGTACTGTAGATGTGCAGTCAATCCAAGCAACACAGTTGTCTCTTGCCCAAAGTGCAGCTGGGAGCCATATCAGCTAGTGCCATTACAGCTGCTAATAACAGTGGGATGGCTTAGGCTTTACCGACTGAGAGGCTGCCTCTCTTGCTTCCCAGGTCAGGCTGCTGTTTAAGCTGCTGTCGGAACTCAGCTGGAAAGAGCACTTTGATCAGATAACCAAGGGACAGACAAAGAAAAAAATAATTGGCGTAACCTGACAAACCTGACTCTCATTGCAATGAGAGACAAACGTTAAGTGCAGGTGAGCAGGAGTGAAGATCTTCAGAGCTGAGTGGACCAGGTCTCCTCTCTCCTTACCCAGCTCAGTTCAAAGTAGGACAAAAATATTTTCGAGTCTTCTTTGCAGAAATGCATGGTGATATCCACAGCCTGCCCACAAGAATTATGCTAGAAACACATGAGTTTATAAATAGAATTGTTGCTGGCCATTTAGTCTGTCTTTTAGTTCTGCGCAACCCTGCCTTACCTGTGTGCCTGTTGTCAGAGTCTGAGGTCCAGGAGAGCACTTTGGTTATGCAACTCATTTGCCTACTTGCAGAATCCTTAAAACTGATTAATTTTAAAAGGCTTCTGTAAACTTATACTTTCACCTTTTCATATTCTTCACAATATTCAGAAAAACACAGAGAAATTAGAAAGATTCCCCCACACACATCCTGCCACTGAAACTGCTAAGGTTTTGGATGCACTTAGTTTGTTGCAAAAGTCATTACCAACAGTTGTTCCATGTGAAACTAGGTACTTTAATTAACCAGGTGTAAAACTCCCCGTGCTCTGTAAGGTATCCATAGGTTTTGCTGTCATAAGCTCCTTCAGAAAGGAAAATCCATTGAATACTCTGTGTATATGTGAAGTTTTCAGGATAAGACACTGATATCTACTGAGAGAAACAATACTCCTGCAAAGAACACTACAACATGTTCGTTTTGTGCCACTAACTGCACTGTCAGCCTTCGTTCTGTATATGTTTCTAATATTAATCCAAATAATTCCTTTAATTCAGCTTACTAATATGTTTTCCAAGTCATAAATGAGTTCTATCTATAATAATTCATTTTCCTTCATTATCTTATAAAGCTTTTTTTTACTTCCATCTGAAAAAGCGTAGGAGCCAAAAATGATGTAAGAGATTAGAGAATGTATACACATATTCCCACTCCTATGGGAACAGCTATAATTAGAATGTTTTCCTGGACAGGTTTTTTCTTTTTCCAGAGTAATTTATCTGGACAACTGATGGCTTAATCAAATTAGTAGCTCAACTGCATTGTCCAACACCAAAAATGCAGAGAATACAGCTTGTTCCTACAGTTCTGGCACAGAAGTTGTGTGTGACCCTGAAAGCACATGGTATGTCTGGTGCATGTCGCTAGGCTGGACGTACTGTGCATCTGCAGGTTGGCCAAGCTGGTGCTGTTGATCCAAAATCACACTGCCTAGATGAATCTGTCAATTGCTTGACAGTGTTACTGACTTCAATGGAATCTGAACTTCAATCACTTCATTTAGACATTAAAAGTAAGAAAAGGTAGAATACTGAGCAAAGTTTATAACTTACTTGGCTAGTGGTAGTCCAAGGAACAGCAGCCAATAAGCCAAATAATGTTTGTGGTTTATGGACCTCTAGGACCCATGCTTTATTCCTTTTGTGATCCAAGGGAGACGACCAAGATAAGCAAGTTTATATACAATGTAGGGTAATACACATGTATGAAGTTTTTATGGGGATCTGCAATACAATGCAAAATGCCTTAGGAGTTCAGAAATCAATATAGTAGAAACCTACAGCTACAGATACACTTTATAGTTAGCAACACCATATATAGTAATTCTGTCACAATAACCAGTCTTGTCTGAACCCTTTAGTTGCTACAACATAAATAAACTATAATCATCATAATGAGTATACAAAACAATTCCAGTTACCTTTTTAGATAATACAGGTGATCATTTAGTTAAGTAAGAAAGAATATACCATATAAAGAAACTTCCCATATATTTTTGTATTCTTGGAACTTCTTTCTTTCCTTTTTTGCATTTTGCACACATGTGCGCACACACACCAGAACATATTTTCCCAGGCTGAGACCTCTTCTACTAGTTTAGCCCAGAGCAAATGCCTTTTTCTGAGTTATGAAGCAGTGGAAATAGGTGTTTATAATAAAAATGTCAGTGACACTATAATAATAATTTCCAAATCATGTTCCTACAAAACATGCCATAGTTCTTTTTGCACTTAAAGCAATTCTATTCTGTTTCCTTTGCTCCTTAGCTTCTTTGCCTGTCTGCTTTCTTAGGCTAACAAAATCTGCTGAAGTATCCTAAATCTTTTTGTCTTTCTGTTCTCAGGTCATAATCAGTGTTGTATAGTGATATGATATACAAAATGTGAAAAATATTTTTTTCTTCCCTCTTATTTTTAGAAGCAATGTAAAGAAACATATTCTAGATAAATTACTGACAAACTACATGTAATTTCTTTGTGTACTAGACATTGCATTGCTGATAGGTCCTAAATTAAAACAAAATTACTCCTTTCCATTTATTAAGATATTTATCTTTTTTCTCAATGCCAGTAATCCTACATATAGGAATGCTCAAAAATAGTTCAAAGCAGAGCTTTATTTATCATTTTGCCTGATTCAGGGAGCTGTGTCTCTGACTTTTATTCCTTTGAGCTTGCTGTTGCTAGATCCCTTCTTGTAGCTCTTTTGAGTTCATCATGAATGTTAACAGCAAAAGAACTTGGTGTTACACCCAGCTGCTCAGCCAGTTTGAATGTTGCTATGTACCACACTGCTCTCTTTCAACCCCTTAGGGAAGTTTACAGCTAGTTAGTCCTGCAAACATTATTCTACTCCCTGGAAAGGAAACTTTTAATTTTAAAATTTTTTGGTTACAGTTTGCTTGTTGCCTCTGATATGGTGTCATTGCTGAAGTAACAATGACTAGCTTTGAGATGACTTTGAGATGTTTCCTCAAGTCTGTAAGGTTTCATGCTGGCTTTCCTTGCAGGCTGGTGGTATTCTAATGTTGAGAAGTCATTTTCCTTAGATGGAGATTGATATAGGCAACCGCCCCTCAAGAGTTACAAGGGGTAAAACCATTCAAAACTGGATGATGGAGGTGCATTGATACTGTAACTTTTCATAAGATTTGGTTGTTTTTATGTTATGGTCAAACAAAAATTATTTTGTCAGCCCCGAACAAGAGCTAAGTGAATCAGGCTTGGTTGTGGTACATGAAATGGTTTATAGTAGATTAAAACAAGTAAACAGAGAAAAGTGAGTAAAGTTTGATGTGAACCTGACTGCAGATACATGAATGCACAGAATGAGCTTTTGTGGAGGCCCCAGGAAATAGGCTTAGCTGTTCTGATCAGCTAAGAGCGCACAGCATTAGCTGTTGATCTGTTATGAAATAACATGGGGATGATATCATTTAATTGGTACTGTTAATACACTTTTCTTAATTGCTTAGTAAAACTGTAGATCAGATCTTAACAGTTTGTGTGGCAGACTAAGACAAGGCAAGTGTGCTACTGCACTAGAAATTGTATGTCTTGAGCAATTTGACATTGTTGGCAAGCATGCAAGGGTGACTCCACTGTAAAGTTACTAGAGTCTTGCAATGAGTATTGGGATTTCCCCTAACACAGAATCAGCATCAAATAAAGGGTGAGATCCTTAGGGATTCTTTCTCAACATAAGTTTTCCCCACCTGCCCTAACTTGCATTGTTGGTCAGTAGAAAAAGCAGAGCTAATTTTCCAGTATATTGTCTCTGTATAGATATCAGAGATCATGGTGATCCAACTCTCACTACCAACAGACAAGGTATTTTAATGACATACCAAGGCAGAAGGTAGTAACACTAATCATAAAATTTGTTATAGATTCTTTTCGTCTTACCTTTATCAAACAAACTTAAAGTGGAAAAGAAAAAGGAGTAATTTTTCAGACAATTGATTCTACTCTTAAACATAAAGCCACATATTCACCAGTATATAAATTAGCTACTTTCATACCCCTCTAATTATTTTTTCTCCTTCAAATATAAACTGCTTTCTAAGTTTTTTCTTTTTTTAGGTGTACATTCCCCATAGTTTTTGTACTTACTAATAGAACCAGGTTTTTATGCCTTCTTACTTGCACAAATGGCCAGTAAATCAGTAAAGTTTACTTACTATGAAATAAAATCATTCTTCCAAATATGCTAAGGGGTCAGTAAACTTAGAAAGGAGCTCATGATGTCAAAAAAACCACATTAAAACCCCCCAAAATAAAAAAAAAAAATGCTGTGCTGTAGACCTTTATTCCTTGATATTGCATTCTATATGACAGCATGCATGGTTTTGTAACTGATCAACACCTGAGAGCAATATATGTACCCAGATCTGGAAATATTCATTGTATTACTCCCACTAACAATACTGACAATTCTGTTGGGAAGACAAAATTGAAATTGTCCATTGCTATTATCAAGCTCAGTGGAAATATTCAAAGAATGGAATTTCTGTCCTAATATTTCAACATCTTTTAAACCTAAAAGAGTATTAAGCTGTATGATACTGAAAATGTTCATGAAACAAAGAAATTCAGAAAAAAAGAAAAAAAAAGTAAAATGTCAAGATGAATTGTTTTGACATTTTCAACCAGTATAAACAATTTTCCTTTGAAAAGTTAGAACATTTTACATTACAGATACACTTTCGTGTGCTACTGAGATATAAGATCCATCTATGCATCCACTGAACAGATATTATTTTTGTAATACTGTCTCTGTGTTGTAAAATGTGTCTCAACTTCTTTATATTCATAGGGAGAGGAAAGAAATCAAACAAATCTGATACTACCACTGTATTCCTTATGGAAAAAAAATGCCACATTTTCTTTTTATTAGTATTTTATTTGTATAAAGTAAAAGTATTCCATTAGTGCCAAGGAAGAAATAAATAGTGTTTTATGCTTACTGTACTTGATTGCCTTCCCTCCTCTTTTCCTTTCCCTTCTCTTCCCTTTTCCCTTCCTTTCCCTTCCCTTTTCCCTTCCTTTCCCTTCCCTTTTCCCTTTCCTTCCCTTCCCTTCCCTTCCCTTCCCTTCCCTTCCCTTCCCTTCCCTTCCCTTCCCTTCCCTTCCCTTCCCTTCTCTTCCCCTCCTTTTTTTTTTTTTTTTAATGTAATGTTCTCACCCATAGAAGTGCACAAGATTTTACCTAAGATAAACAACTGTCTGTAGCCATCTGGATACTAAAACACCTACTTCAGTTCATATAAAGTACAAAATATGCTGGCATTTCTGTATTTTATTCAGCAAATAGGAAAAGTATGAGAGTCCTAACCTGGGAGATCAAAACAAGTTCTTTGGGTTCATGTGTCAACTTTCATTTTGAAATATTGATGGAGCTACACCTAGCAGAGCTATTGTAGTTAGATGAGGCTATCCCATGCTATTTATTCTGCCTGGCTGATTAGATGTGATCAGTATTATGAAACTGAGTACTTCAGAGATGAAGACTTGGTGATTTGACCACTTAACTTTAAGAGCACTGCTCCATTCTAGACAATAATAATTATATTTGTTCTGCTGAACCCAGTGGGGTTATAAGTGTAAAGCTCAGCCTGTTCCTATCTGTTAAGTAATACATATTCTGTTTTGCAGTTTATAAAAGAGCTTCATAGCTCAGGTCTTATTAGCACAATATGAAAATTATTTGCAGTTCTTGGTGTTTTCAGCCAACTACAGCTGTTACAACAGTGATATAGTAAACTCTAAAGCTCATATGGTATATGCCAAGAATGTGAAACCTCTTCTTGATCCTTCAGCATGACCTACGTTCTTTCCTCTCCCCCCGCCCCAGCTTGTCCCTCTGCCATGCTGTGAGAACACCAAGTTTTAGAGTGCTTAGATTAGCATTAAATTTGAACACGGATTTTTTCAGTACCACACTCACCAGACTGTCATTGTAGCCTGTTCAATGGGTTGTCCAAACAAGATGAGATAACATGGTGCCACTTTTAAGAAGCAAAATTTTGAAACTGACTGATGAAATTACAGAGGGTTTTGTTTCAAGTTCCCTCTAAAGTCTCCATGGCATGGCTGGGAAGTGATATGATTTGTATGAATATCTAAAATACCTACACCCATTCGGCTTAGGGAGTACCAACAAAGGTTTGTTGCTCCCTCCCTAGTCAGGTGAAGGACACACACGAGTGAGTTTTCCTGTTTTCTTCCTGCATTTACATCCCTTAAAACATACTGTTCTTTTTCAGTGGGTAGGAATGAAAAAGGGAGATAAAAAGACAATTAAATTAAGTTGTCTTGGACATAAGATACCAGAACATGATAAAGGAAATGTTGCAAAAGGCAGTAAAGAAAAAATATTACTTCAAAACATTGACCTTTTTTAAAAAAAAAAGTTAGTTATTTAATAAGCAGAAATGTTCTTAATTCTCAAGTATGTTGTTACTATGCAAAGCATGCTCTGGAAAGCATAAGTTCATCAGATATCCAGTTTTATCAAATACACTGCTTTCTATCAAAAAAAGTTTGGACAACTGCTTTGGCCTCCATAGACATGAACCTGTTACTATTGCAATGACTTTTCTTACACCTGGTCTGCTACATAGGACCAAAAAGGCTCCTTTTATCACTACAGGCACAAAAAGATGTTACTCAGCTCTTCCCTGCACTCCCCTGATGCTCTGCTCCACTCCTCCCCCACCCCACCCCGCCACAAGATCATCTTAGAGAGTCAAGGGAAAAAGTATGTTAGATTTTCCAACTTAAAAGAACTCATGATATATAAGTGAATGTATTGTTCATGATTATCAGTTTGAACTCAGTGTTTAGTACAATAAAGAGGTATCTTAATGCAGATGTTTGTTAATTTGTGTTAGGAATAATTTAAAATATCCTTGTGGTTAACATTATTTCTGGTGTAGCTCTTATGTGAGCTGATCAAGGGGATAAAAATTATGACACATTTTGGATTCACAGGGATTTTCAAATTTAAAATTCTTTGACTTTCAAAATCTCTAAAAGACGACTTCACCTTGCTACCATCTTTAGAATGTTAAAACTGTGTGATTTCTATAGACCTGAAAAGCCAATGTTTACTGTCTTTGAAAATACCTCCAGATACACAGGTCACCTTCCAGTTTGCTATCCATGTCATATATGAAAGGTAAACATTTCACAGAAAGATTTGAAGACTATAATGAATCAAAAATACCCCAGCTGTACATGAAGAAAAAAAAATCTGATCAGTGGTGTTTATCAGCTTACTGTAGCCCCTGAAGAATAAAGGCAGTTAGAAGTGCTGCAAGCATTTTAGCTTCTTTCTGTTTATAGATGGTTTTACTTTTTCCTCTTAGACTCATATAACTGCTGAATCCATATACAGCCTTTTAACATTCAGGAGTGGAAGTAATGTTAATTAATAATGCTTCCAGGTCTTAGACGGAGATATTTTCTACTACTAAACCAAAACATTTTAAATTATTCCATATTTTTATTATATCAATCTTTGCAGATCTGGCTTTGCTCCAGCAAAGGAATTTGTATCAGACCTGGAAGTTTCTGTTCTGTGATTAATGTCATATCAAACTCTTCAAAACTAAAGACAGGCACAGATAGATAATGGAATTTTTGAAGTAATATTAAAACACATGAAATTGCAAAGACTGAAAAAACATATGTAAAGATTGAAAATGAATATTGTCATGTATCCATTTTTGAATAAATTCCTTCCTTTCTTAGACATTGCAATGCCTTTTATTCTTAGAATTTTTGTATGGATAATGAGATTAACATTAAACCCTGTCATTTATTTGAAAGGGCCTGCATTTTAAGAAATACTGAGTAGTTCAATTTCTCCTTTTTTTCTTTTTTTCAAGTCATGCAAGTTCAGTAAGTCTTTACTTCTGAAAAGTCATTTTTCCTAATAAACATTTTTGTACTAGTGCTATGTCCCATGTGGTTTTACACAGACTATTAGTAACCCATGATTAATAGCAATAACTCTAGTAAACTAGTCATCTAGATGACATCATCTCACTAAAACTTCAGTTTCTTGCATGGATTTAAGGACTGAAGCCTGGTTTAGGGCAGATAGAAGAAACATATGGTAAATTTTATTAGTCTTCTGAGGCACCTTGAAAATCCCAGCAACTCCTGTGATTGTTTTTTTTCCTATTATATCCACAACACTATAGAAAGCATACCTAATATAGCAGAGTGATGAGGAAGACGTGGATTATCCTTGCACGCAGAAGGTATGTTACGCAGTTAGACCATGGTGCCACACTGAGAGGAAAACTCAGACAATAAACGCCACAAAGCATGTGAGCAGCAGGGAAGCATGAGTATAGTCCTGGTAAAGTGTTCCAAAGTGAATATCAAAGTAAGCAGATAAAAGCAGACATTGGTCTGGGGTTTTTAATCAGGTGTCTGGAGCAAAGCTAGGGCAGGAACAATAAATCTGTGGCTATGTTATGGCACAGAGGGAGCACTGCAGTCAGTCAGGTCAATGTTTATGTTAACTGTGGTGGAAATCATTGAACATTCACCTTTCACCCTTGCAAATGAATCAGCAGGTTAGAAACTGTTGTTAATTTATGAAATAGCATGCAATCTCGGTAACTCCATAGGTGGAAACTGAAAGGCAGGCAATTTGAAACTATCCCTGGTTTAGATGGAGTGTTGAAATAGTGAAATGCATAATGTGAATGTGAGTTGGCATTTTGAAACACTCATTTGCAACGGAGTACCAGGGAGTTAGAAGGGAAAGGCACAAATTCGGGCTCATGCTAGATAGCTTTAGTAATGCTTAAAGCACTTAGATACATGGCTGCATTTGGAGGAGCTGAGCTCCTGGTTCTGGCCATTGAACTACTAACAACCAAGCCTGCAGTTTCCAGTATCTAATAAGTTTTCATGAGGAAATAATAAAGCAAACTGAAAATATTTATTTCCACATTGTCTTCAACTGTTCAAAGCAAATCTTTTCCTAAGAGTCTCACCAAGTGCTTAGGGAAAGACCTAAAAGATGGAGGCATACAAATGACTGTCAGAAAAGGGTTTTTTAAATGTCTCCTGCATGTGAGCTCAGACCTTCCCCAGCTTCCCAAATGTATAGATCATACACTGGCAGAGGCTAACTACAGAAGCTGCTATTTCACCCCAGTAATGAATTATAAAGAGCTTAAGAGAGTGACCTGCAGGATCCCCATTAGTCACACTCTCTAGCACTCCTGGAGTGCTCTCCACTGGGTCCTTCCAGAGGACCCTTGGGGACATAACTCCAATCAGTCACTCAGATGCCTCAAGGACTTTCTCATTGCCACAAGACAAACAAACTTCCCCAAGGACAGAAACAAACAGTTTCAAATTATGTCAGCCCTCTTTGGAAATAACTCGCTTCCCTGCAGAGATTGGGAAGAGCACACTCCTCACAGCACTCTGTCCCTAAGGTAAGAAACATCACTCTCAGACACAGGGAAACACAATTATTCTGCTAACATTTGTGGGTGGCATTGCAATAATATTTTGAGTTGTTCTTCTGGCATTCCTCAGATTTTGTCTGATTCCTATACCTTAAGCCAGTCAGCTCTTGACAGTTCCCAAACTGGAAATGTTGATTTTCAGAACTGCTGCATTGTTTGCTTTCAGCTGTGAAGATTTCCAGATTTCCTCAGAAAAAGCACTTAAATTCCCTGCTGCACACCTTTTTAAAGGCCATCTGTCCACAGTGTTTAGATGGTAGTGACTGCCTTCTATGATATAGTACCATGCCCGTGACTAATGCAAATGACATTGATGACAAGCAGGAGGCCAAGACTAGGGGTGGATTTATGTTAACGATGAGGGAATTTTCTAAGCTGGAAAGAAAAGCCTACAAAAATTGTTCATGCATTATCTTCCTGGCATCATATTCCTCTCAACGTTACAAGCACATTAGTATAGAAGCTAAAAAGACCAACACAACAATTAATGCCTACAGAAGCAGCTGAGTATGGTTGAAGCTGATACACAGACTGCTTCAACTCATTTTGGATACTTGGCATTTTTTATCTCCTACTTGAATTAAGGTTACACTCATTAATCATAACCTGATTATGTTGGAAAACATAGAAACTGAAGGAGGGAAGAATGACTGGAATACAAGCACTGTGGTTATGTAAAGAAAGCCTATACAAAGTTCCATAAGGAGATATGAAAAACATACTTCGTAAAAAATTTTTTGCTAAATCTAAGTTTTCAGGAAAAAAATCAGAGTACAAAACCTCTCTGTTCTCTTCAGACATAAGTACAGTGAACCACAGAACAAAGCACTGAAAATATTTTTTAAAAAACCCCATTGAATACATAGAAATAGGTTTAACTTAATGAAGAGGTCATCGTGCAAATTACAGATTGTGTGATCCTGACAGATGCAACATAACGATCCACAGGTTATTAAAGACAAGAAATGGCATGTCCTTATTTTGCAGATATGGTCTGACATGCTGCAATGGTTTAAACATCTTAAAGCCAAGAACATGATAGCAGCAACAACCTCCATACAAGTTTCCATCACTGTGAGTGGATAAACATTGTCACAGGTTTTGGAATTCACCTTTCTAAGTCCTGCATGTACAAAGGGGCTAAATGCTGCATCTGTCAGAAAGGCTTGGAGGGCAGAATGGCCTTAAATGAGAAAATATATTCTGATCAACATCCTTAATTGTTACATACATTCTTTTTCATAATCATCTGATGATTATGGGAGAAAACATACTTCACTGGATGGACCTTAATTTATTCTATTATGATTTCTGTAGGGAATTTATTATGATTTCTGTAGGAAAACCAAACCACACCACTCCCCACTCCCCTTGCCCCAATTTTCTACCATTTTTTGTTCTGAATTACGATTGCAGTATTCACATTTACTTTTCCCTTCATTGGAATGATTGGGAGGCTTACAAAACAAGTGCAGCTGATAAATGAAGAAATCCTTTGTGCTTCAGCCAGTGCCAACAATAAAGCAGACAGTCAGAGGAACCAGCTCCTGCTGCACACCAAAGACATCTTGTTGTGTGTTAGCCTCTGACAATCACATGATGTAGTTATATTTTTTTGTGTTAGCAATATGACAATAGAAATTCCTTACAATGTCAACTGCAGGAAGAATTGCAGGACTACAAACAGATTTTACCATGTGAACACATAAAGGACAGAGAAGAAGCTGCCTAGGTCACCTGGGCTGGTATTGGCACCTGCATGTTTCATGCAGTCTCAGGGAGCTTATTTACTCATGGTTTTGAAATGAAACATGTATCTAATTCCTTTTTCTTTTCCTTCTTTTCATAACTGTCTTCTTTCCCATCTCCATTTTCCTTTTCTTAGAAATTTCATGAAAATAAACACCTAACATTAATATAGAAATTGTTACAAATTTAAAATATACAGCTGTCAGAAAATTAAAATGTTTGTATTTCCATGCAAAGAAAAATTCTGATGTAATAGCTACACTGCACAATCTGCATGAAAGCCTTTCTCAGTGTGGCCAGTAACCCAAAATACCACAAACCATAGGTGTAGTGTGATCATGGGGATTATAACACTGCAATTCCTTGCAACACCTATACGCATATGACTTCTCACACAAAAAACATAGTACCTGAGATTTGTTATTGCTGTAAAATGATATAGTTCGATTGAAGTTATTGGGCCTACCTTGACCTACATGAACTGAAGCTGTATTTTAATGTAATTGGTAACTGCTCCATTTTTCCTTATGCAACAAAGCAGCTGTGGACAATGGGTACTCCTTTTGCATTGTTGGAGCATACACACACAAAGAATGACCTTGCTATTTCATTAATAAGTGAAAAAGCTAACAGACTATGATCCAAGGTGGGACAATATTAATAATGTTCACGGTACTTAGCTTCATCCCATGATTGAAATTACAAAATATGGCTTTTGAGCCTAAAAATCTGTGGAAGACCTAATATCTGTCTTTGCAATTAAGCAGGTTAAAATGGTGACTTTCAAAAAAGTTTTCAGAATGTCACCACTCAGTATTGGTATTGTGGGGAAAAGAAATGTCTCTGCAGGATATAAGCAGTGAAAATGAGATTTCTGTGGTGAACCAGCCTCAGGATAATGCAGGGTTTGGCTATATCTGGAGATCTGAGATAACCCGCATTGAATTAGGCATTTAACCTCCAATTCTGCATATTCAAATTGATGTGGCTTGATCTTTGAGACTGTGCAACCAAAGCACTTTATCCATGAAGGTTTTTTAGATCAAAAAAGAATTCATGTCATACAAAAAAAAAAAAAAAAAAAAAAAAAAAAAAGGAAAGGGATCTTTGTGAAGGTATTAATATTCTGTAGCACATCAGTCCATCTTTTCTTATTAGATATAGAAGACCATTTTTAGATATAGATGAGTGAAGTTCTGTTCAGAAGAAACAGGAGTTGGTAAACCTCAGAACAGTGTCATACCTCAATCATCTAGAAGAGAAATGTAATACAGATCATGACCTTTTCTTCCGCTCAAATGAGGCCAGACCTTATTCTTTTTCCTTCTCATATTGTGATGAAATAAATTAGTAAGTATGTTATTTAGTACCTCCAGAGGTACTCTATTTTTGTGAATGGGATACTACTCAAGTGGTAATCAGCTAGTCCATTCATTAATTTCATACATGGTCAGCTGGGAAAAAAAATGAATCTTTTACAGTGTTTTAACATGAAATACTTTCTTGGATTTGTTTTAATTAAACTTTATTCCTGTTTTGAACCTTTTCAAGAAATAGTGTAACTATTAAGCATAGATGCAGTGCTTGACAACATGGTCTGGTGGTGGACTTGGCAGTCCTGGGTTAAGGGTTGGACTCGATGATCTCAAAGGTCTTTTCCAACCTAAATGTTTCTGTCATTCTTTTATAACAATGTAACAGTGCAGAAAAGCCTTCACACTATTAGAGTGTGTCCAGAAGAGGGCGACCAAGACAGTGAAAGGTCTCGAGGGCAAGACAAAAGCGGTGGCTTCGGTCACTTGCTTTGTTCCACGTGGAGAAGAGAAGGCTGAGGATGACCTCATCACAGTCTACAACTTCCCTAAGGGGAGCACTGGCTGGGAAGGGGCTGACCTCTCTCTGGTGACCACTGATAGGACATGAGAAAATGGAATGAAGCTTAGTTAGGGGAAGTTCAGATTAGACACAAGGAAAAGGCTCTACAGTGGGTAGGTTAGTCACTGGAACAGCCTCCCCAGGGAAGTGGTCATGGCACCAGACCTGTCAAGAGTTCAGGGAGTGGCTGGATAACACTTTAAATCATATGGTTTAGTTTTAGGAATTCCTGTGAGAAGCAGGGAGTTGGACTTGGTGATCCTTATGGGTGCCTTCTGACTTGAGATATTGTACAATTCTATGAATCTAGGAAATATTGTAGCAACAGTAAAGCTGATTCAAGACCTTCTTAACTACCTGTAAGTATGTTGTAAGGACAATAACTGAAATCGCTTGCCGAAAAAAAACCAGGAAGATTTATTTTAAATCTGCATACAAGAAGCTTTAAAAAGCAATAAAGCAAAGACACCATTCAGGCATCAAAAGTGTAAAAATGATACAGTCTGAGGGGGAAAATTATTTAGAACTTACTCAAAGAACCTGTTTGGTTCTCAGCCCCTGTCAGACACTCAATCCTTTACTCAAAAAAACCAACAAGAAAAATCTCTTGACACACTTTAGTCTTCTAAAGGTACTTATTAATAGGCAGACAATAATCCTCCCATATTCAGAGGAAAGGATGAGTTAAAAGAACTAATGAAATCCAGATCAGAAATGAAGTAGAACATCTAAACACCAACTTTCTGCTGAATTATTTAGTATTTATTAGTGCACACACTGCTAGCTACATAATGACTTTTTAAAATTATACTCATTAATGGAAGCAAAGCTGAGGAACCTTTCTCCTTGGGAAATATTTGTGCATATCTGCACTCATATAGCCACAGACTATATAATAGGTTTTCTTTGCTTTTTTTCTTCTTGGCAGCCAAGATTGATATGAAAGCATCCTGCTTGCACATGCTAGAAAAGCTTTCATTCTATCTATTAAACTTTAGATTTATTACTTTGTTGTTAAATATACTCATCACATTTTCTTATCATATAGTGAATTCACCATTTTTGCTTACTATGTGCAATACACTAAGCAAACAAATAAATAACCCAAAATACTTTTTTGTTTGTTTATTTGAGTGAAGAATGGCAAATTGGAAGAATTTTTCAATCATTATTTGGAAGAACAAATCATTAATACTCATTCTTTATTATTAGTTTTAGTTGCATTTATTTTACCGGACATTTAGTTCTTAGTATTAAAATGATATGAAAATAATGTATTAATCCTTTAAAATAATCAGTATAAATCAGTTTCAATGACTCATGCAAGGTAAGTTTAGAGAATTCAGAAGTATTTAAGGGAGAATATTTTATTTACATATTATGAGGACAAGTAGAACTGCAATTTTATCGTTTCAAAAATAATGTCAAATTTAAAAATTGTTTGAAAAAAGTTTAGTAATTTTATCCATAAGTAGCAGTGGAAAGAAGACAACATGACAAACATACAAACACACACCCTTCTTCTGTATGAGAAGACTCCATGTCCTCTTTGTTTCACTCAGTGTTCACAACTTCTCACCAGAAAAGGATTTCTTTCCAATGTTCTGAGTGTTCAAAGGTAACCTTCAATTAAACCAAAAGTAGTGTGTGTGATTTTTTTTCTTATTTCCTGCCTGAAAGTGTTATTTAATCACTGACCTCAGCATTTCAGTAAGCTTTGTGATAGATGTATCAGGCAGTATATGGCTTTCCCTCTTCCATGTATTTTAAGGTCAGAAAGAACCACTACAGTTAGCTGTTTTGTCCCCAGTGTCTGTCTCACGCAGTAAACTCTCTGAAAGACCCAGCCTGAGCTGTAGCAAAACTAGGTTTGATTTAGACTATCCATAATCCTTCTGTAAAAGCTCTAGAAGTTAAAATAGTCATGGTTGTTTATAAACTGCACCTTATTTCTTCTCTGTATCTGCCTCAGTGCTTTGTGGCAATATTTCTGCTGGAGTTATCGTGATTACTTGCAAGAATACAGTATACACTCATAAGGTAAGTTTTCATCAATAAATGAAACTTTCCCAAAATACAGTGGATAGGATACAGACCTATAATAAGATTGAGTTTTGTTTCAGGCTACCAGAAATTCAATACTTTGTGACATGTAAATAGTATGACTTCTGAAGTATGTACTGTGGATTTTCCTTTGCATACAGGATGAATTTTCTAATATTTTCCTAGTAAATCTGATATTTTCTGGATCCATAGGAAAAAAAAAGACTTTCTTGTCTTGCTTCTGGATATTCCAGGCAAGGAAATAACATGGACAAAATAACACATAAAGTTAAAATTAATTGAAATTGTTTGTTCCTTTTTTTAAGAAATCAATTTGTAGCAAGGGCATGATTATGTTTATTTGCTTTTACTGTTGAATTTTCTTGCATTAAATTATGATGATACTCAAAGTTCTTTCCATAAGCTGGCACTGTGGTGGCACTGAAGAAGAGACCACATAATCCCCTCTGGGGCATACAGAAGCTGAGACTCAGGAACAGAATTCCCATCCTCTGGTGACATTTTATTGTCAAAAGCATCAGTAACACAAAACAGTACATTCAAAGAAAGTGCAGATTCAGAGTGTTTTAACAGCAGACTGAAAACACTTCATGGTTATTTTAATTATCCCAAAGGAAAGCTTTAATGTTAATGACTAATGTTTAAGATATCTTTTCCTCCCATCCCCAGCTCAGGCAAAAAATGGAAACATCCAGAAACCTTCCGTAAAATAGGGATACCCTATTTTTAACAAAGAGATGGAAGTGAAATATATACAAATATGACTTCTTAAAGCCATTTTAATCTCATGTGAAATTATAAAGAGTAAAAATCATGCATATTGCAAAGCATCACCACAGGTCTGAGTAATACTTGTCTGTAAATCTTAAATCTGTAAGCTCTTCTGTGAGCTTCTACAATTGTAAAACAGTTATACACTTCCCCTTGATAAATTTAATATTATTAAGAAGTTTTATATTATTATTACTTTTAGATTTCTGATACACACACTACATTTTAAATCAAGTCTAGCATATTTCCTGCTAGGTAGTAGTACATCTACACTTACATTTAGGCTATGACAAATGAGTCATGTCATGAAATTTATATGCCGCAAACATCAGTGTTTTATTCCAGTTGTATCAGTAGGTAGCAGCTAAGTGTATACTGAGGCATTTTGTTCTGCAGACTGGATATCCTCCTGGTCAGCGTGCTGGATGCAGAGATAGTCTTGTTATGCATCCCCAGCCGCAATTTGAGTTAACATTCAAGGCCCTTACTTTCTAGGCTGCCAGAGGCCGAACTCAGTGGTGAGATAAATTATCCCACCCCTCAGGGACAGAAACAAGCCACCTGTCACTTGTCAAAGAACTAGCACTGGTGCAACGGTACCCAATATCCCACCATCCCACCTGCAGGCAAAGTGGCTCTTATGAAAGCATAGCCATGGATAAATGTGATGGAAAATAGGAGAGGATGGGAAGGATTTAGATAAATGATGTAAGGTACAATTAGTAGCAAATTGTGCTGGCAATGGCTTTTTTAAAAGAGCTTTTAAAGCAACAGTGACCTTCATTTTTCCTTACTGATTTGCAAAGTGAGGCACTCAGACTTTTGTGTTTCATATCTCTATGAAACTCATACCTTACCTTTTGCAAGTCAACCCTCTGCTGTTTCAAGGCTGATACTCTGAGTTTGTGTTTTTCTGCAATTTAGGAAATGTGTTTTTCAGACAAATGCAAGCAATTAATCAAGGCCACACTCCTCTGAAAATAGACATTTTTTATCAGTGTTTACAATTAATCAGACCCAGAAGATTAGCAGCCACAGGAGTTACAACGATTGCACTATGCTCTGTTGACATTATGAGAAGAGCGTTTCAATGAGCACCTTTTCAAATTCAGCTCCATTTGTGCTCCACACTAATAATGACTTCAATTGACTGAAACCAGCACAAAAATATCCAATTAAGTGTCATTACATGACTTCAGTTAAATGCCCGCTTTGAAAAGTCTCTCAGAAGATACTGAGTTTCAGTGAGTTTACTGCAACATGCTGTGACTGAACATTTAGTTTTTAAAGATGCATTGTCATTTTAAAGCAGTAGCCTGTGATGTTACAGATTAATTGCTAGATTTTAGATTCTACGCTTTCTGTTTCCCTGAAAATTAAGAAACTTAGCATGATGAAAATTGCCAGAGCACAAAAGAAAGAAAAAAATAAATCTAGAAAACAGATTAATTACAGTGCAGTCTGTCTGTATCACAGCTTCAATGAGAGGGTATGTGAAACAATGCATAAGCTTTATATTTTAACTTAGGCATAAACCATGCATCTTCTGCCTTACAGTATACAAAAACAAGCTCACAGTGTAATAATACAAGATGAGATAGTACATCCCAACATACCACAATTTTGTCTGAACAATAGTTAAGTATTTGCTTGACCCTATACCACAGGAAAACACAACTTTGATTCTCCGAAGGTGGTAATGGCTCTAAACTGGTGAATTGCAGGGCATTAAAAACAAAATAAAGAAAGGAAAATAACAATAGAAAATAAAGCTGAAGGTGGTGTCTAAACAAAATTGAGAAGCAATTACACTAGAAAGCAAGTCAACAGTCAATGTCTTCTAATTAAAGAAGAGTGCAGTTAAGCAGGAATAATTTTTTTAATCTCTTAGACATGTTAATAAACTATCAAAATTAGTAGGTTCAATATGTTTGATTCTAAAAAAAATGGAATGAAGATGAACATAAACAAGAAAATGAACAGCCTAGGAATTGGGAAAAAAGAGACTAAAATTACTTCATGATGTTAATGATTTTATTTAGTGTCAGAGCATAGTCTTCTATTCCTTCTGTATCACTTTTCTATTTCTTGTCTACAAATATAGAAGCTAAGTCTCAAGGAGCTTTAAATCAAAGAACAGAAAGGGAAGGGAAGGGAAGGGAAGGGAAGGGAAGGGAAGGGAAGGGAAGGGAAGGGAAGGGAAGGGAAGGGAAGGGAAGGGAAGGGAAGGGAAGGGAAGGGAAGGGAAGGGAAGGGAAGGGAAGGGAAGGGAAGGGAAGGGAAGGGAAGGGAAGGGAAGGGAAGGGAAGGGAAGGGAAGGGAAGGGAAGGGAAGGGAAGGG
The DNA here is from genome assembly GCF_017639655.2 of Falco naumanni. Taxonomy (NCBI): domain Eukaryota; kingdom Metazoa; phylum Chordata; class Aves; order Falconiformes; family Falconidae; genus Falco; species Falco naumanni. Next base: position 27,034,204 of record NC_054080.1, on the reverse strand, counting down.
AAGGGAAGGGAAGGGAAGGGAAGGGAAGGGAAGGGAAGGGAAGGGAAGGGAAGGGAAGGGAAGGGAAGGGAAGGGAAGGGAAGGGAAGGGAAGGGAAGGGAAGGGAAGGGAAGGGAAGGGAAGGGAAGGGAAGGGAAGGGAAGGGAAGGGAAGGGAAGGGAAGGGAAGGAAACCAGATGAATTTACATGTTTTAATATTTGGCATCAGGGCCAACTGTTCTCATCTACTCCTTAACCCATCCTTTGAATTGAAAAGATACAGTTGTCACATCAAAACTTTGTCTTCACAATGGAGTCTGATAGAAAACAATGAAAACACCTTATTCTTTTGGGGAAGAAAATAACTTTTAAAATAAACAAAACCAACAAAATATGAGACGCTAACAAACAGGCAATGAGGAATTGAACATCAGACAAAAGGGAAGGGTCGATTTTGGAAGACCTTTAAAGAGAAGGCTAAATTTGCTTTGCAGTTTGTTCAGTCCCTGCCAAAGCACAATGAACCATAGAGTTTTCCTTTAAAAATGAAATGTGGTGTATCATAATTTGCTGAAATACACAATTAAACTTGATGTGTTTAGAGGAACAGATGGCTGTGCCTCCAAGTGTTCTCCCCTTGGATTTCCAAATAGCAGAGTAAGCAGGAGGGAGAAATACAAAAGACTTTATCAGTGTGCACTCATAGAGTTTAAATTATGAGCTTCATAATCAAGAATATTTCATACTGGCTAGAAATTTTCTGAATTTCTTATATTTATAAATAATTTTTTAAACTATTTTAATCAGCTACTTGATATTTAAAGGGTGTCAAACATTACAAATTTCCAACCATTTTTCTCTTTATTTTGGATTTCTCCATGACTGTTTGTATAGTTGAGTAAGAGTTACACATTTTCCATGGACTTAAATTAGCGAAAAAACATGGCTGGTTGCTTACTCTGAAGTGCTTTCATAGGGAGATATAGCATCAGTCCTTCATGGCTGTCCTCGTTTCCAAATGATTTCTTACTGACCTTAAAAGTGACATCTAAAAGGTCAAATGGTTTGGTTCCTTATTTCCCTAGAAAATGCCACTTTCCCAGGGTGATACCTCAGCAGATGCAATCAGATTAGCCACTCAGCTTTCTGTTACATTTCACAGACAGACTCACTCAATTCCAGAACTCACCCTGTTTTGCCCTGAAGAAGACAGCATTGCAGACAACCTGGCCTGCTCTGCTCTTATCCTGAAGTGAATGTGTGTATGACAAATGAGAAAGGATGGTTTGGACTTTCGGCCATTGATTGGGCACCAGAAAGGGTTATTTCACTCACAATTAGATTATTTGTTTTGTAGTTGGATGTTTCTTCAGCAGCATATCATTTCAGATCCAGAGGTTCTTTCCAATTCTTATTACTCTACAATTCCATGATAATTCCAGATGGGTGCTTTTTTACAGCAGAATAAATACACAAATTGGCTACAATTTGGTTTGCTAGGTTTCAGAAAGTGTGAAATGCTATAATTTCATCAGTCCAGGAAGACAGTTCTCTTAGGTTTTGCATATTCTGTCTGTGCATTTACATGTAACTGCATAATAAATTCCAGAGCAATGATCCTAATGGTGGTTATGTGGCTCTCACTGGGTGCCTGGTCACTCTCATGTTCACTGCATTGCATCTCCAGAAGTGATCCTGGGATTTGTACAAGGAAGAGATGCCTACAAAGGGAAATACCAAGGTAAATAGTTTGGGGAAAGGAAGTTCCCCAGCTATGTGTGTCAGTTCAGCTTGGTTGATTGTCTCCTATGAAAATAAACCCAGATATGCAAAGGTAGATACACCTCCAACAAAGGCATTTACTTGTTGCAGTCTGAGTGGGTCTTCTAACAATAAAATGCAAATGGAATTTGGGAATATTAGATGATCTGTACAGGTAAAAGTGAAAGAGTTTATAGGGCTTTGCTCAACCCGGCCATTAAACTTTTAATGGAATTTAGGTCTTATCTTCCTCAGTTTCATTCCCTGTGAGTTCATGCCCTGAAATTCACCGTGAGTGCCTGACTCTTGCTTCAAACACACCTACTGCAGAAGACCTAAAAGTTTCCCTGAACAGTCTGACCTACTGACTCTCATCTCAGTTCAGGAAACACTTTATTAGAATCCCTCCCTATAAATGCTGTAACCAAGCCAAAAAAAAAATAAAAAAAAAAATAAAGAACGTGTCAGTACCATCCCAGACAGGGCCCTGCATATCCCCTACATTAAGTCTTTGGCTACTCAGGCACACACACTTTGGAGATCATGATGGTTTGTCTCTGCCATCATTTTGATACTTCCTTGACCAGCAGCTAAACACAGGCTCCCAATGCTGTTTGTTTAAAGAGTGCCTTACGCTGACAAGGTATGGTGCAAATGGCTAGGGTCAGCTGAACACATTGCAATTTATTCTAGGAGGATATATGAGTGGTTCAAGGATGCTACAGAAACCTATCAGTGTGAAATCAGATCTGAGGAAGTGGAGCCGAAAAGATGTGTCTCTTGAAAAAATTTCAGCTACAATAATCAATCCGAAGGTTTACAGGATTTAATAAGGATTTAATAGGGCTTCTCTACTGCTGCACCTCTGAAAGGTTAGCAAACCATTTAAAGAAGTTAAGCTGGACAAATCTCTCAAAGCTCTGAGCCTGTAGTGCATTAACCCTGGCATATTCCCGCTGTTTTCTGTATGTATTATACCATCCTCGTGCAATTCATGGCCTCTCCTACTAATGAGCACACTTCTGAAAACTATAGAAACTTAACTGCATACAGTTTGTCCTAACAGTATACATCTAGATGATATTACAAGAAATATTAAAAATAATTGGGAAAAAAAATGTTGAAAAGCAGATCACCAGATCTTCCTGGACCCAAGCTAATTCTGGATTATTTCCTCTCCCTCCTGGAAGATGTTCAGCCTCACTCACTGGCTCAGAGACAATCATAATAGTCTTCTCCTGGCAAAAAACAAACAAACAAATTAAAAAAAACCCTGCAAGATAAGGACTGTACTGTTCTTATAGTTTTGAGTAAGGAAAACACTCTTTTTCTGTAAAATACTGAATCACGCTATGTCTCCCTAGATTCAAGTCTGTGTGTACCTCTACTGAAGGCTTTACCTTCGACAAACTACCCAAGTCTTGTGTTTTACTCTCTTTTCCTCTATCCCCACCCACCCCCAGCCCCACACCTCACCAGTATGAAAAGTATCTTGGACAATAAAACTGAAAATTTAGGTGTGTGTTTCTGGTTTTGGTCTGTTTGGGTTTTGGTTTTGCTTTGGTTTGGGTTTGGGGTTTTTTGTCAGTAATTGCTTTTAAATCAGAAAAACATTGGTATTTTTATTTCCCTCTTTGTAATTAAAAAAAAGTTATACAATTCTAATTTATGAGTGGTATGCCTTTCTGTAATAACCAGTCTCTTTTTCTTGGGTACATGGTTGCCTGTATGTATTCTTCTGCTCTTTGTTTGCTGAACTGACTTTCTGCAGAAAATATTTACCTTAGAACAGGTTATAATTATAAGCCATCACACTTGTTTTATTTTCCCCTGTAGCTGATAAGTTTAACCAGTCTTCCAGGTATGTCAAACACACACACCAAAAAAAAACCACAAAAACCCAAACACAAAACCCACAAAAAACAACCAACCAAAAACCCCCTGAACTAAAAAAAAAAAAAAAAACAAACCCAAAACCAAACACCAAAACAAATGCAAATCAAAAAAACCAACCAACAACAAAAAAGAAGAGCTAGCAGAAGTTCAAAAGGTCAACTTGGTTACTGCAAGCCTGTTTTATTGAATAATCCCCCCAAAGAATAAACCAAATATAATCTAAAATGACATTTCATACTGTGCACCATCAAAAGAAAGTGCACAGGTGTAGACAATGTGAGATGGGGCAGCAATATCAGAACCCAGGAATAAGAAGTATGGTGTTACATTTCAAACTTAATTGTTCATGTAATGTTTTTTTTTTAATTTTTCTTTTAAAGAAAAATCTTTGGTCTGCGATGATGATACAAGGCTGGTGAATTGGATAGTGATAATAACAATATGGAATAAACAAGTTTTGATTGCCAAAAGAAGTCATTGAACAAATTAGTTAGATACTGTGTTTGTACTGATGACATTTTCAAAGGCTTAGAAAATGTTGTATCTTCTCAACTTGACTCACTTGTGACCACAAACAAATAATAAGGAATGCAATAATGCTACTCTGGTAGAGCACATACATATATGCAAAACTTGGTGTAAGAAGTTTCACTAATTTAAACTAATTTATTATATATTGGAGTATTGTCTACATGTGCTCCTAATTCACCTCTTCTTGATACGGCAGTGAACACATTCATGCCTAATTTAAGACAAAATGAGCTTTGAAAAGCTTGCCCTTAAGTGAACCTGAACTAGAAACAGATTTATATTTTTCAGAAAATGTGTTGGAATATCAAGCCTTTGCGGGAAATTCCTTGCTTTTCATTAAGACATTCTCAAAGGATCCAGCCCAGCTGGATAATCAAGAGAAAGTTCTGCATGCACTGAACCCAGTAGCATGTGTGCCTACCTTTATGCAAGTAATTCAGTCATAGCAAATAATCAATTCATTACAATTGAGCAAAACAGAACCTTTACATCAAACATCAAATTTACTATCTAGCTTTGTGTGTTAAAAAAGCCTTTGGTAAAAGGAAAAAAGAGAAATAATGTAGGTTGTAAAAGGGATCATAAAACGTATAATCAGAATTTGGACTCAGACTTTCAAAGGCATGAGTACACACACAAGAGAGATGAAAATCTAGTAGTTCTTTTCATTAAAAAAACAAGTCTCTGAATGAATTATATGTTGTATAAATGGCCAAAATATAGAACATGTTTCCTATGAAACAGTCTTCTTTGTGATTTATTAGACTTTTTTTCCTGCAACATGATACTTCTTTATTATATATGAACAGTGCACAAATCCAAGGAAGTATAAAGTCAGCTGGGGGAAAAGAGGGAAAAAAAACTCCCTTTCTCCCCTTCAAAATACACAGTATGCCTATTTTGCAAATAAAAAAAAATCCAAAAGCAGCACACATAATTAATATATTGTGTCCCTATGGGCAACAACTACAAATGTGTGCACCAAAAAAATAACAAACAGTTAGATAGCTTGTTTTTCAGCAATTCAATAAAATGTGCAAGCTCTTTCTAGGAGATCTCCTCCAATGTCTCCTGTTTTATATGCCAGTTCTACGACCACAGATAATCTTTACACAGTCATATTCTCACACCTGCATGGAAAAACCTTTTGAAAATTTCAAGGGGAAAGTATACATTATATCAAACTGACATCTTTCTTCTAGGTGTTTTTTAATTTCTTGTTTCAAAAGCGGGTTTTTTGTTCTACTTTGAAGACATCTCTTTTCAGTAGTAAGACACATATAAGGAAGTTTTAGATTCAAAAGTCCTTCTTTTTCAACTAGGTAACTGTTTTCAACTTGGTAACTTCCATCATTAATGAGAAAAGATACATAATGTAAGTTTTAGCCTTTATTTTGTAATTAAACTCACATGGTCAATACAGACACCACATCCAGAAACAGTGGCCCCAGACACTTACGTGGAAGGTTTAATTCCAGTAGATTCAAACAAGATCAAGACTTCCCTGCATACTTTTGTAAATCCTTGTGTTCCCGAAAGATGCAATGGAGAGGCCAGAAAATGTAGGCTGTATGGAATATGTTTTTCAGAACTTCTGAAGTCCTACCTGTTGATTATTTATCTCATTAAATATCAAACAGTTTTAGTGTATGGATGCTCTGTGCTGGAAAAAAAAGAGTCCCATGCATGTTATCTCTGTATGTTGGACAAGAGTTTGTACAGCTTACCTTAATGTACTTCACAGGTACTCACAGGCAAATACTTCATCAAGTTTTGCAGAGGTTTTGTGGCCATCCAACTGTCATTACATTTACAGGCAATCTGAGCAACCACAGTGTGGACTGTGATTTCTTACATAACCTAAATCACTATTGTTCATCCATAAGCACAACTCCTCTACCTTCACAGTCATTATATCAGGGAAATTAATCTTTGAATATCCATGTAGTTAAGCTACCTTATCACATCCAGTCTTTGATAGTAAGTTTGCAAGTCAGGTTTGCTGACCATCCTCCCAAAAAAGCTAATATAGACAAAGAAACATAAATTATAGCCAAAAGAAAATCCATTCACTAAAAGAAATTGTAAAGATCAGAAAAGAAAAAAAGAGGTATATTTAACAATGAAAAAAAAGTTTCCAAATAAAATCTAAAAACCATGAAGAATATTTTTATTTCTCTTGTCTGTATCACACACAAGCCATCAAATTTACTAGAATTTTCTTAATTTTCTCTCTAACAGTATATCCAGTGTGAAAAACACATTCAAAGATGGCAAAAGAAAAAACAACACATGTCTATCAAATATAAATTGCTTATTAACAATCTTAGGTGCTAATGTGGCACAGCTAGTTCAACAATCATTTCTGCACTTCTTTTTACCTCATCTGTTAAAATACATGAGATTTCATCCTTTTCAGTTGTTGAACTTATCTTGTTCTTGCCAGTAAACATAAACCCTGGACAGTATCATCTTCCCCAACTGCTGGCACTGCAATTCCTGATACAGAGAATTCAGTATAATAAAGAAGGCAGTTCAGGGATGCCTCGTTGGAGATAGTACTAGCTGTATGGTAGGGATCCATATTCCCTTGGAGATATTTAAAAGAAAAAAAAATAGCAGATACTAGATCAACTCTTAGTCTTCAGCCTGCATTCTCATTCTGAAAAGATAACAGAAAATCACATGGCCTGCTCAGGGGTTTTGTATGAGCATGGTTTATCTGGACCCAAGACATGACTCTGATCACTAGCCAGCTCCAGAACAGAACTCAGTATCCTATTACAATCCCCTGAGCCATGCAGCTCCAAAAACATTTTCCACAGTGTGAAAGCTTTCCTTTTTTTCCTCTCTTTTTTTAAAACTATTGAGCTGTTTCTAACTCCTTTAAATAACATTCCTTTGCCCTTTGCAATGAGAGTTTTACAAGAGTGTTTAAGGTGTAGAGTGAGTGAATATACACACCAGACAAATGGCCTTTGGATTTAAGAGTCTCCAAGTATTCTCAGACATGAATGGCTGAAACATCTCCAAAGAAATCACTGCAAACTATTGGATTGCAAACCTCAGCTGTATATGGATAAAATTAAGAAAATTTGAGAGTGCTGAAATATAAAATAATACCTCTTTTAAAACACCCTTAAATAAGAGATCCACATCTGATGCTGAAAACACATAGGCATTTTCAACTACAAAAAATAAAACTGAGAAACATATTTGTTATTCCTACTTCCTACAAGTTATATTTTTTGTAGTAAAAAATACTTTTTATGAGTTGTGCAAGACTACTTTAAAGAAAAATAATTAATATTTTTATTTAATGGTTATAACTAATGTTTATATTTCCGTTTTCTTTTAAGAAGAGATAGAGGAACTTTAAAACAGACTTTTAAAATTGATGTAATCACAGTATATTAAACCAGGCAGAAAACTTGTTGCTATTTTTCTTCACTTCATGTTTAAACTGACCTTCCTCTCCTTAATCCACTTCCATTCTGAAAATCAGAATTTAAAGTATATTTACTTCACTTCCTGAATATCAGCACTGATCACAGATAGTAGTAGTGTTTGCTGAGATACTTGTAGCATACAAGATAGACAGATACACTGTAGAACATATACTGTGTTTGCTGTCTCTGGCATGATCAGTTACCAGAGACACAGGCTCTGTCTAGAGCAGAAAGCATTCTGGATCATATGATCTGCTACACAGACACATGACAGAATGAGTTATATGCGTATTCCCAAGATTAACTCAGAATGTCTTGGCCTTTTAGCATTTAACCTAGACCATTACCATCATTTTTAACAGAGTTCTTATGTGTGAATAATCTACACCATATGTTAAGTGTAAGAACATAGTGGAAAAAATGTAACCTGGACACAGAAGTATTACTTTTACTGGTATATTTTATGAACAGATGCTCAGAATAAAATTCAATTCCTGGAATAAAACCTTTATTCAGACAGGATCTAAAGATGAATAAATTTGGATTTGTTTCCCATATCCTAAACTTTCATAAGGCTGCATATGGGAAAACCCCTTATCAATTATGTCCTTTAAACAGGTAAATTACATACAAAATAATGACTTTTTTTTTTTTTCTGTAGTAATTTTAAGAAATAACGACAAAAATCTGCAAGGTTAGAATGACAATGTTTTTAAAAAATAAGAGGTGTTCAACATTGCAAAAGTATGGCAGGTAAATACACAACAGAATAAGAAGGGAAAAGATAAATCAATTAAGGGGCTAATATCCGTATCTGGCTGTTTACTATCACCATGGCTGACAAGCCTGTTATTCATATTATACAGACCCAAAGGTGTAATGAGTTTCCTACAAGTCAGATGTTTTCTTGTGAGAAGTTTTGGTATGTGGTCACATGTGAGATTACACACTGCAAAGCAAAGAAAACCATGGGTAGATACCCTTCTACAACCTAAATGAAAATGGTTACACCCTTTAAAAAATCCATTATTCTTTCATTGTCTGCTCTTTCTTCTGTGATTAGTCTATAGAGAACTGTGCATTACATACATGATCTGCAAAAGACACAAGCAGCTAAAACTGGCTTCTGTTATCAGTTTGTGACTGCAAATTTTAATTCTTGATGGAAGCTACATAGGTAGTTAAATTTCATTGAATGTCCTGTTCATCTGCATTTCTCATGTGTGATCCAGAGGGTCTTTGCCCTTACTATGTTCAAAACTATAGTGAAAATGGAGATAGGCTAGTTCCTATCATCCTATTCCCCATAAAGCCAGGTTTCTTACTTTGCCCAGCTTCAGTGACTGGACTCCTGCACCTTGTTCCAGCCACTGACCACAGATCTCAGATTCCAGACTGAGCTGTGCCAGATCACTGCAGGAAGAGGTGTAGTGAATTCAACTCCCATGATAAAGCAGCTGGGGGCTTTATTAGCAATAGTTTAAACAGAGGACTTGGGGACATACGAAGTGAGAAACATAGACAAGCTAGTTAAGTACTGCAGAACACTTTACAGGGACTCAGTGGTTAAACTGAATTTGCTTCAATAATGTTCATATCACTTTTAGGCTGTTAACATCTGAGTGAGTGAATCATAAAAAACAAAGAAGGTGAAGTTCTTGGACCTATGTGTTTTTGCTAGTAGTGCTCCACAGATTCAGAAATGAGGCACAATTTTCCAACCCTAATGGTGACCTACCAAATACAGCAATAAACACAAAAGCAAGAGTTCTGGCTACTTCCCTTAGACATAGTTTCTCATTAACCACTTCAGATCACAGCACTCTAGAACAACTAATGTATGGTCTTTGGGATAGTATACTATCTCAAAGCCGAACAAATTGTTCTCAAGGTTTCTATGACAGAAACTCATGGATTTAACAGGCAAGTTTTGACTCAATCCTTAGAAGTAGGGGGTTTACAAACATATTTTGAGGTAGGTTTAATAAGATATTTCATGTATTTTGTGCATTGTCCATCTTTAATATACCTTTATGTTAATCTAATTCTTGCTCATCTTATCATGATACTTAGATTGATCTAGAAATGTAAAGGTCTACCTGTTAGTAAAAATCTGTAATCTTGTTCATAGAAGTTATTTTGCTTGTTTTCTTTTTTGCCCCAAAACATTCTTGATACTTTCCTTTCCCCAGACAAATTCAGGCACTCTTAAAAGCTCTTTAGAGTATTTTTGTGATACTTGTATTATTCATACAGTCAGAGATACCATAATAAAAAAAATATTTATATGAATAATCACTAACTAAAACAACAACAACAACAACAAAACCCAAACAAAACAACAACTGAAAAATATTGACAAGAGTGATTTATAGAGGACTTAAATATATGTTTTTGTACACCCAGAAAAGGATTTGCTGAATTAGTCTGGAGCAAGTTGTTTTCAAAAAATTAATGTTCTTCCATAAATACTACCAGTGTACCAGTGTTAAATCTTTTAATTTATTTGGTAAAAAGCATATTGACCTAGGAAGCAGCTAAACCTTGTAACTCTAAAGTTCACTGTATCAAGACTATAGATGCTTTGAGGATTTTAGAAATACTGAAATAATTCTATGGTAGATTTTGGCCTGATAATTTTCTACAGTCTTAGCACTCAAATGGAAGTCCTTCTAACGAACAAGTCTTCGGAGCTGACTTTCTAAGGATGCCAGTATTTTTGAGAAAATTTAGCGAAGTTAAGCAATTTAGTCAAAATCATTGCCTGTACAATATCTGCTGCACAGATTCCAAGCCAAAATATTATTTTTAAAGACTTATTAACTAGTTAAGAAACTGATTTTTTTATGTGCATGCATTCCAGGGATAGTCAAGTTCCCTTACCTAAAGTCCATTGTTTCAGACAAACAGCTTTTTGAAACACAGTTGCTAGAGACTTTTATATCATGACAGAATAGTTTTCTGTTTGAACTCTGTCTCACAATTTTCTCATGAAAACACTGTAAAAATAAAGTTCCCTAGAAGTACTAAATAATAGATTTCATTATCAAAGTAAAAGAAATTAAGAAGTCACACAGGACATCACTAAAGAAATAAGTTAACAGCACACAGAAACATAGAAAATTCCTCACATTAGAAACAGTTCCCAAATATAAAACACACCAAAACTCAAATAAATCATTCAATGCAAACATGACTTTTGTTGTTGTTGTTTTACAAAAATTGTGGCAAGGTTCTCATGGCTTTTCTACAGACCATATGAGCCAGAATCCACCTGAGGATGGGTTCTGCTGCACAGAAGTGTGCAATAAAATGGTCTTTTAGTCAATAAAAGAGGCTTTCACAAGTGATAATCCTGTGAAAGCATACAGCTTAGAAAATGCAGGCAGACAGCCATTTCGACATGGTTCTCCTTAAATGGGCTGACCTAAATGTGTTAGTGTGAAAGAAACCAAAGTGCTTAGATAGACTTCTAATTAGTTTTATCTGTCCAAATAGATCCCCAAAGACAGTGGGATTTCCAAATAATGAAGCTAGTTTTATTAGAATACATTTCTGGACAAAGAATACTGATGGGAAAATATTATTAAACTGGGAAGCAAACAGTGTTCTAGCAAGTAAGTTTAACCTCCTTTATTTATGTATTTTTATTTCCCAGAAGATGAACAATCACAAGCTTTGTATGGAACCTACAATTTCTAAGTAGCAATATTACAGCAGAGCAAAATGAACTTCTCCAGATAGAACTGAAATGATAAAAATGAAGTGATTTTTCAATAAGTGAGCTTACTGATAGTGAGGGAGCACAAAGACAGTCTTAACTACACTGAGTTTGAGGTTATTTCTAAATATACTTTTGTTCAAAAATACTTTTCAGACATCTGACAAGTTCTCATAATGTATTGCCATTATTTTGTGAGGAGGTGACAGTGGACACTGAAGTGTTCAGCATCTTCCAAACAACTCACAGCAATCTGCAGGAATAGATCTTCAAGCAGTGATCTGGGAAGAAAGCTGAGGAGGTTCAATTCCCAAAACAAACACAAACACAAAAACCAGCCCAAACCTCTACCAAGCAGAATTTTTTTTATATTGCAGATTTTATGACCTACTCATGTATTCTTTAATAAACAATCATCTACTAAAGCCACAAACATTACATCACTGCCTCCCCAAGAGTAAAGCAAAAAAATGAATGAGACAGAATGGGGTGCAAAGAAGTGAATGTCAGAGCTGTGTAAGTAACACAGTTGTCAAAAACATCAAAAAATATTAGTTACGGTATCTCTGCCAAGGATAAAACAGGTAAGACTCACCCAGTGGAGAATTATCAGATGATTAAAATTCTGTCCTTTCTGATCTTTATGGCATTCAGAGCTCCCTGCATTGTTCCAGATATTACAGTATGTGGAGCCTGACATGCATGAAATATATTATGCCATATTCTCACTTAAAATGACCTATTGCCTACTGCAAGTCAGTCAGAAGATGTCTTTGCCTCTGAGTTCTACAGCTAATAATCAATGTAGATTTATTAGCACTGTCTGTTCACTTTGAAGTGAAAATGTGCAAAGTTTATATAAAATCAACATAACTTAGACTACCTCCCATTTTCTTTAAACATTCCAAAAGTAAAGTCTAATCCAGAGCAAAGGGCAATATAGGATCTTTTATACCCATTTATACCAATTTATATGCATCCTACAGTCCACACTTTTATTTTTTACAATTTATATATATATATATATATATATGTATATATATATATATATATATATAGTCTTCAATTAATAGCTAGTCAGAGCCTGGCAATGTAGAACACTACTGGCTTAATAGATCACCCAGGGACACATAGCATAGTTGAGATGGAGTACAGCGGAAAGCCACGAAAATTAAACACATCAGTAATCTTTGTGTTAAACATTTGGTTTGGCCTATGAAACAGAGCAATCACTGAAAGTGCTGAGCACTTTCCATTTCCTTGGACCCCAGTTCTTCCAGATATCATTCACTATCTTGCATGATTACTTTCTGACTGATCCTCTCTCACTTTTATTTTTCTACCACAAATGCTTGCTGATCTTATCTTGCCAAACCAAATATAATGACAATTAATCCTACAGATTTTAAAACATCCTAACCTGAAAAATAACTTTTTGTACAGAGAACAACTTGAGAAATTTGAAGTTTTGGTTTGCTAAGCAGTTAACATCTCTGCAACATGAGTGTAAGAATTCTAAGGGGAGAGGGAGAGGACTGTTGCTGCTTTTTTAATGAAGTACTCTGTAAATGTCTTACAACCAGAGCTAAAAAGCTATTGGCTATATCTTTATTTTATTTTCAAATACTTGGTGTGTTACATGCAAAAATACCAAAATAACATATCAAGCATGCATTTTGCAACCACCACTGTCTGTAGAGTTGTGTCCACTCCAAAGAAAATATCAGATTCAGCACAAGCATATGTTTTAAATAATCGATGGATAGTGTGCAGTCAGGAATAATTTATTATGCACATCTGTAAGAGTGCTATGGCTTAAAAGACACATTTTTTATTATAGCTTAACATTACTTAAGGGGAGGGGAGAATCCTGACAGTTTTAAAGAATCAGTTTTCTCCTTTAATTAAAAATAAATAAATAAATAAATCCTCCACAGTCAATTCAGTCCAGATTATATCTGATCATTCTGCATGGTTTTATGACTTTTAGACTTTTAAACATTGTGAAACAAAGGATTAAAGCTCAAAATCCCCCTCTTTAAATGGAAACAGCTTTTAACAGGAGCAGACAGAAATCTTTGTTCCAAGCTGACAGCAAAGAGCTGCATTCTGCCCTTGACACAGCCACCCACTGCCCATCAGTGTGGGGGGAGCAATGTGCGTGGTCTGAGGGGCTTGCTGTTTTTCAGGGGTCTGCTCTGGTTCGTTTTATTTTTCTTTTGTGGTGTGAGGGGATGGATTCTGTTAAAAAGAAACTCTCTAACTTCCTGCATGAAAATATCACCAGCAATGGCTGCAGGTGACCTACGCTGCTTCAGAGCACTGCCTCGGCAGACCCTTGCCAGCACCCTTTACTCCTGCAAAGCTGCTGACTTACTGTGTTTCCCCTCCCAGTGCTCAAAGCACTCCTGGCCCAGCAAAAGTGTGCATGTCTCAAGTAGGAGTTCTCCATGGGCACCTAAACCCAGAAATAAATATAAGCCAGCCACTGGTAATACTTCAGAAGGTGAGAACTATGGATTTTTCTACTTCGAGGTATGTTTTTCTACGCTGTGACAGAAGGGACAAGAATTCCTTGCATTTTGCAGCCTACAGTGCAAGGAAAGTATGTTCCAAGTGAAGAGATCAAGTTCCCATCTCTAGTTCTACATAATCACAGCCTTCCAGTCTTCGTTACACACAAGTCACAACCCTCAGCTTGCTCCTGGCACCAGAAAGCAGCAGTTTCAGGTTTGCTATTTTGCTCCTGCCCATAGATCCTGGATGCTCACATCTCTCTGAACATGACATTTCTGAAGCAGTGGTGTTTGCCTCTTTGGGTAGTACTTCAGTCTCCCTACATTTGTTTGCATGCATTTGGATACATACATCTCCATACAGATGTATGTATGTATGCAGACCTCATGTTGAATAAAAGTTTTGAAGCCAGATGTTGTGGTTTAACCCCGGCCGGCAACCAAGCACCACACAGCTGCTTGCTCGTTCCCCCCACCCAGAGGGATGGGGAAGGAGGATTGGAAAGGAATGTAAAACTCAAGGGTTCAAATAAGACCAATTTAATAGGTAAAGCAAAAGCTGTGCATGCAAGCAAAGCAAAACAAGGAATTCATTCACCACTCCCCACGGGCAGGCAGGTGCTCAGTCATCCCCAGAACAGCCAGGCTCCATCACGTGTAACTGTTACTTGGGAAGACAAATGCCATAATGCCACATGTCCCCCCCTTCCTCCTTCTTCCCCCAGTTTATATACCAAGCATGACGTCCAATGTTATGGAATACCTCTTTGGCTGGTTCAGGTCAGCTGTCCCGGCTGTGCCCCCTCCCAGCCTCTTGTGCCCCTCCAGCCCTCTCACTGCAAGGTACTAGAAACTGAAAAGTCCTTGATTTAGTATGATCACTCAGCAACAACTAACAACATCAGTGCTGTTATCAACATTGTTCTCACATCAGAGCCAAAACACAGCATTGTAACAGCTACTAAGAAGAAAATTAACTCTATCCCAGCTGAAACCAGGACACCAGAACTTAATTTCTAAAAGTAATACCAGTGGGACATGCTTCTCTTGAAAAAAACATCCTTTCTACCAAATACCAACTCTTATTCTTCCCTGCTGGCTGAACAAAGGCCAGCCAGTTCTGCCTTGATTGGCAGTGCCTCCTATAGATTGGTGGCAAACCCTGGAATAAGCACAGGGACCAAAATCCACTCCTATCTTGATGTTTATTTTACTAGATAGTAATGTTATTTTCTTTTCAGCATCATTACTTAATCATGTTTTCTGGTATAGCATTGAGGGTGGGATTTGGAACTTCAGTTGACTGTGCTTTACTTTCTGCTACCAATTTCAATGGATTACCTGAAAAAAGATATTAAAGAACATTTCTCATACCTTTTCTTCTGTTTTCCAAAAAAAAGAGCAACTTTTCTATACTTTTGGGCTCCATTTTAATTCAATGGATTTAAGCAAAATTAAACAAAATTCAGTCTTTCATAAATGAAGGGGGTTGAAATTATTTTACCTAAGTAGAGTACCACAGAAATTCAAACCTGCATATAATTAAGAACAGTTATTAAGTAATTATTGCATAATAAATCCATGAGAAGGGGTAATCAACCTCGAGTTTCTTCCCATATTTTTACAGGCAAATAAAGCTTTCAAATAACATCTTGGCAGGATAAGTTGACACAAATGCAAATTAAAAGTATCAGCACATTTAATTTGGATATACTCAGATTTCATGGAAACTGCATTACACAAAACATAATTTTATGTAACTATGAGTTACATACTGCATGGGCAAAACTTCATCAGGGAATTATGTGTATGAGCTTAAATAATGAACATACGAGCAATTTATGGCATTATCAGAAAGCAGAGGATACAATAGCTACAGAGCTGCAATTTGACAAAAAGGTTTATTTCACAGCGTAAACTGCTAAGAAAAGTAGAAAGTTTAGTTTAAAAATCAATTATTTGGAGCAATAGTTGGATACTGTGAGCTGATATGTTTTTCATGGGTTTAATAATACACATAGATGTGAACATTAACAGTAGTGTATTAAAAACTTAATGCCTTGTATTGTACTGTACTTAAACAATGTAAATATGCCTGAATCAGAGCTCTTACAAACTCAGGATGTGTTAGAGGAGAAAAATGTGAATGATATTTTTGCTTTTGTTTAAATTAAATCTAGAGAATAATAGTAACATATCAGATTTTGATCTTTGTAAATACTGCACAGGGATTTCATATATTCTATGTTATCCATTAAGCTAAACTCTAAAGGACAGGTTATAAGCACACTCCTCCTGCCCCCCTCCTTCTCTGAGAAGAAACAAAAATAGAAAATTATAGGAAACAGGCGGGCAAAGGATCTAAAGAGAACATTGAGTTCCCTCCTTCTCAAAACATGCAGTCCAGTAGAGATGTGCAGGCTGCCACAAACAGTGACATACAGAGTTCTCAGCAGAGTAAAGGGGTGTGCACCGACAGTCCAGAGGAAAACTGACCCTTATGCTGAAAAAAACTAAGCATACTAAGTTATAGAAGTTCTGGAAGACAATGGAAAAGATGATAAAAGATGATAGAAAGATGACAGCAAGAGTTGCCAAATCATGGGTACTGGTGGCAGCAGGAACAAAATTATCCTTCCTGATGCAATATTCGATTATCTCTATTAAGGAGATATCTCAAGCAAAGCACTGATTTTTTGAAGGATTGCAAGTATTTGACTACAAGTACCTGAGAAAACAAAGTACTGCTGGAGAAGTCTCTAGCCAATGGATTCACACTATATAACAACAGTCAATACAGCCTTTGTTCAGAATAACAGTCTTTGGCAGGGTGTATAGTACTAATAAAAGCCAAATTAAGTGCTTTGTGCACTGTGCACTGACTTCAGTGTTTTCACCTTATGCAAACTCCATTAATCACAGTTTCTTGTTTGAAAAATGAAAGTCACAGAAGCTAGATTTTGATTGCATTAACTAGTTGTTTCTATATTTAGCATCTGTATTTATAGTCACCACTTAGATTAACTTAATTTTAATAACAAGAATAATTAAGGTAAAATACACCTCAGATACAGCTGAAAAGTAAAAAACTTATAAAAATATTTCCCAGTTGGGATCCTCCAAGATGACAAGAGGACTGAGCCCAAATGCAACTTCTGTGCAATTGCAAATTCATTAAAGCAACAAATACAGAACCTAGTGTTAAATCCTAACTAAAATCTGATTTTACTCACATTATTTATAATTTAAAGCAACAGCTCTACGACCTTCACTGATAAGAAAATCACATATGCATCTATCTTCATCTAAATAGAATCATAATCATGCAGACCCTGTAGATACTGATAAAAGGTGACTGTTTGTGACATACATTACCTCTGCTATTAATAGCGATTACTACCATTCCTCAACAGAGTCAACAGGCAGGTGTAATTTGAATCTCAAAACTGCACGTGTGTTAAAAATCCCTAGATTACTTCTTGCAGTTTGGTTTAATTTGTATCTTGTGCTTTTTAGTACAGCACCTTGTATGTAAGTGCCCATAACCTTTAATCTATTTGTCAGCATAACTTTTCTACAAACTGGGAGGTGCTCTATCTTTATTGTATGTGTTAGGAAATGAAGTACAAAGGAAATAACTGATTTGCAAAGAACGCTCCAAACTTCTTACAGAGCAAAGAAATATAAGTAGGATCATATTGCTATCCAAAACACTGGACTGTTTTCTTCAAGATCTTTTTCAAATGTTTATATGTTTATCACAACACTTTAAGGGTAAATCCCCAGGGGGGGATGGGGATGGGGATGGGACAGGGACGGGACAGGGGTGGGGACAGGGACATGTCACAACTATAATTCCACCTAAAAAATAAAATAAATTGTAATTATAATTTTTTAATGCATTTTTAATAGGAAAAATATAGTAACAGTCAAAAGAGCAATTAAAATAGGCACACCTACATTTATTTCCTTTCTAATATTCAAAAGTAGTGCTTTTTGTTCTTGTCTCCATAGTTTTTGTTCTCTCCAGCAGTCTGGACTTTTTTGCTAGAGTTGTATCATCTTTCTTATGGGAGAACATGCAGTCACAAAAAAAAGATTCAGAAACCAGAAGTAAAATATTCTACAAAATGGCACTGCATCTGCCAAAATTGTGCTACTAAGGCCGCTGAGAAAATTGTATTTCATAAAATTCAAATATGTTATCCTGATTTCTGTCTTTTAGCTTTGGTTTATAAAATACACTAATATATTTTCTCTAAAAAAAATTCAGTCATGGATGATAAAAATATTGCATCTTAAAAAAAAAGTCAGACTGCTGTGTTTTGATAGCACTAAGTTGTTTACTGCTTTTAAAAAATGTTTTTCAATAGCAAGATATTTCTCAAAGTATTTAGATTTCTAACAATCTTTCCATGCTTTCTCATAGACACTTAAAAAAAAATCAAATACAATAAAATATTTTTTATTATTTCTTCTCCAGGTCAAATAATCATACTTGGATGTAATTACACTTTACATTTGTATTCACAACTGTTTTTAAGGGCTTTTGATGAGCTGCTTCTACATCCATCTGTGAAGTTATTTCAAGGAACTTAGCTGCAAAACTGAAGGTGAGTCATATCAGTGTGACATGCCACGTGCTTCTAGCTTCAAGTTGTTATGATTTTGCATGATACTCACTTCTTCAGCTAATAGCTGTTTCAAAGGTTGTATGGCAGCTTATATGGGCTCCTCTGCATCCTTAGATTAGAATTACTGTTTTTTTCCAAGGACTGTCAAATATTTGTAGTCTACTAAAGGATACAGTTTCTTCTCACAGAAAATTCTCAGTGATTATAAGACAGTAATAGATGGCAAGCAACACTGATTTTAAGCACCACTCACAAGTGTTTGAAATGTGTGGTCAATTCCTGCTGTTGCAATTTCATATATACAAGAGATCAAAATATTGATAAGAATGATAGAAAGTAATATAATGGAAGATACCACAGACAGATTACTATGTTCTTGATACAGGTACAAATTAATTTCTCCTCTTGACATAAAATGTATAATAATTTGCTAGAATTTTAAATTGTATAATATATTCAGATCATTAGTTTAAGATATTTGTAGCTGCAGAGGGTTCATTCAGGATCTAATTCCTCTTGTCTATAGTCTGGCAGAAAGGTTAAGATAAAGGAAAAATAGAAGTCTTACAAAGCTTGCAGTCCAAGAAAAAGGAAATACTTAGTATTTTGGATCAAAGACTCAGCTCTTGGACTAAAATATGAATAAAACAGAAGTTTGCTGAAGGAAGGAGGCACGAATTCGGAACTACATAGATTGGGCATTTTAACTAATAAAGAACCATACTGAAGTTGCAACTTTTCAAGGTAAAACTACATTTTAGTTTACTTCATCGCAAGAATACTATCCATTTTTTGTGTGGTTTATGCATTACCAAATGCCAGTTGCCAGCAATGACATTTCACAATTATTTAATTCTTTCAAATGGTCCTCTCTGACATAGGGAATCCCTCCTCCATCACAGACTGATGTTCATATCATGAACTTTTTTTCACTGCTCCACATGTGACATGTGACATGAGACTAGTATCAGCATTAAGAGGAGAAATTTTGCCTACAGTTTCTCATAGTGTTGCAAACTGTGTAGCACTCCCGTGGCATATGGACCCACTGGTCACAAGGCCTTCAGCTCCCTGTGTTCTGTTCTGTCCTTTCAAACAACCTTGTGCATTTCTGTCGGTTTTGTGCAATTTCTTCCAGCAGAAAATGGCTCATTCTTTTCAGATTCAACCCATTTCTAACAGTCACATAAGCTCACTTATTTTTCTGCCTTCGGTCCCATTCCAAAGCCACAGCTGTGATGCCCCTTGTACCCCTATTAATGACACTAGGTGCTGAGGTACTGTTCAGGACTACCTCTTTTCTTATGGTGTTGCTAAACTTCCACAATGTTTGAAAGTCAAGCTTATGTATGTGAACAAATTGTGGTCACCTTTACGTAAATCTTTTTCACATCAGTTTTAACAGCTGCTGTGACTTTCTGTGTATTAGGGGATGTCATGATGCTATTTAATATTAATTCTGTAAAATTTTATAGATCTTTTTCCCTCTTAAACTTAATGAAAAATTTTTTGTGTCCACCTGCACACTAGTTACAAGCTGTGCTTGAAGTAATGTCATTTAAACCCGGTTCAAGTGTAGCATATAAATACTGAACAGTGGTTTATCTTTACTCACATTTCATTCACAAACTTATCCCTAGTGATGTGGTTTTATTTCTCTTTTCCTCTCTTTTCCCTACATTTTTCTGTGACTGTTAATTAGTGATTAATTTTGAAATATTTTAGCAACTCATTCACTTTACATAATCTAAATTTAAGAGCTCTCACATCTTTTCTACATCCTCTTTTTCCTATAAAATATAATATCTCTTCAATCTCATGTTGGCCACCAATAACTCTTTCTGTTTCTGTCATATTTTAATCAGTTTTGCTTAAGTCTTTCACTTATGTGTGATAATACTAAGTAAAGCCTTTCCATCATTGTTAATTGTAAGTGAGACTGTGAATAATTATTCTACAGATTTGCAGGGTTTATTTCACATTTACAGTGGAAAGGATATAATTACTTTTAAAACTACAGTTAGACCCTAATTCTCAGTAAATAATACAGATGAATAAGAGATGTGGAGCCTTCTCCTTATAATAGTCATATATGTGGAAAGATCAGAAATCTGTTTCTCTGAGATCAGCAGAATTATTCCAGATTCAGCCCATTTTAATGAAAGTAGAAATAGGTGTAACATATAAAACAGGCAATTTCCAATGCAAGGTATTCAATACAGCTCAATTCATCTAGCCAGTGACTGGACATTTTTGGTGCCCCAGGTTATATTTTTGGCTTCATTTGTGTATAGTAAGCAAGTATGCTACCAAAAAGCAACCTTGATAATCAGTAAAGTCTACAATAACATCTGGTTACCAGTTGGTAGGCACAACATCACTCACATGTAATTCTGCTCATAGAATATCATTAAGAGTGAATCTTATATATGACACTCAGGGAAAATACACACACTTAATTTTTTACCTGTTCTAAATGAATTTTAGTCACTTGTTTGATTGACAATTTATATTTCTCAGTGAGAGATGCCTATAAATATATAATTAAAATTAATGAAACTAGCACTAATTGCATCCCCATGGCCAGCACCTCAGGAATCATTTGGACATGCCTGAAGGTGTTCTTTAAAAAAAATGAGGGCTTCTCAAAAAAGAGAGGGTAATACAGGTGTCTTCTCGAACACTCTTCTTTGTAGAAGTGACTTAATGCAAGGATTTGAGTATAGGACAAAAAAGGAGAAAAACTGCAAAGAGATGGTTATCTAGAGATCTACTAGACCTGTGCTAATCCACTGCAACTCATCCACAGGCCAATGTCATCTAACCTCTGGCCTAAAGCCAAAATACCGGCGAAACCAAATCATGTTGGCAAAATAAAGATTATAAAAGTAATTTTTTTTCTTTAGAATACAAGGAAGCACAAATGAAAGTGTTTGTGGTGCCCTCAGAAGGGCCTATCACAGATGAAGCAATGAGAAGAAAGCTAAGGAACCTCTGAGAAAAAACAGTATTTAATTGTAATATAGATTCTGAAGGTGAACAGAGGGCCCAATGACAAATTGGAGTTTTGAAGTGCAACTTTTGAAAAGCGCAGTGAATGACCCTGGATGGAAGAGACAGTGAAGTCTATCTGAATCCAGACAAGTTAGTTCTTTTTGTCTTTGAGAGAAAACAGGAGGAAAGGCTATGAAGTGTTTTGTCCTAGAACAAGAAAATTTGAGAGGCAAAAGGGAAAGACTCTTTATGTGAGCAATAGGTTTATTATCCCTAAAGTGCTGAACTTCTACAGTTGCCTAGTGAAACAGTTTCTCAGCAGAGGTAAATAAAAATGAGCATTATCTCCTGATGTCACACAAGAGCAGACCTCAATGTTGCTACAATTAACTTCATGTAACATTTTAGCTGTGTCTAGTCTTGGGGAGTTTTACTCTCTATTTTTGCTGGGTTTTCCAGTTTCTTTTGTAAATGCAAATTAGTCTTTGGGGAGAAATCAGCATGAGGGAGTAGTTACATAGTGAACTGATTTGGAAGAGCATTAGTGACACATAAGATAGATTGAGATATCTTGTGGTGACACCCGTGGAAGAGTCCATTTGCAGTAGGGCAAGGGGAGTACGGGCTTAAAATGGGTTTACCATTGAGGAGAAATTAACCGTGGTACTCTATGACCTCTTTTACTAGAATATTTGTATACTTCACTATTATTGATGTACTTACCCTCACAGTGCCTCTGTGAGGCAAGGAACTACTACAAATTATATTTTTCACAAAAGAAACTGAGACACAGTAGGATTGTAAGCACTTTGCTCATGGTCACACAGGATTTATGTGATGGAACAGGGAGCAGAACCCTTGTTTGTCAATCCAATCAATGTTCTAAAAGCACAAGGCTGCCTTACCTCTCTAAGCCTCTAGCCAAAACTCAGAATGAGCTCCACTGGGGACTTTTTGTAAACTGTTCACACAAATGTTTCTGTCCAGGTATTCTTTCTTTATGGGCAGTGAGAGGTGGAGAAAAGGTAACAAATAAAATAAAAATAACAATATCAAGTATTTTTTAAGTATGAGTTAAAGGAGCTGTATCAACAGGAATTGGTACCAAGGTTCCTTACATTAGTAACCACGCATTTAGGGAGCCTCTTCTCTATATGTCTTCAGGTCAGTTTCAGATGACATTTCAGATTATATATTTCAAAAGAAATAAAAAGTACTGGAAGACTATGCAAAAAACAGTCTTGTAACTCAGCTTCAGTATACGCCCCATAAGTCAAGAACTGTTACTTTACAAACATTATGGTTCTTTGCAAAAAAAGATAAGAAAAAACTACTGCTGCTGACATGTTTACCCCAAAATGGCATTTTTATACACTATTAATTGAGCAGTGAGAATGATCCCTCTGGTCTGAAGCAGTGCCACATTGCTGGCAGTGGGTGGTGACAGACAGGAGAAGGCAAAACTTGATTTTCATCTAAGCTGAGCTGACACTAATATGATTTGGGCCACAAAGTTAGCTAGGATCAGCTATGCAGGTTCTGCCTGGCATGAGAGCTTTGTCCTTTTTATTGGGTTTAGTATCTTTCCAACATTTCTAACATTTAGTATCATTCTAACATTTCTAACATTATTTATGGCCCTAGCCCTAACTACATTCCCAGAAGACAGCAGTTCCAGGAATAATGTTACTGCTGGAAGTGTTTAGTTCAAGTGCAGCATGGCATGTATATGCTTGTGTGTATGGATGTCATTGCCGCCACTTATACGAGAGGATGTGATTTTAAGTATGCTTATCTATGAGGAAGGCCGGTAGCTTTCATTCCAAAAGCATATACAACTAGAATAAAATACTCTGGAGGTACAAGGCAAGAAATAAAAAATGTGAACTAAATCTATAAACCCAAGTCATATTTTCTGTATGACAAATAACCATTATCAATCTCATGCTAAGTGAGTGTTTTAAATTTCAGAAGTCAAAACAATTGAAAAATCGAGTCTTTTATCATAAAAAACAGCATGACAATTCATCCCTCTCAAGTGTCACAGAGTCCTAAATTCCCAAAACCAATTCATTCTGGAATAATAAAATGAAAAAAAGTTCTAAAAATATATACATGTCATATTATCTTCTAAAGTGATTCCACACTCTGAAGCTGCATCTTATATGCCTTTCTTTTTAGTTTTTTAGTTTATCAAACCACTCAACTTATTTTTTTTATCTATATTCTACATGCTGAGAATTAAACTCTGAATCCTACCTATTCCAAAAGAAAATGCAATCCAATGATGATACCATACTCCTTCTCCTTTCTGAAAAATAAATATTAGTTGGAAAAGTGATTCTTAGCCTGCACATCAAGTTGCTCATGTCTCTTGGGGCTTTTTTTTTTTAAGATCAATTCCTTAAAAATGAATCTGACAAACCATTTTGTAAAAAATAGTAGTATTGAAAATTCATTCCTGTCTTAAACTCCTCCTTTGTGGATGGTATCTCTCTGAATTTATTTATGGTTTCTTAAGAAAATTTCATAAAACTGAGATTCACGTTTTTTTTGTAATCTGTTCTGTGGATTTTAAATTTAAGAAACTGCCACAATACACCAGAGATAATCCACGTAGACACTGATTTTGTCAGAAGCATTGCTTACTTCCAATGTTCTTTAGAAGTGTATCAAGCATGTCGTGCACAAATATGGTTTCCCTTTGAACATTTCTTTTCCGGCATTATGCATTCCTATTTTAACAAAGAAAACAGGGGGGAAAGTCTCTCTGTATTGACATACATAACCCAGTGAGTTCTGAGTGGCAAGTTTTCTCTCTTGAAGAAAAATACCTTTTAGTAAAAAATGTGGTTCTGCTCTTTTCTTTCTTTCCTTCTGTGCTGCTTACAAATTTCAATCTCATGGTGTCATGGCTAATGTTCAGTGACCTACTTTTATGTTCCGTATTTCAGAAAAAAAGTGTAGGATTTTTTAGCACTGAATGACAAAATGAGTGACACTGCCTAGATTCACCAAGTGGCAACAGCAGTAGTAAGGAAGTGCTTTTCTGTGGCCACTGGCAGCATCAAAATCATCAGCACAGGCAAGCTGGTCTCACAGGCATTTAGTGCTGTGCCATGCAGTAAACAGCTTCTCCACCCAACTTTAACATGGTAATAGAGGTTGCTGGATGCTATTAATAAGTACCACACTATACCAGGGTTTCAGAATGTAACTCAAGGTCCTCAAACCCTGAGCAGGTGACAACCATCAGGAAAGTTTTTCTTCTGACATACAGATACACCAAAAACATCATAAAAAGGAATAAAATTGGCTTCTTATATCTAAGTGTTAATGTACAAAAAGATATGTTGAATATACTGGATCTATTACACTATATTGCCTGGAATTTAAGCCTGTATATTTCAACTGCCAATTCTCCCCTCTCTCCTCACTTCTGAAGTAACTTTTGTGTTGACTAAGTTTTCTAAAAATCTGGACAGAGGAAAGTGATTCAAGACAGGACTCTTTGTAAGAGAAAAGCAATGAAACACTGTAAAAGCCAGTCAGCACAAAAAAATGACTAGCTAATTGCAGGTCTGTTTTGGTTGCCAGTAAGTATGTGCAAAGCTTCAAAATAGCTGTGACATGCAATTATTTCTTAGCTAGACATGGGTATTGAAGGACTGTAGGCTAAGGAAGAAAAAACATATATTATAAAATGGGGTTTAGGTTCTTTTGTAAACAAACAAAGGGTTTTAAAACAACACAATTTTCCACAATTCTAATTATAGTATTATATATACAGATTAGGTTTTGTCTTGCAATATATACAAGTATGAGAAGAAAAAATGATACTTCCCACTACAGTCCCTGGCATGTCCAAAGGACAGAGGATTTTGCTGTAAGTACATCTCTCTCTCATTTGTCCTGGTTATACATACATACACAAGCTGTCTCTCTGATTTAAATCCCCTTAGTCAGAACATGGAATGGAACCTTTCAGTTCAGTAGCTGATCAAGAGCTACCAATGTAAGAGGGGATGCCAGCCCTTACTCCCTAGAAAACTGACATTTCTACAGCCATATTACAATTAAGCTTAATTAAGATTGAATTCAGCACCTGATGAGGAAATCTGCCTGTTCTTCAGTTTTAAAGGAAAAATAAACATTTATTTTAACTTCAAAAGTTATTCATTTTTTTTGCAATTATCATGTAGCCATGAGGGATGATTTTTTTATTATTATTATTTTTATCTTTTTTACAGTAAAAGTAATTCAAAATACTAACATTGTTTGTTCTCAAATCCTAAACACAAGGATGAGTAAGGAATATTATACATTTATTAAACAAAACAGATCTTTCCACTTTCAGTTATGGGAAATTATGTTTAAAACTAGCTGCCTACATTTCAAGGAGATTCCCTTTTAGCTGTCATAACCCACGAGAGAAAGGAGATCAAGCTAAATAAAAATAACCTCAATCTCTTCCCTGCTATCCCAAACTTGGGAGATGAATTTTAACACTTAACTACCACATAATACAATGTCTTTTAATGTTGCTTAACCTACTCAAAACAGTATTTCCCAAATTTCAGACTGAAGATCTTCATCCTGTAAAAATATGCAGACAGATATTCAAAATCAAAGCACATTTGCAACTTCACTACAAAGACTTTCTGCTGCACGACAAACCATGGATAATATCATTCAGTCAGTCCTCAGTTGACTCATCTTGCATTAGAGGAAATCTCCAAGACACAAAGTGTCCACTAAGAAACTTTACCCATTGCAACAGGTAGGACAACCCAACTGGGGTGGTGGGGAGGATAACCAGTCCACAGGGAGTTTCCTGCTGTCAGTACAATCCAGCTGTTCATTGGGCACTAGGATTATGGGCAAATAACAGTGAATGAAAGACACTGCTTGCTCATTAAGTTCTGCTCTCAGCAAAGTCCTCTTAGATGTTTTTACTTTAGTTTAAAAAAAAGAGGTCAGAGAAGACCTAGTATTTTTTTTTCTTTTTGTATATATGTGCATGTCTATGACTGAAAATTGATGAGAACTACTATAACAGAGTTCGTATCAATGAAGCTATGATGAAGCTATCATGCCAGATAATAAAAATCATTACTTTCCACAGCTTTTTAAGTCATATCTGACATCTGAGTTATCTTTTTATTATAATAGTAGAGCATATATACCGGGCCAGAGTAAAAGCAAGGTCACTACAGCAGATCACGATCTACTTCAGAAGAATGGAAAATTAGTGGAAGTTCATTACTACAAAGGGATTTTTACTGAAAACTTCATGATTTGCACCATTCAATTCACTCTCATACAGCTCCTAGATAAGCAAAGAAGGCCTAATTATGATCATATTGCTGATGTTTTTGCTGTATCAGTTCAAATGAGAAAGAATCCCTGATCATGGTGATGTTCCTTCTGTGACTCTTATAAAAAGAAAATCAGCTCCTGAAAAAGCAGGGTATTTAAAGCTCATTTCATCCCTTTATTGTGGAAGGAAACTGACATCAGAAGAGCTAGGAAGAATTCATACCTAGAATTCCATAGGCAATTTCTATGTTTTAAGTGATACAAAAAGTTAATTTTAGGAAAGGCCGTGTGAAATGCATGCTGCTTTATTATTATTTGGAAATTTCCAATATACACAGCTAGCATTTCTAAGAGTGTTCTTCTAGATGCGTATACATTCACAAAGTATTTTAATTAGTTAATTTCACAGTTTTCTTCTAAGAAACTCTTTTCCTCTACTGCAACACACATACCTGTGTATAGAACCGCAGGTTTATAAATAGCCCTTTTTGTCAATGGCAACTCTGCTGCTAAATTTATTTCCTTGAAAGTTACTTACTTTGTTCCCTTACAAGCTGAAATATATATACCACATTATCCTTGAAGTAAAGGGAACTGACTGAACATAAGGCAGTTTTGAAAAAAAACTGACGTGCAGCAGTGCTCACACAGGTGATAGGATAAAATGAGCAGATGCTTTTTCTTTGTGTAAGAAAGAATTCATAAATGAGCTACTTGAGAAAGTGAGTAATATTCTTGGGCTGGTATGAGTCCTGTTAACAATTGCTACAAAGCGGTGGACTAGACATAGGTGCCCCCACACTTGAATGGGAAATGATTGGTGATTCATCTTAGTAAGAGAAGGAGCAAAATTAGAATAGAGTGGGAACAATCATGAAGAATAGTCACTGTCTGGTTCATCCTAATATGCAGCAATATTAAAATATGACATAGCTGAAGCTCATTTGTTCACATCACCTCACCTATGTCATCATCATTCTCAATCTTAATAACCACCAGCACATGCTATTTAAATCATAGTGGTAAAAAAGTACTTGAAGAAATCTTCCCAAGTAGTCTGCCCTTCTGAAGCAACCATTTAATCTTAGATAAATGCACACAAGTGTGGTAGATCCTTGGTGCCTATGTGTATTCATTCTGAACCTTTCCCTGCTCACCACCCACCCCAAAATATCCTGAAATCCTGCTTTTGGTGTGAGTTAGACTTACAGTTTTCTCCTATAAAATGTATTTTTCCAAAGCAGATCTTTTACAAGAAAACTTCTATTGCTTATACTTGCATAATATGTTTTTGTCCAGTCATTTGTAGGAATTAATGTACGACCTTTGTCTTTAGACATTATCTGCACAAAAACAATCTCTCTAACTCATAATTGCACAGTTTTCTCTTGGATATCTGAGTAACCATTAAATAAATATCCCTAAACTGACTAATTTGAAAATCCTTTTGTGATTAGATCAGAAGAACATGGGATTCTAAATAAGTTCATGGTTTGTGGCATAGTTGTGGAGAACTAGATTTTCCATGAAGCCATCATAAGAGATTTAATTTTCCAAGAGAACACAAAATGAAAGACAGGAGGAAAGAGTGAGAATGAGATAAAGTGAGAAGGCGGAGAGGGGAAGTTAGAGGTGGAGAGAGGGAGAGGGAGAGGGAGAGGGAGAGGGAAAGAGGAGGAGGAGGAGGAGAAGGAGGAGAAAGGAGAGAGGGATAGGAGGAAGATAAGGGAAGTGAGAGAATGAGAAAGAAAGAGAAGGGAAGAGAAAGAGAAAGAAGAGAACAAGAACAGAGGTGGGGAAGGAAGACAGCTGTTTCAGATGTTACTGTATGTGAAAGTGGGGTTGTTTAAAAGTATTCATTAATATTGTAAAACTGAACTTTGGATGTGTAAATATGTATAAGATAGTGAATATTGTTCTATTCTCCAAATCTGACTGAATGTCCACATATATTGCCAAGCATACAAAAAGATTGCTACATTCTGTATTTTATCATTTCTATATGTATCTATTATTTTTATTACCTAGGGTTGCTGGCAGGAGCAATCCAACAAAAATATTAAACATGCAACATATTTAGACTGTGCAGGACATAGGATCCTAACAAAAAGCTCTCCAAATAAACAAATATGACACAGGGGTTTG
Organism: Falco naumanni; assembly: GCF_017639655.2. Taxonomy (NCBI): domain Eukaryota; kingdom Metazoa; phylum Chordata; class Aves; order Falconiformes; family Falconidae; genus Falco; species Falco naumanni. The sequence goes on along the minus strand of NC_054080.1, from coordinate 27,005,259 downwards.
AGACTGATGTCTTTTATCAAGCAAGTGTGAACTGGTAGACTGTCCTGAGGACATGTTCAGTGTATGAACAGAAAGGGTACTTAAGTTCTCTGGGGTTCTCCCTGGCAGCCCACCAGGCCCAGAGCCATCTGCAAGTGATTGTCTGCTTTGCCTCTTCGGGAGCTTTGCTGGAGTAATGGGTGCTGAAAGGACTGCAAAAGGCACTGCTGCAGCCTCTGATCAGCACCAGGGGAGAGAAGTGGGCTAATGTCTCCCCAGCCAGGCAGATACCTTGAGATACCTGTCCCTCACTGGAGGAGCTCCCAGCACCTGATTAGTCCTTAGTCAAAGCAAGACTTCAAAGTTAATGTTTCACCAAGATAAACAGAGGAAGTCCATCCCTGTTTTGGCACTGTAGCATATTGTTTCAGCCTCTAACAGTGACAGCAGAGCATTAATTTACAGTCTGAAGGCCAGAGTCACAAGAAAAGCCAGAAACATTCTAGAATTTCCATGCCTCACCCCATCCCCCATCCTTCTCTCTTTAAGAAAGCATTGTTTCTTCAGGTTGTACAGAAAAATACAAGATTCTCTGTACCTACTGGATCCAGTCATGCCTGATAATATGAAAGTGGCTTCTGTGGAATAAAATAGAACCTGCTTTATCTGATCGTTATAGGTAAAAACATGATATAGGGCTTTAACTTCAAATACACATAACTCAAGAAGCTCGTAAATTAAAGCTAGATTTACAGAACAGGTTATTATGTAAATTTGAAAGATCCAAGCTGGCCATGAGAAGAAGATAACTACAAAAAAGTTAATTAGCCAAAATCCTTACAACTCTCTGGAACACTTGTGAGAGGAGCTCCATGCACTTGGACGCTGTTGACCATCAGCAGTAAATAAGCACCTCTCAAGTCTCACTAGGTCAGGTATTGGTATTGTCTCCCATTATCAGCAGATTATGGAAACCATAGATAGTAATTTATTTTCTTCATTATCCATGTTACTTCTAAATGTATGCAAAGACACCATCTCTGTTTCAGGAAGTCCCTCACAGGACAGAATATGCTGAAGAAATGTTACTTTGGATTACCTTTTCTTAACCATTTTACCTAGGCCTTGGCTCCTAATACCAACCATGTTTATATACTTCTATAAACATGTTTATATACTCCTATAAATGATCTTCTAGTGATCACTAGCCTTTTTTCTTATGGAATATTTCAACCTACCAGATATCCGCTTGAAACACAACACAGCGGAGAGGAAACAGTACAGGAGGTACCTGGAGTGTGTGGAAGACAGCTTCCCGACACAGCTGGTCGGTGCCCAGGCAGGGCAGATGCCCCACTGGGTCTGGTGTTTACAAACAGGGAAGGACTGGTGACCGATGTGGTGGTCAGAAGAGATTTTGGACATAGAAATCATTAATCAAGTTTTCAATTCTCGGAGAGTAAGGATAGGGGTAAGCAGAACCACTTCTGGACTTCTGGAGGGCTGACTTTGGCCTGTTTCAGAGCCTGGTTGACAGAGCCCCTTGGCAGACAGTCCTGAAGGGCCGAGAGTCCAGGAAGGCTGGACATTGCTCAAGAAGGCAGTCTTAAAGGTGCAGGAGCAGGCCGTCCCCATGTGCCAAAAGACGAGCTGGCGGGGAAGAAGTCCTGGCTGAACAGAGAGCTTTGGCTGGACCTCAGGGAAAAAAGGAGAGTTTCCCACCTTTGGAAGAAGGGGCAGGCAGCTCTGAAGGACCACAAGGATGTCACAAGGTTATGCAGGGTGAAGATCAGAGAGGCAAAAACCCAGCTAGAACTTACGCTGGCCACTGCTGTAAAAGGTAACAAAAAATGTTTTTACAAATACATTAGAAACAAAAGGAGGGCCAAGGAGAATCTCCATCCTTTATGGGATGCATTGGGAAACATTGCCACAAAAGATGAGGGAAAGGCTTAGGTACTTAATGCCATCTTTGCCTCAGTCTTTAATAGTCAGACCCATTATCCTCAGTGTACTCAGCCCCCTCAGCTGTAAGACGGGGACAAAGTGCTGAATGAAGTCCCCACAGCCCAGGAGGAAATGGTTAGTTGCCTGCTGCTCCACTTAGATGTGCACAAGTCTATGGGGCTGGATGAGATCCAGCCAATGGTGCTGAGGGAGCTGGCAGAGGAGGTCACCAAGCTGCTTTCCATCATTTATCAATGATCCTGGAGGTCCAATGATCTGGGGATGTCCTAGAAGACTGGAGGTTAGCCAGTGTGATGCCCATCTACAAAAAGGGCAGGAAGGAGGATCTGGGGAACTACAGACATGTCACTGCTGGGGAATATTATGGAGCAGATCATCCTGAATGCTACCACATGGCACATGCAGGAAAACCAGGTGATCAGGCCCAGTCAGCACGGGGTTATGAAAGGCAGGTCCTGCCTAACAAACCTAATCCTCTTCTGTGACAAGATGACCTGAATAGTGTATGAGGGAAAAGCTGTAGATGTTGTCTCCCTGAACTTTAGTAAAGCCGTTGACATCATCTTCCACAGCATTCTCCTGGAGAAACTGGCTGCTTCAAGTCATGGACAGGTATCCTCTATACTGGGTTAAAAGCCAGTTGTATGGCCAAGCCCAAAGAGTGGTAGTAAATAGAGTTATATCTAGCTGGCAACTGATCACAAGTGGTGTTCCCCGGGCTCAGTACTGGGGCCAGTTTTGTTTAATATCTTTACTGATGACCTGGATGAGGCGATTGAGTGCACCCTCAGTGAGTTTGCAGATGACACCAAGTTGGGTGGGAGTGTTGATCTGATTGAGGGCAGAGGGATCTGGACAGGCTGGATAGGCCAGGCCAGTTGTGTGAGGTTCAACATGGCTCAGTGCCAGGTCCTGCCCGTGGGTCACACCAGCCCCACGCAGCGCTACAGGCTGGGGCAGAGCGGCTGGAAAGGGCCTGGTGGGAAAGGGCCTGGGGGTGCTGGGTGACGGCCGGCTGGGCAGGAGCCAGCAGTGTGCCCAGGGGGCCAAGAAGTCCAACAGCATCCTGGCCTGTATCAGTGTGGCCAGTAGGACAAGGGAACTGATCATTCCCCTGCACTGGGCACTGGTGAGGCCGCACCTCGAATCCTGTGTTCAGGTTTGGGCCCCTCTCTGCAGGAGGAACAAAGAGGTGCTGGAGCATGTCCAGAGAAGGGCAACAAAGCTGGTGAAGGGTCTGGAGCACAAGTCTTATGAGGAGCAGCTGAGGGAACTGGGGTTGTTTTGTCTGGAGAAAAGGAGGCTCTACGGGGACCTCATCACTTTCTACAACTCCCTGAAATGAGGCTGTAGGCAGTTACAGGTAGGCCTCTTCTCCCAGATAACTCGCAAAAGGACTAGGGGAAATGGCTTCAAGCTACACCAGGGCAGGTTCAGATTGAATATTAGGAAAACTTTCTTCACTGAAAGGGTAGTGAACATTGGAACAGGCTGCCCAGGGAGGTGGTGGAGTCACAAACCCTGGAGGTGTTTAAAAAACACATAGGTGTGGTGCTTCAGGACATGGTTTAGGGATGGACTTGGCAGTCCTGGTTTATGGTTGGACTTGATGATCTCAGAGGTCTTTTCCAAAATAAATGATTCTATTATTCTAAACCAGGGGTCCTCAAACTACGGCCCGCGTGCTGGATACGCCCCCCAGGGTCCTCAATCCGGCCCCAGGTATTTACAGACCCCCCTGCCCCCACCGCCGGGGGCTGGGAGGGGGGAAACCAAGCAGCCGCAGATGGCTGCCTGCCACTGCATCCGCACCGGCCCCTGGTTAAACAGTGTGAGGACCCCTGTGCTAAAAGATGAATTACTTAAATGTCCTGCACAAAAATTTGGAATGGAAGTTTAAATGTTTCTTTTGCATTTGATCAGATGATTTTAAAGCCTAGTGTCCAGATATGGATACTTGCTTTAGCTGATAAACGGGGCCTTTTTTTTCTTCCAGTTCATTCCATTTTGTAGCAACCTTTATTTGCCACTTAAAAGTGAAAATAGAGAACATAGTATGTCACCAGCAATGCAAAACTTATGGTTCTATGTATTTCACTAGGAAATTGCATCATACCTTAGATACACTACACTAATAAGATTACTTACAGCCCAAGCATTTAATGGGATAAAACCATCTGAAGTGCAATAGACTCTAGTGTTGTTGATTCATTGTTAGTGTCAAGGCTTATTCTAAAGCATTCAAAGTCAGATGTTGTCCTGGTTTTGGGTGGGATGGAGTTAATTTTCTTACTAGTAGCTTGTACAGCGTGGTGTCTTGGCTCTGGTGTGAGAACAATGTTGATAGATGTTTTTAGTTGTTGCTGGGTAATGTTTATACTAAATCAGGGACTTTCCAGTTTCTCAGGCCCTGACAGTGAGAGGGCTGGGGGGGAGTGCGGCGAATGAAGAGACGGGACGCAGCTTGATGCAAGCAAATGTCAATTTATTGTACAGAAGCACGAGTTTTTGTACACTTTCAGAAGCTGCGCGTTTTAAACTAATTGGTTCTTGAAGCTAAGCCTTGCATACTAGGCAATCCCTGATTGGTGGTTAACTACCATCAATTAACAGCAAGGTGTTACCTTTCCTTGGCGCCATCCGTCTCCCACCCCCCTGTGCTCTGCAAACATGCCTCATCATGTTAATTGTCGTCTAGACAAGCTCGAGCAAATTCCCCTCAGCTAACTGATTGCCGCGCATGGTCCCAGTTTGCAGACCGCTCCTGCAGGGGAGCACAGGTGATTGGGAGGGGATACAGCCAGGACAGCTGAACCGAACCAGCCAAAGAGGTATTCCATACCATGGGATGTCATGCTCGGTGTATAAACTTGAAGGGTTAGCTGGGGCCTGGGGATTGCTGCTCGGGGCCTGGCTGGCCATCCGTCAGTGAGTGGTGAGCAGTTGCACTGTGCATCACTTGTTTTCCTTTCTCCCTTTCCCTTTGGCTTTTATCCTTTCCCCCCACCTTTTTATTATAAATTTTATTTGTATTATTATTGTTGTTGTTGTAATTGTTATTATTATTGGTGGTGGTGCTGGTGGTTTTATTTCATTTTTATTCTGTTCCAATTATTAGATTATTCTTATCTCAACCCTCAAGTTTTACATTCCTTTCTAATTCTTCTCCCCATCCCTCTGGGTGGGGGGGAGTGAGTGAGCGGCTGCATGGGTCTTGGTTGCCAGCTGGGGTTAAACCACAACAGATGTTTAAATGAGGAAAGAAGACAAATTTTTACAAATCTTTATTGAGTGTCTTCTAAATTCTGAGACAGACCATCCTCCACGGTTCTTTCTTTCATACACTTACATATACATGATATACCTAGGAAAAAATGGAAAAATATAATCAAACTTTTATTTTGAGTACTAGCGCATTCTTTGGTCATATCACAGGAGAGACAGTTTGTTCAAAGAAGAAAAATTGCAGGAAAATTTATATTATTTGTTCTTTTTCCCCATTGTAACTTTTGCTCTATGCTTGTTACTGTGAATTGGAAATTTTGAGTGAAAACAAATCAGTACAGAAGGCTTTCAAACAGTGTTCAAGCTTTTAATGAACTGATCAAAATGAGTTTAACAAATCCTTCATGTGCATAGAGCCTCTGAGTACAAGGAAAGCATTCCAGCACATCCCTGGTGTATGACGGAGTCACTGAGCAACAAAAATTAAACTGCTTGAGTACATGGCAGATACAATGAGCTGCTTCAACCACAAATACATTTGGACAGTTTCTGGGAGTCACCCAGATTAGCTAGCTGATATTTATCTAAAATAATTGTAATTTGCCAACTTTACATCTCAAATAGACATCAAATATATAAGGAGCTGCATAGAGTTAATTCACACATTGATGCTCCCTGTTTCAGACCAGATACATCAGAAATCCTCCATCCTTCCTGTAAGAGCCCAGAACAAGGCTTTCTCTGTATTTTGCCAGAAGATACACAGCTGATATATTTCACTGAAGTAAAATGCATTTACAACAGAAACAAGCACTGACTTCAGTGTGTTGAGAGAAAAAAAAAACCAAAAACAAAAACAAAAAACATACAAGTGGAAATTTTTGGTTTTGCTGTAATGGTGTAGTTATAAAGTAAATCTCATTTTATTCATTCTTTCTGTGTGCCCTTCCAAATTATGTATATTCCTGAATAAAAGAGGGAGGAGTATGTAGAAATTTTTGTGAAGATCCAGAACATCTTTCATTTACAGTGGTTCTTAAGAGATTTGCTTTTCTTGAGAGCAAATCCAGCTCCTGGATGTATCAAGTGGAGAAGAAATTAGTATCTGCACTTTCCAATGCACATTTCACAGGAATTATTCCCTTTTTCATAGAATCATAGGATCATTTAGATTAGAAAAGACCGTTAAGATCATTGAGTCCAGCAATGAGCCTAACACTACCAAGTCCATCATTTAACCATGTCTCTAAGAGCCACATCTACATGACTTTGAAATACCTTCATTACCTACAATAAAGTGCCCAGTTTGGGGCTACATTTCTGGACAACCAAGAAATTTAGCTAGTGCAAATTATAGTTTGCACTTTTTTTTTCCTTTTCTTTTCTTTTCTTTTCTTTTTTTCTGAATATTGATTTATGCTCTGGAAACTTTGCGGCCATTTGTTTTTCTCTCTAGGTTTATTCTGTTAAGTCCTGCAAGATCTGTACTCCTACTGAAAAACAATCCCAGCTTTAGTAGGTGACACTTTGAGGACATAGACATGACATGAATTCAAGCACTGAGGTAGATGGCAGTGCTTGAATCCTGGATTTAACTATAGGTTAATACCTATGTGCCAAAAGGACACAGGGGCAGATTCTGAATGTGGGCAGCAGAATCAGGACAGGAAAGAAAATTATCTGCAGAGAGGTGCCTGTGAATGGGACAAGTCTCGGAAAAGTGAAAACTCAGCCTTACAAGCTGCAAAACAGTTGCAGTGAGGTAACTGGTGATACCATTCCCTTGTGCAAGGCAGTATCTCCCTGCTTCTGACAATTTGCCTCTGATTTGTGAAGAAAAATACAATCAAGCATGGAACACTGACAACCCCTGTTTCATGTCATATTGCAAGCCATGTAAAAGGAAAAAAAAGAGGCTCATGAGAACTTAATTAACAAGAATCACTACTTTTTTCTATGGGAGAACCAGAGGTGTCCTTGTGTATTTATCAGACTAACAGAAAGAACAAGTAAGTCATGTTATAGCCTCTACATGTGTATAATAAATTCACACAACTGGGAGTCTCAGCTTCCTTCTTTCAGGTAACTGCAAAAAAACATGTATTTTTAGAAATATAGGAAGGAACTTTTCAGGCTATGTATCTTGCAAGTCCCTGTAAGAAGAAACTCCTCTCAATTTTTCTCCAGTGCTTTTACCATTACTATGTTTTTTTTAAAGTATTGCAACTATGCAACTATAAAAACTAATGAATCATAGAATCACATATTTTCCTGAGTTGGAAGGGACCCACAAGGATCATTGAGTCCACATCCTGACTCCACAATGAGCAATCTAAAAGTTAAACCATGTATCTAAGAACATTGTCCAAATGCTTCTTAAACACCAACAGGCTTGGGGCCATGACCACTTCCCTGGGGAGCTTGTTTCAGTGCTTGACAACCCTCTCATGGAAAAGACCAAAACTGTATGTAGTACTTGAGGTGAGGCTGCACCAATGCAGAGTATAATGGGACAATAACTTCTCTCAACCAGCCAGCTACACTGTACTTGATGCGCCCCAGGATATAGTTGGCTCTTTTGGCCGCCAGGGCACATTGTTGCCTCATACTGAACTTATAATCAACCTACCCCCCCACGCACCACCCCCATCCCGATCACTTTCTGCAGGGCTGCACTCTAGCCTCTTGTCCTCCAATCTACCCATACATCCTGGATTACACCACCCCAGGAGCAGAATCTGGACTTGTCCTTGGTTAAATTTCTTATGGTTGCTGATTCCAGGCACTCCAATCTATCACAATCTCTCTGTAAGGCCTCTTTACCCTCAAGGGAATCAACAGCTCTCCACATTTTAGTACTGTCAGCAAACTTATTTAGTGTGTACTTGGCTTCAGTGTCCAGGTCATTGATAAAAACATCAAAGAGAACTGGCCCTAAAATTGAGCCCTGGGGAGCACCACTGGAAACTGACCACCACCCAGATGTTACTTCAGTTACTACAACTCTTTGCAGCTGATCCTTCAGCCAATTGTTCACCCATCATATCTGTGTACATGTCCAGCTGTATGCTGGATACTTTGTCCAGAAGGATACTGTGAGAGAAAGTATCAACAGCTGAAAAATTAAAATCCAAATACTTTTTCACTGCCACACTTAGTGATTGACTCTTTGGCATCCTGAGGAAGTGTTACTATATTTGCTGCCTTAAACCCTTCATTAACAAAGATGTTCCTGAATTAAGGTTGGGGTTTTTTGTACTTCAATGGGGATAGGCTGTGATCTGAATATATCTATACTGATGTACTACTCATCTGTTCAACAAACAAAAAGGAATTCCTGCATCGTATCCATATTTTCTCCATATGCCAATCCACAGTTTTAACACTGGCACCTGTGTTCAAGATAACTTCCACAGACACATAAGTAAGGTTCTTATTCCTCCAGAATTCATAGCATGTACATTTGATGTGGGTCATTATTAAATAAATCTATTTAAATTTATTTTACATATCATCTCTGTGAACTATACTATAAGATATTTCTCAGTAATCTTATGTAAATCAAAGAAATCATAATTTAAACATTTATTCAGATTATGTACTTTGTAGCACAAATTTTTGCATAAAGTGACTTGGAACACATTTCTGTTTTTTATGAAAGCAATATGTATTTATCTATCAAGTGTTGTCTTTTAAAATCTTGCACATGGCTGCCTTTTTAATATGTGAACAAAGTTAATTTTTAGGATTTATCTCTGATCGGACATAACAATTACATACCTGTTTACATTACTCTTATGAAACACTCCTTAAAATATGTTTTCCAATGAAACTGGTCAACTCACTATGTATTCTTGTGGTCTTAAAAATAAGCTTTTAAAACTAAAATTTAAGTAAGTGTAAACTTATTTCTTATTTTTGAAGTCTCTGTACTGTGTGCACTGTGGCACAATAGGCATGGATCCTATAAAGGTGAAATATGAAAGCAGGATTTCAGTTTAAACAATCCTGTAATGAACATAATAGGTTGCACAACTGGACTTTGATATATCTTAGCTTTAGGCTATTTAAATAAAACTGCAAATGTCTTTGGGTTTTAGCCTGAGGACTCATATGCTGTTTGCTTTTCCAACATACAAAAGTTAATTGAAGCATCTCATTATCAGCATGTCCTACCCTTTTAATGAATCTGGTAATTTCTTAGAAATGTCCCCTATTAGCTATTTCTTTATAACCTTGTACCAGGACATCCTCTCTTCTTTCTAAATTTCACAACACATGTATTCATTATTGATATATTTAACAAAAATTTCCTTCTGTCATCAGTGCTTTTTTTAGGAAAAGATACGTACCTTTCTATACCTTTTCTATTCCTTTTTTGCATAAATATAATTAAATCTTTTTTTCTGATATTCAGAGACGAAGATTTGTTCAGAGGTGAAATTAAAATAAATTCCAGATGTCAGAATTCTTTGTTAAATAAATTCTCTCTTATCTACCCACTTTTCCAGGACTAATAAAATGAAATACTTCCCTTTCTGTTGCTCAAATATTGAAGCATCTCACTTTACTCAAAACAAACCAAACAATAGTGAAAAGAAGATTGTTTTCAATAAAGTTAAATACCTAAAAAATGTTTCATTGTTTCTTTGGATGTATAATGGGTAACTTCAGACTTTTAAGAAATATAGTCCAGAACAGCACCTAAAAGTTGGTGCTGATCCAACAGCTGAATCAGTTCAACTGGCTGAAAATGTCAGGACTTCTGTTTCCATAAAGATCTGACGGTTATGTTGGGAAAAGCAGAAACAAACAAATAAAAATAATACCAGTTGTATTTTTTGGAACTCAGTAAAGGATTTGATTTTGGCCTAGCTGAAAAGATTTAATTAATGTCTCAAATTAAGGTTAAGGTTTATTTGTTGGGGGCAGACTTTGTGTGAATTTACCAAAACTGACTCGTCTTCAAGTTTTTTTTGTGGATTTTGCCATCCAATGTAAATGGTTAGTCTTTCAAACTAAATCCAGGCACCTGAAATGATGCACACTATAAGTGTAGAGATTATTGCTTAATATAAGAAGCCTCTTTGGGTTGTATGAAGACATTCAGATACTGGCTTCTAAATTCTGAGGGATCCAAGTATGCAGATACTTATACAAATATTATTTTAAAATAGATTTGATCAAAAAAAGCATATAGTTACTTGGATTATCAGAACTGAGTGAATCCTTTGGGGCTATACTGGACAGCTGATTTTAACCTTGTGTTTCAGGACTGTTTGCCTTATGAGCACAACTTCATCAGAATTCAAATCAAATTCTGCTGCAACTTCTTTCTTGGAAATCAGGAAACATTCTGCTATGTGTACAAACAAACAACAGGCATACCTATATTTTCTAATTTATTTTTAATTTAAAGGACTCAGATAATGTCCAGGTTATTTCCTTTCAAAGTCTATGTTACTTCTGGTTTCCTATATACTGAATATCACAGTAGATTAAATTATGATCTTGATTTTAAAGCATGTGGGTTCAATTTAATTACAGTGACCATTTTGTGTATGAAGTAATACAATACAACAGAGCAAGAATGCAAGGAAACTACCACAGCTTGTGCTTGTATTTCTTTTGGGAGGTGCCAAGGCTAAATATAAGACATGGGCAAACTTTAGGTACATGTTTGGTTAATTTTCTGAAAATCATAACCCATTGTTTATAACTATTGTCTCTTACTGTTCTCTGTCACTTGACATTATTTATGTCAAATCACCAGTGTCTGATGTTATTTTGTAGTCTGACATGAGGATGCAATGAAATAATGAAATGCTGAAGAGAAGTCTATTGGTCTTGGCAACCTAGAGGCACTTCAAGCATAGATAGCATCTAAGCAACATCCAAGAATAACATTGTATGGAAAATGGTACATTTCTCTAACCTTTTATTTTCTTCTGCAGCAGTTCAGAAATGTGCTGAGACTCAGTCTGAGTGGACTGCAATCACATTGAATTGTTGACACTTCTTTGCCCTCCCTCCTGCTGAAATCCTTCACCTGAAACCAAACAATGCTGTCACAAGTCATACTAGACAAGTTGAATGTCTATTATGTGTTGAAATCTCTACATAATTCCATTATGCAATCTATATGTAGCTCTAAATTGATAGCAGAAATGTCAAACTTCACTAAGTGTACCAAATCTTTTTCCACAATCAGGAACTTTTGGCACAAGTAATTCAGTGTATTCAAAACAGTGTTTGAAGTTCCTTCAGGCTGAGGACAGCATACTTGTGAACTGAGGAAGACAACAATAAAACAGTTTTGAATATATAGATGACTTTATTTTAATCACACAACTATTAGGAAACTTCTCAAGGGGAAAACTGGCTGGTAAAAAGATTTCATGAAAGATATCTTTTTGGATTGGCATATTATAGCAATCTTCAGAGTAATGCTTCTAGGTAAACTAATGTGAAGTCTGCTTTTACTGAAATGAGTGTATTACTGTGTTTCATTCAAATGAAAGAAAAGTGCAACTACTTATACAAATATACAAATTGTATCCATTGTTATGTTAAAATGTGTATAATAATTATGGTCACGACTGTTGCAAAAAGGCTACATGCTGGTTTAAATTTTAGCCTTCAATTTCAGTAACTGAACTTTTGAGAAACTTCAGTCCTTCAGTTTCAGCTTGATTCAAAATCTACTATTCTCAGTGGAAGTCTATCTATATTCAACCGAACTTTTGGAAAAGTAAGTGGACTTGAGATCAGCCCACTGAAAGAAATCATACTTTTAATTTAATCCTTTTTCTTTAATGCTTATTTATATTCATGAAACTTACACTGTACTGAAAAAAACCTACCTTTTTTGGGAACAATCATTAAATAAAAGTATTCATTTTCATCTGCATCTTCACTTCTTATATTACATGATAGGAATGTGAAGATATAGATGAAAAGGCCAAGTTCTCTTCTGTCTCCTACACTATTGGCAATTGCTGAATGCATATATTTCTACATAATCTTTATTAATGCTCACATATACTGCAACAGAAAAAACCTCCCAAGTTAGGTAATAATACATAATTGACCTGAAAGAACTTATTGGTTCATTCATGTATTATGTAATGTAGATAGAAATTTGCCTTGTTTATTCATTTGGAGGATCCTTTGTTCTGTGGCAGCCGTCTGTCACAAAGTGCCTGGGCCACCTTCTACAGTCCCAGAAGTCCTCAAAGCATTACCTCACATGCTCAGGTAAGCTGTCAGGGCTTCCATTATCACAGGCCATCAACTGAGAAAAGAAATCAACAACCTAATTGTCCTTGCATTTGTTGGAAAGGAGAGGAATTATCTGAGGCACCCCTTCACTCAAACACATAGACAGGGCTTTATGTCTCTGCAGATCCATGCACAGTTTTTTAGCTGACAGAGTCCAGCTTTGCTGGAAGCTCCAGGTTGCCACTTTGGAGTTACCCTCAGGTTGCCACACAGCCCAGGCTATAATGAAAACAGCAGCAGTGACTAATGGGAATTTATATTTTTCACTCTTAATAAAAACACTGAAACCTGACAGATACTCAGAATCCTTGCTATGGTCTGATACCTATGTACAGATACTGACAAAAAATACCTCCTGTTTCTGAAGGAAAAAAGTTAAAGGACATTTGTTTTGTCTCAATTTGCATCTGATCAAATTCCTAATAGTTGCAATAGCTCATGAACTTGAAGCAGTATGCTTGAAATGTATTATCAGCTTGTTGATTTCTTCAAGTCTGGAACACTTTTCTAAAAAATACATTTAATCTCAGTCATTTGAGCTTTGTTTCAGAAATTATTTGCTGAGGATCCTTGTATTCAGCTGTATATCTAGGCAATTATAACACTTCCTTCTGACCTGGAAATCTAGGAAGCTTTTCACAAAAGAAATGAGTCAGGCAATTAGAGAAACTGTGTAACAATAACCTCACTATTTATCCAATTAGCAGGTTTAATATGAGAGCTGTGTGTCTGTCATTCTTTCAGGGGGACCATTTTGGATTACATGAGTGTTACTTTGGTACAAACCTACAAACTGAAATGGTTCTGAATAAAAACTGTATTAGAACTGTAATTAATTAGTGTTCAAATTCATTTCAGTTTGGCAAAGTCTGGAACATTACCAGATTCAATTAATGACAATATTGTAAGGAGTAAAGTGTGCTTGTGAATCACGTTATGAAAACAGTGCAGTGGCTGCAGTTAGGGTACTAAGCATTTTATACAGGTTGTTACATAAAAAGGTTGCTTCTCAACCTTTTTTTTTTTTCTAAAACTTTGGTTTTAGAGAAGTGTGCATTTCCAGATAAAATAATGTCTTTATCTTCACCTTTAATTTAGAATAAACCAGATTCCTTGTATTATTGATCATTTTAAGTGACTAATATTTCTTGCCCTTGCTGTTACATAATTTTCTTGGTCAATTCTTGATCAAAAATACCTAAAACTTTCATAACAAAACTACGTTGAATCCTGTCTGGAAAAGGAAAAAGACTCCCCAGATTGCTAGCTTTGAAATTACTGAAATATATTTTTTGGGGAAAAGCACAAATCTGTAATGATCTATCTCACCTGCTTCCTGACCTCCCACAACTTCTTTTGATTTTTCTCCCACATGCTTGTTCTTTCCTGCCTGAAAAGGCTGTTGCTTAAATATCATGATTACAGGCTCCTAAATGAAGCCTAATATCTCCAGCACGTGTGGGTAACGCACATGCATCTCATACATCTAGATTACAAACTGAGATATTAGCATCTGTAACTGCTAGTCCTCATCATTCTGGACTACAACGTCTTTATAAAATTCCCAGTGTAAGCTACTTAAGAGTCCAGCAACACTTTTAAAAACACTTAGCTCACAAGAGTACTCCATATACACTGTATAATTTCAAGAGTTTTAATGTAAACAGAAGCATAATGTGCAATACAGTATCTATCACAAACTCCTTTCATATCTTTGGACAGCTTATTAGATAAAATTTTAGCCAAGTTCTAGGAACTTTGCTCTAGCTGGATCTCCAGTTCCCTTTTGAGATGAGTTTGCATTTTTCAAGCAGGGATGTCACCCTCAACATTGTCCTTTGCACAGTAGCCTCAACAGACAGGCAGAGTTGCCAAGTGGCAAAACACCTTGTTTTACTGTTGGGCAAGCAGCAGAAACTTCATAATCAGAAATTATGTCACAGTCCTTGTGTTGAGGAGATAGCAGAGACTGTCCAAATGAATATTAATCTTGGGTTAAATTTCCTTCGTTTCCACTGATTAAAGTGGGTGGAGAAAAGCAAAGTAGTCTTTATAGAGCTAGGAGGTTTCTAAATATGGGAACTATCAGTAGAACAAAAAATTGTCTGAAATGCAAATGCCATATACAATGTACAATAATTGTCGCAAACAGTCATGTAATAATTGTCACTAGCCAATAGGAAACCTGCTCCCTTCTCCTGCCAGCAAAATCATAGCAGTATCTGCAAAACCCTCTTTTCTCAAAGATCTAGAGAATACAGTTAGTAAGATAATTTTTAAAAAGTGAGTGATACAAAAATCACTTCCTCTTTTTAAACCAGATGTTTTTACAAATATTAAGTGAACTATGCTCTGTAATTTACTGCAGACTTCAGCTTTTATGTCAATTGGACATAGTTGTTAAAAAGTGCGATTTTAAAAAGAAAGAAAATTCCAGCATTTCAAACTCAGTATTCAACCTATGTTTCTTTATGGAACTCTATTTCATACCTTATTCTTCTCTCAGTAATAGTGCCCGATCCTTCTACACAATAATTCTCTTTGCTCTCCTTTTGTTGGATTATACATAGCCCTTTGCCTTAGAACAACAAGGAAAAGTGCAGATGCTGCTGTTTCCATCTCCTGCTATTACATGCATTGGCACATCCACTAATTCTTGATTACACAAATGATAAACCCTCTCCATGAGCTTCTAAGCCAGCCTGCAGACTTCCTTACTGTTCTTCTAAGTGCATGCTTGTAAGGCCTGACTTTTTGCAAGGTCAAGATCTAATAATGAGAATTTTATACCTCTGCAATTAATGATTTGTGTTCATTTAACTCTCCTTATATCAAAATTTGTCTATAAAAGTATGTTTGATTTCAATAATTAAGAGATTGTTAATTGGGTGGGTGGGTGGGTTTTTGGGGTGGGCTGGGATTTTTTTTTGTTTCTTCATATTGTAGATTGATTGTAAGTGTAGTGGAAATAAAAATTCGGACAAACTTTATTTTGGAGGAAAACTGTTTGCGTGTTTGCTTTATCTAGAACGAAAACCACATGTAATTTGAACCATTTTAAACTGAGCTCTTCTAAGCCAAACAAGCTGATGTTATGTTTGTTTCAGAAGTGTGATATAAAACTTAAATATGACCTATATTTTCTACTAACTCCAGATACTCTGTGCATTATCTTCAATTAACCAAAGCATTCCCCTTTTTAAACTTTTATTGTGGCAACAATATCTGAAATTGTTTTTAAAATTTCCTCTACTAAAGACAGGTAAAAGAAAATTTTATCTTTTAGTGAAATGAAAAAAATGTTTAAAATAATTGTTTATGTCAATCCAAAGGTTGATTTGAATAAATTAAAATACTTGCAAGCATTTGCAGTTAAACTTTTTATTATCTAAATTGACCTCAATTTGTAAACAAAGGTAACTTTTAACAAAAGCTCAATTGGATTTAAACTGTTGTTTTCTCACTACTACTGTATTATTTAGCACTTGAAAAGTCCTTTCTAGTTCTGAGCTAAACAAAGACCTGGTTTATATAGCTCTGTTACCTAAGGATGAGTAATAAAACTTGCACATCTTAGTTCATTTGAGTAGTTCGGTTAGCATTCTGTTCGAAATCAAGTATCCAACAAGTATCCGATTAAGGACAGAGGGCACAATCATGCAAAACACATTTTGGATTTCAGTGTGAGAAAGCAGAAGACTATGGCTTGTGGGATCGAGTTCAAAATTAGTATCTTTTTTTTTTTTTTTTTACTTTGTTTTTGCTTTTAACCAAAGAGCCTTTGCGCCTTTGATTGTTCCTTTTTGAACTGCCTGGCCTAGCTCTGAGTTGAAACAAAACAAGATGACACCTCTATAGCCAAAGATACATACCCTGTCCTATTTCGGTGGCATGCACTTACACAACGTGCAGACTGTAACCTTTAAGTATATGAGTTTTATTGGACTAGAAAATTAAAAGGTATTCCTCGGTGTAAGCAAGGTAGTATTCGCTTACTTAGTGAATTCAGTGGAGTCTGATTTTTACCCACAATTAACTTATAAATTGCAATAAAAGTACCTCCTGGTTTTGGCTAGGTGCATTTTTACAGTGAAGGGTAGAGGTGCATTACCTCTCCTGTTAGCACCATCTAGAGTAGTAATATGGCCTGTAGCATTCAAGCAAGGAATAAGCATGTCTCAGCAGCTCTATCCTCATTTCCCTCCCCTTCTTCTCACCCTAATCAGATAAATCCTGACGTTCTGTTAGTGTTCTCAACTGTAAGTATCATGACTTATGTGCAATACAAACTAATCTCTTTTCACATATACTACCAGAGATGGATAGAAGGATTTCCATATCTCAAAGGGTATCGATCTCCATATCTCAAAAGTGAACCTAAAGACTCCATTCTTGATGTTCATTATGTGACATCAAGTTCAAGAAAGCTGAAAGTTCTCTTCCTTCACCTATTTTCAGTTAGCTGTTTGACTAAGGATTAAAATAAAATAAGGTCTGTACTTGAAACATAAAGAAAATATTATCATATCTGAGAGTACTGGGTGTGACTGAGACAGAGTTAATTTTCCCCATAGCAGCCAGCCCTCATAGTGCCATGCTTTGTATTGGCAGCTAGAGAGATGTTGATAACACACCAGTGTCCTGGCTACTGCTGAGCAGCACTCACACAGCACCAAGGCTGCCTCTCCAACCTTTGCACTCCCCTCTCATCAGCAGGATGGGGATGGGCAAGATTTTGAGAGGGGACACAGCCAGGACAGCTGACACAAACTGACCAAAGGGTTATTCCGTACCACATAATGCCTGCTCAGTAATAAAAGCTAAGAGAAAGGAGAAGGAAGGAGGGCATTAATTATTTATGACATTTGTCTTTCAGAGCAACCACTACACATACTGAGGCCCTCCTTTCCAGGAAGTGGCTGGACATAGCCTGCTGATGGGAAGTAGAGTAAAATCCTTTGTTTTCATTTGCTTCCATGTGTGACATTTACTTTTGCTTTAATAAACTGCCTTTATCTTGACCCGTAAGTTTTTTTCATCTTACTTTCTCCCCTTCCAGTCCTGCTGAAGAGTGGAGCGATACAGCAGCTTGGTGGGCATCTGGCATCCAGCCAAGGTCAAACCATCACAGTGGGACACAGTGATAGAATTAAGACACAAAATCAAAGACAAAAATTCAGAAGGCAAATCCTTTTTTGCCTCACATTATACCTGTTAGAAGAATCAGTCAAACAACATTACATTACCAAGTTATTGCTTTCAGTGAATACAGTTTCTTTTAGGTGAATTTATTTTCCTGAAAGTTAGTGACTGCAAAAGGTGTAACAGAGCTACATACTTAGAAGAACAGTTAGAATTAGAAGAAATGCTTTTAAGCAAATGAAGCTACTGACTTTTTAAGATCAGTTTACTTGTCACGGAATTCACAATGAGTTTGCTTGTATTTATGTTTTTCTCATCTACAATAATTATAATAGACTGACTTCTCTTTGTGGCACTTCAGAGAATACCTGAGTTTGCAAAAATTATGGCTATGATCTACATCACCTCCAAAAGTCCTAGGGGAAAAAAAATTAAATTTGCTTAGCTGAGTTTTCAGTTGTCAAGTTCCCAGACCATTACTCCCTCGGATGTTATATACCTGGCATCATCCAAATTCATAAGTAGTGCCTAGGTAGAAATGACATCTTGATGTATCAGCTATGCTTGCACTATGTGCACTTCTTCCATTACAAAAGGAAAAGATATCCCTGATTAGAAATTGATGACACAAAACTAGCATTAACGTCTGGGAGATTTTCATTATGACAATTGCTTCTTCTTAATTCTGGTCTCAAAAGTCACCTAGAAGTTATATTGAGCTTGAGTCTGCAAACAGAATGCCTTATACACTATATAGTTATGTTGGGATAAAGCCTTGCTCAACATCTACATATAATGCTACTTATAATTTTTACTTACTTAATTTATGGCATCTTCTAGAAAGACGATAAGTAAAAGGCAGCTTGGGAGTCCAATAGGACAGTCAACCCCCAGGATATCATCATTCATGTTAAATAGTCAATGTGTTGGTTTAATCACCTTCTGAATTATAAGACCGTTACTCAAGGCTGAACAATTTTATACTTTGAACTGTAAGACATTTATA
The DNA here is from genome assembly GCF_017639655.2 of Falco naumanni. NCBI lineage: Eukaryota > Metazoa > Chordata > Aves > Falconiformes > Falconidae > Falco > Falco naumanni. The sequence goes on along the minus strand of NC_054080.1, from coordinate 26,986,658 downwards.
TGCTGTAGGAATTCTCACATTTTAAATTGACTCTAAAGGAGTAATGTCTGAAAGGCATCTGTTGTTTACTTTTGACAAGAAATCTAATGTTATGTTTACCCACAGATGGGATGGATGTAACTCCATTTTCTACCGCAGCTCTGTTACTGCCTTTCAAAAGTGAAAACATTTCTCTTTGGGGGCAAAATTCTTCCCAGGACACTAAGAAAGAGCAGGAGGATCCCTGCTTCAGCCTTCCATGGTTTAAGTGCCTTGTAAGGCCCAGCATGGTGAGGATGTTGGAATCTCTTTACAGAAGTGAGTAGTCAGAGATGGGAATGAATCCAAAAGACAGAATTTTGAAAATAATGTTATTGTTCGAATTATTTTTTAAATAAAACTGAAACAATAATAACAACAGCAAAAAGTGGAGGCAGAACCTGTATTTTAGTCTTTGTTTTTCTCAGAAAGTAGAGTACCTTCCACACTGTATTTGATGCACATTGCAAGGCTCTGATCCATTGATTTCAACAACAGGTGACAGAATACATAATAAGCCTTCAATGCATGCTGTAAGCAGAGGATTTGTAAACTTTTTTTTTTTTTTTTCAGATAAGTGCAAATTTTATCTTACACTTTTTTCAGATTCTTCATCATATTCAGTACACTAAAATGGAGGTATCTATTATTCAAACATGAACCACAAAGGCTATATAAAGCACTTTTTCCTGCACTCATTCTTCCACCTTGGCCAAATCTGAGAGTTGGAGCCAAACTCAGACCTGGGTCTCAGAAAACAATAGGGTTTTGCTGGACAGCCACTGGTTCATAAACAAGGTCACTTGAAGGTAGCTTAGGTAGCTCTGCGTTACAAAGCAGTCGGGAATGACTAACTCTGATCTTCAGGTCTGGCCACCTGGTATTGCACGTTGAGATAAAGCATTTTCTGTGCCTTTGCTGAGTTTCCAGAACCCCACAGTGCAGATGGCTGCTTCAGACAGCTGAAGTACAAGTCAGTATTGCATTTATGCCAGCCAGGAACTGCTGTGTGCCTGGGGGATTTCTTAGCTGCCCCCAGCTGTGCAAATAGATCCAAATGAAAGTGAGAACCTGGACAACTAAATTGTCATAAAATTGCCATTAAAGAATTACACAATTCTTCATTAAATCCTTGGCTTCCTATTCATAATTAGAGATCTGTGGGTAAGTAGAATAATTTGAGCATTTGCAGCTAAGTTACTCCAGGTGTTATTAAACTAATATGATGTAACTGACATGTACCATATTGCTTATTGTCCCCTTGGACCTGCATGGAGAAAACATGTTGTATCTCCTGAGGCCAGTAAGTCGGGGAAAACATTTTAATGAGAAAACTGAACAGTTTTAAGGAGCATTTTAACACCATAATCCAAACCATACTTTTGTATTTTATGAACAAAATCACTTCCTTGGTGTGAAACAGAAAATATAATTAGGATATTTGAACTGTGAATGTTTTGTCAAAGGCAAAAATAGAAAACAGTGTAGACAAATGGGCACCTGAATGAAAGGAATACAGCTCTGGAGAGAAACTCACAAGATAGAACAGTCAGCTTGTTCACAAAAAGCCTGCCAATGCACACGTCCATAGATACACTTCACTTATTAAGAACAGGTTTGAAATGGCAGGGCACTAACAGAGTTACTGAATGCTTTGTGTTTGCATTGAGGGATGATGACAATCCAAGGAAATACTGTGCATGTCCTGAAGGAAGCTGTAGTGGCTGCAATGCAGCAGTGCTGGCATTCCATCCTTGAAGAAGGGCATTACATTTTTAATGTCTACTGGTATCAAAGTGCAAGAATTATTATTTAGTCTGTTTCACAGCGATAATATCTAACTGAAGGTTAGGTAAGGTTTGTTTGAGGAGCTCTGGACAAGATGTAGAAAGACAGGCAGTTGCATTAAGAAAAGAAATAACTCAAGGAATTGAATCTGAATAATCTTCTACAACAAGTCATTGTAATTACCACAGACGCCATTTTCCCAAGGGGTAATTATATTGACATGTTTTCAATTCCCACAAGAGTATTTTGGGTTTTCATCATTAACATTAATTGAAATATTACCATGCCACTTCATAAGCATAAGAAACTACCATGGTTCTTTGGACAGCATCCTAAGGTCATGTTCCTTCTATGCCTTCCCAAGAGAACCATAGTGATCTGCTGGTGCCAAACATGCACTGCATCCACGTCTGCATCCACATGCACACACGCTTTTTCTGAGAAGACAGAAGAAACTTCATGAATCAGCAAAGGTCTGCAAAAAAAGTTTCCTGTCTTTCTAATTCAGAAGCAGTGGCAGCAAAAAATAGACTAGCCATAATTACACAAGTCTCACTTACATGCTACAAGATCTATCAGACTCCTGGCCAGTGCTCCCATCTTTTCTGAACAAAGCAAGTTTTTCCTGAGTGATACTAACAATAAACCAAATACCAGACAAGCTTCTATTTGCATGATGAGTACTGTAATGATCACACACTGAGGTTTGTATTTCAAACCAAAAATTATAAAGTAAAAATTATCTTTTACCTCTTTGAACTTAGTAATTACATATTCAGAATAAGAACAGTACAAATTGTAACAGCATAGAGACATTCAGCACAGCGAATTAGTCACAGGATTGATTAAATACTGCCATGAACTTCCATGATTAAAATATCACCAATTCCAGTCACATATTAGTAAATCATTACATGCCATCCTACTGTAAGGATTTTAGTGTAAAATAGGCTACCTAGCAACAAACCCAGACTTCCTTTATTGCATTTGCAGAGTATATAAATAAATGGAGGTATGTGATGTAAAGCTGGTCAAAAAAGTTATGGATAATGAATATAGTAAATTCAAACTAGGGAAATTTTGGGAAATGTGTCAGTTTCTATTAAAATGTCAATGGCAAGCCTGGGAATACAGAGAAAAACAAAACAAAACAAGACCAAAAAAAACCAAACCAAACCAAACCAAACCAAAAACCAAAAACAAACAAAAAAAACAAACAAACAAAAAAAAAACCCAAAAAAAAACAACCTGCAAGACTTCTGAAGGCAATATTTATACACAGGAAAAATAAATTACATTAATCCATGTTCCTACTTTCAGTGAAACAGAATAAGAACTAATTCAGTCTCTGAGTCTCATATAAGTACGAATGTCATCAGCCTATTAGATATTTTAGGAGTTATTTCTTTCCTTCTTAAAAATGATGGATAAGTAAATAAACAGAAAAGGTGGACTCTTCTGTGCAAACTGGCATAAAGCCAGGCTATGAAATCTTGGGTTTTGACACAGTGACATTTCTAAAACAAAAGACCCTAATCTTTTACCTCTTCTCTCCAAGTGTATACAACACAACTGCAGAAGACAGGGTAAAGTGTGAAAATAAACACCTAGCAGCTTTTAAGTTGAGCTGTTATACTACTTAGCCCAGCACATATTCCTACACAGTGAGGGAACTACATGATCTTTGTTATGACATCTTGACACTTACATCCAAGTATCTCTACATTCTGGTTTTTGGGTGGTTTGGGTTTGGGGTTTTTTTGTGTCATACAAATGAGTGTATGAGTTACCTATTTCAAAACATTTTAACTTGTATAGCACACAGATTATTTCCTTTCATGCTTTTATATGGGACCACATGTTCTTAGCCTAATTTGTGCTTTTAAGAAATGCTGTGGTGCAAATAAATAACAAAATGTAAACCAAGACCTGACTGGTAGTTTCCCCATGCAAACCAATTGTAAACATTTTATAAGAAATACAAACCAGTTGGCGTTTTGCAATACTCCTTCCTGGAGATTTTAGTTATTTATTTTAAATTAAAGCAAAGACTATCCTTCATCTTTTATAAGGACACTCCAATGAGAATTTATCAATCAGCTTTATGATCTTTTAGCACGGATTTTCAGAGAAACAGAGACACACTACTAGACCACTAAAACTGAAATTTTTCTCTTCGCTGCTGTTGCTTCCCTACTTACACTCGATCTCAGGTGTTTCCCAGTTAAAAAGCAAGGCATCACCTATGTGGTTCAAGCACTCTAAAGGCTAAGGCACAGACCTGAGCTTAAGATAACAGGTGCTGAGGTACCTGTATTGAGTTTGTGAAATTTAAAGCAGTATGGAGCATTGCCAGCTTCATCAGATGAGGCTAATCCACGAAAAGGTTGTGAACATCATCTACACCGGTTTCCAAATGCAATCTCTTTCTTCCTTTATTTCATTCTTACCCACACACCCCATTACAGATCATCGTTCCTGCTCTTTGTGCTTTTAATTTTGCTGCAACAATTTTGCTTCCTGGCAGTGAGAGCTCCTTCAGGAACAGAGTAGTATGATTTTATTTTCATTATGCCAGCAAGATGATTCTCTTGTTCCATTTTCAACTCACAGTCTCCATTTTACTGTTATCACATAATTATACATGGAGAAAAAAAGGTGTACAGTAATATTTTTATTCAAATACATAAACTGTTCTGTAGCCAAGAAATTACTGTGAACCTGAGATTCAATCTGCTTATTGTTACTTATTTTTATTGTAGTCTAATTTTCCAAAGTATTTTTTATACTAGTATTCTGGTTCCTTTCCAAATATAATCCACAACATCTCAAATATTTGCCATCACATTAAAAAGTGCTAATAGCTTTTCATACATTTAAAAATAAATCTTTAGGAAAGTTTTCACCTTGAAAAGTCATCAGTGCTTCAGGAAAGTCTATATTCCTTTAAAATGATAAATGCAAAATATTTCATGTACTCAGAGATCACATTCTGCAGTTTAATATTTAGTAGGTTCCTAAACACCTACAAAAATAAAACTTACAGTCTCCGCTCCAAAATAATTAGAATATGTTAACCTCAAGTACAAAACATCAATTTGATAGAATGTTTTTAATAGAGAATCAGATTCAATAAAGTATTGGCTTGCAACTTAAACAATTAACTCCAACTATGATTTTGAAGATTTCTGTTCAGTTGCTCACTACTTTGCTACCTTTGCGAGACCCACAATCAGATGGTTACTAGTTTTTTTTCTGAACGTGGCAACTCCAATTTTGAAACCATGCTTTTCCCATCTCCTGAATGGATGGAAGAAGTCTATAAGCAACATAATATTATCTAAAAGAAGGAAGCAGAAAAAACATCCTATTTTTTACATAAATTACTAACTCCCAACTTAATTTCAAAAAAAAGTAAAACAGACAACTATGTCCCAAAGAGGTTCATATGTAACGTGTCCGGTAAGTGAAACAGACAACTATGTCCCAAAGAGATTCATATGTAACGTGTCTGGTAAGTGGAAAGGCCACAGCTGTCTATTGTTCTCCTATTCACTAGCTTCCCATATTTCTCTCCAGTTGAGGGAACTGCTATATGAACATTTAGCACAATGAACAAGAAACATTCTCAGTAGATTCACAGACATGACTAAGATGCCTAAGCTCAGACTGTGCTACCCCATTATCAGCTTGGATCTGAACTGTCCTTGAGAACTACTTCTCTGATGCATGGAGTCCATAGCAGCATTACAGTAAAGGATCTCCTGCACTAGTGCTCATTTTGGTCTGTTGATCAGGGTGTACACCACTGGATCCATCTCCAAGATCTCAGAAATTGCTTGTATCAGCTGACATCATCAGTAGAATAAAGATGGGTTGAGTCTGCACCAATGAAGCTTAATTCTTAATACTTGGAGAACAAGTATTGAAATGACAAAAAGACAATTAAGCTCTCACCTACCACAAAGTCAGTTCAGATCCAGCAGACAATTGTCATGCTTATTTTACTACAATGAGAAGGTCCCTTCAATGAGTCGGGATCAGTAATAAAACATTCTTTGGTAAGAAAAGCCTCAATTTGTACAAGGACCTATCAGCACAAGCAAACTCAGACTTTATAAACCATCCCCATCTATGACAATTTCCTTCCTTCAGCTGACTCATGGATCCCAGCCCACACCAAAAGAGCCTGAACTAAGGCCCTTGAAGACTTTGGTTATAAATATTCTGCTCACTCACCCTCTAAAAGTGGGACCCCTTTAAGCTCCATGTGAGTTTTATATATGAAAAATAAACAAATCCAATGCTTTAGCCAAAGAACAGAAAGGAAAGATGCCACCTCTAATGCCTCCTAACATTAGTACCATCATATTGGCAATGCAGGCAAGATAATGAAACATAGAAGCTACAGGATGTTAGAACAGTTGATGTTCAGACAAAATAAAAATCTACACTTCTTCCACTGACCACAAGACTAGTTTTTCTCTTTATCTTTAAACTTTAATCATTTTCTTATTATGTCATACATGGGTTTATAACAGATTATTCATTCACTTGTTTCCAAATAAACAGGGAACTGGAAAACATTCTTTTCCAAATTTTGGCCACATTTCTGAGTATATTATCATCTGTTACGTACACAGACCATTTGAATTATCATCTTTCACTCTGACAAGTACATTCCTAATGCAGTGAATACTGTGTTTCTTGGTAAAATAGCTACACTTGGAATCTTCTCTTATATGAGGATTTTAGGTATATTATTTTGTGATTATGAATCCAGCTCTGTCATTTAAACTACTATTCCTCTTCTGTTGTTAGTGGAATGCTGTGAAACAAAGAGAGAACAGAGGGGAAGCCAGATCAATCTTCAAACCTTATGTTAGGATGTAATGTCAGATTTTAAAGATCTTATCTTGTAAGAGGAAATGAATTCTAATTTATATACCTATTATGGCAAGGGATAATATTGAAAACATGTATACATTCATACAGACACAAATACATTTTATATATATTTTTTATCATATACACACATCCATAAAATGAAAATAGTACCATTTTTCAGTTGTATATAGTCCTTCTTGTAACTTGTTAATTGTAAACTTTAGAAGTATGAGATGGACAAAGAGATGTTCCATTTCTGAGAGTCGTTTTTTCACAGAAAAGAAATTATCACAGTGAAGATACAGAAATAGTTGTAAATGTAGTCCCTATCCCATCTATCTTGTTGTGAGTAGGAAATGTATTATTTTACTCCACATAAACACACAATTTTATCTCCTTTTCTTTCCTTCTCCTTCCTCTTTTCTTCCACTTCTTTCCTTTCCTTCCTGGCTGTGGTGTAGGAGGATTTCTTGTATATTGTTTCTCACTATCTCTTCAACAAGGACTCGGTATTGCATTTCTCTGGATGTCAGTAACTCAAGAAAATACGGTTCATTCTGCTAAGATTTCCCAATTGAATTCAAAAGTGTTATATAAACTCCAGTGTTTAAAACCAAATCTTAGTATGTTATAGAAGTGCTGAATAGCTATGAGATACTACTATTGGCTTCATTCATCTGCCAAGCTAAAGGAAGTAAAGAAATAGTAAGCAAACTACGAACACTGTAACAAATGTCTGTCACATGACATTCTGGAGTTGCTTATCTTTTGAACATTTCCATTTTACCTACCATTTTCTTTTTTTTTTTTTTTTTTTTTGGTTACTCCTATTTTATTTTTTGAAGTGTTATCTCTACAAAATCCCCATTTATTTAACCACAGGGACTGCCACTAAATGCTTGGGTCCGTCACCAGTAAGTCTACAAGCATCTGCCATGTTGGCTGGTTAAATGCTATCAACAGTGCGTTGCCATGCTCCTTCTGCCTGGCTGTTTTGTGGCTCTGAAGCTGCATGGGCTTCAGGTTCATGAGCCATCCAAGTGATACTCTTATCTCTGGGCTTTATCCCATGAGGAGAACTTCCCTGCTGAAAAACCTATGAAATAGTAGCAGATGTTCTCTGTGTGTGTGCGTGTGTGCATGTGTGTGCACGTGTGCGTAAGGGGGGGGGGGGGGGGGGGGGGGAGGTAGTTAAGAGGTTTCAAAGGTCAATACCACACAATTTCTCTGTATCTCTGAGCAGTTTCTAGCCTACTCACATCCTGTAGTTGACTGTGAGCCACCAAAGAGCTATTTTCGTCTTTCTCCCAGTACTGTCAAATTCTTGACACCAGGGTGATAAGACACTCCTGACATATTGTCCTGTGCATTTTCTGAGATATAGAATAACAACATACCTTTTCTTGATAGACTGCACTATTTGAGAACAATAATCAGAAAATGAAATTATTAGTTCAAATCCACGCACTGAATAGAAAAGTGCCTAAAAAGCGTATGCATGTCTGTCCTTTTGTTTACAGCTGCTTTCACCGTGATTTCCCCCTGTGCCAATCTGATTGCTGCCCTAATCCACTTTCTCTGCCAGCTCATCTCATAGCTTTTCACCATGCCTGCTCTTGGCAACAAAAAATCTGTCTTCCCATGCTCTACCCTGCAAGCACCTCACTGATCAGTAAGGCAGCCAGCCCCCTGCACAGGAGTCACCAGACAAAGCAACCCTGATGAAATCCCAGTTTAAGTTTCCCTGCTTCAGTATTGTACTGCACAACCTGGCATCTATGGGGAAAATTACAGACAAGGCCTTGCTTGTCTCCAGGACAGAAAATACCTGCTTCACCCAGCCCATGATAGCTCTGTGGAAATGCAGCGTGCTCACGACAATCAGTGTTGTAAAAGAATTTAGCAGTCTCTGCTAAGTTTTTCTGATGTCCTATGAGCTGCAATTTCAGACAGTTTTAATTAGTTAAATCTGGACAGTGTGTGTCTTGAAGGACATTTCCTCTGTATTTGGTATCTTGAATATTAGCAAATGCTACCTTTTTTTGTGAACTCACATCTGAAATGGCATATCCACATGGAGTTTGGCTGTTCTCTCATGCCCTTTAAACAAAAGCACGCAATCAAGCATGAAAATTCTGTCCAAACTGGTTAAAGCTTGGCAAGCTTTTAAGCTGAGGTCAAGTGTGCCATAATAGAGACCATTACCAAATAAACATTAGGTATCATTGGTAGTGCCACCTATTGCTTAAAGCACTTTCAGGAAGAAAAAATTGTACAATGCTGATGCAGCATTAAATTTTATATGAAAGAAGGTTGTAGAAGAATGAAGCTGAGTTAATTAGCATTGATAATATACAGCTGTGGGTTGGCTTCAGGGGCAGCGGGTTGGCCGATGTAGATAAGGTGCAGCTGTGGCTGGTTCTGTTAAGGGGTTGGGCAGCCAATGAAGAGAGGGCAGCTGAGGAAGAAGAAGAGAGGAGGAAGAAGAAGAAGAGAGGAGGAAGAAGAAGAGAGAACAAGTGCCCTGGGCGAGGAGAGACCAGGAGAAGGCAGCAGAGGGACTGGCATGAAGAGTGTGCCGGTATGAGATGGTAAAATACCTTGTTGCAGCTGGCTAGTTTTGAGAGTGCTGCGACAATTGGTGTCCTGTGTGAGGCCCTTCAGACTATAAGACTGAGTGTAATGAGCAGTGACAGCAATAATGACTGTGCAAAGGGATGTTTGAAGTTTTGAACAGTGACGGTGGTGCCCAAGATAGTGGAGATAGGCGGGGGTAGTCTGGGATCCAGATCGCATTGAGACAGGTGGGAAGAGCCTGGGGATCTGGATCGGACACTGGTAAAGGTGAGCTGTTGGGATCAAAGAGAAGGAAGCCTGACTGCCATGGAGTTAAGAGAATGAGAGTAACGGGCAATAGTGATGGAGTACATGGCCAGATGTGGCAGCAGCCTGCAGCGGTGGGGGTTCCAGAGCGGGTCTGGCCAGACCGCGGTGATGGCCATGCTGGGGGAATGCATGGGAGCAGCGCGGTGCCGTGAGTGGCTCCTGCCATTGCTGCTGCTGCTCGGCCTGGTGGTATTCTTGCCGGTGTTTATGTGCTTATTGAAGGTGTCTCCAGTTGAAGAAGAAATGGGCAACCACAAGGATGTTAAGAAGTTTTTCAGGACACAGAATGATGTGTTAGTGCTGTACTCTAGATCTGCTGCTGAAAGCTCACTCAGGTTACTGTCCAGTGTGACCCAAGAGGTGAAAGGACAAGGCACTACAAGTTCATCAGAACACCCCTCTGAAGAAAACAAAATCCCAGATGCCAAGAAAGCAGATAAGAAGAAACGTGAGCAACCTGCAGAAGATGCAAAGCCCAAGATAAAACTGAAGAAAGGAATATATATATCGGTTCAGGGACAAGTTGTCCATACTGTATGAAAAATTTATTTGTAAAAAGGTTGTAATGATTGTTAAAAACATAAGGTATGAATATTTTTTTTTAAAAAAAAAAAGGGGTATTGTAGAAGAATGAAGCTGAGTTAATTACTATTGATAATATACAGCTGTGGGTTGGCTTCAGGGACAGTGAGTTGGCTGATGTAGATAAGATGCAGCTGTGGCTGGTTCTGTTAAAAAGCCGGGCAGCCAATGAAGAGGGAGCAGCCAAGGAAGAGAGAGGAGGAAGAAGCAGAAAGAACAGGCACCCTGGGCGAGGAGAGACCAGGAGAAGGCAGCAGAGGGGCTGGCATGAAGAGTATGCTGGTATGAGATGGTAAAATACCTTGTTGCAGCCGGCTAGTTTTAAGAGTGCTGCGACAAAAGGTCATGATAGGAATGATGAGTAAGAACAAAGTATTTGAGGGTTGGGTGGGGTTTTTTTCTTATTTTGTAAACACCATACTTTCTCTGTACCTCTGCCTCAGGAAATAAAACATTAAGTTCTTTGCCTGCCACTGAACCCTTGCACAACCTGAACAGTATACTCGTCTACTAGAGATAGCACTTAAATATAGAAGCTCAAGTTTTCTGCCTTCCACAACTTCAATTTCACATCAACACCAGATTTACCTATCGACTCCAAACACAGAGTGTCACTTCAGTGTCATCTAGTGCTGGACTTTGCAAGAGCCAAGAAGATCCAATTTACTTCTTTTTGTCTGTTTGCTAACTGAAAACAACTCGATTACAGCTGAGTAAGTCAAAAGCTTAGAAACCTGAAAATGAAAGGAAAAAAACCCTTGGATTTATTCATTTTTCCCACAATTTTGTATTTTTTCTTGACATTTCAAGCTATTTTTACTGTCTTTAGAAACTGTTTGTTAGACTCTAGAGGTAAATACCATACACAAAACTAAAGCCACTTCAAAATATTCCATTAATGGAAGGACGTTGGTCAGCAGTTTAACTGCTTAATGATTGTTAGGACCGTTACCACTAGGATGTATAGCCCCATTTCTGTGGGTTTTTTTTGTTTGTTTGGTTGGTTGTTTTTGTGTTTTTTTTTTTCCCCCAGAAAATCTAAATCATCCTACGGAGGACAGGCAGTTACTAACTTTACAGAAATAAATGCCCCAATTGCTTGTACCTGACATCCTTATTAACCATACATGTCTAATCAAATACAGAAAATTCTTGCAAATGAACTAGCACAGACTAACCTGGGGTCTTGTTTTAATACTGCAAACATAATGATTAGCAGCTGCCTAGAGCCTCTAGAAAATAAACTGTGAGAAACTGAAACCTTTCTTTAATTCTGAATTTTTGTTGTGAAAATTAAGGTAACATGCTTTTATCTTTCTGTATGTAATCGAACACAGATGGAGAGGAGCCAAGGGGAAAAATAAAAGCAAAAAGATACTATAGTTCTAGTGTTTATCAGGGATAAAAGTCAGTCTCATAAAACAACAGACACTAAGTCACTGGGCTTTCGTATATTGTCACATTGTCAAATTAAAAAAATAAAAGTTTTATATTACCCCCCATTGTCTTTTCAAATAATCCCATATACAAGGATGTAGCTAATGTCATATGTCTGCAGGAAGACTGTGTTAGAAAAATAGCTTAGGTTACTCTGGTTAATTTCTAAATGACACCTGCTCTGTATTTTTTAAAAAAATATAAAAATTAGGATACATTTGGGTTTTTTTTTTTTAAATTTTAGGCTCTTCCTTTAACTGGAACCAAACATACTTCAATTTATTTATTGAGAATGAGAATAAATTTTACATAGTATATATGGGGAAAAAAAACCAACAACAACAAAAAAAAAGCCAACAAAGATTTATGGTGAAAGCCCTCTAAACCTCCTCTATTTGATATTCATTGTTGCTGGCATGCAAAAATGAATATTTGTTTCTTTGCAGTGAACATCCTACTTGTTCCCTTATATTGTACTTAAGTTCAATACAATGATAGGTTTTTCAACCAGTGAAACACTTACTATGTCTTTGACAAAACAGAATTATTCCCACCTCCCTTGTCCAAATGCATGTTCTGTCTCAGTCCAATGCTCATATTAATACAAAAACCAGACCTAGCCATCCCTCTCCTTAACCAAGCCTGCTTCTTAGGGTGAAGGGGGGTGGGTAGGAGGAGAAATTGGGAACACAGACTAGCAAAAAAGAAATGTTCATTCACATCACTGGATGAGAGGTTGGAGGTACCTGGCCTATAGGTAAGACAGTCTTGCATGTGACACATCTAATGCAATTTCACCTCTTTAATCTCTCAGTAAGAAGGTTCTCAAGTGTAGTCATTCTTGTGTTCAGTGTGAATTCTAACTGTTCTACCTTTCAAAACCCTCACTCTCAAGTCAGTCACACTGGCTCCAGATCTGAGAAGGACCTTCCAAGGTAACTATGTGGTGGCATTTGGTGACTAAAATCACAGGCACAGGAGATTAAATACCTACCCTGTAGAAGAAAATAGCCATTTTTTATATTTGAATTCTTATTAGTATGTTGCCACCATGATCACTGTAGCAAAAATAAAAATAAGTAAAAAAAAAATAAAGTAAAAAAAAAAAAAGGTGTCTGCCCAGATGGTGCTTCAAAGTGCCTTCTTTTTTTATGATTATCTGTGAACTTGAGCACTTATCTAGCCAATGACATGCCCTTGCAGTAGATGAGGCTATGCTTCATCTCTAGATTGCAACAAAGTTTAAGCCACAGATAAATCCCAACTCCCCAGATGTGGACATTTCACAAACAGAAATTTCCACAAAAAAGCTTTTCACAAAAGATCTAACACAGGGCATCCTGTCAGTTTTGGACACAGTGAGTGATAGGCAAGCCACTGGAACACAGCTGTCTGCTTCACATACTAAAGAACCCCTTCCACCAAGAAGCTCCACCTGAAAACATCTATGCATCTAGGATCACAGTTTAAAATTAGCAGAATTACAGTGCTGAAGTCTTGCGTGTTAGACAGTCATGAGCCAAATTCATAGTGCAAAAACCACAAGAAGAGTAAGCAGTTCGGAAAACTCTGCAAGTCATGGGCATAATATACACAGATTGTGTACTCTTGAGAGTACATATAAATAAAGATAATATTCCTGATCATTGGGCTGCAAAGAAGTGCAGTGGGAAAAGCGAGGAATAAAGATGTTCAAAATAAATTTCCAGCATCACAGCATGCCTAAGAGAGGTCTGAGAATTTATCTGCACCCTCTATGAGGTTTTTTTCATTGAAAGTATTTTCTTTCTTAGGAAGGATAAATACCACCACTCCAGCGGCAGAACAACACTCAGTTAAACAGATTTCACACAGCAGTTAGATTCTTGCAAGAATAGCTAAATCCAGTTCTGTGCTATGCAAACCAAATTCAGAGCTGATTTAAGTAGCTCCAGCTCTGTTTAACAAAGCTGTGCAAGTTTGATTTTAGACCTTTTTCATCATCATCAAATGGTTACCCTTTGTCACCTGAAAGTGTTTAGTTTTTTTCTTCTAAGTTCTCCCTAGTGAGAAAGGGAGTGTTAGCGATCATTACATGGATATTAAGGTTCTGAATCAAGTGAAGTGGCACATTCAGTGTGAACTCTAACTCCTCGCTTCCTACACTCACCTGGAACATGCACCTTTCATCCAAAGAGGTAGAAGATAGGTTTAATTTTTGTAAACGCTTCCCCACACCACCAGAAAACCTTTGAAAAAAGTAATACATCTCAGGGCCTGTTGCTGAGTTGAATCTGTTTGGAAGGATATATTCAAGGGACTGTAAACTATATATGTAAAGGGAGAGAGAAAGTGAAGAACCCAAGCACAAAGCAAAACTGTTAAGTACTGAAGAGCCAGAAGTTAGGTATCCAAAGGAAAAAAGGGGCTCTGGAGGAAAGATTTGCAATGCTACAGTAACAAAAGTGTTCCGATGGCATTTTTTCAACTACTAATGAAAGCAGCATGTAGTTAAAATGTAAATGTTTTTGCCCCAAAGGCCATTGTATTATGCTACTGCATTACAATGCCTGCATGTATAATACATATTTGTATAAATAAGACACAGCAGAGAACCTAAAGGGCTCAATGTTTTTTTCCTTAAGGCTGATGTCAATGGTAACTCTCTCTGACTGTAACAAAGCAGGCTTAGGCTTCCAGTGAGTTGGACTCATAAATTGATTTATGCTGGCTGTGATAAGCTAGTGGAAATACTGGGACAGTACCATACAACACACTGAGCAAACCGGAGCTAAATTTTAGACACCTAACTTCTGAGAAATTCTCCAACATTTTACCTTTCAGAAAATCTGTGTATCTACTTTTGTAGTCTATTCTGATTTTTGTTTACAGAAATGCATTCCTTGATTTCATGATAAATTATATATATATTGTTATTAAATGCTGTGAATTAAACTTATTCCCATTCAGCCATATTTTTGTCAGCGTTAATATTTTATTAATGTTAATCTCAGTTACTGTCTAATTTGATTGTACTGATTTACAATCTTATCTATTGGTAAATACACAATGGAAAGAATCCTTGGCTGGCAAATGAAGCAGTAAGAAAGCGAGAAAATAAGAAAGAGAGCATAAGACATACTTTCCCTTTTTCTATTTTTTCTAAATATTTGTGTTTTCGGAATTTATACAATTGGAAATAACTGTCCTGAATACCTGGCCCATGGTACTTAATGCAGTGACAAAAGAAAATTAGTTTGATGCAATTTGCATGGGTTTTTCTTTCCTGCAGTTGTACTGAATATATAACAAGGATAAATATGTTTTCTCTCTGACTAGAGTTTCCACTTCCTCCCTTGTCTCAGGGCTATTTTCACATACCAACTGTAATGCCTATGAAAACAAAACTAACATGTACTTGCTGTTTCATTAGGACAAAAGAAGCTAGAGAAACCAAGATATTTATTAGTCTTTCCCATTTGTTACACAATGGATATAAAAGAGTAATTCATTGATGTGTGCTTTGCCATGAAAAAAAAAAAAATCAATATCTTTACTAAAATAAATCTACGGGATTTTCTTCTGTGATTTCAAGAAACAGTTCAGGCTAAGGCTTTTCTACTGCTTTTTATTCAGCATTCACCTTAGAAATCTGTAGTTAATATATACAGTCCTGAATTTCTTTCCTTCACTAGAAGAACTTAGGTGATCAAGTGAATTTACTTAACTAGCAATTAGTATCTAGGAGAAAATCCATCTGGGTGCTGTGTTAATCATTTATTCTTCTTTTCATGAGCACTAGATGCTTTTTAAATAAGGATACTTATTTTCTTGAGAAGCTGGTATAAAGAATTCCAGTATACTCCCCTGAGAAAAATTAAAAAATTGTAAGCACGTGGAAACAGCTTGCCTTTTTTCAAAATATTCGTGAGAAGGAAATGTTTAAGGCTAGTAAGTCCTATTGTGCTATGTTTATTTCATTAGATGAAATAAATAGTGATGCCATCTCTATCAGTTTCCCTGATTCTAAACACACTGTTAGTGAATGAGCTTCTACAGTTGAGCTATGGCTGCATTATTTCTGTGTGGGTTACACCAGAGCTTAATAGTTACCTTGTACAAGAGGAAAAGGTCAAGTAACAGCTGCCACATTTCTGTAATATTTTCTCTCTCCACCCTCTGGCTATCACAAATAGTTGTGTGTGATTTTTATTAAACAAAACCCTGCAATGTTTGAGAATCGACACACTTTTAGATCAGATTTATTTCTAATGAGTCAGTCTAGATCATAGTATTGCCATCAGTTAGTTCATGAAGTCCACTGGAGACTTTAGACAGAGAAAAACCATCAGTATATGGTCATGCACAGTTTAGGATAGCATTTTGTTCTGGAATCACTGTTTCTTCCATCACCATTGGCCATCTGCTTTGTACAAACTACAGTGAAATCAGGTATTGTTATCTATGCACAGGGAGGTGGTTCAACTCTGCACATGGAGGACAAAAAAGGTAGGCATCGTTGAACTGTAATATCATCCTTGCTGTGTTTTTGATATACACTTAGTACAAATCTTAAAATAACAACATGACAGAGACATGCAATGCATTCCAAACAGCTAAACCTTGGTATGTTCTAGCAGTAAAAGAAATGTTGTTTCTGCCTACATAGTTCAAGACTGTGACCACAGCAGTTAAATTACGGGCCAGCTAATTTAATTTCTTAGTTGCTTGCAAAACAGATAATACATTTTAGAAGACTTATAAAGAGAGCTTCTTGCATTACACAAAAAATTGTTCTGTGTTTACACAAAGATTTTAAACCATTACATTTGCTGGAAACACCATTAATTCCGTTGAAGTCTCTGAAACAGAAGGTTTCACCTCAAGCTGGCTGATGAGCAGCACTTCCAATGTCCTTTTTTTTTGTCCTTTTTTTTTTTTTTTTTTTTGGTAGTGTTTTTATTAGTAATTCTGAAGTTTGAAGTGCCAAGAAAAGGAACAGATTCCATATATTATCAGCATTTCTATATTCCAGCTAGAACTGCTTCTTACCTCAATATTACATCATCTATTCCACCTGTTCTAGTACACTAAGTTGGTTCTTCTCAGCTCCAGCTTGAATATTTTATATCCTCTGCTTCTTTTGGCTCATTCTAGTCGAGCTTGGTGTAACAACAATAGAAGCTCTCCTAGCAGCACTTGATGTTATCCCATATTGTAGAAATCTTCCAATAGATTTCAAAGAGAAATTGGGATTTTAATGAGAATTTGCTGTTCATTAGAACTGAAGAATATGCAGAAATTGCCTGAATTATGCAGCACAATACCTATTATTATCTGTGAGGACAGAAAGAGGCACACACAGTGCTTTCCTGGAACAGGAGACACTTCACATCTCTTCATATTACATTGAAAACGTACAATAGCGGTACAAACTTTTGGATATATCTGAGAATCTCCAAGTTTGAGAGCTCTACAGAAGACATCTAGAAAAGCTCAGACAGGCAAATTATAGATTTAATGAAAAATGGGAAACCTAAGACTAATTCAGGCACATTCTGGATGAGGATCCCTTCATAACTTTCATAAACTCCCTCTCATGTTTTACATAAACTACATGCACACATATAATTTAGTTCATTTTGAAAGTGACTGATATCTTCACAATAATATCCAGAATATTTATCAGGACTAAGAAGAAAAATAAGTTCTTATTAATAATTGTAATATTTTAAAAGCATGCGATCAGGTGATGGACTCTGACTACAACTAGCAAGTGTATCTTAGTTTAAAGAGTTCAGCAGAGAAAGGAATGTTTTTCTATAAAAATCTAGGAAAACTTTAACACAAATTATCTTTTTCAATGACAACTCAGTGATAAAAATAAAAACTAATGTTGTAAAACTCAAGAGTCACTTGCACAAAATTGTAAAGTGAGGGAAGTTTAATAATAGTTATACAATATCCTAGGGAATACTTATTCATCTTGTGTAAAGATACATAAATTTAAAAGTTGTTTCTGTACATTCATTAAAGCAACTGTAATAACATGGTTATTACATTTTGCTAACACTAATCACACAAGGTTTATACTTCTGGAAAGCCACTGAACTAATTCATGTAATGTCTGTGTCCTAATTATTATCCTTATGTGAGCATGCTACCTACTTTTGAATTAAAGCACATTTCTGCCACTGGTAGTTTCACTACTAAGTTTATAGCTTTTATAGGTAACACAGCAGGTTACCTTTTAGCAGTAACAATAGGTTTCCTTTCTATAGGGGAAATGTGGAGCATTTCTCTGTCTTCCATAGGCTTTAGGTCAATGTCAGGACTTAGACCCAGTCTAAGGCACTCTGGGCTCAGCACCATCACCCCAGGCATCGTCAAGGGATACTTCCCAGTTATGCCCAGCAAAACTGCAAAATGAGCAATGTAGCAAAAGATGGTGTGTAATAAATAAAAGTTTTATAGACTTCGTTGACATTTTGATCCCGATATGAGCTGCAACTTTAAGTCAGACTACAGTTAAGGGTAATTGACATCTACATCTCCAAATAAATTTTATTAACCAAAAGGATCTTTTTTGATACTGGAAACCACCTTTAGCTTCTCAGATCTTTAAAAAAATGTAACCTGAATAAAGATTTGTTTCTTTATCAGCAAATGTGGGTGTGATCACTTAATTATCGATAAATATTTCTCCACAACAGCCTTATGTTGAAATGGAGAAATATACAGACATGATTTATGTTCTTCCAGTTTTGACTCTTTGTGTTGCTGAACAGAAATATGTGTTGCTGCCTTTTACGATTCCCATTTGTGCTCCTTGATGTTTTGATTGTTTTAATTCCTCCAGATAGTTTTTTAACTCTTTACTGATTGCATTTTGCTTAGATTATCTTGAGTGATGTTTATATAGTTTATGCGATATTTATACCAACCACTAGTTTCATAAATAATGTTTATGCAGGGAAGTAGTTAAATCTAAAATTCAAAACCTTGTGAAGTTATAGGGCTCCATTGTGCCTTGTAAATCAGACATTTGAAGAATAAGCTCTCAGAAAAAATGGTGAAAACCTTTTTACATGTAGCTTCTGCATGTGCTACTGTGCCTTTCATGTTTATCTTTTTATCACCCCTTTCTGCCCCTTATGCATGAGGCCAGGGGTATAACCATGAAAAAGAGTATGTACCACAATCTTTTGGATCTTAACCCTTAGGTATATTCATCTTTGGAGATGGAAACATGGTGCAATGGAGTAGGTAGTCCAAGCCAGTTTGAACATGAGCAGATGATATGTCCCCACAATTACGATGTCTCACTCCTCCCCTCTGTTACTTTGCCACAGAGGTATACCCAGGTCTCTTCCTTCCCATGACCAAAATCCCCTCAGGTCTACCCAGTGACAACACCCTCTACCATAATATTCCTCTTCCACCAGCTGGCCCACATCTTTATGAAACCGTTTCTTCCATCTTCCCTTTGTTTCCAACACAACAGTAACCATACCTCTGCCCCATTTTAAACCCCAGTTTCTACCATGCCACCCTTTACCTTTTATTATGTACCCAGCTCCCTACTGTAGTACCTCACAGTGTACCACATTGCCTCTACCTCTTCAGTTTTACCAATATATTCCAAAACTCCCCATCTCCCCAGCCAACAATCAACTTTCTTATTTCCCCATCTTCTCCAACTGCTCACTCCTAAAAATACGCAATACCTCCAAGTTCTCTTGCTGAGAGGAAAACACACACTCCTTTCTTGTTTGACCAGCCACAGATGAGATACATACAAGATACTGATCAGCTGCAGGATGAGAAAGGATGAGAAAACACTATTGTCTGTCACTATGAATCACATAGAACTTTACAAGCCACACATGGCTTACAGGTTATATACTGTAGAACCAGGAATACCTGTGAGTTAAGAATATCACAGAAGCTGAAAAGACAAGCACATGGTCAAAAAATAATGATCCAAACAGACTCCAACATTTGTACTCTTCTAAAGTTGCTGGGAGACATTTAAATGTCATTATGTGCCTCACAAATAAAATCATACTAGAGTCATGATTATTTTTGTGGGCTCAGCCCAGTAGGTGGAATGTGAGAATATTTATTGAACTGGAACCAGCATATAAAACCACTAGAAAACTTCTAGCTTCCAAATTCCTATGGGACCAAAGGCAAGAGTCAAAGCTCTGCACTGATGCCAAAATCAAGGCAATTGTGGACGTAATTAGAAGTAGAAATTTAAGTATTATAGTATTGTAGGTGTCTCCAGGGCTAAGCACAAATTGATAGAGGTTCTGGTAAACAGAAAGTCTTGTAGGATGTAAATCATTCAGAAGCAATTTAGACACGACTCTTAGCAACCTGGCAAAATTCAGCCCATAAAATACAGGTATTTTTCAACAGAAGATAGCTGTTTTAGATTGATTTAAAAATATGTCTGCAAGACATTACTACTGCATCCCGCATGTTCTTCCTCTTGCAGCAGCAGTAATCTAACACTGACAATTAATTTTCTTCATGCCTATAAATTTTTCCAATGTATATGCTTAAATATTTCACTAATTCCTAAGTCCAGATATAATTTTTACCAGTGAGTTGCATGTTGCAATTCAAAGTTCAAATCCCAGGATTGATTTCAACATTCTATGCCAGCAAAAGTTGGAAGCCTTATTCTGGGAATGTGCCATGCATCATTTGTGCCATTTCCTTTGGTTTAGAGAAATGTTATCTACAAAGATAAAGATATCTAAATACCTAAACCAACCCACCAAGTCCTTGCACTGAAAGAGGTTATACTGAGAATGCCGGAACTGTAAGGGGGAGCTAATGACCATCTTGAATCAAAGAAGATGGATTTCAAGAAGAGAAATTACTTTCATTGATGAGATAACTGGGTTTGTCACAGTCACATTGTTTAATACAACTGAGACTTACTTTCTTGGCCTGCTGGATACCCCTGCCACGGGAAGCGTCTTTCATAAAGTTGTGAGGCTACATTTTCCTAAATTCTGCTCTCTGGTTGACTGATGACTATTACAACCAGTTGGTAGCAATTGTAAAGCGGTCCATCTCAGTTCACATTACATAGCAGATTACAAAGCATATTTATCCCAATTTATATAAATAAGGAAGCCGATACTTCATGAAAATAAGTAACTCGCCCAACGTCACAAAATTAGTCAGACCAATAGTTCTAAACAGAGGCCTTAGAATCAATTTAAACCATGAAATTATACTGACTGCATCCTCTTCTGCAGTTGGAGGTCTCAATGGTTTGTTCCAAACGTTCCAAAAAGTATAATGTTGCCATCTTTTAATTCAGTCCATTTGGTTATAAAATAGTTTTTAAATACTGTCATTTAACTGTAATTACATGTTATTGTTCGCTTGAGAATTATGTTTCAGGAATATTGAAGACAGCTTCCTTAAAGACTCCTGTAAAGAGGAGGAGGTATAGCAGAACCTTCTATCTCAATCTCAAAGCATCAAGCAATGTTACATCAAAGGAAAAAAACAATCTCCTGAGACATATATCAGAGAGACATGACTGTCAGGGTGAAAGGACAGGTCTTGGAATGGTGAGGTACCCTTTTTGGGACAGGCCATAAATGCAGTGCCATGCCAGCTGGAGTAATGTCTTTTCATATGCTAAACATCCCTTCACAGTTACCAGGTTGCCCTCAAAAGATAAGACCACCTAATACGGGAAAGCCTTGCAGATCTCACCTCATCGGTGTTAAGAATACATGTCTGTATATTTCTCAGCCATTGAAAGGGGAAGTATAACACGAATAGCATAACTAATGGTGCTTACTGCCAGGTAGGAAGGAGGAAGACAGGTAGGAGAAGGAGTATATTTCTAGATGTCTATATAGATAAACCTACCTACGCAGATAGAAGGAGGAACACAAGAATACAGACAGAAAAATGTTACTGTTGTCATTCTCTGAAATTAAGACTCTCATGGAAGTTTAACGTAACGCTAGAAAGAGGAAAGGATACTGGGCTTACCCACTACTCCTCATTCACATGGTGGAATGCAGGCCAGCTCTTTTACCCATTTGTAAAGAAGTTAGGTCATAGGCTAATGTCTTTCTGTTAACAGTGCTTCCTAAAATTCTCTGGAGAATTTCAGCAGTATTTGTATGAGAACAAAACTAACCTCTGCAGTTCCAGATCAGCTCGCCCTAGTACATCATAAAGGAAAATGCACTAGGGACGCTATTTTGCAAAGCACACTTACAGTACCATTTCTGCGTTGAATATGAAAGGCAGCACATCTGTCCACATCAAAGACTGTGACAGCATCATTTGCTAAATGGTTCTGCAACCTGAAAATAGGTGCTACAGTCCCAAGTGGGTGGGACCTGGTACATCCAATGTCACCCAAGCATGCCTGACCTCTAGGTCCAGTTGCACATGCCACCCTGTCCCCATATGTCCCTCCAGCCCCAGCACACAGGTGTTAAGGCACAGATAGAAATGCCTTTGCTAAAAGTTTTTGCAATGTGCAATCAGCTACAGAAATAACACTGCTATTTCAGAACACAGATCAGGATATTGGCCATCTTACATGAGATTTTTGCTCACAGGGCCATATGGAACCATGGGGCATCAGCCAACGCAGCACAGAACCAGGCCCAGGGTGACCACAGGATGGGTTTGCCTCAACCCTTGCATGCCAGCTATACAGTCCCAATGAATCCATCCCAGATCACTTGATGTGGTAGGTGCAGTGACATTGCATACAGCAAGGTGCAGGAACACTGGGTCTCCCTGACAGACCTCACAACAGTGCCAGCGACACTCAACTGGACACAACACTTAGTGTACTATTTTATGCTGCTGGGCCAATTGCAATTGTAAGGCAGACCAGCCATGTTTTTGTGAAGCACAACCCTCCTTTACAGCCAAGCTGCTGTTACAACTGCACTCCACTTCAAGCCTTCCAAGCCCATTGACAGGGTAATGGCAACTATCACCCACCATAATCACTGCTGGGAGAGCTGTACGCTTCCCGTGGCAGGGGTATCCAGCAGGCCAAGAAAGTAAGTCTCAGTTGTATTAAACAATGTGACTGTGACAAACCCAGTTATCTCATCAATGAAAGTAATTTCTCTTCTTGAAATCCATCTTCTTTGATTCAAGATGGTCATTAGCTCCCCCTTACAGTTCCGGCATTCTCAGTATAACCTCTTTCAGTGCAAGGACTTGGCGGGTTGGTTTAGGTATTTAGATATCTCAGCTATATTTGCTATTACTATTACCAGACAGTTTTTCCTGGGTGACTTCTAGCTTATCAGAGAAATATAATAATCTTTCTATTCATTAGCTGCAAGGCAAGAACTTCTTTAAGTCTGCAGTGGTTTGACCCTGGCCAGCAGCTAAGCACCATGCAGCCACCTGCACACCACTCTCCCCTTCAATGGGACTGGGGAGAAAAGGAAGAGCAGAAGAGAGAAAACTTGGCAGTCAAGATAAAGACAGTTTAATAAGTGAAGGAAAAAGGAAGAAACAAACAAAAAAAAAAAATGCAAAGGCAATCACTCAACTCCCACAAGTAGACTAAAGGCCAGGCAGCTTCTGAGCAACGGCTACCTCCCCATGCTCCGTGTGGCAGATAGTCTCACACTTCACTCGTAAGAGAGAAACACACACTTACTTTATTGATCTAATAAAGTTAAATGGTAAGTATGACAGTGGTTTAACAAGATTTGATGGCAAGGTACGCTTGATTATTTACTGTACAGGAAAACGGATCAGACAAATCTGGCAGGTAGACCCTCCACTGAGTCATGAGATTCAGAAAGGACCCAGCTGGTTTCTAAGCTCCTTCTCAGGATTCTAGGTGTGGCTGGATCTACTCCCAATTCAGACTTGGGCTCTAAAAGATTACAAAAGATTATCAATCCTTTCTACCACTTATCTAAGATTTCAAAGTTTAACATGCTGTTAACCACTTACTGAGAATCTGTTGTGAGAAGAAATCTCTCAGCCTCAAGGAGCAACCTTGAGAGGTATCCCAGCTCAAGGGGAGCTCCTGGCATGCAGCCTGCTGCCAAGCAGGAGAGATCAGCAGGCCCGGGGATGCCCACTACTTATAAAGTAAGATGTTTGACTTGCAGTCATATTTGCATACCAGCAAGACAGCTGGTCACCATTCCAGACAGCCCTTGGCTACCATGTTGCCACCTATTGCCCAAAGGGACAGTCAGGGAGAGGGAGGGGGAAGGACTCTCACTCTTGTCCCCTGAAGTTTTCATTTCTGAACACTATATTATGTGGCAGGGAATACCCTTTTCATCAGCCTGTGTCAATTGTGCAGGTTATGTCTACTCCCAGCTTTTTGCCCACTCCCAGCCAATCTCTGAAGGGGTGCAGAGCAGGGAAAAAGAGAAGGCTTTGAGACTGTGCAAGCAACTGTTCAGTAATAGCCAATTTTTTGGTGTGTTAACACTGTTTTGGTCAGAAGTCCAAAGCATAATGCCATACGGGCCACTATGAAGAAAGTAACTCCATCCCAGAAAGACTTAATACAGTCCTGTAAGGTTTCCAGGAGCTGTTGGGCTTCTGCAGGTCTTCAGTAACCTGTCAGTCTTACTCAGGCATATTGCCCTCCCTCCTGACCAGGAGGAGAGAGGAGTTTTAAAACAATAGTTTTCCAAATAACACAAAGTAGAAGAAACCACAATGTGTATCCTGAGTGAGGTCAGAATTCTTCTCTCTTCCACTGGTTCAAATGTATCTCCCCATCTGTAAGGATAAGGAATAGCATTGTGCCTAGTTTCTATGTTCAGTAATACCCAGAATAAGGACATTTTGACCTATCAACTGCTGTTCTCATCAGTGACACTCCCTGTAGCATTGCTGTTCCTACAGTGTCTAATGACTTCTGGCGCAGTTCCCAGTCAACACGTCTTTCTTTCTTGTCTCAAAATTTGAAATCCACAAGTGCTCTCCCTCATGTGACAGTATTTTCATCTTGGCAGTAGTAGTACAGAACTTTCCTGGCCATGATACATAGAGTATATGCTGACTTTCAGACAGAAACCATATGACTATACCATATTAAAAGAGCTCAATATTTTTGCACAGCCAAAAATGTTCTTACAACATGTAGTTGGAAGTTCCAAATATGTGACTAATGAAACTCTTTTTATTAATATTTACTTTCTACAAAATTGTGTAGGCTAATCCAGCCATATCAGCCTGAGACTCAGCTGCCACAGACCAGGACTTCCAGAATATCTCTTAGCACTAGAATGAATACAGATACTTCAGACAAAGGAAAGTATTGTGAAAGAAAAAACAATGTAAGACTTAAAGCTTCCCAAAAGTGCCTCTCTAAGACTATTCTCCTGTAATCTGGGAAAAGGCAATGCTGGGAGTTGCTTTCACAAGCTGTATAAATGAATACGTATCTACAATTTACACATACCTACTCACACACATATAAGTGTACTCAGTTTATATATGATGTATATTAACATCCTACACAAGGGTGACATATACCTTTATTAAAATAGAAAATATTTTAGAGATCTTCAATAATATTTCATCATTATTAAATGTTTCAATGGGACTATAAACATGAAAAAATGAAGAAGAGTTATAAAATTTACTCCCAGGTACTTTATCACAAATGGTGTGTACATAACCCAAACTGAGGTGGGCAAAAAGTCCTCCATCTACTAAGAAGCATTCATGGAATTTTTACATACTTCTTCAGCCGTTGAACACCTTCATCAACATCCTGAAAAGCAGGAAAGCATACATCCTCAGCAGTTCTTGGATGACAATGACAGAATAGTCAAAACCTCAGAGAGAAAGGCTGCCAGTCCAGAGGACTTCAGTAAATTGGAGGAACAGGCTGAAAGAAACCTCATGAAACAAAGCCAGATAAAGGTTCTGCACCTGGGATGAACGAACTCCATGCAGCTGGGGACCAAATGGCTAGGGTTATACTTTGCAAGAAAGGACCCAGTGATCCTTGTGGACTGTGAGCTCAATATGATTTTGCAGAGCTACCTTACAATAAGGAGGACTAACAACATCCTGGGCCGCATTAGCAAAAACACAGACAGTAGCTAAAAGGAAGCAGTTGCTCCCTTCTAATCAGCCTTTGGAGATGCCACATTTGGCATACTGCTGTTGGCTCCCCAGCGTGACAAATGAGAGAGTTCCTTAGATAGCTGCTGGGGTGGTTAGAGAGCTGGAGCACAGTACACTTGAGGAGAGACAGAGGAAACGCTTTGCTTGTTCATCCTGGAGAAGAGGTTGAAGGGGGATCCAACTGCTGCCTTCAGCTCCTTAAGGAGCATTACAAAGAAGATAGATGCTTCTCAGGCACCAGCACAGGGTGAAAGGCAACAGTAACAAGTCACAACATGTGAAATTCCAACTAGGTGGAAGGAAAACATTTCATAATGAGTGGTCAAGCACATACCCCCAAAAAGGCTGTACAATACCTATATTCAGAGGTCCTTAAAAGTAGCTGAACTATGCACTAAACAACCCGATCAATTTGTGCAGCTACTTCTGCTTGGAGTAGAACTAGGAACTAGATGTCCTTCTGTCGTGGTTTAACCCCGGCCAGCAACCAAGCACCATGCAGCTACTCACTCACACTCCCTTACCCAGAGGGATGGGGAGGAGAATCAGAAAGGAATGTAAACCTCGAGGGTTCAAATAAGAACACTTTAATAGGTAAAGCAAAAGCCACACACAAGCAAAGCAGACCAAGGAATTCATTCACCGCTTCCCACGGGCAGGCAGGTGCTCAGCCATCCCCAGGACAGCCGGGCTCCATCACATGTAACGGTTACTTGGGAAGACAAATGCCATAGTGCCACGTGTCCCCCCCCTTCCTCCTTCTTCCCCCAGTTTATATACTCACCGTGACGCCCCATGGTGTGGAATATCCCTTTGGGTAGTTCGGGCCAGCTGTCCCGGCTGTGCCCCTCCCAGCTCCCCGTGCCCCCCCAGCCCTCTGGCTGGCCGGGCCTGAGACCCTGAGAAGTCCCTGACTGAGTATAGACACCACCCGGGCACAGCCAAACCCACCCGTGTGCTGTCAGCATTGCTCGCACAGCACAGACACAGCACAGCTGCACCTGCTATGCTGCGGAGAAGAAAGTTAACCCTGTCCAAGCTGAAACCAGGACACCTTCACAGGTTCCTTCCAGACTGGTTTATTCTATAATTCTCTGTTTCATCTGGAGGGGAAATTACATTGTTACGGAGGAAAATTCAGAAAAAAAATCAGTTCAACATCACCATAAACTTTATAATTAAGAGCTTTATAGGCTTCAGTAGCCAAAACAGGCAACCTTATACTCTTGTGTTTATTATATTTGTCATTTTTAAATTATGCAGATACCAAGACTACATTGCCTAAAAGCATTTCCCATTCAAATCTAAACAAACAAAGATAGACTTGGATAACCTTAGGGAAGGACAGAGATATTTCTCAATTAGCCAAGCATAGGATATATACTAGAATATATCTAAAATAAATTTCAGGCTCAATGGTAACCATTGACTTTCCAATGCACCTGCATATGGAAAAACTGTCCCATAATGCCATTTTCAAAGCAAAACCACTATAAACTGAGCAGTGAAAGAATGGATTCATTATTCCAGATTAATGACAATGTTTAAGGCAGCTAGATAATACATAAAGTGATATAATCATGCTGTGAAGAATTTTCACATGTTGTTATTGAACATCACTTAATACACTCCATTTGAAACTCATTCCAATGAAAGCTCATTAGAGAAATTGTGACAAGATAAAACTCTGGAATGCATATGTGTGCATTACCTCAAAATCATCACTTCCTTATATTAGTAAGTACAAATAAAAATTAACAAAATATATAGCATTGCTTTTCATCAGTAACATTCTTACAGAAATTAGAACTTCAAATTGAGAAAAACAGGAATTTACATTGTCAGATGATCTTCATTAAACACACTTACACAATAAAAGCCTAAAAGGAACCGGGTTTTATCAGTGATGATTTTTGCTTCTATTCTTTCTCTCTTCTTTCACTATTCTTTTGTTCCATTCTGTCTCTCCATTTCCAAGTAACATTTTGCCTGAAAGAATTATTGCAAGTTATTAAAGAAAGTAGAGACTTAGATGGGAAGTTGACCACAATATAAGATACGTGTAGTTTAATCCACTCCAGAATGAGTTATTTATATCTGAATTTTACCTTTCTTACTTGAACATTTAAAGTGCCTAACAAAAACATCCTTAAATCCCTACATAGCTCTTCTCCTTTCATGCAGACTTCATTGTGGCTGCTAGTAGAAATTTACTGAGTTAAAGAAAACAAGTGTTATTTTCAAGTTTTTCAGCACTTACTGTGTTAAAGACTATCCCTGTGGTTTTCTGTCCAAGAAAAATAAGTATTGCTGGCACAGAAAAAATTGTTGGTTGACCTTTGCTGTATGATTAGTCAGAATTTGGAGTTTTCTATACTTGAAGTACTTTATATTTAACAAGATTAAAACCTGTTCTATGATGAAAACAGAGATAATATACTGAGCTAACATAAAAAGATTCATAACTGGAGGTAATCATAAAGAATTCTTTTTACAGAAGTCTAAGGGAAGACAGGAAACAACAATTTAATCATAGTAAGTTTTGAAATACAAATGTAAAAATGCTAACTGTAGAAAGTTAAGATCTGTATTTCATATCCTTTTTCATTTGGAAGTATTCAAAGTTGAGATACTTCAGTGAAATCTTTTGGGTTTACTCTCTTTAGACATATAAAGGCTGAAAATAAATCAATAACTCATCTATTTTTAACGAATTTTTCAGCAAGTGTGAACTGGCAAAGTTTCTGTACAGCAACTTGAACCAACTTAAGATCTGATCTAAGCAGTGAATTTATAAACTATTACAAACCTGCATGTGTCAAATGAAATGCAAGACACTTTTGTGCTCTAGTAGAAAAAAATATTACAATATTTGGGAAAATTACTAGCCACACATATTGGTAAACACTACCTATTTCGTGCAAGGAAATTACAATGACAGTCAAAGCAGAAAAAAAACGTTTGCTAACTGAGTCTGAAGAATACTTTCAGTACTGCTGGCATAAAAGGTTAAAAAGTCAATCATGAAATCATAGAACTCTACAGAAGTTTAGTGAGTCATTGCATTATTGATGGTAACATTCTAAATTGGATAATAAATTGGCTTAGTGGTGTTACTGATGGCCAGATGAAAGTGGTAAATGGATACAGATGGAGCAGGAGGGTGACAAGTGGATTGTCAGTGGGATCTGTGCTATGCCTAATCTTGTTCATACAATACTGCATATCACTAACCTTCAAAGCAATTTTTCATCAGCTTAGTGATTGCCAGATAGTTTGAATCCA
This sequence comes from Falco naumanni, assembly GCF_017639655.2. Classification (NCBI taxonomy): domain Eukaryota; kingdom Metazoa; phylum Chordata; class Aves; order Falconiformes; family Falconidae; genus Falco; species Falco naumanni. The sequence continues at coordinate 26,957,663 of NC_054080.1, read as the reverse complement.
TTTGGTTGTTTTTTTTTATAACTTGGGGGAAGTATCTGTTAAAGTCTGAAACTTGAACGGTTTAATAAGCCTTTTTTTTGTTTTTTGTTTTTTTGTTTTCTGCCACCCTGGAACTACAAAAGGATTACAGAAATAACTTGTCAAGAGAATTGTTGAATTAAGAGTTTTCAATTTATGTGAAATAATTTATTAATTTTGAAAGTATGTGGTAACATGATTACAAAAATGCTTTCTCTACATACGTTCTCAAATATAAAAATCACTGGAAAGCATAAAGCTGAATTTGGCAACTATACCACAGTTCTCATCTGATGATGGTGTTGAAATAAACTGGTATATTAGCTATTCCTTCTGAACTGTTGTCTTCATCCAAACTGGTATAAAGGTAATGCCAGTACAAGCCTTCTGTCTGAACACTGTATTGAATAGAAGGCGGCATCTCTCTCTCTGCAATGTAAAATCTTTTTCCATGCACTTGATCCAAGATATGAAGGTTTGTTATGCCTCAGTTCACCACTTGAATCAGATCCTGGGATGGTATTAGGTTGCTAGCTCCATGATTAGAGCTTTGCCAATTATACCAGATAAAAATCAACCGGAAGAGAGTTCCGTTGTCACCAAAGCACAGTAAAAAGGGAGTAATCTGTTCCAGCTAGAGGGGACAGGCCTGGGTGAGCATTACCAAGTACACGGGAGTGTGGACAGTAGTCAAGGAATTGCGTTAGAGGGAGTTACAGGAGGACACCTAGTAATGAGCAATCAGGAAGGCAGCAGGAAGCCCACCTATGGCCAGAGGAGGCACAACAGCAGTCTGAGGGAACAAGTACTGCAGTAAAGCTTTTGTTCTGCAGTCCTTGTACTAAATTTATATGGACAGACAGGGCAGTCTGGAAACTATAAGGCTGATGTCTGATAGTATCATTTAATTCGTGTCTTTTATAGCTGAACCCCCAGGAACAGTAGGCTGTTGAAAATGCATAACTGCGTTTTGGAGAGTCAATGCATCTAGACTATGTAGTCTCCAGCAGTCATAGTATCTATGTCATTTGCATTTGAAAAATCATTCATTTATTACCTACTGGTATTATCTTGGTTATATTACCCTGTACCTAGTAACATAGCAGATGATTTTTCCGTCAGTCAAATGGCTTAATACCACTACTGTTAGAGAGGTGCCAAGAAAAGAAAAATAGGGCAGCAGAAGACTGTGGGTGCATTAGTTTCCCAAAGATTAGAGATTCCTACCTCAGCAGAAATAGCCAAAATGTTTAAGGCAACCAGATGGGCAGATTAATAAGAATCATATTCATCTGCAATTACCAGTGATCAAAGAAAGTGAATTCTTCCTCTCCAGGATCTCTTCTCTTCCTTCGCTACTTACAGAGTGTGTCTTAATTTCTTCTTTAATAACAGTAGGTTAAGCCAGCCACATTCCTGCATTTTTTCTTTTCTTCATGCATTCAAAACAGTAGTAACAATGTCTGTATAATGAGACTCACAGAGGCCTTGTTCTAGCCAAATACAGCTTTTGTTGTCTTCATGATTATCATTGCCATGCAAACTAGAATCCGTTCCAAAAATATAGCATGTCCCTTTGTATTTCTTGAAAGAGGACAATGCAATCTTTTTCAATATTTGTCAGAGTTCAGCTTCATATGTACAATATGAAAGCATGTATTTGAAAGCTTTACATATTACAGGAAAATTCTAGATACATTTGTAGCATTCCATTTTATTACCCACTCAGAATGAAATTGTGTTCTTGTGTGTAAACCAGTGCTAATTCTGCATCTACAAATTATTTGATGGCAAATACATTTTTAATGATTACAGACATCCCTCAGAACAGATGTTTCCTGAACAGTTTTGTACTTGTTTTTCTGGTGCTAGACCTCTTAAATAAGTTGGCAACAATTTGTTCAGTTTTAAAAGAGAGTTGGCCGTTGATGCCAATTTTGTCTTGACATAAAACTTTAGTATACTTGGCCCTTAGTTTCCCCCATATGGCAGAGAAGTCGCCTTTCTTATGGCTTTTATTGTTTCATTCATCTATAATTTATGTGCAGATGGAAGATTCATTCCTTGACTCACTCATTCTATATTAATAAATAACTAACACCAGTACACCCCTAGAGTTCTATAGCCCTTCAGGGTTAATTTCAGAGGCAAAATAGCTCAGTTCCCAAGCAATTCTGTGGGAAAGATAACTGCTGTGGATCATTTGTGTGGTTATAAAAGCAGATCACAGATGGATCATTTGCACAGTTATTGCTACTTTGACTCTTACTTACAACAAAGTTGCAGAAATGAGGGTAATATCTGTTATGTAATTCTATAAATGCAGAACAAAAATGGTAAATAACAACAAACACAGAAACATCTGCTTGATGATCAAGTCGCTGTCACAGAGTCTGAAAACAAATTTCTCTTAACAGGAATGAGGACTGAAATGTAAGGTCTAATTAAAATATTTCTAGTCTTCAAGACTTTGCCTGTAACTTTGTAAGGCTGGTACTTTTTAGCTATATTTTCTGAAATCTAAAAGTGGCCAAAACTCGTCATTGCATTAGAGGGGATTCTGAAAGCCACAGATAAACTTAATCCCATCATTAAATGATTTTTTCATGAGAAAACTAGCAGAAATTTTACAAAATATATCTATCTCTGAATTCCATGCTACCTCCCAAAGCCTTTGGGGGCCTAAGCCTCAGACAAAAAGCTAACAATTCATATCCTGTCAGCAGTAAGTGTAATCACATACTACAACTAGGACGCATGATCACCACATTAAAAAATTCGGTTTAAATTGAAAAGAAAATAAAATAAGAGGTTTCTACAACTATGATATAACATTTTCATGTTATATCACCTTTCTTTTCAAACTGAAGGGTTGATAAAATCCAGAATGTTGTAGAATTTAGGGTTTCTGATAGACTGTTTAAGTCTAGCTTACTATTAAATATGTAACTTGGTATTCTTTCCCTTGGTCAACACCTCAAAACTCTTGATTTTTTTCTCTCCTTTTCTTTCTGGAGCTTCCCCACAACACTTTTTTGGGTTTGTTTGGTTGTTGGTTTTTTTTTTTTTTTTTTGGGGGGGGGGGAATGAAAGGTGGGTGGGGTGGGGGTGGTTTGGGGGTTTTTTTGTGTGTGGGGGGAGAAAAGAAGGGAGTTCATTTCTGGATCTGTCTGGACAAGTCTCTTTATTTAATATTATTTATTTAAACAAGTATTATTTTATTACTTATTATTTAAACAATAAATTATTTAAACAAAAATACTTGAAAAATAACTACATGCCTGAAGTATTTTCATACAACTTGAGAAAGTATAATATCTGTTTTACAATAATAACTAAAAAACATTGTATTTTAAAGAGCTAGAAGGAATTTCAACCAACCACCTGAAACTGTCTTGGAATCAAGTGCACAAAGTCCACCCCTGGCAGTTGTTAGCCTAATCTTCTCTTTAAAGGCCCTAGAGATGAGGATTCCATAATCTAATCTGCAAGGCCATCCTCTTCCAAGCATTTAGCGTAATGACTGCTTTTTGTGGGGTTTGGGTTTTTTTCCTAATACGCAAGGTAAATATCCTTTAATGTAAATGAAGCCTGTTTGTTCTTGTTCTTATCCTTCTCTAAGCAAAGCTGATGCACATACACAGCTATATCCTTCTTTAGTCTTTTTTTGTCATTTTGTTTTGTTGTTGTCATTTTTCGTTTGTTTGGGGTTTTTTGCGGGGGCAGGGTGTTGACTAAAGAACCTCAGATCTTTCAGTTTTTCCTTGTAAATCATATTTTCAAAATCTGACAATTTTATTTTTTTTTCCTGTGGCTTGATGCTCTTAAATTTATCATAAAGGTGTTTCTAGCTAGCCAGAGTACAGGAAGCCAAAATCTCACAAAAGGTCACATGAATGGAATAATGACCTCCAGCCCTTTCATATGACTTTGCTGTTAATATATTCCAGAATCACATTTGTGTTGTTTTAAAAACCCGTATTAGAGTTCAGGGTTCCTCAGATCTTTTTTCTGAAGTTCTGCTGCACTCATTTTTTCCCCATTCTCGAATGTGCTTTTGTGTACTACTTTTCATTTGTCTTACCAAATGTCGTGTTGATTGTAAACAGTTTCTTCAAATTACAAAGATCACTTTAATTTTAAACTTGTCCTCTAAACTTGGCATCACATTTTGGTTTTGTAAACATGCCCTAACTCCATCAAGGAAATAATGAAAATAAGAGTTTTCATTACCTATTGAGTACGCATTTTCTTCCCACTGAAGCCTGGTGACATGACTGTCTCCACAGTAACCAGTTTTGATGTCAGAAACAAAATTATGGCCTCATAGAGGTACAGCTGGAATAAATGAGCTCTCACAAGCCAGATTTCATGCATATGTGCATAGTTAGGCAATGAAGTGTCAGGGATAAATATAGCATTTATACAGTATATAAACAGCAGCCAATAATTTTTACTCATCCAGAATTCCTGCTTGAGCAACAGCAGCATAATTAGCCCGTACAGTTAGAGAGTCTGTTTCAGAAAGACTTTAAAATGAAACTTATTTTTTATGTGTTAAAAGTCACAGTAATTAGGAGTTGTAAAAGTTTAACATATGGGATCAAAAGAAAAACATTAAATTAACACCAATGTGAAAGTACTGCAGTGCATTTTGTGCACCACTGACATTTTACTAAAACTTCATCTGAAGGCGTGGAAGACACATGCTAATCTCTTGGCCCAATATTTAGAAGATAGGAAGCAGTAGGATATCCAGTCAAAGAAAGAAAACCCTCAAGAGCATAGGTGGGACAAACTTCCCTTACATAGCTTCAACAATATTAACATGGCGCACAAAGCCAAAGCAATTAACACTGACTATAAACATTCCAGTGAAACCCTGTTCCACAGAAGAACACAGATTTAATAGAATTTAAATATCACACATGTAAACTAGAAGGAGAAAGAAAGAAAGTCTATACAGCTCCTGGAATTGAAGCTATGTCCTTGAGCGGTTGTCTGACCGTACTGCCCAGATCCCCAGCACACCACGTACTTGGGAAAGCAGGCTTCCTGAGAAATCAATCAGGAATCAACACCCCAGTGCCAAAAAACAAATCAAACCAAACCAAGCCAAAACAAAAAAATAAAAGAATTGCCTATCTTTTTTCATCTCCCCATTTGAGGCACTTTCTTCCTACTAAAAATATGACTTAATGAGGTGAATTGTCTTTTTAGCCACAGCCCCTAAAAACTACTAGCACTTAAAAGAGCTGCTCTGTATATTGCCTTCTAGTATAACAGATCATAAGGAATACTTTTCCTCTAGGAGCCTTGTTTTTCCCTCCACTCCGCTCAGACATGGCTACCCTTGTGAAGCACCATTATTCATCTGTAACATCCATGTTACAGAACCCTCTCAGAGGTCTTACACAGAAAATAAAAATGAGAAAGGTGGACATATCAAAATGCCTGGTTAAGTGTTGCTTTGTTTTGCTGTGTAGACTTGGTTTCAGGTGTGCAGCCAATTCTTTATCTGTGCTTTTCTGTTAAAACAGGTGCCTAGATTATGCCCCATTTTACCTACACAGTAATGTAACAGGGCAAAATTGTAGATACTGACCTTAATTGGTCAACTGGTGTTCCTCAGGAACTCCCCTGAGTTGTAAAGCTGTTGTAATCTGCACTTCTCTGTTGAAAAGAATATTACCTAAAGATTAAGGAAAAAATGATTCACTGATGTTCTATGCTTTCCTGTAATATTCCTCTCTCATGACTAAAGACTCATTAACCTTCATAATTTTAGTGTTCTTATCCAACATTGCAAAGTTTGTGGTATAATTGATTTTATCATTGTGACCATTTATTAAACCTCTCAATGCATATGACAAATGATGTATTTGCTAAAACGAAGCTATTTTAATGAAGTTCTGTGGAGCTGACAGCAGTGCTTTGAATGTTCTTGCAGTTCTTTGTTTAATCTTCCTTCTGTGCTTGCTTTTTTTTACTTAACTTTAAAGCTTTAATAAATAGACTTAGGGTCATCTGTTACCATGGATTTTCCTTCCTTGCTGAATAATACCAACTCCTGTCAACTCCTCAAAGCAGCTTCTCCTTCCTTTTCCACATCTGCGTTTGGAACAATGAGAAGGTAAATAAATTTTATGGGATGAACCAGTGTGACTTCATACAACCTCTTGTTATTAAGTACCCTATTTCCTGACAATATAAGCAGAATTCTGTGTTGTTTTGCTGTTTTCCTATCTTGCCTTTAGCTAACTTTTTATTATAAATTTCTCACTAGTATTAACCAAGGATTACATTATGAACCTTAAACTTTATAGAACTATCTGCTTATAAATAAAATACTTATGTGTGAATACTGCAGATACTTCTGACATGCTTAAGGTTTTCTTCTGTAAATCAGGAATAGAAATAAATCAGGAATATCTCAAAATAAAATTACTAGGGTTATGAAATGTAGCAATTCTGGAAGCTGATCAAACCTTACTGGAAAATCTAGTAAATATCAATCTATTAAACACTTACCATAAGTATTTCCCTTTATACATATAAGGAGGTCCATAGGAATGAAAAAGATTGCTCACTGATGTCATTATTTAAACTGTTTTGTGGCATAGTTGATCAAAAATATTTTCTTTAGTTTCTTTAAGATATTCACATTAATATCTGTAATTAATTATCTTTTTAAGAAGTTTTAGTGTTAGGACAGAATTTCATTAACATCCTCAAAGAGATACCTACAAATTCTAATTACATGTCCTAATTATTTAATTAAAGTTAGTACTATACATGAAATCACATAATTAGAAGATGTAATTAAGTAAAAGTTATGATTTGTAATTAACTAACAGAATGTGCTGTAACTGTGTTTAATTTACAAGATATATGAAAGTTAATTAACTATGTATTGCACTGCCACTGTGGATCAGATTTAAAATTATGCTTGACCATTTCAAAAAACATTTTTGTCAAATTGTCAAATCATTGGCTTCTTGGATTATTTTTTAAGCATATCAGATATATTTTTTAGATCTTTTCAAATCAGAGAGGAGCTGTTTCTCCATTTTTTTAGGTATAGATCAGAACAAATCATGCAAGTAACCACCTAGGTTATCTGTACAGTAATAAACTGCTAGGTAGGAGAAAGTTTACTAAATCCTGTTGAGCAAATACTCTAGGTACTACATCAAACAACTTCTAACAAAGCTATCATCATACATTTCTAGGTTAGCCTACATGCCGGCTGCCCTGCCAGTAACTGAAGAACTTACTCGTTACTAATTCTCTATCAAACATCTCATTCGTTACAAATTTCTTAATCCCAAAGATAATATGACCACATAATTTATGGATGTCTTCTCTGTTCACTTCAGTAACGGAAGTTTACTATGTTGATGCTCCCGGACTCAAGAACACCTCCAAAACAGAGTATTTAAGGGATTTCTTCTCAGATTTTTCCTATCTCTTAACATCAGGCAAAAGGTCATAAAAATGTATTTGTTGACATGATGGAATTTTTTTATTTTTTCCCATAATATAATTTAATTACCATCTTATATTTTACCATATTTCTAACCTCCTTCTAATTAGTTTGTTTTCTGCAGCTCTTGTGATACATTTCTTAGAATGTAATAGTTCTGAATATTTGGAAATTAGAAAAAATACAAGAAGCTACATTCATCTTGGACTACTGAATGTGGAAGGCATCCATATGAAAAAATAACTAGATTGGATTTTCTTTGTTAGCAGCACTGGGTTTAGTTACTTTTTCTTCATTAACAGTTATTAACTAACAGTTACTGCTAACTTTAATTTCATTTTTATTCCTATGATAACTGTTCCATTAAAAATTTTGCAAATTACTAATGCAAAAGGTTCTCTGTAGAAACCTGGGATCCAGATTTTCTATGTTAAAATGTTTATTTGGGGTTTTATTTCTAACTATTAATGTTTACATCTTAGAAAACACAGTATTTAAGATTAACTTTCAAATGTTACTTTATGGTATTTAATCTTAGCTTATGTTTTTTATTTGGCCTTAAGAGACTGTGGTTTCCATAAATTTATTCAGAGATCAACCTTTTTATTTTGTCCATTTGCAGTTATCTCTTTTTAACTGTAACTTAGTCACAGTTTTTATTGGCTTAGAAGTACCATATGAATCAGTCCAGACGATGATCGTTTTCATTGATGCAATGTACAACAATCACCACTTTTCATGTATATAAAATTGAAGGTAAATTTAACTGTGACCTCAGCTTTGAAACTCAGAAAACGCTGTTGTGAATATTACGTACTGTGGTGGCATTGTCCAAACCCAACTACCTAAAGAAAAGCAACTATGTAAGCAAAAGACAATGAGAAGTTTCAGAAGCTGAGGCCAGGGTAGGGTGTGAGGGGTGGGAGGACAGAAGAAAGAAGAAAAGAAGAAAAACTCTGAAATTAACCAGTAAAAAAAAACCCAACAACAACAAAAAAAAAAAAGCAACAAAAAAAAATCACCTTCCTTGCCATGTGTATGGAAAACAGAGAAGTATGTTTCTTACTTGCAGTGAAAGATTGATTCAAGTTATTTTTCTGCTATGCAAAATGGAAATTAGACTCTAATCTCCCATTTTTAACAAATTCAAGGTAACTGCAGCAAAGTTTTAACAGAAAGGTTGTTTTCTGTAAATTACTTAAGGAGTCCTTTTCTTGAGTAGGTCTTCTGCTTACACTGCTCTATTGCTCTGTAGCATACAGGATAAGGTACCCAAAAAACGCATTTTGTAGTTCTAAAGACAGTCTATATCCATTTAGTTGTAATAAGCTAATTGTTTCCTATGAGAACACATCAGACTAAAAGATCTAAGTAATTGTTTTTAACCCTTGCCAGCATCTAGTTAAACCTACCCCCAGTAAGAAACTTCATGATCATTGCAATGCACATTCTCCCCCAGAATGCAATGAAGTCAGAGAAGAGACAGCCACTCTTAACCCAGTTTTCTTTCAGCTGAGAAACAACCACATGAAACGTATGAAATATATAAAATGGCCTGCATTTCTGTCTCCCAGAAGCTGCAAGAAAAGTAACCTCCTCTTGGTCTTTCTGGCAATGGGCTTGTCAAAGCCACAGAGGGACCCTCTGATTCCATTACCTGAAACTGAGAACATGTAAACCACCCTCAGGGTTTAAACTGTTTCCTTGCAAACCTCAAAGAGAACTTTGCCAAGACAATGTTAAAACATGGTATTCTTGTATTAAATAATTTATAGTTCTTTCACTTTATGTATCTCTCAAACATCTTGCATGGTGCTTCTTTAAGATGTCTACTCTGGCATCCTCTGTATACCAACGTGACACTACTTTTCTCTGATAGTTAAAAATCAAACTAAGTTCTAAGGACTAATACATTTGTATGAAGTATTGCAAATAATACATATTGTACATTTAGTAAAAATTATAATTAATGGCATTGTGACTCTACAGCTCACCCAAGTTCAAATTTCTATTGCACATGTCAAACACAAACACATCTAGTACCTGACAGTTGAAAGTATCCCAGCTGCTTCAATAACTGCAGTAGCATCTTACTATATTGATTGACAGCTGAAAAGCACTCCTTAATGCAAAGGAAAATCACTGTCCCATTACTTGTTTCTAAGTAGTCCTGCTGGTGTAAGTGTAGATATGAGTATGACAACAAATAATTAAATATTTACATTTTCTGAAACCCACCCTTGGTAGATATCATTAGCCTGTGCCACAGAACCATGGCTAACGCCAACAAGTTAAAACAATTTGGTTTTATAATAATGACCGTTTTTTTATGCGTAACCTCATATAAGCTCACAGCTGAGCTACCCAAATACTGTAGACAGCAGTATTTCACACATTACTGTCTTCCACTTTTACTGTAAAGTTTTTTGGAAGCACAGTTCACCTCCATTCTTTAAGTTTTTTACACAAAAGGAATTGTGCAGAATTGAGAACTCAATAAAGTATCTCTAAACATGGTGAAAACTGCTCCTCTCTTTTTTTTTTTTTTTTTCCCCTCTGGGTATTTTTGATCTTCAAGTGACTGTGTATTGAATACATCCCTTATTTATTTTTTTCATTCATTCATGTCTTAATTACTAATCAACTGCTAAAAACCTTTTCAGATTACATCAGTGCAATCATTTTCAATCACACAAATACATAAGCAAGTCCCTCTACAGTGATTAATAAAACTTGTATTGGCTTCAGTGAGGTGGGTATTGTCCAGCAAGTGCAAAAAAGATATTGTAAGTATTTGCAGTTCATTCCCCTGAAGAAGTCCAGCCTAGGCTTCTGTTTAGGCTGGAGGACATGAGAATGATTGCCAGCATCATCTCTGCAGAGACCATAGTGCCAGTGGGGAACTCCTCGCACCTCAGGCAGCTGTTGTAATATTAAAGCATCTCTCTGTAGTGTGGAGATTTCCAAAATGTTTAAAAGAAAAGCCCTGAAATAACTTTCCCCAATATTTTCCTAAAACCACTTCGTTCTGATGTGTTGGAATGGGGCTAGAATGGCAGGCATTTATGGAAAAAGAGATTTTTGTCTCATCATAACTGCATTTAGCAGTAAACAAAGGAAATAAGAAATAATGCAAATTGGTTTTCCTCACATCAGAAACTTTTACTTATGTGCTCAGAATATCTGGAAACTGGTCTTTAAACATCCCTAGATTTTTCCATTTTATTCAGACCTCCTGTTTTACCCCATAAACTTTATTTTTTATGCTTTATAAATTAGCTATTGGTGTTTCTAATAAAAACAAACAACCCTCCTTAACACATACAAAAGACCCCAACTTCAGTACACGTGATCACTCTGCATCCCCTCAGAAAGATACCACAATGGGAATCCAGTAATCCGAACTGCTAGATATTCACAATGGACCAGTTTTTTCCACTGAATCACAATATCTGAGCAGGACGTCAGCATTTTTTTTTTATATGTAAATTAAGGGAGCAGTAATCTCAACATTGACTGAGGATTAAGTAGATGGTGAGAAAATGGAGATCCCCTTGTACCCAGCAGTCCTTATAACTGCTAATTTACTACATGATGCTAATTAAATGAGGCTGGCTTCATAATGGAAATATATGGTGCTTGAGTAGAAAGGCTGTTAATATAATTATATCTGTTACACAGGGGGTGTAGCAGATTGTGATTATTAGAAAACTGAGTTTAAGGCTACCTTGTGTACTCTGATGTTAGGAGTGGCTTTAATACCTCTTCACTTCCCAAATAACACTCAAACTCAGCATTGGGACTTCTTTTTTTCAGTTTCAAACACATGCTTTACAAAAATTAACTTGGTTCCCTAAGTACTCAGTTTTCAAAATACAGTTCATTTTTAACAGTTAAGGCAATTGTGGATATCCCTGGGTGTCTTGTCAAAATATTAACACAGCCTCCTTTGAATGATTCGTTATGTAAAAGCCCCATCTCAAGCCATGCACAGAGAGCTGGCCCAAAAGAGCAAAAAACCCCTCAGTCTGCCCTGTACCAGTGACTGCCGTACCTGTCACCCCCTTGTGGCTTTCTCACGGGTTCATGACAGTCTGCCTATAGCGTTTTCTTAAAGTCAAAGAATTTCTAAAGCAAGTCTGCATTACATAACTTTATTAGGGGGCTAACATTTCCCAGAATCCCCATTTTCACAAGCTATAAAATATTCCATATTCCATAATTAGGGGACTCAAAAAAACATTTCAAAATAGCAACACATAATGTTAAAAGCAGGCATATCAGCGCTTCAGATTCAGTTCAGCACTTCAAGAAAAAATAGTTAAGGGATAATGTTCACCGTGAAGGAGTATTCAGATATAAAAAAGCTTTTGGGGATGATTAAAAAAAGTGAAGGGATGTCAAAGCATTTAATAACTACAAAGGCTGTTTATTGTGTTTTCCAGAATCATGAACCCTGTGTCTATTACACAAAGAAAAAGAAAAGGGGAAAAAAACCCACCACCAAAACAACAACCTTCAAAGTCAATAAACAGGAATGTAAAAATGGCTGACATTGTTTTTCTTAACTTCTAAATGCTTAAAACTTCTCTGCTGTTGGCTGCTACAAGTGTTTTTTGAAGGGTGATGACCCTTAACCTTTCCTTAAGAAACACGCTTCTCAGAACCTCGGTTTCAGTCACTAATATCCAAACTGTATTTACTTTTAGCCAACCATCCTTTCACTTCCAGAAGTGGAGATCCAGGAAAGCCACAGAAACACCACAAAATACTGGGGAAGAAAGGTATGACTGAACAATTACTAGCTTCAAAGCAGTGTACTTTTATGTTTCTTTTTCTCTTAAAGTATAAACACAATACCTGAATGCCTAATGAAGTCTTCAGCACAATATAAAGACTACTTTCTTCAATAACTTTTTGTTCTTAATTTCTTCCCATTTGCTTACTGTTCTCTCATATCTTTTTCTTCCACATTTCGGATTCTCACTTATACTTTTCACACTCATCTCCTTTCCCCTTTTGTCCACCCTATTAGTCCCTCCCCAGTTTCTGTTCTTTTCTCAAAGCCTTTGCCGTACACTTTCCTTGCCCATATAATTCTCCAGTCTCCTGAACTCCCACATACACCTTGCATGCAGAAAGTGTTTTGCCACAGGCTTGAAAAGCAAAGTGGCCTCTGCCACCTACCCTTACATTACATGCACCCCCATGATACATCATCTTTTTCTAACTCTCGGAATAAGAGGGTGGATATAAGATAATAAGATATAAGAGGTGTGGAATGAAAGTATCAGCAGCTCAGAATGAGCAAGAAGGAACCAGGACTGTGACTTCTTCTAACTTGGAGGAAATCATTGCTTGATTAAGAGAAACTTACCAAGGCTACTCAGTTCTGAGTTGTTCTTTTCTAAGTCCTCAAAGACTGTCAGTCTGATGTTACTTAGGCGACCTAGCCAACTAAATCAGAGACATGAGAGAAGGTGTTAAAATTTCATAAGAATCAGCATTACATTTTCAAAGAAACAGTATGTGTGCAACTTTGTGCAGTTGAAGTATCCAATTCACTTTGCAGCCAGCCCACTTTTTTGACATGCCTAATTTGTTTAACTATACCATACTGCTGGTGTGTCAATCAGGTTAAGCAAGAGTAAGCATTTGTTCTCAGATTGATCATGTCTAGTTCAATGCCTGAGCTTTAAATAAAGCTCACCAATGCATCTGAATTTAAATTCTTAAACCAGTTTTGGACTACATCTCTATTTTCACTATAATGAAGTGATAAAGAAGTTCAATGAGAACTCTTTCTCTAACAGAGAAAGCAAAAGGGTATTTCACTGTTTGACCGTGAGCTGAAGAAGTCTGAAGTGTGAAGGCTGCTGAAAGACCATGCTACAGAAAGCAAATCTCCAGATGATGCGGTGCTGAGAAATGTGTGAGCATTAAGAGAAGTTTTCTGAATGATGAGCTGATACAAGTCTCAGTCAACAGTGCCAAGAGACCTGTTTGTGACAGTTCACCTTGTCTGATGTGACCATGAACAGCTGTTTTGCCACAGCTAAATGCTGTAACACTAAAGACACAGAGACAAAGGAAGTTCAAGTCATTTATGGTCTACCAGTACCATAAAAAGCTCTGTTTTACTCTATTAACAACAAAGCAGAAACTGCAGTACCAGTGAAGTACTGGAAAAAGCCAAGAGCACTTACTAAATTTGTAAGATTTTCCATATGAAAACCACCTTAAATGTGCCTGATGGATTCTTGTGTTGTGCCGGCTCTTATGCTGTGACATTCTTTGAGTACAAATAATCATTATGTCATTAGTATAAATGAATAGCAATTGTAGTAATTGTATCATGACCTCCTGGTGATTGGACTATGGCCATCTAATTGCCTGTCAGTGTTCAGGGGCCCAGATCTACAGCTGTGATTGATCATTACGGCTCATGGAAAGGGCTATGCAAGCTTATTCACCTGTGAGACAGTTCAGTTTCATACAGTATAATTCAGAACAAATTTTAGGTGGCTGTGATTTCTGGCTGGTAGAGAAAAAGTGAAGCTGAAATACAGCATACAGAAAGGAGTAAAAGCCTTCCTTGCGTTGCCTTATTACACTCAACTAACCCTTCTCAGTACAGGCATGCTGGGTTTAGGACCAAAATTCACACCAAGCAGGATCCACCACACTCAAAAATTGATTTTCCTGCAGCAGGGAAACATTTTCTCCAGGTTTATACAGCACTAAGCACACTGAGGACATTCAATAATTCATCAACCACTTACACTGGCTAAGGAGAGAGGATCCAAAGTTTGCAACCTCTACAGTTAAAAAAAAAAACAACTATCTGAAAAATCTTAGAAATTCTCAGAATTCTTACTTCGTCTGAGTATTATATTATATTTTTTTAATTAAATACAGTGAATTTTTAAGCTATTATGCAATCTTCCTGATGTGAAACCTGTACATTTTAAAGAGCAGTTTATAGAATATTTAAGTCCTCTGAGGTGTTAGTGTTTCAGAAGTATTCATACACTGAACAAAACAACCACATACAACAAAGACTATGAGCAAGGATTTTTACACAGGCCAATGGGATGAAATCTTTAGAAATAGTTTCTGTTACTGGCACAGATAAGAAGTACCTCAGAGGCCTTGGGAATTAACAAGTTTCTTGAAAAGGGGAAAAAGATTTCCAGATAACAGTACAAAAGTAACTCAGCAGCACTTTTAGTCAAACAAGAGAAACTTCTCCCTCTAAGACAGGCAAACAGACTGTCAGACCCACAGGGAAAGTCACAGGGTCTCTAGCGTATCATCAGCTCACAAAATATTCTGGTATTAACATCATCAGGCAGGCTCATTCACTCTACTCCAAATTGCTATACCTGCATACAAAAATAGCATCTTTCTAAAAGCATATTTACAGGATAATATGCCTCTCTTGCAACAATGGCAGTGCTAGTAAAATTGATGAGAAGCCTGAATTTTTCTGCCTTCTACCAGTACACAGCTAGAATACTGATTGCCGTCTCCTAACCCTCAGCAGATTTCCCTGTTCCTTGCCCTCCTTCTCAAGGAACCTGACACCATCAGACAGCGCTGCTGTCGAGATGATTTGCTCCTTCAGTGGGTGCAATGGGGAGAAACCAGCAGAAACTTCCGCCTGAAGGGAGCTCAAGTGTGCATGAGAATCACATTATCGAGTTCTGCAAACGGTATTTGGTAAACAGACTACAGATTATTTTAACAAGAGATTCAATTTTCTTACAGTAGACAGATGATCAGGCTCACCAAAACTCTGTTCATGTAAATCCCAAAGTGGTGAAGACATGATGTTTCTGAGACACTTTTCCACTCCCCTGATCCCCTGCCTGACTGGTTTCCAAAGTGAAGGCATGGTCTAAATTATGTTTCAGATGTGTTACAGTGGTAGCAATGGTACCCCAACATCATCTGCACACCCAAAAGAGTCTGACCTCTTAAAAACCACCCTGTTCCTCACAGAAAATTTCTTCTGTCCGGCAGTGGCAAAACCATAGTAAAACTCAGTCATAACCAGTATGTAGAGGAAAAATAAAAGGTTGTTTCTGTTTGCAGTTTGCACTAGTAGTATAGTCAGACCTAGCAGATGAATGTCAGACTCAAAACTAGCAAATTTTTAATTAAACCACTGTTTTGGTGCAACTCTTATTTTAGCAGTCATTATAACTGCCAGTGAATGTGTACAAAACTCACCTGTTAGCTCAAGGCAAGCTTTTTTTTTTTCCTTATTATAAATACATATTTTAAAATTATTGGAGCCTTTATTCAACCAACATCTAGACATTCTAAGAAGAGTTACTAACTGCTTGGTTTTCCATCCCTGCACAGTAATTTTTGAAAGTATCTTCCTCAGAAAATATTTACAAGGACAATAAACTGCAAAGACACAGAAAAGTTGCTTATACCAAGTTAATAATAGATTGTTGCTTTTCATTTGGATTTTTCTAAGAGAAAGTGTTGGTTTTGATTTTTAGTATTTCAGATGGTCATCTAAGCCTAGATTGCCTTTAACTATTCTATTCTGTATTATTTAGTCACGACATCCTGGTAACATCAGATAGGGAATGTTCTCCAAAGGATACTGTCAACAGGAAATCAGTTCCTGGACTAATTACCAAGGACTATTACTGATTTCCATCCTATTAGACCAGTACAAACCTTTAGCACTTAGTGGGTTGAGAAGAATGAAACATGAGCCTGACATATTCTCCGCTCTGTGGCTGAACATGTAGGAAAAGCAGGCACAGAAGTGCTGCTTAACAGTATCAGCTTGCCTGGGGAAAATACGAAGGAGAGAGACAATGTATAATGTGTTTGTTCCTTGTTTGTGACTTTTGAATTGGTAAAATCACAAGCTGAACAATATACATTGTCAAATTCCACGTCTTGTCTATTCTAAATAGGATTTTTTATGTATCAGGTACAAATACAACAGGTATAAATAGTTAGACCTGTACACAGGGAGATGTGGTTCTTCTGTCTTTAAAATTGTTAATATTTCATTTTTTTAAGAGGCAGGAGAGGAAATCTTTTCCTAAAAAAACATTTAAATGGGGATGTGGGGGGTGTGGGGGTGGGGATCTAGCTCAGCTCTTTTGGTGTTTAACGTTAGCGCTAAACTTCACATGAAGAACATTTATTTCTGTTATAAGAAAATACTTACTAGAAGTCTGCTCTAGGGAATGAATAACAGACACTAAACACAAATACACTAAGGGCCAAATTGCCAGTGTCTTAAAATTCCATCCTAGGACTGTGTACACACTGTCTTTTGCATTCTCAGAACCAGTGTTTGGATAAGAAGATTGGGTATTTAAGCATGACACTATCGATATTTGCACAAAAGTGCCCATCTGTGCATGCAGAGCTAGTTTTGGGTTCGTCTGTGTACTGGGGATATTCACCTGAACCCAAATACTCTGTTATAATACATGTCAAATTTTAAAATTTTAGCCTTCACTGCAAAGCCAGGAGTTTGCTTCACTTTGTCACAACCAATCTAATTTGCAGTCCTGCCCCAGAGGTAGGAAACATGCTGTGCCCCAGGTAAATCAAATAAGCATTCCTGCCTCTTCTTTTGAGACAACTGGGACAGCAACATGGGTCTTCTGCAGATATGTACCCAGAAAGGGGCAGTTCCCATACTGGCATGGATTATATTTAATCTAAAAATCAGATAGGATTACAGTGTCTGTTCCTGGGAGAGCACATCTATGGCACACAGCACTCTTTATGCCCTCAATTTTAGCCTTCCAACCATCTTGCGTGCACTGCTGAGCATGAGACTAATGGCTGGGAACCCTTTTTTTGGTTTCTAACAACCAGTTAATCTGTCATTCCAATGCACAATATTCAGCTGACCTAATTGCCTTAGCCACCCTTCTTGCAAATGTTGGTTTTGGTGAGACCAGTTCTGAAATCCTTTTAAAGTCCACTATGTATACGAAATTATATTTATTTGTGTTAGTGACATTTTGTGTTGTCTAAATACTGCATAAAGCAGAATTTATCCTAAGTATACCACATTTTATTATCATCTACCTATTTCTTACCTATTGAAAGGCTAGAGGTTATGAGACATTCTAAATGAATGAAAGTATAGCACATTCGTGGCACAAATACAGTGCTCTAAAAATATTATTTGTTTTCTTCAGCCTCACCTGGAACATATGTTAATTCAGTATGGCTAAAAAAACACAAAGGAAAAAGAAACAAAATGCAGAAATATTCTTGCTGCTGCAAAAGTGGATGAGGACATTTACCTTTTAATCATATGTGAAGGTAGAAAATTATATTAACATACTGTGGCTTGTATAGCTCAACTATGTCACTTCAAGGCATCACTGCAAAACCTTGGGTTTTGTTATAATTAGCATCCAAGGTTTTGACTTCAGCTAAAAGTTTTCACTGCAAGTTTGATAAATTATCTTAGAAACAGTCTATGTGGACTAATTTTCAAATAACAGCTGCAAGATAAAAGTATCTCTTATATGTTTTAAATCATATTTTTTCCACACTGTGGGAACCTTTGGATACTGTCTTAGTGACTATTTCAATCCATGTTACATTATTATTTTCCTGGCAGGTACTGAACATGTACTTGTTTGAAGACACATAATGTCTTAATCACATCACAGACTCAAGTGTTTTGAGCTCCTTTACAGACACTGTTACTTGGGCTGTAATTGGATTGCTGGCACACAGCTACAAACCCAATAAAGAATCCTCTTTGGGTGCTGCCTAAGATGTTCTTATGTTTCATATGAGATCTCCTTAAATGGTCTGTTTATCTTAGGTTTTTCTGAATAAGTAAGGGGAGAGGAAAAGCCTATTTTGGGTAGATTTTGATCTCAGCTGAACTCAGTGCAAATTTTTGTGGATGTAACCATATTGGATCATTAAAGACTTTTACTGTCTTTCATATTTTGTCAAAATTTAATCAATTGAACTGTGCATGCATTACAAGGTTTCAGAAACATGCTGTCTCATATATATGTAAGTGCAGGGTTCTAGCTGTGTATCTACACTTATGAAAAGTGCTTTGTGCATATCTTTTTCTTTTTTCATTTTCTTCAAAGATACTGGAGTTTGTCCTTTTTATTTCTTTAGTATTAGAGTATATGTACCGTATTTTGCTACAGTTGCTATAGGAACTGTATATTACTGAATAGCAGACAACATCTGGTAAACAGGATATAAAAGAATCCAAATGGCACTATCCTCAGCTAGGCTTTGGATATATTTGAATTTTGGCAACATATCCTTTGTGAAAAATAAATCTAATCCTGTTGTTCCCTATATGGAAGGTCTTAATGCTTATCTGTCTTTTTTTCTTCAAGGACTCCCTTGCTGTCAACTATATAGCATTGTCCACTAGAAGAGAAGTTAATGAAGCAAATAAAAATGTGTATTACTTGGAAGGCTACTGCATAGGACACTCCCAGAAGTGGATTAGCTACAAGGGAAGAAAACCTGCACTTGTATTTTTATAAATCCAGCCCAGCAGGCATGGCATAATATTGAAATTACTTTCTCTCTTCCTCCCTCTTTCAACTATTAAGCTATCCTATCTCATTGTCATTTTTCCCCTAGCCCATCTTAAAGAAAATATAAATTCATGAAAGAAATTATGGCAACCTACATGCAGTTAATTTGTAAAACTGGCAAGACTGTATTACAAATAACGTAAGTGTTTTCTTATCCATGAAGTTTCCTACCTGGGGTAAAACCACCTTAAATAACCATCTCAACACACTTGTCGTGTACATTCATGTCATGAGATTGAATGTAGCTTTTGTAAATATAAATGTTCTTGACTAAATAATGTATAAGAGGCTGAAGTCAGCAATACTGACAACAGTACCGAAGTGTTATGTTCCATACATAATTGCTAGTCAATGTGCTACCTTATTAAAGGAAAATAATTTTGTTTAAAAACTAAGAAGATTTTAAAAATATGGCTTAGGTAATTTACAAGGCTACAGACACTGAGATGAGGCACTACTCGTTCAGTATCTAGTAACACAAACTCAAAACATCTGACTGAAAGAGGTCTAACGTAATTTACCTGTTTCACCCGTTACCTCTCTGACCTCTGGTCTTTCACCTTTTCTCCAACCCTATCATCAGCTTGGCTCACTGCAGACAAACACGAGATTGCTCTGTCTATGCTTCCTGCTGATATGGCACAAGCTGGCTCTGATTTAAAAGGGGCAAGGCTGTTTCTGCACTGGTCCCCAAAGGCAAGAGGTTTACCAGTGGGAGAGGAGTAAAGCATAATGTATTTTCTATTAATTCAGGGCAGCCTTGATCACCTAAACTGAGGGAAGCCCTGAGGCTATGGCAACTTGTAGGAAAGCCTCAATAAGCTTCCATGTATCTTGAAAATGCATCAAATAAAAAGTCATATTGAAACGGGCTATACTCTTCCACATCTTTCCCTGCATCTGACTGTGGAAGAGAACAGAGAAGGGGCTTTGCTCAGGAGTGCAGGTGTTTTTCTCGTCTTCTGTAATTGGTCTCCTAAAAGTATGAGGACAATAGGGTGATATATTCTTGGTATTTTTTGTGCCACTAAACAAATGTGATGTGAAATAAAACAAAACTAAACCCATACATACTTGCACTGCATATAAGTGACATAATGGGTATCTCAAGGCACGAAATTTCATTGAGTTATTAGTCTTTCATTCCTCTTTCTCCCCTATCTTCCTGTCCTTTTCTGATATCACAAACAAACCCATTATCTATCCTCTTCAACAAATGAAGGATAAAGTGACTTATCAAAATGTTTGGTTTTGTGATGTTTAGTGTTTTCAGTCAGTAGGCTTTTCTTACATTTCCTTTGATTTAGATACAAACACCTTGTTTTGGAGAGACATTACCATTCTGTGGTAGGCCTAAAATGTTCTTTTTACATATGGTTAGTGAAGAACTTGGCTTTGTTTTTCATGTCTCACATATTTTTATGTTCCAGGCTACTACCTTTCTAATTTTCTCTTTTATTTTGTGAAAATAAATGTGTGGAAGCAGAAGAGTATAACAAAGCATACAATGGCTGAAGACTGCAAAAGTAAAGTTATACATAGAAAGTGGTGATTTTTAAATGGGACTAATAACCTCCACATTGCAGGCTTCACAACAGGATAATTTCAACATGGAATCCTGGTGTCCAGGTTCAAAACGAAAGAGCCAGAATGGGAAAGAAGGAAGAGAAGAATGTATGAAGAGTGCTGACAGTAAGAAGATGGCACTTTGTAGTGTACAAATACACAAGCTATCACATTTAAGTAGTAAAGATACCAATGCCCCCATGCACAACTTTTGAACAATATGCAAAGAAACAATAGTAAGTCAGCAAGAAATGTTGTCTTAGCATGGTGCACCTGTATTTAAAACATTGCCTCGCCTTTATTATGACTGTCAAGTCAAACACATTTGTTGCTCAGAAACCTCTGAAAGTTTCTGATTAGAAATTGTAAGCTGAAGTCATTAAGGTCTATATTTTATATAGAAATTCAGGCCTACTCAATTGTTAAAGTGCCCTAGATGCTTCTGGTTTTCAGGGTTTTTGCATGCTTTATGCAATTTGACTCATTTATCTCTGCAGTTCTCACTTCTTAAGCAAGCAGTTACACTAGTACTTAATGTTGCTGGATTCTGAATTCTCCCTTTTGAGCTCATCTCAGCATGCCTCCATGTCCTGTCTGCTCTTCTAATTAAAAATAAAAAATAAAAAAGTTGCTATGCATTGTAAATTTATTTGAGAATCACCATCAATTATTTTACATAGATTATTGCCTAATTTGGCTGATTCTGACATCACATCTGATGCTACATGCCAATAAATTTTAAAACTCTTTTCTATTAGAACACACTTAATGGATAAAAGACAAGTGTAAACAGGATGACTGAAGATCTTCTTTTATCACACAAAAACATTGATTAAGCAGGCTGAACCTGAACGTACTGAAATGAAGATTAATCTATCATGGTAACAGCACGATTTTCAACCTCAGGAAGCAGGGGTAGGACTGAATTAAGTGGTAACCCAGATGGCTTTAGTAACAAAATTACCTTTTTGCATTTTACAGCAGTTATTTACAGCTTTGGTCACCACTGTATTTTTCTGTTGAAAAGACACCCAAGCATATCATCAATAGTTCCATTTAGAAGGGAAGCAAAATGCCCACAATGTGGTGTCAACACACTGCTAAAATAGTTTGACTATCAAAAGAGTAGTTTTTTACTCTGTGACTTAAAAGCAGGTATCTGGCCTGTCACTGCAGAAGCAGAACTGGTTTTTTAAATAAATCTTTGCTGACCAGTTAATACAGATTCATGTACAGTCTGTTATTATGCAAAGGAGTGATAAGTATGAAAATAGAACCATGTATCTTTATCCTTCTGATCAAAATGGTCAGCAGAATTTCTTTGCACATGTCCAGTTATTCAGCTGATAGTACAACCCACACAACACCTCTTTTAGCACTGTTTTTCACAGTTAATTTTCAGTACTCCTAATTTGTTTTCTATGTCCCTGCTGCAATATCTTGGATGACAGTTAACACTAGGAATAAATAAGTATATTTACTATAGATATACTAGTAAATTAATACATTTGTATAAATTAGTAGGTATATATTAATTATCAGGTATTACATATACACAATGTATTCTATTAGATACATTAGATGTGTGCCACAATTGGATATATATGACAATTACAATTAGGATGTCTATCTTTTGCACTTTTTTTTTTTTCTGTTGCTGTAAAGACAAGTCAAAATAAGGTGAGAAAGGAAAAGCATTACTATACAGTCTCGGAGGTTTTTTACCACCTAGAATAATAGAATCACAGAATTTTTCAAATTGGAAGGAAGCCATAAGGATCATCAAGTCCAACTCAACTAATGACTATGAGTGTCATTTAGATGCATTTCAAATTCTGACTGGCTTGGTGCTGTAACCACTTTTCTGGTGAGTCTGTCCAGTGACCAATCACCCTTTCTGTGAAGAGCCTTCTCCTGACGTCCAGTCTGAACTTCCCCTGACACAGCTTCATTCCATTTCCTCATGTCCTATTGCTGGTCACTACCATGAGATCAGTACCTCCTCCTTCACTGTCCTACCTGAGGAGATTGTAGGCTACTTCTTTAGATCAGCCACTTCTCCCTGAGTCATCCTAGCACAAAGAATTACACACACACACATACACACAAAGTATTTTTTTATTTTAGCATTTAACCTAGTAGGGTGAACTCAGAGATTATTTTCACCCCTTGTCCTGGTACCATGTTAAACCACGACACCCCTAAATAAAGAATTAAGAAAAATGGATCAGCACCTTAGGGGAACAGATGGGGTCTTCAAACACAACCAACAGGAGGAGAAAGATCAGCAGGCAAGCTGGTGGAATAGACCCCCTCTTGGAAAATCACACAAAAGTTTAATCTTGGAACTCCAGAAAGAAAAACACAAGCCACTGCTCCCCAAGATGAATAACTAAGACTCTCTAGCTCAAGTCAGTAGCTCGTGTCCTCTGTGGATCATCACAGAAGATGGCCTGTAACAAATGCTTAGCAACAGATCCACAAGACAGTCCAAAAAGTTCAGTACTTATGTTAATCCAGTGATCATTACGTACCACATATACAGCACAAAGGAGCTGGGAGTGCCTGAGCTGACTGTGAGAGCAGTCTTATAAAAGGCCTCGCACAGTCTAGCCTGTCACATTAAGGTCAGAATTCTACCTTCTCAGAGCCTCAGATACATACATATCTGTCACTTGTGTAATGCTGAGCTTTACGGAGCTTAGATGTTGTGAACTGCATCCTAAGGACATAAAATATAGCATTGTGCAACTCTCACTGAACTCACTTTCTGTGAAAAAGAGAAATACAATTCAGCCTTGGTTCTCTGAGGAAATATGTAGATACACAGGCCTTAATTGGAAATGCCCTTTGCTGCAGAACATCATCCACTGAGGCACAAATGAGCGCTATTACAATTCTCATGTAGTAGATCCCCTACTGGAATAAGCACCCACTTCAAAACCTGCTTGGAAGAACATTACTACGCAGACCCACAGGACCCAATGCCAGCACTGCCTCAGGGATAGCTTCTAAATAAAAGAGAAAAAGGGCCCTTTCTTTTTATCATTTTATGTACCAGTGTCATGCTTCTTCCTTTTCACTAGAACTCACTACAAAGGAGAGGATAAGGTGTTGAAATCTCTACCTTCAACACAATGTAATTTAGACCCTTTTAAAACAATGAGTATAGATTCACCATTAGGGCATCAGGGACAGCTATAGGAGCTCTGCACAGTGTAATCTGAACCCCCTCCCAGTAGGACGTATATCACTGACACTCCTCTGACACGGCCGACTTTAATTGTATTTCAGAAGGGCAAACAACTATATACATTAGCCTACTACATTTCCTTTTCATTATCATATTGCACCTCATTGAGAAACTCTGAGCAATCTAGAAAGAAAGATTAATTTCCCATCTCATTTCCCAAATCTCAAGGGGCAATTTGGCCCTGAATTTTAAGGATTAAAGAAATTCAGCTTATGAACAAAACCAGGAAACAAAATGGAAATCTGCATCAGGTCATTGTTTGCTACTGTTTATATATGCATATACTTTGTCATCTTTGTCATCTATACTGAGTGCAATGACAAATACGGATTTGGGTGTCTCTTTGTACCTTATTTAAACAGAGTGAGTACTTATGCAGGGCAGGTCAACAAAGTCAGCTGTTGGACCCTGCACAAATACTTTATGTATGCAAATACATCTGCATAGTATTTACAACATTACACCAGATGCTAATCTAACATCCCTTAAAAGTTTTCAAGACCAATGTTACTCCTTTCACTTCACAGAAATTACTCTTAATTTAACTGTCTGTAAGTGATATTAGAATAAGATGTACTCTATTTCTTCAGCTAGAAGTACCCTTCTAGTCCTCCACATAATTTATGGGCTGGGTGGTTCAGTTTTACAGTTTTCCACAAATAACAAAGGGAGACTTCTATGCAGCAATTGAGCTTTCTGTGAAAATCTGTTCAAGTGACTCAAGAAATTGTACCTGCATTATTTTTTAATTATCTTATTTTCAAAGGAATACATTTACTTGGAAATAATTTATATATTTGCCTCAATTCCTGTGAAGGCACTATCTACTTCCCTAGTACTTTTATGAGGATTATCTAATACCCTATCGGAAGTAAAACCCACATAAAACAAAACTGACATTTACCTGACCTCATGATGAAAGCTATAATAATATCTGTTCATCCTAAATCTTTCATTTTGCCTCTTTCTCATATGCTAGTAAAATTAAGATAGTCTTTGTACAACTCTCTGAGGTAACCAAGTCCCAAATCACTTAGGAACGAGACCTTCAGGTTAATTCTGTATAAATTACACCAGCAGCAGACAATGTAGCCCTAGAGTTTTCTAGGTTAAAAACAACCTCCAACTAGAAACTAACAAGCTGTTAGTGCAGCGCACACACCAGCTGATTACAATTAGCATGAAACTGCACTGGAAAAGTGGATATCCCTATTCTGAAACAGCTTCGGTTTCCAGATGGTCTTATTGAGATGTAGCCTCGAGTATTGCAAATTATATGACTGTAGTCTTTGGACCCAATCCTCATTTGGCACTGACTCTCATAGCTAGGATACCACTCTTTATATTCAAATAGTATTTAAATGATGCCAAGTCTTACAAATCTTGTTCTTCCTCAAAGAAATACTAACTTTTGAAGTTGTTCCTGCTTGATACTGACTCATATGGGGAAAAGCATGGTGGCAGAATCTCCCAGTTTTTCCTATAGTGCATGTGCAGGTACAGAGACATAAAGAGTTAACACAGTTCAAGTACTGTGTATTTAAATTCACCACCTGTAATATCATGCTAAGTTCTCATACAGTGCCAGAAAAAGCAGCATCAGATTCACCACTGAGAGGACTCATTTCGTATCTCTCACAATATAGAATTTCACCTGTGTGTCTTCTGGCTGTTTTCTCCTGTTACTGCCTCAGAGTCCAGAAATGCCATAGAGGTGTTGTTTCAAGGAATTTCAAGAGGGGATGGGGTAGAAAGAATGTAATAACCACATTGCTGGGGGATGTCCCATTATGCAAACACATAAAATGAGTACAGGGAATCTGAAAGTGAGCACACAGAAAGAAGTCCATTGAGATCTATAAGAGGACCAGGTCGGTCACAGCTGCCGCAGGTGGTTCTGGCAGTCACCTTTAGCAATACATACAATGAAGATGTACCTGTAAGAACTCACCAGAGATCATTAGATATTCCAAAGACAATTAAGACACAAGGGCAGATGGGAAAAATTCTCATGAGTAACAGTCTTACTAAAGGGTCTTGTATTTCAATCTTCTTGCTAATCACTGTCATGTTATCCACAGATTCAAGTGGCATTCCTTTTTAATCTGTCTGAATTGATGTGTGAGGAAAATGAGTGATCTAGCAGGCATCCCGTTCCTTTGTGGTCACTTGGGTGTCCAGCTGCTCTTGCAGTACCCTGCACCACAGTTCAGTTTTCTAGGATATGCACAAAGCTTTTTGGGACCTGGTAGTGAGAACTGTGGGGGAAAAGCATCTCACACTGACAAATCTTAGGGTCCTGGCATGTTGTGGTACTGTGGGGAAAGTGCCTAAACCCTCAGGGTTTATGCAAGGGATTTCAAACAGGTACTCACAGCAAACAAGATACTTGAAATGATACAGGTCACGCCAACATAACAAATTCTGTGGTTTCTTATCCTATGCAGAGCAATGACTCCACATATAATCAGTACCTACATTTTCAAAGCCTAACTCCAGCAGTCTTAAATATTCTTTCATTTTAAATAGAACAGTACGGCTTAGAGTCATACCAGAGAACCCACAGCCAAATCTGCCCTAAACCCCAGCAGCCTGGCAGTTTGCTTCATTGCTTCACTCTGTCTGTACTTTCCTGAAGGACTGCATTTTCTGCATTACCATTTTTATTGATGGTTCCAGTTTTAATGAGTAGGATGACTCATCCAGTGTTTAAGCTATTACAGTATCAAATTTTAGGAGAGAGAAGGAAGAATTTGTTTCTAACTTGCACTCTCTAAAGACAATTTTCTATCATAGGTAGACGGTATTTCTTTCTTTTTTTCCAGTAGTTATGCAAACCCATAAAGGACAGGCACATACACCTCAAAAAGGTTACAAACAGCCTGAGAGCTCTAGCTCAGTAACATATGTAGTTAATTTTTATCTTTGTTACTACAAGAAAACTACTTAGTACCACCTGTAATACAGAAAATTAAAGGCTATCTATAAAAAGAGGAATCACAAAAGCTACCCACTACTGCAGTAAAGGAAATACAATTAGTCACTACATGGGCTGCCAAAAAAAGATTTGCTTGTGGTTATTATAGAAAAATATAATCTTCCATGGGCAGAAAAAAGAGTACAAAATTAAGACTAAAAATAAGTAGCAGAGGACAGCAGACACAGGAATACAATCGTTAAGTTTTTAGAAAGTTATCAAAGTGCCCTCCCTGGCTGCTTACTCTAAATACTTCCAATAGAGTAGGGTTTATTAATTTATTTATTTATTTATTTATATTCTTCCATCTGGAGTTTCTATCAAGGACAGTAGACCCAACAGAAAACCTTTTGTAAAAAATAAATACCTTTCTACTCTGACCATATTAGTCTCAAAAAAAAAAAAAAAAAAAAAAAAAAAAAGGCTGATTAGTATGTATTTAGCCAAGCTTCATTTTTCTCCTTTTCCAGGTATCTGTCCCTGGCTTTGATTTTCTTGCTTTTGCCTCTTAATGCTTTTTCCTACACTCACAATAAAACAGCCTGTCCATTGTTTTTTTGTTTCTGTATACTGTGTAGGGATAGTACTAGGTGGAAGAAGGATGTTCAATTTTTAATGTCTTTAAATGCTTTTGATATTCAGTTTGGTTTCAGTTTTCTACTTAGGGATATAGTCTTCCTGTTTCTAGAGTGAAAACAAATAGTACCACACACCTTTTCTTCTGTTTGCCATATATCTAGGTTAAATAGAGGGCTGAGGTGATTGAAGTACTCAATCTGCATTAAAATAAAGTCCAGGTTAATGTCCACAGAAAGAGAAGAGGATATAAGGAGCTTCTCCACTCCCCTACAAGACAAACTTGCACAGGTAGGGAAGACACAAACACCTCCAGGCTGATACTTCTAGTTAACTGCATGTAAAGGGAGAAATTTTGAAATTGCAGATACATTGTCAAATTTCAGAATCCATTTTTGGTTGTATGACAAGCACCTTACCCAGTCAGTGGTTTCTATATCCACAGACACCCACCCTTCCTCAGCAACAAAAAGTAAAGCTAAAGTAGACAAGAAAAATAAAGGCTCTGGCCTCAAAATAAATATTTGCATTTGAATTAAACATAAAACCATATAAGCCCAGGTACTTTTTTAAAACTGGCTTTAAAAAGTTTCTCCCCAGATAATTAATTCAAAGGATGCATTGAACATATGTCTTAAGTCAGGAATCTAATACAACACTTCTTGCTAATCACTGTCATGTTATCTACAGCTTGAAGTAGCCTTCTTTTTTCATGTCTTCAGTGTTTGAAAGATGGCCCCAGAGTTACGGAGGACTGTGAGCCTGAGAGGAAGCTATCTGATCATAGGGGAGCTTGGCAGGCCTCGTGTCTGAGTGTAAGATCAGATATGGTGGCACGTATTTGGTGGTAAATAAAGAATTCAGCATAGTGGATATTCAGTACAAAGATATTCAGGATCACGGTTAAAGCCTCCTATGGGCAAAGCAAGGTCACCCTGCATTGCTGTAACCCTCTGTGTGGCTGCAGAGACTGAGAACAGGACAGAGTAGCTTAATTCCAGCAGTGACTTTTTTTCCTGAACTCAGGTATCAGATTGCATGTAGTGATTCACCCCAAAGAGTTCACTTTGTCTTTTTACAGAACTATTCATATTTCCCTGTTATTAACTTTATTTTCTGGCATTTCAGCCTGCTTCTTTGAAAAGACGAAAGTGCAATGCAGACTAGTATACTAATTTCTGCACTCAAATACTCCACAGTCTGAGCCTGTCACGGATGGCAAAACACATTAGTTGTGAATTAAAACCTGTGTTTTATGCAGAAAGTTTCCACAGAACAGCAGTATAAGTTCCATTTCCTGACTACTCACACAGTATTACCAAGAAGAATTATAAAAAGGAACAGCTTCATTTTATTACAAGCTATTAGATAGCTCTCCCTGTCTCAGACAACTTCATAAAATTCAGAGGTTACTTTAAAAATAGCCTGGAAGGATATTGCTTTTGAAATGTAGACCCAGCACATGTAAATGATGATTAGACAAGAGGCCACACACCTGGATCACTGCTTTGCCCTAAAGGTAAAACTAGCAAGGTTCATATAAAGGGAAAGAAAAACAACAACAAAAATCTCTTCAGCAGATAAAAGCTGTCAGTAGAAACCTGATAGCACAGAAATAAAAAAATATGAAAGCTACAGAGAACAGCAAATAGCTAAATTACCTGTAGGAATCTGTCGTTATGCTTCTGGAACATTATGGTAGTTAAAAAGACTCTTTTAGTAATGTTTAGTCGTTCAAAATCTTTGTGAAAGTTCATATAGCTTGATCCCTTATAGCTACTGATTTTAATACGACTTCCAAGCATCCATTCTTTGGGTCACTTACATCTCAAACGTGCAAATATGATAGCTGAAGAACACATTCTCTTGTGCAAAGTGGAAAAGACATTGAAAAAACTTTTTTAAATCTATTATATTTATATATAATTATATACATATATCATTATATACATATATAAGAGGAAATCCTTACAGAATAATGGTTTGCATCAATGATAATTTACTTTTTTCAGTCTGTCATCACTACTCGGGTGTATTTTGTTATTGGAAAAGCCTCAGTCTACATATGTAAGGTGAATATAGAACAATTAATTGATTTGTTTAAGGACACAGTCTTTGCCAGAAGTAAGACACTTTTTTTCTGAGTCCAAAGGCAACATTTTATGCATAAGATTAATCTTTTCTTTTCTTATTCTAAGTTATTTATGATTTTTAACCTTTTGTAGCTACTCATTTAGACAACTCTGCATGGTGAAGTGGAAACAATACATAACCACAGTGGACAGATTATGCTTCCCAACAGGTGCTTCAGAATTTTGACTGTGACAACTAGGAAGGAAATTTTAAAGTAAAGTGGAATTATATTTTCTTTGGGCAAAACAAACAGAAAAACCCACACAAAAAATAGTAAATCACACTATAAAGCAAAAAGCAAACAACAGGACTGTTTTAGCAGTGAATATTCTGTACATCTTTAGAAAGTGTGTTTTATTACATTATTTCTCTGCAAACTTCATAATGATAACTTATCTGAATTTGTTACAATGTTATCTCTTAATTTCCAGTCATTTGATTTTGTATTTTAAAACTGCTTCCCTGAAAGGCTTCACAAGAACATTAAATCAATAAATGTCAACACCTCATATAAAATAGAGATTATTTATTTCTCTACTTGGACTAAAAAGATAATTGCATAGAAATCTGATGGGTACAAATAACATCTCAAGGTAACTAGATGAGTCAGTAACAATGTTATATAAAGTTCAAAGGGTAAAGAATAAAGCCAAAGGCACAAATTTTATAGCCAGTCCTTGATGAAAAATTGGTTTGTATATATGATTTATATTTGTTTATATGGTCCTGGAGGTATAGTTAATAACTTCTTACAAAGCAGAAATTATTTTGGAAACCTAACTGGATTGAAAAGGTGCATTCATTTGTTTGCTTTTGTAGCTGCCTGCAGTTTGTCCTGAGATTTTACAGCTATATGTCAAGTCCATAACCCGTACCTCCTGTATGTACTCCTCCAGATGCAGTATCTGAAGGAGTGCATAGCCTAATTCATACTATTAATTACTGTTGCATCTGGATACCCTACAGAGATTACAGAAAGCTAAGTGTAAGCTAAAACCAGATATAGTTTGTATCTTTACTCATTTTTCTTGCACAGTTGCTTGTAGGAAGCTGTCTACAGCTGGCTTTTTTTTTCTCTTCACTCTCCTTTACATCTATCGTCACTTAGCTACTGCTCCTAGAACTAGCAATTAGTGTAGAAAGACTGCTATGTATAGGTGGTGTTTACATTTCTTCCTGAACATCTTTCATACCTGTAGCAAGAAGAGCTCCATGTCACAATCTGAGAAAGTGTCTCCTTAAAAGAACACCTGTGCCATTCTTTTCCTCATTGTCAGTGGGGGAGCTTTCCTCCCCAGTGAATTTTCACAGTCAAGGATGAAATCCCTGAGACAACTTGCTTTCAAGTCTAATGAGACCCCTGAAGATCAAGACCAGGAACTTGAATGTGTTCACTAGCAGGACATCTAGGTAACAGGCTATATAAGCAGGTTTAATTCTTCATGTAAACCTGAAATTACTGAAAGCTATTGTATCTGATGTCATTGACTTACCAAGACCATTTGAATCTAAGGCTGCACAAAAGCTGTGTCCCCTTTGCAGATAGTCCAAAGTGCAAAGACATTAAGTGCCATGCTACAGGATTCAAAGACAAAAAATATATTTTTCAGCCTTTGAAACCTTGGAAACACAAAACATTTTTTCACTAATACTTCTGTATAAGAACTTGAGAATTAATTTATTAGTCCTGTGGTACCATGAATACAGTTCTTCCAAGGCTGGTGAGATATTGCTTGCACTTTTTACACACTTTTTTCTACACAATTTTTAGATTCAAGGCTACCCGATACTTGCTTTACTTAAAACAACAACAACAAACCCGAAACTCATAAAGTAGGAGCTAGGAAAAAAGCTTCAACCAAGCAGTGGAAATATAGTAGAAATTTATATAAAACCAAGGGTATTTTTATAGTGTTTTTTCTTTTGAAAAACTATTCGTAGGTTTTCATATGGTACCAAAGCAAGATGGGGATACAGCTGAAGTCTATAAATAAAAAGCAAAACAGAGATTCAACATGAAATAATGGGATTCCTTTCCCATGCAGTCCTAAATAAAAAAATTACCCAAGTATGACAAATGAATCATCACACACACAGACTTGGCATTTACAGTAGGTGTTTATGAACACAAGCAGCAGAAAGATTTTTGAGTATTAAATCACATAGATCATTAAATGCTTTCAATACTATCATTTACTGCAACCTTCAGATGGAAAGTTAAGGGGGAAGAAGGCAAAAGTTGCCTAATTAAATAAGTTTGTGGTTTACTTTTTGAATGCTGAAATCATTCATCTATCTTATCTTATATTCTTCCTGTGACAATATTATATCAGCCTTTGTCTTCAAAGTATTTTGATCCTGTGGTTCTAATGCAGATTTTGGCCAGGAATTATTCAGAGAAACTATAACTCAACAGAATAGGTCTTGGATACTTACAAACAATAATCTTGTATTTTTTCCAGGCTGGTCCAAACCACTTTCTCTGTAGGAAAATTCTCTCATTTACCAAACATTCTGCGTCTGTTTTCCTTTTTCCTTAAATAATTTTTAATGTTCAGCCAATCCTTTTACCCACTGTGGTCCTTTCAGAACCTTCCACAAACTCTTAACTTCATAGTCTTTGAGGGCTATTCCTGCACAATTATTCTTTGGAGTCTTAGTATTCCCTTCATGAGTCACCAGAAGAGTGAAATATCAGAGAACTGGGTTTAAGACTGTAAACAGCTAACTGCAGAGAGATATGGATAAATAAGGGAACATGAAACACTTCTGAAGGTCCCAGTGGAATACAAAGCAGAAATTCCATGCTAATGCTGACTTAAGCAAGCAAGCTAGGACATCCACATGGGCACAACATAGTAACATACAGCCAGATGTACCAATTCACAACTGAAAGTCATATAGCTGCAGCGTATAGACCATTTAAGAGCTTCTGCTGCATTAAAATGTTCTTAGAAACATAATTGACACATTAAGTGTTTGAATTCAAACCCAGAAGAAAATATTTGTATTTGGAACACCTGAAATCCTAGATCCTCAATATAGGTCTGTATAGCACTGAAATGCTTGAGCTGTTCAGCATCTGTCTCAAGCCTAAACTCCAGAGGAATTTCACAGCCTCTACACTTCATGTAAGTCTAAATACCTCCCAAAATCCTTTTTGATTCAATGGGCCAACCAAATACACGTCTTCAGAGCAACTTGTAAGTGGCACACCTAGTTGCACTATGAGAGGGGAAGGATGGGAAATGCAGATAAATTGTCATGACTGCCTGTCATGGTTTAACCCCGGCTGGCAACCAAGCACCACACAGCTCACTCCCCCTCGCTCAGAGGGATGGGGAGGAGAATCAGAAAGCAATGTAAAAGTCAGGGGTTGGGAGAAGATAAATTTAATAAGTAAACAGAATAAAGAGGTAAGAACAACAATGATAATAACAATAATAATAACAAAATTGAAAGGTGGGGGGAAAGGGGTAAAGCAAAAGCCGCGCACGTAAGCAAAGCGGAACAGGGAATTCATTCACCGCTTCCCACGGGCAGGCAGGTGCTCAGCCATCCCCAGGGAAGCCGGGCTCCATCACGTGTAACCGTTACTTGGGAAGACAAACGCCATAATGCCACTTGTCCCCCCTTTCTCCTTCTTCCCCCAGTTTATATACTCTGCATGATGACATATGGTATGGAATACCTCTTTGGCTAGCTTGGGTCACCTGTCCTGGCTGTGTCCCCTCCCAGCTCCCTATGCCACACCAGCCCTCTGGCTGGCAGGACCCAAGGAACTGAAAAGTCCTTGATTTAGTATAAACATCACCCAGCAACAACTGAAAACATCAGTGTCCTGCCAACATTGCTCTCACATCAGAGCCAAAGCACAGCACTGCATCAGCTACTAAGAAGAAAATTACCCCAGCTGAAATCATGACAGTGGCACAGGTGAGCAAGAGACAGGCTATGCAAGAAAGCAGAAGACAGATTAGAAACCAGAGTATGGCAGTGCAGCTAAGCAGTGATTAAGCTTGTTGGAGGGTCAGGTGTTAGAGGTGCAGATGAAGTTCAGGGAAGATAGAGAAACTGATAGCCTTTGAAACTATTTAACCGGAGTCTGGAAAGCAGAAGGAAAGAGGATCTTAATGAAGTGAAAGCAGTAAAGAGAAAAAGGGGAATGTCGTTATCCATCAACACACTGAAGTCAGTAAAAGAAAATAGGAGGGGAAATCCATCCATTTATACCTTAATAATCCCAAGGATTTTCTGAAGTTATACTAGAGATCATTTGTGTCATTTCCGGAGCAAATCAGCAATCTCCACCTATCTGGCATGAGTGTGAAATCCCTTATTAACTGCCAGAAATTTCCATAAATTACACTTCCATGACACAGCAACATGTTGGAAAAATCTCTCCCTGAAGACTAAGGCATATGGAAAATGGTGAAGAAAAATATTAAAACTGAAAACATAGAAGAAAGAAAAGAATGTATGCCACTAAATGTAAGGACTTTCAGCTCTCTGATAGCAGGTATTCCCAACAAGAACTATGAAGGGAAAACTAAGACCCTCTTATGCACAAGTTGCCTGATTCTAAAGAAAGGTGTCCTAAGCCTGTTTTGCAGTGCAGAAGTGTAATAAAAAACATTTTGGTCTTGACCACTAACCCCATGGCAAAGTATAGCAGCATTTTCCCTATTCAAGTCAGCGAAGTTTCTAACTCAAATTCATGTCCACTCTATTTTATGGATAATACACTGGAAGACAAATCTGTATGTGGAGAACAGCTAAATAGGTTTTATGGCAACCAATTTAATATAGTTTTGGATTTCTCCTAAATACTTTTGTATATAAAGTATACTCTGTTGTGGTATCTGAAGTACAGAATTGAAATCTCTACATCAATGTCATACTGTATGAGGATGCCCAGATGGTGGAAGTTCTTGTCAAAAAGGATACAACACAGTTCAGTACAACGCTTGCAAAAGCAAAGAATTTACAAAATAGTAGGGCATATTCTTGCATAGAACCAGTTATTTGGAATTTCAACTAATACATAGGAGCTCAATTTTAGACTTTTCTTGAAATCTTGGTCAGACTGAAAACAGGGAGAAAAAAACCCAAACCTCTTGCTTATCAGCTTGACATCTGTAGTGGGGAAAAAAATAAATTACTGCAGTGATGGTGTTAAACCTTACTGGAATCAGCTTTGTACTAAGAACCAAAGGCTTTAGCCCTTGCAGCTTCCTTTGTGTCCTTAGTGTGAAGCACCGAGAGCACAAGAGAATGAGTAGCTTTTTCAGGGTTGTAAGAAATGGGAGCACTAGCAATAACTGGAATGCACTGAAGACATATGTATTATCCACTTTCTAGAAATCAAAGCACTTCAGTGCTTCATTAGGGTGCAGACTGTCACCTTTCCTGTACATTCAGCAGAAAACCTACTCCTGGATGGTGTCCTATTGCCATATTTTGTGAGAACACCAAGGATCTTGGCTGCCATATTCAAAGTTCAAAATATTTTGTTTGCCTGTGTCTCTCACTACTTTTGCTATGATGCCAGCAAAAGCTTGAACGCCACACAGTATACATACTAATTCAACTCCACAAAGGATCAGTGGGAAAAACAAGATGTGTACTTGTAAGTACTCAAGATCACAACAGGACTAAAATCTTTGAAAAGTAGCTGCAGTGTTGTGTTGACATATGGCCAAGCTGATGGCAAAAAATAACTTTAATGGTCACAAAATCATTGCTTTTCTTGCCAGTGTTGTTTTGAATAGATTTAAATTACTTCTGTTTAAGGCATTTCCATGAAAAAGTTAGCTTAAGAAGTTCATTGTCCAATTTTCTTTAAGCAAAAGGTCCTTTTAGACCCCTGCCATAATAAAAAAAAAAAAAAAAAAAAAACAACCAACAAACAAACAAAAAACCCAAACCACAACCCAAAACCACAATAAAGCCTTTGTATAGTGAAATGGAACTGGGAGAAATTGGACACAATGTCATAACTATATATTATATATCATTACTAGACAAATGCAATTTAAACAGATTTAGGCTGCTTATCCAAAGTAGTTTTACACAACTGCATAATGTTTTGAGGGTTGTACGGAAAGCAAACATTTGAGCTCAAAAAGAATGAGAGAGCTGTTTGTAGAAATATCTATGTAGAAAAAGAAAAAAATGGGGAAGAGCAAAAGAACAATCCAACAAATATTTAGTTTATTCAGCTGCACTCCCTTGCCGGACAACTTCTAAAAACTTTTCTGGCAAATTCCTTTTTTCCTCTCACATTGTTTTTCTCTGTTCTGTCCTACTCCATATGCATCTTTTAAACAGCATAAAGAAGGGGCTAGTGATCATTTTGCCCTCAAACAATTCAGTTTGTACCCAGAAGGCATTCACTAGAATACTATTACCTATAGTTCCTGGTGCAGGCCATGTGCAAACAGCTGGAAGACCTGGGGAAAAGAAAAGACAAAGTATTCATGTTGTGTCATTATAATGTCATTGGAACAGGTTCTTTCCACTGCATATAGAAGCAACTTAAATTGAAACAGATCTGTTTCTGTGTACACCCCCAAGCACACACACAGAGTTCCACTGCAAGGCACGTGATAAGGAAGGAAAGGCAACACTGGACTGTTTCATTTCCATACACAAGATGAGGATATGTCAACTTTTTTCTGATGGAGAACAAAGCATGAACATAGGCAGGTATGCGTCTTTCTCTTTTCTCCTTGCTTGTATGAAGGATGGGGTAGAATCTAGCATTAAACAAATAAGTAATGAACTGTCTGAATTGCTTTAAACCTTGGAATTGAAAGAAGCTGGGAAAAGTTATTAATATATTTTTTTCTAACCTAACAGTAATATGTAAAAAAAAATTAAATTGTTGTGCCTTGGCCTATGTCCAGCTGCAAGCATGAAATTTTCATCTACGTGTATGTGTACATAAGAGTGTGTGTGTGTGTGTGTGCATACTACATATGAGAAAGGGTGATTCTGGAAGTGAGAAAATTACTAAATTGTGATTTCCTTTGTGTTTCACATATATGTACACTGTGATTCCTATTCCTTTGCTTTGGCAAGTTCTACAGGGATGTTTCTCGGACCCTTCCTCCAAGAACATTTCTCTTTGAGCAGCTGGCTCTCTCCTCGTCCCCTCCCAGTAAACTCTAGCTGCAACCTTGGATCTATCATAAACACGAGACTGGGTCAGATGGCTGCCAGCTAGAACTATCCAGCCTTAACAAAGAGGATTTAAGTTGGCAGTCCTGCCATAGGAAGTCTAGCTGTGAAAGCTTCCATTCTGCCCATGTCAGAGTTCACTTCTGTTTGAACAGGCATTGCCTTAACAACTGTGCCTTGGAAGCACTGCTGTGTGCATTTATGTTGAAAACTTCTGTGGAATTTTGGATTAAATTGGAATTTATACTGGATCTCTTAGTGGCCAGTATTCCTGATATAGCTGAACAAGTAAAATTATTCAGCAGCTGTTTTTCAAGAAATACCTACTTTTAAAGCACATTCTTCAAACAAAAACACTGAACAAATAGTCCTGCATGAAACAGAGCAAGCATATTGCATGCTTGAACTTTGAACAGAGTACTGTAATACGGGGGGGGGGGGGGGGGGGAAGAAAAAAAAAAAACAAAAGAGAATTGTAATAATCATTTCACTGGGACATAAATTCTAACAACCTAGATCCTGGAGTCGTGTGAAAACAAAAAAAAGTTGGTTTCTCTGTGATAGCCAAGACTAACTCCAGCTGCAAGACTGATTCCTACTGGCATCTGAAGAGACCCTGAAAAACAATTTTCAAGGAGAAAAACAGACACAATAAATCTCACCTCCTTTCAACCAGTCTTTTCTTTGATAGGGAACAGAGGCGCCTGTTGCCAGTTTTGGTATTTCCTTCTCTCCTACACGTGTCATTGTAAGAAATGTAAAGATGATTGTTGCACACTGTTTCCTCTCAGATGCCTCTGAGATTTCATGGTAGAGACAGAAACTCCAAGGACAGGGACATGTACCATGTTAGAGTGCTTAGGAATGTGGTCACTATTACCCACATAAGAGTATAATATAAAGTTTTTA
This sequence comes from Falco naumanni, assembly GCF_017639655.2. Classification (NCBI taxonomy): domain Eukaryota; kingdom Metazoa; phylum Chordata; class Aves; order Falconiformes; family Falconidae; genus Falco; species Falco naumanni. The sequence goes on along the minus strand of NC_054080.1, from coordinate 26,919,975 downwards.
TACGATCTTGTAGATTAAAGCTGACTCTGCTTCACAGATAAGTAGATTATTTTAATAAAATATATTGCAGAGAAAAAAATGGCTATGCACATGGGGCTCACAGGTATGGGGATTTGGATTCCAAAGACCTGATTTACACTGTTTTCTCAATGTACATTTCCATTTATTCTAAAAAAGTTCCTGATTTACACTGTTACACCAAGGAATATTACCCATCCTGAAAAGACTACATGTTTGAGTAGAAACACTGATTTACTATGTGGCAGTATTTTCATTTAGTAGCAGTACTTGATGTAGTTTAGAGAGAGTAAATCCCATGGAATTTGGGGGTTTGTGAGTTAAACAAAGCTGATAAAAGATTTTGTGTGACAAATCCACCTGGAGTTGCAAGATTATTCTTTAGTCTTTTTTCATTTTATAGTTAAAAAAGTATCAATCAATTATTTTTATAGTGAATGGTTATGTATCAAAAGAAATGGGAAAAAGTTACCAAAAGACATTGTCCTATACTGTCCTTGAGCACTCCATAATGTCAACACAAGAAGCCCAAAAGTCCTGAGCTATGGATCAAAATCTGACTGTTCATCCTGGCCTTCAAGTCACTATATTATAAAAATCCTTTATATACTCCTTCATCTCTTTTCATGTTCTCCTCTAGACCTTACACTACACCAAGGTTGATATTTCTATGAAATTAATATTTCATGCATTTCCCACACAGACACTAATTTCACAGTTTCTTTCATGATTCTATGTCTTTTGTACTGTGACTAAACTTATTCATTAAGTCACTGGTTTTGCCTTCTCTAAATCTACTCTAATATCTCATTTATGCTTTGCTGCTCATAAGAATGGAAAGGAAATATAATTAGTCTCATTCATAAATAAGCAGTTATTAAACCTTTACAGTGTGTGTATGCCTCAGCTAGCAGGCAGGTAATACTGCTGTCACCATTTCCCTCTCTTCTTTTCCTCTTCCTGCTTTGCTGACATGAGAAATAAAAAGCTGAGTTTTGCAGTGAACAATCTTTCAGGTTGGTTGGTTATTTTTTTTTTATTTTTGTCATCTTAAATACTTGACTGTGCTGACTATAAAATTAATTTATTTTTTTTATTCTTTCTGTGTTGTCTCAAGAGAGGTTAGAATTTAGTTGCCCCTAACCCACACTCTCTTTCTCTGATCAATATACTCGGAAAATTTTTCTTCTTTCGATTACCATGGCCACAACCTGCTTTTGATGCACTCTTTCTTCTCATCACACAGAACAGCTGGGATACATAATTGGCGTTACAGTCAAGCAGGCTTTCATACAGCAAAATGCAGGACCATGAAAACTGCTTTTAACCACTATGTTTTTCTATTTTGTCCTTTGTTTATTCCTTTATGACAGACCTATAATTTATGTTCTTTTTATAGTAGATCAATTCAGCTTCTCTGTAGTAAAACATCTTAAGCTTACAGATATTTATGAATTCTGATAATAAATTGGCCAGTACAATGCAAGAAAAACTAAGGTGCAACTCTCAGTGTGCTGCAAAGCGTAGTAAATGATGTATTCAATTTCATAATGGAACTTATTCAACTCAAACCAGCAGCATGCACACTATCTTATTATTGCCACAATGGTATTTTGCTAGTCTATATATTGTCATTAATCAAGTACTTCGAAAAAAACTCTTTCATTTGTTATTGCTGCTTTTACAATGGATCTAGGATGCTCCAAAGCGGCACTAAATATAAAACCCCAATTGTGGAAGGTGTTATGAGAACTGGTTAAAACTGCTCATTAAAATCAAGATGAAGTGCACACCTCCTTTTGCTTAACAAATACTGTTTGGTTACTCAAAAGAAAATTGAGAGCTGCAAAGTGTGGATTCATAAAAACTCTTTTTCAGTGTGACTCTTCAATTTTAATAAAAAATAAATAACTAAGTAGCATTAGTGTTTAACCTGATGTAACAGCAAGAGACCGTTGGCTAATGCAGCCCATAAAATTATAATAGGGTAGAACATAATAAATTGAGCATCAAATGGGGCAAAAATGAAAGAGAAGGCCTAAGTTTCTAATTGCTGTTATACAGTGGAATATACCTTGGTCACCTTCTAATTTACAAGCCAGCAACAAAGCAATTTCAGAACTATATGCACATTTCTAATTCATTCTCGGCAAGTTCACTTTCATGTCCGCCAGATGCTCTGCATTTTGCAATAGCAATCTGAATCTCTTGTCTGTCTGTTGCAATAATCCCTGCCATGCTAAACATATCCATTCATGCTAAACATCTATATGCTTGCTGATGTGCAAGCAAGCAATCCAACAGGCTAAACTAGCAAGATCAGACCAGCAGCAAGTTTTTACTACAGGTTTTCAGATGGACAGTTTCCGATTTCTGTAAGTAATTCATCAAGGTAAAAATGCACCACTGCAGGCAGCAATTGCTTTGCCTTTACCTGAATTGGTGCAACAGCATTCTGTGCCAGATTTCTCCAGAGGTTCATGCTTTTGAAAGCTTGAGTCATGGTACTTCTGCCATTGCCACTGCTGGGAAAAGCTAAGCAGAGCGAGAATTGGAAATTGTTGGAGCAGCTGCCACCTGTGCTATATATGATTGAGCAGAAGCTGCTGTCATGTCAATTTTCTGTGCTTTTATATGCCAGGAGACCCACACTAACCCAGACCACCATATATTTTTTTCAGTGTCACATAGGACCTGCAGCCTCTGGGCCTTTGTTTAGTGTTCCAGAGTCCCAGTGTGAAGAGATCTTTATATCCCAATGAAAACTTGCAGTGGTTGTAGCTTTCACAGACAGAATGAAAATAAGTGGGAAAACAGAAAAGTCAGAAAAAATCAACTGACACAGGTTTTTCAGTATTTGAGATTACTTCCTTTGTTGAAGTAATTTAGGAAGGCTAGCAGCATCCATTCATGAATGATGGCAGTTAGGTCTTTCGACAGAACAAAGAATCTTTCTAAAGATTATGTCTCATGCAAACCATCTGCCATTATGCCCAAACTCTTGAAATATTTTAAAATATATTTTTTTGCAAAGCATTAAATGAACCGTTCGCAGATAGCTTGTGTTTAGAAAATTTTTCATGTCATTTAACTAATAGCTTAGGTTGCTAACTTTAAGCAACCCCACCCGAAAACATGATATATTAAGGGCTGATTGCTGCTGCAGACAGTGAACGATGAGAAGAATTTTCTGCTTCCTGATTCCTGTCAACACCTGTGTGTAGTTATTATATCAATCTGGATGGAGCCTCATGAAAGCCCTTGATTAACTTTTATTTGTGCTGCCTGGAAACACCTTAATTTCCAGATTTCTGCTAAATGTAAGCAAGGAAGTACTCAATACCTGCCCACAGAAGTGTTTGGCTAAATATTCATCACCATGTGTATTTCATTGTCATCTGTAGGAAGGACACAATCTAACCTTCTTATGAAGAACAACTAAAAAGGCAGGAATATAGTGCAACTTAAGTGGGGAAGACTGCTAGAAAAACAGCTTAACCATGACAGAAAACATACCAAACTGCTGGATTCTGATAGTTTAGCTGGTATGAAACACACATCAGAATCTGGAGGCTTCTTCTTGTATATGGGAGCTAGGTTTCCTACGCTTTCCCTGTGTGAGTGGATGAGCAGTAAATAATAAAGTGGCAATGCTTTTTTAAAATTCACAGGTTTGATCATAATTCAGAAGATCATAAGGGACTATGAGGATGAACTGAAATAAGAATTGCCTCTAAAAAATATTTGTTGTGAAAGAGTAACAGAAAGGCAATTTTGAAACAATATTGTTGTCACTGTTTTACATGAAGAAAGCAATATTAAGACAATTACGTCATCAACTTATTTCATCCTAATATTCTCTCTCTTTTTCTTGACTTTTTCTTTTGACTTCTAAGTTTTCAGTTTTATACTATTAGCATGATACCACTCTATAATCATAACAACAAATATTATGTATGTGCCATGCTGGGATATGGCCATTTCTCAGCTGGTTAAAGCAATATCCCAGCAAGGCACATAGAATATCTTATTCCTTAGTACTTTTTATTTGCCATTAGGAGATGATTCCATACTTTGTTGATATGAATATTAATGGATTATGCTAACTTTTGGCAAGAACATTTGTATGAATGCCAGCTTTTTTTGTGGGTGATTTTTTTTTTTTCTTTCAGATTCTGGCAAGCTTCGCTTCTTCTTACTCAGGGATTTAATTCATCTGGAATACACATAGAATTTTTACATCAAGAGAAATTAAATTTGTGAACATGCAAAGCTGAGTTTTTTGGGAATTTCATCAAGGTACTGACACTGACTTTTGCTGTATCTTTGAAAGCAGTCTTCCTTACACTTCATGTCACCTGTTGCCTAAACTTGTCCAACACACAAGGCTGAGTTTAGAACCTGGCAGGACAAGATCACATTCTCCAGGTCTTTCAGGGAAGAGCCAAGGTACAGGAACTCAAAGAAGACAGAGCTCTTTTGTCTGTCATGTCTTTTGTCATTACCTCAAGGCACCTTAGAGAACACTATGTCTGTACTTTTCCACTGTTGCAGATGTACACGTGTCATTTTACTAGCAATATATGTAAACGATCTTGTAGTAAAAATGTCTGCCTGACACAAGAGTAAGGACATAAACCCTAACTTTTTTGACCTTCAAGAAAATCTACAGGCTGTTTAACCATCATACAGTCTGTTGTTCTTAGGCAGCTGGAGGACATACCCAAACCACTGAAACATATTTTCACTAGTGCCAGTCAGACAGGTTCATACTCTCATGTTGTAGCATTTGAGATGTCCTGGTTAGACACTATGCATAGTTTTATTAAATACTTGCATTATTGATAATGTCTTTTCTACTTTCCTTCACTTAGCTAACATGGGTTAGCACTTTTCCTCTTAGTATAGTAATTCTATTTTCCTGCCTTAACTCTGTTGTTGATAACCTTATTCAGCAAAACATCTCAAAGAACACTCATTTGAGCACTGCAGCTTGGCAAGTGGTAAATGGTTTGTAGGAATAAAAATCTTACAACACTGTTTCGAGGACTGAACATTTGGGAAGCATTAGCATGAATGAATAAAAATGAAAGGCTATTTAATAAACACTAATACTTTACTTTTTAAAACTGCCTTATGAAGGCCTTTGTTTAAGGTTTATTTTCTTTAAAAAGAAAGAAATAACTTTTAGCCAGTTATTTTACCACACTGTAAATTAGAAAAACAACCCCCTTCCATGGAACTCAGAACTCTTCAGCCCTTTCAGACAGTAAATAACAGTTTGTATTGTGTTATCTGGAAAAATAAAATATTATGCTTTCAGATTTTTGTATTCAGCTGAGATTTGCACTGGGTTTAATGCCTCTTTATTTTCCATGTAAATGGATTTTCAAAATTGTTTCTGTGGAAAAGTGAAGGCATTTTTTTCTATTTTTCCACTTAATGTCATTGAGCTGGCATTTGAGTGAATTATGAAAAATCAAGCACCTGAAAGCTATGGCCCTGCTGAAGTCCATTGTATAGTCAGAAGCAATTTATGCAGAACAATAAGAGAAAATCCAATAGATCTGAAAATGTGCACAGAGAAAGCAGAAGTGCTTTGTTATATTAATAATTTAGTTCTCATTTTCATCTTAATTCTTTGTATTTTGTTGGGGTTTGCCCTCTTACAGAAGCAGTCACAGCATGAAAAATACCCACTAGCACTAACAATTTCAGAGAATTTCCACCATACTTATACTTCAGTTTCCTGGAGTTTGTTACAGAAGAAAGTTCAAACTGCTTATGCTCGATTTTCAGAATTACAGTGACTAAGCATGTCTTTTGCTATTAAGACAAAAGAAACAACAGTTACAGTTTAGCCAAAGTATTCAGTTCCTAATTCTTACTTATGACTCTAATTCCCACTGAAATCAATGACAGATGGACATGGAAATATCTTTGTGAACTGGGACCTTTAGTGCCTTATTTACATAAGCAGACACAGCTACCATAACCCTTGTAGGAAAAAGGTTGTGGCTATTGGAACCTGCCTCTTGAAAGATCTAAGAGTTTACTGATTTTGTGTCATGCACCTTGCAATATAGTAAAGGCCTGGAAGAAAAGAACAATTAAAGCTGTTACTAGCAACAAAAACCTCAATCACTTGATTGCTACTGGAGGACAATGTCTATATATAAAGTAAGTCATACATATTGATTATATTTGGTTTGGTATTTTTTAAAAGGGAAGCAGAATTTAATTTTGGAATTGTAAGCATGTGTTAAATGTGTATCTATAGCGCTGGGTTTCCATATGAACCAAAATCACCTATAATCACATCAAAGAGGAAAACAGTGGATTCTTCAGCCACTTTGATACTTGCCAATTCTGCAAACAACAGGCAGTCATCTTCTGTTACAGTGCTTCAAAACTGTTTCAGTCCAGGCAAAACTGAAGACTGTTGGACTGTTCAGTGTCAGAATAAGATTGCTGGAGGCTAACCAGGAAACACACAACAAAGATAACAATCAAGTTCCATGATTTCTAACCTGTGTTCTAGTGGAATCTGTCACTGCCAGCTTTGCAGTGCCTGCTCTGTCATATAATTCATTTCATTTCACAACTCACAACCAACTCCCAAAGGCTGCTTAGCTTATATCATGGACATGTCTAGTGGAGTAATGAGAACACTAGTAATGTACAAGTTCACAAAGTTCTCATTCAGATGTTGCTTTCCTGTTTGACAACTAAAATTATGTTTATAGTTACATCTTGAAGGTGACAGTAGGACTAGAATGTTTTGGCACCTCCAGAGAGACTGCAATTTTCAGCCACCAGTTACTCATTTCAATTTTTTTTTATTTTTGTTCATCTCTGTGAATATTGTTCCATAACTTTGAAGGCCTTCAGTCATCGAAGGTAGCCATATGGTAAAACAATTTCAGTGTGTTCAGAATATTTTTTTTCACTGTGGCAATGAGAGTGGCTCAAGAAAAGAAAGAATTTGCAAATACTGCCAGTGGAAAACCAAGCACTGAATGTACCACCACAAAAATCAAGCAGACTAGTTAAGAAAGCTTCTGGGATGTTGGAAATTGCCATCAAAATCTCATAAAAGTGCTCTGAAGCATTCATTGGGAAACCAAAAAGAAAAAAATTACTAATTTTAGACTATGCTAACCCTGAGTGTCTTTTGGTGCTTTCAAAACTCTGAGCATCATGCCATCTCCATTAATTAAATCTTCCTGAGCTTTTACAAACAGCCAGACACTGGTTTGTCACATTTTCTTAAAAATTCTTTAGGAGTGACAGGTTTAATCTCCCAATAACAAATGAGGATCTTGCAGAGTTCTTAGAGGAAAAGCTTCAGTAATGCTACTCTTTTGGCTTGAGGGAAAGTCTGAGAACAGCTTATTTTAGGAAACATGATGAGTGTCCCTACCTTAGTATCCAGCAGTCAGAGTAGTAATATAGTTCCTTTCATAGCTAAGAACTGTACATGAATCTCTCAAAGACCTGAGCACAAAGAACTTCAAAGAAGTGCTGCTTGTCACTGTCTGTCTGGATTTCAGAGCAGCGAACAGGTGTCTCCGGCTAGTGGCTATGATCTCATTAGAATACAGCATGAAAAATGGCCCCAGAAATAGGTAACTCTAGAAATTATCAGCCTTTGTCATGTAGAAAAGATATTATACATCATATAATACTCATGATGCTCTCCTCACAAACATTCCCGTTTAAGGACATTTTCCTGTAAAGACGAAGGGAAACAGAAAGATTCCCAGGTCTTTTAAACTAAAGGAGACAGAAAAGAACAAAGTGTGTCATGTTTGTAAGCCTGACAGAGAACAGCAACTATTCCTTTTTGAGGTAAACTTAGAAACTACGATCTCTGCCATTTCAAGACAAAATTATTAAAGCATATTTCTGTGATACTGACTTCTGTTCATGGTTCAGAAATGCAAGCTGGCACAGAAATCAGAGTGTGCCCATGGCTGCTTTCAGTTATACTAGCTGCAAGATGAAAATCCTCTGCAGTTCATAAAGGTTGGCCATTGTTCTTCAGGGTGATTTTCAGGTGCTGGTGTCTGAGATGCTGTGTACACACCCGCTGGTATGTTGCAGTGACTGAGGTAAGTCAGTGTAATGTACCTTCAGGGAATGTAAATAAATGAATACTTTAGTTTTAATTATTTGAATTTTGCCTTCTATAATTCCTCCACTGTGGTGTTATTTAGAAAGAAGAAATTAGGAACAGTGTCTAATAAAACACAATAATAATAATAAAAGACAACTTCCAAATAGTTCATTGTAATCTTACATACTGTTGAGTTCTCTTGTGTATTACAGGCAACCCTGCAGGATTTGTACAAATGTTTATACATTGTATTCATTAGTGCTGTAGAAAGTGACAAGCTATGTCAAGTACCACTAAACAGTGAGATGATTTGTAGTGGGTAGCTATGCACAGAATTGGTAGATACCTATCCTAAATTCTGCGTTGTTAACTGTATTTTGAACTAGGAAATGAGTGCCCTGATGTATTTTTATTTTTCTTTTAATGAATTCTTGACTGTCCAAGACTCGGGTTTTTTTGTGTTCTGCTGAAAGTCTGATCATCTTGTCTTCAAAGCAAGCAATAATTAACAGCAAGCAACTAATACTCCCATGAAATTTGGTTTTTGTTCTCATAAGGTCTCCTAACAGAAGGTTTATGAGCTGAAAAATTAAATGCCTTTTGCAGACAGCGTAACAGCTACACTAGCTCATAAATCCCATGAAGGTAAGCACTACTGGAGTAATATGCTGTAGACAGCCACTAGACATCTATCACAAATACCTATGGAGCACAGCAATCAGAAAATGGATCCAAAAAACCTGCTGTCAGTATGGTTGCTTGGATATCCCTGGAATTTTCTCTAGGGAATGAGTTCATGCTAGTCTTGCATGTGTCTCAGTCAGCAAGATAGAACTCAGACACTAACTTTTAAGTCAGTCTAAATGCTTAGTCACTATGGTATTCACTGCTTTTCACTGAGTTGTCCATAGTTTATGAAATAAAACATTCAATTATACTTGGACAATTTCATTGTAGGAATGTAAAGGCCTCAAGAAGATCAAAGTCCTGGTATTTTTCCATTTAAATAGCTCTGTAAGATACATTTTTAATGTGAAAACACCTCTGCAATTAGAACTCTACATGCTTCTGAAGCATAAGCACTTTTTCTTCTGTCGATATTCACTCATGATCATAATTTTAATATATTTATCTTGAAGACAAATTGATACCCAAATCTCTTTTTTTTTTTTTTTCTTTCTTTTCTGACATGCTCTTAGTTGGTTTTACTGGAGTTAAGAAAACATGTATTTAGTGGTTTAGGGAAAAAATCTCAAAAAGAAAGTTTATTATTGCTGTCACTAGTCCTTTTTCATCAGAAAAAAGATGCATGTATGTATCTTGATACATACACACAAGGCAAGAAAGTTCATTTAACAGGCTTCAGTTACCAGATTGGCACTATAAATTGCTGAAGTATGTTCCCCAGGAAAAAATACATCTTTTAAATGAGCTGAAGTAGTTCTACAACAATCTGCTACCTCAGAACGAAACCATCAGCGTGTCTGATTTCCTGGAGAAATTGTGGTTTCTGGCAAAGCAGCTGAAGAAAAAGCTTCCCAGACAGAAATGAAAATGAAAATTCATTTAAAAAGAATACCACAAAGGGTTTCATGTCATAGGTTTTTTTAAATCTAGTGGATTTAAAAAAAAAAGAAAAAGAGAAAAAAATATATAATTAAAATACAATTTAGATGGCTGTATTTCTCATGGCAAAAAAAAGTTCTCACCATATGACTCCTGAAAGTGTTTAAGGATACTCTATCCTGAGGACAGAAGGATGCAGGAAGTAATAAGGCTATGTCCTTCCCTCCTATTCATTCATATAAGCAGCCATATGGCCCAGATCCAGACTCAAGGAAAGTCAGGAGGAGCCTTTCCACAGACCAAAAAGGCTTTGAATCATAGGTGTTTTCTCACTAAATCAGAAGTGAAATAACATTCAGCAGATGAAAGAAAATGTATGAATCACCTACTAGATAGATGTGAAAGGTTTTCACCCATTAAATCTTATGCCAGTTTCTAAGAAGTAAAAATAAAGTCCTAAAACATGAATTTCCTTCCCCTTAATTAAACACAATAATCACCTTGCTACAACAATCCTCAATGTGCTTGTTACCAGCATAAATGTCATTCTGTTCCAAAATTTTGAGAGCTAACAAATCTCTGAAATCTAACCACAGCCTCACCACAGTGGGGTGTTGCCTTTTATTTTCAATTCTGCAAACTGGTTTTAACAAACCTACTCACCTGATTACTCATGTCTATTTATGCTTGCTGCCATGTCCTACCCTTTCCAAGTTCTAACACTGTATCAGCAAAGTCAACATACTCATTTTTCCTTGTCACAGTTCAACCCTTTCCCTTGCAACTGTTCTGATGACCTTTGTATAGCTAAAATCCTGGAGGGTCTGATTGTCCTTCATTGTACTGTTTTCCTCTCAGTTGTATGCTGTCTGTTATATGGTATTACCAGTGCTGCAATCCAAAATATGTTCTCAGATTTTAATGATGTCATAGCAGAATAATTACTTATGACCTTCTCTGACTGATCTAAAGTCTTATGTCAAGCATCGTGCAACTTTCTATTAAATAATACTGTTCTGGACTATGCTGGTGGACACTTTTAATGTATCACTGCTAGAAAATGCTTTGTTGTGTTTTGAGGGGTTGTTTGTTTGTTTGTTTAGTTCATAGTCTATCAGTGTTGAACTGAAAAAAATCCTTCTTATCTATTCATTCTTCCAGTTCATGTGAAAATTATCATAACTTCAACTTTCTTTAGAAACAACACCTGGTTGAAAAACAAAGTCCCATATTCCTTCCAACAGATCTACAGAGTGAGAAAAGCTATCCTTGTAATGTTTCAATTGTCTTTAAATATTCAAAGTCCATTTGTGTACTTGTTAACTGTTTCTGGTGAATTGATGTTTCTAATTAAAAGTCAAATTTTCTTTTCATTTTTACCTTACCTCTTTCCCAACTGTGAAAATAAAATTTAAAATTTCACTATATTCTAGGTCCTTGCCAGATTGCCTCTCAAAGGCATTGTACTACATTGCTTTACCATTTCTAATGCGTTCAAAGATTAAAGCCTAATTTGTCTTAAAGTGTCTTAAAGCCTAATGTGTCTTAAAGAATTTTTTTCTATGGTTTGCTAAGGTTCTATTGCATTTTCTAGAATTTCGCTACAGATATTTTTTCTTAAAGGTCCTCCTCATTTTTTCTATTATTTCTGGTGAGATACCAATTGCACAATATGACTTTATTACATAGGTGATACAGTTTATAAGAAATAAATGTTTATTTTTGACCTTTGTTTCTTTCCTCACCTTTTGTCTCCTTACGGCACACCCTGTCTTAGGAATTTGTTGTATTCAGATCTATTGCCTGTGTTGATAAGGTTTGCTGGTAGTCTTTCTTTGCAGATAAAGCCACTATTATCTATACTTTAAAGTCTTGACTCATTTTAATATTTTTAATATTCTCTTCTATGCTTTTTTCTCCAGTCCAAGTTCCTGAAGGATATGTCGTAAAAAGCTGACAAATTTTTAAACAAAGTTTAAATATTGGAAACTGTATTGACAGAAATTTTTAAACACACAGCTGCCTCTGAAACCAGCAGTGTTGTGGGTGTCCTCATTGTATCTAAATACCTTAATGTGTCTGACTTTCTGTTTTGACTATTTTGCAAACATGTTACTGCTTTATGACTATTTTTATTAATTTCAGAAGTGTAACACTTTGAATCAGATTATTATTTCTTCAGAATACCTGAAACTGTGGAGCTATCAGGTTTCTCCATCACAAGCTCCTAGAGAGAAACATCGATCTATTAAATGGTAAAAAAAGTTAAAACCTTAATTGTGTCCTCCTCAAGAAACCTGTTTCTTCTAGAATGTTAGTTATTGTCACCATTCACATCTTGTCAGTGTAGATTTGTACCTGAATTAAATTGGATTAACTTAACTGGTCTGGGTATCATATCCATTTAAATATCTAAAAACTGGACTGGGAATGCTTACAACTAGTTTGGCATCTAAACAGATTCAGTTGTCAGCCCACCTGATTAGAAATAGCACACACCATTTCACAACAGGTAACATCCAGCAAACACAGATTATTGGTGTTATGGCCTAAATTAACTGTGGCTGCAATGAGATCCAGAGAGCAGACAGATACACACAAATCAGGATTTGTAAGTAAAACTCAGAAAAAAATGAAATTTGAACTGAATATAAAACAGCTCACATCTTTAAGTGCCCCTTTCTAGTCCAACACGACTGGCACTACAGTCTCAAAATGTATTGAAATGGGCATCCTCTTGATTTAGTTGCCATACAAAAGTATGAATCTGTATTTTGTCTGTTGTTAAAACTGCACTGTAAGTTTCTCCAGGGCAAAGGCTGATTCATTTAATATTTTGTTCAGTGCTAAAGTACACATTTACTTGTATTCCCAGGGAATTTTGTTGTGGATTGTTTGGGTTTTGTTTTTCCAGCTTGGTAACAGTCAAAACCTATTCCATCAGAAAGTTGGCCTTCACACACAGGAAAATACTATTTAAGACGCAGATTCTCAAAGATAACAGAATGAAAAACTGAAAACAATGGTCATTAGATTAAGAAAATCAGTTCGGTTAGGATCTGTTCATAGTACTTCAGTATTTTACTGTAGTTTACATCCTAATAGTATTTTTATATTTGCACTTTTGTTCTCTGTTGCCTGTTGCCATCAACTACTTTTTGTTTAATTGGCTGGTAATGCTCAAAAAGAGTTCCTAATTACAGCACCCCAAATAATTGCTTCTGCTGCATTGTCAGTCCTTCTAAGACCCTTGTTTGTATTTTCCTCCTTCTGGAAATTGCACATATTACATTAAACTGTCACACCAAAAATCCGTTTTCAGGTCTCCTGTTTTTCACTGTATCCAGCAGGTATTTAGGGGGAGAATACAGGAAACACTGACAACAGCTCTTCCAAATCCAGTAACTAGAGATATAGGAATTTCTGGCCCAAGGATTACACTCAAGATTGTCATGTTAGAGGTCACTAATGAAGCTAACACTTGTAGACTCTTGTATTTGGTTACAACAGTATTCTGGGACAATTAATAATTATACATCACTGTGAAAAAGTATTTCTTTCTGTCTCATAGACAGCTGTTGGTTGATGATAACTCTTTTACTGTGATATGCCATAACGTTATTTCCTATATATTTTTTCATTGATTTTTTTTATTTCTTATTTGTGTCTCCTTTTTCATTCATGCCTCTTTTAAAAGGTTGGAAGCCCCAGTCAAAGTATTACGGGTTTCAGATAACAGTAACCCAAGAAAAACTCAGAAACTGTGGCTTGAATCCCTTGCAACATCCAGAATTTCCTGCTCCCCACATGTCTAATCTTTCCTATCTGGAATACATTTGGGGGCTGCGGGTGGGGGTTGGATGGGGGAGGGGGAGAGGAGCAAAAAAAGAAAAAGCAGCATGAAGGGAAACATCTAAACTACTCTCCTGTAACTGTTTTCCAACAAAAAACATTAAACCTGTTATTATCACAACTTTTATTCCCAAGTCTCAGGGACTCCTTTCTCTACAAATGTACAAGTAATTTATTAAACTATGATGCATATGCCTCTACAAGACAACAAATTCATGCGAGCAACACATGAATGATAATAAAACACAAAGGAAAATATCTCCTGTAAGAAGGTAGTTTAAGTAACTTACTTATTCAGTAGCATTCATGTGAAACAAATTAACCAGGCAGACAATAAAAACGAAGGGATCTTACAAGTGAGACAATACAAAATGCAGTGTCATGGATATTGCAGCTTAAGTGCCACCTTTTTTCATGTTTTTTACAGCATGATTGAAACTAAGTTTACACAGAGCCATCAATTTGAGAATCTAGATCAATTTTTGTTTGCATAAACAGGCTCCAAGTAACTGAGAGCTAAATGCAAACAGTAGTACTGTCTGTAGTTTATCCTGTGATAAATAGGAGAAAAACGTTTAATAACAAAGGCCATAATTATCCACAACTCTCAGTTTACAATTAGTTTTCTTTGACAGTTAAAGTCATAAATGCCAGCTTTAATCATGTGTTCAGGTTGAATTAGGCGCTGCCAATGCTGCAAGAGAACTAATCCTCTTTCTTTCCTCCTCATAATGAAATAATAATGCAAATTCACCACATTGATGGGATGACCCATGTGGATTTATTATAGGCTTGGAGAAGTCTCTTGAAAGGGATAAATTCTTTCTGGGTACAGACTTGAGGTAATTCAAACCAGACAAGAAAAAAAAATGGAGCTGTCATCAGAGGCCAGGATATGGAATGGATTTAATTTGTATGAATAGGCTTTTCAATAAGTATAACAGGGCTAAGCTCCAGCTTTACTAAGGGAATATTACTGCTGTCATTTTCCAAATCTGGATGCACTAACTTTATTTGTGGGATGAAGATCAGCTCCAAATCTCATTTCTTGGTACACTGCAGCTTACAGTGGACAAAAAGATACTGCACAGTGGGCAGACCTGGTGACCAGATCTTCTAATTATTTGAGTTAAGACAAATGGAACAATTAGCTCCTCATAAAACCATTTGTGGTAATCAGTGACACGTACCAACCTTTCCTGTAGAACAAACCCTACCTCTTTGTTAATGCTCAGATTTTTATCAGGTAAGGCTTGTTGTCAATATGATAGAATACTTAATTATTTTAACTTCCAAAGGCCATTTCAGCTAGTAAGAATATATAACACTACTTAAAAGGGTAATTGTTCTCGGTAAATAAACAGTTCAAGAACATAGAGATTGAAACTAAAAATGACAAAACACAGATGTAAGTTTTAACCATGTATTACATCACCATAAAATACAGTCCAATTAGTGAAATAAAAATATTTCCAAGCAAAAAAGAAAGTCCTAATTTCATTAAGCAACTGTCAGAACTTTCGAGCTATCTCCATGGGGTTCACAGACATCATTACCACTACCCTGTTTTATGAAACTGCTGTTCTGGCCACAGCAGGCTGCCTGCATTACTAACACTAGGCTTCCAGTGAAAAGACAAGGTGAGAGCAATAGCAGAGATTTAAAGAGACATGACAAACTGAACCCCTTTCTTTTTAGTTACTTATTTGTACGAATTATCCAAAGAATGTTTTCAAGTTTCTCAAACAGAAGAACCAATTTTATCTACAAAGATAATGAAACAAGTCTTTCTGGTTTTGTCTTTCAGTTTGTTGTCTTGCATACAAACAAATATTCAACACAAAAATCAACTTTACTCATGGTCATGCCAAACCTTGATTTAGTTTAACATCTATAAACATAGCCTTGTTGGATGATCAAAATGAAACCCAATGCTAAATGCTCATACCCTTCTATGCAAAGTAATTTAATATTTTACTTTATATAGTCTTTAATTTCATCTTCTGCTCATTCTAGCATGGCTAGTGTCCTTTTAATTTTGGTAGAATATGAATGTATAGTTTTTCTGTTGTATGGCATCATGCTTTTCAAATATTGATGAGCAGCTGAAGCTTTTTTCCTTTACCGTTTAATGTCTTCAGCATCTTAAATTTTCAGAAGAAATACTTAGTGCAGAAATCAGAACCCTTTCTCCAACTATGGTCACATTATTTATAATTTAATTAAAACAAAGTAAATGGCCACTTAAATTCAAAGCAAGGGATACAAAGGGATAAAAAGCAAAAGGTATGTTTGGAACACATAATAACTTTTCATTTAGCTCCACTCCTACAAACCTTTATTTATGTGAAGAATTTCATGTGTTGCATTTACTTATTTTCATTTTGGTCTCAAAATTGTTCTGATGCATAGGGATTTGCAGAAGAAAGATTGAATATAATAATGGCAAGGTAATAAAGCCTGTTGAAAGCTGATTGGTGCTGCTTCAAGATCTAAACTCTCAGTCTGCACCGCTGTACTTGAATATATGCATGCAAGATACCATGTTGATAGGACATACATTTAAATCAGGAGGAAAGGTTATTGGACGTTCTTATTTAAAGAAACCGTTGCATGATTGTCTGAAAATGACATAATTAATCATAATAGGAGTGGTTAATTGACAACATAAATACACTTAGCTCTGTCAATTCTACTATTCAACCATCACTTTATACAGTATCTGTCATCTACACATGACCACAAAGCTTAACCAGAATGAATATTATGACCATATAGATGATACTGTAATTGATTAAATGAGAGCCTGAAGCTGACAGAGGAGAAAATTATCTGACTGAATGGTCACCTTGTAAATAACTTGAAGAATATCAAATAAAATTAATTATATTTATTCATACTTTACACTAGCATTTACCAGGATGTCACTCACTTTTTCAGCAAAAAAAAAATCTCTAAGTGTTACAAGATTTTCTTCCTACAGAAAGCTATGTGTCATATCATGGTGAATTAAACTATGTTCTTTCACATATATCATACTGCATTTTACAAAAAATATTTCATAAAAAGCTTTATGCGATAATATAATTTTATTCCTAAATTCCTTACACTTAGGCTTTGATACATAATTTAGCTTCAGACTATTAATCTGATGAACAACTCTTCTGAAGTTGTTAAAAAACTACTATCCCTTTAAAAAGTCTCCCTTATCCTTTCTATTTTCATTGTTTTGAATTTGATCTTTTGATGATGATATTAAATGTACCTCAACCTGTTAAGCCCCACCAATGTCATCCTCTGACTCAACTGGGAGTGACTGCATTCTTTTAGGGACTATGTGGTCCCCTGATCTTTTGTCAGAGAGGTCCACATTAGTATTGCTTGAAGGTGAGGGGTTGCAGCATCTGTGTAACAGAGAAAGGGAAACAAAAAGTTTGTATTTTCTAAAGGGGATATGGAGAGCTAGACTTGTATCTCTTCCAAACATCTGATGATTTTCTTATACTATATTTGTGTAGCCAGCACTGCACATGGAGGACTTCAGAAACAGAAATCTGTCTAGTAGGAGCTTGACATCAGGAAAACACAAATGCTTCTAATATTTTTTTCCAATTCTCACATTCAGGCTGGTTAGTTCTGGAATAATCAGTGCATTTGTTATTCTAGCAATAACTGTTGCAGCTCTAATGTTTGCTAGAGAAAGTATTGCAATGAAAACACTACATAGTTTTTATTTTATTTCTGGCTTTCACATACTTTTTTTCTTGCATCTTTTTTATGGTTTTCTATATATGACTTCGCCATATTCAGGTTTATGGATATCCATATCTGGATGTTTGTCTGCTTTAGGTTTCCATTAAATTATCTTAGCTATAACTCACTATTTCATATAGTTTTCACTGTTTTTTACAGCAAAGGTTAAGGTCCTTTTCATTAATATTCTTCTTTCTCAAGTAATGTTTACTTTTTTTTTTTTTCCTAATTTATCTCATCTTCGTGTCTCCTAAACTTTCTTTGGACTTCCCACCCAATTCTTTCACCTCTTTTCCAATCGCTTTGCATAAATGCAACCTTCCATTGAACTACTGCATGAACAATGACAAGACCAAAGATAATCCTCTTTCAAGAATAAAAAATAGCCTTCAGAAATCAGCCACTGCCTCTGCTCATTTATGAGTGAAATATGTTTTTGTTTCCCAGAAGGATATAAAGAAACCATTGTACAAATAGTCACCTTCTTGTTGTTTTAGAAATTACAGCTCTTTTTCAGCTATTAAAGGGCAAAAAAAACATGACTGGAGGAAAACTTCTTGATTTCCCCTCAATGCTTCTCCCCTATTTACTCCTACTCTCACCATTCTGCTCAATATGTCACTATAATTAATTTTAATTGTGAACAAGGTTGTCCTGGAGCAATTTTTCTTTTATAGCTGCATTAGAAACCTTTAAAAAATAAAAGTGCTAACACAACCTTTAACTGTGTGTGAAAATGCTGCTATCACGCATTTGTATTTTTCCCCAGGTAAATGAAACTCCAGCACAAAAAGGTGTTTTTAGTTAGGAGAGAGACCTCTCTCTCATATCTCAAACTTAACTTCAACTTATATAAAATAGCCTGCAGCATGAGCTTTTCAAAGAATATTCCTTTCTACAGTTGTTAAGAGGCCATCAAACTGTGAGGTCCTATCACATGAAATAAGACAAAGCTTGTTGGTGTACTTGGTTCTGACTCTTTTCCCCCCATATATGAAAAGAAATTAGATTTTGGAGCATTTTGAAGTGATTAATATGCCACACAAGCAAGCAAAGGGCATAAAAGGTGAAGCTGGTTTATTTATATACAAGAAAAGTACTGTACATGGATATTCAATGCAAGTATTCCCATTATGCAAAGACGGTACTATTTTAAGCATAAGTATAAACAGGTTTCTGATGTCCTTTGTTAGAATTCAGCCTAGAATGTTTGAAATATTAAAATTATATTTGCTGACAAACTTCTTAATAATTGTGTGTTTTATGCCGACACAGTATTTCAAAAACCGCAAGCGCTTTGTGCATGCTAACACTTCTTCCTATCACTAAAAAGAAGCCACTAAAAGAAGAAAGGTTGTAGTTACAATGTGAAGCTGGGCTGCAAATGAGCCTCATACAGTGCAATAATGCAGGACATAACCCTTTGAGGTAAATATCTGAGCTTCAGTGGCATGAGAATGCCAGACTAGATTCCACTTTACTTTTCTCTGTTTTCATAGTATCATGGCAGATTCAGTGCCACCCTGTGCACACCCATTTTCTAGAGATTATTAGAGGTTAATATATGTCCTATCTTCATCCACATGCAAGCAGGAGGTGGGCAGCTTGATGAAGGAAAAATACACTATGCAGGGAAAACTTTGAGTAAATTACCTCTCTGATCAGGAAAACATTTTCGGTGCTTAAGCAGGTTTTCCTGCATACTGCTGGAATCTTCAAATGCATCAATACACATAAAACTTATGGGTCAGGTAGAATAAACATCATGGCATGTAGCATCAAATCATGGAAGAAACATCCACATGGCATGTGGAATAGCTGCAGCAGCGAGACCCATAAATAAACTGCTTGTATTCTATTCTACTTTAATCCCCCATAGTTCACACAACAGAGTTGCTTTGTACTACTACAAAGAGGCTCTCCATGGTGACCAAAGCAGAGACTGAATTTGTGCTTACAAAAGACAATGCAAGTACAGAGTTTACAATTACACACTGTAAATGTACAGTAGTCATTACAGGAATATTTATCTGAGAAAAAAAGGTCACTTTCTGATATAAAGTGTATAAATACATTAGCTACTTCGACTTCTGTCCAAATCACATTTACCCTTTAAAGGTAATGTGTCACTTCTCATGCAACACTGTTGCTGAAAAAACTAGCTGTGTTCATCTCAATGCTGAATTACCTGTTTCTCTTATATAAAGAAGTAAAATTGCTTTATCATTCTGTATGCTACTTTTCCTCTTTCAGGTAAAATGCCAGAGCTGAATCATGATTCTCTTAGTGCAGGTCATTTTTGTCAAGATGAAATACATAATCAACATTTAAAACAATTGAGTTGTTTTGTTAATCTGTTTCATGGACTTAAGTCCACAAGCTTTCCTTCATTATAAATTAGATAATCAGTACTGCTGCAACGTTTCTCAGCCTACAGTTATATAGCATTGAATGCCCATCAGATTTTCTTTAGTATTAATACTTTTTTATACTAACATTTTATTGAATTTTCAAACAACAATTATACAATAAAGGATTAAACTGACCAAATCCCATATTGCTGCTGAGTAACAAATACTTAACTGCTAATAATCAACATATATGTCAAGAGGCTTTCTAAGTATGGCTGTTATTTATAGCAATTACAATGGCCTTGGTTGTATGGGAAAGAATGAAAATAAAAATGTGATGCATGTGCAAGTGTAGACATTCACACACATAAGACAAAAATAACAACTAACAATGCAGAAGTCTCAAGGATAGCATTTGTGGTTATTACAGTATGTGCACATGAACATATCTGACAGCCAAAAGATAAAAATTCCTGCTGTTTTCACACTGAATGAGATTTAGAGGAAGAAACCATATGCTTTCTGACAATCTACATCCCTTCTGTGTGGAAGGAGTTCCCTAACTGCCTGGAAAGCTTTCAAAGACTGGGTTTAGCATCATCTTATCTGGGAATACCAGTTTTTCCTGTTTAACTGCTTAGTTGAAAGATGCAAGAGAGTTGGTAACATCTAATCTGGATCACCCACTAGGGAAAGACAATCATACTTATCTGCTACTTTTGCAAGGGCAGGACAGACCTTAGAAAGTACTTACCAAAAATTCTGTGAGTGGAAACACTACTAGGGAGTCACTACAAATTGCATTCAAATTGTATTCAGTGCATCCTATAATGAGATATTAAATTGGGGGTGGGGGTGGGGAGTGTGGGTAGGGGAGGAAGGGAGGGTGGGAAGTAATGAATTAATCATTTTGCCAAAAGATTTTTTATTTTTTTTTATTTTTTTTTTTCAACAGAGTATTGCAGTACAATCTTCTTTGTAGATAATGGTATGGAAGTTAATAGCATTGTCGGCATCATAATTAGAGGCTATTTCCTGAAGTTCCAACAAATCTTTTTATAGCCGTACACACTTTGTCAATACTACAGAAATATCTATAGACTCAACTACAGGAATACTATAAATTTTCCAGGATATATATGTAAATTGTCTTCCCAAAACAACTAAGATTGCTAAATGGAAGACATGTCTATTAACGCAAACCAAGGTGCAGAACTGTGAAGTTATCTGTTAATGCACATGGTAACTAATAGTTATCTTAACATTGCCATTGTCACCTGCCTGCCTTTGGTTCTCTATTTGAAGCACGTTCTACATGTCAGTTTTGATCTTGGATCATCCACTGCCTTGCTACCTCAAGTGTCTAGAAATATAAGCTTCCCAAAAAAGGTTCCCTAAAACTGCTTGCTTCTACATACAGAGTGTTGGAATCATTTCAGTGTTGAGTAACTAGGTGTCTAGTTCATGACCAAATATATTACATTGTATATGTACTAAGTATCTCTCCATTAGCATTTCCATCTCCATCAACAACAGGGCATATCCAGAAAGCAATCAGGAAACTGGAGTGCATTCAAAACACAGCAGAGGAAAAATCATTGATAATTATTGCTTGTTATACAGTTGGGTAATTGCTATACCACTCACACAAAATATGCAAGACCCACTCTTCAGCCAGAAGGTATTTCTACCCATAATTATTTAACTATTTTATATCAAAAATGTAATATTTGTGCATGCAGGGAGGGAAACCTAATTCTCCTCCTTCACCTCCCTAAAATACAGACCATATTCAGTTTCAGGAAGACCTTGCAAAATCATTGAGGAAGATGCAATTAAGTGAGCACGTGTTTAACACAGAGGCAGAAGTCTAACGTAAGAACACAGTTTGCCCCCCCAACTGAAGAAACTCAAGGTACTCTATACAGACGCAACATTGTTCTGTATGATTATTCTTGTTTGGCCTGAATCAGAGCCTTGCCAAATTCAAAGCCAGATTTGCACTCTTCTGCTTTTGATTGGAACACTGACTTTTCATAAATTTCATTTATTACTTGGGCGTATTTTGAAAGCAGGAATGTAACATAAATTTCAGGGGCTTTCTGCTCACAGTGGGAGTATTCTCCTTCTCCTGTTTTTACACCATCTTTAGAAAAACAGGTTTTGCTTTTTCCCTACTTGACTAATGTCACTTTTTGGAGCACTAGAGTAATTTCTGACCTAGGACGTGATAGACACCCTGGCAGAAGATACAAGTGCTTTGTTGTTTTCTTTTTCAGTAACTTTTCTAACGCCATGATCTATTTCTACATGTGGTGCTGTGATACTAGAAAAGTCGTAGGTTAAAGAAGTTACATTCCGTGTTTTGTTCTGTAAGTGAAAACAAAATATGCGTTTTAAACCTACTGTTCTTTCAGTTCATCAGGATGAAAATCTGTTTCATAGTTAAATAACTATATAAAAGTTACCCTCATCATTTTAATTTCTTAAGAATTATACTATTCATACCATGTATAGTATCAAAAATATCAGAGGCTTCAGTCTAGTGAGGAACTGTTACAGTGAACCACAAAATATTCCTTCTTACACACAATCTAATAAAGTTCCAATAAAGAGGTTCCTCTAAAGTGAGGAATAAAGAAATCATTAATAAAGGGTATAAATACCCATAATTCAGTGATTACCTTTGGCCTGTCAAACAGATAGGGAAAAAAATCTCCTAACTAAGCAAACAGGTAAATAATAACAGAATCAAAGCATAACGTTAAATCTATTTCATATCTACAATTTCAAATTGAAGCCTAATAGATAATAAGAAACAACTAAGTCTTATAAAAAGCAAGCATTATGAAACCTCTCCTTTTTCTTTTTTTTTTTTTTTTTTAAATCTAGAGTTAAAACCAGGCCAAATTTGTCAAAAACCTAGCAAGTCAGTAAAGCTGACAGAAACATACATGAAAGCAATAATTGTTAGAAGTTTTGAGGGATAACCTTTAAATACAACTATTTACAGTAGAAAAATGTTTTCAAATCTGATGACTATTAAGTGAATAGAAAGAACATGTCAAGATAATACTATCCATCATCATTTGATTTTGTAATTTCTTACTATTACAGTGCACAGAACAAATATGATAGCTGAAACTTCTAAGGAAATAATGTCTAGTTGTAAATCTATTCACAAAAGTGTAAGCTCTCGAAAAACTATACAAGAAGGGTGGAAGGGGGGTGGGGGGACGGACATGGATCAGGACACGACATTAGCTTTGTCAAATATATTCCATAAATTTATAAAAAAAAACTGCTTTTATCTGTTATCTAGATATTATTATCATAGAAGTAGATGCAGTGTGACTAATTCTGTGGTCTGTATTTCCAGCCTTCCTACTTCAAAACTCAAAGGGTCTCCCAAAAGAATACAAATGCATGCTTTGTTTAATAGTCTTTTTATTAGTGTTTGTCTATATTGTGTAACAAATGTGTTGTTCCAATACACTTGACAGTGGCAAACATATGCAAAAATGAGTTTTTCCTAATCGTGTTTCATGTTTTCCTCAGAAGCATGGACTCCTTTCCTATGAGCCATTGCTTTCATCACATCTGGAGAAACTAATATTCTATTTTCCTGAAACAGTACTTTTATGTCTTACAAAATGCATACAGTAAGTAGTAAGAAATAGTATCTTATAATGAGAATGAAGGACATTCAGCAGAATAATCTGTACACAGTAGCCTTGCAAGATAGGATTGCCCAGACCCTTCTGCTGGAGAAAAGGTAAATACCTGCCTAAGGCATGTGCAGGTTAATGATCTGTAATGACAAGTGGCTGAGCTGCAGGAAACGGTTAAAAGGCTGTGCAGCATTAGAAAGTCCAAAATGGATATAGATAGGTGCTTTCAGAACCATGCTTCTCTAGCAGACACCACAGAGAATAAGGCATCTTGAACCCTAGCAACCCACAAAAGCAGGACTCTGCTTCCATCTCCACCATCCTGCATCACAGCTAGAAACAGATATGAAACTTCAACAGCTATAGGCACCCACATGCAAGGTCTGCACGGAGAAACTACAGTAGCAGCACACCATGGTTACAATGCAAAAAGAAATGTTAAATGCTTGTAAAGGGCAACTCTCTGTTAAAGGGCACTGAGGTGCCCATCTCCTGGCCTGACAGGGAGTCATGTGAGGTGTGCTGCTGTCTAGGACCTCAAGTCCCAGATGTTGCCAAGCATGTGCCACAACTTGTCAAGAGCATGGACTGCTATTTGCTGCTACTCTTTCACATGGGCATGACTGATACCTCAAGCCAAAACCTAGGCTATAGTCAAAGAAGACTATAAAGCCCTGGAGATGCAAGTGAAAAATTTTGGTGCCCAAGTTATGTTTTTTTCTGTTTTACCAATAAGATGAAAAGATATAACCAGAAATAGATATATAATGCACATCAACTTCTGCCTTCATAGCTGGTGCCATCATGAGGGTTTTGACTTCTGAGACAACAGGTCATTTTTTGACTATAGCATGTTAGAGAGGGGTGGGAACCATACATCTAGAAGAGGCAAGGGGATCTCTGGCAGCGGGCTGGCCAGCGGGGTGAGGCGGGCTATAAACTGAAGGACTCGGGGGGAGGGGTCCAAAGTGCCACTGATCATATCATCACATCCAACCAGGGAACACGCAAGGCCAACCAGAGCACCGATACATGTTCCTTAGCTGCCTCCCAAGATGAGGACCAGAAGGCCAGACACCTCAAGCGTGGGCATGGCTACGGTGGATCTTCTTGCATCCCTCCTGGGAAACCCACGTGCTGGATTACCTCTCTGCACTGCCTGTACCCCAGCGCACACAGCCTGGGGAATAAACTGGAAGAACCAGAGATCTGTGTGTGGTCGCAGGGCCATGATCTCGTTGCAGTTACAGGGACACGCTGGGACAGCTCGCACGACTGGAACTCTGCCATGGGTGTCTATGTACCTTTTAGGAAAGACAGGCCAGCGGGGCGAGGTGGTGGAATTGCTCCTCATGTGAGGGAGCAGCTGGAATGTATCGAGCTCCGCCTGGGGGTGGATGCAGAGCGAGTGGAGAGCTTATGGGTAAAGCATTAAGGGGCAGGCCAGCACGGGGGACACCGTTGTGGGTGTTTGCTGCAGGCCACCTGATCAGGGAGAGGAGCTTGATGAGCCCTTCTACAGTTGGAGGTAGCCTCCCAGTCTCAGGCCCTGGTTCTCATGGGGGACTTCAATCTCCCTGGTATCTGCTGGAAAGGCAGCAGAGCTGGGCACACACAGCCCAGGAGGATCCTGCAGAGCACTGATGATAGCTTTGTGATGCAGGTGATAAAGGAGCCAATGAGGCAGGCTACATTTCTTGACCTTGCACTCAAAACAAAGAAGGATTGATTGAGGCTGTGAAGGTTGTGGGCAGCCTTGGCTGCAGTGACCATGAGTGGGTGGAGTTCAGGATCCTGCATGGCAAAGCAGGACAATAAGTAAGATTGCAACAGTGGAGTTCAGGAGAGCTAACTTTGGCCACTTCTAAGACCTGCTTGGAGGAATTCCATGAGTCAGGGCTAGAGAAAGTAGGGTGGTCCAATAAAACTGGCTAGTATTAAATCATCACTTCCTCCAAATTCAAGATCAGTGCATCCCTATGAGTAAGAAATCAAGCAAGAGAGGCAGGAGGCTTGCGTGGAGTAAGGAGCTTCCGGCAAAACTCAAACAGAAGAGAGTTTACAGGATGTGGAAAAAGGGACAGAGCACTTGCGAGGGATATAGGAATGTTGTTAGAACATGCAGGGAGGAGATGAGGAAGGCTAAAAAGTCTTTGGGATTAAATCTGGCAAGGGCGGTCAAGGACAACAAGAAGGGCTTCTTCAAGTACATCAGCAGGAAAGGTATGACTAGGGAAAATGTGGACCTGCTGCTGAATGACATGGGTGCCCTGCTGATGCAGGACACAGAGAAGGCAGAGTTACTGAGTGCTTTCTTCAGTCTTCACTGCCAAGGCTGGCCCTCCAGTTTCCCAGACACTGCAGGCAAGAGGGGACATCTGGAGAAAGGAAGACTTTCCTCGGGTCAAAAAGGATCATGTTAGAGATCATTTAAGCAAACCTGATACTCATAAATCCAGGGGCCCTGATGGGATGCACCTCCGAGTGCCGAGGGAGCTGGCAGATGTTATTGCTGAGCCACTTTCCACCGTCTTTGAAAGGTCATGGAGGACAGAGGAGGTGCCTGAGGACTAGAGGAAAGCCAATGTCACTCCAGTCTTCACAAAGGGCAAGAAGGAACACCCAGGAAACCACAGGCCAGTCAGACACCTCCACCCCTGGAAAGGTGATGGAACTCTGATGGTTGTCATTTTTTCTAAGCATGTGGAGGAAAAGAAGTTATCAGGAGTGGTCAACATGGATTCACCAAGGAGAAATCATGCCTCACCTCCTACAATGGAATGACTGGCTGGGTAGATGAAGGGAGAGCAGTAGATGTTGTTTAGCTTCACCTCAACAAGGCTTTTGACACTGTCTCCCGTAAGTCCCTCACAGGTGAGCTCAGGCAGTGTGGGTCAGGTGAGTGGATGGGGGTGGACTGAGAACTGGCTGGTGGCAGAGCTCAGAGGGTTGTGATCAGTGCTGCAGAGCCTGGCTGGAGGCCTGCGGCTCACGGTGTTCCCCAGGGGTCAGTGCTGGGCCCAGTCCTGTTCAGCTTGTTCACCAGTGACCTGGGTGAAGGGGCAGGGTGTCCCCTCAGCGCGTTGCTGATGGTGCAGAACCGGGAGGAGCGGCTGATGCACCAGAGGCTGCGCTGCCAGTCAGGGAGACCTGGTCAGGAGAGCTGGGGCAGAGGGACCTCATGGAGCTCAACAAAGGCAAGTGCAGGGTCCTGCCCCTGGGGAGGGACAGCCCCAGGCACCAGCACAGGTGGGGTGACCTGCTGGAAGGCAGCTCTGCGGAGAAGGACCTGAGAGTGCTGGTGGGCAGCAAGGTGCCCGTGGGCCAGCAGTGTGCCCTGGTGGCCACGAAGGCCGGTGGGATCCTGGGGGGCATCAGGAGAAGCGTGGCCAGCAGGCCGAGGGAGGTGATCCTGCCCCTCTGCTCTGCCCTGGTGGGGCACATCTGGAGTGCTGTGTCCAGTGCTGGGCTCTCCAGTTCAGGAGACAGGGAACTACTGGAGAGGGCCCAGCGGAGGGCTACGAAGGTGGTGAGGGGACTGGAGCATCTCTCTGATGAGGAAAGGCTGAGGGAGCTTGGGCTGTCTGGCCTGGAAAGGAGAAGACTGAGAGGGGATCTTATCAATGTCTACAAATACCTTAATGGCAAGGGTCTAGAGGATGGAGCCAGGCTTTGTCAATAGTGCCAAGCAACAGCACCAGAGGCAACAGGAACAAACTGCGATACAAGAAGTTCCATCTAAATATGGGGAAAAACTACTCGATCTTGAGTAACAGAGCCCTGGAGTCTCCTTCTCTGGAGACATTCAAAACCCACTCACACATGATTTGTGCAACCTGCTTTGGCAGGGAGTTGGACTGGATGATCTCTAGAGTTCCCTTCCAACCCTGACCAGCCTGTGATTCACATAAAACTTCTGTGTTTTTAGCTTGCTTTTTGTGCTGATCAGAATCTTAAGTCAAGATATTTTCCTCACAAAAATAATACCATTTATTCACTGATTTTAGGAAACTAACCCATATAGTTTATCTTCTGAACAGTGACTGACATTTCTAAACATATTTTTATACTTGTTTTTATACAGTGTGTGTCACAGTAAGCCCAAAGCCTGGCTGAGGGTACTGGCAATTCCCTCATCATGAGGTCAGTTGGTAGTAGTAGCAAAAAGGCTACTACCTTTTGCCCTGTCATAAACCTTTTACTTTAAAAAGAAATTAATCAATGTAACTTTTTTTTTTTTTTTTTAATGAGTACTGTTACAAGGTCTTTGATGCAAACAGGAAATGTATTTTTCTGCCTTGTTTCTAAGGTTCTTTCTCAAGCTCACCAAAATTCTTCAAGTGACCATTGTAGATCTGATGTACTACTATGCCCCTCATGTTTGCTTGAGAGATAAGCATGCCTAAATTTCACTTGTCTCAGAAGAATTGCTAGAGGCCAAACTTTTTTTAGAATAGGACCCTCAACAACAAAGCATAAATGAATCCAAACATGACAAATCACAGAGGTAGAAAGTATCTAATTAACAAATGCAATAATGCCATATGCACTAGGTACCTATCAGGTAGATTTTTTCCATGCACACATGTATTGTAGGGGATGCAGAACTGCTATACATAGAGCTTTCTCTGAATGTTCTTGCAGCAGTCTCTCTCACCGCAGGGGAATCCAGACCTTAACATCATTTGCCACACTATAAAGCATGATATTAGTCCCTTTGGTCTCAAGGGGTATCAGTGATACAAATAGCTCAGATACAATGTCACTTTTTTTTTTTCTTTAGTGTGCAGTAGAAAAATGTGATTTTCCTTTCAGGTTTTCATAAAAATTATCTTCTTTAAAAGCAAATTCCAGTAAGCATAGGTTATTACGCACTACAGTCCTGAAAAATCAGAGAGCATCTATGCAAACACTGCAACAAAGCATACCGTGTGCAGCTGGTGGCAATCAAAGGCCCAATATACCATATCACTGGAGGCACCACTTGTCAGGACTGCCCTATGACAGATGGCATAGAGGAAAAACAGAACATATTTTTTTTTTCTTTAGCAGTTAAAGCACATAGAAAATGGCTTGACACAGAATAAATATAAAAAAAATAAAGTTGTTTGTTTTTTAAAAAAAAAATAAAATATTTTAAACTATCAGCTCAGGATTGCAGTTCCTGGTTCAGTATCATGGTTTTCTAGGTACTGTAACAGGCACTTTGTCAATTAATAGTGGTGAAATAATTTAAAAATTAAGATGAGTAAAATAAGAACACTTTGGGTTAATAGCTTTGAAACTTGTTATAATGAATATTTATATTTTTAGCTCTGAATTAATAAAGTACAAAAATTGTACAAGAAACAACATTTAAAAGTATTATGCAAAAACATTGTCTAGATAATATGTCTCTTGCAAGTATAAATGTATAGGAGAATAGGGCTTATTTGCTATGTAACCAGTATGTTTACAACTTCTTAAGGTATAATAGCTATAAAAGTCAGAGGCCAGAAAACTTGATAGTGGGAGCAGTACAGAAAACTGAATTCTTTCCTGTTCTTGCTAGAGACTTACAGCTAAAGTCACAGTCTTACCTTGGAGCTGAACACAAGCACAGAGATGCCACTGAGATTCAGTACTGCTTGAGTGACATCCAAATCTACAGAGGCATGCAGTCCTGCAGCATGTGAACTTTCATATCACTTAAGTTCCTGAAGCGGGGGACCATTGACAAAAACCTCCTAAATCCCAATGCTCTGCAGCCCTGTCTTCCATTTCTGTCCCTGGAGGATGTTTAAATCAGGTATCACTTGGATTTCAGGGCTCTGCT
Organism: Falco naumanni; assembly: GCF_017639655.2. Taxonomy (NCBI): domain Eukaryota; kingdom Metazoa; phylum Chordata; class Aves; order Falconiformes; family Falconidae; genus Falco; species Falco naumanni. Next base: position 26,890,830 of record NC_054080.1, on the reverse strand, counting down.
TAGTAAATAGTGTCACTTGAACTGTTGACATCTGCTTGAACTGTTACTGTATACCTCCTTCCTGTACATAACTTATGAAGCTGGTCTGTTCTGCTGATTGCTCTGATAGTTGCATTATTCAGTTCAGGTTGGAAAAGACATCCTTTAGAGTTGGACCAGAGATGAACCTAGATTTTCCACTTCCCAGGAAAACAGGCAATTTCTGTTTCAAACCAGAGTACATGAGAATTTGTCACTTAAAACATCTAATTGCACTCCTGGGCAAAACAGGTGATGCATCTTCTTTGCTACAGTATTTTGCAGGAGCTTCTGATAGGTCTTGGAGTATGGAGTCAGCTGGATGGTATGACCTTGTACGTATCAGCAGTAGAAATTTTATTTCTGGCATTGAAATATAAGCATTCATCTGAAAGGCTGGAATACCTTTGCTGGTTCCTTGATATGGGGGTTAAGTGCCTCCCTTTCATCTAGCTCTGAATCTTAGCTGTCTGCTTATAAAATGGGTTTAATAATTCTTGCCTACACACAGAGCATTCTCTGTAAATAATTTTTTGAAGAATTATCAAGATCTCAGGTGTTCTACAGTCTCATATTATCCACCTACTGGATCCAGAGAGCTTGCTTAGTCTGAGTCTGTATTCTAACAAAAAAAACCAGCAGTGGCTTGTTTCGCACTTTACTTCTTGTATTGAACTTGAGTAAACAAGAAACCATATTGGGGCTTCATAAAATTGACAGTGCTCAGAGAGTAAGGTCTTATAAAGTTAGGATTCATAACCACATCAGCTTGCAGTTGTTGACTAGAAACTGACATCACTGGAACATGACCCTATATTGAAGTAAACATAAAGCAACAGTTAAAAACTCAGAGCTCGCTGGCAATAGATATCATAAATGGGTGTTGCTGCAGCCTTTTAACAATCATCTTGAGTAATCAATAAAATATAAACTAAGGCAAGTTCCTCCAAAATAAAAGACCAGTATCTACAGAGTGGGAAGTATGAAGCAGTAGAACTGTGACCAGCTGTTATCCTAGTTACTTGAAGGTCAATAAGACCAGCAATAATGCATCTGAGAACAGGGAAGTTTTAAAAAACATGCAATTCCTCTCTTTGCCCACACTATTATATAAAAATATAATCAACATAGGAAATTTGATGTAAACTCTGTGTAATAAAATAAACTCTCAGTGCTGTTGCCAAGGTTGTCAATTTGTTGACAAAAATTTAAGAATAATGTAAACTCACAATTAAATGGAAAGGATTATGCCTAAGATTTCTCCTAGCAGTGGCCATATTTGCACACTAATTCTCTAGGGAGGTGAGTGATTTGCAAAAGCGTCATTACCCATTATATTCTGCTGTCATTGACATATGTCGGAGTTAGCAGGAACTGAAATTGAAATCTTTTACCATGTAGTTTCGCATATTTAACCTCAAACTTGATCCAAATCTGATTACAGATAACAGAACATGTACTGAACAAAGTATTTTTTTTGATCAGTCTGGAGACTAGACTAATTCAATATTCTCATTCACTGAAAAAACGGAAAAGAAAAAAATTCTACAATGTCTGAACAACTTTCAGCAACAGAAAATGCAAGAACTTGAATTTGTTTACAATATCCCAGACAGCCAAGAACAGAGCTAGAGTAAAGATGTATCACAAAAGAAGAATACAAAATAAGAGACCTGCAACATTTAGCTCTATTTTAAAAAGAAAAATTTAAATAATAAATCCATGTGTTATGTTAGACTTAGTAAACAACAGGACTCCTAATAAAACCTATTCATGTTCATAAGCATAACATTCCCTGTCAAAGATCCTGTCTGTTGAAACATTTACGTGCACAAGTTACTAGCATCCTTTAAAACATATGCTATCTTCATAAAATACTTATGAAAATAAGTGAAATGCATTGATTTCTGTAGTTTCAAGGACATGAGATGAAATTTATATCAGTCAACATTATTTCAGTGTTCTTTAAATGTAAAGCTGAAAATGGAGAGCATAAACTTATCTTACCTGTTGCTCTTTGACTGTTTCTCAAATCTCAGACCTGCTTACACTTACTGAACAGTCTTCTCCCATTTCTTCAAAGAGAAGCTGTTGTACTGAATTATTCTAGTCCAAGGTCTATTTTTATTTAATAATTTAAAGAAACCCACCCCAATTAGCAAAGTTAAAAAACATGCCAACCACAGGGTTAGACTTTTCACTGTAAATGTGCCTGAGATAGTTGCTTCCAGAGATATAAGAAAGAGAAAATATCAGCTGTGAAATATTTCTTACTGTCTAATCAATATTCGGTAACTTAAATTCCAAAGCAAAAATATAACTACTTTCCTGGTGATTAGCCATGCTGGGGAAAAAAAAAAAAAAAAAAAAAAAAGCCTGGTTGAGGATATTGCCTAAAGAAAATGGGCAAAAGTGCTGCAGCTTTCTTTTAATTTTACATGACAACATTTGCTCAGGAAAACACTCAGACTTACATTGTATAAATGGTAAAATATTTATAATTCTGATATTAAAATCATTAATATATGATCAAACCAAAAGAAAATATGCTGTAGTGTTCTTCCCCCAAGAAGTAATTTACCATACCATCACATAACCTTCATTTAGAAACATGTTTGTATTCAATTTGAACCACACCTTCCATTTTCCTTCCGAGAGTTTTTTGCTTTGAATGGTGAATACCAATAATATGTATTCTTTTAAAATACAGTATTTGCAAACAATAAGGTTGAAGCATATAAAGGATTCTTCCTGTTTGCACATAAGAGCTACTTAGAGAGGGACTGGATCTAATGGGAAAGCATTTTGAGAATTTGCTCAAAAGAAAGCCAGATGAGATCAGATTTCTTCTCTCAACGCACAAAGCTAATCTGAAAGGCCAGCTTGTCAGCAAATGTTTAACTACAATGAAATTCATGCCTGCCTACAATACACTAATTGGATATTTCAACATAATTTCAGTATGGGAAATTCCATGTGGTAATCCTATACTAGCCTCACACTAAAAGCTTGCCTGAATACAATTAATAATCTCTGGATATTCAGTGTCAAGCTCTTAGGAAGACTGTCCTGTGGTTGAGGCAAAAAAAAAAAACTTGAAGTTTGGAAGCAGTTCAGAATATATGATGCTGGTATACAAATACTTGCTAGGCCTGTAAAAAAACCAAAGGGGGTGGGGGCAGAACGACAATGACTATTACCACAGAGCAGAATGCAACATGAACTGAATTACCTTCATGAAAATTTAATGCAAATGGCATCGAAGAAAAGCTAAGTTTTATGTGGTCTTGTTCAAAGGAAGCTGGTAAAATGACAATTTATAGAGCATTTTCTCTTTTGTGCTTGCCACAGGATATAGCAGTAAAATGGAGGAAAGGTTTTTCTGCATTATTACTTTTGCAGAATATTTATATGTTTACAACTTGGATATTGTCTTTCAGAGTAGAGTTTTCTTCTTGTTAAGACCGTACCTATTTTCTTGCTTACGTTCCTGTTTCCTTCTTCAGGTGCTCTGCAGCAGACATCAATATTCCAAATCGTCGGCTACTATACACCAATACTTGTAACACTTATTAGGGTTTAATCTGCATTGATTAAATATGGTTGGTTATTTAGACCCTCAGCCAAAATATTTCTTTAAGGAGAGCAATAATACCTAACTTATTCTCCTTTTGCTTGAAGACTTTGAAGATCCCACTTAGCAGTAAAACTGCTGTGTTGTACTATAGAAAGGCAGGATATGAACAAGAACTTTCTCTGCAATGTAGTGTGAAAGGCTGTCTGTGCCATAATGAGGACCTGTCTGTGGAACTTTCAAAGCTATATTCAACATGATGACACAGTTGCTGCATCCACTTTCATCCCATCACAGACAGTCTTGGATTAAAATGGCCATCTACAGATGTAGCGGGCTTACCTTGGCTAGCTGTTAGGTGTCCAGCAAGCCACCCTACCATTCTCCCTCCTTGACTGGAAAGGGTAGAGACAATATGATGAAAGGTTCAGGGGTCAAGATACAGACAGGGAGATCACTCGATTACAATCATGGGCAAAACAGACAACCTAGGGAAAGTAATTTAATTTATTGCTAATCAAAATCAGAGTAAGATAATGAGAAATAAAAAACAAATCTTAAAACAGATTCTCTCCCCACCTCTCCCTTCTTCCTGGTCTCAACTTCACTCCCATCTCTTCTACCTCCATCCAAGCAGCTGAGGAAGATGGGGAATGAGGGTTGTGGTCAGTTCATCACAGGTTGTCTCTGCTGCTCCTCCCTCCTCACACTCTTCCCCTGCTCCAGTGTTGGGTCCCTCTCACAGGATACAGTCCTCCACAAACTTCTCCAATGTGGGTCCTTCCCCCTGGCTGCAGTCTTTCATGAACAGCTCCAGTGCAGGTCCTTTCCATGGGGTACAGCCCTTCAGGAACAGACTGCACCAGCGTGGGTCCATCACAGGATCATAAGTCCTGCCAGCAAACCTGATCCAGTGTGGGCTTCTTTCAGGGCCCACTCCAGCACGGAATCTCCATGAGGTCACAGCCTCCTTCAGGGCACATCCCCATGCTCCACCATGGGCCTCCATGGGCTGAGGGGCACAGCCTGCCCCACCATGGTCTTCACCACAGGCTGCAGGGGAATCTCTGCCCTGGTGCCTGGAGCCCCCCCACCCCTCCTGCGGCGCTGGCCTGGGGGGCTGCAGGCACACTGTTGCTCCCACATATTCTCACTCCTCTACCCCTGCTGCTGTTGCACAGAAGTTTCTACCCCTCCTTAAACACATTATCACAGAGGTGCTACCTGGCATTTGCTCTGTTTGACATGGGGGAAGCCTTTAGCATCTTCTTACAGAAGCAGCCCCTGTACCCCTTCCATTACCAAAAACTTGCCATGTAAACCAAATATATCATTATATCAACTGAACCCCATGAAGATAGCACAGTTGCCACCTTAATCATTCTTGGCTCCTAGTGTGATAGAAAGCATGTGGGATTAATATTGTGTCTTAGGAGGCCTTGCATCTGCTTATAAATTAATCCATCCCCCATTTCTGAACACTTAAACAGGCAGAACAGTGTCTCACTACAAAAGCTGGAAAACATGCAGTTAATAAGCTGGGGAACTGAAAAGAAGGGAGTCTTCATGGCTAAAATCAGCGGAATGTGCTTCCCCACTCCTCCCCCCTCCTCAGCCTGAAAACATCTTCCAGTCTCTGTGACAACACTAACAGAAATGGCCAACAGCCTCGGAAACAAGAAGTTAGTTCAGAAAGATATCAAGAAAAACTGTGGACATGCCTGTCTTTTAATTTGCAATGTTTGTCAGACCAAATACTCTATATGCCATTCTGTAGAAACCAAAGTTTAGTGCTTCAGTACTGCAGTAGCCTAAAAATCTCTGGCTCTTTTCAAATTGAAAGCTTCTCTGTTATTCAGTGCAGTATCCCCTATGGGAGCCTTGTAACTGATGCTATGGTTCATTTGAAGAGATGCTTCCACATATTGAGAAATACCTTAGAAAAATCACAACCAATAAAAGGAAGAAGAGCAGAAATTGAAACAGTAAATATGGAAAATTGATGCTTTGTTGACAATTATTAACTTGTTTTTCATTGGTCAGGAGAGAAATGCCTTCAGATAGCTGTGTAGCATGAAACAAGTTTATTTACATTTGGCTTTTGTCTACATTACAATGCTTGATTTTATTTATTCTGAATATATCAGGATATGGTTTTGCTTCTTTACTTATTAAACACTACCAGTTCCTTGCTGCCCAGACTTTCATCTCTTTAATACAGTCTCCGAAGACTCTTTAGTGAATGTATGTTTGAGGTATCATTCTACTTACAATGAACTGTGTTGAAAAGTATCAAGACTTTAGCACAGAAAGAAATCAATCTAGTGATGCTAAATGGTCTGTGGTCTCACAGGTATAGTCTCATTTGTTAAATTTTTAAGCCTTATAAATGAAATATCCTTTCCTTTTGTAAAGAACTTTAGGTGGAATTAATGTGTAGGACACTTAGAACACTTGTTTTCCAGTCTGCCAACTATATGAACAACTAAAAATAAAGAACATTATTTAGTATATATTAGCTAAATAACTAGCTTATATATATTTTTAGAAGAAAATTAATAATATATCTAACACTTAATCAAGATTTAGGCCTTCTTTTTTGTGGCTTTTTTTCTGCAGACAGGTGTTTGTTCAGCATCTGTGGGAATTATCACAGCTCCCACAGCTCATCTAGCTACCTAAAATTTTCTAATAAATTGTTTCCACGGGGTTGTATTCCTAAGTTTTCTTTCTTGTCTGTCGTGGGCCATCATATCATGCTTGTTTACAACCTATTGGTCATATTCTAAACTTGAAATTTAAAGTCTGAGCTACTAATTAGATTTTCATATCCAGGGGGCAAGCTTTGAACATTGAAAGAAAAAACAGCATTAAAAAAAAAAGAAGTTCTAAACACTTAAGGCGTCTTTCTGAGGTAAAAATAAAGTAATTAACAGAATTTTGTTCCATAAAGTACAACATAAGAGCCAATATACTAATTCTTCTATGAAATAACCACAAAATTTTCTAACTCCGCACACTGATCTCTTGAAATAACGTGAACCTTGTAAGAAATCTCTGCAGCTTAATCCTTCTTTGCACATAGTCTGATTTATAGTCTATTAATTTTCCTGACAAATTTGTACATTTTTTTTTCTTTTTGAGCATTGTTGAACCTTTGATGGGAAGGTGAGATTAACTCTGTTCTACTCTCAACAGGGCTGCTGATTAACCTTCAGCTTCAGTTATCCTCAGATAAATTTACTTAACCTCTACAAAGTTTAAGGGCATGTCTAGCTACACAAGGCTTTGTAGTTCAGAGAAATGCAAGACTTAACTAACCAAGTTCAGTTATAAGAAGCAGTCTAGCCATTTGGTATTGAGTGTCTCCGAGAGTGATTTGCCCAATTGGATGACTCACTGAATCACTGATTTAATTAGTTCGTTATCTTTATAAAACATTAGAGCTACCATTACACTGACTCCATGGGAGTCAGCCACAGGTTACCAGTGACTGTGATCAAAGACACCACCTTCACCAGCTCTCAAAAGGGACAAGTACTTTGACTCCTTCTTTTCTTCCTTCATGTGGAAGGAACTGAGGCCACAGGAAGGAACTGAGGCCACAGGGACATGATCCAGTCTGCCTAAACGTATCTACTAGCATTTGAGACGCTCTAAGTTCCCAAGTTATCTGTGCAGGATAGGCAGAGACAACAGAGGCACACACAACCGGGGCAGGATTGGAGCTGCCTGGAGCGCCCCACTGCTGCAAAGGGCATTACTGACACGTCTGGGCGACCAGCCCTCCTGCCTAGTCCCAGGCAGTGTGATCCACTCAAGGGCATGGTGATCCTTCTTTCTTTGTGAACATCTTGGCACAGCTCTGACTTCACTAGCTTCAGCACCTGCTCAGACCTAAATCTTCATTCTTGTCTCTGCCTTCAGCCTTCTCAGTATGGACTCATAGTTCCCATTTCAGCTTCTGTTCCTGCTCCATTACTATCCCTGCCCTTGCAGCCTCAGAGGTGTTTTCTTTGTTACACTGTAGAGCTGAGTCATAACTTTAAGGTCATGGACTAGATCATGCCAGTAAACATTGACTTTAAGATTATTTTCAATACGAAAGTCACACTCAGATCTGGCAAAGAATTCTCTATGCTGAAAAACATAAAGGTATGTATTTTGATGTTAATTAGCATATTTTATGCAGAACAACTGTCTAAAATTGATTAAGAAATCACTTTCTTGTGATTCATTAATGAGTGTGGTTCATTAAATAAAGTACCGCTTTTTGCCAAGTTTCTTTTGAGACAAGAACTCTGCTTCAATCATGCGTACCATAAATAGGCACAGAGCTAGTACCTTACCCTATACCCCAATATGGAAAAAAATGATTGAGTTAGTTCAGTTCCTAAAGGACAAAGCCAACATATTTTCAGATATCGTGTGTAACAACCTCACATAAGTACTGAAATGAGGAAGCCTAATCCTGGTCTCTTTGTCCAGGCACAGTTCTCTTTTAGTTTTAGTGCCCTGGTTTAGTACTGAAATGAGCATATGAAAAATACTCTTATTATTCAATAATACCAAATCAAAATAGAAAAAAATTCTGGTATAGCGCCTGTGATTCAATTCAAAATTAGGAATTTCATTTAGCCAAGACCTCTCCTGGGGATCCTGAGAACAAACTCTCCAAAGATTATGCTCCTTATTCTTTCCAATTGCTTGTCTTTCACAGTCTCCTAAGAAAATCTGGCCCCAGAATCAGAAAGCTGCAGGGATCAAACAAGCCTTGTGTATTTGCTGTGTCAGCTTAAAGGTTTGAGTACATCATAATGGGTGGACATCCTAAAGGTTCTTTCCAGCCTAAATGATTTTATTTCTTCTGCTATGGAAATGAACCACAATCTTCCACACTGAATAGTTAAATCTCCTAATGAAGTCCCCAAATCCATTGAAATCATGGTGATGTTAGAAGGAAAATTAAGAACCTGTGGAATTACAAGATTGGACATTAACTTAGGTGTAACAATTTACCAACTAAGTCTCTAGTAAAATAGAAGGGAGAAACTGGGTAACCTAGGAGTCTCAAATTTCCCAAAACATCATTAGGCGATAATGTCTCTTTCTCAGTGTATCTTACAACAGCAAAGGGAAACACACTACTAAGTCAGGCAAGGGTTTGAAGTGGATTTTTTTTCCTGTGAACAATGTCTTCATTGTGCAGACATAAATTTATCATTAAAAATTAGAAACAGGAGGTAAAGAGAAAACAAAAGAAGAGAAAAACCATTTGAAATGCTTAAGCAAGAGGTTACTTTCTTTGTCAATTATATTCAGCTTAGTATGGTTTTCATTATCTAGGCAATAAAAGATTTAGAATAAAGGAGTGGTTGTCATGAGTTGGAATACTCTGATTCCATGATATCCAGGACTGTGACTATTTTATGATAACCACATATCCTAGGATAACCTTTTTTGCCACTGCAATGAAATAAAGAATCTTTATAGTATGAGCCAAGTATGTATTTTCCTTATTTGTAAAATTTAAACTGGCAGTTCAGAACGTTTAACAGCAGTTCCAGCTAAGACTTGAGGTTCATGTGGGTTGAACTGCCCACTCACTATGACAATGAAGAAACCAATGCAAACTACACTTCAACCTAGATCGTGTTTTCAGTCTGCTGTAATGAATCCCAGACTGAAATGCATATGCAGGTATGAAAACTCAGAATTACATTATTTCCTTACTCCTTTTGGTATGTATAAGTATATATGTATACATGCAGAAATACATTTGATTATAAGGTGAGTCCACCATTCTTACGTTCCTTTTTCTTAAGATTTCTAAATACTTCACATCCAAGAAATAATAGCAGCATAAAATTACACTGGAAGAATTCAAATGCTGTTCTATAAACCTATTAAGTTCCCTAGTCATACAAATGAAAACTAAATCTCAGCTCCTTAAATTAAAATAATGTGTTGACTTCAAGAACAAACATTTCCAGAAGCTGGCCTTTTGCTCAACCAATGTAATTAAAAAGCTGAACATTCAAGCTGTAAAAAACCTTACTATCTGTAATTGAGGTAGGTTATGGTTTAACAGCTCTAAATTATTAGTTATGAAAAATCCTTTCTAATGGTACACAGAAGTCATATTTTTAGGGGAACATAAATATAATTATAAGGACATCAAGAACTAAGGAATATGAGATGCGAGTATTAGAGACATCTTGAGAGGATAAGTTAATTCAATGTCTAAAATCTTGATTTAATATTTTCTAGGAGAGAAAGAAGTTTCACTAAACTTCCCATCAATTTATCCCCTTATCCCCACCATTTTCTAGAGACTATGATTTACCCAGCAAAAAAAAACCCAAAACAAAACACACAAACCCACCAAAAAACCCCAATGTTTCCAACAGATCAAGTAATGGCACAAAGAATATTACAATAATAATTCTTTTTTTTTTTCATTCATATTCCCAGACTTGCCTAATTTGGCTGCCTTGCCCCAGGAAGCAGAAGGGATTACTACATTCACCTTTGTAAATTTTTGGTTAAGGCCTGGCATACAGTCAAAAAAGTAGATTCAGAAATTGTGCAACTTCTCTGTAGGTGAAGCAGAACTCTACATTAGGACAACAGAAATCTGAATTTGAACATTATCAAATTTCCTTGATCATGATCTCAAGAACATTAGTGGATCCTTCCAGAGAGACTGAGAAGATCAGAAAGGTTAAAAAAAAAAAGCATTATTTAGCGGTAAGTCTTCTTGTTAAAGGCTGCTTACTTGAATAAGACTTAATTTTTTACACTTCATTTTTCAAGCTGCATGTTGTTATTTTTCATTTGTATATAACTGTTAACTCAATTGGTGAGCATTTGGAAACCCAGCAAAGGGATGCAAAAGCCAAACATATGGAAAAATTTATGAGGAATTTTCATAATTTATAATTTTTCATAATTTATGAAAAATATTGATACATAAACAGCAGAATAAAAAAAAGCTTCAGAAATGTCTTTGACACCAACTATAAAGCTAGTAGGAAAAATTGAGTGTTTTCTTCCCACTTTATTGCTAAAAAATCCACTGGTACTTAAAGGTTAGCAATTGAATTGTATATTTCCTTCTATAACACCTTTAATTGCTGTCAAGACCATACAAAGCCATAAATGCACTTAATATTTCAGGCAACAAGATGCAAAATATCAATAGAAATCCTTTAGTTGGTAATCCGTCTCGGGATAACGGATTGTTGAAAGCTTCATTGTTTTCAAAGATTCTTCCATTTGGTAGGAAACTCTGTTTTAAAATCAAGGCACATTTAATCTATCTGTCAAACCTTTTTGTACCAGTAATTGACAGCATGGACATATCATCAATCCAGTATTGCATTGCTGTTTGTATATAGCCTATACCAGCTCATTTAGGTACCCCTCTTGGTTTTTTGTATGCCCCATACTACTGACATCTGGGATGATGGATATGCTTGTAAACAACGTAATTAGTGGTTAGAACTGGAGGAACTTCCCATTCTCTGCAAAACAGTACAGACCTCTGCTAAGTACTGGAAAAGCACACAAAGTTCCATGGAAATTAGTCTGCAAAGAAATCATGTTGAAAAAAAGCTTTGCTGGTCTGGTTCTGAGAGAGAGAGTTGTATCAGAGTTCAAAGAGTAATATGTTAATGCTCACCAGAAGCGTAACAGGAACAGAATTTAAAGGAAGTACAGCAAACACACAGCAATAGCACCTAAAACCACCATAACTGTGGAAGTTCATCAAGTCTGGTTACTTGTTATGTGTGAACAGCATTACCACAAGCAAAGAATTTTATGTTGAAAGACATGCCCAGACTTTCTCCTTATTTCAGCAGTATCACACGGCTATAAATGAAAACTTTCTGCAGCAGTGCGGTGACGGATGATACTTTACGTTTTTTCCATGTTACCACAAAGATGCCACAAATATCTCCTATTTAATCATAAGAGAAAAATTAAATAATCTCAGGACCTGTAATGTGGCTGTTGCTGGCAAATATTGAATTGTAGCTGATAAGCCATAGAATCATTATTGTAAATGTGAAAGCAAATACGCTGGTGGAAACAGGTAAAATATATATTACTGTGAATGTGCTTGCTATCACAGATCATCTCATGATCCATTAAAAAAAAATGAAGTAAAAACAGTAGAAGTAAAAAAAAAACATATCATATGGTCACATGATAGTATCATTGCTGTCTTCTGAATTTTTTTTCTTACTTTTCCCCTTTCTTCAGTAAAAGATGATTCCAGAAGAAGCCTGTGAAAAGCTCATAAAGGCAGATAGTGTTAAAGGCAGTTTCCTTCTCAGTTTAAGAAATCTGATTGTCCAGCCTGAGACAAAAATATCTGGAGATTCACGAGAAGTCATGTGGATAGAAAATGGACTGTAAAAGTTAGAAACATTAATTACTATGGAAACAAACTCAATTTATAACTGTGAAATAGCTCAGATTAGCTATACTAAAGTAGTAATTGAAATTCCTTCTTTAATATTAGTAGCATTCTTACACAAAGTGATTTCTGTTCTATCAAGTCCTGTTAAGCAAAATATTTTTGGTTAAGTTTTTAGTTCTACATTAGGAAAAAAAACATAAGCTATTAAATATGTCATATAGCTTGAAGAATAATCCTGTTTATGAGGCTTCAAGTATGTTAATTTTTATATGTGTTCAAATGCAGTTTTTGTCTCCAGTTTCTTGAAACCTTTCTCCAATTCTCCTTTATTCACTTAAAAAAAAAAAATATAATAGTGCTAATATAAAATGAAAGTGTTGGTGACACATTCTTTCATGAATTAGTGTATCCTCTGCAATAAAATGTTCTGTGAGTCTGCTCCAATTTAAGAGAATAATTCAGTAGCCTTTTGTAATGGTTTGGACTGTGTCTAAGAGCTTTTTTCAATGAGTTTTTCAATAATATAATAAGCTGCAATGCATTGGCTTGTGGCAATATTTCACTAAATGTATGTGATTCAAAGTGAACTTACAGCATTTTATTGAAACAGGAAAAGGGTGAATTTTACAGGCTTTGCTTTATTAGTAGCAATTTTCATCTAGCTTCACTGGCCACATGGGGATCCATCTGCTGAAATTAGTCTTCGAAGGGTAAAGCCACAGCCCAGCCTGTCTAGCTGTATTAAGGTAACAGACTACAAAAAGCGCTGGAGAAATTTCCACTTCAGAGCTGGTGAACGGTAAAAGAATGTGTCTGCTGTTGGCAGAATCAATCCTTTGTCTCTTGACATGTCATATAAAGTCTATGCAGCAAAATGAATGTGTCACTGTAGCACAGCACTGCTGGTTTAGCACCGTGAAGTGCTGTGGTGTGTTTCTGTGTGTACTGGTATTCAGGAAACTAATTCCTCCAGGATCACTAGCTTCATACACTGCTTGCAGGTGCATAGTGACACCTTGCTGATTCTTCTTCAGTTTAGTTGGTGTTCCAGCTAGCTAGAGAAAGCTGTCACAAATGCACTGCTCAACCCTTCCTGCTGCTAGCAAGGAAGTTCCCTTGAAAATTTTGTACAGAAACCTTAATATGGCTTAGCTTTGGGTAAGGTTTGCTTAATCTTGCTTGCATTTCAATTTGAGGCTTCAGAAGAAGAAAGGCCTTAAATCTGTGCCTTAAACTGTCAATTATGTAAAACTTAAAATGCATTAAGACTTTAAATGCTAACACATCATACTATTTGCACAGTGTTCTTGTTTTCTTTTACAACATAGAGGGCAGGTGTCACTGCATCATTCTGATCAGTACAAGTATTTGTGCAACCCATCCTGTAAATTTATCTCCTGAAAATCCTACAAGTCCTTAGTTGTGTCATTGCATTTATTATGGACTTAAAAGTGACCCTAACACTAAAGGAAGTACTGGTGAGATTGATCGCAGACTTTCTACTGTGGCAGCAGTATTGTCTGCAGAGCTCCAGTATGACACTAAGAAACATTCCTGAAATAAGTAAAATTAAAAACAAAAGTAAATGCAAACAAAGGTACCTGAGAAGACACCAGACAAAAAAAAAAGGACTATGTTCAGGAAATGAATATGTTATATTTTCAGATTTGCATATCTGAGCAAAGTTAGAAAATGCAGATAGGAACTGCAAGCCAAAATCGCCATGTCAGTGAAGCTGTGATGAATTCTTCCCAGGTTTTACAACTGCATCACTCTATAAAGAACCCTCAAGTAAGAAAAATTAAATATATAGATGGAGTAACTCATCCACCCCCACATGAATTCATCCTTAATAATCCACTGAAACTCATAAAACATAAACCACATCAATCCCCCTCAGTATATAACTAGTTATTAAATGCAAACCCCAATATACCATAAAACTAAAAAGAAAATGGGAAAATTACACTAGCAATGTACTGTGAATGTGAATGTTATAACATATGGAGGACAAGTTTATAAAACAGCAAGACATGCAGATCTAAAATTAACACACTTGAAGATCCTGTGGAGATTGTACTGGACCTCAGAAAAGAGATACGAATTATGTTTAAGAGCCTCTTATGAATTTTGGGGACATAAAAAATAAACAACATGTTCCTGCAGTGCACTTAAAGGTCCTGATTTTGGTGACACTGCAGTTTGAATTCCTTGCAAAATGTTCCTGGCATTCCTTTCTCCTTGTTGCTTTTGGTGCTTTGGGAGAAGCTTTTCTATCCCATGTTGAAAAGACTACTTTGTGAACATGTTCCCCAGAACAAGAGAACTATTCCAATAGTAGTGTCCTCCTTTGCACCAATTTAACAGATGTATAAGTACAATAAAATTAATGTGTTTGTTTATAGAAGTTTTTAATCCTTCTAGGTTGGTAGATGATGCTGCTTGCTTGCAGTGATGAATGGAAAGAACACTTTATAATCACAGCATATAATGTATTTAACATAACTCACATTCATGTGAAAATTCAAGTGGCTACTCAAAACAAATTAGGAAAAAAAAAAAAAAAGAAGAAGAAGAAAACAAGAAATAGCAAAGGTCATCCTGATTGATACCTGAATCCATAATTTTGTCTGAAATTCGGAATAACCTTTTTTCACAGTTGGCAGAAAGCCCTGTTATGATCTTGAGTTTACAGGAGAAAGCTCAGACAGTTTGAAGACTGCTTCTAAAGTCTGAAGTCAACTGTCCAGTGATGTTCTTTGTCTGTCCTCATACAATTCCTGTTGCACTGCATTCCCTAAACTGTGTGACAACTTTCAAAAAAGTATGCCAGAATTTCACGGCTGCATGGGGTGTTACTCATAAGTTTTACAAAATGACAGCTCCCACACTCCAACTTTTTACGAATTTTAACAAAGCAGCTCCTTTCATAAGTATTACAGCTGCTGCAAATAACACCATTTGTACTAGAGCTCAATTACGTAGCTGTTAGGCTGTGCCCACTTTTTCTTAGCCTTATAATGAAGGTCTGCAGAGCAACTAATCCACACAATAAATTTTAGCTGCAGTCGGTTTGTCCTCCTGCCATGCTCCTGTTTCCCTCATTATTTTTTTGAGCTGCATGAGTGAGCTGTTTGCAGCAACACTCAAACACCCTGAATACCAGGTGATCAAAGGAGCTAACCAGAGGGGAACATTTTATTCTCACATGTTTGCAGACAGGCAAAGAGCAAGAGCACAAGGCCTTACCACATCACCTTCTTCACAACAGGACATGTTTGCAGGTGTTGAAACAACACTGGTGTTAGCACCATTTCCTTCTTGCTGCACACTGAGCTTACTTCTGTACTCCAAGCTGGAGTTCACTTGGATGTTCCCATGCTGTTTCATCTCTCATCACTGCTTAGTTTAGCTTCTAGCTAGCCCCTCATGCTGCTGAGCATCTGTTGTTCACCTTTTGTACTGAAAATTGTAACTTCAGTGATTTTTGCTAAGGTCAGTCACGATTTCACATTCAGGCAATTACATTTCAGAAATTCTTTTTCCGAAATTTCAGTGACTGAAAGAACATTGTTTTTTCTAATGAGTTTGCATTGGTTACAGTTTACTGAGCTATGGAAAGAAACATTTTTTACAAGTGTTTTCCTCTCCAAAAAATTAAGTTCTTGGGTGACCTGACATTTTGGGGTTTATAAATAAGGGTTAAAGTCAGTAACATTTTAATCCAGGGAAAAAAAAAAAAAAAAAAAAAAACAGTACTCACTCATTTAAACCATTCATATCACCGCTTTCCAAATTTCTTTGGTAGGAATGTGCTAATTATAATCTTAAGGAGACTAAGCATTCCTTGTAAAGATCCCAGTGCTTTCATTAAATTTGTTTGGATGGAAGTTAGGGTGTTCTCCCTGAACTGACTACACAGTCATTGATTTTAAGAGTGGCATTTCATTTTGTTAGTTTTAGAAATGCTCCCAGACAAAAAGAAATATATATGTCAACCAAAACTTATTATTTTCTTCAGCTAAAAAAAAAAAAAAAAAAAAAAAAAAAAAATTAAATTTGCTTAATCTAAAACTATTTTATTTCTTCAGCCAACTGGAAAAATCAATGATTCAAGCAGGAGCTCTCTAGTTTAGCTGAAGGGGACTGAAAAACACCCACTCACCAGAAAATGTGAATGACATATTTTTAATTCCCTAAATTGTTGCTAATGGGCTGACACTCATTGTTTAAAATAAAAGCCAGCTTCCTTGACTACCCAGTGTTAAAAATTCTCCTATATACTGTGGCATATTTTTTGCTAATGCTACTAACTAAATAAAACAATACATGAGGAAAATCTGATCAGCACTGTTATCTAACTGGTGTATTCACTGTTATATCTGTGAATTTCTGGTACAGCTAATGTGCAGATTTTAGATTAATCCACAATAATGTATTAATAGAATTACGTTGTCTGTTATCAAGTCAGTGTAAAGCTAAGGTGGTCTGTCAAGACGGCAACTTGAGAACTTAAAATGCAGAGGAAGGAAACTCCATAAACTATGTAAGTACATGGAGAAAAAAAATCCTCTCTCTTCCAACTCCATAGACAGTACACCAGTAATAGGACTGAATAAGGAACATGGTTGTTTTGCCAACTGCATGTGATAGTCTCACTACTTTGCCTTTAAATTGCCATTTAACAATGAGAACTGGCTTGTAATGAGCTGGCAGGGGTCAGTGGTTGTTTGACACTAGTACGGTCTGGTCGTTTCTGAGTTGCCTCTCCGATCTCCTCCTGAGGAAGAGCAATTAAGGGTCACTGCTTTCTCAGACCTGTGCCTACACTCACCCACAATAACTGCAGTTGTCTACAGAATGGAAATTAACTGGTCTTCGTACAGCTTCACACTCCTATCAGTTAGTATATGTTTTACCAAATGATCAAAATACAACTAAAAAGAAGTCCCTCTTTATGAGCCAAGATCTTTTCCTCCTGCTTCACTGACAATAACAATATAACCTAGCAGAATCCAGCCTCAGATAAGAGCTTGCTATCCAAATAAATTTTCAGGCTTATTTTACAGAAGTTAAAAATCACCTGCAATTTATACCTGCTGATTTGCAATGGCTGGGTTTGTTACTTTACAGAATCAATCTTATCATTATGGAGACAAAGCTGTCCATGTGGCACATGTTCAGGAAAGGAACATTAATACTGATGGAGTGCTGCTACAATCATAACCAAGGACATCTACGTTACTCCAAAATCATTTGCATTTGGTAACAAAACCAAGAACAAATAATGAAGTCCTGAATCATTCAACAAAGGTAAATGAAACAAAAGATACATAGCAATTGCTATTAAAAATCAAGGAGCTGTTTAACTCATGATGGGTCTGATTCCCTTGATGTAGGCTCATAACTACCAGCTTCAAAGTTACACATATACAAAATATAGTTGCTACTATAATAATCATGTGTTTAGAAATTATGCAGTAGCATATGTAATGCCAATGGAACTTGCTTTGTTATTCAGCTTGTACGGAAGTAGATGCTCTTTCATACGGCATAGCTCCATCTGTACATATGTACCACAACATGTATATGAGCTCCCTATACATTGTAGTATTAAATTCTGGAGTATTCCGTTTCTATCTTCGTGTTTCTCTGGGGCAGAAAGACACGCCTAGCTCCATTTTACATGAATAGAGCTATATGTCCTACGTTGTCTTGGTCAGCTTTATCTGAGTATCGTTCAGCCAGCTGCTCTAAAATGTCTGTAGGGTGTATTTTGAGTTCTGTCATTTTTTGTCCTGCTCTATTTGTCTTTTTCTCCAAACACCAATTTTCCGCCGGGAACTAACCTCTTGCAAACTGGAGCTAGAATATACCTAATAGCAGGAAGAAGAAAACTTTAATGTTTTAAGGAAACCATGCTTGAGACATGGGCTGAAACCTGAGCCAGAAGAACAGAAAAGATGCCTACAGAGTTAATATCCAGAAAGAGGTATAAGGTACAGCAGTCCTCCAAATCACAATGTCTTACTTTTAGGTAGCTGGCTTTTGCTCCAAACCTAGATTTAGAAATAAGAGAGAGTGATAGCTCACAATTACATCACAGACTAGTAAAACTAGTGCTGTGCCCACTTTTATGTAACAGTTGTATTTATATGAAAGATCCTGTCTCCTGCCTGGCTTAGAATGTGTGTGGGGCAACCACTAGGATTTGCATATGGCTACCAGGGTAGATAAATTTTTCCATAGCAGCCTCTTAGATGGGGCATGTAGGGTAGCAAAAGGCTTACTTGAAAGCCTGATTAAACTTAAGTGAGTTTGGGTGCTGGCAAGGCCAGCCATGAAAAGACTGACTTAGGAAGGAGTAAATTATTTTAGTGTTTTGCTGCAGAAACCTCAGCTGGTTTAAGGATTACATGGGAGTCTTAGGATCATTCTCTTAGACTGATTCCAGTATCCTTTTCTAGAACTACCCTAAGTGGTTTTACTCAAAGTCATGTTGGACTTTATACTGTGGATTGGTATTTACAAAGTTTAAAGCTATTACTATAGATGCCTTCATTGTCCTTGTTTAAAGATAAAAGGTCTTATCACTCATTTATAAATTGCATAGTTGATCCCATAATCATGGAATGGAAGAAGCCCTGCAGACAGACTAAACAGGTATGTCCTATTTTACTGATTAGTTTTCTTAGAACATACTGTTGCAAAGAACATACATACTCATTCCAGCTACTTCATCTACATTTAAAGATGGCTTCTGACAAGTTGTGCTTTGTTACTAGAAGAAATACTGAGAGAGGAAAGAGTTCATCAGGGGTTCATTTCCTTTTGTGTACAAGTCTTTTGCAACTACAGAACACAAGAGCACTCATGGAGTCCTGCCAAGTCAAGGGGGGATTGGCAGCTAACACCACCGCAACCACATTTTGAGTAGCCATGTCACCACTCATAACTCCCACCAGCTAGCAGATTGGTGGGTAGCCTACCCGACACATTGTGAAAAGGGAACACAAGATTCCTTATCCTTCTTTGTTTGCCATGTACCTCTGCTTACTGCAGTGATGACCTGTGTGTTCTGAGTGCACATCTAAGGTTTTGTTCCCTCTGCATAGGAACAGAAAGAGATCTTACAGCAGGAGAAACTGATATGGTCATGCATAAGGTCAGGCATCATAATTTTACGTGACGTTAGCTGTTCAGTGAAGACTAGCAGCCGCAGTAAGAAGCAAACGCAGCAGGTATAATTTGCATTTCTGGAAGATGTTTTTTAGAGATGCACTTTAGCAAGTGTCTGCAGCACCTTTCAATATGATCAAAGAATTTCGAGCTGAGATTTAAGGCAGGACTATATATAATGCATTATCAGGATTAGTTTCTTAGTATTCTTTTCATGACCAAGCAGTCTCTAAGAAGTTACATAAATTCTAAAGCTAACAGTTTTCAAATTAGTCTACTAGTGGTTTCAGCATTTATACCTCCATAGAGCAGTTTAAGCCTTTATGCCACCCCAATTGTTATTTAAGATGATTTGAAAGTTTTTGCCATTTGAAAAATCTGAGGTGGTTTAGGCAATCATGGCACCAGAGGACTTAATGTGCCTTAAAATCATACACTACTCTGAGGATTTTAGGCAATTTAAGCACTTATGCCATCATAAAACAATTTAAGTGCTCAGACTATCTTGAACGTTTAGTGTGGTCTAAAAGTTCATACTACATCATCTAGGAATGGTTTGAGCAGTCAATTCTATGTCAGAATACTTTTTGAGTATAATTTGTAAATTATCTAAATATTTTCTAACTGTAACATTGCCTAATAACTTACATAAAAATTCACAGCAATTAAAGTACTCTTAAATCATCATCATCATCATCACAGAGTTAGTTCAAGCCAATATTAACATGCTACCACTGCTGACCAGCACCATTCTCTGAAAACACAACACAAGTTTTACTTTCTAAACACAGCTAGATTTCTGAAATCAGGGACTTAGCTGCTAGCAGACCTATTTTAGTCAAGATGCATCTAAAGTTTTCAGCATTGGTCATAAAAGTCATCAAATAAAACATGCTAGCCACTTTTATGTACCTTAAAATAATGCAATCAGTAATACTTAGTGCTTCTAAAATATTTCCAACTTTGATTGGAATGAGTATTTTTAATTTCTAGCACACAAATAGAGATCATTTTTTTCAAGGAAAACAATATATGCTTCAAAAATCATCTATGTCCAGTGTTCTAAGAAAAGTCAGAATGATACAGTGTCACACTAGTCAGTTTCCATCATTGTTGCCATCCGAATAATGAAGTACAGTGCAAAAAATGTTATCTAATAACATAGGCTAGCATTTTTTGTAGATGGTGCAGATCTAAAAATTGCTATAGTTAATACTGTTGTCTGTATGTGACTTCTGGATATTCAAGGTGATTTCACTGCTTTCTGCTGCGTATGTGCAGGGAACACTGTAAAATTTGAATTATTTTTTACCCAGCTCCTACTAGATGAGCAACCGCTTCAAATAAAAGCATAAAATCTTGACAATGTCAGCCTTACTGGCCACATGATGGTGGGATACAAAAATGAACTCGGTGGAGAGAGCATTTCTTTCTCTCAGCTGTGTTAGTGCCTCTATGTGGTAGGAATGGCAAACACTGAAACAGTACAGCAAACTTGCAGCATTTCAGCAGTTGACTGAAATAAACCAAGAATATTGAGGTTGGTTAGAATTTGCAGAGTATTTCAGTCCCATGTATTACTCATCTACTTCCCAAGTGCCTGAAGTAGGCATTTTCTTTCACCTTTATATGTAAAACCTTTTTGTGTTGCCAAATATAAATAAAAGTATTAATAATATCCTGATACTTGTTCAGACACTAGTCTTTCTTTGAAGACTAGTGCCTAAAAAATTTCCTTAGATCTAGAATGGAAAGTACTAAGCTATGCTGGGAAAATTAACTTAACCGAAGCTCCCATCACAAAAAGGAATCCAGTGCTGCTTCTATACAGCTCATTCCCTGTTCTCTTCTTACCATCTCCCACCAATTGCCAGATGCCTATAATAGTATTTCTGTATACATACACATTAAGCAACGTTGTCTTATTATGCTTTATTTTTTATTTATGCTAATGAAACAAAGTCACTCTAGCAAAGAACAGAATATTTACAATTCTCATGGCTAAACAACTTCTGTAGAAATCTTAGTCAGTCAGGGTCCTGAACAAGCCTCTAAGTCTTACTGGGAAGGTGCATTCATACACACAGACAAATACCTTACCAGATTAAAAATTCTGTCCCTATTAAAATTACATGGGATGCACTCTGGGCAGACTTAATTGGTATTGATATGGGAGAAGCAGCATCTATGTAAGACTCCACAATTAGTTGTGCAGATCTGTTCAGTCTCCTTTACAAGTGCAGGTCTGTGAATAGGTTCAGCAAGCTAAACCTTAAAAGTGATTCAGATGAGATTCAGGCATTATTCTTTAATTATTTTAAAAACTGAAGTCTGTAGTGGGAGAAAAAAGGCAATGCTGAGCTAATCACACTCTTACTCTAGTCTCATAGGGAGACTTCACTGGTGAGTTTCCCAAAAAGGATGACATAGCTGTCATGAGTTCATGATTCTCACAATGCATTTCTTTTCCTCTTCATTAATCTGTCACTAATTCAGTCTGTGAAGGCTGTGTCATAATCATATCTTGCATTTCTCCCCATTACTGTGGAATAAATTATAACATTTTTCATTTCAGAAAGACTCCACTATTATTTCTGCTGTTGTTAACAAGTTCATAAGCTAGAGCTCTCAGTCCTTCCAGCCCCTCCCCTAACTTACAGCCATTTCTTAAAAACAGAAAAAAATTTACACAGAAAATAGTTAAAGCATTATACCATCCCTCATCACAACTTTTAAAAAGTTGCTAGTTACTGGGTTTAGGAAAATAATTATTGTTTTGCATGACATTGTTTCTTTCATAGTTGTATTTCAACCTATTTTCAAAAAAAAAAAAAAAAAAAAAAAGCTGTTCATAATGAAAATTAAAACCTGAAAAATGATTTGATCTAAACTAACAAAAAGACAGATCTCTAGCTTGGTGCAGAACTATTGTTAAAGCTAAAATGAAAATGAAGCCACTTCTGAGACTGGCTTGCTCAAAAGATTAATAATATCAGACAGTTTAGCACAGAAATCTTTTCATATTCATTGACAGTTGTCAAAATTGTTACCATCTGGTGAGTGCTTCCCATCTGAAATAAAATGGATCTGGTGGTCTCAGCTGAAATAAAATGGATCTGGTAGTCTCAGTCCTCTTTTCAGGACACCCTAACCCACTTTACTAAATCTAACTGCATTTGACACTGGATGACAAAAGGGCCAAATCTTGAATATTTAAACAGTCAAATGAACTTTTTACTCCAAAAAGTACCTCCTGAACTCAGATGTGTGTTGTCCATTGGAAGTTTGCAGAATCACTCACTAAACCGAGGCTGTTGCTGGTGAAAATGGCCTTTTATTCTCCAGGACCAATACTCTAAAACTGAAATACTACATATAATGTGACAGTGAAGTTATCCTAGAGTACTAAGGTTTATGTCATCTATAAAGTAATGATGCTGACATTTTAAATATGTTCTCCAGGCACTCAGTGAAACTGGATTCCATTCATACATTTCCAATCTGTGATCTTCAAATTAATTTTGCAATTACAAGGAGCAAATCTGCCCATCCTAGACACATAGTCTCAAATACCAGAATACTTGGGATGTTATTGACAGCAGAAATTTTAACTGTACCTCAATCTACAGTTCATTTCCTGATTTGTTTGACTGCCTAGAATTGTCCTGGGTAATCCTGGGATATGTCTATGTTATGTCTACATTAATTAAGTGGAAAAGGAGCTGATCATTAGGTTGAAGCAGCTGGTGCTTGGCCCCCACAACTACATTATTTTCAGCTCAGGCCTTTTTCTTCAGACACATTTAGTCTGGTCTCCTGGTATAGCACACCACATTAAGTGTAGCGATGATGTCCAAAAAACCAGCTAAACCCTAAAATTCCAGTGAAAAGTTGGAACACATCTGGTGCACATATGGACTGAAGTTTACAGTTTCTTTTTTTTTTTTTTTTTTTTTTGTAAAGAAAACTACTTAATGCATGCCTAAGTTCTGTGAACTGAACCAGCTCTCAGTAACTGGAAATGATTGAGAGATTTCCTTCAAACTCCACTACTGCTCCAAATCAACAGGTAGATCTAAGTGATGCAATAAATGGAGTCAGAAAACCAGCAAAACTAAAAATAAAGTAGCTTCCTGCATTCTGGAACTGTAGCAAAAAAGTTGTTTCTACCTTCTGCTTTAAGCAGTCAGCTATCACAAGAGAAATTCTGTACATCTGTTCACTATTAGCTTGGGTAGCTGCTTTAGCCCCAAACACTTCCTCACAGGGTATACAACTGATCATTAATGTAATACTTTCCTTTTGAAGAGGACGTAGATGTTCTAAAGAGATGTGTTTTTTCTACTACTCTAAAATCTCTCACAGTACAGTGCCTCTAGGGTAAATGTCTCCTTTCCTGTGCTGCTTTTGTTTTCAGTGTGCAAATCTACAGAGGAAACTGTACCTTCACCTTAGTTTAACAAATTCATACACAAACAAAATTTGCCTTTTATTTGGCTTTGCAACCAGGTGAAGGTTCATTTCTAAAAATGAAGACCTAGAGCTGTAACTTGCTATTAGTAGGTCATGCTGCCCAGAATGTCTTTGTTCTGAAAGATGATTAAGCAAACACAAAATACAATTATTCCAGGTAGTTTCTGAACTTGCTATGATTTCTTACCTTGGTAAAGCTGGTGTGATAACATGAATATGATTTTTTAATCCTCATTTAGTCATTGCATTTATTTATTTTGATTTCAGAAATACAGTCAACTCTTCCACAGCAGAATGCTAGCAGAGTCCTATATCCACTGTGTATCATCATCAACATATATTTTTCAATAAACACTGTTTCATTGCTACCACTGCAATTACATTGTAGTCTGCTTCTGACCTGCAAGTTTAGATGGGTAGCCTTGATGGGTCATATTTTGATTACTGTGCCTTATCTATTTATACAAGGGATAAGTGAAACATATCTCTTTGACTTCTTGACACATCTGTAGCTGTTGTCTGATGTTTCATTAAAAACAGAAATATTGGTATATAAATTATAAGCACGTAACAAACCTACAAGTATCCATCCATCCCCAGATCTACCACCACAACATGCAAGTAGAGACACTACAAGAAGTCTCCAGCATGAACATCTGAAAAAGAATAGGATCAACAGGGTTTCTCCAGGCTACAGCTTTGTTCAGACTATAAATGTCTGATGGTAACATCAGCAGAAGGCAGTCCCAGAACTCGAGCTGCTTGCCACTCCTGGAGCTCCAGCATAGAAGGGGAATCATGCTGTGATTATTGCTGAAAGCTGTTTTCTTACCTGACATTATGTCAGATAAGCACCTGGAGCTAATTTGCCTCCTGCCATGCCCTTCCAGTTGTGTAGCTGAGCAACATGACATTCTAACGGACCCCAAAGTTTCCCTCTCTCCATTTCACATTGATGTTCTGTACCAAAACCATGGCTTTCAGTATCTGATATTACTTTTGTTCACACCTATCCTTCCCACAAAAAGAAGTTTGCTCTAACACTTTGTTTTTCTGTTGCAATAGTACACTTTCTCCAATTTCCTCTTGTTTTACATACTGTAAGTATCCTGCTACTGATAGCTTCTGTTATTGACAGATTAATAACTGTGGAATTGTGGAAACACTGAACAAATAGAAGACCATTTTGACTTCCTTTAATTAAACGTTGTCCTGGTTTCACCTGGGATAGAGTTAATTTTCTTCTTAGTAGCTGTTACAATGCTGTGTTTTGGAATTGGTATAAGAATAATCTTGATAATACACTGATGTTTTAGGAGTTGCTGAATAGTGGTTGCCCTAACTCAAGCACATTCCCATGCTCTGCCAGTGTGCACAAGAAGCCAGGAGGGAGCAGAGCCAGGACAGCTGCCTGAACTAGCCAAAGGGACAATCCATACCATGGAATGCCATGCTCAGTATATAAACTAAAGGGAATTGGCTGGGACCTGTCAATCACTGCCTAGGGACTGGCTGGACATCGGTCAGCAGGTGGTGGGCAATTATATTGTACATCACTTGGTTTTGGGGGTGGTTTTTTGGTGGGCTTGGGTTGGGTTGGGTTGGGGAGAGGGGTGTCATTGGTGAGATTTTGGGGCTTTTGGGGGGCAGGTGGGGGGCGAGGGCCCCTCCTCAGATTTTATTCCTCTCTCTTTCCTCTTCGTTACAATTGTTACTGTTGTTGTTGTTACTATTATTATTAATTTTATTTTAATTATTAAAGTCCTTATCTCAGCCTACAGGTTTTACTTTCTTCTGATTCTCCTCTTCATCCCACTGGGAGCTGGAGGGAGGGGAGTGAAAGAGTGGGTGTGTGGTACTTAGTTGCTGGCAAACATCTTTCTATACATTTGTTTTCTCATTGGTTTTAATAAAAAAAGGTGCTATAATTTTGATCTCTGAGGAAGACCACCATCTTGCAAGCCTGCATATGTTTATGTAAACGTCCTGTCCATTAAAGTTAACATATGCATTTAAACTGAAATCTTGACATAAAACACATTAGTGTTCTCAAGACCAAGATCACTGTTTGCTGTTCTCTGCTTCTCAGCCTCTTTTCATGGACTGAATGACTAACGCTGAAGTAGGAGAACAGTGTAAAGCCTGGGATGCCTTTGCTTCCAGATGTGCAGTCCTCTAGCAGAGGCTTTGTGAAGACCTGACTGGGCGCCAAAAAGACAAACCATTCCAACTAGACACCTCTGTTCCGCATTGACAATAGAAACACCCCATTGACACAGAGACAGTATGACAGACACTGCATCTTGCTGTTCCTCTTCACTAGATCACTTGTCTTGGTTTTGGTGAATCACAGCTGCATGACAGTCATCCAAAGTATACTGACTCCTCGCTGTAAACTTGTGTCCGCAGCAAACAGCTTTGGACTGACAGGTCTTTCATAGGAAGAAAGAGGATGAAAATACATGAGTATATTAGACAAACCTCAGCTCTATTTTCTCTGAAAAACTGTGTGAAAATTATGATATAAAGCTATGACAAGCAGAGGATCTGAGACACAACATTGTCAGTCATTTTGTACTTTTTCTGTTATATGCAGTAGTCTGTGGTTATGTACTGTTACTTGTGATACGGTATTATCAGGGAAATTAATTATGCCATGTATTTTATGCGCAGAATCAACCTGTATTACCTTGCCTCTCGTTCTTTGTTGTAACTAGTACTGCAAATATATTCTCATTCAGAAACTCTTTGTAAGAACTTGCAAACTGAGCCCAAGAGTAGCAACAGTAAATTGTTAATTGCTTTTCTAAATGACATATAATAAGGAGGAATTTTATTTCTTTTCTGCTAAAATAAAATAAAAAAAAAATCCTTGCAACTAAAGAGTTGTTAACCCAGTACTGAAAGAGTTCTTGTTTAATGAAAGAATTCTTTGTTCATTGTCTTCTTCTTCCATATGCCAATGTAAAAATCTGTATTTCAATACAGGTCTGACAGAAGTCTTTGTACTGTACACTGTCTGTCATTCCAGCTATCCTTAAGAGCCACAAAACAATAAGGAAGATTAATTTGTCAGTCTACAGATGAAAAAAAGATATTGTGTTTAAAATAAGGTCGAGGCAATTGTTTTTTCAAAAACTGAAATATGCTGTAAGAAAACTATTAGTCACTGGAAAGAAATTTTCATCATTGTTTCTATTTTTATTATTATTTACAAAATTTCATAAAGCAATCCAATACAAAAAAATCATGAGAAAATGAGACTCATTAACCTGAATTACTTGCATTATACACAACTGTGGCATTGTTGAACTAGTTCTTTTTATGCTTTGGTGTTCATTTACAGGTAATCAACATTCCTGTGGAAAGCTTGACTGAAAAAATGCCTTAGGAATTAAAGCGAAGTATATAGTACGCTGTGATGGTAGGGACTGTACTTCACAGAGCAATCCTCTGTATATTGAACTGTAAAGTTAAAAGGTAGTTTCCAACTATGTGCTATTGTAATTACACTATCAGATATTTTCAGAGAACATACCATAGCTAAGTATAATGGATAAGAGGTAGCAAATTAATTAGTTATCTAGCTTTTCAATCACAAGGGAAGTCCTGTTCTTCACGCTGTCTTTTCTGGCATGCTAACCTTGTGTTTGTATCACTTTTGGCTATGTTACTGCAAGTATCAGGACAGGCACACAAAATGACAGTTTGACAGGTCATCTTGATATCTCCCCTCTATTACAAAGCAAACTGTTCCTTAAGGGGCAAATCAAGAATAGAAGTAACTGGGGCAGCCTTGTTGTGAATTTCCCAGCACCAAATCTGTGAAAAATTCAGGCTCTACTTTCACAAACAAATCATCCTCTGAGTCAGCTGCAGTTTGTAGTAGCACATAAATAGAATTCACATATGTACACACTGCAACCAAACATAAAAGAGTTTTAAATCTTTCCCTGGCAGATTAATTCAGTCACAGTGTCTGATATTTCAGTGAATTATGCTTACTAATGCTCATACTTATAGTTTTAATAACAATAACACAACAGCTGCTCTAGCTTGTCTGTGAACCCACCTTTTTCCAAACTTCAAAATCTTCAGCCCAGTCTCATCGTTAGTCAGCATTTTACGAGAAAAAATAAGGGAGTTCAGAAGGAAGAAAGTGGAAAGAACAGCCAACAGTGTCCTTTTTTGTCCCAAAAATGTTTTGGGGATTTTTAAAATTTTTTTTTAGTAGTTTTGGTTGTTTGGTTTTTTTACTCTAGTGAAGTATGTAAGTCTGTCTTCTGTTATTTATACCCACCTGAAATTCTTACCTCTGATTACCTTGAGAGAATACAGTAATATCACAACTAAAAGATGACTCCAAGTGGGAAACAGCATCAGAAGATGAACACATGGGAATAACACTCTCTTTATTTATAGGATTCCTAGTAATAGAAACCTGAAGTAGAAGTACCTAAGTTATGACGCTTAGGCACAGAAACTCATTGAACTTCTCCAAATATGTAGCATCTTGGCTGTATTCACCATCAAAATTTTAGACTTCAACAGAAGAAAGGAATTGATTTTTCATTATTATTTTTAAAAGTGTGATAGTCCAAGTAAGAGAAATTTCTGCCTAAATAACTGCCAGACATAGGCAACCCTAATAATAATTGTATTTAATAGAACATGACCAGAGCTTTTCACATGCATTAGATTTTTCCTCATAAAAATAAATTGCAGTGCTTCAGCATTTGTACCCACTTAATGGAAAATTAGTCTGGATACACTGACATGTACACTACCTAATGCATTTTCTTTTCTCAGAGCACTGGAAGGCCTCTTGAAAGTGTCCACTTCTGGAGCTTGGCAGAGGGATTTTCTCAGGAGTAACTAAGGAGTTGTTCTCAGGAGAAAACTCTCTGACCAGGCCTAGCTGGCACATTGAATGTTAAATGCCTACAGTCCCATGTGGAGCAGATAAAGTTGCTAGCAAAGGAAAGACACTTTGCCTCTATAAAGCTACTACAGATTCCTCTGAGTTGATTTCTTTCTTCTCTCTTCTTTAAGATACATATTGTCCACCCTTACTCCCACCTCTTATTCCTACCCTTTAGGAGGAACCACTCACAGTGGCTAAGCCTAGGGTTGTCTCCTACTACTTTTATATAAGGCTAAGCAAGGACTTCAGCAACTAGCATAGAACATGCTGGAGAACTACAACAAAAGTTGTGAGTCATTTTCTCATAATAAGACATGAGGCAATTTTCTAATGCCAAACCAGCACAGAGTAACAGCTCAGAGAACAATTTTATTATTAATCAGCAAAGGTATTTATTTCGAGCAACGTTGGGCAGCTAGTTGATTCGCACCAGACAAACTAGCTCCAAAGTTTTCGGTGAAAAGCTAGGTATTTTATACAGTTTTTGTGAAAAGTTAGGTATTTTATACAGTTTTTGTGAGAGGTTACACAACATCTTTACATACATACTCATTTGATTTTAACACCTAACACCTAACACCTAACCATTCCATTCACAATAGGTGGGATATAGGTGGAGGAGACCTTTCAATTTTCTTTGTTCAATGATTTCCTCACTTGATGGTCTCCTTATCTCCTTCAGGTGCCCACCTTATCTTTTCTAATTATTCAGAGTAAATTCAGTGGAACCTTTCCTAATTATTCAGAGTACATTCCTTTCTCAACACAAACAGAGCATCATCCAGAGCATGGTACCAAACTCATGCTGACTAATCTTGTTTTTTAAGAACTTGTTCCATTTCATTTCGAAATAATGTGACATAAATAGTGATCTATTGATTTTCACAGAAATGTAAGCAGAATAACTATCTATTGCTGACATATATGTATGGAGGAGTGTTAATTAGAATTAATTCTAGAAAAACAGATTGTCTTTGAATTTCTTGGTGTCAGAGTGTAATTGTAGGGTAGACAATACACTCAAATGCAGACACTGGCTTACATAGGAAATTGTATCTGATTGAAACCTTGTCTGTTTCATTGTTGTTTTGACTAGAGCTTACATAGCGACAAGACAGGAAGAAAACTTCATTAACCAAATTTGAGGAGAACCAAATTCATTCTTAATATACTTCTAGCAATTTGTACAGGTTGTGCTTCCCATAGTCTCATCATTAACGTAAGGAAAAAAAATCAATGAACACACCATGCCTAAATATAGACTTTGCAAATGTAACAGCATTTGGTTCAAGGCTGGACTTTCAGATCAGACTATTCTACCACCTGCACAAAAGCTTCTCTTCATTCTGTATTTTAATGGATGCATATTGAATGACTGATTGCCAACATTTTGTTCCTCAATGTCTGCCTTAAGCTAGAGAGCAAGCTAAACAATACATAACATGAAGGCTTCATTCTCAAAACTTTATGTGTTCACCTATGTATGTGAAATCAATCCTGCATGAGAGAGTTTTGGGATTAACATCATTAGACATAGGAGTTGAATTTAGACACATACATAAACATCTCAGTAAAATCCAATAGATTAAATATTCCAGTGTGGTTTTAACTCAAGAAGTCTGACTCCTATCTACAAAAAGACAAAAATACCAACATTCAGATCCAAGATAAGACTAATTGTATACTGAAATACAGGAATGAAAGTCCAGAATTTTCTCACCTACTCTTTCACCTTCCCAACCTGAATATCCCTTTTTGCTTTCTTTCTTGGGCATTGCTTTATGTACATGATACTTCAACACCTGTAAGCTGATGTTGAATAATTTGTAAGTAAGTGATTTTTGAAGACAAAGATGAAGTTTCTACCTGGAAACTGGCACAAAAAGTGTTACTTCCAGAGGGATTTATTGTGATGCTCGGGTCCTGAACATCAAATACCATTCAAAGGCTTTTTTGGTTAACTGATCACAAAGACCTGAAGTACCAGACTCAAGAAACATGAAGGAAAAACTTTTCTGGAGGCATAATGATTATTTCATAATTAGATCCCAGAAAACAGTGGGAATATGAAGAAGCAGAGGAATAATTTCATAGAGAAGTCCTTACGCTTTTGTGTCAGATTGGTAAAATGGCATAGAAGATCATATAATCATAGAATGGTTTGGGTTGGAGGTGACCTTAAAGATCATCTAGTTCCAACTCCCCTGCCATGCGCAGGGACACCACCCACTAGACCAGGTTGCTCAAAACCTCATCTAACCTGGCCTTCAACACTTCCAGGGATGGGGCATCCACAGCTTCTCTGGGCAACCTGTGCCAGCATCTCAACATCCTCATGGTAAAGGGTTTCTTCCTTACAGCTAATCTAAATCTACCCTCTTTCAGCTTACATCCATTCCCCCTTGTCCTACCGCTACATGCCCCTGTAAAAAGTCCCTCTCCCGCTTCCCTGTAGGCCCCCTTTAGGTGCTGGCAGGCTGCTGTAAGGTCTCCCAGAGCCTTCTCCTCTTCAGGCTGAACAACCCCAACTCTCTCAGCCTGTCTTCATAGCAGAGGTGCTCCAGCCCTCTGATCACCTTCATGGCCCTCCTCTGGACTCACTCCAACAGGTCCATGCCCTTCACATAGTGGGGGCCCCAGAGCTGAGCGCAGAACTCCAGATGGCGTCTCATGAGAGCCGAGTAGAGGGGGAAATTCACCTCCCTCGACTGGCTGCCCACATTTCTTTTGATGCAGCTCTGGATATAGTTGGCTTTCTGCATTGCAACTGCACATTGGCAGGCCACGCTGAGCTTTTTGTCCACCAGCACAGCCAAGTCTTTCTTCTCAGGGCTGGACTCAATCCATTCTCCACTCAGCCTGTATTTGCTCTTGAGATTGCCCTGACCCAAGTGCAGGACCTTGCACTTGACTTGTTGAACTTCATGAGGTTCACTTTGGCCCACCTCTCAAGCCTGTCAAGGTGCCTTTGGATGGCGTCCCT
Source organism: Falco naumanni (assembly GCF_017639655.2). Taxonomy (NCBI): domain Eukaryota; kingdom Metazoa; phylum Chordata; class Aves; order Falconiformes; family Falconidae; genus Falco; species Falco naumanni. Next base: position 26,859,251 of record NC_054080.1, on the reverse strand, counting down.
TCCCTCCAGCATGTCAACTGCACCACACAGCTTGGTATCATCAGCAGACTTGCTGAGGGTCCACTGAATCTCAGTATCTAAGTCTCCAACAAAGATGTTAAGCTTCTCCAGTCCCAGTACCAACCCCTGGGGAATGCCACTCATGACCAGTCTTCACTTGGACATTGAGACATTGACTACAACTCTTTGAGTGTGATCATCCAGATAATTCCTTATTCATGAAGTGGTCCACCCATCAAATCCATACCTCTCCATTTTAGGAACAAGGGCATTATGTGGGATAGTGTCAAAGACATATCACCAAAAGAGTAGAATCAATCTGAATTGGGATACATTTGTACTAGCAAGGAAATAAAATATTCCTTGTTCTTTCTCTTACACAGTGATGCTGAGTCCACTCTTCTCTCATGTCCCACATCTCCCATAAGCAACCAGAAGTTACACTTTTTCTGAGATCCTTTAGTCTTCCTTCTAGGTCAGTCAACCACTCTAGAGGACCAGCTGCAGAGATTGTTATCTAGTAGTGGATTTTTCCTCCTTCTTCACCATCCAACCTCTAGAAGCCACACCAAAAATGTTACCATAAAAACATCACCTAGAATTTGCTCTAATTTTCTCTTCTTCCTGCGCTAAGCTAATAGCATAGAAACACAATAAATACTTGTTTCCTTGCCTCTGTTGCACACAGGTCATAGATAGAAAATATTGTAAGCTTGTTTTTTCCAGTGCAATTCCAGACATACCGGATGAGTCAAGGTGGCTGAAATCATCTTCCAAAGACCCAGAGTTTTTCTGATGTTTTACAATCTGAATAATCCCTTGGGTGTGCCTATGGTGCCTATGGCACAGTGACACAGGACCAAATCAGAGGTGAAACAGCTAAACCCAATAGAGAAGGTGCATGTACCCAGAGAAATGCACTGCCTGTGGCCAGTACTAGATCAGGCCTTGGAGACAGTTTAATTTCAATGTGACAACATCGCCCTTGAAGGTACAACTCCCAGATTTGACATACACTGTCATTTCTATATTGCTTCTGGTGTCCACCTCAGTCAGTACTAGGCCATCTGTTGCACTGGAGAATGCCATACAGTGCACTATTAACACTGATAAATAATGTGTAATCCTTCTGCATCAAAATCAGTACCACTGTTTTGAAGATAAAGCTCTCTTTAGATGCTGAGAAGATGTTATGGATCAGAAGCAATTTTTACCATGACTTTGTCATCTTTCTGTCACTTTATTATTATTGGTTATCCTGCATTAGAAGGCTTACAAAAATAAATTCATGTTGTTGAATAACCTCATATTTTATCCCATTCTAGTCTAATCAAAGTGCATTCATGCTAATATCAACCTCATCAAATTACAAGTAATTCTCTTTCTACTCCTGCCATTACAAAATCCAGCCTTTCTGCATTTGAAAAAAGACGTATGACACACTGACACTATATATGTAGCAGAAAGACAGCCAGACCATGACTTCTAGGCTGTCCTTCACATTAAGAGGGTGAAAGAACGATTCTGTCTTTGCTCAGTCAATGAAGAAATTTCATCTCTCTGGTAACAGTTGTACCAGTATGTCTCCAGTTCCTTTGGATGACAGTACAAGTGCAAATGACATTGGAGAGCAATAAACTTCTAATGGGAACATTAGCTTGTTCCAAGTAGGAAAGATATACCCCACATGCCAGTTTAATATACATTTGTCCTTCATTTTAAAGGAAAAAAAAAAAAAAGAAAGAGAGAGAGAAACAAGAAGAGAGAAGGTGGAATCACAGCATCAACATGAATGTTTGCCACTAAAGAATCAAATCGCACAGTTTATCATATGTGCATGTCCATTTCAAGCATTCATCTTTACAAGGTCTCTGCTAAAGGAGGAAGCATAAACTGATCTGATTATTCATTTTAATTTTGTTTCTAGTAGTCCTTCTGGTGAGCTCAGTGTTTTCCAAATGTATAAAACCAAGAAAAAAAGGATACTCAAATCTGATTTGTAAGCTACAGTGATTTTATTTTCAGGTGAACAATTTAAGAAACTTTAAATGAGCCCGTTTTAGCAGACTAAACTTTGAACACTGAATATCTTCCCCCTTCAAGTTGTGTTACATTTTCTTCCCAAAAAAAGCAAGGTATTCAACATCACTGACTGATTGTGAAAACACATTTCATTGCTACATCAGAGAACTGATATACCAAGGGGTGAAAGTCATCTGATGCGAAGGTTAAAAAACAAAACAAATGAGGTAGACAAATGGTAACTACAGTTGTTATGCTAATAACAGATTTTAAGAAGACCTAACATCAGTAGTCATATTCAAACTTATTTACCCACATGATGTTGCAGTATGTAATTCCCTAACTGGATTTACTTTGGTGTAAGCAAATTCTAGGATAAGCTCTAAAACTCTTCATTTATAATGATTTACAATAATTAAAACCTGGACTGACAAGTTTCACATCGAATGGTCTCAACTTAATTACATTTTTCTTCTTCTGTTTTTCTTCCATTATGAATACTTGTGCAATAATAATATTGACTAGCAAATGATCATTAAAATCTTTTCCACTAGCTGGTACATTCTGTAGAGAAATACATTTGTCAGTCACTTCTGTTACTATTTGTAAATTGCTCTCCATGGAACAAAGTCACAAGCATCTAAGTCATACAGTTAAAAACAAAAAAATGTTCCTTGTTTTATTGCCTATACAGGCTGAAGGAGAAAATAAGCCACAGGCATGGTCATTAGAAAAATAAAATAGTCCAGGACTGCTTCCATGTAAACGGCATTACTAACTTTAAACGGTTTCAGCTTGTATGTTAAGAAAAAGTCATAAATAATGAGCACTTTGAGCTTATGTCTTTTTCTGGAGCAATTATGTATCTATAAACCTTAATGCAAGCAATGAGTAGAAACTGGTTCTTAATGAACAGCAGGAATTCAAGAGAAGAAAAACAAGAAAAAAAAAAAAAAAAAAAAAAAAAGAAAGACCATCTGAAAGCTTCTTACTTTCCAGCAACTTCTTACATTCCAGCAACAATTTTCTCTTCTGGCTATAATTCAAGTGGTCCCATTTCCCATTGTATAAGGCTAGAGCTTCATAAATGATGTTTTGTCCTTATCCTACAAAAAAAGGAGTTACATTTATGACGAAAATCTTTTCCATGCTGTTTCACCAGGCTTGGTTTGACTTACAGGGTTCTACGTCTTCACTACGCCATAATCACACTGAAGTTCAGGCAAGTGCAAAAGTCTTGCGGAAGTCTTGACTACAGGAGTAAGAATTTTCTACTGATGCATATTTTATTGTGACTTCCATTTGGCATCGTATGTTCTTTATTTGGGAAATGCTGGTTCATCCCTTTAACTACTGTAGCTTTAAGCAACGCTTGCATGTTTTATAGACAATGCTAAACATCTGTTTATACACTCCTCTTTTCACAAGATGATTTCACATTACATTTCTATTAGAATCAGCTCTTCTGCTGAGATTAGTATCTCTTAGGGTCCTATTTGGCAAGGGTGTTTTGAATGTCTCTCTCCTTTACTTTTGCCTGCAGCCAGACATAATAAGGGCATCCTGGATGTTTAAACCAGAGGTGCCTCCTCTCCTCCTTTCTCATACTTATAAAGAAAGAAACACAGAGCTGTAACATTGGGTAATACATACTTTGTTGGTAAAATGTGGATCAGAGGCCAAAAATATAGCATCCTGGAGAATGTAGTTTTCCAGACAGTTATGAGTCTTTAGCTCTTAAACCATTAGATACTGAAAGTGTCATACAGATGGCACATTCAGTCCCTGCAGAGTGATGTTGCTGTCAGAAACACTGTACCAGATGTACAACTAAGGAACACCAGCACTCGTGGCTGGAATGAAAATTCTGGGAAGCAGAGAGAAGTGGGAATGCACAGAAATGGATCAAACTTAATGGTTATTGTGACAGGCCTTCCATAATTATGGTAAACAAATTTAATGAAAGTGAGACTCTGCCATCTAAAATCATAAATATAAATTCATCAAATGTATGAAAGTCTACATATTAAGCAAAGAGGGCTTCCCAATTTAGGGGATTTTATATTTGTGTCAATCAACTTGCCCTTTGCTAAATTAAGCATTGGACTACAGAAGCTTAATGCAACTGTCTTTGGGAAATTTAACATACAGGTGACTTTCTGAAACTTCTGATAATGTATTTATAAATATCATTTCAATTCCCCATAAATAAATCAAAACTATGTTTTCCCCTATTGCAAACAACAGATTAGTTCTCCGTCAGTATAATTTGTAATGCTTGCTAAAGAGTTTGGTAGCAATCAGTATCTGAAAATTCTGTTACTCACCAATCTAATAAATTTTACATACAATTCTCTAACAACAGGTTTTACAAGCTTGATAGATCTACCCATTTCGAACCACTGCTCATCTGCATCAACTCCTCAAGAGTTTATTTATTCCTAGCAAATCTTTCTGTACTTATCTTCTTTTCCCTGACTGCAATCACATTGAGAAAATCCCACTACTATAATGCTAATCCAGTCTCCTTCAACGGACATTTTCAAATAGCTTAAATGTTGTTTCAAGAAAATGCTTTTTTGCTACTCTTCTCCTTCTTTTCCTGCCTTCCAAGTTACACTTGGTGGGAAATCTAAACTGAAAAAAAAGTGTTCATTTACTACTGGAATCACTGCACTGAGGATTATTTATGGCTTCCCTGACATGTATCTTTAAGGTATCAATTCTTCTGTGGGGACTTTTTCCTATCATATGAAGGCTACAGAGAAATTCAAATCAAGACACGCTGATCGCAAGAGCGCTCACTGGAAAAGGATGATGTAGGCAAAATAAATCATACCATCTATATGAATGACATCAGGACAGAAAAGTATGAAAAATAATATGCTAATATTAACAGTGCATACAATGTTGAGTTTATTTTATTTCAGAAGCATTATTTCAGTATCTCTACACCAGTTGGTATAGTACAGGAATACACTTAACTGCACAGTGTAAATACTAGACCTAAATGTCAGACCTAATTAACACAACATTTTTGTAAGGCAAAAGTGGCCTTTCTCCCACATGTAAGACCTGGTTCAAAAAGCTGCTTCCTAATGAGAGTTAGCATTAGTTTGAAACTTAAAAAAAAACCTAAAAAGTAATTCTTTTACTTTACAGAATAAACTTACAATCCAGTTGGCTCTCTTTGTTTGTACTGTACCATCTGAATTGATACTGCACTGTAGGATAATTTCCTTATTCACTGTAAACTTCATTGCAATAATAAAACTATTTTAAAACATACCACTGAAACATAATTTGTAATGTATCAACATGCTATTCTTAACTGATCTGGAACTGTACAGTTTTTAAAAAAACTATTTTTCTATTGTAAACTTCTGGTTTATGTCCCACTTTTGATCTTAAAAATCTGAATAATTTTATGTCTGGTTTTGAAACAACTGGCTTGAGGGTTTTGTCTCCCTTCCTTTTTCCCTTTTGCCATTGACTCCAAATCCTCAAGAAGTAGCCAGTTGACCAGTTGAGATAATAAAGATTCTCTGCAATATTGCAAGAATAAGGAGTGTCTTAGTTCCACAAAGTACTTTTCTTAGTGGTTCTTCTTGAACTTCCAACTTAAAGAGAGAATTCCCAGTACCCTTAATCTTTACCTACTTCCTCTTTATGTTTGGACTGGAAGTAATACAAGACTACACTTCCTCACACCTGCACCAGCAGCTGGACTAAGAGTATGCAAACAGTTAAAAAAGACAAATAATTGTGGAGCTTTTAAATTTCAGAAAGAATTAAAGAGAAGGTAAGTGTTGGCTCCAGCTTTATGAAAACATACTTTATATTTCAGTTTTATATGGGATTTTTCATCTGTAATTCCCCCTATTAAATATTTCTATTCATTCAACAAAACAATTTTATTGCAGGTGGTCTGAGATTTCATAATTTATAAGCCATAACATTCAAAGCAAATATAAATTTATTATTTAACTTGTACATATATGTACCTCAGAGACTGGAAAGGATTACATATGCGGTAGCCAACAGCATGGGTAGGAGTTTCCCAACCAGAATTCTAATCAGACATTTTTTACTACCTTTCCTCTTGTTTCCTACTTCCCACTCTCAAAAGTCACACTGCAGTTAATTTTCCTGATTCTTGCAAAAAAAGTGTTTGAGGGGGAGGTGACTTCAAAGGAAGTGTGGTCTGCATGTGCTGAGATATATTTGGCATCGTGTGTCGTGTCCTTCCATCTTGGGTTTCATTTTAGTCTTACTGTCTACAGCTGCCCTCCAATCTTTAGAGTTCCTGATTTTTTCAACACTTACCCACTACTGACTTTCCTTTCTTGCAATAAAATTCAGCTACAGTAAGAAAACCAGAAAACCTAGTATTTCTTCCATTTAGTGTGTATTTGCAAGTGCAAGGGGGCTGCTTGTTGATAGGTTGGTTGGGCTTGGTTTTATAGAGTCCATTTTACCTATATAACAAAAAACTAAAAAAGCACCAACTTGCCTTTTAAAGCTAGAAAGGTAATTTTCTTCTTTATTATGGTGCTGTAATTAAATGGGAATAACAAGAACGAAATTAAATTCTATAGCTTTTACTAAGATCCTGAAGAATACGGATACTAGAGACTCAACAAAAGTTGGTTCAGAATTGTTTGACATTTAGCAAATCTCTCCATGAAAATAAGACATATCTGCAAGCTACAACTGAAAAGATCTTCCAAATTGAATTTCTTAATTAGCAAAACAGTTCTCACTTCCTATAATCCAGAACAACTAATATTTTACTAGCTAATCAAGCTGAATTGTTTAAACTGAAACAACACTGCAGAATCCAGGTAGTCTTTCTTTGCACATGTATTTCTGTGCAGATTTTTCATTTCTATGTTTTTCTTTTAACAATAAATGGGATGTGCTTTGGGAGCAAGAAATTTAATTTTTGGCTTAGATCTTAAATGATCTGTGCAATAATAATCACAATTTTGTCATAATAGACACTCCAAGTCAACAAGACTCCTTGTTACAGCATTTGCACTGTAGATGGTAGGCAAGGTTTATTATTTGTGTACCGGAGACATTTCTTCTGGTTTGGAAAGAGTTCTGATCTGCATGATTACTGCATTTTGCTATTAATAACAAGGACCTCCAGATCATTTAAAAGTGCAATAGGTAAAAGGATACTGCAAAAGAAAGATTATAATCTGTAAAATAGATTAATATTATAGTAGATCATGCTGTATCTCTTATTATTTTAAAATATGGAAAACTGACCTACATGTAGTTCACATGCCCAATATGAAATCTACATAAGTTATGAAAACTTAATGCTATGATGGAAATATAATGAGTCTTTGCGGATATATTGTTTTCTCACTCATGCAGTTCAAATTTCACTTTTTAAATTGACCCTTGCCACCCATTCTGGAAGGCAGTAACAAACAATAATTTTACTGACAATGAAAGTGTCAGCCAGAAAAAAAGGACATCTGTGAATGTGCTTGACATCTTAATCCTACAGAACATAGGCCCACTTAAAAAATATTTTAACAACGGGAGCTACAATAGTCAATAAACACGAAGTAACTTGTACCTGAGTAGAAAATAGAACACAACAGATTTGTTGGAACATGTCAGGATTTTAACCAATAGAAAATCAAAGGAAAAAACTATGTTCATGGACAAAAAAGGTCATAATTAAAAATAAATGTTCTCTCTTTCTTTTGTAGGTACAGACCACTCTTAATTCCATCATATTTCTGCATATCTAGCGCACCATCTGGCTCTGGTAGCCTCCCAAACCAGGCGACTTCATTCAATTTTTCTGTTGGAAATTGTCCCTGCCTCATGCTACTTCATGAATCATGCCTGCAATTTGTTTGAAAGAGCCTGTTAGTAAACCATGCTAATGACTATGCTAACAATGTCCCAGTACCCAGGAATATTCTCTTGCACTGTTTAGTTTAAGAGTATAGGTATAGCTAAAGACACTACAGTAATGGACTCATATAACTATAATTATGTCCCGATTTAAGCAATCAGAAGAAAAAAATAGAATACAAGATTCAAACGTTTACAGTCAAAAGCAATTGTTAACTGTTCAAATCCGTTAATGTGCCTAGAAGAAAGTACCTTTCCTGGCTTTATTGTATAGGTGAGGGAGAAAGTTCCATGAAGGTTGGAATCCAGAGGCTCAAAGCATTCTAGTCTCCAGATGGTGCAATTCTGCAAGAGTTAATCAACTTTAACCCACCTCCAGCATTCCAACATGTCTGTCTGTTTCAGATATGCAACGCAAAAAAACCTGAAGGCTATTCTAAATTGCATCAACCAGATTAGTGTTTCCAATATTCATTTATAATTGAGTAACCCTAGTTAGATTCTCTTTTATTTTTAACCAATCACAACTCTATTCTACAGTGAAGAAAGAAGCAGAAAAAAATCTATTTTCCTAATTAGCTAGGAATATCTCAATTAATGAATATTTGGTAATTGCTAAAACTAGTGGTGGTGGTGATTGTTTGCAGCAGTGGCAACTAGTTACTGCAGCTCACCCATTGACAAGTCCAAGATTTTTTTAAAGTATGAATACTGTACTTTAAAAAACAAACAATAAAATAAATCATATTACACAATCTTCAGAATTTTTAAGGAGAGAAATGCACCTAAATTATTCATTTTTGAAGTATCCATGCAGAGGTGACCTTCAAAATGAAACACAAGTCTGTTTAATTCAGCACCAGTTGACATGCCTAGTCCTTGTCAGACTGCCAGGAACTCTTCATCCATCTATGTACAAGAAATAGAGAATGTAAATTATTATAAGAGCTAATCTTTTCATAGATGAGCAAACAGATAAAGACACAGATTAAAGCTCTCAGAAACAGGTACAATATCAGTTGCCAAGAGTGAAGGATCTCCTGAGATTCTACATGTTAAGTAATACCTGGACTTGTGTTACAACTTGTAAAATTTCATTATAAACATTATTAGTCTACATATATACACAGCAATGAGGATTCATTGTGGAAATAATGTAAATATTGAAGAAACGATTCTTTCATCTTTACTTACACAAAACTCACATTTATATTAGCAGGAAAGAATGTACACGTTTATTTAAGGACTGAGGATAAAGTTTATCAGTCCAGATGGCTGGGAAACTTACTTTCTGCAGAGCTTATGCTCAAAGGGAAAAAAATCAAGAAGAAAAGATCTCATTAGAAGAGAACACCATCGAGTCACAAGAGAAAGTATCACCATTGGTAAAGCAAGAGAGTCCGTTAAAGTGCTATCCGAAAACAAAAATCAAAAAACAAAAAACAACCAAAAACAAAACAAAACAAAACAAAACAAAACCCAAACAAACAAAAACAACAGTAGGAAACTGACAGCTCTGCAAAGCAAATAGAATCTCAGTTAGTTGCAAGAATGCATCCAGGCTGTCATAGGTATTTCAGCTTTAGACAATAAAGTTAACATAGGTTCTCCTGTCGTAGCTTCTTTTCTATTCTGGTTTAACTGGGAAGCGAATACTCAGGGTGGACTAAAAGAGGAAAACAAAGCTGCCAGCCAAAATACGAACAGGCAGAGTATTGCTCAGCTGGAAACCAATAACTGAACAGTTAATAAGATTCTGTTAGGGCAAAAGATGATTCATGATTTGCACAAAGTGTACTTACTTATTTCATATTGTCCTTCAATCTGCTGTGAAATATATACTAAAAGTACATGCTGGGAAATACACAACTTGTTGCGGTAAGTGACATCTTAGATAGGCTAAAAATTAGACGCCCCAGAACTGAGGGTTCTTGTCATCAGATATATAATTTAAAAATCCCATTTGATAGGTGGAAAGAAAATGCTAGTTCTTAATTGTCTACTTGATTCACAAACCTTTATCCTAATACACTTGACTATTCCATACTGCAGTGCTTCATGCAATCCTGTCCATGAACCTACAAAGAATGGCAAAGAAGACCCAACTTTTGTCAGAAGTTTGTTTAAAAAACAATACATATATGTTTTGGGGGTTTATTCTTTCATTCAACTGTAATAGCTCACTTTCTTAGGAAACAAAACACCTTTATTTATTGAAAAAGACTCATCAAAAGCTTTGTTAATTGAGAGATTGTATTGATTGGCTGTTCTTAGGAGTTGTGTAATTAGATAAAATGATTATTGTACACTGTAAGGAACAATCCTTTACTGACCCCCTAAGCGACTGATCAGGTGACCTAATTGGTCTTTTCCATTTCTCTTTTCTTTGTTTTAATGTAGCTCTGAGTGCTGGTTTTGGTTGGGATCCAGTTTATATTCTTCTTAGTAGCTGGTGTCTTGGATTTAGTGTAAGAATAATATTGATAACGTACCAATGTTTTAGTTGCTAAGTCATGCTTGTTCTGTAAGTCGAGGTCTTTCCAGTTTCCCATGCTCTGCCAGTGAGCAGGGGCACAAAAAGCCAGGAGGAGCAGAGCAGGACAGCTGACGCAAACTAACCAAAGGGATAGTCCATACCATACAGCGTCATGCTCAGTACATATACTGGGGGGAGCTGGCCGCAAGCTGCTGATTGCTGCTCAGGGACTGGCTGGGCATCGCTCAGCGGGTGGTGAGCAATTGTATTGTGCATCACTTATTTGTTTGGTTTTTTTTTTCCTTTGGGGTTTTATTCCTCTCTCCTTCTCTCTACTTTTCATTACAATTTTTGTTGTTGCTGTTATATTAAGATTATTATTGTTTTGTTATTTTAATTATTAAATTGTTCTTATCTCAGCCCAAGAGTTTTAACTGTTTTCTGATTCTCCTCCCCATCCCACTGAGGGAGGGAAGGGACTGAGCAAGGGGCTGCATGGTACTTAGTTGCCACAGTGGGATGGGGAGAAAATCAGAAAAGCAAAAGTGAGAAAACTCACAGGCTGAGATAAAGACAGATTAATAGGTAAAGCAAAAGCCTCACATGCAATCAAAGCAAAACAAGGAATTTGTTCACCACTTCCCATGGGCAGGCAGGTGTTTGGCCATCTCCAGGAAAGCCAGGCTTCATCACACTTAACAGTTGCTTGGGAAGACAAATGCCATAATGCCAGATGTCCCCACCTTCTTCTTCTCCCAGGTTTACATGCTGAGAATGGCATCATATAATATGGAATAACCTTTTGGTCAGCTGGGGTCAGCTGTCGTGGCTGTGCCACCTCCCAACTTCTTGGCTCTCCAGCCTACCTGATGGTGGGGTGATATGAGAAGCAGAAAAGGTCTTGACTCCATCTAAGCACTGCTCAGCAAGAACAAAACTATCTCTCTATGATCAACAAAAAACCACTGTTTTCACTACAAATCCAAAACAGCCCCATACTAGCTGCTGTGAAGAAAATTAACTCTATCCAGCCAAAACCAGCACATTCTGCAAGACTACACAGATCTAATTAAATATGTTTGAAAAAAACAGCAATTAAAATACATTCTACAGCCTTTCAATAGATCACATCTGTTTATTAAAGGAATATTTCTGTCTTTGGTATGCTTGAAAGTATTTGGTTTTTCCTACCCAAGATGTAAAAATTAAGACTACATCACTTTACAAAAGAGAAATCTCTACAATGATTGTCTGATTGTCTGGATCTGATGATGATGGTTATGCATGCTTTATCCCATCATCTGAATGCAGAGTAATGAAGATAATGAGACAAAAAGGTAGACATTCAATTATGTATGTATGTATGTATGTATGTATGTATGTATGTATGTATGTATGTATGTATGTATGTATAAAACCCCAGTCTTTTCCAATACAAGCATCCCTACTTATTTGTGGTCAGTTTCTCTAGTCTTCAGTCAGCTCTTAAAAAGTCATTTCAAAATTACAATAATACAGCAGTTGTCAAGACAAGGTAAACATTAAGTATGTTTTGGAAAGACAAATATAAATATCCCAGACTGGAGAAAAAAGAAGAAAAAACAGCAAATGAACAGGTAGAAGAGAAGCTTTAGGAAAAAATTTCAGAACAGTACAAAAAAGAAAGAGTTCAGTGCAAGGTAAGAACTACCCCAGATTAAAGCTTTTCTAAATTTCCTCTGGAAAAGTCAAAGTCTAATCATTATTGAGTAAATATTGCCAAGTTTCTGTAAAAATGGCTTAGTGTGAAAAGAGACATTAACAAAATACAGTTACATAGTGTACATCAGGTACTTTTTTAAAAAAATGTCTCTTAAAAATATACAAAATAATATTTTTTATTAATGTGAAATATACCTTTTCAGAAAATTTTTCAGTCATTATTCATTAAGAGAATAGGCCAAAGATGGGTGATCAGGCTTGTCTTACCACAGAAAAATATATTTAAAAGATTCTTTTCTTGTTATCTCTGTATTGGTATTCACTGCTTGTCTCACCCTAAGCACATTAAACCGATTAGCTATGTTTATTGACATAATAGTTGCAGATCAGGACACATGTTGAGAAACATTATAGGTCTTATTAATAGGAATTATTATTTGTGGACTGCCACAAGCGCTCATAAAGTAAAAGCTTCACAACTTGTTTTTCCATTATTTCAGCAGTATGAGAAATGTCACATTTTTAAATAGATATCTGCTTCCCCAGAAGCTATTAGAACATTTTAACAGTACTAATAGCATCTGATTTTCCCGCCATGTTTTCGTAATCACAGATTTAAAAAAATTTATATATAACTGCTTTAAGATAAACACATCCTATTTCAAATCAAGCTTTGAGCTTAACTAAGAAAAGGCAGATATTTGAGTTTAGCTTTTATTAATATAATAAATAAGGAGGAAGATGAGTAGTTACCTACCTAAGAAACTATTTTTTCACTCTTCCTATAAGGTCTTACTGCTACCAAGTTACTGATTTCTCGTCTATAATGTAATTCCACAAAATAAGCTTTTCTGGAGACATTAAGTTCCTTCAGTAAACTTCCTTCTTTTCCCCAGGTTGTCTTGTCCTGTTACATATGGTCCATATAGATGCAAAACCTGTATAAACCCCCAAATCAAGATTATAAAACTACAAAATCAGCGGTACTGGTAAAATCTAAGTTATTTGAAAGAAATATAGTAAGAGTTCCAGGGGAAAAAAAAGAAAACAAACAGTTTCCAGAATTCCAAAATTTACATTGCATAATGGTTAATTTTCACTCTATCACCTTACTTGAAAGGTCATTTTCCGTTTCTATTCTAAAGCTTTTTTTCCAAAAAATGTTTGCAACAATTATACCTTGACTGTCATCTTTCCAAGAAGCATACCTGAAGCATCCATACTATTATCTTTATTTTACGCACACACAAAAAAAAAAAAAAAAAAAAAAAAAAAAGAACCACAAGCAAACAGAAAGATTAAAATGTATTTAACAAAATGGACTGTGAAGACAGTTGCATGTCTCTGCATATCCATATAGAATCAACATATGAAATCTTGATAACTGAGTGAAAAATTTTGGTGTATCACAATAATTACTCTTGTCAGAACATGGACTCATGTGTGCAAGATTCAAGAAACCAAACATTTTTTATCCTGAAATAGGCCCTACATCCCCTTCTAAGAATTTTTTTTTTTGGTTGATGCCAGCTTTATTCATCTAAAACACAATCAATTTACTTGTATAATGTAAATTACTGTACAAAGGCTTTGTGCAACTCATCTGACCACAGAAAAATTCTAAAGCTTGGTTTAGCCAGAAGAAATTGGATTGTTGAATGAAATTGTGACAGAGAAGACTAGAGACACTATCATTATAGATACCAGTCCAGACCACAACAAGCATGTAGGTGAATGACAGACTAAAGTCTTCCTGTACAGTCTATCTAAAAGAAAGTCTTGGGAAACATTGTAATTTTGTGCTTCAGTCTTTCTGATTTTCCTTTTCTGTTTAGCCTTCATAATCTGACCCAAACTCTATTTTTGTATTCTTCTCTAGCTGAATTTAGTCAAGCTGTTTCCCAACACACTTTTTCACATATCTACATTCCAGGATAATTTGATTTGTCATCCTTAGTATTGCTTCTTTATAAGAAAGCAACCTTTTCCTTAACTCTTTTTCCTGAGGAAATTTTTCTACTTGTAAAATTTTACCTACTGATTTTCAGACCTTATTTATATTTGCATTCTTGAAGTCCACTGTTTTTATTTTTCTGTTCCTTTTCCTTTCTTTACAATGGGTTGTTAACCTTTCTGTAAGTTGCCTTGCACTCTTACAGACTCAGGCAGTTTTCCTCTGAAGGTCTGAAACAAATCCAGAACAGTTTTCCCTCCAGCTTCAAACCCTGAAATTCTTCTGTACCAAAAACTCCTCACTACTCTTACTAAATTTGCAGTAACAAGAAGATGGAAGAGGCTGCACGCAAGTTGTAAAACATGATTGGAATTCAGAACTGTCTTATCAAACTGGAAAACCGATAAATCAAAATTAATTTAATTCAGTGGAGATAATTACAATGACTAAGACAAACTCGTAGATAGCTGTTTTAAATAACAGGAGTTTAGGGGTGTAGTGACTTACAAGCACAGCACCTCAGTAAAGTAATTTATATGCCAAAAGGCAAATAAGCAAGGTCTATAGCTTATATAGCTTGCAGAATTTACTAAGTAATCTCTCATACATAATTCTGCACCCCATCTGAAAGGATGCCTTTAAAGAAAGATACCAATCTAATGGACACTAAAAGGAACGGTCAAGCTTTCTTGTCTTCTGACAAAAACCTGAGAATTAAGATTTGTTTGTCTTCAAGAATAAATATTGACATATATATGTAATAAATAAATAAATATGTAAAAGTAGCAGACTGACACAAAGAAGAAAGGAACAAGCTTATTCTCTGTGTTCATGGATGTACCACTGGTGAATGAAAATTCAGGCTGACTGATATCAAAAGCTTCCTGTCAGCAAGAACTGCAAAGTACTTTCTCATATTGTTCAAACAAAAACAGTCCTCACTTTTGGATTTCTTTATCAAAAAGTTAAAGATAACATGTCATACACCTAGCTGGCAATACTCATCTTCCTTCAGGAAAGGACAAATTAGGTAGCTCTTGAGAACCCTGACAGCCCACTTTTATTTATCTCCAACATCCCTGGTACAGAGTGATCAGCAGATGGCCAGAGCACTATGCACAGAGCTCTGGAACACTTTATTAGCTTTCTCACGCTAGATGTTTCCTAAGTCACCTTAGAAGCAGGTCCACTCTCATTTGCATTATTTTCAGAGAACTGTTATGACTCACCCTCCATTATACAGCACGTGCACGTGCAGGCATGTGAAGGGGGAATGGTTAAGGGAAGACAGCAGTTTGATCAATGAAGACATCAGCCTTTTTCCTTCATGGGACTAAGGAGATTATGATGGCCTTTGTGGATTTCTGTCAGGCTGGTAATGGTCTTTCCCCTCCACCTTTTCCCAGAACCTCCTCAGACACAGACAGGGAACAGCATGAGGGCAAAACTGTAGCAACATACTGCTGCTTCCCCATGTTAGCCTGAAAGCACGCTGAATCCAGCTCATGATGGGGAGGGCAGAGTACTCTGCCTTCTCCCAGCCTGCAGCCTGCTCGCTTTCTCCCAGAAAGCAGCCTGCCCAGCAGGAAAGCTCTTGCCCTGTAGACAAACATACCATCAATAAATACAGTGGATGCAGTTTAGAATATAGCACAGAGTAACTTCTCCTATAGCATTAGAAATATGAGGCCACATCCACAGCTGGTGTACCTCAGCTGTTCATTGTTTCAGCTAGATCTGTCCTGATTTATGCCAGCTGAGTGTCCGATTCACACAACATTGGTTCCTTTAATCTTTGGGTACTTGCGGCATTACTAAGGCTGGAGTTCAGAAGCAAAGCAGAAATTTTGAAGCTGTTATTCTCATGTCTGTTCCAAAAAAATTTTTCCAGCTCAGAACATGTTCATAAACATGCCAAGTTCACTGGTCTGAACTTACACCCTACCGTGCATGTTATTAGACTGTGCAACTTTCCTCTTTAAATTACCTTTTTCATGGGTTTGCTTCCCCAAATCTTTATCTTATTCAAACCTTTCTTCATTTGATGTGTAACCTCCTTTTGATCTTGTACATATAGGATACCAACAGATATCTCAAAGCATTAATTCCATCTTTGTGTAGAGCTTGGCTGTTTATCATTTGAAATCATTAGTTTACATTAGATAGGAAGGAAGGAGAAAAAGTAAGCTTTAAGCAAAATTATTTTGACCAAGAAAGGTTGAGAAAAGTGTCATCTTTCCAGGCATTTAATTTTGACTGATATAAAGGTGAAAATAAGAGAAAATTGCATTTTTGACAACTGCTTACATAAAAAATGCACATTAACAGGATTAGTTTTCAACACAATGAACAGGAAACTAAATAGGCATCAGTGCCTGTGAACAATAGGAACCATACTGTAACAAACTGAAATGTGTTAAAAGTACTTACAAATACTAAACACAGAAAGACTTTGCTAAATCAGAAATATTCCTAGGTGAGTGCCAGGTGATATAACCTAATTAAAGAACATAAATGTTGTAAAAATAACCGCAGGAACTAAAAGAAGTAAAAGCAGCTTTATATACATTCATTCTCAGACATGAGGGTTAAACAGAAGGAGGAACAACACAGTTCTCTAAAGAGTTCATAAATCTCAATGCATTCTTCTTGTTGCAATAAGGTCTTAATTTGGGATCTCTTTGATATATCTATTTTCAACTCATCATTGGAGTTATCCTAGGGACAAAAATAGTTGTTGCATTAGTGTTATCACATGTAAGTCTTCAGAGTGTGCTAGAAATGCACCAGCATTCCAAAGCACAGGATAAGCAAGGACCCAATAAATGAAAGCCTTTATAAAGCAATTTTCAAGAACAATTGTCAAGTTTTCACGGAGCTGAATTCTTCTAACTTTGAATATGCTGCATGTGATCTCAATAGCAAGTGACTGCACCTCAGGAAGCAAGAGTGCCATTTGTGTGCCAGTGACAGCAGCACACATGCAGACAGGTTGGTGGGTGAGACGTGGCATCAGAAGCAACAAATTGTTCTCCTGAGAGCAGCAAATAAGTGTGCTTCTGAGCTTCCTTTCTTTTCAGAAGATTTGGAAAATACAGCACTGTTTCCTCTCATTGTTTAGTTAAAAACATAAAAACAGCCAGCTGGAGTTACTAAACAGAAACCTAGTCTGATGATTCACTGGTAAAGTCACTTTACTAGAATAGCTGCCACTCTATTAGCAACTGTTATTTGTGCAGTTTTGTACCTCGCAACCCCTCAGTACTCCACATTGATTCTCAAATCTTAGGTGGTTCCTATTTTTCCATGAAGTTGATGATTTAAGGAAAAGAACACAAATTCACACAGTGATCAGATAAACTAAAAAGTAATGAGTACTGGATGAGATGAAACTGTTTTGCAAGCCTAACTGAAGACGGCAGGAAACTATAAGCTTTCCTTGTGAGTTTTTCATTGTCACATACAGCACCAAGAAACAAGTTAGCAGCCAATACTGGTTTACTTTGGAATGTGGGGCTTTTTTCCTCTCTATTAAAATCAAAACTTTCCCAAGTATTTAAGGGTTATGAACATCATCTACCTATCTTCATTAATCTATTGGGACAGTTTCTAAATTAGTTCTAATTATTCCAACTACCTTAGAAAAATATAAAGGTATATATGATTCTTATCTAAAATGTTGCCTTTTCAGAAAAGATTGCAGGTAATTGATAGATGTATCTTCTAAACAATACTTGGCATTCCAAAGAATTTCCTGCAAATGGTAGATTTTTTGACGCAAATAAAACATAGTTATTTTTGAAACATTTGATATGCCCTACCTATCAGATATGATCCATGAATACAACTCTTTTAAAACTGTCTGTTCCTTTAGTCATATGCAAAACATATGCCCAGCTTGACTTCAACAATG
Organism: Falco naumanni; assembly: GCF_017639655.2. Lineage (NCBI taxonomy): Eukaryota > Metazoa > Chordata > Aves > Falconiformes > Falconidae > Falco > Falco naumanni. The sequence continues at coordinate 26,841,302 of NC_054080.1, read as the reverse complement.
ACAACTCAAGCACCTGGGTTTCCTGGCCCATGATAGTAGATATTAGGACTACACATTAGAAATTGGTTTACTTCTCTGGCCCAAGTGAAATATGACTTATTCCTGGCTATTTAACTTTTGCAATACACAGAGGGCCTGTTCCAGCAATTGCTGAGGATGTTGAGTATGTAAGAAGAAGAGGAATACCCATGATGTAATTTTCTGTGGCAGTGAAAGAAAATTTAACTGCAAAGAAACCTGAAACTTTTCAAGCTGTTGAACACAGCATGTACACAAATTTGCCTTCCATACTTACAACTCCACTGCACTATGGATATACTGCAAGAGAGAGCAGCAAGAAAAAGTGACTAATATTGCAGAAACATTGATAGTTGTTCTATTGAATAATTCAGAGGAGTATTCAGATAGGTATCAAGATGGGACAAATGTAAATGAACAAACATTACAAGATGTGCATGAATTAAAAGACAGGCTGTGCATTTACATAGACTTACTTGGGCTCAGGTGCTCTTAGAGATGTGTCCTGAGCATATGTGACTTATAAGAAAACACTGGCTGTTCCTATCTGCCGGCTATCCCCTTGTGTAATGATGAAGAGCACAAAACCGTTCCTGAACCATTCCTTTTCAAGCCATTTTTGCAGTCTGAAGCACTTTCTGGAAGGATAAGGAATATGAGAGTTTCTGCCCAGGGGAGAAAAAAAAGAAGGTGCGTTAAACAAACCTAAGCACTTGAAAGGGAAAGAAATAACTAGTGGGATGGGATAGTTTGGATCTCACTTCATCGCTGGGATGCTGTGAAATACAGACATTAGAGTCCATAGAATACCAGTTGGAGGACTGTTTCATAAACATGCAATATCCAAAGATGGCAACAAAAGAGGAAAATCTCTGTTTCGTCTGACAAGGTGATCACCAGACAATTGATTAACATTTCCAAATAAGTGAGTTCCACATTATATATAAACATATATATAATATAAAAACAGGTCTCTTTTTTTGCTGTTTTTTAAGGCTGTGATGTGTTAAGCTTTATTCACCTGTACAGCCTTAACTTTCTAATCATACTGCTGGTGACAGAAGTGCTTTGTAGAAATCAGAGTTTCTACAGGTCAGCACAAGCAAACTAATTTGTAGTTACTGCTTTTTAATGGCTGTTAATAAATTACATTTAAATGGAAGGATGGTAAGGCTCTATAATAAATAGCTCTAAGAGAGCAGTACTGCATAGCTTGTACCCTCATAGGCAGGTCTTCGAATTAACGTCACCTGAAACTCCATAATTAGCTTCCATTACTATCATCATTATTCTTTATAAATAATGTTCTATTTATAAACATGAAAACTATTGGAAATATGTATTTTGTAACATCAGCCAAAGGCTAACCATCCTAAGTATTTCTCCACACCTCTCCATAGTCAGGTAATGTAATCTCCATTGTAATGGCATCAAAAAGATTCTCACCCTAAAAGCTATTCTATTCAGGGATTTGCACCAAAACAGGAAACCAATACAATGGGCTATAATCAGCCACATAGGATCCTTGTGTATAACTAGTCACTCAGCCCAGCAGAGAAAATATGACATTAAAAGTGTAGATCTGTTCCATAACTATGAAGGTCCCACCAATAACTGATGTGAATGCTGGACTTGCAGAATTAGCACATGCTAAGTTTGCCCTTGTCTTTTGGGCCAGCAGGAGTCCTATATACAATTTATGAAGTTGAATTGAATCTTCACAGCTGGGCTGCAAAACATGGAACAGAAACATTTCAACCAGAAAGTTTTTTAGGGTTAATATCACCTTAAGGTCTTGATTCTGCAAAGAGATAAACTCGTGTTTGATTTTAAGTACTATTGGTTTCTACAAATACCAGCTGATTTAAAGACCTGAGTATCTTCTATGTGTTTTATCATCTAGCTCTTATATCAAGTCTTTGTAGCTATGTAAAGACAAGCAGAAAATATTTCTTACTAAAACAACATTTCTTATCTGAAAATTTCAAATAAGTATTCCAAACACCACTGAAGAGCATGCTTTGCTTGTGCACAGAATACTATTCTAAAATATAAGCAGGACTGTTTCCATTTGGCAAATTAAGAAACTGAAGTACTGGTGGATATGTGACCAAACTTGGCTCCCTGACTTTTTTCCGTTCTCCTTTCCACCTGCACATACTTCAGGACACAGTGTTGGATTTATAATGCATGTTCAGAGAATGGGAGGGTTTGGTTGTTTATTGTTCACTATTTCTATTCTCTCTTTCTTCTCGTCATGAGCTGATATCAGTATTTTCCTGTATATAGTACTTCGTGGACTAATCTCTTCAAATCTCTTTCTAGTATAATGTTAATGTTTCAGATGTATAATAACCCCCTGTTTTACTATTAGGAAAGAAACGAAGGGCAGGGCAGGGCAGGGCGGGGCAGGACAGGGAAGGGTGGGGCAGGGCAGGGCAAGGAAGGGCAGGGCAGGGCGGGGCGGGGCAGGTCAGGGCAGGGCAGGGCAGGGAAGGGAAGGGAAAACTCCAGTTTCTGAGACTGTTTACCTTTCCTGTCTTGGCTAAGACCCAAGTCATCACTCATTCTTACTAATGCACAAAAACAAACAAACAAAAACCAAACAACAACAACAACAACAAAAAAAAAAAAAAAAAAAACCAAACAAAACAACACTCTGTATTTTCTACTTTCAGCTCTGCTACCACTACCACTATTTCAACACTTTGTACATATAACAGCACTCAAGTTCTACTACTATCCTCTTCCACCAAGGTAGCACATAAGGGGGATTCAGAGCACCAAAGACCCTTTGGATAGTCTCCTTGGTCTATTGCAATAGTCCTTCTCATACCCAGAATAAAGTCTTGTCTGTCCTTTTTTTCAACCTAAGCATCATTATCCACCACAGTTTGTTATTTATAATGGCAAAGCTACCCAAGACCTACAGCATATCTTGTATACTTCTTATATCTCTTCTTAAGCAAATCAGAGTAATACACTCTCATGTTTTACATACCACTATACAAATTCTATAGTAATAGAGGTCAGAAGTGAAATGATGGATAAGCATGGTAGTTAATTTAAGTAATGCAAACCAAGGGTGGCTTTTCTTCTTCAGTCCAGCAGAAAAGCCATTGTTCACGATTTTATAGGCTTAGGCATTACATATATACGAACATGAGTATTCTCACATCAGCTTCACTCCACATCAGAGGATTATGTAAATATCTGAGGTACAATGAACAATTAAGTTGGAGGTTGTTTTTTTCTCAGAAAATTCTAGCATTTAAGCAACAATGTAAAAAGAGACTAAAGCTCTGGCAGATTTTTATTTTTCCCTACATAGATTCAAGGTCTCATTAATCACTCTAAAGCAATCAATCAATTTCATTCTAAATGTAGATGTAACATAAGCCACTGCTGAATCATACAGACTAGTTCAATCATCCCCACTGGAAAAGTAAAAAAAAAGTAAGCATTTAAGTTCTGCTCCTCAAAGAAAAAAAAAAAACCAAACCCCAAAAAAACCACACTAGAATCTAATGAGACTCAACTGCAAGAGATATTTTAGTGTGATTTTACCCCCAGGCAAAGGAACATGACCCTTCATCCAGCATCAGTCAGACGAAAAAACACTGGACACTGTATCCCTGTCTTTCCTATAATTATAGATAAAAGAGTAAAAACTTTAAAAATTCCCAGGTTTTGAATAACATATATAAAAGATACACTGTGCATACAAGCAGAAAGGTAACATTTGTTCCACATTTTTAGAAGAAATACAAAACGTTTTATTTTTTTTGGTTTAGGGCTTAAGGTATCAAATGGGAAGTATGAGTACAGGAGAGAGAAATCCTGAATGACTGAGACAGTGAGTGACCTGCAGTCTGGACATGTGGAAGTGGGGAGAACCAGACAGTATTAAACAATTATCTGCATCTTTTTTGCTATCAGTTTAGAGCTCAGTGAATGATATTACCTGAATACCCTTATCTTTTACTTTTATTGGTTTTTTAATTTCCCTTTCTCAAATTTTAAATGACATTAACTCCCCTACACTGTTTTCCATTTCCTTCCCATAGCTACTGTGTCAGACTTGTGTTTTCACCTTGTTGGATTCTCTGCTTATACAGCTATAATGAATTTTCCACACCATTTCAAAATGGCAAGGTCTTGTGGTCTTCTTTTACTTTATCTGAAGTTTTAGGGAGTTTTATACATGCTGAAAGCCATAATGTTGGAAAGATTAATGGTGGGAAAAAAAAGACTGCAAAATAGATGGTGGTTGTACATCAGGTTCAGTGAATGACTGAGGCCAGCCCTGAGGTTCTTCTTTAAGATGCATCTCAACAGTTTTTTGAACTCAAACTCCTTCAGTAATCTCACTCCACATACACACAAGAGTAGAAAAGAAATCTTATGTGTACAAGTAAATAGCAAGTGGTATACAACCAACAACAATGAGAACGGTTGGTTCTATAGTAGTATGCCTTAGCATAATTTGAGGTCAGTGAAATGACTAGCAGTGGAAAACTAAAGGTGGGTGTGGTGAAGCATTTTTAATTTTTTAATTTATAAAATTACTTTCTGACACTTAAAACCCCCTACACATCCTTATTTTCAACCGTTTATCCTGAACAGTGAAGCTGTTATGAATGATGAACTGTAAAGACAAGAGGGCAGGAAGAAACCCCTAAAACTTGGAGATACTACTGTTATATGTCTATTGTATTCATATAGAACATGTTTTGCAGGGAAGGAATATGAGAAAATATGTATTTTAACTGAAAACAGAATACTGAAATAATCTGCATGGTACTTCAGAGTAGCTCTGCTTGGCTAATGATGCCATTAAGCACAGATTTGATAAAGATGACAGCCCCAGATACACTCTTTCATCTGTAACTATTCTAGAGGGCAACGTTCTTTTTCAGTAAAGCGTAACAAAATGATATCACAACCGGCTGGATGAGGAAAAAAAAGGGAATTGCACTAAGTGACAGCTAATCTGTTGCTCTAGATTAAAATTTTCAAAGGGAATGGGAAGAAGATTCCATCTTGTTAAAGAAAACCAAATTACATCATACTGACCGATTACATCATATTGGACAGCAAAGCAGTTTCTGATAGGCCAGTGATCACCCTGTCGCTTGGCCATGGCAAAAAAAAAAACTGTCATTCAGAATATACTTGATAGACTTATTATGCTAATTTGTATAAATAGATGACAGCATACATCTCTGATGTATTTCTCTTTGCAGACAGGTGTGATGATAGGAAACCTGATCAGGTGAGTGGTATGGCTTTAAAGGACAGTTTTCAGAAAGGAGAGGAAAGCACTAAGATAGGCAAAAGGGTAATTTGAGAGGTAATTTGATTTTGTGAACTCAATATGACTTGAGAGGCTCCACATGAAATGTTGATGAGTGTCTACAACAAGACTGAAGGGATGGGAGGTCAAAGCAGAGCCTCCTGCCTGCTTCTGTCTTAGTCTTTTATTCTTGCACACTCAAAATTCAGTCAGTCAGGGAGGAGCAAAACTACACTGAAATGTAATTTAATGCCTAAAGTAATGTTCTACTGCCGTCTTCGTGTTAGCATTGGCAACTTTAATATGTCATTCTCTCACATGCAGCAGCCCAAGCAAGTTTCCTTGTTCTTTCTGGAATATCATAGAATTTTCATGAAGTTGAAGAGTAGGTCATTTTGAAAGAGAAATGCATGTGATAATGCAGAGGGATTACAGTTGGCAGAGTGGGGGGCAGATACAGGGGAGGGTGAAAAAAAATCACTTTTTAATACATTGAAAGTAGCTCCATAAATATGTTTCGGGGTGGGGGGGTGGGAGTGTGGTGGTGGTAAAGGGGCAGGGAAGATCACCATATCAGAGGGTAGGAAAATCTTTGAATTTGACAAGCAACATAATTTGTTAAGTGAGAAAATGTATCCCCTCCTTCAACCACTGCCAAGTTAACATAGTATCCTTTACTGTTCTCTGAGTTACATCTTCGTAACACTATTTAAATCTTTTTATTGTCATTAATTGACTAAAATTTGCTAGCTAATCAATAATTTTATCCTTAAAGTACAACCATGAAAACCCTTTCATCTTTTAGCATATCAACTATTAAAATGAATAATGTTACAAACCTAGCAAAAAAAGTGGATCTCAAATATTGCTTATATGTTAATACAGATGTTCATTTAAGGATACATCTGCACTTGGAGTTAGCTGTTGCTTCAATTACATCCCATATTAAATAGCTCTTGACTGTTCAGATTCTAGGAGCATCAGTCTGCCAAACTAACTAGCTTCGGCTACTGACAGCCTGATGACAAGTTAATCTTCAGCTTAAACATAATTGTGATCCTAAGACCAGGCACTGTACCTTCTACTTGTCTTCACTGCAGTGCCCAGTGGTCTGAGCTCAACCCCCAAGTCTCTTCTCCGTGGTTACTTCCTCCCTTTTTAGACATATTTTTTTCCACCCTCATGAACTCTACGAATCCTATTTTCAGGGGCCAAGCTTTCCTTGTGTGTTGCATAATTCAGCATAAAGGGTAACAAAATTCTGCAGGGACTATGCACTGACATGTCAAAGTCCATCTACAAGCTTCCCTTGACACCTATTCATAGTCATACCACGCCCTAGGGGCTAATCACACAATTAATGTACTGTAGTTTCCCTACCTCTTAGGACCTGGCTGAACCCAAACGCTATGCAATCATACAAGTCATTATTCATATGATACATTTCTCAGTAAAATTACAGAACTATGTAAGCTGAAGCAGTCTCCAGTGGTTATCTAGTTCAACTTTTGCTCAAAACAGGTCCAGTCAGAGCAGATTGCTCAGGGCCATGTTCAGTCAAGTTTTAGCAATCTGCAGGGTTGGAGATCCTACACCTCTCTAAGCAATGTGTCCCAGCTTTTAACTGTGTTCATAGTAAATTGCTCATGGTAAAGCAGACAAGCAGAATAATGAGTGCTTTTATTTAAAATTTTTTAACTTCTTTTTACAATAAAAACAAGTTTGCTGCATTTGAAATGGATGTTCTAACGCCATTTGATATGAACCAACATTCCTTTGAACATAACTGTATTGTGCATGTTTTTTGACAGTTCAACTTAGTAACCCTTTATTGCTTAGCATCCTATCAGGATGAACTGTTCTACTTACCTCTGTGCTCTTTCTAGTATTGGGTCACACTGCCTGCCTGCAATGACAATGACAAGTTGGCCTGAATGAGTTTGTCTGGAGCTGGACATTTCTGAATACTACTGTAGGGTGTTTCAGCTAATATGACCTACAGAACTGTATTCTATACTCTCTTTCCATGCAGTTGATCTGGATGCAGGGAAAAAAACCAAGAAATGCATACTGCTTAAACAGCTCAGCTCTGTTTTCTGCTATTCGATATTTATCTTCATACTTCTGCTTCATAGTTTTCCTGCTTCTCCTCTTTGAGAAGAACTGATGGGGAAGCAAAAGCTATCACAATTCATCTCAGTACCCATGAGCCCTGCTGCACTGCACTAATAAGCAAAAAAAGTGGGTCATCAGAGTCTACCCTAGCTTTGTCTTAACCCATCTTATTCCTGGTCTTTGTAACAGGAGACATCCTGAAATGGGCTATTTCTACTTGTTCAGCAACACCTGATTAGGACTTACAGTTGTGAGAAAGACTGGTAGGAGTTTTTTTTAGTGGTGGGCAGATGGGAATCTTTTTGCAGTCACAGGTTTGCTATCTACATTTAGAAGTTTTAGCCAAATAGTAATTCTCTCATATGTCATCACCATTTCTCTTTACAGGCTACCTCTCCCATCCTACATAGCAACATCCTTTATTCCTCAGCATGCACAGCAGAGAAACTCTCTCCCATTCAGATATTAGACTTAAAGAAAAATCAGAGCTTTATTATGTAATTATTAAGTGCAAGGCACAGAAGATCTATATTAGTTCCTATACTCATCTCAGTATTTTCATCCACACCTGGGGGGGGGGGGGGGGGGGGGGGAGTGGGTTGCCATCTTTTGCTTAAAGTTTAGTTCTCTTAACTTTTTATAAAACACATTTCAAAGCATGTAACACTGCATATATTCCAGACATCTTAAAGGGAAAAACTGAAGCATTTCAACTACAGTAATTTCTAGGGCATTTTTCAAATTAATTCAGCTTAAGAAATATGTAGACATTCTCGGCAATCTCCAGGATTGAAGAGACGCAAGATATGGTTAAACCCAAAGAGTGTGCAGAAAGTTCCATTTACTTTGCCACACATTTTCAGCATCTCTGAGCTATGGAGACCACACATTTTTATGGCTCAGACACTGGATGGAGAGAGTGCTCTGCTCTTCATTCCAAGATCAATGATGATGCCCTGTCCTTTCAGGCATGCAGAATGGCAGCTGGGGCCATTCAGCTGAGTAATATCAATGAATATCTTGCAAGATTCCCTTTAGCCTATCTAAATATGCACGCTATCTGCTTTTATCAGTGTCAGACAACTTGGAGGAGAAAACCACAAGAAGGAAAAAAGCAAAAAGTTATGCAATATTAGACAAAGTTGTCTATGCCATTCAATGCAATCTGCATTAGTCATATCTGCCCTCACTCTGTGCCATTTGGTTCATATACTCCATGAACTATATGCATAAGTTACACACAATATTGCATAGCCCTCTTTAGACACACTAGTAGTCTCTAAATTCAAGGCTAGACTCTCAGTAATGCATGACATTTCTCAAGGAAGAAATACAGACTGAAATAAAAGTCTTGAAGGTAAGAAAGGTTTCATCACAGCCACGGACCTCCCAGATCTGTGAAGACTGAGACCACAGAAAAGTCTAAAGGGCAGTCGTTTCTGTTCTAAAATTTCCCAGAAAATCTGCTCTAAGACACTTTCTTTTCCCACTTAGGACTACATAGTCAAACACCTCCAACTACAAACTTCAATGATCTTATCTACCGAGGCTGTTTTAATAAGGACTTGTAAAACAAAACAAAACAAAACAAAACAAAAAAAATCAGAAGGTTGGTCTAGGATCGGTGTAGCACATAATAGCATTCATCATTGGAGGGTGAACTGTTTTGCCATGGCAAAATCTACCTTCCATTACCATCCCAGCTGCACATCCTTCAAGAAATCTGAAAACACTTCTTCCCCACAAGAAGAGAAAATTTTGAGACCTCTTTTTAAAAGCTAATATTGCTGTATCAATACTTTTCTTGCTTTCAATATTATTAACAGCTGATACTATCTTGAGATAGTCAAAGCTGATCATTTTGAACGTCGCTTTTCGTGTTGTTGTTTTCACTGCTGTGTCTCATTACCACCACTTATATTCAGGGTTACTTTTGCCTCAATGGCTAAGACTTTTTGGGTTGTCTTATTTGCATTTTAATGAAAAGACTGATTCTAATCAACTGTGATGAACAGTACTCATAGTTTAGAATTTTCATTATTAATATTTACAATAACATAACCACATTCCATGCAGAATAAGTATGAAAATGTAGTCCCTAGTGTCCTGGTTTCAGCTGAGATAGGATTAATTTTCTTCTCCATGGTGTCTATACTCAGTCAGGGACTTCTCAGTGTCTCAGGCCCGGCCAGCGAGAGGGCTGGGGGGGCACGGGGAGCTGGGAGGGGACACAGCCGGGACAGCTGGCCCGAACTACCCAAAGGGATATTCCACACCATGGGGTGTCACGGTGAGTATACAAACTGGGGGAAGAAGGAGGAAGGGGGGGACATGTGGCACTGTGGTGTTTGTCTTCCCAAGTAACCGTTACGCATGATGGAGCCCGGCTGTCCTGGGGATGGCTGAGCACCTGCCTGCCCATGGGAAGCGGTGAATTAATTCCTTGGTCTGCTTTGCTTGTGTGCACGGCTTTTGCTTTACCTGTTAAACTGTCATCTCAGCCCACCAGTTTTCTCACTTTTACTCTCCTGATCCTCTCCCTCATCCCAGTGTGGGGGAGTGAGTGAGCAGCTGCTTGGGGCTTGGTCGCAAGCCAAAGTTTAACCACAACACCTAGATACAGCATTTCCAACAAAAAAAAAAAGTTATGGAAAATGTAACTTTTTCTTATTGAATACAGAGGAAGTACACTTAGTATTTACAGTATTTCATGGAGTAATTTGATGTATTTGCAGGTAGTATACGAAAGTATTACATACAGCAAAAGGAAAATTATATGCCCACTGAATTATTGAATTTGGGCTGTAAAATTAATTTAAAAAAGAAAAAAAAAAAAGAAAAAACAAACAGCAAAATAAAATCTAAATCTTATATTCATCATGGGAACACCAAAGTTCTTACATCATGCCTACCATATTTACCCTAACACTGTCATTTTGAAAAAGACAACTCAGCTGGGCAGGATGCCTTTAGAATGCGGAGTGTGGGGTTCGGCTGTATGGCTCCTGAGAGCTTCTAATTTTAGATCTCCTAACCTTTGATGACAATCCCCATATCTTACATAAGCTGCATAACAGGCAGCCCACAGCTTTTGTAGAATCATAGAAGCACTTTGGTTGGACAAGATCCTTAAGATCATTAAGTCCAATCTTTAACCCAGGACTCCCAAGTCCACCACTAAGCCATGTCCCTAAGCACCACAGCTATGTGTCTTTTAAGTACCTCCAGGGACGGTGACTCAACCACTTCCCTGGATAGCCAGTTCCAATGCTTGATAGCCCCTTTCAGTGAAGAAATGTTGCCTAATATCTGAGTTAAACCTTCCCTGGCACAACTTGAGCATGTTTCTTCTTGTCCTATCACTTGTTATCTGGGAGAAGAGACCAAGCCCCACCTGCCTACAACCTCCTTTCAGGGAGCTGCAGAAAGCGATGAGGTCTCCCTTCAGCCTCCCCTCCAGACAAAACAACCCCAGGTCCCTCAGCCGCTCCTCACAAGACCCTTCAGCAGCTTTGTTGCCCTTCTCTGGACACACTCCAGCACCTCTACGCCCCTGCTGAAGTGAAGGGTCCAAAACTGAACACAGGATTTGAATTGCGGACGTGCTAGTGCCAAGTACAGGGGGGTGACCACTGCCCTTGTTCTGCTGGCCATGCTGTTTGACATACAAGCCAGGATGCTGCTGGCCTTCTTGGCCACCTGGGCATGCTGCTGCCTCATTTTCAGCTGCCCATCAACCAGCACCCCCAGGCCCTTTTCCCCCAGGCAGCTTTTCAGCCACTCTGACCCAAGCCTGCAGCGCTGCGTGGGGTTGGTGCGACCCATGTGCAGGGCCCGGCACTTCTTCTTGTTGACCCTCATACAACTGGCCTTGGCCCATCAATTCAGTCTGTCCAGATCCCTCTGCAGAGCCTTCCTGCTCTCAAGCAGGTCAACATTCCCCCCAACTTGGTGTCATCCGCAAACTTGCTGAGGGTGCGCTCCATCCCCTCATCCACACCATTGATGAAGACATTAAACAGGACTGGCCCCAATACTGAGCCCTGGAGAACATCGCTTGTGACTTGTGGCCTTGTGATTCAAGGAAGTTATTTTCTAGGCTATAGTCTAATCATGATACCTCTCTTCCTTTTACTCCTTCTATATCCACAAGCTACCATCCATTGCCAGGCTAAGTAAGACAATACCTTTCTGTGGTACATGACTTGTTAACCAGGGTAATGTCTAATAACCCATGTCCAAGGAATCACAGCAGAGGCTGTCACCATTAGATTTTCTTGCCGTGGTAGTGGAGCAAAACTTTTATTATGTATTACCCTTTTTTTTTTGTTTTTAAATACATGTATATATACACCCAAGCTCTCATAACCCATTCGTTATGCATGAACCTCCACCTAAATTAATAATTGTGTGATTAGGTGAAACAGCATCTGAAGCTCAACAGAGAAGTATCTCATTCTGATTTTGAAACCAGAAACTTAGCATAGAGCAAAGAAGAAGAACAAGATGGATTTTATCAATTTTCCCATTTAGGTAGTATCATTAATAATCTTCAAATTCTAGCTGGCTTTGAAATGCACAGTAACAACCATCCTGTAATAAACTATGCAATATCCTCCATTACAACCAGTTCAACAAGAAACTTGTGAGTTTAATGCTTTCAAGTTAATGTGTTCACATGCACCAAAACAATGTGGAAGACTCAACACAAAATCCCCAAAAAATGTTCTGTTAACCATCCTGAAATGTTATACATATTGCTGGTTTATAGCACAGCCTTTTGTATTGTTCAATACTTGTTTTGTGAGAACATAAACATTGCTGCACCAAGAGAAACCAATCCAAGAAACTGATCTAAGCAGCTGGTCAGCGTCCTTCTCATCCTCATTGTTCTCCCACTGCAGCTGTAAGCATTTATCTACTGGTGATGTTGCCAAAAACCTCTGCAAAAGCTGCTTGGTGGTCTGTTATTGGCTTGCAAAACTGAGGCTGATCATCAGCAAAGTGTCAAATATGACTCTACAAGCTGTAGGTCATTTGAAATGATCACCATCACAACATTGACCTTGAAAATGGTGAAGGCTAATTGGTAAGAGAGAGATCATAGGGATTTGTGTGCCCCAGGACTTCTAGATTTACATCTGCTTCTGCCTAGCAAAACTGACTACTTTCTGGGGGAAAGTAGCACAGAAAAGTCACTGAGAACACAATGTAAGAGAATCATTTCAGGTGAAAAAAAGATATGCATAGTGCACTGGCTGCATTCATACATCTACGTTGCAACAGCATATCATCAAGCAATATTCAACTCATCATCAACTAGATAGGTCAAATATAGGCAGGAGCTAAATGCTTCAAGGATTGTAACAAAAACCCATAACTCATCACTCCCAAGTACTTAGTGTTTTTACACAGCTTTCAAATCACTTAAAAGCAAATGTGACCCCAAACACAAAACACCTCCTTATATTACCATTTGGCTCTTAGGTTCATATTTCCTACCTTCTTCAAACATCTACCAGCCTCCCAATACCCGTTGTAGTTCATGTCCCATTACTGCTAATTGTCAGCCTAGCTATACCTCTGTCTTAAGACACACACATAACAGAGCAGATTAGACCAAGGATCGACTAAGAAATAAGAAGTTTCTTTTTAAATCTATATACTACTCATAACTGTTCTTTACACCAATCTTGGTCAACTCTGAGAAAAAACAATATTCTAGCTAAGCTAAACATTGTTTCATGAGGCAATAGCACCCTAAATGAAAATCTGTTAAAAGAAATGTGCCTGCTACAGTGAATCAACATTCTCTATCAATAAGGCTCTGTATTTCACAGGTTAGTACTTTATCTTTAGTCTAAATATCTAGAGGCTTTACCCTTTAACTTAATGTATAAATTGATTCTACTCTGTCTCACCACACCTAATGAGTATATTTGGTTCTTTGTCAATAAAAGCTAGTGATTAAATGAAGGAAGTTAATCAGATTGAAATAAAGATAAGACATATTTCTGCTATAGCAGACTGGAATACACTATTGTCATAGCCTTTATTTGTGGAAGAAAAGTTAGATCCAGTCTCTTGTATCTTTTTTGATACCAACAGGCAAGGCCTTCAGGCAAGAATTATTTCAAAAGCTATGCAAAGGTACTCATAAATGTACTATTCAATTAGTGAGACGAGGCAGTTGTTCTACCTTGTGTACAAATCCTCATTATACATGAAGGAAAACAATCACATCCTGCCCTTCTTTCTGTAAATGATAACTATTTTCAGTGCTAAGAGAAAATCCTTGAGAAATACAGTGCAACAGAACAGAGGGAGTTTTACCCTCTTTAACACTTTTCATGTATATCTTCAAAAAATGTATGGAAGCATAAATTTCTTTGGAATACATGTGAAAGAAGAGAGAGACTTGAGATGTTTTCACTAGGGAGTAAGCAAGCAAACTAAAGGAATACAACAATAGAAATCATTACTTTTATTTCTTTCTTATGATTGAGAAAGTTGTATAGCAGACATTAGACGTCCACAATGAATCTCACTGAAGATTGTGATTACACTATGGTTCAGAATTTTGTGTAAAGTTAACTATTCTGTGATCTAATATCTCTTAATTAAAAAAAAAAGATGCTATGTAACTTATATTACGATGGAAAAATCCTCTGCCCCCCCGCCTCCCCCCCCCAAAAAAAAAAAAAAAAGAGTGTGCAAATTCATCAGACAAAGACAGGAAATAAATGAGGGGGTTTTTTTTCTTCTGGCAAAGAGTTATTATTATACTCTGCTTTCCACCCACTTCTCAATACAAGCTATTTGTATAAAGGAAAATATGGATTAATTGTGAATGGTGTCAATAAAATTTACAGCAGCAAATCCCTGGATTCTGTCCCCTCTTATTTCAGAGCTAAATTACTATTGTACTTTTACTCTTAAGCACAATGAAAGTTTCTTGAATATTTAATAGTTTAGATTGGATATTGATTTAGTGGAAATCATCAATTACACAGGAAAATCAGAAGTATGCAAAAGAAAATTATGCAGAAGGAGGAATTCAATCACAGTGACAGTTTAACTCTTAAGACAGAAGTCGTAAAATGTGCCTTAACTGCTTATTGGTGATTCTCACACACTAGTTTTTCAAAAACTCAGTGCAGTTTGTTGTGCTTTTTTAAAAAAAAACATAAGTTGCAGACACAATATTTGCACCTTTGGGCTGAAGTCTGAATCTATAATCACTCAACTGGAATACAAGTCTTAGAATTATCTTGGCAATGCCTTCAGGCTAGGAATTACTATGTGGATCCATTTGCTCTGTACCTGTTCCTTTAAATTGAACTGCCTTGTGATTAGCCTTCATGTATTTCAATAACCCAAAGTTAACCACATATCTTTTCTTGACTGTTTTGGAATGTGCCACTCTACCTATCTTCACCCGAGCCTCACTCTCAGGATACCAAAGTGAGAAAATTTCAGCCTAGATATACAGCTTAATATTTTTTCTTAGAAAGCTGGAACTACTAATAGGACTTATAAAGCATGTTGCCAGCAACTTGTTACATTTTCCCCGGTGAGCATTGTCTCTGTTGGTAGCCCAGATAATGGTACATGATAATAAATAATGTGTTTATATCTAAAACTTACTTGACCTTGGTCAATCCTGCTGCAGCCAACCATTCTCTTACTCTGTTCCTTGCATGGCCTTCTTGAAAGTGGAAAACTCACTACAAGTTTGAATAATTTTACTGTTCCGATAGAAAGCAATTACAATTGAAGAGCGCATGCTTCAAGTTGTGTATTTTCCCACTCTTTTCCCCTCAGATAAGATACAACATCATTATACTCTGTCATCTGATTGTTGACTATGATCATCCCAGGATGGAAATCCTTACCTTACTTGTGAACCAGAACTCAAAAAGTCCTAGATCTCATCTCTCTCTGTGGCATCAAAGGAATGTAATATACCAGAAGGGTGTACCTCATGGTGGCTTAGAAAACGACCATGGCCCCTATAGTTTACAAAGGCTCCACAAATTTACTGCAAGACGTTTAATATCTTTCAGCTGCCAACTAAATTTTCATTCATATCTGGAGTGAAACTATACAGAAACCAGCTCAGCTTTAAATTCTGACTGGCAAAACAACAGTGCTTTAAGTACTTGATAGTTAATTCTTAAGAGGCCCTAATTTTGAAAATAATTAATTTATTCTTTATTCTAATAACACATATCAGAATGAATCCATTTGTTTTCCACACTTGCATAAAGTTTCCCAGTATTTTATCATTAAGATCATAAGCATCTACTTCTGCCCTTATTTAGTTAATTTCTTATTTCATTTATTTGCTACATGAATGTCTGTTCATGGTTTGGATGTGTGTAATCTATCCTGAGTAAAAAACTGGCTGGATGGCTGAGCACAAAAACCAGTGGTGAATGAACTTAAGTCCAGTTGGCAACACCAACTTGGATGACACCAAGTTGGGGGGAATGTTGACCTGCTTGAGAGCAGGAAGGCTCCGCAGAGGGATCTGGACAGACTGAATTGATGGGCCAAGGCCAGTTGTATGAGGGTCAACAAGAAGAAGTGCCGGGCCCTGCACATGGGTCGCACCAACCCCACGCAGCGCTACAGGCTTGGGTCAGAGTGGCTGAAAAGCTGCCTGGGGGAAAAGGGCCTGGGGGTGCTGGTTGATGGGCAGCTGAAAATGAGGCAGCAGCATGCCCAGGTGGCCAAGAAGGCCAGCAGCATCCTGGCTTGTATGTCAAACAGCATGGCCAGCAGAACAAGGGCAGTGGTCACCCCCCTGTACTTGGCACTAGCGCGTCCGCAATTCAAATCCTGTGTTCAGTTTTGGACCCTTCACTTCAGCAGGGGCGTAGAGGTGCTGGAGTGTGTCCAGAGAAGGGCAACAAAGCTGCTGAAGGGTCTTGTGAGGAGCGGCTGAGGGACCTGGGGTTGTTTTGTCTGGAGGGGAGGCTGAAGGGAGACCTCATCGCTTTCTACAGCTCCCTGAAAGGAGGTTGTAGGCAGGTGGGGCTTGGTCTCTTCTCCCAGATAACAAGTGATAGGACAAGAAGAAACATGCTCAAGTTGTGCCAGGGAAGGTTTAACTCAGATATTAGGCAACATTTCTTCACTGAAAGGGGCTATCAAGCACTGGAACTGGCTATCCAGGGAAGTGGTTGAGTCACCGTCCCTGGAGGTACTTAAAAGACACATAGCTGTGGTGCTTAGAGACATGGCTTAGTGGTGGACTTGGGAGTCCTGGGTTAAAGATTGGACTTAATGATCTTAAGGATCTTGTCCAACCAAAGTGCTTCTATGATTCTCTTATACATTAGTTACTGAAAACAGCATTCTAAAACACAATTTATAAAACATATGTTATCATCTCGGTTACAATTCAGCTCATTTTAAGTTCTCATTTAACTGACATGACTCTAATGTGGCAAAATAGCAGTTACTCGTAATAAAAGTTCTTTTACAGTGTCTAATGTAAGAGGTTAAGGCAAGCTACTGAGCTGCTTAAATGTCACTCTCACTGGATAAAAGCAGTTTCCTCCATACCAGAAATCAGGACTTTTGAAACAGGTAGAGTATGAAGCCTGCAAAAATTCATGCAAGGCTGCTACTTCTTATTGATTACATGGGCCAGAAATGATATAGAAGAATGTCTTGAAACAAAGTAAGAAAAACACCTGGAAAACTATAAGCATTTGTTTGATATTTGAAACACATATTTAGATATTTTAAATATATAAATAAAACATGCAGATGGATTGACCATATGGTTTCACTAGGGCCAACATAGACAAACTATCCAAGTAAAAATCTAATTCTTAGACATGGCATTCTGAGGGCAATAGTTAGTTTAATACAGATAAAAAATGCCTAATTGTTAAGGGGCACCACAGTTATACAGGGGTATACCAGCTACGAAACCAATCACCTCAGTGGTGTAACAGCAGGTAAGGATTTGTCCTACATATTCACAGACTCTGATAATATCATAGCACACATAATCTGAAAAAAAGTAAATTGTTGCTCATCCATGACTAAATACCCGTCTGGAGCCAAGACAGCAGAGACAGCACAAAATAATCCCAAAATACAACTGCAGACAGAGTTCAACTCAGTATGACTGGCAAATCTATGAAATAATGCATGATTTCAGCAAATCACATCATCCAAAGGAAAACATTTGGATATGGCATCAATTTGAGACCAACAGATCAGTCTTTTTGCAATACAGCTAATCCAATCTCCCAAACTATCCAAAAAACAAACTCAGAAGACTTGCAGAAGTGAGTGAGAAATGGTCAGTGAGATAAGAAAAGAATCAATCAAGGCAAATATCTCTTCCCTAGAAGGTAGACTCCAGCAGAAGCACCATGAGTCATGGATGTATTATTAGATTAGAGAATTCTTCTCTATTTCTAAAATTATTTCCTGCATTTGGAGCTTCGATAACATGCATTGGTTTATGACTTTCTTTAAATAAAAATAATACCTGTACAAAGACCAACCTGGTGAATTGTGTTTTATAATGGCTGGCACAGAGCATAAAAAGAGGCAGGAGATCTCAAAGGTCAGTGCTTCAGGCAACTTCCACTGAGGAATACCTTACTTTAAAAAAATATTTTTTGTTTATTTCTTCAAAGTTTTTCAGCATTTTATCCCAGATCCCAGTGATAACAACCAAATAGTTTTGTTCTCTTTATCAGCCAGGTCACCTGTACTATTACATTGGCATCACATTTAAATAACCTCAAAATTGATAGGTAAAGCAAACTTGCTGCTCACATATGACAGACAGAAAATGAATATTGATTTTTGTAAATAACTCTTCTAACAGGAAGGTTAGTTTTATTTCATAACATCTGTAGCCTTCTTGTTTAGCCAGAGTTTAACATGCCAGTATCTTGGTCTTGGTTTAGTATAGCACAGAGGCAATTTCTGAATTTTCATAATGGATTTAAAACTTCATTAATTATCATATCATATGCTTATGTCTTGTTTCATTAAGGGAACAGAATTAAAAATGAGTTTATGCTATCTGTTGAATATGACCAACACAGCATGTTGGTCAAGTCTGTGTGTGGAAATGGAGATACATACCCATAGCTGTCAACATAGGCAAGAGATGTGCTGATCTGCTTTAACATCTCTGGGTTAAGTAACTTTTTAGTAGAATAACCTATTTCAAACACAAATTCTTTCTGGAATTAAACATACCTGAAGAGGTTTTATTTGGTTCTCGAGTTCCTAGCAGAGTCAGAGTACTTAAACTTCCAAGCATCGATTTCCATTTCAGCTGAACAAACCCTGCGATGAGGAATTAACAAAAGTCACAGTATTCACAATGGGAGCAAGGCAAAAAGCTAAAGCTCCCATTGCGGCTTTTGAAATTAGAGAAACTGTCAGACAATCTTGGAACAAGGATTAACATTTGCAAACAATTGTTTTGAGTTGGCATTTCCATCCCTGATGACACAAAAACATTAATTAAGTTTAGCAGCTGACTGACATCTTGTATACAAGCTGTTGTGCCTATACCACAACTGTTGATGAAGATCCAGGCTAAACTCCTGAAAAGATATTCTAACCTTTGCAACTTCTCTCCACAGAGAAGAGTTAATATGAACAACAATAATTGAGGGTACATTTCCTGCCAAGGCCTTGGAACAATGAAGATGAGAAATGTTTGGAAATTTTTTTCATTACAGCATTTCTCCTGCAAAAACTGTCTGACTGGTCAAAAATGGATGAGATAAAGTCATGAAGATGTTGCGCTGATGCTGTGAGAGAATTTCCTCAGAGTAGTATAAAATAAGGACACTGATTATTCAGCCACACTCAGGAAATCCAAACAAATAGGGCATGAGATAATCATGTGTTCATTCAGGTTTCAAAACTGCTAACTAATATTTATACTTGCCATAAAAAATCTTGAAATAATCTCTTGCCTGATGTGAAAACAACCAGTACAGTCATTATGTTGCATAGCAGGCTTCATTGGTTGTGTCACCAAAATTGGGAATTAGAAAACTCCTTAAGCCAGTGTAGCACTAAGGAGCAGGCATTCTTTATTGCTGCGCTGGATGCACGGGGGAACGCTCCACCTAACATGCACGCTGCATTTCATTCAAACAAAATACTATAGTCCACACTTACGTTTATGCATTACCTTTCTCAGAAAAATCATACACATTCATTCAATAGCCAGTATTATGTTAAAGAACTGTTGTGGATGATCCTCACAGGTATCTCCAAGTCTTCTAAAGGATCTCAAACAACAGTCAACCCTATAGCTACAGCTGACTGATCACTGAACCTTAATTTAGTTCCCTTATATGAAAAGCCCAAGAAGAGTCCAAGTTTGTTTCATCAGTTACCTGTACAGTGGTCTCCTCGGCTACCATACAGTCTCCTCAGCAACTGTAAGTTTTAAACAACCCTTTCTCTCTTGGCATAAAATTACAGAACCAGGGTTGGCAAGTGCCTCTCCATAGTGATTACACTGAAACAACATATTTGCAAAGCTAAAACAGACTCCATTACATGATAACTGTTGTAAGGTAGTACCTGGGACTTGCATAGTGGTTTTGGAACAAAACCCATCCTGATGTAAACAGTTGCCAATTTCTTTACTCCAATATTCAGGCACGTTCAGAATATAATTTGCCAATAATTTTCAAAGCATTTTATAAAAGTGAACTAGTTAATCTTCACAGTATTATTATAAATAACTCACAGAATTATTTGTATTCTTCAGTTCAAAAACCACCAGGCATATGCCCTTGCCTGTTCTTGTGTCTAGTCTTTTAGCAAATGCAAATGTCAGAAAATGAATCTGTGTTTCTGCTAAGAGAATCACTTGTTTCTTATTCTATATATTTAAATTGGTTTTAATCATCAACACTTCATATATAACACATCCTTTATCCCTCCCCACTGCACACACGCTCTAAATTTAATTAAAATAACTGAAATGGAACTACAGATAATTTGTTTTTTAAATAGACTGCCACATGCTCCATTTACATAAAACCTATTAGTTTGCATTAAATACAAATTAGCTGCTGATATGAATTAAATCACGTATAAATAGTTCAGAATAGCCTCAAAATCATGCATTTTAATTAATATAACAGTTAACCAGATTTATCTGTAAGGTAATCAAGGCTCTCACTCATTCATTTTTCAATACAATAGGCCAGAGAACAAAGAGCTGCCCTGTAACACTGTTATTTTAATAGTGAAAAAAAGGCATGGAGAAGGCAGGAGCAATGCTTGGATTCAGGCATTTATAACAAATTATATTGTTTTAAAATGATTCTGCAACTGACAAACCAGAGGCAATATGAACAAGACCTATTGTGGGGAGGAAATAAAAATGCTGAAAACCTTTTGAATCTTTGATGTCTAGTTGTTGCAGAAAATTAGGAGTCTCATAAAGGAACTGTGAAGCTACTCTTTTTTCCTAGCCATTCTAAACATAAAAGTAAAATATAATGTCACAAAAGGAGTTTTTAAGACATTTCTTAAGTAATTGTCATATAATGAAAACAGTCATTCAAAACTCAAGAATCCCAACATCTCTCTCCAAGAGCTACAAATACCAGCAAAACAGTGTCATTCCTAGGTAATTGTTTCCTCATCTTCAAAATGGGTACAACAATACTTTCTTTGCATGGGAGTTCTGCATTTACTAAGCATATTAAAAGAGAGCAAAACACTGCCGAAAGCTCATCTTCATGACTGTCAGTAAAAGTTTTCTAAGTTTTTACCTATGCAGGACCATAAACCACATATTTTAGAATACATTTTGGGAACTTTTGAATGGAGGCTCCCTCCAAATTTCAATGTGTTTTGAGAGAGTTTGTGTCTAACAGCAACAGAGGTGGTGTCCCTGAGCTCCCCATGGCAATTCTAAATACTCGAGATTAGAGGGATGTTTGAACTGTAATGTTTCACAAATCAAAGAAACAGCATCCTGTGGAAAGCAACACATGGCAAGTTCAGTTCCACTGTAGTTAATGGAGAAACTGGACACAAAATAGTAAGACTAAAGTAGTCAAGCTATATAAAAAATTCTTTGGCAGAATACAGAGCAATTGAAGTGGCACTAATTTAGAAACTGTACAACCATTACAGGTTTTGAACAAGTTAGACTGTCAATGTTCCAGATGTCACAAATGAATTCACTTGATTTCTGCTGCTGCTACGGTTATGGGATGTAATAGAACCAGACTGGCTACACAGTGGCAGAGACAATACTGAAAAACTGATCTGTTTTAATATCACCTGTAAGAAGCTGAGCCACCTCATCATCATATGAGTAAGACAGGTCTTAGTGATTCACCAGCTTGCAAGATCAAGCCCTATTTGTGCAAAAATTGGGCTGGAATTTGTCTCACAACCAGCCAGTGGAAAAGGTACTCCTGAATGAATGTGACATCATTAAACTGCTCTTTCAGCTGCTTAATGTTTGCAGGCCTTCAACCTATATTTTTTTAAAAAATAAAGATACATTTTTCTTAATTAAATTTTCAGCTGAAGGTGTATCAAATACATTGGAGTTTAAGTTAAACATCAAAACTGAAGTTTTATCTGAATACAGAATTCAACACAGTATGTAACTATTCATATTTAGCAGAAGGAGAATTTGGTCTGATGTCTCTACAATACAATCTCTAGGACAAATTTGGCACACATATACACTCAAAGTAGTTCTGTTCAGGCAGGAAGAACAGAGCATAATTAGCAAAGAATTAGTCATCCTAGATTCACTGATTCATCTTAGCTGTGTTTTACATAAAGCATTAATATACAGTGCATAATATGCCATGTGTCTTAATTTTAAAATTGTTTAAAAATATATTAAATGCACAGTAATGTTCTCTAATGTAGTACAATTTATACTAATATCCCAAGGAAATGTACAAACAGTACACTCAAAACCAATTCTTACACTTTTAAATAAAAACAAGATAAATATGCTACATGATGGCAACTTTGAAAAGAAAGGGTGAAATTATTCATATTTAAAAAAAAATATTTTTAGCATTACATCTGTTTAGCATGGATGCTCACTCATACATTTTACTACCCATAGCAATGCAACAGTCCAAATCCCATTTGCATTAACTCCAGAGAGGTAACTATCTGTACAGACTGACTAGTTTTACCCAGTGAATATCAGTGAGATAAACAGTGGCAAAACAGCTATTTTGCTCCTTAAAACCAATTTTTGCAGTAAATTATGCATTGCAAAAACCAGCAGGATGGGTTATGTCAGTCACATCAGTGTCATATTGTGTTATGATCTGTCCCAAGATATGACTGGCAGTCTAAACCAGATATGATCTGTCATAACAAAAGTTAAAGCATAAACAGACAAGTAGCCCCCAAAATATCCGAATAATTTTTAAAAAGCTTTTACTCAATACAAAAAACCTAAATTAAACAAAACCTAATCTTTTTTGAAAATTAAATTAATAACAAAGATCCAAGCCTTGACAACCTGTAAGTATAACCAATTAGAAAAGATTTGTGAATACATTACTCAGAATTAGGACCAAGTTAATTGAAAAACATGCTTTCAATTGTTTTGCTTTATTTTGGCAAACAAATCTGTTTTCAAGCTCTAAAAGTACAAGAAAAGTTATTGGATGAGTATGCTATAGCAGGAGTGCTTAGACAGAATTGTTCCAGATCAATTATTTTCTATAACCTAAGGTTATACCTCCCAGGAAAATCCTTGAAAGCAGATATTTCCTTTAAGGCCACACTGTCCTGTAATCAAACAATAACTGTACTGACTTCTTTTTAAAGAAATGGATTTTGAGTAAAGTCATAAAGTTCCAAATTAATTCTGAAAGTAGGAGATTCTGACAATATGGAACTTCTAACAATTACTACTTTTCTTCTCCCATCTTTAGAATCATCTTACATTACTCCACTGATTTGCTAAAATATGCTAAGACAGGAGCTTCTCAAAGGCAGTGGAAAGAGACACAGAATTTATTTTAAATTGACACTAATTCAAGGCCCTACTAGTTGCACAGGCAGCTTCGAAGTTACATTTCAGGCAAATCTAGCTGCAATAAATGACATTGTAGATACACTTTGCTTGGTTTTGAACGGCAGCTGCAGTGCAATTTGTGCTACTTAATGGAAAAATCTAAGTGAGGGGCACATTGTTATTAATCAAATTCCAATATAAACCTGGCTGCTGTAATAATGGGTACAATTATTGATTGATGTACTGTTCAGTCTGCAAACTGACTCTAACTAAATCATGTCTTTTTAAAAAGAAGACAAGTAGAAAGCTTAAAATAACTTTATTTCCAGCACTCACATGAGTGCTGAACATAGGTCCAGCCTGGGTAGTATAAAAAGTAAGGCATTACATTTTAAAATAGAGAAAAAAATAATATAAGAATGTCAGGACCTGAAAATATAAGTCAATAAAATAGTCTGCTTTCATCCAAAGTTGCAAAGTTACCCTCTCCTAGTCACAAAACCTTGTGACGAACAGGAAGATTATAAAGGGTGTGTGGGTGTCTCCTACCAATATAAAAATTTTTAGGTTTTCTGTCTAGTTTCTAAAGAGATCTTCATGAATTATAACTCTGCACAGGTAACTCTGGAGGAGTTAAAACCAATTAAAAGTGGTTGGGACTCTCACAATTCTGAGGCAATTGCCTGCCCAGCATTTGATGGTCTTTGAGCCATGTACATAGTACTAGACAAACTATTAGCACTTGCCAATTCTGGAAACAAAATTTAAAAACAAACAAACAAACAAACAGGGGTGTGGAGGAATTATCTTCCTACCTGGATTTCCGTAATTGTGACATACTGGTTAGCTTTGAGTAACTTCTCCTCCCAAGATTATCATTCTGAACTGGCAGTTTCCTGTATTACTTTTGACTGATCAGGGGAGAATGTAAAAATGGTATTCAAGCAGAAATTCAGTCTGTCATTTAAGTCTCATGGTTATTGCAGGAGACAAGAAATGCTACAGGAGCCACAGCTACCCTCACAGGTACCTGGGATACATGCAGGACTTCAGAAGGAAAACAAAGTACAGGAAGAACTTTGTAATAGTAAGCACTGTAACAGGAACAATCAAAATCAATAAGCACAACAAGATTATGTTGTGAAAGATATTGTTGTTATTAAACCAATTAATGCAGGAAAGTATCCTTGTCCTTCTACAACTGTAAAGAAGGAGCTTAAAGCCAAGTATAGTTTGGGAATAAAGTACCCCATTTTATCTCAATTATTAGGATTATTGTGTAAACAAATTTGGATATGCAAACTAATTATGTCTTCAGCAAGATTATTAACAATATTGGCATTTAGGTTATGATTATTAAAAGACTGCTGTGACTTCCCACTAAGCTGCATTGGTTAAGTCGTATATTCCTAGCATATATGCTGGTTTGTACAGACATGTTGTAACAGTTTACATTTTGAAAATGGATTGTTTCTATTCCTCTCCTTCCACACCCAAAATAAGGGTAATGTATTGTTTGAAAACTAAAGAATATACCCTGGCATACAATTCTCTGGCAGGAGATTAATAAATGGTAAACTCATTATCTAAGTTTGTGATTTCATGGTCAACTAGAATCTATCTAAATTTATGCTCTCTGTTCATCCGTAACCAGAGCTGAGCAGAGGTTTCAGGATCTTCTTTCAATCATTATGTAGGATTTGTGATGTTGATTCATGGCTAGGATTGAAGGTTTAGGGGAGATATTTTTAAACAAATAAGGAATTACTAGGGTGGACAAGCAGAGGTTATCTCTAAGGCTTTTCTATGCAAATAAAAAACAAACCCTGGACTATCATCAAAAAACTAAAAGAATATTTTCAGGCAGTAAACTTTTTGGCTAGGTAATGCCTCAGTTACAAATACTAAATGATACGACATTTAGATATGTAATCTACTGAATTATGCTTTCCTCTGATTATATATGTCATATCCAAATTACAGCTACAGTTAGACCCTTTGGGCTGGATTGATAGACCTTGAACATATTCACATATACTGTTGGTTCATGCATTAGACTTGGGGCGAGCAATGAACTTGCAAGTTGATAATACTGTCATTTATATTTAAAAATTTAGTTATTTTACTTGAAACAGAACCAATGGAAGAGAATGAGATCACAAAGGAGACTGTATCCAAGAGAAATTTTAGGATTTCACAGCAGAAACAGAGTTTCTATAGATTTTTGTTTCATTTAGTTTCCTTTCATGCTATGAAGACTTCTGTGTTTGAAGAGGTTTTTTAAAGAGCTGTATTCACTCTATGGTGTTTGAAGAAAGGACTGATTTTTTTACTTGAGCATTTTTACAGTCTGCTTTTACATTCCTCTACAATAAAAATTGCGTTGGAGAGGATGTTTGAAAATTAATTTGCATTCACACCTGTTTCAGACATTTTGAAACTTGATATAATAACATTTATTATCCTGGAAAATATGAACATTGCTGTTACAAGGGACTGTGAATGAATGACTACTCCCTCCACAGAAATCTTGGGGATTATGTTAGTGTCTTTGGTTTGTCAGGAATTCTCTCTGAATCTCTGCATATTCATATAAAGTGGTTGCAACACAAACACTCCTCTAAATAGTAAACCTGTTACTAAGGTACCAGATTGGACAAAGGCAGCAAATTACGGCCTGGAGGAAATGCAGAGCTACCCTGCCTGTTCAGAGAATGCCCCAGGGCACTTTGCCCAGGGGAGGCACAACTGAACCCAGCTGGGACATCCAGCATTAGAAGCTACACTAAAAGCCTTGAAAAATTATCCTGACATTTGGGGCAAAGCTAAAATCCTCACTCCGCAGTAATATTAGCCCATTATATCTCTGACTGTCAATTGACAATTTAAAAAGGAAGTGAATTTTTTTCCCTATTTAAACAAGTAACAAAATTCTCTTTGCCTGGTTGCTATAATTTTTATTCAAAGAGATTTACAGAGAATGCAGCTATCCCCTTGATGTTCTTCCTTTCAGATACCCACACATTCAGCTCATTCAGTTTATACAACTCACACAGCATTTAGTTCATTGAGGCAAGATGTTCTTTTTTCCTCTATGCTATGCTGTGAAGCGGACCAGGTAAGTAGACAAATAAAGGCTGTTAGGTGAAAGAGACTACTAGAACCAACTGAATATTAGAAGAACTATCAAAGATAATTTCACTTGGAACAGTGAAAATAAATATAGATAAATTATTTAAATAATACCAAAGGAAAGGAAAAAAAAATAAAAAGAAAGAAAAGAGTGGGATTTAGATTTAATTAGCTTTAAAAATCAAGAACTTAAGATGGCCTATATAATGGGCTCACCAAATAATGCGGTGTGGTTTACTCTCACTATCTATAAAACACGGTACTTAATTCATAAATCACATGAACCAAGCAAAGGACATGTACCCTGAAAATGGCAGGATCTGTTCTGTGAATTTCTTGGTTAAATTAGATGGACATATCCTTAATCTGACCCTACATGTTAACAGTATCACAAAGTACAAATCCTTAATGTTAGATAAATACATCAATTAATTTTCAACTTCATTCTATTCTATTTAGCGAATGTTATGCCAGATAACTAAAGTTACAGACCTCTGAATAGAACACTGCAGTGCAGTCACTTAAAATCAAAATTCAAATTGTTTCTTGGCTTTTTTCAATTTTAATTTTAATCAACAATGCATTTCTATATATGACTTTTGTCATGAGAGATGACAAAAGAAAGGATTTTAGGTAACAGATAATTGGATATGTGCCTCCTTAATTATAACAATAATTCCATTCCTAATGCAGTCTTTAGACCTGCTATAGGCTTGTATATTTAACTGAAGGTATTTCTAAAGCCTTTTTTCCTTTTTTGGATTTTTTTTTGCTGAAGTTACTAGGAGTTCACAAAAACTTTAACTACTTTTTCATTATATTTTAAAATTGGCTTTTGCATTTTAGTTAAAGCATTTTTTTTTTAGTAGAATAACAGAATCATATAATATTTTGGATTGGAGGGGACCTTAAAGATCATCTATTTCCAGGCCCCCTGCCATGCGCAGGGACACCACCCACTAGACCAGGTTGCTCAAAACCTCATCTAACCTGGCCTTCAACACTTCCAGGGATGGGGCATCCACAGCTTCTCTGGGCAACCTGTGCCAGCATCTCAACATCCTCATGGTAAAGGGTTTCTTCCTTACAGCTAATCTAAATCTACCCTCTTTCAGCTTACATCCATTCCCCTTTGTCCTACCACTACATGCCCCTGTAAAAAGTCCCTCTCCCACTTCCCTGTAGGCCCCCTTTAGGTGCTGGCAGGCTGCTGTAAGGTCTCCCAGAGCCTTCTCCTCTCCAGGCTGAACAACCCCAACTCTCTCAGCCTGTCTTCATAGCAGAGGTGCTCCAGCCCTCTGATCACATTCATGGCCCTCCTCTGGACTCAACCCAACAGGTCCATGCCCTTCACATAGTGGGGGCCCCAGAGCTGAGCGCAGAACTCCAGATGGCGTCTCATGAGAGCCGAGTAGAGGGGGAAATTCACCTCCCCCGACTGGCTGCCCACATTTCTTTTGATGCAGCTCTGGATATAGTTGGCTTTCTGCATTGCAACTGCACATTGGCAAGCCACGCTGAGCTTTTTGTCCACCAGCACAGCCAAGTCTTACTCCTCAGGGCTGGACTCAATCCATTCCCCACCCAGCCCCATCCCACGGGCAGAACCTTGCATTTGGTCTTGAAATTCATGAAGTTTGCACTGACCCACCTCTCAAGCCTGTCAAGGTACCTCTGGATAGCATCCCTTCCTTCCTTTTTAATATGTATTTTTCATCCAGTTTTCTAGTGAAACATAAAAGTACATAGTTTATAAAATATACAACTTATAAAGTGATGATAACATTAGCTAAATTTTTTTTTACCTTTTTTCTGGTTTTACAAGGAACCACAGAAAATAAGGACATCAGTCTCACATGGCAAGGTAGGCAAAAGGAAATTTAATCAATTTTAATCTTTGAGATAACAGATTTCTGTGAAAAAAAAACTTTCAAATGATGGTACACAGGACTTGATTCTTATTTCACACTACTGTAAATAAGGTGTAATGCGAATGAATGAACTACCAAAAGCCCCATAAATGTGCTGAAATTGATATAATAGAAGTCATTGGTTTTATCCCCACTATTATACATCAATAAATATTCACATTCTTATTAGAAACATTCTACTCTCATCACTGTCCTTCACAATTTCACAATATTGAGTTATGTGAAAGACATTTGCCAGAATATACATGTATCAAAACTTAAAAATTCAGCTAAGAATTCAGGGGACAGATACATGTGTTCAACAAAACTATGCATGGCTGAATAAAATTTATTTCCTTATAAAACTATTTCAACATTTTTTTACCACACATAATGAATGAAAGGCTTAAAAATATGAGTGCCTAAAATCAAATAAATATCTGCTTGAGTCAGAGTAATTCCGTGTGATTTAGAATTAGTGTTTTCTTTTGTTCTTTAAAATATAAATGTTTATCTGTTGAGATGTAGTTCAAAAGCATAAGTAAAGCCAAAATATTTAAGCTGTAGCAATGGAGAATCATCTAGCCTATTTATCTCTAAATGACCATATTTTCCATACTAAAGCAAGATAGAAAATCTTTACTGGCATTGCACCTACATAGGATGAACAGGAATTTTTCCACTGAGTGCCTCCCTGTTCACCCAGGACTTAAATTTTTTTCTAATGCACTTCGATGCAGCAAGTAAATATTCTTTACTTCTCCAGTAAACAAGCATAAATTGTTACATATTTTATTTAAAAAAAAACAAACAACAACAACAAAAAAAACCCACCTGTATCTTTTAAATGATATATTAACTCTAACTCAAACAGTATAAATGTGCAAGTTCCAGAGCCCAAAGCATTCCCAGCACGGTTTAACAGTGTACACACAGCCACAATGCCTAAAGATAGTCAGTCCATTAAAAATTGCAAATAACTCCATGATCTGGAATCAGATACATACTGGTATCTCTTCTCTAGTTCAAGCACAACTGTTTTCTGCATTTGGTCATATACTGCTAATGACAAGGTT
Organism: Falco naumanni; assembly: GCF_017639655.2. Classification (NCBI taxonomy): domain Eukaryota; kingdom Metazoa; phylum Chordata; class Aves; order Falconiformes; family Falconidae; genus Falco; species Falco naumanni. Next base: position 26,811,722 of record NC_054080.1, on the reverse strand, counting down.
TATTACACTTTTCCACAATTTTTCTGCACAACTACTTCTATTTTATAATGTTTTTGTGAAGAAAATTTATTTTGTTTCAAAGAAACTGTTTGGGTTTTATCGTTTATATTTTACTGAACACTTGTATGGACTAGTATACATTTCTTATCAGATGATTAATTTCACAGGTTCCCCTTGGTCGATACAAGGATTACTGAAGCTGCAAGCATGCTTTTTTGTCTGTTTAATGTGTTGATGTCAGTGAGGCTGACATCTGATTTAAATGGATTGATCAAGAATTTTCCTAAGTGTTGCCATCACAGAAATATTTTGAAATATATTTGAAATGGCAAAGTATAGACAAAAAAAATACCCCATCTTTTTCATGCTAGAGAGTAACAGGATACTCAAACAGGTGATTACAGCTTCATACTTGCATGAGTCCATTGCGTATTTCTTAGGGCATTAGAGAGGTAACATTTACTGAAGGAGGGTTTGGCCCATTTCTTTGTAGCCAAGCGATTTGCACCATCATTTTTGAAAGGCAGCAGGAACTGCAGATCTTGGTCTCTGGTTCTTTCATGGGCTTTCTCACCTGGTTCACCCATTTTCCCAGCAAATGTGCCAGATCTTTTCCGCCTCATTGCAGAAACCTCCACATAACCCTGGTTTGCACATTTCCTTTTGCTAATGCTTGACTTGGCAAACCCTTAAAAAAGTTTGATAGGTTATTCCTCCTTCTATCATCAAGTACAGATCTCCTTTCCTCTCTTTGTCAAAGTATGTGGTGATTATCCACCAAAAGACCTGTGTGACTATAGCCCAACATCCTATTAAAATGGACCTTGTAAGTGTAGATTGAATGATACGGTAATCATAAATCCTGCCAGGACTTTGCAAAGAATCTGCCATAGCTGTGATATTAAGCAAAAACCTTCTGCAAATTTCCGAATATTTCAGCAGGAACTGGTCCTATTTTATTGAATACCAACAAAGTTTTAACAGAAACTGCAATGCTGAGTTTTCATGTGAGCAGTAAAACCAGGCTCTTATTTACTGATGATGTTGCATTTGTTTTATCCCTAATGGCCTAGCCTAAACTTCAATTGCAAAACATCCATATAAACTTCATTTTCTTGTCAGTTTAGGTCCCTAATTGTAGTGTGAAGTATTTAACCATGTGTCTTTTTTAAATTGGTATGAAGTCCCCCGCATTTTTTGACAATCTACTTGCTGCCTAGAACTGGTTGCTATGTCACAGTTTTCTACCTGCCTCATCACAGACAAAATCTTCTACAGAGGAAGGGCCTATGTAACACTTACAGAAAATGGTACTTTAACAGATATTATGTATTAATATTACTACTATATTGATATTGAAGTTAGAATCATAGAATGGTTTAGACTAGAAGAGACCTTTTGAGATCTTTAGCTCTAACCCCCTGCCCACAGCAAAGCTAAACTTTTTGGCTGTTTTGTTAGAGATATTGTATTGTACTTTTTTTCTTTAATATTTATTTGTATGGCTTACACATTTCTTTCAGTTTCTGAGTGAATTTGCTGCTCAGATACTGAGGCAAGAGCAACATTGACCAAGTGGATAGGTATAGGCATATGCACATAGTAGTTTTCTTTAACCATGCCAAAGTATCATTCCCTAACATATTGCACAGGAATTCAACTACTTAACTTAGCATTTATTTTCATTAACATTTTTATAGCATTAATAAACTTTCATTTATGATTTTTTAATATTAATAAACTTTGTCATTCACTACATATGCACTTTCGAGGTTTTATCTGAGTATGTCTACCCATAACAGTCCAAGCACGTACTCTTGCAGAGCCCAGTCATACTTTCTGTACATTGCCAATTTTCACTGTGTACCAACATATACCACATTTCCTAAAATTTAATTAGATATTCAAATCAGAAAAGCATTGTCCTTTTTCAGCTCCTTATAGTGGAACTTTTGAAAAGGGAGCATTTAAGAAACTTATTAGGAAGTTCATGAACTGTTTTTTCTGGATTTTCCAGGAATCAGGTTGGGAGGGAGCTTAAACACAACCTACTTGTCATTTTTTCTGGTGCTGATAGCTCTGATAGAATTGATTTGATAGATCTTAATGGAATTGTATCTGATCCCTTTACAAGTCTGAGATAAATATAAAACACCAGTTAGTTACTCTTCATTCTAATGTTTTGTTCTAACTCCTACTGACACTTCACACAAAATGCTTTCCAACTCACTCCCTATAATAAAATGTTCCAGCATGGAAATCCCCTGAATCTCCTTCATACTAATCAGTGAAGCAAAGTATTCTCTTAAATTTATGGTAATAAACTATACTGGCCATATATGGTTTCTGTATTCTTTGGCAGGCTTCTTGCTTCCACTGTGTTCAAAAAGATTTAATCAGTAGTTTTCATGGTTTACAAAGTTTTTCCTCAACTTTTTTAATCATCCCTTTCTCTAATTATACATAATCAACATTTAACTTGCCAAAGTGTATGCCCTTTTTCCTGTTTGGAAGTTACTACCATTTATTTAAGATTTATTTTTATTTCTAATAACAGGTTTTGCTATACTGCTTAATCATGATTCCTTTGAGGTAGAATGTTTTTTTGACAGATATAATCCCTATAGTTTGTAACCTCTAATATGGTGTCTTCAGCACTTGCAAGTAATTAAGTCTTTTGGCTGTACCTTTTAATTTCTTTTAACAAGCTACTCCTTTTCTTACGAAACTATCTTTTCAGATCTCAACATTACACCCATGGGTCTTTTTAGACAGAATTCTTTCACTGCTGCATCTTGAATTTGACTAGACAGTGGAGACAGTTCTAGAGCAGCTCTTCAGTTGTAATATTTTGAGGTGGTCATGTACATTGCTCACAACCGGTACACTAAGTAAATAACAACTTCTCTTTGGAAGTTTCTGCTTATTTACTCCAAGATTTTGAAATACGTGCATTATGTTTTATTACTAGGCTCTGCTTATTTGTCTAATTTTCATAACTATATCATTCTACTACTCCTATAGAATAGGCTTCACAGCCTTTTTAATCTCAAATTATAATTTGTTTCTGAGGATCATTTGCTTCCTTCAACATATGCAGATACATATATCTCCTGCCCATCCTACTCTGTGTAGTGAAGTACAAAGTGTTAGTCCTCCTCTTGACTCTTCTTCCTGTGTTTTACTTGTACTTGCCTCTCTGTCTTTCCTGACTTCTATTTTTTATTTTTTAATTAAAAACTAGTTGGATGAAAGAAGACACAGTTTAATTTGTGCGTCTTTTGTCTTGTCTTTCTAAGGAGCAAAGTATGCCACTTTTTTTTCTGGGGTTTCCTCATCTGAGGATAAATAATTAGAACCAAATAAGTAAAAGATGAATAAAATAAAAAGCTTGCTATTTCAAACATAAGTTAATGTCTTTGAATTATTCAGTTGCATTGTCCTATAGTTATTAACCAAGGACTTTTTGCTGACAGTTTACATGCCTTAAAACATAGCCAAGGCCACCTTACTCAGAATAATTTCTGAATTTTTTCATTGTTTGCTGAGTGACAAATTTCAGAGAGACTGTTGACTCAGAGATGCAGTGCATTATTCTTGAACCCTCTGTATTAAAGATGATAAAAGCTGTTTAAGAATACAATGAAGTGGCCTCTTGTTATGTTAAACAGAGATTCTCATCCTTATTCAAAAGATCTGCTGTTTAATTCTGTATTTTCATTTTTCCTTGTTTTTTCAAAGGGTCAGCATTGAGTACAGCATTTGGGGTAATTTTTTTCCCCCCTTCTTTTCTTCTGTAAATAATCCTTTTCATAAGAGATGACATGGGAAATGAATTCACCTTCCTCTAACAGTGACTGTGTAAACAGTCTTCTGCTATGGGTAGAAACATAAGATAAAAAAGAAAGTCACAATATTTCTGTTTAAAAAAACAACAGTGAAGAACAATGAATGCAAAAATTGAATTCTAAATTTAGGAGTTTATACACTAGACTTTTACAACACACACTGTTCCCATTATATATTTTACCCTTATTACTTCTGTTCTTTCACTGCAATACCAAAATTGGGAAAGAATAGAGTACCGTACTCCCTTGGCCATTTTGTTAATTATTTTTTTATATTTGCAATTAAATCCATTCTGAATTTTGATATCAACCTTGAGTTGATTAGATTAATACCATAGGTTAACAACAGAGAAGATGGTCCGTGTTGTTAGATTTTTGCATACTTGTACAAATAAGATTAAATGCAGTATGTAGAGCAAACTGTAAGTACATGACATTTTTCCAATAATTGTTTTTTATTATTTTGAAGTGTGCATAAACCTCGTGTCACATCAAACCTTCTAACTGTTCTGTATGTCATTTAGGATTTGAATTCTGCCACTACCCAACGTACCTGACAAGAACGATAACTTATGTTACAAAGTACTTAATTTTTGCGTACTGACCTATGTAACCATACAAAATATCCAAGTTTGAACCCATCACATATAAACAAATCCTTTGAAACTTACGTATACTCAGGAAAAAAACATTCACTGACTTTTGTCTGCTTGAGCAAGAACAGGAAGATAGTCAGATATGATCAGGTACTTGTATTCACTCCTGTATTCAACTCCACATTCAGTCTTTCACATTACACTTCAGACTTTCAAAATGTAGTAGGAAATGTTTAGTGCTCTGAAAAATCACAAAAGATTTTAAATTATGAAAATAGAACCATATATAAATTAATCACAATCTTGTCGTTTACATCAATAGTGACCTATTAGCCTTTATAACTAAGATGTTAGTAAAGATTAAGATCTTTGTCAGCATAAATGCACAACTATTTGTCTAGGTGGGAAGCACCTTTTCTTTTTCTGGGAAAAGGTATTTTTATTTCAAAATAAGGATGCCTTGATGATAAACAGTTTTCAGGTAACTACCACAGTACAATTATACTAATATCATCATACTCTATTTCCATGTCCAAACAGTCCCTAAGGCACTCCCTTATTACAAATGATACTTCATAGAATAATTGGGGTTTTTCTATTTTTTTAATTGTCTAAAAATATCCAAAATATTGTTTTATGTGACATAGATAGAACCTTGAGAGCAAGCAAGTGTACCAGTATGGTTGAAATAATACAGTATGCACTGTTTTACATGTGTATCACTCCTAACACAGTATATCACATAGGCAAGGACCTTAATGGGAATTAGAAGATTACACATGCGTCAATTTAGTAATTACAGATAATCTATATTTACATTAGGTACATCTCAAAAAAATGCATGAGGGCTTAAAAACCTCAGGGTTTAAGCAAATCTTGAGACACTGGAAAAATGTTTCATTCATTGTATGGATACTTAATATAATAAACTGATTTCTGCATTTGACTGCATGTGCAAATGATTTGATGCACCATAATCTGACATACTGATCCACATATTTGTACATGATTTATAAGTATCATACTACATTTTCTTATCCTTTCTGAACCATTGAAGAAATTTACTCAGTGATGTGAAAGAATTAGAAAGTTAACTGCAAAATACTTCAGCAACAGATATAAAATGCCAAAAAAAATTGGTAGTTTGTCCAATTATACCTCTGTGTGCCATTAATTGCATAGAAGTTAAACAGTTTTATGATGAAAATTAACAATGGATTCTGAAGTTCATAATGTAATTTAACATATTTGTAACAGATGTGTAAGAGTAAATGCAGTTCTTCTGCATTTGCTATACAGATGATGATGCAGAACCTAAAACTCACTCAATTTCCCAGGATGAAGGAACATGCTCATTCATTTGGAGAAATAGAAAGCCATTGCAATACTATTTATTTTGCTTTTCCAGTTAAACAGGAACTAAAAAACCCTTTCTGTTTTGATGCATTTTTTCTTTCACTGGCAACAGACTATAATATCATAACTTCATTTTATGATGGACCCAGCAGTTTCTCTCTCTAATAGCCTTCTTAGACTTCCAGTATCATTGTAATGATTTCAAGATATGAATACCTCCTGCAGTGTTTAAAGTGGCTTCAGTGTGTAACATAACACATTTTTATAAGCAAGTGACACTTTCTTGTGTTTTCAGTTCTCCAAAATAATTTAGAGTGTACATTAAGAGTTCAAATAAATGTGTTAACTAATAAAACTGCAGTACTGCAAAGAAAAATATTTTTGTTCTTCTATGAGATTTTTTGTTAAACTTCTGTTGCATCTCATTGCAGTGCTCAAAGAAACTAATAAAATGTGATGAGATATAAAAAACATACAAGAAAATGGATTCAGATGTTGGAGGCTTCTTCTTAATTGAAAAGCACAAATAAAATAATTTTAAAAAAGAGTAATGTTGCTTTTTCACTTTAAAAGGGCTTCATGTTTTTTAATCTTGATATTCTATACCAAAATGCCAATCCTTTCCTAGCTAGAATGTTTCTAAACCATGGCTCATCTAATTTTTAAATTACGGTTCATTTCTGAACTATGATTCTGCCTAATTGTGACTATAGAGGAAACATTTAAGTGTCCCCAGGTCGATAGCTGCTCAGTACTTTCAAACCAAGACAATATTAATGGGGTCTAGGGGGCCTGGCTGTGACTATACACTTTCCCCAGAGAACTGTTGTCAAATATCCATGTTTTATGGATTCAAATGAAAAATAGAAAAGCAAAGTATCCAGCTGTGACAATCTGATATGTTAAAGTGCAGATTTAGGAGATTTTCTGCTGCAAAGCACAGTTGAGTTCATAAGTCAGGTTCCTAATGGTTCATGCAAAGCCTAACAAGAAATGAAGATGTCTTCTGTTTAATTTCAAATCCAATAGAATATAAGCAAGTTTCATCCCAAGAATCTTTCTGAGATAAAAAAAAAGGAGGGCAGGGCAGGGCAGGGCAGGGCAGGGGAGGAAAAGTATTTGCATAATCTTAAATCCTGAGTTATGGAGTTTTGCTTCATTTTTCACTGTGTGAGAATTCAGTCAGGTTTGCCATAGTGTTATGAGAATGCATCCACCAACATGTTCTAAGCAGTTATATCAACTAATCAGGACTCAGTGGTGCTGCAGTGTCCAACTGACAACTGCTAACTCATTTCTCGATTATTTAAGTCCATCAATGCTTTCAGCAGGTCACTACTGCCGTTAGTTACTATTCAGTAATCATATATCTATACATTAGTTCTTGTTCTGTGGCTGATTACTGTTCTTCATATATTCTGAAGAAACAGCTTGGAGTTTTCAGATGTTTTGGTGATACGTTCTCAGTGATCTTAAACTTCAGATATTTAATCCAGAATTATGCTTTTATTTCAAAAGAAATTACTACTTGAGGAAAAAGTAAGATCAAAAAGTTAAATAATGTGATAAGGAATAGATTAGCCATATTGTTATGGGCACCTGAACAAAGTCTTTTAGAGCCTAAAGGCAGTTAAAGGAGAGTGAAGCACAGTAATTTAGGTAAAGAAAAAGAAGATGACAATGGTATGCATTGACCTGTAGTTATTATCTACTGGGTTGATGAGTTATGTCTAGTCCCATTGTCTGATGGTTAGTATCATTACAAGATATACTGTAACACAAATGAAAAAGAACCAAAGCCTAACTATGTTCCATCTATAATTGTATGCCCATCAATGTGTAATGACTTTTAATTGTTCTTATTTAACAGCTGTCTTCTTAGGGTTTTGCAAGTGGGGGATGGAAAAATAAATATTTGGGAAGGATGGGCAGGAGCAGTCCTGGAGTCCAAACTGCAGTAGACAATAAATGTTAAGAGTCTCTATGTGTTGATAAAAGAGAAAAACAAGGGCATTTTAGGATTATGTCTGTTGCAGGTCACCAAAGAAGGAAAAGTTATTTATTAATTCTTTCTTTTTAAAAAAAGCCTGGTAACTATGAAAAACATCAAAAGCATAGTGACTGCTATTAAAAATTAATCCTATTTACACGTTTGTTGGGAAACACAGATGTGGATAAGCCAGCACGTTTTTTGTATGTGTTTTCTGGAGAAAAAGACTGAGAGAAGACTTCCTCCAGGTGTAATTCTTCCCAGAAGTTATTAACTCAAAAACAAGTGAGACTAGACTAACTGATTAAAAATGTACTTTAAAACAGGAAAACCCTGTAGGAAGGACCTCTGGAGAAGTGAATCTAAGGGGGAAAAAAAAGGACAGTAATTCCTGAAACAAGAATGGAGGGCCTTTAAAAAAAAAAAAAAAAGGTCTTATATGTTCAGTATTAAGTGCAAATTTTCTTAAGGCAAAAGAATACAGAAAGTACAGCAAGTGTTCCTCTTGTTCAATAAACTGTTCAGTGTCCTGAAACTCAAGAAGGAAGCACCAAGAGAGAAACAAAAAAGGCAAATGTTTAAGAACATTGTTTAAGTAGGAAAAAAAAAAAAAATCAGAAGCACATAGGCCCAAAATTAGAAAGGTCAAGCCTCAAAATGAGATACAACTAGCAAGGAACATAAAGGGCAACAACAAACCATTCTACCATTAGATTAGAAGGAAACCTAAGCAAAGTATCAGTCCATGCCAGTATAGGAGCTGGAGGATAATGATAAACAATGTCAAGAAGTCTGACATGTTTAATGCCCTCTTTTGTTTCAGTTTTCACTGGAAAGGTTAACTTTGATCAGACAATTAATTATCAGTGACAGAAGGCAGTAAGAAGGAAAACAGATCGAGAAAGAATTTTTTTGTTATCCACCTACCTGTGTCTGATGAAATTCACCCCAAATTATGTGAAATAATGCCTGGGGCAAATTCTGATTAGCTTCAAGAACTCTTGGAGGTTGGCTAAGAATCTGGGAGCTGGGAAAAGGCAATAAAGTGTAAAAAGGTAGAAGAAAGTAAGGGAGAAAAGAATGTTCACTCATAAATTAGCTTTAGTTACTGAAGAATATCCTGCAGGATATAATGTCCCTCTGCACTGATAAGACAAGGAAGGTAGTTCTGTCCAAACATACTTTACTTATAAAGTAGATGAAATAAATAACATGTATCTTAAAAAAATGCTACAGTGGATCATGAATTATGGACACTTGCCTTAATTCTGGTTTTGAGAAACTCTGGAAAAAATATCTGGAGTATAGTAAGAATATGACTTACAGCAAGCATGGATTGCTCAAGAGCAAATCATCAGGAACCACCTGACACTTTTCTATGGCAGGTCTTTCAGATTAAGGAGAAGTAACTGATATATTATTTCATTAATAAGGCTTTTTATGATCTCACATGATTTTCTGGAAGTCCAGAAAGCATATTCCAGAGAAGGATATGAAACTGAGTGACAATTGTCTATGCAACTGTGACAAAAATTTCAATATCAACAAGGAAGAACTAATAACGTTTTTGCAGTAGTCAATGCAAAGTCTAGCTCTGTTCAAGAGTTTCATTAGTAAATGAATTAGTGATGACAAAATATAAACTATAGTGTAAGGTAAGTGTAAAACTATCCTCAGCCCAGCCCTATTTGAATTTTTTGTTGACAAAATGGATGATAAATACAGTATTCCCATTATTACATTTGCAGACATCCTGAAGCTACTTTGTATGCAGCTAGTTGTAGAATGGACTAATTTTAAAATCAGATTGAAAAAAAATGAGGAAATGGTCAGAAATAGCTACAGTTCTTTAATAATATGAGCAATAAAAAAATAAATTGAACAGCAACCAGATAGAATGATTGGGACACAGTTCTACAAAAATTGGTCTGGGAGTTAGAGGGCATCATAGTGTGGTGATGAACCAAAGCCATCCTACAGTTTAAGGAAAAGAAAATAACTAACTTCATACTGCAATACGAAAACAGTAGAAACATACAAGAAACATGTGAAGTAATGCTTTGATTCTAACTGTGTGTACTAAGGGCTCATTTGGTACATACATCTTGATTTTGGCATTACATTTCAGGGTAGATATAAACCAGTCATAAGGAGATGAGTAAGAATGAGAAGTGCAACCATCACCACCAATGGGCAAATAACATACAAAATAATTTGACTGGAGGGAGGCCAGAACGTCCTAGGAAACAGTGGAGAAAGAGAAGGCTGAAAGATGACTTGGCGTTCTTCCACTTGGATTTTCCATGCTAAGATCGAATCCAGTCTCAGTAATTCACAGCCAGCTCTGTTTTGGTTTCTGCTTTCTGTTATTCTTATAGCTATAAACACATGAAGCACCATTCAGTAAGAATACTTTAGATTTTTAGAATAAGTGAGAAACCTTTGACTGAACAAGTTTTCTGCAATAGTTAAAAGGCTTTCCAATTTGCAAAAAGAAAAAAATAGGATTCATCATATCCCTTCCTACATCATTAGATGGGATAAAAATATTCTATGTTCTTTTTCCTTAGGCCAAAGTGGTCCATCTTGTCACCCATTTACTGCCAGGTACAATTTCTTATCTTCTATATGATAGCAAACATAGCAAGAGTTGATGATAATTACAGCATGGTTAAGAGCAAGATGGCAGGATTTCTACCTGCATAATACTAACATTACTGGTTTTTTCTTATTTGGTCACTTGGAAAACTTTGGGATATTAGAGCATAGAAGCAGAAACTTCTAGTTAGCCACCTCCTTGAGAAAATTTTATTTTTATTTATAGTGTGCTTCTACAGGTAATATTCTTACTTCCACAAAAAATGTAAGGTTTATGAACCACAGTAAAAAGAGAGGGGTTATGCGAGGCAACTTCAAGGTGAACTCCTCTTGAAGAGGTGCCATAATTTTCAAACTTTTTTAAAAAATTCTGCTTTTAAATAATTTAGAAATACATTTTGTTAATATGTACAGATAATGAATAGTAATAATAATGATAATAATGATAAAATGAATTTTGCACTGCAGGTAAGCAAAGAATTACCTTATTTAAGGTGCTATGATTTAATGACCATGCAGCATTAGAATTGTTTTTTGAAAGCTTCATTTCCATTTTCCTGAAAATACTAGATAATACTAGAAATACTGACCTTTTGGGTAATGTATCATAGCCCAAAAAGGAAATACAGTTCAAGAAGCAATAACTTGGGTTTTTTCCTATTATCTGAGTCCACATTTATTTTTCTTTGTTTTTGATAGTTCCTTATAGGAAGAAACACAGAGCATACTTCTCCATATAGACCAAAATCAGTCCATGAGTCCTCTTCTATATACATTCTGTTCTAGGCTGGTACTGTTTAGAAGTGCCTCCAGTGAAGAGAACAAATCACCTATCAAACAGAGATTTCGTCCATGCTATTCTTCTAAAAGTGGCAGTAGATGAGTTTTCAATAAAAAATTTGGGTAGTTCCATATGGGATATCATGCCTTTTATGACACCAGGAAAAGCTTAATGTTGGCATAATTTAAAGACAAAAATGCATCAATCAATTTTCCATATGGTGTTTCTCCCAGTAGAATTCCTTTTAATACAAATAACCTACAAGATACATACATATAACTTAAGAAATAAATTTGCTTGTAATTTATGAAAGCAAAAGAGAACCGAGTAAACAGGAAGACCTATTTACCTTGATACATATTTCTCCATATTTCACTCAGAATGCATTGTTAACATAAAACAAACTTTAACATTTATGAATAATTTTTTTACAGGCTTCTGCAGTCAGATGATACCAAATCATTAGTGAACCCAAAGACCATGTTTCAAAGCTTTGTGAGAATGTGGGCCACTAGAGAACTTAATATCTGGCAGATGTTCAAGGCTAGTGATATGTTCCCCGCTACAATTAAATTTTAACATCTTCGAAACTAAAAATGGGCACAAATTATATTCTAATGAGTGCCAGCCACAAAAATAGCTCAAATGACTTAGCAGATGCAAAATATTTCATCTATTTTAGTTTAAGATTTTAAAGCATTGTATAGTTTATTTGATACCAGGGTGCAACTGGCATTTCCTGGCTCAGGGACATGTAGGTATCAGTGGCTTTGTCTAACCAAAACAGTTGTCTTTAAAATGTTGTGAACTTCTAGTTGCATAATTCTTCAGAATAGTGAAAACACTGCGAACAGAATTATTCCATGAACAAAAAAAAAAAAACCAAAATATTTTCCAATATAAGAAAGGTGAAGTATCAACTTCTACTAAATCTCTTCAACTGGATTCTGTAGCGAGATTTCGTCTGCATTCACAAGCCATACCCACGAATACATCATCCACTGCTTTATCCTGAAATATGTCCACGGTTGCCAAGGAACATTGGGATTAAGTCAAAGGTAGTAAGGAATGACAACAGAAGATTGCACAGAACAGAAGCAGAAGCCATTTTATTGGACATTTTGCATATATTATGTATCTTATGTAGCTAACAAATAGAAAATAATAGTAATTAGCGTAATTAATTTGGACCCAGATCCACTCTCAGGCATTCCTCTTTCACAGCTGTTATGTAAACAAATCAAATCTCATTGATGTTTACCCCCAGCCTTCATTTTTTAATATGCCAGATTTTCTGCATTTTTGACAGTCAGTCACAGCAAAGTGACTGTGTTAATTTTGGCAACAATCAGAATTGTTGATTCTGAGCTCATCCTGGGGACATTTTCTGCGCATCAGGGAAAATGCAGACGTAGCTTTCCTATGCCCACTGTAGCCTAACACCTTTTAGATATGACCTGTGATCTCAGCCAGATACAAACTTGTAATAAATTACTCAACTTGACAGCTGAGTCATACTTCATTTGAAAAAGGAACCATTTCAGGTTGTGCAATTTTGAATCGACCTATAACCTTCATGTCACTGTAATTTGCCAATGTAAATGTGTAACTAGGCTGTTTTCAACTTCACTTGGAGCATAAATTGCTGGAGTACTCTAGAATGTATGTAGGAATGGATATCAAAGCTTTTGCAGGTATTTTTTTTAGATTGATTTAGTAATAGACTACATGTAGAAATTTAATATTTAGTTAACATGATCTTCCTGTATCTTTTTTTAGTTACAAGCTATACAATTTTTTTTCTGACTTTACATTTCTCTCACATGCATAGAGTTACAAAGAAAAGAAATTTAAAGTAAACCAGTTTATGTACATGAAGCTGTTTTTATAGAGAAACAAATACATATTGGAACCTGGGTTTAGGTTTTCCACAACTATTTTTACACTAAAAATAAGGCAAGATGCAAATACTTTTAACGCAGAATTTAGTACCTACAGTAGTGATTTGCTGACAAAGTTATGCATGATGGTATCAGAATACTAAAATATGAAGCATGAAAGACAACACATGCAACGATAGAGTATTTGAAGACAAATAATGTTATTTCCCTCTACCCTAACAAAATGAATGAATGAAAGAATATACAAAATGCAAAGTGAACTGCTCTAAGTTACATAATTCTACCATACACACATACAGAGCAAACTTTAGACTCGAATGTGTCTTTCTTGTCTACAGCAGCAGATTCATGGGCTTTTAAGAGTTGAAAACACCTAAGATGATCCATATGCACTAGCATACTCCAGCCACATATCAACTATACCGGTAAACTGTGAAAAGGTAATTTAATCCATTGCTTCTACTTCACAGAAAACATAGTGGAAATGGAGAAGGAAAACAAAACAAAACAAAAAACCAACACAGACGATCTAGTAGCCTTGCAGGTCTCCTCATTTACACCAAACTAAACCAAAATGCCCAAGAACAAATCTGTGCCATCCTATGAATGAGAAGCTTGTCTGTTTTGAGTAGGTCTAGTAGACACATACTCAAAAACACATTTTGCATACAACTTATATGCAAAAAATTTTCCTGGTATTCCTAATGAACAATGACAACCCAACTTTCCGTTCAGGGATGCATGCAGACTGCATAATGCCAGCCACAATATATGACTACTGCATGTGTCACACAGAATCTCAGCATCCCACAATTGCACAATTACTAATCAACATATTGTGAGGGTTTGTAATGTTTCCTGAGTAAAACCAATGAAAATAATTTGATAAACAGTAAGAGTAAGATTAATATTCACACAAGTGTCACACGTCCTCTTACATAGCATGTATAAAGTATTACATGAATACTTGCAGGAAGAACTTATTGGATACACATTTTAAATAGCGTTCAATAAAGCAGAACATTTTGAATATGAATGAGTCTGTTTATTTGAACCACAGCAGTGACAGTATTAGATCATTAAAGGAATCCAATTCTGTATACTGGAATTCATATTTTGATAATATGTGTTATAGGGAGATATTTTGACACTGCCATTCAAAACAAGGCTTGACCTCTTGAGACACAAGTACCCTTTAAGTACTTTAAGACAACAGTAACATAAAATGAAACTATTTTACAATCTATGAAAGTATAAAGAATTTACTCTGAATATCTAGGTCAAGAAAGTTGAGAACATATGGTAATAAGGTTAGTTTTCTGATTAGAGAGATCCACAGGGATTTGAAGAGAGATTGCCTATACAGCCTGTAAAAAAGGAACCTTTGTTAAAATATACATGCTCACATATCCATATCACCTTTTGATTGGAGCATGTAAAAATGATTTTTCTCTCCAGTGAAACATTTGCTTGATACCACTTGTAGTGATTTCATATTTCTGCTATCACATAATCTTTCTCCTGTGTTCTCACTTTCATTCTCTTCATCTGACAAAAAGTTCACAAGTGTGGGGACAATTGGCAGTCTTCTGTTTATGGTCATGACAAGATCAGTTCAAGCAATGTGAACATAAAATATAAAAAAAAGGAGTTGCTTCAAGCATTGTTACAGCTTCCACAGCAAGCCATACATTAGTTAATATATTTATGTATGTAATATCATTTACAGATCTGTTTGAGCAGAAACCAAAGACCTAACCCATGCTGATTAGCACTTCTGCTTAAGCACAGAAATGCAAGAAGCTGACACTATAATTAAAGACTTCATCTCCAAAACAAGACCAAAAATTATTACAATGCCTAAATTTTGCCAAAGTTTTATCTTAAACATTGCAGTGCATTGACACCAGCCAGCAGCCAAACACACACTCTTGCCTTCATACACTCTCCTCTCCCAGGGCATGGGGAGAAAAATATAAGGAAAACAAAAAGTCTCATGGATCAAAATAATGACTATTTGATAAGGAAGATAAAAGCTGCACAAGCAAGTAGAACAAAAAAGAGGAATTCATTCACTACTTCCCATTGCCAAGCAGATGTCCAGCCACTTCCAGGAAAGCTGGGCCTCAGCACACAAAACGTCTGCCTGGGATGACAGATGCCATAACCACCAATATCCCTCTTTTCTCTCATTTTTCCTGACCTTTTATTGCTTGAGCATGATAACATATGGTATGGAATATCCCTTTGGTCAACTTGTGTCAGCTGTCCTGACTGTGTCCCCTCTCAGGCTCTTACACCCAGCCTACTCTTTTTTGGGCTGGGCAGCGGAAAGACAGAAAGCCTTGGCACTAAACACTGCTCAACAGTAGCCAGAACACTGGCATGTTATCAACACTGTTTTGGCAACAAATGTAAAGCACAGCACCATACGAGCTATCATGAAGAAATAAAACTTCATAACTTCCCAGACAGAATCAGTAGAAATATTAAAAACATTCACAAAGCATGCTGTACAGAAGAGCATAGATTGGGACAGAATTTGCAGTAACTGAGTTAAGTCTCCTCCTATCACAAGCAGACAGTAATTTCCATCATAAAACATTGACATCATATTGCTCCTCTTGGAAAGTTTTTTCAAAAGCTCTACTTTACGATGGCTAGACTGAAAATTAAGTGTGTTATACTTCTAGGCCAGTGTATTACAGAAGAAATTCTTAATGGTCCATGAAAGCTTCGCACAAATCTGAGCAAATTTAAGCAAAGTCATCAGATTATTTTAAAGAATGCAGCAAAAGATGGTGGTAATTCTGCCCTGTGCAAGAGCAAAGAGGATAGGACTAGCTCACTCAGGAAAGATGCACGAGCATCCTACCACTTCATGTTCCCTCTGTTCTCTCTCTCAGCCAGTGAACTTTGTATTCCTGGTTTGTACAGAGGCACATTTTCACATGGCTGAAATAAAGAATCTGGGAGGGATTTTAAGTGTCCCCTCATAATCAGCAATGCTTATTTGTGAGCTTAGGGTGGGGTAAGTACCTGCTAAGGTATTGGTTAGGTGGGTCCAACTGTACATTTACATGTTTCTCTGTGCCCAAGGGCTTTAATCTTATTATGCAGTTAAACCAACAGGCAAAGCCTGAGAAGAGCAGGAACAGAAGACATGATGGAATTCCAGAATAAATTTTTTTTTGTGGAATACTATTTAGTGGCATTGCCAGCAGCCATGCAAATAGTCACAAATGTTAACTTGAAGCGAAGTCAAGTGTCGGAGGTAAAATATTTGATGTGAAGTTTTCCACTTGAGACAGCTATTCTATGTTACTGTTTTTAAAACAGATACTTACTCTATTGATTCAGATACCAGCTGCTATAGACCATGCCAGGCATGTGAACTCAAATTGGGACTCAGAAGAGATGCCTCATAAGAAGCCACACAACTGATGATAAGAAAAGAATTTAGAGAAGATCTGGAAAGACCTCAAAGGGCAGACTTAGACCCCTTAAGTTTTGCAAAAAGTCTGAGAAGGAAACAGATGGAGTGGACTGAGTTGGAAAAATAAACACTAATACTGAGGGAGAAAAGAAGTAATCTGGGGACACATGTGCTACCTTCCACTAGAATTCAGAGCAAGTAGCACAAATAAAACTGTCCCTCTGTCCCTCCTCAAATTTTCAGAACTGCAAGTGAAGTCACTGGGAACTGTGCTTTAGATATCTGGAGTGCTGGATAATACTGAACATGAAAACACTTGGAGGGGGAGGAGGGGAACAGAACCCAACAAATTCTCACTACTTTAAAATTCTCTAAAAATATCAGATAATATGTATTATCCCCATATATAAATGGAACTACCTTTCAGAAAAAAAATCAGCCTACGTTCACAAACACACCTGTGAACTCTTCAGCTACAATAGTAATGAGCACAGCAGAAATGAGGAGAGTAAAAAAAGTGTCTTCAAAGCAGAATTTGGTCAATATGTAGTGAGTAAATTACAGTTTTACATAACACATGTAGGCAAGAAGTTGAATAGCTGACCATTGAGTGATATCGCTTATCACTTGCACAGAACAAATCTGGGATCAGCATTTAACATAAGGAGAAACTGCTCCATTGTTCAAATGTGCTGCAAAGCAGTACGGTTTTCACATCTTTCCTGGTTTTCCAGCATTTGACTTTGCAACCCCCAAAATGTTCTTTTAATGTGATTTTCTCATGGAGAAATATATTCGTGTTATGTTATTTAATTAAAGTAGCTACAGCCGAAGAAATATATCTCAGCCTCCCTATATGCTTTATTTACACAGACTTTGGTTAATCTCCCTGAGAGCTCAGTTTCAAATATGTATTACAAACCTGCTTTCATGAATGGATGTGTTAATAATAACACAGCCATTTGTATTCAAATTCCAGCTATCTCACCTTTAGGGACCCTTTGTCTCAGAGACTTGATTCATTATTAGTATAGCTAACAAGTTTCCAGTTTCTCGATATCAGTCTCCTATTTAGTTCTAATTTGTAATATCATAACCTTTGCTTAACCTCAGCTGCAGAGAATTCTTCCTGATTCTATTCTAGACAGCAAAGTTGCAACGCAGATTTAGATCAATGAAAAGACAATGTTAACAAATCTTTTTCATCCAAAGAATCTGATACATTCTTAGTACCAGCATCACAGTATGTCCCCAGGATACAAAAAAAATCCTGGTTGTTCATCTCTTCACTCCAAGTAAAAGGATGCTTATCAAAAGATTTCATAATCAGACCTGTTCCATGAACATTTCCAGGTTTTTCCATCAGCAACCATACAGTTAATGTCTAAGAAATAAACTATCTCAAGTTCAGGATGTACTCTATAATTTTAATAAAATAAAATGCTGCTTTCCCAATCACATTTATCCTATTGTACCATTATAGCTTATCAACTTACTTTGTTAAAGTAATTTATGAAGACATGTAAGACTGTGAAACAATCTATCATTTCTAAAAGTCCTTCAGGTGGTAATTCAGGTACTGAATTATTTCATTACAGGGCAAAGTAGTCATAAAACTAGCTTTTTTCCTTCAGATGTGATTGGATTTAAGGAATATTTTCATTTAGCAAAACAGCATAGTCTAGATGTACTAATAGAGGAAAATTGTAAATTACTTTTGATATCAATAAAATAAATGAGAAATGTTTAGCTTGTGTACGTATTCTTCACACATTGATCACCACCACTGCTCAGTTTTGGAGAGTTCTTTAGAATCTTGGGCCTAAACTGCATGTGACTTCCTAGTGTTGCAACACACATACAAAATCTTTGGCTCATTTATTAAAGTTCAGCAATCTAATCTCATGCCAAGTTAGAGACTGTTAACAGAATACTTAGAACACATTCCCTAGCAAAAGTCCAGACCATTTCCTGACCTCTTTAATGATTTAAGAGAAATTATAGAATAACTATATCTTCTTTTCTTACATTTATCCCTGCTGCTTCCAAATGCACCTTCCTAGAGTTACACTAGAAATTTTTTGCAGATTTTGTTGACATGCAAATGGTAAGCATAAAAATTCAAACAACTTCCATTGCTTCTCTTACAAAAGAACCTCAGCAGAAGAGGGAATTTCATTCTTGGGTGCTGAAAGTCCAGGTTCATAAGCTAAACAGACACCCTAAGCCCAAACATGTCTTCTGTACAAAGATGAACAATTACCCGCTTTATGGTTTATACTAGATCTTTCAGACAAAGTTCCAGAGAGAAACCTCCAATTATATATCTTAGAGAATAAAGTCTATGTAACAAGATGGAGCTATCAGACTTGTCTGTCTGTTTCTTTATGTGATACCAAATGTCCACTTTTAGGAATAAAAGTGGTTTTAGTAGTACAGGGTTCTGAACAGAGGGATTTTTTGGTCTCTGACTGATGTCAACTCTTACAACAGAGCCAGAGCTTAGAGGCAGGCATTAATACTGAGCTGAAAGGTCTCTGAGAAGTATTATTTCAGGGCTGATACATACAAGAACCAATGGAGTATTTCAAGCATAGTTACAAAAAAAATGAGCACTGAAATATATAAAAAGACAGTCAACATGATCAACCATACTGAGGAAAGTTTCTTACCTCACTCTCCATGTTATTGTAATTTGTAAAGTCACAAATGTTTATACCCACATCTTAAGGAGAAATGTATTAAAGACCATCTACCATGTAGTGTTCTCAAGTTTGACAAGATGAGCTAAAATAATACACTAACTTTGATGACTGCCTGAGAGAATCTTCTTCCCACATTTATCAAATTATGCATATTTTTTCACTGAAATGACCCAGTTTCAAGTGTTGGTTCCTCTCTTCTCTTCTTAATGTCCATGCCAAAACAGAGCCATAAACATAGATACAGAGCCACACTATTTAGAAAACAAATTATTTTGAAGGAACTGAGATTAAAATATTAAGTAGAAAAGGTAAGCAAAGTGATTGGAACTAGAAACATCTGAATTCACAAAACAGATATAACTAGCTGATGAAGAAGAGCTCATGTTTTCTGGCTTGTAATAGGTTTTGAAATAGTACACTTGTTCTCATTTACATACATTACCACATTATACTCTTTAAACAAAACAAAAAAAAATCTTTTAGCTCAGAAATATGCAAAGATATTAACTTGAAGCAGGAAAAAAATGCAAATCACCCAAAATAAGTCTGAAATAAAACATCTGAGGTTTTAAGACCTCAGTGAAGATGCAGGGGATTTTAATTAATCTGACCTAGTGCCTATGTCTTAAGCCTCCATGACTTTCAGTAGATCTGTAGGTTGTGCTATAATAGCAAATGACATAACTTCAGCTGCATTTGTCCAACTATGTCTGTCTTTGTTTCTTTGCTATTTGTTTGCAACCATTTTGTGGATAATTTGGTTTTTACTTCAGTGGTTTTATTAACTTATCACATAAACAAAAGCCATTTTCAATGTTTAAAAGATGCATCAGATCTATTCAAATTTTCATATTAAGTTATACAAAAATTAAATATAAAAAGAACATGTTTCTAAGACTATCATTGAACCCTCTTCACATTCTTTCTTAGTGAAACAAATGTTAGAAGTACATGGGGAAAAAGCAGCTCTAATTTATCAAAGAATCACATATTCATTTAGCCATATAAAATCCCCCTTACATAAAATGAAAAGAACGTAACTAGATTCTGAGCAATTTTGCACAAATGTAAGTGTGATTTTCCTTCTCCAGCAATCCTTTTTTTCCCTCCAGATTTTTAGCTTATTTCTTTTGGTATGGACACTCAAATTATCTAGGTTGTCTGCCATCAAAGATTAACTATCACCTACATCACAATCATCAATAGATACTAATCGTTTCTATTTATCTACCTCCAGAACCTTAGAAATATAACTGGACTGAATGTAATGTCCCAGTGCTAGAAAAAAATAAAAAGCTGGAGATAAAGTATTTATGTACGAAAGAGCCCATTGCACAGTCTGTTCTTTTTTGAATAGTAAATATAATCTTTCCTCTGCTGTAGAAGTAAACACCAGCTCATGAATTATCACATTGCTTACACTACTACTGCTAAAACAACAGAGTATCTCCATGTTCTTCAGTATTTCTCTTAACAATAAGCAGTTGAAAACCAATGCTTTGGAAGAAAAGTCAAGCAAGTCAAGGGATATTTTCCTGGGATGTGAAGCAGGTATAGGTCATATCACTTTCACTCGGCCTTTCCAACCTTCTTCAACAAAATTCACTGGTTTACTGTTTGTTACCAAAAGTCACAGAAATAATTTTTACAATCTGTCTTTCAAATGGTTTAGAAGTGTTTGCATCATTAATTTCTGTAAAATG
Source organism: Falco naumanni (assembly GCF_017639655.2). Classification (NCBI taxonomy): domain Eukaryota; kingdom Metazoa; phylum Chordata; class Aves; order Falconiformes; family Falconidae; genus Falco; species Falco naumanni. Next base: position 26,790,808 of record NC_054080.1, on the reverse strand, counting down.
GTCCGGTTGTTCTACAGAGCCTTCAGTGCCTAGGGAAGACAGTGAAAGTCACAATTAAAGTGATTTCATTAAACATATTCAGCCCATTAAGGTGTTCAATTTTGCAGTAAAATCATTAGTATCTCAAATGTAGCAAAAAAGATATTTGGCAAGTAGTGACAGTTGTAAACATAAAATAGACATACGTTTTTCTTTACCAAAAACAGATATGCACATGTGCATATTGAATATGTAAATTTGTATGTGTAAAGATACTCCTGTTTCTTACACATTTTACTCTAATGAAATATTTGCTCCAGTTTTGTGGTTTAACCCCGGCTGGCAACCAGGCACCACACGACCACTCACTCACTGCCCCTTCACTCAGAGGGATGGGGAGAGGAATCTGAAAGGAATGTAAAACTCAAGGTCTGAAATAAGAACAATTTAATAATTGAAATAAAATAAAAATGAAACCATAATAATCATAACAACAACAGTTATAATTGAAAGGAGGGAGGGGGGGAAAGGAATTAATTTCAAAGAGAAGGGAGAAAAGAAAACAAGCGATACACAGTACAACTGCTCACCACCTGCTGACCGATGACCAGCCAGTCCCCAAGAGCAACGATCCCCAGGCCCCAGCTAACCCCCCAGTTTATATACTGAGCATGATATCCCATGGTATGGAATACCTCTTTGGATGGTTCAGGTCAGCTTCCCTGGGTGTGTTCCCTCCCAGTCTCTTGTGCCCCTCCAGCCTTCTCCTGTCAAGACCTGAAAAACTTATTCTTGAGTTGGAATAAACGTTACCTAGCAGCAACTAAAAATACCAGCATGTTATCAGTGTTGTTCTCATACCGAATCCAAAGTACAGCACTGCACCAGCTACTAAGAAGAAAAGCTGAAACCCAGACACCAAGATTCTGAGTGTCTTTATGGAAAATTACTGCAGCAGATTACATTTAACAGTTGCATCTTTTCACTGTAGTGCTATCAGTTTGAGGTTTGACCTAAGTCTAGTATCTTGCCTTCCAAATTTGCTCAAAATTAATAATGTTAAAATCAAGTAAATTCTGTTTTGACTCCAGTTTGAATCTGTTTACACCTAAGAACTGTTACTGGTGTTTATGACAGGGTCTAAATACCATTGACAACTATGGAAGGAGGGAGTTACACATGCTTTCACTTCTGCTGTTACTTAGCAGTCAAACAGCCTCCACTATCCAAAACCTGATTATGTTATTTATTTCTCAAGCACATAACAAAAACTGCCCTCAAACTTACTTAAATGATCAACTAAAATACATTATTTGCCTATTAAAAAGAAAATGTGATGTCTGAAAATGCTCTTCTACTGTGAAAAATTGTAGCAATTGTGCAAAGAATGAACTGACTATAAACAGGACTGGAAATATAAATTGTTCTCCTGTGAGCTCTCTAAATTCCCTGACCAATCAAACACTATACAATTAAATGCCAAGCAATTTATTTTTACATGAATTTAGTCAATCAAGACCTATAGAGAATTACAAATTAAAAATTATAGGACAAATTCACCATATCCTTATTGAGCAGGAGACCAGCATTATTCCATTAGCCTCAGTGAAGCTACACCACACAAAATCTGGGATCTGAATGAGGCCCCAAGCTTTTGAACACTAATAGAAATTGTACTATGAAATTTTTAATTTATATTCTAATTTCTTTAGAAACGATGCAGTGCTTGTTTCCTGAAGTAATTATTTCAGCAGACATGAACCCCTTGGTCCTGTTCTGCCCCCAGCTACAAAATCACAACTTTGGCATTGGACCCAGTGCTTCACACCTTGCTCAAGCAAGGTGTCAGAGGAATTCTTCACAAGGGGTGAGGCTGGTTTATTTACAGAAAGGGTTTTAAAACAGCTAAATCTCACTCTTTTATTTTTTATTCATTACTTATTATAAAAAGGTAGACATATACAGTACTTAAGATTAAAAGTAAAAGGTTAAATACTGATGTTTTCACTACAGAAAAATGCCATTAAGAAAACCGCTTAAAGATATACAAACACAGGATCTGCAGAAATATTTTTTAAATGGAATTAATACCAGCTGGGTTGTCTACATATTCAGGAGAATATGTACACACAGTTCAACCAGGAAATCAGGGCTGAAGGTAGAACTCAGGGATGCATCATTCTGTTTGAAAAAGGTCAACATATCATACAAACGGAAGGAACTTTAGGAGGTCACTTGTTCCACCTCTTTGCTCTCCGGGACTATACCTAGATGATCCTGACAGACTCCTATCAATCATACCATCACATTTTCTTCAACAAAGAGGAATATGCATTATTCATTAAAAAGTAATATAAGAAGATGTCATACTCCAGTCAGTGAATTCTCACCAAATTCTGTTTCTCTACATTCAGCACTACTTCAAGGTAACACATTAGTTGTCTGTCTTTTTTCATGCACTTGAGGGTTTTTTGCTGCTGGATTACTCTCATCACCTAATTTTTAATTCAGAAGCTCACTTTGCTCTGTTTACGCACATTAAATACAACCACTAAAGTTTGGGTTTAACTGGATTTATTATTAACCATGATCCAAAACCAAAAATCCCTGTAGTCAGTCAACAGGAGTCCTTCAGACTTAATGTCCTTAGTCTTACTTCTTTGACAAGTTACCATGTAAACTAAAGTCCTTTCTAAGCACACCCATCAAGGACTTTTCCTTCTAAGGATAAACACAGCTAGAGTTTGTAAAAAAATTTCAGTTAACCATGAAAAGAATATCAAAAATTAGCACACATCAAATCACACTGAAATAAATAGTAACATATACTAGGACATGAGATGTTTTTGTCAACAAAAGGAATATACAGCAGAGTTAGATTCACAGTCAAAAAAAAAAGCAGAGTGTTTCCTTCAACAGTGTCCAGTGGTATAGCATATCTCACTCTGTGGGACATCATAGTCTGTATCTCTGCCCTCAACAGGTACAGAAAGTAAGTTTTACAGATGCGCATAGCATTAGTCAAGCACAGACAGTTATAAAGTTAAGCAATGTCTGCAGCGCCTGTTTCTCTACATAGAGTATATATAGATGAACATGTAGGGTGAGTATTTCAAATGTAGGTATCCCCATCTACTAGTATCTATCAGCTTGATTGTATGAACCCAATTGTAATTAATCTTAGTTGTCACCTCTAAGGGATTGTTCAACCACAGGAGAAGAGAATACTCAGAGGTAAGAGGTTTTCATTTGCTGAGGTGTTTTTACCAAAACAATTTTATGTTGCATAAAAAGTAAAGGTGAGGGAAGATTAATCCTAGCCTGGTCTAAGACTATTTCTCCTGTAAAATGGACTATTCATGAGTTAATGGCTCTTCAGACTGTTGACTTGTTTATAGAAAGTAGATCAATGTCAGCAGGGTATTTCCTGTCCTCCAGAGGTCTGTTGCCTGGTGGTTAAGGAAATGTTTCTGAGGTGGAAATACAAGTTCAAAAGCCCTTCAAACAAGGAAAATAATTAAACACAGATTTCTGAGATCTGTGGTGAGTACTGAGCTGTGTCATACAGGACCACATCACCATTTATTTTGCCTACCTTAGCCTACAATTATATGAATCAACAACACTCAAGATTAAATAGAATTTAATATGTTGGATGAAAAGTGTTTTTTTCTTACAAAAAGTTGAGAAGGAAGGAAAGGAAGCTAAAGAAGGGAAAGAGGGAAAGGAGATTAGCCTGTGTATGTTTTCTTTGCAGAAAAGAAAAAGAAATACTGGATAACACTCAACTGTGGAAAAAATAGAAATTTCTAAAATAAGTACATTTAAAAATTGGACATAGGAACTTCATTATTTTTCAGACAAACAACATGGACTTATAATGTAAAAATACATGCTGGGAATAGTATAAATGACAGGATACAAACAGAACAACAGTATGCATTTAAAAACTAGAATGGGAAATAGACCATTGGCTAAACTACCTGTGGGGGTCCCGGTTTCATCACCTCAATATAAGCATTTCTCAAAAGACACGGCTGCAGTTACCTGATAGAACAGATCTTCAGAAAGAAATGTGCAAGCATGTCACTAAGGGATCCTGAATGCTTTTTAGTTTCACAGTTGTGCTTGCTGGGAATACCTAGCCTTCCTGTATTTCATTGCCACTAAAGAAACAATTGCATTTCCTATTTTTCACTGACAGATTAGTTTGCTGAAAATTAAAAAGAAAAAAAGAATTTCCATTGAGATCTCTGGTATAACGGCACCTGTGAGATGAACAACTTTACAAGTCAGAGAGATTTGGCAACAAAATGTCACCAGGAAAAGCAGCAAATAGATGAGATTATTTTCATACTTTACATCTGTCTGATGTCAGTTTATAAAGCAGGTACATGGCAGGGGGTAGAGATAAAATATCCTGAACCTTTTGCCTGCTTGAACTTAGTAAACTATTGACCAACTTTACAAAAGTTCATGCTTTCTTTCCTTTAAGGTGAGGAATTGACATAGATAATGAAGATGTTTCTTATGTGAAATGGTTTTAAATTATTTTCTTGTAAATATTTTTCAACATATAAAGCACAGATCTCATAGTGGCTTATGATTAAACTACTTAACATCTTCATGTGTGTACCGCACTGTACAGGCCCTACATGAAAACCAGCTCAGTCATTCTGAAGTGAGACTTCTTCTGGTAAGAATAGCTTATCTGCTTTTTTTAGGAAACTTAACAGTGGTTGAGAGGGCTCAAGGAGTAGAAGGTGTGCAGCGAAAACACAGCTGAAAAAGAGGAGTATTGGAACCTGATCAAGATAGCTGTGCTGACATTTCAGATCACCTGGGAAACCTGAGTAGTCAGAGATTATGAGCTGCTTCTACTTTTAAAAATGACTACCTGCTATGAGTATTTTGGATTCCAAACATACTCATCACATGCCTCCAGAGCCCTGCTTTTCTCACTTGATTGAATGAAGACCAAACCAAAAACATTTCTCTACTGTTTACTCCCTCCATCCCCCAGAAGTCCTCTCACAGCGCTCTTCCTTTGAGTGACCTTATACAAAGCAAGAATTGATCATGTCTTTCAGCTGCTGTTGTAATGTCAGACTTAAAATACATAATGCCATTGCTACTGTTCCCATCTCACCTAAGGTTTCCCAGAAAGAGTAACGTCCCAGAAGAATACTTGAAATTGATACCACTAAAACATAGATCAGACCTTGCTGTGTTTAATTGTCATAGGCCTCAATAAAGTCAAAAGCCAGCTTATACCTGCCAAGTCTGACCTGAATACAAATAACACTAAATGTAACAATTATTTTTGTTAAATAAAAAACCACGTCCTTGGTTGACTCCCAAATTCTCATCACTTTTCTTCCCTGCTGCTTTACTATTATTTTTTATGTTAACCTTTCAACTCAAAGCTGTATCACACATGAGTATTCCACATTGGGGGCCGTACTTATGTTACTTATTTCTATTCAGGAAGCATTTCTTCCTGCACTTTTCTCTTTCTGGACAGACAAATGAAGAAAAGGGTGCCAAAACAAAGCAATAAAATCTTTCTACGATCCATATCTGGGGATACAGTGCTTTGAAATACTATCACATTTTGTTATTGTTTCCATAGTGGAAAATATTTCTATCATTTCCTGCAATTAATGACAAGAAATTTTAATCACATATGATCCCAATCAAGTTACTCTTTCAATCCTTTTTATCTTGCTATGTCATTCTGATGTCTCCCTTGTCCTGAGTTGTGAAATGTGCACTATTATTAGCTCATTATGTCTTCTAGCCTCTGGCTCAGTAAAGAATGATTCACTATATTTGTTAGCCATTGACAGTTTCAATTCCTTAACCTCTAAATTTCCCTTTATCTACATCTTTCCCCTTCTTATTTCAGCCTGCCTTCCAGAATATTCCTTGGCACTACGTTCTGAAGTCAGCCCCATCATCCCATACATGGCAAAACTAAGTATCATTTTCCTCTGCCAGTCAAGTTTTCAATTCCACCAATTTGTTCAAAATTCATTATAAATTCAGCTGACTGAATTGGTTAATATTTCCTCATACAATAAATGAGATATCATCCTATGGTTCTGTTTCTATTTCTCAGATCGGATTTTTCTGTGTAGACACACCACTCCTGTTTAAAAAGCTCATAAAGATTTTTAAAAACCGACATAAGAAAATATTGACTTCCCTACCAAGGTAAATGCTTTCTAATTTGCTGCTAACTGCTTAGGTTCTCACAAGTTAAAATTTCCTAATGATTTTTGAGTATTTTTTCAGATTATGTCTAAAACTGGTGCAGTACAAAATTGAAATCAATTTTAGTGATATGGAGACCAGGATCGCTGGCCCTCATTTTCCTTATACAGCTGATAATGTTGTTCACTCCATGCCCTTACTGTTTCTCTCTCTAGCTGTCATAGAAATGGGCTTTTATAGGAGAGATCATTTGATTAATTTTGGTCCCAGTTACTGCACTGCTACAGCATATTTTATCTCAGACAAATTCAGAAGTCTGCTTTCTTATTCACAAAATTATTTGCATTAAAAATGGATATTTGCATTAAAAGTTGATGTTTTCTTAGAACATTCAGTGGCAGACATTGTATTTTTTTTTTTAACTCTGTTCACCTGTAGGAGCCTCTAAACCATAGTTACTGGGACCAAGCTGGCCATTTGGTCTCTGTGCAAAGTGTAATCACAAGGCAAACCCTACAATTAAGGGCAACATTTGACCACTGTAGTGTGCCAGCTGGGTTCCTAAGGCCTCATGTCTGCCAGCAGCTAAGTAAAAGTGGTAAGATTCTCAGTTCTTGGCATTTACTAAGCAATCTGTAGTTAGATGTGGCATACATATTCAGCATCTATACATTTCAAACCAGGACCTCGTATTTAGGTTTATGTGTTCTGACATTAAAAATGTCAGCCTACTTCTCAGTGCATATGTGTTGCACACATATTATGTACTATAATACCCTTTAGATCCAATATTCTCATGAGGTTCCTCCTGTTTTAACTAGCTAACACACTTTTCTCTCCTCCCTCTTTCTGATACTGTGTGTGTGTAATGTCTCCATCAACACACTGGGGAGACCTTTTACTAAAAACATTGGGACTCTTTCTCTAAGCAGAAGCATGGAAGGAATGTCAGCAGGAAGGAGTTTTTTTATATGCCTTTGAGAAGCTTTTACACAGAAAAAAGCATAACTGAAATCAAGGCTGTTAATAATTAAAGCAATTAAAATAGCACTTAAGTTGCTGTGTATCTCAACAATGCATTCATACAGAGGGAATGAAAAGGTTTTGATACCAGTTAAGAAGGGGTTTTTAATTTTCCTTTTAGTTCTGAACAGAAGTTGTTTTATTTGGGAGGGAAGAAGGGTCAAAAGGAGCTCTCCCCTTGCATAAGTTTTAATGCTTCCCAAGCCTTCCAGAAATTTTACTTGAAAATATGATGGAAAAACATATGGCTTTACTAAAAAGCTAGTTTTATGGGTGGAAATTACTTGTCTCTAATCAGGTCAATACATATTTAGACTACAAGAAAATTTTAAAATTAAGATAACTGCTGTCCTTTGCAGCACAAGATACAGAAACACATCCAGTAATTTTTCCATCAAATCTTAACTTCTTGTTATGGTTGAACATATTTTCTAGAAAGACATGAAATGGTAGTGTTCCACTCATTGAATGTCCCTGATGCTTGATGCTTGCTTTTTTTTTCTTTTTTTTTTTCTTTTTTGGCAAGTTTAAATAGTTTTTCATTATGAGGTATGTATTCTCTAGGTGCCTGTAGGCTAGACTTTTCTCAATTAAGCAAAGTGGATTGATCTTCCATAGCTGATGACTTACAGTATAGTCTCACACTTTTACAGTTAACCTGCTGGAATCTGGCATCAGGAATGGACACAGAATTTTATTCATATTCTTACAAATGTCATATTCAGAGCTATTACTATTTCTTACTCAATCTTCTGCTTTTACACTTACAGTTTGTTCTCTGAACTTTGTAATAGGACTTCAGCTAATGAACCTGTCTTCAATTCTACCTCTATTTTATGGCCACAGCAGCCCAGGACAGTGTGGCCCACTTTGTAACACAAGACTTTTTTTCTCACAATAAAGAATTCCATATCTTTACTTGAGTCCACATTTAGCTGCAGTAAAATGAGTTTTATTTAAGACAGCTTTGTGCTGTGTAGTAATTCTATCTTTCTTATTTACTTTATGAGATATTAACACCTTTCACCACTTCCCTGGATCTTTCTCACTGTTGCCTAGATTGCTTAGAACCCCATTGCCACAACTCTGCATATTGCACAGTTTTGCTAATACAGAGTGTCTAATAAGTCTTTATAAATTTTAAATTTTGAAAAGGTCTTTATCACAGATAGATCATGTAGTATCATGGTACTCTACAAACAGAAAACAATAACTTAAAAGTGACTATACTTCCAGCCAAACCGTTTTATGCACTGACTGGTCTACACTGGTAAAGGGATAAGAATGGGGCACTGAAGAAAGAGGGATGATACAATTTCTGTGGAGCTTGGTGCCATTAGATGGCCCAGAGGATCTTTCCACCATTAACTCTGCTATTCCCAGGCACAAGTCCAGCACCCCATTCCCTTCTATCCTCTTTGGACCCATTCAGCCACTTCCCTAGGTTTTCCATATTAACCATTGCTCAGGGCTGGGAACAAGATAAACTAGGGAAAAGAGAATGTTTGGATTCTCCAGTGCCCAAAACATCTCTCAATGGCACTGAGATACATAAAAAGAGATACAATTCTCTGTGCTCTCTTTTTTTAAATCCTGTAGAATCTAAAAACTACTTTGGATTAGCAGTCCGAAAGCCATTGATCTCCTATGACATACAGCTTAAGACATCATAGCACATTTTTTAAATGTTCATTTAAAAAAATAATCTATAAAGTACTAGAAAAAATAGGATTCCTTCAAGTATGTACAAAAAGAAAGGAAGCAGACTTTCCGTCTGTTACACATAATTTGTAATTTATTTTATAGCTCAACATACCCCAGCAGCTAAGAGTTTATCTTAACTCTGTAAATCCTGTACTTCATTAAAAGGCTTTCATAAAAGCTACTTCCCCTCAAATCCTTTGCTAATCGACCTAGAGTATCAAGAAATAAAAAAATTACATTTGGGGCAAGATTCAACTAGTATCATCTTACCCACAATCTTTAAAGAGAGCCACAATGCAGCCTATCCATTCATCTCACAGACTGTATCACTGACTAGATCTGCTCAAATCTTCCGATGAAAAGAATTCATTATTAAGCTTATCCTGAAATGTCTTCTTAGACATCTATCTTGTACTTTACAGATTATTGTAAACTGTTTCTAATATTAGCTTGTGAGAGCAATTCAGTCAAAAAAGATCATTTACAAACATCTGTCAGATTTCCCTTATTCCCTTTCTTAGTAAAGGAATCCTAATGTACTGAACTTTTTTTTCCTAAGGCATCAACTTGCCAGTCACAACAGATGAAGTAGGATTCATATGACTGTCTGGAGTCAGTTACCTGTCTTTTATATACTGTCAGTGTATTACTAATTTCAACAAAATAATGAAAAATCACAGATCCTGGGAGTTATGATTTGTGTCTGCTTAAAAAATTAGAATTCCACTGGAAAACACTATCCCTCTTAACACATCAGATACACCTGAAGAGCTGATGCACACCTCATAATGCAGAATTATTGCAGAAATATCGGACATTGTATCATATTAATCTATTTCATATAGAGAGTTTATTCTGGAGGCAGAATAATTTTGCTTGGATTTATTTTAGCCTGCATACTTTTAAGTTTACAACAGAAAAACAAACATATATCCCAGATGAGAAGGTTAGTGTACAGAGGAGCTAAGTAAGTATCAGGCATCAGTTAACCTACGTTTACGTTTTGGAATCAGCCTTTGCTCATTGCATCAGTCAGAAACTTTCATAAACTTATTCCTTCCAGGGAAGAAATAAGATGGTCAGAAAAAATAAATTCCCTGGAGTTTGTCAAGTGAATGCTTCTGCTAAATTCAAATTTATATCTCTGTGGTGAAGGTCTCTTTTATGACTCAGTCTTGCTCTCTTGTTACATCTTGTTACATCAATATCGAATGGTTTTCATATATACTAAAGATGTTCTTCCTCTGAAGTATTTGCCGATGTAGTGCCACTGCAATGTGTGCTGTATTAGTGATTAGATTTTTGCCAGGAGAAGGAAAGTAGGATTGAGAAAAGTACAATTAGAATAAGATTCTCTGATTTTGCTCTTTCATGTGGCATGAGATTTTTCTTTTCTCATTTCTGAGTTTCCAACATGAAATGTGCACATTCGTATACAGATTTCTTATTGTCTACGAAGAGTGCAATGGAACATTTTCCAAAATTAAAAACTTAAAAATCCTTTCAGTGAAAACATGCTAAGGCAGAACTAGTAAGTAAAAATCCATGCAAAAAGATGATTATAAAGAAAGGCATAATGATCTGTGAAACTAAACTAAATAAGTAATATACAATATATTTCAGCAAATACTCACCAGAAGTGAAACCTTTTTATGTGTTTTGCGCCCTTGAACTTTTAAAATTTTATTTTAAATATGCTAAAGCAAACTTGTTACCTCACACACCTATATTCATCACTGTAGCAGCTTAGTCAAAACCAAATATACACAACAGTATGGGATCTAGAGGAGAATCCAGGAATGAAGTTAGCTTGAAAGAGAGCTCTGGGGAGAAAGTCTTCTGGATACACAGAAAGCATAATGGTACTGCTTTAGATTTACTGCCTACATTATTAAAATTCAAGAGGCTGGCTATTAATATCACAAAACAAATTTTGTGAACACAGGTGAACCAAAGAACCTTTTAGCTCATTTCCTGAATAGTAAACAAAGACCTCCATATACAGCTACTGAAGGAAATTTAAAGAGCAAAGTACTGTATAACCTTTATTGGATTATTCAGAAGCTTTAACAGAGCTAACATCAGAGGCTGTATAAATAAAAAATAACAGCTTCTATAGGAAAGCAATCAACCTATAAAGAAAATGTCCTTGTTGCCTAAGGTTACACAGTTGGATTTAGATATTTCTGGTAGATCTTTGATGTAGCACATACTTAAATAATTATAAAAATCTCACCTGGAAAACCTTCTGGAAAAATTTGCTGAGAAATTGGTTGTATCCTCTCTTGTAGTGCTTTAGACCAGTTAGTAATAGTTCTATTCTCCTCTTTTATTCTGCCTGCATCCTGTTAACAGGTGAAGACTTCAGCTGTATAAGCTGGACTATGCATCTTAAGATACCATGATGAACCATTAATCATTGCTACTTCAAAATAAAAGGTAAAGATTTCCAAGTGGTCTATCACTGTCCAATACTTGCTGCACTTTGTTTAATTAGAGTAGCTGCTAAGTTTGTCCTCGGGAGTCAAGAGTTTGGTTACACAGATGGCTCTAAAGAAAGAAATTAAAGAAAATCTTTACACTCTAACTACAATAAACCTCTTTTTTAGTAAATTTGTATGTGTTTGTTGTCAAGTTATTTCAGGACACTCCATAAAAAGCCAGTGCTAAAGGAACTGTACAAATGGATTAAACCTTCAGCAACTTCTTGTAATATTGGAAGCTGTTTAACACAAACAGAAAACACGAAGGTTATTCTATAGAGTTTAAGGTGGCTGTACAGGAGATAAAAATTCCTTTTAGCCTTTATCTTAAGGGTATTGTAAAGCTTAATTAAATAAGGCTTGCAAAGTACTTTGAGCCATTCAGGTCATGAGTTGAATATGTGCAAGATTCCATTCTATTTTTAACATTAAATGTAGAATTCATCTACTTATATTTAGCACTGTATAGTTAATAGTAGATAAGAGCCTGACTTCTGCTCTGACCCTTGCTTCTACAGGTTTCTGAACCACCGAGCTGAATATACCAGCTTCATATTCTTGAATAAAATACTGCAGTACCTAAGTCATGTAAGTTCTGACACCCAATAAAATTTACTTTTGATTTGGGGGGGGGTTGGTTGATGTTGTTGTTGAGAATGAACAAAATTATTATAATATGTTATTACACAATATAAAAAATTTCTAGCATGCAAAAAACATTAAATAAGCAATGTGGACAATATGATGTGATGCAAGTAACATGAGAGTTCACTGATTATATTTTATACTGGTACGGATCTATCACTATCACTTTTTTCACTGATGTGGAAATTAAAACTCTCCATCTTCACAGAATTGTAAAAATGAATTTCCTGGGGGCAGTGGGTGGCCTCTAGCCACCTCCTCAGCCATTACCACCAGCTGCTATGGCTCATGCATCTGCATCAGGCAATGTGATCACAGCAGTACTCCTGCCTAAGGGGCCCCTGTGTCAGATCTACCTTTTTGTTAAAGCCTGTGCTTGAAGACATCAGAATATCTCATAGCAACAGATTCTGTCAGCAAGTGCCTACATATGGAACGAGGTGTTTCCTGAAATCAGGATCTAAAACTATTAAAAGTAAGTCTGCTTACAGGAAACATATATCTATCCAGCCCAAAATTATGCTTTTCCACAGCTTTTCCTGTGGCATACTCACTGGCAAAGCTGGAACACCTCCTCTAGTACAGGAATAAATATCTGAAAATGAAGGACACATCCTCATCACCAGCCAAATACTTCACTTTAGCTGGGGAGTTATCCTTCTGAGGGGATGAACCAGGCTACTTGGGGATGCAAATGCTGTGATTATGCCCAGGTCAGAAATGAGAACAGACTAGAAGAGCCTCTTTCACATTGTGATCCTCTACCAGAAACTATTGTTGCCCTTATCAAATATTAACCAAAATCCCATAAAAATAGAGACTGTCTTTATGTCAAGGAAGTTTTTTGATTATTATTATGAATTCATGTACTCTCTTTCTTTATTGATTACAGCCATACTATTTTAAAGAAGGTTATAATAATAAAACATAGATGTATAAATATTATAGTCATTGCCTATAAAAACTGTTGTGTATTTAAAAGACCAGACAAACCCAGAAACAAAATATCTGCTCAGTCTGAATACTTTAGCTTTAGTTACCTCATTCTGTCTTTCTTCTATCCCTTTCCTTGACTGATTATTAATTCCCTGATTAGAAGTCCAATAATAGATCTTCATTCCTATTGACTTCTCTAGAACATTATGCCACCAGCTTTACCCAGGAAAGCAGTCAAATTGACAGCTCCATAGGGCAGGGATTCTTTTCTGGTCTGGCTAGTAAGACAGTTTCTAGTAAAGCCTATGGTGTTTTATTAAAAATAATGATGTCATGTGAATACAACAGAAAAAAACAGGACAGTTCCTTGTTGGTAGGATTAGGAATTCAGTCTACCTAAATGCCCTCCAGTTTACAAGCAGCACAAATGGAAAACACAGACACCTATTGAGACAGGAGGCACTGGTGTGTTTGACGGTCTGTCTTGGTTTGAATGGGTGGACCAGAATTTGGAAATACTTTTCTGTCAGGAGTTTTCACCACTCCTTTTTGGAATCTAAAAAGAATTAAAAGATAAAAAATAAAGATTTAGAAAGCAAGCTCTGATTCTTTATCATACACCCACACAACAATCACATACATCTCTTTCAATAAAGAACTTCTGGGATGTTTCCTACAGCTCATGTTTCTCATAGACTTTCTTCAGTTTAATTTGATACCAAATATAAGACTGAGGCCCTCTCATTTACTCGTACCAACAGAATTTTCTTTTCATAAAAGCAATAAAATCTTAAATAATGCTATGAGGAGCAAAGGCCTTTTCATTATTGTAGAAGTTCATAACAGCTTACCTCTTTAAGCAGTACCACCTAATTAACCATAACACATTTGCTGGGAGACCACAGTTTCATCAGCTGGGGAAAAAAAAAAAAAGCCCAGTTTCCAGAACTGTAACCTTACTTCACAGCCCAGCTTGCAAATCCATTCAGGAAAAGAGAACAAGAAACATTACTGAATGCATCTAGTACCCACAGATTTGATGACTGATCGCCCATTTTCACATAGACCCAACCCTATGGCATAAACATTTGTCTTGTCAGAACACACAGTCTCCCCTCCAGCACATATTGTTGGCATACATATGACAATCAATTGCATATTTGCCTGTCATAAAGATTCTATCTACTTCAAAGCAAAAAGGACTCCACCAAACACCTTTTGGGGTACTCAGCTTCCCCTAAAAAGCACAGCTGCAAAGTGAAGGACTGGGATTTTGCTTTATAGTAATTTATTTCAAGAATCTCTGTTGTCATTAAATTCAAGAAATTGTTACTGGGAATTTTCTGCACACTTTTTTTCACGTTCTGTCTCTGAGGTCTTGATCTCAATTTAGTTCAGACAATGAAGTATGACTCGCAAGAAAACAACTGATGTTGCCTTTGCTAGGTGTGTTGTTCCTTTACTATCTAATTTGCAGAAATGACATCAATGTGACAGAAATTGCACTGATGACTTCCAAAAACCTACAAAATAGCTAAAGTTGCATAATGCCCTTCACTACAATCACAGTCCCCGTAGAACAAGTCATCCCAGTCTTGCTGTAAAAATCCTGACATTGCACTTCCATTCATCCATCATGCCTGCAACTGCACTCATGGGACTGTGAGAGTTACTGGAAACAATTTCTGCCTGTACACCATGTCCACTGTGGCTCCTTTAGTGGGAAAGCTAAGCAAGTGAGCTCAGAAAGAATCAGCAAAAACCAGTGCCCTTCTCACCTAGAGGCAAGAAGAGTCAATGGAAAGTCAGAGGGAGATTGACAAAAGCCTAGTAGAGTCCCTAGGAACAGCTGCAAGCAGGAGACCAAGTAAAGTAGAGACCACAGAAAAACACACCGATCATGGGTATGGAAGTGCTGCTACCACAGAAGACCACCATCAGTGAATAACAAGAGACTGCTTTGGCTTGTACAACTGGGCACTGGCCAAGACTGGGGAACACTTTGATCCTGTAATGAAGCTCAGACTTTGGGAGCTATACTGTGTGCTGTGTTTACAGAAACTGAAGGACTTCCTACCACCCCAAAGCTCATTTTAATACTGTGACGTAAAAGACAGATACCCATGAAACAGATTGATGTGTCATTTGAGACAACCAGCAGCTTTAAGCATTTATATAAATATTCTTGCTTAAGATACTCAGTTTTAGTCTGTCTTGCTAACAAGGAATAGCCCTGCACAGGTTGTAAGAATCCAATAAGTATGTATTTTAAAAGAATTTAGCATCATCACTTAGAATGAAAAGCTTCAGTCATTTCCGGGTTTTGTTGAGCACTATTGTTTACTGATAAATTGCGTGGTTTTTAAAGTCAGTACCTGCCTTGAGAAAAGATAGGTCTGTCTGAACAGCTGTCTTACCTTGCGTACAGAGATCCATTAAGTACAGCACTATATGACATCTTTCTCATTGACTTATTTCTTTGAGCTAAGATAGTTATAATTGTAGCAGCACCTAAACCTACAGTAATTACTGTAAATAATTTTTGAGTGCCTTTATATATAATCATCATATTCACAATTAGGTTAATTGTTAATAATTTAAAATACTAAATATTAAATATCAAATATTAAAATATTAAGAAATAATTTAAAAATATTATCTGCTGTACGTTTTCATTTCTGAGTTTCTAGTTCCACTAATCTCCTCTGCACTTCCTTACTTTAGCTTGCTTAAACAACTGTGGGTTTTACTGTTGGTTGGACCCTCCAGAACAGAACACTCCCTTTGGACCTAGCTAAGCAATAGACTTTCACTTCAGGTGCTTTTTAATTATTAAACATAAAATTTAAAATTGAATAGACTTGTAAGACTCATATCTAAAAGCATGACTGTGATGGGACCCAAAACCACCTAGAAATTAGCCTTTAAAAAAACACTCAGACACTGTTAAAAGGGTCAGGTAAAACTTGAGGATAGGAGTGCAAAGAAAGGTGAAAATCAGTTAACAGGGAATCCAGTAAGCATATCTCAAAAGGGTTCAAACACAAAAATCCTGTATGCTATTGTAATATGAAACTTTAGTGATTCAGTGTAATAATTGGAGATGCAGGAGTCTTTTTTATTATGAAGGATGTTTATGTGAAGAGCAAAATAGACAAGAGAATGCAACAGCTAACGAATACTTGATGGGCACTTTAATCTTCTATTAATATGTAAATTTTCTTCTTTAGGACCCTAGAAAGAGCTATGTTTTTTTCATAGACTATTTGAAAAGTGTCTTACTCTCCCAGAGGTACTTCTTGTATGAATCCAAGTGAAACACTGTATTTATGCTAATTCCCCAGATACTCCTGTATGCACCATTTTCTTTTTGAAATTATATGGAGTTTATTGAACCACATTTGTAAAACATTCCACAGTTGATTTCATTCTAAAGATCTCCTTTAATAGAGCTGAATCCCCTGTTGATCTGTGTCATGTGAGGATATTAAGAAAATCACCTTCAACCGCAAGGGAAGAAATTAGAAAGTCTGTTTGAAAATTTGGATATGAGCTTCTGACCAAAACCTGATCATATTATCTTCATAACCAACCTTAGTCACATATGTGCCACTGGAAAAACAGAAAAATATTTTCTTTAGTAAATGCCACTCTTCAGAGCAGAATCAGCTTTACTGCAGGAATAACATTTTTATTGGTATATATTAAAAAATGCATTTCCTTTATACCTAGCCATAAGCACTACTTCCATAGTGAAAAATAAAAATAAAACCAGCAAAATCTTGCTTGCTACCATCAAAAGAGAAACTAGGATTTTTTTATTTGAATTTTTTGCTGTATTTGTATGCTTTGGCTTCTTCCACCTGTTCAGCCTGCAGCAAGTTAATCATGTTCTCTCCCTATTTTCCGTATAGAAATGACAGAAGATTATGATTTAAAATCTGCTTCTCTTGCAAGACTTCCTCACCTTCTGTAGGTTTATTCACAACAAAGGAAAACAGATTTAGCTCTGAAAAGTGTCTATGGATTAGGAATCATCATGAAGTCTGAAATCTTTTTGTCTTATTATTTGAAAGGCTGTAATGATTTGATCTGCCTTTCCACTGTGAATCCTTTTTGTAACATATCCCACATGAATGCCTTCCTGCTCAGATCCCTCATGAAATGACAGCTTTGGCTATGGATCTCTTCTGGCTTTTATGAAATCGGGATAACTCCATCACTGTGAAATGCAATACTTTTGTACAGCCATAAAACTGGTGAGGGAGGGAGACCTATGCACTGGAATTCCATCAACACATCCCATTAAAAGAAAGTACTACATTACCTTTAATCTGCAGGCACAGTATGTAAAGTTAAACAGGGCTCCAAAACATGACCATGAAAAACGATGGTCTTTCATAGGAATGCAGACAGGTGTTAGAGATTCTTTTCATTTTTTTTTTTTAATGTGTTCCTCTAATACTTGTTATTTTCTATTATAGAGAGAACTCAAATCATATACCCTTAATGGTACTGCTATGTTTTATGTCATTATTCAATTTAAGGACAATGTATGAGAATTCAAATAAAAAAGCAACATAGATTTTTTCCCTCTGGAAAACATACTAATCAGATGCAATCATTTTTCTGGTTATACAATGCATGTAAAGACAGCAAAGTCAAAAAAAACCCAGAAACGTACTACAGGAAGTGACTATGTGTTTCTCGAGAGAGTTCATGTAGCATGATATGCTGCAGCTAGGATCAGGGAGAGCAAATTTCACCTGTGGTCAAAGTTTCCCCAAGTTCTCCTGCTTCAGCTACCCAGAGATGAGCTTGGCATAGTTATAGGTACTATTCTGTCTTTGGAGAAAAGTGGCAGGCTTTTGGCAAAAAGACAAGGCAGGACAGTAGGAGTAAATGCATGGTTGCACAAGCTAAAGCCACAGATGGTGGAGAAGGACCTTAACAGTGCCAGTAGCTGTTTGGATTCTTCTTGCCTAAAGATACAGATTTGGGGGTTGGGGGTAAGAAATTAAAATGTGGCCACAATCAAACAGTTTAGTTGGCATTATTTTGTGAATCAATTTAATCTGACCAGACATTAGTATACACAGTGATTGTCATACCCTGCAGTGGAGGATTTAAACAGAAAGCACAGGAGTGCAGAATGAGAGGGGATGTGGTAGAGTAAGTGATCACAGCCAGTAAATGCACTGATGGCACATTTTCCACAGTCAGCTCCACTCATTCATGAGCCCACTTTGATTTGCATCCAGAGGTCACACCAGAAAGGCTTTCTGTGCTTTGCACCTTCACATTGTCACAAGGCCATTTTTTCACTGGCCTCCCCACTGGCACTCAAGCTGGCAAAAATGCTACCATGCTTCTCAATGTTTTTAAAACTGTCACAGGGGGGTTGCTCCCTAGTTGGATGGAGGCTGAAATGGCCTTTGCATCCTGTGTGAGAGCAACCCTTCCTTGGCAAGAAAGGCTTTCTTTTCTGGTCCATTATCAGTATTCCTTCATAGGTAATTAATTAATTGACTCATGCACATGTATAACTTCAATGGTCACACTCAGCCACAGTGTTTGTCACTTTTCAGCCAAGAGCTTCCTGTTCCCAAAGCAGGAGGAGCTAAACTGCACATGGTCCATATCTTAAACTGTTGCTCTCTGGATTTGGTATATTTAACTAACCTGGGCTCATTTTCTGACTGAAACCAAAAAGGTTCATAAACTGTACCACTTAGCGATTGCTTAGGGATGGAAAACTGCAGGGAAACAAACAGGACAAACTGTTATGTGATAAAAGCTGGTCTGCATGCCCATGAAAGAGCTCAGAAACAATGGCAAGAGGGGAAGGCTCAAGTATCAATCTGGAAGGTTAATCCCAGGCCCACCTGCACAGGAGCATCTGTCCCTCAAAACCTCATCTGCACAAGCTCAGAGTGCAGATACACAAAGGCAGGTGGGAAGCCAAGGTTCTCAGAAGGAAGGACACCCTGTCTGGGTGCCTCCTGGGGTGATCTAGGAGAAAAACTTGGTGATGGGTGGATGAGGGGGGTCCTGGCCATCCTGGAGCAAGGCAGTGGGTACTAAGACGATTTGTACCAACAACAAGAGTGGGCCTGCAGTCTCAGGGGCTCTTATGTCTGGGTGCCAGCAACTGAGGAGACTGGGATCTGGGGGCATCTAGTGGATAGATCCACTGTATCTATACATATATTCTTACCAAGGCGCCTCCATTCTGCTCAGCCAGAGAGGGGAGCAGGACACAGCCATTGGTGCTGTTTGAGTTCACGTGAGTGCTCAGTGTGTATGTCTGTGATATGTGTGGCCACACACACATATCTGTGTATGTGTGGTGCCTATGTCTGTTCTGTGTGCACACACCAAGTGGGAAGACATTTTCAACCTTGCTGTTGGTTGGACCTAGGGACATGGAGCTGCAGCAGCCTCACCTCCTTTAGGCTGTTGGATCAGGCACAATACAATTTCACTTAATATATACAAGCCAGAAAACTACTTTTTACCTCACAGTGCTAAATATGACCTACTATTGCACCACTAGCCAAACCCAGAATAAGAAACCACTCATTTCTCTTATAAACTGGAGTTAGAGATCACAGACAATGAGAACAATTTAATTTCACAGGTGTTGCAAGCAGGCTGTGTTAGCACGTCTTGTAGAGAACTGCTAACACAGCCAGGTTGGTTTCACTCTCCAGATGGCCAGTCCTTTCTGGGCTACCTCCAGGTGCGGAGAAGGACATGACTGATCCTTGCACCTCAGCACCCTCCACAATGCATGTCATATGAGAAGGGCAAGGCTTGCAGGGGCATAAATGTTAGCCCAGAGAGGTGCTTGTACTTCCCACAAGGCTTTTTGTGCTTGTCACCCACAATCAACATGGAAGCAGAAGAGGCAAAGTAGTCAAAAGTGTTCAAAATCCCTCTGTAACTTTGCAACATCTTCTAGATATCAGTGCTTTATGTTATAATAAAAAGAAACTATGATAACTGTTCACTGGACCACACAGATATGGTGTAGTCGGTGTAATCGAAGTAGTTAAGGTTCACTAGCTTGAACTAAGCTCTTTACTGCTCTGGTTAAACAATACTCACATTAGCTCATTCATAAACAGCTCAGGTAGGTCAGCGTGCTTACAGACAAACACAATAGCACACATTAACACACTCGACATGGTAGCAAATCAAGTTTTAGAAATAAGAGCTTAAAATAAACTTGGAAATCTCAGTAGAATGTCAATGAGGACTCTGAATTCTGAGGATTTTTTTTTTGTGAAATCATCAGGATCTGACTTAAACAACAAGTTTTATAGCAATGATATAAAGAGGCATTCTCTGCTGTATCCGAAGTTACTGGTGTGCAAGACAGTGTGTGTGTGTGCGTGTGTGTGTTTTAAAATGCAAAGCAAAATAAATTAGCTTTATGGCATGAACTGAGCTGTGGCAAAAACTGAATGACCTTCAAGTTCTCAAAAAGGCAGCTGTACAAAGCCAGTTCTTCAAAATGACAAAAATATTACTCCATAAACAGCTGGCAGAAACAACAAGAAAAACTGGATTATACAAAGTGTCAGTCAAGCAGATACTTCTGGATTTTTCTTTTCATCAACGTAACTCAAGTTGGTATTTTCTAACAAATTTAAGGCAATTTTAACTCCATTAATTCCCACGTCCTCCATCTGTGCATCTGTGTATGTGAACAGATCAGTCTGGGCAAAAAAATGTTCATTAACAAACCCACACTATTTTAGTTATCTAGGTATGCACCAACTTAGTTACAATGTACTCATCTTGTGAGTTGTAAGCAGTTTTAAAAGTAGTCTTTTCATCCAACCCTGCTCACAGACTTCCTTGTCTAACAGTCAGATTAAGAATGTACAGACTAAGAAAAAAATTCATATTCCACTCCAAATTTTGTGTATGTGTGCCTAACTCCCAATAGTTGTTTTTCAGTTAACTGCAAATCACTAAGAAGTAGACTCTCATACAATGAAAATACAGAACAGTGCCACAGCGGATTCCTATCTTAATTCAGGCACTGCTCAAAAAGTAGGTAACCGTAGAATAATAAGATGTAGGCATAAGATAAAGATGCTTTTACATAATGAGTCTTTTGATCTTGCATATGCTTACGTATGTCCTTAATATTAAACTAAGTATCCTGCTGAATCAGGAAGATTATTTGTTTGTATAATGCAGCACATGTTATGCATCTCTTCAGCTTCCAGTCAAGCATAAGTGTGTCATTGCTCCAGCCAGTCTTAGGTGTTAGATTAATCTGAGATCTTTTCTACACATTTTGGTGATTTGTTGATGAAATCTTCCTATTCTGGCCATTAAACTAAAAAGATAAAATAATATATATATATATATATATATATATATATATATACATATATATATATATATATACACACACATATATATATATATATATATATATATATATATATAATCTCAGGTTTGTGCAGACTCTCCACTGTGGAGTTCAGTGGCATGAAAGGACTAAATTTTGGTGTTACTAAATAAAGAATTGCATTTGACCAAGACCCTGCAGATGTATGTAAGGAGTCATAAGGAAGAAGGTGAGGTAATGGGCTGAGGTAATCTCTGCAAGATGCAAGGAATAAAAAACTTGGGTAACAAATGGACAAGTCTGGGTTTCCACATTATTCCTGACTGTTGCAAATATCAACATCATTGCAAGCTATTTAAACATCTTCTATTAATTTAAAATATTGTATAGAGAGACATTTCCTGTATTTCCTAGTAGACAAAACAACTTGAGACACAAGGAGATTTGCTCCTTGAAAAGGTGCATGAGCAGGCTGTTATGTTTTACAATGAGTGTGATGTCCAACATCAAAAACGAAATAATGTTACATCAAAGGAATGCTGCTTTCACACTTTGCATCAAACAGACTATCATTGTTCAAAATGATGCCAGAATTACAAGAAAGGGGGAGAAATGTTCTTTCCATTGTTTTATACCTGACAGGATATTTACTCCTTACTGAGGTCTGTATGTACACCTAATTCATGCAATCATAGAATAATAGAATCATTTAGATAGGAAAAGACCTTTGAGATCAGTTCCAACCATTAACCCAGGACTGCCAACCATGGCT
Source organism: Falco naumanni (assembly GCF_017639655.2). Taxonomy (NCBI): domain Eukaryota; kingdom Metazoa; phylum Chordata; class Aves; order Falconiformes; family Falconidae; genus Falco; species Falco naumanni. The sequence goes on along the minus strand of NC_054080.1, from coordinate 26,768,679 downwards.
CTAAACAATGAATCTACAGATTTTTAAACACTTCCAGGGATGGTGATTCCACCATCTCCCTGGGCAGCCTGTTCCAATGCTTGATCACCTTTTCAGTGAAGACATTTTTCCTAATATCCAATCTAAACCTCCCCTGGCATAACTTGAGGAGGTTTCCTCTTCTCCTGTCACTTGTTATCTGGGAGAAGAGACTGATCCCCACCTGCCTACAACCTACTTTCAGGTAGCTGATGAGAGCAGTGAGGACCCCCCCTGACTCTTCTCTTCTCCAGGCTAAACAACCCCAGTTGCCTCAGCTGCTCCTCAGAAGATTTGTTCTCCAGAACCTTCACCAGCTTCATTGTCTTTCTCTGGGCACACTCCAGCACCTCTACGTCCCTCCTGAAGTGAAGGGCCCAAAACTGAATATGGGGCTCAAGGCGAGGCCTCATTTCCCCTGTCCTGCTGGCCACACTGCTTCAGATACAAGCCAGGACGCGGATGCTGCTGGCCTTCTTGGCCACCTGGGCACGCTGCTGCCTCATGTTCAGCTGCCCATCAACCAGCACCCCCGGGTCCTTTTCCACGAGGCAGCTTTCCAGACGCTCTTCCCCAAGACTGTAGCGCTGCGTGGGGTTGGTGTGACCCAGGTGCAAGACCTGGCGCTTCTCCTTGTTGAATCTCACACAATTGGCCTTGGCCCATCAGACCAGCCTGTCCAGATCCCTCTGAGCAGAGCCTTCCTGCCCTCAAGCAGCTCAACACTGCCCCCAACTTGGTGTCATCTGCAAACTCACTGAGGGTGCGCTCGATCCCCTCATCCAGATCATTGATAAAGATATTTAACAGAACTGGCCCCAATGCTGAGCCCTGCAGAACATCACTTGTCACCGGCTGCCAGCTGGATGTAAGCCCATTCACCACCACTCTCTGGGCCCCTCCCGTCCAGCCAGCTCTTTAGCCAGCGTAGAGTACACCTGTCCATGGCTTGAGATGGTCAGTTTCTCCAGGAGAATGCTGTGGGAGACGGTGTGAAGGGCTTTACTAAAGTCCAGATCGACAACATCCACAGCCTTTCCCTCATCCACTACGTGGGTCATCTTGTAAGAGATCAGGTTCAAAAACAGGACCTGCCTTTCCTCCATATTCGTCTATATATGCAAGAAAATAGTGCTAAAAACAGCTCTTTCAATTTATCTATGCTTGCCTTCTCTCTAGTAACTCTCCAGGGATGTCAAAAGATGTGATTAATCAAGATCAGATTAATCTGCGCTACAAGAAGAGCATTTTAAGGCATATAAAGCACTTCTCCCTTCCAAGAGTACTTTTAAGGAAGTATACTGTGATAATGGCTGAGCATGACATTTACTTTTCAAAACAAAATGAGATTCAGCAATGCACTCAATCTTCATTGAAACTATCCCTTGAAAAAAGTGTGAGAGGCAATGGGAATGAATTAATCTCTTGGTTCATCAACTCCACTCTTCTATTATCACCTAATCTCTTTAATAAGGTTACTGAACCTCATCTTAGAAGTTACTTATTGTCCACATTATTTTTACCAGAAGATCTTAATCCTCTAAAGTATAGCTCCCTTCTATCCATTTGCAGCCACACAGGGCTAGTGTTCCCCTTTCTGTGTCAATACCACCTGTTAGCACAGCCAGTGTTGCTTCCGTCATAAATACTCCCCCATCTTTTGCTTTCTGCTTTCTTTTTCTTCTTCCCTTTCCAACTCTCCTTTCACTAACATACACACTGTCACTACATCTGAAAACCATCTGATTTGTTCTTGTGAGGTAGACTTTTCAGATAAACTTGTAACTAATGGAAAACAAGAAACACTCAGCAGCTGCAAACATACCCTTCTACTATACAGGAAGAAGGAGCTGTTAGTTTGTGGCAGTGGACTGAGCAGAAGAGAATATGTGTTAGGAAAACAGCAACCCCTGGTTGCAGAGTAAGCAAAGGAAAGCATAACAGTATCAGTGTCCTCAGCACCAGCATTTCCCCATCTGTCTACCTGCACCTGTCTGGGTTGCACTATTTCATTTCCAAAAATAGTTCTTTAGTACATATGAAAACATCAAAGAAATACTCCAGCCTGGGCAATGGCTGGTGAAAGAAAATACTTGAGGGAGATCATATTCACAAGCACATATATTTATATTCTTAGTGGTACAGTCATCACCAGGATAGCTGTGTTTGGCCTACTGAAATCTAGCTAAATGCTACCCATAAGAATATTACATTATTCTTTACTTTTGTTTTCAATAGCAATGCTAATTCCCTAGTGGGAACAAAACTAAACAACAAGAGTAATTCTAGAGCATATGCTTTGTTAATGTTAGACCTTGGAAAGGAAAGGGTCAGGGAAAACAAAACTGTTATGAGTTTTGCATTATTTTTGCTGAGACTTGTAGCTTTTTATAGAGATTGTAGTTTCATTATAAAGACCTTCCCTAAACAAGTAGTACTGTACAGTTGTCTGTGGGCTCTCTGGATTTATCCACTGACAGTGTGTTTCTTTTAGAATGACTCTTCACTTGAAGAAAGCTATATAAATTTTTATTATTTCATTAATGTCTCAGAAAGCTGTGGTATAAGTCTCCACTCTCATTGTTTCAGGTCTCTACATCTGCTGTGACTGACAGCACTCACGGGTTTTGTTACATTAACAAAGTAAATTACATGAAAAGATATTGCCAAATATTTTAACATACAATAGAAAATATGCGAATTTATTTCTTTAGTCTGCAATGCCTGAGAAAATTGAACCTTTTGCATGCTGTGAACCTCAGGACATTTTAGAAGATTGATGTAAAACACCAAAACAAACCCAAACCTTGATATGGATATGCCAGATATGCCAGTTTTACATACTTAAATATACAACACAGTAATAAACTGACTGTTTTTAACTACATACAGCTTCTTGAACAATTTGCATATGCCATTTTAATTTCCTATTTTAAAGAAAAATGTCAGTATCACTTAATTGAGTCTTCAGAAATATTTTACGTTTTGGAAATGTAAGACTTCAAATTATAATGATAAGACCTTCAAAACTGTAAATTTCACAGTTCTTTGAGAAAACAGACAGAATGCAAGAGCATAGGCTATAGACTGAAACTTTTCTCCAGAACTTGTACATTACTGCTGATGGGCTATGGACATAGAAAACAGCTAATCCTTCTCGCTAGACAATGACTTATGGATTTATTTAGGGTTCTTTCACGTGTAATAGTAGAATGCCTCAGATAGCCAGTGACTCAGTCTATCATAACAAGACTAATTTGTATAAACTCTAAGCTGAAACAACTAAAAGTTTTCATTGTTCACATTTGTTTGGAGCTCCAGACCTGAAAGCTTAGCTCTCAGCTGAATATTCTGAAATGTCCAGGCACACCATGTGTTTATGTACACATATATGCATATACTATGTTTCTGCCTTTAAGGAAATTTTCTTCTAATAGTAGTTAGATTCAATTTTGGTAGCAACAGCCTGTGGATGCAGCATGAGAAGATAAATGTTCTGGAGTCAGATACTAATTCCTATGTAAGTTTTTTGTTATTTGCAATACATGGTATCTTGTACCCTGCTTGGAAAAACAGTAATGAAACAAGTTCTAAGGGACTAAAAAAAAATGTTCTTCCTGAGGATCAACAAATAAGTATATGTGCATGATTATATGGAGAAGAGGGATTTTGCTAACCTCAGATAACTCCATTACTTTCCTATTTAATTTTTAAGATCACATTTTTATTTACTTTATTCTTAATTTACACAAAATCTAAATCAGAACAGAACACAGAAAGATGGACTAAGATTTTCTTTCCACAATTCATATTATAAATATGTTCTGTTCTTCTTCTTTTAAACTGTATACCCAGTTCATTTGTATTGCACTTTTCTTCAGTTCCTGTTGCTGTTATAAAATTTGATCATTTATTGAACTGTTGTGCTAAGAATGGGGAGACATCAGCAGATAGGAGATCTAGAGACATAGTTACACATAGAGCTGCAGTGTTCCTCCTTTGACTCTGGAGTGCTGCCCAAGGTAAAATTCTCCAGTGTTGATGCCACAAAAATAAAAATCTGACAATCTTCTGTTCAAAGAATGACATCCCAGACTGATTGTTTACATTCTGACCCTCATGAACTGGCACTCCAAGATGCAACAAGTGTATTGTAGTACAATATGAAAGGTGTAGTGGTGTCTGTTATCTATAGAGCTGCTTAAAAGTTCTGCAATGTGAAGCCACCCAGGTCCTTCAGGGTGTGCAACCTGCTCCACTGCTCACACAGCATCTGCCTTCCTGCCAGCTCAAAAATTAAGCCCATGCACAATCATAAGAATCACAGCCAGGTATGTTTCTTCGATACAGGTTTTCAGTCAAGCAAGTCTGTTTAGCTGCCACTCCCCTAGGAAATCCACGTACCCATCACAGCCTCTGCTCCCCTGAAGGATCTAGCATTCTTTGTAAAACTACATAACTTGTGTTTCTTACATACATAAATAAATATCATAGGAGTTTCTGCTGTTCTCAGCTATCACAAGCAACACCTAAACATCTTTGACTGACACTTGAATCACTCACTTTGCAGAAGTTAAAAAGTGTAGATAAAATAAATATGAGTGCTTGCTTGCTTAGCAGTAAGTAATACCACATAATTTAACTACAAATGCGAAATACCCAAAGCAGATAAGTATTTCAATACTGTGTCAGGCTTGGGAATTTTATATCCCATATTGTATTTCCCAACTTTATCAAAGAGTCTAGCTTTTTGACCAGTTTTCAATAAGTAAACCTCACCATTTTCCGACTGTAAAACAGACGTCACTGCTTTTTTCTATGCAGTACAAGATAAGAATAGAGACTTTAGTGATCTATTAGAAATAGGGTAATGGAATGATTAAAGTTCAGAATCACCCTTGAAGTACAGGGTAATTTCCTTCCTGATAGCATTCTAGCCTTGAGAAAACGTGCCTTAACAAAAATTTGATGAAAATGCATCTATTTACAACTTTCTCACTATCAAAAGTCAAAGTAATGTAGTAGAAATACAGACAAAATTTAACTATGACATTGTTAGTAAACAGATTTCACCTACATCCGAAGGCGAAGTTTTCAGGTATGTAAATGTTTTGACTTGTTAATCTATAAAGCACGTGAATGCTTTATGTAGAGCAGAAAAAGAGAAAGAGCATCTATAAAGATCCAGTAAAAGACAAGACAAAGTCAAAATGTAAAGCACACTCCAGAAGGCATTCACAGAATGAAGTAATTAAAATTTTATGTCAGTGGGGAGGGGGGGGTGGGGGTGGGGGATGAGGCACCAAAAGAAAACAACAACAACAAAATAACAAACCAAAACGATGCAAACAAAAATAGCCCAACACCATAAGTTGTTTCTAGAATGTGATAATACCAACACAAACTCTTGTTATAAAGCTAACAAAGTGTTCTGTTTTGCCATGCATGGTAAGAAAAAGCCAACAGTAAAGACAATAAAAACCTAAAAATATATAGCAAATAACACAAACACAAATTCAGGAAAGATCAGTTGCTTATTTTAATGTATATATATGTCATCGATTTAATGTATTCATGTATTTTTCATATGTTCCCTTGGATAAATGAACAACTATATACAAAGATCTAGCATAGCTGTAACAGCGAAAGTACTGATACACTCACAGGTGCTTCAGCTAGCAGTTTCTTCTCTTATGTGCCTCCGAGGATTGACACATATGCAATAATAGAAGGTTTATCTCCAACCAGCTGAGAATAAGGTAAAGGTTAGGGGGAATTCAGAGTTACTTAATTAAAGCAGTTACCCTGACTACATCATGCAACAGTAAACATTACAGTACAATACAATAACTAGCTTCTTATAGTTATCTATTTGTCTAGACATGCTCTATTTCTGTGAACTCATGTTCATTTTCAAGGATACAATTATAAACTTTTCTCACAGGTAGTCCTTGCATAATCACTTTGATTTCAGTCAAATTAACACCAGGTGGAGATCTGGGCCAAAGATTCAAAACTTCTAAAAGTTTCTTGGCACTAAACGGACATTTCTCACAGCTTTGTCCTTTGTCTTTCTCAGTGTGGGCCCCTAGCCTCTCAAGGTCTCTGGAGTTTGCTGAAAATACAGACCTGGGGAGTGAAGGTTTCCCTCATTATGTCCTGCCTCACTCCTTCTTTTACTGTCCTTGCCCTTGTGTGCAAACCCCTAATTTCATGATGGCTTCTTTGGACTTTTCCACCAAAATCAACCTTCTTTTCAAAGATGGAGTCATATCTAGCCTACCTCAAAAAAAACTGATAAAAAACATTTTATGCCCAACTGCCAAAGTACCTGACAGGGAATGAAAGCTGGTTTTAGGGCTTTTCTAATGTTTCATTTGTCTTACCACTTATACACACTAAATAAATAATATAATTAAAAAGAAACATTTCACCTTTTCGAAGGACAGAAACCTGTTTTACACAGAAAAAGGAATCCTGGATCACCAACCTAGAGAATTGATTAATATACAAGGTTATACAAGGTTTCATGAAAGTACTGCTCCAGCCGTTGACTGCAAGCTAATACTCATAACAAGGGCTTTTGGTATTTTTAAACTTCTGAATGATATTATACTCTAGTTCAGTTCAGCTGTCTGCTTCAGAGCTATTACAGAAGTTGAATTAATTGTGATAAAGTTTCATATCCAAGAAACACTTCAAGGAGGTTGCTGTCAAGACTACACTTGGAAAATTATTGAAAGCCCTTCTTCTCATAGGGAATAAGCTTTCTAAATTTTCCAAATAGAAAGCAGGCTTGGGGTAAGTCTTCTGGAGTGTTGAAACTTTACCATAGTTTTTAGGTAGTTTTTCAAGTTATCATCTTGTACTTTTATACTTCTTTCTCCATAGCTTTTACTGAGTAATAAGACCCAGTTATTTGCCAAGCATTATAGTAGTTTTTTTCCTTACAGTAAGACCTTGGATGTCCGTACTCCTGCCATATGGCACAATGTTCAAAGGAGCTGAATTTTTTAACTAAAACAAACATGATTCTTCTAGTTCAGCTACACTACAGACAATATGTTGTTAGTCTAAAACAATTTTTTACAAATCTTCTTGCTCTATGAAGTGCAAGAAATATTAACTCATTACTACTTGTCCCATGTTTTTAAATGAATTATGCAGTGACTAATACAAGTTTTCAGGTAGAAGGATATACCAATCAGTTATAAAAGAATTGTGGGTTCCCCCCCAGATTAGTTCTTTCCAGTTCTAACAGATTTTAATATACTATTTTTGCCAAAGTTTCCTTGAATCTTTGTTTTTCATCATGTGTCTACAAGTGCCAGTTAAGCAAAAGTATCACCTAAATATTAGAGTAGGCAGGTTGTAAGATTTATGTTAGCCATTTCTCTATGTAACTGTCATGCAAAAGAATACTCAGAAAGGGACAGTAGTCTTATACTTACATTTTTCTAAAATACTTAGCATTTAGGTAGTTCTAGGTAGCAACTACTTCTAACAAAAACAAAAAAAAATAATTGAGTTTGCTTTTTCCTGGGTCCTTCTGACTGCATCTCCCATAGTAAGAGTTTGTGCTTTAAAATATTAGCCTAGGGAAATCAATAAGATGCCAAGTTCCATATAGAGACTTAATAACTTCATGGGGCAAAGGAATTCAGGAGTTCTGAGTTCCAGCTTTGTCCTCTTGTTATAAGGCTACAAGTAATATTGCTTCTTGCTTATAGTTCAGAAATGCGGCACCCAAAATTACTGCAATAGAATAAGAAAAATTTTGAGAATGTTAAAGCTATGACATTTAGTCATTTTCACAAGAAGTATGGGGTCCAACTGCAAGTGTGTGTCTTAATCATTTCATTAGCAACAATACATCCCACTAGTACTTCCAGAATTTGCTTTCATTCGCATATATTCTCCTATATATGTGAATATTCTGAGAATATGAATTCTCCTTTACCCTACCTGTCTTGTTGTTATTTCTTTGATCCTCGAGCCAAGAGGAGTCTAAACCTCTTGGATGGAAAGGACATTAAAAAGAAAATGAAAATTACCTTGTGCAGTGGAATCAGGTTCTCTAACAAAAATTCCTTATGCTTTTTTGGCTTAAAACCACTTTGCACTACCTGAAACATTTTAGAAACCCATCAAATTTAAGCTCCACTTGGAGAAAAAACAAAACAAAACAAAATAAAAAAACACAATGGACTCTATTTTGATATTTTGGCTATTTCTAAAGAAACTGGAAGTTATTTGTTTAAGAAAATTAAACAAAAAAATGCATAGCCTAAGAACATTAGAAAGTATTAAGTTAAGAACCAGGTCTTCAAAGCTAGAATGAGGTAGACCGAAGAACAGAAGCCATACACAAGTACAGACTTCTAGCAGTTCTGCTCTCCAAATAAGTTTTACTTAGAAAACAGCCCTCCTCACTGTCTTCATCAACACAGCCTTGCACGGTGCTCCTGCCTCCTTTTCAGTCTCCATTTCTTCCTTTCAGTGCCTGAACTGACTATGTCACTTTAATGAAGGAAGGAAGGACAGCCTGGAACTGAGGAATGTATAAAAGTTGGTCAGACCTGTCACTCTGTCTCTTGCCACAACATGGTCAGTCTGTCTTGCCACTTCTTACTATATCTGCTCTGTACTATTCTCTTTCTTATTACAGAAACCAAATAGCACCAAATATTGGGCATCTGTCCTGAGTCTTATCTCTCTGACACCCAAAAGCTAAGCCCCTTATTGTTAAGTACTGCCTATTCCAGCTGATAACCTCATTTCCATACATCTTCTGCTGGGGATGTGGACTAACGCTGCAACAGCTTTTACTTATTCTCAAGTTTTGTTCTACTTAATAATGACTTTTTTTTAACTGTAGCACAAAACTGGGCAACTAGAGCATCTATTTGACTTACAGAGTTTTAAAAAAAAAGCCACAAGAAAAAGCTTTCTCATGTTACGCCACAAACCTTGCCATAGGTAATGTAATACCTGTGTATTACACTACCAGTTACATCTTGTTTAGTTTACATTGTAGGTTCCTCCACACAAAAATCAAGTTTTCTTTCTTCCTTTGGTGTATGCCTCATATATCTTTGGGCAACATCAACTCTACTTGTATCTATTACACTTCAAATGCAGTAGAACTGTGGTTTTGGTGGTTACAACACTGGTGTGAGTCAAGTTTGGTACCTTGGGTTCAAAACAGTTTTGGTTCTAAAAACCTATACCATCTCATGACAATAAACAAACATGATTCTTCATCATAAGCACCTTCTACTTTATTACATATAACCCAATCCACAAGTCATATCCTTCATTCTAATTCCAAGATAGAAGCCCTAGGACTCATTTAAAAATCATTTAAAGATCATTTTAGATAGCTCACCTATCAGCTCATTTCATTTCAACCATCTGCTTTTCCAGGGTCTATTTCAGATGCAATTGATGGCTTCATAACTTTTTCAGGTCATTTCATCCCCTTTTTAATTCTGAGTGATTTATATCTCATTTCAAAACTTAGTTACTCTGAGTCCCTGAAAAGATTTAGGGAGAGAAGAGGGATTTCTTGTTTGTATTTTTCTTGTCTGCTGTCCTCACTGGTTCTGGCTTCTGCATTGCTAAGGTTCTTATCCTAATGTGACCTGTTCTCTTATTTTCCCTTCAATTTTTCCAGCTTGCACTTGTGCCAGACACTCTACCTGCTCTGTTGTAACCAACTACAGAAATTTCTACAGCCCAGCTGGCAGCATCAAACTTTGGACAGGTTTTCCGACACATTTTAAGGCAGGGTATTGTCTTACTTTCTCCCCAAATGAATTTCAACAGAAAGGTTTTTTACTGTAAAGATCCTTTAAAAGTCAATCTTTTGATGAAACTCTAGATCAGTCATTCATTTCTTCTGAAAACCTGATTAAAATACTGGTCCAGCTTCTCAGTTGCTACATGTTGTCACTTGTACTGAGTACAATAGAGTTAAAATACTTCTCTCCAGCTAAAGTACTTCCTTGTGTTCTTGTAAATGGGAAAAATTATCATTAGGTTCACCACAGTAAAAACAGAAAAACATTTTCTAGGAAGTATTAAACTACATGTCTTGTCTCTGAGCAAGATCAAGAACAGAATCAGATAATTTTCTGTCCAAAAGTACCAGTTTGGTATCTTCACTAAACAACACTTCAGCTAGATTTCAATTTCATATTACAGTGTCTAGGTCAATATTTGCAGTAGCTTAATACAGGTATTTGTGATAAAGTTCACTACCTGCTTTTTAAAAATACTTTTTTAAAAGTCCAGTGCCCTGGAAAAAAGAAAGAGATTGCTACTTCTAAAACTTCAGACATCATTTTGTGCATGGTAGCCGGCCCAATTCCTATTACAAAGCCATTTTCCTATTTGTATTAACTTTTTACAATCTCTTCCAGACTCCATTAAAACAATATGTTAGTAACTTAACTTCTTCCCAGATAGCTATCACTCTTTTAATACTCTCACTTTTTGAATGGAAAAAAAATAGATGAAAATCACAGTTAGCCTGAAACACATCATATAGTCTGCATTTGGACCAAATCAGAAATAGACTGTGAAACTGAACCCATTTCTTTCCTTAAGAAAGAATACTAGGAACAGAAAGACAAGAGGCTTACAAGCAAGATCTTTGTGAAAAAGCAAAAGAAAGCTTTGAAGAGAAGGGAATGCACAGAATCAAGAGAATGCATGAGAAATTACTGAAAAGTTCACAGAATGCTATACACTAACATGGGGAAATTAACAGCTTTTTGTGCAGTTGTGGATCATTTTTTTTAATAAAAATAAAGAGAAAGGGCAACTTCTGTTTCATGAATTTTTCAAACACGTTAGTCCTCAATGGACAAAATTGCTTTAGAGAAAACAAATGGGGGGAATAGCAGTTCTAGCAAGCCTACCTGTAGGCACTTTGGTGCACTTAGGTGGCTGCTAACTAAATGTAGGAGAGTGTGCATGGACCTTATGTTCTGACTGGAAGATAATTTCTCCCTACAGATTGCAAAAATAGAGTTTGCTCCCTGATGAATAAAAGGGAAAGGAAAGAGGACTGAGAAAGTGAATGAAAATGGAAAGGGAAAAAAGTTATCATAGAGAATAGAGAGATCTTCTTCAAAATATTCTTGATTCATTAAATTATTCAGGGTTGGTGAAGCTGTGGAAGTCAATTCAATGCAGAAGACAAAGAATATCCATGCTCCACTAAAAGGAGCCACCAAAGAAAATCTTCATTGCTTGCTTGTGAAGGGAGAACAAATTTCAACAGAATTTGTCAGGGTCTCCTTCCAGTCAACCCAGTAATTGCCTTTGTATCATTTTCCTCATTATATATATGAACATAAAAGGCAAAATATGTGTCAAAGTTAACCACAATTTACCCAGACTTAAGAGAAGAATTAAAGATAATTTAAATCCTTTATCACATAACTGAGTTACAGTTAACTGTTAATTTACCTTCAATGAAGTAACATGTCCTAAGATGTCTGAAAATAGATGTACCAACAGGAAAACATGTCATCTTTCCCATTTCTTCCTATGCTGTCCAGAGTTCTGGCATACTTTCTGCTTTCTGGTACTGTAAAAATCTGCATATATACAGAAAATCTGTACACAGACAATCACGTCTGATGAGAATGGAAGGGAGGTAGCTATGTCATCTTCTTCCCATCTTAGACCTTAATAATGGGAAAGGGAAGAATCACATCACATGACAAGGCTAGCATGTAGCAGAAGGCTGCAGAGATGGCAACACTAGCAGTTCCCAGCTCTGCTTTCTCACATATTCCTTGTATGGAGTCCAGGTGGTCTCTCAAAAGTACTGGCAGACAATGTGGGGAATCTGCAAAATTCCTGTGTAGAAGAAGACACAAGTACTGCAAAACAACACGTGGCCTCCTTTAGATCCTAATAAGACCTTATTTGGTATGGTAGAACTTGGTAATTATTTATTTTTCTGCTGAGTCAGGCACTAAAAAAATAATTCTGACATAGCAATACCTTTGTAGATTCATCAACTTGTCCTAACTGAGAAATAGAAGTGAGAGGTGGAACTAGCAACCTGAACAAAAAGCAGTAGTGCCTCATTGACAAAGTAACTCAGTGGTTTATACCTTTGCCTGTGTGGCGCTACCAAAATTCATTCCCCTTCTTGATCTGCAGTGACCTGATCCAAGCTTCCTACCAGGCTAAATAGCACCTGAGCTGCCAAGGTAACACTCTGCTCTCCTCTCTGCTTACTAAAGTGCAAGACCTTCTCAGAACATAATTTACTGCGTGAAAATGTCTCTTTCACTCCCTCTTCTCCTCATGCTTTTTCACTAGGAAACATAGCACTTCAGGGAAGATTGCTGGTATCGCATAGGTTTATTGTTTATGACAAAGAAATCACCAACAGAAGAGATGGAGACTACCCTTGGCCTGACTGCTAGGGCACTCCCTGGGGGAGTTCAAGTCTGCTCATGCAGGATGAACTTGGCTCTCCAGCAACCTGGCTAAGAGCCCTAAAGACAGGGCTCTCAGAAAAAAGAATCTTGCATTTTCTAGAAGTATTTTAAAACTACCCTTTCATCTCTTTTTCTTTCCAAATATCTGCAAATGAAATGTTTACTTTCATATTGAATAGAACATTTTGATAATACAAAATCAAACCATTTTGTTTTAATTCTTAGTTTGGTTGCCAAAAAGCCAAAAACATTAATTATTTACAGTCCTACAATGCAGAAAATATGAGCTACAAGTATTTTGCAGTATCAACTTGAGCCTTTGCTTCTTTTCAAATATATGGTGGTGTTACTGGAAGCAACAGTTTGACAGTCTCACAGAAGGGCTAGTGAACCTTTTTTCCAGCTGTTGAAATTAGCCATAGCAACAGACTGGAAGATTCATCAATAACAAGTCATTTTCTAAAGAAGACTATAAGCAGAAACTTGGCAGGTTTCAGCAGATTTTTCCATGCAGACATGTCAGTATATCCAATTCAGTTATGCTGCTGTCTTTTACAACTATAGAGAACTAACACTTTTCAAAAAAAGTACTATTTTGCACAGCCTTGTGTCCTACTGATAGGCTGTCTACATTGTTTCTTTCAGTTTGTTTCCATTAAACTTGAAGCATTCTTCTTTTTTTTTCCTGATCTCATTCACCATGTTAGCAGCAAAAAGCGGTCCACGTTGGTTTATTGGTGCTAACATGGGTATAAGAAATAGCATAGCCATTTGATATATGTCAGAACTTGAATCTTTGATTACCTCAACTTCCCCATGTCTATTGACATCTATTCCCTGATTTCTTTCATCATTCTGAGAAACCAAAACTTTCAGGCAGGTAATGTTACCATTTTTGCAATTAGCAGTGAATATTTTGTTCCTTAAGATGGGACAGTCACAACAGCAGCATGGATCAACTAGATTTTTTATTGATTGCTAAAACCTAACACAATTTTACTTTGTCTCTAGCCAAGCTCCATTCTTAGGGAAAAAGGAGGAAATGATTACTCAGCAAAGTATGATACACATCATTCATGGCATGAGAGGATCTCATGTGATCTGAACTTGACATAATTGCACATTCTGTAGAGCACTTACACTTCCCTGCATATTTCTGTCAATTGGCTATGACCCATCCCTCCCTAGAAATTACTGGGTATTATATAATTATCTTCACAGAGAAGTAAATCAAATGGGAAGCAGGAGAGAGTTTCATCTGTCCTAAGCCAACCAGCTGAAGCTAAAACTTAACAGCTCTACTAGCACAAACCTGTACAGCCTAAGTTTCACCTGATTCACAGCTCTTTGTGGAACAGATTACACTGTGCTGCATAGCTACTTCAAAGCAATCTGAAACTAAAAAAGGTATAAAATTAATAATTACAGCAGGTGTTAGTTTCTTTGATACTGTTCACAAAAGCAAAGACATCATGTCAAGGGGCATACAGCTTGGGAAAAATATGTATCCACATATAACCTGCCTAGTTATATAAAAAAACTCAAACAGGTCTTTTTTCAGTATGTCCAGCAGCACAAAATATTCATCCAAGTATTGTAATTGAAGGGAGGAATTGATTCAACTGTCCATAAATTCTGAAACGGAAATTACCTTTTACAGTAAGTACGTAGTTCAGTGTATTTACCATGTCTGTGAACTTACTAAGCACTCACTCTCAAGTATCTACAAGGTTAAAAAAAAAGAAATCAGGTTTCATGTCAAAGTACTTCATTTCTTTCCCAAATTAGTTCTCCTTCTGGAAGATAATGCTTGATAGTTATCCATGTAATACTTTCATTACAACAGAATGGAGAATAACTGCATTAGGCATGAAAGAGATATGAACTGTAAAGGTCGCTTTCCAGATAATGGGATTCATCAAGGAGACTGAGAAATTACTGGGAAAGATTCACAAAGAGCATCAATTTCTTTCCTTCACTTCAACAATTTTGGGGGAGAGAAAAAAGTTGGATTCACAAATTCAGAGTGTTTCAGCTGGCAAAGCGATTTTAGTCCATTGCTGTAACTGTTGAATAGGCTTTTAGTAAGGCTATGAACAGGAGATAGTAACCAGCAAGGCCTGAATGATGAAAAAAACCTCCTAGATTATTTCAATTTCTGCCAATATATATGCAATTCACTATTTTTGTAAGGAAAATAAAGTTCCCCTCTTCTTTACACAAGTTTCTTTTCAGTTTAAACCATAGCTATAATATTTTTCCTGTATTTCCAGTCATACAGCATTTTTCATCTCAGAACACTTTTAACAGGTATTATTTGCATTTTATACCTGATGAAATTAAAATACGAGGCTAAGGGCCAGTTTCTGTTTCATGTGCAAGCCTGGACCATCCCAGAGAAGCAAAAATATTTCAGTTAAAGCAAATTTCTTCCCATTTCACTCATGGTGCTTTCCTTCCAGGCGAATGAAGTTAGGGGAATAGGAAGATACACCAATTTTACCATTTCTTTTTCTAATCAGAATGAACCTGCCTGAGAATGTCCTCTCTTGACACCAAGAACTGCAGGCACAGTAGTCAACTCTCATTTGAGTCATACCCACATAATCGTTTCTTCTCCATTCTTCCTCTGCCAATACAAAGTCCAGTCCTAGCCTTGTTCAAAATTTTCATTTGCAATAGGAATTTCTGCAGAGAACTAAGAAAATCTCAGTGTCTATACTTCTTCATTTTGTTCGCTTTATCAGTCAAACTAAGAAGGCTGGCACACACTGGCAGTATTTCCTTACACTCCCAGATGCCCTGCTTTTCCACTTCTGCTCTGTATCTCAGGAGGTCTTTGCAGAATAGTAATTGACATGGCCACCTTGCCTAGTTCTTCCTACTGCACATCAATTTTTTGGCACAGTTTTCAATGTACTATAGAGGTATAAGAGTTCCTTCTTTTGCAGGGAACCTCTTGGGGGAGAGAACCTCAAGCTTCTGTCATCACAGTTTTATTTTATTTCATTATTTAGACTTTAAAATACACTGGTCTGGAACGACAGTAAATCTTGCATGCACCTGAGCAAAGGAGCTTGTCAAGACACCAACTTTGACAGTATGGAAAATGTAGAGTCCATTTCCAGATGCTCTTGTGCCTTACAGCAGGTGGAAGAGTAGACCAGAACAGTGAAATAACACTAATCAAGCTCACAGGCTTTGATTATAGTGAAAGCAAAGCCTGGAACAAGCCATCAGTACAATGGATTCTACAAGATGCTATTACCACATACTAATACCCACGCACTCCATCTCAGGAGGACAAATTTCCAGTATTATTATGTATGCCATATTATGATGCTGATTATTTACTGTCTTGATACAAATACAAAAATATATGAAAAGATATATCAAATGTTTCTAAGTACAGAGATGATCCAGTACTAGCAAATATGCAAATAATGAAATTCACAAGCAATAACCAGCTGGCAGAAGATTTCTCCTTGAAGTATATATTTTCTCAGCTGCTTGTGTTTCCCATTGGAAAAGATCATTTTCAAATAACTAGAAACCTGACTTAGCCACTGAATCATCAGAATATGGTAACATTAGCTTTTTTTTATTAGCGTCTTTTTCTTTTTCTTTTCTTTTCTTTTATGGATGGCTAAATGGCACAAGGCAAATGAAATTGCCTTGGAGACACCTGAGACCAAATACTGAACAATTTTATGGCTACATGTTAAAATATCCTTTGCTTATATGCCAAACATCAAACTGCTCTCAAATGTGAAGCAGGATGGACTAAGGATATGGCTCACATTTTTATTTCTGCACAAAGTGCATCCCAACATACCACAACAGGTGCCTCTGGCATTTCATTTTAATGCTAATCAACAGTTAACAGTCTTCTACAAACGTCAAGAAGAGAGTGTTTTTCACTGGAATTGCTAACCCCTTACACTTCCGTAATTGTCTTGCAGCATATACTGACTAGTCACATGGACTCTGAAGAAGGGGTTTGCACATGTCAAAGTTACTTTATTTTTCAGGAATCTTCAGTGTATTGGATATTCATATATTCATGAAACACTACTCATGGCTGACTCAGCAGACATAGTGATGCAGTCAGATATTTCAAATTAGTATGAAAAGTGTTAAACTCTTCTAAACCCTGCAACTGAAACAAAACTCCTGAAAACTTTCATTTTTACACAGTACTGATGCAGGATTTTCACAAATTCAATCCATTGTTGGTGTTGGGCTTGAAGGACTCACTTTAGATTTCATTTCTCTTCAGGCATTAGCTAATACAGTGTTAGAATGCTTTGCTGCATTCAGAGTAGCTTTGTTATGGACTCAAATCCACTTGGATTCTGCTTGAAATGGATAGTCAACTTAGTGTATTAGCTGAGAAGGTAATGAAAAGCTTTATAAATCACAAGTCAGTAGACTATCTAACAGATCAGAAAGGGTTGTTTGATTCATCTCTAACTCATTAAAGCTACAGTAAATCCCACTGAACTCCGCTACAGTTAGCTCTCTGTAAACTCTAGTGAATTAAAGAAAATTTTAAAAAAGTTTCCAAGAAGAAATACCTGCCAAATGCTAATACATCTTGTTTTTCCAGAACAGACAAGAGATGGAGGAAAAATGTCCCTTCGTTCACCTGAACAGTGTGTTTAAGCATAGGCCGCTATTACAAAGACTGATATTTAAAAGTAAGTCAGTAAAAAAATCTGGCTGAGCATTTATTCCTGTATAAAAGATATATGACTATTTCTAAATACAGCCCAGGCCCTATCAGAACCAAAATCCATGATCCAAAGCCCACTAAAATCAAAGGAATGACTCCCATTAATATCAATGGCTATTAGATAAGACCGCAAGCAGAGAAAATCCCCACTGAAAACAGTGGGAGTTCTGTCTGCATAACCTTCCCTTGGAAGCTGCTAGTACTTTTTCTTCTTTCATTTCTTCATAAATATTTTATAAACAAAACTCACTGAACTTAGAACTTGTACATATAACATTATGCAACACTTTTGTAAGGATATTGCTGGTCTTAACAGAGCTTTCTTGTACATATCTCTGTGTCACTTCAAGAGCAATCTGAAGATAGAATCTCCTTTGGGAAGCAGATGCTGTGGTTTGTCTTGACACTGTCACTGTATGGAAGGTATGGCAGGCCAGAAACAGCTGCTAAATTTAAGTATAACCTGTGTGTTAAAATGTCGAACTAAGTACATTTTTACCTTGTTTCTGACAGAAGAAAGTAGTCTTTCTTTCAGAGTTTACTAAAATGAAACACTTTTCCTTGTTTCCATGCACAAAAGTATAATACACTAAGCATACTATTTAGCTGATTTTAGTAAATGTACTGGGAAATTCTTTAAATGTCATTTCAAACGTCTGCTTCAAAATGAGAATGGCTATATTGCTTCCAAGGGCTAATATTGCAGCTTTCCACCAGCCATTGTGCAATTCATGGCACACAAAAATAAACTGATAAACAGGCTTTTGTCATTTGAATGCAAGTTTTCATATCACAGGCAGACAATTGCTAATTAGGGGTAAAGAGATTTTTTAATTTGTTTATGAATTGTGATTTACAAAATATCACAGCAAAGCATAAAGCTCCCTCAAATGCATTTATTAGAACATACACCTAGGGGTGTTTATATTTTGTACTGAGAGAGTTAGCAAACGAAAGAAATTCTAGGCATTGCCTAGTTAATTGTCATTGGTTCCTGTACAACTCTTTGCTTTAAGTACACCATTAGAGATTTCTGCAAATAGTTTAAAATATGAGTTTTGCTGTTATGAGAGTCCACTGGTTTTTTATATGATTTTTTAACCTCTTTTTAAAAAGTACAGTCTTTAAGAAACACAAAAAAAAGAAAACATAAGAAAATTCACACAAGAAAAGTGGAAAAAAAAATAGAAAGCACATGAAAAAGCTAGAAAATGTGTTAACTGAGCAATAATAAAAATGCAACACAGTGCTACACAGCGACAAGGAAAAATAAAACTATGATATCCAGACCCTTAGCAGGCCTTCTGCCTCCCAGTTCTGCAAGTCTTGATGTTGATGGCTTGTTACTGGCAGGGTGAAGTTGAAGGGGAAGAATCATTAGTATATGATGCTGTAACTACTAAAACATGTGCCATAATCTTCAGTCAGCCTTCGGTTTTATAGATTACAATAATACCAAATCTATTGATTATCCCCACAGATCAAATTAGAGAATGTGCAAGAGTCACTTATGGATGGCATTGTTGCCAAAACACCCTAAAAAATTTGGGTGTATCTGAGACAGAGAGAAGAGCAACAGAGTAAGAGAAAATTTGAAAAACAAGTGGCAAATGAATGACAAATAGGTGAGAAACATACAGACCACATTGCATCCCTAATGAAAATATTTATATTTCTGCGTTTCAACTGCATTACATGCCTAAGGTGATCTTTAGAAGAGCAGGACTGAATTTCTCTAGGCCACTCATGCATAAGCAAAAATAATACTCCAAAAAATCAGCTTGACAATTTACGGTACTGATCTGTGCAGAAGAAAGTCTATCAGATGTTTTCAGCTGTGCAAATATATAAATATACTACAGCTATGCACGTTTACAACTTTTTTTTTCCTTTCATAACAGTATTGTTGCTGTTTTAAAGAAGAACATGTAAATAGGAGTTCCTTACATTGTTTTAAGCTCAAGGTGAATAGTCAAGGAGAACAGACCTATGTTCTAAACTCTTCACAACACGGTTGCAGCAAGAGCTGAAAAATTATGTTCTCAGACCATCCAAGCATAAGCAGCTTACATGCAAGACTCTCTGATATATCCCACCTAGGACAAAATGGATTATGCCCAAAGGCTCATAGTGACAGCCATGTAAGCTACAGGCTGCCAGATTTGTCCAGATTTCCAGAACAATAATACTGCCTGGTTTTGTTGTGGTTTTTTTTACCCATTTGAAATTTTCAGAAGGAAAAAGAGGAGACATACCTAGGGTAAATCTGGATATACAGCAGTTTTAATTACACCAGCGAAACAGCACAGCTGAAGTGCCTCTATGCCAATGCCTGAAGCATGGGCAACAAACAGGAGGAGCTGGAAGCCACAGTGCAGCAGGAAGATGATGACATAGTGACCATCACAGAAATGTGGTGGGATGCCTCACATGACTGGAGTGTTGCTCCAGGTGGCTACAAACACTTTGGAGGGGATAGGCAAGGAAGGAGAGGCAGTGGCGTAGCTCTGTATGTCAGGGAGCATTTCGACTGCCTAGAGCTGAATGGTGGTGACAGTAGGATTTGAGTGTTTACTGATAAGAATCAGGGGGAGGGTCGACAGGGCAGATATCCTGGTGGGAGTCCTTTATAGACCACCCAACCAGAATAAAAGGCAGATGAAATATTCTGCAGACAGCTGAGAGAAGTCTTGTGATCTCTAGGCCTTGTTCTCATGGGAGAATTCAAATTACTGGATGTCCACTGGAAACACAGTACTGCAGAGAGGAAACAGTCCAGGAGGTCCCTGGACTGTGTGGGAGACAGCTTCTGGACACATCTGGTCAGTGCCCCAAGCAGGGGAGATGTGCCACAGGACCTGCCATTTACAAACCAGAAAGGACTGGTGGGTGGTGTAGTGGTTGATGCAAGTGGGTATAGCAATCACAAGATGATAGAGTATTCAGCTCTCAAAGGAGGGGGGTTAGCAGAACCACTGCCTTGGACTTTCAGAGGATGGACTTTGGCCTGTTTAAGAGCCTGATCAACAGAGTCCCTTGGCAGACAGTTCTGAATGGCCAGGGGTTCCAGGAAGGCTGGACATTGCTCAAGAAGGCAATCTCAAAGGCACAGGAGTAGTCTGTCCCCAAGTCCTTAAAACTGAGCTGACAGGGAAGAAGACCAGTCTGGCTGAACAGAGAGATGTAGCTGGAGCTCAGGACTATAACCATGTCAGGAGGTTATGCAGGCTGAAGATTAGAGCAGTGAAAGCCCAGCTAGACCTCAGGCTGACCTCTGCCATAACAGGTAACAAAAAAAATTTTTACAAATACACGAGAAACAAAAGGAGGGCCAAGGATAGCCTTCATCCTTCATTGGATATGGTGGGGAACATAGTGCAAAGGATGAGGAAAAGCCTGAAGTACTTGCCTTCTTTTCCTCAGTCTTTAACAGTAAATTACCCTCTGGGTAATCAGTCTGGGTTTAATATCAGGGCATGCAGGTGGGTGGATGTCTTTAAGTGTTTAAAAATCTGTAAATTCAGTGTTTAGGACCATGATTTAGTGATGTACTTGGCAGTCCTGGGTTAATGATTGGACTTGGTGATCTCAGAGTTCTCAGAGTTCCAACTTAAATGATTCTATGATCTTACTTTTGTCCTTTCTCGTTCTATTGATTTAAAGAATGAAGTTTGCTGAGATTTTAATAAAGGCATAACTTTTCACACAGACTTTATAAACTCCTGTCTTAGACTTCAGATTCATCCCACATGTAACTGCTCTTGATTGTCTTACACTCTTAAAATGAAAGAAGATCATATTTTAAAAAGTGAGTTCCAGCTAAGTTAGTGCCAGCTGTTTTGAAAGAAAATGAGGAAGACTAGACTCATAAGAGAAAGAATGAAATTTATAAGTGATCACTTTCACTTAGATAGGTCATACACAAATCTGCTTTAAAAAGTTCATTGAGAAAACATGAGTGATCACTTCAGATCCTATCAATATTGCTACTACTAACATCTTCTGGTACCTGGCCATCATTTGCAAATACTGTGTCTAATGTATAAAGAATGAATATTCACTGCAGACTCTGGATATTCCTTATTGTTCATGCTGTGCTCGATAACATACATCTTCACACATATGAATGTAGAATCTACACAGTAAGCAAAGCAACCATGCTGATTGTCAGGAGAATAAGTCTTATACTGTAGCTTTTGGGTTATTAGAAGAAGTGTCAGAAAGGTTAATCCAATTCCACACTATAGGATTCCCTCAAGACTCAAAAGCAAAACTTAAAAATGTATAATCTGGTCTCCTGTGTCTGTTAATCCTTTGCACCAATGATTAGTTCTTGTTTAGGTTAGCAGATAAAAAAAAGATTAAATGAAGGTTAAAGGTTCTCTAAGCCTGTTTCCTTTTTTATTTTATTTTTTTTTTAATAAATCATTATGCTAACAAAACTTAAGTAGGGTTGTAGTGTAGCAACTGGAAATCTCCTTCTTATGATGAAGTAATCTGTTCCTTGGATACATAAAATGCATTAAGCACAGTCTCCAATAAAATCAAAGCTGGTGGGTTACAAAGGTCAAACAAATTAAGCTTTCTTTTAGATTTGCATCAGCATCTGAGCCCAATAACATGCTTCTTAATTGAATAGTAAGCACTGTCAATCAACCCCATCCAAAGCAGCTCTGATTATGTAATGGCTTTCAATTGTGATTATTTCAGCCTGGCATATGGGATATTTCACATCACACTTTGCTAGCTTTGCTACTGCTGAGATGTCAACCTGAAGTGGAAGCAGTTCGAAGTCCTATGATCTCTCAATTGTTCTAAAATATGAGCTGTTTAAATATGTATTTCCCAGCAATTAATGCCTATCAGTAGCAATGCCCAAATGTTTTGTGTACCATCTGCAAGTTTATAGAAAATAGTTCTGCTGAGGTGTAGAAGGGAAAATCTGAAAACCCACTCCCCTTTCTTTCCATCCTTCAGGGGTGGTATACTGAATTTCTGGTTCAATAGGTGAACTACTTTTATTTTGAACATTTGTAGAGAGATCACTCTAAGCCATTCATCTCTCAAGGCTCTGTAAGAGCTAAGGCACCTACAACAATATTTTTTTTGTATGTATTGATCTGCCTACTTGTCCTTCTGCATAAATATAAGTCAAACCTACATGAAAATACATATACAGACAAGATGTAGAAAGATGTGTCATTACTGAGAGATTGCTTTATTAATTATGTACTTCCTCCACCCCCAGTCTTCATCTTTGTTTTTGGGTGACTGGGAAAAGTGATTTTATGTTGCACACTGTCTGATACATTGTAAGCAATATGAGCAAATAGAGGGTAATAGAGATTACAGTAGTAATTCCACTAGAAAAGAAAACAGCATGCCAGGTCTGCTGCATCAGTACATTATAATTCCCAGCAGGGGCAACAGGATAATTTCTCTCCCAAGAAAACAGAAAAAATACTGGCACAAGCTACAAGACAAGACACAATCCACTTTAATACTTTGATATTTGCATGTCATTTGACCAACGCCTGATGTATGTCAGGTCCTACAAATCTTCCATGTAGTGGAATATGTAAAACTGCATTTTAAATTATACAAACCACACATTTCTATTAATGTATCATTCTTTATTTTAGAAATATCTTATCACTTCAGTGCAGTGGTTTGGTTTTTTTGAAATGTTGATAGGTGATGTATCTGACAGAGAATGAAGCACTTGCCATTCCACATAAAGAATTACTGAAATGATAAGCATATCTCTTTCTTAGAGGTCTTTATAAAACCTAAACACTCCCACACTTTTGTTTTCTTGGGTTCTGGTTTTAAACTGTACTATCTCTCACATGGCAGCAGGGAAGCAGTCCAAAGCCTCTAGTGCACTGGAATGCTTTTGATGTAAACTCTACAGTCAAAATGCATGAACTCACAAGGAACCATGAGCTGATGAAAACAGGAACCACAATGTATGAATGGTTTAGTTTATCTGTGTACTCTGTGGAGCTGGAAGCTGGCCTACTGCTCTTTCTAAGAGGGAGAAACAATACCATTCTCCCTGCAATTTCCTTCCCTTAACTCATTCTAGCAGAGACTTTAAAGAAAAGCAATCTGTTAAGGGCATAATGTTCACAAATCAATCAGAATAATCAGATACTGGTCTCATTTCATTCAACAAACGTTTTGCCAACGGCAGCAGCTGAAGCAGGGTAAGAGTCAAAGATTGTAAAATGCTAATCTGGCATGCAGTCTACTCCATCTTGTGAAAATGCTGCTGTATCCAAAAGGGGTAAAACTATGGCTGGAAGGAATACAAAAAGCATATGACCATCAACTCAGTTTGCAAATGATACTTGATTGTGTGTGCCATTGGAAACTGCGCAACTACTTCCCTTCTTACATATGCAGAGGAGCAAGATAAAACCAAGAATCTAAACGAAAATGCTTATTTTACTTGTAAATTTCCTGCTTTTGTTACTAACAAAATTTAGTCTTAAGTTGCTAATTAAAAAGAAAATCTCTGATTTGCTAGCAAGTATAAATTTGCAACATAACTGATTTCTTCTTGATCCACTGCTGAATATGCTGAGAGCCCTAATTTCCTTTATTTTACTTTAGCTTTAATGGTACATCAGCATTGCAAGTAAGCATGAAATTCCAATCTTTCAATCACTTTTCACTGAAAATACTATTTTTCAAAATGTTGTATTTCTTTCCCAAAATTGGAATGGAACTCCAGTCCTTTGTACTTGCACTGTCAAAGCTGCAAAATGCATCATCCTTTGCAGCTGAGATTTTTCTTTCAGTTGCCTCATGCCCCTCAGTATTTTGGCAAAACCTGTTTCTCTCGTGTGTGGAAGAACACGTGCACTTACACAGAGATGTCTCCATAAAATTCAAAAAAATATCCTCTGTTCACCCTTCAGAAAGCAATTTTCTTCATTGACGAGTAAATATATTTAGTCAATATGGGGGCTTTGTTTATTATCATTAATTAATGGTGACTGTCAAGGAGGGATACTTCTGCTCCTGGGCCAGTGCATTTCAGTGCAAACCTGACCTGTTTTACTGCACCAGGTGCCGGTGCCCAGGCGCTGGCGGGCGGCTGCAGGGCGTCTCCCTCAGGGGGGCTGGGGCTGCCACCTGCCAGGCACAGCCGGTTCCAGCCGGATCCAGCCGACCCGCCGCAGGGCACACCTGAGACCTTCGGCCAAGATGGTGGCACTTCTGGCTATGTGTAAGAAAGGGTAAAAAAATGTTGCTTGGCAGCTTCTGAGAGATATGACATTAAAAAACTGCGAGAAAGAACCTTGTGGACAACAAGGTCAGAGAAGAAGGAGATGAGGTACTCCAGGCAGAGATTCCCCTGCAGCCCGTAGAGAGGACCCACACAGAGCAGTGGAACAGTGTGAGGAGGAAGGAGCAACAGAGAGGGGCTGTGATAGACTGGCCCCAGCCCCAATTCCCCAGCTCCCTGCACCCTTCAGATGAGAGGAGGTGGAGAATTCAGGAATCAAGGAGTGAAGGTGAGTCTCAGAAGAAGTAGAGGTGGGCGGAGTGAGACATTTTCATAGAATAATAGAAACATAGAAAAATAGAATCAATAAGGTTGGAGAAAACCTTTGAGATCATCAAGTCTAACTGTTAACCCATCACTGCCAAGTCCATTGCTAATGTTTTTAAACACTTCCAGGGATGGTGATTCCACCACCTCCCTGGGCAGCCTGTTCCAATGCTTGATCACCTTTTCAGTGAAGACATTTTTCCTAATATCCAATCTAAACCTCCCCTGGCATAACTTGAGGAGGTTTCCTCTTCTCCTGTCACTTGTTATCTGGGAGAAGAGACTGATCCCCACCTGCCTACAACCTACTTTCAGGTAGCTGATGAGAGCAGTGAGGACCCCCCCTGACTCTTCTCTTCTCCAGGCTAAACAACCCCAGTTGCCTCAGCTGCTCCTCAGAAGATTTGTTCTCCAGAACCTTCACCGGCTTCATTGTCTTTCTCTGGGCACACTCCAGCACCTCTACGTCCCTCCTGAAGTGAAGGGCCCAAAACTGAATATGGGGCTCAAGGCGAGGCCTCATTTCCCCTGTCCTGCTGGCCACACTGCTTCAGATACAAGCCAGGACGCGGATGCTGCTGGCCTTCTTGGCCACCTGGGCAAGCTGCTGCCTCATGTTCAGCTGCCCATCAACCAGCACCCCCGGGTCCTTTTCCACGAGGCAGCTTTCCAGACGCTCTTCCCCAAGACTGTAGCGCTGCGTGGGGTTGGTGTGACCCAGGTGCAAGACCTGGCGCTTCTCCTTGTTGAATCTCACACAATTGGCCTTGGCCCATCAGACCAGCCTGCCCAGATCCCTCTGAGCAGAGCCTTCCTGCCCTCAAGCAGCTCAACACTGCCCCCAACTTGGTGTCATCTGCAAACTCACTGAGGGTGCGCTGATCCACTCATCCAGATCATTGATAAAGATATTTAACAGAACTGGCCCTAATGCTGAGCCCTGCAGAACATCACTTGTCACCAGCTGCCAGCTGGATGTAAGCCCATTCACCACCACTCTCTGGGCCCCTCCCGTCCAGCCAGCTCTTTAGCCAGCGTAGAGTACACCTGTCCATGGCTTGAGATGGTCAGTTTCTCCAGGAGAATGCTGTGGGAGACGGTGTGAAGGGCTTTACTAAAGTCCAGATCGACAACATCCACAGCCTTTCCCTCATCCACTACGTGGGTCATCTTGTAAGAGATCAGGTTCAAAAAGCAGGACCTGCCTTTCATAAACCCATGCTGACTGGGTCTGATGCCTCAGTTGTCTTGCACGTGCTGCATGATAGCACTGAGGATGATCTGCTCCACAACCTTCCCTGGCACCAAGGTCAGACTGACAGGCCTGTAGTTTTCCAGATGCTCCTTCCTGCCCCTCTTGTAGATGGGCATCACACTGTCTAACCTCCAGTCTGCTGAGACGTTTCCAGTTTGCCAGGACTGTTGATAAATGATGGAGAGTGGCTTGGTGAGCCACTCTGTCAGTATCCTTGGGTGGGTCCCATCTGGCCTCATCGACTTATGTGTGTTTAAACAGAGCAGCATTTTCCTCCTGGACTGTGGGGACTTCATACCACTCCTCCTCATCCCTGCCTTCCAGGTGAGGGGGCTTATTACCCAGAGCATAACTGGTCTTACTATCGAAGACTGAGGAAAAGAAGACATTAAGTACCTCAGCCTTTAATTTTTATTGCCTTTTTGTTTCACCATCCAAATTTATGTTTATGGACAATAAATCAAATTAATTTTGTCCAAGCTGTGTCTCTTTTTCCCATGATTAGCTGGTGAGTGATCTCCTTGTCTTTATCTCTACGCACAAGCTTTTCTATCTCACTGTCTCCCCACTGTCCTGTTGAGGAGAGGGGTGGCAGAGTGGCTGGGTTGCAGCAGCTGGTGGCCAGCCAATGTCAATTCACTACCATTACATGTCAATAAAACAATGTGTGACAGAAATATAGACATCCGGCCTGATCTTCTATTTGACTTTTTTTCTTTTCTCTGAGTTCAGAGAAAGAAGAAAATCTCTGAGTATCTGTCACTTAACCAGAAATATAAAATGGAATGGGAAGTTCAATAACTTCATTCTTTTTCCTCCAAGAAACATTTGTAAAAATCAAAAGTAAGACAATCATCTATTTTTCATATTACTTTCCTCTTTTCCAAAGCTATGTGAAGGCATCCACCCACCTGCATGCCCTGATATTAAACCCAGACTCTTTTAGAGTAGGGGTGCAGGCCATTAGGAACTCCTGGTGCTTCCTGACACCCCTTGTTACTAGTAACATACTAGTGGAGATTCAGCATCACTGCCTCAGATTGTAGGAAATGTAGTAAGAAAGGCATGCACATGTACATGACCTCCCACCCATCTGGTGTCAGAGCAGGCCCCATAGCAAAGGTATTTTGTGCTTTCTGTGGATTCCTCTGCTTAGTGGGGGCTGCAGCCACCTTTCATACCAATTAGAGATGCAGGTCATGCAGAGCTGACATGCAATCTAGCAACTACCACTGCCAAGGTTTTGGTGGGATGACTTAACACCCACTCACTATAGAGGACTAAATTTAGAGTTTTGGCTGCAAGGCAATTAAGGTAGACTTCATTGCATTGGAAAGTATTGATAAATCCTACATAAAACCTATTTGTATGACTAAAAAGTACTTTGACACTCTGGAAAATAGATATGCCTACCTATAGCACACATGTTAACAATAATAGCACATGTTTTCACATTGGATCATGCAAATTTTGTAGCCCAGAGACCATTAACAGTGTTACCTTTGCAACTAAATCAATTGCAAATATTGTTATTGTCATGGCCTTAAATTTCAGGCACAAAGATACTTTCACATTTTTCCAATCCATCATTTTTCAAAGAAGATTTTCTTAACAACTAGCAGCCAATTACTTATGTGGGACTTAATAATAATAAATATGTTCCTAACTGTGCAACAGAGGGGAGCCCACATTAACAAACCCTGCTCTGCATGGAGCAGTCTGATATTCAGTCAGATGGATTATGAGTTCACAAGAAAGACAGTAGTCAGCTAAGATTACCTTATCAGAGTACAGCCTCACAGACCTGTCTGTTGTATTCTGCCAATGTACAGCTACCTGCAGGATTTTGAATGAAGCTCTCTTTTATTACAAATTTTATTTCCAAAGCTTTCCTAGTAGGTCTCCCACTAAAAGTGAAAACATACAACAGAACCTGTCTTAATTTCTCGCCATTTTAAAAATAATTTTCCCTTTTCTCCCATCTTCATGCTCTAATTTACCATTTCTCCTGTCTGCTTTTTAACCGAGGAAAAATAAGTGAGCAGAAATAATTCCAAAATGAAGTAGAGAAAAAAGGTTAAAAAGGCAGTGATAGTCAAGGTAAGTTTCCTTTTCATATCTGAAGAGCAGAAAACAGTTATTTCAACTGTTCATGAATATTTCCCCTTTCATCAACCCACTGTATTCAAGCCATTTCCTGGTTTCCCAAATCATTGTTCAAGATGATTCTCCATTTAATGTGTCTTCAATCAATTGAATGTTCAAACTACTAAACATGTATTAGACCAAGTAGATATTGTCAGACAACTGTAGGAATAAGTCAGATAATGATCAGAGTTCAGTTCAGTGCTATTTAAATTTAATATATAGTATAAAACTATGCTTAGGTTTTGGGGGTTTGGCAGGGAGAGGAGTTTGCTTTTGGGGGGTATTGGCTTTTTTTACATGAAAACATAGTGGAACTAAATAGAAGAAAAATATTTG
The DNA here is from genome assembly GCF_017639655.2 of Falco naumanni. Taxonomy (NCBI): domain Eukaryota; kingdom Metazoa; phylum Chordata; class Aves; order Falconiformes; family Falconidae; genus Falco; species Falco naumanni. Next base: position 26,740,156 of record NC_054080.1, on the reverse strand, counting down.
AGGCATTTAGATTTGGGGATAATTATTATTGTTTTCACACTTTACGTTTCTATCTGTATCCCTTCAAGGAATAAAATTATCATTGGACAACAGAGTGCTGTCCAAAAGCATCAAAAGAGTCATATCAGCAGCAGCTGTGCTGGAAAACTATATTACAAGAAGACAGAGAAAGAGAGAGAGAAAGAGAGAAAGAGAGAGAGAAAGAGAAAAAGAAAGAGAAAGAGAAAGAGAAAGAGAAAGAGAAAGAGAAAGAGAAAGAGAAAGAGAAAGAGAAAGAGAAAGAGAAAGAGAAAGAGAAAGAGAAAGAGAAAGAGAAAGAGAAAGAGAAAGAGAAAGAGAAAGAGAGAAAGAGAAAAAGAAAGAGAAAGAGAAAGAGAAAGAGAAAGAGAAAAAGAGAAAGAGAAAGAGAGAAAGAGAAAGAGAAAGAGAAAGAGAAAGAGAAAGAGAAAGAGAAAGAGAAAGAGAAAGAGAAAGAGAAAGAGAAAGAGAAAGAGAAAGAGAAAGAGAAAGAGAAAGAGAAAGAGAAAGAGAAAGAGAAAGAGAAAGAGAAAGAGAAAGAGAAAGAGAAAGAGAAAGAGAAAGAGAAAGAGAAAGAGAAAGAGAAAGAGAAAGAGAAAGAGAAAGAAAGAAAGAGAAAGGGAAAGGGAAAGAGAAAAAAATAAAAAGAAAAGAAAAAGAAAAAATAGAAAAGGGAAAAAGAAAAAAGGGAGGAAGAATGAAAGAATGAGAGAAATACCCTTCTGTTATTACAAGGCTAAGAAAGCACTGGCCTTTTACAAAGTGAGTAGATAGGTTTAAATGTTTGATGTACTCATTCTATCAAGCTCATTATCTGGGAGCACCATTAGAGAGTTAAAACAGAACATATACATTTCATCCTCTTTTGTCTTTTAAAGGAGGTAAATGTTCTCACTTTTCAAAAGGTGGGTTTTTAATTTGTTGTTTCAAAGACCTTTCCTCATATATGTGTCCCAGATATTTTCATAGGTTCCCTGGTTTTCTATCCATGTAAATGGATATCCTTTTTCTTTGTTTCAACATATACATTTCCTCATTATTACAGAGAATAGCCTGCACTTACATAAGCATCTAATGTATGGAGATAACTATATATATGTACATGTATACATACACATATATGCACACGCAAAACCGCAGAGGTGTAAAGTGGTATCAATACTGAGAGAGAGATGGATCCGAACACATGGACAGATAAAGATTCACTATTATCTTGATACCTCGCAGTGATAACGCTCAATGACACTGAAGCTGAGCAACTGGAAACCTCACTGATGTAACCTCCAGTTTACATCTAAACTATAGTTTACAGAACCTGTAATACAGAGAGAAAGGTCTCACATCTACCCAACAGGGACACCATGGGAAACATGATGTCTGCATCAGCTAGATAATTACAATGCTAATGGGGAAAAAAATCACACTATTCTAAGGGGGGGGGGGGGGGGAGGGGGGGGGGTTGTTGCTTGGCGTTTTTGTTTGTTAGCTTTTTGGTGTGGGGGTTTGTTCAGTTTTCTTTTATTTTCTTTCACAAGGAACAAATGTATTGTAGATACAGACATTTTGTCCATTATTGTCATATCAGTTTCTTTGATGGTGCAGGAGCAATGGGATAGAAATTTATGACTTCACGAACTACGCATTCCTGTATTACATGTCACATAGTAGTTTATTGTTTATTGTACTTGAGTGAAATATTTTGCAATATGTGTATGTGTTTTCTATATGTTTCTGAATTTTTATATAAGCGCACACACACAAGCATGTATCAGTTCAAAACCAACCTAACATTATTAAGAAAAGTAGTAGCAACCCGGCATTATTTTTAAACCCACCATATTATTGCAGTAACTATACAGTGTTTCTCTGATTTATTTCGGTATGTCAGCTCTCCAGGGAACCAGTAGGACCTTGTGGAGATATATTTCTGGCTTTTTTCTCACAGATACCAAGTTTTGAGTTTTACAGAAGCACATCTCTGTATTTTTTCCTGAAAATAAGACTCTGAATGTATTTATTTGATGCAGGTTGCATAGAATATTTGTCTTAACATTGCACTGAAAATATCTGGTACAAGGCACAACATTTTTTCCTACAGTAGTACGAGTTCCTATTAGGAAAATAAAAAAGCATAAACAAAAACAAAAACACACTCAGACATTATAATTCCCATATATTCCAGGCTATTACTAACCTGTTAACTTCCTATTTTTTTAGAAGAGAAGCTTCCTCTGCAAATAAACAAAAAAGTAATTTCACACTGTAGTGTAAATAGTTTCCTTGTGTAGAGGATCTTGTACTCTTCACTAACAAGAATCGGATGATCCCAAAACAGGGAACTTAATCAACATGGTAAGTAGAAGATTCCTATAATACTGCATTCAGTCCTAGTGTAAACTTACAAAGGAGGCACATTAGCAGGCTTACATATATATTAATTTTCTAAGAAAAATCTGGGTTTATGAGATATACAGTCTGGAAAAAATGGGCTAAAATGCAGTAAGCTTAAAAAAAGGTCAATATAAAAATATGCCCCTTTTTTGCTGAAAAATTTCATGTTGATAAGTTACAAATTTTAAGACATGCTAGCAACAATGCACCTAATATGAGGAAGTGGTAATTCCTTCATTAGAAATTGTTCCACTTTTCTGGTTTTAACTTGCTCATCTATCATACACAAAAAAGTTATGGGGTTTTGTTTTACCAGAGTGTAAGTTTGTATTTGCCATGTGCTGCCTGCCCTATGACAGTGGTCAGAAAAAGCCTACATTTCCATGTCTAGCACACACTACAGGTCACGGCTTCTGTAGAAACAGGAGCAGGAAATGAGGAATAGGATTTATAGGTTGGCAACTCTCTGGTGAGGCTAATAAATCCACACAGAGAAAGGATTTTCTAGCCATAAAATTCATTACTCTGAAATTCCTTCACCCACCCCTTGCTTCTTCCCCCTCATGCACTCACACCCCTGCTATGCCACAGCCTCACAGTTTTCATAGGATGATGGTGACAATTCCCTTTTCAAACTGCCTGGGCTAGATGGGCAGGCATGTGTGCTTCTTGAAGGTGTGTAGTATAGCTCCAAGGAGATTCTCAGACAACTGCAGTCATCACATCTTCAAAGACCCTTTTCCAGGTTGTCAAATTGTCCACAGAAGATAGCTCAGAGCCGCTATGCTGTACATCTCTTGCTGTCTTTACCTTTGAGTTTGCAAATCATCATACTGCAGAGCCTGTGCACTCTGCAGAGTAGCAAATTAATAAATTGTTCCAGAGTCAATGATATAGCAGTGATTGCTGGAATAATGAAAGGTAACACAGGTTTTAAAATCAGAGGCACTCCCTATACGTCCAAAATATAAAATACAGTAAGAAAAGAAATCAGTATGTATAAATAAGAATGAACTATCTCACCATACATTTTTCTTTTATCACTGCAATACTCTATGTGCATTCAAATGATGTCACATCAGAAAACACTACTGACTTCATCATACAGCTGGGTGTACACTCATATGCTGCTTTTGCAATTTCCCTGGTTAAAAGAAGATAAACCAACAGTGTGGCAGATAGCCTGAAGTAATGGGTAGGTGAGAGTAGCAAGTAACATGCAAAAGCAACAAAATATTTTTTAAAAATATTCTAGTTCTGAAATTCTGTTATTTAATTTCTAGTGCCAAAGGCACATAGTGGGTGTCTGAACTGAGAAATTGTGTTTTACCTATACTCCATTGTCTAGTAACAGCAATGCCCAGTACAGCTTTACACTAGTACTTTAAAAGGAATTTTAACAATAATAATCTCAGTATACTATTCTTCTTCACTGTTTTTCTTCCCCACAACAGTAGCTGTTCCTTGTAAAAACCCTGGAGCCAGAGTCAAAGTTCTTCATGTACCACTAAGATTTTACACTAAAAAAAATAAATAAATCCATTAACAAAAGAAATGAAGCCTAAAATAAGGCAACAATAGATCTCTTTTACATCATTCTGATATTTTTCTTTTATTTCTAGACTAGATTATCTTCTCACATACGTTTCTTCTCAAGCAAAAGAAGTGTATTTTCTTTTACCAAAAGGGTGAAATTCACCTTTATGAAGAAACTAAACCCAACCTGTCAATCACCTTTTTAAACTACGCTATTTAAACTACAGTCAAGATTAGTTCACAGGAGTATACAACTGAATCTCAGTTACAAAAATCTTCCCAATTTTGTTCATTTTGTTTGCTGAACTAAATGAAATTCTATACAAATTTCAGTCATCTAGTTTCTTTCAAGACTGTCACATACAGACATATGTAGACATATGTCTCCATCTGGAGTAATATTCCTTGCCTAATACACACAGAACAAATTGAAGTATAGCCCTAGCCCAAGGGAGATAAATTTGTGCATCAAAAAAAAAAAAAAAAATCAGTCATGTCTATCATCTCATTTTCACATGACTATTTATAACTATTTAAGAAAAAATATTATTTCTGTGTTAATGTTAAACAACACTTGCCTCTATGATTAGCAAAGGTTGTTGTTAAAATCAGAGATGCAGATACTGACGAAGCTTAGGTAGTTTACACATTATATTTACACTAAAGCATACCAAGTCTTAAACAGAAAAACTAGCAGAGAAGAAACCCCTTCTTTCAAAACATCCTACCGCTAAGAAGATCTATTTAAAGAATTGTCTTAATTGGAAATTTTAAGGTGGGTAGAAAAACAAGCTAATGCTTTCTTTGTTCAGTAAGTTCTGCATAGGAACTCACTGGAAAAAAAACTGCAAACAATTTCAGCCTCTAAATGTGGAGAATTTTATAACTGTTCTGTAGGTAAACAGGGATGTGCTATTGCAATACTAGCACGGTTAGGAAGTATACAAGCAAAGGAGACTATGACTTGATTTAACGGAACTGAAAAGGGAACCATACTGCTAAATGCACAGAGCCAGTAGTGCCAATGCCTCAACTTCCAGCCCGAACCAAGAATCTACTTCAATTTTGGACGTGCTGTTTTCAGAGTCCATATTTCCCAGAGCCTCAGATGTGAGAATTCAGAGGGGATTTCTGAGGCTATCTTCCCCTAGTTGTAATGTAGGAGAAATCGTTAAGTTCTGGTGCTTCCGGCACAAGCTTGAAACAGCAGCAAAAGATATTTTGTGCATCTGACTTTTTTAAAAATCACAGTTGATCAAAACCTCTGGGAGGGGAAGTCTTCTGATGGCATTGTTTGTCTGAAAACACTCAGCTGTTGGAATTGAAATGCCTGCTCCCACTACCCTTTCCTGCACATTGGGAGAGCTTGCTGGAGGCACAGCACTGCTCCATCCCTGGGCACAGAGCTCCCCAGCTCCCTGCCTGCTGGCTCCATGCCCTGCTGGCCAGCCTGCTGCCGTTCAGGGTCCTGCCCCATGCGCCCATCACCCACAGGCTTCCTCAAAAGGCCATCACCCCGTGCCATTGGGAAATTATCCATCTTCACTTTCTCTTCTGATGCAGAGCGAAGTGCAACGCCAGCAGGCCAGAGTTTCCCACAAAACTGAAATTCACTTCTTTATCAGCTGTGCTTAAAACTACCACTACAGCTTTAGTGGGAAAGGTGAGAAGGGATTATTTTTTTCCCACTGTGCTATCAGCAGACTTTCATTATTGTCACATTTCCTGGACATCTTTTACCTTAAGTACAGATAAAGTAAAGTAGAAACTAATGGAATGAGCTCATCAGAAATCTATTTTGAAGCATTATAATACAAATGCTGAAAAAAACAGGCCCTTAAGGTATCATGCTAATCTGTCTTGAACACATCATCAAAACTATTCTGATGAAACAGGATAATAATTTTTCACAAAGGAATCTGGAGGTTCAGTAGATGAGTATTACTGATATAAAAGGTTTTTCTAGATAATGTTATATACACAGTGTGACAGTTCTACACTGAATAGCATTCCAGCTGTTTTCTGGAGAAGAGTATGTAAAATCTTTATTGGTATTAATAAAGTCTGCACAACCAGAACTCCATCTGATATACAGGATTTTCTGTAGACTTTGGACCCATTCTTGTTGAAACTATGTGTTGGTGGGCACTACAACCTATCATTAGAGATGCTTGCAGACAGCAGTTGACAGCACAATCACAAGAAAAATACCCCCCACCAGGCTTCCTCAAATGTAGATGGGAAATCAATTTCTATATTCTCAGGAGAGTGTTCTGAACAACTCCCAGTGAGAAACTCTCCTGCTGGGTTTTTGCATTGTCCCTTGCAAGAGCCAGAACAATATTAAATGGACAAACACAATCTATGGACTTCATTTCAGCTACTGCACATGGCTTCTTAATCATCAAAATAAAAATATTTTTTTAAAAAACTAATATTTTCTCTTTTTTTAATGAAGCTTTGTCATCCACTTGAGTGAGACAACTGTAGTTTTCACACACAGTGGAGATGTCAGATTCTGGTGAGTTATCCCATTTGGATATGTCTGTATGAGACACATCTCTTTCCTATTAAACCCCTGCACAGAAATGGTTTTCTCTTACTGGTATAAACTAGAAATCCAAAATTTTATATAATCTGTAGAGATTCAAAACTGTTTTATTATCATTGCATACTTCCAATCACAAATTCTGAGCATCTGCCAGAAGTGCTGGATGCCTCTTGGTGAAATCTGCAGTGCCTGGTGAAGACTTAAAATTTTGCTCTATTCATATGTCGATTGTATTTATAACCATAATAGTGATTTGAATTACCCAATTTGCAACTTCATCTCAGATTCAGGTAATTCTTCATTCCTATATAACTTACTATTGTCTACCTTTTCCCCTAAAGACAGACAATGTTTAATGGCAATCTTCTATAAAATACCGCCTGCTATGAATTCGTCTAGCTTTAAAAGGGCAGTGTAATAATGTTCCACCAAATTTGTCTAGACATCAAACTCTTATTTTTTAAGATCCACAAAGTTCTTCCAATAACTGCACCAGTGAATTTTTACCTGTGTAATTTATTTTTATAGGAGTCTGGAGAAGTAACAGTTGAATCAAGACAAAATTTAAAAGAAGATAATCACCGTAACTTAGAAATAGGATTATTTTTGAGGCAAGGTAAAAAGCCAAAGAAGCAGATACATACTCAAATGTCAAATTTCCAACCTGGATTCTAGGACCCAGCACAAGTCTTCTTATCCCTGATGTTTTAGCCTATCCAACTTAACACAGTACAGCACAAAATCTGGAGTGCTCAGGCAAACACAAAATTTTGCCTAGGTTTTGAAAAGCTCAACTTTGTTGCAACAGATTGTCTTCAAATGAATGAATCATGACATGAGCCTGGGTACTTAGCTATGACATCTGTTATGTAGTAAATTGCATTGCATGCCACATGCATAATGAAGAGGAAAGGGGGATTTTAGCTCCTAAAACATGCCTCATTACATGGTGGTGCACGAATGCAGGCAGTGACACCCAGGACAGATGGAAAGGCTGCAGTGTCATAAAATGTACAAATAATGTTGGGGTTTTTATCATTTGGAAAATGAAGAAGTTAACTCTCATGAGGGTAAAAAAAAAGGCAGCCCTACACTGAATAAAATAGCAAGAGGTAGCAGACACACCGATAATTAAGATCTCTCTTAGAAGTTGTTTACATGAATCCAGTTGCAAGAAGTTTGACTATTCTTCATAAGGAATACGTTCTGTTACTTTAATTCTCTCATTCCTTTCTTGGTGACTTGCATTTCAAAAACAGAGTACATGTTACAGATAATCATAAATCATTCAAATATTGAAATCTCCACTGCAAGATGATTTAGAAGACTAAAGCATGTTTTCCAGACATACAGATAATTTCCTACCATTATACAGTCAATTAGATTCATTAAACACAGATTATACTACATAAAAACAAATTTGCAAGTGAAATTTTGAAACTCCAATCCACCTCCACTGCTAAGACAAATATGGTGCATACATAATGCTAGCACAGCCCACTTAATTAATACTGACTTCTGAATGACCTACAAGGACAAATCCCCAGTAGTGTCATTTCTGAGCTTAACTTTAAAATGCAGCTGCCTATGTTCAGACATTTAGGTTGAGGCTCAATATTCAAACAACTGCTCTGGGCACATAGACCAATATGCCTAATGTAAGACTCACAAGCTTGAAAAATGAGGCCTAAATCATGTGAGGAAAGAGTTATAGCACTCATTGAAAACAGTAAGTGATAAAGTGGGAGAATCTGTTATAAAAATATTTGGATAAGGTTAGGAATGTCTAACTAAGCTGTTTTTTATTGCTCAGGGATCAAGATGGATAGAATATGACTAGGATATTTATGGTATTCCAAGAATGGAAGCAAGTGAAAGGAAATTCTTAATTTAACACAGCAATACAGCGATTTCCAGGCCAGGCTCAAATAGAAAACATGAAACAGGTATCAGGAAGTGATTATAATCCAGATTAATGTAGATAATAATAATTTTAAAAAAACCAAGGTATAGAAATATTCTAATCATCAATATCATGACAACAGAGAGCAAAAAAAAGGCATATCTTAAGATAGTTTTTTAAAAAATGTATCTTAATCACAACAGAAAGGAATAATTCCTTCTTCCTTATCCATTAATTGAGTTCCTGCATCAACAATCATTGTCTTCAAATGATGTGAGAACACTGATCTTGGGGGCAGAAAAAAGGAATTTCAAATAAAGCAGGTAATATTTAACTGGAAACATTTTATGAGGTAGTAATTTCTAGAAATAAAAAAGATCAAGATGTTAAAATATTTCTATATTAAAAACACTATTCTATCCAACTTTACTTAATTATTTCCTTCCTCATTGTAGGAACATTGTAGGAAGAGCTGCAAAGAATGGATAAATCTAGAAGTTGTTTAACAGATGGTCGTTTTAATTTTTATTTTCATAATTTATACAATCAGGAAAGTTTCGCCTGAACAAGGTATTTAAGCAACTTGGAGGCAGAATAATCCTGCTTTGTGTCTGAGTGTTTTATCAACAGATATTTTTTGCTGCTAAGTTAACTATACTTGTATATCACTGAAGGAAGCCACACCCCTATAGTTTGGTTTCCCTATATTTATGTGGCAAATCAGAAGAAATTTTGTGAGATCTTTCATGAAAGACAACAGAGTTCATCATTGCATGGGTCTGAGAATTAGAACTTACTTCCAACCCGTTTCCTCAGCATTGCAAATATTTGGAGATACAGCTGGAAAAACAACAAATAAAACTGAGTTACTCATACTATTCCTCATTGCTGGTTTGGTTCTTGGAGAGTGGACAGAAGTGAAGTATCCCAGCAGACTATAAATACCATGACAGGAAAGAAACTTAAAGCTATCTTTCACTTTAGTTTCCCCACACTGATGATTTAGTTAAAATACGATCAGAAGTACAGCATTACAAGAAGAAAATTACCATTTTTCTTCATTCAAGCAGATCAATTTTTTTGTTTAAATATGTTAAATTGTTTGTCCCAAAGATCTCTGAATATGTTTATTAAAAAAAAAAAATTACTATACGTATTCTATAGGTGCTTTATAAGCATTGACAGAAAAAGAATATCAGTAGTCAGTTCTACACTGTTTTAATCCACTTGCTTTTCCAGGAAGCCCAGGTAGTACAGGAAACGCCAGGTATTGCCTCATGTGCCTGGATTTACACCAGGTGCTTGATTTATCTGGCAGCTGCACAGCAGTGATCGACAGGGTGCTCTGCCTTGGTGTGAGCATGAGCAGCCAGCGCTGGCTGCCACCAGTCATGTTCCCTGCACATGGCCTGGTCCCGCTGCCCAGGAGCGGCAGCTGGACCTGACAGCAGCCTTTCAGGGAGGCAATGGGTGGTCAAGAGCTGCCATATCCTTTCTTCAGCTCAGGAAGTTCATATTTCCAAGAGCCAGGGTTAAGTTCATGCACTTATTTTGTTTTGGATACAATTGCATAGTAACTAGCACAGCAGCTGGGAAGTGGAAAAACTGCAAGTAGAAAGGTAGCACACCTGCATTCAAATGTCTTGGCCAACTGCTACACTGGTCAGCTATTTCTGTAACGTCTGCATTGTTCAAGAGCCCATCTGAATTTGCAGACACAAGATTCCCTCACAACACCAAATGGCAAAGACCATGAATGTAAAGACAGACATTTAGTGACCACATTTGTGAATTGAATGGTATTAAGAATAAAATCAAACAACATATAAAAAGAATGAAATAGGGGATATGGGTAGATTTTTACTACCAGAATACTGTATTTTCAGATTTAAATTATCATGAGTATGCACAGACCAGGAGGACAAACTGATTTTGCCCATGGGAAAAGAATCCAAGAGGAAAAACAAAGACTTTAATAAGTCAGTGGGAAACTGTTATAAGAATACAGTAAGAGTTATAAGGTATAATATTAAAACAGGTGGTAAAAATATTTCATAACCCTGAATGAGTCTGCAGGAAAATATCAGCATTCTTTCCTACCTGCAAATGGGAAATGCAACAGGAGTAGCTACGGTAGAAAATACATATATCTGTGTATAAGCTAAAAATATTTTACTATTCATGTATAACTTCTGCTTCCCAAACAGCTGATCATTTTCTATAGATGAAGTTGTTGAGATAAATGCAACTACACCAAAAATAATGTTTCCAAATGGCAACAGCAGCTGAACTTTCACAGAAACTGTAGAAACAGAAGTCAAGGAAAAAAGGATACATCTTCTGCAACTTGTAATTTTCTTATAAAGTTATCTCTTAAAACTGCAGGACTCTAGAAACAAAATCCTACCTGAAACCACTATTTGTCACCACCTGAAAACTGGCAATACCTCCAGCAACTGTTGTGTTGGTAGACCTGACAGCCATCAATTGCTCATGTTTTTTACTCTCAGTAGCACTTGAGCTTGGGTGATGGTCTGGAAATGTCCCCAGTGCCTGTGAGCACATAACCTGGATGCTAACTTCAGAGAGCCAGTTGAGTTCTGTGTTATTGCCCAGAACGCAGAAGGAGCAATATATGATATTAACTCTTTGTCATTACTGCAAAATGAAAAATTAAAGGTTTGTGGGAGAGGAAAGGAATGCAGTTCTTGAAGCAGGGGGAAGTCTCTTAATGAATAGTGGAAACATCTCTCATCATCTTCTCTGCCACTTACACCTTTAAAGAAGTGGGATATACCAGCAGCAAGACTTTAAGAGATTTCAAGATGGGGAATATTTGAGGTCAACAACTGGCATTTCAGTTTTGTGGGATTACTTATAATTGCTCTCCATCTGCTTACTTTTCTCTCTCATTTAAAATAAAAGTAATCTAGACTGAAAGTACATGTTTTCCTGCCAGTGAACAGAAAAAATAATGAGAAGTACAGCCTTCATTGTGTGACTTCACTAATTCCTGAGAAAAAAGCCAGACTGCATTATGCTATCTTACATCAGGTACAGATCTTTTAAACCTTTAAGAAAGCAACCTTATGGTAAACAGTCATTCTTAAGACTAATAAATAAATGAATCCATGCCAAACCTTTATAAGATCTTATGGGGGTGTTTAGCATTTTATATACATATACATATGTATATACACTTTGTATTTATTCCTCCCCAGTCCTTTTAATATGCTGAACGTGTACGGCATCAGCATCACACTAGGACTGCACAAGTTAAAGCACTACAAAGAAAAAATTACACAAACTTTATAAAATAATTTTTTTCTCTTGGATAAATACACTACAGTTTGTATTTCAGACAGATTTTGTTGAAATAAATACTGTGGTCCTGTAGCTGTCTGCTGGGTACATCAGTGTCATCCTTCTCAACCAAATGAGCCTGTATTTATGAATCACTTATCTAAAAGACATTTGCAGCTGCATAGCACCTGCAATTTAGCCATGTCTTTGGGTGTGTGCTAAAATTTCTTATGAAAATTGTTTCAAAAAAAAAATTGATTACTTTTCAAGGTTTTAATCAGATTTTACTTTAGATTTTGTTTGTAAAAATATCTTATATCAAAAGCAACCCTATGTTCAAATTACACATGAATCTTAATGCTAAATGCTACTACATTAATCAATTGTCAAGAGATGCATGTGGAACAGGTTTCAACTTTATGCAAATCAAAAGTCCCACAGCTCTTCTCTTTCAGGAAATCAGTGAAATTGAAGGAAAGATAAATCATGGTTACAAGTTTACCAGCAAAACCAACAACACCAGCGACATCATCACAGGTGAGGAACTGGACAATGGTAAGCAACTGGACACAGCTAAGGAGCTGGACAATTAGATGTATAGCACAATGTTGGACTGCATTTCAGAAATATCACTTATGTGCTCAAAAGAAGACACCACTATTAATTAACGTCAATGAGTGTTTTTTAAAGACAGTGTAGCACTTCTGCTGTTGGAAGGTAAGACTTGAGATGAGAACAACAAGCTCATGCTAGCTATGGTGGTGCTGCCTTGCTGCAAGCTGCAAGCTTAGAAATGTTCTTCTCATCTCTTTAAAAAATAGCTGAAAAATTTTAAGTCTAAAAAAGCTGCATTTGTGGTAATGGAGTCTAGCTTAACACGTTCTGCTAAACTTTCAATACACTTACTACATATTTGTGTATTTCATACTTACGTGGTCCAGAGACAAGTGTGTGAATATTTTCTTATTTGCACAGTCCTAAAATCAAGGTAAAGAGTCATCAGCAGGAAAATATCTCACAATCATATAAAATCCAAATTCAAACAAACAGGCCAGAAAAGGATGAAAAGAAAAAGAAGAAAAAAAAAAAAGTGATGGGTCATAGAAAACAAAGATTGAATCTACCAGATTGTTTTACAAATATGAAAGCCTAGATAACCTCAGTCTTATTTCCACCCTAAACTAAAACGATGGTATGTTCAGGCACTCTTTTCCTGTGGAATCTTCACATGAAGAATCAGTTTCTATCAGAATTCATTAAGGATTTTTTTCTTTTCTTTTTTAACTGCATCAATTCTCTGCTTTAACAAATCGAGTCCAGTTCAGAGAATTTTATCACTGCAATCCAAAGGATTTCTCTGGGTAGTTTCCCTGTGGCTCTATTCATGACCTTTTTTAGCTCTTGAGGGGATCTATAAACAGGCAGTGGCTCTGAAGAACAATTAAACATCTAAAAAATAGCAAAGTGCTAGGTGACAGAGACTCACCCAAAATTAAGAGTTCCCATGAAGTTCCAGTCCTTCATTCAGAAGTAAAAACAGAGTGAAAAAAACAGTCAAAAAGTCTTCAAGAACAGTTCATCCTTGTGGAAATCTGAAGCAGGAAATGTTGCCAAAGGCAGTGTCTGCAATCTGGCATAAAAGCAGCAGCTAGGAACGTACAGCTGCCTAGAAGCATCTTCAAGTTGATCACTTAGCTTTTGAGGGGAGAGAGTTTCATTCATAAATCTAGCCTTCTAGGTGTTTCTTGAGTTTCCTTATTGTCTCTACCACCCATACCATGGGAAAAAAAAAATAAACCACAGATGACAAAACACCACAGAAAATAAAACAGAATGTTTGCTCTAAACAAACTATTCCATGAACAAAGTTGTTTAAAGACTATTTATGATAAATTTCATTAATGTGATCTTCAGAGTTCCCAAAATTATGCACACAGCAGGTGTGTAGGAATAATTTGCATCTAGCCAATGTAGACATAAAGCATAAATGGGGGGGGGAGGGTATTACATATTTTTTTTTAGTATCATAGAATCAGAATCTATGTGCCATGTGTCATAACGCAGTAGGTAATAGTAATTCACTTCAGTAAACCACCAGATGCAGTTTTGCATAAAACATCATTATAGATCAAAACCCATTATATATCAAAACTAGTAAAAGTCTGAAGTGATAACATATTTCCCTTTATCTAATTAAAGTGAGATAAACTCTTGTATAGCAAATCAATCCTGATATGCTGCATTACAATCACTTGCTCAGTACAATAATCCAATTTGAAGCAATTGATCCAAGAAGATCAGATCAGATTTGCTATCAAAGGATTTTAATTTAGATTTAGAACCAAAATATCTTCACTGAAGTTTTGTCAGAACTCAATACTAACCTACTAATAATGTGTCAAATCTTCAAAGAGGAAGCCATCTGCTGTAAACACTGCTGAATTACCCAAAGATTTCAAAGACTTTCTCATGCCAGTCTCATTAGTGGTAAGATTAAATTGAAATTGTTAAAAATTCTTAATCTGTAAGAGATGTAGAGAATTTCCTAGAGGAACATGAAAACCTATCAGAAAACCCTGTCTTGGTTAAAATTACATAATTACATTCATGAACTACCTGCCTGACACTCAGATTTCATCCCAAAACAGGCATAGTTTTTTGCTCACTGCCAGTACTTTTGAGATGGCAGATCCTTTAAGCCATATCTACAAGATTTTTGGATTACTTTTTTTTTTTTTTTTTTTTTTTTTAAGAAATCCCCTAGAATTCTTTTTTGTGGTGACAAATATGGACTAGACCACCTCTGAATGTGTCATTCCAAATCTCGGCTTTGGACTTCATTGGCAAAGTCAGGTTCATAGAACCATAGAATCATAGAACAGTTTGAATTGGAAAAGACCTTAAAGATCACCTAGTTCCAGCTCCCCGTGGGCAGGGACACCACCCACTAGACCAGGTTACCCAAAACCTCATCCAACATCAACACTTCCAGGGATGGGGCATTCACGGTTTCTCTGGGTAACCTGTTCCAGCATCTCAACACCCTCACAGTAAAGAATTTCTTCCTTATACCTGATCTAAATCTACCCTCTTTCAGTTTAAAACTATCCCCCCTTGTCCTACCACTACATGCCCTTGCAAAAAGTCCCTCTCCCGCTTCCCTGTAGGCCCCCTTTAGGTGCTGGCAGGCTGCTGTAAGGTCTCCCCAGAGCCTTCTCCTCTCCAGGCTGAACAACCCCAACTCTCTCAACCTGTCTTCACAGGAGAGGTGCTCCAGCCCTCGATCACCTTCATGGCCCTCCTCTGGACTCAGCTGAACAAGTCCATGTACTTCTTATACTGGGGGCTGCAAAGCTGATCACAGAACTCCAGGTAGCATCTCATGAAAGTCAAGTAGAGGGGAAGAATCAGCTCCCATGGCTGGCTGCCCACGCTTCTTTTGATGCAGGCCAGGATATAGTTGACTTTCCAGGCTGCAAACACACGTTGCAGGGACATGCTGAGCTTTTTGTCCACCACCATACTCGTGTCCTTCTCCTTAGAGCTGCTCTCAATCTGTTCCCTGCCCCAGTCTGTATTTGTTCTTGAATTGCCCTGACACAGGTGCACGACCTTGCACTTGGCCATGTTGAACTTCATGAAGTTTGCACTGACCCACCTCTCAAGCCTGTTAAGGTACCTCTGGTTGGCATCCCTTCCCTCCAGCACGTCAACTGCACCACACAGTTTGGTGTTTTTGGCAAAGTTGCTGAGGGTCCACTCAACTGCAGTGTCTGTGTCCCCAGCAAAGATATTAAACAGCTCCGGTCACAGTACCAACCCCTGAGGAACGCCACTCATCACTGGTCTCTACCTTGACATCAAGACATTGATCGCAAGTCTTTAAGTGTGACTATCCAGCCAATTCCTTATTTACCAAAGGGTCCATCCATCAAATTAATGTCTCTCCAGTTTAGAGACAAAGATGTCATTCAGGACACTGTCAAATGCTTTGCACAAGTCCAGGTAGATGCCATCAGTTGCCCTTCCCTGATCCAACACTTTAACCCCATCATGAATGCCACCAGATTTGTCAGGTACAACTTGCCCTTAATGAAGCCATGCTGGTTCTCAGAAAACACATCCTTATTTTCCATGTGCCTTAGCACAGTTTCCAGGAGGATCTATCCCATGATTTTGTCAGGCATAGAGGTGAGACTGACTGACTGCAGTTCCCAAAGTCTTCCTTTTTTTCCTTTTTAAAAACAGGGGTTATATTTCCCCTTTTCCAGTCAGTGGGAACTTCACCAGACTGTCATGACTTCTCAAATATGATGGATAGGCACACTGCTGGCTCATGGGCAAATTGCTGTCCACCAGCACTCCCAGGTCCTTCTCCACAGAGCTGCCTTCCAGGAGGCCAACCTCTAGCCTGTACTGAGGCACAGGGTTGTCTCTCTCTCTAGATGCAGGACCTTGCACTTGCCCAGCGTAGCGATCCTGCTGTGCACCCTCTTTTCTGTCCTAAGGATCTTGAACTCCACCATTTCATGGTCAGTGCCACCAAGGCTGCCCTTGAGCTTCACATTCCCCACCAGCCCCTCCTTGTTGGTGAGAACAAGGTCCAGCATAGCATGTCTCCTCGTTGGCTCCTCTAATCACTTGGAGGAGGAAGTTATTGTCAATGCACTCTGGGAACTTCCTGCATTGCTTATGCCCTGCTGTGCTGTCCCTCCAGCAGATATCAGGGTGGCTGAAGTCCCCCATGTGGACTAAGACTTGTAAACATGAGGCTGCTCCTATCTGTGTACAAAGGGCCTTATCTGTTCGGTCTTCCTGATTGGGCATTTGTAGCAGATGTCCACAATAATGTCATCTGTCCCTGTCCTCCCTTTAATCCTGACACATAAGTTCTCTGTCGACTCCTCATCCATCCCCAGGCAGAGCTCCATGCACTCCAGCTGGTCATTGACATAGAGGGTGACACACCCTCCTTACCTCTCTTGTCTGTCCTTCCTAAAGAGTCTGCACCCCTCTATTCCAACACTCCACTCATAGAAGCCATCCTACCACGTTTCTGTGATGCCAGTAAGCTTGTAGCCCTGCAGGTGTGTGGACATCTCTGGCTTCTCTTATTTATACCCCATGATATATGTGTTTGCACAGAGTAATTTAAGTTGGGCCCCCAATAAAGCTCACTTGCTGGCTGGAGTGGCTGGAATTCCTTTGTGCTACTTTTCAGGTGCTCTCCTGCTGTAACTGGCATCAAAGGGGTAGGAGTGGGATGGACTCAGATTCCCTTCCACTGGCAACTTCAGTTTAAAGCCCTCTTCACCAGGTTGGCAAGCCTATGACCAAAGATGCTTTTCCCCTCCTCTGACAGATGGACCCCATCAGCCCGCAGCAGACCAGGTTCCTCGAAAGCGAGTCCCGTGGTCTAAATAGCCAAACACCTGCCTGTGACACCAGTCCTGTAATCATTTGTTGGTTTGCCAGATTTGACTAGCCCTTTCAAACCCCTTCCCTTTGACTAGGAGGACTGGTGAAATAACTCCCTGGGCTCCCAAGTCCCTTACCATCACTCCCAGGGCTCTGTAATCCTTCTTGATACTCCTCAAACTGTTCTTTTAAATCTTCATCTATTTTTAGTTTCCAGGCTTATAAAATGGTCTTTCTCAGATGTAATGGAAAGGAATTCAAAATAATTTTGAAAAGTTTCATTAAGGACAGAACTAAAACTTTATGCATGGATCTGTTCCTTATTTTTCCAATAAGCAAGGCCAGATATTAGGTAAATTTTTATCTCTACTACAAGCTACCCAGGAATTGAGTTCCATGCATATTATACATATCAGTGTGTATGTTATAGCATCCATACTATACACATGCTTGAATTTGGATCAAAACAAAATGTTTATTCTACTTTCATCATATCTCTTACTTTAACTCATAGCCTGACTATATTCTGCCCATCACTTCCTAGGGTTGAATTCAGTGATATTCTAGATAGGAAGTAATGAATATTGCCTGAAGAATTTGAAATATATGCCAGATTGGTTTACTGTTGTTTCAAGCCTTGCACCCCTCCTCCAGCAGTGATCATATTCAAGGACTAAGAGGAAGGCACAACACTTTAAATTAGGTTATCAGGTTTGCCCTAGAAGTGTGAAAGCTGATTACCTTTCTCATTAAGTTACACAGCTATATCTATTATTAGTGGCCATAAAATTATTCACCCATTTTGTAAATCCAGTCAGTAGCTTATTTGTTTTGTTAAGCTCCTGTAAAAAAATGAATGTTGGTTTGAATAAGCAATGCATATACAAATAATTTGTTTTATTAGTTCTACTATCTGGGAAGAGCAACAAAGTAACTCAGAGCAGTAAGACTCTGGGAGTATTTTACTAACCTGTACTACTCTTAGACTGTTGAATTTTAGATTAACTTCCGCAGCAAAGAAAAATGGATTTACATTCAAATCACAGTGAGAAGGTGTTGGTTTGAGGATAGGAATCTGTGCTTCTTTACAGTGCTGTTTAAAGGAAACTGGGTTTAAATTAGAATTAATGATGTTAATCCTTTGATTTAGCTAGATGGTATTAGAGCAGGAGCCTTGAGCTCCTCCTGCAGCCCCAGTATCACCTTGAACAGGCTTGGGCACAGCTGGGGCAGCCTGGGCAGACCCTGCACCAGCCTCAGCCTCAGCCTGTCCCTGCCCTGGAGCACAGCCCAGCCACAGCACATCTCTGAAGGGACAGCTTTGACCAGGAATGCCAAGAGAGGCACAGGTACAAAGCTGTGGATTTCTGTACTGGCCTGACAAAACAGCCACTCAGTACCACAGCTGGTACAGAGGAGAACAAAACAGTATACGCCAATACTGGGGCCCTTGTGTTCCCAGAGACTGTGAATACCACACGAGGAATATTTAAAGCTCATAGGTAGGGCTGCCCTGCAAGTTTATCTGTTCCAAGGTTTTCCACACTGAAGCACTTAGAAACATCCCTTACGTCCCTACCTCTCCCTATAAAACCGCAGGACTTTATAAAATGAAGCAATAGATTATAACATTAAAGGCAGGCGGGGAAATGCAAAGAAATGTTGAAATGATGTTCAGCCTGACAAAAACTGTCTTCTGTGCTCCAGCCACTGTTTACTGACAAGAAGTAAGCCATTGAGGAGTTTATTATAAAGAAAGGCATTAAAAGAGGAGAACAAGCAAAGTGAATGCTTATAGGCAGCTTTTCCCAATCATGACAGATACTTAGACAAGTAGAAGTAGAAAATGGAAGCTGGCATCCCAGTCAGTGTAGAATCTACAGTCAATATTTTGACAATTAATTGATGTGTACTAACGATAGGTCAGGAAAGCCTTTGAATGGTAAAACAGGCAGCCTATGTTGGATACAGGAGATAACAAGGAGCCAGATGGTATGCAAGGAACTTTGCATATACAAAGAGTATTATGGGCAAAATGACAGACTGAAGTGATCGTACAAAAATGGTCCTTTCATAAGCACTCAGGATGGATAAAAGCAGGAGTGTTGTGTTTCTCAAGCCTAGTGGAAAGCATTTTGCAAGGATGAGAGCTTGGATGAGACTTTCAGTTTTGTGGGTAGCTAAACATTTGTTTCTTGATACCATTAGCCAGAAATAATCAGTAAGATGTAGAAATAGCTCAGAGAGGATGCTTTAGACACTGCTCAGAATATAAAATGACACCCCAATTTAGTGACTGATTTAACCAAATCTCTAGATTAGATTCCAGAATTCTAAAATAGAAGGGGCTATGGCAGTAATTCCAAATGGAGTGAAAGCTCATCTCAGCAAAATATACAATATTAGTGTTAACATTTCTAATAATAAAGAATTTAATAGAAATCTTGATATGCTGTTTACTACTACTTACTATTAAAGTTGATTCCTCATTTCCAGATGGTACTATTCTGGACCTTTTCTAATAAGTTAAAAAAGTGTTATAATCAAGTTTCCATTCTCCAGCACGTACTTACAAATTGATCCAGTCAATCTTCTTCCATTAAAGTAAAAATATGGTGATTTTTAGCCCTTAAAATGTTTATTCAAAAGATTTTTTTTTTCCCAGTCCTTTGCCCCTTGGCAGTGTAGTCTAATGGATTGTAAAAGTTATTTTTGGACTGGAAAATTGGAATAAATGGACAGCATCAGTGGCCAATAGGTAAGTATCGTACTCACAGACAGGAAAATCTTTTGACATAGCATCTTACTTGTTGAAAAGTTCAAATGTTATCAAGAGAATGTATGTGAAATTCCCTGAAATTAAGTGCAGAGTTATTAAAATACAAACTGTTTTGAAATTTTAGAACAAACAAAATATTTTCATTAATTGAACTGCAATTTCAAACTATGCTTCCTAATAATGTAACTGAAGAAACGATTAAGGATTAGAAAAGAAATTAAGAAATTCAAGCTAAGCTAAGTAGGGTTTTTTCTTTTTTTTTTTTTTAATTGGTGAGTAAGAGGAGGGTCCAGGAAAACCACAGCAAAGTAAGAATGTGTTACACCTCCCTAAACATATCCTCATTTCTGACACAAGGATACTGTTTTTCAATAGCAGGTCTTTCTCTATCTAACAAGCCAGACTCAGTCCTTTTTCCAAGTAGACAACCACTCAGTTTTCTAAGTAGGTGACCATTCAATTGGCCACCCCTGAAAAACTGCCACTGATGATCTACTAAAAACTATTTTCTGCATTTTTACTTCCTTTTACTTGTTTGCAGGTACCAGAATATTAATGTCTTCTGCAGAGTAGATCAGCAAAGTTTCACTAATCTTCCCAGTCATCGACTGGGACACTTAATAACTTTATATTAGCAAGAGGTCTCTAATTCACATTCAGATCTACTTTCAGTTTCCAGTCACCTTTGGAAACATATAAGCTAACTGAGTTATTTATCCATGCCACGTATAACATGTTGTTTTGTACCATTCTTATTTGTCAAAACATGCTGTATCAAATCACACAGGAGCCGATTATATCAACAATGTGACTGTTATCAACTAAATTTGTGATCTCACACATATATATCATTATGAAGCTCATCTGACAGATTCACTTTCCATAAAACTATATTGATTGTTATTAATTGTATTACACTTCTTAAATCCTTTGTTAATCAAGTCTGTAGCAGTTCTTTCACTGTTTTGCTTGGTGTTATGTTGATTAAGAAAAGACGGTTGAGGTTGAAGGGGAAAATAAGTGTACTCTACTAGAAATAATGTTTTTTAAAAAAAACCAAAAAACAAAACACAACCGGCAGCCATGAGGGGACATAAAGTTAAAAGACAGACTAACAGTAAAAAAAAAAACACCTTTCTCTTTAAATTGTAAATAGTCAAATCTTTCATAGTGAGAAGAGGCAAAAAAAATGTTTTAGTGTAGAAAAGTCTAGAAGATCAAAGTAGATGCCTGTGTGACAAGGAACTTTCTCCATTGCAGAAGTCAGACATGTAAAAGAAAAGAAATAGAAGAAGAGGATTTCAATCTAATTGCTGCTGCTGCTCTAATAAACCTCCACATCTTCAGACACTGGCTGTACCTTAATGGTGAAAATCTTTAGTGAGGCAATGAACATGTCTTCCTTGATTGCATAAAGCAAGTAAACCAGTCTGGATAAGGCTTTCCTTCAGCCTTCTTGAAAAGGAGGGGAGGGGAGGGGAGGGGAGGGGAGGGGAGGGGAGGGGAGGGAAGGGCAGGGCAGGGAAGGGGAGGGAAGGGCAGGGCAGGGCAGGGCAGGGCAGGGCAGGGCAGGGAGAACTTTCAGTATAAAATCTCGACATCATTTTAAACTGATTATGACCATAACAAGTACAAAATTTGCAGTTATCATAATCTTTAAGATTAATTCTCTGTTCAGAATTACCACCTTTTAATTAATTGGGATTTATTTTTCTTTTTTATTTAAAAATTCCCAGATCCTGGAGACATCTCAGGGTTAAAATCAGCTTCTGTTTTTAAGACCTTGTAGCAGAAAATGTTACTGAGGTACATCCAAGACACACAAGCCAGTGGCCAAATCAAATATTCCCAAAAAATCTTTATTATTTTAAGAGTAGTAAAATGAATTTTCAGATAGTCTTACAGAAGGAGTACTGGCTCAGGCATTTTAATGCTTGAAATCAACTGATCTGTCCCTTGAAATCCTACCAATAACCCTTTTCAGCACAATTTTATGGTTATAACTGAGCAAGACACCAGTAAGGGATTGTTAATTTTCTTTGAGTAGTTGTAGCATCTTCATTCACCAAATATTCATGCAACTTTAACAACAAAATTCACCCAGGTATTTTGGACTGCAATGGTCTTGTTCAGGAGCCTAAAGAGCAGGGAGGCAGGATGGCCTCAGCAGCCTGCTGCTCACGGCCAGTGCCGTTGGTCAGGCCACCTAGCTGAGGCTGGCTCACCCTCACGGGCCTCACACCCACCAAACGCAACCCTCTCCTCCTGGGTTTCCATTGTGGTGCTGACCTTTCCTCTGGGCTGCCCTTCCCCTCACATCCATTGGGACCCAATTGCACCCTTGCCTCTGTATCTTGGAAACATTCAGTCCCTCACTGCTCCACAGGCTATTACCAATTGAAAAAGTAATGTAGCTTACTAGAAACTTCTTCCAGGATTGCAGATAAATCACTTAGCCTTGCAACTGTAGTGAGCTCAAAACATCTGCACAGGCAGTTAACAGCAGTTACCATGGCTCCGCTGATGCATAGAAATGTATTAATCCTGTGCAACTCAGTTGTGTGCCTGAGCTGTAGTTCTCCCCTGTAAGTAAATTGACTCACTTTAGAGCTAATGATGCCAGCATGAGAAGGAAATACAAATGCAGTGATCAGGCATAATAACACAGGTTTTTCCTATTTTAATGAGAACTGCAGGCTGTTAGTTCTCTCAATAGCCATGTGTCAGACTGAAATCAGGATTCACTCAGAGCTAAAGGAAGGTACTATTTCACTTTTGCCATATTATCTGAGTAGAGTTCACACTCTGTCCATTGCAAGCACTTAACCTCTTCACTTTATTCTATGATTGACACTGTTAGCTAAAAAAAAACAGGACAATGACTGCCATATTCTGATAATTTTGATAAAAGTCATTCATAGCTTTAATATCCATAACTTTAATATTGCATTCTCCTGTTCTCCAAAGAGATGAATGTGATCTGCAAGAATACTTTGCTGTATCCTTACTGCTTTGTGATAGCCACAGAACAGCTTATAAAGGACTAAGATACAGGCTACAAAATAGAGAGGAAACACAGAAAAGTAAAGAACAGAGTATAAAACCCCCCATTGTCCGTAAAATCTACTCCATTCAACAAAAATAAAGTCTAGTGAACTTACAAAAAACGCTAGGTGAATTTATGTCCCACACTCATCTGTGCTCTTTTATACCATTTCAGACAGCTCTGTGTAATTCCTTGAGGACAGAATTATTCTTGAAGATAATGTTATGAAAAATACATATTTTGCACTTATACTTTCTTTAATATACATGCTTACTATAAAATACAAAGTAATCCAAAATTATCAAATGTCTTTTTTAATTATCATGGTGCACATGACAATTTCAAAGCAGATTATGATTTTGAATCAGGACTCCATTAAGAGTCTGAAATTTTAGTCCTGTGACATCACATGTTATTACTACACAATGCCATTGCTGACTATAATATATCTTGCTAGATCTTTTATGCACCAAAACTAGATAACTTTCAATTCACTTTATGAATATTTGGATAAGGGTCCATACAGCATTTCTTATTAATCGAAGTATTACCTACAGTCAGCTTAACATATTCAAAACATGAATTTTGCTATCCACATGCAACACACAAAAATGATTGTCAATTACTTTAAAGAATGTGTGCAACAGAAATTCCTTCCATGATGTTTATCTCATCTATAACACTAATATGCTTTATTTTCCTTAAGTCAGAGTGGTACAGTTTGCTGTGCAACTCAGGTGCTCAAAACATGCAGTGATATATATTTAGGTATATAGACACTAGGAGTACATTTTCCTACTCCTACTTTGGGTTAAATCTAAATTTTAATAAAGGCAGATAATCTGATTCAACATCACTAGAAAGACCTGGAAGCTACGGGACTGCCACAGGGCCAACAGATGATTATTTAATAACAGAAAAGCTACCAGCTACTGAGATGAGCAATAATTAGAATTATAGTGAAGTACAATAATATACAAGTGATTGGCTGAAATGAGATTGAGAATAATGATGGACGGACCTCAGATCATCTAGCAAGAATACAAAGTATTCTCATGATCTGAAGCCAACCTCTTCTTCTTCACAAGGTACATGAAAAGCTTGAAATCATTACTTTCTGACAATGCCCTTTTCTGTGGAAGGTCTGTATGAAGCCAATACTTTGCAGGCATCTCATTTTTGTTGCTAAATATCTATGAAGAAGGAGTGACAGACAACCAACCACCTTTCTGCTAGTGTACTTCTTTTTAATATCAAGTTTTCATGTAATAGTTGTTTTCTGAAGGTGGTTCATTTCCTTATGTTTGTTACAGGTTCAACAGAAAGTATTAACTGTGAGCTGCATGTACTCTCTAGAGAGTCCTTAGTTTTAGAAGGCAAAGCAACAGAATGTGTTGGAAGTCATGGCTGCTTTCTTGATTGCTTGTAAAAGCCACTCTTCACTGATGATTAAAGAGCAGGAACTGCATCAGGAAATGAGGGCAGTTAGTAGATGTAGATAACCTGATTTCTGCTTCTGTATTGTTTCCTTACCCACACTTTACATATATGTGCATGGAGGGTTTTCTTCATCTAGTAAGTAAAAATTAGAAAGATATGTCTGGCTAAAAAGAAAATGTTTACCAATTCTGTTCGGTTTGCATGGCAAGGTTTTGGTAATGGAGGGGCTGAAGGGGTAGCTTCTGTGAGAAGCTGCTAAGAGTTTCCCACATGTCTGACATAGCCAGTATCAACCAGCTCCAACATTGACATGTTGCTGGCCAAAGCTGATTCCACCACCAGCAGTGGTAGCATCTCTGTGATAACATATTTCAGAAAGGGCAAAAACTGCTGCACAACAGCAGCTGCGAGAGAGGGAGACCATGTGAGAGCAACAGCCCTGCAGCCCCCCAGGCCAGCACCACAGGAGGGGTGGGGGGGCTCCAGGGGCCAGAGCAGAGATTCCCCTCAGCCCGTGGTGAAGCCCACGGTGAGGCAGGCTGTGCCCCTCAGCCCATGGAGGCACACGGTGGGGCAGGTACCCACCTGCAGCCCATGGAGGCACACGGTGGGGCAGGTACCCACCTGCAGCCCATGGAGGCACACGGTGGGGCAGGTACCCACCTGCAGCCCATGGAGGTCCATGGTGGGGCAGGCTGTGCCCCTCAGCCCATGGAGGCACATGGTGGGGCAGGTACCACCTGCAGCCAGTGCTGTACTCCACGCCAAAGCAGGGGGATGCCCGAAGAAGGCTGTGACCTGTGGGCAGCCCACGCTGGAGCAGCTCCTGCCAGGGCCTGTGGCCTCATGGAAATCGGAGCCCATACTGGAGCAGGTTTGCTGGCAGGGCCTGTGTCCCCATGGGGGACCCACACTGGAGCTGCCTGTTCCTGAAGGACTGCGCCCCATGGAAGGGACCCATGCAGGAGCAATGTGTGAAGAACTGTATCCAGGGGAAGGAACCATGTTTGTGGAGGACTGTCTCCTGTGGGAGGGACCTCACGCTGGAGCAGGGGAAGAGTGTGAGGAGGAAGGAGCGGCAGAGACAATGTGTGATGAACTGACTGTAACCCCGTTTCCCATCCCCCTCCACTGCTCAGGGGGAGGAAGTAGAGAAAATCAAGAGTGTAGTTAAGCCCAGGAGGAAAGAAAGGGTTGGGACAAGGTGTTTTAAAATTTAGTTTTATTTCTCATTACCCTACTCTGATATGATTAAATTATAATTATTGTATTATATTATATATATTGGTATTGTACTATATATAAAATATAAAATATATTTATAATTATATAAAAATCATAAATTATATATCATAATAATTATTGTATTATATAATACATATTGAAATATTTTAAATAATAAATTAATTTTCCTGAGTAGAGTCTAATTTTCCTGTGATGGTAATTGCTGAGTGATCTCCCTGTCCTTATCTTGATCCATGAGCCTTTGGTTATATTTTGTTTCCCCTGTTCAGTTGAGGAGGGAGAGTGATAGAGCGGCTTGGTGGGCACCTGGCATCCACCCAAGGTCAACCCATCTCACCAACAGAAAATTAAATACTATATGTTGAGGGATTACATCCATCTAGTTCCTTTTTGCCACATAAAAACAGACCAAAAAAGTTTATTAATACACATAAGAGACCTCAAGGGATATTTGTTTCCAAATTGCAAATGTGCCTGCTAGAC
This sequence comes from Falco naumanni, assembly GCF_017639655.2. Taxonomy (NCBI): domain Eukaryota; kingdom Metazoa; phylum Chordata; class Aves; order Falconiformes; family Falconidae; genus Falco; species Falco naumanni. The sequence continues at coordinate 26,714,043 of NC_054080.1, read as the reverse complement.
AAAACTCATGTTCACATCCTAATCCTGAGGTGTGTTGAGAACATTTAATATTAGTAGCTGACATGCACTGGAGTCATTGTATATATGACTCATCAACAACCCACACCCATCAGCTCTGGCAGTGCATTTAAGCAGTGTTCATCCTTTCTAGATATCAGAAAATGAATAGGCTAAAGGACCATAAATACATCTTATCCTCATGCTCCCATCACATCATAATTCTGAAGAGAAGAAATTGTAAAAGCAAACAACAATAAAATTATAGACTAACCTCATCAAGGGTACATCCAGAAACAAACAATTTGGGATCCTATAAGTATACAGTTGGTACCAAATTTCAGTGGCATGGCTCTGGTGTTTATCTGTGTTACGGAGTGCCACCAGGTATTTCTCTCTGAAAATTTCCAGGTGCTTAAGTGTCATCCTCTGTCGTTTCCATCATGATTTTGAGGAAGGCCTGGAGAAGGCAGAAAAGCAGCACTGGAAAAACTCTCTGTTATATGCATGCAACCCAGCAAAATAGGTAACAAAATACATGAAAAAAAAACCCTTTGGGGACTAATTTAAGGGAAACTATTAATACATTGGAGGATGTGGAGTGCTTAAAGATCATAGATTTAAGAGGATGGTGGTCCTTCGTACAAATTTAAAATACAATACAGCTCAGATTTCTGCATTTAAACACTGTACTGGACAACATTAAAATTTCATAGGCAAATACAAGGATGTTGAAACTCATCTGGGAGAAAAGACAAAAGTTACATCAAGTCTAAATTATGCTCCATAAGGTTTGACTCTGAATAACAGGCTTCAGCAAGTCCATAAATCTTATTAGTTTTCATTGACCTGATGGAGTTTCTGGGGCTCATCAAGAAGGGATGTCCATGCAGAAAGAAGATCATCGCCTTTATTTCTAGAAGCATGTGGCCCCCATACACACAGCCCCTAATGGCCTAAAGCCCAGACTTAAACTCATGGCATGCCTGCAGTGTGTCATATTCCATCAGAAGCCAATGTGCAAATAACATATTTCCATTTTTAAAGTCTGAAAAATGTCACAAAAAGCTTTTGGCATTTACGTGACTCAGACAATCACACTTACGCCCTCTAATTCTCTCTGCAGATAATTTCTAATGTTCAGTACACAACCACATCAGGAAATCAGGAATAACTATTAAAGTAAAAACTAGTTCTGAAGAATAGCCATTAAAGTACACCAGACTACAAAAAGAGAGTATTTAAAATGACACTATTGACAGTTACTGCTTAAAAAGTGAAAATCAAATTGTAATGCACTTAAACAAGAAATAGTCTTTATACACATAGTGGCTTATTTACCAAAATTCAGCCCTGCAACTTGGTACAAATTAGTGCATCTGTGTAAGTGAGATTTTCGACTGTGTCTTTGTGAAAAAGAAATCCAACAGAAGTAGCTCTTTGTCTTTTTTCCATGTAGCATTTCTTTAACTACCATATTCAAAAGGTGTGATAGTCTGTGTTTGCTTCCCTTAGCACTTTAAAAGAAAGAAATTAACAATACACCGGTTTCATATCTGCACTTGATATGAAGACAGCATAGTACCCATACCTTTTGTATGAGTCATGTTTTGAAATGGGAGTCACAATGGCCAGCTGTATGAACTCACAGTGGCAATGCAAAATGAGACCCCAACAACTTAAAATCTGTCCTGATGACATAGAGGAAGCATAAAGGAGAGTTCTTATTAGCAGAAAGAATAATGAGGGGAAAGGAGCTGCCTTCAGAGAACTAGCTGGGAAACCTTTGCTTCTTACAGGGGTGTGGTTCCAGGATGGGATGAGAAAATACCAAATGAAACATAGTCACTCAGTTTGGGAAGAGTTTCTAGGTAACAGTGTTCTCACATCTTCTTTCTAAGAAAAGAATGAAGTAGAAAAATGGGGAAATAGCTTAATTAGAATTGCAAAATGAGTAAGGGTGGGGTGCATGGTTTGGTGTGTTGGGTATATGTGGACATAAGCAGAAGGGGTACACATGGTAGAAAGATGAATATAAATTCACAGCTGTATTGCCATTACTGCCATTCACCAAGCAAAACACAACAGGCATGCCTCAGAGAAGGCAGAGTTCAGTTTTCCATTCTTCAATTTGCCTCATGTGTCTTCTGCAATTGCCCGATACGTTTCTGCTGTCACATATTTTTCTGATAAAAATAGGGTAAGGTATATAAATTGTAAGTCTCACACTACCGTTCTGGACTTTTATGTGAAGAATTAATGAGGATACTTTTACTTTAAGACAGAAAAGTGCTTTAGAGAATTCTGAGAAACTGAAGATCAGTTTAGATGCCTGGCAAGCAGAGCATCTATTTGTTTCTGAAAAGGAACAGCTCAGACTTTTAGGTGAAAGGTACTTTACTTATGTAAGGGATACAAGGTGTAAATTAACTTCTTGAAGATTGAGCAGTGTGGAAGAAGCAATAAAAGCATCAGGAAAATAATTTAATTCTCTTAGTGGTTATTCAGATAACTTTCTTTAAAGATTATGTATGCGTTGATTAGTAGCATGACTACTGTTAGCCACTGGCAACTGAATCCACATACAAAATATGTGTCTGAAAGTCTGGCTACTCAGCTTAAGTGGGAATGATCATCACCATCTTCAAAACGGAATGAGAAGATAAAATCTAGATATATGGCTAAAATTTTCAAATATCAAAATAGTAAATGAATATTTCTGATTTATTTGGCAGCCATTCCTCAGCATTCCCCAATTCCCTCAGCTTGTTAGTAGTAACACTGTTTAATTCCTTGATCTCTGTGAAGGACATCCCAGCAGGACTTGCTCCAAATTTTGTAAATAGTATAGGTGAAATTTAGAACTGAAATACGAGTTCCAATGGAATTTTGCAGTTTACATGTCAAATCTTTTTCCACAACTTGTGACATGAGTGTTTTCAACTCCTGTTCTAAATGGAAAAACATTCAGGAATAGAAAAGCAGGTGGAAAGAAGGGAAAATGAGAAAGAGAGGACAGAAACAGCTCAGCAACATACATTAATTAGCAATTGTAGTATGTAAGAAAAGTACACAACATTTTACAAACATAAAAAAGACAGACACAAAATGAATGGTCCTAGATCTGTATATTGTGGTAGACATTGCTTCTCATTGTGACAATCAACACAAACTCAGTTGCCACTGTGATGCTAAGCTTCATTCTGAATGTATCTAATGTGAACAACAAATACATAGACAAAGATGTTATGATTTCGGTTTAAACCAGAGAGATTGACTTTCTAATTTCCTTCTGTGTTTGGAGAACTCAAATCACGTTAAAAAAAAAAAAAAAAAAAAAAAAAAAAGACATTTTCTATTGGTTTGTTACACAAACAAATACTGTAAAATACACAAATACCATAAAATAAACAAATACTGGTTTATACACAACAAATACTGTAAAACCTAATCTTTTCATGTTGTATATTGTACTTATACAACTGTTGAAAAGGCAGAAAAGCTGGAAAAGCTCCCATTGTGACTGGAAGATACACCTCAAAAAATAGCACAGGTTAAACCAGACATCTTTCTAGCTTTGTAACATTATTACTGCTCTTCAGACAATAGCTATCTCATGAAAACATTGATCATTCGTGTAAAGAAGCAAGGGGGTTGGAAGGCTTTAGAAACTAGGTTAAAAATACCAGGCTCCAGAGTACCACCTTACTCTTGTAAAAATGTACTACATTGCTGGTGTCATGAAGTCATAACTTTCTGGCCTGAACATCTACCACCTAAAGCATACTTGTTCTTATTCCCAGGAAATCAAAACTGAATAAGGCAAGAGGCATTTTGTAACACAAAGTGAAAATAATGAATTCAGTAATAAGCCTGTGAGGTAGTTAAATATGTGTGATTTCTTGAGTGTCGAAGTAGCTATGTGTAAAAATAGGTCAGTTTCCAAGACAGCGCAAAATCACAAGTTAGTAAATGTCAAGAGGGGAGAAAGATAAACTGACACAAGCTTGCAAACGGTAGAAAATGCTCAACTATGCAATATCAAGCATAAAGGGTGTCAAAGGATGTCTGTTCATAAGAAGATTACTTTAGAGAAGAAAATAATGGTTTTAAATAATTCTTGCATTACAGAAATAATTCTTGTTACAGACTTTCTTCATAATACTTTTTACTGCTGGAACATCACCAGAGGTAAATTCAGAAACAATCCTACAGTGAAAGGACTATATAAAGCCTATGATAATTGTGACAAGCACTGATTAAACTAATTTTTGCACAGAACTTAGCATTCTGTCACTAATAATATAACAGCACACCAAATGCTTAAGCCAGAAACACAAAACTGTTTTTTTGGATTTTTTATTGACAGTGGTAAGTTCCAGAACTGTTTGTTTATATAGAATGATATGAACATTTATTGTTTAGTTATAGTAATTGCAAGTAATATAGAACCCTGATACAGCACAGCTCAAAGACACAAGTCTAAACTGATGAATCATCCAGAATGATTTATAGCAAGGCTGGTAGGAATTTAAATAGACAAAACCAGGTCAATTGATCAACAATTGTTAAGCAAAGAATTCCATGGATTTTCAGAAAGTAGATAGAACCTAGGGGACCTAAGGACCACATCAATTATATGAATCTTTCTGCCCGGAGGCTTGATCCTTTAAAAATTAAAATACATGCATAATTTTACACAGGTGAATATTTCTAGCCAAATGGAATGCAAAATTGAACAGGTCATCTTAGATGTTCAGAGCAAGTTTCTACAGAGTCTGAGCATTTCTTCTAGAGAAGAAAGAAAGGGGCAGGAAGTGAAGTTTGTAATACACAGCTATGAAGTTAAAACTGTTTTAGCATTGTTTCTTTAGGTGTTTGTATCCATGATATCTGTCTACCACCTACTAATGTTCAGAGTGTAAACTTACCCAAATTCATCTGGCCAGTAAAAAACAGGAAGATAGTGAAGGTCCTGAAGTCATGTGGAACTGAGCACCTTGCTGGATAAGAGTAAGGGACTCGTATTGCAGAGTCCCCAGGAATACAGTTGCAGGGACTGAGCCATTCCCTCTCTCTGAAGCATGGCTGTCCAAAAAACATACTCACATGACACCAGCAACAGATATCCTCAGGAATATGAGAGGGAGGTGATCAGCCATAACATAATAAGATTAAACACAAACCCATAAAAAACCAGAAACAATTAGACCAAACATACATGGAAGAGCTGTTAAAAAATGTGTATATACCTACTCTTCCCTTCAAACTCAAGAACAAGCTGCTCAAATTGTATCATTTGGACAGCTTAACAAACTCAGATCTTTACCATTAATACAAGGGACTAACTTGAAATATCAGTGGTCAATATGATTCACAAGGTCAGGGCTAGGTGAAGAATGAATCATCACTAAGAAAATTCACAGTCACTGTCTTTGGTGTTTTTTTCTTTGGTCCTTTTATTTCTTTTAAACAAGCAGCAGGGTTATATGACAAAGTCATCATTGACTGCAGGCTTTAAAATATGCTTTATCAAAGCAAAACCAACTTACTATGTTTCTGACATTATTTCATATGGGAAAAATTATAATTAGCTGTACCAAATTATCACCTGTCTCAGGATACCAGTTTCAGTTATTGAATGCTTGTCTCATTTGGTCTTTCTTTCCCACCTTCTGTAAAGTGACAGATTTTAAATTAATAGCAACTTTATATCATACATAAAAGACAACTGAAAAAGTAAAAAACACACAAACATGTTGCTGGCTGAAGAGTTTGACCATATTGTCATTCGATAAAAGAGCAGTATACAGCTTGCATGTCCTAAGATCCTCAAGAAATATGCCGTTTGTCACTCCTCAAGACTGAGCAGCTATAACTCACAGCTTTAAGCAAGGCACTCACAGACTCTCACACATGGTCTTTGGCACAACATCCTAAAATATTGGTTTTGTCTATTTTTACTGTCAACTTGCTGAAGAATGGAATTCTTTTTGCAACACAAAAGTTAGGAGCTGGCAATATATTTTTTGCTCTAGTTTGATGTCTTCAGCCTCTGACAGTGGCTTTAATTTATTATAATGATTTCAAGGGGCTACATTTTAGTACTGAGTGCCATAAGTTAACACTAGACACAGAAGCCTGCCAGCTCTAATTCATTTCAAATAAGGTGAGGGGGGGGCGGGGTCCTTATATTTTCCTGGTGTGAAGATGTGTGTGTCTTTTAAGTCAAAATAACTCAAGATTTTGTGACTCTTAAGCAAGATTTTAACCAACAGACTTTTTTTGTCCAAGGTGCATCAGCCAGGCTTGGGCTGGAATAGGGCATCTTTGGGTTTAGTCCCAGGATTTGTGAAGGACGCTGCAAAAAAATTGCAGCCAGTGTGGTAAAAGCCATTTAAAGCAACGAGTTAAGGGAAAAGAAGGAAATAAATGCAAAGACAAAACTAGAATGAAAGTAGATAGGAAACCTTCTGAGGTAATCTGAGTCTTTATGCAGAAACAATCATGAAATGCTCTAATTAGAAATAGCTTTTCATAGAGCTGATTATTTTTTTCTGCTATTCAGGACAGGAGTGTGAGATGAAGAAGTACTGAAGTAAAAGCCCTGACATGACTCAACTTCTGGAAAGAGACACTTCAGCAACGAAAACATTAAGAATTTTATTCATATTTCCTCTCATTCCCAGTGGGCAGCCACAGTCTGCACAAAACCATGAAAGTGTGCATTGGCCAGTAGTGATTAAGAAAAGGTGTTGACAACAGAAATATCATTTATTCTTCTGTGACAAGAAAATGAAACCTGAGTACCAAGACAGAAAGACAGTACAGAGCAACACCATGGCAGCAGTCCTTCCGGTAGAAAGAGTGTGGGTGGCAAAATACTTTTAATGGCTGGATTTTGAGTGTACCCCTTGTGTGTACAGCACAATGGCTGAGGTGAAAGCTACTTCAGCCTGTCCAGTACACAGTAAGAATTTTTATATAAACACCAATCTGCATTTTTAGTTCCTTTGTGATGACACAAAGGTAGGGGAATCATCCCAACTAAGGAGAATAAACTAATATTGGTTGTGCAAATCATTCTGTAGACAATATCAAAATGGGTCACATACTGTGTTGTGTCAGCTCAAGTGTAACCAGTGGGTGGAAGGACATGATCTTTCCCTTCTATTTGGCATGGATGAGCCACATCGGGAGTGCTCTGCATGGTTCTGCACTCCCCACACAAGAAGTACACTGTCTTACCGGAGCTAGTCCAGTGGAGAGCCACAAAGATGCTTATGGGGCTGGGTTGCCTACTGTAGGAAGAGAAGCTGAGAGAACTGGGGGGTTTTAGCTTGGAGAGAAGTCGTCTAAAGGGGACCTTTTTGGTCTTTGGCACTACCCAGTGGAAGGAGATAGAGAAGCAGAGAGCAAGGCACCTCTTGGAGATGAACGCTGAGAGGCTGGAAGAAAACAGTCACAAGCTGCAAAAAAGGGAATTATGATTAGATGTTAGAGGTGAGGCTAATTGGCACTAATCACAGTGAGACTAATCAAACACTGAAGCAGGGGCCCAAAAAGGCTATGAAATCTTAGTCCTAAGAGATATTCAAACCTGACTCAGCAAAGCCCAAGGCAGCTAGGCGTAGTAGGCACTGATTTGAGGAGGAAGTTGAACTACATGATTTTTCAACATCCCTTCCCACAAAATACATTTTAATATTTTACTCGATGAATGAATGTGAAGAATATAAGCTGCACAGGGGCAATCAGCAAACAAAAGAGCCTTTCTCAATCAATTTAAACATATATATATTTATTTGCCCAGCTATGTGACAACCTCCCAGTTTAATCTCACCCTAAATGTGTTTCAGGATGTGAATTCTAAATCAAATCAAAGCTCTGAATCTTCTCAGACTTGGCCCACATTAAGTATATAGATCTATGTTATTTATCAGACTGGCAAAGACGGTAAACCCTGACAAGTCTACACATGATTAATCATGCAGGGGGTTATGATCTCATCAAATGCCATACATAGGACCTAACAATAAAGATATACTGATCAATTTAGAAATCAAAATCTGTCCACTTGGCTTGTGCTTTCTAGACAACATGAGTTCCCATTGTGAATTGTGTGAATATGAACTTAACAAAGCTGTCCTCTTAACAGGCAGAAATAATGACACATGTCTGTTCTGGTTTCATGAAAGCAGATCCTTTGGCGTCAAGGCTGAAATAATTAACAATAAATGTGCTACCACCACAGGCCTTTGAAAGAGACTTTTGTTTCTTGTTTCCCAGTTACACGGGTAGGGTTCTTTTTATTTCAGTTTGCCTGGCAGTTCAGCAAACCATCTTCCTCCTAAACTTGTTCTTCCCATTTTATATCTACCACTGCCCATCCACTCCTGTTATAATTATTACCCAGGCTTTTATGAATGACTCATACAGAAGAAACATCAAGCATATGCGTTCATTTGTTCTGTTTTATGAAGAACCGCTTTGTTGGTTGTTGACATAAAACATTTGTGACAACCTGTTAGAAAATGAAATTTGCCAACAAAGTTCACAGAGTCTACCAAAATAGCCATCAACGAGGATAAAAAAAAAAAAAAAAAAAAAAAAAAGCCCAAACAAAATACCTTATGGAATTCTTTCATATATTGCAAGGGATAGAAAACTCTTTCAGGTTTGTAGGTTAAAGGATACATGTAGGGAGCAGAGTGTCAGTCAAGCAGAGGACATGGTGCAGAGATCCAGAGAGAGTTTCATGTTTCCCCTCACCTCACTGCTGATCCTTGGCTGCCTTTTTTGACAAAGGGAGGTAATAGGAGACAGGTTTATCAGAGACATAGGGGGAAGGCACAGCAACAAAGTAAGGATGTGAAATAGGACCTTGCCCAACAGAATGAAACAAAGAAAATGTTTCCCTACACCTCAGTAATCCAGCTGTGACCATGCCAGAACAGTGTTTCAGCTACGACAGGTGGTTTTATGGCTTCATACAGTTTTTTGCCCTTCTCCATAAAATCACAGCGGCTAAACTAGTCCTCAGCCTAAATTACAGATGTGAACATTCGCTGAACAAGCCTGAGGATGCTTTGAATAGTGCAAACACAGAGCACATCTGACTGCATTGCAGTAGTGAAGGTACACAAGGAATAGAAAGATATGGGCCCTCAGACCACATTCATTCTTGGGGAAAAGAACGACTTTTAAAAAATTTTTAATATATAATGCGGTCTTCTTACACCTTTCCTCTTCTCCTGTTCTTTATGCTTCTTTCACTCTTTGTCTTACTTCTTTCCTTAGGTTATTCGGAATAATGTACAGACTTAATGAGATGATGTGCACTGAGGCCAGTAGAAACTAAACTGAACATGCTTACCAACTGCCAACATTTTTTCTTAATCTGTCCTCTGTTTTAATTCATGGTGAAAGTGAGCTTTCATGGTCACCTAAAACAAAGCTTTAAAAAAGTGTTATATTCCAAGGATACTTTCTAGCTATCGGATTCCTACTAAGGTCAATATATTAGACTCCATGTACACAGCCATAATCTTTTCAGCATCAGCCCAGAAAAAGAGTTATATCTTGTTTTGAGGATATTTTACCATATTTTGCTATAATGCTTAATCAAAACCAGCATTCATTGGAAGGGGAAAAATTAGGAGAATTTTCTTTTATATAGCTACATAGAACATGCTGGCTTATAACAACTTGGTAAATGACACATGTTTTGTTTTGATATTTACTTTGATGGCTTATAAAGAGGGTAGACTGCACTTACTTACTCTCACACATTAGTTCAGACAGATATGTAATTGTCTTTCTATATAGATCAGTATCTACCAAGTTTCAGACAATACACAAATCTAATCAGGCTGCATGTCAGTAGCTGGAAAATACTACAGACAACTGCTACAGTGTTACATCAATACTGATATAATAAAGTTATAAAGTCATATAAATACAAATGTAGACTTTTTTTTCTGAAACCACACAGATTACAGTATACTCAAGGACTCAAATAAATTGTATTTCAGGTTGTCTGAGGGAATTCCAGTGTCACAATCTTACCAGTCATGTATGCTGTTCTACAGATGTATTGAAATCAAAGTGGAAAAATTGTTTTTACGACATCATAAAACTGTCTTTCACTTCTGTCTGTTTGACAGTCATTTTTTCAAGATAAGACATCAAATAAGCAAGAAATTTCAAAATATTCTTGGGGTGCGTTACAGTGGGCCACATAGCATGACCTATGTCTGCTATAGGTCATATCTAAGTTAAACCAATTCTGTTAATTTCCTCACTTACTTAGATGAGCACATCACTCCTAAGTGTGAAAGGGAAACTTTAAATGCAAGAATTAGATAACCACTTCTGAAATAGCATTAACGTACACAGTGACACTTTCAAAGACAAGTAAAATATATGTTCATCAAACAATACAATGTCAAGCAACAGCACATAAAAGGAAAGAGTAGACTCACTTTTCTTTTGATTTCTGACATGCATAAAACATGAAAGAAAAACCTCTGAAATCCAAAGATATGATGCAAAATATTTATTAAGCAATGAATGGTTGATCTCTTCATAGGATCACTAATGAATCTGAACATTTGCATCACAGTAACTAAGCTCTTGATAACTGATTTTCTTTTTTTCTATTTCATAAACCAGAATTTACATGGGATTCCATGGTTATTTAATTGATACCCAGGAAACACCTCCACCGTTGCATTATTGCTGTGTTTTCCCAGTCCAGTCCCAAACTTCTACGATCTACTGTTAATAAAAGAAACCAGCTGGCAGAAGATACATTATTTTTAAAATATCCAATGAAGAACCACTAAAAGAACCCTACCCTACTCTAAAGCAAATTCAGTAGGCCAGTATTATATGAAATACATAGTATGTGCCTGAATCTCTAAAGGACTATTTTTCAGTGTCTGTTTTAGCCCAAGACATCTCTATCATGTATGCATTTTAGGACATATGAGGGAGAAGCGAAACATGCATCCAGGTATAAAATATATTCCAAAATGTTAGGTTACCAGAGCTGTTCACAGAATATACTTACTGGGAAGCAATATGAACATCACTAAAATACACATGGCTACTTGAGCTCTGACAGGGAAGTTAACTGAATGGTTTTAGTCAGGGTTAGTAAATGTAAACCACCCAAAATGCAATACTTCCTGCATACTTCTAGAAACAAAATAAGCCAATATAAATTATGCAGCTCTGTGTTTCACATACCTTGGGTTTATGCAAACCAAATCAAAGATTCAAGTTTCCAAAACTCACAGGGTCAACCTGCAATTTAATGAGCAGTAGACCGCTATGTAGTACAATTAAATCTCATGCAAGAAAAAGAAAAAAGTGAAAGTAAACTTGGTATAAATGTTTTAATAGGTTCAACATAAATTATTTTGCAAGTCAGTGAAGCTAAAGTAAAATTTTTAAGCTGTTAAATAACAAAGAAAACATCGGTATATTTCTCCACCTTTTCCACATAATCAGCATGTAAGCAACCAAAATGAGATGGTTGTTACTACGAGAGTGGAAAGGACAGTTACCATAGAGTTCTCTTTTGTTTGGTCTTAAGAATATAATGAAAAATAATGTGCCTGTTAATAGGGTGCCAGAGATATGCAGATAGAAGGTGAGATATGTTTCAGAAGTCCAACGATAAAAAAAAGATAGCTAAATGGCTATACCCCCAAGCACTGAAGGGAGCAAGACCAGAAGTGTCCTGCTGATCACTGCTTAGCGAGTTGAATATTACAAGGTGTAGAGGTTTCTCCTGACTCACCCCAGACAGCCTGTGCAGATTGAAAGTACGCGCAACGCAACTAGTCCTCAGAGCACAGATGGTCACCAATAAAAAGCAAAAGTTGTGTTTAACTGATAACGTAGAATATGAATATGGAGCTACAGTTTCAAATAAAAACACTGTATTGAGAGACTCCCTTCCTGAGGAAGCGATAGTGAACTTTAAATAGTTTTGCAGTTCCCATCTTTACTTGTTGAGGGATTAACCGCCCAGAGATTTTTTGTGAAATAGCAAAAAAAGTTTCTTCTGCTTTGTTATGTGTTGTATGGGCAAGGACGTGGGCACAATCTTAATGCATCAGGTTTGCTGTACAAATAAAAGTCATAATTTAGTGTTCTGGCATGCACTGGTCATCTGTCTATTGCTTAATCATGCAGAGGATGCCTTTCTTTCTCAAAAGACTCTTGATATTCACTGCTTGGGCTGAATAAAAGGTATGGATTAAGACATTAGGACTGAGTGATCTTGGGTATAGTCTCATTTGCATCACACTCAGTGAAACATCAGGAAATCATCATCACCATCACAATGATAATGTAGTACATGGGAATCAGGAGGAGCTGCTGTTCCTGCTATTGGTTTCAGGCAAGGGATTTCACACAAAAAGAGGAGGACGGGGGTGAAACATATCCAATAGCTGTTAGGCCATTTTAAGGGCTAAGGAATGCATTAAAATGCTTTGTTCATCAAATCCTTGAGGGCCTACTAATAAAATACAGTTGGGAACATTACAAAGGTAATTTTGTGCAGTTTTAATTATATATTCACTGCTGTGAGTAGCAGAAATAATATTTTTTTACCCTTCTTAAATATATACTTGGGCCCTATTACAGTAGAGGAAAAGGTGGAGCACCTTTCTCATTGGTTCTGAGAAACATTGATGCCTGAATTTTAAAATGCTGTTGAGATACCTTCTGGGAAAAAACTGCTGGAAAAAGAATAGGTCCAGCAAAGCAATTGACTGTAACATCAACTGAGGTCTAATTCAGTCCCGTGCAAAAAAACAGCAAAATTCCTGTGCATCTACCTATGAAGCAGCAGGTTTAACCAAGCTAAAGGAAGCTTATACACAATTCCAGCCTTTAAAAACCCCGTGTTTTCAGGCACCATGAACTCCTGCAGTTCTTAATTCATTAGTTTCACCATTCATTAAAAAAAAAATTGGACCAATCCATCTTTCCTAACTTGGGAAAATGGTCCCACTGTTGGGCCCCATCAAGTAGCAATTTTCACAATACAAATGTGAGAGAGGTCAAATATATTATTGCTGTCTTGCTACTATAGTATTTGTGGCAAAATTATTTCACATATCAAAGTGAATGGGAACCACTAGGTGATGCAGGGATATGGGCTGTGTCACTATTTTACTTAAATACAGGTATATTATCCGTGTTCATCAAAGTGTTTCCTGGAATGATGTCCTCTTCTGGGTTCTCTGCTATGTCCAGTTTTCTGCATATTCCTAATGGTAAGGGCATGGAGATGTATTTTTTTGCCCTGAGAAACTACAACCATCTCCAAGGGATTTTATAAACAAAAAAAAAAAAAAAAAAAAAAAAAAAAAAAAAAAAAAAGTGCTTATTTCAATGTTTCAACAAGTGCCAATAATGCTAGAAAGGTACAAAGAATTTACATCTCAGTTTTGCCCTGCATGGATACCATGGCTTAGGTATGCATTGTCTCCGGGTTGTATGGAATTGAGGAAACGATGGAGCAGTGGTGATAATTCTCACATTCACATACCCCAAGTACAGATTCACCAGTTGCCCCATGTTCTCTGTGCCAAGGTTTTTTTATTTTTTTCTTTTGTTTTCCAGGCAGTAGAGCTAAGCAAGGGAGATCCATAGAATCCTATACCTGAGGTGCAGGATTTCTACAGCAAACCAATATAAACCACAAAAAATAATATGAAGAATTAAATAGGACTTTTTTTGCTGGAGTAGATAGGGATCCTGGCTGTGAATAAGAAATTTTAGTGTCTTTTTCTTTGCATAAACACAGAGCAAAACAGAGTCCATACCCAAAACAGAAACAGGCAAGTAGATACCATCAAGTAGACCTGGAAGAGTATAAAGAAACAGATAATAGAACTCCAAAATACATTTTGAATATTTTAGGGATAGATGTGAGAATTCAGTGACCTTATTAGTTGCAATCACTCATTGCAATCAATAAGTATCTAAATATATGGTAATAATAAAATTGGTAATAAAATAATATATAAAAATAAATATATGGTAATAATAAAATTGGTAATAAAGCAATGAGTGTCTAAAGATATGGTAATAAAACTAGCAGAATTTTCCGTCTTTTACTGTTTTAAGATGTGCCCAATTTCTCTTCCATTGCTGATCCTGTTCCCTCCTCAGGCTGGCATTATGCTTCTGATAAAGAGACTATCTCCATCATCGTTCTCCTGATGGATTTTCATTATTAGTGGAAAATGATTTATGATCTCCACCAGTAATAAATGACAAATCTTGGGTTATATTACATGTTTGCTTTTGAAAGGGCATACACATTATGTATGCCTATAGTCTGGATTGTGTGGCACATGCTGAAAACACAACTACTTCACTGAAACTGTGAAGACAGCATTATAAAGGTCTCTGCATAGTACTACAGGGACTGGAGGGAGTGTATAGGAGGACACAGTGACTGTCTCAGTTCTTCCAGGCTTGCCAAGAGCCATCTTTTCCTCTGCCACTTTGGCCTTATAGGAGGGACCTTGTAAGAGGCACCCTTTTTTTGGTTTGACCAGAAGGACCTGCCATTCAGGACTTAGTATTAGATGATGGGAACTCCCATACTGTTAAATGTCATCTGTGAAAAATCCCTGTACAGCCTAGTTTACCTTAGGCATGTCTTAAGGCACAGGTCTTTCCATTCGCTTTTTTTTTTTTTTTCCTGTGACAGTCATAACTTCCTTTGTCAAATGAGTGGAAGTTAGGTTCTTTACATTTAAATGTAGTTTTAGATGGTTAGAGTGAGGATCAGATAGCCTGTCTTTGGGAGATGTTTCCATACCAGGTCTGACACCTTCCTCTAGCATGGCACTGGCTGTTATCAGAACCAAGTCACCAGAAAGAATGGATGATTGACAATTTATATGTTCTGCTTACCATAAATATAAAGTTGAAATATTTCAGCATATTCTTTGTACCACAGGCTTCCACAGTATTTTTTCTAGAAGCTTCATTCTGTAGTCATTTCCATGATACTGCAGCTTTTCAGTGACTCTATCCTGGTAAGCAAGAGCTTAAAGATTAGACTATGGCAGGTAAGAGACCCATTTTTTTTAACTGTGCTGTGCATCCATGTAACTATCACGCTGCTTTTGCTGTACTATTTATTTTTTGCCTCTTTACTTGTTAGCCTCCCATCCATCTTTTTTATTTCAAAGATTAAGGCAATTTTATTTAGCTTTTTCTTCATCACTTGTTCAATTCAACAATTTTTCTTTCACTCCCTTTGAATCTTTAATTTGCATCTTTTCTCTGTTGTAATGTTTATTATTTTCCTTTCTTGTATAATGCTTTAGATCTTCACCATTATTTTTAATAAAGTTGTGCTAGTGTGACCAACACATGACATAACACAACGGAGTGAGAGCTATCCTTCAATTAATTTCATGTTTGCTTTTGCTTAATTGAATATAGACAAGGTCCTTCTCCCCCCTCTCTTATAAACAAAGTTCAATTATGAGAATAACCTGTATTGTATTACAATACTCACAAAATGCTATACCAAGATATCTGGGTCCATTTGGACTTTGATTTAGATACTTAGTCAGGTTTGTTTTGTCTTTTTTATATAAATGCTGCCACAGTTTAAAATGTTCTGAATAAATGTTACACATATAGCAGTGAAACAGCAGGATTTTTTAAAACAAGGAGTATACTTACAGAATTTAATAGTTTGCCCTGCATATTGCAAGACTGCTAAGCTAGAGTATCAGTCATTAATGTTCAATTTAGAAAGTACTCTAAAATGCAAAACTGAAATCGATGCAATTAAGACAGGAGAGACAAATAGAATTCAGATGTACTAGCAGCTGAGCCTGCACTCTGCAGCTGCCTCTTCTATGCCAGCTAGTGACAGAACACCATTCTCCAGATACCTCTGCTCTTGCCTCCTGTTAGTTTGACTGGCTTGTGATATGCTAATTGCCTGGCTACCAAGGACATCCATCCAGAGAAGGTACCCTACATTCAGGCAGTGACAGACTTCACTAGCAGGAAGAAAGGAGAGCCTTGAGCCTTGCTTGT
Source organism: Falco naumanni (assembly GCF_017639655.2). Classification (NCBI taxonomy): domain Eukaryota; kingdom Metazoa; phylum Chordata; class Aves; order Falconiformes; family Falconidae; genus Falco; species Falco naumanni. The sequence continues at coordinate 26,697,948 of NC_054080.1, read as the reverse complement.
ACTGCATTATAACTCATAATAAGTAGGAATATGTTTTCATTTCTCCGTTTCACACCAGAAACTGTAAAGACGATAACAGATGGGGCAGCACTTTTCATTTTCTTCCATCTAGTCATCGTATTGTCGCCTGAATACAGTCTTTGGGATGCTCAGAGCCAAAGAGCATACTTACAAATGCTTCTAAAATCACAAAGCACAGACTCATCACTCATACTAAAGACACTAGCAGATATGATATGTTAGACAAGTTGATTTGATCTTTTGGAAATGGTTTAGTATCTAAAATTTTGTATGCCATATATGAAGAAACAGTGCCAGCAGGATATTGAAAACCACAGAGAGCTCTGTAGGAAACATTAGGAAAGAACAGGGCAGATAAATGAATACCCAGGGAAAGCAGATACTATAAAATTGAATCGCTGCTGTATCAACCTTTGTGGATGATATTGCCAATTTGGGAAACAGTAGATTTCAGGGTTTTTGGTAACCAGAAGTTATATGGAATGTTGCTTAAGTCTCTATTTTTGCATTGGAACCTACAACACCTTCAGATATAATAGAAATAACTCTATCTTCCTGGTACCACAAAATTGTTCTTTCGAACTGCATCATCTATTTGGATTTGCAGTAAAATTGTTGAAAAGTGAAAAAATGCAGAAACCATCTGTCAACTGAGACTGAAGATTAATCAGCACAATTTTCTTAAGGTATTTTACATTTGCACATCATGTGATAAACCAGTGCATCTGTTACACTTCCTTACAGAATAAAAGTAAGAGGAGATAAAAGCCACACAAATATAAATTAGAAGTGAGTTGTTTGGAAAGAATAACTTGAGTTTTAGTTCTTCCATTTTGTATGTTCAACTTAAGATACTAAATAACATTCCATGATTGAAATCAACTTTGACAAGTTTTTCAGGTCTTTTAAGCTGAAACTTCAAAATTTAAAATGCTGAAATCATAAGCGATCTTTCAAAGCTTTATCTCATTAATTCTTCTGAAGAAATTCTATTTGCTAATGATTTTTTTGCAATAGTAATAGCAGAGAGCTTGCAGTTGGAAAAGTCCATCTCTACCTTTTAGTTTCAAGTTCCTGTAACAAAGGAAAGTAAGAACTCTTTGAACAAAAATGTGAGAAGTTCACAATCTCTTCTCAAATGCTGGCTTCAAAGAAAATTACAATTATCTAAAAGGATTTCTTCACCCTATCTTTTTTTAAATGCTTTATTTTGTCATGTTATTTAGTAAACCTGTTAAGTAAATAATGTCATACCACCCCCTGTCTCCTAGGGACCTGTAATTCTAGGATAAGCAGCAACTTCGTTTTGCAGGAGGTTTATTTTTGGTTTCAGAAATCAGCCACAGCATGCTGATTGATTTCTGAAAAGCTATGAAACCTTGACTCTCACAAGACAGAGACAAAAGCAGTTTCCAAAATGTGCATACTTGACATAAGATAGCTTTGAACTTCAACATGCATAGTAAAAGAAATATCAATTGCCCAAAATGTAAACAGCTGGGATACATTTACCAGGGTCAGAAAATTTGGGTGCTAATCAATTTGGATTAATGATGTACAAATAATGAGTTGCACTTAAAACAGCTATGTTGTCAAAACATTGCTCTTTTAATCTCTGATAAATTATGAGGTTCATAATAACAGATTTTTGCAGATAACTGAAGATTATTCAAACATTTGTGGAAAGCAGATTAAGTGCAAATCCAGTGCCACTAAAGTAAACTGTATGTCTGTCACAAGTCTTTATACTTCACCATTTCATAAATCCACAGTTATTTGTATATATATCTTTACTATAATCCAACTTTATTTTATGTCTAGACTTTTCATGTTAAAAAAAAAACATACACGAACTCAGTTTCAAGATCCTTTCAGTGCATCAAATCAGAATGCATAGGTTTTAGAACAAAACAAATTGCAGATTGGATGACCTGTGTTCACCTCTCTCCACCTGTCTTAACTGGGAAATTCAGGAAGAGCTTTCCTTAAGGATGTTTACATAGGCCCTTTGTTAGCATGGTTTTGTCTTATTTGAAGATGAGTGGTACATCTGCTTGATTTTATAATAAAAAAAATAATAGTACAAACAACCTATTGCTTCACTACAAAATCAGTTTCTAAGTTAGTCAAAACCCACACATAATTGCTTTAAAATTCCATGTTATTTCTTTTTTTTTTTTTTTATGATGGGTGAGTGTCTTCTCCTAGTTTATTGACAAAGTTTTGTGACATGAGGCCAATGGCAATAAGCTCCATCTTTAGGCATCTTTTCAAGTACAAGTACACTAAATGTAATATTTCTAAATATTTATGATGTTAAATAACATGAAATTAATAATTAAAACTGTAATGTAATATTAAGTGTTCTTTGGCTGGCTCTCCTCCTTCTCCTTTCCCTTCCACAAATATATGCAATCCTTTTTCTCAGAAAGGACAGCATAGATCACATTAGGATACTGTGTTTTGTACTTAGAGAAACAGCAGCTGACAGCTAGGTGCTGACATGCCTGAAAAGTTGTCCGCTGAGCACACCTAGCAGAGTGACTCCATTCCTACTTAACTGATGTCAGCCAGAGCCACAGATAGGAGTAAATCAAAAGAAAATAATGAGGAGTTTGTTATTAGTGATGCCCACAAAAACCATCAGTAAGAATCCTGGCACAGCAAAAGCAATAAAGTGCTGAAGAAAGCAAGGATTATCTACAGAGCTTGCTACAAGATGACATGCAGTGGCCATTTTAAATGCAAATATACTGATTTCAGATAACATTTGAGATTTTTGTAAACCAACACTCACAGGGCAAGCTCTGCTGCCTGTGTTTCCTTACCGCTTCCCAGCTCTGCTTTGCCAAAAGTCGTGCTAATAACTCTTTGCTGTTGATAGTTTTCTGATAATATCAAGAAAACAGACATGGACAAATCAACTTCCTAAATCTAATAAATAATAATAATAATTAAAAAATTATTCTTCCTGCAGCTCTGAATTGAAGAGACTGACCTTAAACAGTAAAATATTGTATTCTTGACATCCCTTCCTGTTAACTTTGTAGACTGCCAACCCCAGCACCAAGAGTTTGTTGCCTTCATTGCCAAATCAGTATCATGTGCATCTATGATACACCAACCAATAAAAACAGAACTTATTTGAAGATAAACAGCCCTGTGCCTGCTTCTGAACAGTAATGACAAGGTTGTGAGTAATATGAGGGTGGCAATTGGCAGACTCAAGCCTTCTGTAATCCAGCATACAAGAAAAAGAACACATGTTATTAGTGATGTTTCTTTGAAGGTAGAAGATGCAGGTACTATTTAGTGACCTGCCAAAAGATCTTCTCATTGTGCATCTCAAATCAAATACAGCAATGCATAGGTAAGGAAGCCAAAACAGTCCATTTCCTTCTTGCTGGGGGTTGTTTTTGTTTTCAAAGTAGTTTTAGCCATTTCCTTCAAAAATACAACGTCTGCTGTACATTGAATATCCTGGGTTTTTTCAGTTTGCAAGACTTTATTTGGAATCCCTAGGAAAAAGAAAAAACAACAAAAAAAAAAACCAAAAGGACTTAGATTGGTGTAGTAAGGTGATGAACTACTTACTATTTCATACAACAGCTGCTATAATGTCCTCTAGGAATAGAAATTGGATTGGTTCACTGACTGGGAAAACCATAGTTTCAATCCTTACATTTCCATCATTTTGCTGCAGCTCTCACCATCAGAATACTTACAGAGTAAAGGAAAGACCACAGCCGTGATCCATATTCTCCATAGAATAGTCTAAATAATTTATCATCGTGTAGTGGTGGAGTTACACCCCATCAAACTCTTCAGATCTACAAAAGTCTGCACATACCTTTGCTTATGGCAGAATTTCCTGTGCTTGCACTTACATTAAAAAATCTGAACGCGTAGGTTTGCCATTCACAAAATTGAGGGAACACTTTTGTGTTTATTAGGTGGGAAATACTCACCTAAGTGAAAGTAAGTTAAACATCTTTGATCATGTTTGTACTGCATTTTGATGCTCACTTTCTACAAATATTTAAACTAACAAACTGCATGACAAAGTGCCACGGGATCTGAAGAACAATTTTTAATAGTCTCTATATGCTGCACGGGGTGCAAACCACCACCGCCAGATTTTCCAGATTTCCAAAACCTGAGGAATGCCTAGTTTGTCCGTTTGTGCCTCCCAGCATTTGGAACAATTACTTAGATTTCATTGAATCCCTTGTGCTTAACGGTCATTTCTCAGTTCCTCTCGGCAGAACCTTCCTGAGACAGCTGCTTCCCCCAAGGCAGAGGGGAGGTGCCGCCTTGCAGCAGCAGCAGAGCAGCTGATAGTGGGGGGAGGAAACTGAGCAGTAGGAACTGCTGGACGCAGCGATGAGAGACCTGTGAAAAAGATCTGGAAGCTGCTTGAGTTTTCTCCCCTTTTAAGCTCTTTTTTTCTCTTTGGGCTCCTACTTTTTCACCTCACTAGCACAGCCCACTTCGTCCCTTCCTTTTCCAGGTACAAATGAGGATTTCATCATTATCCCCACACTTGCCTATTTCTACCTCACAAGAAATACTGCAATTTCGGTGGGATTCGTGTTGCATTTTTTTTTAAGTTATAAAATCTTCTTTACCCTAGCGTAACTGCATCTACATTAGGGTATCTGCACTGATCTAACTTAATGCTGTAGCAAGACTAACCATTTCTTTTTCAGACAGGCAGGAAAGCCACAAATACTGCAGTTATAAAATACACTTCCTGGAATATGCGAGATTTTGAATATTGTGTCCACAGAGATGTTGTTAGAATTTATTTATATATTCTTGCCTTCATTACTTGGGATGAATTTATGTATTAAGTAGCTAGATAAGCTTCTTACAGGCGATGATATGTTGATTATATGATGTTAGAGGACATACGGGTTGGGTTGCAATGTGTTAAAACATAGGAAGCCTGAAGTACTCAGAGCTGTCTGAGATAGTAGGATCACAGACTACCAGCCTCTTCACAGTGATGTTGCTCTCAGACCTTGTTGAAAAGCAACATCAAAAAGTTTTCTCCAGTAAAGTAAAACTGAGCTTGTTTTCCCCAAATGCAAAAATCACAACAGCTTTATTTGATATAGCAGTGAAATTATGCCAACAGGCAAAGGCTGATTGTGCTAAAATAAACCAGAAGCTTCTCTCAGATTCTGCTGTGTAGTTAGTTAGATTACCTGTTCCAACTGAAGCTTTCTAAGCCTGACAAATGTTCTGCTTTTTACCAAAGTTTATTTGCACTGTGCAAGGAAAAAATTTCCAATATATTTACTAAAATTATTTCTGCAAAGTCATTTAAGTAGCCAGTTCATATTTTAATTTGAATGCTCAGGTGTTTGTTAGAATGATTTTTTTTTCATTTTTTAAAGTAATAAATTCTACTTGTGTGATTTTTGTTCTACGAGGTTTTCAATGCATCCAAAACTACTAGATAATTTAGAAGTTCTTTTCCTCTGTTTAGATAGTCCCTTGGAAGATTCAGGGGAGGGAGTAGCATCAGGCTGCCAGTATTTGCTCTGAATGTGTCTTCTAACCATTTCAAAAACAGTTACTTTATTCCTGGCCCATGCATGATCTGATTTGACAGGTAGAGAGGAAGGATAAAGCACCTGGGAGCACAAGAAAAAACAAATAAAGCTATGCTTTCAGTGACAAGTACCCACATTGTCCCCTTCTTTGCCTTGAGTACTTCTTGCCCTAGTTGCAGTTTGGTCATCCACAGCACTTCATATTCTGTGCCCCACTCTGTAATGAGCCCTTCACCTGTGTAAAGTTATTAACACTTTTCCTCAGATTTCAGTATTACATTTAAACATTCATGCAACCAGCAAGTAGGAAGTACAGCTCCCTGTGCCTACAACAGTTTATTTTTGGTTTTTGGTGGGGTTGCCACAGATCATTTTTCTTTCACCCAAAGAATTGGACAGGTCTCGAATGTGCACTCATGCTGTTGTTTCTCCTCATGGGCCAAGGATATCTTGGGTCTCTTCCTGACCCATCCAGTATCAGGTGGTCTGCTGGACATTTTTATCTGTGTCCTTACCCACAACACAAGCTCTGTGTGTATAATAAATGGAGATAATCTAGATAAATGTGATCCTATAGATATTAATCTCCAATGTCTCCTCTTCACCTTCCTCAAACCCTTGCCTCACATTCCCTGCTCTTTTCACACTCTGTCTCAGGAAGGACAGCTTGTAAGGGAACATATTAGCACAACATTTTTCTGGCAAAGTCAGCAACTGTGTCTCCAGTATTACAATTTTTTTTAAAAAAAAAATATGCCATCTTTGATGCCAGCAACATGACCAGAAGGTCATAACCTTTGATTTTAAGAAGCATGGTCATGTTCTGTGGCATAAAATTTAAATAATCATAAATACTCACATGTAAAGTACAGAGGGAAGGTGGTTCTCCACAATACTTTGTCTCCACTTTGCTTGGGTTTATAATTTATGCTGGCTTGGAGAGTCTTGGCTAACTTGGGACTCCTGAGATTTTCTGAAAATAAACACATAAAAAACCCAGACAATCATAGATATAATTGTGTCTCTGACATTTCCAAAAATGGTACTATACAGAACAAGATATTTCACTTTCTAATAGAGGGCTAGATCATGAGTGCATTACAGTTTCTCAGTCGGGATATGTCTATGTAACAAATTGCAGTGCCAGGCAAGGTCACTCATGTTAGCTCTAAGGATGCTAGCTGGAAGCTGGCAGTGGGCCAGCTGCATTAGCTGGGGTTTGTAGGGGCTAAGGAGCTGCTCCTGGGGGCAGGCTCTACATGCCAAGGCAGGGCACCACACTAACACAAAGCTGTGGCTTCCAGACACTCAGTGAGTTCGTTCGTGATATTATTATGGGGCAATGCACTACGCCACGTTGACTTATCTAAGTGGTTCTGCTATTTGGTCACCTTATGCTTTGGAGGGGAAATGAAATGTGAAAGGCAGACGTCCAGCACACAGTGAACTGTAATGTGCTGGACACTCGGCTGACCAACCCAGTCCCACAGCCCAGTCCACCAGCACTGTCTGACAGAAGCACAATTAAAAGGACACAAGTGCACCAGCTGCCGCAGGGCTATCATTATTTTACACTTCCAGCACACTGTAAAGATTAGGTTATATGCATTTGTACAAATAGAATAATCCAATGAATAAAAAATCATGCCTGAATCTTTACTTCTGTTTTTTCTTCATGAAGTCATTTCTTTACAAACATTAAGGATACACGTGTTCAAATACATTGAAGGCATTACAATCTTCTGTTATAAGAAAAACAGAGATACTACAGGCCCAGACTTCTTTGCAGGTATCTAAGTAGTAGATTTTTAGGTAGCTGTTCACCCAAAAGAAAAAAACAATAGAAAAAGAGAGACTAAAAGGTACAACATACTTGAAAGGTAGGAAACACTCATCAGTGTGTGAACTATGACACACCTATTCTGTTATATGAAATTATATTTTTAAGACTTTGAAGAGTCATTAGAATTTTGCGTATGTTCATTTGAAAGTAAAATTGGCATTCTTCATTTTTTTTTCTTTGTTAAATCAGTATCTTTTCTTATAGGAGATACCAACTTTTAATCAATAACTTGCAGCTGAAATACATATTAAAAGAAATTCAGATATACCTTTACAAGTAGCCAGCAATATACTTATACATATACATAAACAATGCACTCAAGGAGTACTTTTACTCATCTTGACTCACATAGATAAGTATCTTCTTCCTGTGGCAAATTAAAGTTTAGAATCTCACATTTGCAGCTAATCCCTGACTGTATGACGGGAAAAAAATGAAGCATGGATTAAGAACACACAGAAAAATCATTATTCAGATGTACCTGCACCTCAAGATTATCTCCAGTTTCAATGCAGAACCCCAAACCATAGAAGTTTAATTTGAAGAAGCCATGAACTGATGGGAACCTTGGTTAAAATCTGGCCTGAATTTGTAAAAAAATATTAAGCCAAGTGAGTTTGGTTTTTCTGCTTTTATAAGCATTTCAGAGATCTGGAGCTCTTGTCTAACTTTTCTGCTGGTGTGAAGCTGTGTCATACATAAGCAACTAGGACTATGATACAGCCCAAATGAATGTCTTACTGAGGTACACTTGTTAGTCAATATAAGTGCTTTCTAATAAAAATAAACTTGCTCAGGCAAAAGTGGTTGGGGACTCTTAGCTGGCATCTTTAGGCAGTGCTCAGAAAGCAGCAATCATGCCTTCCCATAACATTATCTTTACCATTTTATTTGCATTACAGTCATGTCTATAAGTGCTTCCTGGAAGCTGCTGTAGTCTAAATAAAGATTTAGGGTTTCACCTTTCTTATTTCTGCTGTTAATGAACAAAACTAAAATCAAAACCAAATATACTTAAAGAAATTATGTGAGATGTAGAAAACAATGCCAGCATCAAGTTACTTTTTCCAAAAAATGTGTTTCATATTTTAAACAGAGACAGATCAAACCCAAAACATTACACAAGAGCAGTGCAGTGTCAGCTGGGAAGAAGGGTGCTGTAAATCACAGCCAAGTGCTCTCTCGCACACATCTGTCTCTAGTCCTGATCTGTCAGTGTGGAGAGACCTTCACTAGAGTCCGAAGGTATTTTACCACTTTACCTTACTTGAGGCTTGGTGCAAAGATTCCCATTAAAGCTGAAGCCTGTGGCAGCAGGAAATTCTATACAAGATATTGAGAAATACAGACCCAGATGTTAGGTTTCCCTGCTATCATACAGAATTATTTTAAAACACGCATATACATATATATTATTATATATATAAAAACTTACTTTTGTTCCTCAGTGCAATCTATAAAACCTATGAAAGAGTTACATAAAGTTCTGCAAATTATAGTTAATTTACAGATGTATTTGATTTGTTTTAACAATGAAGATGAAAAGCATCAAGGACACCATTATTCTCTTTGTAATAATCATGAAATCTTCAACCACAAAAAAGCTCCACAGCTTAACCTTTTGTGTGGAAGGGGTTCCATTAGAAGTACAAGTTAATAGCATCCGATTCACACCTAAATGAGTCATACGATTTTACCACGAGCGTCAAGCTACAGAATGGGCTAGGACTTGAGGATAGTCTTGGCCATTGGACACACTCTAAAAGCATCTAAAATCAATCACTTAAGAACTGTAAACAGAAAGAAGAGATTTATTGTAGCATTCAGAAGAGCATGGCACCACTGCCCTTATATGCAGCTAGAAAGAGCCAGTCCGTACTCCAATTTCTGAACTGGAAATAGTAACATTCCTTCCAAAAACTGGCAAAGAGGAAGGAGGGGAATAAACTTTGCTCTTTATGCCCTGCATCACACAATACGCTTTGTAGTGCTGCTTTTTGGTGTTTTATATTTTCACAATAAACACACACAAACAAAACAAAAAGGAGAAGACTGAGAAGACTGAAAGGCAATGCAACTGAATGAAATACTTGTCCACAGGAAAGCGCAGATTTTTCACAGCTAAGGGTGCAGATATGTAGTCCACATAGAAGCACAGCTCATGTTAAGGCAAATGAGTGCACTGGCACTGTGAAAACCAAAGGACTGCAATGTAAAAAGGGGAAAAAAATCCCACACTTTCATGCCATTTTGAATACATAGAGATAAATTCTACCTACTAGTATTTAAAGCTCACAAAACGCAATGTGCAAGTTCAAGATCCTGCAGCTGAGCACAAAACAGCCCAAAAGCTTTGTGCCGATTTTGCATCAAACACCCATCCAGTTTAAAACATTTCCATGCCTCCGGCTACTCAGAGCATGCAGGGATGGCACCTGGATAATCACCATGCTCCAAACCTGGCAACAAAGGAAAGGCAAACTCCCCATGATTGATTGACACTTAGCCATTTCAGGGACACTAGTTTGATCACCCTTCATATGTTCCCCATGAGGAAAAGGAACAAAAGCAAAAATCTGGTTCTGCAAATAACACTTAATTCTTGCATTTAACACTTCAGTTTAGCAATCTTTGCATCTAAAATTGTTTTAAGAAAGAACTGTATTAGTTATGGTAATCTCATTCTACCATTTTAAGTGACATGTTTGTGTGGTTGCTTGTAGCTCTGCATACTTGTATGCAAACAAATGGAAGAAAAGCCTGAATGCCTGCCAAACCAAAAAGGAAATAAAGAGCAGGGAATTAAATTATTTTTTTCAGACTTCTCAGAAACAATTACAGGGAAGAATGAGTAAAACCCAAAAGCACAAGAAAGCAGTAACTGGGGCTCCTTGGGACCTGGATCGTGTTAAAGGATCTGTTCAGGTGTATCCAACCCTAGTGTATTACTGTAAATTCATAGATTTTTAGGGCCAAGAGGGATCATTAGTTATGATCATACATTTACATCTACCACAGGCTATAAAGAATTTATCCCAATGAGGCCTGAATAAAACCTGACACTTAATGAAGCAGAACATCTTTTAGGACATAGCCAATTTTCACATAAAACCCTTGGTCCTGCTTATTCTTTGGAAAACTGTGCCAGCTGTGTATCCTTTTGTGCACATTTTAAGTGTATCCATCACAAGACTAGCATGAATAATTCTCTTCCTTGCAGAGTACCTGAAGAGGAAGAGGAAACTTCGATGGTATTTCAGCAGCGGTCAGGGTCTCTTCACTGGCATAAATTTTATCCTGTGTCAGTGCCTATTCACATTAAAAGCAGAAAACCACAGGGAAGTCAGCAAAGGCTTTCACTTGCCATTTTAGGGTTTTATTCATGTCCAAGGGAAAAAAAAAAAAAAAAGTTCAAGGTGAAACAACAGAAACAGTTAATGCCTAACCTCATGGAAAGGAAGAAACAGCAAATGGAGAAACACTGTGTAAGGAGCAACCCAGGTGAGATTGTAGAACAATCTGGTGCTTCTGTTGCTGGGTCTGATGCTCTGCTATCCACAGCCTTTTTCCCCTCCACATCTTTTCTAGGCTTTCTGGTTTAGGTTCTCACTAAATTTGAAACCATCTACCTTGTTCACTAGCCTCCTCTTTCGTTAGCAGGAGAGCAGAGGGGATTATCACACTACCTGCTGGCCCTACTTGTACGTAGCACACAGGCATAATAAATTACTTCTTGTAATAGCACAAATCATCAGTGAACTAACATCCAGAGACGTGGGAAATTTTATTTAGCTTGGATAAACAGCAAGCCTTAACATTTTGTCTCTTTATTTCTACACCAAACCCCTCCTTTCTTGGCAATAGGGCCTTCCTTAATCTCTTTTAATGCAGAGAATGACCATGATGGATTAAGCAAATGTGTGATTCAGCTACAGAAATGAAAAAGCCCAGTTGTAACATATAATAGCCTTAAGATAGCTCAGGGTAGACTGGTGAAATAGACAATAGACAAGAGCTGAAGTTTACTCATAAGCAGGGACACAATCAAAAAATTTCATGTCTGCTGAGTCCTGCTTTCCTCCTGACCGAGCAGAGCAGCAGTAACCAGCCTTGCTCAGGCAACAGGGGACAGTAATCCCTCTGAGGGGCTGCATAACAATTGTTTCAGGAATTTGCATTTTACCTCAAAACCCCACACAGAGGTCTACCTCACATTGACAGTAAGCACTCTGACTTTCTGTTCAAGGAAAATACTTCACTCGGGAATACCAGCCCCTACGTGAATGGTTTTTGTATACATGTATAATAGGCCAAATTTCTGTCTCCTGTCTGAGAACAGATGTTATCCTGCTGTGACTAGAGGCAAAAAAATGAGAGAAAAAAGAAGGAAAAAGTGACAAGAAGCCACAATTATTTTCCCCTAAACTGTGAAGGTTGATCTTTCACCTTTGCGAATAGGCTGCATTTTTGCTAGCCTACTGTTACTACTCTGTGTTCTGCATGCATCACACCAGGATTTTAAATACCTAGTACTGTATTTTTGAAATGTTTTGAATTACATGAATATTTTCACGGAAAAGCATGTCTGAAAGCTGAGCTACCACTAAGCTAACCTTCTAAAACTCAGCATGGACAGATTTAAAAAAAAAAGCATTTATTCTTAAAAAAAAAAAAAAAAAGGAATTATCAGACTCTAAGCCCCAAACGACTCTGTTCTATTTTATCATGTGTTTCATTATTCGTTTATGTTTTCTGTCAGTGTTGCCTGGAATTTTTTGCCTGGTTGTTTCTAGAGAAGACCCATCTTAATTTCCAGATACAAAAGCTCATCAGGACTATAGCCAGTTCAGAGCTAATGAAACTTGGAGTATAAAAATACAAACTCTTACCATCTCCTAAAGCTCTTAACGTTAGACTGAAGGTAAGTTTAATAAAGAGAAATTGCAAGCAGGTAAAATACCCCTTCTCTTTCTCATTAGGGTGCGGTGAAAATTAATTCCTATGCAGAAAGTGCTTTGAGATCTTTGCATGAAAGGCATTACTTTGGTTAAGAGCAAGTTAGCATTATTAAGTGTTATTAAAATAAATTGGAGGCGGAGAACATCATAAATGTTTCCCTGTAGGTTAAATCTGAGAACTGGTCTCTGTTGCAAATTTAACCTTTAAAGCACCGACACCATATGTATCTCATTTACACTGCAGAGATAAAGCTCCCCTGGGCTTCCAACCTCCCAGCCATGGGCTAAACAGGTAGTTGACAGCCAAAATAATTGCCAAGGAACTTTGTAAGGTAATTTTGTATTACAAAAGGAAGCAAATAATAAATTCATGTTTAAATTTCTTTTGCTTTAAGAATACACAATGTAAATACAAACTGTGTGGATCAAGTGCAAACCTCTTAGTTTTTAAGCCCCTAATTTTATATTGTGAAATTCAAATCAGTGTCTCCCCATACAGAAATTCCCAGACTTGGAAGGTTTTGCTGAAAAGGAATGAAAAAAAAATAGCAGGACTACTAGTTTTCTCTCTGATTCTTGCTGTTGATTTTCATGCTTTAAGATGCTAACTAAAGCTATTAAAATGCCAGCCCTGGAGACCAAGGTCCTCTGTGCAATCACAAAGCAAGCATATCACAAAGCAGCATCAATGCATACTTGCTAAATCATCAGTAGTGCCCACGTGCAGAGGTGTGAGAGGATTGACTGTACGTTAATTTGCTGTTTCAAAAATCAGGCCGTATCTGGACATAGATAAACATATCCATTTAAGTCACATGCAATATCCTGATGTCCAAATGGATTGTCAACTTTTGGGACTTATAAATACAAAGCAATAGTAATAAAAACTGCTTAGAAAGATATTAACTAAGAATGGCAGTAGAAAAGATAATGTAGCTGAGAAGAGCCAAGACAAGAATGATAGACACTTCAGCTATTAACTCTGACATTTTTTGTTTTGAGTAAGATGTCAAAAATGGAGAGAGAGACATTTAGTTTTTAAAATTGTTACTATTGACATATCAAAATTTTAAAGCTTTAAAAATATGTAAAGAAAATTAATTTTGTATTGTTCTTATAAGGGTTATTTAGAAAGGTACTTTGGCATAGGCAAAACTCTGTATCCTCTTGTGAACACCTGTGAAATGTTGAGTTTAATTGGGCAACAGCTGGTGCTGATTGTGGATTTTCTTGCTGTATCTCATTACTGGTTTCCCCTTTTGCTCTTTCCTGATTCAGTGTTGCTGGTGTGTGCTGCTTAAAGGACTCTAGCAGAAATAGTTAAAGGCAGTCAAAGAAAATCATTGAAATTGTTTCTGTGTACATCTGTGTACTGTTGAGCTTACTCACACTACAGCAGATGTGTGATGTGCATGGGTGGTGGTCTGGGGATATCACACATTGGCTGACAGTCCTCACAATGTCTTTTATTCTCCACTAAGGCATCAAGTTTTTCTGCAGAAGTTAGGTGAAGTGATTTAAAGCTATTTATGAACTAAAAAGCTCAAAAAAAAAACCCCAAACCAAAAACAACCAAAACCAACAACAACAAACCTTTGTCATTTTGCAGTGGAATATATTCCTTGTTTCTTATTTCAATAAAAATATAAAGAAGAAATCACGTATGTTCTACTGCATTATCTTATGAAGCATTCTCAGGGCGAAGCTGCTGATCCTAAGAGCCAAACTACCACTTTTTGCAATGTTTACAAGAACTAGGAGTTCAGAAATAAGACATTTTGAGTGCTGACCTTGCCAAAAGCGAAGAAACTCAGAATGCACAAAGTAGGAGGGTAAATGGCAGGTGAAAAATGAGTTTTTCTGGAGAAAAGTAGTGAAAGAAAGTAAAAGAAAAAGCACTTTGCAGTGCAATTATGTGTCAGATGCCTATTGCAAAATAAGAAATTAATTCTGAGAAAGTCTGAAATTGATAACAGAAGAAAAACACTAAGAATCTGTTTGGAAAAAATAAGTTATTTACCAATTACTTGAGTGAGATCAGAACTAGACTGAGTCTAGTCTTTTGAAAATGGAAATTCCCACCTATTTTCTTGATACATAAGTTCTTCTGTAGAGAGAAAATAGGATTAAAATTAGCCCTTCAGCTAGTGCTGTTTTTAAAAAAAACCACAGGTTTTCAGATGAGTGCTCTGAAATAGCTAAGTGAGCACTCCCTTGAGTTTGAACAGACAGTAAGTTTAAATATAGGCCAATTAAGCTGATTTTAATACTGCAGATATTCAACTGATATTTATAAACTAGACAACTTTCACTTTGTGCAACACTACAGCATATTATAAGCATAATATTACATACATTGATATTATCACCATGTAATTGACATTAATTTACCATATTATAACCATATGACACCATTAAATATTTTGTCTTTCTAGTACTGTTCTGATTTCCAGTACCTTTAACATTAAGCTCCTTTTTCATCTTCATCTCTTTAAGAACAGGAAAAAGAAAAGCAGGCAACAAAGAACATATTAATACTGTGTGCAGCAAGTGAAAAAAAGGTTTTAATAACATAAATATCACTTTGAGGTATAAATGTACTTTAATTATATGTATAAATTATAAAATCTGCTTTATTAATAACTAAAGTGACATGACTTAATCCTTACACACTGAGCTGATGTAGTATCTCCTCAGTGGTATAGGACAGACATATATTTGGACCTATTTTATCTTTGCATAGGGATATAAATATTGAATATATAAATATGCTCAGAAATACTCATACCTATGAGAGCACAGGACAATTATGAATATTTATAATCCGGAATTGTGAAGAGTCTGAGTTGTTTTAATTTGTGTTACCATTGATAGCTTTAGATTTACCTATTAGTGTTCTTATAAATCTCATTAATAGAGGTTCCCTTAGCAATGTGCTTTTACTAATTCTGCAGCTGTAGCAATAGAAAGCATTAAGGTGTTCTGAGACAATTTTCAGCTACAGTAGTGTCCCTGCATTGAGCAAGACATATTTATTGCAGCATTGTGGTTTATGTCTTTATCTTTATTAATGCAGTATTAGCATTGTTATTACCCTCAGAAGAGAATTTCTATATTCACAGAATACCCAATAACAAAGTAAGAATTTATTTACTGGTCATTCTTAAGATAAGAAACACATTTGTCATGACTGGACAGAAGAAACACATTCTTAATTAGAGACCACACTCTTTGTGTTGAATGAAATAAACATTCATATCAAGTTTACTGTCAGTGTCATGTTTCTGGTAACTCCAAAATTTCAATCTAATTTAGACTATAATGTTTTATTAATAAAATTTAGTTTGACTACTAGACTACTGGAGCTTCCACCTCAGCACGAGGTGGCAGCTAGGTTCTGTGTTTGGAAAAAAACAGCTCGCTGATCACCTCCCTGCTTGTTAGGTAGCTGTTCCCAAAAGAACTGTGCATGTATCTGTCCCATTTTCCTGAGTCAGATGCAATGGTAGACCCACATCTCTCTGCTCTGCTAAATGGCTTAATCATAAAAGGAAATATGACACATCAGTACACAGGCAGTTAAAGGGTTCTGGTTAAGATGAAGACAGATACAACATTCACCAAGACTATGAAATTACTTTTTTTTAAACACCAGGTAAACAATTCTGGGACTGCAACATTAAAAAAATCTAGATACACTTCCTGAAATTCACCACAGCAAAATTAATATATCTTTCCTAAGCTTGGTTGCAGATAAGAGACATGCCCCTAAGCAGATTACAGCCATATCAAATAAAATCACGTTACAGCAAGATACCTCAGTTTCATCATACATTTACCTGCATCTTACAGTTGCAATTTATATTAGAAGCCAAGGCATATTTCCAAAGGCTAGAGATTTTTACATCAAAGGCTTGATCCTTGGCAGAAGCAACTAGCCATTTAGAGGAACAATGATACAAATGCAGAAATACTAGTTAGTTATGTTCAGAGAAAGAAAGTAGGTTAATGACAGTAAAAACTGCCAAAAGCTTGATGAACACCTTTCCAAGACCAATCACACCATTTTTAGCTACTCAGATAGTCCTTGAAAGGTTTTCTTTAGGCCTTTACGAGCCATTAGAAAATCCATTGACTGATTTTAATGTGCGATTCATATATCACATGCACACACACAGAGACATATAATTGCAAAGTGGTTGAGGATGAAAGTGACCTCTGGAGGTCTTCTGGTCCAAACACTCTGCTCAAGCAGGGCCAGCTAGAGTCAGTTGCCCAGGACCACGTCCAGACAGCTATTAAATATCTCCAAGGAGGCAGACTTCATAACCGCTCTGGTCAACTTGTGCCAGTGCTCAGTCACCCTCACAGTGAAAAAGTGTTTCCTGATGTTCAGGAGGAACCTCCAGCATTTCAGTGTGTGCCCATTGCCTCTGGTCCTGACACTGGGCACCACTGAAACAAGTCTAGCTCTGTCTTCTCTGAATCGTCCTTTCAGATGTTTATACACATTCATGACGTTGCCCCTGAGCCTTCTCTTCTCCAGGGTGAACAGTCTCACCTCGCTCAGTTCTTCCTCATAGGAGAGGTGCTTCAGTCCCTTAATCACCTTCGTGGTTCTTCACTGGACTCTTTTCAGTATGTCCATGTCTCAAACTGGGGAGTCCAGAATTGTACACAGATCAGTCCAGGTGTAGTTTCATCACGGCTAAGCAGAGGCTAAAGATCATCTCTCTTGACCTGCTAGCAATGCTTTTCTTAATGTAGCCCAGAATAGCATTAGCCTTTTTTAATGCAAGGGAATGTTGTTGGCTTATATTCAACTTGGTGTCCACCAGAACTCCCAAGCCCTTTCCTGCAAAGCTGTTTTCCAGCTGGGGAAACTCACTGTATTCATGATAGGGAAAAGATGAAGAAGGAAATTACTACAGGAACAAATAATCATTACCTATAACCATTATTCTGTATTCACATATAGCCAACAAGGTCTAAGAGACATATTCAAATGTATGAAATCAAGGGAGTCGACATATGTGTCTAAAATGAAATGTGACCCAACTGGTTTTAGGCACGTATTTGTTCCAGAAATAGTCTATGTCCAGAAAGAATCAAAGCTTGTCCCCATAATGAGATGGATCAGTTTAAAAATTGTGCCATCATTTTGTAGCTATCTTCTTGCCATAGGATTTTCCACCTCTGCAACAAGCAGGGGGTCTTTGAGTCTAATCCAGATGAATGGGGTTCACAGAAGCCTGAAAGCTGAATCATCTCTTCCTGACAGGAGAAAATGCCACAAGGAGAGGTGATCACTGAGCAAGCAAAGATAAGGACCTGAAATATAAGTGTTTCTCATGCCCACATGCCAACAAGTAGAAAGTTACGTGTAAAGGAGTTCAGGAACCTGTTGGGTTGGGTGGGAGGACACTGGTATTTTTGAAGATGTCAGCAGACAACGGCAAAGGCAGGGCACAGGGCCTACTGGAGACACTTGCTGACGGTGTGATTCTATGCAGTATCATGTCCAAACCCATCAGTCCTGCTGCTCAGCAAACTGAATTACCATTAGTGCTGTGCTGCGCTGGTGGGGGTCTACACCGTTTCTGGATGCAGTCCTGGTTTAATCATGTTATCTTGGCTGTGACTGGACCAGACTCCACTGTGAAATGCAGGTATATTCCCAGCATCTACAGACCCTGTAACTAAGTCCATATTGAGTCAGGAATGATCAGTAGCTCAACAAATTTCTCAATCTGAGAGATGAAAGCTGAAAGATATCTCTAAATCAGCAACCAAAGCCAGAGTTTTGAAGTAATTAAGAAAGGACTACAATGGGACAGGATGATAAGGCTAACAGTGCTCAGGAACTTATCTCATAGGTTACCATGCATATGCCGCAGTTACAGTGGCAGTAATACAGAAATGTGTCAGTAAGACGAAGAATTATGAAGTATCCAACAAGGAAAGGTGCCCTCAGTCACCACTGATAAAGCTACAGATCAGTTTCTCAAGTAGCTAATCTGTTATTACCGATCACTCTTTTGATCACCTGGGTGATTAGGGTGTTTAACATTGAAACTGAAAGCAAGAGAAAAATCACTATGGATCTATACATGTTTTCCTATTCAGATTCTTATAAAATTATCCATGCCAACGCACAATAAATTATCACTAAATTAATAGTGGACAGTAGATACATAATTCTCTTCCTACTTCCCACAGCTAGCTGGAAACAAAATCAGGTTGTTTTCTCTGCCTTGATATTTCTTCCCCATGCCTCTCCATGCACCCACCCCCCGCCTCCCCTTTTGCCTTTGTCTCTTCTTCCTGGGTATTTTTAGCAGCAGCTTTGGAAAAGTGAAGATGAAAAAGTGAGCCTCGGACTTTTTTCTGAAGGCAATGAGATATGTGGTTTTTCTTATTTCCTCTGATAATGAGATCCAAACCATTTGCCTTGGTGCCAAGGAAGCCCCATCTCCAGCTCCCACAAGCTTCACCCTTGAGGCTGACAAGCTCGTAGTTTCTGACAGAATGTTGTTGTCAAAGGATGTCATCAATACAAAGAGAAAAGTCCTCCCAGGGAAATTTTGAGTCCTGTTCATCAGTGGTCTTGAAGATTAATAATGGGACCTTGATTTTGATCCAACATGTTTATGATTTCCTAATCAATTTATTAAATACATTAGTTCATTAATTTTGTGGGAGTTTTCAGCTAAAATCTGAACATGGGGTTATAGAACTGAGGGAGAGAAACCTAGTGACTGCCATTGAGTATGCTTAAGTCATTGAAGCATTATTATTTAGTTTCTACTTTCTCTTTGGTCCAGGCATCTCTTGTTCACCAGCTTTTAGTTAATCAATGATTTCTTTATAGAGAGTCAGGAAAAAACTTAGTATGAATCTTTTTTCTTTTTTTTCCATTTCACATCTGAGGGAACTAACAGACAAGTCTTGCTGTAGGAACGGATTTATGTATTAGACATCTCCAGGTGTTTATCCTGCTCTTCTGCTGGAATTACCAGAAGGAGGTATGAGCCAGATACTCAGCAGCCGTGGCTTACAACTCGGTGTATCAACTTAAACTGAAATGGAAGGTGGTTTAGACTACCACACCAGACTTCTAGATTCACTCCCACTGCCTTTCCCACAGGGGCAGTAACAGCAGCGTAGGGAAGCAACAACCACCCACGCACCACACCAGCCACCAGGGCTCCCCCTGCCAGCCCCCTCAGTCAGACAGGTGAGGCACAAGGACGTCACAGCATATAAAACCAGGGCACTTCACATGCGTGTCAAAGAAGGTTAGCATTTAGTTCAGGGATGACTGATCATTTCTAGACAGATTGTCTTCTTTCCCTTAAAGTCAGGACTTTTTGTGGCCCTGCTACTTACAGCTCTTTAGCCTTCAACAGCTGTAACAATTTTCATTCTTTAAAATATCATTGCCAGCGTCCATATTAAATACTGATATCTTGACTATTAGAGGCATTTTTTTTCTCACTTGACCATATACAGCCCAGATTCTGCACTCTCAGCGACTTCTACCAAGCAGACCCCTGGTCTGCCATTTATCCCTGTGCACTTTGGTGGACACTTTTAATTTCAGCCTCCTGTTTCATTTTGTTTGCTCTAATAAATGTGCATGATGTATAGGTTGTATTTTACAATACTGATCGATGATGGTCTAAGCTCTGTTTACGGTAAATCTCACAAAACTGGTCACTAAAGTGAGTCATTGTTGAACCTTTATGACAATTTTCCATCATCCTTCTGACTGACATGGAAATTAAAAACTGTTGTTCTATCACTTTCTTCTAAAAGAAAATAAGCCATTCCACTTGAGGAAATATATTTCCAGTTTATGCCTTCCTTATTCTATCACTTTACTACAAGTGTTTATTTCTTCCTGCTGTTTGGGCCCACAGTAGAATTCCACATGTTCTTTTTATACTTGAACTCCTAACATAATTCGCAAAATAATGGATCAACTGATCTAAAAATTCCTTCCATGTTTACATTTGAAAACATGTGCTTTCCAACCCACAGTGGAAAGACACCATAGCTTTCACTGACAGCTGCATACAGCCTAGCAGTGAGGTGGTAACAAGGAGCCATAGCCTGGACAGGAGGGACGGTACCGTGGAGGACCACAGAACTGGAATTGCCTTACTTCCAGCCTCCCAAGCAGCAGGAAGCTCTCATGGACGATGATGCAGGAAACCTGTCAGATACAACAGGTCTTGCTGACTCACTTGCTGGTACCGGTCCCTTCATGATTTTTTTTTTTAATTCGGCCTTTTCCTGTTCCTTTCTGTGGTGCTGTCGGCATTGCTGTTTCTTGCTCATTTGTAAGCTTTGATGTTTTCAAGGCATGCAAAGCCAGTATGTCAGCAATGCCAAAAAAAAGTACTAATAAATTCCATCTGATTATAATTCAACAAGAGCTTGTACCAGCTTGACTGTCCTTTACCTTAAGGCTACCTGACAATACCATAAGGCCAAATTCAGAACTAATGTGTAGAGAAGCTTTAGTTCAAAGGCTTTGAGGCTGGGCTGATTAACCTCCCTGGAATGTCAGGGCAGTCTCCTGCCCCACAGCCTAAGCAGGGATGAGCTCAGGTGGAACAGGTGACCATATTCCCACTCCTTCAATAGCCTCCAGGGATGTGAGTGGGGGAGGCAGAGAAGACAGAGGAGAGGAGAGTGTGTGGTGCTAGGCTGGAAGGGCGGTAGAGCTTCATGAGAGTATATGTATTGGCTTACCAGCCTGATAGTATCTGTCAACATGAACACTCTTAATGCCATATTATTCTTCTTTTAAGGCTTGTCTGCAGTGGAAGACCTGTGCTTAAGGTTGGAAGACCTTAGTGGGAGTTAAAACCAAAGAAAATCCCAGGACAGCTGCTCTATTGAAGATCCCAAAAACAGGAATCCAGAATGTAGGTGGATTCTGGAAAGGAACTGTAGATCATTTTCCCTTCCCATTAAAGCTCTGCAAGAGTTTATTTATATGGACCCTTTCTGAGTTCACTCAGCCTCGGTTTTTTGTTTGGATGTTGTTGCTGTTGCTCTACAAAATAGATCATTTTCTTATAACCTCTTCTGCTTCCTAAAGTCAGTCATAAAAAATTGTTTACACATAACCCCTGAACTTGAATTTATAGTATCTGTCTTACAGCTACCCTGGTATGGATTGATAGCCCTGTTGCTTATGTCCAATCACCCCACAGAAACATCTAATGGACTTGGCAGATCGTTTAATGAAAGGAAAAGAGAGGACTGCCTGCCAGTTTCAAGTAGATCAATATAACACTGTAGGAAGCATTAATGGAAAATGGACAGATTAGTATAATATTTGATAATATTGAAACTGAGATTCAGTTTACATAAAAGAAATAATGCATATCATAGATTTTAGACTTCCACATTAATGAAGAGAAATATCAACAGTGGTGGAAATCTCTCAGAGAAACTACATCTAAAATTAGGTAAAAATTAAAGAATATTTTGGAAAGCAGGCACTTGCAAAACTTCTTCAGAAGAGTAAAAACTTTCCCTAATAAACACTTACAAAACTATTTTGAAGAAACGCTCATGATCATTGAGGGCAATTTAGCATTCCTCTCTCAGAAAGTTTCGTTTTCTGTTTTTTAAACAAGATGCAAATTTTGACAAGCAGCCAATGAAGCAATAAAATATATTAAAAGACACGGAAGCTTTCTCTGATTCAAAAGTCATTACAGGATAATTTGAAGCAGATTGCATGGAGTATATTTCCTGTTTCTCTCCTCCGAAGAATCCTACTGTTTACCTCTGGAAGAAAGTGGGCAGTAACCTGGAAGGTTTCTCAACAGAAGATGTTATAATTATAAAAAGATAATTTCTGGCACAGCATCTTGTTTCTGAAAGAGACACAAAAAACCCAATAGTGCCTTATCTTCAAAACAAACCAGCCAGAAGTCATATCAGCATCAGAACAAAGATTTTCTTGTGAAGCCAAAAGTTAGTGACTTCAGAATGGCTCCCTGTTGGCTGAATCCAAAGGTGGTCAAGGAGATGTAAGAGGATGGCTTTATGTGTAGGTAACACTTATGATTATGTTAGTCCAAACTACATGACATGTAACTGTCCCCACTGTAACAACTGCTGGCGTGGTTTCTCCTCTCCTCACACAGTGGCCCATGTGATATGTGCACGACATAGCCATGAAGATGTTGACAGCTCTGCTTCAATCAGCTGTGGAGGACTGTTCTGTAGGAGGAGTTGAATGAAAAGAAGCTATATTTCTATATCTTATCTGGTTCACCACTTCAAAGTGTTCAAGCTCCAGAGCTATACAATAGCTAGCCTAGCCAAGACTGTCTCCAGCCCTGGTCCAGAGGAGTCTCTGGGAAGCTGCTAGGAGACCGTGTATAGAGCAGGAAACAATAGGAGAAAAAAAGTAATTTGTATAGAAATTATGTCTTGTAACAGAATTTCACTTTCCAACAATAGGAAATCATGACAAACGTGATTTTGTTCCAGTAATTATTTAAGATACATGTTTACTAACAGCCCTTTCAGGTCCTTATATCAGGCATAAACACAGAGAAAAAGACTGTAAAAATGCCATTCTCTCAAAAGACCTACTACATGGATAAATTAGTTGAAAAGAATGCAGGTCACTTTAAAACAGATAATGTAGTCCAATCTCGATCATAAGGCTACAGGCCATATCACCTGGCAAGAGAAAGATGACACCAGAGCTCTTAGGCAAATCCCTCATGCAAAACACCTGGTTCCAGACCAAAAATAATAACAAGTGTTTGTTCAGGGATGGTGCATCAGTAACTGAAACAAGAAGCATGTCAGAATGGGAGTGTCTGGGAAAAACTGATACTGGAAACATCATCCAGAGATTGAAGAAAAGCCAGGGCAGGGGAACAGAGTAGGGCTGAGGGGGCATCCACTAAAAAGGGTGCACAAGCAATCATAGAGAAGAGCAGAGGCTCTCAGCACCCATGGTGAGAACAGCCTGGCCATAGGCCACCTGCTTTATGAACAGAGGAGCTCAGGCAGGAAGAGTTCCCGCAGTAAATCCTGTCATGAAAACAAACAAACAAACAAAACAAAAACAGAAAGAAAAAAAAAGAAAACAAAAAGGGAGAAAAACAGTAGAAAGGTAGGAGCTGCATAAGGTCATGGTATTGAACTGCAGCAGATTCTGTCACTTCCAAACAAACTTGTGAGAAGGATAAAATGGGCATTGGTCTGCTCCACTCTACTAGCTTCACCTCAAGTGGAAACCCTCCCTTATCATCTGTGCAGGATAAGTGATTCTGCTTTTCCTTGCTTTTCTCCCTAAACTGTATGCAGAATACATCTCTCACCACCCACAGTTTATATAAATTGTGATTCTGTTCCTTTAAAAAGGCTGTGACTCTGCAGGATATTGAAACTGTGACAGATGTGCTAGGTTTAGCGAAAAGTGAAGTTGAAATAGTTATATGGTTCAACCATGTTCACACATAGAAAAGGAGGAAAAGGCAGGAAAATGAAAGATGAAATGTATAGTCGTTTTTACTAGTAACACAACTGTGGAGCTCACAATCACCAGTCAGTTCCTCCCTGCGTCAGCAGACCACAGAGGAATGGGCCCTTTTCCAGCAGAGACAGCGCAAGAAGTAACATCAAGAGGGAGGAGCACAAAATCAAATGGAATAGTCACAATAAGGCCATTAAACACCCACAGCAGCATAGTTGCTGACTGCTTCTGCCCCCCTCAAAACCTTCCAAATACTGCTGCTCTTGAAAAGTAAGTACTGGTATACCCTGTGTGTCCAAATTGACAGAAAATGTCAGCATCATTCCACCACCCCCACCCCCAAACCATACGATGTTGCAAGTATAATACAGGTTGAAGTCACTGAGCCTATATGGCATCAAAAAAATTACCACTCAAATAATGGCTAGTAAAATCTTCCCCAACAATCCCAAAAGCGGGGCTGTGGGGGACACAGCTATTAAAATGAACTTTGCGATCAAAGTACACAGGAGATCTGTTTGGAAGGAAATTTAATTTTGTATTTTGCTGTCTTGTACCAATAATCAAAATGACAGCACTGCTGAGAGTTACTCGTTTCCTGCAGACTACCTAATTTGTGATTGTGGTAGCAATACGTTTCTAGAACTGCAGTGAAGCATTAGCTAGGGGTTTTTTTTCACCTTAGTTTTGTCAAAGCAAAAAGGGATTTCCAGCCCCCTCATTTCTATTTCCAAACATGCATGTTCATTCAGCAGCCAAAATTGGACCCCTCTGCCCTGTGCAATTACATTTCCATGACTCAAGCTGGGTGTTTGTGTTTTATCCTGGTGATTAATAGCATTCACATTTAAATGGTCACAACCAGCCTTTGAAGTCATTAACACCCCATTAAGATGAATAGGGTAACTTCACACCTTTTGTTTCAGTCTCTGGACTATGGAACCAACAAAACCGCAGCATATTGATTTACAGAGTAACTACCTTCACAGCCACTGAAGTAAAAAATATGGAGGCTTAAATACGGGGAAACGCTTCAATATTTGCTGAACAACTCTGGTTATAATCCACTATCCTGAAATTTCAACACCTGGAGAGTCATTGCCTCCTTAGTAATAGGGTAATGACATTTAAACCACTAATGATTCTAACACAGGTTGCACCATGATGCAAATAACTGTCAGTGTGAAGTTTCCATTTAACATCTTCTTAGAGAAAATAAATAAGTATTTGCAGCACCTAACTCCTCTGTAGAGAAAACATCTCTCCAGGTTTAAATAATGCTGACTCTGGTATTTATTCTTATACATAAAACAATAATGTAATCCCTATTGTATCTCTCTATTCAGAATGCAGCACTGATACACGAAAATCTAGTTAGAACTGGGGGGGGGGGGGGGGGGGGGGGAAGTGTTTTTCACAATGAGTAATTGTAAATAAAACCATATTGTGTCTACAGTAATGTGCTTTGTCCTAGCTCAGCTACATTAGTCTTGCTCAGCAGAAATGTAATTTACATGGGCTTTTGGAACAATCTTTCTACACTAGGCTAATTTTGGGTTTTCTGCAGTAAAAAAGAAGCTGAACTACATACTAGACAAAAAGTCAATACTCTTTGACCTGGTAAGCTGTGGAAGCTCACCCATGATCACATTTAAACCAGAGTGCATTAAAAGATAGCAAATAAGAAAACAGGAAAAAGGATGCCATTCAACTTCTGGCTTTGAGCCATCTTTGGCTCATGAATTTGCTCATAGAAAAAGGTGCACCATCATTATTACAGATGCGGAAAAATAATTTTCATTAATTTCTACAACACTCTCTTTCCTTTACTCTAGAAAGTAGGAAGAAGTTACCCTCCATGCCTATGAGAAGCTACCAGTGCGTTTATAAGAGGTCATAGAGATCAAGGGTTTTGCAGTGCACTACTCCAGGTTTGAATCAGGTAGTGAATTGGGACTGTTGATATAGGAAAGAACTGTTCAGATTCAGTCATGACAACAGATTAATACAGCATTCAATTAATCTGCTTAACATTACTGAGGCACAGTTAGGCATTGTAATTGCTATTCTAGAGAGACACAAAGAGAGGCAATAACTCGCCCAGGGCACCCAGTAAGTCAGTGGTGGAACTATAACCAGGAGTTGGAAACTCTTGACTCCCTGCTCTCAAGACCAAACTGCCTAATAGACTGCACTCTGCACTGGTTTGCTTTTATAAGGTTGTTTCATGCTCCAGATCCCTTGTGCTGGGTTTTTCTCTCTGCCACTGTAGAGAAAAAAAAAAAATGTTATCATTGAGCACTTAAAATGCAATGGACAAGCTGGTTGCAAGGAATCTTAATTTTTCTTCCAATAAGAATTAGACCCATTAGACAGTGCCAGAAGCAGAAAGGCAGCTCTGATTGCCTCAGCAGCGATCCAGTAGCCTTGATTAGGCAAAACATCTGACCTTCAGTCTGGTAGTTAATCCATTTGGGAACTGGAAATTGGATTATTCTCTAGTAAAGTAATAGATTCCTCTTATTGTCCCTTAAATACCTTCAAAGTATTTTTTTTCAAATCAGTAAACAAACCATCATTGCTGGCTGTTGCTTTAAAACAATCACCATAAAAAATATTATAATAATTTTCTGAAAATGTTAGTCAGAGAAAGCAATCTGGTTAAATTCAGTCAGTTTTAAGTTTGCTGCTCTGGAGTTCAGTGTGTTCTGGATGGAATTAACTGTGTGAGTCAGATAGTTTTTATGACTTGGGCTTGGCTTTTTTTTTCATTGCTATCAGTCACACATACATCCCACCAGAAGTGTATTTCAGGAGAGCAAAGATTTAAACATTACCTACCATTCACATTAGGTTTAAATAGGGACAAAAAGGAAATAAAAATTCCTATTTCCTGTCTGGTTTTAAACTTTTTTCCCCTCTATGAAACATGAAGAGAACCAATATATTGCAGCAAGTTGTATAAGACACAAAAAGGCCACAAGCTATGTGAAGTATAGCTACATTTGTGCTAGAGTTTTGACATTATTTGGATAGAGAAATCTGGAGTATTTCGTCTTGATTATAAAACCCTAAGGAATGCCCTGGGTGTTTCACCACATACTAAGAGAGATGATGGGAGAAAACTGGCAAAAATTATCTCTTCCCACCCAGTTTAACTGATTGAGACAGGGCAATTTTGTTGGAAGAGTCTGCTGGCAATCAATATGTCTCAGCTTGCTCCTATATGCCTTGCTGAGAGAGAGAGGGCTGTTGGAAGAGAATCAAGACATGAAACTTCTTCTACTCTAGTTTAAAGTTTATGAAAGCAAGTGATCTCCAAGGCACTAATCCTTTCACCTTGGTAAACATGCAATGAATTTAAATGAAAGAAAAACAGAAGGGCTCCTCCCTCCTCCTCCTTCTACAGCAGTGCTGAGTCTTATGGGCTGCACAGCACTATCTGCCTTGCCAGTCCACTGCAGCCAATCCTGTAAAGACCAAATTTGTAAAAAAAAACCCAACACTGAAGAGAACAAAGAGAACGGAAGAGTATATCCTCTGCCCATTTCTCAACATATGTTTTCAAACAAAAAGCCAGTACTTTGCCCTACATGAACAACTACAGGTTTGACAAAGGTGAATCAGTTCTGGCATCCTGTTACTGCTCACAACAGGCACCCATTCTCCTGATCTGCCTCTCTTTCTTGGCACCAGCTCCAGAAGTAAGTAAAACAGTCTGGCTTTAAAAAACAAACAATTAAAGACGTTCCTTGTTCCTGAAGAGTTATTTAGTAGTGTTTGCTTATTGACCAAATATTTTTATACATGATATAAATAAACCTGGCTTACTGAGCTCAGAAGGCAATAAACACAATCAAGATTTTTACTTGAGGCATTCACTTATTTACTTAATAATATTATAATGGATTGTCAGTAATTTGATCTGGCAACTCAAATAAAAGTGTACCCCTCCGGAAATATAGGATCAGGTCAAAGAAGAAGACTTTCTCTTTGTTCCCTTAAGGAACAAACAGTATCCCTAAAAATAGTATTTTGTGTATATCCTCCTAAGGTTAAAGTGAAGCAAAGGAGCAGTGAAATTTACAAAAGCTCCAGTCAAGTATGTTGTACTTGGACTTTAATCAATAACACTGCGCCTTCTTTCACTGGAGGCCTATCAGTTCGTGAGCTGTCCCTGCCTGTTTAAGAAACACTTTTCTAAGAGCTGCTAGTCCACTCTGCCCAGGCTTTTTCTAAATCCACTGATTTATTAAGGAAGATGATTCAGTATTGGTTGTTTGCTAGCTGAGTGATATAGACCAGGAAGATCAGATGCTCTGGTTTAAATCACTATTGTCTGACTGTGATTACAGGAAAATGAAGATTAGACTCAAAAGTTCAGCACCTCATGAATAGGAGATAAAATTGAGAGAGCTGGATTAAGTCATTGTCCAATATTTTATCTGATAGCTGATCTACCACATTTTTCTTCTTGGTATTGGTTAGTGACAGACCATTGTCTGTCATGGCTTAAGATAAATTTACCCACGCTCTAGCATTTTCCTTATCAAATACACATCCCTGATGGGGAGTGTTCCAAATGTTCCAAACCTGTTATAACTGTATTTGTCTGGTTCATACTAAACCAGGTAGGTGGTTACATTGATGCAGCAAGCTAAATTCAGCAAAATCTGCTTAATGTGGGGCAAAAGGCACGGCTCTGCACCAGACGTATCCTGGTGAAATCTCTCTTCCTAATGTTCTGCTGACAGGGAGCCTGTGAGGGAGCAGTAGGAGTTATTGTTTTTCTGTGATAAGGCTCTGGTTAAGAGCATTTTTAGATGCTCTCTCATTCTTCCCTTGCAGCAGTCCATCCAATACAAGGATTTCATTATCCCCATTGCCACAGTACTATGGCATGTAATACAAATAATGAAGAACAAACAAATGGAGGCATGGATAACCCACACATAGGGTTATTGGCTAGGGGGCTTCTTCAGCCCCTCCATACCTCACCTCTGCCTAGGCTGTAGTTACATTTGCCTGCCTTGTATTGCTCCCTCAGTGCCATTTCCATGGCTGGTATTTTATTCCAGAGTTTCAGTCAAAAAGTAAAGCCTGCTTTTTGAGAAATGCATATGCATTTTCCCCTTTAGGTATTTAAAGATTAAAATTAGCTGGTGCAGAAAGTCAGTAGGAAGTTCTCTGTCTCATCTGAACTCTATAACGTGGGGTAAAGGTTAGGAGGGGGAATGACATTCTCTGTTCATTTGTACTGCATATTTGGGTAGTGGCACAGATCAGTATTCAGTAGGGAAAACGTATAGGGAGAAGATCAGCCATATGGTTGCAGAACACAGTCACTAGGACTCTCCTCACAAGGAATCTTTCAGGAGCCCGAGTGAACAAGGCTTATAGCACAATCCCAGCCTCCACAGCCTGCTCTGAATTTCTTCTGTGAGTCTTAACGCAGCACAGCCACGCAAACCCTGTTCCTTTACCTACATTAAAAACAAACCAGCTATGGTTAAGAAGACTACTCTGTGTGTAAAATGATAAAAACAAGCCACTGGTAGATTTTACAGCTAGTCACTCTATTCAATGTGTACTTGAAAATATTTTCATGAAACCACAACAAAGCTACTCAACATTTGCTTGTAAAGCATATGTACACACAAAGAGCCTGAGATTCCCTCCATGTAGCCTGAAATCTTGGAACCCTGCTTAATGCAATCTGCATGCTGTAATAACAAAGCATGCTTGGACTAGCTAAGAGAGGCAATTAGGAGTTTCCTCACTTTGTTGCTCCATCAAGCACTTTACAGGAATTTAGCATTCCTTTCTTTTTTCCTTTGGGTATTTTGTTGTTTTGGTTTTTTTTCTCCCCCCTATGGAATGAAAGTGTGAAATTTTCTTACTTTGAAAATATTGACTAATTCCAGAAACCATTCACAAGAGTCATCCAATTACCTGGTTTTGAGAAAAAGGGCAAAGAATCAGTTCTGGAATACATAAAAATTTGCCTATAACTCATTGATAGTTTGAAATATTGTAAATATTCTGTGACATTGCTATTATAATAATACTAGTATTACAGTAGGCAGAAAGAACTCCACCCATAAGCTTACCTCAGGGCTTGGCACTAACACAATTCTTTCAGTGTAACAGTGATTAGTTGTAATGGTTAACTAAATGGTTTTATTTATCTCATTGTATTTGGGCAAACAAAAAGGAAAAACATATTTTTCAAAGAACTGCATGAAAATGCATGTTTCTTTTGTGTTGAAGTTTTAACTATTAAGATACAGCCACATTTAGATATTCAGATTTTCATCTATCATATCAGAAGAAATTAGAACTTCTACACAAAAACCAGAAATGTGGTCCATCTGCCCCAGTATTCTGTCTCCAGCATTGGTCAACATGAGAAGCTTCAGAGGTAGGCAGCTATCCTATTATCTCTCCATGACAGAATATCTTCCTCACCTCCTCCTGGCAATCAAGATTATATTCCAACCTTGATACCCAGAAATAAACTCTGAAATAGAAGTTTTTCTGTTAATGTTTCTGTCTTTGGAATTGTATTTTATATCTATATCAAATTAGCTGTTTAATCCCAAACTGTCTCTAAATTCTGGATCTCAACAACATCCTGTGGTAGTAAGAGTTAACTCTGCAAGACAGAAAAAAGTATTTCTTTTTCTGTGCTGAATTTACTATCTTTGGGGGACACTGAGTGTTTCCTTGGTCTTGTACCTTCATCAGACCCTTTCAGACTTGGCAGCTTCCCCTCTCATTTTATCCAAAGATTTCAGTGTCTGAATCAAATGACAATAGTACTGTTAATGTTCAGGAACCTGGCAAACTACAAGAAGGACAAACAGGAGTAGCATTGCTACTTACAGCATCACAAACAGGAAGTGAAAGACAACACAACTAAGATGACACTAAATAATGAAGAATGAAACAAAAGTGCAGGCAAAGCAAGTTGTTTAGGCAGCATATGGCCAGAAGAGGCAAGATAACTCCAGTAAAGTCATGGGCTTTTATCTGCCTCGTTTGTGCCAACAGAGGAGATAGGCATGAGAAGAAATGCAAGACTTGTCCCTCAGCCCAAACAACTACAACTCTACTGGAGTCAGCATGCAAGGCATCGTCTGTGTCTGGAAGGAAAAAATCAGAAGAGTCAAAGTCAGCTGGTTCTCCACTAGTGGACTGCAGGTCCATGTGTTCTTCTAGTAAAGATTGGCCTTAACACATTGTACCTTTCCAGCACTCAGTTTTGCCCACATCCCCGCAAACCTAGACTATCTTCTGCTTGTCTGTGTTCCCATTTGAAGACTCCACAGGAGAGTTGTAGAGATGGATTACATGTCCTGCTCTAAATTTGTTGTTATGATTTCTTTTTTGCACAGAAATGTAAACCCCCTTATAACTATTAGACACATGATTTATATAAAAATAAAGGTAATAGCTAGCCTAGAAGACTTGTTATTTTTCTAATTTACATGGAAAGCAACAGTCAAGCTTTCAATACGTTACTCTTCTTCTAGTACTCACTACAATTTGAGCTAGTGTTCATGAAGGCTTCGAAATTACTGGGAAGGCTGTAGCTAATCATCTATTTCCTTATGTTTTCCAGCAGCCATGCCAAGACCATAAGTTGAAATAAGTCCCTTAAAACTATGAAACGTGCTGCAACTCATGGAAATTTTTCAGAAATGCGAGTTTAATTATCAGTTAAGAGATTGCAGTATGGAGTATGTGCCAAAAGGAACCTTCTATTTGAGTACAACTGATGATGTGATGAAGGACAGCTGACAAGTCATCTCTGAGGAATAATTTCTTTTCTTCTGAAGTCAATTAGAGCACAGGAAGGCATTTGGAAGATCCCTTTCTTGCTCAATCCAGTTTTCTCTATGCAGTCACAGAACTAAAGTTCACACTGTAGTTTTGAAACCCCAAACCCACAGTCCACGGTCTAACGGTGAAGTATATTGATCTTTTCTGGACTCTCTTATGTAACTTTTGGGGGTTCCAGGCATGGTTTTATTCAAAACCACACCACACAGATAGGTGCTTCTGCCACCTGAAGGGAACAGACAACATAGCAATCAGGAAGAGAGACTATTAAAGGACATTCACCCATAAAATCCCAGTAACAATACAATATGCCCAAATATGCCTTAAACAGAAAGCCCAAACTACAGAAAAATTGTCTTAAACTGTGTTCTAGCCGTGATCTGGAAGGGAAATACAGTGTGAGAGCAAAGGCACAGCTCCCAGCACACCTGCTCAGCACCAATTCCCCATGCCCATTGGAGCCTCCAGCTGCTGATCCAGCCTGCTCATCCAGCCTGCTGTAACTCCACAACTGTGGGTCCAGCAGTAGGTCAGCTTATATGCCTGTTTACCCCAGGGGTCTCTGCACCACCAACCTGCACAAATCTTTGCTCAGTGTGAAAGGTTGCTTACCAAATAATAGCTCACCCAGAGTGGATGACCCTCACAAGGCAATGTTTTCCGCTGTGTGGGAGGGCTTGTGTGTCTCTTCGAGTATATGTCCATCCTCTGGCAGCATCCTGTCTATCCAGCATGGAGGAGACATCTGACAGGCTTCTCTCTTAGCTAAGCAATCTCACCTCTGCTCGTCTTCTCACCAGGAAGAACACATGGGTGTTATGATGACATGTTATGAAGGGATACACAACCAACATTTTCAAAAACATGAGAGGTTAACACTTAAATTCCCATGTTTGAATGAGTCCTGTAGCTGGGTAAAAACATGCACAATATTCAGACTGTAGGTAGTGTACATAGAGGTGGGGAGAGATCTTCAAATGCATGTGGGTATTCAGTTCCCCTTGATGCCATATGGACATAAGCAGCAGAATGCTACTGAAAATCCTGCTGGCTCTCTGTCTGC
The DNA here is from genome assembly GCF_017639655.2 of Falco naumanni. Lineage (NCBI taxonomy): Eukaryota > Metazoa > Chordata > Aves > Falconiformes > Falconidae > Falco > Falco naumanni. The sequence goes on along the minus strand of NC_054080.1, from coordinate 26,665,136 downwards.
ATGTTTAGCTGCTAAGCATCTTTAAATTCTCTTTCTTAAGAACTAAGGCTAAAAACCTATCTCTGTCCAAATCTATAACTAATTCCCATTGACCTCCACGGTCCCAGGATTTCATCTTAAATCTGTATTCAATCATTTGAATAAGTAATCTGGATTTTTTAGTATTTAATTCCCTAAGAGCTCTCATATTTAGCTAAATATGGGTCCTGGAGCCGAAGCGTAAACTTTGAAGTTTTACATTGGACACATATTTTTAGAAATCTTGCTTCTAATCACACATGTGATCCTTTTTATAGTATTGGTCATTTTAAAGATACAGAATACACAAATGTGGACTACCATCTCTTGAAAATTAAAATAGACTTAAAATGCCATATGTTGTACTCTTGGATATGCCATTCCTTTGCAGGATAACGTATGATAGAGACAAGTATGTGCTGCAGCAAAGCTACATCTACAGAGCCTTTTAAAGGTCCATTTTAGAGAGTTGCATATTTGATCTGACTGCAGTATGGGATGTACAGGGAAGCAAAATAACATGTCTGGGTGTGCAAGTATATGAAACTTATCACTGGAATGGCCTGAGTGTACACAGGCCAGATTTGAAAACACATTAGCAATATTGTACCTAAATCTGGGCCAGTACAGAGTAAGCTGGTTTTGTAGTTCACATTTTTACTAAGACCATAAAACACTCCCACAAAAAAAAAAAGAAAACAAAAGAAAATAAGAAAAAAAACCCAAACCACAATGGAACACTTGAAATAACCAATCTACTCTAGTAAATGGATATTGACATTTGTAAATTAATGTGGTTTTTTAATAATTGATTTTAAAAATTGCATTTATTCTGAGACCTCCGTTGCAGTTTCTGTCCTGATCAATTTTTACAGCTGAAATAATTCCTGAACTATAGAGTTTATAACAGGACCAGTGACAGATCCTAAACAGTAGCCCTACGATCAAGTTCTACTACAAAGCAAAGTATAAACCCCCTAGGATTATTGCATTCTCTTTTGTTTGCTTACAGTCCTATAGAAAACAAAGAAAAAAACCCCACTAAAGATAAATTCATTACTGTTGCTTTCCTCCTGCAGACCATCATAAGTTTTAGAAATGAAATTATCTTATTAATTTGATTAAGTCAAAGAAAAATCCAAGGTTCCCATGAATAATTCAGATTAACGTCATGTCTTCAAAAGTCATATGTAAAACATTGTTATACGTCAAAAGTCCCTCACAGTCTAACATACATTTAATTTTCAATAATGTTGATTTATAGTTTTATAAAGCAAAATAATAAATATAATAAATTACCCCTATATTTTGTGATCTCAGTCACTATAAAATAACTGCTGTAGTTTTACATTTGCAGTGTGAAATATTAAATACATAAATCAAAACAAGTTCATTTTTCATCTGGAGCTGGAAACTGGTTTCTGAAGTCGACAAATTCATTTTAGCTAAAATGAATGTTTTAGGAAAGAGATCTTTACTGAGTCCATAACAGTTCTAAAAGAAACAACAATTTTGCATTCTAATATCCTGCTTTTGTTGGCTTCTATGTGACAGGTGTTGAATCTTGCAAATGCAAAAGCTAGATGCAGCTCCACTTTTCTCAAAAGCATCATCTTGTTCTCCTTGCCAATATTCTCCTCACTCACTTCTCCTGGTCAAACATCATTCTTTTCATGGTACAAGTCACATTGCTGCTAGGCTGACATTCTTCTTAGCTGAAATTTTGGTAAGAGGTGTTTATATACACAAATATATATATGTACATAAGTATGGAGCTATGTAATCATCCCTAAAAATAATTGTTCACAAAGAAGAACATTAGGGAATAATAAGAACTAGTCAAGTGAGATGCACAGTTTCTAATGTGTAAAAGCAGATTCAGTTGTTTTTCCACATTTGCTGTCTCAACAGAAGATTCATTAAGAGCTAGAAATACTGTTTTGCATCCTTGATTAAAAGGAGTAAATCTAATTATAAGGAATCATTATAACATTTAAATACCTTTCAGTTCTTAGAGCACTTAAACATTCAACCACAAGAAGCTTTCAAAAGGAGTGATGATACCTGAATACTAAAGGATTTCAGGGTGCATGAGTGAATAGTCTGGGAAGAAAAATAAAGTCTACCTGAGGCTGGACATTAGATGATTTCAGAAACCGGAACCATACTATCAGCTAAATGCTCTCCTCAAGGTGTGGCTTGTAACCTGGGACAGGTCAAATTCTGGCAGCATTTTTTTGTGTGGAATCCTGCTTGTGGTCTACACACATTTTTTGTTCTTATTTGCATTTTAAGACAGTTTTATGTTTAGTAATAATACACTGAAAACACACCTCAGCAACAGTGTATTGAAGAAGCTGATCAAACAGCACCTTTTGGAGCTATGTGCTTACCTTCCCTTCCAAAGACATAATACTGAATTTTCCTTGTCCATTATATTTGAGAAGTACTTAAACAAATGCAAAGAATAATATTTAATAAAAGAAAGTCTCTGGCATGGGGCATTTAGATGTTTTAGCCTGGGTTATTTGTTGTTGTTTGGTTGTTGTTTTTTTTTTTATTTCAGACTGATTTCTTTAATTATAAGAACTAAGCAGAAAAATAATGCTTATCTAACCTGTTGTGCAGACACGTATCACACAAATGTACTAAGTTTACAAGGGGCTGTCTGATAGCTGACCACTACCATGGCCTAGCCTCCTGAATAGGCTGATTAATAACTTACTGCAGCATAACAATATACACAGAAAAGAAGTCTTTGGAACACATTTTTTAATTTTTATTTACCACTGCTAAGAAGATAGTGCTAGAAAAAAATTTGTGACTACAGAAGGAAAAAAGAAATTGCTAATGTGTTTGCTAGTTGAGGAAGCACTTTTACTGGCATTAACATCAATGTTTCTTCACAGTAACATTACTTTTGTTATTGCAGTTCACTCCTTCAGCCTTTATTTTGTAGGTGTGTTTCAACAGTTCTGCTGCTAGCTGCATTCAGATTCTCAAGTTAGTATTTCTCTTCACAATTGCAAACAGATCTTACAGGAAATTAACTTATATTTGCAGAATTTTAGTATTGGGAGAACAAGTTATTCTCTTTCAGTTTTAGTCATTTGGTGACTGAGGCAATTGGATGTCACAAACTAATTAAATTCAGACAGCCAGGAACTTCAGGAGCAGTACCTGTAATTCTCTGTGTTGATTCAGAGCCACATCTCAAAATCTTTTTGTGGCTCTCATTAAGACAAAAATCCACTCAGTTAAGTATGAATTTTACTTGCTCAAGACCTGGGGAAGAATTTCAGTTTGGTATGTTATGGTTTCAAGTCCTTCAGCCAAACCCTTGCAGTCTGAAAAGGCAATGAATCTTGATACCATCTAGTTATTTTCAGACTAGTTTGATTTGACAAGAGAGGTGGTATGAACTCTGGACAAAAACATAAAGAGCAATGCATAATATATACTGACTGAGAAGTATCTTTGTTCATAAATATTCCACCACAAAGCTATTTTCAGGGTTTTATTCTTTTGGAATGAAAGTGTTCAGTGAGTACCATGAGTACCTTGCCTGCAGAAAATACTGAATAAACAACTACAGAAAACTATGACTGAATAGAAAAAAAAGTGGCTGCTGGCTATTAACTCCAGCACATTCATCTTAAGTTAATACGAAAAGACACAGCCATTAACTTCAGTTATACAGTCTTGGAGTCTTCCTGGATTCTTCAAGGGAGTCAGTGATACTACAGTGGCTGAAAAAAGCCAAGCATTTTCTGCCAGGCAAGGTAGAGATGAAGCATGTAAATGATCCATGGATCCCGTCTCTCACTCTCTTGGGTTTCTCTGTATGCCATAAACTGTGTCCCTTGCCTGTCCTTTTCCAGTAGCCTGGCCCTAGATGAAAGATGACATTTTCCTTCCATTTTCTTTCACAATAAGAGAAAGTCTACCTCTGTTAGCCAGCAGTTACCTCATAGATGCAGAAGGAAGACAACAATTTAAGGATTAGGTAAATGCATTGACAGAGGATCCCATAGATTTCTAATACCTCTCACGTCCCTAAATAAGTTCTCTAGTAGCTTGCTTCTAAATTCCCTTGGGAGTTCTAGTTCAACTCAACCTTCATAAATAAAATCTCTCAGATCAGCAGCTGTATGAGAGGACTTTTAAAAGTACATTGAACACAGTAATTTATATGCATAGTTAAGCAACAGTCCATGTTTTGTCCACCTCTAACCATTTGCAATTTAATATTGTATGACTGCAGTGCACTATGTGATTAGAAAAGTATGTATATAATATACATATACATAGACTCATCATAAGCAACCACAAGAAGAAAAAAATATTGCAACATGCAGTCTTATCCAAGTTTTTTAGAAACTCGAAGCTCTCAAATTGTTTTTTTTTTTTTTGCTTTGCTTTGAACTGCTGTCTTCTGCCGACTTTAAACAAGCAAAGGAAAACTGAACAGCAATTCTCTTCTGCATATATAAACAGTTGTTTAGGCATCAGATCATCTCAACAATGTAATTAACTTTATCAGGTTTAAGTTACACAGAATACTTTGTTTTTAAAAATCTCTGTACTCCTGTAGCTGTCACTGAAAGTGTTTTCCTGCATATTTGCCGGTTTTTGCTTTCCAATTTAATGGATATGCCTTCATGTATTTAAAATACTGACTTCTTACCAGTCCTCATGGTTAACTTTGAATTTTTATATCCTCCTGTTGTTTTGAAAATTGTTTTCAAAGTAGAATGAAGCTGTCAAAGAAAAGACAACAGTAAGTACACATTAAAAAATGAGTATCTGCCAAGGTTACAAAACTCTCAGTCAAACCTAGCTTCTATCAAGCCCAAGAGGTGATGCTTTACAAATAGGTGAGGTGGGGAGCACATGTAAAGATCTTAGAGAAAATAGGAAAACTAACATGTTGAGGCTTTGGAACATGCAGAATTGCCGTAGGATTTTTTTCTGCTGCAACATGTCTATGTTGAAGTACTTATAGTGAGAGAAAGACTAATGGATGATATAGGAAAGAAAAGTTATGATAAACTGAAAGCGAGGAATTGAACAAAGATAAGGGTAGTGGGTTAAGAGCAGCATATAAGGAGTGGTAAATCAGGAACTCATCACTTGTCTACAGGCAGAGAAAACTGAAGCTGACTACAGAATAAGTTCACCAGAGGAGAAATCCTAATAAAGCAGCTCCAGAACGTGTACCGTCTCCCAGGGCAGGCTGCCAACCCCAGCTCTCTGAAAGCTTTAACCCACCATGCAGAGAGTATTCTGTGTTTCTCACAATGTCTGTATCTTGTTAGGCATGCTGGTCATAAAGCTAATAACTTTGTTTAAACTGGCAGAGATCAGGCTGGTGTGGTTTACAGAAAGGCAGGTGCAACTCAGATGTAAGGAAGAAGGAGTTATTGCATCATGTGGAATGGTGCCATATGCCTTGACAAGTGGCTTTGATGGACAGTGACCAAAACCTATTTACTGTCATGCACATATATTTTATATATGGGAGTAAGAGAGAGACAGAGAGAACACCAAGAAATCCATTACTAGTATAAAAATAACCAAGGAAGAAAATCCTATAGCTGTGAATTATGCTCTGTACAGGAATTACCAACATCCAAGTGCACTGTTTTTACTTTAAGAAGTATGGTCTGTACAATGCCCTCAACAAAATGCTTTGCCATACTGACCACCTTCAGTCTTAGTATAAAGCTTTTTAATATAATAATGTCCTTATCTCAGCCACTGGATGAGTTAAAAATAATGGGCCTAAATGTGAAGACCAAGGCTCCAGAAGGAGTACCAACTGAGGTTATTTGAATGGGCTCCAAGGCCCTGACTCAGTCGCCATCTCTTAGGTGTCTGGTGCCACGTCAAATGTGATGCTGTATACCACTCAGCCTCCATCTGTGTCACCAGAAGGCTGCAGGACTCCTCATGTGTTGTACCTATCACTTCAGGCAGATGCGTTAGATACTTTAGGGCATCTAAATACCTGTGCTTACACAACACAATCAACCCCCAAATTTTCAATTTCATTCACCTGAGTTCAATTTGGCTCCAAGACAAAGTACACACAGCTAAATGTGAGTACGCACAGCTATGCAGAAGCCTCACTGTCCAAAATCCCATTATAGTCAATGACACTCTGGTCAGAAGAGTCTAGAAAACCACACACACACAAACACACTTTAAAGTAGGCACCTACATCAAGTATACTGTAGAAAAGCTACCACAGATACCTAATTTCAGATATTTTAATCTGGATGTTAATCCCAATCCAAAGAAAAGGATGCAAAGACAGTAGAAGCTAATGGACAGGAACCCAGTCAGAAACATGTGAAACTATCATTTAAGAATTCAGAGCAGAGAACAGAAACAGTGTATCCAAGACCAAATGAATAATTTTCAACTCAAAAATCGTTAGTGTTCACAGTTACTGAAGTAAACAGAACAAACCATGTGCCACTGCAGAACGAGAGAACAGAAGAACAAAAAGCATAATCTGATATAGGCCAAGTTCTCACCATGTTTCTCAACCTTTTCCAGTTTGTGAACTTCCATGGTTTTGCATCGTAAGGTTATCAGCTGCTTTGGTCTGCCTATAGATGGATTCACACACTAACTATATAGGATATGTAACAGTATCCTTTCCTAATCATGGTATGACACAAACCATTTTGTTAACTACGAATAATCTGGCTGCCAAATAACGCTAACACCTATTTAAACAGAAACCTAAAACCTTAATAAGGTGCAATACTTTAAGTATTAAAAAACTAGATCTAAAGGGCTGTGAAGATTTCAAATGAGCAAGCGAGCATCACACTGGTCTAGGCAACACAATGAATCATTGTGAATCACCTGGCAGAAACTGCAACTCAACTTCAAAGCAAAAATTAGTGGCTTGGACCTCTGGGTGGAGGGAGCCATAAAATACTGACATCAGCTTTTGTATTGTAGCAAGCTCATTATAGAAAGCTAACCCTGCCCAGTATCTTGTATTACTAATCTAGGGACTCTTCTTGCAACTCACCTTCTTTTCCTATGCTCTCTTTCAATGTAAATGCAAATGCAACAGGTAATACCACTACAGTAAGTGAAGACAGTTTCTCACTCTGCAACAGTATTTCCCTTTTTTATTTCCTTTGCTCTCTGCAACAGCTTTGTGAAAATTCCGGTTTTCAGGCACAGCACTCCCAGAGGACGCTTCCAAAGGCATTCTCATTTGCCCAGACTTCTTTAGGGTATTCCTCCCTTTCCTGCTCTGTTCAGTCCTCTCATCATTTTAAATTGTGAGCAACTAAACTGAGTTCCATAGAGTTGCTGAGTTTGAGTCTGTGAGAAGTGGGCATTTCGTGGAAAGCTGCAGGGTGCATCCACTTTCCCTGCGCCCTGCTCTTCTACTTGCTCTGCAAGAACAGATGCAGAACAAGCTTTTGTTCCCTTAACTATGTCTTTTTGGAGACCCAGTACTGAAACAAGGCTAAAACCGTACCATACCACTCAGAAGCAACACAACTAATTTTTAAAATTATTCTCCAAGTATCAGATAGCCAAATTTTTGTCACAAACAGGCCTTTTCCAGAACTCTGGTACGTGTAGGATGAATGCTAGGGATGGTTTTAACCAATTTACACTGTCAGAACAACGTATTCAAGCATTCAGTATAGATAAGAATCAGGCCCAGGATCCCTCAGTCTTGTATAACTCAGCTATGGATATGTCTGCACGCACTAAGACTTAACTGAGAGTCAGACTGGACTCAGAAGATACCATCCCACTTAAAGAGAACTAATTAAAAAATGGAATGCAAAATAAATCAGCTAACTCATCTTAAAAGGCAGAGAAGCACAACCCACGCAGGACAAGCAGCCAAACTACTGCCATCCTCCTTCCAGGGGATAAAAGAGGACATCTGTAAAAAAGTCCTCCCTTCAGTTTCTCCAGAGTAGCACGCGCGGGAGTTGAGGAGGCATTAATCACATTCCACCCTTTGTATCTGAGGAAAAACTACTCGGGGTGGCTGCGGGGAGGGAATAATACGACTGAGAAAAAACACCTACCTTTGGGATCACATTTCATGATGAAATATAACCACCTCTTTGTTGGAGAGGTTCTGAATCCCTGTGTCTGTATAAGTGGGCAGTTAGCTGTGTTTCTCTGTTTTACAGAGGGAAATATTTCCATCAAATCTCTCTGTTTCAGGATACCTTCCAGCAATGGAGGGGGAAATATGTACAGACTTCGTGCAGCCTGAGTATACTCTTAAGCTGTCCTTTCAGACAGTATGTAAGTTCAGAGCTTTGATGGTCAGCACTGGTGCCACCATCCAATTACTGCCTGTATTATTAGGGCCCTCAGAGTGTGGGTGCTCTGTAATAATTTTGTTTGATTATGATTAATGTTCTTCACTTTCTAGCTCAAGCTGTTTTCTTGTGTTGTTTTGCACAAACAGCTGACACCTCAGTGTTGACTAAACTTCCCATAGTAGGTGAAGTGATTTGTGCATATATATTATGTCTCTAAAAACACTTTGGGATCCTACAAGATAAAAGACACATTCAGAAATGCAAAACATAATTATTATTAGTAAATTGGATGTTGGAGACACAAAAGCCAAATTCAGAAGCATGAACATTTAGTTTGTATCTGAAAATAGGAGATATATACCATAGTGCTCATGAAATTCTTCAAGCTGATTTTAATAACAGTCATTATGTTAAAAAATGAAACTTCTTCTTGTGTCAGAGATGAACGGGGAAGAAACAAAGAAAGAGAAGTAACTCCTGCAGCACCTTTGTGCCCTTCCAGAATTGCTGTTCATCATTCTTCCTTTCAGCAGTTCCCTTGCTCTTTTTGTAAGCAGCTCCCTTTGCTCCTTTGCAAAAGGTACCACTGTCTAATGAAACAATTAAGGCCTGACAGTTTAAATATGCTATTCTGTTCTTTTCAGGCATAAGTGCCAGCCATCAAGACAAACTATACCCACTGCTTCACTATCAGCAGAGTCATTGTTATCCCAGATAGAGTGCCATAAAAATAAAAGCCATTCTGGATGTGCAGCTTCATCAAGTCAGGTCATGTCAGCCCTGCAGGGTAGACAGCACTGTACTAATTTTATTGCTCTATTTTTAAACATGACCTCCTTAGATCTTTTAGTGTGTCCCACATAACAATGCAGAATTGACACATTGTATTCAAGTTCTTACTCCCAACTACCCCCAATTTCTGAATATCCGAAGTCAGTGTGTTTGTGGTCCAAAACAATGATAAAGTGGTCATAGTAGGCTTAATGTCACCTGTTGTCCGTTGCCTGGTTGTTCAGGGGTCATAAGATCAAATCACAATTAGTATCTGCAAGATTGATCAGTGTTAACAATTTAGTGCCCCAGACACCATATTTTGCAGAGGGGTCCACCCATAAAAGCTGAACTGAATTTTACAAGCACACAAACAGAGCAGTGGGAGGGTTTCATCCTGAATGACCTCAGATAAATTAATGGCTAGAAGTCACCCTGAGTATGACCATCTCTCAGAGAGCAAATAAAAACCCTCGTGTCTTTTTGGTACCTGTGATGAACTTGATCCCCAATAGCTATCTTCCCACAACACTGAGGTCAGCCAAGCTATCTAAGAATTATAAAGCTAGCACAAGAAAGAGAAATAGAAGAATTGACTATATTTTGCAAGGCAAATTGAGGGAACTCCATTGGTGCATAGATTTACACCAGGCTATAGCTCTTAGATTACCTTTCATATTTGATTTTTTTACAGTGCTTGACACCAGGTAGGTACATTTGTTGTAGGGCAACCTTTTAAAACAAAGAGTTGAACAGGAAAGTACTTTTCCTTCCCTTGCACCTACTCCTTACAGCAATAAAAATAAAAAGCTGCTATCAGCCAACCCCCAAACTTTTAAATAATCCTACCCCCCAAACCTGCAGATTGGGAACTAGCTTTTAGCCCAGTTGACTAGAAACATGAAGCAGTTTCAAGGCAAATGGAAGATGCTGCAGTTAGCGCATAGTGGTAGTTTTAGAACATTACAAGAATCCATTCAGTGTTCAGCATATGCACAATAAAAAAATTACACAATCATATGTGAGAAGAAGGTGAAGAAGAGGAAATGGGCTATTTTCGGCAGTTTGGCTTATCCAAATATCCTTAGACACACAAACTGTAATTTTTAGCACAAGCAATGTCATATTCTCAAGGGTCAGACAGACATGTCTTTTAGGAGCTGTAGGCCGAGTCTGTGGACAGCAGACCACTTTCAGTACTCTGTCACAGTATGCCCTGAAATAGCCATACTCTTTCCTTGCAATGTTGGCTGGTGTATTTGGCTTACGGGGCAAGGTTTTGGTAGCGGAGGTGGGGAGGCCTATAGGGGTGGCTTCTGTGAGAAGATGCCAGAAGATTCCCCATGTCTGATGGAGCCAGTGCTAGCCAGCTCCAAGACAGACCCACCGCTGTCCAAGGCCCAGCCCATCAGTGACGGTGGTAGCACCTCTGTCATAACACATTTAAGAAGGGGAAAAACAGCAGCTGGGAGAGAGGAGCTAGACCATGTGAGAGCAACAGCCCTGCAGCCCCCCAGGCCAGCACCACAGGAGGGGCAGGGGGGGCTCCAGGGGCCAGAGCAGAGATTCCCCCCAGCCCGTGGTGAAGCCCACGGTGAGGCAGGCTGTGCCCTCAGCCCGTGGAGGCACACGGTGGGGCAGATACCCACCTGCAGCCCATGGAGGCACACGGTGGGACAGGTACCACCTGCAGCCCATGGAGGCACACGGTGGGGCAGGTACCCACCTGCAGCCCATGGAGGTCCATGGTGGGGCAGGCTGTGCCCTCAGCCCATGGAGGCACACGGTGGGGCAGGTACCCACCTGCAGCCCATGGAGGCACACGGTGGGACAGGTACCACCTGCAGCCCATGGAGGCACACGGTGGGGCAGGTACCCACCTGCAGCCCATGGAGGCACACGGTGGGGCAGGTACCCACCTGCAGCCCATGGAGGCACACCGTGGGGCAGGTACCCACCTGCAGCCCATGGAGGCACACCGTGGGGCAGGTACCCACCTGCAGCCCGTGGAGGCACACGGTGGGGCAGGTACCCACCTGCAGCCCGTGGAGGCACACGGTGGGGCAGGTACCCACCTGCAGCCCGTGGAGGCACACGGTGGGGCAGGTACCCACCTGCAGCCCATGGAGGCACACGGTGGGGCAGGTACCCACCTGCAGCCCATGGAGGCACACGGTGGGGCAGGTACCCACCTGCAGCCCATGGAGGCACACGGTGGGGCAGGTACCCACCTGCAGCCCATGGAGGCACACCGTGGGGCAGGCTGTGCCCCTCAGCCCATGGAGGCACATGGTGGGGCAGGTACCACCTGCAGCCAGTGCTGTACTCCACGCCAAAGCAGGGGGATGCCCGAAGGAGGCTGTGACCTGTGGGCAGCCCACGCTGGAGCAGCTCCTGCCAGGGCCTGTGGCCTCATGGAAATCAGAGCCCATGCTGGAGCAGGTTTGCTGGCAGGGCCTGTGTCCCCATGGGGGACCCACGCTGGAGCTGCCTGTTCCTGAAGGACTGCGCCCCATGGAAGGGACCCATGCAAGAGCAGTGTGTGAAGAACTGTATCCAGGGGAAGGAACCATGTTTGTGGAGGACTGTCTCCTGTGGGAGGGACCTGGAGCAGGGGAAGAGTGTGAGGAGGAAGGAGTGGCAGAGACAATGTGTGATGAACTGACCGTAACCCCATTTCCCAGTGCCCTGTGCTGCTTGCAGGGAGGAAGCAGAGAAACTGGAAGTGAAGTTAAACCCAGGAAGAAGGGAGGAGTTGAAAGAAGGTGTTTTAATATTTGGTTTTGTTTCTCATTACCCTGGTCTGATCTGATTGGTAACAAATTAAATTAATTTCCCCAAGTTGAGTCTGTTTTGCCCATGATGGTAACCAGTGAGTGATCTCTCTGTCCTCATCTCAACCCACAAACCTTTGGTTATTTTTTCTCTCCCTTACTCAGTTGAGGAGGGAGAGTGATAGAGTGGCTTGGTGGGCACCTGGCATTCACCCAAGGTCGACCCACCACAGCTGGTAATATCATCACAAGGAAGTTTTGCACAAGATAACAAGATCATAGGAGACACCAGGTTCTTAGAAAGATATGGTGCCAGCTGCACTGTATTCTGTTGGCTAATCCCCAGCTGGGCTTTTGCAAACTTGGCAGTGTGCTGTGTAGTTTGGGGGGTTTTCTCATTTTGCCCAATTATCTCGTGGTATGTAAGGGTCTGGAGCTTGCTTTGTTTTGTTTCTTTCATTTGTCTGGCGTTCAGCCAGGAAGGCAAGAAGGACATTGGCCTGATAGTTGAATTGCACATTAGAAATTACTTCATGTCTCTCCCCACATATCTCATTAGCTAAGGAAATACTGAAACAGGACTTAGAGGTGACTATCATCTCCTCCTCTGCCTGACTACTTCCACAAAAACATATATACCTTAGTACATGTAAATGATCATCTAACACAGCAGGATGATGACCTGCAAGCAAGCTTACTCATCTGCTTTACAAAGGGTTTTCTGCGAGAAGAAAAGTGGCTTATTCCAAGAACAGCGGACTGTAGAGAACAAAGAGCATGTCTCCATACAAATACAACGTTGTGAAAAAACATCAAAGATAACTGTGAACAGGACAGTTTTAGGCACTAGTATGTCTGTTTTAACACAGCAGCCTGTCTGACACACTTGTCTGCTTGGCTCCCAAGATGCTGGGAAGGCTTGCTCAGCTGATTATTTTATTATTATTTTTTTTTTTTGGTACCCTAGCACAGCTATGCTGTTGCCATTACTCCAGTCAGCCAGATGTTACAGAACCCAGTATCATATCACATAAATATATCCAAGGGATCAGTGTTAACTGGTCACATACTGAAATTCAAACCCAACAAGATAGGTATATCCTACCTATATATCTCAGTTGTTCTGTCCACTTTTATTTTGCATTTTCTGTCTGCCTGTTGAATGATGAAGGTGACGGTGAACAGTGAAGAATGAGAGACCCAGGGTCTTCTGTGTTTATCAGACACAGCCTGAAAGACTTGCCTTCTAAATGTTTCTCTCTATAGGAAGCAACCCTCATGTGTAGTTTTGCCATTGGCCAGATAAACCTGCCAGCTTCACACCTGTGCCACTAAAATTTGCTCAACTTTACTTCTCAGAAAAATGGAGAAGACACACACCAAAAACTTCTCAGAAACATTTTCACAGCTTCTCCTTTAACACATTTTGTAGGCAGACAGAACGCTGAAGAAGAGCAAGCTATGGACATGCTAATAAACATATTTGTTTGAAACATCTATGAAAAGCTGGGCTCATGGCGAACACATGAACAGCAAAAGTTTCACACAAATCAAACCGATCAAAAATTATATTCATGTCTCTTATCAACATATGCTTATGCTTCATGGCCTGACAGGCTGAGATGTCTCCTCAGTACAGCTTTTGTTGTTTGAAGCCTCCACACATGGCCTGTGAGAATTTTGTTCTGGCAATTTTGGTCTAGCCGTCTTTGCTGATGTAAGCTTCAAAACTGTTGCAAAGTGGCAATTCTACTGGAAAGCAAAGACCTATCTGTGCTGAGTTTAAATCCCTCCAAAATAACAAAGGCAGTGAAATGACCTTTTCTTCGGTTTGCTCTGTTGCAGCAGTGTGTTCCTGTAGTGATTTTCAGGCCTTGTAGCTGACTATTTCTGCAGGACATCGCCATTCAGTGCCGCCTTTTGTTTCTGGATGAATATGTAAAAATAAAAGTGTCGTGCTATTTCAAACTATTAGTCACTCCAAAAGGTTCACTTTGTTTAGTTAAGAGGCGAAAAGCAAGAGACGGTGAGGCTAAGTCTTGGAGACTGTAATTATCATATCAAACAGTGCTCCAAACTTGCGACAACCCAATGTCTCTTCATCTGGCTTGTGCTTTTGAAACAAACAGTGCATGACTTACACTCGGTTTTCATACACATCATAAACTTGAGCCAAAAGAAAAAATAAAAAGAAAACACTGGATTGTTTTGACATGGCTATAAATACAGACAATGAGTTATAACAGTACAATACGTTATGCAAATTACAGCTAATTTTAAAATAGGCCAATGACTGCTTACAGAGTGAGTGAAGAATTATATAGCATTGTTCAAACTCTCGGATCATTTTTTACCCCTTTGAACCATTCCTATTACTCCAAGTTTTAACAGCCATTCAAACGGGATTTATATTGCCACATAAAACCAGAAGTGGGTAGATCAGTAAAGCACTCCGAATTACAGAGTTTTTCTTATTTGCTTCAGGTGGGTGGCTAGTGACTGCTTCTCCTTGTGCACATGGAGCTTCTGGTGTCTGCTTCTTTCTGTGACAGTAGACAGAGAGATTTACAAAGATGCCATTCGGCAGAATATTTTACAGAGATTTGTTTCAAGATGAGTGTTTCTTGAGTGTGAGGCATCACAAGTGGCTTTAGCCTCCCAGCTGTGTTTTTCAGCAGATGGGGCTGGCAAAAGCTGCATGTGATGTGACAGCACAGAATTGAGTTTGAAACAAGACTTAAAAGAAAAGGTTTGAAGAAGAAAACAAGGTCACTATCCATCTGATGGAAATCACATTTGTGTAAACAAATTCAGTGAGAGGTCAATGAATTCTGATCAAGAAAAAAACCCAGATCTTTGGTCTGGCAAGAGACAGTGCCTAGGAGCCATTTAAAGAGACCACACTACTTGTCACCATCTTTTTCTAGCTGTGTAACTTACTCCATGTAACCTATATCTTAGGAGGGCCTCCCGATTTGGGGAATCTTTACCCACTGCACAAAATGCTCCATCCTTCCTGTCACCCTAACAAAAGCCTGGCCAAGGCAGAGTTGATTGCTATATATAAAGAGTTTCAAAGAAGCAGGGTTGAGTGGGGTGAGGGGAGAGAGCAGAAAAATTGCATCTTAAAAAGCTTTTTGGGAACTGGCCAGGGAGCAATGCCAACGCTGATCTGAAAGCTGAAGTATCTTTGTCTTAGGGGGCTTTCCTGACTCCGTGTTTCTGTGTGGAGTGCCAGATGGGGTTCATAAGGGAAAATCTAAGGCTGTGTTGAACTGGAAACGCAGCAGTGCCCAGAGTGCCTGTTGCCTCTGTCCTCACCCTGCCAGCATGTCCCCAGTGGACCCACGGCCCATTGCATTTAACACTTTTGGGCAAAATGGACCTCTGTTTCCTATGTTTAACAGCCAGGCTCAGCACAGACTGGCAATTGGTTTACAATGTTCCTTAGGGCCTGGAGCACTCTTGGCCATGAACATGTAGTTTGTCATAGTCATGGTCACCTTCCTCTGTTAAAAACAGTACATCATGTGAATTTTTGCCTGTGCAGTCTTTTCAGCCACAGGTATGTACCCACACCTAGCACTCTGCCCAAACATGTTTGTCACAGTATCTCTCCTGGCCACCTGTCCTACAGTACTAGGTAATGAAGGGAATGCTTTCAGGTTCATTTACTAAGAAATGACTGGTTGCTCTGATTGGGCAAAAGGGAGAGTGTGCAGTGGCTCACAAGGAAAAGCCAAAGCATTTCCTTAGCTTTATGGTAGTTTCCCACCGATTCTTACTCCCAGTCTATTCAGCAGCTGTGTTTCAAAAGATTCAACTTCTGTACTTAGGTATTAATTTTCATTCCTAATGGTGGAGGTAATAATTTCCAGCAAATAAGTAGAGAGGCAAATTACACAGCTGAATACATACAGCGCAGCGGTGTGTGAGTATATTGGTAGCTGCGCTAGAACAACTGTCTACAAGACACATTTTGTGTGGTAATATGGTGTTTAAATTCTGTTCCTTTCCTCATGCCCTACAGACAGAATTGCTATTAGATATGCTACCTTCTCTTCTAATTTAGTTGGAGATAGACCAGAAATTAAAAGCCAGAGATCACAGCACAGCACCAGGTGCCCGGTTCATAAAGTTCCTCTCTGTTTATTGCTAGATTTCAAACACTTGCATTGTTTCTCACTTGTCCTTTTCAACTAACAGTGGATACTCTGAGGTTATATGAGACATGATGGTTAACAGGCTTGGCATCACTCACCCTGTACATACAATAAGCAGTTTATTGTGTGGATGTAAACAGCTCCCAAATCTGGCGTGTTAGTTTCTTGCTTAATTTTTCCAAATGGAAGCTACTTGCCCAGTGAGTCACTCTGTGTTTTCCCCCTCCTTCAGAAGATTCTTCTCGGGAGTCCCCACACCCTGCCGCTCTACCACAAGAATGGCTTTCTTTTTTTATTTCTCTGTAGGATGCTCAATTAGGACATTCTTTTGATTCATTTTTTTAATCCCCCAAACTGCATTGCTATACTGTGTGTATTTTGCTTTTCCATTTCTGAAAACATCGTGGTTTTCAGTTCCTGAATCCCAGATTTAGTGTCTGGGATATATATTCTGAGGGCTTGTCCTGGGTTACGTCTTCTCCCTGCTCCTGGAGATACAACAGAAGCTTCACACGGCAGAGGTGTGTGTTTTCATTTTTGTCTTTTCCACAGCAGTTTCTCCAGACTTCACTATTTATTCAGGAGGGAAAGAACAAAATGCAAAGTTCTTTTAATGTACTCAGTCTCCTGAAACACAACCAGCTAGCAAGCTGCATTAAATCTCAAAATAGAAGAGTTTTATTATTCTTCAGTGAATTAAACCACACATTTAAGACAGTTTGTTGTCTGAGACTGCTAAAACTAGGGTAGTGGCTGTAATCTTCAATTTACTCCTTGGTGATTTTCTTGTTTTAATTATGTTTGAAACAAAGTAAAAAGCTTTTGTGGTGGCTACTGGGACACGTTTTCACTGAAAGGATGCAAAAAGAACAAACAGTTGAAAAGAACGGTGACATCCAGATAATAACACCAGGGATAACTTGTTCCATAATACTGGTGTGTGTCAACACAGAAAAGGAACTGCCTGTTTCGTAGTGAGCTTATAGACCCTTGATGAAAGTTTTAAAAACAGTTTAAAAATAGTTTAGCTGTTAAAAATCTGAAAGAATTTTTCTTCTCTTCACTTTGACAGTGTTAGATATAACACCAAATAAACTTCCATATGGAGAATATGGCAAGAAAGTAACATAAAATCTATGTTGATTTATTTTAGTCTGCACTGAAGATCAAAAGTCTTCTTCTATTTCCCTGAATGTCCATTCAAGCAAATTAAATAAATCTTTTTAAAAGCACTCAGCTGTGCCTTCTTTCAAGTCACTGTTTTGTTTTAAATTTTATTTCCTTTTCTTTTTTTCTTTTTTTTTCTTTTTTTTTTACAAAAAGCAGTTTTAACATAATAAATAATTCCTTTATTTTGCCTAAAATGCATGTGATATCATCTGTCTCTCTGAGTCACACAGACCCCGGAGCCTAGCCCTCTGCAGCTTTTCCAGTCCAGCTCTTACTTAAGCATCTTTTGGCTCCTACTTTGAGAGCAAGGCTGCTGGCAGTGGCCCAGTTGGAGGCCTGATCCGTGTATATTGAGTATATATCCATATATACTCAAGATGTATAGTTAGCTGTGGCAGGCAACTTCACGATGAGCAATGGAGCACAGCCCTGAACATCAGCCCTGAAGGACAGGTTTGGCCAAAAGTCAAGATTCAGGCAAATGGTTTTTGGTATCTCCAAGTGGAAAAAATATGGAATGGATGGCAGTTACCCAGGATCAAACCAACCCTTGAACAGAGCATTTTTGCTGGGAGAGGGGCAGCAGGGATGGCAGCAAAGCAGTCTGACAACAGGACAGTGCTGAACAGCTGCCTAAGTGAGAAAGGGTGAGCACACAGGTCTTTTAAGAGGGTGTTTTTGTTTCTTTGACAATACTTGTCTACATGTGAATAGCCCGGCACTTGCTCCCACAGGTCCAGCACACCTAGGTGTAGTAAACACGTAATAAACCTTTGCTCTAAAAAATGCTCAGCATTCCCTCCAAGCATGCCATTATCTGACCTTACAGCATCTCACTTTGACACTAATCAGGCTTGTAATAATTGTGGCTGTAGACAAGTACAAAGAGGGTTGTGGTCTTCAGAACCTTGCAGCTTCTCCTTGCAGCTTCCCTGTATCTCACCAAAGAGGAGACCTTAAAGCAAGCCCCCTTCAGCATCATTCAGCTGTAGCAAGGAGGAGCAGGGATTGCCCTTTCCTGCCTCAGCTCATGAAAACTGTGCTGCTTTGGCTTACAGCCCCCAAACCTCTGAATCTTGTAAATACTTGTCAGTCAGTTGCTCCTGAAAAGACAAAGCTTCAGATTCAAATGCAAACACTGCTGAAGAGTATCTGAAATAAAAATCATGTTCAAAAGTTGAAGGTCCTCTCTCAGAAAAGTGCTGAGCTTTCTCAAATGAAGCCTGTAAGAGGTAGCCATAGCAAAAAGCATAGATAAAGCACCTGCTTTCTGCAAAGCTGTCTGGAAGATCTGCATGTCTCATCAGACTAATTTTGGTGCTGGAGGACGAGGAAGGGGAGGGAGGCATGCACTGCCTGGTGATCTCAATGGAGTCTCCTCATGGAGAGGGTGCTTATATTAACCACTTCACTATTTTGTGCCAATCTCGTTATCTGTTCCTATTAAAACCTTTATTATTCATGAATGCAAAAATCCCATCATTAAAACAGCATAAATATTCATACTATGTGCATTTCATTTAGCCACTTGGCAAAACTTCTCTGGTGTACAAGAGTTTTCAGGAAATCTGGTTAATGAGACCAGAGCACAGGAAGTGTGCATGGGTTTTCCTTTCTTTTTACCTGCAAATAAATGCAGAACAGCTAATTATATAAACAGCAACAAAAGGGGCCGTATTCTCTCAGAAGGATGATATGCATTTGTTTTGGCTTCTGTGTCAAGGGAAACACAAGGCCTTTTGTAATGCAAGTATGTGCAGGAACCAGGATATTGTAAAACTAATGTACAAAGCCTGATAAGCATCACTGCATGGGTTTGTCAGGTTTTGCCTCACATTTAACATCTAACCATTAACATCATGCATGATCCATGCTTTTGTTAATCCTTTTTAAGGCAGAGCAGTCTTTGTTCTTTTTGTAGTCATCCTAAAACCAAAAAAAGTTACTCCCAAAACCAAGTTTAAAAGCCACCATTATTCACTACGCAGAGTACTCAGCAATGAGGGGAGACCTTTCAAAATGGCCCGATTCTTTAAAATCCTGACCTAACAGCTCCACATGCAACAGTTCCTGATACAGCCTCGAGGGGCCTTTCAGACTGCAAGATTTCAAGTTTTTCCTGTTTTAGAATGGCAAGGTGAGGTGTATGTTTTTAAATGCTAGTGGGTTTTCAAAACTGATATTGGCCTGACTGAATGAAAATCTTTTCCTGACTTTGACAAGTACAGCACTTTACCAGAGAACTACTTCTAGAGAATACAATCTGGCACAATGCAGATTTTCTGTATAATGTTTTTATGAATATCAACAAGTACGCAGGACTTTTACTTGTGGACAGTTTACACCAGTAGCCATTTCCTTGGTTCAAATTCTGCTGTATACTTCCCACTGCTGCTTCGCCATCTGTGACTGAATGAGCTCTCTCTTTCTTCCCTACCCTTTCTCCAACCCCATTGTAGAAAGCAGAAGCACTGGGATACACGCAGTGCTATGTAATGCACAGCATGCCAAGTTTCCACTGAAGCATTCACACCCAGCCAAGGGCCTGATTCTTCTAACCCTTCTCAGGCAAGGACAGTTGCTGCAGGACAACAGCTTGCCATATGCAATATGTAGCACTCCATTTATTCCCAACACCCAAGTACAGAACTTCGGTATCACATCAGGGTTGTGACTTTAGGCCTAAAGATGCTTTGCTTTCATCACATTCAATTTCTAGATTTCTTATTCCTTTGTTTTGCAAGAGGTAGTGACAGTGAGGAAAGAATAATAAAAAAAACCAACACCACCTCAACAAACAAACCAAAGAAGCCTCCTAAACTTCTTGGACTAGGTAGTCAGTGATTAGTTGAACCTTTAGTCAAGATACAGCAAGTTACGGTACATGAGAACAAAAGGCACAATTGATTCTCAGCAGTAGCAGGAACAGAGGGATGCTTATACCTACAGCATCCTATCGATTTACTTGACCTTTTACAAGTATCAGCCAGACAAAAACTTCAGTTTTGCCAAAAGCAGTTTTGTCTGTGGCTAAAGAAATGTGTTTAAATGTTAAAATTAGTACTGGAAAATATAAATTGCTAAGTGGGCAAGTGTTTCGCACACAGCAGCACTTAGAGCATGCTTTGAACATAAGAACTGAAAGACAGCTGTGTGGAAGAATGCATTTAAGCTTGTATATACAGAAAAAGGTACAGGTACCTTTCTTCCTTTCTTTCTTTACTTCAGAGATACATTAAAAGGTGGATAAAGATCTAGAAATCCCTCTGTACTCCTGATCTTGAATGAAGTGTACGCTTTTGTAAAATTCTAGGCAAAACAGAAAATTCTTTCTCTCAGAGCAGACATCTAGCTTGCCACCCTTCAATTTCTCGTATTTATATTCCATCTTGTGTAATCAAATTACATGAAAACTTGCCTGAAGAACTATCATAGGAAAAATGAGTGTTTCAAGATGTGCTGGTGGCTACAAGAGTTATCTTGTGGTTTGAATTCTTCCAAATTGAATATGACTGACAGTATCAGTCAGCTAACAGATTTATATAGGAGGAGGGAACCAACAAAAAACCCGCTTAGCTCTTCAACTTTTTTTTGCAGTGTCACTTCCATTTTGAATTTTCTTTAAAGGATATTTTTGCATCTAACAAATATTTTGTTTTAAAAGCCTCTCTGTGCTCTAGAAGAAAATTCTAACAAAAGTTTAAAATTGGTAATACTTCAGTTAACTCTGATTTGTAGCAGAAAATCAAAATTGTGCTGAAAGCAAACATAAATAGCCATCTTTTACAAGAGCTGTCTGTACTGCAGCATTTACAGTGAAGACTGAGTCTTGATCTGGGCTCTCAGGCATACACCTGTAATATCAAGTTAAATCCTGTTTTAAACTTCCTAGTAAGGGCAAATGCTAACAAAACTAAGAGTTATAAGGAAGGAGGTACTTTTCAATCCTGTGCTGTTGAAGCTTGTAAATTTTTTGACCATCCCATTTGACTACCACATCTCTAACCTATATAAATCAAAGCAGGATATTTTCTGGACATGGCTATTATGTTAAGACATACCAAACATGTGTCACTTATAACCCTGCCCTGCTGTAACATCACAGCTCGAGAGCAAAAAAGTCTGGTGCATCAATTCTTTCTATCAAATACTACACACACTTCTCCTCTTACCAAGCTGTCACTTCTTATTTGTAAGGAAGGTTAGAATAAGTTATAATTAGTACTTGCTGCCCTGTCAACTAATTAAATTAATAAAAAGCTTTCAGTGAGCTTAATGCTAACATGGTGTAATTACAGCTGAGTTTTGAATGCATGGTGTATGTATTATAGGTTTTGGTATGTGCCCCCCACCTTCAATGACCTAAATTCTCAGGTTAAACCTATCACATGATCAGCGAGCTGGCACTGCCAAAGACAACCATTTCAGATCTAAATACAAGTCAACCCCAATCCAGTCCCGTGCAATTTTAGAGGCACTACATCAGCCTCTGGGGGCAGGGGTGGAAGGACGGGGGAGGAGAAACAGCCAGCCAGTTGCTCACTTCCCTATCCTTCTCCTTCCCTTCAGGAGGCACCCTTGCTCGAACTATCCCATCTGCTCTCTGACCTTTTCCTCCATTTGTAAAGAAAAACATGGCTGCGATTTCAAAGCCACTTCCAACCCCGTCTCTTTTGTCAGTCTGAGGGGCACCGTGTGCAAGTGTCCTGTTTGCACACCTCTGTGCCTGGCTCTGTTTGTCAAGAAGCAAAAGTTACAGCTGTACAACCACCTGTTACCCAGGGGAGTAATAAAGTCTGCTCAGGAGGCCCAGAGAAGGGCAAAAGTGATGGTAGAAAACATGTAATGCTCCAGCACTTGGTTGATGTAATTCCTTACTCTCTTAAGTATTTGAAAGAGCTATGAACACATTAAATAAAAGTGAAGAGCAGAGCAGCCAGGCTTTATATCAGCCAGGTCACGGCAGTTACAGCTCTAGACAGTCAGTTGTTATGCCCACTGCATTCTTCACACTCCCAATCATCCTCCTCACTGCTTGCCCCACCTCTGGAAACATTCAAGGTCAGGTTGGACAGGGCTCTGAGCAACCTCATCTAGCTGGAGATGTCCCTGCTCATTGCAGGGGGTTGGACTAGATGACCTTTAAAGGTCCCTTCCAACCCAAACCATTCTATGACTCTATGTAAGGTAGGTACAAATAGCTCCCAAAATAAAGACGTAATTAATTGAAGAAAAATGTAGCCTAAAAGAACCAATTAAAATGATGAAAATCTTTAATTTTATTTAGGTATAATTGTACGGACACGTGTATATACAAATACAGATCTTACGGGGCAGGGATTTGGGGTGGTTTTTGTTTTTTTGTGTGTGTGGGGTTTTGTTCTTTTAAACATTTTCTTTTAAGTTCATATAATGTAAGCATTTCAAAAACAGCACTCAATGAGTAAGTGCAAAGAAACTGCAAAGCAGGGCAGTACAAGCACAGGACCACACTGAGCTGGACTTTCATACCCAGATGCATACACAATGAGTGTCTTCAATGGGGTGTCAAGAGTAAGCATGGAAAGCGGATTTCGCAGACTCATGGGTAACCTCCAACATGCCAGCATCTATTAAACTGTACAGACAATGGCAGCAAGCCTATTGTAGGGAGATTTGTCTCACATCCGAGAAGCTCGAGGGCAAATGCATGGGAAAAACTCAGTGATGCCAGACCAGAAACAGATCTGCCCATTCACAGCTCCAAATTAAAAAAAGGAGGAGGGTGGGAGAGGAGGAAGGGCAAGAAGAGGGAAGTGTGGAGGGTTGTACATTAAAACTGGTGATTACAAAATCCAAGTGTAATGAAAGGAGGGGAAGAGTTAACTCTAAGCCTCTGAAAACAACTGAACCATTGCTCTCAGAAGGCAATGGATTAAGTTCAGTTTTGAGGGCTAGGGATGGGAATCAACACGTACAAATACAACCATTTTCCTTCCAAAGTTATATAGGAAAGGAAACAATCTACCCATCTACTCTGAGTATCTCCCAAATTTGTTTCTAGTTCTTTTGGAACCAGGTACATACATATATCGCACATGACACTGGCAAGATCCTTTCTAGAAAAAACTATTCATGGAAACAAAAGCAGAAGGAAAACAGGAAGAAAAAAAATAAAGAAAAAATAAAGAAAAAAAAATAACAGAAGAGCTGTTATATCCCCAAAGCCTTTTTAGAAACAAACATGATACAAAAGAACAAAAACTAACACAGAAACCACAGGGCTCCAACATCAGACCTTTAAACACTGAGGACAAAACATTGATCATCAAAAGTCATGTTGTTCCAGGTCTTGACATTGTGAAGTCTTGCAATAGATGAATGATTTTCAAAGATGAGTTCTGTATGCTGCAGTGTCATGGCCACTTGTCTCTCAGTTCTCAGCCATGATCACACTTGATGCTTCAAAGCTCTGTCTTGTAATCAACACGTGATTTTAATATCCTGAAAGTCTATTGTTCTCACTTACAAAAGACAAATTAATACTTTATTATCAAACACTATATACAACAGAGGTTGCTAATAATACAGAATTTAAAGAACATAGCTTTACTTGTCTTTCCTCACCATCCAAGTAAGTACAGTACAAAACAATATTCTAAACTAACACGAAATGTTACCTTGTCTATTAAAGGATACATAGTATCCACTAAACCCACCGATCCCTATTTTCCCTGCTTCGCACTGCAGTGCCCTTGGCAGCCAGGAGTGCAGCTCATGGCAGTAAGTAAGCCACCTAGGCTGAGGGAGAACCAGTCCCTCAGACTTAAGCTGGGGAAGATAAACGGGAAGGGTGCAGAAATCCTCTTAATTTGCACCAATATCTGCATTTAAACCATCCAGAGATTTGCAATGCAACACAAAGCCCATCAGCATTTATGCACTTGGTATGATTGGGATTGCCTGATGCCATCAACCATCAAACTGACAGTGTCTAGTACACTCCCAGCCACACCACCTGGTTTTGTGGCTGCCTTGCAGCTGCATCACGTGTGTTGCTCCTTAGCTGCTCAGGACGGCTCTGTGATAAAACAAAGGGGTGAATTTCACCAGGAGTAAGACTAGTGAAAATCCTTTTCTGTGGATAAACATACATCTTGAACTCCAACACCATCCAGGGACAAAGGATGAAAAATGAAGTCACCACTTCTACATTAAATTGGCACTATCGATATGACTGCCTGCAATTGCTAAAAGTCATTTTGATATGGTTACCAATCACACAATAGTATCTGTACTTTTGGTTAAAAATCCATTTGATAAGGTACATTTTGATGAATCTCACCTCATCCAAAGCTTTTTAATTCCTTCCTACAGGAAGTATTACTGTGTGTACCAAGCACATCCACATTAAACAGAGAAAAGTACCAGACAGCCTGTAATGAGATGTTGACTTCTCTCATTGTTTAGACTGTGTGCACTTCACACTACAGGAAATTTCCTGCATTCCTCCTGTAAGCACAAGCCTTGCATTAATGACCATGGTGTATGACATCAGGCAAGCCCAGATCATAGTTTAGCATGCACAAACCTCCCTTTACACCTTAAAATCACTTCCCCCTTTCCTCCTTGTTTGAATAGCGGGCTGCTTCAACTTCTGGAAAGCTTTTCATCGTTAAAAAAAAGCTCACAAAGTGCTGTCCATTAATGGTATCACTGAGTTTTGTTATGGCAGCGTTTTTCTTCAGAATTAATTCGGAAAATCCTTGTTTGGCTTGAATGTGCTCCATGTTTAATTTCACATTTAATGTAATTATCACAGTTTTTGTTAGAAAAGCTCTGCTTCAATCTTCATCTGATATTTCCCTAGCTATGCTTAGCAGTCCAAATTTCATAGCAGCCTAGCCAAAAAACACCCCAAGGCTTGCACTTCCTGGCAAATGACTTGTAAAAGTTCTATGATAGCCAAGGCTTAGATTCCTTAAACAGGGTCACTCCTAATTCCACCAAACAAGACAGTCCCATTTCCTAATTGCATCAAGGGTTACCACTTCTCTCACATGTTTAAATAGGACAAGCATATATACTCACTCTCAGCATAAAGTATATCTAAATAATGTATTTTCTATTCTAGTGGATTTTTAAAAAAATATTTTGTTAAGTCTTTGGGAGCCCATCTAGTTTATCTCTGGCTGATAAACACATTTCCTCTACTCTTCAAACTGTGCTGGAAGGGGAAAAGATAAGAAAATCAACACTTGAATTCATATTCCACACTTCTTTTCTCCCCACCCCACCCCCCCCACCCCCCAACCAACCAAACAATGCTACTAGACTGTCCTGGATATTTTTCTACGTATGGTTTATTCCCATGATTGAGGAACTTGCAGGAGAGACAAATCAAGAGCACACTGGAGATCCTGTGTCCTAAACATATTTCCTCTGGCCACTGACATCCTCTCTCAGTATGTATTAACACCCAGAGCAGCATCCAAGGCTATCAGCTACTAAGTCAGCGCTGGGGAAGGTCACTTTATTCTCAAAAGTGCCTCTGCATTTCAAGAAAAAAATTGTAGCACCACGGTGATTTGTTTTAAAATAAAATAATCCGGTGTGCATTATCCCCTTAAAACGAAATAACAGAGGCACTCACACCCCCAGTGAAGTTTCCTAAACCTGACCTTGCCTGCTGTGTGCTAACATTCCTAAATACTAACTTCTTCCTCTCACCAAAGACAGCATTTCTACTCATGAGCACAAATTCTACTGTCAAAGATGTTTCAAAACAGTCCTGTAAGAAACATCCCATTTCCCTTTCAGAAGCCTGTTCATTTAGAAACTCCTGGAGGAAATGGTGTTATATTATATCTATTCTTAATATTTCCCTTCCAGTCCTGACATGGTGACACGATGCCTTGCATGATCATCTTACAGTGCTGAATGAGAAGGCATAAATGTTGTATCAGAGAGAAAAACTCTCTCAGGCTTTCATTCACTTTCATTATCCTTCACTGACTATGTCTGCCACTATTCCTTGTCCACATGGATGACACAGTGAGCTAACAGAGGTGACTTCTTAAAGGAGAATGCAGAGGAGAATAAGAATCACTAGTGTCACTATTATAGTTTGGCATTTTCATTTGGAGTCCTTTTATTTATATGGAGGGGTTAAGAAAGTCATAGGGTAGGTAGGGATGGGTGCTGAAGCTAGTTATCCCCTTCAAATTTTTGCTGAGTTCAGGCTAAAAGGGAGAAGAAAAGGGAAAAGGGAAAAATAACAATTTGACATCTGCAAAAACAATAAAGTCCCTTTCCTGGGATGAGCAGTTAGGTGGATCTTTGATGTTCCAAGACCCTGATATTTTCTGCGACAGGTTGCCGGAGCATACTGTGCTATAATATCAAAAGCATTGCCAGGAGGAACAATAGAGTTGCCAAAAGCCGGCTGGGTATCCTTGGTGTCTGTGCCGCATTCTCACCACGGGATGGCTCGGCTGACTCATGTACGGTATCATCTGTTCAAACAGAAAGCATACATTCCAATGAGATTTTGCATCCTTAATAAACTCTCACTGAGCCGACAACTGTAAGTAGATTTCAGTGCCTTTATGAAATAGGGCAATGAACCTTGTGCTGTCATTGACTTTCACAAGCGTGTAATACCTCATTATGTAACCAACTTGGGGCCAAGTCCTGCATTTCTTACTGGCAAAACTCCCACTGAAGACCAGAGGAGCAGAAAGTAAGTCTGATTTCAGCAGATTGAGGAATGAAAGATTCCTCTTCTAATAAAAGACTGTAGCTTTAGCTTTGGATGGCTCATTAGATAGCAATGTCAATAGGGAGGCAGCTAAATAAAAACACCCAGTTTTCAAAAAGGCTTGAAGAAAGAGTAGCATGTGCTCAGAATTAATTTCACAGTTAATCCCCTTACTGAGTTACAGATTTTGGCTTCTGAATTTGAAATGACAGCCTGTAAGCCCAAGCATAAGTTCCACTTCCACACATAAAATTTCCACTGAAGTATACTGCATCTGGGGATGCACAGGGCTAAGGGCAGTCTCCCTTTCTTGAAAAAAAATTTTAAAGGCTAACACATTGCAATCTCTGATTTTACAGAATACATACTCAATCTGGAAAACCTCATAGGTTAGAGACTATCTTTTATGGAACAAAAAATGCAGATTTACAAATATGCTGCTAAAACTAATGAAAAATGCATCAGCTGATTTGGGAAAAAAATGTGCTTATACATTAGTGGCAGAAGAGAACACAGCAGCAAATACTAAAGTTATGATACCAAATAAAGCTCTTAGTTTTTGTAAACTGAAGATCAGCTTTAAAGCCACAGCTTGTAACATAAAAAAAGGCAGGCAAAATCAAATTCACCATCAGTGTTGTTACAGGTGTGGTATTTTTCTCTTCAAAGCCATCCATGTCCACAGCTATCTAACTTGGCTATTTTAAAAGTAATCTGTCTGAGGCTTGCCATAAAAAGCCAGCTGTGGGTTTGAATTTTCTTAGTACTAAATGAATGAAACAAGCTAAACCTTTTTAGGAAGTGTGAAGTGGCTTCAGAAGGTATTCATAAGTTATTTTAGAGTGCCTAAGTTTCCAGGAAAATTAATAGTATCTCACTACTTAGTTTAATAAGCTCCCCCATTTTATGAGAGACGTTGACGCATCTATGATATATCTGTCACGTAGCTCCCATCTCAACAAAATGCACTGCCAGGATTACACTGGGTGAGAGCGGTGCAATTCCAATTAAAGGCACTAAGGGAAGCAGGAGTCAGGACACTGGGATCACCATGCCACATTGGTATAAAGCCTTTCATGTTACTTAGCTTTAGCTAGAAGCAAGCTCCCTCCCCTTCATACCCTTGACACCTAGCACAAAAGCAGGTAGAGCACTTAGCATAATTTAGGTTAATAGGCTCTTCAGCTCTAGTTCAGTTACACAGCAAGGTGCACGGTAAACTGGATTAGCAATTTATCCTGTTTTTTTCCAGCACTAATTGATGCTACAATTACATCAAGCTTATCAACAGGTCTTCAGTGCTGCTCAAGGTAAAAGTATGAAAAACGAGTGCTGATCAGCTTTAAATATGTTCACATTTGTAAGAAAGAGACTGGCTGGATTTACTTTGGTTACAGTTCCTCACCATGCACAGCCAGGAGACCCTCCCAGGCACTTGGGCCCTGAACAAGGCCCTAATATTCTTCCTCCAGAATTACTCCAAAGGCATCTAAAAATTTCAGTGAATGTTGGCTCCTGAAAAGTGCCAGCTCCAGTGGTTGTCAGTACAAAAAGCTGTTTCATATTTCGCTTCTGAGCTACACTCTAGTATTTTGGTAACACCACAATGAGAATAAAGTACTTCACAAGAGCAGCTTTCCAATTAAATCATACTCTAAAATGTTACAGGGAAAAATATCCCTGTTCTAACTGTCAGCTCTACCTCCTTTCATATAGAGTCAGCTCTTCCCAGTTTGGAAACATTTACTCACTGCTGATGAACTAAAACTACAGAAGAGAATGATGTGCATTACCTTCTACCTCTTGCATCATCAATAAAATTGCAAATAACTCTGAATTTGCAACATTGAATGTCAACAGTTTTGTCCTAATTACCTCCATGAGTCAGCATTAAAACACAATAGGGCAGAACTAGTTTAGAGCAGTAATAAATCCTCATTCTCTTTGACTATCAGATACTGCCACGACTAGAGCACTGGTTACTGCTGAAAAAAATCAGCAAAAAAGCCCTAAACTAAACAGATTACTTCTCTTAAATGAAAAATATGGAGGTCTTCTATGATGTCATTTTTATAGAGCCATTCTTGACAGAAGAACTGATTTGCATGTAACATTAAAGGGTTTCTTTCAAGAAATCATCTGAGTTTTCTCCCAGCTCAGTCCCAAGGTTTCTGAACTTGTATATTAGAGCGCACAATTAATCTGTGGTTCTTAAAGTCACTTTACAAATATGATTTTCCTTGGAGGTGCACAGTTGTAATGTTGCACAACCTTTAATGCTTGGGGAAAATGTTTTGCTTTATTTTAAACACTGAAGGCAAGTGATGAAGAGTTCCTGAGTAAAATCTGGAAGGTCACTGCTAATGACTGGGAATGCCAGTAGTAATTAGGAAAAGAATTAATTTGACAGCTATGAATTTTTGAGATCACATGCTTCAGGTATAATTTTGCCCGACAGGCACAGCTGCAATTTTTGTTTAGGGACTTTTTATTTTTATTGTTAAGGAGGAAGAGAAGGGGAGGATAGGAATAGGGCCAATTACTGTCATCACCTCTGAAACAAGCGTGTGGTCTCTATAGACCAGTTTCCTACAAATTCCCAAACAAATCCAGTGAAATTACAAGGGTTCAAAGATCACGCAAATGGTGATTTTTAAAAGAAAGGTGACAGTAAATAATCCACTGAACATTACCCTCCTGCCTCTCAACTCTTCTGTCTACTGTGGAAGAAGACAGTGGCAGGCTAGGGGAGAGCACAGAAGCAGAAGATGCACATCAGAGGCAGGTAAATTAGTACATGGCACAGATCACATGCAACAAGATCCAACGAGGCAGTGGCAGAAAAGTGTGACAGCAGCTGGCTGATCTGGGAATAGCTGTTTATCTAATGGTGACTGGTCCAAATAATAATGCAAATATACACTGATGTCAGGAGTAGAAATTTTTGGTTTCAAATCTTCTCATTAAAGCTATTATTTCCTCCTGGTAACAGAACCAATATTTCATCTTAGACAGCAGGATGTTCTTTGTATGATTTTGGTTCCATGGTTTGCCTGCTGCTTTCTAATGATATGCTTTTGTGATGGTGCTAGTTAGGTATACCATTCAGTGGGAAGTGAGCAGCACTGCTGAAAAGAAATGATCAGCAAGTTCACTAAAAGCAGGCTTTTATTACTCAGATGATCTCTTTGGTAAACCAGTAACAGGAGAAATACACATTAATAAGCCCATGTTCACCACATCACAAAATGTAAAGAAGTGCACTGAGTTTTTAGATTCATGGGTTATCTAAAGATAGGGAAAGATCATCCCAATGTCTTCTGTAGAAGAACACTGTTAATAAAAGTACAAATGCACCTACATGCACTCTCCTTGCATTTAGATTTGCTTAGAGAACACCTTCAATTCTCAAAAAAACCCCCACTTCTAAGAGAGTTCTGAAAATCCTCTTAAAGAAAAAGAATAAAATCTATCGCATATTCATAGGTAAATAACAGGGTAACTTGTGAAAGCCTTATTGATACTTCTGTATAAATAATGACTTTCAGTTGAAGGAACTGCAAATAATAAAGAGCAAAAAAATAGTATGTTGCTTCATACCAAAGGGGAAGTCTCTTTCAAATAGCGTAAGAGAAAAAAAAAAAAATATCTCGGTAATCTGTTCTTAAGGGTATGTGCTAAATGGTATGTGATTTTTTTCTGGTATAATTTGTTAATTTAACTGTGTATTTTAATTATTGAGACTTGAATACAACACTGTATACGCAGCGTAGGTACACATAAAACAAACCGGTATTACTACTATTGCAAATACTTCTCCTATATACCTGCCTAATTTTAGTGTTATAAGCTATCCCATTGAAGTTGGTGGGATTAATCACACCCCTAGAATTAAACATGCTTCTATTTGTCATAAACCTGAGCCATACAAACAATACATTTTCTACATAGTGACACATCGGCTTGATTGATGGTGGAAGTTGATCTAACTTTGCCCTGGGTAGATGAGGGGTTTTACATTGCAAGCATGATGCTTATTCTCATTCTTAAAACAGTGTTTTGCAAAAAAAGATACACATCCCCCCCAAACTTCAGTTTCCTTTAATAAAAACAGAATAGGAATTTTTATATATAAATATGTGTGTATATATATTTATATTTATATTTTTATATGTGTGTATATATATACCTCAGAGTGTGTGTGTGTCAGCTGCATGCCTGTGTCATGCACCAGCAGTAAACAAGCAGTAGTTCTGTTTTTCAGATAGTCTTTTGAAACTAGATGAATTGTGCCCATCGACTCTATTTCTAGAACTTTGGGCCCAGTTACTAAGTAGAGTGTTTTTCCAACATGCTGTGTTTGATTTGGAAGGGCCAGTAATTTCAGGATGCTGGTGAAAACTTTACACTGGCACACCCTGTATTTTATTAAACCACATCATCCCAAAAACAAATAAAGCAATACTGTTCCTCCCCGGCATTAATAAAGGATACAGAAAATATATCATATGTGATACTAGCACTGCTAGAAATGTGCAAAAGCTGAGCAGTTGTACCATACAAAGCATGCAGAGAGAAGAGGAAAAAAAGTACTGAAGCATCAGAGGGGTACACAAATTCATTAGAAGAGATTCTCTAAGCATACTAACCTGCTGGTTCTAACGAATTTTCTACTTTGTCGTTAACATCAAAAACACGATCATGAACACCTATAGTTTTCATACAGCTGTCTATAACAAAAATAGAGATAACAGCCAAATATGTTAGTAAGACACCCTTACAACTCCCCACTTTCCTTTTTTCTATCTATTTACTACATATAATTAAGCATATTTATATTTTAAAGTTTGTGGCACTTGTCCAAATGCCAGTATAGTCTTGCATTTAAGAAACAACAAGTTAGCAACTGCCATGTATTTAAAACAAAGTTTTATGAAAAATGGTACGAAAATACGATGAAAATCATAACACAAATGTTGCTGTACAGAACAGATACACGAGATTTAACAGTTAAAAAAAAAGATTTACTGCTGTTTACCAGACCACGCAATAAAGCATGCACTACAAAGCCACCCTTGAAAGCTTTATCGGAAGAACTTACTTGCTGGTCGCACAAAGACCTTAAGCTTTAGACAGGATCTCCTTCCATTATCTGTCGCAGAAGCTGTAAATGGGGAAGAAGGAAAGACAAGTGGACGAGTAAGTGAGTGAGAATGGAAATCATCTTCTGTGCTAAAATGAAATATCCCTTATTCTTCCTTCATCTGAAGGGCTGGACATATTATACAGCCTCTGCATGTAAAGCCTTCAGGAGCACAAAGTAGCTTTGCTGTGCTGCAGTGGGTTTGCACGGCAAGGTTTTGGTAGTGGGGGAGCTACAGAAGTGGCTTCCGTGAAAAGGTGCCAAGAGGTTTCCCCCATGTCCAATGAAGCCAACACCAGTCGGCTCCAAGATGGACCCACCGCTGGCCCACCAGCGATGGTGGTGGTGCCTCTGGGATAGCACATCAAGAAGGGGGGAAAAAAATAATATCTGCACTAGTGGAAGACAGGAGTGAGACCATGTGAGAGCAACAACTCTGCAGACCCACAGGCCAACAAAGAAGGAGGTCAGGAGGTGCTCCCAGCACCAGAGCAGAGATTCCCCTGCAGCCCGTGGTGAGGCAGGCTGTGCCCCTCAGCCCATGGAGGGGCACATACCCACACTGCAGCTCATGGCAGATCCCATGCCAGAGCAGGGGGATGCCTGAAGGAGGCTGTGACCTGTGGGAAGCCCAGGCTGGAGCAGGTTTGCTGGCAGGACTTGTGACTCCATGGGGGACCCATGCTGGAGCAGTTTGCTCCTAAGGGACTGCACCCTGTGGAAGGGACCCAGCCAGGAGCAGTGGGTGAAGAACTGCAGCCCAGGCGAAGGACCCATATTGGAGCTCATGGAGAACTGTCTCCCACGGGAGGGACCCCACGCTGGAGCAGGGGAAGAGTGTGAGGAGGAAGGAGTGGCAGGGATAGCATGTGATGAACTGACCATAAGTCCCATTCTCAGTCCCCCTGTGCTGCTTGGGGGAGGAGGTAGAGAAACAGGAATTAAGCCGGGGAAGAAGGGAGGGTTGGGGGCAAGGTGGTTTTTTTTTTTTTTTTCTGATGTGAATGGTAATATATTTTAACTAATTTCCCCAAGTCAAGTCTTTTTTGCCTGTGATGGTAATTGCTGAGTGATCTCCCTGTCCTTATCTCGACCCATAAACCTTTCATTATATTTCCTCTCCCCTGTCCAGTTGAGGAGGGGAGTGACAGAGCCACTTTGGTGGGCACCTGGCATCCAACCACCACATATGCAAAAGCAGGGGAAGAACTGCGGATTTTATTCTAATCCCTTTTTTGATTCTTTTACATTGAAGAAGTGAAGCACATGGTATTTTCAATGTTTCATTATCTCCTTTCACCTTTCCACACCTTTTTCTCAAGAGGTTGTTTAATACAGTTTCTGCTGTAATGCAGATGTCTACTCTGAAAAATTACACTTCAGAATAATTAAGATCACTTAGAGAAAAGCTAGTCTTGAAACACTAGGCCATAGGCTTCAGCAACACAAAAAGGGATGAAAAAACAAAATCACATGGAAGGTGACAATGCTAAAAACAGAACTATGTATATAGTCCCACAGAAGCAGAAATACACACCATTAAAGTCTATAGCAAAGTCAGCCTCCATAAGCTCCAATACATCTGCCTTTGTTGAGAAAATACTTGCTTCAGTAAAAACATGATTCCTTGTGTTACATAACAGATCAAAACCAGCTTATTCCTTCTTTCTGCTCTCCCCCATCATTTCCCATTCAAAGTATTCCATTTTAAGAGTACTTACTGTATCAGAAGAAAAAGAATAAGTGAAAACAACATGGCTAGCACTAATGCTAAAGATCATACACATAGGATTAGTGTCACCACCTACTTATTTCCCAGGAACAAGTGCTGCTGTGCAAACTTCCTTTTTAGAATGGTGCTTGCCTCAAAATCCATGACCATAGGGAAACCAGACCGCCTGCCACCACAGACTGGACTCCCTAGCGTATTGTCTGCCAGTCTGAACATACTGGTAACCTTCACCAACATCTGCAATTTTGAAATTGCACATTGCCCTGCCATTCAACATGCATGCTGGCAACCAAGCAACTTGACTTGGGCATGCAGACTTTCCATTGCAAAAGACGATTTGCATACACTTTTTTTTTTACCCTTCCAAAAATCATCCAAGCTATAGCTGAAAAATATTGCCTGGAGCACCGCAAAGTAATTTTTATTTCATTGCATAGTCTCCTCCATCATTCAAAAAGCTATGTATTAGAGCAGAACAAGTTCCATTTTGTGGCAAATGGCAACTATTGGAAGCTGTCTTGATTTACAAAAGATGATTGGGCCAGCAAGATATTAGTTTGTTCTGTTTTTCATGTTCCATAAATTTTTATTAATTCTGTCCCTGTTTTGTGACAAATAACTAAAACGTGTTGTACACAGACATATGAATGCACACTCTGTCTTCATGCTCAGCTCACACTTGAAGCGCTCCTCAACTAACTTGAAATAAATTCCCTTAGTCTTTGATGATGCGTTTCCAAGGCAGGCATCAGCTTTTTCCTAAAAAGAACCAGCAAACTCCGTAAAACACAAAAAAAGGAGCAAATTAAAGAGTTCAATACAGCTAATGCTGTGGTTCTGCACCTGTTGGTAAGTGCTTGAAAAATTGTTTCCCTCTTTTAATCAAAAGACAAAAGTGTGCAGAAATGATGCTCCCCCTTCACAATGACAAGCAGTTAAGAAGTGTTAACAGCTGGCTTTGCTATAGGCTTTTACTAAATCAAAGTCAACAAAACTCCCTCTACTGACATTTACAGTAACTGGTGTGTTATTTAGGGCACAATATTTGCACTCTGTGGTTACAGTCAGGAAATTGTGTCCTTTCTGTGGCCCTCATTGAATATATGCAACTGGCTAAATGCTTTGCTCAGCGTAAACAGACAGTTGTAGATTTCTCAAAAGATAAGAATACTATAGTCATTACCACATTACTAGCATAAAGGTGGAAGTAACATTTGCAACATTAGCCAAAATGTCCCTACAGTAATTTTATCAATAATGGATTTTTCCTGCTCAGAAGTTATTTCAGAAGTGCTCACGACACACATTTTTTTAAAGGCAAGTTCTAGCTTTGATGCCTACATGCTTTTGTTTATGTCCATAAAATAAGCATGTTTTGCTCACTGCTGTTTACTAGAATAGTCTGTTAGTCAGTGACTAACTAGCTATAACAGCTAGTGATTGGCCATGTTGTTTGGAAGAAAAATATTAAAATCTCTTCCCTGCTGAAATCTTTTTCCACCAGTCCTCACATGGGTTTGTAACTATAGACTATCTAATGAACTGCAGTCCTACTGCAACCACAGCACTTGCATTTCAGTCATCATCCCAGAAACTGACACTGTTTTAGCAATAAGTATGAAAAAGTGGGGCTTTTTTCCTTTCCAGGGAAATTATGTACTGTCAATGTCTGCAGTAAACCCAGAAGGATTCCTCTTTAATCAGTGTTTTACTCCTTCTGAAGGAATAATAATGAATAATAATAAAACAAAATATCATGAAAAACTGTTCTCTCACATCTGCCTCAACAACCAAGACCAAGGTGATGAAGGGATATGCTATAACCTTTGGCCTTCCTGAGAAATTAAGAACTGCTTGCCAAGAAGCATGACTGCAATAAATTTGGCTTTTTATTTCCTTTCTTTGCCTCTCTCTCTCTCCCTTCTTCTTTTCATCTTAAAAGAAAAAACACAGACCAGTTGAAGTTTTTGCCTTAAGACCGGATGTATCACCCACAGGGAAGAGTCAGGTTGGCTCATATCATCTGTCCTGACCTCTCACACACGTCACAGTTACTTTGTCAGTATTGTTCTGTTCTCTTTTCTGTCTTCTTTATTCTGCAATATTTTGAACAATATCCTATGAAAACCATGCCTGTTGAACTAAGATGTCCAGGATATGACGGCAACAGCTGGAATATTTTTTTTAACCCTTTAGCTCAAGGTATTTTTTCTCCAAATGTTCAGCACATAACACATGCTTTCTACTATGGAAAGCCAAGATCCCTCATTAAATCTGGGTTTTTTTGTAAGTTAATGCCTCAAAACTTGAACTAAAGTTGAAGTTTTTAAGTCCTACTCTTCTACATTAAAGTAGCTTTAATGGCAAACCCTTGCTTTAATGGCAAACCCTTGCTAAAGAGGACAAACTCCAAATCAGGGTGGTATGTTTGACAGTAGTTGACTAAGAGCTACAAAGAAACACCAAATGACCAAAGCAATACAGTAGAAAGGATACACTGCACATATAAACATTTACTAAGAATGAATGCTAAGTATGTTTTTTCTGGAGCAGCAGTAATGCTGCAGCTGTGACCTAACAAAAGCTAGGCTTACATGAAAAATTGTGGGATCAGTTTAAGCCAAAGCTCTCCTATCAAACTGACTGCAACTGGAAAAATTCAAGTCTTGACTTCAGGACCTAAGGGTAGGGAAGTGCTTTAGCAGAAGAAAAAGTTCAGTGATTTTAAGAAGTTGTTTTCCTTTCAGGAAAGATGGGTTTCCAATGCAGCAGAGTCTGGCAAACTCCCTGACACTCTCTCGCATGCTTGCAAGAGAGCAACATTGCTGAACGCTGGAAAAACAGAAAGAGAACAGCTCGCTGTCAGATGGGATCTGTTCTAGTTGCTCCCCAGGTAAACCAACTGTTCCTGTTGCTACATTCCACTGAAATTAGCTGCAGTATATGAAAAGATGTCCTTTCTAGGTGGTGCAAAGAGAAATTTCATTCTCCTTTCTGCACAAAACCAGGTTAGCCCCTAAGGCTTTGGTATAAGGCTTTTCTACTTGTCCATTTTAAAGGTGGTATTAGCTATAAAATAGAGGCCAGTTCTAAAAGTAGGAAGCCTCTGATGCTAATGGAACCTGTCCCATGCAACACTTTCCATTTCAAAAGCCAAAATTCCCAAGGGAAAAAAAAAAAAAAAAAACAACCCTGAAACCTTGCTGCACAACAAAAAGAAACTTCTGGAAAAAAAGATCCCTTATAAGGAGCAAAGGAGGTTATATCCTCTCTTTTTTCCCATGAATGATATTAGAATAAAAAAGGTCTAACTGGTTTAGTTCATGTCAGGATGAATCACAATGAAAATCAGAGGGGGGACTCCGTAGTGTTGCTGGTTTGAGCTGCTGGTTCCTGTATGTCATTACAATTCCTGTGACACTTCACTTCTCCCCTCCCCTATTTCACCTTTACCAGCAACTTCATGATAATCTCCTGAGTCTCTCTTTTAAAAAACAGGTTACAGACTTCATGGTTGCATAAAGACTTGGCATTAGAAGGAAGTACATACTAAAATCCCTCTGAAATGACAAGATATATATGAAAACACCTCAATTATTATAAAAATAACTGGTTTGGTCTTTTTTTTTTTTTTTTTTTTTCTTTTTTTCCCCCCAATAAGACAATTCCATGGTTCAGGAGACATTCAAGTAACGATCTCTGTGTTCTTGAGATGAAAATTTCACCTCTTTTAGTTGAATTAGAAAAAAACCCACAAACCACCCATGCAATGAACTACTGCACATAGGACTAGATCCAAGCTGGATCAAAAAAATGGCCCATAAAGACAAATCATATGACAAAACTGAACCAATTCTGGTTACCATTTTTATACCCTGTAAGGAAAGGGAGTGAAGAAAATTATTCTTTCCTCATCTAAAGCCAAACCATAAATATTTCAGTATTTGCTAGCTATATTTAAATATTGGGGAAAAAAAGAAATCCTGCTCCCTTCATCCCACTACTAAACAGTCCTCTGCTAGAAAACACATAGCACATTCTTAATATATTAGATATAAATAACAGGTTAGGTCCTTCCTCAGTCTGAAATGACTTAGAGGAGTTTTTCAGTCACTGCAGGAAGCCCCAAATAGAGAACAAGAAGTAATATACACAGAAAACAGTGTGTGTGGGGGTTTTCCCCAATAGTTTTGCAGTTGCATTTACTATGTTAAATCCCAAAAACTCCTTAAAGGAGTCATCAAGATATGGCCCAATCAACTTACAAAGTAAGCTAATTAAAAAGTAAATACACAAAAAAGGTATTAAAATTTCAAAAGTAACTTGGTTATGAGGACCTGCTAGCCATGTGACAAAAGCAGTAATTAAGTATTCCCTTTCCTGAGACAGGCAGCAGTTTGGCTGGCAACTGAGGCTCAGTTCCTAACCTAAGAGCAAGTTATTAGGATGCAGCATATAAAATCTGTCTCAACCATCCTGTTTACTGATATTCACATGTAATCAGTAGCTTCCTCTCCTTGCTTCCTCACTCATTCTTAGCTTTCTAATTACAGCATTGCACCTTTTCCTAAAACGCAAGTCCTGGTATAGAAAAAAAGAAATAATACATGCAATTCAAATCCTCATTCAGGACTACAAATATTTTTAATATTCAAAGCACAATCCACTATGGGCCCTATTAGACAGCAAAACTGGAACCGTTCAGTGTACAAATAGTGCTGCCTTTATCTAAGTCACTCAGACTTGGTTTTAGAATGAGGGGACACTGGTAAAGAAGCATCCTTTCCTCACATGGAAACCCAACACCCCTCACTGCATCTTCTCGTGGCCCTGATATAACATGCTGCAGACGTTCTGCAGATAATAATTGTCTTACTACTTTGTATTTCAAGTTTCTATTACCAGTTCACTTTGAGTATTCTCTGAAGCAGTGCTCATTAAACACTGCAGACACAAGTCTGTTCTCACTATTTTTTTTAACTGAATTGAATGTTTTCTTCTGCTTTCTGCTAAGATGCCCTGCAAAAAACTTCTTGTAGAGAAGGTCTGACAAATGACACCAAGATCTCACCTCAGTTCATTGCAGATCTACTACTACCAGCACCCTTTCTGTGTTACACAAATTCTGGCACTGATAAGTGCTTCACAACCACAAGCACTTAAGAGAACTACTTCAGAAGCCAATAGAGAATTAATTTTGAACTTATCCCTAGCACACTAAATTGAGATGCCACATGCATTTAGCTGGAGTAAACACCTAACACTTACTGCCTAGTTAAAAGGGTTGCATGTGTAACTTCTGTAATCACCTGAGAAACACCTCAAAAAGAGAACCTGCAGCAACCCCATACACAGGACACTGTGTGTTGTAAACCAGAAACTCAATGTTTATGCAGTCCTCCCACTCTCCCAGTCTTGCAAGTTACAATCTCTTCAGGAGAAAATATTTATAGCTGTGATTTGCCTCTAGCCCTTTCAGGCACAGTACCACTCCCATTAGTCAAATGCAATATCCAGGTAACCTTATACAACCTGCAAATCATAATTCCACCAACGTGAAGTGTTTCAGCATCCAATATCTTCTGTCAGCTACAGAGCTTTAGAAAGTTTTATTTTTAAGAACAGTCATCTGCTTCTTTCTTTGTAAAGAAATGAGTATGTGTGAGAGCATTAAAAATGCAGTTTTCCATTATGTTTGCCACAGGCAATATTTCTCGATTTGTGCAAGTCAAAAGAAAAAAATAGCCTATTAGTTGTTAGAAGAGCTGAGCCTTTCCCTTGTAGGTTTTCATGTGATTTACCATACAGCACAAATGTATGCAAATTAGCCAGGTAAATGCAGGATTAGTTATTAATATTCTTCTCAGACTTTAGATAGAAAAAAGTTACAAATTTGCATAAATGTTACAACTGAAAAAGTCTGCTAGAATTTAATAAAACACTCCTTTGTGCACATACATGAAGTAAGATCCATATCTAAGGACAACAAAGAGGTCTTCAAAATCATTAATCAAAAAAAGAAGCTACCTGAAATTATTTACTCATAATTTTATCCTTGTAAATGTTAATAAAAAATTAAAAATAGATAAATACTGGTCCAATGGAAACTCCAGCTTCTACCAATACTTGAGTTTAATTTGAAAGAGTCTTTGCATGTCTGCTCTTTCATTCCAACATACCAGCAAAAGTTTTGTTCTGGTAGCATAAACATGACTCTATTCTGAGAAAATTGAAATATTGAATATCCATGACTTAAGTCATTCCTCAGACCTAATAATTAAGCACACTTACTCAGTAAATCATAATTGAGTTTATTTGTATCTTTGCTACTGCTGAGTCTACCATGTGTCTGTATTTAGTCATCACCAAGATGAGACCACACACACAAAAAAATACTGAGCAAGTTCAAGTCTCAGAAATCTCAAGCCAAGAGACAAAGAAAGAATATTGCCTGGAAAACCACCTGATCTAGGACTGCCAACAACGCTTGAAAACTAAGAAAAATTACCTAACAAGGAAAACAAATAAACAAACAGATGCAAGGTCACAGCTAATACTGCTTATGGCTTAGTACAGACAAAAGTACTATGGATACTATCCAAATGAAGTTTTAAAATTCATAGTATTAGAAGGGCACTTAATACAAATGCGTATTTCGCTTTCATTCTGCATGCTCAACTACCTCTGTATGAAGGTAAAAAAAATCCTATTGTATTTCTGTACTCAACTCCGTGTGTGTGTATATACATGCCTACACACATACAGACATATTCTGCACTTTATGCAAAATATAAATCATGAAGTGCACCACAATGGAGAAAAAGACTTGATAAAAGCTGTGTGCACAACACGAAGAGAAAAAAGATTGTGAAATACTACTTTTATTTCCTAATGTCTTATACCTAATTTGCACTGGCTTTGAACTGTGTAAAAGCACTGGGTTATTATGGCCTCTGTCACAAGTGACTATATTTCTGAGACCACCTAAAAATAGCCTAGGAAATGGAAATGACTTGCCATACAAATGCTATTTTAGTGAGAGTTCTTGGAAGAAAGCAATACATAGTTACTGTTTCTGCATTAGCACTTAATGTTGATTTAACTGACCTATTGCAACTGCTTGGCCAAAAAGAATATACTATTTCTTGCAGTTTCTAATCCATTGCAGGTTATACACCTAGTTGAAGGCTGCATGTATGGGAAATAGGTTTCAGATCAAAGTCATACAAAACAAAATCAACATGTATGGTAAGAGATGTTGGACATGCAGTTTAATTAAGCCATTTGCCCAGTACTTCCTCTTGGCATGATGCAGACCTGTATCTCTCTCAGGAAGGTCCCTTATCTGCTCTAGAGGGTGATTCAATGACGAGACTTCTCTGTGTTGGCCTGGCTGGTGTACTGAAGTCAGACTTCTAAAGCGCAGAACATCAAAGCATCTCAAAGCCCACTCCTTCACAGTGCTGGGTACCTCCAGAGGTGACCAGGAGCTGAGGGCTCATATGAGGCAGACAGCATCACTTTGGATCCTGTCCAAATGTTTATTATAGTCATACTGTTATCATCTGTCCTCTCAAGTTGCCAAGTCCAGTTGAGTTCAGGAAAATACAAAATCACCTCAGTGCAGGGCAGCCGGTATCCTTCACACCTTCAGGAGGACAAAGCAGACATTTCAGCTGCAGAAGGACCCAGCCCTGTCTCAGCTGTTCTCCTAAACCAAGCCCTGAACCAATACAAGAACTAAGCTCAGCTGTTCTTGACAAAGACTTTTTTTTTTTTTTTTTTCATAAAAGCAAGAACAGTTATGTTTGTTTATGAACCAGGGCAAAGCTGTCAACTAACTGCTGCCTGAGCTTCCTAGAGAATCATTCTTGCCTCTGTGGTACTTTTTCTCATTAAAAAACAAACAAAGCTCAGCTGGAAATAAATGAAAGGCATATCCTACCTTGAATGGACTTTTAGTTGTGAAATATAAGGAGGTACAGATGAAGAAAAGATCATATAGTTGCTTACACACAAAATATTTGCAGGTCTTCCTCTCATATAAGGAGCTTTCTCTTTCATAAAATGCAAACTGTGTTACATACCATAAAATTAGGGCTAACGTTTCTGCACTAGCACAATATAAATTACTGATGTCATACTTTTCTATTGCAACAAACCAACACTTATTAACTAGAATGAAATAAAAACCTCAGATCTCATTACTGCTTTCAGCAGCATTAACAAAACCAAATACAGTTATTGTACAATATTAAGACTGTATTAGAGTAAATTGCTAATAAAACAAGTTAATACTATCAAATAGAACACTTAGAGAAAAATATATCCTCCTCATACTTTTCATAAGCACTTTTGTACTTTGATTTTCCCTTAGTATCACTAGAAACAAAATGTTTTTCTTCAAGCAGGCTATCTGTTTTGCTAATTTCCATCTCTAAGAGCTAGGCATAAGTAAATCCTTTGAAGAGACATAGTCTTATTAGAAATGACCTTCTCTTTTTGATCTTTAAAGCAACATGTTCACCCACATGGAATTTGTGGGTTTTGTATCATATTACTAAACCTTATATACTTTAATGGACTTCATATTATCCATGTCTAGCTCTACCACTGCTGACAGTATAATCAAAGCAGAGAGAAGCATTCTATTCTAGTCCATCTTCATGGGCTTGCCACTATCTTTAAAATATTTAGAAACATTTCTAGCTTCCTATGCTATGCTTGTAAATTTTGTCAGTTTATAAAAATACAGAAGTAATTATAAATGTTGTATTATGCTAGGTGTGTGACATGTACATACACATGAAAAGTTACCTCTGCTGCCTCACCTAAGCAAAGCAACAAAATACCTTGTTTGTGTTTTGTGAAGGGGGAAGATGATGTAAAGTCAGGAAGAGATCTTCAAGAAGCTGCCTTAGGGTCAGGGGAAATTTGGAAAGAAAAGCACAGACAGAGAGGTTGTATTTTGTTGTTATTTAAAATGAAGGCAAACAGTGTGAATAACGCAAGTCTGAATGTGTTTGAGTGCTCATGCATGCCCAGAACTTTGCAAATGCTGCTTAGAGAGAATACCATTGCTCAAAAGATTTCTGAAGGGCTTTTACTCTTGGTAAAGCTCTAACAGTGCCTTGGCACAGCCTTTACAAAAAATGCCTTTATGTGCACAGTCAGCTCTTACATCAATAAATCCAAATTTGTGCAGGATGAAAACCAGATATGAAATTGGAAAGGTAAGGTTTGTAAGGCACATGACAGACCACTGTAACTCAAGCTACGCTGAAAAGCAAAGATTCTCAAGGCAGAGACTGTCTGTTTCATTACACCTACTATGGTGGGGTCCCTGGTCATGACTGAGTAGAGTACAAACACAGTAACAGATGCCAGCACTATATTAATACCAGTACATCTCTATCAGGTGAATTCCCAGTTTGCTCATGTCCTGCAGAGGGACTATTGAACCTTCAATCACTATACCATATGAGCCAGAATTTTTTATCTAGTCCTTAGAAGGACTTTCTTAACTCTTCATTTTGTCACCTTTACCATGAAAACTTCTGGAACACATCAAGCTGAAGTTTTCTCTTTAACAAAAATTTGTCCAGTGTACCAGGCAATAGCAGTTTTAAACTTCTGGATCCTTGCTTCTTTCTTTCACTTGTCTAGCTTGTGTTCAGTGCCACAAGTCACACTCATGCTTTGAAATCCATATTTAAAAAAAGCCAACCTATGTGAGAATAGCCACAGCCTCATCAAGTAAAACTGCTGCCTTGTCAGGAATTCTAAATGTTTCACCTGTGCCACAAAAGGACTGTAGACTGTCATAACTATGACTGTGGGAGAAGTCTAAAACACCCATGGGACAGCTAACCTTTCATTTTACTCTCCACAAATTATTTCCTTCTGTGTTTGGGTTTTTTTTTTTTTTTTTAGATTAATATATACCACAGGATGTTTAGCCCTATTTCCAGTGATCATTCCCAGATGAACTCAAAATTATATATATATTTGTACACTTTTCTACAACTGGGACTCAAAAACTTTGGTAGCTTGGAAATAATTTCTTAAAAGCAATGAATACCACATCAGACTGCTGAA
This sequence comes from Falco naumanni, assembly GCF_017639655.2. Taxonomy (NCBI): domain Eukaryota; kingdom Metazoa; phylum Chordata; class Aves; order Falconiformes; family Falconidae; genus Falco; species Falco naumanni. The sequence goes on along the minus strand of NC_054080.1, from coordinate 26,621,201 downwards.
ATACACAGGTACCTCTTGAGCTTTTCTCTTCCTGAATGCTGTAACAATTGCTCTTTCAGAACAGAAGCATTTCTCCACCTGTCTTCCAGAAAAGCCCATTTCACACTAACAACCCACCCAAGCAGATTGGGAATTGCCATTTCTCTTTGCCACCTGCTACTTTCTGATCTAAGTGAGCACCTCACAACTGCAAGTTTGCTCCTCTACTCTTTACATTTTAACCAGTTAAAGGAACTTGTGTAACCAAGCTGTGAGCGGCTTCTAATACGTGCTTCCCATATGTATCTAAGACCATACATACGGAAAACATTATGCGATAACACAAAACCACATACTTGAAACCTCCTTGCTGAAACATATTTCACTTCAAAAGAGATGGACAAAAACTCTGCCAAATTAACTTCTCTCAACCACACCGTATCTATCACTGCTTGATTTAAGTGACTCTGACCTAATGTGATGTCTTCACTCCTCAGTGGGTGGAGACTTCAAGCCTGGCCATACTGGAGCAACACTGGTAGTCAACTGCACAACGCCTATCCCATTGAAGAGATACTTATATTTGTATCTCAGTTCCTGGCTAGTCCATATCAAAGAACATCTGCACTGGATATAATTCTGGTAGCTGCGCAGAGCTGCACAACAGTGTGCATCAAATGCTTCTTTCCTCTCATGTTTACAAGAAGGTTCGGTGTACTGAGTTTCTCTAAAGAAGCCTGGATACATGCATTTACCTTAGCATGGAAAAGAGTCACTCTAAGTCCATGTACTTTCTCCTGGAGTTACTGCAGCAAAACATGCAGCACTCGGAGAAATTCCCAACTGAACAAACAAAACACTTGTCTGAGATCAAATCTCTCACTTTGGGGTGGGAGAAAGCATCAGGTCTGCAAATACATGCACACTGTTCGATCTGGAGTCTTAAACAAGGGTAGCAGATGCCTCCATACACATCTATGAATTATATGATATGGTTATGTTGGCTGGATGTCAAAAGTCCTGAGGATGCCTACATGGATGCTGCAGTACCAGGTAAGGCAGGCTGTGCAAGCCTGCTGCTTGCCCATCCCGCTCTCACAGCTGCCTCAGGTGCCTACTGTCCTGGAGCATGGAGACACATGGGATCCAGCATGCCCCAGCAGGACTTCCAGCCAGGACAACAGTGAATCTGGGTCTGTCTCATGGCCTCTTTTGGAGACCGCATAATCAGAATCAATGACACAGAGGGATTCTTCTCATTCTGTGTTGCTAGTTAATTTTTAGGATCTCTTTAAGCTTTCAGTTCATCTTTTAGGGGTCAGTGAATAATTTGTTCTTTAGCCAAGCAAGAGTGCTTGTGGTACACTGCTGCATTTTTCTGTTCTCCCCTAGTGAAATATCCTGCAGAGACAAGAATATTTTTTTCTTGGATCAAGTTTGTTTTCTTGTTGGTTGTTTTTTTTTTGTTTTTTTTTTGTTTTTTTTTAAAGCCCATGAGGTGTGTAATCAAAGCTGGCACTGGAGCATCCTAATTACAAAACCCAGCAAGGAACTTTTGCACACATTTTGTGGACTTCAGATTTCTTGTTCACTGAATCTTCTTGCTGAGAAAGTAGAGATCATGAGAAAAGTTCAGGAGACAGAACCCAGATTCGAAGTGAATCACTTTTCCTTTCTGCCTTTAATACCAAGATCAAATAAAGAAAAAATGACACTGTATTTGTAAAATATCGTACCATTTTTGTGTGAGAAAACATCCTGAACTCCTCAGAAGGATGACTGATGTGGCATGGGGGAAAGGAGATCAAGGTTTATGGTTTTGTTTTGTTTTATTCGAAAAAATCATGCATGTTGACACATAGCTGCAGAAAAATTGTAGTAGGTCTGAATGACTACCAGTGCTAGCTGCTTTCTGCTGAGCTGAAGTGACCATTTTCAGATCCTTTCAATCTGTGGTGAAAGGATCATTACCATGCTACTCCCAGGAAGTCAGTCCTCCTGCAAGTGAGCTCCTTTGTTATGAATATGGAACAGATGGAACCAAATCTATCTGCTCCATAGGAACAAAAACACTTACAACCTAGCTCTCTCTATTAAAGACTCTACTTGGCTCCTTTATAGCACTGGCTTTCTGTGCACTGCTGTGAGGTTTTGACTTTATAGAAAAAGGCACTTCATAAAAGCAATAGTTCCTACTCTTAAACTAAAAGCAGCCTAAGAACTGCAAAAGATGAATGCATAGTTTAACCCACATGGCTCCTTGGAGATATGCAAATATTCGATTACTATTTTTTTAAGTTGAGAAAGGATTTTTTTTTGAGGAGGAGGAGGAAAAATAGCCATATATTGCAAAGACGGTGCATCAATGGCAGTGAAGTACATAGATGGCAATACGCTACTCACTGCAATAAAGGTTGAATCTAACTATGTTATTGCAAGAGGCAACATGGATTTTGTTTGTATGTAGGTAAGTGTGGATCAAGATGACGTTTCTGCAAAGAAATCTGTATCCATCTTTAAAAATTGACTTTTTGGTAAGAAGACAACCCCCCCTAAAATTAGGTCCCCACCATGAATACAAAAAAGATTTAAAGCATCAATTTGTCTCCAAATATTGTCTCTTGTAGGGCCTACTCCCTAGATTTTAACAGAAACTATATCAATTCACACCAATTAACTTTGTAAATCGAAAATATGTATAAACTGTAGTTGAAACCAATAGATTTACGTATTGACTCTGCTCGTTAAGCAGGTGCATGTAGAGAGTCTGTCACTTCTTTTACTGTTAGAACAATAATGAATGTTTATTCTTAGCTACATGCACACAGATATGGTTTATATCAACTTCTCACAAAAACCCATACAACAAAAGTCAGAAGCCTCCTTTACTCACCATTTAATATGTTAATACATTTACCTTCTGTCTGCTTTTTCAGGAGTAATTGAAAAAAGGATTTCTATGGCAGGATGCTTTGATTCTAACTAAATCAAGTTGTCAGCCAAATCTCCCCCCACCAGTGAAGGCACAGCTTGCCTGAAGTCATAACCTTTGTTAGTGGAAGGGAGCTGGCCTTGAAACAGATCATGAAGCAGATGTTTATGCCAAATCAGAGTCTAGGGATACACAGACTACGGCAAATAAAACTCTTCTCCTGTCTGTTCAATCATTTCAATTCCCTGCAGTGTGAAATATGAACTTGCCAACAAATGGCCGGTGCACTATTCAGCACAGCAGGGAAAGCAAATGCCAGAGAGGCACCAAGGACTGGAAAACTCCTTCATTAGGTCTGCTTTTCAGCCCAAGCCTCAGCAGTGACGTGTGGGAGCCACTTCCAATGGAAGATGATGGTGTTTGTAAAGACAAGTTTCCATCAGCTCCAATTACAGAAATCGTGTGCACTTGCTTGGGGGAGGAGAAGCTTCCTATGTCTGTATCCACAGACCACAGCCATTAGCAGCTTACAACAAAGGTGGGGGGGTTAAAAATATTTTTCTTTAGTATTTTCCCACCTGAGATATGACTACTGATAAAAGGCCCACCTACAGCCTCAAAAAAAAACCCTAAAAAAAATCTCATCAGCTAAATGTCAGGGCTCTGCTACACAATTTATGACAAAAGCACTACAGGAGATCCCACTGCTGAGTAGTGGAGCATTTTCATACCAAGAGAGGGTACGAGCCCTGCTCTCAGCACCTCTGAGGAGCATGGCAGGACTCAGATGGCACCACAGCAAAAGGCCAAGACAGCCCAATGCTCCAGCACCCTGTTATTGGTCTCTCCATCTAGATGTTTCTGTCTGATTAAAGCATTACCTGTCTAGAGACACACACTTGCTCTTGAGAGATAGCTGTTTGAAACTAGTTAAAGGTAAAAGAAACCTTGTACTTTCAAGTCCGTTTCCATCCCCATCAACACTACAATGACTCTTTTATGTGTTTCTAAGCTAACAGTTGCACTTTGTGTTAAAAGGAAGAAACTGCTAACAATACTAGACTATCTTTGCTCTTGATTATGGGAAAGCAGAAATGGAGCTCAAGGTGATAAAGAATATTGTTATTTGCACATTAAAAAACCACCCAAACAAACAAAAAAGGTAAAATACAAACATACCATTCAAAAGAACCTACTGACAAGCTTTCAAGATGTTTACAATCTGCAATAGAGATCAAATTTTCAGAAGAACTCAGTGCTTCATGTGAAAACCATTTTAGAAACCAGGCCAAATATTTGGATACCTAAGTGACAGCTAAGTACTTCTAAAATTATGACTCTAATTGGGAATGCTAAGCACTTCTGACATATGGCCTGTAATATGCCATCTATTTATTTTACCTATTTTTGGACTAGGATCAAGGAAGAACAGAATTAAAGTTGCATATGTGCAAAATAACAGATACTGCATTTACCCTTGGTTTAGTTGTGTTGCTGGTGGTTGCTTTTTTTTCCATTTTCTTTTTTTTTTTCTTTTTTGAAAATTTGTGTATTCAGGTGCATTTCAGATCAGGCCCCTGAAGTCCAGATTCCACTTAAATGTAGATACACCGAAATCTATGTCATTTTCAATGACACTGACTTGACTGATGGTCAAGTCAAAAAAGACCATGATGATCAAATAATCTGTGTACACAGTTGTCAGATTTTTTTTTTTACAAGTCCATTGAAAATGAATCAAATTGATAAATTTTAGCATTCAATGCACATACGCTATCTCTATTTACTTTTCAAACCCAAAGCAAAACTATCACTGTGACATTCATGTCTATAAATAAAAAAAGCTGTTTCTTCATGAAATATCACAAAAAACCACCACTAATTTTTGTCTTTTTTCCCCCTCCCCTCACAGAAAATTATTATTTCAGGGTCTTCCTCCTTCAGCCTAAAGCACAGTTGCTGAAGAGCTAGGGCAATTTTGGGAGAGTTTTGTTGTTATTTGTGTGGCTTTTGTTGCTGACTTCTTCGTAGAATACACTTGCACTTAAAATTTCACCTCATTTTGATAAGGGTGAAGTGCAGATTTAAATGTACTTATTAGCACACAGAATACCATATGCTGTTCACAAGCACTCTGTGAAACACATATATCCTTGTGAAAAATCCAGTGAAAAACTTGTGTACTCACACAAGTACCAAAAGTCCAATTTTAATATACATTTCTAAAGCACAGTGTCCCTCATCCTCATAGGTGACACAGTGCTGAAAATTTTCTCTTCCTTTTCTGCCTGCATCTTAGATGTGGCACCAGTTCCCCAAAAGACTTAATTTTGCCTTATTTTTCACTCAAAATATTGTCTAGTTGACTACAAAAAAGCCCTAGGTAGAAATAGCTCTTCTCAGCTAGGTTAGCATATTAAGCATGTTCCCAAGCTAACTCTTACTATACATCTTTTAGACCTGTGCTAAACCTAGAACAAATAATTGCATTTCCAAATTATCCCATAATTTGGTTAGAAGCAATGCTATCGTTTCTGATGAGAATGAGCAACTGGTGTGGCTGTGTAGAGAGAAGTTTAAGGGTCTGAGAGTGCACAGCACCTCAACTAACCCCTCACAGCAAACACTGATTGTTACACAGAATGAGGTGCCAGGTAACTGCAAAGCTACTGGAAAAGGCAGTTTCTCCCTCAGTTAAGAAGGCAGCGATAGCATGGCATGACAAATAGTTTGGAGAACTCCACTGAAAATGAACATTTTATATTTCACATCCCAAGGACGTGTTATCAAGGGCAAGAAAGAACTGGTCAGCTCAGCCCGTAGAGGAGAAAGATAACCTGGTCAAAGTGTAATACAAGGGCCAGGAGGCACTGGCATTTTATATTACAAACATCTTACCTTTCAGCAGAGTTAAAGGGGGTTAGAAGCTAGAAGGAAGGGGCGGGGGGACATCCAGCATTATGGTGTTTGTCTTCCCAGGTAACCGTTACATGGGATGGAGCCCGGCTGTCCTGGGGATGGCTGAGCACCTGCCTGACCATGGGAAGCGGTGAATTAATTCCCCGTTCTGCTTTGCTTGCGTGCGCGGCTTTTGCTTTACTTATTAAACTGTCTTTATCTCAACCCTTGATTTTTCTGACTTTTATTCTTCTGATCTTCTCACCATCCCACTGTGGGGGGAGGGAGCGAGGGGCTGCCTGGGGCTGCCTGGGGCTTAGTCACCACCAGGGTTAAACCACGACAGATTTCATAATCACAATAGCTAAAGCCTTTAACACAAAAGATTACTTTTTATCAAAGATTTAACTAATACGTGACTTTTTCAAATTACTATTTTTATATATGTGTGTATATGTATTTATATAAAAGAGCATACAACGCATACACGCATAGCTGCTAAATAAATACATGATAAATATAGGAAAACAGGTCAGTTGGTGGCAAAGAAAACAGTTACAAATATTTTGTCATTTATGAAAGAACAGTACCTCTAAGCCAACACTGGGCCTTAGGGAAAAAAAAATTAAAAAATAGATCTTTCACTAAATAGATTCACTGCAAATGTCAGACATGGTTATATTAAGCCATGGATATGATCAAGTTCTCAGACTCCACTGAATTAATCAGCTGCCCTGTACTACTTCTGGGGGAAGAGGGGGCACATTAACTTTGTGTCACAGGAGTTCCAAAACCTCCATGAAACACAATCACCCCTGCTGAAATCTCTTAAGTTGGATGCTGAACAGAAGCCTTCCCTATTACAGTCTGAATATTAGCCATAGTAAGTTTCTCAGGGGAATAACACTACCTCTACCGATTTTATCATGCCCTTTCCTTGTGAAATATTTCACTGAAAATAATTGGAACCTAATGATGCTTCAGAGGAGTCTCTATGCGGGAAAAAGCAATAATAGGAAGAAATGTTATGTTTGAGACTATACATTCTTTTCACAGGATCCTTAGACATCCAATGGGAACTGTCAGAGCCACCAATCAATTAATTTTCTAATCTCTCTGTAATGAGTTTTTTCCTCCTTTAACCCTTGTTTGCCTCCTTTGTAGCAAACAGCTGATTTTTCACTTGTGTTTTCATTTCCTTCATTTTATACCACCCTAAAATGCTGAAGTGGAAGAAAAAAGGAAGCTAGTCAGAACAAAATATAGCATGCCTAGTCTTTAATTCTTTGGAACATGATAAGCTCAAAAAGTAGTACGCTCGGAAATGGATTTTTTCCTGTCCAAAACACGTGAAAGTGTGAAGGTCATGTTGGCAGCCTGCCCTGCATTGCTGTTAAACCCTGCAATATTCATGTTGACCTCTTTCTTATCATTCTAGTCATTTCTTCACACCATGTACTGAGTTCACAGACCAGTCCTACAGTTTTCCACAGAACTACTTGCAGATGCACAGAATATGAAGCAGTCACCTGTACTACTTTCTCCTGGAGATCTAAACAGGGCACAGGAAACCATCTTGAGGAAAAGAAAAGCAGGGTGCAGTCAAAGAAAGAAGAAAGCTTGAAGACAAAATGAACCAAAATATGCTAAACCAGCAGTTAGATAGACATCTCACTTCCCCTATTGGAAATCTGGACTTGCCAAAAAAGATATGTGGGTCTGTTTTTTTTAACGTCATTCTGCTTTGTTGATTAACCTGTTTCTGCTCTTAAAACTAATTACACCATCTTGTGTCTCTACTGTATAATTTTATCAGAGGTGACAAATCATGCTGGCAGTGACAGTCTACACTCAAGTGGCATGTATAGTAAAAGACAGTTTTCCTCAAATGAATTGCTGAAACCGTTAAATCTTTATCTAAATGCCCATAATAGCTGTTTTGTTCTCTGTGGCAGTTGGGAGAAAAAAATGTCTTCCAGAAAGCATTTTGGCAGCCAATCTGCTTGTTAATAAAACCTGGAGAAACATTTGTGATTAATATAAATAACTAATTCCACTTTTAATGCCTAAACGTGACAGTGACTAATTTACACAGTTTCGCCTGAGCTGCCACTGAGCAATGACAAGTGGGACTGCAAACAAAAAATGTTGTTGCACTGGTGTACGTTTCTAAGCAAAGCTACCACAGGTGCAGCACGACAGATGAGAAACCCTACCTCTGGCAACAGCTTCTCAGCATACTGGCTGATCGCTCTGCTTGGGCCAGGGGGAAAGGGTCAGTGGTGAAAGCTTCTATATAAGTTGAAAGTGGCAGATTTTGTACAGACATGGGAGCCAGTTACAACAAACTCTGAGGCTGTGAGGTGGCTGTTACTTAGTCGGCAGCATTTTTTAGTGCTGCAATGGAAGACAGCTAAACTCCTACCAATTTAAGTTCAAAACTCAGTACTGCAGCAAAGCATGTGGGCTGGAATGTGGGCACTTTGCAGCACACCACTGAGCAGCTGTCAAGGAGCTGCTTCATTCCTCAGAGGCAGTTTGTGATTGCACAATTACACCAGTGAGACCCAGGTAAGATATACAGCACTATCAATGGTGAAAAATAAATAATATCCATATTTCAAGGCTTCAGACAACTGGTTTGACAACAGAAATCTTTGTCTTGAAATAAATGTGATTTAAATGTTCTTACACATGATTATTAATTCAAAACTCCAGCTGCATTGTAATTTGCCTGCTTATATTCAACATATTAATAAAATAATTTTAAAAGTCTTACAAAATCTAAGAACATTTGAGAACAGATTGCTAAACAATAACCTACCCATGTCATTTGCTCACATCTGAACTCCACAACACTGTCATCACCCTCACTGGAATATATCTTTATTTCTGACAAAACATGTTTTGCTTCTGCACTTCTCTCTGATAAATAAACACATTTTCTACCTTGCTGATGTGCCTATGGACTTTTCACTATGCCATTCCTCCCTTCTACTTCTTGATGCTATTTACAGAAAGGACCTAAGGAAGCCAGATCCCACCTCCACGAAGCATGAATGAGAACTGCACAGATAACTCCATTTCCCTGGGTAAAAACAGGTTCATGACTTTTCTGTGCATCACCAGCCAGAAGCAGAGAGGTGTTAATACCAAGCCCTCTTCAAGAGGAGAGGCTGCATTCTTTTACAGTCCCCAAGATGTTGAAGACAGACGTCTCTTTTTCAGCCTAAGGCTACTTTATTTCTGCTCAAGATTTCTCAGGCAGAAACACATTCACATGTGTACAGACAGCAAGACCTGCTGCAGCTGCTGCTAGAGACCTTGACTTCAGTCTCAACAGACGGCTTTGCTGCAGGATAATTCATTCTTCAATGCCTCACAGCTGAACATCTCCTGCAAACCCCTAAAATATTAGAGATAAGTAGTCCACGGTTTTTAATGATATAGGCATCAAGATACAGGAAGATGACCCAGTATTACTAAAAGCAGAGGTGCCAAAAAAAAAAAACCTACGTAGGAAGAAATCCAAGCTCCTATCTTCACAATATCCCCACTTACAACTCTTAAAACATAATGTATGTTAAGCCCTTCTAGTGTATTTTTCCCCGAACACATTTTAAACACCACTACAACTGAATTGTCAAGGCTCTTTAAATTGATTAATATGCTGCCATTCTGATTATCCTTCAAATAATTAAGATAATTTCACCCCCAGAAGATCAGCAACTGCAACGTTATTCCCCATATCCATCATGAGGAGCCTGGTTACCTTTGCGCACAGAGGTACCACACGAGTGAGATTCTGATACACCTTCAGGCCATTCTTAATTCCCCAAAGCAGTGCTGTATCTAGCTGGCTATACCACTTGATACTTTTAATATTAAATATCTATGACGTAAAAGGGAAGCCAGGGAGATTTTAGAGGCAGTAAAAATCTCATTTGACCAATAACATAGATCTGAGGATGACCTACTGCTTTCCTGAGGGAAAGCAGAAACATTTGGAAGTCTGAAAAGACTTTTCTGTAATTTTTCAGACTAAAGCACTTCTATGCATTTCTGAATACTCTGTGAAGAGTCTTATTCTACGTGATTTATATTGACTTGTCAAGAATCTTGGAGATAGCAGTATTAACTGCATATGCTTTTAATCCTAGAATCATTTAGGTTGGAAAAGACCTTTGAGATCATCAAGTCCAATCTTTAACCCAGAACTGCCAAGTCCATCACTAAACCACATCCCTAAACACTGCATCTACATGTTTTTTAAATACCTCCAGGGATGGCGATTCCACCATCTCCCTGGGCAGCCTGTGCCAATGTTTCACCACCCTTTCAGTGAAATAATTTTTCCTACCGTGCAATCTAAACCTCCCCTGGCATAACTGGAGGCCATTGCCTCTTGTCCTGTCACTTGTTACCTGGGAGAAGAGACCAACCCCCACTTGCCTACAGCCTCCTGTCAGGGAGTTGTGGAGAGCAGTAAGGTCCCCCCTGAGCATCCTCCTCTCCAGACTAAACAAACCCACCTCCCTCAGCAGCAACTCATCAGACCTGTGCCCCAGCCCCTTCCCCAGCCCCGCTGCCCGTCTCTGGACACGCTGCAGCCCCTCAATGTCCCCCTTGCAGAGAGGGGCCCAGACCTGAACACAGGGTTCGAGGGGCGGCCTCACCAGTGCCCAGTGCAGGGGGACGGTCACTGCCCTGGTCCTGCTGGCCACACTGCTGGGGACACAGGCCAGGGTGCTGCTGGCCGCCTGGGCCCCCTGGGCACACTGCTGGCTCCTGCCCAGCCGGCCGTCACCCAGCACCCCCAGGCCCTTTCCCACCAGGCCCTTTCCAGCCGCTCTGCCCCAGCCTGTAGCGCTGCGTGGGGCTGGTGTGACCCACGGGCAGGACCCGGCACTGAGCCCTGCTGAACCTCATACAGTCGGCCTCAGCCCATTGGTCCAGCCTGTCCGGAGCCTAGAGTCTTGGCTACCTTGTCTGAATAGTATGCATTACTGTGGAATAAAAAGAAAAAGTTACTGAGAATTCCGCAACACACTTCTATCTTACAGCCTCCTTTAATATCAGAGGGTTAAGTAACTTAGAAACAGATTTGCTTCTTCTAAATCCGAGTATTTATGAAAATATGGACTTGAATGTTGAATACTAATTTATGAAACAAGATCATCAACCAATTAGTCAGCATGCGGATGCATTTTTTCATTGAGGGAGTCTGGGTTTGGTCTATTGCTTGCAGGCATGCATATATAACTCTGTATCATGACACAGTACCACCAGAGAAAGTGTTGCCTTGGTGAATTAGCCTGAGGAACAGGGAGACTAACATGATGATGACATGGAGGCAATGAAGTACAACACTGTTATTCCAAGTGTCACTGCTATGTTATTTTAATTTCTGTTGGCATCTGCTCTGTGTTACAAAACACATACTTCCAATACAACAGCTCATTAAACAGGTTTCAGTTTGCTCAGAAATCAAATTAGAACACTGTTACAGAGTTATAAGTCCTCAGATAATTATTAATAATACTCTCCACTCCTATGAATTCTTCCATTCAAGGAATCCGCATGCTTCATCTTATTAATCTCATAACATCCCAGTGAAGTACCACTGCAAAAAGCCCACCCACCACTGAAATGCAGTCACCACCAAGATGTTAAGTTGTAGTGTTGAACATCAAAACTGATTTAAAGCAAGGAATGATGAAAGGACCATCAGGATTTAAAGGACTGCGTGCAGTTCATTCAATTGTACTTCCAGCAGAACACTGGAATTTAAATACTTACTTTTAAGAAAGTTGCAATGGGATTTCTACAAGAACCACAAATATTAAAAATTACAGTAATCCATAGCCACCAGTATGGAACATTCAGTCACCATTTCGTTTAGGGCAGGTGTGTCACATACGGCCTTATCAAGTTCTTAATGCTCCTTGGAGGTCTTTTATCTAAGTTCTAACCAATCTATCTTTTTAACATCTGTGATTTGATGATCATACAACAATATTTAATACATGCTTTACCCCACAAAATGAACTGGCTTTCATTGAGTATGTTTGGTGAGAAAGAAAAAAGACAGAAAAGAAAACCTTGTCCCTCACCCTTTCTGTCTGTGGGCACTCCCTCATTGTTCTAACATCTGAAATCAGCACCTCAGTAGAAAGCAATACAAGGCACTGGTCTTCCCACAGGACCTTATACAATATGCTCACGAGACAGCTTTCAAAGTTGCAGATGTGTAGAATATCCTCCCCTCTTTTATATTTCTGCTGCTATTAGGATCTTAACAGCACTTGAATTTTTAAAGCACATGAATCCAAATCATCTTCTTTAAACTTATCTGAAAGACATTCATTCCCTTTGAAAAACTCAAACAAATGAGATCAGCACTTCCATGGGTTCTCTCTTCATTTTCATTTATGGATTTCTCCCGAGTCCCAAATTATTCCACAGCTTTTAATGCTCCCTTTGAGGAGTCTAAGAACTCTACCGATGTCAAAATCTATTAGACATTGGTGATTTTTTCTGCTTTCTTTTTAGCCGGACCAGCACTTGATTCTTCTGATGCTTTCTAACGGAAACCAGTCCTTTAATCTACACACTAGGCTAAGCATGAATTCCCTTTTAAAGGTCACCTTCCTTGTCTGTCTAATGTTATCAAACAAAAATATTTTTTTTAAGTACACATTTATCAAACCCTTTCAATTGCTTTGATTTCATCCATAACATCTCGAGTGATTCTGGTAAACCAGCCATCAAAGCAGGATTTGTAGTAGAGTGGAATGTCTGAGCCCACTGCTGTCAAAGTAGCATCAGTGTTTATGCTGATCAGATCTTGATTGAAAGGTTAATGGAAGACCTGGCAATAAACAATGTTTCCCCAAAAGGAAAGTGCAATTAACACACTAAAAATGTTTGTAATTCTCTCAGCATCCTTTAATAACACTCTTTAGTCAGCCTTCATTTTTTAGCTTTTGGTGAGAGCCAGGATGTCCAGAGAGAGAGAGAGAGAGTTCCAAAAGGGATCTTCTGACCTCATGTCTTCAAAAAGCAACAAGAAAACACAAACACCAGCAGTACCTGCATTAACCAACACCTGCTGAATTGAAGACAGATGGCCTTTTTACACTTGCTGAGAGACAAGTCCCATCTTCACTTTCAAAACAAAATATCTGCTATTTAAGTCAACCATTTCAACAAGGAAAAAATTTTTTAATAACAGTCTAGCCTACAGAGTAAATACAATGACTCCACTGTCCCTGGTATAAGCTGAGTATGGCATGACAAGACTTACCATCAATCTGCTCTACTCATTTCTCCAGAGGTCACACAGCTCTCTAAAGCTAAAGTCCAAACTGTGCCCCAAGTCAAATCTTTCACTTTGAGTCCTGGTATTGACAGACTCAAGGGGAGGAAATACCCAAAGCAAGCCTTTTACAGCATATAAGTTATTGATACGAGGGGAAAAAAACATCCAAACAGGTGTTTTGCTGGAAGGTCTTCTCATACAATCACAGATTGTGTTCAGTCGAAAAAGCAAAATAACCTGTTCTCATGTATGGATAGTCTTATTTTGTCCTACAGAAAAATGTACCATGGGTATTGGTCAAGAAGCCAAATAGAGATTTAGCCAAGGACTTTGTGAGACAAGTAGCATTAGAAGAGTACAAAATGACCAACTGTCTGAACAAGCAGATACACAGGGTATGCAATGGGTGATTGCAAGAGATACCCAGTCCATATCACAATTACAAACAGAAGAACAGAAATTCCCAGAAATACAAAGTAATGCAATTAAATGGAAAGTAATTTATTCCCCATAATTGTAAGGACACTCTGAAGAAGAATCAGTATTAAGGGCACTGGTGAACATCAAGAAGCAATTCTCTTTTACGTAAAGGCAACTTTAAAATCAGACTGACAGTGTCTTTACAATTATAGTGGCAAATGCATAGATAAAACATCCATTGTGCTTTCTTTGCATTTTCAAGATGGTATAATTTGCCCCTTACAACGAGGTCAGTTTGCTGGTTAAGAGATTTGTCTTTACTGGTATGACTGCTTACAGAGAAACCATATATTCTAAGCGTCGGAGGAAAAAAAAAAGAAAAAAAGTGTTTCTAAAGTATTACTGATTAAATATTACTGTGCTAACCCAGCTGGAATACAGTAACAAAAGAAACAGCTGACTTCCTCAAAAAAAAAAGTAACGTAACCTAACCTAACCATTAGCCAAGCTGCCTACAGTAACCTTTGATTGATTCTAATACTCTCCAGGATGCAACTGAGCAGTCACACTGGTTTCTTTAGGTTATCTCCTTTTCCAGCAGGGATCTCCTCAAACAAGTCAGACTCAAAGTCTGAGGAATACTGTACATATGCCCTCAGACAGCACCTCCTACCAGCAGACCTACAGTCAGTGGTATAGACTGCTGTACTGGCAACACCAACTGCTTCTGGACAGGCAGGATTTCCAGGTCTATAACAGGATGAAAAAAAAAAAAAAAAAAAAGATAGAGATAGAGAAGTATAATTTTTGGGCAGGACTCACATTTACCCTTTCTGATAGGTCAAGATTGCAGTTCATAGTTTTTGTTTTGTGCTCCCATTACATCGATCTAAACCTCTGGCAAAAATGCGGAGATACCTAAATCAAATAATCACCTTACAGTGAGTTGTGTCTGTTTATGCAAAACATTGATACCCACTAATATTACACTGGTGCTCAAGCAAAAGCAATGAACTCTATGCAGCTGTTTAATACCATTTCTTGAGCACATGAAAAGTATCAAGTAACAGTTAATAAACTATAGTGTAAAGATTTCTTAGTAGTTTTCTCCTGTATAGTATCACAGGCTACTCAGCTTTGCCTCTATCAAATCCCCTTTCTTAATTCTGCTATATTGAAACCAATCCTGAAAAAATAACAGCTGAGCTGGCAATCTGGGAAGCCATCCCAGGTTCTTAGTCATGGAAAGCTTTTGTTAGATCTGTGTTAATTTCCACAAAAAGAGGACAGTACCCTCCAATGCTAACTTCTGATTTGTACAGGGATATGCACAGTTCCTCCCTGTGAGTTGAGACTTCTAAACTCTGTCAATAATTCTTCATTAAAAACCAAAAATCCTTACCATGACCACCACCAAGCAGTGTTAGTTCTGTGTCCATCACTATCGCCAAAATACAGTGGCTAGGCCACCTGGAGAAAGCATTCCAGTACAGGTTCTACTGCAAACATCTCAGGTGGAAAGGAAGGAACAGGAACGAGGCAACTTGATGATACTGATTCTAAAATATGCTTACAGCTTTGGGACAAAAAGCCAGTCACCCTCCCAAAAATTGACTTGGTCACGGAACATGGAATTGCATGGAACAGAGAAACTGCTAGAGGATTGCAGGAGAAACTAAAGGAAAATGACAGCACAAGCAAACACAAAACACTTAAACACACACTTCAAAAACCTAGCAGAAGGGAGAAGAGAGGCTAAGTTCAGCTTAACTGTCATCAGATACTGTTACTCCCTCAACAAGACTTCAGCTACAGGACCTTAGTGGTAAGATGAGCTACCTACCTAATTAACAGGCAAAAGAAAGACAAAATGAAGTGGAGGTATTAGAAACACTTTTATCTGCTACTCTTTTTTTTCCTTAAGATCTTTTGAATCAGAGAAGCTTCCAGAGGTGTGCAGATGGTTGTAGAGATGGTCCAGCTACCTGACAGCTGTTAGAGAAAAATGACAGCAGGATTCAAACAGTTCCATGGATTTTGGACCATGGTGAGGATGACTTCCAGTCACAGAGATGGAACAAGCTACCAGAAGAGAGATAATTTTATATTCAAAATTATGAAAAATCACAGGTTATCCTATAGAAGCAGCAGCTAAGACTGTTAGGGTGGAACATCATTTGAAGAAAAGCCCTCAGGAGGTAAGAGTCAAAAATTTCAGGAAAAGGAGGAAATAGTGCAGAGAAACAAGAATGATAGGGAACAAATGCAAACCTGAAGAAAATCAAGGAAGTAGGTAACAGCAGGTTCTCTAGCGATGTATTCTATGAGGAAAAGGAGTACAGGAGAGCTGGATGTTATTAAGAAGAAGGGTATATACAACCGTACGTACAACCTCATAAACTCAGTTTCTTAAGTTAATCACAAATGTAAGAACTATTAAAAGTATTATTTGCAACCATAATTACATCAAAATCACAGAAGTATACTATCCTGGTGTGTTCAGGAGCAATATGGTTACAATGAAAGTTTCCTGAATTGACAATCAGCAGATGCATGCAAATAAATAGTGACAATGAATATATCGTGATAATGATACATTATTAAAGGCAATACAAAAAACCAGCACAAGTATTTTGAAACAAAATGAGAAAGACACATGCATGAACTCAAACTAGAAAGAAACAGTAACAAAAAATGGTTACATAAATAAATCCCTGGTGGAAAATAGGATTTTAAAAAGATGAAACTAACTCTTTTCTCAGTAAGAATGGAGAAAGAACCACTTAAGTTATGTTTAGCTACATTAACCTA
This sequence comes from Falco naumanni, assembly GCF_017639655.2. Classification (NCBI taxonomy): domain Eukaryota; kingdom Metazoa; phylum Chordata; class Aves; order Falconiformes; family Falconidae; genus Falco; species Falco naumanni. Next base: position 26,604,840 of record NC_054080.1, on the reverse strand, counting down.
AAGCCTGCTAACTGCCAGCAAAAACCTCCAAGAGAACAGCAGAGCTGCAAGAGAACTGTGAGCAAGGGTAAACCTACCTGGCCTTTCTGAAAAAAGGGTAGAAGCAAATATAAATTACAATAATAACAGTGACCAAACGACTAAATAAACAATCCATATAAAATCTTGAAGGACATGATAAAACCAGCATAGTTTTTCAAGGATAAATCACCTCAAATACCAAATTATTTGATGGAATAACTGGACCTATCACTCAGAAAAAAGCATATGCTGCAGCTTAGTATCAGTACAACTTCTGACACTACACCAACGATACATTGTTTTCAAGAAAAAAAGCAATGTGGTCCAGCTTAAATTGACACAGGAGCTTGGTTCGGAAACCGCAGTCAGGACTCTGCAGTAATCCGTACCAATCCGGTTATAGTAATGTCTTAATTTTTTTTTTATTTCAACAGCTCTTATGTATATTTGCCAAGTTGTTACTAGTATTTTATTGAACACTTAGCACATTAATAAAAATAAACCACATGCAATTAAAGTAATGAAAATTATACCTGTATTTTGAATTATGTAATTATATAACATTATACATTTTAGGATCTTTTTTTTTTTTTTACCCCTTCCTTGCTTTTGTGTTTGTCTCCCCTTGCACAGTGTCCCACCTTAACCTGCGTACCCAAACCTATGCTCCCTTCTGAAGGACATTAAAATCACTGTTGTACCAGCAAATATTTAGGTTTTGCTTTCTCTATATTTCATTAGCTTCTGTTTCAGCAGTAGTATTATTTTGTCTATTTTCAGGCTAATGTACACTGACCTGAGGTGAGCACCTGTTAAGAACTAAGTAAAAATTGAGACTTTAGGTCATGATGTAATCTTTACTTTCCCAAGCCCACTACTGTGCAACCCCTAAGTAAATAAAAGTTAATTTCTCTGAAAATATTTAATAACCTTTTCCTCTTTAAAAAGTAACTCAATCAGTACTTGTTGATTGCATGTCTGTGATGCTGACTCCTCTTCTTTAATGCAAATTTGGTATCAGAAAGATATTTTTTCCTTGTATTTTCCTAGAACGAACATGCAAAGAAGGGAGATCCAGGTTCATCTAAGCAATATATGAAGGCAGTGACATAACAAAGGAAAGTGGCATTTTCCAAACCAATAGGTCAGAAAAAAAGACAGTGATTTTTCTCAAATTACTGCAGTTTCTAAAAATAATTGAAGCAAGAGGCAAGTCACATTCTTAAAAGGTAAACTGCAAAGATTTTCAAAAAAGCACCAGACAGCAATTAAGCTAAACATCTATCCAACCACTTCTTATTTCTGTCTTTCCAGAGGTCTAGACTACACAAAATATTTTCTAACCCTTAAACAGAATATACCAGACTGATGCTACATAGTGAGCCTTCCCTCTCCCCTGCACAGAGGACAAAGGTTTCAGATCTGCTGAGGAAAGGAAACCTTCCATGCTGAAGGAGTGATTTCTTCAACATGCAGATATAGAAAGGTAACAAGGGTGGTGTCTGCAGCCTGGACCAAAGCCTGTTTACAGCTTGGATGAGGAAACAAGGAACAACATCTCACCAGCTTGTTTCTTCAAGAAACTAAGATAAAAACATCCCAGGATGGACAACTCTCCCCTGAGAAGGTTTACCTGTAATTAACTTAGTGTACAGTGCTTCCCTGCAACTGCTGCAATGCCAACCTTGTTACTGTTCTCAGCAGAGTGAAACATGAAGGCAAAAAATAAATTACGGAAAAGAAGGAAAAGTGCTTTTGTGTCTCTGAAACGTGCCTAAAAATTTGATTTCAGTGAGTACCAGGCCAGTAAGCTACTAGTACATGAACACCTATTTGCTGCTATTTTTTTGCTATTTTAACTTTCATTAAAAAAAAATAATTCCATCTAAATGCATTTGAATATCATAAAACTCTTCATATTTTAAAGCACTTTGGAACAATTATTTTGAAGGGAGCCCTTGACAGTTAAATGACTCCGTTAAATGAATGTTATAGAAGACACATAATGGTTTTTAGTGAAATATTGAATTTAACCACAAATGAAGAAAACCAGGCATAAGCAACCTGGGTGTATTTGAATAATAATGTCTTGCTTGAGAGTTCAATGGCTTTTGTATGTTTTAACAATGAAGCCATTAGCTAGACAGACCAAGCTGATACTTCTCATATTTTTTTTTCCTTCACTTTAATGTTTGGTTTTCACCTTTAGTTTCTTTCCTTTTTTTTCTTTTTTTAGAAAACAAATTTTTTTATTGTAGGTTGGTTTTTTTTGTGGGGTTGGGTGGTTTTTCATGCTTGCAGCTACTGATGCCATCCCTGTGCTACATTTTATTGTGATCACGTGATGGTAAAGATTGCTTTCCTTAGTTAAGTACTCCTGCTGATGCTCAGGAATGGAATAAAAAAACCCCAAAACCAACCAAATAAAAAGGCACCAAAAATCCAGTGTTCCGAGGGGGCCTAGTATTAGAGTTTGAATGACACAAAACTCCTGTTGAAATTAATGGGAAGCTTTTGTGAGTTAAGTCCTGACAGAAGCAGGACTGGTTCTACACAGTGCAGATTTATTTATCCTACAACATTATCCAGTTAACTCTGACAGATAACACAACTTCTCATAACCATATTAAAAAACAGTTTTGAGTAACATTTCAGTTTATTATTATTATTATTGTTGTTGTTATTGTACTTCAGCACAGGAACAAGGCACTGTTCTTCTGATGCTGAACCACCACTCATTAGGGGGTTTTATTTGCTGGAAGAAAAAGAAATGAATGGAAAACTATCCACTAGGAAAGTATTTCCCTACAGATTATGAAAGGCAAAGAAAAATCTCAATGCTGAAGAAATGAGGCTGAAAAACAGGGATCACATATACTCAGTGAAATGAGGTGGAATGACCATTTCACAGTAGAAAGGCCAGCTACACATATGAAGGCAGTATTTATTGGGATCTACAGTCTTGTCTAAAGCTTTCAACTCTCTAGTCTGACACTAAAAACAGGAAAAAAATACGCTGCTGAAGCGAGCAAACAAAACTTGTTAGGAGTGGAAGATTCAGGTACAAACCAAACTGATGAAATAAGATCTTTGCTGGAGGATTAAAGAGATGAGACAGCTGAAGCAGTATCAACTGCACAGTGGGGTCAGGGAATCAGTCTGCTTAACCCACTGTTTTTTAACCTCCCAGGTTTTTTTTACTTCCTTAGACTCAGATGTCATCCTGCATCTCCACTGGGTGCCCAGAGCAGCCCTGATGGAGGCCTCCACGGAGGAGACCCTCGAGCCCTGGGAGGGTGCTCCCCGTTGCTTCAGGGAGCAAGTGGGAAAGTGCAAGAACCCATCCACCCTCCTCTGCTTGCCACCTGCTCCCACGGCACCCCCTGTCGCCCATGCTGACATCAACAGCTTGTCCAAGAAAAAGGCGGGAGGGGAAAAGGGGAGGAATTAAAAAAGGAGCCACTTGGTCTGATGCTAGAAGTATTCATCCTAAGTAAATATAACTATAAATACCACTGGACTACTGACATCAGCAGCTACACCACTTACAAACCTGGCAGACCCCACTTTCCTTGGGTGATAAATATTACAAAGAGTATTTCATCTGACCAAATAAGAAAATTCAGGAATTTCACATGCAGAAGATTAATTATTTTTTCTCATCTTTGGGGACAGCTTCCCTCCTACCCTTCTTGCCCCCTCCTCCTCCTCAGAGTGCTGGAATAAATGTAATAGTGCATTTTGCTCTAAAAGTCAGCCACGGTTCAGTGAACAAGGCTGCTATGCTATTTCATGTGAGAAAAGAAGCTGTGATTTAATCTTATTTTCACTAGCTAGATTTCTAGCTAATCTATCTGGGGATGGTTAAGTCTGCATTCACTGTAAGACATCTGCATTATATATGGTTTGGCCCGCTGTATTTGCACAAAGCCTAGGTGAAAAATTAGCTGGGTTTCTTGCACCTGCTGTGCAACAGTGGTAAATCTCTGTATACTCACAGATGTAGAAATATTCCCGGCCTGGCCTGAACTCAAATCCTAGCGAGAAGGGTGTGAACAGCTGGAATTTTTCCGAGAACTTCAATGGTCCATTCGGGGAATGTGGCCGATTACACTCCCACCTTTTGAACCCTTTGGAGGTGTGATCGCAGGAGCTGTAGCCATCAAAGTTCACCATGTACAGAACATAGCGTTCGGTCTTATCTTCTGGCACTGAGTCTTCATAGTGAGGGCAGAACACATCCAGGTAGTCATTGATGCAGACATCGATGTGGTAGTCGCCCCGCTGGAATCTGAAATCACAGGAAGAGTTCAGACGTAAGCACAGTTAAGTCAGGATGACCTTGTTGCAGGGTAATGTTCTCATAAGATGGGCATCACTAAAGGCACTTAATTTCACTCCAGCCATGCACATCGACTCTCAAAAATAACCCTTACAATTCACCAGAGCTATCAGAGACTGCTTATGCAGAACTATAATCATACAACCTTCTGGATAAAGGTTTTGCTCTCTTCTCTTACAAAATGAGTTGTTGCTAACACACCCCAAGATATAGGCTATCTTTCCCTATGGCTTATTGAATAAACAAAGAAACTGTCTGCTTTATTTGGTTGTATTTTGCCTTTTTTTTTTTTTTATTGCAGAAAGAAGCAAGAAGCAGCAAAGAAGCCAAAATTGTATCAGCCTCCCCAAATCAGTGTCTATATAAACATCTACATATGCATGCAAATAAATAACCCAAACAAATCCTCTTCTCTGAATCAGGCAGTAATCACCCCTGTGCTTATAGCTGATTTGACTGCAAGTACTTCTAGTTACTACAAGAGCACAAACAGGTTTCCTCTTTCTTCATGATTAGCAGCAGTTTGTCAAGATGCAAAGAAAAGCCTGTACTGCTTTTTAAAGATATTTGAAAAGCAGTGCATCTCCTTTGCCAAAAATACACAGTGGAGACATTGCTCTCTGTTCAGATAAAAGGATTCTGGGATATGAATTATCAGCACTCAGCCTAATGTGACAGCTCTGAATGAGTGCCAGCTGAGAAATGCAGCGCAAGGCACGAGCCCAGATGCACTTTATTATTACCGTTGTTATTATCATTGAGGACTCCTTAGAGATGTGAGATTCTTGTTTTGTTGGGGGTGGAGAGGGTGTCCTTTTTCCTCCCCTCCACATTACACTTACATTACTTCTCTAACGCCTACCACAGTATCTGGATGAAACTATGGGAACAAATTCACTGCCTCCATGGGAGCTTATACCATGATGGATTTAATGATTCCATAAACCAGGTCTGTACGTCTATCAAACTCCCTGGGGCAGCCAAAGGAACCAACCACTGACCTACTCCACTTCAGGCTGACTGAGCTACTTGTAGCTTCTCTCTTTGACGGCTCCAGTTGTCAAGTGCACCACAGAGCAATAAAAAGGCCATGACAGATTTAACTATAATACTTCTTTTTAGCTGAGGGGCATATTTTAAACACCTGATGGGCTTGAAATCTGCCATCTGGATCCTTCTATCTAATTTCAGAGAAAAAGCAATGATCTGCTGGCCCTCCAAGGATAAATTCAGAGCTAACTACACCTTTTCATATCCCTACAATAATTTAACTTCAATAAAATAGCTTTTTAAAGACAAAAAACTGAACATGCATCAAAGCATGATGTATCTGTATAATTTCAGCCAGTGCACAGTCTCATGGCTCCATTCTGTAACATGGAAAAGTCTCTCTGTACCACAGTTCTTCCAGGAGAATTTACATGTATCTGAACCGTTAGTTAAAAATATACTTTTGCACACCAGTGCTTTCAAAAACTGTCACCTGAACAGGTACTATCAACACATTTACAAGAACATATTGTTTTCAAGTTGGTGTCTGTTCTCTGTATCAGTTAACAGTATGCCATTTCTTACAGGTAATGAAAAAGAGTATCTTCTAAATTATGAATAGAGAAGCCACATCCTGGCAACCATAGCTCTATTATTTTTTAGGGGGTTTTAATTACAGTTTTAGTAAGTAAAAGTTAATATATATTTTATCTCTGTGCGTGTGTGCATGCTTTTTTTATAACCATGCAGGTGACAGACAATATATTATTTTCTCAAGAGATTCTCAAGGTTACCTCTTGTATCAGCCTGTGCCTTCACAGTAATGCCGGATTACGGTTTTGTGACAGAGACTATATGCTTTCACAACTACATTTACGTAAATGCAGACATTCAGGATCCGAGTGGTCTCCTTAACATCAGACTTTTACAGCCTTATGTGAACTGATTCTCCACATTCTCTCTTAAGTCAATGGAGAGAAACAGGAACTTCTCCAGTCCAACTCATCTGGCCTGTTTAGGCCCAAGGTAGGCTGGAATGAGACGGAGCACACTCCAGAGGCAGCTGTCTTTCTCCTTTAACCAAAAGGAGAGTCTAGACAGACATTTCCCAGACACAGTCTGTGAACAGCTGAATTTGAAGGAAAGAATCCGACCGCACAGTCTATGATAATGGAAATGATAAATACAAAAAGATAGGCAACTAAATTTGTGATCACACTTTAAATCCCTGTTAGCAATGAAATCAACCTCGTCGTCTGCACCAGTGAGCTCTTTTACCAAACACTGCACACAGAGGTCATCTGACTCCCTGCTGCCAGAGTCCCCTACTGCGCTCCTGCGAAACCACAACACAACTGTCCTCTTTGATCACTGGTATTTTAGTAGATTCATTCTTATTTTTGCTTCCTTAAGTGCTGAAACACTTGAGAGTCTTCGTTTGCCCCAGCACACCCTTGCCTGTCAAACAGGTGGAAAGCAAAAACCAAGCAAATACAAAAGCAGGTCTGCAGGCGAAGCACACAACCAAGCCCTCTTTACCCCGGTATCCTTCCCTCCCAGCTCCCCTGCCCTCCCAATATTTTCATTCCACAGTCATTCACTGTAGCCAGAAAGTGTTTACATTTACATGTCTGAAAAGGGAAGGAGGTGGTGCATATTTTAAGTGATCTAAACTGGCCTTTAACCGATACTCCTGGCACAGCGGTGAACCTGCTCCATGGAAAAATGTACCGAGGTATTTACCAAGCAGCTCTGAAATGAAGTCTCTTCACTCCATATAGTAACAGCAATACTGAAAAGAGATTATTAGCCAACTAAGAAGCAGAAAGCTGGTATTTATTTCTCCTCTTGTAATATCTTAAAGAAGTCAGTAATCAAAACCTCAGCATGCGTACTGAAGAGTTGTAGAACTAATTTTGTTTTTCCAACAGGGGCTACAAGATGTCCAGTGTGCCTCCTGGAGCAAACTGAGACCATTCTCGCTTCTCTCTAGCTACAAGGCAGTGTGTTGTATTTACCTCTTGAAGAGGAAACACAAAGACCTCTAATGTGAACAGAAAGGCAAGGGATGGCCATGAACAACTCACAAAAAAATCCATCAGTTCATACTCCTCAAAGCCATTAGAGGAAACAGTTCAGAAACATACTTCCAAGAATTTAAAACCACAACAGAGAGAAAAGCACTTAACATTTACAGGCTGAAACCCTCTTATAAATAGTGTAATGTCAGGTATTAGAGTGAAACAAAAGTTCCACTTCAAATGAAAGCGTCTATCGATGTGTACCAAAGCCACCTACATATATTAAGGAACACAACATATAAAGGGAAGGTGGAATCCATTAACAGATCGGTGGAGATAACCAGAATAACAAGTCTCCTGTTGTCTGCATTTAAGGTTTAATAAGCTTGTCCCTTTTTGCACTCCCACTCAGAACAGAAAGCTTGTTTTCCAACACTCTCTAGTAATGCTACTCCTGTGTTTTTCCTTTTCTAGGTTAGGTCTTCCAGCTGTTCTGGCAGATCCTCATCTGGACTCCCATGCCCTTCTGAAACCATGCAGTGATCAGGGTCTTCATAGAAATCCCACTACAAGGAAAAAATCAGTCCTATCTGGATTTTGCATAAAAGAACATTTAGAAACCAGCCCAAAAGGCTTCTCCAAAACTCTGAGAGGATCTACAAACCTTTTAGCAATAATGTCATTTGTGTCTGTGCACTCTGGCTTACAGACAGCAAAACACAGCTATTCCTCAAATATAATGAACCTTTTTTTTTTGTCAGGTGGCATTCAAACAGTGTCTTGGAAACGTGCATACTACAAAGCTAGCTATTGGGCAGTAGGGCTTTAAAAGTCACTTTGAAAACAGAGGTGGATAGTAAAAGTACCTTCTAAACCTAAACATTTCCATAACCAACGAACATCAGCTCGCTACACAAAACTCGCATACTGTTTCCAGCAAAGACAATCATGTGGATGTTTCTGTGTCAAGTGCCAGCGATGACATTTCCATGTATTGAGGATGCAGAGAAAGAACTTCATGGCAATTTTAACCACAGAAACACAAGACTAGCAAAACATTTCAAAGTAATTAATGTCTTCTGTGTTCTGTTTATCCATTAACACAAGTGAAAGTACACAGTCTGTGTGCATGTTTCTCTTCATCGTTTTAAGCCTATCTGAAGCATAAGTGGCTTGTCTTGAATTTAATAACTTTGCTGGTCACTGAAACAAGTGATGATTTATTTAAACAGATATTTAGAATGCAATAACAGTGTTGTTTGCTTGTTTCTTGTTTCTTTCTTCCTTTCTTGCTTGGAATAAGCACTATAAAAATCCAGGTTAAGAACAGCACAAATAACACTAATTGACCATTACCATTTAGATAGATAAAAAAATGCAATAGCTTCTGCTTGTTGCCTCCCATACCAATCTTATTAGTTATATTCTATCACCCTTCCTGCAAAATTGACACACCAGATGCTCTGCTTCAAGGTAAGTGTACTGGAAAATTTTGCTTTTACTATGTCAACCTTTCTTTATTTGGAGTCTGTTCTGTCAAATGTACGTGGCAAGGCTTCATTGTGAACCAGAAAAGACTTCAAACAACTGCTCCATCAATGATTTACAAAATTCTGGTCTTCAGTCGTGCATTAGAAGGGATCAGATGCAAATGCCCCAATTCTGCTGCCTGGAGCCTGCACAGCCTGTAACACCAATGCACAGAGGACACTGCCGTTGCTAAACACCTTACACCAGCTGCCTTGCTCTCAAATTGCAATCTGAAATGCAAGGCAACATTAACAAAATTCACTGAATCGATTTATTCTTGGGGTAAATACAAACTATAATTACCCATAGTTCTCCAGAAAGAGCATAGCAAAAAGTTACTTGTTCTGTTCCCTAAGTAAAAAAAGGCTTCTCTGAGCAGCACATGTCCATACCCCTGTAACTGCTGCTCACCCAGCTCCTCCTTTTTGCTTTCACAGCCACTAAGCCAATTTAACTAAATTTAACAGAGATTGAGAGGTCCCAGATAGAAGTCCATTCATACAAGCATCATGAAAAAAGCAGCCAGATCAGAAGATCCCATAAATATACCAAAAGGCTGAAGCACCGGTAGATTAAGTATTTCTATTAGAATATAGAAACGACCGCCAGCAGATTAAATGTTATTGGAATATAGAAACACCTCTCACAAAAGTACTAAACACAGGAAAAACTTCAACTGGAAGAATACATAAATAGTTTGTAAATTAAGTTGATTTCTATTAGCTAGTTATGAAACTATTTGCTAAAATTATTAATAACAGAGGAATGAAAATAGTGTAGGTATTTGTATATGCAATAATACACAAAACCCAAACATTTTCTGGAAAATGTTAACATCCTTTAAAAGAACAACATATAAATTGCTCTTAGGACGTGGTGAAGTCAGTTATTTACCATTCCACACTACTGAGCTTGCTCACAAGCTGTTGCCTCTGTTTAGGTGACAAGTGCAGCACATTAGGCTACTCCACTCAACTCATAAACTGTGGCTGGAACACAGCAGGGTAACTTGTGCCTTGTCATTCTTTTACACAGTTCAAGCAAGCCCCCACATTTCAAATAACTTAAAACCGTTAAGTGTGATGGGGGAAATCATGCGGTTGTTAAGTATCTGAGGGGTTGTGGGATTAAGTGTACCATTTTACTGCAGATAATTTTAAAAATGCTATTTCTGTGCTATGCAAAAATAACCTCTTCAATGCTTTTCTGCTCTTTTTACTGGCTCTGTCACAACATTTAATAAACTCTGTTCCCATAGCTCTGCTGACATCAACAATGATACTGATGCACAAACAATGAAGTAATCAAAGAGCTATTTTAATTTTAGCTCTATTCAAACCAAAAGAAAATTCAATGTTTTCCAGATGCTAAGAGAAGTGGGTTTGCTAACAGTAGCAAGCCAGTGATATTTTAGATCTCTAGCAGGATATTGCTACCCAAGCAAACAAAAAACTCCTGTAATATACAGGAGCTTTCTATGACCTTTCAGTCCTTAGGTTACAGTTTCACAAGTTAAGACAAGTTCAAAACACCATGAGAAAACACTACGTAGGAAGCAAAATACTGACTGACAAAACAAAGGAGAAACAACTAATCAAGGCTGTTGTTCAAAAAAACACTATTCAAAAATCATTCCTAGAAAAGACTGCAAGCTAAATACACAACGTAGAAAGAAACTTATTCTCTTGTCATTAAGTCCTCTATTCAATTACCATTTATTGGAGTAATTAAACACTGGGAAAGGATGCCAGGCTAATTGTTAGATTATGATAATTACACAGCTTTGCTGTGTGCTACAGCTGATCAAAATAAGATGCGGTCACATGCTCTCAGCTAAGGCTTCTCTGCAATCACCGGGCTTCCATGGGAAACTTATTACTATAATAAGGCCACTTATTACTAGTTCATTATCAATCTTCATTTTACTCTCCCACCCACTCTGCCAGAACAAGCCTCCCAAAAGGTTGCGCCCAGGTCTCTGCCTTCAGCTGGCTGCCTTCCATCACAATTACACAGCTGAGCAGAATCAGGCTCCTGCACTTGAAAGAGTTCATCAGACTTCAAATTACTGTTTCACAACTGGCTGCAAGAGCCTATCACATTTCTTCAAAGCGCTGAGCCATCTCCCTGCATTTCACTTCATATACATCTGTCAGAGATCTTACCTTCCTCTCTTATTCCTGCCTACGTCCCTCTTGCCTGGGAGATCTTTCACACTCCTTGGATGGGTCCGAAAGCAAAAACCACAAACAAATGAAAATCAGCAAGAACAGAGTCAGTTTTATGTGACTTGTCTCCCTGGAGAATCTCATGTCTTTAGCCCTTCTTATCAGCCAACAGTACAAGACAGACATTGTGCCTTCCTGTTCGGAGGGCTGGGTTTTTTCTTGTTAAATAACAGTTTCTGATCAGTTACCATTGTATCTGGTATTTCATACTGCCTATTTAAATGAGACAAATGATCTGCTATAGGGACTAGAACATGGGAAGAAATGTGAAACAAATAAGTTTGAGCTAGCATTTAGGTTTTTAAAGAAAAGAACTCATTAAGTACTGAGCAGCTGTGAAGAATCAAGCTATTGAAGTTTACAGGTATCCTGCAGGTGACCAACTTTTAATTCTCCTAACTTCCAGAACCAAGAAACTTCCTCAAAACCAGTCTGGTTAAAAGTCTTTGACTTTCTGGAAAATAAAATAAAATAAAAATCTAAAAATCTCCACCTTTTTTTTTTTTTTTTAAATAAAATCTGATTGTTGGAAACTTCCTAATGTTCCCTCAAACACACCCTTTGCAAAGAAAGCCTGCACTCAGAAGGAAGGGGATTCTACAGGCAAAACCAAGGCAAAAAAGACTGCAAAACACAGGAGGAAAGGACTAGATTTGAATGGGAAAAGGATATAGCCTATTTAAAATGTAAGAGTTCTCTGAATGACATGTTGTGTTAATTCCATTAACCCGAAAGACCTGAAATACCTTTTTCTCTGATTCTGTTGCTGAACAAATAATTCAGTTGCATCATAACAGTTAGCAATGACTGACATTGAATTTAAAGTATAGACACATCTTTTATTTATTTTTATGCTTAAAAGCTCTTTAAGAAATAAATTCTGCAAAACCGTGTTTACTCCACTTACTGTTAATAATTTTATCCTTACAGTCATAACTGTTTTTATTTGTACAGCTGGGTCCTGTATTGGCTTTTTATAGCTGGCACTGCAGAAAGATATATGTTCAATGATAATGCAAACATTAAAAAATAGAAACTAATTGCTCTTCCCTGAGAAGATACGAGGGAGGGAGGGAATAAACAAATCAACATTTATTTCCCACCTATAAATCGGAGTACTCCAGAGATTCTCAAGTACTCCAACACCCTCACGCACTTAACTTCCCATCATTCTGCACCTCCTAATCGATGAGCTGGACATTTTTCATTCTGTTTATTAAAACTGTTTCCTCAGACTCTGTATTTGTAAAATGTGTTCAAAGCTGGCACACATGACTTTCACCTGATCTCTCAGAATTTCTCTTTTGCTGCAACTTCTGACGTGAAGCATGCATTGCACCTTGGGGGCTTGGGTGACACAGTCATGCAGTGGATGATAAGGGTGATAAAGTGGTTCAACATGTCACAGCATTGCTCCCAAAGAGGTTAGGCTCTCATTCTCAGCTGTCCCAGCTCCGATAGCTTTAATCCCCATGACTACAGACTCTACCTGCTTATTGATTTTCTATTGCTGTGGGCATTTAACTTGTAGAGATGGATGAAGAATGAAGGAGGGAGGGGAAGGTAAAGGAAGAGTAACTATGCTGTTAAAGGCATCACTTAAGACTTACAAGACAAACCTCAGTGTTGAAGATCCTAGTAACATAATCTGAAAGATACCATACACAACCAGATACTAAAGGCAGCCTGATATTTGTGTTTGGAGCCTATATCCACACGGTGAATCCAGAACGTGTGAGCTGAAGCTGTCTCTTTGTTGATTTGTGAACACAAGCTTATTACTTGTGTTCACATTTGTACTACTCTGGAGCTCACCAGCAACATTTATCCCACTTTATCTGAGGTGGCGTGAGGAGATCTGGTAATTACTACCCTCATATTTTTAAACATGGTCATCAGCACCATCCATGCATGACTCTCCATTTATCTGCTTTAGTCACTAACACCACACAAGATGCCAGCTTCATCTTTTATTCCACGCTTTTGCTTGAAAATACAAACTCCACCTCAGCTACCTCTGGCCTATACTGAAAAACTGCAGTTTTCTGATTCATTAGCATATACCTTAGAAAAGCAAGAAAATCTGACCTGATCTCTGCTGTATTAACACACACTTTACTATCAAACACATTTGGGAGAAAAAAACCTATTCAGAGTTTAAAGTCTAACAAACCAAAATGAAATAATAATTAAAAAAACCCCACAGGTAGGAGTACTACTAAAAAGTCTGAAAACTGGACTCTAACAACATGTGTTGACCATGTGTCTAACCCAGAAGACACAGTCTATCAGCCTGGATGGAATGTGATTCTGTGACTGGTATATAGACAGGGTTACTGTAAGCCTGAGGCATGTGCTGACATCTGTTAACGGATATGGAGAACAATGCCCTATCTGCAGAAAGGTCTTGCTTCTCACACTCACAAAATGAAGAAAAGAACACTTGCCCAACAAGCATGTTGACCTGCACACTGAATAATTGAGATAAACTGCTGTCTGTTTCCATGAGGAAGTGTACATAACAGGAGTCAGTTTCGCAAATTTATTATCCCACTAATATATTAAAAGCAGAGTGATGGCTAACTCATAAGCTCAAATATCCATCTCTTCCATACTCCTAGGGAAAAAATGCTGCATCAATTTGTGCAAGTAAATATATGGGCAGTATTTGAGAAGAAACATTCTGATAAAAGTGCCTGTCTGTTGCATATACACCTACACTTGCTGTTGCATTAGAAATAATTTTCGAGGACATTAAGCTATAGCTGTTTATTACTAATCTATCAATCTGTCAACAAATTCAATATAAATATTTTGTGATCAAATTAGAATTTGGAGACTCTGACATCCTAATGAATTGTAACTGGAAAAAACTACCCCTTAATTTCCCAATATGTAAGTGTATAAAACGAAACTAATCCTCAAGATGTTTCACAGTCTTTTTATATTTCAACTGTGTATGTTTCAATGAGCTCTGGTCATAATACACACCTTCCAGCTAAAAGGAATGAATCCAGACGCAGTATCAAATAGCCTGAGCAAAACACAGAGGATAAAAACCCAGCAATCACAGACTCACCAGCATCAAAACATGACTTGCTATTAACATGAATAACCTATATATTAAAATACATTCTCAGAAGCTATTTGAACTGGTTCACGTAAAAACAAAGCTAGAATAGCTAACAAGTGCATAACTATATTTGCAGACAATTCACTCTCAGGAAAGAGGGCTTCAATCGATGAATTTAAATTTCTTGCTAAACAATTGCCTTGTGTTTATTTAAGAGATCCATAGGAAAAATATTTCCTTTCCTGACACAGAAACAGCATTTTGGAGAAAGTTCCATGGTGAAATCTAATAATTTAACCATGTTGTTGTTACCTTTCCATATTAGTTTCTCTCTTATGCTGGGCAAACTAGCAAAAGAAGAGCAAGCAGAGTTTTAGATGACAGGCTGCAGCAGCACCAAGAAGCACATTTTACAAATGTTAGAATTTTTTTCTTTTAATTCCTGTTATTTCTTCAAAAGACTTAAGAGCACATAGACAATAAAATTTTCCTTCAAGATTAATCTTGATACACTTGGTCTCTGAACAACAGGACTTTAAAAAAATGTTTTTTACCTAGAGAAATTCATCTTAAGCTTTGTATATCATATGAACAAGGCAGGTCCTGATCCAAATCAGTTTCTCGGTTTACAAATATAATCTGAAAAGCTGCCAATTAGTCTATAAAACACCTAAGACATTACAAAGATTACAATCTGATGGGCAACGATTATTTTTTTTTGACTGAATGAGATTGACAAATGGTGGAATTCAATGCAGCTTTTATATTATCCCCTCCCTGCCCTGTCCCCTTTTCAAATTACAAAGTCCCCATAATATGGTTCCTATTATGGGGTTTGGGAATTTATTTCTTCAAAAGTCACAAAAACAATTTTTCAGTATGTATAAATGAAGCTCGACTTGATAAAAGGTGCAAAACCTGATCATTTACTTTCATATGCATGTGTAAAATATTCATATAGGGAGAAAAATAGAGAGCAGAAGAAGGCACTGCTCTCAGATCAATCAAAAAATTCAGAGAGGTAAAACTGAAGCTATTCTTTTAATTTCCCTAATGCATTTTGTCTAAAAGTGTTTCCAAATTAATCTTAAATGAATTCTAATCTTCAACCAGTAGTGAGATCACTTCACTCACAACTGAACAATGATCTTGTCTGCATAAACCAGAGCAACTATTTTTAAAAGTACAGACACTAAGGTTTAAGATAAGCAGAGAATACCACAGACAAATTAAACGGAAGTTTTTTTCCCCTGCCCTCCTTTCTTCTTCCTACTTACTATAAAGACAGCAGCAGGCAGGTATGAAGGGACTGCATAGGTTGGGCAAGAACCATTAGTCTTTTGGGAAGCCTTCCATCACTCCTTTGATCTTAAAATGAATTATTGAGCATATGAGCTATTTCTTCCTTTCATTCCTAATCTTAAGTACTAGTTTAGCAATACGGAAACAAAACAGACCCTACAATTCAAGAACGAAGCGTTCATAACTTAAGCACATAGCTGGAGCATAAACACATAATCTGAGGCTAGACAGACAGCACATACAACTTAGACCAACTGCGTGGGTAAAATCCCAGTTACAGAATGTGAGATGCAAGCAATGACAGTACTCATCCTGGTTCAGAGCAAACTCCCATCAAGGCCAACAAAACAGTCCCAACACTGGCCAATGGAAGATGTCTAGACTACACTAAATACCTACACAGATAGATCTCCCCAGTGTATTCTCACAACAGCCACCAATCTTTTGCATAGCCAGAGGTTTAGGCTCTCTGTGCTTAACAGAGAATGGTGGATTTTTCTTGACCAGGTCTGATCATTTTTTGAACCCCCAGAAACTTCTGGAATTAGGTGTACTAGTCTGTGGACACTGAGTTGTACAGTTTGCTTGCCAAGTTGTGCAGCTTACCTGCTCCTGTGCATTTGAGCCTGATACCTGACAACTTCTACCAGAGATACAATTTTACCATGAATTTCATAGCTAAGAAAGTAACATATAATCTGTGATGCTGTATTGCTTAGAAGAAGGGTGGTAAGAAATGATAAAGCTGATCACAAGTGCCTAGTCCTCAAATGTTTATCAGTTGAACATTTTCACCTTTGCTGCCTGTAACTATCAGAGGCAAGAGTGTACCTTGTCAACCCTCAGAGACAAGGTTCTTTTTTGGAGACAGATTTATTAATTGGAGAAAAGTTAGATCTTGATTTTCATTATTCCAGTATCTAATTTTAAGCAAAATAAAACCTTACATAAAACAATATACTAAAATCTCTGTTTGAACGTATCTCACCTGCTCTCCAAGGAGGCTGCTACACAAAAAAGCCTAGACAAATGAAGGCTGCTTAGTTTCCTACCGTCTGCAATACAAGTTTAGCTAAGGATTAACTGAAATAGAATACAGACCCCAAGATTTGTCCTTTCACCTTGCATGTTATGGCTCATAACAAAAATAATACGACCGAAAAGTCTTTTATTGCACTTCAATAGACATTTATATTGCTCATCTTGTCCTGTGCTTTTAGAGATGTACACTTCATAATCAGGTGGTCAATTCTTTAGGAAAACTCTTCTACTGCTCAAGCTTGCTTTCTAAGGTTGTTGGGAGGTTATCTATACCCAAAGGTGTGCTACAAGAATTTTACAGTGAAAAATAGTCAAACTTGTTTACACCCACTTTTTCTTACCGCATGGCAAGAAACATCTGTAGAGACCTCTACTTCCTTCTCTCATAAAAAAATCTTCTCCTAAATTATGCCTTCCAAGTTCCCAGCAGCAAAAGGCAATTTCAGGCTTTGCTGTTCACCAAACTTGCAGACAAAAGTGCTGCACAGCTGGAGGCCATTTGCTTTGATACCCTAATTTTTCCCTTCATCAATGAAGTGGAAAAAAACTTAGTAATCTTGTACATTAAATAAGTCAAATGAAATACAAATCTTGGTTTTAAATATATCATCATAGAAGTTTTAATTTATTATGATATTAACTTAAATCTAGTAATTTATCTATCTACTTTAGCTTTTACATCAAAGAAACAAAGCCTGAACCTTCCAAATCCTTTAAAAAAAGGTTAACAGTTCTTTGGATTACAGAAAGAAAAAAGCCAACAGAAAATTACTGCCTTTTGCTAAGCTATTAGACTGTTTTTGCTGAGTTGCTGAATCAAGCTGTTTAACTACATTTTTCCCCATTTCATCAGTTATTTTACCTTTGTTTATATACTAGTTCTGTTAATGATCAAGCATCTTCAGCTTTTTAGTGCATTTTCCCCCTTACACCTTGGCATGTTTTAACTTAGGCATTTAAATGCACTCAAATATATATTAAGAGATCTTTTGTTAGATTAAAGAATGGTCCAAGTAACAGTGCATGAATATTTATTCTTTATTTAAATCGTAGCTATGACTGATGTAAAAAATACATCCTGACACAGTATCTCCAAAGTTCCCAAAAGGTTACAGATATGTGGCTATTAGGGTCCTCTGTTCTAATAAGCAGCTCTGTTCAAGACAGCAATTAAGCTGATGCTTTAGAATTAAGCACATACTAAGCCAAAGGATTTAGGTAAATGGTTAAATGCTTTCCTGAATTGAGGGCTAACTGTGCAGAAAGCATTCAACAAAGCAGTGAATCTGCATGGACTACAGAGTGGTGTAAAATTATTCATTATTATGCTGATGTCAGAGGAGAACTACCTCAGCCAAAGAGGAATGTGTGAACACAGCATTTAATGATATGAAGCATGATAACGAGTAACTTCATATTGAGAATCATTCATTACAACAATTATTACAGTAATACCTCTTCTGACTTTTATTTAATTATTCCATCTCCGGGAAACTGAACTACAGATACCTTAGCGGTCAGTATTTGACTCTTACTCCACAGAGGGAAAGGGTTAAAAAGCTTTTACTTTAATAATCGGGCACCTTTTTTAGCACAAAAGAAAAAATTCTTACCAGGATTAACATTTTAAATATGGTTCTTTGGTCCATTAGGAGGTCATGACACCACCACCACTATCCCCACACTAAGCAAGATAAAAAATGACCTGAGACTCTAGCAATACACTACCATTGATCTTACCAGTAACCTGAATGCATGTGGCAGCACGTAATTCTTATGTGTCCAAACATTAAAGCTTAATTCACTTCACCCATTTAATTTTTTCGCTTTTATGTGCTGAGATGATGCTCTTGATTAAATACCCAGACAGCAAGAGACTAAATCAGCTCCGCTGGTTAGTATGAGTTATGTATGTGTGTGTTGCATAGAAACATAGAGCCTGTTAAAATGTGTGTGCTCATAACACATGGGGTATGGAATATCTACTTTTTAATGCATTACAAATGAGTAAACTTGCATTAAGGCTATTTGAACCCTGTTCTTCCTTTCAAAATAAATTATTTTAAACTTCTCAACCTGAAACACAGAGATCATTTTCCAGTGCAGCACAACAGAGAAGATGACTTCTTAATATGTTGGGGTTGATTGGCTAAACATTGTTTCACTCATTTCTATACCCTTAAAATTACATCTTTTTGTCTGCTGAACACTGTTACTTAAATTCTTCAAAGTAGATAAAACTCAAGAATCTCCATACTGTGATCCAACACTACAAAAAACAGTTCCTGTTCCCAGAATTTTGTTCAGTCCCAGTGGCAGTGAGATCACACAGCTAAAACACGGCCACATAGCAAGCTGAGGTCTTCGTCAACAAATACAGAAAAAGAACCACCTTGACATAAATAATTACTTTTAAGAATGGATTAAATTTGGTGTAAAACTCTCAGATTGTCCCAAGAAGAAATTCTTATATTCAATAATAACTACAGGAATACATACTCTGAAAAAAAAAAATATCCCATTTTTTTTCATCACTTCATCATAATTTTTATGCTAAAGAAATATTATGAAATATACATGAATAGTACCAACAGGCTTCAGAGAGTCATGGCACATGTTGAGGTGAATTATCCGTTCAGTCACCTTCTGTGGTCTACCTTTTCTTTGCCTGTGTTAGCTATAAGCTAAACATGCCTTTTACATTTTAAATACAATTGGTCTTGTCTCATTTTTTTAACAATAGTAAACCACACAGTATACAAAAGGAGACTAGAAGCTGAAGGAAGGAAAGCATTGTTTAGTTATGAAGGGGTTATATGAATACAGCAGAGAGAAGGGATTATTAAGTTAATGTGACAGCTTGCAATTTACTTCAGTTACACAGTTATCTGTAGACAAAAACGTCCACCCTGCAAGAACCGCTGGGTCAAGTTTCACCTTTTGCCGCAGCGGGGCAAAACAGGGAGCAATTCCCTGGTTTCAGCAAGTAAATACATGGGTTGAATAGGATGAAATCAGGCCTACTAACTGTAATATTTAGTTCAAACAGATATCAAGTAGACCACTGGGTAGACAAGTCCAATTAAGCAGAACAGCATCAGCTGTGTGCAAAAGTAACGGGAAAAACAGAATTAATGACTGAAGCAGGCTGCTGGCAGAAGGAGCATGTGAACGTTTACAGACACAGAGGTTCACCCATGACATGGCCAAGTTGTATATTCGCGTATGTAGCTGACTGTTGAAATATAGAAATGTTACTGATAATAATACAGAATTAGGTACACATTTGTGGTATATAAAGATAGTGTCTACAATTTTATACTACACACCTGAAACTTAAACTCTCTATTGCTCAGTCTAGTAAGCTTTCTCTTTTGAAGGACAGCTAATGCCTTCTGGGATCAGTGTAATATAAATAAGCATGCACACAACCAAACACTTCAATAGAAGAAAAGAGGATCTTAATGACAACAGGTGGAGCAAAACAGGTATTACTCAAATACTTGTTGATAGGATTCAAGAGTGCTCAAGACCACCTGACGCTTAGGGCCACAGAAGAAATCAGCAAAGACCTAACCTAGCTAATTGTCTGCATTGATTGAGATCGTCCTGATTAGAAGAATAATCAGCTCTCAGCAGCCCTTAGGTAAAAACACCAATGGAGGGCTTTATTTTTCTGTTTTCTTTTTTTTTTTTCTGTTTGATGATGATGATGCACTGCAGAATGGATGCCAGATCACATCATTAAACCACTCTTTCAAATATTAAAGGGGATCCTATATGAACAAAGCCAATAATTTCCTCCATAATTAGCTTGAATATTCTCCTTCTGTCATTTTGAGATTCATGTAGACTAAAAAAATAGTGGTCTCCAGTTTTTCATGGATATGGAAAACCAGTCACACTTCGTGACTGTCAAACAACAGTTGTGATATTCCAACATTCCAGTGGTCCCTGATCAGCAAAAGGTTATCTAATGTTAAAATAAATTATTAAGAGCTGGCTGCATATGATACAAACTAATCCGAATTATTTTTGTAGTGGTGTTATCATTGATTTCATTTGAATATGTGCATCCACAATAAAACATCCATTTTCCTTTCTGTAACTGACTAAATTGTCTCTCCCAGGTTTTTTGGTCCACAATTTTCAACCCCAGTCATCAGGAAAACTTTAAGCCAGACATACTCAACACAGATTTCATACTAAGTTTTCTCAGCACTGCTCTCTTCTCAGTTCTGAGACTTCTGGCTTACAACTACAATAATTTCATCCTTCCTTTAGCTGCTTGCTGCTGTAAAAAACCTGAGTATTCATTTGAATGCAGAGTAGTATGTATTGACAATTATATTCCCAGGCTAGTCATTTTAAGAAGCACGTCTTGCCACTGTTTTTGCACCATGGTAGATTAGCTGATTTAATAACTTCTAAAACTGTTAAGCATGTCACACACAAGAAACTTAAAAGCAAAGGAACAAAGGAGCTCAAAACAGTTCTTCATAATGATCTAGCTATCATACACACAGAAGGAGAGGCTTAAGAGCAGCTTTCAGTGCTTAAGTTATGCAAGGAGATCTAGGCATCCTTCCACACGGCTGACCAAAAAAGTAGACCAAAAGCATATCTTCAAAAGAATTATCTACAATGCGATACCAGCCATTTCATAAGGGAAAGCAAAGTCTGAAACAACTGATCTTTCCTGTCCTCCCTTTAAGAATGTCCACATTAATAAAATCAAATACCTCACCGACAACAAGGTATAAATGTCTGAACAGCAAAAAAAAAATAAAAAAAAAAAATCAACAGTTACTAAGTACACTTGACACCTGAAGGTAATTACATGTATGGGAATCCTGACAGGAGCAATTTCTCCTGTGTCCATTTTGAGCTATTTGTCTTCCAGAAAGTTCACCGAAAGAATGTGTCAAACTGTCTATTAAAGGGACAACCAAAATATGCAATAAACACATCCATATTTTAGCCTCTGACCCTGGAAAGCTGGCACATTTTTTACATTCCTCTTGTCAGGATAAGCAAGAATCAGCTAGCTGTGCATATCTGCGCCCAGACCCGCTCATGCTGCTAACAGGTCTTGTCCACAGAGAGATGTGCAGGACCCTTACATTTACAACTGTCAAGCATGCTGCCGGCAATCGTTTAACCAAAGAAGGAATGAGTAAATGTGTGAAAGAGCTTACTGGAGACCTAGTTTATATAGATCCTCTATGTGTCAGGCCACCGTATGTTTTTGCCAAATAGAAATTGTCTTGAAACAACAACCGTTCCCTGCTCTCACAGTGTTGTGCAAGTACTGAAAGAGAAAATACTTTTTTCCTACCCCCAAGTCCATCCGTTCAAACAAATGTTGACTGACAAAACATCTGCTGTCTTTCCTCAGTGTTGTAGCTGGGGCTCAGAGCATTCTAGAAACAATTTTTTTCAGACTGCTCAGTGCAAGCTGCTATTTTCACCAAGGTGCTAATGAACTGTAAAACCAACATTTTGGCATCCCAGCTCTTGTAATAGACGGCCACACTGCCTTACTGAAGCAGAACCTCCAATTTTGAGTCTTCAGCATATAACGTTCACCTGCATCATTTTGTTTTGCTAGCAGGATTTTCACTCAATTTTTAATGCATACATGCACATGTACCTCCTATACCTTACCCATACATACATATAGTATTCCAACTACTCTTCTGATATGAAATCCAGTAAGACACTCAATACTTTAATTAGAAACAACAGGTAATTAAATCAACTTTTGACTGCACTGCTTTATTCATTTATTAACTTTGTTGATGTCTGCTGGTTTACATTGATGTGACTGGTAGCAGTGGTCAGGGGCACTGCCTATGCTCCCACAAAGCTTGGTCACTGCCAGGATCTGAGCCCACTCAGGATCTTGCTCCTCTGTCTAGCACCTGGTTCCCAGTCTCCACAGAGATGATGGTGGACCTCTTCTGCAGAAGCGTTTGTAGCACTCTCCTCAAATCCACAAACTGGTCTCTGAGCTAAAGGCTTCCCCCATCCCACAAAACCAGTGTACAGTACTGGGAGCACACAGCAACACTACAGGCAGCAGAAAAGCCAGCTCCTCTCATAACTGCCACATAGCCAAGATGGGTTTGTCTGAACAAGTAAGAGAATGAAGTTGCACTGCTTTCAAGGTTTGTAACACTAGCAATATGCAATCAATGTCTGCTTCAGCTAAAGACACATTCCAGACCTTTCAGTACCCATTAAGACTGCAGAAAATGTAAACATCCTCTTGGAACACAGTAAAAATCTCAGTGTAAACAAATGTTCCTATGAGCTTAACCAAACCACTGATGACCCAAAAGCAGTCTCACACGAGTGTCAGTGCAAAACACTTGCCTTTGCCACTGACTTATTACACTTTCAGGAAATAACTTAGTTTTTTGTACTGTAAATCCCCCTGCCCTGTCAGTAAGCCTCAGATTTACAACACCGATAAACGTCCTGCAGAGGTGGTTTGGAACAGGCTGGAAAGGTTACATCCAGCATCTACAAAACTGCTCTCATTTTTGTTTCCAGCCTTCTCTGAAGGATTTTGCAGGTCAGCGTGAAACATTGTCATTGACACTCAGCAGAATACCTGTATGGAGTCCTACCATTCTACTATTTGCAGCTAGGGGCTGTAAGATACTGGTCCTAATCTTAGGATGGAGGCAAGTATTCCACACTCTTCTTTTTTTGGTCTAAGGCTTTGACAACTCAAGTCTGTGTTATTTTCCACCCAGATGGCATTCTTCAGAGCAGCGCTCCTTTGACTCAGAGCTCCCACAGCAGGAAAGATAAGTAACAGAAGACAGCTTGTAAGGCTCTGCCCCTCTAACTTACCCGCTGGCAAAGTGCAATGAAGCCTTTCCCCACACTTGCAGACCTTTTATCAGGAACTTGAATGCACTGAGTACTGCTCCTCCCAGCCACTTAGCACCTGACTACATATATGCTGAGACTCATCAGCTGACGATCAGTGTCAGTACTGCTGACACTGCCGGGGCTCCCTGTTACCCTGTCTACCTTGTCTTCTCCTGCCAAGAAGCAAGCTTCTGCACAATTTTAACATAAAGAAGCAGGAGCTCATCAAGGCATTTTGAGACACCTGAAGAATGAGATGCATTAAGAAACACATAAAGTTAGACCCTACTATGATTGTCCACATTATTTTTTTAATAGTATTCATTCTTGTCCATTACGGCCTGCAACAAAAAGGTAGATAGACAGCCTCGGTGAGAGAAAACAAGGCATGGAGCAGTAGATTGGGTATCTTAACAACACTGTCCAGGTCTGGCCTAATAACAGATCTCCTGTATGCTGTCCTACCTCAGGTTCTCCTTGGTTAAAAACAGCAGTATTGCACTGCTGTGGGTGGATAACCACTGAAGACTGAGTCATTTGTATAGTATGAGGCCACATAAATATCTAATTAGGGAAATGAGATGAGCAGTACATCCAATTATCGGATTTATCTGCTGTTCCTGCAATCTCAATATCCAGTTTTGCTTTCTGCAATGGATTTTGAGCAGCTGCACAGCCAGGAGATCTGTCAGCACCAGGAGTAGCTTCTGTAACCTGAACTTCACCCAAAGCTCTTCATGCAGTTGGATGCAGGGGCTTGCACAAGACCATTTCCTCACTGAAGCAGTCACCATTGGAATTGGCTGGAAGAACTAGCTGTGGTGTGTAGGATGAATAAATACTGCTGTGCAAGTAACTTTTAGTTTTGGAAAAGCTTAACTCATAATTTAATTAACATTTCTTAAAGATTTAATTTTCTTTTTAAATGCTGAAATGACTCCTTCATCTTTTGCAACTGTTTTGCCTAAACCACTCAAAGAATTGAACATGAATTTAGGAATACCTTTAGTTGACCTGAATCTGATTTTTAATTATTATTTTAATGCACAGAAAAACAGCTGAATAGAATTCAGTAAAACACACAATTTTACTTTCTTCCTCTCTCAATAAATTCTGAACAGATGCTTCAAGAGCCAAACATAAGTTTGGTCAGGTCCTTTCACAACAGGCACAACTCTCCTCATACCAGTGGAGATCGTGAGCAAGAATTTAATACAAAAAATAACAAAAACAATACTCAAGATCCCTATTAGTGGGTGATCGTAATACAGAAAAGGAGCAATGAGAAGCTGGAGCACAAGATTGCGTTAACAGAGGACTAGAATTTGCTGTTGACAGATCAGTTTCAGCTGGGCTAGGGCTCAATGGTCAAAAGGAGCCCAAAGCAACCTCCTGTTCTTTCTCCATGCCTGCTTCTGCACCGTGTTTCACCCCAGAAATGATGCCTGGAGCTAACCCCCACTGCTGCTGCCTTACTGCTTCATGGTGAGGGACCCCTCCAGAGGGGAGCAGCGTATGTCCCGCTTCTATTCCCTCCACACCCCTGGCCGTGGCATCCAGCGGGGAGAACAGCACTGCTCGGTGGGCAGAATGAATCACCGGGCAATCCCTGCCGCCTCCCTGCAGACTGCATCAGGAGTCCAGGACCTGCTTGCCAAATGCGCATCACCAGGGATATGTGGCACTTGGCAGTTCTGCCTAGAAACCTGGCTGGAAGAGTTTCTCTCCCTTTTAACCTGTTCTTTTACTATTATTTTATTTTCGTTTTAATAACTTAATAATGTTTTGTTTAGGCACTTTACAGCCCTGCTGCAGCACACTAAAGTCTCAAGTGTGCACAGAGATGAAATGCCTCAGGGAGCTAGTTTGCAGAACATGAGGTAACATTGGCTTTGTAATTTATTTCCCAGTGCATTTAGCACAGCTGAGAATTAGAAATAAAATCAAACTAAGTTTCAGAGAGCAAGTTTCATCAGGCAGTGAGGAAAAAAAAGAAAAAAAAGTTTTTGTCTTTTTAATGAGGGACAGTGAAGCCTCACTCCAGAGAAGGCACACATGAGCTCCAAGCATCAGAGAGGTGGGTGACAACTGGCAGTGAAGGACTACACTGGAATTTGCACTCACTGGACACATTTATAGCATCAGCTGCCAGAGGTCAATGATGTGCTTGTGTACTTCACAAAGGAAGTGAACAAGGAACAAGGCAGAGAGAAGCAGTAACCGCACTGCGTCCAGCTGCACTCCCGTAACTGCAGAAGTCATTCTGACATCCTCTTCTGATCGATTTCATATCCTGTCCTTTCAAGTTGCCATCTTACTTCCAACTTGTGAAAAAAGGTTTCTGAGATAAATCAGGGAACAGAACTGGACAGTAAGAGTATGAAATTATCACAGACCACACACTCCCCTATTCCCAAACATATGCTATACGCCAGTAAGACTTTATTTTTCTTTTTCTTTGTATTTCTTTTTCTCTTTATTTACTAATCTTGTAACAACATATTGTTCCTTCATTCACGCATGCTGCGAACTGCATCTCAGCCACACAAGAAATACCCTGTGCTTTTACACTAGCCTGGGCTCTGGCAAGACTGGTCTGCCAAGTCAATGCCTTTGAACAGAATTACACCCAATAAGCAATTACAGTTAGGCATGGTCCTTTTTCTGCCAGTCAGAAAAGATAGAGACCTTTCCCTACCCTCATTTAACTTTCTGCCTTTTACAACGTAAAACATTGATTTATAAAGGACTAAGAGTGTATCTACTTTCTGATTTAGCATCTGATTTGTACATATTGATGAGACAAGGAAAAAAATG
The DNA here is from genome assembly GCF_017639655.2 of Falco naumanni. Classification (NCBI taxonomy): domain Eukaryota; kingdom Metazoa; phylum Chordata; class Aves; order Falconiformes; family Falconidae; genus Falco; species Falco naumanni. The sequence goes on along the minus strand of NC_054080.1, from coordinate 26,578,590 downwards.
AAAGTGGATGAACAAAGGACCTACTGCCACATAGAAAAGGGTTGTGGATTCCATCCATTTTTTGCTTTGTCTTCTACTATTGCCAGCTGACTACTTCTGCTCATAAGAGAGTGCAAACTATCCAATAAGCACAAAATGGTTACAGCACAAATTGATTTGGTAACATTACACAGATATATTGTATGAATAATGAGGTTCAGTTGTAGCCCACTACACAGAAAGTGTATCAATGTAACTGATATTTTTTTTTAAAGTTGATGGAGTAATGTATAATTCAGCAAAGGAAAACTATAAAAGAATAACATGATAAAATTTTCGTTTGCATTTTTAAAACATTGTTTGCTGGTAAAAATAGTATTTAAAGTTACTCTGAATAGCATTCCCCTTACAATTAACTTTGAGAACAGCAAATGAAAAACTGAGATCATCTTGCCCAGGTATCTTTATTACCAACTAAACTGAAGTTCTTCTGAAAGAGATTTTTCATTGGTGTGAAACACTCCAGAAAAAGCAGCAGCTCCATCTGAATATCTTGTCATTTAACTTCCCGTTATCTAGATCCTTCACAGCTATTTCTAAACTCTGACAAGGTCATTACTCAAAATGAGAACAATAAGCAACATTATTTCATTCTGACCAATTCACAAGCTGTGCACACTGGACACCAATTTATTTTCAGTCAAGGATGTAGTCCTTTTACATACCCACGGACAGTATTTTGCTGTGACTAACCATTCAAGCTGTTCAGTATAATAGGGTAATTCATCTCCGAATTACCTAAGGTAAGAGGCAAGCAAATGCTATGCGTAATAGAAAAGCGTTATGGGTAACGTACCACAGGATATTTTACTTCAATATATTCACTCGGTTTCATAATGTCCCACTAGCCATGCATTAGCACAGCTTTGTCAGCCCTACCCTGGCTCCAGAGGCACTCAGCAGACATTGCATCAATCTCTTGGGTCTTAAGGCACATTAGATAAGACTTGAAGGCAGGACGAGTGTCTCTTTGCTAACCTTCTGCCCCAGAAATACTGTTCCCTTGGCAGCTCATGCTTGCACATACTGCCCAGCCTCTCTCCCTCGCCACTCCAGAAGGAAGCCCCCAACTCAACAGGCTGACAATGGATGGCCCAGGGCAGCACAGCTCTGATCAGCCCTCCTACCCTGCAGCCCAGCACCCGCTCTCCTGCTGCCGTGCACCGCTCACAATATTGCACCGGGTGAGGTAACCAGCTTGGCTGTGACCCACCCGCCCTCACCACCAAGACAGCCACTTCCCTCATTCACCACCAGCACCGGCCACAGCTTCCCAGAAAGGAGTGGACATCTCAGTGCCACACCAGCTACTTGCTGCTTGGCCAGGTGACCGTGCCTGCATCCAGGCAACCATACCAACTCGCTCGTCATCCCACTGCACTAGTTGTCACTTTAGCTGACAATTATAGTTCCACTGAGAAGCTATTAAGTGATGATGGAATATGGTAGAGTCAAGGCTACCTCCTTTTGCAGAAGACCACTGTAACAATCAACGTAAAGCACAACAGACATTAAACAAATACAGCAATAAGCTGATTAACTGATTTAATCAAGCTGACTTAAAAAAAAAAGCAATTATCTAATACAGGCAATACCTTTAAATAACCATCTAACTGATGCAACAGCTCCTGCAATATTGTAGACTGAGAGTTTAAATCAGTTAAACTGATTTCTGAATCCCTCACCAAACACTTTCAGAGGTTTGCAAAAAGGCTTGAAAGGAAGAAAAAAATTTCTTCTTCAGACTACACAAACTTCAGTGTATCCTACATACTGTAACCTCTTGATCAATTATTTCCTGCAACCTATCAAAATGTTTTTTAGGTTTGCCTTGATATGCCTTGGGTGTATCAGATGATCAATGAAACTATAATAATTGTACTTCATGCTGAAGATCTTAACTGCATGCAGCTATTTGTCAGACTAAGACACAAGCATTTTAGATGCATGTAATAAGTTTTGGCCAAAACACCAAGGCTTGCATTGAAGAAAGGTGCAAATAAACAGAAAATAAAACATCTGCTCCACTGACAATTTGGTGTTAGTACTGTAAATTCAATTGCAAACTTTGTTCCAAGCAAGCCACCCACAATGCTGTGTAAGAGACAACAAATTAACACTGAAGACCTTTTCCGTTAAAGTCACTGGGAATTCTACCACTATCTTAAATAAGATTCCTCAATATCTCTGCTTTTTGGCTGCAGATTTAAAAAAGGAAAAAAAATAATCAGCACCTGTGAGGCTAGAATTTTACTTGTGGTTTTCTGATGAGTCTCATGTGTGCTCCTTTCTTGCACGTTTAAGAGCAGCCTCTAGCCACTTGACTAAACAGAGAAACTTTTTGTTGTACACTAAGGCAGCTTGAAGAAAAGGAAAACAGAAAACCAACATACACCAAGATGCCAACATGCTGCCTACAAAAAAAGTAGGTTTTTTAGCATATATAAGTATGCACATTGAACTGCTGCCATTAAGGAGTGATCCTCTTTCTGTATCTTTGAGACTTACTGCTGCTTTTAAGTGTATGACCTTCCTCTGAACGATCCCAAAAGCCTCTTCCCAGCCAAAAATTAGAGAAATGGATCAAATACCTCTTAAATCACTATGTAGCAAGAAAACAGACACAGCTAAAAATATGTTTTCTAAAAAAGTATTCAGAAATAAAATCACTTGGGCTTAACACTGCAGATAGTGTAAGAATGTAATACTGATATAAAACAGAACTGTAACCAATGGAATGACTAGATCTAGAGTATATGATTTAAGGTTAAGATTTAAGAAAACTCCTGCCAGAATTGATCTATGGATAATATAGCTGGATATGTTTCCTCACACAACAGCTGAATATTATGTTTTACATAGTTTTAAATAATTCCACAAACCTCCCCACATCCCATTTTCTCTTTCCTTTTGAGGAAGGGGGAGGGAAACAATATGGAGAGGAAAGGGAGCAAGAGACTTTAATCTGAAAACCCTACAATTGTACATGACTCATGATCTGTTTTAAAGGTGTAAGGATGCAGTTATTAAGCTATATATCTGGGAATGAAGTGTTTAGCTGGCAAACCTCTTTTAAGCACAGCAGTAATTTTCTTCTGCAGGGTTCACTTTCAGGAAGGCTGGAAGCAGGAGCGGGTTTAAGTATGAAGGAAAGTCATTCAAAGCAATACAGAAAATTTAAAGAGCACTGAAGAACTTAAAGTATGAAAAGCTTTTAAGATACAGTAAAAGTAATTACTTGCTGATACAGCATCAGTAGGAAATTTATTACACACAATTTCACTGAGATACAAATAAGAGGCACTCTTGCACTGGAGCAAGTTACCACAAAGTATTTTGGCCATGGCTTCACCCTTAAAATGTTGTAGCTTTCTGTTCCGTGCCTGGTACTTCTTGACTGAGGTATTAAAGTGAGCCAATAAAACTCAGGCTTCCACCACATTAGCTGTCCTAAATTTCAAAAGAAAGTTGCTGCAACTTGCATGTCCTCAACCAAATGGAAAGAACCCAGCTGAAATAAACTTCCTCAATTTCTCAGTTATTATTGGTGCGGGCAAAACAGCACCAAAAGGTATTATACCTATGACTCAAACATTAGCAGCCCACATTTTTTCAGTGACTGCTTTATAATACATATTTTTCCTTTCCACCAGTTTGGTATTTTCACAGGACAAGCAGGTGACTACGTTTTATAAAGACAGGAATATAAGTGAAACTATTCCTTTATAAAAATAGAGCTTGCTCTTCTACTGACTGCATTGCTTCTGTAGGCTAGCATAGTCTCTCACTGGCTTAAGAATTACACAGCAATGAACCAGCACTTCCCTCTATCCCTCTTTCTATTCCCTTGAAAACCTTTTCAGCTTCTTTTTCCTCCTTAAAAAAGAGAGAGAAAAATGCAACACATTTAAGATTCTCTTATGATAGCTATTTAAAACTGAAAACAAAACCTTTGGCAAAGGAAAATTATTGATGTATTCCTTCTGCAAATGTGGCTTAACACATTGACTAAGCCAGACTGTTAACTATTGTGTCACAGTAACTATAGAAAGAATTTACAGTACTTCAGCTGAAAGCATATGAAGCAGATAATCAAAATACTTATTAGACTTTGCTCCTAAATAAATTTATCATAGGTTGCAGAAAAAATTCACAGAACACTTAATCATGTCGAGTTCCCATCAATTTCTATTCCTAGTTTTCTAAGGGGATTTCCACTTAACAAAATGAGTTTGTCCAAACACATCAGTCTCACAGCTTGGGGACAGCAAAGAATGTAGAGAAAAACCAGACCAAGGTCATGGCAAAACAGTCCTCCCAGATACCCAGGGAGAGAATACATAGCCATGATCTTTACACCCCTTGCCTCCTACACCGTTCGCTGGAGAAAAGTCACACAGATCATGGTGTGTATCTTGTGACTATAATAACAGTTATGAAACTGTAACTGGGGCCCAGAAAAAATGTTTAAAGTGAATGAATGAGCAACCATATGTATACACATACATGCTATGGTAGAGAATCTCAGGTCAGACTCTGTAGTTGTTGAAGAGTCCATACGTACCATGTCAGGGACTGTGAACAAGCCTAAACACAGCCAAAGTAAAACTCAACAGCCCACTTAAATCTTTTAATTCAAATATGCAAAGCCAAAATGTGCACACACTGATCTTTATTTCTTAATATTTCTCGCTGGGTATTACTTCTCTTTTATGTTGGTTAGGATATATTGCACTTGTGCACACACAAAGCACATTAATCGAGCAGTTGCTGTGACAATCACCTGCACAATTGTGAAGCCAGCACAAATTACAATTTGCATGGATGTTAGAAGAGAGTGTTCCAGCAGATGCAACAGTACAGCATAAATCATAGAGAATCAGGAGGAAAAAAAATAAGCACTTGTTTTACAGAAACAGATTTTTTCCAGACTGCACGTATTAGAGCAGAAAAGCACATATTACTAGTGGACTGAAGCTAGAAAAATGTACAGCACCCATAACTTAAAATCTCATTTCGTATCTCATGTGGTTAGCATCTACTCCTCATATTCTTTTACATGTATTTTCTAAGAAATAGGTTTGCTAGGTTCTTAATAAGGGGTTACTTGCCTTGCCTAGCTTTTCTGATGAGAAGGATGTGCTTCACTATTTCTCTTTTGGTCTCTACAGAATTCCAGTTGTGTTTGTCTTGAAACAGAAAACTAATATGCACGTCAGGTGCACAGCTAGTATAGATTAGATGGAACAAATATATCTACATAAAATCTGTCATGAGTTATACTTAAAGGGACATTAAACCACAGATGCTTATTTATTTATTTAAGTAGAAGAACTATTGAAAACATTTTTTCTCACAAAGCCTGAAAGTTGAAAACCAGTTTATCACCAAATAAAACAGGATTATAACACAAATTTAAACAGGCAAGACCTATCTCATAAAAAAATTAATGAAGATTTCATTTTAAACAATCTTCCTTAGGCAGAAAAGAAAAAAAATTGCTTTTAATGATAATATTTTTAGCATGAACTTTCAATAAAAGGAGGGGGAAAAGATGTGGATGAGAAAACAAACTAATGAGTGTATTAGTATGAGAGTAGAAGAAAATTAATTGTATAGTTTCTTACTTGTCAGGGAACTACTTCATAAGAGATCAGCTCATGCTAGAAGCTATCCTTTCACAGACATTCTTGAATCATAACTGTGCCAATCAACGTTATTTAGAGGAGTCGGCTCACTTTCCAAAGGTGTTTTTGAAATACTCCAGTATCCAGCTATCACACTCCTACGATACAAGGAGTTCCCTGGGGTCCTACAATAAAACCTTTCCTCCTTTTACACACACACGTATTTTGTTTTTAGGAACCAACTTTGAATCAGCAGCTCTGACAGATCTAAGAACTGAAATTATACGCTAAAATCCACATGACTGAAGATTAACCATTTGTACTCCAGCAAAAGAGAACACAGCTGCAATGTGCTTTGTTATTTAGTGAAAATGGACCTAAAGGGAATTGTTGAAGTGTAAGTGAATGGTAGTAAAAATAGCATTACGGAGCATTGGCTCTAGTGGTGGACAAACACCTTTTGTATTTGTTGGTGCAGCTGGTGGACAAACACAGTTTTTAATATGAAATTAATATCCTCAAAATACAATGTCTGCTAATCTCTAGTCAACAATGGAAGGAAATGAATAGAAGCTAGTAAGACAAGGCTAGTTTTCCCTTCTCCTCTGTTTTTCCTTTCTTTCTTGTTCTCCCTGGTCCAGGAAGTTTTCCCATCTCAGACAGTTATGGGAGAACATCCTAGTGAAGTCTGAAGAAGCAGCAAAACAGAAGGGCACCCCTGCAAGGAACCTCTCCAGACAGTAGGTAAGGCAACTTGAAGGGGAAGGAAAGAGTTTTTCAGGCAAGAAATTCACCATTCATTCTTTCCATTTCCCTTTCCAGCCTCCTATGGCCTCTGTCATGCTAAAGACTCAAACTATATTTTTGACGAATTTTCTTTTGAAACAACAAATACAAGAGGGAAACACCAGGTAACCTGTCACCCATTTGTATGCAGTGCTAGTCAGGCACATATTTTTCCACCCTAGCTGGTCCAAACAACAGCAATGGACAGTCCACAGATTGGCACAAAAACATGAGGAGTATGCTGCTCCACTGTCGTCTTCATAAATATTCTCTCCACTGTATTTAGGAAGTGGACTATGTTAAATGTGTGTTGCTTTGGTGTACAGCTACTTACACTTACAGACTTCCATACTTGTTTTTCTCTTTCTTCAGTCTCATCAGACAAAATGGCACTCAAACCATGTGGCCATTGCTAAGGTTGATGAATTGATCTTACTGACTGAAGACAGCAATCCTTTAGTGCCCTCAAAGCAAGCATTAGCTTGTTTTGACAAAGCAAAGAGACATTGTGACCATTCCCTACCTTTCTACAGCACATATGAATATGCAATATACACTGGTGCTCAGTGTACAGTCAAATCCATGCCTAAGGGCTGTGTTCATAAAGAATTTCGAGTCTGGTACAAAGGAACAAGTTGCAGTCATCTGGAAGCGGAAAACTGCAGATGACCATTAGCCAGACCTTGCCCCTAAGTAATTTTTCTGTCCTTACTAATGTGTCTTTCAGCACAAGAAAGAATGTACAAATGAGATAAAGAAAGCCACTGCCCTTTTCTGCCAGTGAACACCATTACAGTATTTACGCTACCCAAGAGTTCCTGTTTCTGTACAACAAACAATTTTGTCAGTGCAATTTAGCTTCTAAAACTTTGACTACCCAAAAGACAATAGAAACAAATTTCAAGAAAATGAAGATATGTATCTAAATCATACCTTCCCTGCTAAAGATATGTCAAATGTAGTCTTTCCTTACTCAGTGATTCTAAATGCTCTTCCCAACGTAAAAACGTTCTCTGGTGATGAAATATGAAGAGGTGACGATTTCCTCAAATTAGGAGGACATTAACAATTAAGTGTTAAAGTGAACACTGTTACAGTAAGGCAATTATAACTGTATTCCATGAAGAGCAATAGGAAATAATTACTCTTATTCTCAAGTGATAGATCTAAGAGAATAAGACTCCCAAACTTAAATTCATCAGACGGGCAGCTCACATCACATTTCCTTGTCTAAGATGTAATCAGTTTTTCTTTATTGGAAAGGTATCTCCTGTCTTTCATTACTGAAGTATGCGTGCACCTTCACTTCTGTTTGATAATATCAAGCAGTGAGCTAAAGACATTTCCAGGACACCCATCTACCTCTAGATGCAAGTGCAATATCCTCCTCACCAACACTGTTTGCCTCTTCCAGATGCCTCCAAATGCAAAGTTCACCCAGAATCAAAAAACATGCTCATTTAACACAACAGATTCCTCTTGTATGCAAGTACGCTTCGGTTGATGGTTCTCTGATCCTGTCTGAGGAAAAACATCATGTGGGGACAGGTGCAAGTGCATCACATAGCACAATCACAACTTAATATTTGCAATGCAATGAAGGCGACCCATAGTAACTTGCATGCCAATGCTTGGCTATCAATGATCTTTACAAGCTACATCTTCCAAGAAAGCAAGAATATCACAGTCCTTCTTGTGGGTATCAAGCTTTGATAAGTTCAGGGAGGGGAAGGGAATCTTACCTGAGAATTTAAACAGCAAAAAAAAGCCTAAGTGCATTTTTGGTGCAAAGAAAAACAATGCAGAAAGAACCCAAAATCAGGCATAATGGCAGAACCAATACCTCTAAACACAAAACAGTGAAACCCTTTGGTTCTCAGAAGCCCACATTCTTTGCTGACTTTTTAGATGCTATCACTCCACACTCTCCATATTAAACACAGAGGTACTGGTTGGCTATAATAATTAGGAAAGCTTGCCAAAAAGATGTTAGCACGAGGAATACATCAGGTGACAAAACAGTGCCTCCAAAGATTCTGGGACCTGTCAACCTCTGTAACTGTATACTCCTGGCCTGTCACAGTAGAGTTAATGAGAAACATCTGTAGTATAGAGATCAAGCAGAGGCAGAAGGGACAGCTTATTTGCACAAAAAAAGGTACAGCTCATGTGGGAGGTAAAGAGGGTAGAATCACAGACACAGATCAGTTACATGAACCTGAGCAGTCACCTGAGCTATACGTACTTCTGAAATAGAACTACCTAAGTTACACAAATGCAAGACTGATGAAAAGCCTTAACTGTAACATTGGCAAACTGACTTACTGGAATCTTTACAGTGAGAACAATTCTCCAATGACACGCAAAATGTCATTCATCTGTTCAGACATTATGGTGCAGACTGCGCCACAAGTTCCTCTGAGAAGTACGTTGACTTCATCTTGTATTTTCGCTAAGGACCTTAAGTTAAGCTAAAAATGCTGATTTGTTTACTCACAGTTCTTGCTACTACAGTTTATGGCAAGCAAATCCTTCTAACTGTGAATTCCGTCCTCCTCCCAAAACAAGACATACTTTGGGAAAAGTCTCTGTTACAGATGTAACTAGAAATTTTATTTCTCCCACCCCCAAAGCAAAGCTCTTTCAGTCTATCCAAGATGATTTGTGACAATTCGGAGCTGAATGATCGAATATTATACACCAAATAGAATTCAAGAAATTCAAATGGTAAAATAAGATTATGGCTGGAAGAGAACTTGGCAGAGTTATGCACATGCACAAATACAACTCAGAGAACTCTGCTTTCCTGCAACTTTGTCCTCCTACATCCCCATTAGAATCCAAGAAACCAATAATGAAAATTTTTCAATAAATTAGTGTAGAATAGCTGCAAACTTTTAGGCTGATCCTTCCTGTTTTCAACCACACAGACTGCTTCCATGCCTGGACACATCAAAACTTGTCAGAGAAAAGAAATAAAATTAAAGAAAACAAACAGAAGAATTCATTTTTTTTAATCTGTAAGATACATCATTAAAGAAAAACAGGATGCAAAGTCCTCAAAGTGAGCATGAAGAATTGCATAAGCAAATCACACGATCACAATATAAATCCGTAAACAATTTTTGGCAGGCATTTTCTGAAGGACTTATTCTCTACTTAATTTTAATTTGATAACGTTGCTGACCCTTGCGCCCTCAGCATATATCCCCTGAGGAAACAGCTGCAGCTGCTTATGTGACTGTGGCCCCAGCACACCTCAGCCCTCAAAAGCTGCCTGTTACCATGCAAGTGGTGGCATACAGAAACACTTGCCCATGAATCAGCAGGTGCACACTTCGGGCATGCCTGTCCACTACCTTAGCACAACCAGATTTCGTGGGCTGCCTGATGAGCTAAGCCAGAGCCCCAGGGCATGGGCACCTTCTGCCACCTCCGCTGCTGCACCCCGGTTGACAGCAAGGTATGATGGCCAGCTGTGGGCAGCAAGACCTCAAATCATCAAAGCTACATTTGTTGAAGGCAGTTTGTTAGAAATGTAAATTTCCCTAAGGATCTTTGTAAAAACAGGATCACCCCCAAACTTCCAGAGGAATCCCTATCTGCTGACTGTAGTCCTCCACCCTCTCTCTTGTGTGCAGCAGTCCCACTTCAGACAGTCTTCTGTTTCAAACCTCAAGAAGTTCCAGCCCTTTTTCAGTCCATTTGTACTTACTCCTCACACTGCTCTTTTTCTTCTTTCAATCCAATTTCTTGTTTAACCACTTAGAAATTTAGAGGGGTTTGTATTACCACATTGCCAAGGAACAATTTATAGTCATGACACTTAAACAACTCATTATCAGACTTCTTAAAAAGAGCTTTTTTATACATATATATATAAAAGAAAAGTTCTCAGCACTTACGAGCAATATACAGAGCTGCATGAAGTAACAGCTGGAAGTAACCACTTTAGTGCTTGGTAAAACTGCGGAGCTACTCAAGACTGCAAAGATTTACTCACTTTGGTTACTGATAACTCCAAGTGTAATGTTACTGAATTCTGCAGCACAGCCTGAAGCAACACAAAGCTGCAGAGTGGTTGAGCAGAATGCAAAAGTTATGGGTTTAGTGTCTCATTTTTATCCAAAAAAATGCCACCAGCAGTTTTGTATGGGTAAAATCTCACCAGTTCATTCACATTTGTAGTGTGGCCCTAAAATCCCTGGCAGGAAGTCAAGAAGGACCTCAGTATTTGGACACTCCTTTTACATTCTACTACAGGTAAGGTACATCCTGGAAGAAAACCAATAGGCTGTGCTGAAATGCAGTAACATTTTCTGTTTCCAGATCAATTTTGCTGTTCTGAAATGTCTGCACCACATACCACTGCATAAATACTTAAAAGAACAAGGGTATCAGTGTGTGTCTTAATAAGGTACCTAAAAAAGACACTTGCCGATACATAGACTACATAAAGCAAAGATATGCAAAAGTAGGAACAGATTTTTCAGGGGGTTGTTTTGGGGTAGTTTTTTGGTATCTCCTTTTGGCAAAAAAAAGTGGAAGGAAAATATCTTTCACACCACCACAGACTTCTGGCTGTTTCAACTGCTTTCAAAACCAATTGCCTGTGCAATTACAAGGAAACAAAAAAAAAAAAAAAAAAGAAAAAAAAAAGAACTGTTGTTCACGTGTTTCTTCTCTAACAGTCACTAGAAAATAGACATATATAGTATTTTCAAAACATGCAGGTATAGCATGCATTCCTGACCAAAAGAGTAATTAAAAATGTGTCAGGTGTCCAATTACACAGATTTCTAATTACAAAAAAAGTTATCTGGATGTACCCATGCTGACTAAACCTTTCCAAATCCATACTCTCTGTGTTAAGTTATGACTGTCCACACAGTGTAGTCTGAGCTCCCCATGGCTTCCTAACTCAGTTTAACAAGCCATCAATTAAAGGCAGATATTTAGAAGAAGCAAAACTGATTGGTTGCAGAGGGATTTCTGGATATTTTAACTGATACCCACTGAAAATACATAAGAAGGACTTCAAACTCAGGAAAAATTGACTGCCAAAAGCCCTGACAGATATATAATGCCATGATAGAAATACTACACATTATGTCCTATCTAATAACCTATTTGTGCCACATTACACAGCTGTTTTTGTTACACTGCAGTGCCAAATACAGCCCCTGTCTTTCCCTCTTTCTCACTCTACATTAACAAAGAACAAAATTAAACTAGCAGTTTTGTAGACACCGCCTCTATGCAGAACACAGGTTTTACCCTAAACTGAAGTCACAAAGATGAGGTAAGTAATCTTGAGAGCGAAGGAAATTTTTTAGTTCTTTCCCAAACTCATTAAGAAAGGGCCTGATTCCCACAGGTTTACCCAGAATAATTAGCAGCAACAAACAGTGGTAGATTTCAGTGTGTAGGTCAGCCTATGGGATTAATCACAAAGGTTTTGTAAATTTCATAAGAGATCTACACAGATGGTGGGTGGATGCAGTGGGGGGCAGGGGGTAAAGGAAAAAAAAAAAGGACTATACAATGGATACAGCCAGAACCATTAAGAATTTAGAATTTCGTAAGACTTCCACAACCAATAAATTCTATGCAAAAAGTCATGAAAGTCAGATGGCAAAAAAATACATGGTGCAGAAGTTGCAACCTTCTAGGCAGCTTGTAAAACTGTGGCAATGCATGAGGTAAATGGTAAATACACTAACAAGAGTTCATCAGTCTTAATAAATAGGACAGGGTCACATGGGTTTACTTCTGGAACCCATAAAGGTCCCTAAGTATCTAATTATTTCAAAAAAAACCTCTGTGGTATAATTCCCTTTTATTCCTCAACAGATTAGCTCATTCTTCATTGGATACAATTTTAAATTGAAATACACTCCTTTTAAGAAGCTAAGGTTGGTTTCTTATTGACATGATAGAATCCTATGTACCATATGTTCTTCCAAGGGAGTACTACTAAGTAGTATTAAACACTATATCTTAATGGGAGTAACAGAAAACGAGTTTCTTAGGAGAAGCATGTAACAAAAAAAATTGGTCGTGGCATTAGGCCATATACTAGCTCCAGATTTTGAAGAAAATGTCAAATTAAGATCAAGAGCTTTCACTTCCAAATTTCTACTTTACTGCAGAATATGAACACGTCTTTTCCATCACCTTGCCAGGAGAAAAACGAGGCTGTACTGTCACCTCTACAAGGAGGCAATCATCCTCTCCAGGCAGATCTTTAGTTCATTGGGCCTGACATAATATTGACAAGTATGCTTGTTCATGTTTTTGTGAACAATGATTTTATAGTGTCACTCCGGTTGGTAACTTGAAGAAATCGTAAGTAACAAATGCTACCCTTGTGACCAATGAAAACAAATAATAACACATCTGTAACTGCAGGGTAAGCAAATGCATTGTATTGGGTAATAGAAACAGCACTTCGTCCTGACTGTGGCACTAATTAGAATCTGATTTGCCTATTTAAAAGCTGTAATCGAGCAGAACCCATGCAACCAACACTCCCAGGCTGGTTTCATTGTTTAGGAACTGATGTACTGACCTCAACAGCTCAAAAACCCAAGAGCAAGTGGGAGCAAGAGGTCTGTTCATGCACCCCTGCCCTCTGTTACTCCGGCCAAATGATTTGTGTTCAAGTGAGGTGCTTTTTGCTGAAGGTGCCACTGCAGAACTGGATAGGTACCCCTGCTGCCAAACAGGCATTACCAGGGAGCTTTAGAAAGTAGGACATGACACAGTAACTGGTTCTGAGAGTGTTTCCCTCCTCCCTTCCTTTCCCTGGTTCCTTTTTTCCGTTCCAAACCCATTGCTTCGTTTTTCAAGCTACAAACCTATATTCCATAGCAGCATACTTAAGAAACTCAACCTCAAACACAGCAGATGATTACCACCTAAGACATAACATTTGCAAAAAGATTTGTATTCATTAAAAAATAACAAAACAAAACCAGCTAGACAGACAGACTTCTTTTCAGAGGTAGCAGTGTAAATATCAACAAGTCCCAAGTTCTGCACTAGTTATATACAAGAGAATGTCATGTGTGTCCCACAGAAAGCAAAAATCATTACGAAACCCAGAGGAAAAATCAAATCTCCTTCTCCCCTCACCTCCAGAAAGCAACTGATGAAGCCTCAGCTAAATGATGTATCCACTATACCCTTACTATGTTACCTCAGCTATATATTCAGTGCCCCTCAGATATTACTTAAAACCCCTCGGGCTATTGTCTAAATTGAAATGTTCACTATCCTCAGTATTTCAGTACTATTAAAAATACAACCTGAAGTCACAATGGGATTTCTCCCTTGTAATTTTCTCTAAGCAAAACTATTCTTATACTTGTGCAGTACCCCCAAGCACTACTCTCTGACATTCTCACCTGATATGAAAGTTTACGTAAGGTTCCAGATGGTCATACCCTACATAATGCTATATGCATTGAAGGAGAAAAAAAAGAAAAGAAGTGAAAATGAGGAATCTATATTGCTTTATTTCTGTAGAGCAGCAAGATTCTATGTATTCTGTCCCATATCAAGAGATAGAAGTATCTTCTTACAAACATGACAATAGTGGACACATCTCATCAAGTGTTTAGGTACGGCACAGAACAAAACAAATAGTTTACTAAAACATAATTTAACAAGTTATATTAATCAAATTATAGTGATAAATAATTATATTTATTAAAGCTACTGGCTTCCTAAAGGAAAGCCACTTCAGCACAAAGACAAATTTGTGTTCTACAGAGTATCTGGAACATTTGCATAATTCAGCCTGTTACCCAATTCATGTGTCAACTGACAAAATAAAAAAATCCAAAGCTGCTGGAACACTTACCATGCCTAACACCTGCCATTGCTATACCCCATCCAGCCAACCTCTCACAATGCACAGCCAAAGCCTGCGCAGTGTCCCTGTCCACCTGCCTCACCCCCAACCACCCTGATGCTGGGTGAGCTAATTAGCAACCTGTCAGCTCGCTTGTGCATAGCTTAGCATGGAGCTGGGCACAGGGCAACAACAGGAATCCCTTTGGGCCTCATCATGACATCGTTTGGGCAGTGTAGCCTGTGACAGAAGAAAATGAAGCCAGTATTTATACACGGGCATTAGAAAGGGGCCCTCCCATATCGGGCTTAAGATGACAAAACGTCAGCTTCAATCATCTGACAGGCTTTGGTCTCCCTCTGTAACCTCTTTCTTTTTGGCTGCTCTTTTTTTATATACACATATGACACTAACAGAAAAATAAATTGAAAAGAGCACTGAGGCAGAGTGTATTTCATGCACTGGTGCCAATGTTTCATATCTCATGAACCTCGGGAAAACAATTCGTTGAACTAATTAGTTTACAGTGTTTAAGCAGCTTGTTTCCTGTCTTTAATCTTCTTTATGTAATACTGCAAACAAAGCCGTATTATCTTCTCTTTTTTTTCTTATACAGTTTAACAAATATAATCTCTTTTTTTCCTGGAGATTATTTCGTTTAGCCATCAAACTACCCTACCCTTCCCTACTTTTCTTCTTGGGGAGAACAATATAAACAGCACCAATTCATTTGTTTTTCAAATATCTTCAAGATTTTTTTTGTGCTATACTTTTTCTTCTTCTTCTTCCTTTTTTTTTTTTTTTAAATAATCTTATCGAGTTCATTTAATTTCTCACCTTTACTATCCCTCAGAAAGCAACTGTATTTGTTTTCCTCTGAAAATAAAACGACTACTCTTCTCCCTCATGGGTCCTAGTAATCGGAGACTGTCCATAGCTTACAATCTTTGTTCCACTTGTTTTAAAAAGTACTGGAAAAGCTAATAATAACTAGTTAAAAATTAACCAAGCAGACCTTTAAATGTGAAGCAGGTTCATCGTTTCACTTTCATCAGCAACAACTGGCTTGAATTAGAAGAAAACATATAAATAAACCAACCAAATAACGCCTGTTCAGGAGCCTGGAAATGGGGCCCTTTCCCAGGTCCCTTAAAAGTGCCTTTGGTGTAGTGCAGGACTGCAGGCACGGCTGGAGCTAGTTCAACCACAACATCTGACTATCACCCTCCCTCTTTCACATTGGGGTCCAAAAACACGCGCGAGCCTTCTGAAAAGCTTGACCCAGTAGGGATGCAGGATGTCATCTGCAGAGACCAAGGTGTTACTGTCCCACCTGGTCATTCTGCCTCTTGCCATTACTGTGTGACAAGCAAAATCAGCAAAAAGCTGCCAGGTGCATACCAAGCTGCGGCTGCATGCAACCAATGTTGAAGATAGGTTTAGTAAACTAATAGGTAAAGATCAGATTTTCTCAGAGAGCTAGTTAGATTTTCCAGTCAAAACATATGTTCAAGCTTATTAATGGGCAGCTGGGGACAGCAGGTTTTTAGGTGACTCCAGCCAGGGTCACGGGAGGATTGTCTTTTGTGCCCAACACATATAGCCAGCATTGGACTTTCTGCAACAGTCGCAGCAACTGTCTTTTTAAAGTAGGGAAAGGGAGACTGTAGTACATGCCTTTTATCCAGCAGTGTAGTTTCATGTTCTACAAGTACTGTACACACATATTCCTGCCTTTGATATTATTTCTGATTTTACACAAAGGCTGCTTGATGTAAAATGCACAAACCATCCTGAAAACATGAAAACAATGCTCCAGCCACAAGGTGAGAGAGGAAAACAAACTCTTCCATACTTTTGAACAGTTTTAACTCTAAGCAAGATGTTAGACATCTCGGTGTTTAGTTGGTAAGCGCCTAAACCTTGTCCTTGATACTGCTCTCTCACAAGGATGCATCATTTGTCAACAGTGACCAGTCCTGTACTTGGACATTCATTTCACCAATTCAGATTGTTGAAGTATATGCAGTCAACATTATTTTACTTTCTGATTCTTTCCCTGCTTTAGAACTGTCTGCTGTCTCCCCAGCATGCTTATCCACGTTAAAGTTCACGCTGTCCTTAGCTGTTGGATTCTCAGTAACTCTTAATTAGTACAGAGAGGTGGCCGCTGAGGCTTCACAAGGGCAAGAACACCAGCAAGAACTCTGTCCTGTTGTGCTCAAGGGACTTCTCCCTTCTCCCCCAAGGTTAATGCCTGTGACTCCTCTGGGAGCCAGCAACCGCACAGGCTGCTTAACTGACGATACCTGAAATCTCCCAGCTACTCAGGGATTTAGTGACTGTAGACCATTTGCATTATTTCTGAATGCTTGAAAGTTTACAGGAACAAACTTTGTAAAGGCGTCAAAAGCGTGCAAAATATTAATGCGATATTAACTTCCATTAACCTTCAATTTACATCCTAATTTACTGGATTAAAACTTTATGGGTTGAAGTTTTGCTTACAAATTTTCTCTTTAAGAACACATGCACTTTCCAATATTATAATATATGCAGGCTTTTCTATTCAACACAGACTGGTACCAGTAAACAGGCTGGAAGGAATGAAAGATGTGAAACAATAAAGCCGCGTAAACACATAATTTTGTAACCCTTTATTCACAGGAAGATTTTGAAAGCTTCTTAATTTCTCTCATTTTATGGTTTAGTTTTGGACTAATTTAATGAGGATTGGAGCGGGATGCTAGACAGGCAATTGTTCCACTTCTTTTCTCTCATTTAAAGCAAAAAGCATGTATTTTTTCAATTTACATTTAATACTTAGCAATATATGAAGCACACCTGCTATTACTCTTAATATAATCCACTAATATATTCCAACACCCTCTAAAAAGCTTTAACCTTTTGTTCACAAGGAAAAGAGAAGTTTTCTTCCCAGAAAAAAATAGCGTGACTCACGGGAGCTGATAAAACAGGCAATTTTTTTATGTTTGCCATACTTCTTAAGAAAATTAATTGCATCAGCTAAGACTGGATAAGACCAATTTGGCAACGGTTTTTTTTCTGGTCAGCAGGAAATTTCATTCTGCAGCAGAAAAGTCAAATCTCTGTAGGCTCATCTTCACAGATGAGTTTTTTAGTTTGTTTTTTTCTGATTTTTCTGAACCTATTACTGTGATCGACAAAAGATTATAAAGTGTCATAGTAAATGTATTCAAGTGGATTAAATACTTATACAGTATTTCATGTTTTGTTTTATTTCTCAACTTCATCCTTGCACATTCCTGATGAATTGTCTTTTTTATTATTTTTTTATTATTATTTATTTAAGAGTAAACAGGTACATGACTTACCACGGCCAGAAAACACCTATGCATATCTGGGAGTGCTCACAGGTTTTTCATTCTCTTTAATTAAAGTCTACAGACAAGACTTCTCATTAAATAGCCATGTGATAGAAATCCATCAAGCACCGTTCCTATTAAATGCAACCCCTCAACGTACCTGCTTTCTTATCAAACAAAAATAGTACTTAATATCTCCTCACCTTTTTTTTTTTTTTTTTTTAAATCACTAGCCAAAGCCTGGCTAGATTCCATGTATGTGATGTCCCATTACTGTTTCTTGGAGGTTTCTTCCTACCTTCTGATTTTTGTTTTGGTTTTGTTTTTTTTTCTGACAAAGCACAATTTGTGCTTTGTCCCTGATGACTGCTAGCTCTGACTGCACCTGCTATCATAGTTGAAATCACAGTCCATGCACCATACCTGGAACTCTCCCAGGCCAGCAGTGGCCACAGCTAACACCTCCTCACTTGACTGAGAGCAGTTTGTTTCAAGACTGACTCCATTAAGAATTGCTAAGATACCTACAAATACAAATGAAGCCAAGAAATTATATTCCAAAGACAGTTCTTATTATAAAAGATGTATCCACCCACAGCTATTGTACTTACCCTTATCCAATTCCAAAGTTAGGAAACACAACGTAAATTGAATGATACAGAACACAATTACTGTGGGAAGGATTTCAGCCTTGATTAAATTTGAAGAAAAAAATCCACCATTTTTCTCCCTAAGAAATGCTTTACACAGCTCTGCACTACATATATTGTGTTATAGCTGCTCGTTCCCAAAGGAATTCTCACTCTCTTCACACTCAGACTACACACACCCCCCTCTGCCTGAAAGGGCGAATGCTACAAGCTCTGCTTGCCCTTCACTGCGGAAAATCTCCCCCTGCGCTGCAGGACTGTTGTGCTCTGCACATCAGCAGGAGAGGCTCCCACCACCAATTTCAGATCTGAACGGTTTCTTACACAACTCAAGTTTTATGCACACATCAGTAAATCCCACTAGTGGCACAGACAACTACATGCGGTATGGTATTAAAAATAAAAATAATAAAAAGGTAATTGCGAAATAATTGAGAAAGGAACTGTTACTTGTCCTCTCCTGCTGCAGTTTTATCACAAAGCAGCACTACTGGGGTTTGCACTCTGTGTTTATGGGCATCAGATTGTTGATTACTGATCAAGCTGCTTCACAAGTATCAGTCAAAGGTGCTTGCTGAACACTAATAAAAAATCTCACACCCGCAACAGTCTTTAGCTTATAACAGTTTTACTTACAAGAAAATACAGATGCCACACACCTTCCCCAAAGGATTATGGAAGTAAAAAGTGTTGCAAGATGTTTTAAAATAAACTTATTTAATATGAGCACTCAAACTTCTCCCTTGTCTACTGCTGTTTGTAATCCACCTGTCCAGCCTCATTTCAGCTTTTCACTTTGTGTTTGAAAACTATCTGCTTTACACCAGTAAAAGAACAGCACTCCTACAGTAAGGCTTGCTTCTCAAAGCTGTGTTTTGATCTTTAAAAACACCATCTTCTCTTTTCCATAAAGTCCCTCTGTTACCATAAAGAAGTAGTGCAGGACTATATTCAGATGTGTACAAACTCTCTTCAAAGCTGAGAGCCCAGAAGATAATAAATTAGACTGAAATTGCTGCAGTGAATTATGTTTCTGGCTGAGTTAATGCTCTGAGATTTTTCAGACTATTCCAAGTAAGTGACGGCTGGTACTCTTTCTACCTTGGTAAAAAGAAAACTGTCAGGTCCTGGCACCAGTGGTGGCTATGGTAATGCCTGAACCTGATAAATTTTTACCAGCTCAGGTAGGAATTAATGTAGGTTAAAAGATATTGTAGGTCTCAGGAATAAAGGGAACATAAGCTAAAAATAAGAGACATAAAGAAGGTTTATCTAAAAAAATACCCACTGCAATTATATGTCACCCTCACATTTCTGTGCATGTAAATAAAAAGTCTTGAAAATATTTAACTATGTGAATAGAAACAGAGAATAAATAGGAGTTTTCTTTACTTGAAATGCTTGACAGCATAAATTTAATGAGCCTAGTGTACTAACAATATGGCATAAATCATTATTTTGCCAGTCACAAGAACAAGGACAATATTCCTACTACAGCCATCATCTGTGGCTTCAGTTAATGATAACCGTTATCAGAAATAATATTTCTACCTTAACAAACTATAGGTTTAACTCGAAATAATCCAATATGTATTTAGATATGGATACACTTTTAGTGTTTCTTGTACTAAACCTTCTCTTTCTCTATATATATAAAAAGTAAAATATATTTTTAAAATCGAACTAGGCTATTGTGAATTGTTTTATGAGAGCAGGCACACTGTGAGATGCTAATCCAGTGTGTAAGTATTTGATCAGAAAAAATCTGTAGTTATTCTGCAAATTTATTTTGTAATATATAGACTGTATCAACTGCAGAAGTTTCACTAGTTTTTCTTCTTTGTGTTTGAGAACATTTTAAAAAGAAAAATAAAAATATCGGTATATGAACATGCTGTTTCCTTGTTATTATAGATCCTTTTGATTTAATGGAATTATTCTAATCTTTAACCTTCTTCATGTCACAATATGAACTGGAAGGACTCAGCTTAACTCCAATATTCTGTATGTCTCTCAGTATTTCGTATAACTGAATCTGAACCATATCTCATATATATGACCAACAGCTGACAAAGAATTTCATCTTTTGAAAGTATCCAATCAGCATGTTCTGCTTAGAATAAGTTAGAACACGCAAAACCCAGTTTCATTTCCCAGTTACCTTAAATTATCCGGACCATCTCACTCAAAGACATTCTAATGATACAGAAAAAAATATTTTGGCTTATTATGCAGGTCAGCTTCAAGGTAGCTTCAAAAAATTCTGATTTTGTCTATGTGTTTCAAGGTGTTTCAGAGAAAACCTGAGCAGCATGCATACTTAACAGGTATTTCTTTCAGAAGCCAGTCCTTTATTTAGAAGAGAAGAGGTGATCCTTAATACCTCAGCCATCACCAGTAACAAGAAATAGCTGGGTGAATGAAAATTTAGCCACGTGTGCTTTTACTGTCAATGGACAGGTATGTGCTTTTGACAGCAGAAACTGGCTGTGAAATAAATTTTAAAACTTCGTTACCTCTGATAAATGACAGAAAGTAATTCAGCTCTTCTCTGGTCCTACCTGTGTTTGCAAAACTAAAGGCTGGGAGAGCAGATGCGCTTAAGTGAACTGCAATAACAAGATGTGCTTTTCTTTCTAACTGCAGCTGCACCTCTTAAATAAGCACAACTTACAAAATTACACAAAGAGACAACATGAGAGATGAAAAATGGTAAAAAAGCAGCCACCACATGCAGAACAGTGGGTGCAAAGGGCCAGCTGGCTGGCTTACAATTATGAGCCTGTATTGTCTTTCTAGAACCTAACTACTTCAACAGCCCTGCAAAAGAAAAAAAAATATCTCAACTCTCCAAGAGAGGTAGTGAGTTCTCGGTGTGGTAAATTAATAAATTACCTAACTGCTTGTTAATTACATCCTTCCACCACTCATCATCCTAAGTATCCCCACACTATCACAAGCTTAATCTCACCATGTGAAAAAGGAAGATTACACAATCGCTATAATCATTATTTTCCAAAAACAGTAACAAAAAAGCTAGGTAAGTACTCTTATTTGAAGCCATCAATGTGCAGAGAATCATAATTAATCTTTATGTAGCACTGCAATTTCTCCTCAACTACATATCATCATAATTGCAGGTCCTAAACAGGAACCTCTTGGCTTTGCTTAATGATTCTCTCATATGCTCTTCTCCCAAGATAAGGCTCTGATCTGAGAGCAGAGTTGCGAACAAAATGAAGTGAATACAAATGACAGCTAGAGCAAGGCAGGTCCTAATGTGTTGCCCTGAGTGGAAGAAAGGGTTAACCTTAAGCAGCTGTTCATTGGACTGCTCGAAACCAAGAAAACCATGGTGACAAGGAGCAAAGAAAGGATAGGGCCGAGACCAAGGACAGGCAAACACATTTCGGTCAGTATTTGCCCTCAGCTTCGACATTTGTTTGTTTACTACCAAAAGGATAGTTTTTGGGGCATTTTTGAACATTTAGAGTAAAATGCTTTTTAGAATAAGCTGCTAAAGGCCAATGAAACCTCTGTTTCCTTCCCTTTTCTTCTTCTTGAAGATCAACTTTAGCTACAGAATTCTTAAGCGAATAGCTGGTAAGAAAAATTAAAGGGCTCAGCAGCAGAATGTGTTAAGCAGTTGGACCCCAGCTCTCACACCTCCTTGTCTCTCTACTAAATCTCTCTGCTAAACCAATCCACCCTGAATATCAATCACAGCTGAGGCTGGAAATCACTGTTGGACAAAAGACATAATAACAATCAATTTTTAAAAAACCCCAAAACCTCCTGAAAACCTAAACCCACATTTATAAGGGCATAATTTTCTCTGATTTTAACCACTGCTTCATTCCTTCATGCATTTACTGAAACCTTCTGAGGCACTGTAGTTCCCCCAGAAGCCCAAATCTGCTTGGTGCTAACTCAGAGGTTAGCACCTAAAGACAACTTCTAGACAAGCATATCTCTGGCAAGACAGCCTACTGCTATAAAAGAAGTTACTTATCTAGAAATATTATTATATTCACAGTTATCTATCTGAGGATATAAAATCATATTACTACACCAGAATAACCATAGAGCTATGGCTACATCACAAGACATTCCTGTACAAAGAGCCGCAGAATAGAAGTGCATGACTGTTCTGAGGTTTGTTTTTCTGGTATGGCTTGCACTGCTTCCAGAACAACATGAACTAAAAGAGCAATGAAATTAATCTGTTTTACTCTGTAGTAAGAATATTCACTGGTGAGCCAAAACCTTGCATTCACTCTCACAGCTGAGCCAAGAAAATGGAAAGTGAGTCCTTCTGCAGAGTCAGCTAAGTTTTCTTGAATGGCCTAAATTCAGGGGGGTTGTATCAGTAAAAATTCTTGCATAGACAAACTCTAGCAATTGATCTTTTTCTAAATCCTGTATGTCAAACTGATACGCATTCTAAATAAACGGGGCTACTCTCACCAGAGCTCTGAATCCTCCAGAACACTTCTTTTGTTAAAATGATGTATCATCTACTTAAAAGCCCACTACAAGAAATGCAAAATCGACCAATTATAAAACTGTTAATATTTAGCAGGATTTAGTAGTGATATAACACTGTTAATATTTAGCAGGATTTAGTAGTGATTTTAGGTAACTTTTTTTTTTTCTTCTTTTTTTTTTTTTTTACACAACCCAAAGCAAGTCTCCACAACACTGAAGATTATTCCACAGGTACAAATCTTAGCTCCTGCAACCTTCTCCATGATCTTTAGAAAAAATTCTCACTGAATTACTCTATAAAAGAATTGGGTACACCTTACCTATTCCAGCCTGTTAAATGAAGGAGAGATTAGAGGGGGTGGTGGGTAGTGGTGGAAGAGAACCACCTGGTTCATAAAAAGCTGTGTTTCGGATGGTTACATTTGGAGCTTATCAGTTCTCTGATCAACACTTGTAAAATGTCTGTCCTGCTTGAAGAATTCTGCAATCAAAGAAATACCTTCCTAATTACATAAGTAAACTGAGCAGCTGCTTCTATCTTCCCTGGGTCTTGTATACACGGAAAAATTATTCCCAAATACAACAGTCTATGAATTTGAAGTGCAATAGTTGTTTCAAAATAGCCATTCATCGGACACAGTTACGGCAGTCCAAGCGCATTCAGCAGGGGTGTTATGATTTTGGGTTTGGTGTTTTGGTTTTTGGGTTTTTCTTTGGCGGGTGGGGAGGTGGTGGTAAGGAAAAAAGTTACATTCAATAATGCTTTCTTTATACTGCAAAGATTATTCATGTCCACTTCCCAGTGCCCCCAGTGAGAAGCTTTCTGAAGTTGAGGAGCATTACAACGCTCCTTTGCTGAAGTCCAAGCCTGCTCAGCTAGACTGCCTTGATCAAGCGTTATATAAGGTAAAGTGGCTGTTCCAATGGAAGATACTTCCAGATCTATGCTAAAAAGATAGCATGGGGACTAAACCACCATTTCCAGTTTCATTGTCACAGAGCAGACCTAGAAACAGTGACAATTACAACAGAAACATGGTGCTTCCCTAATGGCATATCCTTTGCTCCTCTGTTCTTCAGGGTGCTCTGTTTGGAGAAGAAAAATCTTTCAAGTTTTTTCTGCTGGCATATATGAAATATGTTACCGCTAGAAAAATCATGCATAACAGACCTGATGTTCAGGCTTACCAGTTGCTCCACAAAAAATATTACAACAGCATTTCTAGTTTTTTAACATTTTCACCAGGTTGTGACTTGAGCCTGCAGGCTCTTTAACAACTGCTTAATGTCTGGATCTACTTTACATAAATAAACATACAGGTTATCCTTCAGAATAGCTGCTGATGCAAAAGAGTATACAGCCAGTCCTCCTCTAAAACCCTTGACAAACATCACATGCTGTTAGCATTGAGGAACTTTGTTTCCTACCCACAATGTGCTATTCACTTATAGGGTCAAGTAGGATGCCACCAGGGAGCACTCAGCAGTACCCAGGTTAATTCTTATTAAAAAGATATAGTGTATCTGCAACCAACACTTCAAATTCAGCAAGCAAAAATAATCCTATTTGCTTATTTTCTATCAGTACGTGTTTATACTTCTCTTATTCAGCGGCATTTTCTCCACATATTCACATCACCCTTGCTTTATGCCTTTTGTAGCATAAAAATCCTGACATATTTTCACCCTGAAGCTGTGATCACCATCTTTTGAAACTAACAGGCACAGACAATGACGAAGAAGCCCATAAACCCTAACACTTGAAGCAGATGCCTGGCAAAAGTTTTAGCCCAGATGTATGCTAAATATAGAGGTATCAACTAATGACTACACCAGAATAAAAGATTTTTTCTGGTTTTAATTAAAGCTGCCATAATGGGGAGCTTATTTCTTCCACACTGACTCTTTTCCTGTCAGTGTAAGCCATTTTATTGTAATGCTTTACTTTAACATGGGAGAAAAGATACGAATGCCCTAAGGTGGAAGTATTACCAACACGGATCAATCTTCCAAGCACGAATGACACACAGATCACAAAGCAGGTAAACCATACAAAGTATCTGGAGAAAGCAAAATAAACAAAAACAGGTCAGTGACTCAGTTCTGTGGTGCTCCACAGCCATTCTGGTAGAGATAATTTGCCTTGTGAAATTGTACTGATCAATAGCTCCAAGGCAGCTGTGACTTGGCTCTGTGACAGTCTATTGACTAGAACCTTTTTTTTTTTTTCCCCTTAATCCAAATGCCACACTTTTGCAGCCTGACCCAGGCTGCAAGGTCCCATCAGCAGATGTTGACATTATCTCTTCCTGATTGTAACAGCTCATCATAAACAAGTAGTCTGCTTTTTGAGCTTTGTTTTGGTTGGGTTCTTTGAAAAAAGGCCACATAGGGGAAGAGACAGGGGAAAGAAAGATTATCCTTTATAACTTGGTACAGAATTCATATTGGCACTTCTGTCATGTGTTTCCATTATGATGAAAAAAACAGGATGTCATTAATCTGTATTTTCCTACCTGACCAAGTGCTGTTATGTTCTATTGTATGTTGCAATTTCATTCAACAGACCAGCTTAAGAAATGTCCAAAACCAACGGGTTTCTGCTGCTGTTGTCTAGTTACATTTCTAAATCTCTTTTTCCTTTTGTATCATACTGCCAGGCATAAAACCTGAACTCAAATATGCTAGACCTTCACCCGTACTTAAGGGCAATGACACATGCATTGTTTGTTTACTGTTTTACACTGTGTTCAACAGTCAAGAATTTGCGAAGTGGTCCTGTGCTACAACCACAATCTTTAAATGTGTCAAGGTAAGGGCCGTGCTGCACCATATAACCTTGACACTACCATATCAGAAATGAAGACTGAACTGTTCCTCATGCATCACCAAACCAGATGCAGCAGAAGAACAAAATACTACTGAAACTCCCAAGAACAGCCACCTGCCATGACCTGCAAACAAACAATTCCTTTTGATGTAGGTAAGAGATTTTTCAAGCAAGGCCTTGTCTATCAGTTTATTCAGATGGTTTTATGATTTAAGCTATTGCATATGAAAGCCTTCAAGGAAGCTACTAAGCATGACTTCATGAGGATCATTAGCTAGGACTGACCTGAAATGTCACAGTCAAATCTACAAAGAGCTCAAGATCAGCTCCATCCAAAAATCAGATTTTTTATGTTGCCGTCAATGAAAGCAGAGTGGGATTAGTAGGGAAGTACGAACCCAGCTAACAGTCACACCTAAAAATGCCTTGTTTTGGAGTCAGTAAGCAGTTGTATGGTCAAAGTCTAGCACCCAAAATGAGTATCTCTGTAACAGAGCTTTTGATTAGTTCTCTATTTGCTTGAGGTGCATATCTGATAGGAAAGGCACATTATCTAGCAAACTGGCCACTAGACTTGGAGTAGTCGTCTACCTCCAAATCCCAGTTTGATCAGAAACATGCTCTACGACCCTGGAAAATGTGCTGCTGTATACGTCTGTTCCCCCAGCATTGTCTTGTGCCTCTCCTGCATGTTGCCCAGCCCTCACTTCAATACAGCACAGTCACCACAAATTAATTCAGCTTATGAATCCAAAGGATACTGTTACACAAGTAATTCCTATAATTTGTAGAAACAGCTGAAGTTTGACATTTTTTTTTGGAATCACTGGATACCATAACTAAATGTAAGATCTGACTACATTTAGAAAAAATGAAAAAGCTATCAAAGAATCAGCCCAAACCACACATTTAACTCGTCTCACTTCTTTTGGGCATATTGTACACTTGTGCAGTTCTGCACAGAATTACACCTTGTGCCATGGTTGCGGCTCATTTTATGAGCAATTATGCTCATTTACTGGACTAGTGTAATAATGACTGAAGATTAAATCTTGCATTTGTTGAATTCCAGCATTACAAACCGAACTGTCTCAGGCTACTCAGCAGCTCCAAGTACTTACACTTCTCATTCCACTTCAAGAAGGGAAAAGATTCAATACTGAACTACTGACAGGTGACACTGAATATAGATCAGCAACCTTACCTCCTTAGCCACCCATTTTATATTAAACATGCTGTCGTAACATTTTGTCATAAAACTAAATCAAGTACACATTCATTAAATTGTTAATTCAGGATTTCAGGAACTTCTGCCAGCAGCTTAAGATTTAGTGACTCTCACTACTTTCCTTTGCCTTGAACCAGGATACATGGATTTTAAATGTATGCAGTGGGTATGATACAGGAAGATTTTGATGGATGTACAATTTCTTTCTTGTATCTTTCCCCTGCCTTTCCTGGTTCACAGAAGCTGAGAGCTAATGGAAGCACCCAGATTCTATGGTTCATCAACAGAAACTGTAGATCAAGTGAAGCCTCTACAGCATACCGTGTTATCTGAGCAAGATTAACAGTATCTGGACTGGTAAATTATCCTTCCACCCTTGGTGACTCAGAAAGGAGATTTAAATGAAGCTGCTAACTCTAATGAGTAGCACACTGCTGGTTGTCTGAAGTGAGCTATACACCACTTACAATCAAACTGTAAACCAGTCATTTCACTTCACTGATCTTGTTCAGGCTTCCCAGAGTTTAACAGACAACTCATTATCCAGTCCATCACACTGCCTGTCTACCTCTCTCCTCCAATTGTTTCAAGACACAGGATGAAGCAACTCATGCTAACTTATACAACCCGTTTTCTGAGTCTCCCTACAAAACAAAGCTGCTGCTCACAGTGGACTGAAAGGAAAAAAACCTCCAAAACAAAACAAAAAACCTCACACCAGCAGCAGACTTACAGCACCTTTAACAGTGCTATCATCAGCAACAAGCTGTTACAAATTCTCCAGCATCTCAGGGACAGACTTCCTAAATGTGATCCCCTAAAACGCTGTATTTCACCTGGCATCTTTTTCATCCAAAGTAAATTAACTAGCAGGAACCTCAGTAGTGGAAATGGAATTAAAATAACCTAACCCTGACACTTTGGGTTTTACTCATTTTGTTACAAATAGCAGCTGTACGGTGCTATTTGTGATGGGAGTCTTTTGACAGCCTGCTGCTGGAAAGCACGCACATGGTCATGAGCAAATTGGGGGAACAGCACAGAAGAATCAGCCCTTTTCTTCTGTTCACATAGAAAATCGTGCCTTCGGAACTCCTCTTCATCAAATCCCAGCAGAAAGACTTGATGAATGGGCCCTGAGAGAGCACATCTCCTTGCCTTCGGCTGCAATAGCTTGCAGGCATGTGACACTCCATCAATATTGAGAGCTGGCAGCTTGAAAGGCAGGAAGGACGTTCACTGATAGCACGCATCTGCTTACTAACAGCACTAGTGCTCCACTCCTTTTCCCATCCATTGCCTGCAGGAACGACTCCATTGAGAGACTTGCCATCAACAGATGGTCCCAGGCTAAGGTGTAATCAGGAGCAGCTTGCTAAATTTACTCCAAACAAATACAATTACAGGCTTTTTCTGAATCTGAACTGAATTGGGAGCTTGGGTGGTACAGAGAGTGTTAACCCGAGTACATCCCAAAACAATGATCTAAAGTTGTCAGCAAAAATCAGCTCTGCCCTGCATGCTGCTTATTGTCTCAGCTTATACAATAGATGGTTATTTTGAGAGAATTTTTAGCTGCATCCTAATTAAGTCATTTACCTCCTACAGTCCTCTTTCCCCCTCAGGACATACTCTGCTAAAAATGTTTTAATGCAAAATCTTACACTTCCATCATCTTCAACTCATGAGTATTTCAGTATGTCGACTTTTTATTCCATTAGGAAAACAAAAACTACTATTAAAGTTGAAAAAGCCTTTACCAAGACAGAAAACTATGCTATAACATGGGACTGGATGTGTATATGCCTTGAAAGCATCATTACCTTGAAGTTACTTGCTGTTTTGTTGAATACAACATATAAGTTTGGAATCATGCCCTGATACAACTTACTAATAGCAATTCCAAGCAGAAGCAAAGGAAAAAAAAAAAGAGATTAATTTCAAATGCATGTTCTGTATGAATTTATATTAACTGGGCAGAAAACAAATGTCATTTTTTAAACAAAAGTTCATACGACTTCACCTTATTAGACAACATATCTTATTGCTAGAGATGTCAAGGTCTATCCGCTGACTCTAATGACAAAAATAAAATTTTAAATACGCGAACTTCTTGTAGTCACACTGCATATAAAAAGATTTAATAAAAAACACAGCCTAATCTGCCTGAAGAAAATCCTTTAGTGAACTGTACCAGAGAAAAATCAGTTTTCTTCATAGACATGTAAAATAATACTGAGCCTGCAAGCAGGCTGCACTATTATACCTGTGGATCTAACCTTGCCGGTGGATTTCTTGAAGTAATTGCATGCAAAATAATGTGCATTTGTGTGTCGGTGATTGGACAAATTTCATTTGTAGCAAAACTGACCACTGCTTTATGTATTAATTTGATCACCTGAAGGGCAAATTGTCCAGGTAACAAAAACATGGAACACCAAAGTCATGAGTGTCATTGCCGACGATGACACACCAGTGGTTAAAAATACGCATATGAAATGTAACACTGCTCCATTTTATATGATCCCATTGCCTTCAGATGTCAAAATCTGCTATAATGTAACACTGTAAGCACAATAAAAGCTAATTTATTCAAACTAGCTTTGAAGTACTTAAGTACCTTTGCCTACCTTGTAAAATTTAGGCCATTTACACAATAATGAAAACATTCTCCCGAACCTGTAGTTCTTCAATGACACAAGGTTTTCAGCACTTGTTGTTCACCTAAAGGAGTTCCTAAACTGTACCCCCCTAATTGCACCAAAACAACTGCTTTTGGGGCTATGAGGCGGACCCTGATATGTGATTTGGTTAAAATAACAGTAGGTGGCCCAAGGCAGAGTTATTTTTCATCTTCATCATCCCTTGATCCATCTCATAGTGGGCAAGCTGTCAGCACAACTGAGAATGACAAATATGCAACTACAGGGAGATCTCAGCAGTCAGCCAAGGAGTAAGAAACTAGACGTAAACCCAGCCAATCTGTCAAAACCCTGCACACCATGTAGCTGTGGCTTAGAAAAGAACTTTTGGGAGATCCTGAATCACAGTATCAAACTCGAAGTTCACCACCATTTGTGCAGTCACCTGATTAAAACTGAATGCTTGTCATTAACAGATCCTTCACATTTCCATTTTTGCCATGTAAAATTTTAGGTTAGAGCTTAACCTTGTTATGGACCAGAAACTCTCCTACTAAGTAATTACAATCTACTAGGATCTAGTTCGTACACATACCTGCACTGCAAATGACTACAACTATGGATTATTTTTTTTTAAAAAAAAACACCTACAAAGATGATTTTTAATCCTTGCCAGGATCACAGCTACACAACAAATACTGGCTTTGATCTAAATATCTGTCAATGTCATAAACATTTTTTAAATCAAATTTGAAGAGGTACCTAGCATGAGACTTCTTTTTAGCTCCTAAGTTCTTTTTTTTTCTTAAAGTAGCTATAGATATTTGCTTTTTTAAAACAAGTCAAGATCTAAGCGCTATGATTTAGCTGATAATAAATGTTAATCAATTTATAATGGAAAGTTGGCAAATGCTTAAGTACCATGACAGATAAAGTGTAATGGATGCCAAATCCCTCAAAAAGCCTGTAGCCCCTCATGAACAACCAGAGGCACACCAATACCTCCTAGTAAGCTATGGAAAAGGAGATGCTTCCAGGACTAGTCCCACATGGGGAACAACTACCATCTCCACTCAACTCTGTAGCTTCACCGAGTGCCAAAACTGGGTTACCAGGACTGGAAACCACACTTAAACCATTCAAGAGGTGCAGACTAGTTGTCCACTACGTAACAACATGTAGCCAAATCCAATTGCAGCTTCAGGTAATGCAAGCCTCTGCATAAAAGCAAAAAGTTTTTTACTCATTTCACTAAAATGAAGAGTTACAGCGATGCTAATAGGCAGTGACAAAGACAGACCAATTGAATGAAAAGGAACCAGAAAAGAAATACTGTAGCAATGCTACAGTAACATTTTTCAAAATAGATGAGATATATTCCAGAACAATAGAAATAAGGCTGAGAAGCACATCTTCCCTGAGAGATACCTGTTTCAAATTTGGAACTACATTCATTACTGTATAATTTTCCTACATTTATCACACGTACTTTGTAACTAGTTTTATTGTTCTGTTTTTAGAGCAAAATTCATTTCCTATGAAGAGAACTGGCAAATACTTACACTTGGAGAAGACTCCGCAAGCTGATGTCTGCCACTGTAGCACTGGCATTATCATATCAATTTAATAGAGTAAAAAGACCAAGCAGTAATTCTTACCACTTACTTGGAAAAAAAGGTGATAAAATAATAACCTCAAGACTGCATAGAGCAGCCTGAGATGTATGTGTGTAAACTGCAGATCATGTACTAAATCCGCCTAAGGAATGTGTAATTTGTAAATGCAAAACCTACCTTCCATCTATCTGATTACAAAATCTAGATGATAAAGCTGTTTCATAAATGAGTCCTAGGTGGATTTTTCTGTAACTTGTGCCATTTTTCTGTTCCTAAATAAAAAAAAAGGAAATTGAAGTCTCCTTTGTGGTATTTACTAAATTTGGCATTGAACAATTTTCTCCCTTTAAACTTTGTAAATCTGTAAGGTTAGCAAGTCTATATAACCATTAACAATATTTCTTTGACTAAAGTGTGTCAATATATAGAAAAATCACACAAACTGACTTATTAAAAAGCCTACTATTTGACAAAGTTATTAAAGAAGCAGGCCTGTTCTCTGGGAAGTACGGCTTGGCTTCATAGCCTTGGATAAGGAGATTCCTCAACCTGAGGTGCTCCGCTACACTGCTATCACAGAAAATCTGCCTATCTAAAGTAAATGAATTATCACCAGTATGTTATTAAATTCCTGGTAGGTGGATCTGCCAGCAACACACACAGCCCCTGGCAAGTTCAAAATGACTTTTCCAGCGTTAAGTGTCTGGAGGTTTTCCTTTCCCTGTTCTTAAATCCATGGTAGTTGGTATTTAGGAAGATAAGGAATTGCTTAATGAGGCACCCATCATTGTTTCCTTAGTTGTGGGATCAGTGAAGAATTTTTTAGCAATGTTGATCTCTCCTTGCTTGCATTCCCTGAGGTCTCACACATAACTGGATCCACAAACACACATGCAGGAGCCCAGCAGAGGTGCTTCTTTCTATCACTCTTTCCTGTCTCCCCTTGGTCCCCCAGCTTGGCCCCTTTCTTTTGCATGCCACAAACCCAGTCTGCTTCATAAAAATGCAGTATATGACAGGGCCCTGCAGGGCCTTGGAGAGCACTTCTGGCTTTGACTATGTCCGCAGTGCCTTGCAGGGTAGGCAAGGGGAGGCTGCCAGCTGGGAGGAGGCATTCCCACTCCACAGCTACCTTGCTTCTGCTGAGGCTTTGAAGGCTCCCAACCCTGAGAGCACTTTGCAGCAGCCATCTTGCTTCAGCACACTTCCAGCTGCACGCAGCAAGCCTCAAGCAGAGGCTTTACTTTTTGTTCTTTATTGTCCTGACGTCAATGTAAGATAAAGGTAATTTGGGCTCAGGTTATAAGCAGTATAAAAACAGAAGGAGGAAGCTGGCAGCAGCAGCCTGACTTCAGGCTTCAGAAAGTCTGTGAGAGCCTGCCAAAACACAATCTTAGCTAAAAGCGTTAGCACATCTGAGACCCCCCGGATGCCTAAAAACAAAAACAAAACAGAAATGAAAATGCTCTCTAGCAATGCCACTGCCTCCACCTCCTGGTGGGGGGAGAAGCAGAGCCTATGCATGGCTTTTGGCTGAGAATCTAGGAGAGACCAGCAAATACTTCCCCAGATGAAATTCTGTATTGCAAGCTCTGCCTGCAGCAAGTTTGTGCAGCCAAGTTATAAATCCTTCAAACAGGGTCTCATAATGAAAATGTGGACACTGTCTTAATAGATGGCACCTTGACCTGACAGAAATTTGGCCTCTATTCCTCTGCCAAAGCAGCCTTGAGACGCAGAAATGAGCAGTCCCTCCCCCCACTAGCAGTGTGGGGAGGGAGGAGGCGGTTGACGGATGGTTTTGTGGACAAAAGAGAGAGGGATGAGGAATAAACTGCAAATTGATCTGTGCAGCAGAATAAAAGCAGGATGTGGCAAGGTGGACTGAGGTCAGTGTCACACAGGTGCAAGCCTTGGAATTAGTTTCCTGAACATCTGCAGCAAACATAAAAAATAACTGCCAGCACCAAGGAGGGAGAAAAAAATAACACATCTCACATTGCATGGAGCAAAGTAACCCACAAAACAACACAAAAGAAGAAGAAAAAAAAGTTTTTTCTGTGACCATTGCATTCACCGGCCACTCTGTTCCCAATTTCCTTGTTTAAGCTGTGTGTTTTGCCACATCATTAAAGAAAACAGTAATATTTCTGCTTTCCTTGAAACTGTTTGGAAACATCCCCCCGTTGAGACCTGAGCAGAGCCAGTTTTCCAGATCTAAACAAAGGAGGACCATTGCACGGGGCTTCTGGTGTGCCACTCCCCAGCCCCCTGCCGCCAAGCTCTTCAGACTAAATACAAATTGGGAGTCTCCTCCCAGGAATCCACAAAAATCTGTCTTAACAAAATGTCCAAGTATGTGATAGGTAAGGAGACATTTGTGTGTTTTTCTTTGCCTATGAGAATGTCTGGGAGAAGAAGAAAAGGTTACTGTTTTGCCCATAATTATTTCTCCTCCCCCTTTCATCCTTCCTATTCCCAGGGTAAGCAGACAAAACAGCATACCAACACCCCAAACTGAATAAATTTACAAAGCTTTAATTTTTCCCTTAGCTGTGTAGGAAGCAATGGTACTGAGGAATGACCGTTCACATGTGAAGGGCTAAATTAATTTGCCCAAGAACATGAGTGCCTTCAGCGCTTACAGAAACATCTCAAACAAGAGAGATTCCCTTACTTTGTCAGAAAAACAAACTCCTTGTAAAAGAAAAAAGAAACAAAAAAGTACATATCCTAAAAATGCTCCAAATCTGTTTATCGAACCTGATGCTCTCCAAGTGACTGACTGCTTTTCAATGGTCAGAACATTTGTTTTTTAACTACTTAGGCTTAAAAAAGTGACTTTTTATTACTTTTCCCTTCATATGGCTGCTAGTTCCTTCCTTAACTTTATGTGGTAAATGAAAAAAAAATAAATACATAAGCTAGGAACATCACAAAATCCATGAATAGCTCAGGTAATTACTTACTATTAAACAAACAAAACAAAACAAGAAAGAAGGAAGTACTAGAAATAAAATATATTACAGGTGGAGTCTGAGTGGAAAAGCTATTCATTTTACCTAGTGGTTTGAGAAGTTTGGTATCTTTTCTCCCCCGAGATTAAATCGTAGGCATTAAACAACCTGGTATACCTCACAGCTGCCCCTGAACATGAGTCTTTTTATGAGGAGTATGGAGAATGTCGAGGAAAAAGCATAAAAAAATTAACAAACCCCACTACATTTATCTCCTGACAGATGACATCAAAGATGCAGCTACTGTTTTTCTGCGGGCATATCTGCTCCACAAACAACAGCATGGTGTGAAGGGTCCATCCCCCCAGCATGGTGCAAGTCTCTTCCCCGCAGCCTGCCTGACCACAGCCTGTAACAACAGCACCCCTAAAGCATATAGGAAGTCCTTCAAACAGCTCCCTCTCTTCCTACAGCAGCCGTAAACTTGTACGCACATGTAAAAATACCTGTGCTGGAGACAGCCACAGGTAATGACAGCTAATTTGACAGACAGCACAGCAGAGCTGATCAATATTGACAAGCACCACACAGCCTTTTTCATTCTCCTTTCACCTTCCTTTTTTAAAATCAACTAAAATTAAAATAAGAAGCCGCCAGCATGGGTGTTCCTGGTACCGTACGAAATCCAGCACTGCTAACAAACTGCAGTAAATAAGTTTTCTCTCTCCTCTGCAACTAACAACACAACACCGGTACTACTGGTGGCAGCGTGTCATACAGGGAAATCTGCACTAGCTCCAACAGTGCAGTATGTCTGAGCACACCAGTTCAGGTCGACAGGCATCTCTTCCTTTCTGCAGCCAGAGCTGGCTCTGATACCTTACTGTATCACAAAGAGCAACCGAAGAGGTGGAACAGGGAAGGTCACTTAGGAAAGAGGCAGCAGAAGCTTCATTTCTTCACAGAAGCCTTGCCCTGTTGTGCCTCCTACTTCCCATTTTTATCCCTTCTAGCACCCTGCCTTGCATAGAAAATATTTATTTAATAATATTAACTATATCTGTGGAAGAAGGCTTTGTAGTTCCAGTCCGCGGTAAAGGGTAGAAGAAATACTGGAGATGTTGGGGGACTTTTAGTAAATGAAGCCAGGGGATGCTTTGGGCT
This sequence comes from Falco naumanni, assembly GCF_017639655.2. Lineage (NCBI taxonomy): Eukaryota > Metazoa > Chordata > Aves > Falconiformes > Falconidae > Falco > Falco naumanni. The sequence goes on along the minus strand of NC_054080.1, from coordinate 26,543,358 downwards.
GAATTCAAGCCCAGAGTGAGTCATTTATGACTAGGACTCTTTTTTTTTTTTTTTTTTTTTTTCCTCCAGGACAAGGGGACTATATGGGTGTTTTTATTTAATAGTGTAACTAACCAGAATGCAAAAAATGTGTACAATCTGGATAAAGGGCTTTTTAATGAAGGCACTGCGAATGACATTTCCCCTCTACTTTAGAATGCTGCAAATAGCAAATTAGCATACCTCAGAGTGGAATTTCTGCTACAGGAGAGATGAAAGGTTAACTGTCTAAAGAGTAAAGAATATGTCTGACATCTATTTAGAAAAGAAAAAGTCTCCTAATAAAAGCAGAGGCCCCACTTGATGCTCCTAATTCTCCTTCAGTGTTTGCATACACTTTCAAATAATTAGAGAAACCCACTCCAAAAAGCCTGACTGAAAAAAATAAAAAAACCCCACTGCAAACCTCAATGCCTTGTTTGCTGGGCTGGTTAGAGGGCTCTGGAGGTCACATTGATTGACAAGCCTTTGGTGCCTGTAGGAGGGCTGCTAATGCATACACATCGCTTGAGAGGCAACCTCTGGGTACTGACCATGCCTAATAAGCAAAGGGCAGCCGGTAGGCTGAACAATGTAGGAAGCAAACCGTCCTGAATTAAGGGTGGCTGAAAGATTGCAAATTACATTCTCTATCAATTAGTACCCATTAAAAAGCAGGAGGGCATGGTATATCATTAAAAATAAAGATCTCCCCCCCCCAACTCCAAGGCATTTTTATAAAGCTACCTTTGTTGCTGCTTCTTAGCAAGCACCTTACTACTGCACACACATGCCTGGGCTCACACCAGGGAATTTGCGGTACGTGTTACTAGAGCAGTAAAGTTGTTTAGAAAAGCAATTTGAGCCACAACGGGAAGGCTTGAGTTTCTACATCCTACCATAACCTAAGTGCTAAGACTGGAGTTTCATAAGGTGTGACAGAGACAGGAAACCATGGCTTCAAGCCAGACAGAGCTCCTTCCAAACAGATCTCACCCTGAGCACTTGCTGCAGCCTCGGCCAAATGCTGCCCAGCACATTGCTGGACTGCCAGCAGCTCTCAGCAGCTCCCCATTCAGTCCCTAGCCTCCACTCAGGCAGCGCAAAGGAGGAGAAACACCCCTGGGGAAGCCGATGATGACTCTCCCTTCTTCTCTTTATAAACCAGGTCTTGTGGGGTTCATCTGTTCTATGTATGGTTAAACACAGCAAACTACTTCCACAGGCATGCTTGCAACGGTGGTTTATGATGTGATTCCACGGATTTGTCCTCCTGTGTATGTGCTCATCTACTTCTGCAGCTGTTTTAACTTTTCCTTGCTGTTTTGAAGGCATGGCGTAACTCATTAGGTTACACCTCAAGTTGCATCTAACTTCAGCTAGCATTTTAAAGACAGCTGTGTCTGTTTAGCCAAGGAAAAACAGCCCTATTCAGTGTTTAAATGTATACCTTCAACAAACAGAACTATTGACTGATAATATTGACTACGCTTTTGATGCTTTACTGAATCTCTACGTAGGCTAGAGGAATAATAATACAAATGTGACTACACTTTCAACAACAGTAGGTGGCAAGAAAAAAAAATCAGTGTTATTTTATTTTACTGAAGTCACCTTAGGCACCACACTTGCAATAAGAACAATACTTTGATCTTAGCACTTTTCACTAGGAAAACTCAATAGAATTTTACAAAGGAAGTCAGCATTGGCACTTACATGTAGGGTACCATTATTGCACAAAGAACTACTGTTCATTTCTTTTCTCACGCACTTTTCCTTAGTGCTATTGTGACAAACTGAAAAAAAAAATAAATCTAGTAACAATCATAAAGCCTTGGCACAGTTATATTTCCAAGACTTGCTGGGCCCTCATCTTTTTCCCTTCACCAACAGCTGGTCTTTTCTGTCCAGAAAGGAACCAGGGCTTGGTCCAGTCCTGTAGACAAGGGGAGCACAGCGAGTAAGGTTGGGCTCTTCAACTATTTCATTCCACATATTGTTGTGAAAGCCTAGTGTGCAGTTCAAGTGTGATATGGAAACAATACAGATAAAAGTGCAGCAAAAAAGTTCCACTGAAAAAATAATGCATTCACCACTACAAGAAAATTGATACCAGAGCCAGCAAAGTGTACTCTTTCTTATTAAATTTTTTTTTTTTAAAAGATATTGTTAGAAGGCTTGGCCAGGTAGTTATTTTCAGCAAAACACATGCATCCCTGGAAAAGCATGTAACACCAAAAAAGAATAAAACATGGCTGTACCTCTTAAAAGTGAAATTAAGATCTTAAAGAAGTGCCACAGTTATTTCACAGACTTGGTAAAAATGCTTGAGGTTAAAGAAAAATGGAGTCTTGCTTAAACAATCTTCATTTGTATATTTTCTTGGAAAGCAAAAACAAACAAAAAAAGGCCATGCACACATTTGAGAAGCACTTTAGTATTCAGCAGCTCTGGAAGTAAACTAAATGATACCAGAGTAAGGACTGGATTTGTCCTTTGAACTGTAAATACTGCTTAGCTCATGTCAAGTGTGATAAAATGGGTGCAACTCTGACAAAGCACAGTAACTTACTTTCCTACCCTCTCCCAAGTTCTCATTCACAGCTTGGTTTTTCCGACTTGGAAAGAAAGAGGGGCCTTCCATTCATTTCCAGCAGGGGCTCAAAATTATTTCAGGAGGTACAGGGACAGGATGTCACCAGGACAACACAAGTAAGCACAAAAGACAGATACAAAGAACAGACTTCTTCAGTGGCATGTTTGTCAGATGTTTCATAAATCACAGTGTCTCTGTATTACAACAATAACTGCTCTCTTGTAACATACTCCGGGTTATCCCTTTCTGTATGGGTTAGTTGATATAGTTTGCAAATACCACAGCTGGCTTGTCACTAACTACTATAAATGGAATAAACCAAGAGATTGTTCCTCGGTTCTTGATATGGTCTGTTACAGACAGCTTTCACAGACACCGACCACATGAGGTATTACCAGCCCTGATTACCAGGTTCAAGATAATGGCTCAAATGACAAGACCCTGGAGAGGGTACAAAGACCTGTTTCGTCAGAGTGCTCCACACCATGGTAACTGTCATGTACCTGCTCCGCTGCAATACCGTTAGCACTCCTGTCAAGGCTGCCACCTGAGGCTGTTCATTTTCAAATTTTATAAGGAATTTTTTTTCCTGCATGATTTCATTTAATCTAATCTAGTTTGACAGTGATAAAGGATGGGTGGGGTCTTCGTGATACTTGTTGTGAAAACTTAGTTTTATTCCAGCTCCATAACATGAGTAATCATCAGCTGTGGCAGGCTATTTATACAAAGATAGTGCTTTAGCATTTGGAAGTAGGGCACTTGTTTCCCCTCCTCCAAAGTCTCTAGCCCACACCTCAAAGCATTTAACTATATTTAAAATCCTTCCCATATTGCAGCAACATGATACAGCCACTTTGGGACAAGTTTATGAAAAAAGGGACCTTTACCCATTTCTGCAAATTGAACTATCTAGCCGATTTTTTATTTCCACTACACATCTGTTGTTCTCCAAGTCTTGGTTGTTTACTTATTCACACACACACACGCACGCACACACACACGCACACACACACGTGTCATGTCCACGCAGTAGATCACATTCACCATTCACTTCTGAGTACTTAATTGTTGGCCTGCCCATTAATCCCAGCCATTTTTATCTTTCCCTAAATTTAAAGTCTTTCAGTAGCTTCAAATTAGTAGAGAAATCTTTCTTCATTTCCAAATATGAAAAAAAATCCATTCCCAACTACCCTAGTATTACGCCCAGCATAATTTTGTTCTGCAAAAGTCACAGATTTAAAGATCTGATTTCTTGTAACCTTTCACAGCTAGAAGTTTCTATGGCGTGGGAAAACCATCACTTTCTAATCCCTGGAGAGTTTAGAGATAAACCCCCGCCACCCCCCCACCCCAACCCCTTTTTTTTTAATGTAGAGAACTTGGTTTAAGTTGTTGGTTTTTTTCTCAGATCACAAATCCAATTATGGTAAGCTCATGAGAAACCACAAAATCCTCTAAAATTATGTAAAATTTCTTTCATGCAACTAAAAGCTACATGACTTTGTGCATTATCTGAAGGTTCCCCATGGCCACAACATTATTTAATTTTGGTAGCAGCACGGCTGGCAGGCATGACAAAAATATTTATAGAACGTATGTATACTTAAGCATTCCTGCTTAAAATTAAATAGACAAAGATACATAAAGGACAAATGAGGCAGTCAAACTGAATTAGATATTAACATTTCCCATTCATCTGACATTAGCAAATGACTCCTGCCTTAATGTACAATGTGTATTCAGATACTCTTTTATCATATTTCTACACTTACTAACATTTGCACATGTATTTTATGGGGTATTTAAAGCAGGTAGACTGGATGAAGTAGAATACAAACATATCTCTGAAGATGACTTATCAGTGCTCTTCTGAAAAATAAAGATGGCAAAGCCACGTAATGTGTTATAGTAATCTGCTCACATCACTTAACAGATGTTGGTCCGAGAACCTAAAACCAACAGCAACTGACAAGCAGCCTGTCATCATTTTCAAGCTGAGCAAATACTCTTAACACAACAGGATATATACACATATACTTTTAGAGAATGTGTTAAATGTCTAAATTAACTCTGAAATAGCTCTAAACTCATGTGATGCACTTCCATTGAACATCTTTTTGTAAAACTCTTGACAGTCCTTCCTTTCCTTAGTCCCTTTGGCTAACCCATGTACCAACATGCTTACTATTAGCTCCTGTACTGCTGCTACCCAAGCACACCTCCTCAGAAGGTGCCATCCATTTTGCAGACACAAAATGCAAGAGCCATGTCACCCCTTCAGAAACATGTTTTTTTCCTTCCCCAATGGGAAATAAAAAAACGCTTTCTATGCAGGGGAAGAAAGCAAAGAAAGCTTGATTATTTTTTTTTTTTAATATTTTTTATTGGAGCCTTAAATCTAAATTTCTGGAGCCATGCTCACCCTACCATAACCAAGTGAGTAACAGGGAAAGGCTCCTTGCACAGGCCAACTGCGGCACGTCTGGTTTTGGCGAGGCAGAGGAGTGTCTCGTGCCAGCTCAGCTACGATGTTTCTGAGACTATGACAAAGAGTCAAAAGTCAGTTGCATGTCTTTCCTTTTTTCAGGATGATCAAGCCACCAGATGTTTTGACCAGCCCCTTAAATTTGCCTATCACAAAGAGAGCTCCGCAATGAAGAAATCGTCTCAAAGTCTCAAACCGAGACGCAACATAAAAACAGAGAAGCAGAAATGCCCACATGTGTATGTGTGAATGCGAAACAGACACCATGGATTATGTCACTAGAAGCAGTATGTCCTTGTTTTCAACGGTAAGTGGAAGGAAATCTCAGTAGTGCACCTGCACACCAGGCTTTCCGCAAGGATCAAGGCTTCCAGAGAAGCACAGAAGGCGACCGCAGGCCACGCCACGCCGCGTTTGCTCGGTAAGGCTCTATCGCTAACAAAGAAGGCAAGGCTTATCGTGCTCAGTGCCCATATTCTTACAAGCTTGCTGTAATGCTCAAAGGGCTTAAGTGCCCTTATCTGCCAACCTCCTGCTTCATTTCTTCATTGAAATAAATCCCTTTGTAATAACAAATGAGACTTAATACTTAGCCTGTATGCAGATGAGGAGGGACAGAGCTGCTGTCACATCTGGCTGGCAGAAGACAATCCACACAGGTAGCTGAACTGCTCAGGGATTACAGGCAAATTTAACTAAATGGATGTCCCTGCTTCCCCCCTTCTCCCGCCAAGTTCTTTAACCCTTCTTAGGATAACAGAGTAATTTCAATGTACAGTGTTTAAAAGCTACAGCTCTCTGTATAATTTTGGTGACTGTCATTTTACTTAAGTTATTTTTAAATTAGTGATTTTTAAGAACACATTCCCAGGCTCAGAGCAGGCAGAAACAAGGAGTGAGGGGAACTGTTTCAGATTTTTTATGCAGCACCAATTCCTGCCATAGGCTTTCAAAGGCCTAAGTCACTTACAGAGTTCAGGATAACCTACAGTTCACCAGCTCAGGAATGCTATTAAAAATTGGCTGTGAAGAAGAATACAAATGTTCATTGTAGTTATTATAAATATAAAGAAGAGGGGGATGACCAAAAGCTTATTATAGAAAAATGATTTTCTGAATGTACTTGTATGTTCTTTAGATGGCAATGTATAAATTATAGTGTTTTTCAGTAAATAAAGAAATTAGAAAGTTAACAAAAAAAAGTTGGAATAATTTAAAAATATTTTAAAAGCGACAGGAATAGCCTGAGACTTCATTCAGCAAGGGCACAGAGGTCTTGACTGCATCTGTGATTTCTGTCATGTGGGGCTTGAAGACAAAGAGGACATTCACATGAGTAAAGATGATAAAGGATTAGTTCCAAAATGCTGAATTGTCCGTTATAAAATGAATTACACAAGTTTCCTCTGCAGTTTAAAAGCCCCAATGTTTTACACACCAACAACTCAAAATTAGTCACTCCTCATAGTCTATGAAGAATTAAATAGCCTCAAAAGCACTGTAACTAAGAAAAAAGGAAACAAACTGAAGAGCCAAACATGGCTTTACGTTACTTCTCTTGTGCATTTACTATTTATATTATATAAAGATCTAAAACTGCAAACACAAATCCATCCATAGAAATTGTAAAGGGCTCAAGAAAGGCTCCAGGCCATAAGTACCTTTGGAATTTTCTAAAAATAGAAACAATAACCCCCACCCTTTATGCTGATTCTAATATCCTAACATCATTCTCACAATACACTTTGCCTACAAAATTTAAAAATAAATTAGCCATTTACGCAGGTTATCAACACAAGGTTGTGTTTTGGAATTTCTTTCCATCCTTTTCTTCTCCTATAACAGCACTCTTATTTATTACCATATTTATGTGAAAAGAAAATATAACATTTTTAGTTTATTGTCCATGCTTTCTTAGTAATTTCCTGATCTGTCCTTCAGTGCCTTGGCCAGTCTCCCTGTCACTAAAAATATTTTTTTTTTTTTCTTCTTTTATGCCACAAATGGAAGAATCTTCACTTTCTGACATTTGGGCTTTTTTATTTTTACCTTCAAGGCTGTTCATTAATAAGAGCTGTGAATGTAGAGACTGATGCAAATACCTTGCAGTAAAGAACTGTCCAGTTTCTAGAGAGCAGAACTGGACAGGTGGAGAAGCAGGATGCAGTATTAATTTCTGAAGGAAACTGCTGTTCCTCTCACATGTAACACTACCACTGAAACCAGTACTTACAAAAAGATAAGCATTTTAATTGAGCTTTAATATAGTCTTTCATATATTCTACTATAACACGGAAACTAAACAAATTTAACTCTTAAAACACTCTACCACTTATTTATTTGCTAAGAGACTATGTAATCAAATTGGGTTTTGTTGAGCTAGGATACTCTTAACATGAAAGATGCAATGTGGTGGGCTACAGTGTCCGTACATTTCTCAGTTAAAACAGCATATAAAATGTTATGAACATAGATAACAAACCCAACCAGCATACAGAAACATGCTGACAGCAAGACTGACAGCGTATATTCCTTTATATTTACTTGACAATCTGTAACACCTCTGTGGGAGTTTTAGGGGTTCCTAAGTGAAGAACAGTTAAAGAAAATGAAAAGCAATTTAAAAGAAAATATCCTGAACTGTGTATTTCCAGTGCCCTGAACTCACACAGTTTTGCTGCATACAACACATTTCCACTGCTCTTAAACATGCTACCAACCAGGTAACTTTCTCTCTCTCTCCAGACAATGTTTGGAGAAACACTGAAAATCATCTTTAGTTTTGTAAAATGAAAAGAAAGCACAGACAAGCAGAACAACTAGAGTTCTGCTGCTGAATCACCAGAGAGTTCTATACATTTCTTCTTATCTGAAAATCATCATTAAAAGGGTTGACTTTAAGAAGTACTATGACAACCAATAACTTTAGTCCTACCTGTATATGGTCTTCTTTCATATAATTAAATTGCAGCTGTGTAATTTTTTCAATAATATTGTTGTGGTGAATAGACCATGTCAAAGCTGAGAAGCTGAAGCTGAGCCACATAAAGAAGACATTTCATGCAGGCCCCACTTTCAGCTTTCTGACACAGGAGACTTTCTCCTCTGGTTTTCTAGCATAAAGAAATGTGTAACTCGCCAGCCCTTAATTCCTCAGTATCACCTGGGTTAGTTTATACACTTAGTAGGAATTCAAGACAGACTGACAGAACCAGGTTGAAGCATAACCACACATGCAGTAATTAGCATGATTAGAAGCAATAAAACCTTTAACCTTAGTCAGGTGCAGTTGGAACAGCACATCTAAATTCTACCTTTGATATATGACATCTAGAATTTAATGCATTCATGTATTTCCTTCCTTCCATACACTTGTGATTACTGAAAAAGTGCTGGTCAATCACATTTTATATTCTTTAATTTGACACCTACACTTGCAGATACAACTGGACTGTTTGATTATTGAGCACGTTGCATCCAGAAAGGGTTTAGACAATTACATTGGTGAGCACTTCCCTCTATGATCAATATAAATGATGATTTGATGAAAATACCTATATGCATAATTATCTAACACCCAGTACAGCTTAAAAACTTAAAAAATATATAAATTCCTAGCATACAGAAAATTACCAGACAGAAATTCCAGGGCCTAGGTGTTAGTCGTATTCTGACATCTTATCAAGATGTAGCGTATGCAAGTAATATACGATTGCCCTCAGCATCAGTATTTTGACAGATGCATCCAACAGATGCCCCTTCTCTACATCCATTTCTTCATCTTGCAAGAAACATTAAACATTTGCTCTAGAATGAAATGGTTGATATATACAGACTAACTGCAGAAATATTCCTAGCCATCCTCACCAGAAAAAAATACTGTTCCATACCTGTAACATTTATCTCTTCAAAATAAACCAAACACTGTGGATGAAAGTATCAGTGAATCTGCTTCAGGAATTAATTTTGCTACCATTACTCAAATCAGATATTGAGGCATTGCATTTTTTCCTAATGATTTTTTTAATACATCTGTTTACTTGTTCAGCGTTTAAAGCCTGTATGGTGATATCTATCCAAGAAAGACACATTACTGTGAATCGCCTCAATTACAGTATTCTAATTCACAGATTTAGTAAGATGTCAGAGAATTTGACTCATTGTCTTCAATAAAACTCAGATTGTTCATGTTGTAAGAACTCATATATTTACAGAGCAGGTGAATTAAGCCTACACCCATTAGTCTAAAAGTAACAAACAGATTGGTTTTTTATGCTAAAGAGAGCATTTTAAAAAGCTATTATATGCTTCTAGACTGGAAACATCTCATTAGAATGTGATGTCTGGGGCTGTCCTAGAATGTTAGTTTGTAATGTAGGCATGAAAGCAATCAAGGCTGTGCCGGTGTAACCTCAAAAAATCCAATCCCCCTACCCCCAAAAAACCCACAGAAGCTGAAATGTTCACAAGCTCAGTTAAGTACTGGCAAAATCAATATTTAATCAGCACCTGGTGCTGGGGGCACAGGTGGCAATAGCCAGGCTCTCTGTTTTGACAGACCTGGAGACATCTGAAATGTTCAGACCCATTTTTGCTCAGTTTATGATCATTTACCATACAAATAGAAAGTCTAAAATGCTCTGGACATTTTTCTGTCCTCCTGTAGCTAGCTATGATCACACAGCATCTGAGCTTTTGTCATCTCCCTTTATGCAACCCAGCTATAGCGTACCTATTGTTAAAGATTTCCTATTGCTTTTATTTTTTCCACAGTGTTGTGCTATCCACTCAGGAGATAAAAAATCAGTAGCACATGACATAGAAGTTAAACTGAAGTTAGCACATGCAACTGGAAGGTCACATATCTTGAACTGGAACTCCTAAGAACAACACTTGGAAAAGTCATTAATCATTAAGCATGGCCTGCACACAACAGTTAGAGTAAACGCTTGTCACATTTTGAAGGAAACCCTGCTCACCTCCATCAGCATGAATATCATCTTTCCAACAACAGCAGAAGTCTTCTACGTCAGCAAGTGACCTCCCATGTTATTGGAACAGTCTAGGGCTTCACAGTCACTGGTGGGATTAAGTTACCTGAACGTATCCAGTGTTAAGCCTGGGGACACCTTCAAGAACGAGGGTTCAGGTCATGTTTCCCAGATTTTTCACATTCATCCTCTAAGAGAATTTGATTCCACAAAATTAAGCTAAATATGTGTGGACAGTCTTTTTAAATTGTTTTCTTTTAAGACTAAAAATGACAATTAAAAGTCCAAGTAAGGTAAATGGAACAGTATTATTTCGCAAGTGAACAGAACTGAATGGGAAAAGCATCAACAGAATAACAATACTGGAATCAAACCAGGATTTCTTGAAGTACTTATTAACCTGTGAACGGTGTATATTCTCAAGGATCATGATCAGAGCTATGTTCCTCTATGTTGGAAAATATTCTTATAAGCAAATAAAACTGGCTGACCCAAAGCTGCTAGTGTCACCCAATATAATGTCAAATCATCACTACAGGGAGACTGCTTTGAAAAAGGATAACACGAGGTCTCTCAAAGGAAAGTCCTGAATTTTAAATAGAGCCTTTCCTTGCTATGGCAAGCTACAGATAAACAGAAAAACAGGCAACTACAGCATTCCATAAATTACAGAATGTATTGAACAGTGTGCCAGGGCAAAAATACTGACACGTCATAATTTTCATACTGTATGCTGCATGGAGCAAGTGTGCTCTGCAAGGTAAACAAAAAACTTTGCTTTTTTTTCATTTTGCACTGTAGTCATCATTAAGTGAATTTATCTGCAGCCTGTTCTAAGTGCACTTGCAGAAGAACATCACACAAATGCTAGGGAGTCTTGCCTCCAAAATGCTTAGCTGTAATAAAACTATAATAACGGTTTTATTTTGCAGCTGAGCTAAGGAAAGCTGGAGTGCAGGAACATAAATCTAAATTGAATTTTTAAATACTTGTATTTAGGATTCCTTTGAAAATTCACAATGCAAACTTAAGTCTGAATTCCCAATATGGAGTTTTAATGCTTTTATCTGTCATAGTTTTATTTCCTCTTCTGCCATAGATTTGGGCTTACCTATATAAATAGATCCTAATAATATGAGTGGGGTTCCATTTAAACTTGTTAATTCTCTTTTGGAAAACAAGTTCTGTAATATATAGAGGGATCAGTTATAGTTCCCATGGCAATATATATATATAAAAAAGTTTAATATTTGCCATAAATATTATAATTGTAAAAAACACCTTTTCTGTATGCTTAAAATAGCACAGAAGACAGTATTACACACAGTAATTTAAACATACGTATACACTGTTGACATGTAAAATCCTGGTTATATACCTGGATTTATTATTTGTATGCTTCTTTATTTTCCAGATTGCAATGAATTTGCATGCTGAAGCCTGTTTTTAATGTACAAATTCTGTCAAACATATTTATAAGACCAGTACTGCAGAAGTAGGTGTATATTACCAGGAAAACAGTAATGCACTCAGCTGAAAAATATACTGTAGTTCAGCTGAAAAACAGGCCAAATCCACATACACAAATATCCCATTTTTATTACTCTTTCTTTGTATTCCAGTGAATCCACATGCTTAACTGTAAGGCAAGGCAGTTTTTACTGGATATCATATGTTTTTAACGAGAAAAGTCAATGTAGGGATTCTAGTATGTCTTTAGCACCTTTCTTCTTTTCATTGCAGAATTATGGCAGGGGCTTTAACTCCAACAGGGGCTCTAACAAGTTTAGCCTAAAACTTACTTTCTCCACTTTTTTCATAAGAGGAAGCGTGCGGGCTTTACTAGCCAAGTCTAGGATACCTATTTTAGGGTTTTTGGGGTGTGTGCGTGTGTGTCTGTTTTAAATCAAGACATTTTAAAATCTAAAATTCAAAAGCATTGGTTCAGAACTGCAGAATACGGCTTTCTGCTGTGGGAAATGGATGCTGTTTTGTTGGGACTGTCTCTTCAGGGTCTCAGTATTTAAGATCATCTGGGTATCTGGATAGCTCCAGTGCCATACTTATCATTCAAATACCACAAGCACCTATAAATTGTCCCACCCTACTGGTGGCAGAAAATGGAATTAAAATAATTTCGATTTTACCAGAATGGAGGAACAAAAAAAGTAGCTGGCTTATCCAAGGTTATGCAGCTAGCCTGCCACAGAATACAAAGCAAAACAAATTATTTTCAACACAGTTCTAGTTACAGGACCCATACCACTATTACTCTGTTTCCTTTTGAGTGTACAGTTTTAAAAATGAGAGCACAATATGCACCATCCATATCCAGCGTACAAAACTGCATGCCACAGCAAAAGCGACAGAAAAGACAGTAAACAACAGAAGAATCACAAGAAGATTGTCTTTTCAGAGTGTACTTCGACATAATCCCTGGACCTTAAGGGCACACCAGAGGAAAGATACCTCATAGTTCTGTAAGGTTTCAAAAATCCATACATAACCTGGATTTGTTATGCTAGGCAACCTATTTTGTGGATATCATATTTTTCCTTCCCCTCAATGCGCGCGCACACGCACGCACACACACCCACACCCAGTATGTCAGCTATAAATAAATGTCAGTTGTATGAGCAAGGGAACAGCACATTTGTATAAGGTAAGTAACAAGGGGGAGTGACGCGCCTCAAACTAAGGGCCAGCTAAGAAACATACTGATGGGAAACAGGTAGTCCATAGACAAAACAGGTATGTACATCAATTAGGCTCAGGACATGGAGGTTAATGGAGTATGGGGACAGCTTTGTTTTATGAGTCCTGCTGAAGATAAATGATGGTAGAGAGGAGCATAAGGAATTGTCTACTATTTAGAAGGTAAGCATAAAAGACAAAGCAGTGGAGTGAGAATGCTACATGGGACAATTACTGGTGAAGACCCCTGGCTGAAAGTGAGCAGCCTGTTGGGATACGTAGGACATTTGATAGGTGAAATCACTCTTGCCATTTGGGTCATGACCTCATTAACAGTCAAACAGCAGTGCTGAAAATGAATGACCTGCATCTGACTGCCCAGTGAAAATCTACTCTTCACAACGGTTACAGTTGAGAATGGATTTAGCAGGTAGCAGTTACTGTAGGCTATTTGAGAACAACTAATTTTAACCAGAAATCATTAAAGCAGAAGAAATAAAAATTACATTCTGCGTACTCCATAATGTGTACAGCAGAAGATGGAAGGATTGGGATGGATATGCTAGCATACAGCTCATGGAAGTTCTCTTGGTTTCAGCTCTGTAGAGCACAACACAGAAAAGCAAGTATGACGTTCAGTGCCCCATACACTGACGCACATCAGCTAATCTGTAAACAACAATGTGAAGGCCTTTAGAGCATAGCAGTGATAAAGTACCCAGCAAAGTGGATGCTTTAAATCAAAAGGTATCAGAAAGCATGATGTAAATAAGAACAATGTGTTATATCAAACACAAAAGTACTAACCACATCATCCTGGCATTATGCTGACACCAAACTATGTAAACTACTTAAGGTTCAAGGGCACCATGTGATTATTAATCTATAGGTAAGCACTTCTCATGTAATCATAAAGTTAATTAATTCAGATAAAGTATGAATTAAAGTGATGGAGTAAACAAATAATCAGTATAGTAGAATTATTTTCCACTAACCATACCCTGTGTACTCAAACTACTAACCTACCTTTGCTTCAGTTGATCCCTCTAACCCGGATTTTCCAGCTAATGAACAGAAGCGGAAATGTTTAACTTAATCAGCTGATGCAGAAAAATTAGACAAAAGGAAAAATAGATAGATAAGAGGTCGGAAAGAACAATAAAGTAAATCTCACTTTTCAACTAATTTCTCTGATTCAAATGAAAACTTTATGCCATTGAATTCAATTAGGGAAACACAAAAGTTTAGCCTCCAGCTTCAAAAAGGACTAGGAACTTCTCAGCCCTTTTCCTTGATCCTTTTCCCTCCCTTTTTTTCTAATTTGTACCAGCATCATATTTTCAATATTGTGTAATCTCTGCCTCTGGGGTAATTTTTGAAACAGTTTCTTACATACAAACACGGTAGTCTGGGGCTAACCCTGGCTGTATCAGACAAAGATGGGATGGTAACATTGAAGGATGATAAATAAAAAGAAATAGGAAGTAACTGAGGAAAGGAAATTAAGGTACAACAAAGGTTTTAGCTAAAGTGCAGTTTTGGGTCTTCACTGCCACACAGCACACTTCATTCCACGTCCTTCTCAATTTATCATCTGAAAAGTAAACAATATAAACCTAAAAATAAGATGTACCTCAACAGTTAAGTAATAACCGCCTAACAAAAGCTTACCATTTTGGCCTTGGACCTTACTTCAGAGAAAGATTTAACTTGAGAGAATAATCAGCACAGAAAACAGTTACACATGCAACAAGAAGCCTCTCCAAAATGGCATGATGGCATGTAGTAACAATAATCCAAAACCAATCCCACTAAAATTAAATGCTAAAATTATTTCTTTTATAAATGTAGGTATATTTAAACTTTTACCTATGTATTTTAGCCTCCTTTCAGATTTTCTCAAAACTTTTTTTCCTCACATGCTACAGGACCCTTTCTTGACAGATCTTTTTAACTGTTGTAGATTTGCCACCAAATTTAGAAAAAAACAAACCATATCCTGGTGCCTTCATTTCTGAAGTGGGAGGGAATTATTCCATTTACTCTGCTTAGTAAGATCTGGAAAGAATATTCCTGGTTCTTGTTGGACAGCAGTTACAGGAAAGCCATTGATGGAATATACTGACGTGAGAATTAACAATGAGAGTGCTGAGAAGCAGTAGCATGTTGAATGGAAACACAGGGGACATAGAAAAAAGAATCAAGACTGAAAGTAGTAGTATACTCTGAATGAGAATGGGAGTAAAGGAAAACAAACGGCAGGAGAGGCCCTATTAAGCACGACAGCTCCTGCTAGCTTGAAGAAGGCACGTGTGAAAGACTAAAAAGCATATAAAAAGGAGCCAATGATGAGAGGATCCCATCACACAAAACTCAAAAAAAGTGACCAAGGATGGAGAGATACAGAGATGTTTTCTCACCTCAAAAGTCTTCAGTTGTCTACCAGGGAAATCTTTCTCCTGTGAGATCTTCATGAGCTGATCCAGCCATACTGGAGCATGGGCTTTTACAAGATCTTGCAGAGATGGGGAGTGTCAGGCCAAAAGAACTGTATTATTCAGCCTTCTGCCTGGAGCTTGTGCAGTCCAAAGGGCCCATGAGTGCAGTTTCGGAAAATCTGACCGTTCATGGACAGGGAAGGGTTTATGTTACGATGATCACAAAAGATTCATTCTAAAGCCAGTCTAAACGTCACTGGCTTATGTACTTCACAAAGATGATGATGACAGCCCAATTGGCGTAACTTGGGAGGAATGTAGCCACCTTCAAACTCAAGGGGACTCCTGAACAATCATTAGAAAATGTCATACTAGTTATTCACAACTGCTCCAAGAGGATAAAGCTATTTATCAGTCTTCTTAAAGAAAACTATTACTTTCTTTGGCTACAGGGGAACTGGAGAGCTATTGCTTCTATTAAACAAAACAAGCATGATGATCTTCATAACATGTATGTGAATATATCTTTCCTTTCAAGAGAAGAAGTGCTGTCTCCAGGCAATGGATTGTTATAAAAAAACCCCACCAAAACCCTAATAAATTCAGCAAATGAGAGCTCCTAGCATCTCAAAGACAGAGCTCCTGAGATTTACCTCTATATATTAGGGGTGTAGAGTAATGGTTCTTGTACTGGATGGTTTACAGTTTGTAGATCTACAGGGACCCATCTCAACTGAATTCTTTTAACAGCTGATATGACAGAGATGTCCATTACCCAAATGGACAGCACTCTCTATTGATCAGTGCTCCACTCAGCAATCCCATTTGTCATTCTTTTGTCTCTGCCCTCATCTGCACTAGATAAAAAGAAGGAAATAATCAGGCTCTACAATAGTTAACCCTCCTACAAGGCACAATGAACAATTAAAACATCTAAGACACAGAACCCTTAGTGTATCTACCTCATTTTTCCCTAGGCAGGCAGGGAGAAGTAAGAAACAGTCTTAGTACAAAAAAAGGATCTAAAGAAATGCTACAGTCATTGCAAACTCTACTTACACCAAGTGTCATGTTCCCTCCACAGCTTCTTTATGAAATGTTTTTGTTTCTTTCAACATATAGTAGGGAAAAAAAGCCAAAACCCCAATAAAATAACAGAGCGACTACCTAATCAACCAGTGAATCACCTGGGGAGTTGCAACTGCAATTAATTGGATTTATGCAGTTAGACTGCAGTCATCCAGTATTCCCATACACATAGTATGTTTTTTACATAGTTCTCATATGAAAGATTAAATTAACCATGAGAAAAGCAATACTGAAACATTTAACGTTCTCTCTCATAGTACACATTAAGCATCCATGTCACGGAGACAGAAGCTTTTTTATTCCTTCACTGAACGCAATAACAGAAATAATTAAACATCTTCCAGACCTGAACTGCATGGTCATTAGCCAACAGTCAATGATTTGAACTGCCACAAGAGCTCAAACTGCACTTTGCCCAGGCTTTTCAACCCATTTCCATTCGGAAAGCCTTCCATATCCAGATTTCCCCTGATAAATGTTTTATGATGCTATAAAGACTGTCAACCAGAGAAGAGAGCTCCTCGGCACCTGAGCCACAGACAGAACTATCAAATAACACTTAATTGCTGGATGACACTGGGTGGCTGGGCTTGAATTCTGATCTCCAAATATTATCCATGCAACTGTCTGCAGAGATAAGACAGTTATGATAGCAGCAGATAAAACCAATTAAAATGGGGAACAGTGAGCATATCAAGACCCTGACTTTCACCATAAATACAGTTTAACACACATGTGGCAAGACATAATGTGCTCTCTGCTACATCAAGAACACAGCCTAGGACCTAACTCTTCTTCTGCACTGGAAGGAGGCATATGCATAGCTGAGGGAATAGCATAGGGAGTGAAGGTAAACACTGGATATTCAGGACTGAGTACAGCAGCTGTTAATGACTTCTATAAACACTGCTGGATTGCAAATTTTGATACCAATAGCAGAGATAGGTTCATTTTCAATTTAGGAAGATGTTTACAGCTTCTGTCACCAGCATGATAATTCCAGGAGAAATACAGGGCATCTATTTCTCTTTTCCCTAACATCTGAGCAACTTCCACTTTCCAGTTCATGCAATTCCACTAGCATGTCTGTCTGGTATTCTTCATACCCATATCTACTTCATGATTTATCTCTCAGTGTTGCTGTCCAAACCCTCCAATAAGGCAGTAAGCTTTAAATTTTTACACACTCAACAAGTAAGGAATACAGCGAAGGTATGGCACATAAAAGGGACATGGAATAAGAATTTCTTAGTAAGCATATACAATTTTGTTCATTTGGTAGGAAAAGGCAGGAACACAGGAAGAGAGCAAAACGGAAGGGTTGATATAAAATCTAACTAATGCATCCCACAGGTCAAAACCATAATGACTGTTGGGAACTAGTGTTAATAAGGAGAATCCCTTTAAATGAATCATGGACATGAAGAAATAAAATATCTACTTTAACCGAAGAAAGACTAAAATAGCACCACACAACATAGTGTTGCTTAGAATACCTTCGCCTCACCCCCAGATTCTCTCAAAATTCAGTGAGACCTTTATAATTGAGAAGTCATTAGAAAAGGTCTTAATATCATCTGAGTTGAACAGTGAAAAAAAACCTCTTAAATTTATCCATATATTATTTTTTTAGTGCTTTTAATCTTAACTGTGTGCTCTCCATATAAAAATGGACTAGCAGAATTAAAAGTAAAATGGAGTCCTGACTCCCATTTTCTTTTCTTTCTGATTCTTTCCCTTTTTTAATACTGCATAGCTGTGATGTTACTTAACCATTCAATTATGTTATTTAAACATTACAAAGTGAGTACTCCAAGTGACATTATGTAGACAATCTTTTACATACTGTTTCAATTTCAAAGTTTGCTCAAATTAGAAAGCGAGAATATGCACTTTTTCTTCCCCTTCACAACCACCCTTGCAAATAATCTAAATACCTAAACAGACAGAAAAAAATCCCTGAACTCCAAAAAACCTTATCTTTTTTCTATAACTAAAGATTTTGTTTGTCCAAGCCTACCCACATGCATCCTTCACATTCTGCCTCCCTGTCTCTCACCTGTGAGCATCACACAGTCAGAGAACAGAAAGTGGGAAATAACAGTGACTGAGCATGTTATAACTGGCCTTAAAAATACAAATGAAGATGTTTTTTAAAACTGATGACATTGCTTGAAGAGCATTCTTAAGATCCCAGGCATTTCTTCCTACAATTTCTTTTTAGCCTTCAAGGAGCACCATACCCTAGCTTTCGTTATCCACAATCTCAATGAGCCCACAGAAATCAAAGCACAGATCAGAAATGAACAAAAGCTTAACAGAACTACAACTCTTATTTGCAAATGCACGTCACATTTGAGCTACAATTTTGCTATTAAGTATAGTCGATGTAAAATATTTTCAGGTATGTTTAGTCCATTTATAGAAATGTACTTTTCCTTAAGCACCTCCTTTTATCTTAATAACAATAACAAGGATTATTTCTGTCTGTATTGGTATAATTTCTGTACCACCATGCTTTGCTCTTTGAGTCAGTTTTGATCCTCTGGTCTGCTTCATTTGAATCAGTGAAATAATTCTTTGATCACTACCCTTTTCCCAAAATAGGGCCAGCAGAAAGGCTTAGTGGCCTATTCCAACTACTTACTTTATTCCACTTTTGCTCATTTAACTACAAAAATATGTCTGGTACCAGATATACGCAGTGTAACCCTGTGATCAACACTGTATTTCAGATATGTATACTGCATCTTTTCAGCATTCAAGCAAGTGCTCTGCATTGCACTGAGATCAATGGCTTGCTCTTCTTTACCTCTTCAGAGAGAGTTAAATACTCCCTTCAGAGCAAAACATGTTTCAGGGATGTAGATAGTTTGGCTGCTGATGCTTCCATATTACTCTCTTATGGGGCGGGGGGTGGGGGTGGGGGTGGGTGTACGACTGATTTGCCTATACAGCTTCACTCCTCTATAACATAATTGCAGTTTTTGCACCTTTTCTGTTTACATTCACTTTGAAGTTTTCTCCCTTCGGGCTTCTGTCTCTGCCCTCTTCTCACTTGTTTTGATATGGCTTGCACATTTCCTGCTATTACAATTAACAATGCACTACAGAAACAATAGGCACTGCCACAACATTCACAGCTTCAAAGCTCGCTCCAACTTGCAAGACATAATACACAGAGAGGACACTAATGAAAAGGCTGAATTTAAAATCCCATTTATCCTGAAAAGGTCACGCCACATTGAGATGTCCTTGGGAGATTGCTGGGAGATACTGGGCTCTTTGAATGTTGTTGTGATCATTTTCTCAGCAAGATAACTATGCTTTACATGTCTGGACTGTTTAAGGGCACAACACATGCTAATTTAATTATGTTTTTAGGGGAGCTGAAGCTCTTACACAGAAAATGCAAGGAGCTATAGCTTGCACTGCATGCACAAGGAATTATGCCCATCTTTCAAGAGCTAATGGCAGAGCTGCAAGAGGCAGCAATGAACATCAGTTCAGTTTCCTGGGAGTGTTCGTAATTCACGATCACTGTCTTGCAAAGAAACTACTCCTGTACACAAAAGGATTTATGAAAAATCCTCCTGGGCTTTACAAAGATCTTGAAAAGATTTGGACCATTTATACTCTAAATAATTTTATAAACCCATACTGAGTACGGATATATTACTACAGCCAATGGCTATGCTACTGCTGTTTTGCTATTAGAACAGCTTCAAACCATGAGTATTCAAAATAACCTTAAAAAAAAAAAAAATTAGTCTGTAGCTTTAGTTGCTTTGTACACTTTGAGCAGGTACCAGCCACAGCTATTATAGTGCATTTCAACTAGAAGACTCATTAGCTATCTTATGGCCATGACTATTTCTTCCAAACTATTTTAGGAAGGCTAGGAAATTCTGTGCACTGAGACAGATGGCCTGACAGACTGAGATGAAAAAACAGAAATGAGAGAATTTCAAAGACCAAAAAAATTCTAGCCACTTCTAGTAGTATGAAATGCTGCTTATGCTGAAATACAATTCCTATGCATGTAGATATAAGGAGAACTACAGTCACATACTATCAGTGAACTACTCTTGAATTACAGCCTGCCAGTTCACAGGTGTTATAAGCATATGAGGACAATAAAGCCTTTCAAGCCACACCTTCAAACAGAAGACTTATTTGGGAGATTCAGGATCTTCCTTAAGTTTTATGCATTTACTATTACCACCTTCCTAAGTTTGAAGAAAACTTACATTGTATGTCCCAGTTCAAGGCTAGGCCTGAGAGCTAATCTCTTTCAGGTTTTCATTGCACAAATTACAGTATAATATTGGGCATGTAAAGACTCGTGTTAATTATACCCAGTAATGAGAACTACAAGTTAATGTGACTTCAATATATTCAACATTAAACTTTCCAGTTCTATCAACAATGTGCCTGGTCCTGCACTGTTTTGCCACTGTCTTCATGGGTTATGGCCTTGAATTTTTTTCATCACAGCCCTGGACTACAACTCATCACTGAGAGGACAAAAGAACAAAGAGAACAGTAGGAGACTGTATTTTATATCTTAATTATATTTTCTCAACCATCTTCTTCTGAAACAGCAGTTTTGTCTATGTTTTTGTTTTATGACTGGAAAAGACTTGTGGGAAGCAATGACAAAGGGTTTCAGGAAGTAAAAAATACTTTGACAAAATAATATCATGGTACTGACAAAGAAAAATGTATGTAAAACATTCTTTTTATATAGTCCTTTAGGCACATCAAGAGCTTGCTGTGTAGAGGACCACAAGTCTCCATGTCCAAAGGACAGGAAAAAAAGGCAAGATGCAGATTCCAGGACCTGGTCCAGTGAAGACAGGAATGCTAAACTCAAATGTATGCAAAAAGCCTACATCACACAGGCAGACAGAAAAGGCATGCCTTGTCTACTAGTAGCAAATAGCCTTCATATGTGCTTCACCAAGTAAACAGAATCCAAGTCTGCGTTCTTACGATTAGTGCAGCACCTTAGAAAATACCTATGATACTCATTTCTCAGTTTCATGTCATTAATGGATTTTTTTGATCCAGTTCAAGAACATTTCCCCTTAAGAGGGGCAAGATAGTATTTTTTACTGTTAACGTTCAGGACTGAAGAGCTGAATTCAAACTCTCTTCCCTGCTCCCTTTGCTCTTTCTCCCTCACTCTGATCCCACAAACACAAAGGCTTGTGAGTCTGTTCATGTAAGAAACTTCACCAGAGCTCATATGGAAAACCAAGTCAGTTGAGCTCATGCATAAACATGGAAGGGACGGAGGCTTAAGATAATGAGAAGCAATAATAATAGGCAAATTCAACTGTTCATTGGTGTACGGAACTCATGCCAGATAAAAAATAAAAATTTAAAAAAAAAAAAAAAAAAGCTTAAAGCAAGCTGACATCTGGCAGTTTCTTCTCAGGAGAGGTCAAAGATGAAAATAGCTGGAGCTCTGAAGACCAGAATCAGTGTGCACTGGCAAAGGTGTCTCTTTGACACAGGGATTCTCTGTCTCTCTCTTTCTTGAGTACAAAACTGAATTGCTTATATAAAAATAGAAGACAGGAAAAAAAACAATCACTCCTACTCTTGAATCTTTCGCAAGTATCATCAGCAACTCTCCGATTTATTTTAATGTGTCCACTTATAGCGCTATTCAGCACTTTATCTTTGCATCTTTATGGTGGCGGGGCGGGAGAAAAATGAGATTTTAAATAGCTACGTAAGGATTTTATTTGGAAAATGTAGATGGTCTTCAGGTATATTAATTGCTATGGGTTCAGCCTATTTTTTTTCGAATTTAGGACCATATACATTTGAGCATAGTCTTCTCAGTAATTCAAACCCCAAACAACAAGCTAAATAACATGGGCTTCCGTAACAGGAGGTCAGCTACTGTTCTGCAGATGGAAGCATGACACCCAGGATTTCTGTTCTTTCTTTTTATTAATTTGTTTGTTATTATTACCACAGTCCTGGCACCAGGACTGAACAATAACATACAGAACTAACTACTGCAACTGAGAAACACATCAGATCTTCCCACAAAGACATTTACATTGAAAGTAACACTGGAGGCAACATCTATGGAGATAATACAATGTTTTCCATTCATAAACCCCAGTTTTTAATATCATTCTTATTTTGCACAATTTTCATCAATTGGAACATTTCTGTTGAGTATTTTAAACAGGAAAAAAAATTAACGCTGGACAGTACAGATGAGAAGGCAGAAGGAAGGCTAGTAGAATCTGTGCCCATCAGAAGATGCTTCCCTATAGAGCCTGGCATGGAGATTCCCAACTCCCACCACCACCCCGCTGTCAGAAGGTATCAAAGCCCATCAGCAGATCCTTCCCTGCACAGTGCTACTATGCAAATATGACAACCTGCTGTTATTACCATTTATTCAGTTAGCTCAAATAGCAGATAACTATGGAGTGAATTACAAATTCTAGCATTCCCAACGATCTCCAGCAGTTTGATTTGTTACAAAAAAAGATGCACTCACACACTTCAGAACACTGTTAAAAACATTTTCCAGATTGCAAATTCAAGCTTTTCAAAGTTAGGAAATGCTAAAAATGTGGCATTTTACCTTGGTCTCAGTTTACATCTACTACATTATAGTCCGTAACCACATGATTATAGTACTATTTGTCCTATGGGACCCCTGCCTCTATCAGTGAGAGTGAGAAGAGTCTGTTCAAGGAACAGTTAATTTTTTTCAGAAAACATTTCAATTAACAGAACTGAGGTGTTTCCCCCCCCCCCCTTGCTATTTAAAAAACAGCCTTGCAACAAAAAAAAAGTCAGAAACTCCTCATTGCCTCCTACACCAGTATTTACTTAGGCTGCAAATATTGATAAAGCTTAGATTCTAACACTTCTGTCAGATGAAAGGTATTATTAACCGTACTGTACAGAGATGGAATTGAGGCAGAAAAAGAATAATGCTAAGAGTGACCGATCTGGGACCCCCAATTTGCAGTGGTTCAGGGTGCTTAGCACTTTGTCACTCATGTTCAAAGAGTAGTTCGCATTGACTACAATTGCACCTGTGAGAGTTCAGTGTTTTTGCAGATCAGATCCCATAGTTTCAACTCAAGTCACCCAGAAAATGAAGAACATGCAGTTTAGTAATCATCTGTGAAAAGTCTAGGTTAAGCCATTTGCCTAAAACCACATAGAAACCCTTTTAAAAAAGTTTACTTCACTTACTAAATCATATTTCTTCTGTGCCTAGTGGGGATAAAGTAGCTTATTAACATACAATAAACTGTACCACTTTCTGTCCAAGAAGATGCCACTGCAACTAGGTCTATATCGTGAAGGAAATCAATAAAATAATACATCACTCAACAACAAAATTTCTAACCAAAGCAGCGTTTTTACTTTGGAAGAGAAGGACCCAAGAATCCTTCAGGTAACTGCAAGCAATTGGCTATAAATATTCATCTTTTGTGAAAGGTCCTTAAGTAGTAAGGTGAAGAACAGTAGAAAAAGGTGTGAGATATCTAAGACATATAGGAAGGAACACACAGAGACAATCTGGTTAGATGACTAATTTATTTTATCTTTAACCAGGTCAAACATACTAATGAAAGGTAGGAGGCAGAAGGGAAAAAAACAGCAGCAGCAAGAACTCCTATCAGCATTTCTATGGCACTTCACACGTGTAAACTACTTTTAAAAATTAACTAATTAATCCTCACAACCCCATATTCCCATCTGATGCATTCAAGTATTATAAACCTGCATTTTACAAGAGGAAACTAGGGCACAGAGATTAAAAGCTATATTTCCAAAGTGTCCATTAATTCTGTGCGTCAGTCTGGAGTGCCCAACTCAAGACATTGAAAAAGAGGCCATAAGATATTCTGAGGACCCTCAGCTCCTGAGAAAGCCAGCACCAGTCATAAAAAGGCATCTGAGAAAAATATCTGAAGTTTGGCACTGTGATAAAAACATGAAAACATTAGAATTTAGAAGCATTTTTTGAAAAGATTGATATCGAGACACGAGTCAGAGACAGAGCTGGGCCTGGTATTAATTTAAAAATGAATTCAAGACACTGAACTTAATATTCGTTCATTCAAGGAAAGGCAGCTAGCAAGAAAGAAACCTCTGTCGTTTGCCTGGAAAAAAGCAAATATTGGATTTTTGTGAACTTCGAAAGCAATTCTTTTTAACCTTTCGAAAACTGGACTGCAGATCAAGGAAGGATCCTGTTTTCTTGTGGGCAGACACAATTTCTTAGAAGTCACCCTAAAAAGCCATAATCTCCTCTTCATTTATAACCTGTGGCTTCACACTAGCCTACCTATGATATTTACTGTTTGCACTGAATACACTTCAATACAGTGGTAACAAATGCAGCTGACAGTGTGCATCAGGCCTTGGCATGCCAAGCGATGCATGCATTTTGTGATCTCAGCTGCTAGCCATATATATTTACTACATCAGCTGCTGTATGAAAAGCCTCGTGTTTGTGCATCTTCAGTTAATGACTGAAAATAAGCTGATGGAGGAGCCAGGACAGGACAGAGATACAGTTAGTAAAGGCTGCCCTCCAACATTGGTACCGCTGTTGAGTTCATCTTTGTGATCAATTTGGTTGTCTTCAGAATATCTGCATGAAATTATACTGGTATCAAAAAGGTTAAG
The DNA here is from genome assembly GCF_017639655.2 of Falco naumanni. Classification (NCBI taxonomy): domain Eukaryota; kingdom Metazoa; phylum Chordata; class Aves; order Falconiformes; family Falconidae; genus Falco; species Falco naumanni. Next base: position 26,518,353 of record NC_054080.1, on the reverse strand, counting down.
CAGTTCATCCTCCTATTTTCTGGCACAAATGAAGAAAATCATGATGAAATAAAAACCCCATGCTGCAGAAAACATTCAGACCCGTATTAAATACAAAACCATGTACAGGATTTCCAGTTTCTAAAGGACAAATATTCAACTATTTCTAAGCACATTTTTTTTTTTATACCAATCTTGTTTGTAGAGCACTGAACACAATGTGCTCCCTCGTCCACCATTCTGACCAGGACATTTCACAACAGCCCCTCTCCTTCCTGCCCCAATCCATTTACAAAGGTTACAAAGTACTCCATTTCTGCTCTGAGCTCTAAATAAAAAAGAATGCCTGCTTCCAAACCTTTCAATTTTTTGAAGAAGGACAGGTATTTCTTCTCAGCAATTCTTACTGAGTACTGCATCATTCCAGGGGCTGCTGTTAATTACTTAAGGCTGGGGTCAGAAACCTGTCATTTGAAAGCCACATGTAGCTCTTCAGCAGCATGTGTTTAGCTCTTCAATCCTCTGGCACCAGCCCACAATTTTCAACAGCACACAAGCGCAAAAGGAAGGGTTTTTTTGGCAAGAAAGGTCTTTAATGGCTGTGTAATCAACACAGCTCCAGCAGTTATTTTCTGTATCCGCTAAGACCAAATCAAACTTTTGAAAGTTGGTTTTGACAAGTAACATGTTATCCCTCGCTTCCTATCAACTTTGCTGAAGCACTGATATGCACACCAGACAAACAAATCAAGTAAATCATCACAGCAACTGCTTGATAAAACAGCAAGCAATACTTCCCAAAGAGTTATAACTCTGCAGTTTGCATGCCAGGGATTTGTTTTCTTTTGTTTTATTAAAAAAAGACTAGTGATACTAAACGTTGCCTTCCCTGACGGCATTATAGATTGGTTTGCAGCAGAGGCATTTCCCTACAGACTCAGCCATTGCCTGCTTTTTGTCTTGTGCTAGAGACTGTCTCTCCAAATAGAACCAAACTTGTGCACGTGCACACACACACACGAACAAGGTTTTTCTTTCCTCTTGTAACTTTCTGAAGCACAGTTAATGACTAAAAATAAGAGGATGGAGGGGCCAGAACAGGACAGAGATATAGTTTGTAAAGGCTGCCCTCCAACATTGGTACCGCTGTTCAGTTCATCTTTGTGATCAATTTGGTTGTCTCGAGAACATCTGCTCACAAGCTGACAAATGATGAATCCCATCTCAGAATCCATAAGCAGAAAACCAGCAGTCTGATAAACAGCTAACAGAAGAAATATATGCACCTTTCATAAGGAAGACAAATCACTCATTCTCACTAAGTGCTTCCAACAGGAACACTAATTCTGTATTTATTTGCAGAGCATATGTACTGTGTCCAAAGCAGTGCGTTAAAAAAGATCTCCGGCAGCCAATTGGTTTGATTACATTAGTCTTCCCCAGTGTAACAACAGCTCTGAAAATATAATAATAAAAGAGCCTCTATAGAAAGAAAACCTCCTAGCAACATTTTGTGGGGTTTAATTTTTTTGTTCTTGCTTTGGGAGGCGTGCAAGGGGAATATTATTTTGAAACATTTTTCTCCAAGAAATATCCACAAAATATCAAGGTCACCCAACAAGGGCTTTCATACACTTTCCCTTCAACACAGCAGTTATTTTTATTAATATCTCCAAGAATATATTGCAGGATTGTCTTTGTTTTAGATCCGGTCATGTGATTTTCCTGACACCAGGGAAAACTGGGTAAATTGTAATGCTCTTTCAAGCCAAAGAATGGTCCTTTTTTAAAGCTAGGATGTTGATGAATTGTTATTTGCCAAGGCCTAAGCAAGCACAGAACAGTATATCTATTCCTCCTTCTGTGCTCTCAGGAATGATGGATGGAAAAATGAGGCAGGAAAGGAGCTGGAGACCAGCCTGAGCTGACAATCTAGCCGATATAAGCAGGATTGTTTCAATCAAACTGTGAGAAAAAGCAGCTCTTTGTGTAATTCCTCTTATTGCAAACACAGAGCATGGAAAATACTGCACCATATTTCTCTGTCTGAAAATTGTAACATGTTGAAAATAACACAAATGGTCACCCTCCCAACACCCTGAGACACAAAAAAGACTCTTTCTAATAGAGGCAGCATCACCTAAACCCTGACTTACAAGCTATGGCATGCTTGTAATGCCAACAAAGATGCTGGGCTACGCACAGACTCATTACTCTGCAAGTATAACATAACATTTACCTCCCTTAGAGTAGCTGGATGACTTACATCCTACCATCTAGTGCATGCATATTCCACACAATAATAATATTTATTCACAGATTGAGGATAACAATTATCAGATATGCAAGTTTTCACAAATTTAACAGGAATATATAATAAGATCCAATTAGCTGTTTCCCAGGAGATGGACTGCACTGTCCACTAAATGTATGCACCCCTCTAATGCTAACAGGGATTCAAATAGATAGGCTTAGAGATAGTTTTGGGATGTCATTCAGAGGGACCTGGAAAACCTTGAGAAGTGGGCCCACGTGAACCCTGTGAGATTCAACAAGGCCAAGTACAAGGTCAACGCTGCACCTGGGCAGGGGCAACCCCTGCTATCAACAGGGGCTGGGGGATGAAGGGATTGAGAGCAGCTCTGCAGAGAAGGACTTGGGGGTACTGGTGGGCGAAAAGCTGGACATGAGTCGACAATGTGCACTGGCAGCCCAGAAAGCCAACTGTATCCTGTGCTGCATCAACAGATGCATGGCCAGCAGGTTGAGAGAGGTGGTTCTCCCCTCCTCTCCACTCCAGTGAGACCTCACCTGGAGCACTGCATCCATTTCTGGGGTCCCCAGTTCAGGAAAGACACAGACCTGTTGTAGTGGGTCCAGAGGAGGGCCACAAAGATGATCAGAGGGCCAGAGCACCTCACCTGTGAGGACAGACTGAAAGAGTTGGGGTTGTTTAGCCTGGAGAAGAGAAGGCTCTGGGAGACCTTGTAGCAGCTTAAAGGGCTCTTACAAGGAAGATGGGGACAGACTTTTTAGTAGGGCCTGTAGTGACAGGACAAGGGGTAATGGTTTTAAACTCAAAAAGGGTAGGTTCAGGCTAGATGTAAGGAAGACATTTTTACAATGAGGGTGGTGAAACACTGAAACAGGCTTCCCAGAGTGGTGGTAGATGCCCCATCCCTGTAAACATTCAAGGTCAGGTTGGACACGGCTCTGAGCAACCCAATCTAGTTGAAGATGTCCCTGCTCATTGCAGGGGGTTGGACTAGATGGCCTTTAAAGGCCCCTTCCAACTCAAACCATTCTATGACTATGACAGCAGACAGGTAACTGCCTAGCAGTCTGGTGATGCTGCACAGCTGACAGGCAGTACCTTGGGGAGCAATAAACTGCCTTGACCCAGTGTCTCCATTTCACAGAGGATAAAATCCTGCTAGCACCTCCCAGTTCACTCCAGATGAGCAAGGTTCTGCTGTGGTTAGAAGTGCTTCCCATGGTCTGCTCTCTCAAGCACAGGTACCCAGGCATGGAGGAGCAGGAGATGCAGGAGATCTGGTGTCACCAGAATCAAGACCTATACTTCTTTATTGCATCTTCACTGAAGTCATACAGTTACTATCCAGTAACAGCACGACTTTCAGGGCAAAGCCATGAGTCTTGCCACCAGTGTTAGCAGAGTTTTCCCAGGGAGGAGAAAGGTCCTAAAGGGAAGCTTAGAGCTGGAGCAGGGAAGCCGCGTTAGCTGCCACTGTGGCAGTTCTGTGATATTTAATTACTGCCTTTAGCTTCCCACATTCACTGATAATTGCAATCCAAGCATACCTAGCCAAAATTTTCTTTGACAGTGAGACAAATTCACTTTGTTCCTCAGAAAAAGTGGAACATATGGAGCAAGAACACAGCTAATGGGGTGCAGGAGGGCTCAGAGATAGAGTAATCTCTAGGCGTCTGATCTCAGTACAGTCCTCGTTGCTGCTGACCAAATGAAATACGGCTAGAAATACAGGCTACTGACCTATACGAAATTCATCAGTGACTTCAATCTTATTCCTACCAGCAAGAAACTGAATGCATGGCACAGAATAAGATCAATCAACCAGGCACAGAAAAAAACAAGCCATGGCATTAATTGTTGTATTTATAAGACAACTTTGCAAAGCAGCAGAAAACAGAACGGACCAAGAGGTTGAGCTTCCCTCACTGGCTGAGTAAGTTGTACTTCCCACACCCTGTGCTGCGCAGAGGGCCTGGGATCACATCCTGCAACAGCAACCGCAGACCATGGACCAGAGTGAGTGAGTGATGGAGGCTGCTGCAGCAATGTGCATTTCACTAGTCAGGCAGAGAGCCACCAGACACACAAGCAACCCATCATCTCCAGGGCTATTAATCCTGTCTTATACTTGTCTACTGCATGTGCCTGTAAATATACGGAAGAGAAGAAATAAATAAAATGAATGAGTTCTTCTTTCAGAGGCTCTTGGGCAAAATGCCTTAAGACTGGTAATGCCCAGGAATGGCCTAAGTACATTCTTTCCATAAAGATATACACATTTTTTTTTAGTCTTGAAATTTCCTCAAACACAGGGCTATGAATAAATCAAACTTCTTAGCTGCTGTAACAGCTCAGAAATGATACAGAAGTGCTTAGAAGCAACACAAAATTACTTCAAGTTGCTCATGCATAGTGACAAAGGACATAAGGTCTCCTATTAGCTGACATTCATATCTTAGTAACTTTAGGAAGTGAGTTGATGGTCTTCATCCATGTGGACAGGTACCAATTCATGGGTACTACCATTACTTTTGAGATAGTCTTGTGTTGCTAACAGTCCTCTGCAAAGAAGTCAAGGCATGAATAAACTGATCTCCCTCTTTCCTCATTCAAATCAGTGTTTTAAAAGCCAGGCAGGAAAGCTGTGCAGTGAGCTGAACGTTTTCCTAAACATGCCAGCTGTTAACTTTTAACAAACTTGGCTGTACACACAATCTACATAGGCAGATAAACAGTAAACCAGTTTTTCCTGTTCTGACAGAAGTCATGGCTGCAACTTGGGCATATAACTGCATATAACTGAGTTCCAAAATCCTGACTGAGAAAGTGGAATTTAGATGGCAGAGCAATTAGATGCATTTTAAAAGATAGCTCAGTACACAAGAAAACCATGAAATTCTTCACAGTCTGCCTGTGTATTTTAGCATTGATCAGTGCCAACCACATAGTTCAGTGCTCTTCCATAGCAGTCTGAACATGAAATAAGTTAATTCAAAGTTATTGAAACAGATGCGTGTAGTGCTGCATGGTTACAGAGTTCTCTCCAATTACAATTACAACTGGAATTACAATTACACAGATGATGCTTTGCTAAGATGGCATTTTTATATTGTTTTTCTTCATACCCCAATATCCTGCCTATTCCTAGTCCTCAAATAAAATGTTTTCGGCTTTGTTTTGGTTTTCCCTAGCATGAGGTTAATATGGATTTTCCTCAGAGAATTTCTTGCACACAAATAAATTTATCAAAATCTAAAAAATGACTGTGAAGGGAAAATAGGACTTTTATAGAACAACTCAATAATAAAAAGGTTTGAGAATCCCTGGACATTCTTAAACTGTTTTTCTTTCTTTTAAAGACATTTAAGGAATCACTATTCGTTTTAGTCAAGTACAACGAAAGGACAGAGATATTATCTGCGTTTTGGCTGTGCTTAAAATTTTGCCTTTCTCCTACTTCACTACATTTGTTACCACATTTCACTATGGTGGGACTCTGCTCCTGCAATCACTGTGCCACAAAGGCACCTGAAGTCATTACTCACTCTGTTAATCACTAATATGGATGGGGAAGAAGGGCCAGAACCTTTTCACATTACAGTTTCATATTGCTCAGGGGGAAATAAATGATCCAAGTGTTGAAAGAGGATGAAATATAAAATGCCCTCCTTATAAACTTAAAGGTAAAGCTGCTGTTTGTTTCTAAACCGTAGCTACCCTTGCAGGCTGTTTTCCATGGTCCATTTTATTGCCTAGCACTTGCTAATCATTATTTCCATTGTTTTGCAAAGCCTGTAGATAAGAGAAAGTACTTAAATACAATTCTAAGTGTCAAATTTAAGCACTGTGGTTTCCCTGAGTTTACGATCATTGCTTATGTGAGACAAAGAAGTAAAATTTGACCTTAAGAAGCCAATTCTTCTAGAAGTACAGAATGTTTTCTACATGCTGCAGCATGCTAAGAGCTTCTTCCTCTCTGCCTTCCAAATAAACAAGCTAAAGAACACTGCAATGGTAAAAACAGCGAAGTAAAAACACCAAGGCAAAAATACCTGTGTGTCTGCTTCACACGCGTACAGCACAGTTCTTGCCTGCTTTGCAGCCCAGGAGTTCTGGTTTCATCTCTTCTACTGGGCAACGCAAAACCATTGTGCAGTTCAATACCCCTCTTTCAGTGACAAAATTTTCACAGCTGTCCAGGGGGCAAGAAACTGACATTTCTTCCACATTTCAGGAAGCTAAGACATTGCATCAATTCCATTCAAGGAGAACTGAAAATAGACCCCCGTGTTTGTGCAGGACAAGGCTAAGACCCGTGCCCACTACCTTTCAGAATAAATACACCAAGCTGATCTATAAAACTACAGCTTAAATCATGCTGGTCACACATGCAGAGCTTCAAGTATATGCCAGACAATACTGCTGTCAGTTTTCGCTACAACTAACAGGAATCCTTATTGTTACTAGCAATGTTTTCCCTTTTTTTATTGTGTAGTTTAAAGTTGCTCCTTCAGTACAAATTAATAGAACAGTTGGGATAGGATGGTCTTTAGGAGACCATTACAGGATTTCAACACTATTTGTGTCGTCACTGTGTGGCACCTCTTTTACAAAAGGGTAGGGCAGCAGGTTGTGGAGTTGTGCTTGCAAGACCATAATGCTGGAGATTTGCTTGTATATCCAGATAGAGGAAACACTTGCCTTTACTGTCTTTAAAAAGGTCAGCATTTGATTTAATAAAATTCCAGGGAAGCAGACTCCACTCTCAAAGTTTCACACTAGCACTCGCCAGGTGGCTGGCTGTGTCAGAGCACTGCTAGCAAGCTACAAAGACTTTTAGGTCTTTGGATTTCCCCAGTTTGAAAGCAATCCAATTCAGCCATTTCTATACCTAGCAGTCTCTCCAAGTACATGAAAGATGAGTTTGGCAAGCCTCTGTTCCCGCTCTGCATTACAAACTGATCACACCATCCTGTAAATTCAGAGGTTAAAAAACCATCTATGGGGAAATGCATATTTTAAATTGAAGTTAATAAAACTGTTTTCGTTGACCCTGCAAAGCATACTGAGTTTATGCTGCTTAAGTTACATGTGCCCAAATGTTTTTGCATACAAGCAGTCCTACTGACTTCAGAGAAACAACTCATATTCAGTGACACACGTGCTTAGATATTTGCACGATAAGGCTAAAATGACTAAATACGCAACACACTGTCAAAGTAATAATTTAAAGCCCAAGTGCACAAATGCTGCAACTGAATATAAAGTCAAAAGGAAAACTTTATACTGTCAAGGAAAACTGATTTAATAAATACTACAGCAATTATAACAATGGTACTATCTACACTAATATACTTTCTAACTTCAGAACATCATAGTAACAAAAATCATAGTGATTTGTTCGTAAGCCCATTTAATGGAAGGGTCACAGAGTCTCATTTTTGTCCAGCTTTTCTAGGTAAGTAAGTTAGAGGAGATTATGACCCTTAATCATGTATTCAAACTATGCACAGATGCTACCCTTTTGTCCCTGCCCTCACAAAACTTGAAAAGAAATAATAAATAATGCGTGCATTACATTTGCAGTGTTGTATTCAATTGAATCCACCTAAAGACGGCAACAAAACTTCTATGTATGTTTTTTTCAAGTCTTACTTCCTCAGTAGTGCTTTGTGTCCTAAAGATGATTCATCGAAAAAGAAAAATCAAGATAGATTTTACTTATGGAAAGATACAACACTCTGTATGTATTCAAATATCAATGTGCTGATGCAGTATTTTAACACTGTTCTCTGTGACATATGTTATGAGAACTGGCTGCTAGTTGTCCTTCCAGTCAGGCTATCATCAGCACGCAAGACAGTGAACATGACAGAATTTGTGCTCCCTCTGTTGGCTACCTTGCTCTTTGATAGGAAAAACATGAGCCATTTCACATAAAAAGAAAAAAAGTCTTGCTGGAAGGGAACACTTTTTAATTTTTTTGGACATGAAAAATTATTTCCTATGTAACAGAGAATGAACTTACAAAGACAGCAAACACACAAGCAATTAAATGTCTGAACTATGATTGGGACTTGACCAGGCCTTGAATTTTGCAAGCGTTTTTGCAGGCTCTCAGAGTTTTCTGCCTGTAACAAATCAGTGACACATATTACTGAAATCATCAGGCTTAGGCACGCGAACAAGTATTTACATGTCAAAGTACTGGCATATCAAAGCAGAAAAAACACTATCAAAACCTGTGCAGCTGCTTGTATATGCCAAAGTTTAGCCACAGAAGCAGACATGGAAAAATACTGGACGATATACACGTATTCATAGTATGTCATACTAAGAAACCCAGATCAAAGTTTCAAATTTGGACAGTATGAAATCTCCTTTTAAAAGGCTTTAAAAGAATTCCTACTTTATTGAAATGAATGCCAACAGCTATTTGGTTCAGCCACACAAATCAAGCAATTATATTGCCTCAGTAATTACAAACTCTCAAAGTGGTGATACTGGTAATAATACTGCCTCCACTTTCTCGACAGGCAATTAAGTGGTATGATGTCAAGGGTGCAGACCTCCTTACTCAGTAACACCATCAAACAACTGTATCGCAAGCACATGGGAAATGCAGGCGCATCTCCCCACGAGAGCCTTCATCTCCAAGTTTCTGAAGCTCACAGAGCTCTGAAGCAGGGGAAAAAGAATAAAACATGGAGAAACTACAGTTGTAAACAGGGCTCTCCTGCAAGGCCCCAGGTTGTTAAAAACATATTAAGTAAGGACAAGGCTTAGTGAGCCACTGGCTTATTAGTCAACACATGGGTGTGTAGCTGGCTGGAATTCCCAAATCAGATTGTCTGCCAGCCAGCCAGCCAATGCCATTACCCTACTATGACAAAACCTGCAAAACCTTCAGACGGCTATCCTCCCCCATCATGTGGCAGGACATCCAGAAAGCAGATCTGTGTGGTCCTGCCAGTGGGGGTCTATGCGTTCTTACTTTCTATCTCATTTTACTGTGACTTATTTCTTTGTCTCTCCCACCCACAATCAACTGAACTTCAGCCTGCAGAGCGGCAGCGATTTACAAGTTGACATCCTTGCCACAAAAACAAAGGTGCTGCCTGAAGCATTATTTTGACATTGTATTTACAGTGAGTATCAACAGCTTAAAGACTCACTACCTCATTTTATCAGGCTCAGTCATCTTAACATCTTTTGGCTGCAAAGTATTGCATAAAATGTAAGGAAACCAAGCTATAGTTTTTGTCTGCTGAGGAACTGGTGTGTACGGAGCACTGCTGAGGAGTGGTTATGAAATATGAACATGTACTGATACCCAGTATTCTTCTCTTCACTGAAGATACTCTGGTCTTTACACTGCAGACAAAAAGTTACTAGATCCCAGCTAAGACTAACAGTTAGAAAACTCTGTCCTCATTCTGCAGCCTGCGGAGATGAACATTCATGCATGCCCTTGACTCTAATCAAGTTAACACATTCCCTCACCTTCCTTTTCTTTTAAGCAAAGACAAAGAAACAAAACAAAAAAAGCACCATAATCTATGATATCCTGATTGTTCCTACATGAATATTCTTCTGCCTCCAGCAGGGCTCAGAAAACAATAGCTGCATCATTTCTGCACATGCTTTGGACTGCTAGGGTAAAAACCTCGTATCTGCTCACACTCTTCACATACGGCAAGGAGAGCCATCTAAAGCAGATCTTGCAGTACACATTACTCTAGCGGAGGATATACCTCAAGAGCAGGAGAAAGCAGCTCTGTAACTTCCCCTTTGAAAAGTGTTCTGCCTGTGGCACTGAGGAACCTTAATGGAATCCAGGCTGAGGGCAGGGAGGGGACAACAGTGTCACATGAAAAAGATTCGGGGAATGATGGCAGAAGCCTAGAAAAAACCCAGAACGACTAAGATGACAAACTGCTTATAACCACTCCCTATTTCTACTGACTCCCCAGCTCTGAGTTTTGCATTCACATGTTTCTTGAAGAAACACAAGCACAGCCTTAATATTAATACTGGGCATTTTGGACAACAGATATAGAACGAAAACTCAAAGCCGTCTAGCTGTCCGCCCCTGCTATATGCCATACAGAGTAGGTCTCATCTACAGAGATAAAAAAGATCTCAAACTGCTCACAAACTAAGATAGTAGTCCATCAAATACGCAGAAACCTAGCATACAAATACCATGTTTGACAGTAATTTTGAATTTGGAAGCCATATTAGCCAGCGAATACCCCTCTCGTCCTCCAACAACTCACTTCTATTAAAGAAATGAAATAATATGGTAACACTATTTTCAAAAGGAAAAAAGTTTAGGGGATTTAGAGGATATGAGGAAGTCAAATGTAGCTGTGTATGGGTTCTGCTCCATGGAGTTTTAATAAGGAGAATCAGTGTGCTTGTTTCCAAAGATTTATGAAACCAAACGTGACTAGGTACTTATTTTCCTATACAACCATTGCTTAAAGGATATTTAAAAACAAGGTAGAAACACAGTTCCAGTGCCATCTGTCCTTTTCAGAAAACATATATGCAGTGAATTCTTCAACTCCTTAGTCCAAAACGTAGTAATAATCTGTGACACTGCTGATCCATCTGTGACTAAATGCAGAGTGACTCTCTCTCAAGGATTTCATCAGCATGTACATTGAGTTAAATAGCATAAAGAGTGGAAAGAATATTTTCTCTCAAAATAGGGGAAATAAATTATTGGAAAGCAGTTCTTTTAGAAACAACTCTCTGCTTTGCTGAAGAGGGAGGTGTCCGTAGTGATCTCTGTGGTATAATGAGGGGAATTACTGAGAGAGAATGTCAGTCGCATTATAACTCAAACATGAACAGGAAAGATGGTTGCCGATATATCTGGAAAGCCCATTATCCTTTAGAAAAGAAACTTATTTAGAGTTGCAACTTCAAAATAGAAGAATCCAGAATGTTTTAAACTGAAATGCACATATACATAACTTACCTCAACATAGATTCTGAAATTGACAAGATAAGTACACTAGCTTTTGATATAATGTATTCAGACTGGTTCTAACCACTAACCAATTATTGTGAAGTACTCTGAGATACAAAAAAAAATCTGTAAGATGCTATATAAATTTTACTTTAAATTCCTTAGATTCCTACCACTGAGGTTTAAGTTCCTTGCACTTAACTTTTTTTTAAAAGATTTTTCTTACATTATGAAATTAATTACAGTGCAAACCTATCTGTTCATAATACAGTGCTGACATAAGAAATATTTGCGTAATGGACAACAGGAGAGAATCAGGCAGTCAGCTCACATACTGTACGTATACAGTCCCTATAATACAGGCCTGTTTTAATACAGCAGCATGGTGATGTCCCACTGCTGAAGAGCCTTCCACTGAGTTTGAAAGCGTACCTGTGAAGATCTGTACTACCTCAGGATCTAGGTAATCTACAAGAGGCAAACATACTTTTGTAAAGGTTAGAATCATTGACAGTTAACAAAAATATAATATAGATAAATGTAACCATATAAATGCAAGTAGTTGTAAAAGGACATTTCAGTTTTAACTACATTAAAAAAACAACCAAACACAGCAATACACCAACCCTCAGGCTATAAAAATTACTGTGTCCTCTGACAGCTGTGCAATGATTCCATATCTGATACATTTTTTCTAACCATACTTAAAAAAACAATAAAAACACAAAAAAACCAAGCAACAACTACCAACACACACACCCCCCCAAACAAATCTTTCAGAGCAAACGAACCAAATTCTTAAGTTGAGACAAGGGAGTTTTGAAATAACATTCTTCTGGCTTTGAGACCATGCTGGACTATGTCAGTAGCTATCTGTACCTTTACTACAGAGACTGCTTGACTTATGATACATGTTCACAATCCCTTTGAACCGACATAGGTATCCAGTCCTGCAAACAGATGTTTCTGCTGACACAAAGGAAGAGGTAATGAGAAGGGAGAAGACAGGGAAAGATCAGATAGCCGTGAACATTGTACTACAGAGCTACTTTAGCACGTACTCTACTCTCCAGACTACACCAAATTCTTCCTAAGATACTGCATCAACTATTTAGCAATGACAACCGTCCAGATTCTTCTTCTCACAGGTATCCTAAAAGTCCAGACACTGGATACTGCTCTGACATGTCAACCACATTTTTTACCTGTCAAGGATTCTTTCAGATTGCTGCAGATGGAAGTGGAACCAGTTTCTAGATTTGCTTTTTAGTTTACTTAGGGAACAGGAATTACAGTTTGTTAGGGAACAGGATAGTATTTCATGCCTTTAGACCACCATCAGGGTTTCCACATGGTTTTCTGAATACTATGGTTTCTCAACAAGAAGTGATAAGGAGACTAGTAAGAGCTTGTGATAATATGAGTGGTCCAAAATCATTTATGAATAGAAAGTAAGCATCAGCTGTCAACAGATGTATGCAGTGCAGAACTTGGTCTGGTGACAGAAGTATCTAACAGTAGTTCTTATCATACTGCTAACTCCATCTCAGTGACAAAATCAGCCTTTCCCCACTTTGATTCACATATTCCTCCTTAAAACAATACTACATTTGAATTTGGGATAAAATTTCTATACCTACAAAGGTGTGGTTCAGGGCTGACCTGATTTCAGAAATGTCTTTTGGTTAGTTCTGGAGTACCTGCAAAGTGTGCTTTTCTAGCATTTTCAACATTTCAGATAACAGTGCTGCTCACTTTGTTTTACAGGATTTTCCATAACCTATTTGCAGACATGAAAAAATGATACACAGACAAACTGCTAAATTACATCTGTGAGTAACGAACCACCAAGTCTCTGCAATTCTTCTATTTCCTCTTTTTTTCATAACTTCCTAAAGTGTGCTTCTTGAATATCAATTTATGAATATGACAGAGACAGTGAGTAATGTGAGCCAGCCATTTGTTTAACAGGGCTAACCCCAAGCCACTAGCGCTAGCACAAGCTGTTATGCTCTGTCATTATACCAGAGCTTCCCAGAGGCCAAGTGCAGAAGGGTCACCTCTTTGAGAAACTGTATACCCTTTACTTCATGTTTTACTCTCTGGGGTTAGCTGTAATGCGACCTTCAGCGTGACTTGAGGCTTGAGGTTGGAAAAGTACAGATGCTGCAGCAGATCTGAGGGGTAGCAGTGGTGTGAGAGCAGTCCCAAGGCAAAGCCATGAGGAAAGTCCATGATTAAATGATGCTGCACAGCAGACGCGTGCTCCCCCCCAGCCCACACTTCACGCCATGGGTTCTGTGTGCTTTCTATGCACAGAAAACAAAAAGAAGGAAGAAAGGTATACATGATGCAGAAAACATGCCTTATGAAGATTTAAGCAAGAAAATAATACAAAGGCTGCAGCCCAAAAACTCAGGCTGCACATTAGAAATTACTTCCAATTTAGCTAAGATGTTCAGGTGATCAGAAAAACCAGAGAAAGTATGCAGGCTTGATGCTTTGTATTTATTATAATCTTTATGTAAATGTCACCGTATCTTTTATTGTCTTTGCTAATATAATTTCTGGCCTTTCACAATGAAGTACACTTTTTCTGTTAAAGATTTTTTAGCATCTCAGGGTAAATGTTTAAAGAAAAGACTAGGGAAAACAGCATTTAACTGCAGGTTTTTTGATGAGGCAAACACCACGCATTTAACACACCATTTAATAAGTTGTCCTTTAGCTACCACTTCAGTTCATGTTCAGTCCTGTTATCATAAACTATAAATATAATAATTATGTGTATGTTCTGACAGTGGCTGGTATGTGTCTGCTTTCATGCGTGCACCTAAATAGAAACAGTTTCTGTTCCAAAGAATTTGTACTCCAAGAATCCTGTGAAACAAAGGGGCTCAAAAGTTCTCCATATATCATCCCTTTACGTCCAGGGGACTTGAGCAGAAGCGAAAGGTCATCAATACGCTTCTCTTCAGGCTCAGCATTACAAGCATGCCCTAAAGAAATATAGTAATTATTCTTGCACGTACTCCTGACTTGGTTGTTGGGTGATTTGAGTTTTCTTTCCTCCTCCTACATTACAAGAAGAGAATGATTCAAAATCACCTCAGTTTTCAGATAGGAAACATAAAAGAGAAGAAGAAATACAAGACCAGAATACATAATGCTGGCCATTCATGGATAACTTTTAAGGAATTCTTATGCACAAATGGGTATGGAGAAAAAAGGTTAATTATAAATGACACTGTATAATTCCTATCTAAGAATACTGAGGTCTGCAAAAGGAAAGGTTATCCCAAAGTCTAATAAAACATTATGCCTGAATGTTGCTTTCTCACACGCCAAAGGGTACTGCTATTGTTCCCCAGCAAGGCAGACAGCTGGCACTGCTCTCTGAGCGCCAACCCGGCCGCAGCCAGCAGCTCATTTACGACCCCAGCATCAGTCAGTCAAAGCAGATCATTTAGCAGAAAACCTCCCAGGCTGGTAAGTCTTCCCATCCCTCACTACCCCCACATGGTAGCAGGCAGGTCTGGTCAGGCTGCACAATTCCCCAGCCTTCAAAAGCCCAACATTTTTCATGTTCATTTGAGAGGTTCTTTCCCTCAGATTCAAAGCTGCTTTCACAAACGTGTTAGTGGGTGAGAGCTTTCTATTCTCGCACTAGATGTGATTAATTTGTGGCATTCATGTGGCTAGTTCTGCACAGACAATGGGAATGGACTGGCTCACACCCCATCTACAAGCAATTTATGCCACAGAAGTTCAGACTTGAAGAAAAAAGGCTTTGACAGAAGCAAGTTTCCTGCTTGTTATGGATGGCGCTGAGTGAACTGCAATCAAATAATTTCTACTAAAAGAAGATAGCCCTATTACCATTGGCACCAATTATTATTAAAACAGACCTGATAGAGCCAGAACAGTGTTCTTCTCATAGCTGCACAGGTGACAACAAAACACATCAAAAAAGCAAAACCTGATTCTTACATTTTATTTGGTTCATCCAGCAAATAATATGTGCCCAGGAAGTAGGGACATGAAAGCCAAATAGAAATATCTGCTTTAACTCAGGTACTCAGACCTTCCTCTTCCCTTTACACTTACAGTTGCAGAAGAGTAAAGTTAATAAATAGCAAAAGGAATGCTTGTTGAATTCTCTTCTCTCCGTCTATTTTTCTGGCTAAAGCCCTGAATGACAGTCCTATCCAATTCTGTAATCAATCTTAGCTTACCTTTGATGGACTAAGATGTAAGAACTCAAAAGCATCTGCAATCATCTCTGTCAAAGAATACTCAAACTCGTTTTACACCAGTTTCCCATCTGCACAGGCAAGTGTTTAAGATCACCTCTCAGCCCTCCTGAATAAGCTTACTTGTACCATAAATCAGAAAGACTCACCGACTCAAACTTAGATACACAGATACGAGAGTGCACGGGGATTGAGATTTTATCTCATATATACACACATTTGCTGCCCTAACAAAACACATTGAAGTGCATTATCAGATGCATATGGTAAACATGCACATACACTAATCTGCATCAAAAAAGCAGCCCTCTGTTGCTCACAAAACAGAGTGAGCAATTCTTCTGAATGTCCAACATAAGCTAATGACATTCTGCACAGCAGTCTCAGAGCATGCTGCCTATCGTTATTAGAAGTATTTCATTGTCTGCTGCCTCTCTGGTAGGTTTTACAAGAAAATTAAAAAGGTAGAGAACAAGAAAGCAAAAAATAGGCAAAGGGTAATGGATGTCTTCTTAACTATATACTGGCACATGTTTAAAACTAACTGGACCAAACTGCAAAGAAGGAGCTGGTATTCTGAAATGCAATGTCAGTAAATGGACGGTCTTCTTAATTTCTATCAATTAACCCAGTACCTTAAAGTCAGTAATTACAAACAGAAACATGCCCTGCATTGGCCTTGAATTTGTTTCATAGCCAGTGCGTATAATTAGTCCTGATTAATAAGCCACATTGCTCATCAACAGTATCAGCGAACCCAAATGATCTACATTGCTGCTGCCACAGGAAGCCTCAGTGGTCTGACTGGTGCCTTTATCAAAGCGCTCTGCCCAAATAGGATCGAGGGCTCATTTGGCACCCTTACTGCCTGATTTATTAAGAGAGAAACTGCACTGCCTTCCACATAATCATCTTAACCCCTTGCATCAACTAATTAAAACACACAGAAAGACTACTTATGTGTGAGCAATTACAACAAGTTCCTGGTTGGTGTCCAAATGGATTCATGACATTAATTTGTGAACAATAAAACCTCATATATTAGGGAATTTTAACAGGTGACTTTACATACATTAGACACATTTTCATTAATTGTGAGCACATTAGGGAGCAACAGGTGTGAACCTTACCCAGACTTAGCAGTGTTCACAAGACTATTTCCAAAGGGAGGCAATTAAAAATTAAAGCAGTAGAAATCTGCAACAACAATATACACAAAACCTGACATAAAACACAAAAAATAAACAACAAAAAAACCCCTCACAAAAAACAACACTGCAAGAGCTGTCTGCAGCATGTAATTTCAAGTGTTCTGCCAGTATGTACATTTTGTTAACATTACCTTCTTGGATTAGATTTGTCTGTAAGTGAAACTGAGTGACTAACAGTAGCACTGGTAGCAGCTGTTATTGGGGATCATTCCCCATTAAAGGGAAAGTAGTCTGTGCAAAAAGCTTCATCAAAAGCTGTGCAACCTGCTGCGTGGCTTCTGTTCTTCTGGTTTGCCTCAGTTAGAGCGGGAAGCACTCCAGCATCAGGGATGTGCATAATTCGACAGGGGGGATGGTGCATGGGAACCCACTGGGTCGGTCATT
Organism: Falco naumanni; assembly: GCF_017639655.2. Taxonomy (NCBI): domain Eukaryota; kingdom Metazoa; phylum Chordata; class Aves; order Falconiformes; family Falconidae; genus Falco; species Falco naumanni. Next base: position 26,501,271 of record NC_054080.1, on the reverse strand, counting down.
CAAGCCAAGGCACTCAGTGATAAAGCAACACATTGTGGTTACGAGCTTGAAGCACACAACCAGTGAACTTTTCACTGTGCAAATGGCTTGCTGTCTGGATACAGCATAACACACCTAAAGCCAGTAAAAGGGAACTCTGTTTTGATTTTTTAAATTTTATTTAATTTTTTAAAGTTACTCATGCTTTAGGGGGCTGGCGCTAAATTATACCACTTGCTTTAAGAACTGCAATGGGAGAAATCTACATCTGCCAATTAAAACGTAACAGCAAAGATAGGTCAGCCTTTTGCCTTCAGAATAAAATCATACTACAACTAATAATACACATTCCTCACCAAGCTACAAGAAAAAAATTCAGTGGGATTCTCCTGCTAGAATTTCTAGCATGTTTCAAATGTAAGGGCATTTAAAATGGTTCTCATACCGACAAGGGAGTGTACATACACCCCTGTATGTGGAGGAATACACAGCAGAGGAACAAGCTCCCCTTACTCCAGAGGAATTAAAGGCTTGACATATTTCAGCAACTCTATAACACAACTTGGGAGTATTACTGTTGAAAAGTAATGGCTGTTCCCTAAAGATGTTTATTATTCATACACAGCAATTTCGCTACAGCCCAGCTAAGACGATAGAGAACCCACCTACTGAAATGCATTTTGAACAGACACAGGATACTAAATATTATAAAGAATGCACAATTCCACAGCTTCTGTCAAAAGCAAAACAGCATCAGTGGTTTGGGGGGTGGGTTGGGGGGGGAAGGGGATTGGAAATATGGGGAAAACCCGTGGAATTGCTTCAGTTTTGCTGAACTGCTGATTAATTTAGCAAAAGCAGAGAAACTGAAATGGATTGTGTGAACTCTTCCTCTCTCCGCTGATTTGGTACCTTTCCCACATCTGTCTTTAATTGCCCAGGGCACCTCCTGCTGTCATCCTCAACATGGGGACCCTCCCTTGCCAGAAAGGTCCTTAACCTGATCAGCTGTACCCTGACTAACTGTGCCACTGCAAGAACTTACCAAGGCATACAAGAAAAGAAAGTGGTTTGGTAAAACAACAACCGTTAAGCCACAATACTTTTCCAGCTCCAGTTACCATCAACGACAACACACCTCAAGCTGGCACCAGCAAGGCTGGCAGCCCTGTGGCTCTGCACCCCTTGGCTCTGCACCCCCACTGCAGCGCCACAGGACTGAGAAACACACATGTTCCCTTCACTGAAAACTAGCAAGTCAAGCAAATGCTTAAATTTTATAAACAAATATTTACAAGGCGCAGTCATAAAACAATTTTACGTCCTGCTAGTCAACGCTAGGGCACATTATTTGGAGTTACTGCAATACAGACCAAGAGCTCTGTATAGCAACTGGCTGAGTTTCACCTCTTTTTCTCTCCCTCCCATCATGCTTTTATTCTTCATCCCACCTCCACACTTAATTCAACCCTCCCTTTCCACATTGTTTTGTGGCTGGGGTTGACAAAGATATTTTGTAGCAACAGTTTTCTGCACCACCGGAGTGGGGCCCCTTTTATCAACGACCCTGTAGTACCTCAGGGTTTTGACAGAAAATCCTGTGTAACACAGACAGCAAGCTTGTCTGCCAGCACATTCCCACCATCATCAATTGGAAACGCTTACTTAAGAAAATCTGCCAGTATGTTCCACTCGGCTCTGCCTGCTCTGCGGCAATGCCACTGCTAGAAACGAGCACCAGGCAACCTACTGTGAGGGCTGCCACTGCCACCCCTGAAAGCCTCCCCTCTCTTAGCTACTCTGCTTCAGATGTGCTGTCCTAGGGCAAAAACCCACCCTCCTGTTCCGCAACCTGCGGGAGAACAACCCGCCGCAGGGAGAGGACAGCCTGGCTCCCCCGGGGACCTCTGCCCCCTGCCCCGCACCTTCTGTCTCCCTCCTCCAAACATCCCAAGAGAAGGCAGGATCTACGAGTGGCTAAAACAAACCGCCGGTCTTAACAACCTTTAGTTTGTCTGGTCTTGTTTCACTGTTCTGCTTCAGATCAAACACTAATCACGTGGGAAGGGGGAAAGGGAAGAAGAAAGTATTACAGAAAGCAAGTATGCCTTTCTCTCCCAAACTTGTCTTACTTTCTGGTAAAATATTCTGGATACAAAGTGTATGGCAATAAAATATTACGGTTTCCTTCTATTGGCCATTATTCTCAGCATGCAACATTAAAGTCTGTTTTCTGCAATAGTAAGTCTTCGAGGGTTTCACCAGTGCAATGTTTTAGCCTGTCATAAGGTCTAAAACAGAGTTCATGGTTTCTCTTTCATTTGGGGATGGGAGGGAAGCTCTGAAAGATTTCAGAAAATAATAATAATAATAATCAAAAAAATAATCAATACGTATCAACTTTGGTAACAGCAACGGTTGGCAAATGCTCCTTCTTTGAATAAAGCTGCCAATATAGCCAAGAGCTTACGGGTCAATTTCCACAGAGAGTTACCTTCCCAGACTGAAAAATTAATGATTAAAAACATTCCTTGTTCCTGCCCCATGGCCGCACTCCTTGTTTTCCTGCGGTGACGGGCAGAGGTAAGCTGCCCCTTTTATGTGTGTGTTGAGAGCACAAAGAAGGAGAGGGTGATGTCACTGCAAACCTACTCCCCCCAGCCTGGCTGCTAGTAGAACAAACAAACAAACCAACAAAGAAACAAAAAGCAACAACAACTACTATGCTAAATCCTCCGGGGGAGGGGGGAGAAAAAACTCATGATTTGATTGATAGTGCTTCAGGCTGTGGAGAAGTCACCCACATGTAAGTACCACACTGGATCCTGGCCTGGATCCAGAAATTTGAAGCGCTACAATTACATATGGTGGCATGTGTCAGGCCATCTCACTGCACCTAACAGTTGTCTCCAGCTTCATTTCAAGCTAATTAGCTGCAGAAGTCACTTGAGGAAATTCTCCCCTTCATGGGGATTTCACATAAAGGGCTCTAAAAAACATCATCACTTACTAGAGAAGTGACGGACTGGGAAAGACTAGAAAATTCTGTACTAAACTGAGATGACCAACATTCAGCAAAAATCAGTCGGCACTATCAAGTACTAACAGGACAGAATAAAAATTAAAAAAAAAAAAAGAAAAAGAAAAAAAAAATCGATAAATTAGCTCTGGCCCATGACAAAGCACATGGGTTTAACTTGATATGCCATTAATATGAAAAGAATTTGACAGTTTACATAAGGGATGTGACCTAGTGCCAACAACCTCTGGCTTCTACATTTTCCAGATGGCAAGAGATTAGGCTAAAGTCTTTATTCGCGTAAGAAGATTTTTTTCCTCCATGGAAAAATTATAAAGGACAATTCTGTTCCAAACTTCAAGTCTCCTTCACAAATGTCTACTCAATTCCAGGCCTTAACTAATGTCTATTAAAAGAAGTCTTTAGGCCTGAAGCTGTGCAGAAGAATAAAAAAAGAATAAAGAAAAGAAAGACTAAGGCAAACCTAAGGTTCATGCTTGCCTTTAAAAGATATATTGACAAAAGCAGTGGGGGAGAGTTTGGACTATCATTAACTTAAAGGAAAAGGTTGGCAAGTTTCAATTGTGGATGTGAACGCCTGCTTGAGTTTGATCTTGATGGACTTCAGACAGGGAAAAAGTTAAGCCTACTTACATATTAAAAAATGCAGTTATGTTAAATTCAGTATGTATCATTTTTCTCACTTTGATTTATACCCATCATTGACAAAGACTTTGAAGGACATTCCTGTTTAATATGGTAAAGAGCCACAGCACAGGGCACTGTCTCAGCTCTGCAAATGTTAATATGAAAAATCATCCCTTGACAAAGCATGACACTATTTCCCATTAATCCCTGAAATACAGAAAAGAGAGAAACTGGAGTCTTTCATTGCTTCTCATCCAGGGGAAGACATGGATGATTAATCAAAGTGGACCATAAGGTGAAAATACAGTGTGAAATGTAACTCTTGCAGACATAAATTCATAATCAATTTATCAGATTAAACATTAAAAAAAATATCAAAACATATTCTTCAGTGCTCAAGGTATCAAAAAAGTAATCTGTGAGAATTGTTCACTTCTCCCTCCAACCATTACAAAGTATCACCTCATTTCTTGCTTTACTGGCATCACCATAGTAACCTTTCCCCTGCAAGAAATATTCCCCAGGGGCCACCACCCCCTCCAGCACATGCATTCAACACCTCATATGCTGTGCCATATAAATTAACTCGTCTCTGAAGACTCACAGTAAACTCAAGCGTTCAATGCACACCGGACATCAACCATTAAAGGATCATCTCCAACCGTAAGCTTAACAAGTGCTCTCTACACAGGACAGATTTCAAAGCGATCAGCATTTTTGCTAGGTGTAAGATGTGGAGAAACACAGCAACTATTACCATGGCACTGTTTCCTTAACTAACAAACCCCTGCCTCTGGTAAGTCATTTTACACATGATCATCTTTCATCCTCTAACATATAAACTGGTAAAGATAAATCTATAGTACTTTCTACTTTACAACTGTGTTGCTCAGACTCACATGCTAGAACAGTCCTGCAACCCTACAATGTTAGAATGTTATTGAAGCAAACAGTGCCAGGTTTTCCTTGACTGTCCAAAAAGGAGAAAAAAACAACACCTGGATTATACACCAAGTGATGATTTTATAAATTTCCCTTTGGAAGGAGTAAAATCTACAGTTTTGTTTGAAAAATAATTTGGAGAACGGTCAAATACTAGAATTAGTAGTAGGGCTCAGGGATGTAAAAATATTTGCCATAAAATGGCAATGAAAAGCAATTAGGGAAGCAATTCAGCTTCAGCTAAAACCATGAAGTTTCTGATATTTCTCAAACTCTGCAAGAGGATTTGATTTGTTTAATGAATAAGGAATATTTAGAAGAAGGTTAATTTGGTACAGTAGAGGGTGGAAGAAAGCCATACAGATCTAACTCCTTTTAATGTTTAACTTACTTATGCCAGCAGCTTCTTTTTCTGCTTTCAACAACATTTCATCTGCCCAGTATTTCTGAATGCCCTTTGAAAAGACAGATGTCTTCAGATCCCTTGTGAAGACTCGGCTCCATCTCTGTTTAAGTGTGCTTTAAGCTCTTCCCTTTTTCCTTCTCATATATCCCTCAGTTTCTATACATCCAGTTTCATTTTCTCTTTAGTTATGTTGTACTGCATTTCTACTCTGTTCTTTAATTCTTAATTTTTATTTCATGCCTTCCAGACATACTCAGCAGAGAATTGCAAAAACAGAAGCAAAGGAGTCTAAATTTACTCCATGTCTGTGAGGAATTTTATAGGGAGAAAAGATCTGGTATTTGACCACTACTGAGGGAGCACTAGCTTCTACAGATGCCCTGGATACATTTTGTCTTCCAGTTCCAAAAAAACAATCTATTTTAGGATTAAATTAGAAGGTTCTTTCTTGACACAGAGATACAGATTATGTTTGTAAAAAAAAAACCCTAAACAAACCCCTGAAGTTTTACAAAAAACTATGCTAGTATAGTACAGTCTAACAAAAGAACCCTGGTAAGTCACTATATCCAATTAATTAATACATACTTTGATACAAGATTCAATTATGATTTCTATGCAATCTAGACAGCAGTGTACACATCCTCAATAATGACTAAATAAAAATAAACATATTTACAGTAGCAAATCTTGATTTTTCTTTGCTAGTTTGTAGTGCTCCTTTTAAAAGAAGCAGCTTTACACGTATCTAAAACAAGTTTCTGATGGTTTTTGGACAGAGGAAGCTGAGGGCAAAGCAGGGAGGAGGCATCATTAAAGCCCTGGTAATAGACTGTAATAGGGATTTGATTAAATATATCCCTGTAATCTAGCATCCAGTGGCTGGATAGCTGCGCATCGTGCATTGCAGATGTACAATTCTAGTCCCTTAATCAAAATGAAATTGAACAGATTCAAGAGCAACAGAAATTAAAGTGCATTTGGACACTGTTCGTGGTTTGCCTGCTTCCTCTCTGTGCCAGTAGAAGACATTTTCCCCAGATGGTACGCTAAATTGTGTTCACAGATCAAAAAGACCACAGGCCAATCAAACAGGTTTTCACCTTTCATTGCCAGCACTTCTTTTCAGGTCACAAAACCTAAGCCAAGATCCTCACCTTCAAAGCAGCAAACAGCCTTCTGATTTCTTGTGTCCTTCAGAGTTTATCTGAAGCCATCATTCACATTTGGTTATTGTTTTCTTGAACAAATGAATCACAAATATATGAAGAGTAAGCTCCCCTGGGATTCTGACAAAGGGTTTGTTTCTGTATTTTTATATAGATGCTGCTTATACAGCAGTGTTTTCAGTACAGGGAAAAAGCACACCTGCCTTTGTCTCACGGATGGTGACCCCTATCTATTAAACCCCCAAGAGATAATGTTGACAGAACCAGAGTTGCAATTTGTCTAGTAGCACTTGGAAATTAGAGCAGCTCTTCACAACAGTGGGATGTTTCTACGATGCACCTAACATTCCAGATGGACGGCATCCAAAATCCACTTGTCCAACACAGAACGAGTATCATTACAAAATATAAAGAGAGATCAGCTTGGCCTCTCCCTACTTAGAAGAAATCTGGGCACTGTGTTTTGCCAAGTTTTGGAAAGGCAAAAATGATTTTCTTTTCCATTGCTGATCTCCATAAAAAGCTGCTTTTGTAGAGACTTAAGAAGAGAGATTAGTTGGGTGATCTTTAAATGTAAAATGTGTCCCTCAGTAGCTTCAGCCACCGATCTCACCTCTCCTTTCTGAACAAAGCCACATACCTTGCCAAAAGTTAAACTGTATCATCAATGGAAATCACAGACCTTGTTTACCACCCAAAAGCTGGTACACCAACTTAAGGGCCCCATTTCAAACTTGCATGCTTTTCAATTGGGATTTGTCTGGAGTGGAGGGTGGGGACACCCTCTTCTAACTGCAGATTTTTGGTATGCTTTTGATAAGAAAAGTGTTGCTCTCTTTTGTACATGCAACCACTTTGTTTTTAAAGGAAAAAATAAACTGTGCTACTCCATCCTGCTTGGCAGAAATCTGTGCTAAACATTTTGTAGAACTTTGGTCAGGCAAAAGACAATGCTCAAATTGGGAAGATGCAAGCAAATTGATTTTGCACTAGTAAGCAAAAACCTGTACACACACTGAAGTGAAGTGCTTAGTACGCCAGCTTCACGGCTAATCCGAGGGGAAGCTAAGGTTCTCACTTCAATGGGTGAACTATCTGGCAGAAACTAACAGGCAGCCCTCCTACCTTCAATGATAACCAAAGCAAAATGTTTTGTTCAAGGTCAGCTCATTTTCAGGCTTTCTCTATGCTCAAATGGCTCAGCTGCTCCCATGCATATCTTTGAAAGATCCCTGCAGTGAGCTGCAAAAGTCCTTCAAATCCTCACCAGACTAAAACTGGAAACTCAGGATGAGGGGAAATTGAAAAGGAGCAACAGCAAGCCCCAGGAGGCTACTGGATCACCAGCTGCACTCCACCTATCTGTTTTAAAAGATGTAGTTTGTGATCTCTGACATGGTATATAAGACTGTATTAAGCTGTAATTCTGTTGCTGCTTTGTTCAGTAATTTTATACCATAGTTACTTTCACTCTTCCCTGCTTATAGCAACTGTAACTTGTGAGGAAGAGAATGCCTCATCAATTAAACGACACGGAATAGTCAATCTCGAAGTCTCTCAGTAAATATTTTGTGAGTTTCAAGTATATCACCGACTATATGGCACATAAAAACTGATCTTACGTGCTCTGGACAAGGCATTGAACAATACCTCAGCCTTGTCATAAAGACAACATATTAGTCAGCTACGTTCTTGAAGCTGGAAGAAAGCATATTTAGCCACACAGACATCCACGCAACAGCTCCTGACAACCACACAGCAGCCAGAACACTGCTTGCTACTGAAGGTCCATGGTTTTAGAAATAAAAAATTACTCACACAAACACCTTTCAAGTGTATTCATCTCTGGGTCACCTTTGTACTGAAGTTCCATTTCCTGGCCATTTTAATGTCAGCATTATATTCATTAAAATAACATATTAAATATTTAACATTTTTGTACTACTTTTTCTCTGCTTTTTGAATGGTGTCAAGATGTTTAGTTTCAGAAATGTTACTGCCATGAAGATATCAGAATATGTCTACTAATTGGCTTTGGGATGAAGGTATTTTCAAATAATGTAGCATTTTTCCCACGATCAAAATACACTTTGGTAAGGTGAACAATTCATATCCCCACTCCACAGGAAAATGACATGTGAAATAATTTAAAGAATACTGCATAGACACATAGGAACACTAGTCAAGTTTTTCATAAGAGCCCAGCAGTTTCTCCTTCTGTTTTTTAACTCCTTAAAACCTATGGGCAACAAAAAGAAGGGTTTTGTGCAATTTTAGGTCATCAGAATTTAGGTCATACATCGTAGGAGTAGTTCCACACAAAGAAAAACCCAGCATCTGTTCAAAATCAGAAGTTAAAGTGCTTCCACATCTCATTCTTAAACAATACTTTAACTGAATCTCCATTTCAAGTTATTGTTTTTTGTTTGTTTTTGTTTTGTATTTGCAGTATTTTTACAAACTTTCTTAGAAGCCTTCAATATTGTTACTACCAGAATCAAAGATCTAATTCTGTGCAAGACAGAGCCAATACTGCTGCTCTTATTATCCAAACTAATCTGTGCACAATCAAAGTAAAAAAAAAATTCAGAAAGAATGGATTCTCTGTGAAAGCATTGACAGCGTTTCTTCCATAGTTACAAACAGATGCTTAATGACTGCTTCCTTGCAAGTTTATAAAACTTACAAAGCAATTGCAGTAATGCCAGGTGCATAAGTACAGACCAAAATTAGCAACAGAAGAAAGCAAACTGCTGTTACCAATTTTGCCTAACACTAAAATAGCTAGAACAGAGGCTAACTAGGCTCCTCTGCGCTCCTTTCAGAGACCTCAGAGATATCAGGCAACTTGAAAATAACTCTTCCAGCACAATGTTTTCCTACCTTTACCAACAGTCATGCTCAAGACCTAAATTAGACAGCTTGCTCCCCAGCTCAGTTCAAAAAGACTGTTTACCACTGAACTGGAAATTTTATTGCTTATGGTGCATGCACTCGATTCTAAAATGACAACAAGCTTAATTGCTTGAGAGATTCTGCTCTGAAAAAAAATTTTCTGTAAAATCACTGCTTCTTTGCTTCCATATTATAACAGAGAATTACTTAATCGCCACAGTTTGCTGTATTAAAGAAGTATGAGACATAAAGCAAGACAAACATCATAAACAGCCATATAGTAATTTTAAACAACAGACAGGGAGAATTTCGGCTTTTTGGAAAAACGGCTTAAATAAGTTCTAGTCAGGATTCCTTTTACAGTTTCAGAGAAGGAGTCCCCATGTTGTATCTACCCCACCATAACAAAGTAGTTGGATACTTCCTGAGATGCAGGGTAATTATTTCATTTTTTATACACCCCTAAAATACTTTGGTGGAGGAAAGGAGGTACAGAAAAGAGTTTATCAGGCTCTTTTCACAGCTTTTCATTATTTGGGTAAACATATCACATCTTTAGAAAACAAAATGGAAACAACAGCTGAACCACAACTTTTCAGCTTGCCAAAATCTACAGTGTGTGACAGAAGATTAAAATAAAATAGAGTTAGTAAAGCTGCAAGCTTATCCAAAATATTACAGCAGAAATGCCTCATTTCTTGGTTTGCATCCATTTTTCTAGGAGGAGAAAAAAAAAAAGAAACCTTTTGGGATTATTTACATTTGCAAAGAGGGGCAAAATGAAAGCCGAGGGGACTGAAAGCAACTGTTAAAAAGAATTTATCTTTCATAGAAATCGCTGAAGATTGAAATATGTGGAAGGCTGTTGGCTGAACCTGCTTAGAAAACATTGCCAATCAACATGCGGCTCCTTAGCAAAAAGCAGCCTTCTTCCAGAAATGTTTCATCCCAAGAGAAAGTCCCTTCACAGTACAGCCTTGGAGAAACTATGTACTAACGATCAGTAGGAAATGGAATCTGGAAACACACCACTTTGGATAGGAAGAATGACATTACCCAGGTAATAAATCAACATAAGATACAACTTAATATTAAACACATTTATGCTATCCTAAATTACGTAGTCTAGGAGCAAGCCGATCCAGTAATATATTTTATGCTTTTCAGTGAGCTGCTGCAAGCTGGGACAACCACATCATTACTGCCAAACTCCTACAGAAAGCTTTGTCTCTTGCTAATCTTTTGTTCCTCAAGGCAAAACCCCAGCTATCACTCCCAATATGGAAATCACAATGAAATTTCTGTGGGGTTCTTTTTCTTCATTTCAGATGTGCAAACCCTCAGCTTTTATAGCTTCATTCTCAGATAATTTTAGCAGGCCATTTAAAAAAATTCAAATCTCAGAGAAGTGCTAAGAATGAGTAAGCTCTTTGTAAACCCATTAAATAAGATTTCCAAATTAAATTGCTCTTTTTACTGTTTTCATGGATAAAGATAATTTGGAGGAGGAAAATATTCAGACACGCTATATACTTGACAGAATAAAAACGCCCTGTTAAAACAGCACTGCACATGAAACCTGCAGCAGAAACCCATGTAACCATGTCCTGGACTATCATCATAGAGGTGTAAAGGGGAAGACAACAGTTAGTGATGACATGAGCTCCAGGCTGCTCAGCCAGGTTCTCAAAGGTAAATCTGCAATGCATACAAGTTTTTATACTACACACCACTGCAAGTTGAGCTGCAGCTCCTGGGACCTCTCCCAAGAGCCAAAAGGGTGCACCCTCTGCCTAAACGCAGCATTCCCAGTGAAAGGTTATTTACAGGATAGACTTCTAAGAAAAAAGGTCTCTGCAGGTGCCTAGATAACCCAGGCTTAAAGACTCTGTCAATACAGCTGGTACAAATCTCTCAAAATATGTTACCCCATAAGGCCTTTTTTCTTTAAAATATTTCTTCCTCAGCCTGGACACCAACATGCTTAAAATGAGAAACCCAGGTTGGTCAAAAACAGGACAGCAAACAGAGGCAGCATCCGGGAGGAGCTGCAGGGACAGAAACCTGTTGCTTCGGACCTGCAGCCTTGCAGATCGGGATGGGAGAACAGCCAGTGCTAGGCTCTGCTTGACTGCGCAGGAGGCCAGCTCTCCATTCAGTTTTTTGTCCTGTTGTGTTGCCCTATCCTTAGCGCACAAAAGGCTCGTGAGACAGGACAAGAAGATTTTGGAGCTGGGGGGACCGAGGAAGGGAAACAATCCCATGCAGATTTTTCTTTTCTCACAAGTGATGCTCAAGCTCTCCCCATATTCATACTTTCCTTATCCTGTTTTCACTGTGCTGACACTAATCCGCCTTGAAATTGGCTGATTCTGCCCAAGCCATGTTTACACGGAAGCAAGTTTCATCTGGTTGTCCTCATTCAGAGACCAGTTTCTGCTCTTGTGGCAGAAGAGATTATTAAAAACCATATATTACAAGCACATGCTTTAAAGTGACTTAACTTGTAAAGATAACTGTATTATATCAGCCTTCCACTCCCTAGGTCACAGAAAGAGAGAGGTAGCAGTAAAAATCTCAAATGGAAATTGCTTCCTAAATATATTATCCTCCATAACAGCCATTTAGCAAGTGCAAGTACCCACAAGACAAAGGAAAAAGATACAAAGTACATGTGACAGGGTAGAGTAGGGAGTAGTACAGAGGATTCATTTGCATTATCACACTGAACATTAACCACAAGAAGGAAAAAACCAAATGCTCCCTGTTTTGCACAAACATCAATTACGTCTAGTAATTTCACTGATGGCTCTTGTGGAGCAGGTGCTTTGCCTCCATGGCAAAGCACAAATGCATACACCATTCTGGCACAGGCAGCATTTCATTGACTGGCTCTGCATCCGAATTCGCCTTTGTTTGGAGGAGAGGGGGAAAATCTTTTATTTTCTCCTTATGATCAGCAATGTATATAGTCTCACATGAGGCCTTAAGCTATATGCAGTACCTAAATCTGCTAGCATATTTATGGCAGAGAACACATAAGAATTTTATATAAGGACATTTTAGTGCAACACAAACATACTTTTCCACCTAGATTTTGGGTAACACTTTCCCACTTTCTAAGAACTCCAGCAAAAGGAAGGAGGGGCACTTCTTCCATTTGGTGGGCAAGGAGGTAAGTCCTTTGCTGCTGTTTCCTCATTATTGCTCCAAAACATTCAAAAATGACCAGCCTTTAACTTCTGGTTTACTCATGGCTTCAGCAACTGCTACTAATCCCAAGAGAGCTGGATTTCATTCCAAATGCTACCAGTCACCTTTGTTGGGGGCCATCCCCGTCACAACTACTCCAGTATGTAAGCCAAAAATTATGTTAGTCTTTCCCAGTTGTTAATTATTAATTTTCTAGACATATGAGCCAAACCAGAAAAAAGAAGTGTTATTGGTTTGCTCTTCATTCATTCATTTTACACAAAAAAGGAAAGACAGCAGCCACACAAGACCACACCTTCTTGTATGTTACATTTCAAGTAAGATCTAAATTGTTTTGATTTTCAACTCAAAATAGAAAGCATCCAGATTAAATACATTCCTTTATGAGTTCAACCACTTTTCAGCCTCCTAAACTATGGAGCTGATAATTCTATGCAAAAATCCCACCAGTGGTTGCTACAGCAGCATCTTGAATTCAGAAAGAAACACAAAGTCATCAGCTGCCTACACAAACATGCACTGAACTCCTGCCCAGGCAGACTTGCTCAGTTCAGTAAAATGGGCAATGCTAAATCAGCTCCTCACCAAATTCTGGAGTAAGAACCACAACCTAGAGATGGAAGACACGCAGCAAAATTGAAATCATGAGAATAACTGCAATTAAGGTGATGTAGAGAGGCTGAGGTACTTCCTATTTATTCTCTGCCTCCCAAGAGATAATTCCTAAAATTATTGCAATTCCAAGAGGTCCTTAAAGACAGAAGAGACAATGGAGACAGGGATGAATGTAGCAACTTGCCAAGAGGTCAGCAAGTCACTCTTGACTAATCTGTAAATGGGATCCAACTACACTCTGTCCCCTGAGGACAGAGGAGGCAGATATTACCCACCCACAAAAGGCCCTAGGGAAAACATATATTTGGCAATAACCACACATTTCATCAAGCTTAAAAAAACAGCCAGACACAAACTGCAGAGTGTTACCAATCCCATAATATATATCTGAGCTTCACAAATCCAAACAGAATTTGACCCTTCTTCTGGGACGCATTTCTTCTGTGAAATCTTAAACTCTAAGGGCAACACTGAGAAGGATGGGATTCTTGAAGTGCTTGAAGAAATACATTCAAATGCCTGTTAGATAAAGGAAATTTATAGCTCAGTGTCAAATATCCATGTCCCAGGGCTCTCTTTGCAAGTGTGAGTACAATTTATGCTACACAAACAAATCTACAGAGGAGATGCCCAAAGCTCTTTTACCATTAGCAACAGACTCAGAAAAAAACCCTATCACCAAAAGCTGAAATTAAATGTGGTCTCATTTTTAGCTCCCATAATATATTGCTACTTTCTGAAATAGATGTCAGTATGTAAATTACACTTGTGCATGCTTTCCCAGCTGCATCAAGAGTTAATTAAATGGCAACACAGCTAAGATTATTTCTCCAGTACCTCAATACTTGAATGAACTGTCACTCAGAGTATACAAACTGACTCAGTCTGCACACCACGTGCACGCAGTTCATACTGGTTTTCAGTCCACAGACAACAATGATGAGTATATATTGCTGCCTCTCTCCATCAAGAACATAGGCAGCATGGTAGGGAACCAACTGAGATGTAAGGTAGAGAGGAATCAAGTGTGCGTAATTGTCAACTGCAGAAAGAGTATTAACAGTGATTAACAAACATTTAACCCACTTTGCTCCAGAGCTCCCTGGACATTCTCAAATAACACGAAGACAAAACCTCTGAAATAGATCCAAACAAGAACACAGGCAGGGGTTGAGTACTGTAATTCACCACCGCAGGCAGGCAAAAAATTACCACCTTTATAACAAAGGACTGAGGGCACTGACAGATGTCTCTGGCAAACCATGCTGGGATGGCTGAATACCAGCTGCCTGCCTGCCCCTCCATCACTGAGCAACCCCTCAGCCATCTTCACCCAGAGTCTTCAGTGCACTCGCTCTCCTCAGCAGCTCAAACTAACGCAGTGACCTGTGAAGGGAGAAGTGGCACATGTTCCCTTTCAGCACTTAGGTACAAAGCTGGTAACCTCTGGCAGAGGGTTAAGTGAATACATCACACTGAACAGCCAGTAATTTTGAATGAAGGGGTAAAGCAGGTTGCCAGGGGAAATAAGCTATTAAAATTGACTAGAGAAGAATTGCTAGATCTCAACTCTCAGACCTCCAAATCTCTGATTCGTAGGAACTACCTGATATTGATGCCAAAGATCATCTGTCCTGTTGCGTGTTCCATGCAGATTCACCTAGGAACACGGCATATTGCACAGGACTGTAAACTGCAAGGGAAAAGAGGATATGGGACAGAAACAAAGGCAACCGCCCACAGGATGAGGTGAGGAATCACCCACAAGGCAAAATGAGGAATCGATTTCTAAAAGCTGATTTCAGACAGTGTCCATACTATTTAGCTATCAGTGGAACAACCAGGTATTCCTTAAAGAAAGGGATTATATCAGACAAGCATTCCAGAGACGTCTTTATTTTCTTTCTTCTTGTAAACATACTATAATTTAAAAGATAACCAGTGTAAGCCTAGATCAAAAGGAATGGATGGCTGGGAAGCAGATGAAAGTAAGTTTTACCTTCAGGTACTTGCTGTGGACTAAGTGAGAGCACAGGGGAGAAAAGCAGAGAAAAGTAAGAAAAGTTGTATACATGTAGGGTATGAGAGAAGAAAAATTTAACCTTGTGCCAAACACTGCAATGTGATTATTTTGTAGCTGCAGGTCTTGTGCCTGAAGTGACACACACATTAAGATCACATCCCTAGTGCCCTTCACCCCTTACGGAAAAATAAATCATCACTCGATCCTCACATAGTGTTCATCTTGGTCCACCAGGCTTTCTTTTCAGATTCGTTGAGACAGAAAGACAAGGCTGCGTGTTCATGCCAAATCTGCTCCCAACTAAAAGCCAGTATATATTCTTAGGCATTCAATTTATAATAGTGAGAAACAAGATACTGAGTGCTACAGATTTGTAGGAAGCCAGAATATTAAAAAGATTTTCATCCAAGAGCTATGGCTATTTGGGCATTTTGTGTTTGTAAGCTCTAGTTTATATGAGTTTTATTGAAATACAGACACATTTTTCTTGGCACAGCAGCATGTTTCTGCTATAAGACAAGAGAAAAGCATTTGCAGGACTTGCCCCACACAATCATCTCCACTGTCACTGGCAGCAAAACGTACACTGAATAAGGCATAATAAAGGAACTTCGCTTTAAAATTGTTGTTAAAGTTCTCTTACACAGTTGGGTGATTTTATGAATATGGTAATAACTATAACCTTTAGAATTCAAGACAGGAACAGCAGATGGAACCTAATTAAGAAAGAAAAATTATTAATTCATCTTCATAAGTAGTGGGAAAGGCAACAACTCTTTGCAAAGGGAGGCCCTCTGTGTCGTTTAATAAATGCAGAAACAACTAACCAGACCAGGGACTCACTGAGAAACAGAAACACCTCACACAAGAGGCCAATATCTATTACTTTTAGCTTAAGACACTGAATAGAGAAGAAACAAGAACAACAGTGAACAGTGGCAGTTTCTTTCACTGTACATGACTGCTGTGGTCTGACTGCGTCCTCAGCTTTAGCATACACAAAAAGACCACGCAGAAAATTACAATTCTTCCAAGCTGTTTCAGTTACCTTCACATCAGCTTCATGAAAATCTCTAACGAACTTGCATTACTCTGTCCTTCTAACAAATACTGCAAGGCAGTAGACATGTCTTCATCGTTGGACTGACTTCCTCTCACACAGCTCAGGGTACAAGACAGAGTAGGAGGCAGGAGAAGGCTTTCTAAGAACTTGGGAAGGAGGGTCATTTTTGTTCTTTTTGCTGGAGGGAAAGATAGGTGATGGGGAAAGTAGACAGAGAGGGTCATAAATACCATCTTAGAAGAATCTAAAGAACAAATCCAAAGCAAAGATCTTAGCAAATATGCCTTTTTCTTTCTAAGCTTCTGCCATGCCAAGAATGGGACCCAGACTATGTTTTACTTGTAAAAACGTTAAGATGGTTTAAGGGTGGTGGTGGTGGTGATAACAGAGCAAAAGATCTCATTCCAAACCAGGTGCCTCACATTCATCTTCTCAAAAATCAGCTGGCAGTATCTGTACCTGATCCTCTTCTCTCTTCCCACACTTCAGCATAAAAATCAGCAAATACGTAGAGATACAGCTGATTTATTCCAGCAGTGCTGGGTATACTTCTAAGGCAACTCAAGTGAAGGTAATGATGCAGCTGAAGTAAGAGCATGTAAAAACAGGTGAGAGATGACAGCCTCACACAAGGCCCTTCCTCCATTCCAGGCGATGTTTTTCTAATTGCTGTTTCACAGAGAGAAAAAGAGAGAGTGAGTAAAAACAGTGAAGCTAAATACACACACATACACACACACAAACCACGCAGCTTCTGCCTCTGTTTATGCAGTCCTTATCCAGGCCCATTAAACAGCATTAGCTGGAGATGAAAGGAGTATTTTGCAGTAGACAAGCATGTGTTACTATATCCAGTTAGGCAAATAGTGGTGCCAGCGATAAAAATCCCATAAAATGTGCATTGTTGATACTTATTTCAACACCTACCACTGTCATAGCAGCATAAATATACACCACCCCTTAAGAGTCGCATAAACATGCACATTTGCGTACATTTTGTGCGCATGTGGTGCATGCATTGCTTTCTCTCTGGCACAAAGTACTCATTCACATCTGCCTCCACATTTCTACTCCAAGTCCCAACTCCTGCAGAGGACACCTCTCCTCCTTCCCAGCGCCCTCACCAGCTCTGCCCTGCTCCCTCTCAATCACATTTCTTTTAGCTCTTTAGCAAAAGATATAACTAGGGAAATTAACATATAGTTCACAACATAACTTGTTCACTTAGACATAAACCTCCAACAGAAGTATGTCTTCAACTTAGCCATCTCATTACTGGAAGTTTTTTCTAACTCCTGTTTTCTGGGTGGGGTTCCCCACCCACCCCACCCCCTCC
Source organism: Falco naumanni (assembly GCF_017639655.2). NCBI lineage: Eukaryota > Metazoa > Chordata > Aves > Falconiformes > Falconidae > Falco > Falco naumanni. The sequence goes on along the minus strand of NC_054080.1, from coordinate 26,483,963 downwards.
CCCCCCCCCCCCCCCGGAACTGAGCTTTTCTTGGTGTATATGATGATAGGCTCACTGAAACAGTATGCCATATCCTCTCTCCAAAGCACACAACCAAACCAGAGCATACACAGACACTCAATTTTGACAATAAAATGGCAGAAATGAAAAACAGTCCAGCACTTAGGTTAAGTAAAAGTGATAAAACCAAAACCTCAGGGAAAGCAACTCTGCCCTAAAGCTTCCTTGTTGCTTGTCCACAAGACACACATCAGGCATAATAAGATCCATTTCAATAAATGTTAAACAAGAAATTTTCCATGGGATAAGGAAACACACATATTCTATTTTTAGAACTGCTAAAGCAGCAGAAAACTGGAGATTCCTGTGTTTCTGTCCTCGTTTCAGCCTGAGATAGGGTTAATTTTCTTCTTAGTATCTGGTGCAGTGCTCTGTTTTGTCTCTGATGTGAGAACAGTGTTGACAGCACACGGGTGGGTTTGGCTGTGCCCGGGTGGTGTCTATACTCAGTCAGGGACTTCTCAGGGTCTCAGGCCCGGCCAGCCAGAGGGCTGGGGGGGCACGGGGAGCTGGGAGGGGACACAGCCGGGACAGCTGGCCTGGGCTGCCCAAAGGGATATTCCACACCATGGGGCGTCACGGTGAGTATATAAACTGGGGGAAGAAGGAGGAAGGGGGGGGGACATGTGGCATTATGGCGTTTGTCTTTCCGAGTAACGGTTACACGTGATGGAGCCCGGCTGTCCTGGGGATGGCTGAGCACCTGCCTGCCCATGGGAAGCGGTGAATTAATCCCTTGTTTTGCTGTGCTCGCATGCCCGGCTTTTGCTTTACCTATTAAACTGTTCTTATCTCAACTCATGACTTTTACATTCCTTTCCGATTCTCCACCCCATCCCTCTGGGTGAGGGGGAGTGAGTGAGCGTCTGTGTGGGGCTTAAATTACCAGCTGGGGTTAAACCACGACCGTTTCTGATAAGGTGTGGACTGAGTTCATGGCTCAACAGAAGTTTAGAAATAAGAATAATCAGAATGCTTATATATCCACAACGTTTTAGTATGAAACCGCTGAGGAACCGCTTTGTCAGTTACATAACTTCAGGAAGAGGAGAAAAAGTAACCCTGCTGCTGTACTTCAACTAAGCCCCACTGCTGCGCTTCACCAAAATAAACACTAAGACAGCTGAAAAATACTGGGAGTGCAGGCAGGAATTTGGGGTATTTTAACTTAAGATTAAAAGTTACATAGATAGATGTCATGACAACACGTTGACAGAAATACTCACCGTGAATGCCATGCAAGCTTTACCAGTCATTCCAAATAGAAAAAGCACCAATTCCTTCTTTATAAGAGTAAATCACAAAATTGGTAGTAAACAGTGAGCAGCATACACATTGCACACCTACTGTCCATACTGAACTGTAGTTCAATACTTCAACTGCCCCCACCCCAGAAGACACCTGTACTTGCCCCTAAGCTCAGCCTCCCACAAGCACCCCAGCAGCATTCACCACACACACAGACCTCTATGTTTCTCTGACATTTCAGTAGGCAGCCCTGCAGTTTCATGAAAAAACACAGATGAGACACCTTATGCCACCTACAGGCTCGATTGCTTTCTTTCCCTGAAATTCACTGTTTGCTTAAGCCTGCCTCCATCTATCTGTTCACAACCTCGGCTGCGGCCAAGCACCAACCCTCCAAAAATCTTCCCAGAGGTGCCCTGACCACAAGCTCCCTCTAACCTGCCTGCTCTCAAAAGGCCCAATTGACCTCAGGGTCCACTTCTGCCATACATTTCTCTCTTCATTTTCAGCAGATCAAACTTTTCCTGGCAAACATATCCAAGCCCCAGCCAGCCCTCACTATGTTGCTCTCCTACAGGACTACTGCAAGGACTTGAGCTTATTTTACCCTTCAGGAGCCTGTGTCCCCCTTGAATCCCTTCTCTCCCTGAAGTTCAAATGAAGCCAACAGGGCTATTTGCCTGAGAAAGAATTAGGCGTTCAAAGCCAATTGCATTATTCTTTATCATTAGAGAATGGCTTCTGCATTACCTATTACCTACTTTAATATAATGGAAAATGATGAAAGCAAAATTAAGAAACACAGCTCACTTTCTTCTAATGGATCACTTTTTTTGAGAAATGGGAGAACCTGCACTGTGCCCTGAGAGCTGCACTACACAAATGCACCATGTATCATTATAGCAGGAATCATCTTTCTGAAAATCATTCTCATATAAGCTGTAGACAAGATGGAAAAGAAAAAAACAAGCCACCAAAGCCTGGAAATGACAGCAAGAGAGCCTATGTAGATCTAACTCCAACTTTCAGTGGAAGCAAAGCATCAATAATAGTGATAGTTTTTTGCAAACAGACCTAGAAATCTGGCAAGATAGGGTTTACTCTAATACAGTAAGGCAGAGCCAATAATGACCTTTACACTAGGCAACTAGCTGCAATGCCATTTATTTTGGAGACCTCAATATAAAGTGTATTATTTTGGCATCAATTCTTGTTCTGGGTTGGGTTTTTTTGGAGGAAATGCCACGGGAATCCTTTAGATCCTTCCTAAGCATAGACTAGAGAAGTCTCCCAATGACATGATAAATGACTTTGTTGAGTTTTACAGGCACGATAAGCAATTTGTACTTAGAAGAGATTAACCTAACTGGACCAGCAGGAGAAAGCTGCTCTGACACGCTCTATACATCTCTAAGAGAAAGGTAGGTTACCCCCTCCCCCCCTCCCCCCCCCCCCCCCCCCCCCCGCCCCCCCGACCTAAATGCTCCTTTATGCAAAAGGACAGGCACATTCAGACTCTGTAGGAAACTTCATCTTAAAAATCAGCCAACAAATTCAGCATCACCATATTTGGTAGCTGCAACGTTTGCACACTCCAACAAGTCCCTGTCAAAAGTGTCTTGAGATCTCATGAATTACTGGCAAAGTGTTGCGATTTCCCCCCGAGTCATGCACCCCATGCATTTTTAATCTAAAAGGCTTTTCACATGGAGACATTTGTACACATTCACAAAACAAAATCAGCCGTCCCAAAATTTATCTCCTGGACAAACTGTGGCCACATTGTCTTAAGCAGACTTGACCTGGAAATAGTTTTCTGATCCATGCAGGCATCAGGTTTCAGTCCCATTTTCCCTTCTTACTGTCAAAATAATATGCCCTCTTCTTCCTGTCCGAGATACCTGAAAGTTGATGGTCCATTGACAGCTGCCTGAATTGGTTTATTCTTTGTTAACTGTTTACTTTGGATCAAATGAAAGCAATAAGGAAACGGAAAACAGCCCCACTGGGAGAAGACTCATGTGGGACAAATTAGGAGCCACTGTAAGATTTAAAAGGCTGGGGGAAAAATGGGACTAACTGGAGGCAGCTGTCAGGATGTGGTTTTTCTGTTTATATTCTTCTCTTTCCCTCCCTTAACCCTCTTATGAATATTATGAAAGAAAGTAAGCATGTGTATGCGTATGTGCATAAGCAAAAGCAAGTGAGCAAGCATGCAACACTGACCCCTCTTCTCCATACAGAAGGCATGGGAATATAATGCAGTTTGTATGAGAAAGGCAACCTGGTAACAGAAATAAAAACAACTAGTAGAGCCACTTACTTAAGGGAAAAACTAACGTTTTTCTTATCCAAGCATCGTAACATGCCGTAAAACTGCAATTTTAGAACATCAGTTTTAATTATGAAGTGAGCTGCAATCTGGAACTGGAGACCTAATGCTCCACCTGGGTTTTGTAAGTGGCAGTCCTGTTGCTGGATCAAACTTGTACTCCCTCATCCACCTCCCCCTCTAAATATCAAAACATCAACTGTTAACAAGGCACATCACCATGTACCGAAGTGTTGCTTATTCAGATGGAAAAAAAAAAGAAAGATTCTCAGTAGTTTGAGTCTTAACATACAGTAAGTAATGCATACATGGTACCCAAAATACAAAAGATAAAGAAAATTTCAACCCCTCAAGGAATTCTTCCCTTTCACATCTTCTCATGACTACCTCCCCACCAACTATTATAATACTCCATGTAATGCAATCAAGGGGAACAAGTTCAATAGCTATTGTTAATTAATAGTTAAATCAGTACTCATAGGGATATCAGCCCCCCTGTACCTTACCACAGTCTTTATGTAGTAGCAGCTCAGGTCATTTTAGGGTGGGATGAACACCAAAGTCACAGATAGTAGAAGAGGTGATGGAAGGAATGAATGAATGGGACACAGCACAGGCTACTTGTTCCAAACCACTGAACAGCTGACAATCCCCAGTTCCTCCAAAGATAGTTCTGCCTCTCCCCATTTGTTATTCCCCACCTTTCCTCTGCCTCTTATTTCTCCCTCCATGCTTATTCCACCTATGAAGCCACAAGTGAAATGGCAAATATCTGGATTTCAAACTTCCAGGCAAATCAGAACTGGCATAGAAACCTAACTGCACCAGAGCCAAAGAAGTCCACTTCACTCTCTCTGTTCCTCTTAAGAAGGAATACATTAGAAAAACTGATCTCACTCCATGGGTGAAATTTAGAGGCAAAACAGCATAAAAAGTTTTAAGTGCAATCACAGAAAAACAAAACACAAGTGCCTGACCAAAGCTCACAGATGAATTCAAGAATGATTTTCCTTTAACTTTCAAATTGTTTGACTTTCCCTGCTGGGTGAATGGATCAGAGATAAGCTTAGTAGCACACCCGTGCCTTTCACAGTTCACACCTTCCATGTAATTATGTGCTTTGGTCCTAGTTTGCCAGTGTATCATTGCATTCAGCCCCTCAACAGGTGATGCTAACAAAGACAATACTACAACAATATGACCTTCTGCAGTCTAGCAGTCACCTAAAAGTAGGCTCTGAGTTTGCTGTGAGCATGTCCCAAAGTCATATGAACAAAAAATAAGATGAGGTTTTGTACTTCAGTGACACTGGCAAAATGTTCTAAATCCACAATCCCCAATAGCAAGCTACCTGGGACCCCAGTCAGAGGCTGCTCCTCTGTTACTGTCTGCAATTAAATATATTCTCCTATCTTTTGAAACAAATGATCATGCCTTTCGGTTCAGTCCTAAAACCCAAAAGTTTTAATTAGAAGAAACAGAAGACAAAAAGCAACTAGTTTACGAAGAGTGAAACAGGTTAGGGTTTTTTTGAATGTTTTGCTTTCGTGTTCTTTGCAATAAACAACAGAAAGCATACCCAGAATTAATGATTGCATTCTATTCACCTAGCTTCCAATTTCTTGAGAAAGTTAACTAATTCATGATCCCACCATAACACTGTTAATGACTTTAGGCAGGAAAGGTATTTCTTCTTGCTAAGAACAGACATAACAGAAAACTGTTTTCCACACTAAATTACAGGTTCTTCTTGCAGTAACTACCCTTCCTACTGTTATTTTTATGATGTAGAAGTAATTCTAAAAGATCTAAATGGGTGTTTTGAACTACCACTCTAAGGTGACACCTAATAACCTCTGCAAAAAGGGAGTAACATTTTCTACATACTCATACAGGAAAACACCATGCCCTCTCAGTCTTTTTAGTACATGTATTTATATGAACATAAACATGGGTACAATGCTGAGCGAAGCACTCTGCCACACATTTAATTAAGACTCGATCGACAGAATAAAAAAAAAAAACAGGATGAGAGCTGAGCAACTGAGCTATCCCTATCACTCTGAAGAAGAAAAAACCCCACAAAACAAAACAAAACCCATAAAAACCCTCACACAACAAAACAAAACAACAAAACCCCAATAGTTGTCCCAGCATTGCTATCACATGTATTTATTCTCCCGGATGTTCACAGGCAGCTGAGGCTGTAAAGGCTGAATTCTGAAAAGACCTTGTCTTGTGACAAAGCAAATTTAAATTTTTCTAGACTGCTATGCCTATTTGTTGTTACATTAAAGGCATCAACTATTCCTTGTCTGCCTGAGATTGGTCAAAAACAAATAAATATTAGCTACTGTCTTTGAAAGAATTTGCAAGGGCGTGACAGAAACAAAAAAATTTCATGTGCATATGAATGGCCTTTAAATGGCAGTAACCTAGAGTAGACTTGACTTCCTGAGCATTTCCTGCATTGCTTCCCCTCCTGGAAAGGACCAAAGCAGACTGACTGGGAGGGCTAAGAGTTCCCGCTATCCTTACTCCTGTATTCCTCTGATTCTTTGCCAATCGGAAGGGAAGGAAGAAGTGGAGGAAGGGGAAATAGACAGGAATAAGACAAAACCTACTAAATAGACAGGAATAAGACAAAAACTCCTAAATAAATAAATCCAAAAACGATGCAGGAAGAGCAGCAGAGCAGCCAAAGCAATTAGCAGTACCTTTCTTCACTGAACAAAGTATCCAGTGAATCCACTATGGCTGGCAAACCCTTCTCACTGTCTGACAAGTTACATCTATGGTACAGATGCAGTGAAACAGACTCTTAAAATTAAACAGCTAACACTCAGTTTTTTACTACCTAAGTGTCATTCAGTAAATCAGTCCAGCTGCTCACCAAAAGCTAATCTGGCAAGAGGCAAGGCTGAAGAATGAAAAACAGCTCACTCGACACAGACTGTGTCCAAGCACATTCGCTCCCTCCTGAACAGGCACCCTCACGAGGGAGATTTCCATCCCATGGCTGAGCCATCCCACATGCTGCACAGCACCAGGCTCTCCCTCCCTCAGCATGCACCCCTTGTCACAATGCCTTTCCCTCCCAGGCTCTGAAACACGACTCTTACCCAGACGGATCCCCAAATATGGTGCTGATAGTTCAATTCACATCTACATGACCAATTCGGAAGCACATAACTTTATTTAAAATGTGTTTCTTTCCATACTGATTTTATCAGTCAATACAGTGCCACAGTATGGGAGGAGAGTAGTACATCAATCCTTACCCCAGACAAAAACTGTAAGGATGCATCTACTGGCTGCTTAGTGTGAGTGGGAAGAAAGGGGGGGGGGGAAGGAGAAAAAAAAAGAGAAGGAAAAACACAGAAAAGCCAACCAGGCTTCTGAGTGAAATAAAGCTGCAATGTTTTGCTTTACTGCCATGCTGTGGAAAACACAGTACAGCATCCAAGCTAGGCTTCTTTTTCCACAGCGTGGCAGTAAAGAGAAGCAGCACAACTGTAACACCTTGGGATGCAGAATGGCTGAAGAAGGGCGACAACTGGACCACTTTTACTACTTCTCAAACAACAAAGATACAGTTGAAAAAGGAAACTGATCATGTCACTTACTGGAGACACCAGAAGAGAAGACATGCTAATTAAAGGCAAGGATCCTCATCTTCTTCCAAAGGACGTAGCTCTTCCTCCTTACCATCCATTTGGTTTCTGGCTTTGGATCTGACCAAAACATTCACTTCACTAACAATGTAGACCACAGACCTATGCAAAATAGCATCTGGGAAAATAATTCCAAAGCCAAGTATCTTTGTTTGGTGTTAACCTAAAACAATTATTAAAATGGTTTTGGCTAAAACCTTGCTCCTCCATAGCAGGTCCTTCAAGCACTTGAACCCATATACACTACAGACAGACCTGCCTCTAGTAGTTTCTGCGGACTCGGCCCTGTGACAATTCATGGTATGCAGCATGGCACCTACTAGCTTGAGTCCTCCTGTTCATCCTGGTGGGATGCCAGCAGCCTTGCTTGTATTGTTTTCAGGACTGGGATAGAACTCCAAGTCTGCATGCAAGAAACTATTATTCTTAAACCATCGTGATTTATCATTGAGAATACTTACTTAATCCACACAGTTTCCATTACTAAAGCTCTCCTGTAGACTAAAGAAATAATAATCCTAACAATTAAAATTAATTGCCTTTTGTGCCAACAAGGACTGCCCCACTTCCCTCTTCCTGGGGCTCTGACTCCTTTGATCTGTCCATCTCTGTTACAAACATGAGCTGCAGGAGTGGCAGGTTCAAGTAGGAATGTAGTGAATAATTCCTGAGTGGAATGAAGCTGAAACTGGCAAGGAGCCGAGATGCCAGCCTGAACTGTTCAGAAAAAATAACAGTAAGAACAATTCTTGTAGTCACCACTGCAAATAATCCCAACAAAAAGTATGGCTGGGAAATTCAGCAGCATGTTGATTCACAGGCAAAACAGCTTTCTGTCAGCATACAGTCAACTACAGCTAATCTTGAAGAATCATAAGAAACATCGATATTTTAAAAAGTTTTTATTTATTTGTTTTGCACGTAATTTTCTAGACAACGAAATATTTGCATGTGACACTAACCTGTATTCTGCTTTTTTCTTACTTCCATATTCAACAGTTAATTAAAAAAGGATGACCAAGTTGAACATCTCAGAAGACTACAGTAACAAATCCAATTTATTATTGCCAAATGAAAAAAAAAAGTGAAAAAAATGAGTAAAAGCAAAATAACAAATAAAAAAGAAGGAATGTGACCAGTAAGGACAGTAAGAGTAACGGATAGGTAACACCCAACAGGATGGCAACATAAAAGAAAAAAAAAAGCCCCTCTGTTCAAAACGCATGCTAAAGTTATACTCTCCCTTTTACTTCTAGGTTTAAATAGAGATTGATAAGGGTACAAAATACCACACACCACTGTAATTTTTTAGAGAGAAACAACATACTTAGGCCATTTTTGCTTGAGGAAAAAAATTATAGCACTTTGTGCCAGCTATAAAAACTTTCAGACTTTTTTTGTTTCATTAAAATACTGTTAGTAGTTTCTCCCATTTCTGAGCATTCGAAGACAACACAATATACAAACAATTTCTGCTGAGCACAACAGCTTTAGGAAGTACGACCTATTTTTTTTCTTTTAGGTTCAGAGGTTACAATACCCATTTCAGACAGGCTAGTAAACACTGCATCATTGGAATGTCCATATTTTCCAATAGAAGAGGCTTTGAAAGCCTGAACAGTGTAACAAATGCATGAACCGGCTCACTATTCAAAGACAGTCTTTGTAACAAAGCCATATTAACAAATCTAGGTAGAAAGCAAGACAACCCCTTAAAACTGCAGAGCTGTTACCTTTTATATCTTATCACAAAAAACATAGAGAACCACTCCCATATTGCTTCATGGTGCTTCCTCCCCAGTGCTTCAGGTTTTACTTTGCCGAGACTTGGACAAAGGATAAAATACACGCATGACTGTTGGGGAGCTATGCTGTTAGTCAGACTTCCACAAAACAGGCTAGCTGCCATTTTCAATGCAGCACACAGGTTTCAGGCATCAAATCTAACTAAATAAGACTATTAAAACCCAACCACAACAAAACAAAATTATGTGACTGACCGCTGCCGTCACCCACATTTTATCACTTGTGTTGGGTGGCCCTTTTACCATGACCCTAACACTGTCATATGGGGGTGTTCCTCTCCCTGGGAGGGAGGAGGGCTTGGCTTCAGAGAGGAATTTCTGGAAGGGTGGATCTGGGCCAGCACTACCTCTGCCACTCTCCCTGGAGCATTGCGTGCCACAAACTGCAGAGAAGCATGAGGGAGGTGCTGGCAGTGGGTGATGCACCGGGCAGTCGGAGCGAGCCCTGCGCCTGCTCCCCACTCTGTCTCCAAACATTTCCATACCCACAGAAGCATGAAAGAGGGGCAGTGACAGACATGAAACCTTGCGTGAAACACCTGGGAGGAGCTCCAGTCTAGTATTCATTGGAAATTAACTCCTTACTGACTAATGTGACATTCAAACAAAGCAAAAAAAAAAAAAAAAGGGGGGGGGGGGGGGGGCGGGGGGAAGGAGGGGCACTGACAATGGGGCATGAGCTGTAAATCAGACTTGCAACCCAGCCTGGGATGAAACAGCAAACACTGGAATTGACCTGAACCAAAAAAAGTGGGTTAGGGGAAACCTCATCTTCAGTTGTACACTGAAAAGAAATTACCTTCATTCGATGGCTCACTCATCCCAAGCCAAGCCTTTGTTCAGGATACCACCTCGCTACCCGCAAGACAAAGTGGAAACCCCCAAAACATCTGCTTATTCAAGAAGTGCCATCCTCCCTCTTCTGCACAAAATGTTCTCTCTGGATTTCGACTACAATAAAAAGTGGAGGAAAATCAAAATAAGGAGCATTAAACAGAGTGCAATTTCAGCTCTTCCACTTCCTCCCTCTGAAATACTGCTGTATAAGCAGTGAAAATTAATTATCATATTTTACAAATAATTGTTATATTTATCTACAAAGTACATTTATTTAAATCTAATGCCATTGCCATGCTAAAAAAGAAAGTTTTGATTTGGTTTGTTTCGAAAGAATATATACATATACACACAGATCAGAAGAGATGCACACACACACACCCTCGGATAGACATACATATGCACAGAGTTATTTATGGGTACAATGTACAGATCATAAAACTGTGTTATTAACCATAAAGTCAGGAAAGTAAATAAATTAAATGCGCACTTATTTTAAAAACTAAAAGCAAATCCATGACCTAATTAAAATAACACTCCAGTATTTTGTTGTGTATTCATATTTTTAGATTATTCAAACTTTGCTAGGCTATTTTGTATGAATTTCTGCTCTGCTCACATTCACATTATCCTCTCATTTGATATTTACTGAGATTTAAGTGTCAGGTATTTAATAATGGTGTCAGATAATGAATGCAAATTACAATACAACTCAAAAAAAATGGGGAATAAAAGCCACCCAGCATAATGCAAAAAATATCCTCTCCTAAAATAAGATGATTATGTATCTTCAGTATCACACCTTACTGAACAATCCCGAGGTCACCTTTCAAAATTATCTGGTCTATTCCCAGACTGTTTGTTGAGATTAAGGGAAGGTTTCCTGTTACTAGAGAGTGCATATTACATGGCAGCGATCCAAATAAGCACAAGAAAGGCACATGGTAAGGGGGAAAAAAATGCTTTTTTAAACTTCTCTTTTACAAATTATCAACGTAGTTTTAAATTAGGCTTCTGTATTTCTAACTGACTAAGATCTTTCCCCTTCCGCAGTGTACCTGAAGTCTGTATGGAAAGAAGAAAAGAAGGGGAAAAGGAAGGGGAAGGGAAAGGGGGAAAAAAGAAAAAAGAAAAAAAGAAGAAAAAAAGAAAAGAAGGAAAAAGGAAAAAAGAAGAAAGAGAAAAGGTAAAAAGAAAAAAGGAAAAGAAAAAGAAAAACAAAAGCCACTACAAACCCGAAAACAACATAGGGGAAGGAAGATGGGGGCAGAGATGCAATGAATAAAAGAATAAATATCTGAAAATTTCTGCAGCCGCACAGGAGAAAAAACTGCCAACAGTATGGCAAAGCACAGCACTGTACAGAACGGACTGACTGGGGCACCTTATGCGGAACTGCAACTCCTGGTGTTTGTATCGGTCATGGTGTTAATACAACAGAGTAACTCCTAAAGGAAAGGAGCTCCTAAGAAACTTTCTGTTTACTATCCTGTAAAATCTTCACTATGCTGTCAGAATCCTCTTAGAGGGAAAGCTGCTTTAGAAATGAACGTTCAAGCACACACCATCAGGCAAAAGACAATGAGGAACCAAACAATCACCCCGATGAAACCACTAAAAAGATGCATTTTCCCTGTTCACAAGCTGCAAAGCAAGCCTCATTTTCTTCATCAAGTCATAAAAGAACATAAAACGGGTAAAGAAAATTTCCATGATGCTTAAGACAATATAACCCTAACAATTTTCTTCTGCAATAAAAAAAATTAAATAGTAATAATGGAAAACCTTGGGAAATGTAGAGATTTTATTAGTTTTATTAACTCAACAATATAAACTTGAATTATCTCAGTCTGTTTATTTGCTAGTTACTCATTTCAAAGTGCCTCTCACTGCTAATGAAAATAAAATCTCAAGTGCTTTATAAAAGCAATGGGGTTGGCTGAAATGACTATAGAGATTTTTATTTTATTTATGTTAAGACATTTTCTCTGCATTTAGTAACTAAATTGTTAATTTAGGAAGCAGTAGTTACATTTTTATATCTCCTGTATTAGTAATGCCATCAAAATAATCAAAGCCAAACAACAACAACAAAAAAAACCAAGTACTGAAGTAAATATTTTTGGGTGATTACTTTTTATTTATTGTTACTAGATATTTATTAATACCAGGATGCTAGAAAGGGGTATATTTAACCTTTTTGCCCCATCTCTAAATTCTTTAACTGTACGGCACAGTGTGACTATTTATGCTTAATCTCTTTTTTCCTCCTCCATCTACTTGTTTTCCTGCCACTTTACACTCCCAGCCTGAACTACATTAAAAAACTATTTTCAATTGATTCAGAGCTATTTAAACTTATTACTCCTTCAAGGATATTTTTACTTGAAGCACTTCAGGAGTTAAATTGCTAAGTTAAAATCAAAGTAATGACCCCAAGCAGAGATTACTGAGTTGCACAGTAAATTCATATAAATAAAATTGGACTGAAAGGCATTTCCTGCTGAATGATAGTGTCTCGATTACATCTTGTACTGGCACTAAGCATGCCTTGTGGTTCTAACAGCCCATCACTTGCATTAACACTATCACAAAGTGAATGAATACCAAACAAACCCAATCAGAACTTTGCCCTTAAAGCTGTGAAAGCCTCCAATTTCCTAATATTTCCAGACCACTTGAGTGACTGCTTCACAAAACATAAGGATAATTAAACTGACATGAAACAACTGCCCTGTTTAAATCCTAGGCGCAGTTTGTCTAACCTTCAGATCCCAGGAGAACCTACAGCCACTCAAGCACCTGTCTGTGGTGACTATCTGACAACCTTCACAAAAATACTCTTACTGGTGTATGGGGCTGTCTACCACATGCACCAACATGAACCACATTTTACTCTCATCTATGACATCCAGTAAATGCAAATCTTACTCTCATCTGCAAATGTAAAACAGTTTTGTTATGGTTGAATGTTCCATCAGCATCCTCTACCTGTAAGAAAACCAAATACTCTGAACAAGTCAAAACGTCTGAAATCGCCTTATAAATCACCTCACTTTTAAATTGCTAGAACTCACAGAAATAATAATCTCCTAAGCAAAAACTGAGCACGTGTGACTTGCCTTAAAAAAAAAAAAAAAAAAAAAAAACAAACCAAAAAAACCCACAAAAAAACCCAACACACATGGAGTTATTAGAGGTTAACTCAATTTTTGTTCTCCGAAAGATCATCCTTATGATTTTACTTAAGGCAATAGCAGTTTTTTCCACTGATTTCAATGAGATCATGGGTTGGACTTAACAATTGCAAAATAACAGATCTCATAATTTATTATCCACATATGCTGTCAGTTTTCTCTCTTAAAAAGAAAACAAAAGATATTTTCATTGTTAGACCTTGCAAAGGATTCACTTTGCCAATTCTATTCTGAATTATGGTTACCAATTTCAAATACATTCACATCTTGTAACAGCCAATTTCCTTCTGTCATCTTGAATATTCCATAGCATACAGGTTTGCTGGGACAAAAAGCATTTTGTTCACCATTAAATTGTAAAATAATAGAACAAGAAATTGTTGAATCTAGAAGGAGCTCGATCAGTATCTTATACACTTCAACCTCCATCTACATTATGAGATAAAACAAAAATTACAGTCAAGTATCTGAAGGACAGGCAAAAAAACCAATTCCAATACCTATTAAAAAAAGAATCTGCAAGTAGCATTACTTTTCCCTTATTTTAAAAAAATTAAACAAAACCAAAAAACTCTCCTTTGCATCTTGTAAGATCATCTTGTCTGGGAAACAGTAGCGTGCGTCTTCCAAACACTGATAACTTTTGCATATACTCCCATTTTATTCTAAAAATCAGTTCTTTCGTTAGCTCATTTATAGGTATCTTTCTGAAACTTCAAAATGACTTGGCAATCTCAGAAAGGATTTCAAAGGGTCACTTGATTTTCCTCTCATAGTACATTTGCAATATTAACTGCACTTAGCATAACACCATCAGGGGCCTCAGTTTTATTATTTCTATGTACCCTCCAGGGCTTCCATTTTCATCTTCAGAGCTCAGTCACAGTTTTCCACACTCTGCTCATGCCCAAGGATAGAACAGTGCTTACCTTTTTTTTTTTTTTTCCTTTTAAGCTATATATTCAGATGAATGTCAAGTGCTGATTGAGAACACATTCCATGATGATCCCTATTTTCAGTTAAAATACATACTTACAGTTTTACATTTAAATCCCTGCCTTTTCAGTCAGAGTCATTTAGCTGGAGTGAATCAAGCGTGTGATTAGAAATAATAACTCACAAGCAATGAATTCAAAAAGATCTGATCTTCACCAAACTGTGTAAGTGTGGCAAACTGCTACCGCTCCTCTCACACTTCTAAAGAAGACACTAAAAACATACCTCAATAGACACAGCTCTTGGATTTTAAACACTGCACTTCTGACTTTTGAACACTGACCCAACATTTACATTCTTGCTTTCCATAAGGTGCAATCAATACAGGTGTGGCTTCCCTTGGGTACATACCTCTTACAAATATTGTTGAATCAGTCACGACCAGAAACAAAAACTGTGGGGAGACTTTCAGATACTTTTTTAAAAAGTGAAACTATCCACAAGGCAGCAAATCACTTGTTTTCAAGTAAAAATCTACTATTTAATGATGTAAAATATAAAACTGTATATTAATGACATTAATGATATCCTTGTTAATCTTCAGTTACTCTCTTTCAGAAATGACTGATCACTGCAAAGTATAGTTGTCAAAAATGGCAGAGCAGAACTTCAGAAAATGGCATCTTTAAGGAGAAAATACAGTTAACTGTCTCCTTAAGTTCTTTCCCTACAAAACCAAAGCTCAAAAAATTGTCTTTTTTTTATTGTTTTACTTAATGAATGGCCAAATTCCAATGTCTTAGCATGCAGATTTCAGAATATCCAGATATTATTCCACCTGGTTTGTATTAACAGTTTCCAAAGAATTACCTGCCTTCAGAAAAATCTACCGCGCTCACATTAGTCTTAAGAGGTTTCTGGCTCACCTATCTCCTTTACCATCTACTTCCTACTCTTTTGCTGATACTAGAACACAAATACAGAATTTTAAAATCATTATTTGGCAGTAGCTCTCAAGAATCACATATAAGTCCTACTTTTAATATTAGTTTTTACAGTTGAGATTCCTGGCAGAGAAAAGTCAAGTGACTTGCAATAGTTTACTCACCAAGCTATTCATCAGAACATCTGGCGGTGCTCACAGTTCAACGACCTTACTAACTTGCCATCAATCCTAATATATTGACCTACAAATACTTTTAAATATTATCTTTTCTGAGGTTTCCTGTCCTACATGTTAAGTGTCTTTCCCAGTTTCTGAAGAGGGGTATCAAACAACTTCTTATATGGTCCTATGGTACTGCTCCCCAGCTACATCAGCAATAGCAATACCTACTGGTGTCAAGCTGTTAGAGAAATCAAAAGATGCAAATCTCAGATAGAGTGAATTCTGAAATACCTCTAAAATACATCTCCTATCTCAGTGTCAAAACTTCAGATGAACATCGGATACAAAGAAGAATTTGCTGGTACCTACCACATAAGAAAACCCCAGTACTTAAAGGTAAAAACTGCAGTGTCTTGCTGCATTTCCCATATAAAGCAAAAAAACTTCCACACAACTGCTCTGAAAAATCACATACCAACTTTCCTCAACCGTCCTTTAAATCAGACACAGCACTGAAAAGATCTAGTTCAAATTAAGCAGGATGAACTATATATGGGATATCTTTCCTATCAGTGATTTTTTAGTAAGTTGCTTTGCTTTTTTTCTCTTAAGACTCTCCTGAAGGCAACAAACATTATTTCCTTGAGAAAATAATAGTAAGGAAGTCCATGTTCTTGTTTAGTGTATAATATAAAATGGCTTTACAGCTCTTTAATTTAATTATTAATACATGTAAAGGTAACTACTGTACTTTAATAACCCAATTCCTGCTGTAAGACCCCCACTAAGAATTCTGTCCCATAATCTACGACCAGTGAAACATTTATCTCTCATATGATTCTTTGTAGGAGCCTACATTCTGTCTGTAATTTTTATTGTCTTCACAGGAAGATAGCATCTACCTCGAAACAGCACCACAATTTTATTAGTCATCCAATAAAAAAAAAAAAAAAAGAAGAAGAAAATTTTGTTGACAACTCTCCAGGTCTTACACTTTATAACATATTAAATATCCCACAAATTCCTAATGTCCTACACAAGAGAGAGTTAGCAATATTTTTAAAAAGTCCTCAGAGCCATACAGGGCTCTCCTCAAAGGCACTTAACCACAACAATGTTTCCCTCCACAAAATCTCGGTCATGCAAAACTACAGAGCTATCACTCATTTTCAGATATACATTTACAGAAAAATAATCAACAAAAAAAAATCTTAAAAAGTATCTTATTTAAAATACTCTTAGGAAAAAGCACATTTATTACTCCTTAAGTGAGCTGTTCATACACAGTTATCAATCAGTACCATTTTTACTTCTAATCTATTACCCACAGCTTTTAAATTTATTAAAGCAAGTGCAATGAAAGATTATTTTTAGGGGATGATGGGAGGACAACATGACATGTTAAAGATAAAAAATAATCAAAGCAGCCAGATTTCTTTATCTAAAACCCAACTGAAATTCAAGAATATAAGAAGGAGAACAATTCATTCTAGAGCTTGACAGCTGTTTTATACAAATTTGGAAAATAAGCAAGAGACAAGAAATGCAATTGTTTCATCTGCTGTTCAAGCTGTCCCCTTCACATTAAAAAAAAAAAATAAATCTGTTTCAAAAAGGTACAAACTGCATTTGCCCTTCAGTTATATATACAAAGTAAATTATTTTGGGCTCAACTCCAAAATCCATAGACTAGTGAAAATAAACCTTTTCCACTTAAAAAAGTATCAGTCAAGTCAAAGAATAATGGCTACTTGATTACACAGATGATTTTCATGACTAAGCCTTTAATTAAGTTTGGTTAGTATGTGTTCTATTGTTAGAAGCAACACTCAATAATATTTGAGAATAGAAAGTACTATCTGACTTCCATTTGTAGGTGAGAAGGTATTTCTCTCAGATTTAATTGTTACTATATTGCCATTTGTTGTCTATGAGGTAACAAATGTACACACATCCTTCTGCTCATTTCTTATAACAAAAACAAACAGAAAAAAAATAATCAACCACCAGAAATTAGTTAAACCTTAAAGAAATAAGAATTGTCACAGATGGTGGGCATATCCTGCCGTACCATTTGTGAGTCTCCAGTTTGGGAAAAAAGAAAAAGACTGTGGCATTAAGTAAATCTTGTGAAATATATGGCAATGTACTCTTTCTACTAATCTTTACTGGTAATTTATAGCTGCAGGACATTTGTAAATTTAACAGTCCATCAAAGCATTCGAGTGGACTCAGTCCTAAGTATTCATTAAGTGAAATTAAATATAACTTTCCTTAAAGTACTATGCAACATGAATGGGTGGGCAAGCTTGTGAGCAGCTACTGCTACAATAATTTATAGTTTGTAATCCTGCCTTATTACTTCCAAAAACATTAAAAAAAAAACCACTTGGCAGCTACAAAAAGTACTTAGTCCATGCTATAAATTACTCTGAATAAAAATCTTTTATGTCCCTGAAGGATACACTAATTCTTCCTTCTCCAGTGGAGAAAGATAAGCTAAATACAGAAATACACCACCTCCCTTCATCTGCAGGATGGTATTCCCTGCATGTTTTTCTCCCCAGCTATTTATGCTCTCTCCACAAGCACAAATCATAAATAAGGCCAGTAAGAAGTCAGGTAAACACCATGGAGCTATCCAGACTATCCAGATATGCAATTCCCAAGAAACAGGCTATACACTTTGATAAGTATGCCCTCCCCTCTCTCCCTACAAAGTCAAACACAGAACTATATTGTTGGACACAAAAAGAAAAAATACAAGGACCAAGAAAAGAAAAGAGGGAAGCTATGTGACAGAAGGCACTTACTCAAATGCACATCTTAGACACAAGTTTCTGAGATAACTAGTATAATTTTAAAAGCAGCCAAGAAGGGAACTGGCAGCTTCTGTAACTTAACCTGCCTCTGGAAATACTTGTTTCAGTTTTTGGGTTTTTTTTTTTAACCTAGGAAGCACATCAAAAAAGAAAATACAGGCACACACACAAAACAAAACGAAAAAATGAGCAGCTTCTGAGGTCAAGATGTTTTGAGATTTACACCCGAGACTGGCAGCAGAGGAAGTAGTATGTGAAAAATTAATAACAGAGACTCAAAATGACCCTAAATGAAAATAAACAATTATGTTCCGATTTACTTAAGGAGAGCAAAACATTTCTTAGAAGCCTCCACCTCCTGCACGGTGAGCGGACTGCGGGAATGGCAATGCGGGTTAGTTATTTCTTCCCAAGGCATAAGCAGCAGGCTCCCTCGACAGCCATGGCGTGCAGAGGGCCAGCCCTGTGCTGACGAAAGGCTTGATGCTCAAGTGAGCCTAAGTGCTTGAAATGGCAGCTGGGAGGTGGGAGACACAGGTACAATCTGACCCCTCCTGGTTCAGTGCGACAGATGAGTGGTTTGGACACCCTGCACAGACCCCTCTGGGAACAGCACTATAAGGTCTTGTGGTTTATGTATGTTCTGTGTAATCCTCTCATGCATTGCTGCTCCAGACAGACTGGAGTGAGCTGCGCTTGAGGCCACAGAGACCATCACGGCTGTAGCACAGGCCCTGCAAAGAGAGGCCAGTGGAGTTGGCCCCGTCCACTGAGAGCAGTGATGGCTTCAGGGGCACCTGGTAGCACTAGAGACCTCCTGAGGTCCCTTCCAGCCTGGCTGGTGCTGTGATCTGAGATTTAACTGTCATCCTTTTGATAGAAAGCTCATTAGCCATCTACCACCATGCCCCAGGCTGGATTCTCACCAACCACCCCTAAGCACACTGCTCCAGTCAAAGCAGTAAACACAATCAGCGACGTGCTACACCACTTAGATACACACAAGTCTAAGGGGCTGGATGGGATCCACCCAAGGGTACTAAGGGAGCTGGTAGAAGTACTCACCAAGCCACTTCCAACCACTTATCAGCAGTTCTAGCCAACCAGGGAGATCCCAGCAGACTGGAGGTTAGCCAGTGTGATGCCCACCTACAATAAGGGCAGGAAGGAGGATCTGGGGAACTACAGGCCTGTCAGCCTGACCTTGGTGCCAGGGAAGGTTGTGGAGCAGATCACTTTGAGTGTCATCACACAGCACGTACAGGACAACTGGAGATCAGGCCCAGCCAGCATGGGGTTATGAAAGGCAGGTCCTGCTTCATGAACCTGATCTCTTTCTATGCCACGGTGACCCGCTTAGTGAACAAGGGAAAGGGTGTGGATGTTGTCTACCTGGACTTCCATAAAGTCTTTGAAACTGTTTCCTACAGCATTCTCCTGGAGAAACTGGCAGCTCATGGTTTGGATGGGTATACTCTACACTGGGTGAAAAGCTGGCTGGATGGCCAAGCCCAAAGAGTGGTGGTTGAGTTACAACCAGCTGGTGGCTGGTGCCAGTAGTGTTTCCCAGAGCTCAGTACTGGGGCCACTCCTGTTCCAAATCTTTATCAATGTCCAGATGAGGTGATCAAGTGCACCCTCAGTGAGTTCGCAGATGACACCAAGTTGGGTGGGAGTGTTGATCTGCCTGAGGGCAGGAGGCTCTGCAGAGGGACCTGGGCAGGCTGGAGCGATGGGCCCAGGCCAGTGGTGTGAGGTTCAGCAGGGCTCAGTGCCGGGTCCTGCCCGTGGGTCACACCAGCCCCACGCAGCGCTACAGGCTGGGGCAGAGCGGCTGGAAAGGGCCTGGTGGGAAAGGGCCTGGGGGTGCTGGGTGACGGCCGGCTGGGCAGGAGCCAGCAGTGTGCCCAGGGGGCCCAGGCGGCCAGCAGCACCCTGGCCTGTGTCCCCAGCAGTGTGGCCAGCAGGACCAGGGAAGGCATTGTCCCCCTGTACTCAGCACTGGTGAGGCTGCACCTTGAATCCTGTGTTCAGTTTTGGACCCCTCACTGCAAGAGGGACATCAAGGTGCTGAAGCATGCTGAAAAGAAGAGCAATGAATCTGATGAAGAGTCTATAGGAAAAGTCTTCTGAGGAGTGGCAAAGGGAATTGGGTTTTTTTAGCTTGGAGGAGGCTCAGGGGAGAGCTCATCGCTCTCTGCAGCTACCTGACAGGAGGCTGTAGGCAGGTGGGTGTCAGTTTCTTCTCCCAGGTAACAAGCAATAGGACTGGACGCAATGGCCTCAAGTTGCACCAGGGGAGGTTTAGACTGAATATTCGGAAAAAACTTCTTCTTCACTGACAGTGTTGTCAAGCGTTGGAACAGGCTGTCCAGGGAGGTGGTTGAGTCACCACCCTTGGAGGTGTTTAAAAGGCAAGTAGATGTGGCACTGAGGGTCATGGTTTAGTGGTGGACTTGGCAGTGTTAAATTAATGGTTAGACTTGATGATCTTAAGTGTCGCTTCCAATCTAAACAATTATATGATTAACAGTTTAATTTTGGATCAATAAGAAATGTAGTTCTACAAGACAGATTTACTACAATGTAGCACTAATTAACAATTACAACTAAGTATTAAAGGATCAGAGCCTTCTCCCTACAGTCTAACAAGGAACATAGCTGGACAGGTTTGAGAAAACAGAGCCCATCTTTTTTTCTGGAGAAGCAGAAAGGAGACTCTTCAATTTCATACCCTTACATATTTCTAGCTACTAAATATATAGCTATCTTACAAATATAATTACGTATGTGTACATAAACACATTTATATTACAAATAATATATATAGCTATCTTAGAAAAAGTGTCCCAGCAACAGAAGGTAACTCAAAAACAAGATACAAAACCTTAGATTGCTGAAGTCCTGGGATGTAAACAATGCATTAAGAAACCGACACATACTAGTAGCCTACATCTGAAAATGTGTCATAGATTGATATATCCCATTTCAAGAACATTTGATCGAATACCTGACTTCTTAAATTGTAAATACTTAAATTTGGTGACTCACTAAGGTGTATAATACACAAGAAATAGTAACTGTGCTGGCATGCAAGAACTTTCCCGATACAACCTTTAAAACTCAGCCTGTCACTATTGCCATTACACCTCTGCAGCTGGGATATGAATTTCTGCCAGTGCTAAATCCTTCACCCAACTGAAGGACTACAAATCTTTTTCTTTAAAGCAGATGTTTCAAATAATGAGTTGAAAGATGGAAGCCAAGGAAAAACAGATCCCAATTCACACCACAAAGTCTTCTCTTCCTCCTCCTCTTCCAAAGCCAAAGGTAGGCTAGAGTCTTGACTTAGAGACACTGATATTCATATACTTGTGTTAGAGAGTCTGCAAAACTGTGAGTTTTTATAGCAATTACATATACACAGACACATGATCATGTATCTATACAAATAGATATAAATGTAGAAATGGTATGTACCTATCTGAAAACACTGATTTCCTTATTCTGGAACACAATTTCTGGTGTGCAAATAACTTTAACAAAATCAAATTCATCACAATGTTTTCTAATTGAAAAAAATGTGCTTCTTAATATCATAACCTTACAGCTCTTGTTTAATGCAATGCCAGGTAAAAAGATTGCTTGAGGATTTTTCTTCCTCAGCATCTAATTACTTTTCTCTCTGTTTTTGCCTCCCTAATGTTGTGGCACAAGAGTTTGCTATAGTCATTATTTTCAACAGGACACAGGTTCCCTTCTTTACAGCTTATTAGGGTGTTTTATAGCACCATCATCAAAGAAGCTGTAAGGATTTGTGTTGCTTCATTAAATGTTACAACACCTCCTTTTCTATATGAAATATAATTTTGTACACTTTTGTCATAATAAACTTTGCAAGATTTCCTTAATTTCTTTTTTTTCCCGTATTTTCTTGCTCTTTGTTTGTTTGTTTGAATTAATATAGGAAATATTAATGAGATAAGCTTATTAAAGCACAGCGGTGAAATGATTTGGGATCTCTGCACTATTCTTAACAACAAATGGGGATGAAACATTCATTTTCTCTGCTCAGAAATAATAATAAAAGTTATTATCCACTATATCACATGAAGAATTATCAGAGTGAGCATTTAGCACGCAAATGCCAGAACTAGCTCTGTGTACGAAGTTAATGTAAGCAGAGGTTTAGTTAAATAGTGTGTGGTCATTTACAACATGCACACAACAAAGTGTGTTTGTTAGTGTAAAAACACATAATCAGTCCAAGTGCATTAAAGACTGCGTGTGTCAAGGGCTCCAGCTGTCAGAAGTGCATCAATTTCTATCAAAATAAGTGAGGTGCACAAATGTTTATTTCAGCGGTGCATCAATTGTCACAATATATCCATTTCAGCTACACCAGTAGTGTTTACACAAGCTGCAGCCCTTGTTTTCACAAAAGTGGAGAAAGCACTGCTCATTAGTACTATTCATTGCCAGTTACACAAGAAGTCTGCTTGCAACTACACCACATGGTTAAACACTAGTTGCAGTGGAGAGTGGAGAAAGTACTGCTCATTAGTACTATTCATTTCTAGTTACACAAGAGGTCTGCTTGCAGCTACACCACGTGACTAAATAAGACAAACGGCCTCAAAGACAAATACTGCTACAAAAAAATTCAGTGTACCTAGAAATCAGCAATACAAACCACAATAGCTTCCTGACTAACTTCGTTACTCTGACCATCTTCCTTGTTTCTGTAGTAAAACATTTTTTTTTTTTTAATCCTGATGATAACATCAAGAAATGCTGGGGGGGGGGGGGGGGGGGGGGTGGTTCTGATAAGGACATTCATCTAGAAAAACTAGCAACAAAGGAATTACTGCTGTTCCAAAATAATTTAGTACTAACCTTTTACAGACTTTATTACATACAGGCCAAAGCCCCAGACAAGGATCATTATTGTTTAATAAAAAGGTTATTTATTTTCCTATTGGAGAAGCAATCACTCCTCTGTCATATCATGGTGTGAGGTGCATTACCATACAAGACACGCATGTACCATGCTGGAGAGACAGAAAAATAAAACCACTGACTGAAATTTAAACAAGCCCCACCAAGCGAGGGGATGGCAGGAATAAACCTTTAAACTGAGCTCATATTTTATATCACATACATTATTTACAAAATATTTCAATATTTATGTCAGAAATGAGATATTAAGTTGCTTTCTAAATCAGCAGAAGCTTCCGGAAATAAATGTAATTGATATTTATAAATAATTGGGTGTATTCTATATTGTACTAAACTGCATCCAAGATAGCCAGAATATTACAAAAGTCATTCCAAAACAGAGCTGTCTTTGGATTACTTGTTGTGTGTGAGAAATTCCTGTGTGTGACAACACAGTCAGAATTTCTGAAGCTCTGTAGCCTTTATGAAACACTCCTAGTTATACAATTCTCTCTACTAGAATGACTAGGGCGCTACGACCCTTTTGCCATCCACTGACACCTGTCATGGCACCATGCAAAATCATGCAGGATTCACACTAAACTACCCCTTTCTGAGAATACAGATTTCTAATTCCTCTGAAAGCTTTACGTAAGCAGTTTGCAACAAACTACCAAAGCAGTCCTTTCTAGTCACATGTCTCAGCTGAAGAAATCCTTTCCCCCTGCAATGCCAATTCAAGCCCCTGACACTATGCCTAGTCCCAACCCTGCCTTCTCCAGGCTGAGCCAGCTGGAGCCGTTTCACTCAACTTTCGCATCACATTACTTCCGCTTTTCTAACTTTTCCACTACTGAGCACTATCAATTATGCACTAGAATAACAGAGGCTCGGCTCAGCAATGTAACATAAAGGCCGATTATCAGTGTAAATAATTTAAACACCTGCGTGCCATGTTTCTTTTAGCAGTGATACGTGGCTGGTGGGTGCAATGCGCTCACAGGGAAGGCTCAGCCTTTTAATGTAATGACAAGTCCCCTGTTCAGATGGTGGGGAGAGCCTGCTACAATGCTGCTGTTGGTCTAACAACACAGAGGGTTAAAAAAGAGTTTCTTAATTAGAATAGAGAATTACTAACAGTCACATGTGAGAAGAAGCAAGTTTCGAAGTCTATGGTCCAGAGAAGTCGGCAAACTCTTTTCATCTCTGGTACATAGACTCCCTTACCTGTAATTCATTCAAAGGTAAGGTTAAAAATGGGGTCTCAGTCGGGGAGTGCAATGTTAAAGTTATAAAAGGCAGGAGTAAAAAAATCTTAGGCTACTTAAGAGTAGAGGAGAAACCTGCCTTTTTAAGGAACAGCACACCAGAAAAACTGATTTTGTACTATTAACTACAGAAAGTCCATTTTCCTTTGCTAGGCCGTTCAGTACATCAGTTCTGCCACTTGGACACTGATACAAAATTTTACAACTTCTATGACAGAGTTTAATTTTGCCCCTACTATGCAACTCAGAGCTATCACACAAACAGCCAAAGGTCAAGTACCTGATACCTCCTTCAAAACGCGTAAGTAAAGGTCAAAATGGGGCCCTCCTCAGATAAAAATGGCTAAGGAACAACTTCGCAATATCTGGATTAGTTTAAGTATGCTCCAAGTTTTTTAGAATAACTTTTGCATGATTCAGCATTTCTGTCACCAGTCTTCACAGTAATAAGATGTGGGACAGCTCTAACATATGCTATTTTAAAACAACCAGGGAACTGTTGAAAAAAACTGAAGTTGAGAGAGATGGCTTTAAATTACATTT
Organism: Falco naumanni; assembly: GCF_017639655.2. Lineage (NCBI taxonomy): Eukaryota > Metazoa > Chordata > Aves > Falconiformes > Falconidae > Falco > Falco naumanni. Next base: position 26,459,195 of record NC_054080.1, on the reverse strand, counting down.
TTTGTTTGCTTTGAAAATCCACGAATAATTTGACATTGTAATGTAGGATACATGGAATGTTTCCACTTGGAAAACATAGTCCACACTCCAGTTAAATGAGTTTTGAACCAAAAGCACACATAAAATAACATAGTTCATAGTTTCACATCTGAACTGAGGGTCATGCTACACAGAAAAACTCGAAAATACAAAGGATAGAGATGGCGAAGGGGACAGAATTAAGAAATATGAAACCATTACACGTATAACTGAAATACACCATCTTTCAAACTGTGGTTTAAAAACCGTGTTGGGACTTGGCCATGTCAATTGAAAGAAAGAGGTGAAGGGGGGCAGTGGGTGTTGTTGCTTAAAACAGCAAACCTTAATAGCATCCATATGATTTAGCAAATCAATGTGGCCAAAGTCAATAAATAATCATGCAGTTATTTTCTGAAACAATTTCATTACTTGCTTTGAGCTAACGATCAGTAATTGAGGAAAAGTGTTTTCATATTTCCTCCTGTTAGATGCATCTTTGCTAAGTCGCCTTCAAATAAAGAGGAGGATTTGCACCTTTATTGTTGCATGAATATTTCAAAGAAACTTCTTAGGAATGTTACTACATTCTTACTGCATATTTTTTCCAGTATTGATCAACAGCAAATAGCCTTGCTTAATGCCTTATGCACCTCTTTCTTCCAGGGACAGCACATTTGTTCATAACAGACCAGAAGGGCACACCAGACTGTGGAAGTGCCACTGAGCTCCTCTATGGTGAAGACTGCATGTGTGAAAATGTTGCTGTACCACTGCCAGACAACTTGGAAATCTCCTTCATCAAAAAATGCACAAATGAAACCAAGTATGATGTCTATGTATTTATTTTTTTTTACCCAAGAGTTTTATTTTGTGCTGACGGCTATGCAGCGCACAATCTTCACACAGCAGTTCTCTGCAGCCAAGTATTTTATATGCCATAATGAGGGGCATATTATAGACACGGTAATTATCATGGATTTTAAGATTAGGTAGCTGACAGCCTCACAGTGGAAGACTTCCTTACACTGAAGACAAAGTTTCTCATTAAGTAACATAGATACATTTCAGCTGGTTCCACACAGGCAGGCTGACAGGTAAGGCCAAACTTGTAAACCCCAGCCATCCATGGGATGAAAGGTCTCAGCAGTGAGCCAACAGGTAAGGTAATTTTAATCAAGAAGGAGCCATGAACATCTCTCCATAGGACAATTACCATTCATGTAGTACTATACAGTATTAAGAACATGAGTGAACACTATAGAAATTCTTCTCTGACCATCTCACTATAATGACAGTACGCCACTATGTAAGCATGTATACCAAACACACATACTTATAAAAAATGAGAAAAAAAGATGGATAATATGCTCAACCCTTTACGTTTTAACCACCCCACAGGATCACAAAGTATTTTCCTTTCCCAAGTGGACTCTATCATTTACTAGTTTTCTTCTCAACTGTAATTAATCTCTCATTGATGAAAACGAGAGCAGTACATCCACACCCTCTCATTTGCAGGAGCACGTCTTGCAGGTTCCACGGTTTCAGAAATGCTAGATTGGAAGAGTTCATTACAATTACTGATGTTTACTGTGTTTATGAAATAGTTCAAGTAGCCACAGTCAACGGAAGGATTAACAACTAAGTACATACAGTCCTGAATGCTTACAAATACAATTAAAATATTATTCAAAACAATGTGGGTGGAACATTCTTGCATGTTGCAGGGAACTACCAGCAACCATGAACCAATCTCCTAAATCTGGGAATCTATGGATACCTCTGCCTCAGTCCTGTCCCTCCCCCTTCCATGTGCGTGCGAAAGTTTGCCTGCCCTACTCATCTGTGATATCGCACACAGCCTTTAATATTTCATTCAGCCCAAAGCACAGAGCGTGCTCAAATTCAATACAAGGAAATGCTTTATCTCTTCCTTCACAGACTAATAATCTGACAAAACCAGAAGCACCAGGGAGTCATGGCAAGTTGTGAGGAAATGATGTGCACACACTTCTGAACACTTTCATTCCTGTTTACTGTTTGGGACACTTGGAGTGAATAAACACCAATTAAGTGCCTTTTGTTCACCAATGCATAAAACCAGACCCAATATCAAGGGCCCAACTGATTACCAGAGTACTTTTACTCTGGTGAATTCTTTGAAACATTTTGCCCCCCAGCTTTTTACATGTCATTAAAAATTGTTTCCCTCATGTTTTTTCACCCATGAGAATATGGGTTTAATTCATAAAATGGAAAAAAACACTGCTAATTTAATAAATCCACCCTAACATACAAATGGGAAACTATATCAAAAGAAAGCTTTGAAAAGGATCCCTATTAACTGCTAAATTTCACTATATTTTTAGGATTGCCTTAACTTTCCCACACATGAAGACTAACACTATCACCTCATTTCACTAAAGGACACCTAAAAATATTGGCCATTTACAGTATCTCAGACTGTGCTGTGGGACAGCACTTTGAACAGTGTGATCTGGACATTCTCATGGAGGCATTTAGATAGCAACACCCTTCTCTGTTAACAGAAATCTGAAAACACAGACTTCATTGAAGACATGAGACAGAAGTCCAAAATTTCAGAAGTTCTGAAATGAAACTGCTTTTTATCACGTACAGAACGTGATTCTGTATTTAACAGAAAAATAGTTGAAGGAAATACATGTTAATAAAATAAATTACATTTTCATGTTAAACTATTAATTCCACTAGAAGGAGACTGAAAATTGCTGGTTAAGTTTATAAATAGTACCTACAGATTATGGTAATGGCCCATCAACCACCTTTTGACTGTTTTTATTTTATCCAGCTGATCTAGGCTTATAAGAAGTATTTCCACAGTGATTTCTGCAACTACTCAGGAATACAGAACATAGAGGACAGTCAAAATTGTTAATAAATTAAAGGAAAACAATTTTTTACACACCTGCCTTTATGATTCTAAGGTCCAATAATTATTTCATGGCATGTATTATTAACTAGGAAAAAATGCATAAATACTAATTAAGGGTTATACCTTTCTTAAAACAAAAACTGGAGAATCCACTTAGGCTGTAGGAGCCCTTAGCCAAATGCCCATGACATTTAGAATGACAAGCACTATAATGCTGTTCCATAACTCCATCAGGCTTCTAGACCTGGTAGCAGTAGACACTGTCAGGTAAATTACCACACATACACTGTCTGCTGACACTAAAATAAAAAAATGTGAAAAGGCTAAAATCAGACATGTCACGCTGGAAGATGAAGGAAAGGAATAAAAATATTCCAGCAGTATATGCTTTTATATGTTACAAATAGGCCTTTAAAGGTGGCATCCGTTTTTCAAGTCCTGTCTTTGCATGTATCTCTAGCATTCTTTGCTATTAACAAAGAATTAACTGACAGAAGACAGTAAGTGAGAAATTAATCTCTGAATCATATTAAAACTTAGACCCATCCTAGTACTGGGGAAAAATAAGAGACCAAAAAAAATTTGGCAAAACCTTGAACACTGAGAAAAAACCTAGATGTTGAACATGGTCTGAGGAATCATGTGTCTTATACAGGAAATACCATATAGGAGCTTAAATACTTATTTTGATCAATATTTGGACGTTGCAATAGCAGTGCTCAGAGGTGAGGGGATGCACATGGCACTAACTTACAGACAAGAAGTCCTTCTGAAAATACACCATTCCCAAAACAAATCACACGCCAGAAACTGGAAATACCTTGAAATAATCCAAAATCATATTAAAAAAAAAAAAAAAAAAAGACTCCATAAAGCAAGTTAAACATTACATTGACACACAGGACTGTACCATTATTCTAAATAGTTCTGTACATCCTAGCTAAAGTCTTAGCCTGATGTGTCATGACACTGTTAGTCCCATCTTATATTCATTGAATTCTAGGGTAATCAGTGAATCACACTGATGTCCCTGAAGAACACAGCTGCTATTATATGTAACATTACACGTTATCTATTACCAAAATAAAAGCCTGTATGTTCTACCATGAAACTCACATCCCACAACCTACAACTGAAATGCAGCAGTACATATGCGGGATATTCTCAAAAGTGTCAGACCATATACCACTTTTTGAAGCACGGTTTAATATATACACAAGTTATCTCTAGCTGAAGTTTCCCAGTCTTACCAATTCAAACTGAATAGACGACTCAAACGGCAATGTTAAATAAATTGTTCTAATTTATAATGCTGTCTCTCATGCAAATTGCATTTGAGAATTCAAGATAATAAATAAAACAGTATTATTTCTTAAAACTGCAGACATTTTACTCACCTTATCCACTTTAGTGAGCTTCTCAATTATTTCGACGAGTCTACTCATCAAAGTATGGCAAGCAGTTTGCTTCAATACCTGTAACACTTAAAAAAACTGCTGCAAGCGTTGCACTGTCTGGCTCACTTGGCCATTGATACCAGAGTTGTTAACATGTTCAGCAACCTGCACCCATTACTAAAATCAAGTCCTCCCTGATTTATGAATGTTTTATTCTTTTTAATTTTGTAATCCTAGTAACACTTAAGTGCAGAGGAAAAAAGGGTCTGATGTGACTGCAAGTGAGAAACAGACTGATACTCAGTTCCATAATGAGAGTATATCCAAGCAATCACGCTTAGAAGTTTGAAAGGAGCTAATGAAACATCATCATCAGGTGAACTGGCTTCCTGTACTACTACTTCTGATACAAGTTATTTCTTAATCACAGAGACACCTCTCAACACTGCTGCTCTACTTGGGAAGTCTGACTATTCGGAGGAAAGCAAAAGAGTTCAGTAGTGTTAAAACAAACAGCAGAACCTATGTCTGTGCCCTGGTCACCACCACATGTTCTAGAGTAAGAAATTATCATCCTACTTCAATTCAGTGTAATTCTTTGAAATCAACCATTTATGAAGCAGAGCTGTTTACATATATACTATCAGCATACCAAATGCTACCACCAATTCATATCCATTATTTTTCTTGGAGCGCAATCAAATACTCTTTCTGAAGTTTGAAATTGGAGTTTCAGCCATTCCACAAATCAACTTGCTTCAGCTTACTGGGGTATGAGAGAAGAAACCTCAAGATCAATATCTAAAGAATTAGTCCCATTCATCCAAACTATTCAGCCATAAGACAGTCCAGCCGCATGCTTTTTATTTAAGGCAATTTCTCTCTTTTATGACATGATGCATTTCATTTTCTTATTAAATATGATTTAAAAGAATGAAGTATTCATTGTAGAAGTCAAAAGCAAATGGGCAGCAACTGAGCTCTGTATCACAAATATTAACTTTAATGTGAAGAGGCACAAATTGGTTTTTCTGACATCAGGGGGTCCAAGGATTAAAAAATTAATGTCTGTCCATCCAGACACAGAACAGCTGTTCAGCTAATAAGCCACATTTTCCACTTTTTGCACAGGACTGCAAGACCAAAAAGCTCTGGCTGTACTTAAAGTAGCTTTGCAAGCACTTAAGTCACTAAGGAGTGTTCCTTGCAAAATAAACTCCAAACCTTCTGTCCTAAACACTGCGCTTCCTTTAATTCAGTGGTTAAAATTTCATCCAAGGAAAAGTCCACCACTTCATTTCCATGTGCTTCGTCTAGAAGCCATGACATACTGCAGGTAAAAGCAAACCTAAATGAGCAACTCCTTCCGGCTAAACATTTACCCCTCTGTTAATCAGCTGTATTTCGCAGACCATTCCAGACATCCACAGATACCAATTAGTTCTGCCTGCAATTTTTGTCCTCTGTTCCCAGTACAAAAGTAAGAAGAGATCTCCTAGCCCTTTGCAGTTTATTTCTTCCTGTGGGGGCAGCTAAGAAATACTCCTCATAATCAGGGGTATTGTGTTTTTAAATTACAAAGAACAGCTGCCTTACAGTGAATAGGGATATGTAACCTCAAATTGCAGTTCTTAAGAGGTCACAGTTTAAATCCAGTTATGTATAAGAGGATGAGCAAACTTAGCTTTGATTAGCTGCAAAGTGATAGAACCTCCTTATTCGCTTCCTTTTCTCCCTCTCCCCACTCCTCATCCGAACCCACAACAGCAACAACAAAAAAAGCCAAAAACCAACACTCTCTCTTTGCTCCAGGGATCTGTTGTTTGGGGAATGCTATCTGTCTCTGCACAGTGCCTTGGCCATCTGGGCCATGAAGGGCCCTCAATCCCAGCCCTGAATGGTAATTGTCTCAGAGAGCACCCTCACAGGCATTTCAGGCAGTGGGGCTTATTAAAATCCTGAAGGGCAGTAATCCCTGAATACCACTAAAAAGATCTCCAGCTGCTACCGTTTATGAAGTGGGCTTGACAAGAGAGAGAAAAGGAGAGGGAGCTGGGGGGAGGGACAGAGGAAGGGGAAAGAAGAATTTAGAAGACAGCTCCCATCAGAAGAGTTGCATTTTACAGCTTAGGCTTGCTTGCCTCAGTTTCCAAAGGCATCCCCACCCCAAACTGCATTAAGTCTTCCTTTTACTTGTTCCTGAAGGAGTGGGGAAGCTGTGGAACACCTCATGAACATATGCTTGCAGAAGATCTAAAATTAGGTAGGAAAGTAAAATGAGGAAGGCAGGTGAGGGAGCCAGAAACAGAACTGAGGTCTGTCTTTTTCCCAGCTGGTACGAAGAAAATTTCTAGATGTGAAAGCATTCAGAAACAGTTTTCTCTGTATGTGCATATCTTTCCCCCTGTAATTCTGAAAAGGTCTTTTCATCTCATTAGGTTAAGCTGATTAATAAAAATTCAGCAGTTTGCCCATTGCTTCTTCAGAAGTGTTGAAGCAAGTTGAAAGATGCAGGCGGAAGGTTTTTGTGTTGGGAGACAATAAGTGGGATGACTTTTTAAAACCGTCATTGTCATCCTCCATTAGAGATAAATAGACACCTTGGCTCAAATTCTTCAAACAAACACTACATTGCTACACTTCTTTATTTTCTATTAACCTTCATGAAAAGCTTTAACCCTTCCAAAGTGCAGGGATTTTTATGTGTGTTTTACAATTCACCAAGTAAGTGAAAGCTTTCTCTCATTTCAGCAATTATTTAGACAAGCTGTTGAAAAGGCATTATTGAACTGGAATATTTCCAGATAATTTCCATTATCTGGAAAATGGAGGCTGAGGAAAATGAAGAATGAGCTGGTCAATTGCTATATTTTAGTACAAAAATGTACTCCAAACTAAAGCTGAATGTGCAATTTGCATATCTTCAGAAACTGCTATAACTTAAATGCAGTTTTAAAAAATATTCTAGAGGCCAGAATTTTGAAATTCTGCATTAATAAAGTTGAAAGCCATTCAAGGTATTTGTTTTGTGTACTATGAATTAAGTAATTCATCATGTAAGGCCCTAAGGATAAAATGACACATCTGTTCTCTAGCGGGAAATTACAGATTTTGTATTTTGAGGTATTGTATTTGCAAAATCCATTTTTGGAAATAAATATTTTTTTCCTAGTATGACAGAGGTTGGCTGCTAAAGTAAAAGAGCAGACAGAAAAATCAGATCACTTCCGTTTACTGACTACTCATGACAAAGCGTGTTATACATTTCTTTAAACTATTGTAAGCACAAACAACAGAATACCTTAATACAAATAAAACCAGCCTTCCACAGTTTCACACTTTTCTAAAACACTACAATGTCCCTGTACTTTAGAAAGGTACTTGATCAGACAGGCACTTACATGACATGTTTGAAGTATTTTTACAGATATTAGACTAGAATTTCAGGACATTTTTTCAAAAACTTGACTAATAAGAGTAATTCTCATGCATAAATGTACATATGTAAGTCTGTATCATTTTCTTTAATCTCCATTAAGGCAGAGTGCTAGACCAGATATCATGAATATTGTAAAACATGCACCAATTTTGATATTCCATGAGGCAGTTACTGCAGGTTTTAGCAAAAATCCTTGTGTCAAACCACTGAGTATCCTCTCCAGGCATCTGCTTTTTAAGGATGATCTGGAATTGTATTTAACATCCTCAGAGACTGAATAAGTATTTTCATATTCTGTTTACAAAAATGATATAAAACTATGTTGTTTTGAACTTTTAGTTCCGATAAGAGACTATAAACTACAACAGAGACCTTCAGGAACCCATTGGGTTCATACTTTGTTATGCCTTTTTTAGTACAGCCATTCCAATACCTTGCAATAGGACAGGTAATTACACAAAAGAAAATGCCCATGCATGTTGTGGACTCCATAATATAAAGAAGCAAATTTTAATGCTTCAAAAAAAACTTGCATTGATGTATCCTGAAATTTGCTGGCTGTAAAACACCGATCATAATATTAAAACTGTTATATTAGATGAGAACGAAGCAAGGCATACACACTAATGTGAAGGATACAGAAACACAGAAGGAAATTGTCTTAGACATAACAGCTTGGTAAAAACTGCTTTTATTTCATAGGTGTAAGTCACAACTTTTTTTTTTTTAAATAAATATGAAATATATATAGCAGTTATATACACATAACCTCAGTGTGGGCAAAAGCAGCAATTCCAGTAATCCCTCCCCCCAAAAATTAAAAGGTATCATAATAAAAATATACATGTGTATACTTTCCTGAATTTCACGTCCTAAATTACCCTCTCATTATAATTAAAATATAGCAACTGTCAAGAAATAACATTATGTTACCCAATTACACTACCATTGTTTGCTATTGTTTCTGACTCACCAAGCCAAGTTAAGTTTAGTTCTGCTAAACCTCAATTTTACATTTTCGTTAGTCACAAATGAACAAGCCGATGCAGAATCTGGTTAATAGACAAATACAGAAGCACATAAAATTCAGCTCCTTTCTGAATCTGAAACACAGAGGCAGACACATGAACTGTGATCAGTTAAGAGGTTGTGTATATCCCTGATTAATCTACCTGAAGCAACAGACTGCCTGGGCACAAACCCCACGCTCTAGAAGAACAGCTCTTAATCATGTTTTGTGATTTCAAATAATTCATCAAAAGGCCACACTGCCATAGGATATAAGCTGTACCAATCAAGCTAGGAAACTGATTATGGTGAAGCTGAACTAAAAATCAGTACCTGCATGGTTGATAAGGGTTTTTCTTCCCTTTGTTCTTAGTGGTTCTTTTTCAATAGGAAGGGTGTAAATGGTTAGCAGTGCACTAAGCAATGTAACTCCATGTTGCCACCTCCTCCCAAACCCGTTGCTTCAGTTTTCATAGAGACATAGCTAACAAGTCTTTGAATGATTTTGTTCCACTCTGCAGACTCCTACTGTAAAATAAAACTCTTCTCAAGAAGAGTGCTGCAGAAATTCAACTCCTCCCAACCCTTACAACATTTTAATACTTTAAGGACTTTTAAGAAAAACCTGGTAGAATTAGATTTAAAACAATAAAATAAAAATATTGTAATAAACCCATTCAATTTTGTGATAATGACTGTCCATCATAAAATTTCTTTATTATAAAACAGGAAAGATAATTGTAGAACTTCTAAGAGAAACAGCAGGCATGACTACATACAAAGGAGAGCATTTTGCATTAATACAGTACAGTTATTGTAATAATTTGAAATTCAGATAAACGTTTACAGAGTAAGAGAATCAAAAAGTTTGAAAAAAACAGATGCAACTCAGTGCACAGTGGTAACTACCAACAACTACCTGTTTTTCAAACTGACTTCTGCTAAAATGGGAAAACAGCTGGTTAGAATGCTAGCGTATCAAATAAAGCTGCATTATGGAGGTGTCAGGCAAACGTAGCACTACAGAGACAGAAAAAAAGTAAGACCATATTTCTACTAAGACTTACAAGCTTTCTAAAAAACTCATGATTGCAGTTGAAGTATCAGCTACGGTATTGAAGAAACACAATTTTGGGGCTTTTTTAGCATGAGACTGAGGAGAGAGCACATAAATACATTACAATTTTGATTAGTCATTCCTTCTTAACAAAAGCCAGTCAATTCACACGTAAGTGTAATTTAGAAAAGTGGATTTGCAGGTACAAAGAAAGAACTCTACACTAAATTCTAAAAGTAGAAGAGGGATAATTTGTACAATATGTTGTCTTCCAGTCTGAGCAATAAACCCTTCCAAAATGCAGGCATTTTACGCTATCTCATATACACATACTTTAACGTTAAAATAAAAATCTTACGGCTGCTCATGTAACAGAGCAGCATTCCAATTGTTGCAGAAACAGTAACTTAGAATTTTCCTGTCTGTAAAACATCAAGCATAATATGAAAATTGTTGTGTTAGGTGAGGAAGGAGGAAGGGAGGCATACACACAAATGAGAAGGATATTAAAAAAGAAAAGAAAACTGGCCTAGACAAGAGTCTGGCTACTTGTTTCCTTATGCGGGTTTTATTGAAAGTCACTTTGCATTCAAGGCATATACAAAAATTCTTTCTAATGATGTTTAACTTTTTAAAGTTGGTGTTTGTGATGCAGTGGTTTTCAATAAAATATATTTTCCAGCTGTTGGTTTAAACTCCAAGACAGAGGAAAACATAAGTAATGGTTAAAACTGGAAAACTAACAAGATTTAAGTCTGTTATGTGTTTAAAATACTAGTTCAAAGGAAAACAGATTCAGTGCAGAAAAAAATAATCATAAACCTTCCTCTTCTGCATCACTACAAGTGCCTCAACTATGCATTTGTCTTCAGAACAAATAAACAAACTTAAACAGGATCTGGCAATCAGGATACTCAATTTACATAGAGTATTCTCATTAGAGAAAAAAAAAAAGGAAAAAAATGTTGGGGTGGGAGCAATCTACTTAACCTAACAGATTTTATATTCTTAAGTATTCTACACAACAAACTGGGTGATCTCTAGTGAAATAAAAACCCTTGTTAAATAAAATTCATTCGTATCACTCCACAGCGATCTATAATAATGTGTTACCTACTTATCAAAAGGGGTTTTTTTTCAGCTTTGAAATAGTACCACTCTCTATAAGCCTGAAAAACAATGCATTTACTAGGTTTAAGGCACTGTGCTTGAAGTTTCTTATCAACAGCATATTCATATTTCAGGCAATTCCCATCCTTGTTTCAACTTCTCCTGCCCCAACCTTGAAGACTGGGTTTCATTCTGCTATAGTGCTGCTAGAGAGTGCAAGAAAAGTGCAGAGCAAACTCGTTGTTATTAGCAGTATGTCAAGCACTTCTTCTTAGATAAAGGACCACTGCAGTAACAAGACAATCCTATTCCCATCTGAGGAGAGTAAACAGAATTTGCTTTTATACAGCTCCTTTCATATTCAAAATATCCCAATATGCTTTACAATAATGAGATAGATACACTGTCATTTCTGTGATCTTAAACACAGAGGGCAAGGCTTTGTCTTGCTAGTAGGAAGAAAAGGAGGTCATGGGTCCTTTGAAGTTTCCTTACATCACCTAGACTGAAGGACAGGAGGGAATGGAGAACATAACTAATACAAAATAGGAAGGTAGCAGGACAGCTGGCCATTGTGAAATGTGGAAGATACATCTTTCTCATCACATTCAAGGAGCACCTATCTAGAAGCAAAAATTAATCAGCAGGGAAGATTTTTATTTTTTTTAAGACTGCAGCAGGTACAATGCTAATCATATTTTTCTTTGAAAGCTTTTCTCGGGCTGAAAGGGAGGGAGGGAGCTAGAAAGCCTGGTGAGAAGAATTTCACTTTCATCACAGCAAGTCAGGGATCTATATGCATATAGAGATTTGGTTCAGGTTAATATAACATAGTAGGCTGTATTACCCACGCAGCCAACACAAGTACTTATCCTAAATAGAAGTTAAATACCCTGGCAAATAAGAATTTGAAAGGAACTTAGGAAAAAAACACTCCTAAGAAAAGCAGAAAGGGGACAGGAAGGTATGAATAGATGGGACAGCTCCCCATCCTGCCTCAGAGCAAGGGTCCATCACCCATCCAGCACTGGCTGACAGAAGCTTCTCCAATCAGGTTGGACTGGCCAAGGAAAGCACAACAATCTGCAGTCTGTGTTTTATTGCCAAGCTATGTTCCCAAATGAATTAATAAAAAGTGGTAGCCTAATTAAACTACACCCTCTGCATCTTGCCTGCTTTCTGCACAGCAACTTCATCCATAGTTGCTCTGATCAGACCCTCAGATACGGAGAGGGACAGAGAGCTGTCCAAGAACCCACCTTCACTGCCTAGCTGTTCACAAAGGATTACAGAATTTCTGGCAGGAACTATCCCCTGAAGGAAAAAGCTAGTATCCCCCCCCTGCCCATGCTACCTAAGTGATGCTAAAGCTCCGTTCATCTAGCACTTCACGCAGAAAGAGGGTGGATGGTATTGGACACACCACTTCTCCAAAGCTTTATGCAACCTGCAGCAAGTCCTTGCCTCTTTTTTGTTGGACGCTTCCCTTTCCCCTGTGCTGAGCAGTTGCACCTTCGGCTGTGTTCACTGCTTAATTTCCCGCACTGCCTTTCTTCCTCTCCTAACACATGCATACTTTAGCCTTGGCTATGGAGTGCTGACTGACAAGGAACAATAGATGCCTTCCATGTCTTCAGAGCAAGCTTTGAGCAAGGCTCAGCTCAGGGACTCAGTCAATATTTACTGCAGTTGGAAGCCACTGTTTCATGGCTCCTTCCAAGCAGAACATACCAGTCAGGAACCCTGACATCTTACATGATTTTATTCTAACAATGTAAAAATAAGGAGATAAACAGATTACAAACAAAAATACTTTTTCTTGGAAATACTCATGGTGACACAACAACAACAACAAAAAAAGTGTTACAGGAAAGGTATGGAGGACACTGAACAATGCCACAATTTACGTTTGAAGAGTAATCAGCCATGTATAATTAGGAAAGTATTTTTCCCCTGAAATGATTAGCAAAGTTTGAAAATCACAGATCAGACAGCTACTATATGCAAATCTATTTAAAGTGACCCAAGTAAATGAGGTATGCAAAGAAACCCACCTCATCAACAACCTAAAGCTCTCATTCTCTTTGCAACACCTGGGTCACAGCATAACCACAGATTATAGCGTGACCACAGATTATAGCAATGCACCTTTTTGCACAGATACAACCTTCTGATCTTTACCAATGTAAGCGAAGAACACAACTTCAATTTATCAAGAGACCAAAGATAGAAAAAGGGTTAGGAAATTACATTTTTCACATTAAAGACCTAAGTCACATGTGAGATATAATTACTTGCCCCCCAAAAGGATGACTTCACATGTAGTAACAGCACAATTAAAGGTCATTAAATAAACATTTTTCTAACTAAAATCTCAGGATTTTTTTTTTTTGCATTGCAATCATGCTCTGTAGAAGTATTCATCTACTTCCAGAAACTTGAAGAACTGCAGCACAACGAACAAAACCAAAAGAAGCATCCTGGCAGAAAACGGATGTTGTCAGTTGCAGAATCTCCCCCCTGCTTCTTCTTCAGCTTCTTCCTCACTCCCCATAACCATCAAAATAATAAAAAAAAAAATTAAAAAAACCTAACCTCCCAAAATCATGTTTTTCTGACACTGAAATACAACTGGATCGACAATCATCATTTACCCATCCAAACAAAAAGGCAGCTACATGATCTTTCATTTAGAGGGTTGGAGTCTTGTCTGAACACGCTTTCCCACGTTAGACTCCACTGAAAGTTCTGAGTCAGTCTGACAAACCACAGTTAAAACAGGAAAAATTACAGCTTTAGCTTCAGATGTGTCAGGATCTTCTGAAAAACACATTTTATGTCAGCACTTGGGGTTAAAGGGCATGCAGCAGCAGAACAGATGCACCTCTCCACCTTGCATGTTCAGTTTCCAGATGCATGGAGTTCTGATTGTTTGAGTTGCTTTCAGAATGTTACATTATCGTCATGGCATTTGTTTGATTTTTAAGATTTGATAACATCAGATGGGATTCCCAATACCACTCCTCTCACTTTAAGAGAATGCAGTAAAATTTTTAAGCACCAAAAGTTAGGTAGAAAGGAAAAGTACAATTAAAGGAAGACATAAACACATCTTCAACAGAGGTAAGACTCCTGAGTAACTGACAAATGCTTGTTTCCAAAACAGAGTTCCAAAGAATAAAGTTTCAATGGCTTCCCAGCCCTAAAGAACAAAGTACAGGCTCCTTTATACCAAAGTCAGTCTGTAACAAATTTCTCTCACTCATCTTTTCTATTACTTTCTCCATACTTTTCCATATGCAGGGTAAAAATTTTAAGCAATATACAGATAAATAAGCTTTAATATATATACAATTATATATTTAATATATATAAAATATATATCAAAAATATATAAAACCATGATTGAAACATTAGCTAAGGTGGAACCAAAGGTTTCAAGTAAAAAAAACTTTCAGTAAACAACAACCAAAATAAAAAGTAAAATACCCTTTGCAGAAGTGGTAAATGAAAACACACTGTAAATTTTTTTAGAGAGATTTAATTGTGTTATATTTTTTTAATTAACTTAGTATTACTAATAATGTTTTTGAAATTTGGAGATTAATAAAAGAGAATTCGGCACAATGAAGTACAGTCGCCTCAACAGTTGATACTTACTTCCTTCTCCTCTATTACTACAACTTAAAAAACCCCACACCACATCCCCAATGATGCAGTAAGCCCAATGGGAATTCCATGCAAATACAGCATGGCATCTGGTCAGAGTATGTTAACACAATATTTCTTTTACCCTCTGTTCATTAGAAAAATACTGCAGAATAATACTTACAGTCTATTCCTGATCACTTACTACGGAATACTGCAGGAAAAGGTAATTAGTAATTCCATTGTATCTTATATTTGGATATTCTGTATTAACCAGATATTTCTCAAATAAAAGCTGTCTTTGTGTAAACACTATTCTTACTTCTGATATATTAAATAAGACCATTACTGCAGTGATGTGGTCCACAATAAGTAGAGTGTGCAGGAAAGGTTACAAAACCTATGAATTTATCTTAAAAAATAAAAGATTTATTTTTTCCTTCTCAAAGGTGGGAATGTTTCTCAGACCAAAACTATTAAGAATACTACCCCTAACAGGAATCACAGGTAACAGCACTGTTCTCTACAACATTTAAATGAAAACAACAGAACTTTGTCACCTGGGTACATCACCATACTTCTGGGACTACGACACTACGAAGACTTGCTTTGTTTCTGACATTTTCTTTACAGTGTGGAAAGCAGAGGACATTTTGTCTTAAACGTAAGGCTGAGTATGAAAGAAAACAGATAGTTCAAGAAGATTGGTTTAAACATACTTGGATCCTAATTCTATCCAAAACCTAAGTGTTGTAGGCACCCACTGTACTAGTTCTATGAAGAAAATAATCACACAAACACAAAAAAGATGCAATCATTCCTGTTGTACATAAAGAAAAAACAGTGCAGAAATCCTAATTGGGCACTGCAACTGAGTCTGATTTACTCAGAGAAGTTACAAAGGCAGAATTGCTTTCATCAGTAATAATATATTAGCTCCAAACTCTACACCTAAAACAAAGCGCTTAGGAAACTCTTCCAAATGCTTTGTTCTGAAGAAAGCCATTATATCAGCACTAAATCAAGACAGCTAGTATGAAAAATGGAAAATGGAGATTTCGTTTTACAGTAAGCTATAAAATGTAGTTCAGTTGGAGACAGGGTCTGAAAAAGTAATATTAAAGTGATGCTGTAAATCACTAAAAAAATTTTTTTTAAAAGCTAACTATTGTGCTTTGGACTAGAAACAGTGAATAAGAAGATTCTCTTCATAAATTGTTCTTCACAAGTAAGTTTTATATAATCGAGATATAGAGAAAGGGTTTGCTTGGAATTTGAATGCAGTGAATAGCCATGATATAATGAGAAACAGGTACGATCTACCTCTCTAATTAATTTTCCTTCTTCACCCACACTGTCACTTGTTATGATAATGTGAATCTTAACCTTAATGAGAAATTTCATACCACCTTGATTAAAGATACTGCAAATAATTACACTCTTTTTATTTTGTTTTTATTTTAATGAAGAATTTCTTTATACTCTCAAAACCCTCGACAAATGTACAGAACTTCGGCTAGTGAAATTCCTATCTACAATACAACTTGAGAGAGTTATATATGTTTCATGTTTTTAAGTAAGGATTATGCTATTAAGCATGTTCTAAAATTATCATGTTCTCTGCAGGAAGTGTTCCTAGTATATTTTTGTAAAGGTAGTTTGAGGACTGTTTAAGACATAAGTTCTTCAATAAAGCTGTATATTATGCATTCCTTTACAACATTTGTGAACTCAACATAAAAATCTATTAAACATTCACATAAAAATTGTTAAACAAAAAAGGACATTTTTGAAATACATTTAAAAAACCAACTTTACAGAAAATTTTCAAATATTTCTGGGAACCTTGCAGGCAACTCACTACGAATACACACAAGTAACATTAAACCAGGCCCAATGTCTTCCAACTGCATCTACCAACACAGTGACTACAAAACATGACCAAATTTCACATGTATGCATTGGGATGATGGATACAGTTCAAGAATTAGAACTTCATTTTTTGCAAGACTTGAATTTAAGAAAAATAAGTTTATTTCATCAACATGTGTCCCCTCAAACTAAACATGTGCCATATTTCCTGAAAGAAGTGTCTTCCTCTCATTACGTCGTATCTCATAGCCATGAGACATCAGAAAGTCCAGTGGAAATCAAGAAAAATGTAATACTTGGTACTCCACTAAATGAAATAGTGTCAATAAAAATTGCTTTCTCATTCTCCCAGCAGCCTCAAAACACAGTGACACACCACATGACAAGAGACCCTTGCTCACCATTTTGGTAAACAGATGATAAATTACATGGTTTATATATTATATTTTACATATGAAACGACAAGTAGCATTCTGCAGCAAAACATGGACTTCTGTTTTGTAGAAGACTAATGTTATATCTTCTAGAAAACTGAGAGTTTGTTCCCGAATACAGTGTTTTAATTATTTCAGTAAGGAAACAATTCTATCCTACTTGGCCATTCACAAGATCCATCTAGTCTATAAGTATAATCTTATCTAGAAGAGAGCACTATATTGTATATAGTGCTTTGGAAAATACATAAAACTGTATCCCAGTGGTGTACTACTATATCTGATTAATTTTACCTTCATGATCTTAAATTCGTAATTTTTTTCTGGCACATGCCAGATGGTTCTCCACTGTATAAGGCATCCAACACCTCAGAGTCTCACTAATGCTTATCTGCCAATCCCATATGGTAAGCCAGTTCCACTTTATGAAACTGCTGAGAGCAAAGCAACTACCCATTCTAACAGGTTCACTTTTACCCCATCCAGCCCCCCAAAGGTGGAGGTCTCAACTCTGCAAAAATGTTAAAAACACCTCAGTCTAGAACTCAGACCCAAGCAGAAATATACCCAAAAGAATATACAGTCCTGTGCTGCTGTGCCCTCTCACTAAATTTAATTCACACAGATTGGGTGGCCTTGCACAAAAATTGACAAACCTGATTACAGAAACCTTTTCTAATGAACTACACCATAAAATCATAATATAGCACCTAAATAAATCCCCATCCAAAGCAGTGGGAGAATCTTTTTACTTCAATAGAGTTGGATCTGAACACTGCCAAAAATACTAAGAAAAAAGCATCAAAAGCTGGTGCCTTAAAAAAAAAAAAAAAAAAAAAAAAAAGAAGAAGAAAGAAAAAAAGACCAACATTAGATCCTGTAGTATCTATCGAGGCATACATATAATAAAGAAGACTTCCATTCCTCACTAGTACCCATCAGCTCCTACTGACTTCAGCAACTTTTAACAACTAGGTTATTTATTTAAACTACTTTCCTTAACTGGCTTCAAGAACCATTTTTTGAAAGATATTTAAGACTTTATGGGTGTAAAGAGGAAATAAAATCTAAGACAGTTTGGCACCAAGCAGCCTCAAAAATCCCACATGGCTCCTGTCTGCAACTCTAGATACCTAAATATATTAAAAATTCTGATTCTGAGGATCTATTCTTTCTCAATCAGTAGGCTAAAATAGTTGCTTAAATAAACTACTCATTTTACAGACTATAAAAAAAAAAATCAGCAAATATTGTTGTGAGGGCACAACTTCACTCTTTCAATGTCTTTAAAGACAGCAGTCAAGATAATTCACGCTGCAATTATGCACTTATGCTTACGTTTGGAAATATCTGTGCACTGATAATAGAACTGGCACACATTTCACTAAAGCCGCTACTGCAGTACTCCAAAATCTTAACCTGATTTCACTGAAGATGACCTGCACACCATGGGCTGAAAACAGAAAAAAAAGTGAACGTGCAGACTAGCTGCTTTCATTCAGCTTTTTTTTAATCCAGTTTACTATGCAGGACACAAGCAAAAGCATACAAAGGATAAGATGATTTGCACCCACTTAATAAATGCAGGCAAATACCGGCTTTGATCTCAGCAATTTTATTGGAAAGCTCAGTTCACCAGAAAGTGTCCAAGACAGAAAGAAAGAGAGAAAGGCAAAAGTGACTGAAATGCAAAGGAAAAAGTGTATGCAACTTAGGCGTAAGTGAAGGGACAAATAAAACCCTAGAATTAAGATCTTTTGAAAGCAGGAATAATAAACTTCCAAGTAAATGTCACTTCACTATGACTGAGTTTCCCCAATTGGGTATTGTATGTATATAATTTTATATATATAATTATTGCGCACACACTTCCCATGTTCTTTCCCCCCAAAAGCAGAGCTGACAATGGTGACAGCAGAGTGTGTAATTAGTTTTTATTGTTCCCTTGACAGCCATAGCTCTGCAAGGACCCCTTGCCTTTTCCATTGTAAATGTTATGGAAAAATACGCTAATGACAGGCATTTAATTGTGGGCACAGCAACCATGATGGGAGCTGTGCCAAGAGTGATTGGCAGCTTTGGATACCAGATATTCACAGCAATGGTTCTTTTTCTCCCATACCTTGTACCCCAGATTACTGAAGATAATTTTTTAAAGCATCTTTTCTAAAGTTTTGCTTGTTGCCTACAGATGTTATTAATAACCACCACATTAGAAACAGACAGAAAAAAATAAACAGACAAAACAGTATTTTTTTTGTTCAAAAGCAACATGAGTTTTTTTGAAAGAGGTCTATCCACTGATAATGCCATTAACATAACCTCACCAACTCTGGTACACAGTTGACTTTTTATTCTGAATAAAGGTATGTTAAGAGGGCATAGTATAATTTTATTTGTTGCTATGTATAATCAAAAAAAACCCTGTCCCACATTCAGATGTAGTTGCTGAGGTGCTTTTTTGCCTGATTAATTAGCAACTGGGAGACACGCTTTTTGGCTGCTTTTGTATCCCTCTTATTTCTTCTGGTTTGGCACAAAAACTGCCTTGCGGGAGCAACTGTATTTGTACTGTACCCCACTTAGTGATGGATCACTAATTTTTAATAAAGTGAGCCCCAAGAGAACTGCAAAGAGATGTGTAAGTGTATTGGAGCAATAACTGTAAACAAATAAAAAAAAAAAAAGGAGGGGTGGGGGGGTGGCAGTGGGAGAGCATACAGTACATAAAATATTTGGTCTTTTCCAGACTATGCGTGGAGACCCTATCCAGAAGGTGACATGTAGTCTGAAGACATGGGTCAGAATTGGCTTTCAACTACATGATCCGAATCTCTGCCTTTATCTTTGAAAAGCTTTAAAAAAGCAACTAGCTAATATGGATGCACATTTTTCTTGAAGAATGCTATATATGAATGTCCCTTCACTGTTTCTCATCCCTCCCCCACCACCAGATGAATAAAATTACTTTGTGAAGCAGACCTCTATGAAGAATGACCACACAATTCTGGACCAAACGGTTCTAAGTCTATGTAGCAGTCACAAATCCCTGGCTAAACCGAACAAAGCAACATTATTCCTAAGTGGTAAGTTTGGGAATATAAAAGTGAAGCTGTCTGGCCCTAAAGTGGTAACTTGCAAATAGCTGCAGAATCAATGTTGGCTGTCCATCCCCCATCCAGCTGGCTCTCATATCAGTAACTTCAAAAATGCAGTTTGCCATTATGGTGGCTTAAGGCACTTTGTGTGCCAGTGCAATGACCATGCTGTGTGTGCATGTCAGAGGTCAATACTTTTAAATTCCAGAGTCTCTCTTTATTTCCTTCTTTTCTGGAAACAATAGGAAAGAGAGCAGGATTGATAGCTCCTACTTTGTTAACTTCTGCTCACCAAATGCCCTGGCTGAATACATAACTATTTTTTAAAAATCTGATCAGACATCAGCTAAAGTAAGAAAAAAACAAACAACAAAAAAAAAACAACCAAACAATGCAGCTGGTTTCCCTGCTCACTAACAACATTAATTAGCGATTTTATTGGCAACGACTTTTAACAATTGCAAGGGACCCAACATTATTAAAGCTGCTAGCAGTCCTTACCCAACACTGATGAACTAGCAGACTGAGACCCATGCTACAAAGATCATCATCAAATCTACCAATTAAGTAATATAAAATACTTACTTTTTTTCTGTCTCCTCATGAAAAATACACCTCTACTTATACAGCACTACAAAACCAACAAAATATTAGACATTGAGAGATTTGTTGTTTTCTTTTTTTTTGTTTAGTTTAGCTGCCACAATTTAGAACATGTTCAGCTCCAGCTCCTATTTCAAAGGCACAGACTGAAATAAGATACTCATATTTATTTTCAAAATTAAACCAAGAGTGAAGTAAAAACTAAAATAAAAAATCCTATGTAACGTACTGGTATTGTAATAAAAAATTACATATATTTCTGCGTGCCTGATAAGATAATGCAATTTGAATTGTGTAGAAAGAAGGAAGTTCCTCTCAACTGTAATATTAATATGGAAAACACTACTTTAAAGTCCACAAAAGCAAAAAGGTAGTGCTTCATTGCTACCCACTAGGGAAAGGCAGCAGTGCTCAACTACTACTCACACAATGAGAATATGCCTGCAACCAGCCATCCCAACCAAAAAAATTAAATAATTTTGGGTAAGAAAAATTGTATTAATTTAACAAACAAAGAACATTAGTGCTACACAGAAAACATTAATTACGGCACAAAATACATTATGTCAAAATATGCATACTTTTAGATGTCATGAGGCCAAATCTTATCTTTCAGAACGGAACAAAAAGATATTTTAGCAAAGAGTGATCGGAGTCAAAGCAAACATATCTCCTACTCCCATTTTTCACCTCACCAGATGATTCATAAGTAAATCATGCCTTCTCTGCACTCCAGCACCATTTCATTACTGCCATCAAAAACTAAAAATGGTGCCTATCAAATAAGATGGTTCTTCAGCAGTCTGATTAAAACAAACCAAAAATATAGTTACTAAGTGATAAACCTGAAGTAAAAAAAAAATATTGTATGTATTACTGTTGAACAGTTCCTCCTTAGACTAATATGCAAATTTAATGACAGAAAAGAAAATAAATTAAGTGAAAATTAACTAATACTGTACTTACAGGTTTTGAGAGTCTAAGATCCTTTTTTTCCCATGCTATGTGTTGGCATGGACAGGTAAATCCTTCCACTAGTTTATAATGCAAGTAACAATAAGAATTATAATTTTCAAGGCTCTTCAAGTTAAAATTGCCAAACCTGAAAAATCCGCTATAAATTGGTATTAGCAAGTTAAGCAGATCTTGCTAATTAATAAGACTCTTGTGTATCTTCTTGTTAGCTGATTTTTCTTTTGACAGCATTTTTACTGGTCATGCATTTAAACAGAGAAATGGCCCTAAAACGCCTAGCATACCAGTTAAGAGAACACAGGCATCTAACCGTTTCTCTACATTTTGCAGCACTCAAAAATAAACTCATTTTTTTCATAAAACTAGGATCTAACAATGTATTTTCATCAACCTGTCAACAGTAAAATATGAAGGATGTTTCCCCAGATAAAAAAAAACTGTAATAAATATACATTTAAATATATATATATGGGGGGGTGGTGGTGGTGGTGTGTGTATTCCTTTATTGGAAAACTTGGCATTCTACAGGAGAGAAATACAATCTCAATCCTCATGGAACTGCATCCTTTTTTATTATATTTTCAAATCCTTGATTTTAACACAAATTATTTTAAAAAATGTGTAGGAGTGGGAATTTGTGTTTTGTAATACAACAATCTATGCTCGGTTTCTTAAAAAAGACGATTGCAGACATCTATACATGTTTGCACGCTATAAAATAATACTATTTTAAGTGAGCTCAACTATAATATAGCTTGTAGACACTACAATGAACAGGAAAAATGCAAAAATGCAAGGAAGACTTCTAATGTGTGAAGGATTCTTTTCTTCCATTCAGCTATGCTGAAGTACATTATAGTAGGGCTTACTCACAATAACTGTAATACCACCAGAAAGCAATTTCAATAACGTATCTGTTTATTTCAAACCAAACATTTCCATTTCATTAAGTTGGTGTGCTGCTGACTGACTAAATTCTAAGCACAAGTGCAATGAAAACTTAAACAAAACAGAGCCCTTTATTCTCAACAGTGAATTACACCATTCAGAAACACTGGAAGATTAGATTAATCATCAGACTGAAGACATTTTAAAAAACCCCAATGCTCAGAACTGGATATCGGAGCAAAGAGTTATTACTGAAGAAAATCCCAGTTCCAGAATACTTCCAATCGCATTTTTAAAAAATGGAAAAACAAGTGAGTCAAAGCAAGAGAGGTACATCTCACAGCTATGGACAAACTACTGTCTACTCATGTTTCCTCCAAGAAAAGCATCTTCTCTGAGGTGATCCAAATGACCAACCTTCTTTATGCCTTGTCTTAAAGTCTAATACTTCAACAATGCAGTTCTCTAACCAGTGACACACTGGTTTACGAAGAAGCAGTAGCAAGGTACTCTAAAAACCCCAGAGAATTCTCAAAGCATATCCCTGTAATCTTTTCGGTTTAATTTTACAACTGTGTGTCTGAATACTTGCTTATCTACCTTCCCACCTACCGACCCAAGGACTACTAGCATGCGAAGAAACACCACAGTGGGAAGATGGTCAATAACTAAAGCACAGATTCTACAATTATTTTTTAAAAATTATTAATTTTAAAACAGTCTGAGCTGGAAGACGGGAGCTGGGAATTAGTTTGTAAAGCTATTGCTTTTCTAGTTTATCAATTAAAAAGTTTCATTTTCAGAGATTTTTTTCCCCCCCTCACACAACACTCCTGATTTACTCTATACCACATCACCTTGTAATGACACACCTCACTGCATGGATACATACATACATATATGTGTGTATATATACATAAGTATACATATACTTATATTGAAATGCATACATATTCACATATGAATATATATACATATATATATTACATACACCTCTCTGTATGAATGCAAAATCCAAAACTCTTGAAGGACTAATTGCATTCATTCATTTTCTCAGCCCAGCATGAAGCTGGTAGATTGCTGGGATCATAGCAACAGGGGAGAGAAAGGAAGGCTCATCTTTATGTGTCCCCCTCGAAAAGGATATAGAGCTAACAGCAAGAATGGCGTGAAGTGTCCTCACTATGTGCATTTGGAAAAGATTTAATAAGAAGCATTTCATGAAGACCATGTACCACTTAACAAGGTGCCTTTCATACAAAGGTGGAAGACAGTGAAACTATTGTTCTTTATGTATTGTTTTCATAGAATGTCTCAAAACCCCACTTTTAAAATAAGCACCAATATTCTTTTGGACACACAAGGTATTAGTGAAGCTATTAAAAGCACAGAAGGTAAGTGTAAAGAATTGAAGGCTCTAGTATTGATCTTTTAATTACAAGAAATCAGTCAGATTTCTTCAGCTCTCAGAGCAAGCTGCAGGATAAAATGCTCTCAAAAATACAAGCTCTGCTGTTTCAAAACAATTACATATATACATGTAAGTGTGTGCATATCCCAAGCGCTTAAGCTCTTATGCTTTGCTTCACATATAATAATAATATGGAATACCAAAATCAAAGCAAATGCCTTGATTTTGCCCCTCTTCATCCCTAGCATCTGAATGCTTGCTTATCTACCTGCCCACCTACCGACCCAAGGACTACTAGCATGTGAAGAAACACCACAGTGGGAAGATGGCCAAGAACTAAAGCACAGATTCTACAATTTGGAAAAGATTTAATAAGAATTAATAAGGTGTTCTGGACTAACCTAACTGCCTTATTCCCATTCTAACCATTTCTGCATGGTTTCCCTAATCTCTGTACACAGGAAGAACTATTCCTAGATGGAAAACAAACAAGCCAAACCAAACAAAAAACTAGCCACATGCCATCAGCATATACAACCAACATGCCATGGTGAAATCTGCTAACACATACAAATGGATGGCAGAATACTCAAGACATCCACCCAGCTGGCCAGCATGCTCCTGAGAAGTGCCAGGTGTCCATGAGCAGCCACAACCACAGCTTCTCAAAATTAACTCTACGCATTTGGCTGGTTCAGGGAGGCACTTAAGTACACATCCATCCATCCATCCACACAGCTGCAACAGAACTTGTATGTCAGTATGCACTTCAGAGTAGTCAGAGCCTTTGCTGAATCAGTGCCTAAATGGTCAGCTACAGAATTCACCTATGTTTAGACATCCAAGTTGTGAAATTCTGGTATATGCTTCGAATTTTCAGAAGCATCCATTCATTTTTCTATTCGCTCTTCCCGAGTACCTGTCTTAAAAAACACCACCCTCTAGCAGTACTGATGAAATTGTGGTATCCAGCTTAATTTTGGGAACTAACCACTTTAACTTGAAATGATTTTTCAGTATCTAAATTCTCCAATTACCATCTGATTTCTTGATTTTATTATCCACATAAATACACAAACAGAAAAATGTATCAGCATCCCATGTTGTTACAGTAATTCTCTTGTGGATGTAACTTTATACACAATTTTCCTGTATAAGATACAGTCAAATCCAATAATACTCCTAACAAAAAATATTTGTTCTCCTGTGACTACAAGGTTTGGCCTCTATATATGATCAGAAACTAGACTTGAAATGCAAGTATTTTTAACCACCTTGCAACTAGTAACAGTTTATGAAGCTACATAACCTGCCACTGAAACAACTTGTGGGGGAAATACCTAAATACAAACCACAATCTTGAAGCACAATCGTTCAAGCTGAAAAATGTAGCAATAATTGCAAGTAGTTCTGCTTGAATTCTTACAAGATTAAAAGCAGTAGCAAGCACTAAGTAGACCGCTTCAAAAATTGGCCCAGGTACATAACATTTTGGCTGAATTCTAATTAAAAGGACAGTAGTAAACCAGGATTAAATTAATATGCTTCATTACAAAACAAACTTCCCAAACTATTTCAAGTGTTGCATTAAAAACAATATTCTTTGACAGCAATATTTTGCTGTCCCATTTAAGAACACATATGCAAACAGTGCTGAAAGACTAATGCGGTTTAAGGTGATAATTAGAATTTATTTACACTTAATTCTAAGCCTACATAAATAACAAAAATATTAGAACACATTTTCAAGCTTACTTGAGGATTAATTTCCAATCCACACACACAAAAAAAAGGATTAAAAAAACTTACTTAGTTACAGTTCCAAATCCTAATACTTAGCATATTCTCATCTGGAACTGGACTACCGCATTTATGGTACTTCATGTATGTTGATAATTAAATACATAACAAAAATAAGGCACCAGAATACTTAAAACATTTCTCAGAACAGACTTAGGCTCCATAAGAATACATGACTTTGTTAATCATACGCACTAACAGCTATAATCACAGAACATTTTTTAATTGTTGTAGCAGGACTTTGGCAACTAACCAAGATATGTGATAGGAATTTTGCTAATAGACTCTTAGGACTTCTTATTTAATAAATATTATTCACACCAGGAGCACTTATCAGTTGGGCCACTCATCAGTTTACTAATGTGTCTTTTAATAAGGACGAGATCTTTATGCATTTCAATAAATTGCTGAAGTTTCATACTAAAAACCTAAACAGCATTGATATCTGCGGGAAGAACAATCCTTATTAAATTCTTCAAAGTTTTCATGAAAACTTAATTTAAAGTGCTTTTAATCACTATCAAAATGATCAACATTTCATTTTTAAAGTGAATTAATTAGTTCTACAGCAGTTTCTTAATTCTGAATAAATACAATAAGGAATTAAGCTAAAGCACAATGGTGGCATTTGTGTTTAAAGAATGACAGTATATTTTCTCTTCTAATTTGAAATGGTTATCACCAAGTAAGCATCACTACTTACTTCTATATGTATAAAAAACAGACTGCTCACCTCCCAAGTCTGTTTCTAGAAGCACATAAATCACTGCGAAGTTATTCCTGCAACATTGTTAACTGTTCTAAAATTTTGATAACAAAAGTGCATTTTGTCTTCAGCTTAGATTCTGACAAAACGAATTCAAAACAGAAGTGTTTTCTTTCCATTGGGTCTCTTGCACCTACCATTCAGGTGTTTGCCTGCTTTTCTGTAATGATCGTGTAACTTGGAAAGCACACAAAAACTGGCACACTGTGTAAAACAAAGGAGAAATACATCTGCACCCTACTCTTTCTCACATTTTTAACTCATGGATAAACATGACATGTCCAAATAGCTACTCCCATTGTGAGAGCACAGCGAGTATTTTAAGACAAGAAGAAATGTTTGTTTTTAAAAGGGAAGATTTAGCGACATCTTACAATTAACTCTTCCTCTAGTATTTGGAAGAATAACAAAGCTAAGTTTTCCTTGCAGTCTGCTGATGTATAATGTTGGGAATAAGAAGGCATTCCATTAATGGTAATAAAATATAATTAAACTTACTAAAATCTTTACAAATCCATTCAAGGTAATGATGGTAGGTATGCGAGGAAAGTGTTGCTTGTACCCTCAACTATCTTTACCTCTGTGCAGTTACTGTGTAAGCTCATCAGACACAAGAGAGCAGAAGTGAAAAATCTTGAATGTAAGATTATTTTTTAAGTATTTTAGCCATTATGCCAGCAGCGTGCACATGTAGTCAAACCTATTTCTTCTGACAATCCTCCATCTGCCCAGTGGGATTTAAGAATACTATTTTTTTTCCAGCAGTTACATTTTATTTTGCCTAACAACAGAAAAAACTCTGGTTTTGAGAGCCAAGCGATTTTTTGGGGACGTATGATGTGAGATGTTAACTTTTAGTCTTATTTGCTCTATGCATTTTTTTTAAGTTAACACACACAAAGAGAAGAAAATTTAGATAAGCATTTAAAATTACAGATGCTGATCGTTGCCAAGCACGATTGTTACTTTGACGAATCCTCTTTGTCTCAAGCTTTTGGTGCCAACTATTTATTGCTGAGGCATTGTTACCAGGAGCACAGTATCAGAAGTGCTGGACAGACTAGCTAACTCTGGGCACTTGAAAATTCTGCCCATTGACTTCTGCATCACCTATTTTGAAGGCACTCTGGAATACCGAGTAGAGAGGAGTTTTCTGCAGGCAACACAGATCTACTAAAAAACACGACCTGTGACAAAAATCAATGTGCTAATCTCAAACCAAACAGCATAAAAAAGAGATAACCTAAGATAAAAGGTCCCCAAATTTACTTAGACTAGCTTGACAGGTTAAAAAAAAAACCAAACACAAAAACAAACAAAAAAAAACCCAAAAAAAGTGAGTCTGCTCACACGCACTTCAGCAAGGCAAAAAAATTAATACCCAGGTGACTTTTTACCCAAACACATGGACACCATTTGGGGCAGAACTGTAATTTTCCAATTACATTTCTAGGCATGAAGGAAAACTCCAGAAAAATTAAAGGAAACCTCTCTCTCCAGCAGAAGGCTCGGTACACTGCAGGCAAAGCCCGGTGTCAGAAACCTCCTGGCGCGGTTCGGCGCGAGGGGTGCGGGGAGGCTGTACCCGCACCGCTCAGCCCCGACGGGGACACCGGCCGCGCGCCGTCGTGTCCCCGGCGTCACCGGCATCCTCCCGGCCCGGGACGCCGTACCCACCTCGCTTCCCCACGGCTACCTCTAGCCTGCCCGGAAGAGCCCCGCGCCGGGCGGGCCGGGCCGGGCCGGGGGAAAGCCACCCCTCCGCCGCGACAGCGGTCCAGCCCGGGGCCGCCGCGAAGCCGGGACCCGGCGCCCCGCTCCGTGCCGCCGGGGAGGGCGGCCCCCCGCCTCCCTGCCCGGGGCCGACTCCCCGCCGCCGGCGTGCGGCTCGGGGCCGCGCCCTGCATGCCACAGGCACCCGCCGCGGCACAACCGCGGGGCCGCCACCTGCGCCCCCTCGTCCCACCCGAACTCCCGGAGCGGGCTTGGCCGCAGGCGCGGTTCGTCCCGCGGCTCGGGGCGCACACGCCGCACCGGGGGCGCGCCCGCCCGGCGCCCGCGGACCGGCGGCGGCTGAGCCCAGGGAAGCGGCTGGCCCGGTGCAGCGCCGGGGCGGGGCGGCGGGGGCCAAGAGGGGCGAAACGCCACCGCCGCCCGTAGCCCTGACCCTCCGGAACACAAAGTTTTTCACCCCGTCTTGCAGCCGGGGTAGCTCCAGCCGGCGCCGGGGCGCCGCCCGCTTCCCCCCGCAGAGCCCCCCCGCCCGCCGCCCGGTGCGTGCCCGCGGCCGCCCCGCGTACCTGGGGTTGGTGCTGTTCCAGTAGACGGCGTAGCGGTCGGCCACCGCCTTGGCGCCGGGCTCCTGCCCGCGCACGCACACCCACAGCGCCGCGGCCGCCAGCAGCAGCATCTCCACGTGCGGCATCGCGCCCGGCCGGCGGCGCGGCGAGACGGGATGCGGAAAAATAAGAAAGCGGGAAGGGGGAAAAAAAAAAAAAGAAGAGGGAGGGGGGGCAGACGGGACGGAGCCGGGGCGGGAGGTGGGGGTGAATAAATAAAAAGCGAGGCGCAGAGGCGGGTGGGCTGCGCAGCGTGCAGCGCCGCAGCGAGCGGAGGGCGCCTGCCGCCGCAGACGGGCAGCCGGCAGGGAGGCGCGATCCGCGGTCCCTCAGGGAGTCTCACCCCGGCAGGGGGAGGTGAGGGCCGAGGCGGGCGGCGACGGCAGGCGGCGGGCGGTGCTCATTCACCGGGAGTCCCGTGCGGAGCCCACGGCACGACATACACCGGCCCGCCGGTGCGGCGGGCTGGCGGGAGAGGGGCGCCGCTCCTCCGCCCCCTGCGAGCGGCCCCGGCGCTGCGGCCCCGCGGCTCGGGGGCGGCCGGGGGGCGCGGGGATGGAGGGAGCGAGCGGGAGAGGGGGCAGAACAACGGGGCGGAGGGGAAGATCTTCCTTCTGGAAGCCCAGGGGGGTCCTTGCTGTGTATTAAAGGCCGCCGGCTGAGAGAGGGGCGAGAAGTACCAGCAGATCTTAAAGTGCAAAGTTTGTGTCTTCCTTCTCGGCTCTCCGCCCCGCGCAAATGATAAACAAATAAAACGGAAAAAAAAAAAAGGGGGGGGGGGGGGGCGTAAAAGCCCTGAGGAGTTTGTTTGCTGCGCTGGTGGAGTTGGGGAGCCTGTTCTGCAGCACAGTCTTGAAGGAGACTTTGTGGAGTGGTTTTCTTGTCCTTCCTGTTCCTGGGCGGTGGATGCACCAAGGACTGAGCAACAGCAAAGGCGGCAAAAAAAAAAAAAAAAAGGGGGGGGGGGGGGGCAATAAAAAGAAAAGGAGGGCAGAAAAAAACAACGGCCAATCCTAGAAATATTGCGGCGTGGAAACCAAAGAGATGGAAATTTTTTTAAAAAATGGTTTATGAGAGGGCGTGGAAAGAAGCAAAACCTCGGAGAAGTGGAAAATCAAGCCTGCAAACTCCTCTGATGATGCTGGTCTTGGCTGGCCTCTCCCGCTCGGGGGACGAAGGGAGCGATACGGCGAGGTGCGGAAATCTCCTGCTTCAGCCTCCCGGAGCCTCGCTGTGATAAAGCAGGGTCCAGTGCCGGGAACATGAACTTCTGCGGAAGGACAAAACAGTTTGAAAGAGCAGGGAGGGGGTGAGAGAAAAAGAATCCACCCCTCAGTTGACTACACAAGGAGATCGGGGGAGGGGGTGGGGGGGAACAACACGCAATTCTTCTTCTCGTCTTGCCCAACAGCTGCTCCCCCTTTCCCTCTGAAGCAGCAGCAAGAGCAGCAAGGAAAAATATACCACGCCAGCAGGCAAATAAATAAACTTGAATGCAGCGGCAGGCAGGGAGGGATCATAAAGAGCGACGAGGATTGGAGGGGCAAAAGTCAGTTTTGAAAAAAAAAAAAAAAAAAGAATTGCTTTATGGGAGGAAAAAAAAAATCTTTAAACAGTCACGCCCCCTTTTGCAATGACCGGTCCCTTCACTGCGTGTAAATCCGACATCAGCAACCTGGAAAAGCCAGGAGCCTGGCGTACTGGGTTGTCTCTGTGCATGCGTATGTGTGATAGGCACCCGCAGAGATATATACGCGGTATATAGAGGTACGCAGGCATACATACATGCACACGCGTGTGTCCGAGGCGGGATCTGGCGCCGGTGTGCGTGAGGGATGAAGGCGAGGAGGAGGTGCAGGCAGCCAGCTCGGAGCACGGGCGCTGCTGCTTGATCATGTGGGATTTTTGCATGCAGTTTACTTGGGAAAGGGGGGGATTTGCCGGCGCAGCCAGTCAGGGCACAGCCTGCCGTCTGTTTGCTTACAGATTGCTTTTTTTTTTTTTTTTTTTTTTCTTACACCTCGACCTGATTGGCTTGCAACACGAGAAAGGAGGCGTCGCCCTAAGGTTCTCCTCCTCCATGCCAAAAAAACACCCAACCCCACATTCTGGAAACCTGTCTAATTGAATTAGTAAGCCATCGGGGTGGTTCCTGCGCAGCCTTGCTGCTAAAGGTAACCGTTTCCACGCCGGACGCTATGGTAGGGTTTTACGCGGGCTGCGTGCGGATGAGTGTCCGTCTGCCACGGAAACACAGTACACCAAGCAACTGAAACGTGACAGGCAGCTCCTTCCCCACGTTCCCCTGCGGCGGGGCTCGGCTTGTACGCCACGGGCGCTGCGCGGCACCGGCTGCGCGGCGGCACCGGCTGCGCGGCTCGGCCGGCCAGCGCCGTACGGCCGGGCGCTGCCTGAGGCACCGACGCGCGGGCGGCCGGTCCGCAGCCGGGAGGGAGACTCCGCTCTGCTTCGCCCGCCACCCCCTCCTGCAGGAGCCGCGCTGCCGGCGGCTGCCGGGCTCCGCCACCGGGAACCGTCGGCTCCGACGAGGCGGAGGGGACGCGCCGCGCCCCGCAGTCCCAGCGCGGCCAGCAGCCGCGGAGCCGCGCGGCGCGGGCAGGTGAGCGGGAGGGGCGGGGAGGTGCGGTGCGGGGGGGCGGGGCCTCCTCCGGGTGGGAGGGCGCTCCCGCAGCCCCCGCCGCCGCCCCGACGGCGTTGCCGGGGTGACGGCGGCCAGCGCGGCGTCCCGCCGCCGGGCCCGCGGGGCTGGGCCAGGGCGCGCAGCCCGCCTCGCCGCCGTTCGGAAGCGCCCCGACTCCCCCCAGCGGCGGCGGCCGGCGCCGCAGGGCGGCGGGAGCGGCGGGGCACCGCGTCACCTGCCTCGGCGGCGTCGTGCGAGGGGGGCCGGAGTGTCCCGGCTTTCCTTTCGGTGTTCAGGGGGGCGCACGGTTTTTCTCGGCGCCGAAAGAGGTTCCAGGTCAACCCGCATCGGCCGCACCACCTGACCGATCCGGCCTTTGGCCGGGGGACAGCGGGATTGCTGCGGGCCGCCCTCCTCTCGGAAGTGATTGCGGGAAGCGAGGGAGCACAGGCTGAAGTTAAAAACAAACGCTCGAATCCCTTGATGTTTTTTATTACTTTTTTTTTTTTTAGCAAAGGGCCTGTCCGATTTTCAAATCTTTCTCATAAAAGGCCTGAAAACTTGCCTGCATTTTGTCTCCCTGTGGTCTCCTTCAGCCTTGTTTTTAACACGTTGGCTTCTAAAAATTAGTGTCAGGATTTGAAGTACATCAGCCAGATACCCCAAGTCTAAAGTGCACCGTAAACGCACACTTTTAAAATCCCTTTTCATTAGCCCCCTCCCCCCCCCAGCAGTTCCAATTATTTGCTACCTTAACCAAGTTCGTTGTACAGGAATGGGCACATCCACTGTTTCCTCAGTCTTTTTTCTCCAGTACAGACAGATGTGTGGAAATCACTGCCCCTACATGAAGCAGAATAAATAACACCTTTTTTCCCCAATAATTTCCTCAGCCACATTTGTAAGAAAAGCTTGATTTGTGTGTGTGTGTGTGTGTGTGTGTGTGTCCACCTTTCTTCATGCCTTGTGAAGGGCTGAGGGGTTGGGTTGTGCTTAAAACACCTTTTAATAGCAGAGTCAGAGCTTAGTCCATTGTAGAATATCTTTGCAGCCTACAGTACTTTTTTTAACACATACGACGCTGTGAAAAGGAGTCAAACTATTAATAACGGCAAAAAACCTCTCAGAAAGACTAATTACGACAGGAAGATACTTTTTTTCCCTTGCTTTACTTAGCAAGTTGTAAGTGGCAGCATCTTACTAGGTTTTGAACAATGCAAAGACATAAATCCTTTGAGCTCAAAATAAAAGTAAAATCAATTCCGTGAGTACAAAAAATAGTACTTTAATAGACAGAAAGTAAGCTTTTTGTAACATCTCAACCAATTCGTGAGAACCTGTCAAATACCCAATACCCAGCAGCATGCCAGCTTACAGTCCACTCTCCATTTTTGTGACCACATGATTAAAGAGTCATTGATATCATAGCTGTGAGCTGCCTGTACATACCAGTGTTCTCTGGCATTAGCCTTCCTTTGGCAGAAAGGTAATGACAGTTACCAAGTGGTTTAACATCAGTTAAACTCTCTTGAATACAGCCTTTAGAAAAAGGAGTAGGCATGCAACAGTAGGTGCCTGAGACTGCCTCTGACAAGCCTCTCTAGCTGCCCCTGAACCTCCAGCTTCGCAGTGTAAATGTGTCTTTAACGTACACCGTACAGCATGTACTTTCTTGGTGGCTGCACAGAATTTCCGAGTACTAATACCCTGTGCTGCAGTTACTATGCTGACTGATCATGTCCCCCAAAATAATTAAACTAAGCACAGCTTAAGACTTTGTTTCAGGGTAAAGTAATAAATCTGTAGATTTTTTGTCTTTGCTGGTTTCCCTTAAAAATACACGTAGTATTCCTATCAATGCTCCCCAAGATTTGGTATCTTGAACAGATAGAGGCAACTTCTGGCATTACAATGTAGGTAATATTGTTAAAATAATTCATTTGCTTTGTCATGCAAAGATATTTTATCACCCATGAAGCATAGAAAAAAACAAAGATATCTCTACATTTTTCCTATAGCCTGTGTGTAAGATTTTTATCTTTTATAAATTTGAGTACAGCTTCAGACATAAAACTAGCTAGTAGGGCCCAGTCCGGCTTTTTCTAGCATTAACTCCAGTGTCTTTAAGTGAGTTGAACAAGCAAATCCCATGGTTTTTTTCCCTTTTCTTAAAACATAGAGATTTAAGGAAAGACCCTTCTGGAAAAATGGATGCGTACTGCAAATCAGGGAAGAATATAGCTGCATTTTAAAACTTTTTTGTCTAAATTCTGTGAAAATGTGTATTTTTAGATCATATGTTAACATTTCAGTAGAATTTGATTAAAGGTAGCCAGGCAGAAAAATAAATAAACTTCTTGTTGATCCGTGTTTAAATCATCTTTGATGTTTTGTTAAAATGACTGCACAAAAATATACCTTTTTTGTTTATCATTGGTATCCGTAGAAATGTGTTTTTCAGGACCTGAAATGATCAGGCTTTCTTGTATTTTTAATCATTCTCTGCTCTCATAAATACCTTGCTGAGAAATGACTTAGAAGCAATCTCAGCTTCAACTTTTGCAAATTAATAACTGAACAGAGTGGTTAATCATTACAGATTCTCTCATCTTTTTCTGTAATCCCTGATACTGTAAGCTGTCAAAGAGTAATACAGAACAAAATCTGAGACTAATTTCCATATGAGAGGCATAGGTACCAAAGGCATAAATAATACACTTAGAGAGAATCACTGAATTCTTTATAGAGAAGTGTAATCATCGTTTGCAAATATTCTTGAGTAAGATAAGAGCTTTCTTTCCAGGTGATTTCTCTAACTTAAAGATAGTTTTTTCCCTCTCACACATTTACCTCCGAGGGACACTCTGTATGTGTACTGCATACATGGATTTTTTCTTCTTTTGTCTTCCTAGGAGGAAGAAATAATCTTACGGAAGAGAACAATTTATGGCTGCAGAGAAACCTGAGCCAGTATTTACTTGTGTGTGAGTATTTTTGGCTGGCTAGAACAGAGGAATTAAGTGAAGATTCTTGATACTCTTTTTATTAAACTATCTGGCAACTCCTGTACTTCTCTAACCCTCATTTTCCACTCTCCAACCAGACATAACATACATGCTTACTTTACTGTGACGTACTGCGGCTCAGTAACATCATGTTTTCAGGTCTTCAAAGGAGTAACTTTGAGATCCTTGTATAAAAAAAGAAAATGCCATAACACAAAATACAGTAATGAATTCTAGGTAGCTTCTGGGGTGACATCGTTTAGAAACATTTTCAGGCTTACTATTGTGTCCAGAAATCATACCTTTTTCTTTTTGCATATGGTTCTTAAGAATTTGCTATTGTTCTTAAGGAAAATTATCTAGTTACCTGCTTTGCTCCCGTTTCAGTTTTTCAGTTCAAAATCTGCATGTCTGGCTGAGCAGTCAAAAGAGCTTCAGCTCACAAATTAGGCATGACCTCTTCAGCACGTAACTATCTGGATGTTAGTTGGAGACTTCAGAATGCTAATACATTGAGGAAAACTTTGAGACGAAAACAAAAGATTTCCTGGCTTCGTATTGACATTTTATGATTTTTTTTCCAAAGTTTGCAATAAAAAGAATTACAAGGTAGGAGATTTTTGAAAACATAAATGGAAGCAGGGTACTTATCTGCCCCTTGAGACAATAGAAGAATCTACTGTGAAGTTCAGTGTCATGTTTCCTCCATACATATAGGTAGTAACTTTGATGTAGTGTGTTGCCATTCAAGTTCATGTATGTCTTTACAAATACTTTTGCTTACGTTTGCTAAATATCTAATTGTGAGGAATTTGTTCGTTGACACACTTTAAAGAGCTCTAATTTTATGCCTTTGTGAAGTTAAAATATTTTTAATACTGTCATTTTGAAAAGCTAAATGAAAGCATTTATTTCTACTCAGTGAAGATCCTATGAACAGTTTATGGCTTTACAAAAAGTAGAGCCCATTGCATTGAATTGTCTTTCATGTTGAGTCAGTAAGAATAACTGAAATAGTCCAGCAACGAAGACAAAGCAAGAGAACCTGTGGCCCTAGGATAAATGTATAACTTGCCTATTTGCCATCCACTTCATCCACTCTCTTCAAGTTAAAGACATTAATTTAAAGATGCTTTAAAAATGCTTTTGAAAGCTATTGCTCAATCTTAATTATTACAGAGCCAGTATTTTACAAAACCTGCAATTTTGGTATTATCACTATAGAAACAAGTACTTAAAAATTGTAGTTGCAAAAAAGATTAAATACTATATTGTAAAACTGAAGTAAAAGACCAAAAAAAGCAATCAGATACAATGGACAATATGAATATAGGTATCATAAAGATTGCTGTTCACTCCTGTAAAAAGCTCTGTATTGAGCAGATACACTATACACATCATACAGATTACGTTACAAGAGCAGGCTCCTATTTCAGCATCTGTGCATCTCCAATGATGACGTGGCAGGATTAAAGCCAGTTAAGGTAAATAATAATGCTGTTTGACCTTGTGATATTTTTAAATGTTTTGTGTTGCTTGCTCTTCAAATGCCCATGCTGAGACTGCATTTTTCCAGAGTTCTTTTGACAAAGTTAGCTTTTCAGGATGCTTTTTCTGCATTGAGTAACTGCAGCTGGTGGTCTAGAACATCAGTGTTTACTTAGAAACCCTGGTTTTAATCAGTCTTTTAAAATAGACAGAGGGGATGTTAAAAAAAAAAACCAACAGATAAACAAAACAAAAACCCCA
Source organism: Falco naumanni (assembly GCF_017639655.2). NCBI lineage: Eukaryota > Metazoa > Chordata > Aves > Falconiformes > Falconidae > Falco > Falco naumanni. Next base: position 26,423,020 of record NC_054080.1, on the reverse strand, counting down.
AACACCAGAAAACCAAGAGAGCTACACCTGCAGATAAAACTGAATACCAAATTCAAAATAATGTATGACAAGCAATAGGTGTTTGCAGGTATTTGTGGTTCCTGGTTTTGTCGTAATACATTGATTAGTGGACAAAATCATTGATCCTCTTTATGGGCATGCTGTCTTTTGTTTGTTGCTTTTTAAAGTCTTGTTCCATGGGATGGACAGCTAGCAGGGTTTTTTTCTATGTTCAGATAAGTGAAGAAAAACAAGTTAAAAAATCAAGGCAGGAGTGGACTACTGTTATCTGGAAACATGATGGAAATCCTGTACTTGATTGCCTTCAAGCCCTATGTAGTAAACATGATTATTAATTTTTGTTATTAATAACACACTTTGCAAGAGTAAAACATTCCCAAGATACCCTTTAACACTTTTCAGAATTTAATCAACATTCAGGTTCATTTTCCATTTAAGTTTGCAAAACTGCAACCATTATTCTTGCTGTCCATTTCATGTATGAATCATAAGCCATAAAACAAACAGTTCCTATCTGTTGCAATACCCTGCACTTGCTTGTTCATATTTTCCAGGGCATAGCACAAGTCTTAGACTTTGACACCATTCCCTCCTCACACAGCACCACCCATCAACTAACATGACTCACATTATTGAAAATTAATCAACAGGAAAAAAAGAAAAATAAAGAAAACACAAAACCCAAACAAAGAACTGCAAAGAAGGTTATTACAGACTATGCTACACCCGTGTTCTGTTAGCACCGGAGACACTTGCCCTGGTATGCAGCACAAGAAATAGGTAGAGTTTTATAGTCTAAAAGCAGCTCTAAGAAGTTTCTATACAAAGCTAGCTAAGTGGCACGAGGTAGTCCTTCCATTTAGGAAACTTCAGAGCTCCTTTGCTAATACAAGCTTTGTGTGCATTACATGCTGGAGGATCATTTGCAGAGGAGCTGCTTTTTTAACAGAAGCAACAGACTTGACAGTGGGTTGCTATATGCCGTGGATGGCACATGGTGTATGCAGATGGTGGTCTTCAAGACGGCTGTCAGCATGGCATAAAGGTTACTTCAGTGGATACTGGGTGTAGCTTCTCACCAGTGCCGTTTACGTTGTAGAACAGCAGCTGCACTGGAACTGCAGCAATGGAACAAAGTCCTTTGTGTTGTGGAGAAAATCTTATCTGGTTAAACGAACAAACAGAAACAAGACTGATATATATTATTACAACTAATTAGCAAGCAAATTCTGGGGAGGTCTGTGTGCAGCTATGCACCTGGGAAGGTCTTAGTTGGATGAGAGAAATCTCAGAGGTTTCAGTGATGAAATGCAGAGAACGCATTTACTTTAGGTAATGTGGAAGGCATTTGCAGTGTCTTTAGCTATAGTGTTTGTACTACAACAGTGTTTTTAATGAAAAAAATGGTTATTAGACTAAAAGAAAGTCCACCTTTTAATTTAAAAAAATACATTTCTGCTCAGTTTGCAGAGCAGAGTTTGAAGAATGAACCCTAAGTGGTTCTTAATCAGCAGATCTCAGTCATGACTGGGTACCTGGCATTTGCAGTTCTGTGTTTGCTGCAATTCCATTACACCATAGAAAGGAAAGGTATTGAAGACATTTTGGAAAGCAGCTAAACTGCAACTTTCAAGACAGAGGCATGGAAGAAGGGACTAGGAGAACATTTTCTTACCCTTCTCTATTCCTAAACCAGAGAAACCCACTAACATAGCACTTCGGTTGTAGATTTCATATGCAGCCTTTTCCATTGCATACACTATACCAAGTCTGGCTGACTCTTGAATTCCAATAGATTAGACTCAGCCAAACAAAAACACAGCAGAATTAGCTGCCGCGTGTGATCTATGCCAACAAAACAGATGTCAGCTTGACAAGTGCCAGTCTGATATTCGTCATGGAAAGCCAGAAGCAGAAAAGGAATAAGATTAAAATTTTTTAAGCCTGCTTAGCGAGGCTTTGATTATAGTCTTATTGTCAGTGAAACTCCTGTGGACGTAGTGGAGAATGAATTTATGAAAACATTGCAAAGGTTTGAATGACATCATCTACTTTGTGCCAGTTCTGAGTGAATATTATTCTCCTTATCATGAGCCATGCCATAGCCTTGCAAAACCATTAGAGAAGAAAATAGAATTTTATTTTCTTAGACCACAATGTCACAAACTCAGATGAGAGCAAGTAGTCTTTTGGCACTCATGATCCCTCTTGTTTCATTATGATATTTTTTTTCATGTGTTCCATCTCAGCTTAGCTTTCATACAGAATTTGCACTGCTTAATGAAAATTGTTCATGAAAATATTACTTTTTGAAATTGAAGTTACAGAAGACTTGTACAGTTAAGAAATTAATTTCACATCTTTTTGGCAATCATTTGCTTTTACTGTCCTTCATCTTGGACCTTTGCCATACACACTCCGGTGACATGCATCTTATATTTGACATTGGAAAGGTTTTCTCAGAACTAATTTATATCAAATTTCCATTTCAAAGCGAAGAAACCAGAGGAGATAGTAGAATTCAACTAACAGATGACTAAAGAACAGTTCTGAAATGTAAGACTATCTTACAATCATGGAGGGGAAATGCCAAAGTAAAGAATTGAGCAATTACTAATAAATCATAAAAGGGTAGAAATATGATAATGAAAAGAATTCATAAGCATACTTCTTAATTAGAAGGGATTATTAATATCTTGTAAAATCCACAGTGTATTCTTTGTGTTAGAGCATTTAGCATTTCTACATAAACAAAAGAAAACAAATGGTAATTGTTTTATACTTCTGAAATCCTTTGTCAACAGGCATATGGCAGAAACAGAGTGGAAAATTGTATTGCTCTAAAGGCTGCTGATGAAATCAACAGATCTGCTATCACTTACAACAGTAAAAAGGTTTTCATTTTGAGTGACAATTGATGTTTTCTGCTGTGCAAATGTCGCTGCATCTTCTCTGAGCAAAGAAATAGGAGTAACAATTTTGTGTAACTATTAAACTTTACTTCAGAGGAAAAAAAAAAAAACCCAAGAAAAAAGGGAAAAAGAAAAAAACCTGAACAAATCAAACCAGAATGGGACACTCGACATCTGAGGTCAACAGTCACAGTGGGTTTTCTTATTACTAAGTTACCTAGGATTTGACCAGTTTGACATTCCTTCAAGATGTATTAGAATATCAGAACTTTATCAGAAGGAATTTGCCACGTAATTTATTGCCACATCTTCCCATTTAACAGATCTCTGAGGTTAAATTCCACATTTGTCTACATGACAAACGTGTAGCAGCAAAGAAAAATAAGCAGCAGAATGGATGTTCTTTATTCAAACACAGTGCACCACTAACATTGCAACTGCTGTATAGTAGTGCTCAGTTAAACTTCTTGCTCCTGGAAGGCACTGAGTGAGACTGTCACACACTGAGCATATTCATTTCTCATTATCTTCGGTGCAGTAAAGGATGCCTAGAGTTTTATGGGACTGAATTCAACAGCATTAGGCCTCCAGTGCCTGAGTCTTCTGTCAGTTACAGTAAAATAAAATTAGTGTATCGTTAGAAAAGATAACTGATTGTGCCCAGGATCCATGCAAATTGTCAGAAAGAGTGGCTTGCAAGTCACTTCTGAGAAAAGCTATAGCAACACACTTAACACAGTCCTGCCTGTATCGTGCAGACGTGCCACAGCAGGGTTTCTCTGGCATGGCTTGTACCTGTAAGATCATGCTCCACTGCATAGGCTTTAGGACTTAAGGGATTCTTGTATCTGTAGTGTAAATTTAAATATGTGGTAGGTGAGAAATCAAGATTGATAAAATGTATGATAAATTTTCATTAATAATTGAAAAGCTTATGTGAAAAATCGAAGAATATTCAACTGAGTTGAAGTTTTACCTGTAAACTTATGCTTGCCAACAAAAATACTCTGCATTGTAGATCAAGAAAGTGTAGTAAACGGTATTTAGTGTAACTGGCAAAACAGCAAAGGATATCATTACAGCACGATAAATAACCCTATAGTATAAAGCCTGGTATGACTGTTTATATTGGTAGGCTAAATACGGAACTCTAAAGCTATTTTGCAACAAAGTCCCTTTTTATACATATATATCTGGAAGAAAGCATATCTTTTTCTGAAAATCTTGAAAGGTTATAATCATGGTTTAAAATAAGTAACTTTCAAATTTTCCTTTGTGGTCATCAATTCCACTTCTCCAAAGAACCTCATAAACACAATGGGCCTAATGCCAAAACAAAAATTAAATGCTTGTGTGATCCCCAAGGGAAGACATACTTTAACTATGAAGTATTCTCACAAGAAACCTTGTAAACCTTACATGAAAGTGAATGACCTAGAGTTTGTGGCATTCACGTTTGTTGCTTTGACAGCACTGTTTATCAAAATAACTACAATTTCCAAAGAAAGACTACTTATTTTTTACTATATTGCTTTTTTTTTTTTTTTTTTTTTTTTTTGGCAAGGCCCTATAAATAATAAGTTCACTAGGTTTTTGGGTTAGCTTGTAGTTGATCTAGGTTGTTTCACAGCAGTCAGTTAATCCCTTCAAAGTATCATCTATTCATCAGTTCTTTATTTTCTCTCAGCATAGGTGGAATATATTAAAGCTATTTGGAAGCATTTAAAAAGAAAAAAGGTTAGAAAAGAACAACACCTTGCAAGTCATCCCTTTAGAGAACTGAAAAAAGCCAGATGTTTTATTGTATTGTTTTCCCAAGATACTTCTACTGTCCTTTCACCTTTTCCTCATCTACTGTATTTATCTGTTTTTTCTTCTACTCGTTTAAGCAACTGCACTTAAAAAGCAAGTCAGGTTACATTTGACAGCTATACTTGCACTTGTATTACTCTAATATTTTCTAGCTTCTCGTTGCTTTTGATACTGATTTATAAGAGCTGGCTGTGATTTGGTAGCATGCATTTTAAAAGAAGTGGCAGTTTTAACATCAAAAGATACAGCAGCAGTGAAGGTGTCAGACTTGCACAAAGTTTCCACATACACAGTATACTATTGTTTGCACTGCATACGCATAACAATTTTTTGAAAGTATTCATCCTTGCTTGCCAATAACTTGTTGTGTGTATTGAGCTAGACCTTTTACAGTTGGAGTTTTTTATTTGGTCTGCTTAGAGAGTTAGAGGCAAAATTCCTCCTGGACTTTAGTGAGTTCTGGATTTCACTCACAGTAAGTAACCTAACAGCACCAAACAGTATCTGCAATATGCCATCTCAATGGTGTTAAATCTTGGAATTCTGTGTCAGATCTCCTCACAGAGTTACGTTTTATTTGCAGCTTACAGAAAAAAAGAAAAGGTATATATTTTAAGTGATTTCAGAAGCCTGCAAATTTCAGTCCAAAGTATAAAAGAATATTATCTGATTTCTTGCATTCTGCAGGTATGAAGACAGGTCTTGCTTACTCAAGGAGCGTACAGAAGAATATGTGGAAAATATAGTTGGTAGTAAACAAGGGAAAATATATGAGGCTGAATGTGAGCTGGAATGAAATAATGCATTACATTCAGTCTCATATTAACATTTTTCTTGACATTATGCACAAACAGGAGATGATTCAAGCAGGCATAGAAGTCATAACAATCTAGCAGTGATGAACTAGCCCATCGTTATTCGAGCAGTAATGTGAAGCAAGGTTACCTACAGTAGCAAGGCATTGAATTCATGGTCTGAGTCCTAGGAGATACTTCCCTCTGTTGTGTTCTTCGTGTTTCTAAGAATCGCCACTGGGTACTGACAACCCACCCTGAAATATGAGTGGCCGCACAGTTTGGGGTCACTCTGTGACCCCACCAATTAGAAAGTGCCATGTTTAAGTACTCAGCAATTAAAATGTATTTTACAAAGAAAGGTAGAGAAGAACTTGTCTTCTCATTTGCTGGGAGGTCTGAGGCATTTGAGTCCAGTACTTTTCTAGGAGCATCTGCTTTAAGTCTGTAGCTGTGAGTTTTCTGTAGGTCTCTGAAGTTAGGTATGGCTGTGGATTAAAGATCACTACAGCAAGTTTTTACCCATAAATACAGCATCTTCATATTGTAGTTCTGAAACCTACAGTTCCTTTTTTCTGCTTTCCTCAGCTGTTCCTGAATAGTCATCAGGAAGACTTACCTAATGGTATCATGATTTTTGTAGGAGCCATCCCATCAAGAAACCAGAACTGTGGAATACTGCTATACTGGCTTCATTCTCCAAGTAGTACCCAAAACACTCTTCTATTAGGAACTGCAGTAGGACCAAGCTCCTCAACTCAGGAAGTATGCTGCAGAGAAAACACTGTGAAAGGCATGCCTTAGAGCTTTCATTCCATTTTCACAGGTTCTCCGTGAGGCAATTTAATAGGATGCTACAAACAAGAGGGACAAATTACTCCCCAGGCAAGCATAAAGGGGGATAAAAGGTAACAGCAGTGAAAACTCTAATTTGGACTGAGAGTTTGGAGTGACACAAGTTAAAAGACTGCTGTCTGGAAGAGTATTACTGCTGGCTTCAATGAAATCACAATGTTGCCCAGTTTAATGTAGCATAATCCAGGCCAGGATTTATGAATACCCTGCATGCTGATACCAGGCAGCACCAAGCTGTATTTAATCAGATAGTGGAAAGTCAGAGCATGCTGTCCGTGGTGAGTAGCTTCAATAAATTGTCCTTTAAAGTCCTTAGAAATGTGTTCCACCATCATTTTTAGACAAAGAAAAAGCACTGCACCTGAAGCCTTATTAATATCATCAGCTGTTTTGGAGTTTGATAAATAAACTGTATTCTCTCGTTGGTATCTTTTCACTAACTTCTCAGCTTCACAGATCAGCACTCCAGTCTATCACCTCCTCTGTTCAGATCTGTTTCATTACCACTGCAAATACTAAGTTAGCACCAACTGACTGCAAAGAATTTAAAGATCAACATTGTTCTACCCAGAATATAATAGTTATCACAGTTATGAGAATCCTCACAACCTAGATTTTCAGGCAGTCCGTATCTGGTATTTGCTTGTTGCACAACTTTTGACAAATCATTTAACCTCTCTGATCCACAGCTTACATATCTGCAAAGCAGATTTAGTAATAACTACCTACTTTTCACAAGTGTTGAGGGGATTAATTAATTAGTGTTTGTTAAGCACTTAAAATCCCTTGGATGAAAGACACTAAATAAAAAAAAAAAAAAAAAAAAATTGCTTTTAGGCTCATAATTTTAAATGCCAGCAAGGACTATTTTAATGATTCATCTGATCTCAAATACTAAAGTCCCTATAAATTCATTGCATTTGACTATGTGATTGCTGAAGAATCTCTCTCTTCAAATCATCTCTAGTACTTGGATTTAAAAAGTTTGAGGGATGGACAATCTGATATTCCTGGACAGCTGTAACCTGGTAGTACTATAAAACTACTTGTTACACAACTGGATCAAATTCGCTGAGCTACAGCTTTTATCCCTCTTGATTTCTTTTAGGCTTTTCTCTGCTATGTATAAGTGCTCGGCTCTATATCTTCTGTCTCATCCTGTATCTTCTCTTCTAGTTGATGCTTATGCTTCCCTCTGAAAAAGCTCTGATAAACTGGACCAACTGAGTGACTCTAGGAGCTCAAATAATAACCTGCTTTTCAGTTTTCCATTAATTTCTGTAGTTCTTCACAGAATATTTCCATAATTTTCAGCATTTTTTGGTGTAGATACTAGAACTGGATGCAGATGGACTCAGCAAGCTGCATAACACTAACAGATCCTCTCACTTCTCACAGATAAATATTCCCCTACCTACACCTCTGACAACTGCATTATCTCGATGAGTAACATTGAATCAAATAAATAAAGAGGCTCATAAGCACTTGATTATTCACCCTGAAGAGAAAAAGCAGTGGCTTTTAAGAAGCTTTGTAGCTGATTGGTCTTCCAAAATGACCAATGTTTTCTCTATTTGGTTGCTTGGGCATTAAAAAAGAGTAGCATAAATTAATGTTTTTCTACATTTAATCAACTCAAGCATCATGTGTCAGACTTTACATTCACAGGAGCAGTGTGTAAAAAACTATGTGTTCCTCTATTGCAGGGATACATATAAAATTTTTGGGAGAGCAGGAGCCTTTCTATGCACCATATTTTTATAGTTTTGCATACTTTAGGACTTGTATGATCCTCAGGCAATAACTTCATCTAGCAAGAATTTGTTTCACAGAACCTTATTTTTGCTTCCCCAAATTTTATTCCTCTGCTCCTTTCTTGCATTTTGCTTTCTTTCAGACTGACTAGAACAATCCTTAAGGACGCTGTCTCCTTGCTTTGTTCCTCTGGAACCTTCATCTTTATACTCATCTGAACAATGTATAAAGTGCATTTTCTTCAGTTCCTTTTGTTCTGTATTAGTTAGATCACTATAGCCTTTTTTCCACCTGAAAATATGTCTGTTTCCCGTTTAATAACATAAATTATATTTGTGACTTTCTTTGTCCTCTTTTTAAGGAAATGGTAACGTCAGTGACAAGAAAACCAAAGACTCCTACTAGAAAAAGTCAGTATATTAGAAAGAAACAGTATTGTAAGCATATACAGTAGATTTAAAAAAAAATATTCACAGAGATAGACAAATTCCTCTGGTGAAGTCCCTAGTGATTTTGCCAGTGGAATTTCAAATGCCATGTGTTGAATCTTCATCTTCTCTTCAGAAGCTATTCCATAATGTTGCAGATCTAACCATGAAGATTTTTATTCTGACACTCAAACTACATTTTGTTGCATTTTAATCTTAGGCCATCCTTGCTAGCTGTATCCATAAACAATTTCTCTTCCTTCATGGGCTTTACAGTCTTGCAGTGCTTGTGGTTGAATTTAATTATAAGATGTTTCAAATCAAAATGATCAACATTAGTTTTGCATCTGTCTTATTGGACTAGGTTGATGTTAGAGTCTGATGCTCTCTGACTAGGTTCTTCTAGATATTCCATACAAGGACGGTTTTCATGTTTTAATACCAAATTTACTTACTTCAAGATATTTGACATTACATGGGATTTTGATTCATCAGAGTGATTGAGCAATTTACGGAAATTGCAACACAAAGATAATAAACCAATTGCAATATACAGCCAATTAACAATAAAAATGTGATTCCCGTTACCAGTCTCTATATGCTTACATCATGGTGCTGGCCATCCACAGCCATGGAAAGGAATACATGGGTTGACTCCAGCTCAAGCCTGCTGCTCTCTTCAAGGTTCATTCTATTGGTTGCTCAATTTTTTTGCTCTGTGTTGGGCTGAGTCACTTGTACACCTCTTTCATGCTTGTCTGTCTGGCTTGGGAAGATATTCACACCTTTTTTTGCTAACTGAGCGAAGGCCATTTACACAGCTAATTGATCCACTCAACTGATAGAACCATGGGTCTAAACCAAAGGCCATTCTTATGTCCCCTTTGTGTTGGGGTAAATTCAGCTTTCTTTACAACAGCTGTAGTCACTCCTTCTGTTCTTCCCTGAGCTTCATGAGCATGTCTTTGCCCATGTCCTCTGAGCCTTCTTCCATTGTGGGGGTTCATTGATCAGTTACAGTTGATGTGACCTGATCTTAGTGATTTTGCAGTTATTTTCACAGAAAAAGGAAAGCAATTATGTTAAGATACAAGCATTTTAGCTAATGCACAAGTGAGGTCATCAGGAATGAAAACAGTAGGGATGGCACAAGCTGTTATACACGTATCACACCATTCTGAAGAAGCAGAAAGCATAATAAAAATCCAGTTGAGGTCTATACATTAGACTAAGTACTTCTAACAGTGAATTTGGAGTGCATTTGCCATCCAGGATTTTTTTTATGCTTATCCTTTCCTAAGGCTTTTTTTCTAAGTGTCCCTGTCGACACTGTCATGACAGGACACTGGATGTGACAAACCTTTTGTCTGACCTGGAGCAGCTGCTCTTATGTTCTTAATGTAATAGGAACATCACCAGTGCCACTAACTAGTGTCAGTCAAATTTGAGAAGTGTTTTAATCCAAAAACCTTTTGAAAGAAATACATTCCTTAAATGGATTATGGCCCTTTTTCTTAAATTACCTTAAACAGTAGAGGTGAACAAACCAAGACTGATATGCTTATAAACCCGGCTAAATCTTACTTTAACTCCTTTCAGGCAAAGATCTCAAAGTAAATACCAATCTAAGACTACAGTATTCCTCTGGGAAGTACGCTTGACTCTGAATTATTCTAATAGCTTTACAAATGCAAGAGTAGGCTAAATGAGTTATTCCACCAAACTCTGACATAATAGCGTTATTACATTTGACTTGAAGACCTGAGCAGACCATATACATGTAGTGCCTGAGTATATTAGTGGTACATAATCACAGCTAGGAACAGTTGCTACTGCAACAAGTTTGTAACTTTGTTATTATATATAAAGTGAGTATGTCAATATATGCATTTATGTATCTACATTTAAGTGAATATACACTGAAAAGCTGTATTCTTGGACATGGAACAAGTCACAGATGAACACAAAAAAGCAAGAATCCTCACAAATAAAAAATGACCCTCCCTTTCCACTGCTGCTTAACCATCCTCCTCCTATAGCACAATGTGTAGGTTCTCTTCAGTTCCCAACTGTACACACCAGACGTGGGAGTCAGGTAGTATTTGATGGGTGGAAAGTGTAACCACTCTTCATGATTTAAATCATTTCACAGGTCTTTCCTTGTTTCTCCATCCCTGAGATGCAATAGAGTTGCAGAGAAGGGTGTTCCATCACTCCTGCTGCTTCTCAATTACACCTACAGGCTGCCAATTTCTGAGGATTCATTCCAAGATGAAACTTCCATTCTGAATTATCCTGCTAGTTTCTTAAGACTCACTGGAAACTCATAGTGTTAATAAAGCCCAAACCCAATGAAAAATAGTTTGTCTGCAATGATAGAGCCAGGAAAATAAATTCAAGTTTCTTCCACATTAATGAGCTGTGCATGAAAATTAATTGTTCAGCACATTGTAATTCACTATCTGAGGGAAAGATAGGAAGGTGAGTAAATGTTCTATATGCATCATAACTAACATTTCATACACAGTTACATAGGTTTCATTAATATTCAAGTGCATTTGTGAAGCAGGCAAACTGCTGTACGTAAATGTAAGCTCTGGTTTGTAAACCGTAGTTAGCAGATAGGAAGGCAAGTGGGCAGGACACTTCCAGTAGAAGTGGACATTGATGATAATACCCTCAAATGTCTTCCTGCTTACTGCAGTTGACTGTAAGTCTTTTCACAAATTTATGTATCCAGAATTCTCCAGCCAACAACTCAAATTCATAAAATGCAGCATGGTCATCTGAGGGCTTGATTTATCTGCTGGACATGCACTGTGTTTTCCCCAAGTAAGACCTGTGTGAAAAGCAATGTAGACATTACTAGCTTTCTGAGTTGAGTCTCTCATCTAAAAATAAACTGCAGCAGTTGGTAAATACCGTAATTAATACTTCTAAATTTTGTAATATACCATTATTTCTAATGGTAGTCTAAAAGTTGTTTATGTATTTTGCTAATTCTAGCTGGTTTTGTCAAACCATATGCTCTTGGGTAATCTCTTACCAGCAATACAGTTTCTGCATTCTGAGTGACAGCTCTAGATTAACAGGTCAACAGCACTGTAAAAAGGTCATTGGCAACTCCTCTGACAGACAGATTGCTTTGGATTTTAAGAGCTTCTATGTAAATCTGGTAGAAGGACTGGGTGCTACACAAGGTAAGACTTTCTAATAAGTCTTGAGGAAACTAAAGAATGAAGTAGACCAAATGGTAAGTGGAAGGAAGTGGAATAAGCCCGATCTTCGTGGCACGTTACCACTGTGTTCCCAAATAGCTGCAAAATAAAACAAGGAGAGAATGTGATCATCAAAGAGCAATATGAGCAGCCAGAGAAAAAGAATTAAAGGCAAAACATTTCAAGGTTGTAAGGGAAATCAGATCAAAAGGGCCAAATTTGTGTCACATCACCACTGGCTGCTTAAGGCTTTAGCAGATTAGTGTGTATGACAGATAGCTTTGAGAAGGGCAAATCACATTTTTTTCTTTAGGTCTGTTGCCTCATTGACTGCTGTGGTAGCTAGGTAATGAAGATTACTTCATGCCCAAGTGGGAATGAATAGGCTACTGTGCACAAATCTTTTGGGAAGAAGAATATATTTGTTATCTTCAGCTTAGAGCAGGGTATTTTTGCAGACAGTTCAAAGCAGACTCATTAGGTTGCAGTGAACAGGGTGATAGAATAAATAAGAATAGGCAGATTGGGTTACCTTAAAAAAAGGTAATTTTAGTTAATTTATGACTTTTAGAAATTTCACATTTGACTGTTTCTCTTCCACCTGATGCTGATCTATGGCAGTCTCTGCTGCCTTCAGGTTAAAAAAAAACCCACTGCCTTGTTTGGGGATAGCTGTCGGTACTGAGACCAAGACCATTTAGTGTTCTTCAGTATGCAGCATCTTACTTTGTGAAGTTGCCACTTCACAAATGTCATGACAACCTTCTGCACAGAGCAGTGCAAAGTAAGTTCCTACACTTCTGTTTCAGGACAGGTTAGATAGCTGTGACACTGTCAGAGTAAAGAATTAACATGTTCCTTTGTCCCTACTGCAGTGTCACACTACGTCAGGAACAGGCCTTGGACAGTGAAAAATGGAAGAGCTTGAGAACTGAGGCTTGGCTAAAAGTGTGATGAAAACCATTTTAGTGGTAATCTGGCAGCTGTAAATTTAATTCTGTGATGGCTAACAAGGTTTTGGTAAAGTTTTCTGACTATGATGGATGATTCTGAAATTGTAAGAAAATCATATTAATGAAGACAGACCAATTATTTTTATAGTGTGTGCTTTGTATATCAGGGACCAAAACTAGGGCAGTAAGACAAAAAAAAAAAATAATCAGATATGCTAGTTTTATCACATTAAAAAATTGAAAGAAATGGACAGCTAGTGAGGCTAGCAAAGGTACTTTCCAAACCAGAAGATGGTAGCATTAAGTCAATACGGTGTATTTTTGGCTTTCAGATGAAACTGCTTGATAATCATTAAGTGTACTTGCTGTGTGTGTGAAAGGAAAAGACTGGCATCAACCCTGTAAAAATGCTCAGCAACAGGTCATTAACAATTCTAAGAAGTATATAAAGTAAACCATAACAAAAGAAGGAAGCCTTGGGATTTATCTGAGATTTCCCCCGTTAAAAGATGTGGCAGTATATACACTTTGCTTATGCCGCCTACACAAGTGAGAAACTCAGTCCAGCGCTCCAGGCACCACTGTATTAAATATTGATGGGAATTCACTGTATAGTAGATTTTTCCTTCCAAGGAACTGATAAATAGTTAATGAGGAGTTACGCAGCTGAGTCCATCCTGAATGGGTAATTCTTTCAGTAACAACAGTTTGTTTGCCCCTTGATTGTTCATTTTTTTCTCTCTCGTACAACAAAATATAATTTAACTTAGGTTTATTATTTTGTAACCTAAAAAGATACATATACTTATTGATTGCTGGTTCTAAATTATCTGAACACTTTTGGAAATCTTTCCCTCCTCATAAATAAACAATGAACAAGTAGCTAGTCAGCATCTGTCTGATGAATTACAGTGTTTGAAGCATCACCGTCAATGTGATCTAGTCAATAATAGACAGCAGCAAAAAGATACCATCCTACCAGGCACAAAATGAGCCTTCCTGTTACTTTTACTCATTTCTTCTTAGCCACAGTGAATAAATATACCATTGCACATTTTAAACATATGCTACTACCACGGCAAGAGCCTCGGTACACTGAGAGTGCTGTTTGCCCAGTGTGTTTTTACCAGCTATGAGCTAACTGCTTCTTTGTTAAAAAAGTTAAAAGAACTCTCTTTCCTGAGGATTTTGTGCTTAAAGGAGGTGGCAACTAAAGCTGGGACCCCTTTATATATCTGCAGAGTTAGGAAATGTTCTCACCATAGCACATCACTCATATCCTTCAGCCAGACAGTGAAAGAAGAAAGCAGTGCTGCGAATCCTCAGGAACATCCAAGTCTGGTGAAGTGTATGTTATTTCTTATCAGAAACTGACCCCTGGTGAATTTTGACTTAGAGCTTGCATTAGAATAGAGAAGGTGAATGCTCACAGGCAATACTCACCAGCTCAATTCAAATCCAAGTAAGTCTTCAGCTGTATCAGCTGTTCAGTAGTATACGCAGAGGTCTTGCTCCAGGTAGACAAGGCAAAAGGAAATACATAGAGACTGTTGGAAACTTGTGCAGGATTTCCAGGTCATGTCTTATGAGCATGTCCAACTTTTCATAGTGCCTCTATCTGTTCAGAAGCTGTTCCTGTTCAGTTCAGTAGATAAACATAGGTCATTGGGTTGTTGATCTAATGTTTCTAAAATCCAGTAAGCATTTCACAGGTACTTTGAGAGAAAATATAGCAAAGAATACTAAGGTTTTATAGTTGTAGGAGAGGGTGTGTGTTATGATACAAAAACATACCAGTTTTTGTATAGGTATTTAAGCATTTTGCCAGAATGGGTAGGCACAGTCAGCTCAGTGCATGAAACAATAATACTGCTGACAATGCAACACACTGTGTGATACACTACCTTGTAGCAGATAAACAGAATGCTTTTATTGTTGGACCACATTCACTCCACATTACCTTAAACCATCATAAAGCATGAGCTACTCCATTGCACAAATAATGCTTGCTATTTCTGCTGTAAAAGAACAATTCTGAACTCAGTACAAGAACCAGGCAGACTTTGCAGTATGCCTCAGAGAGAGCTATAGAGGAGGACTGTCAGAACATAAACATTTCATAAAGCAATAAATCATTATGATATTAAATAAGAAAACCTGAGGATCGACAGACACCTCTCAAGTTAATGGGGGAAGAAATTGTTTGGCTTGCATTTTTATGTTTTACTAGTAGTCCTATTTTCCCAAGACAATATATCTGAATATTAAGGAAAAGAATTCATCTGAATACAATAGAATACTCTTCCTGAAGTACAGTCTTCTGATCAGTTAGTCCCAAAGCCTTACTACCACAAAATAAGAATGGATACTGCCTATTTCAACACAGTGCATGCAAAGAAATATAAAGAGTGAATATTTTAAGCCAAACAGGCCCCCTACGCCCAGGGGAATTTATCTGAATGGAGAAATTTTGTGTTTGTTGCTAGCAGTCCGCAGGAGTCTGGATTGTCACTACAGCTATTGATCATGCTGACAGCACCCTTTTTACCAAAAGGCACTGCTTTTCAGCCACTTCCCCAGCTCCCATCTATCTATGGATAGAAGATCGAGAATTCTGTCACTGCAGCCACTCTCCTCTGCTCTGCAGCTTTTCTCCTGTTGTGGCCTTGGTCACCTTTAACACAGACAGGAGTAAATTTGGCTTCTCATTCACAGATTTTTTTCCCTTCATAAAATTGTAATTCTGTAGGGAGCGACCTGATTACCTAGGAAGTAGAGCACAACCCAGTACATTGCGAGCAGCTGCCTGCAGTAGGACAGAGTGTATGTAGCAGACAGGGTCCTTGCATTACCCTTTTATGCTCTACTTCGAGTCATGAAGGCAAGAATGTAAGATGAAAGCAGTCCTGCTAAATCAGACCAAGCCATTAGCACAGTGTCTTGTCTCTGTCAATAACCAAAAGCAGATGTTAAGGGAAGTTACTCATAGTGTAAGCTTGTGAGGTACTTCCTCCATGTTGGTACATTGTGATACACCATGGAATGCAACAGAAGCTGCAGCTTTCTTCTCAACCTGTTGCAGAGGAATTAATGCCAGAGAAAGATGAGGTTTGTGTACTTTTATCAGAGTTCCTAATTAAAAGAAATATTTCATCTAAGTACTACTGAGGATTGCCTGATGAGAATAAGGTGATAATCCTCCTGTGTTTACAACTTCATGAAATTCAGAGAGGAACATCAATAGTCCATGAATTGCAGCTAAATCAGTCTGAAAACCACAGCAGTGATGACAACAGCTCTTCAAGAAACTACTTTGGGGATTTGTTTGCTTGTATAAATGGACATGTTTCTATTAAGTCTTCACCAACCTTGGGCAGGGTGATCACCTTTGGATAGGTGCCAACAACAGTTTATAGTGAGGCACACTTCCATTAATTTATTTGGTGGGATGAAAACCACAAACCACCAGACCATGGATACAGTTACATTTACTGATTATGTGGCTAAAAAGCAGATATTCTGAACAATTTGTCTGAGAAGAAGGAGGAGTGCTTGTAGAAGTTGTTTCTTCTTTACAGTGCGCTTGGCGGATTGGGCTGAAGTGAATAGGTTAATAATTATGAAACGGTTGTTAGAGAGTCTGTCTGAGATTGCGTGGACTGGAGCAAACCCCACCCATTCTTACCAATTTTGTGAAGCAGCTGGCGGGCAACACAGAGAAGCTGTCATGGAGAATACTGGGGCTACAACGACATGCTGGAATGCAGCACTGTCAATAGGACAGATGACCAAAAGTGTTACGGAGAAAAAGGGGGGACTCTGTCAGATTTTGGAGAGTGACAGCCTTGACAGGCAAGTATGCACATACCAGAGTGACGGACATACTGCTACAGTGAATCCTGGGGAGCAGGTCCTTTAATTCAAGTACAGCAAATCCATGGCTCAGGTAAAACTCATCCAGGAGTACCAAAGGAAATAAAAATGTCAAATCATAGAAATACCAATGAGTAAGCTGAATATAATGGCTAGTAAACACAGAGCAAAAGAAGAAGCAACTGTTTGCAGTCTGTGTATTCTGCTTGGTAGAACTCATTGTCAGTGATAACTTCATGATGATGCTATGGTTATCCAAGTGACAGGCAGTCTGCTCTCATGTTTTGGCACATAGACACTCAAGGGGGAAGGGAAGCAGGTTAGAAAAAAGTGTCCCATGCCTCATCCACCTGTAGTATCAGTGGTGGGTACCTTATAAAATTTGCCTTCTCTGCAGGATCAAGGCCAGCTGTTGCCCAGGGCCAATTACTATTTCTGAATCATCAGAACTGTCTGATGAAAAGATTTTTGTTTCTCCTTTATTGTATGCTTCTCTATCAAGCCTCTTTGATCAGCTTCTTGGTTGGGTTTGCCACAGCTAGTGGACTGTTGTGACAGAGCCTGCTGACCAGTGAATCAAGTCTGTGCTCAGAGCCACATGCATTCTGAGACCTACCTCCAGTGTCTCTACGTTAGCGTATGGAGCTGGAGGAACAGCCAGGAAGAGTTTCAAGGTCATGACTGGTTGCAGAGCACAGTCACAGAGACTGAGTGAGACAGTATGTGCACCATGGGCACAGGCTTCTTTGGGGAGTGGAGGGAGGATTGTGCCTTGTATAAAGGAGCTTCTTGATGGTACAGCTCTGGTATGGAATCACAGGCTTGTCTTTTAGTTGTCTTTGGATCAAGTCCAATGAACCCTGGGGATATAATGGGGAAAACATTTTAGAACAAATATGTCACATGCCTCAGATACCTGTAGTGATTGGTTAAATTTGTTTGCTAAAATACTTTGGGAGAAGGCCAAAGCTCAGGTGGAACTAAACCCAGGTCTAGACTTAGAGGATAATGTAACTTTAGTAAGTATGCTAGTAGTGAAAGGAGGTTTGGAGAAAACATGGGCCTGTTGCTGAATGAGGAAGACAACCTAATCTGTAGTAATCAACACTGGCTGGTTGGCAGGTGGAAACAAACTGACTTGAGGCCTATATGCTTCAATAATTTAATCAGTAACTTGGATAATAAGAAAGGAGTTTGTGAATAGCAGTAAATAAGAGGAAGAGATTATTAAGCTGGAAAGTAAAACTTCAGTCCTAAGGGACCTCAAGAAACTTGAAGATTGGTCAACAGACATGCGGTCCAAGAAGTGTAAATTCTGCATATGGGCATGAAACCCTAATTCATACACAAATATGGGCTGGAACTGATTTGCAGCCCTGATGTAAATGCCTAGAAGTGGCAGTGAATACCAAGCAAAATATAAGCTAGCATTGCAATCATATCACAAATAAGGGAACATGTACTCTGCCTATTAGGAGTAGCCTGACCAGTGAAGGGGAGTTACTACACACCGCTCTTGGCCCCTGTGAGGTTGCACCTAAAATATTGTGTCCAATTTTGGATTCTAGATCAAGAAGGGTAAGGAGAAAGAGTGTCAAACAGGAGCTACCAAGATAGTTAGGAGCCTAGAGCACATGACCTTCAAGGAGACGCTGAGAGAGGTAGACTTGTTCAGTGTGATGCAGAGGTTGTCTGATAGCAGCCTACAACTTCTGGAAGGGAATTTATGATCATAGATAGAGCCAAACTCTTTCTATTAGAAGCAAATAACATCAAAAGGAGCGGTAAACACCTGCCTGCAGCTGGGGGGTTCAGATTAAATGTTTGGGGAAAATTCCTAAACCAGATAATAAGTGCAGCGCTGGAATAGTAAGAGGTTGACTCATGCCTCACCTGATCTACAGCCAGTGATAACTTTGCTTCATGGGAGAGGCTAAACTAGATGACTTCCAGAGGAACCTTCCCACAAGCATTCTCTAAACCAATGACTTCCTCATGGTTAAGTATATAATTTTCTTGACATGCTGGATGTTGTTTGATTTCCAGTGCATGAAAATGGACTTATTTAGATGAAGCTCAGAAGCTACTCTCAAAATGTTCTTTTAAATCTCTTTTTTCCTTAAAGAAAAGACTAGTAAAGGAATTATGCTTCTGTAACTTGGTAGAAGACCTACAGCATAGAAGAGGATACTCTTGAGTTAGTAGCAGCAGCAAAGGTCCAGAGATTAGGGAGGAAAAACTAACTGCATGCTATAAACAACCCAAATATACTTCATTCTCCACCTGGGCTTTTATCAGCTTTTGTTTTATCAGAAATCAATCCATCCCTTCACAGTTTACTTGTTCATAGGATAAAATATTAGAGCTTGCAGTAGTAAATATGGAAATGATAGCTATAATTCATCAGTTCTTTTATCTCTGGTAAGCTTGCATTATTCACGGTAGAAGCTTCCCCATTTACCAGGGAATGTGACATTTATTTCTATAAGCCATTTATAAAGATAAACTCACAAAACTGAGTCCACAGACATACCTGGAATAACTTCCCAGTGCTATTATACTGTAAAGACTATTGGTCATTTATGGCTTGCATAGCTTCATCTAGCTCAGAAACAAACCTTAAGTGGCTGGAAGCCCTTTCTTCTCAGGTGTTATAATGTAACAAACTTTAGGACTATATTCTCTCTGTCTGAAAGTGTCTAATGGCTTTCATCTTTAGAATGATTTCCTTGAGCTTCAAAGAGAAACCCGTGTGTAGCTAGAACACAGACTTAACAGCAGTCTTCAGTGTTCTTTCCTAGTCATCTGAGCTCAAAACTCAGAGGGAAATGTGTGATTAACACACACGCCAAAAAAAGACTCGAGCTATCCTCCACACTCCACAAAAGGACTTTTCAGAAGACTGTTGTTTACCCAGCATCGGAGGAAGTGTTTGGTGCTTCAGAAATGCAGGGAAAAGATCAGGCCTGTGCTCCAAGGAACACAGAGGAAAAGAAAAGAAGGAGAAAGAGCAAGTAGAACAGAGGGAGGAAGACAGAAAGGCACAAAATTTCAAAGACAGATCTCTCTGGGACTAAGAAAGAGTCTTGTCCTTGACAAGGACCACTTGGCACAGTGGCAGAGGGGTAAGTTCTGGTGGTACAAGTGCTGCCTCCCCAGGTGACAGCACTGGTCAGGTGGGATACCCAGACATCCCTTTCCCGGGATTAAGCTCTTGTGGACCCACAGGCAAAGCACAACCACTTGCTGTGATGTGGAGCAGAGAAGGAGCACACAAAAGAGGAGGGGAAGCAGCCAGCAGCCTTTCAGCTACCTCCCCTGTGCCTCCCTCTCACCCCCCAGCTTGGTCCAAGTCCTGCTGGACCCAGGCCAGAAGGATGCACCAGGAGCAGGGGGAGCGCTGCCTGCAACTGGGATTATTGCTAAGTGTGGAAAGGAGAGAGAAAGAGAGAGAACACGTCTCTGAAAACCTGGTATGTCTGTTACTATTCTTTTCTCACCTGTCTCTGGCTGCCAATTTCTTTTTTTATTTCTTTCTGTCTCATTTGATGCCTGCTGCTGGCTCTTTTTTTTCCTGTCTCAATATCTTTTTTTTTTTTTTTTTTTTCCTGCTTGGAGGTTATTAAAATTTAGTTCTTTATCTCAGAGTGTACCCTCCTCGCCCTGTCATAAAATAAAATCATATTGAACAGAAAGGCTTTACTTGGAGTTCAGACAGGAATTAAACACACCAGTTTTAACAAGAACATACATAAACATTCCCAGACTTCTTGTACTGCCAACGTGAGCTTCCTTATTCATGTTAAGATATTGACAATCTGTTTTCAAGGTAGGATACCTACTGTTTTGCAACTTTCATGTATGAAATGTTTTTCAGTGCTGTGAATACCTCTCGAAGACAGCATCACATCTAGTCCCCTTACAGTCCTTGCTAACCACCTACTTTTCCTTGCAGTTAATACGTCTCAAAAAACACCTTAAACTGTATTAAATATGTATTATTTATGTACAGTTACAAGGGAGCAGAAAAAAGTCCTAACTTTGTCAGTGTACTGCTGATTTAATCAGTGCATATTTGCAAACCAGTAAAGCACACACACAGTATTTTCCTTCTGCCTCCTGCTTGCTGTCCATGTCTGTTGACAACATGGATAATACTGGAGCTGCTAATTCTCTGCTTGTAGTGCTTAATGCTCTTGCCAGAGCACTCATTACTAGAAAGACAGCGAGGATCAAACTCACCCTGAGAGTAATCCAGCGTAGCACTGACTGAAGTCAACAAGAGTTGTGCCTCCCTATGCCAGGGTTGTATTTATCACTGAAACTGTCTCCAATGCAAAGAGGCCTTGCTAATGTTTGTTCTGTCCCGCCATGTCCTGCAGAATAAGAGACAAAAGGTTTACACTGTTGTTTTAACGCCTGCCAATAACAAGGTTGGAGATTCACAGCATCTGAAACCGATCAGTTCAGCAAAGCGCTCTGCAGCTGCACAAAACACTCCATCTTAGCATTGCGTTCAATTGTGCATTACAGGGGATCTTTCAGTATGCTCTTCTAGGCTGTGCTAGCAAACTTAGTAATATGCACTCTTGCTTTACTTGCTGACTTGCTTAAAAAAAGAAAATTAAATACATTTCTCATATGGTTATATTGTGGAATTTTTCCACATCATTAAATAAAATGTTGCTGTAGTTTATTGGCATTTTCTGAGAGAAAACATTTCTTAAGTTAAACTAACTGAGTTGTGTGGGACATTCTGCCTGTGCACACTATATTTTTTCTCCAACACATGAAATATTTCTGCTATTGTGCCAGCAACTCATCTAAGGTAGAAAATCAGCAGCCTCTTCATCTCTCACCAGAATAAATCAAGAGTAATTCTTCTGAAGTCAATGGAGTTAGACCAGCATACAGGAAGAGAAAATCATGTTCTGCCTGATCAGCCCTGTAAAAGAAAGAGACAACCTTTATTATGAACAACCAAGTTACAGAAACTTACTCCTTACTATGCTTTTTAGTGTAGTTTGGGTGTCAGAGAGTGGAACACATAATATCAGTAACATTTTGGAAGTAATTAAGAAAAATAGTGCCATGTGATGTGCATTTTTTCTACGTCAACCATGAGAAATTATTTGAAACAGTAGTATTTCTTTCATTTTGTATTATGCACACACCTGTGCGTTCACATAGGTTAACAGCAGGGCAAAAGGAGCCTTTAGTGCAAATGTGATAGCCAGGGTAAAGCAAACACAAAGGAAAGTTATACTGACAGACAGACAGAAAGGTTTAATGTTAGCCATTGGAGCTACGGGAACTGATACTTTGAGCTAGGGTTTCTTAACATTAAGGCTTGGTTCTCTGTCTTCCTGAAAAGCCTATTACATAAGTCTAGTTATTGGGTTAGACTCATTTAAAATCCAGCCTGTGTCACCTATTAAGCTAACAGATGTAGATCCATAGATGGATGAATTACTACTAGCTTCAAAGATGCTTGGCTCATGTAAAGGGATTGAGGTGCCATATGATGCTTGGGATTTTTTATTTTCCCATTGCCTTATCCACATGAGATATACTTTGCTAGGCACTAACTTGCTTGGCCTTTTTGTCTCAGTCAGAAATTTTCTATTAAAAATAAAAAATGATCCTAACAGAGAGATACCAAACATCCATCGTTTAATCTCTGGGGTCCTTCAAGTAATTTGAAAGTCAACACTGGAGGAAGTGATTTTTTTCTGTTTGTTACAGTCTGATCTCCTACAGTTGTTTAAATTGGACTAGCACACAGGCGTTTTAAATTAAGTGAATAGTAAAATAAACCTATTGTGCATAGCTTTTATAACATTTGCACAGGAAAGTACAATTTTGTAAAAAATATATAAATATATAAATATATATAAAAATGGTATGGACTATAGGAAGGTATTCTTACCACACAATAATACAGAGATACTTATTATATAACAAAAAATTCCCTCTCTGAGATTCTGGGATTCTGGCTTTAACAGGTCTGAATCTCAAGTATTCTAGAGGTTATTATCATATTCTTGGTGAAAGACCTACTTTTAGTCCTGTGCAACCCTGTCTGAGATACAGATAAGTCGCGTACATCTATGCAGACCAGGTTAAATGTATGCCTGTGCACAGGAACATCTGTACACATACTGAGCTCTGCATGTGCTATAATGTAGTGTGTGATAGTCAGAAAGACAACACATAACAATCCACTCTTAAAGGTGTTTGATTAAATGGTTATAATGAGTTTCTAGAATTTTGGCACTGATCTTTGACCAAAATAAGATTTCCAACACAGTCCTTACTCATTTTGGAGGAGAAAGAAAACCTAACTCAAAACCAACAACAAAATCCAGTCTGCTGAGTGCAGATTTGTTGGTTGAGAATCAAAATTTCTTATAGTTTTTCAAGGGGAGGCAGAACTCCCAGTGACTTTATTAGTACTTAGAAATACCCAGGGGAAAATGTTACATTTACAGGTGATCCCAGAGAAACAAGTCCAGTGAGACTGTGTTGCAGCATATATCAACAAAAAACTCATTTGCTCAATGCTGCTGTTATTCATTTGGAGTCTGACAAAGAAACCACCAGATAGTTCAGCTTTATATTTTGTGTAGGATAAAAATAACCTAAAATCACTCGGATAGCCTGTTATAATTACATGTGTTGTTACATTCATTTAAAAATATTAAAAGCATTGGGCTGCAGACATTTGTATTGATACAGCCAACTGCAGGGAGACCGCGTAGTAATATGAGGTCCGGTCATTGCTATAAAATGTTAAATCCTGTAAAACTAACTAAATATTGACAATGAGTTAATACAAATTACAAACATGCTAAAATATTGACATTCAGTGCACTAAAGATCACCTCAAGTGAAGAACAGTGCAAGGCCACTGTTCGGTAAAAGCAGTGGTATTATGGAATACCAAGGTATTTTCCTGCAGCTTCAGTTTGGCTCTTTATGAAGTGACGTATTTCACCTTCACAGAAACACCAACTGCCAAATTATTTGCTAGGCAGATATACCAAGGTTCTCAGGTCCCAGCCCCCCCAGACACTGTAAAACAGCAACATCAGAAAACAATCAGAAGGGGGAGGAGTAATTGGGTCCCCTGGATTTAGTAATCTCAGGAGTTCTTGAAGCAAGAAAACAACAGAGGCCCAACTTTCTGCAAACTGGAACAGGCACTGTATGGCAGGAGTCTTTCTTGGACACCTGATGAAAAAAAATGTTTACAAATTCTGTTTCAAACTGTGGCTTGTGACATAGCAGCTTTCCCATTTTTCTCCTTTGCTTTTTTGATTTTCACTTTCAGAAAGGAAAATTAAGCGTCATCTGTTGTGTATTAAATTTTAATTTCTAGATAGTCAGTGCTGCCTGTTTCACTGTTGCCAAGTTTTAAGAAAAGAAAAGTTATTCATCTTTTTGCATTTCCTTGAGGATTTCTGAGGCTTCCTCAGAGTGGAGCTCCATAAAGAACTCTGTGGTAAAATGTAAGAGATGTTGAGTAAGGGCAAGATTTGGGATTATACATTTGTTAATCCAGTGTTCCTATCAAGCAAGTAATTCTGGAGTTTTATGAGAGGACGTGAACTTCCTTCTCTGAATACAGAGAAAATGGTGCGTGTGATCTTGGGGTAGCCTGGATTCCCTGTGCCAGCTCCTCTGCTTCCTTCAGTTTCTGAAAACAGTAGATCTTAGTTAATAACATTGTTTCCCTCTTGCATAGTTGCAAGGAATCTCTCTAAGGTGACTTGATGTTTCACAGCAATGAAGTGTAAACTTATGCTCAACACACGTGAACATGCTGGAGTTCAAGTAGTTCACCAAGATTACTTTTTTTCTTTTTCCTTCCTTCTTTTTTTTTCTTTTTTTTTTTTTTTTTTTTTTCTTTCTTTTCTCATTAGAAACAAATAACTTCTACAGAGGGGAGCTGGAAGGACCTGAGCCTTCTGAGACTTTCCTAAAATATTTAGGTGCCAGACAAATGCTTACGACTGGTTGGCAGTGGGAGACCTCGAGCAGCATTGTACCAGACCCCAGGGACTGTTCCTGCCCTGGGTTCTCATGCACCAGGGGCAAGCATGGGGCTCACCCCAGTGTTCTCAACATGGAGAAGGCTTTCAAGCCTGTTGGTGGCTTCACTGCTGAGACTTCAGCTAAAACATATGATTATTTGATAACTGTGGCCAAAGTCCTTTTAAAATATTCCTGAGTTCCCTGACTGCACTTCACTATGAACACACACTGGCTGCAGGGATTTCATGTTTTGGAACTTTAGCTCGTGTTCATTTTTTTGCCAATTAAGCTTGGCATTTGCTCTTTAAAATGATGTTCCCTTCTTTCCCAACAATCGCTCTATGTACTGTCTTTGGAAGTCTTCAGAATGGTAACATCCCCCCTGCCTCCCCCACCCCCCCACCCCCCCCAACCCCCCACCCCCCACAAAAAATAGAAAAAAAAAAACAACCCCCAAAAAAAGAAAAGAAAAAGAAACAAAAAAGGAAAGAAAAAAGGAATAAAGCCCTCAGTAAAGGAACACAAGGCACATCTATGTCAGAAAATTCTTGTTAGTGATTTCTGAACCACTTTTGTCACTGAAATTTAAAGCAAGAATAACAAAACCCTATTATAAAGGAGGACTGAAACATTGTTTCCCCCTTTTACCTCTTTGTATTACCATGTCACTCTGATTCAACTAAAGCTGCACAGAGGGAGGAAAGCACAGTCTCAATCCCTCTGATTTTTGTAGCAGACCTAATTTTAGAATCTGTTGTGTCAAGTTTTTCTAAACCTGTCAGTTTAATTTGGCAGATGCGGGTTAATGGAGACCTACTGAAAGCAGGGCGAAAATCTATCTGGGTAGATGAGCATAATTCATGACTTTTACAGTGCAGCAGTAAGGTAATAGATAAATGTCTCTTCCTTGAAGTTGTAGCAGGAAGCTACAGACAAAGGTACCTTTTTAAGGGGAAAAAAAAAAAAAAGGTACTAAAAAAGAAAAAACGTTAATGGCCATGGAAAGAAAAAAAAAATCCTGCTATGTTAGATGGCCCCTTATCTCCAAATTCTGAAGTGGCAGCTGCAAAAAGATCAAGACAGGTAGGGCAGCAGAAGGCAGAGGCTTAGGCATAAAAAGCTTGAGATGGAAGCAGAGCACTTCAGGCACCATGATACAAATCAGCAGTGGCGGAAGAAGCCTTTCAAGAAAATAATTTAATATTTGTTAAATAATCTGCAAGAATTATTACAGTATTACTTAGCTCACTTCAGCCACAGACCACCAGTGAGTCAGGAGTCCGGAAAATGCTGTCCTGACTGGACACTGGTCCATTTAGGTAACTTAATACATAAATCTAATGTAGGGAGCTGAGGGATATCCAACTTTCTAACTACATTACATTAATTCTATAGTGATTTTCATTCTGGTAAAAAAAAAAAAAAAATAATTTACGAGTGAAGATTCACAGCAACCCAGGATAGCAAACTCTACAAACCTTGGGTCCTATTGGGACAGTTCAAATCCTACCTGTCTCTCTAGGATCTGAGGGGGGATCCTCCCCTCAGCGCTTCATACAGCTCCTTTGAATTCCTCCTTGGAGGCTATCAGAGGGTCCCAGTACTTCCCATTGCCTCTCACAAGGAACAAGGCAGAATTTAAGGACTTAAATTCTGAAAAGACCAACTTTCCAAGAGCTCCCCTCTTTAAGATAGGGCACACAAAACCAGTACAGCCATTATCTGGAAAGATAATTGTGCAGGCATATAAAAAAGATACATAGGCTTCTGACGTGCTTGTGAAAATGTGAGGAAATGGGCTGTTCAGGGTTTTTTGTTGATGCATTCTGTAAGTCGACCTGGAAAAGAAAGCATGGAGAGTTTTTTCCTTGTATACACCCAGTACTTGTGAGAAGTAGCCAAAATCCACTCCAGAGCAAGCAATCATAGCCATGATGTCTATCTGGAAGCCATTTAGAGCAGGGAAGGGAAGAAGGGAGGGGAGGAACCTCTCTCCCATATATGAGTGCCATGCGAACTGCACTACTAAATATTGTGAAAGTCAGGCCCTTTAATTTGCCTGAGTGAAGAAAAAAGACTTAAACTTCTTCCTGACTACATTTTTGCTTGCAGAAGACCATTTACAGGAGGACATGATGCAATCCAGCACAGAAGTAAGGATGACTAGTACAGCACCCCTCTGGAGACTTGAATCATTAGGCTCTAGGTTTCTATTTATCCATGCTGGCCTTGTGTAGCTTTCCTTTATCACAAAAGGACATCTCAGTTATAAATGTTGTTCCTCATATACCCCAAACTGAGGAACTCTAGAGCACTGTGACAAAACCCCCCCACCCCCCCAACAAAACTACAGAAGAGAAATTAAATGCAGGCTTACCAATCTTACCCCTTTTGGCACATCAGGTGGCCTCCACACATATTAAATAGTTCCCACCTGGCCCACGCATAGCTGGGAAACCCAGAACTCCTGGTCAAAATGAAGGGCAGGGTGATTCCATGCAGTCTGGTAATAGGTACAACGTATCAACAGTTTACTCAGATCTATGACTTTTGGACCATTATTGACCTGCTTATCAAGAAAGGCGCTTTAGACTTTGCAGAATTCTGAAGAACTTTAGATTTTCAGTGCCCTGGGCATGAAGTGGCCCTGCCACACACAAAATCCGCTTCTGCTCAGTGTGAGATGCTTCTAGCATACTGAGTAACAAAACCAGTGAAACTTGGCTCATTAATAGAAGCTACAAGCTAATGAATAATGTTTGGGCAATATTTTTGGTATATAAGTCACATGCATCCTATATTTGGCTCAAAATTCATTGAAATATCTTCAGTTGACAGCTTGAATCATAGAATTATAAGGAAAAATCTGAGGAGGGTCCTCAGAAGGTCATGTTTCCACCCCCCATGCCCTAAGGCTGAAACCCCAGGGGTGCTAAGCATTCAGGAGTGATTATCCCTGATTCTGTGAGAAGTTTGCCTTTCAGACATGCTAAAGGGCAAAGGGCACTAAGAACAACTCTGATCCGTTGTACCGTGCTTGAGACATTCACTATTGTGGGTTAAGGGTCAGGGTCTATCCAGATTATTTTCCATTGTTGTCTAAAAAGGAAAGGCCTCTCCGAATACTGAGAAAATGCTTTAAAGCCTTGATTTAACAGCAAAGGATTTGCCATGCTGGATCATGGCACCATTTCCACTGAGAGTGGTTTCCCTCCTCATTTGACAACCCACACCAGAGCCTCCAGCAGGAGCTCCATGCGCCTGTGTGGGAGCAGGGAAGATACCCCAAGAGCACTGAATGTAGGAGGGTGTCTTCCAGCTCTCCGAGCTTCTGTACTATGCTTATTGCTGTTCTAATTTGCAAAACTATAAATACTGTGAGCTGTCATAAGTTTATAAACATCTTTCAAATATCCAAAGTAGTTAACTCAGGCACCTGCCACATCAGTGAACTGCTGCTCCCCAGGAGAATCAAGATTTCCTTGTTTGTATTCTGACTGTACTTTTACTTCCTTGTAATCGATCATGGTGTGGAGCAAAGGTAAAGAAAAGGCTTTCCAGTTTTACTACAATTTGCATAAATGCCTTGCAATTATTTGAAAACCTCCTTCACGTTTTCACCGTTGTTTCTTTGTGCCTAGTTAAACAATCTTACTCAATGCAATTTCCTCTCTTATCTGACCATCCTAGTATTTGTTGTGTGTCTCGGGTTTTATGCAAGTCCTGCTATTGCTCTCTCTTGTACTACTTTTTACTAGCATCTGTGGGCCAGATGCAACAGAGCTCTAGCCAGTTCAATAAGCACTGGTGTCAGTTCTGGAGTCAGAACTGCACGTTTCATCCAAAAACTCTCAGCTTCCAAAGAGTAGGAGTTAAAGCAAAAAAAGAATTTAACCTAAGAGTGATCCCAAACCATGAAAATTCTCAATAGCTACACTCGCTCTTTAAAAATTAATTAGGACAGAACATGGTGTTGCTTAAGTCCCCAAAATTAGTGTGACTTTTCAAGGTCCTTGAGCAGTTGGGACAAACTACCAGTCCCAGTTCCTTACACAAGCTCTAGTTCACAAAATGTGATTAATCCCTCTGGGAATACCTGAAGATACATCCTCCACAGCTAGGCAAAGGTGAAAAGTAACCTTTTCTGCACATTAATGTAATATTTATAATACTATTTTCCATTTCTTTCAGGGACGCAATTTTCTTGACTGTCGGTGGTTGTTACAGTCCTAGTAGTGACATGTCAACCATGACTGCACAGTGTCTTCCAAATTCAAGGCTCATCAGCAGAAATCACAGGTTAAGGTTACCTTGATGATGTTACCTTACTAGATCCTCAGAGGGTAGATCCACAGGAAAGACTGGGGCACATATCAACAGCCAACCTTACAGAACTCTGGCACAGGTATTTTGGGGGGTTAAATCCTGTCTTGCAAGCTTGAATGAAGTGCAGGAAAGGAATTATGCACCTGAGAATGGACATAAAGCTGAGAAATATTTGCTTGAGTGAAACAGGAAATGTGGAGGAAGATTTCAGGGACCTGGATTCATTTAAGATTCGCCCTGAAGTGTCTTTCAAGGTCTCTTGGCATAGTACACACATCCTGATAAAATATGGCCAGAGCCAGGTGAATTAGACAGTCTGAACTTCAAGGTTCTCAGATTTTGAATCTTTGTATAAAATTCTTTTAACTTGTTTGAAAGTTAGCTGTATTTATTGAAGAGATTAAATACCTTCTTCATAAATTTATGGCATATTTGCAATTTGCTATTAAAAAAAAATCCCGCTAAATTGAACGTTTATATTTTTTCTATTTGCTGGAATATATGTTAAGTAAAATAATAGGCAATTTTATTTCCTAATTAGTTTTTTAAGAAAAATGCACTCTCAATACATCATATCTATTTTTTTTTTTTTTCCTTTAGAACACTTTACCACCATTAACAAATTAATTTGTATTGCCCTTTCATAAATGGCAGAGTGCCATGGAACAAAACCCATCTTAATCTTAATTGTTATTTTCTGAATGTTCAGAGCCATGGTATCGCAGATTGCTAGTTTCAATATGCAAGTTATCTGTATGGTCAGTTAATGCAAAGTCTTAATAGAGGGCCTGATCCAACTCCAATAGAAATCAGTAAACCTGTACTTCTCCACTGTATACGTTAGGACTGGAAGAATTAAAAAAGCTATTGAGCTGATAAAAACAAACAGAGAAATGGGATTTTCTGGGGAAAATCTGCTGTTACCTGCACTGGACTTGTTGAACTGCCAGCAATTTGGCATCCTGAAAGGTTGCTTCATCTTGTAGTGCTGCTATGTCCACTTTAGGAGAATTGACATTCAAAGACGTCTTGTTTGAGTAATAGGAGAGCACTGCAGTGAGCCATGGATCCTGATCTCCTAATTGCCCAGCTCCATTTCAGCTTGTGTGCCAAGTCTTTTCTTCAGAAGCCAAGATTTAGGAAGGGCACACAGCACAGAAGATTCCTGAGTTTATCTGCTGAAGAGCAACCCAAGAATTGTCCCCTTTCATACATGAAAGCAGTCAGGGCCAGTTGTATCTCTCCTCCTCCTGCACACCACCAGAGTTACAGCTTTTCCAGACTAGCAGCCCATTATCCATGGCCCCATTAGAAAGTGTACAAATTAGGCTTCAGGCTTGTTTGAACTTACAAGTTCATTAAACTCTCCTGGAGTAATAGGTGGTATAGCAGGATTCAGTCCTGGTAAGAGTGCCTGGATTGTCCCAGAGGAGCAGAACAGGAACAAGTAACAGCTATGGTATTTTAAGCAGTTGTCATAGTGACAAAAACATTAAATTATTGCAGTCGGATGTCTACAAGTTAAACTCTATTTTCTCTCAAGTCTGGCTGATTTTGGCAGAAAAAGTCCAAAAGAAACCAGTATCAAAAGACCTCAAAAAAGTGGTAGAAGAACTGAAAGACAGTAACATTGCAATCATAATAATTGTCCAGAATCTTGAAACCTAGGATCAGCAAAACTGTATAAGTTTACCATCAGAACAAGTTTTGGGAGTGTGAGTTGATGTTGCTGATAAGCTAACTCATGTAGAGAGAGGTCTCAGGATTTACAAAGCAAGTCAGTAGAAATCCTGGGGGGGAAAAGTCAAGACATTGGAAATTCTGGGGGGAAAAGTCAAGACATTTTGATGTGTAATGGCTCTTCTCAAATTACAAAACTCTGTTTCAGTCATTTTGACATTTTGTAGGTTCACTGCTTCCTTCTCTCCATGCTAATATTCTGTAAAAGTCATCCCTTGTTCCCCTGCACTCCCTTTCCAGCGTTGTAACCCTCCTTAAAATATGAATTGCAGATTTTCTCAGGGTTTGTATTTTACTCTCATTCATTATCTGATCTGTGGAAGGCAAAAGGTATATTTATATTTTTATAACAAGCCTTCAGTTTATCATCAGACTAATTTTCTTCTTTCCTCCACCTCCTCTGTATTAAGGATGCTTGCATGATAACAATTAATAGAAGCAAAAATTTTTATGGTAGTGCCTAGGATCAAGTTTTTAGCTTTTAAAATTCTGACTATATATATACACAGAACATAATACCTTTGGGAAAGCTTTTATTAATCTCAATGTCAGAGCTGTTTCAACAAATCTGCTGTAATAATGAAAAGACATCTTATCACATTTTGCTTTCGGTAAATTTACTATTCTTTGATAAGGTTGCAAACAACTGGGAAGTAATTGATCTGTAATTAGTGTGGCAACTGCACAAGATAGACTGCAGTGGGATTTCATCATTTATCTGCCCAGTCCTGTGCATCCTGCTCTGTAATATTAAATTATTTAGCATCTCTCTTCAAATACAAATGGTTTTATGCATCCTCTATTATTTTAGGAGCTCTACGAAGATGAGAATAACATTTAAATTTCTGATTATCTGTCACTGGTAGAATTATTGCCACAGAGATAATTTTTCACACATGCCTTGCCATGTCCTTACTTACCCAGCCATTGTCTGCCCACGCCTGTGAATGGACGCTACGAAAAGACCCTTTGATCTGCACCCAATTTGCCCTATTTATCACTTGGCTGCACTAAGCCTCCTGATATATGTGATTGCCATAGCTGCATTCTTCAAGAGCTGTGGTAACTAAAGGGCATGAGTTTAGCACACTGTGGTGCATCGTCACCACCATTATCTGCATCACAGTTTCCAATTACTCAGGCTCTGCCTGCCACCCTTTCCTAGACTATGCTGCAGGCCAACACATGAGCCCACAGTGAAAACAGCGGTTTTGTGACATGGTTTTTTATAGCGTAACTGTTAATGTTGTAGGGGCATGTGAAGCACATGGGTTTTTTCAGTGCTGTGTTCCTTCTGAACTGTGAAGACTAGGGAGAAGGAGGCAGCATGGGTATTTGTTGACTTGGGAAAGAAGTGGTCATAGTTTAATTTATGTAATTGAAGACATAATTTCTTTAATAGATGAGGAAGAAAGAGATGGCATTACCTTTTCTCAGCTTCATTTTCTTTTCATTAATAGTTACATTAATCAGTTCACCAAGAAGTCGAAAGGAGAGCCTGTCACTTGAACTCAGAAGTGTCAGGACAGTTACGTATTAGTTCATATCTAGCCTCTGAATCTATTAATTTCTGCTGTGTAACTGACACAGGAAAATGAACAGAGCAGAATACCAAGTGAGGGTACTTCAGTGCTGCTGTATAGAGTGACATGATAAAATTTTAGATTTTAGTTTCTATTCCAGTTCTTATGTATTCCAAGTCTAGATTTTTCTCCACAGCTGTGTAACCAAATGGGGTTTTGATGAGCTGATCAGCTGATGTGCTGTACTGTTACTGTAAAACTTAACAATTAGCACAAAACACTTAAAAAGTTCCTCCCAGTATCTATTTTCCACCAGATGATTTCATTTGTTCATTGCCTTAGCTTTGTCATGCCCTCTGAAGTGTCTCACAGTGCCATCCGTACTAATGAAAATGCCTCAATATCCTTGATTATTCTTCTTTCTTGATCACTAATGTATTTACACCACCAGTCCTACCTCAGCACTTCAGTGTGTTGGCAATAATCCATTTCTATTGTATGCATGATTTACTTTTCATGTTTGCAGTATTCAGTGCTCTAGGTGTCTCATTTTATAGCAACTCACTTGAAATCCACCTCTCTTTCCATATTACAGTTGGAGAATGGCTAGCCAAGCAACAGAACTTGGGCAGTGTTTTTTCCCGCCTTCCACTGGAAGCATATGTTTTGGTGATTTACAGGTTTCCCCAACAGCCTGTTTTCTAGCAAAAATTACACATGTGATGAAAAATAGACATCTTCCCAAGTGCCTCACCAGATCTCTGTCATGCAGAGCTTCACAGATGGTGCTCAGCCTGGTGCCAGGTTTTCTGTGAATGGAAGCGAGTAAGTAGACCTTGAGTACAAAATGTCTGCAAACTGCTCCTAATCTCCTGCAGTACATTTGTCAGTGATTGTTACTGGAGCCCTGAACTGCTGACAGAAATTTTGGCTGGGGAGTATTCCTGACATATGTTAAATTAAGTAAAATCCTAAACTCTAAATACATTCATTTATGTATTTTACTTACTCAAATATTTAACATTTTCTCTGCCCATAATACCTGCAAATCTCCCTCGCTGTGATCCTAATCTTCCTTTTTAATCTCTCAGCTAAGCAGGAATTACAGATTGCAAATTCATGCCTTAGTTTGCTCACTTGAACTGCACTATAAAGCAAGAAGCAAGAATTGTAGCCATGGGAGCCGGGTGTTTTGCACTTCCCAAGTTTTACTGTGTTATGAGTTACAGGTAATGTGGTGTATCCCAGAGAACAGCATTGACATGACTTTTCACTTGACAGAACTCACTGTGAAATGGGAAGTCAACAAGTTAGAGCTCTGAGCAAGCGTCCCTACAGAGAGCGGTGCAGAAGAGGTGCTTTTGGAGACTCTGAGTTAGTGAGATTTTACTTGAAATTAACTTGAAATATGTTAGTGAGAAAGAAAAAAGGAAATTAAAAGAACTTCTAATGACATATGCTGTAAAGCTCTTTGTAGACCCAAGATGCTTAGAACATGGAATTAGAGGCAGGAGGAAGAAAAGCACTAAGGCCTGACCAGTTTAAGCTGTTTTACCCTTTGCTGTCCCTTCTAGGTTTAGTCGAGTTCAGCCGTACTTCAGATCCTGTTGCATAAAGTATCTGCCCTTATTTGACTTCTCCTGGGCTCTGCTGCGGAGACGTATTGTAGAAATCAAATAGAGGCTGAACCTCATTATGATAGGCTAATGGGGAACTGGCAAAAAGCCTCTGAACACACAGCTAAATGGAGAGGGTGGTGTACTGCAGGTAAGCAAAGGGGAGTGTGCTATGATCCTGAGTCCTGAGATTAATATTTTATATAGGCTTTATGGATGGATGTTAAGGGAGCCCCCACGCTCCCTCATTCCCTTGGCTTGTGCAGGTACTGCTGAGGAGCTGTGTCCTGTTGCCCAGCACTTTGGGGGTTTTTTAACGGTGAAATCTCATCAATAGAAATTGTTCACGCGTTTGCCACATAGTTTACAAAGCACATATATAAGCCACCAAGTCCAGTTTAAAGCTGTCAGGCCTGATCTCAGACCTGTTCCAAGAGGTGTTGGGTGTTGGTATATTGAAAAAAGTCCTCTGTGTATTTTTTCAGAACTATGATAAGAAAAAACAGGTGTATAAATATGCAAAGATTAGCAGTTGGCTCAGGAGGTTGGTAGTGACAATTAGTTTACTGATTTAAATCCAGCCTGTTCAAATGACCTGAATTAACTACCAAGTGACTGACTGATGGGCTGTGTGACATGGGTTTGGTGCCCTTGGTCCAGAACAAAAGAGACAGGTGGCCTGCCCCCAAAATCCCACTGCTGGCATTGAGAGCTGGCAGAAAGGAGACTCACACAGAGGCTTTCGGTGA
This sequence comes from Falco naumanni, assembly GCF_017639655.2. Lineage (NCBI taxonomy): Eukaryota > Metazoa > Chordata > Aves > Falconiformes > Falconidae > Falco > Falco naumanni. The sequence continues at coordinate 26,388,408 of NC_054080.1, read as the reverse complement.
TTTCTTGCACAGCACTTACGGCACTGGGCCTGCTAAGCGAGGCTATGGGGTGCGCATGTGTGTGTGTCTCCAGGGCACAGCAGAGCATGTGCCACTGCAGGCTGTGGGGCCACAGCAAGATGGTAGGACAGTGCTGCCCTGCAAGCCAGGCAGGAGAGGACATCTCTCCTGGGGAGGGGCAAGGGGGCACTGCCAACTCAGAGCCAGAAAAAGGGACACCTTGAGCTATCCTAAATTTCATTTTGTTTGATTGTGGGTCAGTTTACACGGCAGCAGGCTGGCTGACAACAGATGGGGTTCACCTGTCTCAAAGGTGGAAAAGGATCCCAGGTCAGGAGTTAGCAGGGCTCATTGACAGAGCTTTAAACTAGATTTGAAGGGTGAAGGGAACGAAACCAAGCTCCTTAGAGATGAGGCTGGGGGTAGCATGCCAGTGTTTGAGGTGAGATTGAGACTGAAAGCACAGCTGAAGTGCCTCTACGCCAGTGCCCGAAGCAAAAGCAACTAACAGGAGGAGTTGGAAGCCACCGAGCAGCAGGGAGACCATGACATAGTCACCATCATGGAAACATGGTGGGATGACTCACATGACTGGAGTGCTGCAATGGGAGGCTAAAAACTCTTCAGAAAGGATAGGCAAGGTAAGAGAGGTGGTGGGGTAGCTCTGCATGTCAGGGAGCATTTCAGCTGCCTATTGCTGAATGATGGTGACAAGGTGAGTGTTTATGGGTAAGAATCAAGGGGAGGGCCAGCAGGGCAGGTATCCTGGTGGGTCTGTTACAGACCACGCAACCAGCACGAAGAGGCATATGAAACATTCTACAAGTAGCTGGGAGAAGTCTCAGCGTTGCTAGCCTTGGTTATCAGGGGGGACTTCAACCTATTGGATGTCTGCTGGAAATACAACACAGCGGAGAGGAAACAGTCCAGGAGGTCTCTGGAGTGTGTGGGAGACAGCTTCCCGACACAGCCGGTCAGTGCCCCAACCAGGGGAGATGCCCACTGGGCCTCCAAACAGGGACGGACTGGCGGGTGATGTGGTGGTCAGAGGACTTCCTGGGCACAGTGATCATGAGGTGATAGAGTTTGTGATTCCTGGAGAAGTAAGGAGGGTGTTCTGCAGAACCATTACCTTGGACTTCTGAGGGCTGACTTTGGCCTGTTTCAGAGCCTGGTTGACAGAGCCCCTTGGCAGACAGTCCTGGAGGACCAAGGGTCCAGGAAGACTGGACATTGCTCAAGAAGGCAGTCTTAAAGGTGCAGGAGCAGGCCGTCCCCATGTGCCAAAAGGTGAGCTGTCAGGGGAGAAGACTGGCCTGGCTGAACAGAGAGCTTTGGCTGGAACTCAGGGGGAAAAGGAGAGTTTCCCACCTTTGGAAGAAGGGGCAGGCAGCTCTGGGGGACTGTAACCATGGTGGGAGGTTATGCGAGGTGAAGATTAGAGAGGCAAAAGCCCAGCTAGAATTCGGGCTGGCCACTGCCATAAAAGATAACAAAAAACGCTTTTACAAATACACGAGAAACAAAAGGAGGGCCAAGGATAATCTCCATCCTCTGTTGGATGTGGTGGGGAACGTTGCCACAAAGGATGAGGAGAAGGCTGAGCTACTTAATGCCTTCTTTGCCTCAGCCCTTAAGTCTTTTGCCTCTGGGTACTCATATACTTGATCTGGAAGACAGGGATGTGGAGGAGCAGAATGAAGTCCCCACAGTCCAGGAGGAAAGTTAGTGACCTGCTGCTCCAATTAGGTATGCACAAGTCTATGGGGCCAGAAAAGATCCACCTGAGGGTACTGAGGAAGCTAGCAGAAGAGCTCACCAAGCACTCTCCATCATTTATCAATGGTCCTGGCAATCTGGAGAGGTCCCAGAAGACTGGTGGTCAACCAATGTGATGCCCATCTACAAGAAGGGCAGGAAGGAGCATCTGGAAAACTAGATATGTCAGTGCTGGGGAAGGTTATGGAGGAGATCGTCCTCAGCACCATCACATGACACGTGCAGGAGAATGGGGGGATCAAGCCCAAGCAGCAGGGCTTTATGACAAGCAGGTCCTGCTTCACAGACCTGATCTCCTTGTACAACACGATGACCCATGCAGTGGATGAGGGAAAGGCTGTGGATGTTGTCTACCTGGACTGTAGTGAAGTCTTTAACATCGTCTCCCACAGCATTCTCCTGGAGAAATCGGCTGCTCCAAGCCATGGACAGGTGTAAATTACATTGGGTGAAAAGCTGGCTGCTGGCCAAGCCCACAGTGTGGTAGTAAATGGAGTTACAACCAGCTGGCGGCCAGTCGCAACTGGTGTTTCCCAGGACTTTGTACTGGGGCCAGTTCTGTTTACTATCTTTACTGAAAATCTGAATGAGGTGATTGAGTGCACCCTCAGTGAGTCTGCAGATGGCACCAAGCTGGGCGGAAATGTTGATCTGCCTGAGGGCAGGAAGGCTCTGCAGAGGGACAGGCTGGACCATGAGGTTCAACACAAAGTGCGGGGTCCTTCACTTGGGTCACAACAACCCCACGCAGCGCTACAGGCTGGGGCAGAGCTGCTGGAAAGCTGCCCAGCAGAAAAGGACCTGGGGTTGCTGGTTGACAGCCGGCTGAACATGAGCCAGCAGTGTGCCCAGGTGGCCAAGAAGGCCAATAGCATCCTGGCTGGTATCTGAAATAGTGTGGCCAGCAGAACAGGGGAATTGATTGTCCCTCTGTATTCAGCAGTGGTGAGGCTGCACCTCAAATCCTGTTTTCAGTTTTACTTCAAGAGGGACGCAGAGGTGATGGAGGGTGTCCGGAGAAGAGCAATGGAGCTGGTGAAGGGTCTGGAGCACAGGTCTTGTGAGGAGCAGCTGACGGAACTGGGGTTGTTTAGCCTGGAGAAAAGGAGGCTGAGGGGGGACCTTATTGCTCGCTACAGCTGCCTGAAAGGAGGCTGTAGGTAGATGGGGGTTGGTCTCTTCTCCCAGATAACTAGCAAGAGGACAAGAGGAAACGTCCTCAAGTTGTGCCAAGGGAAGGTTTAGATTGGTTATTAGGAAAATATTTCTTCACTGACCGTGTTGTCAAGTATTGGAACAGGCTGCCCAGGGAAGTGGTTGAGTCACCATCCTGGAAGTGTTTAAAAAACGTGTAGATGCAGTGCTTAGTGATGCAGTTTAGTGATGGACTTGGTGGTCCATGGTTAAAGGTTGGACTTGATGATCTCAGAGGTCTTTTCCAACCTAAATGATTCTATGATTCCATGATTATATCCTCAATCATTAAGTAAGAAAATTTGATGAAAGACTGAAAGCAAGGTTAAATACAAATTATTTCCACAAAAAAAGTGAATAGAAATGTGCTGAATCCGATGAATCCACACAACAGTACATGGTGGGACGGAAAAACATGAAAGCCCTTTACATGCACATATGTATAGCCTGCTACAACAAGATGTGATCAAAACAAAAAAAAGTAAACATATGGACAAATTTTTAGCAAGAGAAGAGCATAGCCAAGTTCACTGACCTTTATTTTAATTTTCTTTAGTTCTCAGCCTTATGAGGAGTGCAGGAAATGGAATGTGCTAATCCCAGCTGATACAATCTCCAAGAAAGGTGCAAAATCTCCCCCAAGTACAGAAAATTGAATGCAGCCAGAAGCCTGTTTAATCTGCCCTCCCCCAGTGTCCTTCCAAATAAAGCTCTCATGATGCTCTGTCAGGCCCCACCAAATGAGTCAACAAGGAACTTAGTGTGGCAGAGAGCTTGTTTTGAAAAATATATTAATACATCTCATAGAAAAATGACTTCAAGGAGATGAGAATTTATTTAAAACACTGGGGGATATTTTTTCATACGGCAATGAAGAGCTCTTGATTTTTTTTCTTTTTTTTTTTTTTTACCCTGTTACTCCATTTCCAATGCCTCTGTTTATTGTCATATCATTTGATAGCACCTAGCAGAGCAATAGGGGAATACTGCTAGGGAGTGCACTAGCTGGGGAATTAAACTGACTTCTGGAGGTCTATGTTTGTTTTTTATCTTGTGATGTTTTCAGCCTGCTGCTGCATAAATATAAACACTGAGAGTAGAATTCAAAATTTTCACATGGTTTTTATTACTTTGCATTTACAGAGACATTTTCATCCCAAAGTATACATTTAAGGCAGCGAAGAGCCTTGTGAAGTAGTCAATTTTACACTTATTTTACAAACAAACAGACTATGGCAGCAAGATAGATGAAACCCAAGCCAAGGACATAACATAGACTTGCCAGAATCTAATTCCTAGCTCGTCAGTACAATAAGAGTAAAAACGTTGCCCTTTCATTGCAGAAAGCATAACCTAAACTGCTCCCTGCTCATGCTGGCACAAGTTATACCAATGACTTTTGTGGGGGTAGGATTTCATCCGCAGTTAGTGAGAAGCAAGGATGCCAAATTGACTATTAAGCTGGGTTGACAGCAGAGCAATGCCGTACCTGTGCCACCTGCCAACTCCAAAGCTGATGCATGCATGATGCGTGTACTGTGCTTGAAACAGTTTCCTAATGAACACCCAGTTATTTAACCTTTTTCTCTTTTCCCAAAAGTTCCCAAAGGCAAGCTTTTTCTTTCAAGGGCTTGTTGAAGCTGAAGGTCTGCGATGTGTAGTGGTCTATTGGGTTGGTGTTTTGTTTTGACCTGACTTGCCCCACACAGAGATTACCCAGGGAGTCTACAAAATGCAGTGATGGACCCTGTACAAAACCCAAGGATACACACACATTAGATTGTCTGAATCTTGAGCTGGTGTCTTAAATTACAGTGCAAGCTTGGTAGTATGATAACTGTCTGATTTGACAATTATGTACCTGCCTATAGAAATTTCTGACTAAATAATTTTTTAAAGCAATAAAACAATTAAAGGATTTATGACGTGGCACTTTATTAGTCTATACATTAAGTTTTACTTTCATTTTTGCTTGAAGGTAATGCAGGTCTGCAATTTATCCACTTACAACATGGGTGATGGGGCATCACCGTACCAGTACATACCAAATAGGTTGTGGTTTTAACTGACCACTGAACCTTGGATCAGCAGCTACAGTAGAACCACAGAAATAGAAGCATGATTGAAAAGCTAGGTATTAGTGACTGGAATGAGAGGCTTTAGTAGGAAGGATCAAGGGTTTTCAGCTAAATGTTCCCTTCATGCAAGAACTTCTTTAAAGAGATGATAGATTTATTTTGGTTTATAAATGCCATTGTTGATTTTTACCTAGGGACTCTGGAAAAGTTTGGGAACAGAAACATTATTTTTTGACTATCCAAAACAAAACCAAAGTTTGTATTTATTGTCTTTTTTTTCTCCGTTGCTTCTGTATAAAATAAAACAAAAAAATATATTTTTTTTCATTTTTTTCTATTATTCCCTCATTCCTTTCTGCTCAGCCAGTTTTTAAATATTCTGCAGTGTTCTCAAGTTGCAGAGTAAAAATTCTGCAGCACTTCTATTCTTTTGTCACTCTGTAACCTTTGTAAGCACGAAAATGTATGGAATATAGAAAGGTGGAAAAAAGTAAAAGTACACATGGAAATAAAAACTAGCCTGCCTAGGCATAGGCAGAAAAGGAAAAATCAGGAGAAGGTGAAAAAAAAATTAAATAGTGATATCTGAAGCTTTTCTGCCAAAAAAATAAAAAAGACCTTTAATAGGAAAAGTGTGAATTTAGGTGTTCGATAGAAGTCTACCACACACTCTTTTCTTTTTGCAAGTTGCAACTGAGAAGGTGAAAAACCAGCTTCAACTTATATAAAGCAGCATGCTGAGAGGGTATGATGGCATTATAATGCTGTACACTGTATCACTGCCAGACACTCTGGAGCTGTTTTTTTTCCTGTTTCTATCACAGTTCTCCCTCTACCCTGGCTTTTGCTTGGTGTGTTGGTGCAAAATTTTGTGAGGTAATATTTAAGGACAGCCAAACTATTTCTTGTCACCTCTGACCCATACTATACAAACAAAAAATTAAACCCAAACCAAAATACTTTTGGAAAATAGCTAAATAAATTCAAGCATCTGCAGTTTTGCAAAGAGGAAAATTATCAAGGATATTAGTTAAGAGAAATGAGCATGCGTGTTTCAAGGTCCTGCTTTAGTAGGTAGGTCCATTAGCAAATTTAGAAAGACTCATAAACCTTGCAATATCTCCCTGCAATGAATGAAGGAAATAGAAACTGAGTATATCGGTAGGACAGAGCTGTAAAAAAGCCTGTTCTTTCTTGTATATTTTCAGGTACATCAGTCTGAATTTGTAATGGTTTTCATTTTGCACACGATCACATTCATCTACCAGTGTAGACATCCAGTGGCCACATTTGCATGGGCAAATGATTAACTATACAATTAATGTTATCTGATCTAGGCTCAGAAATACAGCAACTGTGTGTTGAAAAGTCTGTTCTCTCTAAAAAGTATGCCTTTTGAAAATGTGACAATAAACATTCTGTATTCACGCGTCCACAGAAAAAAACCTAGCTTTAGTCATTTTGATAAATGCAGGAAGCCTTACCATTAAATTAATCACAGCTTTCTCTCCTGGGTTTAAAAAGAGAGGATGCAACACAAGCATCATGTAAATTGCATTGTCAGGGCTGACACAAACCTCTGTATGCATTTGCTACAGTAGTTGAAGCTTTAAACATAAAGGAGAAAAAGCAAATTTAAATGAATACCCAAAGGTTTATTTAATAATGTAATAATTTTCTTGTTTAAAACACAGAGTTCTAGAAATGGCTCCCAGAGCTAATAAAGGCGTGTTCTTAATTTCTCTTGCAAGAGAGACCCAAAATAGGCTGTTTTCCCTTTAATTCGCTTCCCTTTAGGTGATAAAGGAAAACACATTTTCTTAGCCTGAAGGCACGGGCACAAGAAATTGAGAGTCCTCCTATTTTAGCAGTCTCACATTCTAGCATCTACCACAGTCCCACTCTGGATATAACACTGTGAATCTACCAGTTCATCTGTTTTTTACCTACTCTCAGCTTTGGACGTAGATTTTGTCATTATCCCTGTGTTGTACTCTGAGCTTATCTAACTGCAGCAGGGATCAGCCCAGAAGGCCTATGCGTTGCCTACAAACCCCTCAGGTCTGAGCAATGCACTGATGCACCGTCCACCCGTGTGCCTGCCTCCTGCTGAAGAGCACCTACGACCTGCTCTGTACAGCAGGAGCATCCTCCCCTCTTACAGCTCACCCAGCCGAGCTATTTCACCCCACCTGAGGTGCTCTTCTCCTTGCTATTTCCTCTGTTCATCCATGTGTGAATACTGTGAGACCTGACTTGATTTTCTAGCATTTATACTCTCAAATTTACTGTTTTATGATGGCTCATTAATGAGTTTTACAGCTAAGATGTTTGTTCAACCTCTTCTTGCATGCTGTTAAAACTGTGCTGTTTTAATAACTGTGAGCCCACAAGACCTGATCTCTGCTCAAGAATATTTATGTCTGGTAAGAGTATTCAATTTGCCAACAAATGCGGTTACAGTGCCTTGTAAGTCATTCATTTTGATGTTTATTTCCTCTGGAATGGCTCTCAGGGGTAGATCTTCCTTCCTGTCAAATGGCTCCACATTCACTTCTCACCAGCTGTTCTTCTATATCCCTGAATGTTTCCTGGACTGAGAGAAATGTGTATTCCCTGATTTGCTTGATTACAACCTGTGACAAAGAAAGCCCAGCCCAGCCTATTGTTTTAATCAAATGCTATGGGAGGAAAAGGAGGAATGCTGGGAGAAATGGATTACACTTTTCTATTGCTTCTCCCACTGTAAAAGTGTGGTCTGTGGGTGCATGTTGAGCAGAGGGTCCTAATTGCCCTTTTGGTGTGGACCCAAGGGTAGTTCGGATTATTCAAAGGGCATCACTATGAAGAACTGTGCTATGCTACCAGCAGATATTCCCTTTCCTTCACCTCATCTCCTCTAAGCAGGCCATTTCTGTTTATAAGAAGACTTAAATAAATGTCCGCATAAAGATTGCAGCCCCCACTGACAGGGCAAATGAAATCCTTCCAAGCTTAGTAGTGAGGAAAACTCAAATCCAGCTGAGCCAGGGCTGTATGTCACATACTGACTGCCTAATGCAGATTTGATTAACACACTCATACGTTGGAATGAAGTCCTGAGTGCAGGCTAATTCTTCATTAAAAAACCTCAGAAGTAAATAAGGACAACAGGCCTCTTGCTACGCAAGTGCTGTTGTATAAGCTCTGAGTCCCAGTTCCAATGACTTTGTGCTGCTCCCTTTTTTCCTCTTTTTTTTTTCTTTTTTTTTTTTTTTTTTTTTAGGGGGGCCTTTTACCACTAACAAAACCAGAAGTTGCAAAGCATGCATGTCTTGATATCTTAATAGGTTTTCTACTCTACTGGGACACCTTAGCATCTTGAAAATTTTAAGTTGATATACAGCGTAACAGTAAAAAATTAATTATTATTAAGGTTTAACCAAGGACCTGAGTGGTAGAAACCAATCCAGTTGTGTATAATTAGACACTAGCTACCTTGTAATATCGAAGCTGTAAATAGCCCCAGTGGGGGCCCTGACAGAAGGTTGAGGTGTTTACAAGGCACAAGAGATGCTGCCTCAAAGTACATAATTCCTGTTGCCATAACTATTGCTGATATAATGGATGTGTTCATTAAAACCAGAGGATTACTTGTTTATCCATCTTTTTCTATCACAGGCGCTTCCTTGGAGGAGGGGGGTACAGTGTCTTTTCAATACAAATTTATAGTACACACCTCTTTTTTTTGCCCAGTCAGAGGAATAATGAAGGATTGCTTTATTGATTGCTAACCAGAGGTCTGCTCCCCACTGGGAAAACCAGCTTCTCCGAAACAGTTGCAAACAGTATCACATAACCTAGAAGGAAAGGAAATGCGCACACATCCATTTTTAGGCTGCCATTGGGTCTTGGGAGTGCTGGCACTTACTAAGTCTTTGTCTGCAAGGCATGTGCCACTTTTCCCAGCAGGGTAATTACACAGCTTCAGTGCTCAGGTGGGCTGGCTGAAAGTACAGCCTGGGCCTCTCTGGTGTCAGAGGGAAGGTAAGAAAGCTGCCGAGGAGGAAGAAGTGTCAGAGAGGAGCTGTCTCTGTGGTTATTGCAGGGAGGCGGTGAAGGAGCTGGGAATGAAGGAGAAATGTTGAGCCTGGGTGAAGGGTTGGGGGCACGAAGGAGTTTTAGGTTTTGTCTTTCTTTCTCACTTTATTTTCATTGGCAATAAACTAAATTCATTTTCCCCAAGCTGAGTCCATGTTATCCCTGACCGTAACTGGTGAGTGATCTTCCTGTCTTTATTTCGACCCATACAAGCTTTTCTGTCTTGTCTTGTCTCCCCTCCTCCATCCTGTTGATGAGGGGGAATGAAAGAGTGTCTGAGTGGGCACCTGGCAGCCAGCCAAGGTCAGCCCGCTACGGCCTCACAGCCACCTGACCCCACAGTCAGCCCTGTAGCCCTAAGTGCACGGTGTCAGAGCTGCTGCCCTGCTCCACTACACAAATACATTTCACTTTGTCTGCACCTTGACTTCCAGCATGTGAGCATGTACGCAGCATGACAAAAGCCACTAGGGCTACAAGAGTAGCAGTATCAGGTAACTCATAATAAGAAGCAGATAGCATCTCTGCATGGTGTCTTCATACCTTGTTTCCAAATGGTAAGACCACAAGTGGCTGGGGTAGGTTGCCAATAAGATGACATTCTCACAGGCTATGCTAAAGGCTTTGTCACAGCCCCACACTCCTGCAACAGGCAAAGGACTGTTCTTTACAGACTGGTATTTCTGGGTGGGCTTTACAGGTTAGCTAAACCTAATCTTTTTCCTCACAATATTGTCTCAGGCATGAGATCGTGACTTGGGTTTAACACATACTGTGCATTTAGCTGCAGGAGATGCTGCTCCAGGTGTCATCAGGCTGGTATTCTGCCATTGCTAGCATGCTGGAATGAATCACTTGCTAATTTTGAAGCAAATGTGAAGAATCAGCTTGAGTCTCAGAAGGTGGAGATCCAGTGTGAGGCTACTGAGAGCAAGCACACTTGCATGCACACTGCAAGCATATGATACGCTATTGCTCAGTTACATGTGGTTTTCCTGCAATGGCCACTTCAAAATGAATTGTCCTGCTTGGGAAAGAGTAACTGCCCTATAGACACACATAAAAATATGTCACTGAAACTATGTGCTCTCAGAGTTTCCATGCAAAACTATATGTGAGAGAAGATTAATTTATTAAGAGAAGCCAGGTTTGCCCGTAAGAAATAAAAACAGTGTTTTTCTTCTTGAAAACACTATTAGACAATATATATAAACTATTAGACAATATATATACAATTTAGACCTATTGTCTAAATATTTTTCTTATCACTGCTGCTATCCTCACCTATTGTGGCTCATTGTTTCAGATGTCAGACCTCCATCCTGTTTTTTGCTGTGTACCCCTATATCCTTATATAGACACATATTTATGTTAGCCAAATTTTATTACATGTCAAAATTTTGCCACATCTATATCAAAGCCCAGAATTAGACGAAGTGTACACTTTCATTTGTTTGTTTTTCTCAATATGCCTGTCATTTGTGCAGCGAAGCTTTTGTGTCTTGGATTCCTGACCAGCATAGGGTCAGACCAGTGTCTCCAAGATGGAATAAATGCAGTGGGTTTGACACAAACAGCTTGGTCACCAGCTTGCAAGATAAACAAGTGTGGTATTGGAGGCTGCCAAAGTCTGGAAAGGTAAAAAGAAAGCCCCACTGCAACACAGACCAGCTGGGATATCTACAGGTCAGTCTCAGCATATAAACCAGCTTTGCTCTCATAGGTTTGGGGCTGGGATTTTTTGGTTGTTGTTGGGTTTTAGGAGTTTTTTTTGGCTCTCAATTTTTGCAGTTCCAGGGTAGATTTTAGCACAGGCTCAAAACCTTTCAGTCTGCTTTGGTGTCTCTGCCTTGCTGTGGCTATCCTGCCACACTGGCTGCACAGACAGATTCTGACAAAACCCAAGTGAGCCAAATGTATACATTATGGCTTCCTGCCTGCTCATGCTGTCAGAAAGGCAAACAAAATCCCAAACATAACTAGGTCCTGGCCAGTTTTGCTGCTCACCAGAAAACACATTTAGGGATCCTCCACTGCCGCTGTGACCAGTGTCCAGTGGCTGAGAATGAGTCTGGAAGTCAGGGCTTGTAAACCGGTTCACAGCTAAATGCTTTGCCAACCCTCTCTCCAAGTGGTTCAGTCACAATTGGTAACAATCTCTTCAGGTTTTACTGAGGCTCATGAGGGGAAAGCAGATCTGTAGAGAGATGAACAATAAGATGATAAGAAAACATTTCAAAGGAAATTAGCACTGTGTTCTTAAACAGTATGGAAATGTTATTGCAAACCGGCTCCTGGCCAAGAGGTAAGCATGTGCACTTAATTTGAAGTATTGATTTCATGATTAAGCACTATTCACAGTATTGACACATGTCCCTGAATCAGGGCCTTAAAGTGTGCCGTTCTTCCAGAATCAGTTCCCAGAGGAGAATGGCTCTTCTAATTAGCTACTTTTGCCATTTCTCCATAACCTCTTCATTTTATATGATCGGAGTATTACTTGCTTATGAAAGAAAACAAAAGCATTCAGTAAGAAAGCAGGAAAATAAAAGCATTCAATAAGAAAGCAGGAAACAGTGAAGCAATTCAGTCCTTTCTCATGAGACGTTTGATCCTGGGATATGCTGAGCATTGACAGTGCTTACAGAAGCCACCACAGAGGCCATCGTATAACTTAACACAGCTTGTCATTAAAGCAAAGCATATGTTTTTCTGATTATACATATTTTCGCATATCAACAAAAATCTTAAAGCATAAAATAGCAGCATTCTTATTTAAAGGGGTCTTGAGATACTGGAGCATTTAGCATTCAGCAATGAATGCACAGGACAGACACTTTTGGTACTAGCCAATTCTCCTGCAGTATTTTTAAAAGATGACAGCACCAAGACACAAATTCTGAAGAAATGCACTGCTGAGTACATTTGCACTGGGAAGTATGGAGTTTTAGCGGGCATAGCTCCTACTGATTTTCAGAGAGGTTGTAGTTCTGCCACTGAACAGAAAGTTGTCAATTTCAGCACCCCATTCCATCCCAAGAATAGATGATAAAACTTTACTTATAGTTTGATTACATTTGTACAATTACAGTCACCAAAAAACAGTGTCACAAATTTCCTTATAAATCATCCTGCCATCCCATCCTATATAAATACATGAATGTAATTTAGAGGTTACCTTTTTGGTATTGATACAGTATTGCTACCTATAAATAAATAAACTTTGTAAGATTAGAAAGTATAATGACCTTAATGTAACAGAGTGGGAAAGCAATTAGCTCAAGGTCACTTACCCATCAGACTTGCTTAGGAGGATAGCTTGCTCCTGAGCTGCTGCCCGGGGCAATGAGATTTATGTATCTGTGTTAGTAGATAATATGATATTTGTTTAACATGTCCGTCTGGATAATATTTGCACTGAACAAGCCGGAAAGGAAGGATGCAAGAGCCAAATGTCAGCTATTTTATGTTTACGTGTTCAACAAAAGGGAGAGTTTACAAATGTCAGCAACTTGTTTTTGTCTCCCACTCCCTCAAAACATCTTGCCATTAAAAATTGGATGTGACAAGAAATTAATCAATATTGTGATCTAATTATTGTTGGAATTATGGGAAAAAGGTAAGATGTCTGAAATATTTAATTGTGAGAAGTGTCTATTAAGCTGACTTTGCAGTGAACTTCCCATAAGATTTTTAAGCATTTGTGCCAGGTTTGAAATGCCTAAATAACCAGAAGACTGTGATTTTCTCCTTCTGGGATACACAAGGAGTCCACAAAACCCCCAGTTCCTACGATGCAGCCCAGAGCCTAGGCATGGTGTCTTTTTATTGCCATCACATGGGTATAGGTGAGGAGGCTTTCTCCCTTGACCAAAGGTGACCAGGTACATGGGAGAGGGGAGGTGGGCTGGGCAGCTCGACCCCAGGGGAGGGCTGGCAGATCTGGGTCCGCCCTGCTTAGCTCCACCCTTCTGCAAACCTGGCTTTGATGGAAGCCGTTCCTCATTCAGATGGTGAAAGCTCAGCTTTGGGGAAGCATTTACATAGAAACTGATAATAGCTGAAAACCCCTTATTTTTATATTTTAAAGCTCATTAAATTATCGCACCTTATCTCACTAAACCATCTCTGCGACAGATTACCATTTCAGGCAGTGTTGTTAGGGGCATCTACACCATGATCAAAAGCCTGTAAATAGCTTGTTTACATGTCTCTCTACTAGTAGTCTGCTGTTGTGTATTTTCACACCAAGCTGCAACAAGACAACACAGCAGTTTGCCCGTTCCTTCTGAAAATCCTGGCAAAAAGGAAGCGCTTACCCAGGAGACTCTCCAGAGGGTTTGCTAAAGAGTAACACTGCTGAGCTGACTTGTGCAAACCAAGCTGACCTGTCATGGATACAAACATTGGCACAGCAAAGTCATCCCTCATTATGGTGAAATAACTCACTCACAATGTGGAATGGAAGGAGTTTTGCTCAGGTGGTTTTTTGGGGGGGACACCTACTGGCTGTAACCAAGGAATGTAAAATAGAACTCAGGATCAGTTTTTGGGGTGTGTGGTGGGAAATCTATTAGATATCCCTTTCTTACTGCTGTTTGCAATATTCAGTAGAGATTTTTAAGGTTAACTCTGCCTCTGGCAAGTCAATTCCGTAAGAGCATCTGGGACTGCACAGATTGTGGAGACAGTAACAACTCTCCTAGGAAAGGCACCCTTGGATCATGTGTCCGCTAAACATTAAACAGGGAAGGAAGAAGGAAAGGAAGGAGGAAGGGCAGAACCACTCAGCTGCCCCCTGCTCCGAGCCCCTCACATCCTCGTTGTGGCGCTGGTTCCCCTGCCCTGGCCTCCCCACCACCGTGCACTGACCTCAAGGCCATCTGACCATCCTGCCCCAGCCTTGCCCCATGCAACACCTCACCCTCCCAGGAGGTGTCCAGGTCTTCACCACCTTTTCCACAGTGTGAGCCAGGAGGCAGTCTGGTCCAGCTCCAACTGCAAGGCTGCTTGGGGCCTTCCTGGTTTACCCACCTCTTTCCTTACACCTTGAGCAACCAGCACAAGCCACAGGTACACTTGTTCCATGGAAAGGCTTTTGACAGGGGACAGTACCTCTCATGCCAGGTGCTTAGTGCTGGGTAGCATCCAGTGGTTTCTCCTGGACTGGAAGTGCCCCATGGGCCACCAGTTCAACAGCCCCAGTCTTCAGGTTTGCTTTGTTTTGTAGTCATGCTGATGGTAAAAATCACCACAAGTTTTTTTTGTTGTTGTTTGGTTGTTTTTTTCCCCCATGCTTTTTTACATAGATTTCTAGAATTGTGACAAATATTTTAAAGCAGTGATGAATTGTTTATAACCAAATAATCTGGTAAGTTTTCACATTGTCTTTGATCACTTAATAGGTCAAGCATATCACATTTCAGGCAAAAAAATAATGGACCTTATTCGTATTTGTATTCAAACTTTGACATTGTACAAGACTCCAAAAGACAGAATGATGAGTCTTTCTGCACTATGGTGAAAGGATGTAACTAGCATCAAGGAAAGTCAGAATCAGGCTCGTTGTTTTGTATGACAGAGATACTGATGCTTGTGAGAAATTCTCACAAATACTATAACAGGGATTACGGCTTTAATGATCAACTACAGCCTGTTTTCACAAGTGGAAATGGCTACCAGAGCTGCAGGCTAGAGAAAACATGGGGTTTAGGGTCTCCTATGATTTTACCCTCATACCACCGATATAAATGGCAGTCTTCTTCCAACAAGAGGTCATTAGGTCAACCAAGTTGTTAAGTTCCAAGTAGCTTAATTTGAGTCAAGGGGACTGCATGGTTGTACAACCATGTGAGTACCATCAGGTCCCACAGGCTTGCAGACAAATTTTGCTCTTGTTTAACTTGGTGTAGAGTAAGAGTAGATTCTTGTCATTAGTGCAATTAATCCAAATATATACCATTATAATCTTTAGCAGCATTCACCTATTCAGAAGCATGCTCTCTCTGTATTATGTGCACATAACTTCCCTTGACATTAACAGGAGGGGATAATAGACATGGAAATGTAAAGAGAGGTTAATACTCTTCCCTGTGACCTTCCCAGAGACATCTTATTTTCTCAAGCTGACCCCTCATTATGCTGAAAACTGCAAAGAAAAAAACCCACAGTTTCTGTTGCTTTTTTTGTTCACTTCAGAGACTACAGACATCTGTCCTAAGTACATTCTGTTAATAATTATTTTGAATGTATTCTAAAAATCCACATCATTCCCAAAGAGGGGAAAAACACAAAAGAAACCCCAGTTGGTGAGGGAGGACAATGTGTGACATTATAAGCAGGTTGGAGCTGCCTGCCGTGATTGCCACTCAGAGATAAAAATCATTCCTCACACTTTGAGACAAAAGTAAATGGCAGTTTGCAATGTTAAGAACCCCTGTGGAAATAAGATGAAATGAGATGAGGCTTCCAGACTTGTGAGAAAAATCAATCTGATGGAAAATTGACAAACTTGTTTAATGTGTTGGTACAAGATCCAAGACTTGACCCGTAGAGACCTCCACTTAGGCATACCGTGAAGTTACTGTCAGTTCTCTTAATCTGTTCAATTACACAACAGGATCTCAAAGGGGGCTTTTTACCAAACATCACTTTAAATTAACTTTTCTCTTCCGTGTTTTAAACTTGCAGTCCTTCTCCCCCTCTTTGTAGCAACATGGGTAAATTATTAAAAAGCCCACTTGCTTATCAATGTAAATGCTATACAAAGACCAGTTTAAAATTTTTCCTGGAAAGAGAGTTTTTTGCAGTTAAAAAGACAAAAATGCTCATCTCATTACATGTGGCCAAATTAATCTCCCCTATAGTTTCTCTGAGGCAAAGGTCTATTGTCCTGTTTTGGGGAATGAAGAAATGGTAGTAAAAAGCATCACACCGTCATTTTCATTCCATTAAGAACATGAACCTGTGCTCCTTTTCACAGCCACAGGCCACAAAGTGAAGTAGAGAAGGATTTGGAAGGGAAGAACTACTGCTGTACAGAGCTGACCCTAAATGCCTGGGTTTTTTCCTTGAGGAAGTGGGGCCAGAATAGGATAGGAGGGGAAGATGCTAAAGAATCCAAGGGATGTAACAAATTTAACTTGAATATGGGTACAGCAGGATTTACGAGGGAGAGTTTGAACTCCAGATGGCCAGAGAAGAGAAAATGGTCTCTTCCTTCTTCATTATTTTATTAAATGCAGCTTTGAAACAAAAGATTAATTTTTCCTGAAATCTGTTATATTTGAAGTCTGAAGTGAGGGACTCTGAAACCGAGCAGACAGAGCAGCAGGAATCTGGTCTATCAATTAAACTCAAGTGTCAAGACTCATTTAGATTGATAGGTGTGACAGTGCAAGTGTCCAGCAATATTATTTAATGGGTTCATTCTCAGTAAATGCATAAGTACCAGCAGTAACATAGCTTTCTGTTAACCAGAAAACTCACAACGTCCCAGTAACTATAGTAGCTGTCTGCTATTGATTTGGAGTGGGTGAGGAACATGTGATGGGTTTTCCTGATGAATTCTTGGTCTTGTTGATTTCAGTGGAATTAGGCTTTCTACCACATTATTTTCTGCTTCTTTGTTTTATAGTTTGTTTTTGATATTGAACAAATGAAATCTGAGAAACAAAAATTCATTTAACATAGTAAAAAATTAAGAATGGAATATTGAGAATAATAGTGGTAGGTTTTTTGATACTTTTTTTTTTTTTAAAAAAAAGGTCCATAGAGAACAAACATTGAGAAGAGATTGCATCTAGGAAAGGCGAGCAGCTGTTGGTATGTTGTTTTTTGTTTGGTTGGGGTTTTTTTCCCGTTCAGAAGGGATTAGCTGATTTTCTATTGTGCTTGTTAGAACAACTTGAAAGAAGACAACTTACTTCTGTAACCACTCCAGACACAAAAAAGCATCAAATTTGGAAGGTCTTTTGTTAGTTTTGTTAGCAGTATTAATATCACTGTAGTGTCAACAATTCTTGATAAAACAAAATACAATCAACTGCTTAAATAGATAACAGTTTAACAAGTTTTATTCCACTTAATAGTACATTCTTGGTCTGAACATTTAAAGTAAAGGTTAACTGTAATTTATACTAAATATCTACTTTATTAATATGTCTTGCAGAGATAGCTTTATTTTAGGGGTGAAAATAATTTCTAAGTGTTTTCTCTTCTATAAGCCACTATTAAGTCTCTTTGGAAACTTGTTAAAAAGTAGTATTAACTCTTTTCTCACTTCCTGAGTGACCTGAGGAAGACCCTGTTGCTCTTTTCAGTATCAAGCACTTTATAAAAGCTGTGCTTCTCAATGAGAAAATGTTATTTATTCTCTCCAGTAGCTTTTTCACAGGATTCAAAAACATCAGCCTGCTCAGAGCCTGCTGAAATTGACAGAACTCAATTTAGAATGAATAGTAGACACACTTACGATTGTGGCTTTTTAATGCTTTTTGGCACTCTGAAGGTCCTCAGCTCAGACTATGAACACTTAGAGGAACCAATTCTGACCTAGGGAGGTAAGTTCCAAGGTGGTGTGAGTATTAAGACTGCAACTCAGGCTAAATGGGCCCAAATTCGTGATATGTTCATTTTGAAGGATTGTCAAATGGTTAGACCTTGACCACTCCTTCAAGCCTGATCCATTAAATCCAAGTGCAGATGTGGCACATTATTGGCTAGTGTTTCCAGCTGCTAGCTTCTGTATATTATTACTTACTAGGAAACTACAATAGACACCAGAATTTTGAGACATAACCTATGAGTCTAATAGCATTTTTATTTAAAAGGCTAAGGTCAAAGCTGCTCAAAATTAGAGGGGTAGCAGCTCTACTCTTTTATGGAAGCTCAGTATCACTGAGCATTTTAGCATTAATACTAATGCTAGTGCAAATGCTAATTCTGTGTATTTCATACTTAACACCAAGTATTTTCTAAGCAAAGGGTCAAGAACAAGGTGTAACTAAAATGATCAATCTTATTAACACACATATAAGTACATAGACTAATGTAATGATGATGAAATATCCTTCACACTATGTTTTAGATAACTGATATAAAAATGTTAACATAGTAACAGTCGCTTTAGAAGTGGGTTTGACTGAGCCTTAAAGACTGTGGTTGAAAAAAAAAATACTTTAGGGGTGACTTTAGGCAAGTAAATAAATTAAAAAACAGTCTTCACAAGGTAGCTGCCCGAAAGTTAGGCTGATCATTTTGCAGACATCCTAAAAGGAAGCACAATCTACGTATCATTTGTTTCTTAATTATTTTACTTATGCTTTCTGGCAGGAGAAAAGAATCATCCCTTTATTAGACATTACCAAACATGGGGAGGGAAGGGCAGATGTACATGCAGCAAGGAAGCCCATATTTTTTGCTTTTATTGATGCAGGCTTACAAAAGACTTACAAAAGACTTACAAAAACAAAAAGACAGAAATTTCTGTGGGCCTTATCATAATAGTATATGGGCATCTTCTGTTAATTTTCCAAAATGCCTCAAGGACTTAGTCAACCAAGTCATGCAAAGGCTTTTGGAATTCTTGTCTGGTGTCTGATACCAGCAGTAATCTGTGATTCTTGTCTGTTACAATTTGATAATGCAAAGAGTTACCATTCATGGTCATGAGCTGTCCCAAGAGGGGTTTTTTTTGGTGTTTCCAATTGATGTATATCTCTTAGCCCCATACATTCACACTATGGAAATATACCTTCCTCCTCCCCTAGGCATACCGGGCAACTGCCTTGACTAGCAACAAACAGATGGGCTGATCTGACTTACTGAGAATTTCTCTTCTTTAATGTTGCTCTTGCTGCTTCCCAAACATATTCTGTCCTGTTGGCAAAGATCCTACACAAGGCATCTTTGTTTCTGCCAAGTAACAAATCTTACTCTGATGTCATGGTATATTGAACTCTAGAATATTTAAGGAAGTTAGATGGCTTTATTTTTATTTTTTGATTCTGATGTAATATTCCTCTCCAGTTTTCAAGAATATCAACAAAGCTTCATTAAAAAAATTAAATTCACACTCACAAACATACAAAGGTCAGAAAGATAAGTTTTCGAGGGCTGGTAATTATTTCAGTATTGAACAGCTGCCCGCATTTGTTCAGCTCTACCTCTGCTAAAGAGGCTTCCACCCATGGAAGATTTGCCCAGTATCTTTATTTTTCAGAGGCAATTTTTTCAGAGGCAAATGTCTTGATCTTAATTTACTGCACATCCTTGCTGGAATAGTTCTCAAGCCTTTGCAGATGCAAAGTCATAGGGAGCTGCCTGGCTATATATGATTTTACATGCCTTGCAGATAGCTCAGAGATGCAATTGCAAAAATCTAGCACTTACAGACAGCTGGGAATTTGTGACAGTCCCTGAAGGACTTTACAGCCATAAACCAATGACTGGATTACACTGATCCATAAATGCATTTTTCTTCTGTATCTGGCTAATGCAATACAAATAGTCTTCCTACTGTTAACCATTTCCGAAGCCACATACAAGAGAACATAAAGGAAATGGCATATATTCAAACAGAAAGGCCATCAGGTTACTTGGTCTTTATACCAGCAAAAGACTTCAATGCCTGTACTGTTGCAGGAAGCGCCAAGTACAGGAATATTCCTTAAGTTCTGCTTTCAGAAAATTTTGCGGAAAGTAGTGATCCATTCAGACCATAGAAGGAATTGGTGACAACTTCTGCTCTAGAGCTGGAAAACTCAACTCACAGACAAGCTATGGGGCAAAGTTACAGGCTTCAGCTTACCAGCAGCTTCTTCCTCTGTAAGAACCCTGGAGCCCTCATGGTGACACTGCCTCCACGTCACCGCACCTTTTGTGCCAGCCCGTCCCAGTACCTTCGCTGCCTCATCCCATCCTGCAGCTACGCACGCCTGGCCAGCTGCAGCCAGGGAGGGAGGCAGGGTGGACAGTGGGTCTGAGGTCACCCACGTGCCAAGGGTGTAGCAGGGCCCTGGTGCCTGGCCTGGCAAGGGCTCTCCATGGCCTCTTCTCAACTGGGTGTCTGGGAAAGGGCTGCTGCCCTGCAGTGTACTGCTTGTACCCCACTGTGGAAGTAAGCTGATGCCTTGGGGTGCTGTGCTGTACAGGACCAGGGCTCTGCTTTGGGACCTGTGACACAGAAGCAGCTTCTGATAGATAACCGTGACCTGCTAATAACAGAGCCATGCATCTATGCATGAATAAATCAAACTTGCCCAGGACAACCCTCTGGTGCTGAGGTTGATGGGTACAGGAAAGCACATGCCTGTGCCATTACATCTTCCTGCCCTCAGGAAGCAGTGGCTGCATCCAGGGAGCCTAAGGAGATGGCTACTGGGCACTACTAACACCGAGTTTGTGTAGGAGACAGTAGTCATGGGCCAAGAGCATGCAGGTGACTGCTGGAGTGATCTGACAGCTCAGCAGTGCCCCGGCACTGCTCATATTACCACAAGTGTAGCCACAGAAACTAATGTCACATCCTGAAAAATACACAGTGCCTAGTCAAGGGCCACTGCCAGACTGAAGCTGCATCCCTGGATTTCAGACCGGTTCTATACTCCAGTTCCTTACTGTCACTTAAAACTACACTGGTCTGAACACTCCGCAGTTTCCTTAGGTTGTCATTACTTCCATTGCTTCAAAGATACTGTATTAATCTTTATTAATTCCTGAGCCAAAGAGTAACATTTGAAAACTTGTAATGAACAAACTCTTCCTTTTTTTTTTTTTTTTTATATTGGGAAGATCATGAAGGCATTTGGAGGTTGGAATTCTCTTCACACTTCTGCAGGGTCATTCAAAAGTGATTTTTCTTTAGCTGCAACCTATTTGGTTGCTATTAAACATTTCCAGGTGCATTTGCTTCCTAATCAAATCCTTCCTTGTAGCACACAAATTGGTTTGGGTTGGAAGGGATCTTAAAGATCATCTGGTTCCAACTCCCCTGCCATGGGCAAGGACATCTTCCACTGGACCAGGTTGCTCAAACCCACATCCAACCTGGACTGGGAACACTCCCAGGGAAGGGGCAAGAGAATATTCAAGAAAAATATTTTATTTCTATTTTCAGTCTTGCTCATTCACCTCAGTATTTGAGCACCTTTCAAAGCATCAAGCAAAGTGATTAACATTCACTACATTTGTTTCTCATCTGTCTCCAAGGACAGAAGGATATGAAGCATTTTGTTTTGTATAGAAACATTAATTTGCTGCCTATTTTAGAGAAAAAAACCACAAACCCATCCCGTAAAGCAGGGAATTATTTAGTTTATATTAGTTCAGAGACTATGCTTCACATAAGACACTTTACTGTGATCCAGGGAGGTGACCATATACTGAAATAACAGTATGAAGACAATCTTTCAGTCCATCAAAGGTAAGTAATGAGATGTTGAACTTGATTGAAGGAGCCAGAGCAAGACACCTCAGAGAAGTTACCTGTGCTCACTAAGAGTTAGTGCTGTGAAGACATTTCTTGCAGCTTTCTCTAACAATTGGTATTTTGAAAACACAAAGGGCCACAGCACTTTGCCCTAAGGTACATGACGAAAGCATGAGATTATGCAATTTTCAGCCCAGGAGCCTTTATAATTTCATAGCAGCTGGAAATGTCCAATAATCTGGGTTGCAAAATTTTTCATTTTAAGACTTCTAAAGCTTATTTATACACAAACACTTTCTACAAGCTACATATAGAGAGACTTCCTGGAACACGGAAGTGGAAACAGTTCAGCTTGCAGTTATTGTTGATTTTCTCCCAGGAATAAATTTGAAACATAATCCCATTACTAAAATTTTATAAAGATGGAACACTTGGATTTACCTTACATAATCCTGACAGCCTTTACAAAAAAGCAGCCTACAACCTAAATAAAAAAATTTTGGCCCGGGTTCCTTTTTAACAACTGTGGAGATGCAGCTGTTACACAGACCTTTATTTCAGTGCTACCTTATTCCAACTTGTGAAAATGTCTCCAGTCAAGCAACCGCAGCTGCAGTGGTGGGACTTAGCCTATTTATTCGTGTGAATCTGAGCCTAATGCAGACAAAGATCCAGAGGAACAGCTGAGCTATTTGACTGTCCTTCAGCAGCTCAGGTCATCTACAGTGATTGCATCTGTGGACAAGCCAAGCAAGAAGCCAAGCAGAGGGAGGCAAGGAATCTCAAATCATATAGTGCCCTCAGTTTTGTGTACAAGTCTTGGAAATACAAAAAACCATAAAATAATGAGCTGTCTGCACGCTTGGTATAAACATTGTTTAATGAACAGGCAGTGAATTCCTGTAATTAACTTGACTACTGTCCTCATTTTCTATTCTTCCTTCTCTACCAAAAGAAGAAATAGCCCATTTCATTTGTTTGAGAAGTTAGGATGAGATAGTTCATGCTGTAATATGAAATGTTGGGCTTCTCTGTTTCAGCTGTTGTGTAACCTCTTATCCATGTGACAGCTCCGTTTCCTTACTCACTTTGTCCTTCAGTTCCCTTTTTGACCTGCAGCATTGCAGCAGTGGATCAAGTGAAACAGGAGTGCTCAAGAAGATACTACGTTTTATAATTCCCAAGAGTATAAAGAAAGAACATCACAGAGACACAACAGCAAATGAATAATCTAATTTGCTAGAAGTATGGATATTTGACATCAGTGTAAATTTCTTACCCTGAGGTTACTGATGCCTGTAGTTTAGTTGAAGATATTTAGTGGAGGCAGTCAGTTTGGCCAAAATTTCTTGGCTGTAAACAACTCAGAAATTAAATTTCTGAAATTCTTGTAATTACCTAATAAACCCGATCTGGAGTTATGAAACAGTATTTTATTTTATTCTTGCTTGAATTGAGCCCTGCAAGCACGAGATATACAAAATAGATATCTTTTAAAAAAATCTGATTTTTTAATCTTTATGACATGGAATTTGCTTTGGACTTGATGTCCACCATTAAATGTTTCTGCATTTGTGTCTCTTTCTCAAAAAAACAAGACAACCAGAATGAACAGAAAGGAAATTTCTGTGCAGCTGTCTGATCAATAAGCATCTGTCTGTAAATCTCAGTTTTTAGCTCTGCATATACCTACTTGTCAGCTCAATGCTACTTCCCAGGCTGAGACTGACTAGAAGCAGAGAAAAAATTATATAGTAGCTCAAGAGCAGTTGAAGAATAGATTACTGGGATTTGGGAACTTTAGCAAATATTTACTAGTAAGTCCTTAGCTTGATTTTGATAAGACTTTTGCAGTTAAATGACTATTTCTCTTCCTCAGCAGAGCTACAGACAATTTAATGGGTGGAACTGTTTATAGTTTATCAAGCAAAACCATGAAAACACCACACAATCCAACCAATACAGGTTCTGTTCCTGACCTGAAAGCAGGCCTGTTTTACCAGCTTGCAAACTTGATTCAGGATTTGGGCAAACACAAGCTTGTTCCAATTCCTCTCCTCCAATCTGAAACCAATTAAATGCAGAGTTTTCACATATTTCTCAATGAAAAATAAATGTCTTGTGATCAATGTCTATACAACTGAAAAACAGAGAAAAATAGTACTTGAACCTTCCACCCTTAGAAAAAAAAACTTTCAAAACCAGAAAGCCCCCTTTTTAAACAACTTGTATCATATTCTGTAGTCTCAAGATCAAGTACAATACTGATAAAAGATAATTTCAGATATACTTTTGTACAAAAAATTATGTTACCAAGAGGTATATGGTAATCCAGCAGCTAATGCTACTTTTTTTGATCAGGTGACTCAATTGTAGTTTTAAGGATCAGCAGACTTCTGTAACCAGAGAAATAGAAGAAAAAAAAAAGAAGTACATGTTTGCAAATGTCTACATTTATCATAATCCTACATAACAATATCATATATGGGAACTGCCACATAAATTCATCAACTCAACATTTTTATGTAAGACAGCCATATGATTATTCTGCATTTCCCTACATGATAAAAATGGGGGAAAAGACAAAGAAATTACAAGTGAAAAAAAAAGGCAGGGTAAGAAGAATGAAGGGAGAAGAAAACTTTGCAGTCAATAAGTATCTTTTATAAGGTTTTCAGAAAAAAACCCAAACCTGAACCCAAATAACCAAAATAAAAACTCACAAATATTCACCAAGTACCCACCCTATTGATATTGGCAAAAGACAACTACTCTCACAAAGCATTATTCGGTTTTTAAGTTGTGACAATATACAGGAGATCACATGCTCGAGCCTGGAGCATCTCCTGGGGTGTCTGTGGTTTGGAAAACCATTTGGTAACTCCACTTCTGAATCTACGAGAACTTCAAATAAAATCTCAGTCACCTATTCTGCCAACATAGCAGGTCAGTCATGGAGAAGGCTGGGAGAAAAACAACTACAGGGTGAAAAAATAACATCACTTTAAATAATTTTATTTTAGAGGACTCTTTAAATAGATCTGCTTTAAAGTCACTCTGTTAATATGGAGTTTCATAAATAAGCAGCATAAGCTCTCACCTAATTTAAAATATAAATCTAAACATTTACAAGATCAGACATCATCATAGCCTTTTTACATATGCTTTTACAATTGCCACTGTGCAATGCGTTCTTTTATTAGGAAGAATTTCTTTACTGAGAGGGTTGTCGAGCTCTGGACCTGGCTTCCTGGAGAGGTGGTGGATGCCCCCCATGCCTGTCAGTGTTTGAGAGGCGTTTGGACAATGCCCCGAGTAACATGATTTAACTTTTGGGCAGCCCTGAAGAGGTCAGCCAGTTAGACTGGGTGGTTTTTGTAGGTCCCTTCCAACTGAAATACTCCACTCTCCCTCTCCCCCTCCCTCTCCCTCTCCCCTCCTCTCCTCTCATTTATAAGATGTAAGAGTCCTTTTCCTTTTCTTGTTCATGGTCACATCACCTGAAGAAGGCCCTGTCAGCCTCCTGAAGAGCTTTGTGCCTCTGTTTTCATGTAACCATTGTGTATGTGACCTGCTGCCTTTCTCGATTTTGTTCCTGTCAATGCCATAGTTCATTAAGCAACAGCAAGGCCATATCTATTTCTTAAGAATCTGGGTGGACATCAGTGAGCTCACATGGAAGCCAGCTGAGAGACTGAAAAAAATTAACTGTTGGTTAATTATTCTTACTAGGGCTATTTTCTCATTGAAAAGGGATTACAGCTTGTTTTACCAAATACTGAACACACATGTAGAGAGCTTGCTAAGTTTAATAGTTCTAAGAAACTGTCAAGCATGGCTCAAGCTCTTTCATAGGACCTGCAAGGGAAGAAATGTTTCCTGTGAGTGAAGCCAGGGGGTTCTGTGGCCATGGCTGAGTTTTGAAAGTTAAGTAGAGTCAAATGCTGTAGCAGTAGCACAGAAGACCTCTGGGCAACCATTTTGCAAATGCTGAAAAGTCACTCCCAGTAGCCACCTGTGGCCATGCTGGGATCAGTTTATCTATGATATTTTTCAGAGAAGTTCACTTTGTCCCTGCTCAGAGATGACTAGAAGCTGCCTGGTACTACACAGAGTACTTGCTGAGATGAGGAATAGGCCAACTTGGATTTGGCAATTCACTGAACTTCCCACTAATCTGGGAGCCTGAGCAGGGTGAATTTGGATCTGCATGTGAAACACCATGGTAGACATTTCCCCCGAGGACACCCACCTCCACGCTGCCTTTTAGTGGTGATAGATGGGTAGAGCAACCACCAAAGTGAACTCTGAGTGCCATTAAAATAGACTTATACCTGTATTTAGAAGAGTGAATGACTGAAAGTAGATGTTATCTGTCTTTTTTCCACAATCACCTACTGTTTAGTTAAGAAAACACTTAGAACTTGCCTTAGCCACCTCTTCTGCAGGTTGAACAAACCCAACTTCTCTGGCCTAGAAAGGTCTCTGATATGACAAATGCTAAGCCACAGGCTACCAACCCTAATGGCAGGTTCCCACAAATATCTTGAAGGAACAAAGACATTTTGTCAGTAAAGGAGGCCTGCTGGAACTAGGAAATCCAGCAAGTAAGCTGCCTGTGAGCTTTTGAATCCACTGTAAGTTCTGAGGAAGAGAAAACAGGGAAAGAAAAAAAAAATCTTTTTATGAGGCAATAGCTTTTCTTTTTCCCCTAAATGATACCTCCCCTAAATGACATTTCAAAAATTAAAGTGTGCACAACATTGTTATTTATTCCTATAAAACTACTTAGGAAACATTGATTTATCATAAGGAAATTAAGAGCTACCTGTGACACTGCAGTTAAAGAACATATTTCTGTCCTATACCACATAAACTTCCAAATTACATAAATGACAAGATCTACGGAAATGAATTAGCCACACTGAGATCTATAAAGACTAGTATGCTCAGAAAAATAAGAGAGAGATGAATAGCCAGTAGAAGGCAAGACTACTGGAAGTGACTTAATAGCAAAAGTGAAAAGAGATGATCAACTAGATCTGTAATATAAAAAAAAAAAAACCTTAGAGAAGCAGAGTATTCCCGCTTGAAAAAGCCCTCTGGAGGTTATCTAGTCAAACTCTGTCACTCACAATGGGGCCCTATTGGATGAGTTTGTCAGGACCATGTCCAGATGAGTTCTCACAGTCACGGATGGAGATTTCAGCCTTTCTATTAGCGTAGTCTAAGTACAGTTAGCAGCACAGATAAACAGAAGACACCGTGTATTTCTTTTTTCTTTTATTTAAACCTATTGCAAGATCAAAGGTTTCACGAAAAAATAGAAACTTACAAATTGTGTGAATAGTTTTAATGCACTCATAGAAAGACATTAAATGAGAAATGACTAAGATTCTGTACTATATCTGCAATATAATCAACTGGCTTTATTCTGAAAATATAGTAAATATTTTCAGAATATAGTAATATATGAGTAAATAAAATATAGTAAATATGAGTAAATAAAAAGCCTAGCATTACACATGTTCACACGTAAGTACCACTTACTTAAGCTAGAAACTTTACCATATATCTTTTCCAGAGAAGTTATTTCATCCCCATTTTTAAAGTCTAATAAGAAAACATTCAACAACCTCACTGGAATAACTGTGAACTGATGTTTCTGTTGTAAAAAATTATGCTATGGAAATCAACAAACAGTTTTACAGAGAGTTATACAGCCATACTAAATAAGCTTCTAGGTTATGCTGCATTAGATTTTTTGGATTAGCAAAACATTTTGACAATAATGGCAACTCTCAAGCTGAAGCTTACGTATTTCATACCTTGGATCAAAATGCTGTAACCTTTTAAAAACAAATATCCAGTGTTACACACCTGAAAACATTCTTAACCAAATGGTAATACTCTAAAGGTTAGTGCAACTTCAAATTGAAGCCACAATGTCTGTACTGTCAGTATCCCCTGGACAAATTTAACTCCTTAGATTGCAATGTGACACACAGAAAATTAATTGGTTTATGTATTTATTCTGAGTACTTTCTTGCATACACTGCATTACGAAGCATCTGATCCTACAAACTGATACCCACAATGGGACTCATGTTTAGATGGCCTTCTCGAGGTAACCACTCTCTGAATTGTAAGATCTGCTGTAAAAGTATAACCACACAGGAAATGAGAGGAATCCTGTTATTGGCTTACACCCATTCATCTGAATTTCCCAACTGAACAATAAAACAGCATAGAATAAAACAAGTTCACTAAAAAAAAAAAAATTTAAAAAATTAATTTTTTCACTCAGGTATTTAAAAATTGTCGGTTAACTTATTTCTGATGGTGTATTCAATTACTGTTTGACTTTATAAAGTGGGAACTGGTTATCAGTGTTAAGCACTCAACTCACTATAAAAATTACAAGATGGAAAGATTTGGAAATCTCTACAGCATCTCCTATTTAAAAAAAAACAAAATGAAAGAAGATATCAATTTGGTGAAGTGATAGACAGAAAGGAAGTAAGATTGTGCAGTAAATATCCATTCTATCATTACCACCATTTACTAAGACTTCTGTTTAGAAGAATGATTTGTATAATTATCAAAATGTTTATAAGAAAATCACAATTCTTTGTACATTTTCTTATTACTGTGCATCTTAAATCTACTGGGGTAGCTTCAGTAAATAATAAGCATCAAGTTCAGCTCCCAGTTTCAAGCCTGTCTGATCAACTGCATGAGTGCTAGCACTGAGTTACCATTTACAAATCAAAGCAAATACACATACCAAGATGAAGTAATGTAAACAGAGGAAAACAAGCTTAACATCTTCTATAACTCAAACTATCCAGAGAACTAGTAAGAAACCACTTCAAGAAATCTGCCAGAGGCTTTTATATCTTTTATGCAAACAAAACCATAATGCATTTCTAAAGTTTTGCTTTAATATTGGTATTTAGTTGTACAGTACTTAAAGTCAGTGTACAGCTTTTGCCATTTTACTGTAATCTCTGTAAACTCACAATTATATTGCATCATATGAAAGGTTATGAACCCTCTGCAATCCCCATTAGATCTACTGAATGCAGCAGAGTGGAACTGTCATGTAGGTATAGGAGGTTAAGAGGCAGTAGACATATTGGGTGTCCAGCCCATTTGGTAAGCCCGTTCCAATGTCCTCTTGCAATCCTGTAGTACGGTACTGAAGGTTATATGTGGATACTGCTGCACTAGCTGCTCCACTGTGGCTTCATTCACCTGCAATCGAAGAAAAGAATCTGTGATGTGCAAAACATGAATAAAAAGGGCAACGTTATGCAAGCTAATTGAATGATTGAACCTTGAACTCCTGGGAGGACTTGCAGGATTGGGCCATTTGCTGATACTATAGGTTTGGGTGCACTTACCAAAAACCAAATATACCGAATGTAAAGATCTGTTAGAGAAAAAAAAAAAAAAAAAAACCAAACCAAAACACACCACACCTTGATTTTATTGGAAAGAGGTTTTCTATAATTCTACTAAGTCCTGTTTGGTTATTTGTGATTGAAAACAAATATGAAAGACAGTCTCCATTTGCAAACAGCTTTGTTTAGAAAACTGCAGCAACATTTAACAACCTATTAAACTATTTTCATGCCATGCTTGACTATGCTGGCCACTCACAGAGCTCCAAACCTGATTATTCAAAGAAAAGCCATCCTGTCTAATGAAGTGCTGCCCAGAGTAACAGATCTTGAAATAGAAGCACATTTATTCAAACTCACTCAAGCAGACATAGGTCTGAAATGTAAGACTTTCTTGGCTTTGGAAAATGAAAGTTGATTACATCTATTAATTAATTTATGGCACAGTTATGGTATTTTTACCCATACTATGTAGTAACTCTATAATTAACCTTATCAAAATGCACTTGCACTGTACACCAGCTCTCAAGGTGGTTGCAACGAAAAATAAGAGATAACTAAACGTGGGGAAAAGAACGCAAACTATTCCATATTGCAGGTAAATCAATTTATTAGTTTACCAATTGCCAATATAGGTCAACTTTTCCAAAGGTCAGAAGCCCTGCATATTTTCGTGTACATTGCTGGTAGAAGTTTTTATTTTAGCCTTTTGCTGTGAGGCTAATACTGCTCAAAAGGTTTTGTGGGAAGAAGTGGTGTGATCAATAATTAAAACATAGATGCTTGCTGGGTTTGGGATGTCCCTTCTAAATCTTAGACATCAAAGGTAGCACCTTTATTCTTGATTAGACCAGGCAATCAGACAAGCCTAGCTAAACCAAACATCTTTACAATTGCAGTGCTGTGAGGGGATTAATTTGTCAATTATTTTTAAGATGACTGCAGTTCATATCACAGAAGTAGACAGCTTTCTTTAGCCTTTAGATAAATAAAAGATTAACCTAAGAACCACAACTTCTAGGTAGCTCTCTCTGAAATCTTTGCTGAACACTTGGGCATTTTAAAATGCATCAATACCACATTTAAATACTGAACCACCTAGATCAGTAGGATGTATGACTGATATGCTTTTCCCCATGGTGTTCCACCGTCAAGGCTAAAAGTAAAAAACGAGACTAAAACGTTTACTACCATTACAAAAACCCATCTTGGGAACAATATTCTAAAGCATAGTGACCACAGTATCTAATAATATTTTTGTCCTTAAAAGATAACAAGGAGCACATCCTTCTGAACAGTGATTGCACCCAATGACAAGGATAAATGAAAGATTTAATATCCAGTTCTTCTGCTTTGATAATAGAAACATTCAATCTTCATTGGAAGTTTCATCTAGCTGAAACTGACTTGGATAGAAAACTGGTTTAACTTCCCTTCACAGCACAAACTACACTTTTGGCAAATTGCTACGTTACAGTAACATCTTCCAGTGCTGAAAAACAAGAAGTGACTTTTAATAAATCAAAAATGAAATCAGAGATAGCACAAGTCCTCCAAAATATCTGATATTTATAGCTGAATACATACTTTAAAACTGACAGCAACATTTCATAGAAATATTACTTGGAAGGCAAGAATCCCCAAACGTAGCAGTATTTGCTAGTTTTTGCCTATTCAAAAATAGTCAACACCCTCTTTTCTTTAGATTTGTGGTGCAGAGAGCCATGGCACAATCTATCATACTACCAGAAATTTCCCTTAATGGTTAACTCAGCCACAACGAAGATGCTTACCACAGACAGCTTCTCATTCTGCCCTTTCTTAATGGGAAACTTAAAGAAGAGATGTTTTTTATCTACTAGATATCTGCAAATATTACTAGTAGATAGCAGTTATTATGATTTGACACACACCTGTTGGGCTTTATTTGTTAGAATAGCATGGATATTATAGCTTTAGAGCCAGTATCATAAGCAGATTTTCTGTCACAGGAAACAAATAAGTCAAATTTGTTACAAAGATGATGTTCAGACACAGGAAGCCATGTAATGATCTCCATGTTCTGGTGTCTGATTCAGGACTGAACACATTTACAGAGGCTACAGTCTAGCTAGATATGAAATAGCAGTGCATGACACTCAGGAAGGCAGATGATGTTACAATGAAATCTTTTAGCCTTAAAAACTATGAAGAAATCTATGGCAGACCATTCAGAACTAGCCATTTGTCCCCAGTTTTCTGATACAATTATTACTGGATTAATACAATTGTTACTAATTGCTATTACTACTTTACTAAACAGGAGAAAGAAACTTCTGGTATTGAGTGCCATATATCGTTACAAAATAAACATGACCATGCAGAAGTGACACTGACAAAATCTGCTATTTTATGAACAAAACCTGATTAGTAGAAGGTTTTCTGCATTTTTGCTGGGGTGCTAAATTTTAATGTTAATAAATTTTAAAATGAACATTTTAAATTATTGGTTTGATCCCAGACAATAATCTGAGTGGTATTGAACAGCAAAGTAATGACAAATCCTGTATACACATTTGGGACCATAACAGTTACAGAAAGAAATTACTTTGAGTTTAAAAAACGTTTACTGTCATGAAAGAGGAAAGCATTATCCTACCAAGCTTCATGAGAAATGATGAAATATATGCAATTTTTAGTTAAGAGTAAATACTGTTAACACTAAGAAAGTAACAGCAAATAGGTAAAAATTATGCTGGACAATATGAATTCAATGTAAGAATACACAGTGGGACAACCTACATGGATCCAGGATGAGAAACAAGTGTGTAAAATTAAGCCACAAATGATTTCCTATCAGATGATGTTAAAAGCTTTCCCTTCCTCATGAGAAAAGTCAGGTCAAACACTGCAACAGTGTAAAAATTTTAGTATTTTAAAGTTTTTGCAGTACTGGACTAAAACTGCACTACCTAAAAGGTAGGAAAACAGAGAAATCAAAATTTTGTTCTTTGTTAATGAATGAGATAAGTAATACCTAAGTCAACTCCCTTCCTATACTTGTTATCAGTTACCCTAATAGTAGGATTAAGATGAAAAGAAGTCTTATGCCTAACCGTTAGAACACGAGCTTCTCTTTGTTAAGATGCAGTCTGGCTGGTTATAAAAAGTACTGCATGCCATTCCCAAAACAAATTCATTACACAAACAGAGGCATTTTTCCATTCTGAGCTTGAACAGTCTTGTTCAATGAATGAAAACTAAAAATATTCACTTCTTAATACACTTTAAAATGTTGTATTTTTCTTCCACAGAACTTTCATTAATCTTCATCTTTTCAGTTGTCAGAAGGAAGACTACTGTCTGAAGATAAACTAGTTAGATTATCTAATACATAATCATTCATTTGAATTTGAATAGCCCTTCAATTAGGTTTTAACACATAATGAAAGAATGCAGTCTTTATCATTAAGAGTCAAAGTAATTGGTTTGTGTGAATCCTGGTCATCAAACAGAAAAAAGAAAACAACAAAGATTGGTTTAAAACTTATCTTTTCTTGCCAAAATAAAAATCTATTCCAGGCCAAAGAATAGATTAAAAAAAAACAAAGGAGAAGATGGGCTACAGAAACAGACAGGTCCAAGTAATATCAACTCCTTTTAACTCTATTAGAGCAGTTACCTAGAATTCTGAATGCTTTTTGCTTAAAGACTGAACATACACCATCGATTTCCTAGAAGAATATACTTGACTTCGTGACAAATGTTATCTGATGTGGGACCTCCTTAATTTCTTCTTCTGATGATAGTGTGGTTGTTCAGGGAGTATCTAAATATTATCTGCACTAGAGAAAAATACTACTTCCTCATGTGATAATTAAGAATACATCTGGGAAAGAAGAACACGAACACCCATCTAGCCCATGTGAAATGGAAGAATATTCACAAAATGGTTTTGGGAGTTCTTCGCAGGACTTCAATCTCACTCTATCAGGTATACACATAATATGGGTGAAATACTAAGAAAAATGGGAAAACAGTGTTCAAAACTCTTTCTCTCCTTTAGGTAAAATGATCTACCTACAATAGAAAGCTTGCAAACCCCCTCCAGTCTGTAAATGTTTTACCCAGAATAAACTAAATGGCGTTTATGAGCTGATTTTTCAGGTTCAGGATAAACTGAACATACAGTTTTCAATAAATAAGCTACTCACAGAAAAATATTCACTCAGATTTTTGATTTGGTATGCTGGACTTACCTGGTCTGACTGCCAGTATTTGCTGATTTGGTACATCACTTGTGTCTGCTACAGACCACCATGAGCAATTTCTTTTATGCCATCTTCCATAAGTTCTCACTCATGGAAGATTCAAACTCTAAGCTTAAATAGTTACTAGGTAGTTTTTAGGTTTTGTTTTAAATGTGCCATGTAGTTTGACAGAGTTCTAGTAATAATTTCAGCACCATTTTCTTTCATTTCTAGATTCTAAAATCAGGAATTTATCTAAAGAAATCAAATCATTCCAAAGGGCAACAATCTATTTTTCTTTATCTTCCTAGGACAGATCTTACTAAATTCAAAGGAGTTGTGTTTTGATAAGTTACGGCTTACAAGTGAAACCACCGGTTGAACTAGAGATTTCTCTTTAATGAGATCGATAGCTTCATTCACAAATAAGGAACAGAAACTGAGGTTTAAGGACCCTTCCTAAACAGGACTTTCCTACTTACTTTTAGTTAACTTGCCTTTAGTTGATATCATGTCCAGAAGATACTATCTTGGACTGGAATATCAAGTGGCACATAAAAAAGGGCTTTAAAAAGTGTTGGTTTTAACTAAGACAACTCCTCTACCATACTTCTAAGAGGATCTGTAAGACTGCCTACTGAGCTAAAAAATTCCTCCTGTAGGTGTACCAAGGGCAGTCCTAGAACGCAGTTCTGATTCTAAAGCCACTAAAAGGTCCCGAGAATGTCTGTGTTGCATCATTTACAGCAATACTGAAAAGGGATAGTAGAGTCACCATCTGGACTGCAAATTTAATGCTGCTCTACACAGTGAAGAAGTAGTCACTGTTAATTTAAAAGGTTTCCAGTGCAAGCAAAAGCTTCAGTGTAACATCCAATTCACTTGATAATTGAAAAGAAGAAGTTATCTCCATTCCAGTTTAATAACAGAAATCAAGAAGCAGCCATATAATTTAAAAAAAAAAAAAAAAAAAAAAAAAGTCCCCCAAACCCAGGCTTATAAGCAAAAAAAACAGACTTGCAAAACTGGATTAGAGCAAACATGCCTATGCTCCTCAGTGGTTCATAACACCATAGAGGGATGGACTGCTGAAAGAATTTTTGCATAGTATTTAACTTAGTCCTTGGAATAGGCATGTGACTAGCTGATTTGGGAGAGCACTGACATCATAGGCTCTGAGGACAATACAGGTATCTACAGTTATATCACTTTATAGGCCAGCCATTAATAAGAAAAAACATAACAAGTTGTAACGTTGTTAGTCTGCAGTATCTGTGTAGAAAAATATAGAGAACTGCTAGGTTAATTTTGGAGATATAGTACTTGTAAAGAATTTTAGGTAATGGTTAGTAGGTGAGAAGTAACCAAAATAGTTTGAGGGCTGCCATACAGATCATGTTTGATAATAAAGGTCCACACGGCGCAAATATTATCACTACATTTCTGCATATAAAGGATCAAAAAATGGACTTTACACAAAAGAAATGCGAATCTATTTGTTCCAAAAGGGCTTTTTTATCATGTTACTGAAATTTTTGCTTATGGAGTGGTATTGCAGCATTAGGGGTACTGAAATTTGTGTGCATTTGTGTCAGTATATAAAGTAGCATTACACTGAAGCCAAATTTGAATGTAGTAGACAAAGAAACTACTCTATACATTGTGTCTATCCATAATGGTGGATTTTGGACACATTTAATGTTCCAATTTCTCTAATGTTTTAACAATAAAATCCCAAATATACACACTTAGAGTTATTAAGAACCACATTTTCATACACACTTTCTGTTTTCTAAG
Source organism: Falco naumanni (assembly GCF_017639655.2). Taxonomy (NCBI): domain Eukaryota; kingdom Metazoa; phylum Chordata; class Aves; order Falconiformes; family Falconidae; genus Falco; species Falco naumanni. The sequence goes on along the minus strand of NC_054080.1, from coordinate 26,353,415 downwards.
CTGTAGTTTGCTTCCTCAAGTCAGTGTCTCATAAAAAGTGCACTTTGTTTGATTTTTTTCCTGCTAATAGTTGAATGAATTATATTCTCAGGTGGCCCAATTATAACTGTTGCCTGTAGCCATAACAAAATTAAAGATTTCTGGAAACGTTTTGTGTGAAGTGCACTTGATCAGCTAAGGCAGACATATTCCACAGAGTTTCAGTGACTGCCCTCAAGCCCTGGGGCAGAACCTTTGTTTAGGACTTTAATAAAATAACAGCACTACCAATATTAGCACAATATCCTGTAGTTCAAATAAAGTCCCTTACAATTTCAGCAAAGACTGCATTTTGACTTAGTGGATGCCGTTATTAAAAACAAAAAGAACACATACATGCACATACAAACACTGTATTTGTGGACTCATAAATAATGATATTGACAAGTACTGCCTAATGTACTATTACTATCATGACATTCTACAACGTAATTGTGTTAAATCTTAGCAATTAATTTCCCACTTATATTTGGAAAGGGGAAGGAGTGGGTAAAAAGAAATATCCGTAATCTTTCCTGTAGTGTGAAGTGCAGTAAATGGAATACACAAACCTTCATATATTCAGTGGTAGCACTTCTGGAAGGATTTCAGAAAATCTAGCAAGGTTGCTTATGCTCCTTTACAGTTCTTTGCTTAAATCTTGACAGAAAGGCAGAGTCCAGGAGGGATGAAATTCACTGTTGTGGTTGTTTACACAGGTGAATGCTATTGCCTCCAACTGCCAGTCCATGCACAATTGCTGCAGTCACTGCATTACTGCAAACTAACACAATAATCCACTTCAGGTCTCTCTGAGTTTGCACAGTTTTCAAGCAGAGCCATCATTTCAGGGTTTGCTGTCCTAATCACCACTGCCAACACCATACTGAGTATTAAATTTGTGTAAGTGATGGAGTTTTTGTTCTCAGTTCCCTTTGCTTATCGTGAGGGCTTACTTTTCTATTAAAACAGATAAACCATTCTAAAGGAGCCCTTTAGTTTAGTTGGTTGGTTGGTTTCCTAATTTTGTTAATTTCAGTCAGGTGAACTTCTAGACTCCACCTATACAAGATTTCAAGATAAAAATACTACCAGTATTGCTAGCATTTCAAATATGTGACGGAAGTCTGTGTGTTGCTTTGTTCTTAACTGATAAAAATTGCAGTTAATAGAGATCCATATGCAGTGAAATGACAGTGCTTGTTTATATAGTGATGAATATTCTTTTGGATTACTTTCGGCCTGTTGAATGAATAGCATTGAATGTTTTCATTCCTATTCTGCTACATTAACAATAATTTGAGCACATTATTGAAATACTTGTCAAAATGACGGTGTGTGAAACTAACAGAGAAATCATTCTCAGAAGCTGCCAGCTGGCAAAAATGACTGGAGGTTCCAGGGGACAATGCTTTTTAAAAAAAAAAAAAAAATAAATATTTTTTTTAATAAAAATGCTGACTACTTCACACTGCATTTTTCCTTGATAGTTGGCCTTATCCTGATTTTGAATCACTGATCAGTACCTGAGGGCCCATCTTTCTATTACAGTATGAGTGGTCAGGTGTTTGCTTTTTAAAAACCGTGATAGACTCATCAGCTCAGGAAGATTCCATCTTCAGCCTACTGCCACGGATTTGTTGCTGAACTGTCAGCCTGGAAGTTAAAAAACTTCTGGTAAAAAACCAGTTAAACTAGAAGTACAAAATGTTCGATTTATGTAAAGAATCCTTTTTTATATTTTAGCAGATGCTTTCATTCATACGCATAATGGATCTGTTATACTAGTTAGCTAGGAAGGGGGAAAAAAGTATTATTCAGTCTTTTAAAATTGTTGTATTGAAAATCGAAGTGAAATAAATGCTACTTCTGTTTTGTTGTGGGTTAGTAAGGATTTATGTAGTTTCTTTCTAATGTTTCACAGATTTTATGAATCTAAAATCTTCATTATTCATACAGAGATGTATCAATCGCAGCTCCTACATTACAAATATAAACCTTTAAAAAATACAGTGTGTTCTTTTTAATATGCAGCAAAGTAACTTGAACAAATTATAGTGATTTAAGAGAAAGTAAGTGCTATAGAATTTTTCTTAAAGGGAAGGATTAGATATTTTCAGTCTTCTTCAATATCACAGAACCGTAACTTCAAATCTCAAAATGAATGCCTTAAAATATAAAAGAAGAAATGGTAGCAATTTGTCATTTTTTTTGATCAGGCTAATGATAGCATTTTTTGAAGGTGGAAGGCAAATTGGTGTGATATTTGTATTAAAACAAGTGATGGGTCTGTATTCTTGCTGTTCTGTTGTTGATTAAGAACAGTTTAGCTCCAAAATGATTTGCCGTTTGCACGGGATATATATTTACAAGTATTTCTAAAACAGATTTTATAGAAGAATAAAGTGATAAGTTATTTTTAAAATGCACTGATTTTCTAAAAAAAAAAAAATATTCTTGCTTAAGATGCAAATGATGGACCATTTTTATTTTTAGGTGTCATCTATCTTCCTTGCTCTCTGTGGTAACTTAAAAGAGTTTGTCTTTTTGTCGGTAGTACTGACCATCAATTTCTGATTTATAACATCTCAGTAAAACTATAATAGGGAATACATGCTACAATTCATCTGAGAAAGTCATCTGAAATAAGCTACAGGCTTTCAGAAGTATTTTCATGAAAAGCAATCTGAATTTCTCCAAAAAAACCCCAACAACCACCCAGAAGAAAAAAAAGCAAAAAAAGCAAGGAATAAAGGCCATGATGATTTATTAACAGAAGCTGTGTATCCATTCACAGCCAGCTATGTCAGACTCACTTAATTTCATTCACACATAGCTGTAAATGTTGCATTTTGTAGCCTCTGTTTTTCTGTGTCATTTTTCTGCGTATTTTCCCTAGAAATGGCTCCTGCATCTATGTGGTAGCACAGCTGATAACCATTGCAAATAGCACCGCCGCTATAGGAAAAGGATCTTGAAATATGAAAATCTGTGTGAGAAAAGTTGCAGACTCCACAGGAAGATTATTCTGACACATTGTTCAACCAGCCAAGCTATCAGCCAGAAAAACAGATAAAGTTTTTAGCCACTATTTCCAAGGTGATACCCAGCCATTTTCCACAAAGGTGAAGATTTCAAGCTGCCATTATTTAAAGCTGTTTGGGTTGTTGTGAGCACAATAAAGAAGAGCTACAAAGGCATTTTTGAAATGAGTTCTAGGAATAAATACCATAGACAGCATTGCCCTCTTCCTCTGATTTATTTTTGAAATAAGAAAGATAAAATATTTAGAAATAATGAGAACTACATTAAGTAAATATGATCTAGATCAGTTTAGGGGTAGGAATGTGTAAAATTGTGTTCAGAAAAATAAGTTTGAAACATGGATTTCAACCTCTGAATCTGATGTAGGCATCATTACAGCCCTTAGGATGCAAGTATGGCCTTTAGGAATCCTGATGTCAGTGTTTATGGATGACTTAAAAAAGCACCCTGTAACTGCCCACACTTCTCTCAAAGGCAAGGATGAACTGCACTTTAAGATACCTACTTTCCTAAGCTGTGATAGAAAAATACAGAGCTACAATTAAAATTTGGTTTGAAGAACAGATATTCACGTTGCCTTTCTGCTGGGGTGGTAGTGCGGGGAGCAGGGCACTGAACTGGGGTGAACTGAACACCACCTCTGGTTCTGGAGACAACTCTCTGCCTTTCTTGGTATTTACTGAGGTAATGAATCAGAGCGTCAGTGTACCCCGGGAGTACGCAAATCAGCTATGTGTTCCCACACACCCACGTCAAGTCCCAAAACACAACCCTGGGCTGCAGCCTGCAAAAGCACAGCACTCTGCTGTGCGAGAAACTGGGGGTGAGTGGTTCCACGGCGCTGCCAGAGCATCGGGATGAGGCGACGTGAGGGAATGAAGCCTGGATCACTGCCTCTGGGAGTGCAGCACAGTACCAGTGTAGGTGGTAACACCAGAATGCACAACAGAAATACTATGACTTTTAGGCCTTTCCAATTACAAACCTCTAAAATGTTCTGCTTAGGCCTTAAGTAACTACGGATTTTCTCTCTTACTGCTCTCAAAAGAAACTGAGATGAATGGCAACATTGTGTTATAATGAAAAACAAGACTTGTGCAGCCCCAGGTGCTGTCAGGTGCCTGTACAGACTCACACATACAGACACACTTCCACACAGCTGATACCCTGTACCACGACAGAGATCAGAAGGGCCAAGTGTCCTAGCTGCTTCCAATGTCTTGATGTTGGTATGCAGGCAACTGGGGAATTTCATCGTCTAAAATACAAGTACTTAAGAATATTTAGGGTCTACTATCTGAACACCTAAATACTTTTTGGAGGTCTGGATCATAGTACTTCAGAAGACTCTCTGACACAGAAAACTAATGGTATGCATCGCACTGTACCTATGCTGTACGATGCAGGACCCTGCACAGTTCAACCCAGCATTTCCTGAGCTACTCACGGAAACAGAAGCAGTAAGTTACACTACCACATCTATACGACAGTATCTCATAAGCCTTGCTGAATGCTAGTTTTCCTGGGCAACGTGTAGTATTTTGGCAGCTAAGCTGCTTTCAGGGCTAATGCTCACATGTCCACAGCACCCTGCACCTTTCCAGTAGTACCAGTTTGTTCAGAGCTCTCTCTGGGACTCAGACACCACTGGTGTGTAGTGCAGGTAAAGCCAAGTTTGCCTAAGTCATGAAGGTGCTAGGGAAAATCAGAAAAAAAAAGAAGAAACATTACTTCAGTAACTTGCCTCTAATGTTTTTACATTGAGAAGAATATTTAGATTTTGTGTATCTAAGCATAAACATGTTTTATGAACTAAAATTCTAGTATGGATAGTTCTGAAAGTCTTCCAATATTTAATAGTATTTTACCTTTTTCTGTAAGTGTTTTGTAAATAGTGATTATACTGTTACTTAGCAACACTTAAAAATTGAAAAAATAGTGTTAAAATACTGTCAAAAGGTTTATTAGAAAACTTCCAACTGAAATATATGCCCTCCTTATGATGAGCTCATGGTAATGTCAGCATTTTTTGTGAGATTTCTCAAAAGAATTACATTTATTTTAAGGCAAAGACCATATTGCTCCTGTGGTGTGCATGTTAGATGGCAGGAGATACGATAAAAAGAAAGGTCATGGCAACAGCAGTTTGATGAAAAATGAATAATTTGATTATTTTCATGGTGTGGATCAATAATGCTCTGCATCTACTGAAGCACATTGCCTGGAGGCACTCATATAATCAATGGCATAAAACAGAGCCTGCCTTTACCCAGGCTTGCAGCCTCTCTGATCTTTCTTGGGAGGACCCTTGACGCCTCTAATTTATGTCAACTGCATATCAAAGAAATTCCAAAGAGCCTGGGTCATAAAGAGTATTTTAATGGTAACCATTTGAAGTCTACTTACATATGTTCCTTATGTAACTGTGTTTAAGTACTTCCCCTCCAATGCCTGGGAATTCCTAGAAAGGCACAAATGCTACCTAGTACTAGCAAAAAAGTCAGTACCTTAGAAAAGGAAGGCTGTTTAGAAGGGGCAAATCTTCTAACCTTCCCCTCACTGCAAGCTAACAATGGCCCAAAGACAAGAATTTCAGTCAATGGGCATTTAAATAAACCCTTCTGCACCACCCAAGAATTCTTTTTAATGATGTGCCGGACACTGACTTTTTAATTTAATAGAGCAGCCACTGGAAAAAATTAGTTCTGCATGATACTGGGGAGAGACAGTTGACATGATTTTGTTCAGTAAATTCTCTGTTCATCTGCAGTGGAAAAAGGGAGCTGGCATCTTCTAGCTGCCAAAAACTCTTAAGTCAAGGATACTTACTTCATTCTGTCTGTGGAGCTATTTTTCCTGTCAAGGCTTTGCAAGCAAGAAAATAATTCCCAGTGGTAGACCTACTACTACAATGTTTGCTGTAACAACAAGTTTTAGCTACCATACTTGGATGCTCATACACATGCAACATGCACACACACACACATGCACTGGCAGACACGCAATCAACACTGCTTTTCTATCTTCCTTGAAGCTTTCTCAAAAAAATGTTTTTTTCCTTTTAGCAGTTGACTTTCATAACACAAAAGACAGTGCATAATCCTTTGTGAAGAACTAGGAAAGCATTAACCAGGAATTAGAGGAATACAGACCGTAGTACATGGAGCTTAACTGATGAGGTAGTAAAACTTGTTTACAGCATCAAGATCATTGATTTTCTATAGCAGCTGAAGACAGGACTGAATTATTGCACTTACTAGATCCTTGTTGATTGTTCAACATTACCTAAATCCACAAAACAAATATATATGTAAAACTGATCAGGTGATTCAGGTCAGATCTAATTCCCAAGGTCAAGTAACCCTTTGAACATTCTCTAAGTACATAATCTTACCACAACCCATCAGACGCACATGCTCTTTTTGTCTATTGGCTCTTATAAAACACTAATGTTTAGGACATTAAGTGGAGTCAGCTTTAACAGACAGAGCAATTCTTCCAAAGTGCTCAACCTCCGCTCAAACTGGAAACTGTCTAAGGCTGGGTTTGCAAAATGTTGTTTTTAACTCTACAGCTGACCTGGAAATTATTATTCTTGCCAGCTGAAATACTGGGGTTTGTAATTGTCTTCTGTAAAGCACTGCAAGGGATGCAAGGGAATGGTTTTGAGCATAAAGTTTCTTAGACTAAAACCCTGTGTTTCCACAGGCTGTATCCAATCAGAAATTCACAAGGCTGAGACAGACGTGCTTATGATGGGCATCACAAGCTGGACATTTCATTCATGATGGCTGGAAAAGAAACAATCCCTGCAGGCATATTTGAAGATTTGAGATCAGAGACTCTGAATCTCCCATGACTTTAGCTATTTCTGCTGTGATCCCAGGCTTCTTGATCTCTTTTCACTCAACAGAGACACAATTCCTGAAGGCTACATACATGGTGAGGTGGAGCTGCACTGCCTTGTCTTTTTTCTTTTAATGATAAAATGTTAAAAATTACAGACGTTCTTATTATATTCCAAGTAAAAAAGCTACATAATAAGAAAGTAGTAGTTTTTTCTTTTCTTTTAGCATTATGGTTTTATCCAAATCCTTGCCCTTGTGTTCTTTAAAACATTATATATGAGCATACCAACGCATGTATAGAAAACTACTCTGGAAGTAACACTTAATTATATTTATTATTCTTTTCTTTCTTTTTCTCTTTCTTTTTAAAAAACAAAGTAGTCTTCCATAGTAATGACATGACATACCAATCACTTTCAGCCAAAAGTATTCAAAACCCTCAGAGGGCAGTTTTTACATAAACCTTTTGTGAGCACCCCAGGCTGTGGGTGTAGCCTGCGGGTGTATTTTGAAAATGTCAGCAAAATATAAGCTCTTTTTAGTTCTCTAGATACTTTTTTAGCTTAACATGTGAGCACAGTACACTAGAAGAGTTACTACAGTAGTGAACACCAAACCTGTTTGTACAGAAAAACACATCTTCCCGTCTCTCCCTCCCTCACACATAAAAACACGAACACTCAGTCTCACATGCACTCAGAAGTGGGCACCAGTTCATGCAAATGCTCCTTACCTGATCGCATCTCATCAGCCCTAAATATCTGAGAGACTTGCTGCTTTGTGCAATTTGCGTGGCTCCATAGTCTGTGATTTCTTTGCACCATCCAACATCCACTGTCTCTATTGTTGTGCTGTATCGTCCAATGGCTATCAGAGCTGTAAAGATATTAAAAGTATGAACTATATAGCTATACTAAGCTCAGTTCCATGTATACACTTAATGATGTTGAAATTAAATTTTGAGAAGCAGTTGTCATGTACCTTGTAAAAAATCTTCTATTTCAGCATTTTTAATTATGAAATACCTGTCTCTTCAAATTAGAAATGCGCACGTGCAAACACATACATAGATAAACAGAACTTTCTATGTATTTTTCTATCAATCAAGATAAATAGACCAGTTAGTGGAGATATTCTATAAAAATTCTTTTAATTACTTATTTTTGAAGGATCAAGGATCAGTTAACTGAAATTTAACTAACTATAGAATAAAAACAATTCTACCTCACTCTTCTGAGAGAATTAACTGATTTTATACTATTAATACCTTTTTCAGCAAAATAATATTCCTAAGACAGCACGGAGGATAACAGAACATTTTCTGTGTCAATAAAATAAAGAGTTTTATAAAACCCTGCAGGTATCTTATGTCATACATTTTATAACTATATTCTGAAATTGCATTTGTTTCCTATTGTTCATATTGATGATGTAATAACAACAGTGTGTCTCATGTTTTCTTCTTTTAAAATTAAAACAAAAGACTGAATTTTTTTATAAAAGGAAAGCAAAAAGATCTGGAAGTTCTGAAAAGACTGAAAAATGGCAGGTGGGAGAAACCATGAGGCATCTGAACAAGTGGGGAAGGCTTTGTCATGGCACAACTAGTCTGGAATAATAGAAAGGGACACAAATCACTAACATTCTGGTCACCATTGACTACAGAACACTTTTCAGAAAATACAGAGTTGGAAACTATTAAATCAGCTTGGGATTTCTTAACATGAATGAGCAACACCCTTCAGTAGCTACAATCTCAGTGTAAGAAAAAAGTCCAGGGTTTCTGGTGTAGAAGTCAGCCATCTGCACGTAGCCAAAGGGCAGGATGTTTACAATTTTTAACTCTAGTTATAATGCAGTTGCTGAAAAGGAAGATGAATGAGTGACTTCATCTAAATGATGCAAGTATCTTTAAAGAGATGATTTTTCAGCAGCTGTGGGCCAGTGCTGTTCATGCTACAGAACCTACTGTCAGAAAAAAATAATAATAAAAAAAAATTATGAAGAGCTGTTAGCTCTTGATATGCCAGATGTCAATCTTAGCTAATCAGGGTGTAACTGAGACCTAGAAGCAGAGAGAAAGAACCCACCTGACCTTGCAGCAGTTTTGCAAAGACCTATACTGATGCTAGACAGCAGTAAGGATCATTTCATAATTTATAAATATTCGAGTGGACTTAATTGGCAGATAAAATCAGCCAAAAGAGGCCAAATACATTCTCAGAAGTGGTGGAAGGTGCAGTAGTACCTATTTCTTTTCCTGTAGCAGTTCACCAAAAAGGGCAAAGGTAACTGAATTTTCTAACTGACATAATGAAGTTATGATACAATCATCTGTGTAGTTTCATTATGGTTTCATTGATTTTTGCAGAGTAATACCAACTTTCCGTTCTCTTCCCAGTACCTCCCTAAAAAACAAGTCCTAATTTTGCAAATATATGTATAGCAGAACATGAACTTTGTACTTTTTTACAGAGTCATTTTAGTATACCACTTTAATAAAAATTATAGGAAGACAGAAACTTTCTGCATATATCTTGCACTAACAAACACTATAGCAATGATAGATGATTGTAACTCCACAAAGTAGACTTGAAATTGTGCAGGAATACTGAAAGCTTGCCGTTACATTCAAAATACTGTCAGTTAAACGAAATTTTAAATAGTGTTTGTATTTGAAAATTTTTGCTCGTTTTTTTAAATTTACAATCATATTCTGTCATTTTCAATGCTTCATGTAAAACTGATAAAGACAAGAAAACCTGCAGAGAATACTTTTATGAGAGTAACTTAAAAGATCATCAGATCACACTGAGGGATTTTCCTAGTAAAGGCATTAAAGGAAATAGATACCATATCTGGGAACTCCCTTAAAAGACTTAAGATTAGAGAGAAAGTAGGGGATAATACTACTGAGCGACCAAAAAAGGGTGTTATACTGTGTGCAGAAGCTGAAGACTAAAGCATCATTAGTCCAAGAAGCTGCCCTGATTGTGGCAAAAAGATGGTTTGAAGCATGAGATTTCATGTAGGTATCTTCACATGCACATATAAAACAAATTGAAAGAATGGAAGATCCTCTGTCTTATTCATAACCACCATTTTACAACAGAATATTCATAGAAAACTGTTGTATAACAACACATAATTTTAAACATGCAAATTCATCATTTGATAGCTGTTTTGGCATTTCTGTGGGTAAAGTATTTCATTTCTAAAGTAGGACCTTATTTAAATCTCAGTTAAGTTTATTTATTTTTTTATATAAAGATGAAAATATTTTTACATAATGGAAAAGGGACTTAATAATTATTGAAAAAATTACAAAATAATTATCAAATGACAGATCGTGAAGCCTCTTTGAAGAACTGGCCTTCAATGCTTGTCTTCTGAACATCTATACTTTAACCAGTCAATTGTTACTAGTGTTACTTTTCTGAAACATTAAAGAATGAAAAAGATAATCCCTGGGATTTGGAAAGCATAAGTAATTTTCCATACATCAAAGTGTGTATGTATGATTTTTGGACTACATTGTCATTACTATATTCTGTCAATTATTAGGAAAGCCAGAACAGAACTTCAATGATACCATGAGACAACCACCATGGTTTTTTTTTTTAATAAGTAACAATATTTACGAGAACAACACAAAATGGAATAAAAAAACCTCAGGATGTTACATATCAATATGATACCTAAAAAACAAAATGGAAACTAAAAAAATTCCAGCTGTGACATTGGGGAGCAGGGCTTTCTCAGCAAATGTATTTAGCAGTTCAGAAGTTCCAGACTGATTTTCAGACAACTGTTAATCTGCTGCCTTCACCCGTGTTCCACATTTGTACATACACAAATAACTGAATGAAATTTCATGCTTCAGTCAACCTGTGTGTCTTAATCTGTGCATCAGGTATGTCCTAGGCTGACCATGGCTGGGGTGTACTTTAGATTAGCACTGCTGAATGGGTAATATTTTTGTCTGGCTAGCCTTTCCCTTGCAGCATTCCTCACCACTGTCTCAACCTAACTGCTCCTACAGAGCCCACAGATGCTGTAAGCACATACTAGATTTTCTGTCTATCAGTATTAAATAGCTGGGTATTCTCCAATACGTAAAATCAATTGACAACATTTCTCTAATCCAATTACAAATGACACCAGAAATCAATTACTGCATTACAGACTACTGAAGACTTTCAATATGCTGTCATATGCTAGTAGAAAGTAACATATTTATCTTGTACCTTGCAACTCCTTGCCCCCAGATTAGCGGACATCTTCCTGGAAAACTGAATATTCTGACCAGCATACAGTGTTACACTGTAGTCATATATTGCAACAGTTCATCCGGCAAACGCAAAAAGAGTATGCCATTTTAAAACACTAATGGCTATATTTTCAGAAAATTTCAAGGTGTGCGACTGCATCCTCACAAGAACACTCTTGGTCAGAGAAAAGAGACACAATTTAGCACTCAACAGTGGAAGATAAAGAAAGGCCATGAGAACAGGTGAAAATGTAACAATACTTTCCCGGAAAACTTTCCTCTCAGAAAAAAAAATGTGGATTAGGGACTTTCTGAACTGGGATTTATGCCTCTCTACTTCTGTAAATTCATCTAATCAGTCTTGTAATCCACAAAAAATTTTCAGGTTCCACAACAGCCTGTGGCAAGGCATACCTTGGCTCAGCTACCTTCTCTTTTGAAAACCACCCTCTCTTTTTTTGTTTGGAACCAGCCCTAAAACTTGATCCTGGACTTCCACCTTTCATGCCTGCTTAGCTCCTTTGCAAATGCCCTCTGGAGTTCCCAACAGAATGTATGGAATCAGGTCTTCCTTATTGCTTCCTGACTTCTTCAAAGTACTTTGTCTGATACGATTGTGCAGCACCTCTCACAGAACAGAAGCTGTGTCAGCTCTTCCCTGATATGTCATACTTATTAATGTGTTCACTAATTGTATTCCATATTACTACTAATTTGCCTTATAAAGACCACAGGTTTATCAGTTAATATTTATCTGATCTTTCCTGAAACTTTTTTGAAATACCTCTGCCAAGCAGTCCTGTGGTAGTCAAGCAGGTTTCAGTGAAGGACTACACAGTGCCGTTAGGAGCTCGGCTATTTCATCCTTGAGTTCTTTTAGAAGTCTTGAGTACACACAGCTCTTCTGCTTGTTTGAGCAAAATACTTTAAGCCACAAGCTTCAGCTAAGAAAATGTTTGCATTGCTCAACAGCTTTTCTTCCTCTGCATTTGCCCACAATAATCAGAATATGTTGCTATTCTCAGAAAGTCTGGCAATAATTTAACAAGAAAACATACAGTAAAAGCCTTACAATCTAAGTCTGGATTCTGTGTCTTAGGAACTTGTAACTCAATCAGCAGTAAAGAACAGTCAAAGGTGCGTTTCAATACTAATGACAACCAGGCTTAAAAATATAGTGAGTGACCAAACAGAAGAACATGACACATTGAAAGTAAGTAGAGGTGGGTACACAAAAATCCATGGTGTAATTTTAAAGATGCTGGCTTTGACATATGAACCTCTCTGTGTGTGAATATTTAACAATACATCCAATTATTTTCTCTCACTTTTTTATATTGCCATTTATTTTGGCAAAAGTGAAATTTTACGTTTCCTTTTCCAGGGTGAGGTTGGTGGAATGGAAATCAGCTGATGTACAGCTCCTACATAGCACAAGATAAAGTGTAATGTCTCTAACTGGAATTGGAAAATCACCCCACAGGCTTGAGCTGTATTAAGCAAAAATATTTTCCTGTTGCAATGGTAGTTTGTTGTAGCTGAGAAGGCGAAAGGACCTATGCAGCACCAGTTCTGTAGGCAGAGGTAGCATCTTGTAGCTGAACAGCTGGAATAGTTGGAAAAATAAGAGAAACTTTGTCCTTAGTGCAGCATCATTAAGAGCAAATAATAATTTGGTCTCATTTTATTTTAAACTGATTAAGTTAAACTGACATAGCTAAATGCATCTGCTAATACAGGCAGAAATGACTGCTTTAGTCAGAGAGGAAAGATCTCCATTTAACTGTGCGCAAACTGTGAAACAAATGGTTGCAATGAGAATGTTGTCATGGTTAGGTCCACTGCTGGACTTGATCTAAGCAGGCAACAAGCTCTCACATCTAACAAAACTGGGGGGATGAGACTGCTGCATTTATTTTCCAGGATTGTTTTGGTAAACTACAGTCGGCAGTGCATCATCTTGAGGATTTCCTCCTTGATTTTGTGTATATAAAAAATAAATCAGAAACAGGTATTACACTAATATGTTAAAAAAACCCAGTAATCTAACATTTATAATTTAGTCATGACCATTCTTAAGTTTAAGTTCACTACAACGGAAAAAACATACATATCTTTGGTATGAACAATAGATATTTGGCCTATGCTTAATTTAATTTTAATGTATTTTAAAATCTGAAAACAAATGCTCCAGGTTTTGCATAATCTTAGCAAATGAAATTGTTTGGAAATACGGTGTATTAAGCAGAACTACACCTAATCAAACATATTTTTACCGACATGCACCCACTACACAATAAAGTACTTCCTTTATCAAGAAATCCTAGTCCAATTTAACTGAAAATAAACCTCTGTGAGGTTTAACTGTGTTGCTGTTTTGCTCCTTTCAACCCCTAACACACTGCATATGGAAAAGGAACTGCATTTGGTCAGCCTTCAGTGAGGACTGGATGTTAATGTTTTTAAAAATTGATTATGATTGACATCACCCTGACACCAGGGCATTACATATATACATGCACTCATGCAAAAAACATTCTAGCATTTGTTTATTAAGTTCTTTTTTCATTAATGTCAAAAGCATTTAAATGTGCAAGAATTAGAATTTAAAATTTCCAACCTCTCTAAGGGTTTAACACAGAGTAGAAATCAATCAGTCAACCAAGTATTACAAAGTAATAGTCTTCTTACGGAACTTTCCATTATCTTTTATTTATTATATAGCCAAAGCTATTAAGGTGGCTTTGATAACTATCTACTAGCTCCTGAAAAGCCTAATGTACAAAAAAACTGGGAGGAAGCTTATGGAAGTTAAAATTGCAATAAGCAGATGTAATAAAAATAAAATTAGTAAAGAACACTATACATTTAGATGTTAAGAGAATGGTGTTAACAGTTCAGCTTAGTGGACTGTGAAACATTCTTCTGTTGGTAGAGTTAAAAGTTGCTCTCATCTGCTTCAATTATGTAAAATATGAGTGGACGAAGCTCAGGAGAGGCTACAGAAAAATGTTTTAAAAGATAAACAGTCTTTTCCATCTTTCATTTCCATTATTCTGTTGAATTAGAAACAGAAAAGAAAGATGTAATTTCTGTGGGTAAATTGTAAACATTTGAATGCATTGAAGCTTTACCAGTCACCAATATTAGTTTGATGTTCCATTTCCAGTGATATGTAGAAATATAGATTTTAGTAAAATTATAGATTAGCCCAACTAGACACTAACACTTTTCAATTGTAAAATACAGTTGAGTACATAGACAATATACTGCCAACTAATTTTGATATTTTATTATATTTACAAATTAGAACATTAACTTATATATGTTAATAATACCCACCACAGTATACAACATATTAAGTATTGAATATTTAGTTAATACAAATATTGCTTATACATAGAAAAGGCTCTTCTTTACAAATGCAAACCTCTAAAAACTTATTTTCAGAAAAATTTTCAGTGACTTCTTTTTTTTCCCCTGAATTAAGGCAACAGAATTTGATTCTTCAGAGCAAATCTTGATGCCATAAGCAAAAGTTTGATCATTTTTCCCACCAATGGATAGGGGTTGTGTTTACCCCTGCACTGATAAGGTTGACAGTTATATCCCATGCAAATTGCATGAGGTCTTGCAGTTTATCTCATCTGTTATGTGCAGAGACGCAATACATGCCTAATCCCCTTTCCATTTGTTAAAGATGTTTTACTGCTGTACCTACAGACAGCAGCTGAAGAAATCACTGCTTGAGTTCTCTGCTGCTTTGCTCACCCAGCACAGGAATCATAGCTCACAACTCACATTACGTCTGCCTTAAATGAAAACCATTTGTATAAAACTCACTGCATGATACAACTCTTTATACAATCCATCTACTCCTGTTTCAAATTTCTAAGGGTGTTTCGATGACTAAATAAATGCTTGTTCATCATATACTGATATATTTTATGTATCAAGCACTGTAGTTCATCTGCTCCCAAATAAAGGGTATCATGGGTATATCACTCCAAAATTTCAGTTTGTGCTGGTTTCCCAGTCAAAAATTTAATTCTGCTTAGGCTTCAGCATGTCCAGTTGACAGGTAGCATGACATATTTTTTCCTTCATCATCATGAACTCACCTAACATCTACATTTCAGTGCCACCATGAAATAGCAGAGCAAGACAGACAGAATTTGTACAAGAACTGGCTTTCTACCAGGGAACTCAGCCAATCCCATTTATAATCAACCACTTAAATACATTCCTGACTTTATCTGTATAAGCAGTTCCCTTGTAATAAAAGTAAATACATAAAAAGAAGAGGTAACCATGAACTTAACTGTTCTCAAATCAGATGTCAATCCTAATTCACTAAGTAGTTTTTCTTACAGTACACACATCCATATAATAAGCAAACAGGGAAGCAATTAAGTCCTTTTCCCTAGTGACAGTGATGCAAAAGGGAGATTTGTTAGTGTTATTTTTGAAAATACTTCATACTAGCATTATTTTAATATTTATAGCAAGTGCTCACAGAACACAGTAACCAGAAAGGTATGTAAATAGGTAAAGACTTAAGCTTTTGTAAATACTAAAAAAGGTTAGAAAAAAAGTTGCCCAGTCTGAAAAAGTTTCCCAATGGAATGCTGTATCATCTCTCTGGATGGCAAGCCTGCATTTTAAAATACTTGGTATATTTTGTTTTATCTATTGTCTTCACCTGCCTCAGGCTGCTTGAGGTCTCCTGTGATAATTTTATTGTTTTACCTTTGTGCATATGTGGCTATGGGCAACATTTCTTGAGAATGAAGTATGGGACTGCAATAAAATGCAGAAAGATATAGGGGCATGACCACACTGGGAAACCAATCTAATAAGATGCCTCACAGAAATGAAATGGAGACAGACTCTATCCCTTGAGCAAATCTGTTTTCTCCAAGAGTTCAGGAAATCTGGTTAAATCCCTTCTCTCTGGATGAGTATTTTGACCTTGATTTGGAAGTATGGTGGCAAACCACTCAACTAGTGATACAACTGCAATTTTGACTAAAAATCTGTTTGAAGGAGATAACACATACATTTTAAAACAATGTATTTCTGGTTTCTCTTTTGAAAATAAAATCTCATTATTTAAAGTACTAGTTACCTAAGGAAGCCTAAACATAATGCCTGAAGGCAAGAAAAGCCCCAAGGAACTGAAAAGACCTAACACTTGTGAAAGGAAACATGGCAGAGGCTGCTTTTATGCAGGAAAATTATTTAATTTTATATTTTTCTACATAAAATATATTTAACACAGGTATTTTTTTTTTCTGTAAGAGACATAAAAGTAATTGGTATATAATTAATCCATCATGGTCCGGTTGTAGTATATGGTACCATTAAGTGTGTACAGTATACAGTGCTGTATTCAATGCCAACTTTATTAGCTGGTACATAGAAAAAGGGCAACTGCTAAATCAGCTTTTATTCTATAGTTCAAACCCCAGACACATGGGGCGATTAGAGGGCTATGATTTTCCCAAGTCCAATTAATCTTAGTGCTTGCTTTAATTTTTCATCTTGCATATTTGACCAGACAAAACCATAAACAAAATAGTACATTTCTACAAAGGTGATTAAACAAAACCTACCTGTTGTCCTATATATCCAAGTAAAACTCTGCCATAAGTGAGAAATGAAATTGAAAAAGCAGAAAAGAGTAATTTTTCAAAATCACCTTTAATGTAACAGGTGTTTAACAGCTGTTTTCCCAGAAGTCTACACTAAGAACAAGGCAAAACCATGGACAAAATCATACAAAAAGGTTTGCTGTATTTTATATGGGACTCTTTAAGAAAAATTTTCAACATCGACAACAATGAATTAATGCTAAATACATCTGTAAGTTTGCCCAAGCAAAGAAATGCCCAAAATCTTGAAGATGAGGATGCAAAAAGATACTACTACTGGAAACAGCAGCCATGCAGCATACTTGGTTCTGTCCTGACTGCACACCTCTCATGAAAGTATTTTAGAATACCCATTTCAGAGATGGACCTTGAAAGTGGTAGTCGCCGCTTGCTTTAACCCCATGGTTTTAAGACAAATAGCCCCTGTGGACCAAGCTGTTAAAACCTGCTCTATTTTCACTTGCCCGAGGACACTAAAACATAACTTTTCTTCTTTCCATTATTTTGCCTAGGAGTAATCTCCATGATTGCCACAGACACAGTCTGATTGCAAATGGAAAACAGTAAGCCTGACTTCAATCCCCAAGAAAATCATGGAGCCAATTTTCCTGGAAGCCACATCTGAAGGACACAAAGATGACGGGGAACAGCCAGCACAGATCTACCATGTGGAAACGAAGCCTGGTCAAACTGATTGCTATTCTGTGATGACGTGACTGACTCTGTGGACAAGGGATATGTAATTTTTTTTTTTTTTTTTTTGTCAGAAGAGGATTGAGAAGAAGTGCTATAGACTGAAATATGATTACTTCCTTTTCCAGTTCAAAGATGGAAACATTTTTGTCTTGGGGTAACAAAGACACCAAAAATTACCCCTTAAAAGAGGAACAAAAGATACACAAGGGAATTTAAATACAATCTTTTCAAAAAAGATAATGGGGTTTGAGCTCGTTTAAACAACATGCACCTAACATATGAAAGCTGTTACTCCAGGTTGATACTGCATGCAGGAACTTAGTAGCATTCAGAGATGACAGTCACAATTATTGATGACAGTGAAAACCCAGACCTAGACAGCATTAAAAATAAAGCCTATAATCTTCAGTGATGTGAGGTACATGCAATAACCCAGAGACACAGGAAAGAAAAAATCTTTTTTGAAATCTGGCATCGTTTGGAGAACTGGTGTATGCACTGCTTATGAACTTCTGTGAATGCCTTGAGAAAGCTGGATCTTGGAGCATTTCAGATGCTATAAAGACAGTCACAGAATGCAGAATAACACATACAGACCAGATGTAAAATCCACATAATATTTTCCTGGAACAGGTTGAGAAAATAAAGTGGCAGAAATTCACTTTATATCGCTTACTAAATATATTAATATACAATTATAAGTGATGGATAATAGTATGTGTATCACTGTACATATAGAGTATGTGATATATATATATAATTAATTAATACTATTACAATCACTTATTCACCATCTCTTATTATACCAAACTTCTGATAGAGTTGGGTTTGGCAAGTCCAAATTTCACTAAAGAAATAAAAATCAGGATGCTGAGATGCTGACTGTAAAAAAAATAAATAATTTTAGTTAGTCCTGAGTCACATGGGATTGTAAGAGAGGGGGCAGAGACAGAAAAAGATGTTTTCACAGTGAGGGATTTTAACTGTTTAGCCTGTTCAATTGTGGGATCAGCCAAGATAAGAGCGCCTTTCTAGAGAATGACAGAAAGTAATCCTAAATGATGTGGGAACATACCCTTTTGCAAATTTAGCTTTGTCCTTCTTGTCGAAGGACTCTAGCTACTGTATTCTTCTGATTAATAAATACTGACTTTGAAAAGGCTGCTCAATGGTCTGTAAATACTTGCTGAGACAAAGGATGACATCTATGACAGAGGTCTATACTCATTCTGCCACAGAGGCAAAATGTTGAAAACAGAGATCCTAAGCTGAAGTACAATAGGACTCTGCATTTTGCCCTTTTAAAAAGGACTCATAAATTTATCAATTTGAAAGACTACACATCAAAAAGACCAGAAGACTGGAGAAAGGAGAACATCCAATAAGTACATGACAACATGTTACTTCTGCCATGCACTAAAGCATTTCACACTGTTTGATGATAACAATGACTACTTAAAACATGATTTAGTGTAACAACTCGTAAGTTTTTATGGACTTAGCAGAAATAGAAAGTAATGGATACATTTTTAGTACATAGATTTTAATTAATTTTAAAATTAATTACAATTAATTTTAAAGGGAGACAAAGAAGCCAAATAAATACTTACTAGAAGATAAAAATTGCTTAAAAAATATTTTAGGTCTACAATCTAAAAATGGAAAAAAATGGCTACTGAAAATTTTGGATTTTGTTGTAAAACTCCTGGTGTATAACTGTTCAGTACTCATCATGAGGGTAGATACTTGACTGTTCACCAAAATTCATGAAAAGTAACAGACAATAAAACCAAGCTGCTACACCAGACAGACTGTTCATGCACTGCAATAAACATACACAGGAAGTACTTTTTAACTCCCAGAAGCACACCCAATGTCTTTTTAAGATATTTATACAATTTTAAACAGTTCTCAGCTTTAGGAGTACTAGTTATTATTAATGAAGAATTAGATATTTATTTTTCTAACTCAGCCAGTTCATATTTGCTATCCTTACTCAGAGTTCTTGCAAAATGGTAAGTGAAGACTGGAAAACTGAGATTCATGTAATAGGGTGAGGAGTGTTGCATAGTCTTGGAAAGCTGTAGGCCTAGGAACTCAGAATATGGGCTCGACAGAGCAGCACTGAACAGAATGAAAAATCTTCTGTGGATTTCAAGGTACTATGGATTGTGTTACAAAAACGGATCTAGCTCTATGAAATAGCTAGGTAGGGCAGAAGGTGAGTGATCATGTGAAATGTAACACATATTGAAAGAAGAAAGGAGCAGAAACTACATTTTAAAAGTTAAAAAAAGGAAAAAAATTCCTACATGTATAGATTTATTTGTATAGCCCCCAGAAATCCACAAATAAATAATAACAAAAAATAGTAGCATCTTTACTAAAACTCTTTATAGCCATGGAATATCATTCTCTGAGACATTATGTTTCCTCTATAATCACTCCTGGGCTTCCCCCCCACCCCCTCCCCCCAGAAATAATGTTGGCATCAAACACTGTATTTTGCTTGCCCCGTGCATGTCTGTAACAGTTTGGCTGTGCAGTGAGCTGCTGAAAACATGAACGAACAAACCACTTCAATGCCAAGCCTCAGTATAACCCATAAGCCATCACATCCTGATTATCAAATTTGTCTGCAAAAGACCTGTGTTTAATAGCTGTCCAATGGCTACTTCCCAGTCTTCAGGATGACAGTTTGAAAGCCACTACTTTAAAAACAGGAGACTCAAGAAGTCCATAAAGAGAAAGAAGAAAGTACTCAGCTTCAGGCAGTGGTAGAAACCTCCAGATTAGTCTAAAACATATTGAACAAATGAAGAAATGCAGAATGCTTACGCTTGTATCAGAAAAGCTGTCTGGAAAACAGCAGCAATAACAGACATTACCTAGTGATGTGACTGAGATACTACTATGACATTTCCACAGCATTAAAGAAAGAAGCCTCAAATAAAACATTCAGACAAAATAATTCAGGTGCACCATCACTGATCTTTCAACAGTTTCTTACTTTTCAGATACCTGAATTCTATTTTTAATGTTTATCTTATCTAGCTGGAAAAGAGCAACTTCATACACTAGCTTTGCCTTCTTCCATCCACAACAATTTTTATTTACGGAACTAACATTAATATGGCTATGATACTTAGAAAGTTTCTCTACAGACCTAGCGCTGGCTCGTGAGACCATACCTTGAATCCTGTGATCAGTTTTGAGCCTCTCACTACAAGAAAGATATTGAGGTACTGGAGTGCATCCAAAGAAGGACAATGGAGCTGGTGAAGGGTCTGGAGACTTACAAGGAGCGGCTGAGGCTCCCAGATCTGGGGCTGTTTAGCCTTGAGAAAAGGAGCCTGAGGGGTGATGGGAGTCCTTATTGCTCTTTACAACTACCCAAAAGGAGGCTTGTATTAAGGTGGGTGTTGGTCTCAAGTAGGAGGTGGCAGGACAAGAGGCAATGGCCTCAGGTTGTGCCAGGGGAGGTTTAGATTGGATAGGGTTGTCAAGCACGGGAACAGGCTGCCCAGGGAAGTGGTTGATTCATCATCCCTGAAGGTATTTAAAAAACGTGTAGATATTAGTGACATGGTTTAGTGGTGGACTTGGTAGTGTTAGGTTGGTTAAGGGTTGGACTAGACGACCTTACAGGTCTTTTTCAACCACAATGATTCCATGATTCTGTGATTCAAAAGCATTGGGACAGCTATAGCTATGGGACAGGAGTAATACATACAGTGCAAGTATAGTGGGAACAATGTTGTTTCTATTTCTACTGCTGATGAGGCAAAACACAGTAAGACAGGAGAAGGTATGAAGGTAGGATATGGCAGGATGATACAAATATAGACAGTGATAGTACTATTTTAAAACCTTAAGCATGTGAAGACATCTGTTTATGCCCGAGTACATTTGTACCTGAGAGTTTAAGACAGCTCTGGAAACACCATTTGCTGTTAAAGGTTTTGCAGTGATCAGCAGAAGCACAAGCACTGCATTTTGTCAAGGAAAGCCAAATCTCCACAAACAGAGGAGACTGGACACCCACGGAAGAAGGTGTGAAAAGGGTTCACACAACCAATTCAAGGTCCAGATTAACTTTCTAGATATGCTGTAATACATAATAGAATCACATGTATCTTTGCCAAAATATATTTTAAGCTGTTGTAAAGATGTGTTCCTGTCATTTTTAAATTAAAACCACAGTATGATTGAAATACATATACATTGCATGTAAAAGCATGTATTTAATTTAATTTTATGAATTCTGGAACTGATATAATACTTTTGTTAAAATTGCAGAGTTGAAGTATATTACTGAAAGTATCTTTTAGATCTTTAAAGAGATCTGAAAAGGACAACAAAATTTGATGTAGTGGCTGACAGACTGCTCTGACTGTTTCCTATTGTGCTAATCGTTGCTTAGGTCTCAAATCACAGCATGAAGTTACATATAGCATGTGCTGCAACAAATCTATACAATCAGGAAAGGACAGACTGTCAGCCTCAATTTTGCATTTTTCTGTTTTTGTCGGCATGTATCACTCCACAGCTCAACACAAATTAACTTTAACACAGGATTTTGTGTCTGTTAACATAACATTTAATACGTTCCAATGCAGTTATATTATTCTGCTTTTGAAAAAAACCCCGAACAGTCAGAAAAGAGTGATGTAACTTGTCATTAATTTCGTTATGACTAATGAAACTGAGGTTGTTCTTTTAAATCAATGCAACTGGATGCTGAGAGTGAGTACAACTGCCAGGGAGAAATGCAGATAATTTAAAAAGGTTCCATACTGTGAATTATCACAAGTAAGCCTGAAAAATAATGAAGGGACTACTTTCAGGGAACTGATTTTAAAGATCATCTCTGTTAAATAACTGAAACATGTTGTGAATATTCTAGTACAAAAGCTGGAGTTCTGTTTCCACGAAAAAAACCATTATTTTATCTGTTATTTCTTCCAAGAATATTTCAATGCAGTCATCAAACTGCCATCAAATAATGATACCTCCAGTACATCTGCAAGATGTTGGTAGCTCAACAGTTATACAATCTTCCTTAGAATAATAACATTTTACAGCATTATATAACAGCATTAATTAGCTGTCCTGTATAATGAATAGAATGAAACTTCATAAAATTAGCTGAGTGTAATCACCTAAGGAACTCTTTAAACAATAATTAGCATGATGAAATGCAAACAAAAAATGTTAGTTCCTAAGGGCTTGAAAAATACTTGTTTTATGAAGTATTTCTCCAGTGTACTTCACATTCATGCATCTAAACGATTCCCTTAGTAATAAAGGCCATTTTCTTGGGAACTATATAGGAAAGCAGCTTGGCACAGTAGAACCTGTCCTCTCTGACAAAATCTGGAATTTTTATCTAACCAGATAAGAAAATACAGAAGAGTTTATGCCATTTAGATATTTTCTAGTTATTAGTACTATGCATTAATAAAATCCCAAATTTAAAATATAAATACATCCTCAACAAAATAAAAATGCACATCCATACCAACTGCTGGAGCGACTGCTTATCTAGATGCTTAGTAGGCATAATTTTCTTTTTGACTGCTTAATATAAACATGGAACTTTTCTCCTTTTATGTTCTTATATAAAAAAGCAATAGCTTACCTAATAACTTCATTCAGAACACCTTGCTCAAAAGAAACTAAAAACTGAAAGAAAAATCAAGATTTTAATGAAGTGAAAATTGTGGGGGGTTTTGTCTTTTCTTTTTTTCCTTGGCTAGATAAAGAACTGGAATGCACACAGACAACACTAATTTAGAAGATAAAAATTTATCTGATTTTGTATCAAGTACTGTTTTTTTCCAAAAAGTGGAATGCCTTAATACTGAAAAACACACTCTTCTGTTTGCCAGTTGGGATATAACCAGTGGCCCAAGTATAAGGTCAAGCAAAGCTGTATACTGGGAGCTAACGGTTCATTCTATTTGCATGTCAGCTATTTCTTTTCCTTTCAGTTTGTGCTGTCATGGCAATAGCAATTTTTGATACATAAAGTACTATATTTTCTTTATGCAGGTGTGAAAATCATAGTAAATACATGTTTGCCACAAATGATAGGCAATGCCTATCAGTATTATCTGTGATAAAGCTTGGGAGGAAGAAAAAAGGTCCCTGATAAATTGAGGATATAATATCACTCAATAACGATCGGAAGTTTTTAATGGCACTGCATGTATTCCTTTATATACATACATACATTTAAATTAATAGAATACTGAATGCAAGCTTAAGTGAAAGTCATCTTAGTGATTATAGTGATAACCACATACAAACACACCTTAGGTCAGGCAACCACTGGAATTTTGAGGTTTGGTATCTTTACCCATTAATAAAGTTTAAAACTTGCAGTCTAAACACGGTCCTAATAAAAAACTATTGGAGCTACATTTGAGCCTTTCAGCAAACCCTTTGTTCCACTTTTGTCACAGGAAAAGTCCTTCCCTTCAACAGTGGTATCATACATATAAATGAATCAAGAATCTTGCCTTGTCTTCTGTAAGAACAATCTTTCTGGGAATGTCAAAGCTGTTCGTTGCATTATCAGGTAAAATTCATTAAAAAAAATTAAGCAGATTTTAGCTCATGGGAAGGGTCTGAACAGTCAAACACTCCCAAATGAAGAGTGGTGGTTCATGGAATCTTGTTAGAAAGTGGCAAGCATTTATCTGTACCGCATCTGCAGCAGTTTTGAAGTCTTTTCTTGATGCGTAAGCAGTCACACAGGCTGAAGAAACACATTTGCTCCTTTCTGCTGGAAGAATAATTCCTTCCAATACTATTTATACTTCTGAGCATGAATTTTAGAATTTTATGAGCAAGAACACGGTGAATCATTCTCTGTTTTGTAATCCAGAAGGGTACAGTTGTACTGTTAGCATAACAGTGACTATGAAAGTGAAAGCTGAACTGCTGCTAACTGAAATTTCCAGATACATAATCTAAGCATTCAATTCACTCTTCTTTGGCTTGTCCTCTGACAGCTTTTAATGGAATGTAGAACAGTACAGTCCCAGTACAGACCACTTGGTGTACGGGTGACAGGTCCCCAGTTCTCCCTAAATATTATGGGTCAAGAATTTTCAAGTGTATGCATGTACAAAGGAAATTTTCTTGTGGGAGATATATTGGTAAGTTATTTTCAAACTTCAATCTGCATGCTACTGAAATTCCAAACTATGTGTTCTCAAAAACTACTGACCAGGGATGGAGAAGGCAACAAGAATATGTCAGTGTAATGACATTTAAACTCAAATCCAAAGTTCCTTTTTTCTCCAACAGTAAGAGAAGAAAAAGAAAGGCAAAATTTTGTCAAGGATTTAAAGTATTTTTTCCCTCTCTCTCTGCAAGTCAAAACTTCTGTGAATATTACTCAGAAATATCAGTGGTGCTGCTACATATAATTTTCAACACCAAACACACCTTTGTGCATGTAATGTAAAAAAAATATTTTTGATCCTTGCAATAGATCAGTATCTCTGTTTTTCCCAGCTGTGAGCATTGCTTTTATTCTGGATGTCTTTTGTTCTACTATATTGCAGAAAATATGTCCCCAAACCTGAAATGGACTTCCACCACATTTTGTTGTTATTGCTTTTTCCCTCAACTATCTCTGTCTTCAATCATATTGACAGTAATTGTTTAAAAAAAAAAAAGTTTGAACAACTTCTCATCCAAAACAGTACTTGTGCCAGAACTCTGTGCTCACTGCTGTAAACCTCTATCCTTTGTACTTAAACATTTTGGTTGTTCAAAAAATACGATGCTGCATAGAACCTACCTTGTAAAAGCCATTATTAGCTAGGACATCAGTCAGGAGCTAAATAACAGTATCTTCTGATAAGTCTACATGTGATAGCTTTTCTTCCAGCCTTCTGAAGTCAGCCATTTCAAATATTTTGTGTCAATTCTGCCTGTTACTTGTTGCAGAATCGCACAGGAAATTACTAAGATGTCATTGAGAGGCTAGCACCATATATATTTCAGAGGCATATGGAGTACATATCTTTTAAGAATGGTAACAGAACGCATAAGCCTCTCTCACTGCACTCCACAAAACAGCCACATTAAAAATTCAGGAAACTGAAGTTGCTTCACTAAAGCAAGCCTTATCTTGGAAGGAAAAAAATATTTTATATATTCACATACAGAAAAAAGTTTCATACATTCACAGCAGCTGTAACTTTCACTAGTGGTGGGAGACACAAAATCCATTATGGCTTATGATCTTCACTCACCCACTAATCTTTTTCGCCATGAAAGTACTGTAATCAGAAGAAATCTGTGGACTTTTTTCTCCCTTGCTATTGGCCTATTACTCTTCAAAGTATGACAGATCCATGACAAAGGTGGTAAGAAGAGAAAAGAATATAAAGCTAGCTGGAGGTTTGGAGATGTGAAAGTTTCTCTACTCTTCTGTTTTCCAGGTTACACAGATTTTATGGCAAAGTCACTCGCAACTGAAAATTCCTACAAATGAAATCCCCAAACGGCAACACCTCTTCTTCAGTCTTCTAAACTTTAGTGCAAGTGATGAAGATACTTAACTTTCACGTCACTGTTTCAGGGAAAAAAGCCCCAGCTCACCTGTATTCTTGTTTTCTTTGAAATGGAGTGCATTTCTGACTGATTTTACTGGAGAATGGTCTTATTACATACCATTAATATAACTTACATTTCTTCACTGAAAACCTTTCATTAAGATGACAAGTTAGAAATTTAGGCTTAAATTGTAATTACAAATGTATCACTAAGTCATGGTCCCTTTTTGTGTAAAAAATAATTTAAGTTTCCATGCAGATAAAACTGTTGGAAGTTCCCTTTCTGGGATGTCTGTGTAAATAACAAGTAGCCTTTTCTCCTATTCCTGCTTCAAAAACCTAAACAAACCAAAAAAGATTACGTTTTCATGGTAAAAATTACAGATAAACTTACAAGAAGGGTAGATGAATTAAAAGGAGACATCATGACTGTGTCATAAGCAGATGGCCCCTGTAAGGGTTGATAAATAGTACAGAAAGCAGCAGACTATCATTTAATTAATCCAGCCATGTTCAAGTATATCTTGTTGTATATCAAATTATATCTTAGTTGCAATTCTAAAGTCAGTAAAGGAAAAGCAAAAGTCTGAATAACACCAGATACAAATTCCCTTCGTCTTTCCAATAGTCAGAGGTAACAGCATAACACAAACAGAAAATAGCACAGGCAAGATGATTAAGGGTTTTAACAAAATTACACTGTAAATTTGGTACTGAAAAAATATATTTTTTTTCCCTACGCTGCATTTTTTTCAAATGCAACAATGAACTAATCTATAATTCTATAATACTACTCAAGTTATATCTGCCTGATGTGGTTAAGAGAGAATGAACATAGCTTAGCTTTTTGTTGGTATAATGTAGTGGTTTTCAAACAGTCTTCTGTGGACTGTAGGAATCTGCAATACCTCTGAAGTTTTCACAGAGACTCAAATATGACATGGTGTAATTTATCTACATTTCCAGAACATCCACATTTCCATTAGAAAATTTTTAGAGATCCACGAATTACAGAAGGCTGAACTCTGCCAGCATGAATCACTATCTACATCAATGTAGGTATATTTAAAAGGAAAGTGCATTTATATTTTGTATAAATGCATTAAAGGCCTGAAAGACTCTGATGAAAATTGTCACATTTAAAGCAGTAAATACACCATATTATACATATCAAAGATGCTTAGTTTTCAACACAAGCATGCATTTATTAAGTGCACAAAAGTATAAATGTACTAATAAATCTGCATGGACATCTTAAAAAGATTAACAACACAACCAAAGAATCAATTGCTTCATCACTTGGCTCAAAATTTCTAAAATTTTAAAAGAAACACTCCCTGCCCTGAAGCCTTCCACAGACACCCACTCCTTCTTTAAAAAGACTCAATAGAAAGATAAAAATGTGAACATTACACTTACAAAGACAGATACTCTATGGTTTATTGGGAGATTAAAGTCCAGGACCCTGAGACATTGAATGAAATCATCAGTCTTTTACAATCAGATACTATAGTATCTTTGTCTATTCTAGTTGTTGCAAATTAGCTGTTGAACTAAATTTAACTTATAGGTCAGAACATGCCTAGAGAAATTATCTGGAACAAAATCACACAAGGTTTTACAGTAAAATCAACATCTTGAATGCAGTTAAAAAATACCTAAAAACTAGAGCATAATCTGGAGTACAGACAGAAAAATTCTGCAGAGAATCCACCAAAACAGTAGGCAGCGATATTCTGTTTAGTCAGAATTTTAAAATAGGTTTCAGACGTGGCTTCAAGCAGAGCACACTGCCTTAATATGCCCTCAAGTTACCAGATGAAGACAAAGAATTAACGGAGTGGAGGCCACAGCCAGGAAAAAAAAATTGAAGCCTCCTCAACAAACACAATTCCTGCTTGTTTACTTCTATTTAATCATTTCAAGGCAGGGGACAACTGAGAAATTTTCATATACAGAACGTGTTACCAGCTAATGTAAGTAGCATCGGTATAAAATCATCTGACTGCATCTTCTAAACTAATTTCTTTTGCTGAAAGTAATCGCTTTTACACAGTATAAATTGATAGGTGTGTAGGCAGCCCTCTTCCATATATCCATCCTTATTATACACCTGAACCAGAAATACATTTCTTCCTTCATCTCAATGAAAAACACAAACTTGACTACTTGTTCGGAGTCCATTATAAACCAAAACGTAAACATCTTTTCCTCACCTTCTAAAAGAAAACACTGGAAGACCTTAAAGAAGGGAGTGCATTAACCATAAAGAGAACTTTAATATGTTAACAAATCCTTCGACGTCAGTGGCAAAACCACCTAGATTTAGGTCTGTTACCTGTTGTTTATTCTAAATACCTCAAAGATGTCAAACAGTACTGGGAGCAAGCACACACACACACCCCGCAGCTACTTAAGCCTTATATTAATGGGCTTGCCGCTCAATTTTAGAAAATAGAGTCATGTAGCCAAAATGTTTTTACAGAGTACTGTTAAATGAAACAATTTCTTAAAAGGTATACTACATAGCAAGACTTCAGAGACAATTTTCAGAAATTAAATGCATATAATAACCTGTTCTAAATCAACTGAACTGCTCACTGGTTCAGATCAATACCACACATACAACCTAGTAGCCTGAAACAAGTACCTCCATATGGCAATAAACCTGTTGCTGAGGCATATTTAGTGTCCACCATGGCTAAATGTTTAACAGGCCTCCAAAGCACAATCTGTCAGTGCTAGAAGATTGTGCTGCAACTTTAAAGCTACGGAAACAGCTGCACAGCTCCACTAGAAACTGTACAAGCTCCTTGTGTCAAAACAACTAGAACAGGTGCTTACCAGTTCCACTGGGCCCAAGCATAGGTTTCACATTATCTCCCACTCACCTGCATTTTTAGTAAGTAGTTAGATGATGCTCATCTCCCTAGAATATATGTTCACTGCCAATAGATTTAGAAAGTTCAGATGTAAGGCCAGCTTCATCTCTACACCCACTTGCAAACTCTGTATCTACAGGGTATGCAAACTATATAGACAAATTAATCTATTTTGACATTATTCTGTTTAATCTCGAAAATCTTTCAGCTAGTGAGACTACAGTCTGATAAACCTCACACATAATCTTAGCAAAAGTGGGTTAACCACAGTTTTAGGACACCAAAATACACTGGTGAGCACACTTGCCTTAGTCATCTGTTTTTTAGATGGATTTGACCCCAGACTAGGTACATCAGATACTAGGGGAAAAAAAGCACTGGAAAAAAATAATTTCATGTGATTTTACAGCCAATCACCTCAATGAGATGATGTTTCCTAATGCAAAACAGTAACAAGACTTGTCTCCTTTTTTCAGGTTTAGTAAATGTAAAATACATATTTTTTTGAAAGGACACTTAAGAGAATTTCTCTGCCATATGGGAAATAACTTCAGTCCTGAAGTAAAAAAAACAGCTCTGATTGAACTATTATAGACTGGACATGATACAGAAGTGAGATGCTGGTCACTGGAGTGATGGTGCCAGATGTACAACTCCTGCTGCAGCAACTTGTCAGCTAACATGTATGCGGCTACCCTCAGTTTGCATATTATCAAGAAATCAATGTATTGCAGTGTTCAAGAAGCACGATAAGGACCCTTTCAGTTAAGATACTTTCACAGGATGTTGTTCTCCTCAAGCAACTTTACAGAGATAACAGTGACCATTTCTGCTTAGCTGAATGCCTACAGCAGCAAACCAGTTAAGCGTCCAAGCCAGCAGCAGAACTGACAGAGTTTGATATTAATGTTCCCCCACGATTAATGAACTCGTAACAAAATCCTAGTGTGCAAATATTCTGTATTTGTGCAAAGCAGTTCTGCTCTACATGTTATCTTTGTGAGACAAAAATGACAGTCCTCCTGGCACTGATATTTTATATGAAAATTTCCAAAAGAAGAACTATGGATGTAGTTAGACAATGGTTTCTGCTGTATTCTTCAGCAACAAGTGAAGGTTATTCCCAAAGAAAAAGATGTTCCCTAAGAAGTACTCTCCAGAATCATTACTAAGAATTGTTACTTTAATCATAACAGGCTGGCACGAACCCTTTGAATCACAGAAAAGCTTGCTTCAAGCAAAACATGAGAAATTTTTCATGTCTGTTAAACATCTTTGTTCTCAGTCACACCTACAGTCCATTTTCCAGATGCACTGAAACCAGTATCTTAGTATGGCAGCACAAGTACATTATAATAGGCATTATCAGTCACTGAGACAGACCTATCCTGTCATAATCTGAAGTTTTCAATGGTACTATCTTATTTTCATGACCAAAGATCCGGACCATTTTGTGGCTGCACTAAATTACATTAAATACTGTATTTCTCTACTATCTCAGCAGGAAGGTTTACCCACACCCGTAACAGATTGCAGAGTACTGCTCATTACTGACAAGTAGAACACACACAAACCCACATTTCTTTCCTCAGCAACCACTGTCATTAAGACTCCTCGCTCTGCTTTAGGTGTATAATATCAGCACAGAATCTTAAACCAGCAAAATTTGAAGGCTTGGACAAAAAAAATCTGGGAAACTGCAACAAACAAATAATGAAAATGAAGAAAAAATAAAGTTACAGAAAATAAAATTTCAAGTAACTTTTCAGGTTTCTTGAAAAGGGTGATTCAACTCTCAGGGCAGTGTAAACAGGCACCAGAACTTGGAAGAAATACCTTCTTAACACTTGGACATGCACACCGATGTAACAGGTATGGATGCACCACTCAACAATCAATTTCATTCAAGTGATTTGCAAAAGGGCAGTGGAAATAAGGGCAAGAAGATTCTTGGGCAAAAAAGAATTCACCCTTACACCTCACATTAGAACAGACCAGATAGACTGACCACTTGGAAACCTGTGTAATCAGGTGAATCAAGAACAGGAAGGTGACCAGAAGAGAAGCTAATGGAGCATATTTATGAAAAATAGTAGGTCATTTAAAACCAATTTGTGATGTGGGCTATTGAAAAGGCAGTTCTCATTAAGCACAATTTGCTGATTTCTTCCTGAAACCTACTGCTTTTCACCAAGATCCTGACCTTTCAAGACCTTCCTATATACAAAACCAAAATCTTAGATCTGACATTGCATTTTAAACTTAAAAAGTTTTAGTATCTCCAAAACTGAAGAATAGAAAGCTAGCCCATAGAATTTCTTCCAAATGTATTAAACATTACCTTTTTCCCTGAGTCGTAGTGTTTTTCTGACTGTGAATGAGACACCTGCGCAAGCAGGTTTTTTAAAATCCAAACTCCTGTATGATTCAGAAAAATGCTGAAATAAAAATTCTCCTTACTGGAGAATTAAAATCTAAATGTGAAATATGCATAGACTAAATCAAACTAAGGTATCTAAACAAGATTTTGGAGGCATGGGTATGTTCTTTATAAAACAGCTTTCAAAGAGTAGAAAAATCATGATCTAATTAATACCTTATTTTTCTTCTGTCTTTTTTTGAGCTGACTGCTCTAGTTGCAGACTTGAGGATTACTGTCAAATAGTTGCATTAGTAATAGATAAATAATTATAATAATTTACAATTAAATTTACTGGATTCCTTTGTTAACTGATATCTTTGTTAATTATGTTTTTGCTCTTGCATCCTTCATATTTTATGAATACATACAGACAGAGACAGAAACAGAGGGAAAGAAAA
Organism: Falco naumanni; assembly: GCF_017639655.2. NCBI lineage: Eukaryota > Metazoa > Chordata > Aves > Falconiformes > Falconidae > Falco > Falco naumanni. The sequence goes on along the minus strand of NC_054080.1, from coordinate 26,321,606 downwards.
AGACCAAGTGTAATGTTCAGTGCAAAAGCGATGAAAAATGTAACTTGAGAAATGTCTCTTTAGGCCAGCTGATTGCAGGGTAACTACTGAAAAGCTGATACACACACTTTTATTTATATCTACTCAAAAGCAACAAAATGTCAAAGAATCAGGATGAAGCTGATTTCCCTCTTGTGTATGTGCATAGGTTTTGATTATAGGCTTTTTCCTCAATTGATGAACTATTGCATAGAGTTCTGAAAATCATTTTACAAAAATAGTGCTGTGTTTGGGGTCAATACCTCTCCAACAGTCAGCTATAAAGTTGCCACTGACTTTTTTTAAAAAGAATGGGATCAGGTCCTCTTTATTTTGACTCGAGAGATTTTGTAAGTTTGCTCCCAGGAAGAAGAAAAAATGCACATCTGATTAATTTGTGGTATTCATTCATCTTTTTCTGCTAAGACGACAAACTGCAGGTTATTTTACACAACTTAAAAACTATCTTTCAATTTGGGAAAGAATATAAACTTACCTGAATGGTTTGCTAGACCAGTAAATACTAGCTATACTACTAATATATAGTACTAGTTACTATATAGCAAATAAAATAACTATCAGAAAAGATTAAAAAAGAGAAATAACAAATACAATTTTGAACTTATTTTCCCCATTATCAAAAAACCACTTTCCTCAAGATTTTGCATAGTGCATTTGTTTTGACCCTTCTTTAAAAACTTCATTGCTTTTCAAGGTTAACTAAGGAGTTTACACAAGTGTCTTCCTACAACATACGCAGTGTTATCTGATACCGTATCATCCAAGTAACTGGGAATCATAGGTGAAACTTTTTGTATGGAAAAACTTGGTCCTGACTTTCCACTTTTAATGACATAATGTAAAAAGTCTGAGTTCTTAGAAGACTTGAAAGTGTTCATGCACACAGCTAATCCCCTAGCAACTTCCCACTCTTTTGTCTGCTGTCCTGTTTACAGCATTTTCTTCACTGAATTTCCTCACAGAAAATCAAAACAAGTGTAACAACAAAGCCATATCTAAATTCCATGTTTACACTGTGGCAAGTGATAGGAGTCTGCAGTTCATGTGCTATGTTGCACTGCCAAAGCATTTGACTATGCCTATACTAGAACACTTAGCTGATGCACCAAAATGAGATTTCAGTCTCAGTAATGGTCCTGAAGCACTATTCCAGCGTAAACATGTAATTAGAATAAAACATGCTTGAATAAAGGCTTGCCTGTAGCGTTGGTATCATGGGTAGAATACACCATCCAAAAAACCTTTCAGAAAAGGTGTTTTTACCAGATAGGAAAACAGAACAGGACAGATTAAGTGTAATTCCTAAGACATCAAGAAATCTCTGACAGGGACAGGAACAAAGCATGCTTTTCCCCCAGTTTATTTAGTCTTTTGACATGCTGCCTTCTCCATACACAATATAAACATAAAATAAAACTTAATTGACACTAATTATAGGGCATTATTATGCACTCTTCATTGCTTTTAATATTTTTCTTCAATAGTTTCTGCATCTTTAAAACCAATATATAGCCGCTTCGAGTTTTGCTGCAGAATGCCAGAAAGGGAAGACAGGAATAATAAACCACTTCTTTTTTTTTTTTTTTTTTTTTTTTTCCCCTCAATTCAAAGCTGAGCATTTGTTCTGCAAGCATTACCACTCTTCCCACGCAACAGCATGAATTAAACTTCTTCCACCTAGGTTTTTTTACCTGACCTTCTTTGGCATTTAAGTGCAGAAAAGAAAGTATTTCAGGGCTGCATGTGTCACTCTTACAGATCTGAAGTTCCGGTTGCCTGCAGAGGCCATTTAAAAACATTAGCGTCCTGGGAAAAGCAGCCTTTGGACATACTCTCATCCATAACAAAAGAGATTCTAAATATTAATAAGTGTGAGAATATATTGTTTCTCTTTGACCACTGATGTAGGAAACCTGGTTGTATCAGAAAGTCTTGTGAAGAGAAGAAGCACGAAGAGGCAAATAATGGGAAAATAGGACGCCTATGGTGCATGTTCAAACTCTCAGGGAATACCTTTTATCAAGATTAAAAAGCGAAATGAAACTGAATCCTTTGACTAGCTTTGCAGTGAACCTTTGACTAGCTTTGCAGTGAAGTGAGTATACAGTAGCAATCCATTTCTAATTCAGGGCTCTAAAACTTCTTTTATGCTGTATTTATGTAAGATAGTTTTGTTTTATGATTTGACTTGGCAAGCAGGACGTTGATTTCATTTTCAATAGAGATCTCTTTTCTAAACAAGAACAATAAAATGGCATTTTACCTGTAGACTGCCTTTGAATGTAGAGCAATTTTATTTCTCCAGTAAATGTTAATATTTAAAAATGAACTTAGGTCAAAAGTCTTTAAAAATGACTGCAGCTTTTTTGATCAGTGGCATTAAAACAAGTGGACAGCAGCTGCATGGATGGTCCATGCTTTCAGAAAAAGGATCTCTTTTCATTAACAGGCTTACTGTTGATCTAGAATTACTCCTTACAAAGAGAATAGAAAGCTGTCTTTTCCCAGTTCCAGGATGAGCACTTTCACCTTTTAGTTAGCGGCACAACTACTTATAATTACATCAATTATTCAAACAGCATATAGGTAGTTCTTTAAAGTACGACATTTAAAAATATTACCCATTTTAAACTGACTTCCTCAAAAAGATACTTGACTTGGCAAATGTCTATATTCACATACTGAAAGTACAGAGTATCTTTAGGTATAAAGGACCAAATGATTCAAACCCTGATTTGTCAAACACAGTCTTTTATGGTTTATATATCTACAGGTCATATAATGGAGAGCAACAAATATTGGCAATGAAAGGTAAAATCTTTCTCCCTCTCCCTCTCTGTATATAGGTCCCTCAAAGTATCTTGTCATATCAACAGTGAAAAGAAACCTGTCTGTCAATACAGAGCACTCAGATGACTGAAAAAACACAATAACAAGTTCTGGTACTTCGTAACCGATCAAGTGATCTTTCTATTAATTTTTTTTGGAATAAAGAGATTCAGAGATTGTATGTCAAAACATTTTATCACTCCTAACTCTTATATACATCAGTTCTGTGTTTCTAAAATACATTGTCCTGGGAGTTCTTCCCAAAACAATACATGAATTACTAAAAGTTTTAAGAGTTTCAAGCAAATGCATTGCTAAGTGGTCTGCCTTCAAATTCCCTGAAAGACTATGTAGTAAACAAAACATTGAGACTACAGTTTAGTATAATTAGATATAATAAGACAAGCATATAGTGAGAGCACTCCCTGAACTATATGAAAACATTCATACATATACAATGAGTGTTTGGTAGAGGCTGATTTAAACAGCTGGGAAAATAACTTGCGGCATACATGCCAGAGAGTGCCACAACCTCAAATTGTTCACTGCACCATCACAACAAACTGCAGAACCTACGTTAAAAGCTAAGAATCAGATGCTAACCACATGTCTGGGATCAAACTGGATGAGTCCAGGGTTTTTTTCCAATTTTTTTTTCCTCCTCATTTGTGCTATGAATATTTGTACAGCTGCAAATTTCACTGGAACATTTTCAACACGGTATTTCAGCACGGTAGTGCCAAAAGAACCCATAGAACAGAGATCAGCACAAATACATTACAAGTACTGCAGACGCCTTATCATGAACTTTGCTATGAAAACAGAAATCCTGACAAAGTGCCTCTGATGAAAATAAAAAGAGATGGATCATTCATCTAATAGCTCAGATTTCAAGCTTTACTGGGCAAAAGCCCAGTACCCAGCATGTACTGCAGAGCATCCAGAGCCTATTAAGAAGAGTTATAGAATGGAAACTTAATTACACTAATAGACAGTTGGAAGAAGATAATAATTTGGCATAAGACTTTTAGAATATGATAGTTTCACAGATCTATTTTGAGATATATAAAATCAAAGAAAAAACCTTTAAACTCAGGAAAATAATACACTTTTTCTAAGATGAACAATAGATTTGATGGTGATAAAAGAAGATTTTAAGTCTATTCAATGTTTCGCTTCTGCAGAAGGTAGTTCATGAGATGAGAAAACAAAATACCAAACTAATCCCCTTGCACAGGGTCCCCAGTGTCTTCCAGCTGAGAGAGCTCTAGCATTTTAGCTGAAGTGAATTAAACTGTGGGGTTTATCCAAAAAAACTGAGGATCCCTATGGTTATTATGACAGATCAGACCCATTTGCATGGACTAATGGACATCCTCTGTTCTCCTGGAAATGCTGTTTCCGAAGAGCTGCACTACTCTAATTACTATTACTTTCGCTGGGAACTTATGTCGAAGAAAGGATCACAGCCTGTCAGGTGGGTGTCTTCCGGTTTTGTTTGTTTGTTTGGGGTTTTTTTTTGGAAAAAAAGATGACAAATTTAAAGTTTTGTGATGCAGTCTTTGACAATTTCAATGAGATAAACAATTTTAAGTAACAGCTGTATGTTCAAAACATATTTTAAAAGCTGTCACAAAGTATCTATTGCTTTTTTACCTAGGAAGTCAGAGGTACCCAAGACCAGCTTTGTTCAGGAATACTGGCAGGTATTACAGGTGGATGACTAGCAACATATGGAATCATATCATCCAAAGTATATCTATTTAAAATGTTGTTAAAACCACAATTCAAATTTAATTTTCTGGCATGTAAAATAAAAGTAGTTAGTCTCTGACTTGAAAGATCAGGATTACTTTGCTTCCCTGCAAAAAATACAGTTAAGATTTTTCTTAATGACTCTTAGGTGCATAGAAGATAAAAAAACCCCAAAACTAAAAAACCTAAAAATGAATTTCCTTGTTTACTATTATGTACTTTTGGATTACAAAGTAAAGCTGCCCAAACTGTTACCCAAAGTACTTCACATAAAACAAACTATACATCTATTTCAGCTTCTTCTGTGAAATCAAGAGTGTGACTAACCCAAACACACTAAAAAAACCTGAAAAATTTTAATTACTGAAAAGGTGTACAGCAACATTTAGATAACACATCTCATGAAGGAATAATATTTATATAAGCTTTTTCTCTCCAGATATTTGAGATTTTTTTTTGGAAGGACATTAGGGAATTGGACTTGAGTTCCCAAGATCATTCTGTAAGAATTCATACTGGATCAGAAAGCAGAAATGTTGAAAAGTTGTCAATGTGAATTCCAGCAGTCAGTTTTTTGGATTGATGCTCAGAATTTATATTTTAAAAGATCATGGATTTCAAGTTATGTGCCTGCATTATATTACAGTTATCAGTTAAATCCACTATAACAGATAATAAAGCAGTGAGGTTTATTTTCTTTAATAACTTAAACCTGCTTCTTTTGGTGAAATCTATCTAGAAGGGTATTTTTGCTCCTGGACAAATCAGTGAAGTGAGCAATTATTTGTTATTTTGTACACATCATTATGATAGAAGCACGGAAAAAAGTTCCAAGGTCAGCTGGCAGGGATTCTAGACCTCTCTGTTCCAAAAGGTGAATAGTTGCCTCCCTCTAAAATAAAAACCATCCTGAGCAGAACTGCCAAGGAATGCTAAACATCATTTGCAAAAATCACAGTCCTGTCCTAAGCTCAACTACGTACTCAAACTTTCAGCCAATTTATTTAGAAATAAAAATATGTATTTCAGGAAGATGGGGCTTTTTTTGCAAGACCCATGCTTCACACAACAAAGTTAGCTAACTAAGGTCATGCCTATACAAGGAAAAAATCATTGATTTAACCGAACTGATTGATTTTAAATCCAGTTAAACTGGTGCAAACATCTAATGTAAATGCACTTACCCCAGCTAAGACCTCACTTAAATTGATTTAGCTTACTTTAGCAATTTATCAATGTTAACTAAACCAATTCTAGCAAAGGTTAAGCAGGTTTAAGTGCTTCTGTATAAGGAGTTTGAACAGATTTAACTATATTGACTTAAAAACATTTTAATTAAAACAGTGTAACATCTCATATGGCCAAGATTTAAATCCCCAAGGCTGAGAAGCAAAGCAGCATATGTAGTTGTACTGCATGCAAACTGAAATCAGTCCTGGATTCCGCTTGGGTACCCCTCTGCTGACGAACGGTACCTATACTGTGTAACTGGCACTGGCGAGTAGGTACACTAGAACCAAGATTAATGTTCAGATGCCAAACGATTTTTTAGGACCAGTAGAAAAAGGAGAAAGGAAAAAAACCCAAACCAACAACCAAACCCCAAACCCTGAACACATAGTTATGAATTGAAGAAACCTGTTTTGGGTATAAATGAAATACAATACAAGTAGAATTCTGGCATGGCTTTTTAAAAAGTCACTTCCCATAATGGAAACTTGTACATCTGTTGAGACGTTACAAAAATACTAGTGCAGTATTCAAAAAGGTTTCTCTTTTGCATATCAATTCAGTTAGCCTGGGAATTTCCCGTTGTGGTAGTCTCCATCACATGTATTTTAAAGTGAGCCTCACAAGAGGGATGACGAGTGGCAAAAGGCATCAAGGTTAGTTTTCTCCCTCCCACCAAAAGAGAGGCCGCTGCATGCTTTTAAGCAAACTTTCATACCAGATCAGCCTTGGCAGTTTTGGGAGGCATGGATCTACAGACGGGTGCAGGGCAAGTCCTCAACACCTCATGGCTGAGAAGCAAGCCTGTGCAGTCTAGAAGTGACAGAGTCTTACCTTGTGTGATAACACAGCTGCACCCCCGTGTCTCATAAACACATCTATTCCACCACCTCGGTATGTAAGCAGAAGCAGTGCAGCTGAAGGCATCTGCACAAATCCGCATTAACTCTTAACTTAACTTTGCTAGCTCAAGATTTTAAAAGAATGTACAGCTACCGGAATACAGAAGGCAGCTACAGTAGGTAGGCTTTTATTCCCATTAAGACCGAAGTAGACGATAATGTAAATTCACTGCAGCTGGCATAGTTGTACGTGACACTTCTGCTCCTTGTGTTCTATTTCCACCAGACTACTTTCTGCCTTTTTTGATTTTGCAGCTAGCTTTCTCCTCTTCCTGAAGTTTACTGGCACTCTGACTCCTACTCCAGGATTCTAGCTAAAAATCTGTTTAAATGTCTTTTTGCCTTTCTAACCCCAATCCTACAGATGAATCAGATGAGCCTGAATCTCTCCCTCAACACCTGAGATCATGACCGTTACCATTTGCTTAGTCTCTGATGGTCTAATTTTTAGCATTCAAACTTTCCCACCAATACATATCTTACAGCAAATGCACAACTAAGTTAATATTGGATCAACTTAACGCTGAAGCATTTAGAGAAATTTATTAACATGTTCCCAACTGGACTAGATACTGTATTGCCTCTCATTCTCAGGAGGATGAAAGAAACAGTTGTATTTAAGGTTTCTGGAAGAAAATTCTGGATTACTGATTTTAATGGTTTAAAAAAGTCTGTAAAAATGCTACAGTATGTCTTGGTTTGATAATTTACTAGGATACATAAAAATGTATCTGCAATTTTAAAAACTGAGGAGAAAGAGGGGCTGGGTGTTTTAAGTGTTTTTTCATCAAAGTTTGTCTTTACCTAATTGACCTGGTATTCTTTGCTAATTCTAGTATTTTTTGGTAAGCTGTTTTCAAATTATCAGATAACTAACTGCATGGTTTAAGGTCGCTGTTAAATGCTACTGATATTATTAAGTATAAAAGATATAACTATATATGCTTATGATATCACTGGGTGTTTTTCACACAAACTTTTAATGAACTTTTTTTCTTACTGTTTTTTATTTGTTTTTATGTTTACCAACATACAATTGTGTCCTCTCTTTAAATGTACGGTAAAAAACTTAAAATGAAAGTTAAGGACGGATTAATCTCATCTTATCTCAGCCACGGAGAGTTAGAATTCTCATCTTTACTGTTGTCTAAAAAAAGTCAGTATTGAGCTCAGTGGAGTGGTACTTCTGGAGATGCCTGAAACAGATGAATCATCCTGGGGACCAAGGTTTCACCCCTTGACAGCTAAAGAGGTACAGATGGCTTAGACTCATGGCTAACACAAGGTGAGTTGAATCCCACACTATCCTACTAAAAATGGAAGGCAAACATAAGCAACATGAACAATTACTTACATATTTTATATGAAAACTGCTGTTAATAGTATATAGTCATAACACAGGGAATGGTCATAACAGCCATGCCATACTTCTCAAGTATCCTTTTTTTAAGTATAATTTTTTTTTTGCTTTAACAAGAACCACATTGTTAAAATACGATACATGCTAGGGATGCATATGCACCAATGTGTAATAAGTTTGCAGGTTTAAACTTCATAGAAGATAGGTTTTTTATAAAAGGAGCAAACGTGCTTACCTAGAAACACCTAAGATTCTTTTGCAGAACTGTTTTTCACCCTGCCTCTTATATCATTTAGAAAGCATTAATCACTTCAAACTCAAAATCTGCTTGCATATTTTACCTTTTTTCAGTAAATACATTTTTGCTTTATTATACATATATTGCTATATTTAATGTTTTCATTCATCTTAGTGTAGACTTTGTATGAACCACTGCAAGACTAGCACTGAACACAAGTCTTGGATGACTAGCATTTCACTAGCACACCACAAAAGCGTATTTGTTTTCTTTAATTGCTACAGGTGGGTATTATTGTCTAGAAGGTTGCTGCAGATGCACACCTCAGATGAATACATTATCCATTTATACAGGTTAAAAAAAGAAAAAAAAAGAAAAAAAGAAAAAACCCATGCACTACAAATGCTTGGCACTTAGTTGTTTTGTACTGGGCATAGACTTAACATCACCAGACTGGAATATTACTACTTTTTGTTAGCCTCACCTGCAAAATTACCTTCAAGCACACCTTCAAGAATATCCTATAAATGTTTCTTCCAAAGATGGATTTACTTTAAGATCATTTCCATTACTGAAAACCTTAACAAGGCTGACACAAAATCTGATAGAGATCTTTGATGAAAGTGCTACAAAGTTCTGCCAGGAGTCTTGATTTTACCACCATCACTAATATCCCTGACTGCTGAAAATAAAAGTGGGCAGAAATGTGAGTAATTTCTGAATCAGTGCAGCTGCAAACTAATCACACAGCTGAGAGTTTATGTTGGAGAATATCCATCCTAAGCATAAGTAAGGATGTGTTGTACCTGACTACCGTGTCTTTCTGAGACATTTTCTATCTGTTACAGATCAAATATGTAACAATAAAAATTTTAGGCTTCAAAATTGTTAACTCACATGCTGGACCTGACACTGCTGGGAAGTGCTCGTGTTCCTGACACTGCCAAGGCAGTCTGTATATTTTCTTCTATCGCCAAGTTCACAGACAGGAAACCCCTCCTGCTCTACATGCTATCAACCAAAAACAGCACGAAAGATGAGTATAGTCTGAACAAGGAAAGAAATAAGTAAGGTAGAGAAAAACATTACATGAGAGCATTGGTTGTTTGCCAGGTATGAAAATGGGGGAGCATACAAATACCCCACTGAATCTCACCTACTGAAAGGACAGAATAAATCAAAGAACTTCATGAGTGGCTTAAGAAACAAAGCTGTGGAGTGTAACTGAACTGCTATAGTATGAATCACTTTGTTTTAATGAATAAAAACAGATTTATTTTTTGATGCAGAGTGCAGTTAAGTACAGTTACAGAAATGCAGTAACTTGAATTAGATAAGCTTATGAATACCCTGTAGCTATATTTTACAATTTTGTAACCTATGCCTTTGCAAAATACCTAACTACCTGCACCTTTAAAAAAATAAACAAACCAAAAAATTCGATTACCAACACCAATAATCAGCAAATGAATAAGGCACATTTTTCTGTCTCCTTAGTAGTGATACATTAGTTTAATCTTTACAGCACTGGCAGTGCAACCCTTTCCATATGGACACCCATATGCTCTACTACTAGCAACATATCTTCTAAGAAATAGCCATATGTTTCACTTTTAAACCTGTATAATTTAAAGAATTCCTTGTATTTTTACAGTAGTTCTCACTGTGCATTTGAAATACCTGTGGGCATTAAGAAGCATGAGAATAATTAATGTTACATTGAACTCTGTGCAGTGCTATCATTAGAAGTGCTTCCACACTCTAGTCTGATTTCTGCAATTATTTTTTTTAAAAAAATACATATTTCTTGACTTCAGTGTTGACTGTGCACGCTCTTCCCTTCTTTTCCTAAGAACAGCAGTATTTATTAATGTAATACAGAGAAAAAAAGAACATTCACTCTTGAATTTAGTCCTGAATTCTAAAGGCGATTCAATAGTCCGCATCTCTGTGCAGTCACAGCATTGCTCAGGAGTGCGGTGGGGCCCTCTGAACATCCATCCTGCCTATCAGGCCAGGCTCAGGCTATGAGCCTGAGGCTGAAAAACTATACTCTGCAGGACTGGGCTGGAAGAGCAGTGACCTCTCCATCTGTGCTCCCACCCTTTTACATCTTTCTGCTTATGCCATTCCGCGGTCTTGCGACAAGAGCAGACCGACATTTTAGTTAGAGAACCCATGCAAGCCTCACACGCAGCCTGGCAAAGAGACAGCTGGAACCAATACAGTTCACATGCCATCTCACCCTGGCTCTTCCCAGAGATGCAGACACACTCTGGGCATAGAAAAAGATAGCGGATAGGCTACTAATGGCAGAGTGCATTAACTTCTAAGATTCCTGTAGATCTGAAGTAGATTTCATGGAGCTGAGCTATTTCTGAGCCTGTAAGACTCAACCCCTCATCTTGAGCTACAGTTGCAGAGGAAACGCCATGTTACTGAGGAAAAAAAAGAATGCCCTTGTGGAAAATTAAAATAAGCCTACGGACTTTTTCATGTCATGTTTTCCTTGCCATGTCTCAAACTATAAAGTGTAGCTAAACACAAGTGTTAATGCTTATAAGGAGAAGAGAACTGATGAGACTGGTACTGATTTTGCAAGATCTTTCTAAACACTTTTTTATTCATTGGTTTTGAATTTAAACAGGATATATAAAAAATTAAAGCTGTCCAGTGAAAGCATCTAGTCAGAAGCTCTTTTCTCTACTGCCATTTGTAGTAACATTTTCACAGCATGATGTACTTTTATTGATCAGCAACTACATTTTGCGTGCTGTTTCAGTGTTATGTCACTATTTCTTGTTTTATTGCTTGACTTGTTCCCACAGAGATCAAAGAAAATCTGTTTGTCTGTTTGTTTGTTTGTTTGTTTAGTATGCACTTAATAAGGTGTTTAACTGCAGTACAATTTTGCAGTTGCGGTGCTTCTTTAAAAACGCACAACTGTTCTTACAATTTAATTGTTGTATCTATATCAAAAAACCAAAAGCTAGTTTATTTTCAGTTGATTCATGCCATTGTTTATACAATTAAAACACACCAGGCTAAAATACCAATCCTCCTAAACAGAGAGCTATCTAGCTATCACATAGTGCATGTTCTTTCCTTCTCCTACTCACACAAGGTGAAAATGGTAATAAAAGTGCAGTGTAGTAAAGGACAAGGCAACTTTGCCTGGTAACTGATGTCTCCTGCTACACTTTTATCTACTCTCTTCAAAAAGAAATACAAATTTCCAGTGAAGGTCGTGATTGTAAACACAATTAATACATGCAGAGGTTCTGTATCTAAGTAACTACAAAACCTGTAGATATAAAAAACTTTACATCAATGCATATAAATGCATCTTTATGCACACTGAACATAACATATACTTCAGTGGTACTAGTTTTAGCAAGATATCTGCAAAACTAAACTCCAAATATAGAAATGAAATATAGATATCCCAACACTATATTAAATGTGATTTTATTTCTCTTATTCTGCCCTTGGTTTATGTCAGCAGCAGAAGATGAATTTGAGTTACACTTCCCACATTCATATGTGTTTATATACAGTAATTCATCACTACACAGAAAAGCCCTGAAGTGTATTAACACAGTATGTTGTTTGCAGACATCTGCTTTATTTATTTTGAGAACCAAAGAAGATAAATGATAAAATATTACTACCTATCTTATCTACAGTAACTCAGTATTTTACTAAAATAAGATCAAAAAAAATATTTCTGTGTATAAAATACAACCATAAAGAAAAATATGTACAATGGTGTATTAGCCTCTGATTTTGAATTTACTTATAATCTGTAATCGATTTACACTACACATCTCATGATATGTCATTGAAATACTTATTTCAGAAATGAAATAATTAGTGCAGAAAAAACAATGAACTTGGAATTTACTACAAGAAAATTTAAGGAGTATCACAGTCAGTAACAGCCTTTTCTGCCACCTGCTTTATATTCTTACAATCCAACATAGAAAACAAATCAAATCCATTAACCTGCATTTTTCCTAAATGTTTCAATCCTGAAAAATTTTTAAAGGATTTTTAACACTGATTAATGTTCCTTCTTCTTAGTAGTTGTGTACCACAATGTAAATGCCACTGTATTCCACTCAGTACCAAAACTGATTCTTTGAAGCCTAGAAGTAAATTGATTCGCAGAACTGACTACAGAATTCGTTTACCGGGAGAAAAGAACAGATTACAGCCTATGTAGACTGCCATGACATACTACTTTCCACATGTACGTGTCACTGAGGGAAATTTGCTGTGGTAAACCCCAGGCTTCAAAATTCTCTACAGTGGACTGTGCACCCAGATATACTGCCAGCATGGTCACTCAGGGTAGCAGGACCAAGACCAGACCCACCAACAACTGGCACAGGGTCTTTGGCCTGGTGCCCTAAGGAAATGGAGGGTAAACCAAGCACATTCCGTACTTGTGTGTGTCTGTGTGCCAAGTTTGCCTTTTCTAAACCTCCACCAACCAACAAAACCTGCAAAGCCTAATGACCCAGTTGAACCTGACTTGTCACTCAATTCCAACAAAGTCTCCAAGTTGCTAAATTGTTAGGAGTTTTTTTTTAGAACTGTTTTCTGAGGACCCATCCATGCTCGCATGGAGGAAACAGTTGCAGTGTGAGCTCATCCTTGATTTTTAGACATTAGGGACTCAACATGAGCTTAGTCCACAAATGCAGTCCCATAGGGACAGCACATTGGTTGTGCTGCTCAGAAAATAGTTTTCTAAAACTAATACACTGTAACATACAAATATTAAATGGAACAGAAAACTGTAACAACTAAACCTGAAGTTTGAGATTTCTTCTCAATATCTTTGAAGTGACGCACAGGAGTGGTATTTTATTCATGTCTCATAAAATCTCAGCTTGCAGAGGATGTATACCCAGTTTTAAATAACTTGGCCATTTTAGCCTAGACTAAACAATGGCTCTGTGGTAAAGCACACAGAAACAGATCCTACCTATCCTAAAATAATCTCAATATTCAAGTTACTGTTACCAGTATTAGCCATGATTTTTACTCCTCTGATGTTCACATAGGAGCAAAATGCAGAAGAATGGGTTCATTTTTCCTTTTCTTTCCCCCTAAATGCCTTTCTGAGCCAGAAAAAAAAGAAGAAAAAGAAGGAAGCAGGTATACATAAGGAAACTCAATGGATAATATCAATATAACTAATGCTGCTGTATGAGCCCATCAGCTGTGATACAACTTTCTACTACTTACAGCAGGGCTGTACCTACACTGTATCACAACACCTATTTTGCATCTTGTCTCATAGGGTGGTAGGTAGCACTGACTGGCATGAAGTAATTGATCAAGTCTGGTAAAATCTAAGAAAGCATCATTTTGGGAGTTCAGTGTGAACATAAATCTTAATTATCTTCCAGAATATAGCACATTTGTACAAAGAAAGACACATAAATGTCATAAGTTCATCACACATTCTGAGGGGATATAGCTGAAGCTGTCAATTAGTACAAAACCAGCATAAAGCTCTAAGATAGTTGACAGATAATTGCCATAAAAGTTTTCCCTTTCCCTAATTTTGAGATATAGTAAAAATATTTTTCAAGAGAAGTTATCGCCATCAAACTTTGCCAAATACAAAACTATTCTTTTGAGAACTATTTTGTATATATGTACATACATTCATAGACACATACATGCACACACATTTATATACAGATGCTCCTCACCTTCAATTTGGTCATCCTAGAAATATATTTAATCTAAGAGGCTTAGAATTTCCTAGACGTACAAATCTTTTTGCTTTTTTTGCAGTTACTTCATTCTGAAGAATTTTGTATTTTTCTTCTTGGTGCTGCCCACAGACACTATATTATGCCTTCCTCATTTTGGAAATGTTTTTCCTTAAAATTTAAGATATTTAACACACAATGATAGTGCAAAGGAGTATGTAGGAATGTATAGGTACCTTCGTAATTTATAAATATGTAATTTTGTATGTAGAGATGTAAATACATGTTAACACTTGGAAAATAATTAGAATATTAATGAGTAATTGTAAGCTATATTTCATGCACAGTAGAGATTCCTGAGTCATTACCTGTGACAATCATCACATGTAAATAAAGGCATGCTAGTTGATTAACATGCTGCCTGTAATTCCAGATGCTATGTATCAATACAGGCAATGTTTGAATTATAATAATGAGTTTCAAACCTGTTGCCTTTTCTATGTAGAACAAACATACATATTTGAAGAACTGGCTTTTTTTGAGGTCATATTTAACAGCAGAAGAAGCCATGGAGACCTTTGCTTGTAGCAAGCATCACACAGATGCTACTGCTAGCACACCAGACTAGACATGCCTGAAGTCAGAGGTTACTGGCATAAAGCATGTTTTATTGCTGGTTCAAGGCGATATTTTTGAGAATTCTAACTCACTACTCACAATCCTGCTGTCCAACTCCATCAACACTTTTTTGCTAAGGCTTTCATATGTATTTTCAACGATTCTAATCACTTACAATGTCGACATGTGTTTACATAAGCAAGTAAATATGTAAGGACTGGTTTCTGGAGGCACGTCCACTATTTATAATGGTTTCCGTAATTCTAAAACAAAAATTTTATATGAAGAACAAGATCAGAATTGGCTGAATTACCCGTGTTCATTTTTATTATTTTATGTACTGACAGGATATTCCAGAAAATTATCCAGACTGTCGCATTTCTCAATTTCTTTTTCTGTCCTAAAAGCAGTCTATAACTCGTGTTTCTGTTTGATTTCAAGATTCACTGACCAATTTTATCTCATTTTCTTTCAATCTCACACACTATCTTTTCTAGCAATGAGACTGAGGTTATCATCTTTGTATCTTTCCACCTTACCTGGCATTACATTTATTTCATGTTTCTTGAGAACAAAAAAATCTTATTTTTAATGATTTTTTTTTTAAATCATGTAACGAAGATTTCATGTAAGAAGAATTCCTTATAGCCAGTATACACTTCCATACATTCAGCACACACTGAAAGATTACCTGAAACAACAATAATTTAGGTTTTATTACAGGGAAGAGTTCTGAAGTTGTTTATATCTCTTCAGTGTTTCTGTTGTCTAGTGAAACCAAACAGATTTTTTTACCAGAAAAAGTTGGAAATAAAAACCAATGCTGTCTAAACGGAACGTACTGAAAAATCCTGACCAAGAACACTGAGTGGCAGAAATCAGAGAAAGGGGAGACAGTTTAAAGGATGCACTGGAAGCTTTCAGAATTGTGGTGGAAAAGTCTCACAATTTATAAAAGATCTGGTAAAGCACACTCTATCATACACAAAATTACTCAGGAACAGCTACTTGGGAAAAACCATTCTCAAATTACTAAATGTGCACCAGCCTACAGAAACTGCATGTGACCCAAGTAATAAAAATGTCAGACTCCTCTTACAATTTCTTACCCTCCAGCCTCCAGTAACTTTTGCTAATTTAAGTGCATGAAGTATCATGGATTGTCAGAAACCATCATCAGTGCCATACCACTGGCATGCTGAGACTGCTGTCTTTCATGTTGACCGGGATTGCCTCATTGATTCTTGTGTTCTTGTCCAGTTTCATTTTATCTACCTCTGGTCTCCAGTTTTATACACAAAGTATGAGCTCTGAAGGGCAATGACCTCAGGGACTTTTTTGTTCTGCTTTTAAGTAATGCCTTGTACAAGTGGATTCCCCAGTTTGCTGCTAGAGATTTTATAGTTACTTAATGGTGCTGCGATGAATAGTGCAGTAACACTGCAAATTAATGACTGCTCTGGTGCAGCTCAGTGTGAATGTGAGCAACAGTATCAGGGTAGCAGGCATTACCCCAAAGACTGAAGGGATACCTTACACATGGAGTAACAAATTCAACAAACTGTTTCAATAAACAATATTCAATACTTTGAAATACGGCAAGTTACTTTAGTTTGGCATTATACTGCACCAAATACACTCATACATGGCCCCTCAATCCAGCACCTAGTGAGAACACTGGGGAACAGAGACTTTTTTTACCAGTATTGGTTTTAGAAGCAACAAGACACAAAATGTACTGTTAGACAAGGTGACAGACTGGACAGTTTAGTGGAGGACTCAGACTCAGTCTTTAGGAGACCTACACTGCAGATGGGATGTGCATGATGTAATGGCCTTAGGTCAAGTTCTTGCAGTGCACAACCCGTTATGACAAAAGGTTCTCAGCATTTCTCCCAAAGTACTTTAAAATTACATGAATTAAAAAAAAAAAACAAAACCCAAACAGACTCCCCCCCCCCCCCCCCCCCCAAATGAAACAAGTAGCTACAGCACCTTCTGTTTGAAGCCTGGTTTCCAAAGGAATACTTTGTTGCTAATTGAATTTTTAATTGCATTACACTAAGAGTGCAAAGGAAAACCTCTTAATTTTTTATCTATCAAGAGAACCAAGATAGGAAGTGAAAGCCATCAAGGACTAACAAACTCAGCCAGAAAAGAAGTACTCTGACGTCTAATGTAGCATTCCCTCTAACAATTCAGAGCATTCATTGTAGCTCTACTTACCTGGATCTTTGAGCATCTAATAAAAATTGGCACATAGCATTTTGGACATTTTGCTAACTGGGGCAACTGCTGGTGTTTCTCTTTTACTGAAAAGATTGTTTTCATGAAATTTGTTGGAACTTAATACACCTGAGATTTAGCTTAAATTAGCTGACAACCTAAAAATATATACCTATTTGTAGGAGGGAAAAAATAGATGCAAATAAGTAAGCAAACACAGAGCGATAAGGAACACTGTAAATCCAAACACACAAGTTATGTAAAACTAGTGCTGAGAGTTAGCTGCTTACCTTGACTTTATCTTTCAGATAATGTGATGAGGACAGAATGGTAATTAAGCATGAGATCCGAACAAACCCCTGCCACACTGATTGTGCACAACAGATTGCTTGCTGCTGAACGAGAATCTAGTATTTCTCACTAACCTCAACATGAACAAAGTGTTATTTTTGTATACAGCACGCTTTTATGCTTACAACACAGGGATATGGTGATACTGCTACTGTATCATTGCTCTTCACAAAAATTAAGATCTGATGGTATGTCCATAACTTTACTGTGAACCAGACAGAATTGTGTTATAATCACAATTCTACACGGGCAGAATTGAGATGCAGATTAAAGCCAGAAATGGCCAGAGGGTTGAAAACATCAAATAACGCTGAAATACCTGCCAGCAGAAGTTTTCACTGAACCTCACTTGAGCACCCTAACTTCACCTATGCATCCTAAATACAGTAGGTCAATACACTGGAACACAGAAGGGCCTGTAAAAAGTCTAGATACATGACTTGCCCAGCGGCACACAAGAACCCTCTGGCAGAGGCATGCAGCAGTTAAGTTCTCTGCCAGAGCATTCAGCTGCCTTAGCATGACACTATATTTTCTTCTACAGTCTCCAATTCATCCACTACATATTTTCCAACTTCCGCAATGAAAGAAGCAGATGTACTACAGACAACAGTCTCATTGCAACCCCAATGTGTCCTCAGTACACAACTCATCCTGTTCAAGGGAGAGGATAAATGCATTATGCAACAGATATTTAAAATCTATCATGCAAAGTACACAAAATAACCACACAACTAATAAACCAGAATTTTCATCATCAGTGAATTTGGTATCTTGGAATCTTAATGCCAAATACCCTTTTTTCCATACATTTTTCTTAAGATTTTTAAAATGACAGAATTAAAAAAAAATTCAAATACCCTCAAAGGGTCTCATACAAACATGCAACATCCTGTTTCTCCTTGAGACTAAGCTGACAAAATTTCTGGATTCTGGAGGTTTATGCTCTAGTGAGTACAGACTTGTTTGTCCTGATTCCTCCTCTTTTCTTGTCTCTAGCTGACATTGTCCCCTATTCCTTTGACCAGCTCCTGATTCTTACCTCCCAGCATTTTCTGTCCTCTTCTCCTCAGCCTTCAAAGTATTGCTGCCTTCTTCGTAGCTCTAATACCTCCCTTTCACTTTGATTTTACCCTCCTCCCAGGTTTCCAGCAACCACCTTCTACTCTCCTCCCAGCATTTCTTTGCACACCTTCTCTCTCGACCTCCACTTCTAACCTCTCTACTCTCTCCTCCCCATACCTAATAATTTCCAACCTTCTGCCGTGCCAGGATCCAGAATGCTGGATGAAGAAGTGCAAGGCGTACAGAAAAGATTTGCTCTGACTTCCCCCATGGGGCAAATGGTTGGTTACTTTCCAGTTGCCATTATCAGCCAAGAGTCCTTGAACACTTGTGCCACAAAACCTTCCCTCTTTCAATACAATTTACATGAACAGCTATGAAGTAATACACAATATCCACTACAGAGTGATTACTGCCAATCTCTAGGAAGTCTTCTCTGAATAGATGCAAGAAGAATTTTTAAAAAAAGTTTATAATTTAGCCATATGTGGATGAATTTGTACAAGGAGAGCAATTAGACCAGTATGACCCTGCCTTCGAACTTCATGCCATTTCAAAGTCATGACAGCTACTCAATGAAATTATTTTATTAATGGTTAACATTAATGGACAAAACAACCTAATTTAATTCTTGAAAACTGCTGAACTGCTAGAATGAAAGTCTTTCAGAAAGTTAAACTGAAACCTACATCTCCCATGGAGAATTATTCCCGAAGCTTTGGCCAAGTTGTAAAGAAAACGAGAACAGCTATCTAATGAAGACTGCCAAACAACCATAGTTATGGACTATACTTATCATCTACAACTAGGAAAACTATTTGAAGTCAATGTTATTGATAGTATTAATTATTGCATAGGAAACTTTTTTTTAAACTACAAATCTACCATAATTCTCTTAATCACCTCTAAGAAAACACTACTCCCATGTAATTTAAGATTTAGTAAGCTACATTTGCAATTTAGGGATTTAATAATGAAAAACATTGTCTTGAAGGAAGCCACCAACACTGCTTCCCCTTCTCTAAAGCTCATTTGAGAGCATTACTAAGTGTTGAATCTTCTAAAAGGAGTAACTGCAGCTGAAAGCTATTAGTGTGCAATGCGACAGCAGCCTGCTTAGGAGATGAATGAGACTATCCTATTGATAAGGTCGCAATCGATCTGAGGCAGACTTTTTTAAATTAGTAAAATGTTGCAGCACTTTAGAAAGTGTCACCAACAGCCCTTCTCCATGAAAAATGCTCCAACATGTCAGAAAACCATAATTTATTATTTTAAACAAAAAATTTGCCTCATAGTGATAGAGTATCATCTGTGCCTTATTTATTTCAAACCTATCCTTTCATTGAAAGTGAGCTTATTTCTCTGAAGATAATATTTAGATCTGTACTCTTAAGTTCCCTCTATGTCTGCTCTTACAAAGATGCTCTTCAGGAGTCATACGAACTGCTTGAAAATACAACGGTAGAGGTGAGGGTAGTGAGGCACTTGGCACAGGTTACTCAGAGAAGCTGTGGATGCCCCATCCCTGGGAGTGTTCAAGGCCAGGCTGGATGGGGCTTTGAGCAACCTGGTCCAGTGGAAGGTGTCCTTGCCAATGGCAGGAGGGTTAGGTATCTTTAAATCCATACCATTCTATGATTCTATGGTTCCATGATACACTGAGATTGAAAATACAGAGAACATTTCCATTAAAAAAACAAATACACCCCCCCCCCCAAAAAGACAGCACTCAACTTTAATTTCATCAGAATAAATAAAAAAAAATAATGTAGAAATGCTTAGAATGGCCTGGACTCCCAGTCACTTCCAGTCCTTCAGCACATAGGAAGGGGAGGTGAAAACTGAAAACGACCATGACCTCATGGAACTTAAAAAAAAAAAATAAAAAATGGGCCGCTCATGCTCAGAGCCTTTCAAACAAAGGCTTCTCCTATGAGGAAATAATTTAAAATTCCAAAGCATCCTTATACTCCATTGTATTTCACTGTGCTCAGACCCCGGCAGAATCGAAAGCGTTGAGAGCAATATGGTAATGATGTCCACATAGACACTGTGAAAAACTGGATCATTTAAGAAAGAGAAAGGCACAAAGGAGTGGAACACTTCAGTCTTTTAATGCAAACTGAGCTAAGTTTTTTCATACATTTTAGAAAGAATTTTTCCCAAACACTATGGCTCCAGTTAAGCTAGTGCTTTTCAGGCTTCCTTTAAAAATAAGTTTTTGAACACCAAAGAAGGATGAAAATGCTATTGACCAAGGTCATACAAGGATATGTTTCTGACTGAACTCAGACTAACAGTGAATAAACTCCAACACATTAGCAGACATAAAAGCTGTGGTGCAAAGCATATAGTCTTTAATATGTGAAAGAACAGAATAAGCATGAAATACAAACTGTATGTCTGCTGTCCCAGCTGTATTTGAAACAATTTATTAATGCTGAGACTTTTCACTTCTGCTTCTAAATTACTTAACAAATAATCCTAACTTACTAAATTATAGGTTCTTAACTGTTGCCAGTCTCGGCTGAGGAAAGGCCAAGAGCTGAGCTAATACAAAAGCTGTTTATGAAAAAAAGGAATAATTCAACACAAAATAAAATGGGAGAAGTCTTTTGCTTGAAAGCTGATATTGGAATTACTGTTTTCATGGTACTTTATCCTTGGATAAGTAACAGTTCTGATTTTTAAAAAGGATAAACATAGCCATACTGCATGCGGTAAGGGTCCAGCTCATGCTGTATTTATATATGAATACGTTCTAACTAAAAGCTAGAAGAATTTCAGATGATATTAGGTAAAAGCACAGAACGTACTGCTATGGGTAGAAATGAACAATGTTCTAAAACTAAGACTATAACCCTAAACCAATTTCATGCTGATGTAAGGAAACAGCAACTGTAGGCTGATGTAATACAATAAAAAAGTAATTAGATGGTATATTTAGTAATGATACCATTGACACAACTACAGTGCATACTCTAAATATTTTGCTAAGTACTTTCAAAAGAGTAAGCAGTGATATTATTTACTTTTCATTAAAATTATGTAATTGAAAAGTATCATTAAAAATACTCGAATAAACAATGGGGGCTATATCAATATTGCAGTATAGCATTTACTTCCTCATGTACATTCTCCTCATTTACCACTTCTTAGAAAATGCTATAGCTTGATTGCTAACAGGTTGGTGTTAGAATTAATCTTCTCCATGGATAGGTTATTTCCTTGGTATCTTCCTGTAAAGCATGTTATCCTAGTTATTCTTAGATGCAGGATTTATTTGTTATTGGTCTAGTCTGCTAAGCAAATTATGTGATCTGGGCCCTGAAATTCTTACATTTCATTATCTTAGTGGCTTTTTGTTTGAGAGCAATAAAGTGAGCTACATCTCAAGAATACTTCACATGCAAGTACGTTTTTTGCCTGCAAATCCTACACAATTCATTCCAGCGATATGCTCTATTGGGTGTCTTCTCGCAGTCAAGAAGCAACGAAACTAGGTCTTACAAGATGAAGTTAACAGTTTCTAAAAACAATAAATGTTCCTCAAATTCAAACTCAATTCAAAAACTTTGAAGAAAATGGTTTCAAGGGAACTATATGTTCTCTTAAAGTCAAGCAGATATTCAAATGACTAATCAGGAATATATTGTCTTGTAGTGTTCTGAAAGAAGAAAAACAATCTTGAAATCAGCATGACAGGCCTGTTGCTTGTGCTGCCTCTTAAATCATGGGAGCCTTGGGTGAATGACCTTAAATTGTAATAAAATGTCAAGTATGCAGCATGAGGACATGTCAAGGGTGTTTGCTTAATGGAGTACTTTCAATCAGAGCAATAGTAAACCCTGCAATTTACCAAGTAACCACAACCAATAATAAATCCCACAGTTTGAGGGAAAATCTCTGCATGCAATTGCATATTTAATGTAAAATGCACAAACTTATGAGGGAAGTAGGACACTTGTCACCAAATTCATATGTTTTCCTCTAATCGAAGGGTCATAGAGCCATGCTGGTTCCTATTCACTTTCCTGATTCCATGAATCTTCAGTCCCTTCTGTATAGGGTGTCAAAATGCAGATGTCGCAGCACTCAGTTGGTTTGGACCCAAGTCCCTTCCTACATCTAACCTTAAAGTTCCTGACTACTGACCACTTCACCCTACCTTCCCACAATGACTCCACTACATACAAAGGATCCAGGTCTGCTACAATTAATTGATTAACTGAAGAGAAAAACTCTTCCTAAGGAAGTACAAAAGCCAGTGGACTCATCCCAGGAGCTCTGTAGCACAAAGGGAGGAAGAAAGCACCAGGCAGGACAGAGTGACTACAAAAGCAGGGTCTTACAATACGAATACTCAGAATTCAGGTAGGGTAACTTGCACAGTAGCCATGCAATGAATCCCACCGTCACAATGCATGGCAAGATCTCAGTAATCTGGATGGACTCCAGTTTAGACAAATCCTTTTGCTCTATTACAGAAATCTCAATAGGACTTTTGTGAGCAATTTGTGATGGGATTTCATATAGAGTTCTTCAAGGATGCATGATGTCACTCTTCCAACTCGGAGAGTCACAAAGCACATAAAAAAAAGCATATTGATTTAGGGCTTTGCTATGTCCTTATTTAGACAAATCTGCTTTATGTGCCTCTTCCATCACACTGAAAAGTCTCTGCTTCCTCAAAATCTCTGCTTCCTAAAAATTTCACTAGAGTTATGACTGGATGAGAGCAAGTTTTCTAAGCATATGGAAGAGGAAGATGTAAGACTCTTCAGGACACAGAAGAAATCTTCTTAGGAAAACAGTGCATCTGCAATCTTGTCTAGAAGGATTGCAGTTTATGAGTATTTGACCATTCAACTAGTAACAAATCATAGTTTTTCTGAAACTGTATGAGTTCTATCAGTTGTCACTACTATCTTGACTTTTTGTGCTTTTATAAATGTGTATGATGATTAAAATTCACGAATAAGGAAGGCTAGTGAAAAAATAATGGCAGTAATTTTTACAAATCTGAAAAATACAAATTAAATTATTTTAAAAGTTAGGAAAAGACTGCAAATTTTTCCCTAAAAAATATTAACAAAAATAATTTTGTCTAACTAACAGAAATGTAGAGCACAGACAAAGTCTCTGAAGACAAGACTTTCCTCAGGCATGAAAATCTCTCTTTCAACACTATGTACCAATGAACTAAGTAACAAAAAAGGGGGTTAGCTGTAGCTTTTCTGTTTTCTGGCACTGGTACCTAGATGGCAGAATATCTAGATAATTGTTTACCACATCGTGTGGGGTTGCTTTACTCCTTATCTATTCATCCCCACAAGCCTACTAACATGACCAGAAAGACCTCATTTTACATAAAAAGAAGGAACTACTGTTTTTACACAGGTACCTCCAGCTGAAACTGTGGAGACAGAAGTTTTAAAACTCATAATCTCTTCTTAGGTGGATTTGGTCAGGGATGACTGGCTAATTGGGGGGAACACATGAAAGCACCTCAAAATCCAATTAGCACTTCAGTGCAATTAAATAGCTTTGCTATTCTGTAGAGACATGGCTTTGATCTTGCACTGAAAAGTGTCCTTCCTTAAAGCTGCTGTTTTGACTTTTTTCTCAGTAATTAGTGCTAATTGTAAAGCCATTCCTGACATGCTATAAACACAGTATTTTGCTGCATTTGACACAATGACCTTAAATCAGTGTTCTCTTTTGTCTATATTGTAGTGGTTTATTATTGGCCTAACTACTTTGTTCATTATTAAATGCACAATATGTAAAACATGTTAAAGTCATATGAAACAAATTACCTAGGCTTAAGAGCTTGCATGATACCTTCAGCAGAGTTTTTAAAACTTTGATACTAGAGAAATCAAGGAGAGAATATAACATCATATTAGATTAGAATTACACTGGACTGATCTTTCAGATTTCTTTTTCATCCTGAACTGGAAGAGAAGAATTTTGAGTTATGTCTATTTTTTTTTCCAGTCTGCTGTAAGATGTACACTGAATAAAGAACTGAACAAATAATTCTCATTCCAGTTGTCTTGAGCACCCTTGTCTCTAAGATGGACTTCTTACAGCTGTGAATTTACTAGCTGGGTTACAGACCTCTGTCCCCATTTACAAAAAAGGCTGTATGTGCCAACTCTCCCATAAGCTTTCTCACAGATACGCATTCTTTATGTCTTGACTTACACTGTTAAAACCTAAAAATACAGGTTTAGAATTAACACCACAGTAGCAGTGAGAGTCAGCTGCAAAGAATTTCCCATTTCAAAATCTTCAATAAGAAAAAATGTATTTCACGAAGGGAATAAACTTAACGTAGTACACTAGAACAGCCACAAAATCATGCATATAGCAATGCTCTTTCAGACTAAGTATCTGGAAAGAAAGAGCTCTTTATAGAACACATTTTGATCTCTAATTTCAGTAACACAAAGACATGAACTATTCTATGCACTAATATTCCACTTCACAGGGAAAATGTCTAACTGTTATTTCTTGTTTCATTTTAAGGAACCTCTCACAGACACAAAACCTTTCAAAAAGTGTGTGTGTATGTGTGCGCGTGCGTGTGTGTGTATATGCTCCATCTGTGGAAGTGTTCAAGGACAGGCTAAATGGGGCTTTGATCAACCTGGTCTACTGTCCCTGCCTATGGCAACGGGGTTGGAACTAAACGATCTTTAAGGTCTCTTCCAACTGCAACCATTCTAGAATTCTAATTCTATGAAAATAATATTTGGAAGAATTAAGATAATTCTAGGTTCACACAAGACTCCTAGCTTACACTATAGTTGCAATCTTTACATTACCAAGATTCATAAGAGATAATTATTTCTATTTAGAAATGACACAATGTTTCTGACAAATAAAGCACCTTTTAGAAAGAACAGCTTCAGCCACCCTAATAACAGGGCAGTATTTTGGGTTGGCATTTTGTTTGCATAAAGCTGTCAGAAAATCAATTGGTGGTTTCTATTGTTTCTTCTTCTTTTCCTTGTCCATCTTAATTCCACAGTTAAAGAAATCACTGAGATACACAACGCACAACTTTAACGGTCACCTAGGTGAGGCCATGAATTTGACAGAAAACTTCTTACATTCTCTAAGAATAAATTAAATACTACCCACATAGAATATTCAACATTTGATCTTTCTCAATTCTTGCTAGTTGGATCCAATTGATTTTCTGTAAAATGTTTACACACTAAGAGTGTGTTCAGTTAGTTATGAAAAATAGTGATGCATTATTAGAAGGGAGTAAGAAGTCCAGCTTTGGACTGATAAAAAGCAGAAGCTTCCCTTTCTCTGCTTTTAATACAAATATGCAAGAGAAATCATCATCAAAAAAACAAACACAGCATCGAACAAATGTCATACTTGTTCTGTTTCACCTCATTAAACAACAAAAAAAATACTCTTTTTGTCTTTTCTGTTTCAGGAGTTGAAAAAAAAAGTCAATTAACTCACACACTTATAGCCAGAGCACGTGTTAAAATGCAGAAGGATTTTAAACCCCAAGAGCAATCACGTTTCTTTAGTTCCATACTTTAGTACAGTCCATTGGACTGATATTCTTAATGTCCCTCAGACAAATTTCACCATGCTGTGGTCAACTCTTTGATATTCTACTGAGATTTCTAGTTTTGTGAATCCAAACTTGCACCAACAATTAAAGAGCTGAGCTGAGCTGAGCCCAAAATGGCTGAGTCCAGCTTGTCACTTTGAAATGGCACTGGACTTCACTGTCTGCCGCTGGAACAGAACTGGTGGTGGATGGACGCATCTCAAAGCAAGCCAAGTAATTTTAACGTTGTTCCTGCTAAATAATTCTACACAGACTAAAAAAGTTAATCTTTGACAAACCTCAAGGAATAGGATCAATGTTTTAATAATGTGGTTTTGGAGTTTAAAAAGTGATGATAGTTTTGGCTAGATTTTAAGAAAAGTGTTTATGTCAGCTCAGAAGCACTTTTTCCATCTACAAGCTCTGAGCAAGCAACTAAACAGTCAGCTAAATGTCTTTAAAAAAAGAGACAGATCATTTTATATTGAGATTAGTCACAAAAAAGGCAGATCATATTAAGGCCTAATCCTGCACTTTCTGACGTCAATGGGACTTTTGCCGTTGGCCTCGATGGTAAAAGAAGAGGGCCATTAAAATATAATTTTACTTTTAGTCAGTCTTAATTATACAATGATGGAATGATTCATTCAATTGTTCAATTCATAACATTTTAGCATTTATAAACATGATTAAAACAGCTCTGAAATAATTAAATTTTAGGGGCATCTTTTTAAATAACATTTACCTATTAACTCTAGTAACAAGCATTAGAAATAAACCTAAATGGCACACATTCAGTTTGGAAGCAAAAGGTGCGTCACTGTTAATGACACTGGTATGTTCTATCAGTATGTTCTACAAAATCAAATACTTTGACAGAATACTGATGAGGCTGCCAGATTTTCTCCTGCTTTAGTAGCAGTGCACTCCATTCCATTAGCTGGTTTCCATTCCCCCACCCCACCCTCTCATCTTCTTGTCTTTTTAGCACCTTGTATGTTTAAACTTATGAATGACAGCTACTGAGACGAAGGCCAAATTCTAGCATTAGAAATGCCTTACATATGGGAAGAGAAGAAGGACATTCTCACTTCCCACAGTGTTACTATCCAGTCCATGCCTCCACAACGAAGAATGCTTGATGACCATCAAGCACTTTGCAGAACATCTCTCCAAAATACTTATCTCAAGCTTAGTTAGCTTGACTGACACCCCGACTTCTAAGCTTGGTGTCCTGGTTTCAGCTGGAGTTAATTTTCTTCTTAGTAGCTGGTACAGCACTGTGTTTTGGATTTACTATGAAAATAATGCTGATAAACACACTGATGTTTTAGTTGTTGCTAAGTAGTGCTTGCTTTGTAAGTCAAGGCCTTTTTTTCAGTTTCTCATGCTCTGCCAGTGAGCAGGTGCACAAAAAGCCATGAGGGAGCAGAGCCAGGACAGCTCACCCAAACTAGCCAAAGAGATATTCCATACCACAGAGCATCACGGTCAGTATATAAACTCGGGGGAGTTGGCTGGGAGGTGGCAACAGCTGTTCGGGGCCTGGCTGGGCATCAGTCAGTGAACGGTAAGCAACGGTGTTGTGCATCACTCGTTTTTTTGTTTGTCCGTCCCCCCCCCCCCCCCCCCCCTTCCCTTACTCCTCTCTCTCCCTCTCCTCTTCATTACAATTATTATTGTAGCTGTTATTTTCACTTTATTTCAAGTATTAATCTGTTTTTATCTCAAAACCCATGGGTTTTACTTTTTTCTGATCCTCCTCCTCATGCCAGGAGGGCTGGGTTGGAAGTGAGCAAGCGGCTTGCGTGTTGCTTAGCTGCTGACCAGGGTTAAACCACAACAGTTGGTTACCAGCTAGAAGCAATACTTTGCATCCTAACCACACCATTAGCCTTTAGTACCTTCCAGCATCTCAAGGTTATTTGTCCCCATGCTGACAAAATGGTTTCAAAATGGGTAATTCCATATAAGAAAAGAAAATAAGAAATATTAATACTAAAAATGAGAAAATATTAAAAAAATAATCTCCATTATTATCTACATAAAAGAAAAACCATGATGATTTAGCCTACCAAATACATTTTTTCTCAAGTTCTCTTTAATCAGATAAATGGTACATCATCCTGGTACTGAATGGATGCATTATGCAATGTAATGCATTAAAATGTATGGATAATTGTCATTTACTTAGTAGTCTTTACCAAAATTTGACACATCAAAAAAACAGAACAAAAAAAGGAACTTTTCCCAGATCTGTAGTACTGGAAGCAGGTCTAAGGAGACCAATTAGGACTCAAATAGGTCTTGGTAGTCAACAGATGCTCTAAGGAAGGGTCAAAAGACCAGTGGTGTTCAGCAAGAACTATAACAAGGTGCTGCAGGGCACAGGCAGCAGGCAGACAAGCTTCCTAGTGGGACCTACTGAGGGTCCCCTGAAGGAGGGATTACATCAGCTAAAAGCCAATCCTGTTACAGAACTGATAGATATTAACTTACCATTAGAAATAATTGATCAAATATTGTGAAATGCTCCATGCCCTAATACCTGGATATGGTAGAAAATTATTTACGTCATAGCATAGGTATCTTGGAAGATGGTAGAAAAAGCCACAAACTGGCCCAACACAATAATGTGACTACATTATCACAATAATATGATATTCAACCGATTGATATCACATGACTGTGAAGAACCAAACAGCAGTCAGGTGGGTTATAAAGCTTTTCAATTGCCTGTTCCTGTATTGCACCAGGACTTTCCAAAATGTTTAACAATGTTATTTAAATCTCAAAAGCCAGATCTTTCTGCATGCTGAGTAGGACCCACAGTGCAGTTTGCCACTCTTCCCACATCTCAAAACTGACCATCAGCCGAGGTCAAAGCTTCATAAGCAGTTTAAAGATGAGGGTTTTATCTGTATCTTTCAATTCCTTAATTAAAAATCTGGCTAAGTCAGTCACCTATCCTACCTACATGGACAATGAGTTTAGCAAGCCCACTCTTTAAGATGCAACATCCTCAGGGTGAGCACTCCCTAATCACCGAACAGTGTTTTTTCACAAGTATTTCAAGGTGAAATATAGATGAGCATTTGCCATCTATTTACTTCAAAAGCAGAAGAAAAAATAAGCCAAAAAGTGATTTGCTGTATTTGAGTATTCTTGCAGGGAAAAAAATGTTCCCAAACAAACATCAGAACATATATTTCTGTCAGAAAGAAAAGAGAAGCTACTATGACTAAGTTGTAATGTCCTTCATGTACAGCACCACTTCACAGGTAAAGCCCAGACACACTTCAAGAGCACACAAACACACTGCTAGTTTTTATCTAACAATTTCTTAATGAAAACCAGCTTCGTATATTAAAATAAATACATCATACTATGGACAGCTCTTGATTAGCTAAGGAATGTCCTGTACTATCTTAATAACATCCACAATAAGAAATATGATGGAGACATGAGGGAATAAAGGAACTCTCCAGTTTCGTCATATGGGGGCTGTATTCACTCAAAAGCAACAGAAAATCTTTTCGAAGGTAAATAAGGGTTTCAGATCTGTTTTGTCATGTTTTAAATCCTATTATTTGGTACGCATTCATCTTTTAGTAGCTGTGGCAATAGGTAGGCAGCAAAGTATGAATGCTGCCAAGCTAGAGATTAAATAATTTCAGTGTGTTTGGACTGTTAGTATGAAACATGTTTTGATAAGTATTTTTTTATGCATTCCATGCATTCAAAGTAGTTTTACTTAACCAATAGCACCAAAAATGAGATGCTGATTTTGCACATTTAAATTGTATTCCTAATTTCTAGGCAAATGGTGCCTGATACAAATAATCACAAGTGTACAAGTAAAAACTCAGAAAATATGATGCCTGCTGTGCTCTAACTTTAAAAACATAAAAAATAAGCTATGTTTTTGTTAAGTCATATAGTTGTTTAAACTACTTTCTGGTGACACAGGACACAGGATCTTGACTAATAAAAGGCACAACTTATTACAAAAACAGATTTGTCCCACATCTTTAAGTCACTCATAATGGTTTTACATACATATCTGGCTACTAAGCTGCGAACACCTGAATCTCTTCCTAGGAGCAAGAAAAACTTGTCCTCATCAATGGATGGGCAGAATATCTGAACACCTTTGGCTGCCAGCACGTTTATGTTTCTTGGCCATAACTCCTAACCCCAGAACCACATGGTAGTACCTGACCCTCAGCACTTCCAACCAAGTCATTCTAAAAGGATGGCAACAACTTTATGCTGCTCTATCTCCTCCAGCATCCTGAAGCTTTCAAAGCAGGAGTCAGTACTGCTTTGCCAAAGTAAAGTAAAAGTGCTCTAACTTAAAAGCAGTTATTTCCTACCCAACATATTTGGTGAAAGCTGGTGTCCACTCCACAGCACCTGTTTCAGTAAGGCCCTCCCTTTCATGAGGGCCAGCGCTCTTGGAGTCTTTTGCACTTAACGTACCATCCACTCTAACCTCATGAATACTTACAGAATCATAAAGTCACAGACTATCTCAAGTTGGAAAGGACTCATACAGACTGTCAAGTCCATCTCTGTGCTTCTTACAGGACTGCCTAAAAGTAAACCATATGACCAAGATCATCATCCAGATGCTCCTTGAACTCCGACAGGCTTGGTGCTGTAACTACTTCCCTGAGGAGCCTGTTCCAGTGACCGACCCCCTCTCGGTAAAGAACCTTTTCCTAATGTCCAGTCTGAACTTCTCCTGAAGCACCTTCATTCCATTTCTCGTGTCCTACTGCTGGTCACCAGCACCTCCCCCTCTGCTGCCCCCCTTAAGGATGTTGCAGGCTGCACGGAAGTCACCCTCAGCTGGCACAGGAAGCCTGTACCAAAACGATAAGCATTTGACACTGACTCCCCATCTCAAGCCTCTTCTTCAGACAGCTGGGCTCCTGCCCAACTCAACCTTAGCCACAGCCAAGCAAACCTTGATGTTCAACTCCTGGAGTTTCCTTCTGCTTCAGCCAGCGTGGGCATGAGGCTGGATTCCCTGAGTGCAAGCTGGCTACGACACCCAGCCTCCCCACTCTCTATTCCCAACACGACTATCCAGTCTTACGGTCCTAATTCTACCGTTGTTGATCCTTCCTTAGTTCACCCCTGCCATCTTTGTTTCAACCTTCCTTTCTGTCACTCCCAGGTTTTCCTTCTTTCCAGCTTCCAGTTCATATTCTTTGAACTGTTTCCTGTGCCCTTTCCCCTCCCTTCAGTACAGTTTTGGCTACACGGCTTTGGAAACAGAGCTTTCTTTGTCGTGAAACCAAATGGTCAGCAAAAGGGTTATTGCCAGTGAAGAACAGAGAAATGCTCCACTTTCAGTGACAATGCCCGGGCCCAGCTCAGCCCACGCATGGGGAGTGCAGGCAAGGCAGGACGAGCTTTGCACTGAAGCACTCTCCCCTGTTTGTTCTTTGTTTTGTGGCCATGGTAGGTCTGGTCAGTTCAGGGAGCACTGGGGACTTACGCCTAATACTAATAAGGCTTCATATTTTTCAGTCTTGCAAATTCTACAAGCTTGTATGAGCTGCAATGCTCCAAAGATTTATAACTTAGGTTAACTGAGTGGATTTTCCAGAGGAGGGCAGTCTCTCATACTAAGACCATGTTCCTCTAAATGTCAAGTCCCTCTTCTGAAGTCTGCAGGTGCCACAGCATTTCAAGCAAAAAGGTCTATAAAACATTTAACACGGGGAAAGCAATATTTTTCTTCTTTTACTGTTCTGCAGAATAATTAACCATTTTGACCTACACAAAAGGGTTAGCCTGCGATGAATACTAAACTTGGCAAAATTTCAACCCTAAAGCTACTGCTTTGTAAAATGTTATATGTGGCAATAGTTTTATTGAATGCTAACATATTGTAGTAACAGAGGATACTATCACTACCACCTATAAAAAAAACTGTCATCTGTTTTTCCGAGTGTAAATTTAATGAACACGAAAATGACATTCTATCTTTTGGTTTTATTTTACTTTTAACTTTTTGTGTAGATTAAAGTGTAAACATTGGTCATGCAGTACCTCACAACAGGGTCCTAGTTCATAGGGATAGGGGCTTGTGGGAAGTAACAAAAACTGAACCAAAATAATGACAAATGCCTGCTATATTCAAACTTCTCTTTGGGTATGGCTTACACGGGATTTATTATTTGAAGCTTTTCTTTCAGGTTCAAACTATTCAGTGTTAATAAAACTTCAAGGGCTGATACGAGGCCCATTTATTTTCCTGTGAAACGTGCCAGAGAGAATATTACAGGAGACTACACATTCCAGATCTTGGACATCTTTTCAGCTGCTGTGTTTTCCTTTTCAAACAAAAGAAGCACAACTGAGCAGTTCCTTAAAGATTTTTTTAAAAAGTAAATAAAATTTAATACAATGCAGCACTCTTGCACCTTTTGATGGCTGGCTACTAACCACATACAGAACACACCAAATTTACAGTCACAGAGATACATGTCCATTTTGTACATAACGCTAAACCTCTTTGAGGCTCAGACTTACACAAGACACTACCATTTACGGAAACATGAATGCAATGACATGCTTAGTGCACAAACTCGTGGATTTCCTTTAATGCACAACAACTGCAGAGTCATTCCTCAGCCATGCCGTAGTTTGACACATGCTCTACTGCCTGTTTGTCAAGCTACGCTTGCAAGCAAAAGGGATATGTTTTTCAGGTATCTGCACTTTCTGTTATAAATTGTTTTTATGACATAGAATATATACTTACAGTCATATCTCATTTTAGATTTTACGTATTTCTCTGTTTTGTTTGGACTAGAGTCTCCTTAAAGAAAGCAGAATATGATGACAACAATAAATTTTGTGCTATTTGGTATCCACTTGAGAGACAGTAACACAAAGATCTCACAGAGGAGGTATCATTAGTTAAACAGCAGTCTTGTCCTTTATGTTGTTGTAAATGGATGTTTGATTTTACAGCTTTAAAGCCCTTGGTTCACATTTAAGCATCAGAAACATTGCTATGAACTTTAATATGTCCTGAAGAAATTACACATGTATTAACAGAAATCAAAAGTTCAGAAAAATATCTGTTTTATGCTGAATGTATTTCTACAGCTAGAAGTTATTCTGAAATTAGTAAGTTCCAGCCACCTCAGTTTATTCCAAATTTCTAGCCAACTGATGGACCCTGCAGACAACATTTCTATAAGCTGATCTTAATTACCGTATGTACCGATTATAATGTCATTCAGAAATAGACCACAATCCATCTTCCCATCATAGTTAATGGATTTCTAGAAAACAGCCTAAATGTACAGAACAGGTGATGAATTACACCAATGCCCTGCACAGCCTTTCCAGTTAAAGTTCTGTCATATTTCTGTTACAAAATACCTTCACTTTCTACCTATATCAGGCATAAATCATTAGATGTGGAATTTGTGAATGTTAGCTTTTAAATAATAAGTATGCACTTACACAGCACCTAGCACATCATGAGATTTAGTAACAAGCAGCAGCAATATCAGAAGGATGAATTTTTAAAACTCCCCCAAACAACTAACTACCTAATTGCTGAGTTGTCAAGCGCACTTCCTCATGGAAGCACGTATTTTTCAAGAACTTCCTCCATCTATGATGGTGACATTCCTCAGATTCACCAAACATCTTTCCATCTTCCTTGCATAACAATTGTCCTCCTTTTTGATATAAGGAGATTAATGCACACAAATATAGGATTGAAGCCAAGCTGTAATGAGGTTCCACACCTAAAGGGGAAACCTGCAAAAATTGAGTAATGCCTCAGTAACATCATCAGACAGAAGTCTCATTATTGCTAAAGCATCTGCTGTTTATAACATTTTTGGATATAGGTATCTCTTGAAATAACTGGGGCCATATTTACCCCAGCTGTAAGCACACTCATGGGAAAGGAAGTTTACAAAATATTCCAATAACTTACAACATTAAACTAATGACAAAGATTAAAAAGGGAGCCAAACTGAAATAATAATAATCAAAAGTCTACTGCTATCACTTACTATCATAGACTTAGCCTTAGGACACTTAAGAATTTGTCTTGAATTCTGTAGCTTATGTATCACGGGATTAAGTTTACTCAGGTTTCTGCACCTGAAACTTGTTAATTAATATACAACAAAAAGGTCATGTTAACATTTGTGGCTCGGTTGCCCAGTTAGCACACATCTCTTGCAAAAGAGGCTATATATGCAGTAGTTACAATCATATGAACATGCTTCATCTTCATTAAAAGCAGAGTTAATTCTTACAGAACAAGATGCTGGAAAGAAGTATTAGGATGTTTCACTGAAACATTAAAGTGTCTACTTAAGTTTTCATCCATATCCATTCCAGACTGTTCTATCACAGAAATTGTCCCAGTCAAAAAAAGGTATATGGTAAGCACTGGTAAATTAATTCTAAATATTCAATGTGATATACTGAAGATGATGCAACTAATGTTTGGTTTTTTGTGAGACAATAAATGACATTGTTTAACACATACAGAGTTTAAACCAGGACGTGAAGAGTTGTAACTTCTTTCTCCCCACACCGTCCTTCCTCCTTCATCCTAGAAACATAATCTACCATGGAACTAGAATAAATTAACTTTATTATGGAACCAGAACAAATTTACATGAAAAATACTATAACCCACTTTGTCATTACACCAGAGGTACAAACCAATTCCTTCTCAAGCAGTTTTGCAAATGTCAGGTTTCTCTTTAACCACATGGATAATTTTAAATCAAAACTGTCAAAAAGGAAATGACTAAAAAATAAAACATTGCACCCCAGTTTCACATGAAACGAGGTCTATCCATGTGAAACAGGTTTATCACAAATTCTTGTTACAGGATAAAGATGACTGATAAACTTCAGTGACCAAACTAATTGAAAAAAGATGTCTCAGCCTGTGATCAGATTTTTGTTTTTGAAAGATTGCTACACACCTCTGTAGCTGATATGTAAGGGTGTTAGGGATGATGAGCCATTTACTTTTGGCATCAGGCTGTTATGGCACACTGCCAGCTGTCTCAAGAGAAAACTAAAAATCCAGTACATGAGGTACAGATGGTGTAGCTATTCTTGGGTTACCTTGGAGAACAGTCTGATTCCTCTGAAGTCATGCTGTTTCTTGATATGCTACAAACTGTCCTAGGAAGCATCTCAGTTTGGCCTCTTGAGCTTTTTCCCCTTTTACATTACAGACTATGTAGTAATGTGGCAAACAGCACTACTTAACATGTTATTTTTTACTGACATAACATCAACTTTATAGACAATCAATTGGTATTACACATTATTTTTTCACTTCCAGAAAGCAGATTGCTAGCAAGGTTAAAATGAAAAGTTATTTCTGCAGCTTTTAAGGTATTATTGAAAAATCTACTATTGCATGTGCACATAACTCATATTTTCATAAAGGACCACCTGAACAAAAATTAACTGCTACTGCACTGAGGATAAGTATGAACAGCCTTTATCATTACAGCTTGTACCACTGACAGCAGTAGTATCAGCAGTACATACAAATTAATGGTAGAAGCTGGTCAAATATATACATCAAAAAATAAAACTACTAGAAGCACTATCTATGAAGATAACATATGAAGAATAGATAGGACACTACCTACAGAAGTTCCATACATGCTTTTAAAATAACTGCTGGTGCCAAACAGCTAAATTCTGTACAGCTAACTTGTGTGTTGTACTTGTTTGCTGATTTAAGTCTTTGTCTTGCTTCCTAGTTCTTTTAGCAGAGTCTCTTAATTTCGCCCCACAGCAAGAAACCAAGACAGCAGCAATGCTCACAATAATGATTTAGATATTTCCCAGTATATCCTACAGGAGAAAATAGGAAGTATTTCTCATATGGAGGAATACAAGTAGCGACCTAAATGGATGGTCTACATGTGACACAATCAGAATAAGGGATAAACAATCAGTGTGATGTGTTGGTTGTCTTGTGTAAGCGTGGCACTTACAGGCATAAAGAGTATTAGCTTGCATAATGAAGCATTTGTAGAGGTATGTATACATTTGAGATCATGTGTATATGGAACAAAATATCCAAGGACATAGCTGTGCAAAAAATTTTTAAGATGCTACAGAAAGATAGCCCTGGGGTGCCTCTGCATGCATGTATCTGGCATGCTTTACATAGGTGGGAGGGGAAAGTATTACTTAGTCCATACACACTTGCATTCTACAAATGTTGTTAGAAATTTTTTGTAAAGGATGATGTTATCTTGACAATTTTGCAAAGCTGTATTTGTTATGACTGTCACAATAACATAGCTATACATAAATTATAAAAAGTGTATTTATAGAGAGTATTTTTATAAGATCTGCATTGAAAATTGCAGCACTTGTTGAAAATAACTATCCTCCACTTTAAAAAAACCCAGCCTGTCATACATCAAAACAATACTCACTGAAACAAAAATCAAGATACAACATCAATGTCAGCTACTGAGTTCAAGATATCTAAGCACAAGCTTCTGTTTTTATCTTTCTTTAGTAACTCTTTCAATTTCCTTGTACCTCAGATTATACCATAATTTAAAAACATGAAAGACAAGATTTGCTCTAGTACACACAGCATGTTTCTCTCTTTCTGACCTAAGAAGTGTTTCTAGTACCTGCCCATTGCTTGGACTGCATTTTGTAACAACAACATTTATAAACATTTATAAAGTAAAGAAAAAGTTACAAGGAGACAAATCATCTGGAGATAGACTTGTTCATCTTGTTCAGATAGACTTACTATAAGGCTATTAACAAATAACACCAATAAATAAAGAAGCACATATAAGTAGAAATATTTTTATACATAGCAAAAATAAGCATTACTTTCAGATGATAGTTCAACTTGCATTTAAAGCCACCTCTATTCACAGAAGCTGGTACTTCAATATTTTTGTGAACAGGAATGCTCTCCTGAAATGTGTTTGCAGTAAACAGAAATAGGACTGGTGACAACAGCATGTGAACATAGTGCAGGAAGACATTTAGCTTTAATAATTTTTTCCAACTGCTACAAAATCCTGAAACCAGCTTGTTTTCTTCAATGCCAGATAAATTGCTACCTCAGTATAGATCATTTATTTGTAAGAAAAATGTCTCCTACAATACCAGAAATTGGTCTTTTTCCTAGCTAGTTCAACAAACACTTTTCTACTTGTCTAAATCATATGGCAGAAATTTGCTGAAGAATCACTGCATGTCTGGAAAACTGTTCCATTCATGGAAGTATCTCATCACAATTACCAGACTGCTTATTCGATAAAATCATACTCCCATTTTTCAATTTAGTACATCTGTATTCCCTAGAAACTATGAGATATTAAAGTGATGAAATAAAAGAACTGCTGACCAGTTAAGTTACAATTTCCCTGTTAAAGCTTTGTTTAAGGGGTTTAGGCTTTACCCTAGCATACACTATGAACGCTGTTTGTAAAAAGAAGACCACCATCAACAAAATAAAGATTCTTCAACAAAACCTTTTAGGCACTTGAAAAATGTTTTAAAAAGGTTTCATTCTCAAGTAACTGTTTCCTTTTGTATCTTTTCTTCCATTTTTCATGTAGCTGTGTAAGTTTTCCTTATGAAAGTTAGGGGGGTTTTATTATTCATGAATATAACACAGAAACATTCCTTTCAGAAACATTATGATTCTAACCTGTAGAAGACTTTGCTCATTATATGCCAGGACTAAGAGATGATATTAAACCATTTGGTTACATATGAAGTATGTTGCCTTGCAGATGATTCATGATATAGAATTAATTCAGAAGGTGCAGGATAGCTCTACAATTCTTCTGGTTTGCCCACCTAGAAAGCTAAGGCAAAATAATTTAGGGTATGAATTTAGTAATTGTACTTTATGCTTCATTAAGTCCTTGAGTAGAAAATTATCCTGCATCCCAAAGTATGCATAATTGGTATTGTCCCACACATAGAGAACATAAAGCATAAAGTGCTAGTAACAGTAGAGGACGTATACTTTTTATTATGTAAGTTACTAGAGATATACATAACTCAAAATATCAAAATTTTAATCCTTTTTCCTCCTAGGAAGAAGAAGAATAAAGGGAAAAGTGACAGCAGTCAATTTTGGACTCTGTCTTTCCTAGTCAGTAACAAGACTGGGAAGACGATTCCAAAGCAAAGAAGTAAGACGGATTAGATATTAAAGCGCAATTTAATTTTTCTCAATCATGTCGTATATTCTATACATCCTCCTCTCTCCCCTTCTCTACCTTCCTGTAAATACCTCTTGTTTCTTCAAAACTTCTCTTTCAGTCTCTGCTTTTAATACTCCATAACACTTGATTCTGCTTTTTTTCTGACCTACTCTGGTATATAAAGCCAAAAATTACTCTCAACAGAGAGACCAAACTGAATCTTATTTTTTACTAACTCCTCAAGCATCATTCTGCATCTCATAATGTGCAAAATTTGCCCTTCCTACCAGAGGCAGTAAAAGAGGAATCTGGGAAATGGCATCACCCACATAAAGAGAGGCTGAGCAGAAGTCAGACATGCAGGAACAGTGGGCAGGAATGAACAACCCAACTGCAAAATACTCACTGCAAGAAGAAAAGACTAGAAACTGCGTAAAATGTTCTGCTTTGCACAGACAACCGTGAAATCATGGCAGGTAGGCTTGGATTTTTTATGTCAAGACATAGGGACTTCAGAACTGTGCTACTACTCCAACAGACAAGAAGAAAAATTTTCAGGGTTCTTCCAATCATATCACTTAAAGCAACTTTACCTTTCCAGAGTAAAAACCACAAGAACTTACTTCATCATTAATTTTGTTACAATTCTGCAGGAAGCCAAAGAATGACAAAAAGGAGGAGCCTTGGCCTGATAATTAATGCAGATCGTTGCAGGAAACAACAGATGCCAGTTTTCAAGACAATAGAGAAACGCTTAGGCAGAATGAAGGACTGTTTTTTTGCCTGTATAGTGTAGCTGACATCTGGGACTATGAAAATAGTATTTTCCAGTTACAAAATATCTTTCTCATGAAAACTGTCCACTTCTTTAAATCATATATTGTAATGCTTACTGATTTTGCTTTCTAAGAGGGATTTGATAAGCTCCAAATAATTCTAGTCATCTATGATATCCAAAAGCAAAACTTCAGGAAGCCAATTTCTACAAAGCAGAGAAAATAAATCCTTCTTTCTCCTGCTCCTATTTTTCAGTCTTGTCCTGGTGACTTCTCTCTGACTAATGCATTTGCAAAGCTTCTTACATTTGACTGTGTCCATTTTTCTTTCTGAAATGGTGACTCTGCAGGTCAGCTTGCCTAATTTGGAGTCTAAAGCAGACATGTATTTTGTGCATAATTTTCTGTTTATTTGCTGCCAGAAAGTCTGAGGCTTACCTGTGCCTGCAGGATGGAAAAGATGTCTCCTGGACCTTGACAGTCAGATAATTATTTCCCAAGTTTTAACAGAGAGGGTTTTTCCTAATTTTTACATTTTCTTATACTAAGTTTTCTTTTGTTCATTAAAAGCAGAAAGAAGCTTTTTTTTTACTAGAATAACAGATAAATTTGTGAGTTTTCTGGATCACATCAGTTTTATATCCGTTTTTTATTTTCAGTCTTAATTTTCCCTTTAAAATGTCACTCTGACTGCTTATACATAAAACAGCTCCAAGATTATTATGTATCCCTACCACAAATGCAGTTACTTTCCCCACCTAACTTAGTTTTATGTAATTTTAGCCTATTCTTTCTTCAGTAAGAACAATGAATTGGTGCCAAAGATTCTAGACAGAGCAACAAATATTTTATCAATCAATATTGCTCTCTAGATACTCAGATGCTATTTGGATAGAAGCATTTTAAAATGCCTGTTACCTAACTCCACTTTTAAACTGACAACACTCATACTAACAAGAAGCTTACAAAAGAGCTTTCAAATGCTGGATGACACAAACAGTATTTCTTAAATATGCTTAAAAGTTGTATGTGCAAGAGTATTTACAAAACCCATAAATACTGTATCTAGTTTTAGTCAGATTACTGATGTTATAGTCATGAAATGCACAAGCAAATATTTAAGACAGAGCTATGTACCTTTTATTGTATTACTTTTTGCAAACAGAAACAAAACCCAACTTCAGATGCACTCTGTCCTCACTATCACAGCTAAAATGTGAAGGCATTTTTTTTGCGTGCCTCTACACTAAGAGGTAAGATGGAAAACATTTGGAATGTAAGTACTAAATATTTGGTACTTTTAGTACATTACTTACTAAACGTAAGTACTAAATATTGACACCTGAAATCAGACATGAGCATGGAGCTGGAAACAACAACTAAAAACCCCCTAAGTTTCTTTCTCATCACAAAGAAGCCATTTTTGAATAGGTGATTCTTCTGCTTCAAGAACAAATTAAAACTGAGGGCACAGGGCATATCTGCAGAACAAGTGGTTTAAATCTATACAAGCTAAGAAAATTTCCTGTAAATATGCAGGTTAACAATGGCAAATTAGAGAAACTCATTTGATACCAACAAAACCAAAACCAACAAAACAACAGAGGCAGCAGAAATGTTCATCCTATAAATGACGAACTTCCTAAACAAGAACGTGTGGTAAAGCTGATGTTTGTAATGCCACTGTAAATTAAAAACAGAGATGGACATCATTGAGTCCACTCATAAACCTAACACTACCAAGACCACCACTAAACCATGTCCCCAGGCACCACATCTACATGTCTTTTGAATACCTCCTGGGATGGTTATTCCACCACATCCCTGAGCAGCCTGTTCTAGTGCTTGATCACACTTTCAGTGAAGAAATTTTTCCTAATAAATCCCCTGGCATAACTTCAGGCCATTTTCTCTCATCCTATCCTATCTCATCCCTATCAGGGAGTTGGAGAGAGCAATAAGGTCCCCCATGAGTCTCCTTTTCTCTAGGCTAAACAACCCCAGTTCCCTCAGCTGCTTCTCACAACACTTGCTCCAGACCCTTCACCAGCCCAATTGCCCAACTCTGGACACACTCCAGCACCTCGATGTCCCTCTTGCAGTGAGGAGCCTAAAAGTGAACACCAGATTCAAGGTGCAGCCTCACCAGTGCCAAGTACGGGGGGACAATCACTGTCCTGCTGGCCACACTGCTGGGGACACAGGCCAGGGTGCTGCTGGCCGCCTGGGCCCCCTGGGCACACTGCTGGCTCCTGCCCAGCCGGCCGTCACCCAGCACCCCCAGGCCCTTTCCCACCAGGCCCTTTCCAGCCGCTCTGCCCCAGCCTGTAGCGCTGCGTGGGGCTGGTGTGACCCACGGGCAGGACCCGGCACTGAGCCCTGCTGAACCTCACACCACTGGC
Organism: Falco naumanni; assembly: GCF_017639655.2. Taxonomy (NCBI): domain Eukaryota; kingdom Metazoa; phylum Chordata; class Aves; order Falconiformes; family Falconidae; genus Falco; species Falco naumanni. The sequence goes on along the minus strand of NC_054080.1, from coordinate 26,280,265 downwards.
CTGGGCCCATCGCTCCAGCCTGCCCAGGTCCCTCTGCAGAGCCTGAGATGCCCTCAGGCAGATCAACACTCCCACCCAACTTGGTGTCATCTGCACACTCACTGAGGATGCACTTGATCCACTCATCCAGATCATTGATAAAGATATGGAACAGGACTGGCCCCAGTACTGAGCAGTCCTAAAGCAAAAGACTAGCTAAAGACTTTTTATGTAAATGATTGAATTCACAACAGTCATAAAGAATGAAAAAAAACTAAGAAAAGCGTGTGGCTTTCTGTAAATTTCTGACTCCAATAGCCCACATCTGCATGGAAATCTTCTTCATGTTAGTATTTGTACCAGACCGTCTAGAATATTCTATCTTTTGAAAATAGCAAAATGTTTTTTTTCTTAGAAAAAAAAAATTGCTATTACACAGAGCTTAAAACCCAAATGAATAATGGCTCTACAACACATCAGACAGTAAGAGGTTCCATGACTTCAGAACAGAGACTCTGCAGTTTTCTTCTAAACATTCACAAACACTTATCATATAAAGCACACAACTCTAAGAAAAGCTTTTAATCTATGATGCATATGTACCGTTGTTGCAAACTGATACCATTTTCTAGTTCTCAGTTTTCACCTGGAAAAGAAAGAATGTAAACATAATAGAGATAAGGCTGACTTAAATGTTTAAATTTGTGAGAGAGCATGTTTATTAAAAGTGCTCTAACGTACTACCTTTCTAGTAGCCACAGAGAAGCTGAATGGGTTGGGAATTAACATTCCTGTACAGGGCAAAACGATAATGGCATGTGCCTGTGTGTATATTCTTTTCTTCAAGCGAAGCGGTGGCCTGGGCATTCCCTAACCCTGACTGAAAGACCCTCTTCCCACCCCTTCTACTCTAACATCCATACCTGCTGTTCCTCCTATTCCTGGCCAGGAATCCCCTGCTCCCCAGTTTTGTTAAGGATCTCACCTCAGAGCTCCTCATATCACAGCCCACATCCCACTGGCTGAAACTACATCCTAACTCCATGTGGGCCAGTCAAACTGCTGGAGTGATCAAGTCCCTGGACCCTCCTTCTCCTCCATTAACCCCAAGGGCCATCAGTACCTATTAGTGGCTTCTAGGTGAGCCTGCTATCTTGCTTGGCCATTCAGAGAAAAGGTGGTTTGGCTCTTGACTTTGGAAGAGATTTAAAACACCTACGCTGCACTTGCAAGAATATTAGGAAAGTGAAAAGAGGCCAGCTCTACGTAAAAGGGCACCCACAGTAGCGTTCCTCATACAAAGTGACTGAAATTTAGCTATGCATATCCCAAATTTGCGATGGCCAAAGTTAACACCTGATTATTATTTCCACCCCCCCAAAGATTCTGAAACATAACAGATAAAGATCAATGTTTCCAAAACACATCACAGTTGCCTTGAGACCATGAACAGAGTTGAAAGTTACCACAAACTGTATTCATTGTAGCACAATTTGAAAATATTTTACATAATCAATTAAAACTCTGAAAAGCAGAGAGAATCTTTTCAGAGTTCCAGAACAGATCAAGGTTTCAGCTGACAGCAAAAATCCAAGGACTTTTCTCCTAAACCGTGGCTGCACATATTATTGCTATGACTGACTGGTTTTATTTTGAATTCTTTTGCTTTTCTTCCCATACATCTAAAGCTGCTTTTATTCCCTATGTGATATCATCAGATGTTCAAGATTTAAAGTCTATGTCAGCAAAAAAACCCAACAAGGCTTTCCATCTTTCACAATCTGATGTTCACCAACTCTCATTCAACAAAAGACCTGTCAGTAGCTCCATTATGAAGTACAGTAATAAGCTTAACTTTCTGTGTGCAGTTCTAAGCCACTTCCCATAGGAGCTACACAAATGGTTCTTTGTTAAATCTTGATTCAAGATTATAGACTTTTTATCTGCAAACTGCGAGGCGCTTCAAAATCTCTAGTTCTGGAATCTTTGGTAATCTGATGAGTGACAATACACAAAGTTGCAACTATGATGATTAGAGAATCATGAACATCTTACATAAGGAACAGAGCATAGATGTGTGGATAGGTAGCTTCACCCATCTAAAGAAAGAGCTATATGTGTACCTATACTAAAAAAGTGCTACAGGGTTTCTGACCCATATAATTAATTTTATTTCCATGAACTGGGGAACTGGGTTCTTCTGTAGTGGCTTGTACCGTTAGACCTCACAGCTTTCAGAGTTACCTTCTAATTTTTCATTATTTTTTTTTTAAATACCACAGCACAGTTAGATACCTCAATGAGATTCAGGCACTTTGTAAATCTGAAACAGGTTTTGTGCGTGCACATTTCATATATATCTCTCAAAACTCTTTACAATTCAAGTGCAGTTATTTCTTTGTTTGGCACTAGCAGCAATATTTACAATTGCATGAACAGAAGTAAATATAAGAGGATGCACCTAATTTATACAGTCCATTTCCCTTCCATTAGAGACCTTCCTCTTCTTAAAATCAAATTAAATACTATTATGCATTAGTAGAAAGTAATCAAATTGTACTTTATTTTACCAGAATGACTACACTGTTGACCTTTTTATTTTGATTAAAGAAATAACAGGAACACGTGTGAATAAATTCACCAGCAATGTACTTGACTTACAAAATGTTCAACTGCATTATAAATAAGTCAAATATGTAAAAAAGTATATTAAACTGCTATTTAATCTTCTTTCTTTTCCCTTAAAGAAATCCTTGCAAGATGCGTTCTATTTCTGTACTCTAAAGAAAATGTTTAAATTATGATTATATAAAAAACAAATATAAAGAAAGAGCATTCATCCAAGGTATTTTTTCTGTGTGCGTGTTTGTACATGTATGTGCAGTTATGGTTAAATGTGTACAAGTGCAAACACACAGCTGCTGGCAACCCCTCCCAGTGTAAGATCACAAAAAGATTTTGTGCAGATACAAAGCCAGCCCCTTCTACAAAACCTGTGTAAACTCTCACTGTTCATAAAACAGAGCTCGTAAGAAAATATGAATTGCAGGGGGAATAGAGACCTTGAAGAATCAGATTTATTTCAGTCTGCAGTCTCTATTATTTGCAAGGTATACTTGTATATTTATTAATTAAAGGGCAAAATACATCTATTTTTTTATTCTTTTTTCTTAGTAATAACATTTGATCAGAATGTTTTCTTAATGCTGCTCATTTAATTATCTGACAAGAATACAGCATGATAGAGAAAACACCTTCAGTTTATAGAAAACTGTTGAACTACATCTAGGAAAAATAAAGAACTGATTTGTCCCTAATCTATCAAAGGGAAACAAAGTGAAATCTGTGGGTATTATCATCTTTTTCAGTGACAGGCACAAGCAGCATCACTTCAAGGATTTACAGGCAAAAATGGGTACTTGAAGATTTTGGTTAAGCATGCTGGTTAGCAGCTGCCAAAAGTATCACCCCCAAAAAACTACCTCTTTTTCATAGAAAAATCCCTATTTTCCACTTTCTCTGCATATACAAGAACTGTTCTGATCTAACCAGTCCTGTGTGCACCCAGAAAGAAAGACCAAAGTCCTTCATGGAGTCATTCCAGGACAGGGGCTCTTCACGTGTGCTGGTGCCACCAAATTCAACACAAAATACACCAGCCACGATCAGTGTCATAGATGAACATGACGTAACTAAAATGCACAGGTCAAAGAAAAGAGTGGAATTTTAAATATGTTACTGTGCTCATTTTTTCTTAAAAATGTAGCTCCAAACAACTTTCAATGTAGTGTCATCTTTCTGCCTGGACATTTGAGGTACCCAAAAACCTGATGGATACTGTGTGCCCAGTCAGCAGTTCTGGGTTCCTCTATGTGACGAAGTTCCTAGAACTCAGGCACAGGAATGCCACTTGAGGACATTGTTAGTTACAGACCTGACTTCCCAACTTTGGTTCTGGAAATAGCTTCTAAACTCTGTTACACTGTTTTTGTTCCTCCTCAATATTATTCAAGAAAAGCTGATATAGTAAATCTGACACCAAAGTTTTATGGTAGTAGAAATCAAGAAAAAGAGCCAATTGTGGGCTAGCAGTAAAGGCTACATTCCACTGCTATTTTCCACTTCATTGGTCAAAAGAGGTACAAACCTCTGCTTCTACAGAAACAGCAGGGATTCAGACCAAAAGTGAGAGGAGTATAGGACATGTGCAAAACACATAATTTGGGATTTGTTAACCAGACTAGCAACTGTTTTAAGTTAATAAAGCTCTGTGTCCTTTCACTAGGCAGCACCTGTTAAGTATTATGAACTCTTCTCTTTCACTTTCCGTAACAGAGATGCTACCAGCCAAGCTAGTAGGTTAAGGATGTTAGAGAACTTTGATTTGTATTGCTGCTCAAATACAAGTTTTCTTTGTTTTGTTTGCTTTCAAAACAAAATGAAAGTTAAAGAACTTGTGGTTTACCAACATGAAAATACAGCAATACCCAAGCAGTCAAAAGAAGCTTTTACTATTTTTCCAATATCCCCACTGGTATAAAACAAAGCTATAGGCAACAATGTCACTGACTTTTAATGATGTTTCAATATAACTGCAAAAAGAAAGCAAATATAATTAATTCACAAGGCGTTAGTTTTTTCCTCTAAACAGTAAGTCAGTAAGTTAAAAGGAAATAGTAAAAAAAAGTGCTTGTGGCCCTAAGGAAAAATTCAAAGTGATAAATATGCAGCATAAAATGCTCCTGATAGGAAAAGCCATTGGCTGGCTAACCAAGAACCAGAAAGTTCATTTTATGAGTATTTGTTAACATTTGTTCATTTCTGATGTTATTAAGTTCCAGGTTCAAACCTGGAGATCTGAGTTGTATTGGTGGTTATGAAAATGATGGAATGAAAGTTAATTCACGAGCTCAGCAAAAGATGTAACAAGGTGAATGACTACAGTGTGGCTTGGGAGGTTTAGGTTGGGCATTAGGAAAACAAGAAAAAAATATCTTTAGGACTGTAGGTGCAGCACTGAATCACTGCCCAGAGATGTGGTAGAACCTCTGGCCCCAGAGGTCTTCAAGAAATGTACATACATAAAGAGGTCTCAGCAACACACCCCAATGCAGAGATGCAACAGATTAAGAATTTACTTTCATGCTCTCCTTTCCATTCTTAAAAATATTTAACCCCTGACCTGTTTTATTAAATAATTTCATTTTTTATTAAAACCATAAGGCTCTAAAACAATACTTATAATATTGCTGTGACATTAGCCATTTGGGTTTATTTCTATTTGAGAGGGCTACATCAATATCTTAATCAGCATGTTTTCAGGCATTTAAAGACAAAAATTGTTTCAGGTATTCAGACTCTGTGCAATCCTTGAGACTACTGAAATGATTAATATATATTTTTTTTTAAACATAGGCATTCAAAATAATTGCATTATTAGTACCTCCATGAAGTACTTCACATGTTTTTTTTAAAGGGAGGCAGACAGTCACATTATGGTCAAAATGAGCCTTTCTTTCAGTAATCTGAGTATTACTGGAATTAAACAACCAGCCAAGAGAACTTAGAAAATAGAATGTAGAAGGCAATCCTACCACCAAAAATGAGTATTTTTAAAGACTTAACTTAGTTTGAGCAATTATGTTGAAGCAACTGTAACACCTACTAAGAACAAGTTACCATATTTAAACACTCTGAATGGCTATCTCCCTCATGGATGCTGCCTGATGAAAATAATCACTTTTATTTAGGCAACACTTAAGTAACAGACTAGTTTTGAAATGTAATTTGCTAAAATATATTCTACAGTGCATTAAAAAGGAGATCACAAAAACAGAATTTAGAAAAAATAAATTGCAACTGCAGGCTAGCACAGCCACTTTAAAATATGGTGCAATTCTTTACTTGTATGATAACCTATACCAACCAGAGTTTTGTATCATTACTGATTAAACGGAAGATGACTCAGTAAATTCCTTATTTTTTTTTCCTTTTTGCACTGTCTTCCCTCACTTAAGAAAAATACAAATACTGCTTTTAAATTCAGAATTATGAGAGGGAATCTTAAATAGTCCCCATGGAGACTAACATTAAGATTTATAAGAATAATTTTAAATACAGCTGATGTACGGATTGCTTAAAGTATACTGGTAATTGCTACTCAGCAAATAAAGTGGTTTAGGGACAAATTTTAGAATAATTCAAAAGTTCAATGACTTAAATAGAAAGCTGGACTACAGCGACAGTGTGCTAATGTGGGTTGTTATTGGTGTTTGTCAGAAAATATTAAATGTTTGAATTACATTATATTCTAACATGAATATGTTAAGTATAAGTTCCACAGGTTTTTCTTTATCAAGGAAAGCTATCCCTGACTCCAAATCAAATGTTCTCTCGGGAACAGTATTCTCCATTGCACTATAAAATTAACAGATACTGTTTGAAATGAATGATAAGGTAAAAATGTAAAATGACAATGTATTTCTATGGTTGAGGGAGTTTAGCCAAATACAAAACCAAGTTGCAATGACACTAATGTTCATACTATGATCATATTTACATAGTTTACATACAATTTATTTACCCTTTAAATCAGCATTGAGCTGCAAACAACAAGTCTTTAGATACAATAATTTCAAAAATATTTTAGCTCACTGAAGAGGTACCTAGCACACTGATTTCAAGATAAGGATTAACATGCACACTAAGAGGAATAAAGCTTCATGTTACTTTTTAAAGGTCAAGGGAAATACAAATATCACAAGAGAACAGAAGCTGGTTCCTGGGTCAAATGAAAGTTCAGTATTATAGTACAGTTTCCTAACGCAGTAAATAACAGCAAATGAATAAACAAGAACCTGAAAATGTATTTCTGGCAACAAAGGCAGAGGTTGTAGCCATTTCAATTTTTGTCTGAAATCTATTTTGCATTTCGGTAATCAGAAATGAGCTGCGTTTTTCCAAAGATTAACTGAAGCACCTCTCTGTAGAGGTAAAAAAGCACTAAATTAAACTTTCTATTATGATTGATAAACTACTGCCAAGTTTTTCACCAAAGAATTGAAATAACAACCCAAACCACTAAGGTTCCCACAGAAGAAGTTAAATTAAAACAACAGTACCTGTGGATCTCTCTACAAGACAAACTATACCCGAAGTACAATACATTTCCATTTTCCACATTTAGAACAATCTTATGGGAACAAACTGTGTACAAATCACAGGATGCTTCTCTGTTCATCCTGAGGATTCAAAAGTGCATTCCACATCCAGCTTCTTCCAACTAGCTATTATACTACACTATTTTTAAGGGTACAGGTTAAGGAGGACAACCCGTCTTCTAGTAGGACAAAAAATAGTTTGAGGTTTGTCTCATCTCATTGCTCAAAGAGAAAAACCTTTAATATGTACTATAGGACAAGGGATTTGCAACTGTCTGTTCTTTCAGAAATATGCTGTTGCAGTAATTTACCTCACTGTATGGGTCTTGAAGATGCATGGTGGTATCTCAAATCAACTTTTAAAGAAAACTGCATGGAATTTCCGTGACATTGGGAATAATGATAAACTAACTCAAAGAAAATTTGCTTGTTGATAGTTACAGATTATATTTGATGCTGGCGGATTGTTCAAGGGCTCTTTTCTGTTTCAGGGATTACTTTTGATAAAGTTTTAATTTGACTTCGTCTTACGAATGATTTCTACTGAAAATTCCAGGTGACTAAACTTATCTCCTTGAACATTCTTAACAGAACTAAAGATGATGTCCTCTGATAGGTTTCCAATCCCAAAATACATGACTAAAGAGCTATATATCCTTACATTTATAATCCTCTTGGTTTCAATGTCAACAGAATCCTTTAAGGAAATAAAATCAGATGTCAATACATGCAAGGCTATATATGAACAACTACTCCAAACTAAAACAACATAAAAGGAATACAAAAACTTAGAACAAAAAAGTCAAAAAAATGTCCTTCCAAAAGCAATATACTCTCTATTTTTTTTCTCCTAGCTAGAGGGAAACATATAGAAGTCCTGAAATACATGAAAAGACTGCAAAACTTCACTCTGCACACTCCAACATAAACAGTAATGCTATTTAAACGGAGGAAGGAATAGTAAGTTATACTGCGTATTGCTGCTTTGTTAAACTACGTAACACTCTCTAACTAACCTCTTCTGTTAGAGTAAGCTTTCTCTGATCCTTATAATTACCAGATTTTCTAGAGAAGTATTTGCTTCAGAATTTTGAAAGAATGAACATTTTAATATAAAAGCAAACAAAAAGGCTTTACTAGCTGCTAGAGATTTTGTCAAAGGAAGTCAGTAACATTAATGTACACAACAAGGTACAGATTGCTTACCACCTACTTATTCTTCAGGTAATTAATTCTTACAGTCTGCTGGAGTTAAAGTTGCAAGCTATCCACGGGAAAGGAATCTTAAAATTAAGCAAAACCCCTCAACATTTGGCACTAAACATCAACAATCCTGCCGATTCACTTTAGTGAACTCATGTTTCTGAATAATTAAGTAACTGAACAAAAAGTAGGCAGAAAATGCTTTTGCAGAAAGGAAGAAAAAATTTCATAAGAAATATATATATAGCTGCTTTTTCTTTCATATGTATATAGCAATAAATATATAATTAGATAAAATAATATCACCATTTTGTACACACATAAACACACATACATATGTATCTCACATTCATAACCACTGAAGATGACAGAGACCCTGGTCCTTAAAAGATTATCTGTACACTTACAAGCATAAACATAGTTCTCAGTGTGATTACTGTTTCCATACATTGGGTCATTAAAAGAGTACGAAAGAGAAACAAAATCTGCAGAGGACAGTAAGACATAATAGGGGAAAGACTGATTTTGAGAAGAAGGAAAACTTGGAACTCAATACAGCAGGTATTCAAATAATTTTGAAAAAGAAAATGAAAGCTGTATTTATTTAAATTGTACAAATTAAGGAAGAGATTGCAAACCAGAAATGTGTGAAGATGAAATCTTTTTAACTCAAAAAGGTATTTACTACCTGTTTGATTCTGTCTATACATAAGTGCTGCGTTTATCCCACAAAAAAATGTAACTCCCTTCAGAATAATACTGTACAAAAGGCATGATGTTTTAGAAACAGATTTTAAAATGTTAACATTAGGAAAGAAATAGCTGTAGAGAGATCAAGCATTAGAGAGATTTACTAATCCAAGTGAGAAGTAGAAATGAAACAATCTTTTGTGAGGAAATACAGTATGCTTATTCTTTATGATTTGCATGACAAACGCTAAATACTAGAGAAAAAACTCAAGTGACTCTCACGGGATTTATCTGTATTATTCAGTAGGAAGACCTGATCCCTTGATAATTAAAATACTCTATTTTAAAATAGAAAGCATATGTAGTTGAAATACTAAACCATTAGAATTTAACAGCATCTTGGAAAACTATTTTAACATTGTTAGCTGTATCTCACCTCTCAGAAAAGAAACCATAATCCAGTTACAAAGAAAAAGCCATAACTTACATTTATGTTTTGTCTTGTGACAGCTGGACACTGTCTTATTCCTCCTGACATCTATGTAACAGCTATGCCCCATCTATAACATTTTAAAATAAAAACTAAATAATTCAATTATAGTTTGCTGAAATGCGTATTTTTGCTTCAGCAAACATTCTCACAGAAGAAAAACGTTTTAAAAAAATCTCGTGTCCTCAGAGACACTAAATATATCAGCAAATGATGAAAAGAGGCAATATGAGAAAGGAATACTCACTATTTTAGAAAACAAAAAGGTGACATACCAAGTGAGCCCTTTTTTCAATAGTCAGAACCTTAAAGGTATCAGCAAAATACCACAGTTCGTCCTTGTGCCAAGCATCTAATTTGAAAAGCTATGTGCAATTACTTTATAGCTAGAAATAGAGACTTCTAAGTTGGGCAAAACCCAGAACTACTAGGTAATGGAAATTCTACAAGATAACTATTGAGACAACTGTCACCTTCTGCAGGTTACTTGACAAGAATCGTTACAAGATAAACATATTCCGCAAACTGTGCTAACTGCACTCTTACTAATAGTGACAGCTTGGGTACTTCCGTTTTTCAGAAATTTCTTAAGTGATGTGCCACGGCGCAGCTGTACAAAGTGCTGAGTTTGAACATTTCCTTCAACACTTTTTTCAGAAATTGTTTTTGGTTTTTGTTTTTTGTGGGTTGTTTTTTTTTGGGGGGGGGGGGGGGGGGCGGGGGCTAGCGGTGTTTGGTTTGTTTTGGAGTTTTTTCTTTTTCTTTTTCTTTGCTCTGTTAGTGGAAACCTGCAATTTAAGGCTTGCCTTTAAATGATATTCTGCACATACAGGCAAAACCCACTGGTCTGAAAGTGGAAGCAAAGCATTAGAGACTTTTATCTTTCACCACTAGTAAGAGAGCAGTTTTAAAGTAATTCTTAGTAAATTTACACCTAACACTACTGCAAGATCAGATCCTTAAAACATCTAGTCCTGTTTCACAGGCTAGTCTCATCAGATCTTTTCATCTTTGAAAATAAAATTTCTCTTCTGTGGTTCAGAGTGCATAGTATTCTGCACCATTACAAACTTTGTAAGTAAGAATTTACTTAAACCAAATTCCCAGCACTAAGGATATCAATAAAACCCAGAAATAGAGCATAAAATTGAAAAGACAGTTACACAATTCTTGTGTGTGCTTGCTGCCCCAGCTCCTGCTATACATCTTCACATCAACCTAATTCATTTGACACACAGTCTCTACAGAGCTGAGAAAGCCTAGCTTTCATACTAGTTCTTAGTAAAAGCTTAAATACACCACCACCCCCCACCACCCCCATGTTTAAGTAATGTTAAGGTTGTGACACCAAACAAAAAAAGGCAGGAAATTCAAAGATAACACTGACAATCCATGCTTAATTCATGATTGTTTAACAAAAGGGCAAAACAATATGAGGAACTAATGTCAGCTTTAACTTCGCTCTATGTTCTTGGGCAAACAGGTTTGCATCTCAAAGCTTATACTAATTCAGTCTCTCCTGTCAGTCTAGGTAAATTTTAGTGATTACTTGGCATTTAACAACGTGCTGGATGTAAAGAAATTTTAAACTATTTTCCAGCACCATAGCATGTTACACTGTAACAAACATAATTTATTAAAAATGGATTTTTGGAAGATTATGCTAGACAAACATAAATAAAGATATTCTATAAGTCTTTCAGAAGTAAAGAAATCACACTTTGTATACAAAAAAATATAAAAATTAACAAGTTTGTAATGTAACATGAAATACAGCAAATTTATTTTCTTACAAATTAACAACTTTTAGTATGAACACATCCTTCAGCTCTTGTTTGAATCCTCTGCTGTCAGTCTTTTTGTATAATAAAACATTTTTCTGGGCAACAACATGTCAGAGAAAGCACTGCTGCCTATGACTACATTATCAGGGTGTAGGCTTTTTAATTAATCTTTTAAGCTTCAAAACAAAACTCAGTATTTTAGTGTACTTTAAAAATACTAATTGCATATAAGCAGGTCTGTCTGGTAGTCTGCATACCATCTTATTGTAGAAATTGGAAAACAAAAGAATGAAATGAATAAAATGATGAAGTTCATGCTTCATAGTCTTCACTAGAGTACATGAAATTACCTCATACTTACTATAGCATTAGTTGCAGGGCAACAATTACATTTTTTGCTGTAATTATTTTATTTATTTACTGCAATTTACTTAAACTTGGTGTCAAGATTTTAATTTCCAAAGCCAGCACAATTATGTGTTTCACCCTCAGGATTATCAAACAAAAAAGCATGGCTGCATGCATCTGGATGCTTCCACCCAGTCATAGCCTCACACAGTCTGAACAACTATGCATGTGAAGTTATGAGTCTCTAAGACCACTCAAGACCACCTGAATGATCCCACAAGAATTCAGGCACACGCTTCTCAGCTGATTTCCTCTACTTGGCACAAACACAAAGGTGCAGAGGCTTCAAAAGCCTCTACGGAAGAGAATGGCTGCTCTTTTCCTGTTGTAGAAGGAGGCAGCTTCTTTGACAATGAAGTTCAACTACAAGCTGAGCTTGCAGCGCTGTAAGGAGCTCACATTTTTAATTTGGCAGCACCTCAAACAAATGTGGGAAAGTCTTCCAATGAAGCATCAGGAAATAAGTGAAAAAGGAAGAAAGGAAAATGGCGAAGCCTGACTCCACCATGCAACACTCCTGCTAACCTAATTAATATTCACTTGCTATCACATTATTAATCTTTAAGACAAAATTTTGACTCCTTACAAAGCATAAAATATGCTTATAAATTCTACTTTGCTACAGTTTATTTTGCATTTTCAGCTCGGCTATCAGAAACAGATGAATATATTTGTCAGGCTGGCATGCTGAGATATGCTGAAGATTATGATGATAATCACTTAGTCTTAATAATGTATCAAAAATCAGTATCACAGCTGTTTTGCTGGATGTCTTACTGATCCTTATTAACATAAATATTAAAAAAATGAAGTGAGCAGTTAAACCTAGTATCAACACTATCAACTGAAAATGTTCTCCAGTTCCCAGTAATGGACTGCAATGATGTGGAATGACTGCAGAATCCAACACATTAGTGATCGGTGAGCCTCAGTCCACAGAAGACAAAAGAAGCTCAGGTTGGATGACTATGGTTGCCAACCTAGTCATCTAAGCTCTCCATATGTTCTCCACTTACTCATTGTGTGTAACACGCTTCCCAGTTTTCATCTGGCCATGGTCACTCCTTTCCCCTCCCTCCATTCTTTCATAAGCAAGACCTTTCCCATCCTCATTTCTTTGCTTCAGTTTCTCAGTGCGTTTCCCTACTTCGGGAAGAAATCCTGTTTTCCTCTCAATACCTGCAGCCAATGAAGGGTGAAATCAGTTTGAGAAATTATTAATCCTCAAGATGTAGATCCTATTATTCCTATGACAATTCTTTCTACATGGGTTGCCAAAGTCAGAAAGGACAAAAATACAGCTAACAGACCTGCAATACACAAATGGACAGTCTCACTTCCAGCTGAGGTCCTGCACTTCTGACCCTATAGCACTGATAAGAAGCACCTTCATTGTCCATTTGTGTTCTACAGTCAATTCCCCTCCCTGAATTTCCAGCAGACAGTTCCCATTTCACAAATTCACCTTGGCCAAGTGGTATCCAGGCCAAGAAAATGTAAATTTTCAACTTTGGCAAGATCTGTTCTCCACATGGAAGGACAATGCATCTCCGCAAACCAGAGAAAACAGTATTACAGACTCATGCTCCCTCTCCTCTGCCATGCCCAAAACTCCCACAAGTGTTTTGTGTTTCTCCCTACAGCTGTATTGTGAGCTCATGTTCAAATACCATGGATGTGAGGCAAGCTGAACTCTGCAGACCAATGTACCCTTGAACGCACCCCTGCAAACCCCAGTGAAGTGCAAAATCTGAATGGGAAAATAAAAGAATGAGTTTGTGACCACTGCAAAGGTAATTTATCACTTTGACATAGTAATTCTTTATAAAAGCTATGGAGTAAAAAGTTAAAATAAAAAAAAAAGAGTGGATGAGAAACTAAAAAATCTGAAAACCTGTGACGCACGTCTCAAAGATACAGTTTGTAAAGCCTACTGAAATGTAGGCATGTTAAGTGGGAGAAATTTGAGCATTTGACTTTACTGCAAAATAAGTGTCTTACTTGAGGTCAGTGTCTCATTTGAAAAAATCAAAAAAAGATAAAGCAGCCTCCGCAAACATACTCAAGTGCTCAGAAGCTTTCCTATTCCAGACACAAATTTTGCCTCTCTATGTGGCCTATCAGCCAGAAAGCCTAATGCATAAGCTGCTCCTCTCTATTTTATCATAACAGCATTTTAAAGGGATCATGAAGTTCATTCAAATTTTACAGCCTACAATAGGTAATCAATCCACACTCACAGCTGCTTAGTTATGCTTTTACACCATCCAGAAATGCACATATATATTTTGATTTTCTCTCAAATGCTCTCCTGGTTTCCAGGACAATCCAAAGGCCACTCCACCCAGTCTGCCCAGTAACCGTCACTTCTATAAGGAACACTTTGCAGCACATATGCACACTGACTTTCATACATCTCACCACAGATATTTTTAGGCATGTCACTTTTTGTACATTTCCTATTTTTATTGATAAAGGGCTTGAAAATTTTTATCTATAAATTTCAGACACTTTTATAAGAGACCCTGTGCAAAGCTAGTACAGCTCAATCTTCACAAAACCAAAAGATGTAGTTGTATTACATACCATAGTCAGTGATCTTACAGGACACTAAATACAGCTCCCTCAGGTTCTGGCCTTCTTTGGCAATCACCTCCACACATCTGGAAGACACACACAGTAAAATCACTGTTAAAAGACACGAGATCATTTTCAAATAGCAAAAGCACAGTCCATAAGTCTAATGTATTGTATCTCAATTTTTTCATTTTGTAAATTGTTCCATACAGTTCAATGAAAATGTATATGGCTACATGTATGCACTGGCGAAAAATATTATTGTATCTTGAATGCTTTTATATCAATATTTTGATAAATCTCTGAATATGTGAGTTGCTTGAAACATATACAGACAAGTCCTTGGGAGAACAACACAAATGTGAATTTCCATTTCTTTATTAGTCTGTAACTTTGGAAAGCTTCTGTTGAAAGATTTAAGCTTTGAGTTCCTTCTTCTAGGGAAGAACTATAAATGCACTGTAATGAGGACAAAAGATAAGAAAATTAATTTCAAATCCATGTTTGTATTCCTTCAGCGATTATTGCAGGAGTCAGCATGCATCAGATCATGAAATGCTACATGCCACTGATGTTCCAGTATGTTGCCAGAGAAGCTTGTACAGATCAGAAGAGCTTAGTTGTTTGCCTTGTCCCAGCTGTGATGAATTTGCAATGAAACATGTTAAGATTTTTTCTGTTAATCTTGTTTGACTTCTTGTAAGCAAGAACATTAATATGAATTAATTAATTAAATGATTAATGAAATAAAACAGGGTTACTACATACTTGTGATCAAGTCTATATTAATGTTATGTTTGCAACTGCATTGTCTGTAGTGTATCACTTCAAAAATATAGTTCATAAAATATATTTTTATTCCAATTAATGTAAAAGGCACTGCTGTTCATTAGATCAGCCAACATGACTATTGTACACATAAAACCAATTTAACACGTATATTTTATAGGATAAATCTTAAGAATTTCTTCTGATCCAATATATTCCTCTTTAATTTTCTGATCAATTACCCAATCATCTACTCTGCCTCTTAAATCAACCCTTCTAGTGTACACAAAATTAAATTACTTGCCAATTTAAAACCACCAACAACAAAAAAGGTACTGCTGAATTTGTCATAGCTTTTGGAAAATATACCAACATCCTCAGGGACCTTTTTCTTCCACTTACCACCACCAATAGATTATCTCCCAATCTAACTGTTCATGCTGCCAATTTTAGATTTTAAAAGCAACCACCTAAATCTTACAGCTTACAATAACATAATAACTGAATGATAGCCCTTCCTATCTATTTGTCCACTCCCTGCTTCCTTCTTCTAAAATCTAGAACAAAAATTCACTACTACTGCTAAAACAGCATGCCTCTGACAGAATACCTTAATCATAATTCCTTTATCACCATTATAAATTTTCAACCCTTGAAAACTGTGAGAGCATAATATTTAGAAAACTTTTGCAACACTTATTACTGGGAAGAGGTTGCCTTACTGTATGAATATACAAAGAAAGGAAAGAATATTTAACATGGTAACCCCTGACAGGGAAGAAAAACAGGGTTAACCTCTAGATTCTATATTTGTTTAAACCCGCAACTTCTCTGCTAAGAAAATCAGCAAGCATGACAGTTATTTCTCTTTTAGAAGTTACAACAGGACTATGCTTTTTAATGTAAATTAACCCCAAAATTATACATTTTCATTAGGTTATTTTCCTAAAAATCAGGTAAGATTTAGAGCATTAAACACATTCTACGTATGTTAAAAAAACTTCTGTTCCTGTAATACATGATTTTGAACAAGAATACTTGCCTTTGTTAATTGGCTTATTGACATCACCTAGGCCATGAGAAAGATTTTTTAAAAAACTTATTTAGTACAATATGTCCTAATAATGAGATTTTTATTGATATTAGTAATATGAATAAAAAGAAAATTATTAACCTGTATTTTATTAGACAGTACGTTCATTAGATATTTCAGCAAATAAGCTATAAATGAAAAGTGAATGGACGCAGCAGTTAAAAGAAGCTTTTATTAATTTTTATCACATATATAATTTAACAGAGTACTGAAATTATGAGACACTTCTTACTTTGGATAAAAATTCCGAACCTAGAAAAATATTTTGAAAATTTTATCTAATGACTCTACAAGTTTTCAAAATATTCTGGTAATTTTTGCCTAGTGAGAGACAATTAATTGATGAGAAATAAAATACAGCACTCAGTGTCTAACAATATCAGAAGACAGTCAAGATGACATAAAAGACTACCCAATTTTCCCTACCACTTCAGTTATGCAAATTTCCAATCAATCAGGGTCAAATTTTTATTATCGGGGCATAGACATATCTGCATGTGCATCCTTCAGCATTCTTGTATGCTTAAATCTCAGGATGCTGGACATTCTCTGGCTTCAAACAAAATCACTTCAACTGTGCAGAAAGGAAGTTGTAGTTTCTGTCCCCACTCCCATAGGATGCCGGCATTTATTTACAAACCTCTCTTAGCTAATAAAAGAGTGCTAGAAATGCAGTGTTTGAGAAGAAATTTTAGATGCAGTCAGTCACTTGATTCCAGGAACAAAGGACAAAACTACTTGCCAGTGTGGCCTTTATATCCTTTAATCCTTCCATATAGTGCCAGATCTAAGGGTTAAAGCTTTTTCAAGTGGCTTGAGTGACTTCAATCCTGTTCTTAATGACATCTTGGAGTCTAAATGAAATACTGTTCATGTTGTCCTAATGGAAAAAGAAAATGTTCACAGTCTTTAGCTATTTCTATTAAACAAAACAACAAAAAAAAGAGGCAAAAAATATAGCTTTGACTGCCTCATTTCTTTTTGTTTTTTGAAAATATTACAATCATGTAACATCTAAAAGAATGAGGTAATGACATATCTAGCTTAGAGAAGAAAAAATCTAAATATAGTTGAAATATTGAATTTATAGGTTTTTTTTTCTCTGCCTTCTATAACTTGCATAATTCAATTTAACTTCAGTTTTAATTTCTGTTGTTCTTTCTACAGATCATTTCCATGTAAATCAACCTGCAGACATAGAAGAAACACTATATAGGGCCTCATTATCCTCTGTTCAGTAGAGGGTCACACAATGCATAATTGTTAGTAACAACTGATTCCTTCACAACAACAGGAAAAATAAGATACTTGTGTATTTATTACTTCTACCTTTTAATCTCTGTTAAATATGACAGCAAAGAAAAAGGTTAAAAGAACAAAATTAAATTAACCTTTTCTAAAAAAGCAAGGATCAAGTCATGTTAATTCTTTTGTAATAATCCATCAAAATTACATCAGATTATTGCCATATCTATCTCTGGAAGTCTTTATATTTACAATGTTGTTGAATATAGACAACAAAGAAGTTAACCTTAAAAACACATCAGCATTATACTGGTAAATAAAGAGAATCTAAGTTATTATTTAAAGAGTAGCAAATGACAGAAGTGGGCAAAAAGATAGTTGAGCCCTGTAAAACTTGGGGACCAACCCCTATGTGCCAGGTAGCTAATGTGATGCCTCTTGGGCATGGTAACAAGAGAGTGCCAAGGCAGGGAGATCTTTCTAAATCTCTTAACCCACGGTTACTGAACAGGCTTTTATCAGCTCATCCTACTAATTTTAATAACAAAGAGGCATGCAACATTTCGGGGAAGCAGAGAAAGTTACAGGGACACAGATATTTCTTTTATATTTTTCCTCCTAATGTATTAAAATAAAAACATTCTTCCAGGAAGAAAAGTAATTTTCACACTCAAAGTAATTTATTACCAAAAATGAGACAAAGGTTCACTGGCCAAAGGATAAAGAAATACTACTATAATTAGAGCTTTGATAATATACAACTCTGGGTCAGAGCTGCCCAAAGCTAAAATCTCTTCACTTCTTACTTTATAAATCAGTATTATTTAGAACCATGTAATGCATGAAAATATCAAAACAGAGAACATAAAATACTTATTTTAGGAAGAAACTGCTTATTAATTAAACTTGAAAATATTATTCAGCAAATTCTTATGCCAAGCTTTCTCTAGATCTACTCAATATTTTATGAATGCTTTTCTCTGACAGACTGATATGCAATTCAGTTTTATCGCATTTGATTCTAACAGTAGAGAAATTAATATCACACACTGTAAAATTTACAGTGCAATCATAAGCAAAAGGCAAAGATAAGAAATTGATTCCACACAAATAAGCCAATCAAACAATATTTCAGAAACTAAGAATATAACTAAAACCATACTACTTACTGTCAATACAAATACTTACAAGACCAGAGATGTAAGACAACTAGAGCTTGCTCAGCACTGATATTGAACACATCATTTCAACATCCCAAAGTTCATTATGTCCAGAGACTAACGAAGTTAAGACTGTCTCTCACTGTTATAATTTCTAAAAATGTCCTCCTACTTTGAAAAGCTAAACAAATCTCAAGAACAAAAGGATACAATTATAATGTTGCTAAAATGCCAGCATTTAAAACTCTCAATCTGGGTTACAGAAACTATGGAAATCTGTCTACTAATATGTATGTGCATTTATTGCTCTTCCCACCTGGTCTGAATACAGGACCAGAAAAATTACTTAAGT
Source organism: Falco naumanni (assembly GCF_017639655.2). Taxonomy (NCBI): domain Eukaryota; kingdom Metazoa; phylum Chordata; class Aves; order Falconiformes; family Falconidae; genus Falco; species Falco naumanni. The sequence goes on along the minus strand of NC_054080.1, from coordinate 26,261,356 downwards.
GTACAAAGATTTACTGGTATAAAGCTTCTCTGCAAACTAGTCTCTTCTTCAAAAGTAACATAACTGCATGACTGAGGCATAGGTAACTTCAAATTTAGGACTATCATCTGGATGGCTCCGACAGATAAATCTGTGCAATGAATTCGAAAAGTCAAGGTTTCTGACTTTCCATGATGTAATGCCAAATGGAAGAGCTTAAAAATCAGAAAATAAGTAATTTAAAGCCCCATAATTTTCTTCTCTTTACCCAACTGATACCTACGTTCTTTGACTTAAATGAAAGCTTAAGGTTAATGATTTAAACTGTGCAAGCTTCTGCCTGTGAGAAAAGATACAAAAGATCTTTGAGTAACAGAAAATCATTGTGTTTTCTATACATATACACGGCTTTTATGTTTTCGGTCTAATTCTAAAAACATTGGAAAATCATGTTTGTAACAACTGAAAGGAACTAATGAGAAAATATGACTACAGTATTTGTGGAGTAAATGGTCCTGGGAGACCTCGTTACAGCCCGAGATGCTCTGCAGCCCCAAGTGAAGCTAACTGGAGTTGCTATATACTGGTTAAGAGATCACAATTTAAGGGAGTGAGCTTCATTGACCATAGAGGTGAAAAAATTTAAAACATTAACAGACTACCTTGGCAAGATTCAAAATTAACATCAGAGTGTTTACACGGCTTCTTTGCATTTCATTGGCATATTTGTCTCTGAGCAGTAAAGTGAACACCTTACTATCCTTCAAAACATAACCAAGACCACTACTGGAAACCAAAAAAGAGCCTGGAAAGAACAAAAAGACTAAAATATATATCATGAAAAACCAGAAACCTTTCACAAAGAGATATAAGGAACTCCTCAAAAATTGGAATTTCAAAAGTTAAAATCAGGCAGAAAACAGTAGCTGTCTACAAAATAATAGAGTCATTGGTTTTGATAACTCAAAAATTCCTATGGAAGGCAACAATGTAATATAATACCCAAGTCTCTTCAATAACTAAACTGAACTTCTTACCACAGAAGCACATACAGAGTCTTAAGAAACTGATGTGATTTGAAGCCTTCTGCACTCAGAGGGAATAATCTGAAGGCTAAAATTGTGAAAGGTCTAACATTTTACTGAGAGATCTGTAACTCCTTGTAAAACCTTGTAACAATAGATGATGAACTTCATAGGCTGATGAATACTTATCCTTGGTTCAGGATTCTCTTTTATTGGTCTCTCTTTATTTACATTATGAACAACATATCTCAATATATTTTTTCCTAATACTTTAGAAGAAGAAGAAGTAGTATGATTTTTACTTGTCTTTCCATTATCCTGCTTGTCCTGGTTTCAGCTGGGATAGAGTTAGTTTTCTTCTTAGTAGCTGATGCAGTGCTGTGCTTTGGCTCTGATGTGAGAGCAATGTTGGTAGGACACTGATGTTTTTAGTTGTTGCTGGGTGATGTTTATATTAAATCCAGGACTATTCGGTTTCTGGGGCCCTGCCAGTGAGATGGCCGGGGGGGCATGGGAAACTGGGAGGGGACGAAGCCAGGACAGGTGACCTGAACCCCCCAAAGGGATATTCCACACCATACGATGTCATGCTCTGGGTGAGGGGGAGTGAGCAAGTGGCTGCATGGTGCTTCGTTGCCGGCCAGGGTTAACCATGACACCGCTATACAATTTTTACTGCCATTTTAGTATTCCAATCACATTCAAAATACATATTTTAAAATTGTTTTTAATTTGAACAGCAGGAACTGCATATATAAGAAACAGTATTAATCACAGAAGCAGCAACACAGGGTAAGACCTTCAATCAAAAACACAAACTGAATTTGAAAAGCACTTTTCATCAGGAGCCGATATGCAAAGTGTCTCTAGTTACGCAAGTTAACAGCAACTATCTTATGGCAGTCACTAATTTTTGATTAGCAGGGAGTCATTTTTTAGAAAATCAATGTAATTTAAAATTAGGTTTACCAAACAGTTTTGCCACTTACAGCACAGGAAAACAGACAAGCTTTTTTTCACACTGGAACTCACAAACTACAGAAGTAAGGGCAGACCAGTCCCACCGTGTCTTCCTGTGCTCTGAGCCAGTCAGACACAAGCAAGCTCCAGTCAGAGAACTACACAGATAAATTAATCAGCACTGTGCTTAAGCCATAATGCCCTGTCTTTCAGCAATAAATATCTATTTTCAAATATTTATTAGTAGTCTTACCTAAAATTAAATGCCTTTATAATTCCTGTTGCCCTGACTGCATGTAAATCCAGCAAGCAATTAGAGCCAAGAAAGGAGAGATTTAGCAAATTGTTTAATTCCACTATCTGACATCTACATGTAGTAGTATTTCAGGTGGCCTTTGATTCCTTTCTGGCTTGGAGGAACTAGATACCATAATGGATTTGACAGAAATAAACAACTATGAAAAATAATTTTATTCTAAACCCCTCACGGATCTGATTTTCCACAGCTAATCATGCTGAAGTCTGAAAGACAATTAAATGGTATCTCTTAGTTTTTAAGAACTTTGAAATATTTTGGAATTCAGATTTGAGATGAAAAAAACCATTTAATACAGCACTTCAAATACAGTTTCTTAAATCCACTGTGGCAACTTGTCACCTATCATAAGCAAAGACAAAGAACTGTTAATACCAGCAAGCCAATGCACGTTTCTTAGCAAGCATTGTTTTGTATTATGCAAACAAATAATGTCTTCCTTCTTGAACTGTTTCAGTTGGGCCTTTCCACTGGAAAACTGGTAATATACTTGCTTTACAGTTATGATACAGCTGGATTACTTTGCTATATTAGGGTGCTGGTGTAGAAAAGGCACTGCTTACACACATGTTGCTTCTTCACGGCTAATGTCATGATGGCTTTTCCTAAGGCAAGTGTAAAGGTAACTATCATAATGTTATCTAATTGCAAATACAAAAATGTACAGATTTAGAAAATAATGACTACACAGCAGCTGTAGACAGGATCAGGAGTTGGCAAACTAGATTCTACTTCTATGTATGTAAATAAATCCTTGTGAATTCAAACAAGATACTTGATGTCCCACCACCTTGGTTTTATTTACATAAAGTGTACTGCAGTATACAGAGAGGGTGTGATGACATTCAGCTGCTGAATGTGTGTTCTGGCTGAATAGTTGAAATTATTAGTAATTGACGCTGTACATGGAAAGAAGTTCAGAGACAGACCATGACGCATGCTGCTGCTCCAGAGTGCAACGAAGAGACACTCAGGAGAAGGGAAGCCTGAAGTGTTTGCTGTAACTCTCTCTTCCAGCACAAATCACACAAGCGCATATGACAGCGCAGTTGCAGCATTTCTTGCGTGGGAAGACTGCACTTTGAGCAGGACTAGCTTTACTTCTTCCTGGCCTTTTAGACATCATATTTACATGCTTCAGGCCTCAAGATTTTTCCTGGAGTTACAGTGGCCTTGGTTTTGATAGATTTTTTTTTTTTTTAAAGTAGTCTTGTGCCATCTCATTAAGGTATAGTATGTAGAGTAAGAGTGTCCATAATCCATTTATTTTTACTGTATGCACAATAGCCTTCTTGCCTTAAAAAAAGTTTAACAGTAAAAATAAGAAATGGTAACTGTACTGCTGTGCTCTGACTTCCTCAAAATGTTCTTTATACTGTCCTTTTAGAACACTTGGATAAACTTTACAATGTTTTCATAAAAATTTAAAAAAATCACCTGGTATTTTGAAAATAAAGTATTTATAAATAAAGTGTTTATACAGCTCTATACTTCTTTATCTCAACAAGGACTGCACACATATGAAAGAAGATTTCACCACATTCACTGCTTGATTTTCATACCAGAGAAGTTGAGATACACTTCACTGAGCTTTGCACACAGGCAGCTAAAGTAATCTATTGAGATTTACTCTTTCAGTCCTTTGCATCACTTTTTTCTAATCCAGATAAAACCCTAACCTCTAACCAGCTATTCTTTTATGTATACCTTTAAAGACTATTGTTTCTTGAAATGACAGTGCAGATCATGGTCAATGGGTGATGTGGACTGAGAATGGACTTAACCAAGGGTCTCTCCTGCTAACTTTAAAAAAAGAGCAAAACCTCTGCCTCAGTTTCTCCTTTCTGAAACGCAAACACGTTCTATAAATTTATCTTTTACTGTGTTGTAAGCAGAAGTGATTAAATATGGGTAAAGGCTGGGTTCTGTGAAAACATAAAATCGGTGTAAAATTTTGATAGATACTCTGAATTCTATTCTTGGGAGCAGTACTATTTCTAAGAGATATCATGATCTAAATTTATATGAGATGAACAAGGTTTACAGGGAGAGGAAATATCTTTCATTAGACAGTTAAAAAAGTCTTTTACAGGACATAAGGAAGCTTTCTGCAAAACAGTCCTATCATCAGATCTGATCTTTCTCCTCTACTGCTGAAGGACATTTAAGATTGGAGAGAATTTCTGCTTATATAAAATGATGATAGAGCAGAAGAAAAGCCAAGATAATTAAAGAGGAAAAAAATAAAACCCAGTACTCATCATAATTCATGTATCTTTGGAATTGATTTGGGGTCCAATTCTCTTTATATTTTAAGAATTAGAACAAGTTGGTAGATATGTTACATTAATTTAATGCTGCTGATGTTAGTAAAACTGATGACAGAAAAAAATGAAGCTCAGTTTTGGACAAATTCTATAAAGAAGAGAGATTAAAGAATGAGCAATAACTGATTTCTACAGTTCTCAGGCAAGGCCAGTACACTCAGGTCTCTCCCAAAGGTCATCATCACAGCAAAGCTTGTATGTGAAATCTGGTATATTTCTGATAGCGTGTTACAATAAATTTTTAAGTATACAAATTTCAGCCAAGGAAAAAACCTCCATAACTACTACATTATTAGAAGTCTTGATTTGCTGTGGAGTACTATATAAATCTTGATAAGAATGCCAAGGTTCTTAGAAATTTCACTTTAACCTAGAGAGAATGCACTGAGATAGCAATGACTCTTACAAAAAAAAATAAACGCCTAAAGGCATATTTCAGAACCTCTTCACAAAATGATTATGAATTCCTTTCCATAAGGCTGTCTGGCTAGCATTTCTATTGCTGGTACACTGCTTGGAGAAAGCAACAACAACAACAAAGCCTGATGGTACTGTCTCTGTGCTTTGTATTAAGTAAAATTGCCTCCTTTTAACTCAAGACAGCAAGGATACTAGCAAAAATATTTACCAGAAATGAAAGAACAGTATTTCTTAATACGTGTCAAAATCTTAGCAGATCACCAATTATGTTCTGTAAATACGGTTTTTAATACCGCCAAATAATGTACAAACTTCACCTAGTATTATTGAATTCTTAAATGTTCTTCAACACTCAACAGAGCAACTTTTCATATTATCCTACTGGAAAATGATGTGGCTAGGCAGAGTAGTAGGATATACTGCACCCTTTTAAACTGTAGGAAGAAAACATGTCAGTTTTCAGTAGCTGGAAAATCCATAACTAGCAAATGAAAAGAAGGAGACATTCCTTTCTGTTCCTGATTTAAAGTACCATCAAAAAATCAATCAGATAATTAGTCTGAATTGCTGTAGTAGGTAAAACCTGAAAATTTTCAACAGGTAGGTTAACCCATTGTTAAAATCTGTAAACTAAAAGTAAACCCTAGAAGATATATTCTACCTAAATCAAGGATTGATATTTTTACATGCAATGTACATAATCTGTAAGAATTAGCTTTATTAATTGAGCCTGAATGCTGATCCCTGTGACCACTTAGAATCTCACAGAAAATGCAGTTTCCCAGACAGTTATGCAGCAACAGAAACAATTTTTGGCACCTTGAACATCTTTGCATAATTAAGAAGTCCAAAAGCACAAGAAGATTATAAATTTACTTTATATAACGTGATGACAGATGCCTTACACAGTAAGATGTAAGTGAAGAAACATTTTTCAGTCCCCCCTGTCTTAGGGTCCCCTGAGTCTTGTTAAGATGGTTCTGATTTTGTGAGGGGATTGAGCATGCTGGTAATTATATATATTTGGTGTATCATAGCATTGCTTATAGTTTTGTAAAAGAAACATCACTGAGTGTTTCTGCTAGCACTTGCATCTGCAGAACATTGTCTCACTGGCTAAAAGCTATCTTATTTGTTAACATGTAATAAATTGCCACCCAAAACAAAAGAAAAAAAACCTTAAGAACAAATAGCATGATTTTGACGAAGTTCTATGAGTTTGGTAATTTCTTCTTCCTAATCTACCAGAAGCATTTAACAAACCATTGCACCCAACAATTAATATAATATTCTAGCTGTTTCTCTGTTCACTAATGTAAATATCCTGAATCTTCTCTAAGTTTAGATGTCTTTCCAGCAAGGCTTCAGCTAACTTTGCACTGAAACAGAACAGAAATAGTCATCTAATTCCTTAATGGCATCTCAGCTATGACAGTGATTATTATGTTCTGCTGCAAGACAATCAGGAACAGCTTCAAATGATTGCTTAAATTGATCCAACTGGACCCACAAGGGTGCAACTGTCTAAACCATCAGAAATTATGTAGTCAAAGTCTACATATTCAAAAAGCCAAGGAAATTTCCACAGGTTGTATTTTTGCCTCTCTGGAGAACACAGGCAAGAATTTTGTGATGTATTCATAAATCATTATATGTAACTATCATTCCATAGAATTTTTAATAAACCATTATTCATAAAATATAAAAAAATCTATGAAATCACTTAACTGCAGATCTGTCTTTCCCCACTTTCCTGTAGTAATACATTTAAATTAGGGTTAGAGCAAGCCACATTTATTTCACTGACAACTTTAAAGACATACCTTTTAATTCTACATATATTGCATCTAAATCATAAATGTTGCTGATGGTTGAAGCTTTACAAGGAAAGGACAGTGTTACTACATTAGTCGTAGGTCTAAAACTTGGCAGTCACTTAAACCAGGTCAAACAGAGTTGGAATTGCCAATCTCTCTATGTAAGAAGTAATTTCCGTATCAAGGTAACACAGGCACATTTTTTCACTCAACAGGGAAGATGGGGGAAAAGCAAAGTAACTAGTGTGTGCGCTTGATAGAAACAGCAGGGGAGCAGGAAAGTGTTACATATTTTCCGTACGTGCAACTCTGAGAAATCACTGAAGGAATAGTACTAAGAAGACATAAGAACAAGTTGCACTTTTATTTCCAGACAGCTGAGCAACCTAGACAGCAGAAGCATGCTGATGGTCAGCCGGAGGAAACATGCCCACCACTCAACACAATGTTTCAGGTTATTAAGAAATTAATTCAAAGCAGATACTGCTCCCTAAAGTTGTTCTGACATCTATTGTGTTCAGAATTTCTAAGGCTGCCACCACATTTGCTGCACCTCATTAGAAAACCTGTAAGAAGAAATCTCTAAAATAACATCAGCACATTCTGTACTTTAAGAATAAATAGTGTCAGAGGACACCTTGTTTCAGAAGTTTCCAGTGTCTACTAAGATATTCACAGGTTACACTGACAGAGATAATAGGAAAAGATTATGCTCTCACTCTCTTAGTTCTGATTAAATTAACAGTTTTCAAGGTTCACATGGAAGCCTCAAATAATACCCGGATTACTGGCAGAACCCATAAGGGAGTCTGTTATCCACTGCTAGACATAGTGCAGTAACATTATAAATTCAAATAGTCACCTAGATAAAAGCTTCCTTGGTATTTCTTACTAACCTGCCTGGATCTAAAATAGACACAGGTACACTTGAGTTTCTATTTGTCTTTAGGTCCCAGAACTTACAGGAGGCCTGAAAACTTGTTTTCTAAGTGCAAGATTGGAATTCCATTAGGAGGTGAATTGGCAACTAGGGCAGTTCACAAAACACTGGCACTGTGTTCACATTAGATTGAAAAATGAGTTTCTACCTGTTGCTCCCACTTCATTTTTTGGCTGACACTTGTTACTTTCAGCATCGAGTACACCTGATGAGTCTGGTTTAGAGATAATGACCCTCCCCATGGCAGAAAAATTACATTTCTGTATAAATCATAAATATAAAATTCTTTGCCATGGCAAGTAGTTTTGAAGTCCAGGTACAGATTCTCTCTGATGTGTCCAGAAACAGTATTAGGCCTTCAAACTGTCTTGATGACAGGTTTAACTCCACTACTGGTTACTTCAAAGTGATGACAAGATCTTGAAATATTTCCTCTACTAAACAGCATCACAATGTGCTTGCAGAGATGTGTTTTAGTTAATGTTGGTCTCAGACATACCAGGAAACATATAGGTAGTGATATGGCAGACTAAATCCGTAGCTTGGGGCCATGAATGGAACAAATTAACATTATTTAAGCGCTCAGACACCAGTCTCTTCTGAAAATTGTGCCACAAAAATCAGAGCCAGACTCTTCATATTCACGTTCTAGCCAGCTGTCACACAATTACATTTATGAAGTTTTCAGTAAGATTACTCCATTAATAAGTGGGATGTTAATGCCTTTTTTTATTATTTCAGCAACTTTGGGCTTTATCTAGAGTTCGCTTCTTATTTCGCTCTGGCATCGGCATGAATTCTTCACATGTGGCTGAACTTCTTTCAGTATCTCTACTGGTTTTGTTGAGAAAATTATGACAGTAGCTCTGTTTATTTCTCTCGCAGCAAAACCAAGGGGAGTTTCAATAAGCAGAGCTCGTATGTCCTGAGATCTTTCTCTCCATTGATCTTGATGTGACCACTCTCTCCTGTTTGACTTAGTTGTGTGGCTCTGGCAGAATTAATCACTATATTCTAGGCACTTAGAGATGTGATTTCGTTCATCACCATGATGAAATAAAGTCTAAGCATCTTCAAGCTGACTCCATTCCCTCTGATCTTCTGAATAAAATTTACCTACTCTGTGATGGGGTTTCTGACAGCAGAGACTTAACCTAGACCAGTGTGAAATAATGTTTCTGTGCTAAGTGGAGCAACCAGCTGAAGTGGCAGATCATGAAGAATGCGGGTTACATGTCACAGGAAAACCAACATCGTATCCTCTCCTGAGATTACATTATTCTATTACAGATATAGAAACAGACTAACATACCTATAACTCAGGCTGTCACCAATCATGTTTTCCAGTTCAGCAGGCTTCCAATCTAATATGTGGTCAAACAAGATGGTGACCATCACAGGTATGAAAACAGATAAAGCATTTGTAACACTTCCTTTAATCCTAAGTCACCACTAAATTAATTTTTTTTTTTTTAAGCTCATAAATTTTTTTTTAAAATACTTGTTTCTTACAAATATGTTGCTTACATATTTGAATATTATGAAGTAAGATTTTATCAAACTTTCAAAACTGTAAACGTGCAATAGTGCAGAATGTGACTGGCTGACTAAGAATCTTCCTAATAGACTTCCCTTGATTCCTGCTTATGGATCGTATTTTCACTTAAAAATCTGTAATTGATGAACCTTGGCTAACAACGATTCCCTCCCATTGTATCATACACAAGCAGAGGGACATGGTCATGTTAACACTGTCTCAGCAAAGTACAAAAAGTGAAAGATCTTTGAATCAGGTATTTATATTACACTTTAACGACTGCTAGATGAGAGTTGTTTTGCTAAAGATTTAGATATTCCCGCTAACATTGAAGAGTCAGTTATTATCACTGCAACATCAAGAATGCTGAATTGTATATCTGAATACAGTACCACACGTTTAAGGAAGTAAATAATCAGCAGGCATCAATTTAGATAGAAATGATAATGATTATGACAGTCTGCTGTCTTTGTGATCTTTAATGCCAAGTTTTTCCGATAAAGATTTTTGTGTGTACTGTGAATTAATAGATGATGAATAGATGAAACATAACAGATAAACAGTATCTGCATATTTTTCTATACTTCCATTTATGTAGGGTTTTTCCATTTTTTTGGTATATGAATATGAAAACAATGCTAACGATATTACAGTAGCATATTGTGTGCACATACACTGGAAAGAGGAAGCAGTTTCACATGATCTAATTCCACCCCTTATTATCACTCCCAAACAAAACACTGCCACCTTGCATATGTAAATTAGACATAAATAATGTGACTATAAAACAGTCCATAAAACAATGCTAATTTTTTCTTAAGAAAAAGTCCTGCAAGTGTGAGTACAAACTTCTTCATGTCAGGGATGGATATGGTTGTAGTCACACCCTGACTACATCACAAAGGCCTGCAACTAATTTACAATTTGACAAGAAATAATTTTTGGAGCATTCATCAGAAATAATCTCAAAAGTATATGCCTTTCAGTCATTCTGACTCAGACATTCTATAGGATTTTATAATTATTGGAGACAATGTAAATCTTCTGTCCGTCAACTTCCTTAATTTCAAATCCAGATAATCAGCTAATATCAATTAGTCAACAGTTCATGTTTAAAAAAAGGCAGTCCCTCTTCTAAAATGAATTTTTATTAATCTTATTTGGGATATAAACAACAGTTATTAATGGATAATTTAGAAGAATTCAGTGAAATGGATGCAGCATAGAAGGCATCCTAAAATAAACCATTAACCTTTATTACTCTAATATGCTGTTAGAATAATAATCCGCAGCCTTTAGCATCATGATGTAAGAAACTGAAACTGCGCTAAGCGTATTCAAGTAAGAAAGATATCTAACTGAAATCCAGGTATCTATTCAATTGAATCAGGATTTGGAGACTTTTCTGTCCTTTAATAACTTTGCTACTGTAGGAATAAAGAAACAGCCATAATTCTTGCCCATCAGCTGGCATCAGCTATCATAACCACCATCGACTCCCGATACATTATTCTGAACCATTTTCAGTTTCCTTCAGTATGAGAAATTATGAAACCAAGGTCTGTCCCTGCACAAAATACCACAGTGATTACAGTAATCTCAGATCTTGATTTCTTGTGTGTCTCTCTCGTAGGCAGCTGGAGACAGAAAAAAAATTTCCCTTTCCACTGCAGCCAGTTTCTTTTTACCAGTGGTAACCTGGTGATTTCTAAAATGTCTCTACTTTTCAGTATGGCTCATCTTTGTAAGAAATGCTTGGACAAAACTGGATAACTTTGCCTTCACTGCCACCATCTGGGCTCCTTACTTCAAAAATAAGATTACGAGCTGTGGCACGGGGACTTCAGGATGACTTGACACATATAATTTTGTACATATTTATTAACAATAGTAATATCTACTGACATAGCACCTTTTTCCTCTAAAAAGATCTCTGTCAAATGGCTTTCTTTTGTTCGGATTGCAGCACAAATGTAAAAACCAAGAGCAGTTAAAATTATTTTAATCCCAGAAATTAAGATGAACCTACACTATCATATAATCTAAATTTTCACAACTGATTAGTGACTGCAAATGATGGCATGTCCTGTTATTCTAAGACATTAACATTTACACTCCTATTTCAGTTAAAAGTATCAAAACCTCACTGATGAGCCAAAGGCCTTGGGCTTCATTTCTATTTTAACTAGCTATACAGTTCCAGCAGCACAGGTCCCCAAATTAAATACATGCCTATGATACCATTTTGCAAACATCCAGAAGCTTCATTGTTCTGTTATTTTCACATGAAAACAAAGAAGCAACGGTGAAGGAGCCCACACAGACTTGGGCTGCCACAGAGGAATAGCTTTTGATACGGAATTCGGTGTCTGTGTCTACTTCCTTCTGTTGTCTTCGGTAATAATTGTGTGCTGTAGCATATTCCTTGACAATGAGGAAAGCAACTAAACCACTGAACAGAGGTGGCCATAGTTAGTTTTGGTTATCGTTAGGCAATGGCTAGGATGGGTTGGCAACTGCTCTGAGGAGTTAGGATGGGAAACTAGTTATTCTCTTTTCACCTTCTTAACCATCAAGTCTCCCTCTAGCGTCCACTTAAACACATGTCTACTTACACTCATCATTTTCATTCGTACTTATCCAGACTAATTGTGCTTAAGATACAAGAGAAGAAGTTAACAGCTCAAGTCAAGTTCAAGAGTTATTAAGGGTGAGAACAGTGATGTTTGTCAAACATGGAGGAGGCGAATTTTCAGATTATGTTTGTACAGTGGGAGTATTTGACTTCCTACATAGTCTGGAAAACTTCCTTAACCTGGTAGGTCTATTAGAAAAAGCCATAAAAGAAAAATTTACACCTACAACCACTTAAAGGAAACATTAAGACGACAGGTAGAGTTCACCGTACCTGTTACTGCAATATATTCACGTAATTAAAGCTTTTCCCCAGAAATTCTCAAAGTTGAAGCAACGGGGGTGGGGGTGGGGGGGTGGGGGGAAAGACACTTTGCAAACATCCAAACACGTTTAAAATCTGGTTTTCCTCTTAGTATAAAAAAATAGAATACAAAAAGAACAAATCAAAACCATATACTCCCTGAGTTTATATATAACATGGTTCTAAATTTTGTTTATGCCTCACATAAAACGATTCAGCTACGACCTCAGTGATTTGTGTAAACCAGCAAAATCTCAGTCATTCAAATAATCCTTTGCAGACCTCTCAAACCAGCAAGATCAAGGAAGACAGAAGTGGCCGCTGATCTTTAAAAGCACTCTATTTATGGTCAAAGGCATATAAAGGTTCTTAATCAGCTGTTCTTAAGGATTCTCAAACAGTTCTGCAGTGGTCATTGAAGAAAATTACACTGATGTAATTAACAACTTATTATTATAGTTTATACTCCTGTAAAAACACACTCAAATACTAACATCTAAGTTGATGGAAAAAAGTTATTTGCTTTTCTCTTTTATAGGAAAGGGAAAAAAAGAGTCTCTCGATGTAATACATGAAAAGCCTCCAAAACTACAGACTGAGGTCAATAACACAGTGTAATACAGTAATTGAGTGACAAGAAAAATAATTAAAAAAAGACTAAATTAAGGTATCAGGAAAAAACATATTTCCTAGTATAAGAATAAATGAGCTATATAAAGTTTTATGCAGGAAAAGGAATTCTCTAGGGTCAAAAAGCATTTAAAGAAAAATGTTTAGAAGAACACCTTTGGAAACAGCAATATTAAAAATCAAAGGTAAAATTAGAGTGCTTTAACTTGTGTATTGAATCTACCAGTTAATAAACTAGATGATTATACTGTATCTTGTATCTGCTGAAAAAATGCAATGGAATAAAAGTACAGTCACTGCAGATTTTGCCCTGGAATTGCTTAGCATATCCATATACTTCACAAACATACTGTGAGTCCCCATTAAAGGTTTCAGTGGTTTTTTTTAAAGACTGTATACTGGGAAAAAAACAGGTCTTCGTAGTTCTGTTCAAGCTCCTTATATTAAGATCATAGAATGAGAGAGTCACAGAATGGGTTGGGAAGGAACTTAAAAATCACCTAGCTGCAACCCATGTGCTGTGGGCAGGGACACCTTCCACCAGACCAGGTTGCTCAAAGCCCCATCCAGCCTGGCCTTGAACACTCCCAGGGATGGGGCATCCACAGTTGCTCTGGGAAACCTGTTCCAGTGTCTCAACGCCCTCACAGTAAAGAGTTTCTTCCTCATTTCTAATGTAAATCTACCCTCTTTCAGCTTACATCCATTCCCCCTTGTCCTACCGCTACATGCCCCTGTAAAAAGTCCCTCTCCCGCTTCCCTGTAGGCCCCCTTTAGGTGCTGGCAGGCTGCTGTAAGGTCTCCCAGAGCCTTCTCCTCTCCAGGCTGAACAACTCCAACTCTCTCAGCCTGTCTTCATGGGAGAGGTGCTCCAGCCCTCTGATCATCTTCATGGCCTCCTCTGGACTCACTCCAACAGGTCCATGTTACTCTTATGCTGGAAGCCCCAGAGCTGAATGCAGTACTTCAAGTGGGATCTCACAACAGGGAGTAGAGGGGGAGAATCACCTCCTTGACTGGCTGCCCACACTTCTTTGTGATGCAGCCCAGGATATGATTGGCCCTCTGGGCTTTAAGTGTGTGTTGCAGCGTCACGCTGATCTTCTCATCCACCAACACCCCCAAGTCCTCCTCAGGGCTGCTCTCAGACCATTCTCTTCCCAGCCTGTATTTGCTCTTGAGATTGCCCCAACCCATGTGTAGGACCTTGCACTTGACCCTGTTGAACTTCATGAAGTTCGCATTGACCCACCCCTCAAGCCTGTCAAGTTCCCTCTGGAAGGCACTCCCTCCCTCCAGCATGTCAACTGCACCACACAGCTTGGTACTGTCAGCAAACTTGCTGAGGATGCACTCAATCCTAGTGTCCATGTCCCCAACAAAGATGTTAAGCAGCTCCGGTCCCAGTACCAACCCCCTGAGGAACATTCTACTCATCATTCGTGGTGTTCTCTCTCCATTTCTCCTTGGACATCAAGCTACTGATGGCAACTCTTTTGAGTGTGACCATCCAGCTAATTCCTTAGCTACTGAGTGGTCTACCCATCAAATCCATGTCTCTCCAATTTAGAGTAAAAGATGTCTTGCAGAACAGCATCAAATGCTTTGCACAAGTCCAGGTAGGTGCCATCACTTGCTCTTCCCTCATCCACCAATGCTGTAACCCTGTTATGAAGGCCACCAATTATGTCAGACGCACCTTGCCCTTAGTGAAGAACATCCTTATTTTCCATGTGCTTTAGTGTAGTTTTCAGGAGGACCAGCTCCATGATCTTACCAGGCACAGAGGTGAGACTGACTGGCCTGCAGCTCCCCAAGTCTTCCTTTTTTCACTTTTTAAAAAATGGAGGATACATTTCCCCTTTTCCAGTCAGTGGGAACCTCACTGTACTGCCATGACTTCTCAAATACGATGAATAGTGGCTTAACCAATTAATCTGCCAGTTCCCTCAGGACCCACAAATGCATCTCATTAGGTCCCTCAGACTTGTGCACCTTCAGGTTCCTTAGATGGTCTCAAACCTGATCTTGTCTTACAGCAGACAGTTCTTCACTTTCCCAGTCCCTACCTTTGCCTTCTGTGACTTGGGTGGTGTGGCTGGAGCACTTGGCAGTGAAGAATGAGGCAAAAGTCATTGAATACCTGAGCCTTCTCCATGTCCTGGCTAACCAGGTCTCCCACTTCCTTCTGGAAAGGGTCTGCATTTTCCCTAGTCTTCCTTTTATCACTGACATGCCTACAGAAGTTCTTCTTCTTGCCCTTGATGCCCCTGGGCAGATTTAATTCTATCCAGGTTTTAGCTTTCTAATCTGAATCCTGACTACTCAGACAATTTCTCTGTATTCCTCCCAGGCTACCAGTCCTTTCTTCCACCCTCTGTAGGCTTCCTTTTTGGCTTTCAGTTTGTCCAGAGGCTCCATATTGATCCGTGCAGTCTCCCAGCCCTTCTTTCCAACTTCCTCTTCATTGGGATGTATTACTTGTGAGCTTGGAGGAGGCGATCCTTGAATACTAACCAGTTTTCTTGGGCCCTTCTTCACTCCAGCACTTCATCCCATGACCCCTCAAGAGGCCAAAGGCTCCTCTCCTGAAGCCCAGTGTAGCG
This sequence comes from Falco naumanni, assembly GCF_017639655.2. Lineage (NCBI taxonomy): Eukaryota > Metazoa > Chordata > Aves > Falconiformes > Falconidae > Falco > Falco naumanni. The sequence continues at coordinate 26,245,861 of NC_054080.1, read as the reverse complement.
ATCCTGCTGTGCACCCTCTTTTCTGTCCTAAGGATCTTGAACTCCACCATTTCATGGTCAGTGCAGCCAAGGCTGCCCATGAGCTTCACATTCCCCACCAGCCCCTCCTTGTTGGTGAGAACAAGGTCCAGCATAGCATGTCTCCTCGTTGGCTCCTCTAATCACTTGGAGGAGGAGGTTATCATCAACGTGTTCTAAAAACCTCCTGGATTGCTTATGCCCTGCTGTGTTGCCTCTCCAACCGATATCAGCATGGTTGAAGACCCCCATGAGGATCAGGACTTGTGAACATGAGGCTGCTCCTACTGGCCTAACAGAAGGCCTCATCCACTCGGTCTTCCTAGACAGGCACCCTGTAGCAGATGCCCACTATAACTTCACCTGTCCCTGCCCTGCCTTTAATCCTGACTCACAAGCTCTTGGTCACCTCCTTATCCATCCCCAGACAGGGGACATCAATGCTTATGCTACTAAGCATAAATACAAATAATAATAAAAAAAAGTAACAATACAAAGAACCCCCAAACCCACTATACATAATTCTAAGAAGGAAAAAAAAAAGGTTTTGTCTCTTAGGGAATAATGAAATATGGATTTACAGATCTTACAAAGAATTGTTGCAGGTTAGGTATCTTGAACATTACAAATAACAAATACTTTTTTAATGTTGAATGATGTTTGAAACAGTTATTTGCTGTGTAATTACGGAAAATCAAAGATAAAACAATATGAGTAATTATCATAACCATCACTGAATAGTAAATACTAGTTGTTATACTAATACAGGCTATGTAATGAATAATAATACAGGCTATGTAATAAATATTACAGAGGCCTTAATATAGTAATGGTTCATGGTTTTGGACAGCAGCCTGAGCCGAGTGTTAGTATCTATGTTTGTACACATGTGACTACAATTGCAAATAGATACACAGCTTCCCAAGCAGCCCTATGAATAAAAGCCAGATAAATATGTATGATAATACATTTAAATTATATATTGAATTTTGTTTCTGAAAACGCAAGTTGCTGCATAGTTACATCGAAGAATCTGTCAGATGTGACAAAAAGGCAAAAAAAAAGAACATGTACAAAACGTGAGATGCAAAACTTAATTTATCTGAAGAATTTCACATTGACTTGTCTTACTTTGGCATTTATCTACAAGTGAGGGGAAGGTGGACAGGAATGGACCTTAGAAAATCGAGGAAAACTGACACATAACAGCATACTGAATGTCTTTTTATCGTTCATTTCAAAAGTAAGATTTCCTTCCAGTCCTCCAGAAAGATGTCTCCACACTTCCTCAAGTGTTTCATGCTGGCACTGATGTTTCAGAAAACCGTGGCAGCAATCAGTAGTCATGAAAGTAGCTAAAATTCTGAATCTTAAAACATCTAGCGGGAATGCATGAGACAGGAGAAAATCAGTCCAGCTTTCCAAAATAAGTGGGAAGTTCAATATAAATGACAGAGGCTGCTATCTGTAGCAGATCAAAGGGCTTCAAGCCGTGAATTAAGAGGTTGCCTGCTCCATACAGATAACCCTCATGTGGGAACATGAGGATGCTTTATAATCCTCAGGAAAAGTCAGTAAAAATCATGATTCCAAATGAACCTCTGCACATTGTGCATCATACATTTAGACATGTGTCAGAGCCAATACCAGTTTACTGTAGAAATAAATACAGCAAACATGATTTCACTTCTATGTAGGCCTTTTTAAAATCACAGCCTCTTAACATCAGTTCATTTATTTCAGATATGAAAAATACATATTCTTTGCTCCTTCTGCAACAAAAACATCAATGCAATTCCTTTTAAGTGTATTGAAAGCAGATGCTTCAGCTGTCTGGTTTTTATAACTAAGATAAAATATGTTGCCTTATGTATAAAAATAGGAAGATCTGTAACAGTATTGTTATTTGCCAGCTGAAATAAATAGAAAGCCTTTTCACAACAGCAGTTTATGGCAACAAAATTAAGATAATTCAACATACAATGCCACATAGGAGAACATGCCTGAGCCACTTCTCATGAATTTTTGAAATCTTAAAAATATTCTTATATTCAATAGTACAGTGGCTATTGTAATAAGCCAGGAAGGATCTTTTGCACTGAAATGAAGAATTAATAAAACCTCATATAAGTACAAACTGCCTCAAGCTGTGTTTGAGAATAGGATTGACAACTGGCTTTCATTAGAGGAAACCATATAAAAGAAATTGGGGACTATTGGAGAGATCTATGCTCATAAGGAGATGCATTTTGCCTGAAGCTGGGTATTGAAAACATCTTGGTTTTAGTGTTTCATGGTAAACTATATAAGCATCAAATGTTTCAAACAGTTCAGGGTACAAGGGGAAGCATTACCTGAAGAAAGTGGGATATCCAGCTATAAATGTGTACTTTTTTTATATCAGTATTATTGAAGATCTACAATTATACTGAGCTCTGTATTTCAAATAAAGTAACCAGACATTCCTCTTTGGTCAGAACACTCCCAGAAAACTAAAAATTACTCCCGACACCTTGTCAAAAATATTTGCAATAGTATTTTGTCACAGATTTTCAGCAAGAAGTAGATTTTCCCCTTCACCCTTCTATTATGCAAGTGTCTTATATCTAACCATCTAAACTTTGTTCAGCGTCACAGAAAGAATAGACATGACCCTCAGTTTGACTACCACACTCAACTCTTGTGTTGTGTATTCTGATGCAAAGATCCTTCGGCACATGACTCAGGGCAGGGAGCATGTCATATACATACTTTCACTATCTATTTTCTTCTTTTGTTTAAGTGGCTCTTTAAATTTGATTCCCACCATTTCTCACTTCATTACCAGCAAGGGCACCAATTCCTCCAGACTAACAGTTAGCTCAGAAAGTGTTGTAGCAGTTATCAACCTAGAAAGCCAGGGTACAGAAACCCATAGGGTACAAAATAAGGTATAGTACGTATGAGCACTGAGTAACTTTGGTGCCAGACAAAATGGTAACACATGCACAGAAATATGGGACACACTGAACGCCACCACCATAATTAACCAACGCAAAATACATTAAAGGACAATCAGCATCTATACTGCAAATAAAGGACCCTTGACCTTCACCTGGAGATCTCTGTGTAAGTACCATGCTAGAAAAAGGAGGATCCTGGAATAACAACTCCTTCCACCAGGGTCAACTGTGTCCAAACCTATAACCTAAATGTTTCCTATAACCAAGTTGAATGCTATTGTTTTACTTTTTCAATTATGCGGCCATGCCAATAATTTAAAACCATCCAAAAACCAGTGGCTCTTTCCAGCTTTTGATCAACATACTACTGAGCCTGCTCTATTCTCTGCTTCTCACCTTACCACCTGGCAGTCTGCCCTTCCCTAAACAAGCTCTGCAAGAAGCTCTTCTATGCTATGATTCTATGATATAAAGTGGGTTGGAGTAGAAAGATGGGAAAGAAAACTGCTGACAAGTCTTCCTGCCAGATATATAAGAAAGAATGCTGTGATTTGACCTCCAGGAGCTTATGGATTTACTTTGTTGTTAGTTCAGACTCACGATGAACGATAAAAAAATTTCCTCTGTCCCAGTGAAAACAAATACACAGTTCATCCAGCTTCATACTGGGATGAGCATACCACTTATCTGTACTCTAACAAGCTGGAACCTAAACAGCAACCAAGTGGCTCTTTCCATAGAGGAATATGGAACCCACAATATCTCCCTAGGCTGTTAACCCATCCATTAATAACTCAGACAAAAGCCATCAGAGCCTAGATCCTACACGAGGAGAAAAACTTTTATTCTTTCATGAGTCTTGGACAACCTACAAAAAATCCTCAATAATATAGACAAAAAGCCCACCTCAGTCAATCACCTTGCCTTCAAAGTTTGAAGAATAAAGTTTGTCAGGAGACTTGTAAGCCTATTCAGAAAGAAATTTTGAACAACTCCAAATTATAGCTGCAATTATCCAAGCCAAAGTAAAAAAAAATGCACAACTGCAAGAATAAAAATATATCAGAACAAAACACTTGCAGTCTCTATGTAACTTTCCTTCTGCAAAACACAGCACATAACACATCACCTTCAAAGAGCAGAGACACAATCAATCTACAGGTTCTTACCCTTTCATAACTCCTCTAAATGCCAGCTATACCAGTAAGTCTTTTGATATAAAACCTACCTCCACTATTTTTGCCCAAGCTCGTTGTGCTCCCTGAAGACCATAGCTGCCAACTGAAAATCTGTTCTTTTGAAAAAAGACAACACACATAAGTATTACAATATTGAGACCTAGGATGTTAAAACATAAGCAGTGAAAGCCAGCAAGAACCTTTAGTTTAGTTTAGTACACTGAAATGTTACTAGCCTACCCTCTGTCCTTAAAACGGTTTTCACCCCTTAAAATCAGCAATCCAGATGAAGAGAGGAATTACAAAACTGTATTACAAAACACTATGTATTTTCTACTTTTACACAATAAATTGGGCACTTTCTTGTCAACCATTACAACTTAAAATGAGTCCCAAAGTGCTCAAAGCCAGACAAAGCTGATAAAATGGGAATTTTCTATACAGAGAACTAATTCAGCACAGCATAGCAAACTTACCACAGAAATGCTTAAAGAGAAAAATCCCAACCTGCCAGTAATCCTTCATTCACTCAGTTAACCAAAACCAGTAATGCTTCTCCGACATTTCAAGAATTCCTGCAAACACTACGCACAGAAGCCCTTACCGGGTGAAGTGGACATGCCAAACAATACTTTAAGATGCCTGAACAACATCCTGGCTGATTTGAAGGGCTTTCTAAAGGGCTTCCTGAACAGTGTATTTAGCTGCCACCTGGTGTGCACGACAGCTCCATCCATGACTAAGTTTTTCCACTGCCAAACTGTCACCAAAAGATCTTTTCTGCCTTATTACAATGGGCATCCTATGATGGTCACCATGTTACTTGAAGAGTCATTCCCTCACTTAAGACAAGCTGTTCTCTCTGGGAGATAAATATCTGCACTATGGCTCCAATGTAAGTGGGTATCTATTCCAAAAGTAAATGTATAATACAAATCCCTCTTTGCCCCCATACACAGAGGCTATGAGCTGCTGAAACTCAACAGTTACAAAGCACTGGCTGTTGGGCTAAATCTGGAGAGGTTTTTAGCTCTGGGGCTTGGCAATTCAATTCCCTTTATCGTCAAGGGAGCAATTAACCACAAATGCATTTATTAAAATAATACGCCTGTAAAAGCTGCTGTAGCTCATTCAATAGCATGTAAATTTAACCCCTCAAAACACAGAGATATTTTGTAATTCTGCTCCATAAAGGAAAGCAAAAATAATTTCCACTAGGACATATTATGCATGGTCACATTTAAAATAAACCTGAAACATGCATGAGCTTTCAATAATTTCTGTGACCTGAGAAATGTCAGCTTTTCTCATTTATACCTCAATAAGCTTTATCATCAGCATCCATCAAATAGCTGTATAGGAAACTGGCAATCTGAATTCTGAAATTAAATTGCAATTCCGCTCAGCTTTCTTGGCTGTTAAAACCATAACCATAACAGCATGCAGAGGAAGGGCAACCAGGTTTAAATGTGCAATTATTTCCTGCCCCAGACAGAGGACAGATTACAAAGGGCCAATTTTGCCATAAAGATTTTACTGGTTAATACAGATTAATACTGATTTATACATTCATCATAAGAAAAATAATATATGTTACAGCCTTTTTTTTTAGTTGCTAGTCAATTACAAAACAGCGACGAATTATTATTAAGTTATTATAGAACACATTAAAAGAAAAGAATACTGAAATGTGATCAAACTAGACAAATCTAAGAAATAATGGCAGTATGTACAGTCTTGTAAACTCATAAAAATATATATAAGGTAATTACACTGCTAGAAGTTCAAGCATATATGATAATCTAAGTTGAGATGCTTTGTTAGTACAATAGATACTACACAAAGAGATTTTTTATATAGTTCAGTTTTTCATTCTCAGAAAACAATGTTATTTAGACCCCTGCCTTAGAACACATCATTACAAATTTCAGGCACAATAGTAGGAAACCTGCAATCCTACACTTCAGATATATCTTTCATACACTGCTGGGCTAGCAACAGCATTTGAATATTGGTGTGAGTTACTGGGGGAAAGGCCACAATAACAGCTAGAGATCATGTGGGGAAGAAAATTAGATACACTGAAACAAAGCAATTTCCAGAGATCAGTGTCTGTCACTATGTATAAGGTTTTATCCCATATCAGAAGATGACAGAACTGTACTCAAATCTTAAAATGTTCTTAATAATAGTACCATGTCAACAGAAGAAGTCAGTATAAAACTCAATAAAAACAGGGTACATGACATTTGTGGTCCAAGTGATCACCTGAGAGAGACAGCCTGCTCATCAATAAAAAAGTGTTAAAAGACAAAAAACCCAAACAACAAAATAAACATTGTATAAAATAAAAGCTTGAATGTCTCTTGCTGGTGAATAAAATAGCTGTTGCTCTTAGAACAACCATTTTTACTTTGTGATGAAAGGCTGCATTAGGTTATTTGTTAAACTTCCTGGATTGCTTGAAAAGTAGAAAACGTAATTTCATATGCCCATCCTAATTTTCTCCATTCAGTATTTTGAGTAAATTGATAATAATGACTTGATTATCAAGCAACTAATTAATATAAAAATGAATTTTTTAATCACTCTGAGCCCATGAAAACTAAATGACTGAATCAAAGTGTTATTTATGCTCATATTTAGAAAGGACAATAATTTGCTTATTGGACTAATTAAAACTTTAAAGTGGAGACATAAAAGAATGAATAAAGGATAAAAAAATAACTGCTTGCTGCATCCTCTCTTATATTGTAATGACTGTAAATGTACATTGAAGGAAGGATATAAATGATAGAAAAAGATGATTATATGACAGAAAACCCCCTAAATTAGAATGAACCAAGAGAAATGTATGAGATTAGCACCTCCAAGTAACAGTAGAAAATATTTTACAAATGTAACTTTTTTTGATGTATGGGATATATGTGATGTGCTGATACATATTAAAATATAGTATTTTTGGAATTAGCTGTTAAATGATAAAGCTGTGTTCTGACATTCATTCTAAAACAATCTCACTAAGTAGGGGCTGGAAATTGTTCTTTGAGTTACTTATTGACAGACATTATAAGCAACCCATACTGCAGGATGGTTTAATATTTTTCATAAAAGTAAAGCTACTGGATAAGACTTGGATACTACAGCTGTTTGATTCTTTAATGCTAATTGAACTGACTTATTATCATTGCTACTTGAAAACCTTTTTCATTCACACAATTTTTAATCACACCATTTAATTCCTGTGTCAATAATATTTTAAAACATTTAAATTGATGGGGAAAAATAATTAAAAAAATAAAAGAACTACAAAAAATATGATAACTTAATAAAAAATACTGGCTACCAAATTACCAAGTATGAAGAAAATATCAAGAATAAACATGCAAACAAAGGTTTGCAATTGATTCTTAAAACATCATTATTCATTGCACTTTATTATTGTTTCAAAAAACCCCAAGGATTTCTCCAAGACAAAGTAAGCGTAGGAAGGACAGCTGTACTCAGCACCATGAAGTTACTGCCTCGGCACTCCAAACAAAAAAGTGAACCAACAAATGAATACAGCAAAGTTACGAAGAAATACCTCCTATTTTTATATCATATTTGTTTAGTGTTACACACTAGTGAATCTTTGAAATATTACAGTCTTTTCAGTTAACAGCTCAGCACCTACTGATTTCCTCAGTAAATTAGTTTTTAGATCAATGATGGCAGACAGATACCTGAAGAACACTAAGTCTTGCTTTGCCTTGTGCTTGCTTCTACGTCCAGTTTCACTTTTGCCTGGTCTCTATCTCTGTCATTAATTGGCATTAATGCTTGGATTTCATTCAATCCACAGTAAAATCTTTTCTACTGAAACCACCACAGTCCATGTTTTTTAATTTATTCAAGAAATGCTTAATATTGAAAAACATGCACCACAAGACAGAATCATATACAAAAACGTTTCTAGCAGCCATGAGCACTTTCCCATTAATCTCAAAACCAAGATTTAAAGAGATAAAAACACATCCAAGTAACTTCCTATCCTTAGACAAATGTGATTTGCATACGGATCAACAATCTCCAGTCAACAGTACAAAGAAAACAGACACACCTACTAACTTCAGCAATTTACCTGATCTCTAGCAAACCTAGAAGAGATCACCTAGAACAGTAACAATACAGTAGCCCTTCCATACCTATTTCAGTATCTGAACTGACGATTATCAAAAACATTTATGGGCAGCAATACATAGCAAGAATTGTCTCACTACAGCTCTTCCAATGCTGCAAATCAGGAAAACAGAAACAGGACACAAGGCAATAACCTGCCAGCGTGTCAATATCAAGTCACAGTGCATGAAACTTTAATAATACAGAAATTTTTTGAAGACAAGAAGTAAATCTGAAATCCCTGAAGAACACATTGAAAGAACTTGATATTTCCTAGTGAGATTTTCTCCAATGAGGAACCAGATGCATCCAAGACATGTTAAGGTTCACATATCAATTAAAAAAGTAACTTTGTAAATACCATCGTTAAAATGTTAACCATAAATTATCTCAGGTTTCACATCTCTTTATGAAACAATTCTTGTGTGCATTTCTTTCACACACCATAAGCACCCCACAGAACTTCTAAAGGTAAAAATTAATGCAAGAACCAATTTGTTCAGATTTTGTTTAAAAGGCTGTTTTGTTCCCTCCTTATTTGCAGAAAGCAACTTTTCTAAAAACTCTAAGTTCATATTTAGTGTTTCTGTTTAGGGAAACCAATCACAATGCATTGATGTTACATGATTTTCCTTAATTTGGGCTGAACGCTTCGATGGATTGCTTTTTTCAGCCTGGAGGATGGAAGGAGATTTGGTTTAAATGTTAAAATACATTTAGAGAGATATATAATCACATATCAAAACACATCTCAAATTATTTTGTCTGATTTATTTAAAATGCAATTATATGCACCTTTGCATCAGAAATAAAGCTATTCATAATTAACTGTGGATTCATGATGCAAATCAAGAGCAAAATTTATTATGAACTATCAACTACATTAAAAATGATCAGAAATGTTGTTTTGTGCACCACAACCAAATCCAGTGCTCATGCAAATGTAGCTTCCCACACACTGTCAGTAAAGAAGAAAACCCTCATGCCTTAACCTAACAACTGTCTAATAAAATTTAAACAATAAGAATCCAGTTAAACAGATACTAAGTTCTGTGAATACTTCAGTATGTACATAGTACATCTTCCTCACTCACAAAGAAACAAATAGAATGTAGGTACCATCTACACAGCACAATGCAGTGCTGTGCAGATGCAGATAACGCTTCTCTGTAGGACAAATCAGCTGTGGCAGAGGGCTGCATTAATGTAGGATGTGACCTAGCTTACTCGGAGCACTGCACTGTATCATATAAATATAGACTTCATAGACTTCACAACCATTTAGTTACAAATTGTCACGCTTTGGTAACTAGTACCCAAAGAGATACATCAGGTGAAGAACTAAAAGTACAAATGCAACCAACAGTGTTTGAATTCTGGCTTCCTGCTAGCTAATTTGATTTTGATAAGCCTGAACTGGTGCTATCTGATCGGGCATGATGACTTTGTCTCAGTAGAACTCTCAGTTCTTATCAGTTAGGCAACCAAAAAGTTTTTTCATTTTTCCCATCTTAACCCACATCTGACCTGAAACATTTAACTTCATTTAAATTCAGTGATTTAAAAGAAAGAATAGTTTGTCACTTGGCTTTGTCTTTCCTGGTAATTTATTTGTAGGGAGAGCTATTTTTATTTCATATTGCAAATATTAAAATACCATGAGAATTTTCTGACTGTTTCCTTCTGCACTTTCTTGCAACCAAGGGTGTGAAAGTTGCTGCTATACTGTCAAGTGTGTAGCAAGAGGTGAAAAACAGAGAGGGGAAAGAGAAAGGGTGAAAGACAGCGGGGAAAGGAGCATAAGAAAGGACAGCGAGGGAAAGAAAAGTTAAAGAGAGAGTCTGTATGGCAGGAAAGTGGAAAACGGAGATGTTGACAGCTGCAGTAGCAATATATATTTAACAGATTTAATATACTATTAACAATGACGTGACTCAAGATTTCTGATTACAAACTACTTAGACAACTGTCATGCTCCACCACATCAATTTTCCAAAATTACTCTTACACACTCTCTCACAAGCAACTGACAACAGAACTTCTATTAATTTATGTACTTCTCCTATTTGGTTATTGAGTTTACATATACTTTGTATTTTACACATGACAAAAAACTATAAATATTATTTTCCCATTTTTCCCTATAACTCAGATCCTGCCCAGAAGTACACAGGAGTTCACCAGCAAGCCTTGAATAATTAAAAATAATTTATTACTCATGATACGATAATGTAAAACCGAAGTGTGATTTCAACATGTTTTCCTTCTAAATATACACAAAATTAGACCCCTCTTCAGGTTAAAGCAGAGAAAACGAACAGACAGGGATGTGTACCCTCTTCAGGTTAAAGCAGAGAAAACGAACAGACAGAGATTTGTATTTTTTTTCCCCCTGCTTTGGTAAAGATAAAGGCAAAGAGAACAAAGACTGGTAGAAACTTATTACAGGACTATTCAGGAGTCAACAGCACAATGCAAGTGAACCTCATTCAGCATTGTATTAATGAAATTAAAAAGTGCGAGGCACAAGGGGTGATTTCTATTGCGGAGTTGTTTCACACTCCTGTTTCCAGCTCAGGAAATTTCAAAATCATTTTCAAAATTGATAAAATCACTTCCAGATAGATTTTTTAGCAACTGAATGACAGGTTGAGTGTACTGGGTTTAGGTGGTGTGATACGAAGGAGCCATATAACAACAGATTTACAACACATCAAATGTAGCTATTAAAAAAGACACTGATATATTGTTCTCCATGACCTCTGGAAGAAAAAGAAACCACATGTAGCAAAGATTGTTTCGCTTATGTCCCCCCACTTTACTGTCAGAACAGTTAAACACGAGAACAAGTTTCCTAGGAAGCAGTGTGGTATAAGAGGTTAGACGTAGTTTTGTGATGGATATTCCTAGTATACTTGATAAGTGCCTCAGAACAGAGAATGAATTTAAAGTAAATTATTACTCTTCCAGATTTACATTTTTATGATCCTGTAATTTTCATAAAGACTCCTGATTTCATCTTGCAAAATTCAGTAACTGCTCTCTGCCTTCCCTTCCTTATTATGCAAAATGACACTTGGGAGCAAAAGCAGTTTTGTAAACTTTACCAAAGCGCAACATATCCATATCCAGATAGAACTACAGGTAGCATAATAAACAGCTCCTCATCTCCCATTAGTTATCATAGCTATCATCAAACTAAAATTATGACATTTTCTCTGTCTTTTCCCATAGTTTTCCCTACCATATTCCACACTCTACTCCATGCACACAATCATACAAACTTGTTATCAGGTAACTAGCATTTCTTTCACACACGATAAGCACCCCACAGAATATAGTACTTCTAAAGGTAAAAAATAATGCAAGAACCGATTTGTTCAGATTTTGTTTAAAAGGCTGTTTTGTTCCCTCCTTATTTGCAGGAAGCAACTTTTCTAAAAATCTAACTCACTCTTAAGTTCATATTTAGTGTTTCTGTTCAGGGAAACAAATCTCAATGCATTGATGTTATATGATTTTCCTTAATTTGGGCTGAACACTTTGATGGATTGTGTGATGTGATGGATTGATGACTACATCATTCAAACTTTGAGGCAAAAGATTATACTTAAAGTTTTTTATGCTTCTGTTTAATCTGCAGTAGAAAACTGCAATAAACTAAGATTTTCAATATTTAATTCTAGATGTGATAATTCTTTACATGTGTGGTTTCAGGAGCTCTATTTTTAAATGCATTTAACATCTGAAAAAACTTACATTGTTTAAATTCAGGAAATACAGTTCAAATCTGTGGATGTTGTTCTCCTTTTACAAAGTAACGGAATATTAAAAGGAAGTGTAATCGTTTTTAATGAAGTAAACATTATCCAACATGAAAGTATCTGGAAATGTGTAATAAACTGAAAGAAGAATCCACTGGTGCTAAAACGTTAGAGCTTTCTATTTTTAAATAATATTAGAAAAATCAGATAATGGTCCAAACCAGAAGTAACTGCACCAAACTACAAAAGTTTTACTGATTTAAAGTCTTTCTTTTGCCAACTGACAGATATATATTAAACAACACACACAGATCTGTTATAACATTGTGTGGTATGTACAAACCAGGACTGCTAGTAAACCATAATCAATTCCTAATTAACATAAAAGACCTAACACACACAATGGTTTCAGTTCATCATAATTTGTAATGAACACAGCTTGGAGGAGCTACCTGCAAGAACCAATACACACATATTCACCTCTCCATCTGCTACTGCTTCTCATTTGAATTGTGTGCAGTCTAGTTTAGCATACTTTTGTTTCCAGCTTAGTTTGAATGAATTGCTCTCACAGGCTCCTTTTCCCTGTCCTAGAAAATCCTTGAGGCCACTTCGTTCTCAGTCATTTTTTCCTCCAAAGGTTTTGAACACTCCTTGGCACTGGGATTTCAGTGGTCACATCCTGTGATGCCTACTCTTTCTTCTAATTTTATTTTACTGGTAGTTCCCATTTCTAATTATTTGTCATTTTATCCTCTGTTCTTGCGGAAATTCATTCACATGCTGGTAACTGCCAAACTTCCTTCTCTGCTAGTTTGTTTTGCAAAACATAAATCAGGATCTACAAAATTATTATTCAAGGAAGATGATAGTATTGTATTCTGCACCATTTCCTCATTATTTAAGGTCAGAAGTTTCAATTCAGGGTTGCCTCCTCCCTGTCTCTACCCACACAAGCTAATCAAATGTCCAGTTGCTTGTTTGGTATCACTGCTACCTAACCATTTTGAAACACACGTGCTACAATGTTCCACTTTCTGTCAAACTGTATTGCCCATCAAAACAAGCCTCCTCATAATTTTAATCTGCTTTGTCTTTTAAAAATCTTATGCGTATCTGTTTAGCCTAGATGTTGAATAGCACCTAAAAATAACCCCCCTTTTTTCACCAGCAGCACTGGGTACTACGTCTTTTTTTTTAATCTCTCTCCTTCAGACTGTCAAGTGCCCTCCATGCAATGACAATCAGTACCGGTACGCCAAGCAGCCAACCTCTTCTATTTTCACCCAGTCCACAAAGAACTTTGGCCCCATTTTCTCTTGCCCTGACCTTTCTTAGGTCCACAAAGCCTTTGGGTAAGCAGGCCTCCTCTTTCAGAAGGCAGTAACAGTGCCCCTTCCCAACCTCTCCAGCAAGGTGTCACAGGAGAGATGGAAAAATCATAACTACCTACAGTTACTGTGAACATCAGAAAGCACACGGTGGCCTTCATTTACTTTTTCTCTAGCAGCATGCATTTGTTTCCTGCAGCAACTTCTGCTCTTGCAAGGCAGGTAAGTGAGGATGGCAGAGGGAAAGAAGAGGTAATGTGAGGCAAAGTAAAAAAAGGTGCTCTCCCTCAGAACCAGGCTTGCTTTTCAGAAGTGTCTGTTCCATAGTGAGTTAGTGTATTTTACACATTAGTTTAATTGAGACAAAGTTTTAAAAGGCTGGAATAGTATTTTTTTGTGTCTTGTACAGCTTTGAGAAAATTGCCAGCACTTAAATAATTAATAACAACAACAATAATAATAACAAGCGATGATAAGTGCACTCTGTGGATACTGAATCTCTTTGCAGGGTCCCCCAGAAGTCATTAGGTGTCCTCCTCCATAAATATTTAATAAAGATTTGATTTCCAGGCACTTCCAGTGTCTAAAATGTTCTCTTGAAAAGCCTGTGAAAGCACACGATTGTTAAACGAAGACCAAAGAAGGATATTACTTCTACACTTTACAAAGTTTGAGCACTATGTCAAATGATACATGCTGTTATTACAGCTCTGTCTTGACTAATGGTTTTAATTTTGTATTTCATCAAAGGAGACAGACCATTGTGTTGCTAGTATAGGGTTAGAAGTGACTTATCTGGTTAATATTTTAGACAGAGGTAACCATACTGCAACTTAGGCATTAAAAGTACAAGTTGGTGTACCCAGATGTACAATTAAAGGAAGAGACCAAGAGGTGGCCTTTAACCAATATTATTTTTAACTGTAACTCTGGAGATGAAAAGCCAATTGGAAGGAAGCCAGAGGCAAAATCAGTATTCTACTGTTCCACAGAAACATGTTCAACACAAAGCCTATCTAAAACTTATGTGGCGTATCTGAGAAACACATACAACCTTTGGGGCAGATTCTCTTAATGGTAACATTGCCTTCAATTGGAGATAATGGTATTACTCTATTTTGCCTTTTTTATTGCTACATATCAGTGCTATATACTTATAAGGCGGTGGTATAGGAAGTTCCAGGGATACCTGAAGCATTATAAATTTACTAACTATAGAAATAATTACTTTTATTTTTAACCTCAGTGTCTATAAAAAAATCTAAAATTTGAAGGAAATGTCTCTGAAGGGGTTCCTAAATACACAATTATGCTACAGTACGAAAGAAATGAAACTACATAGCTAATATCACATTAAGACTTCCATAATTATATCCTGTTTATTACTGTGCACCTGTGGCTCTCAGTAATACTAAACACAGTGATTCTGCCCTTTATCACCCCATTTACTACAATTTAAATAAGGTTGCAAAACTTTTTTTCTTTTCCTGTTTCTTGATAGTTTTGCTGCAGGAACACCACAACCCCATAAGCGCCTCAGTGCGGATTCCCTTTAAGGCAAGGCTTTAGCCCTTAAAGCTTTAAAGGGGGATAAAAGGAACACTGCTCCCTATGGAAACTGTTCCATAGAAACTCTAAAGACTGCCCGAGCACAAGAACAGGCATGACACCTACCTGGGGCAGTTCTCTCACAAAATCAGGAGCCGTTAGGGGAAACTCACTGCACAGTGGAGGAAAGGAGGGCAGCGAGCCTGGGGGAGGGGACAGCTGGTACACCTATGAGTAGAGCAGGACCATGCTGTGCCAGCCTCCCTGCCCACACTGACCGCACCGTGGGATACCTCTGTTCCTTCACTAACGGCATCACTGAACTTAATGTTCTCTGTCACAAGCTCAGTACAAATTCTTAAGGCCTAATTGAGATAAGTTTTGCTTAGTTCCCAGGGTTGTTTTGCCTCCTCACAAACACATATATATAGCTACAGTAGAACATAAACGAGTTATTTAGTACATTGAAGCTATTGGAATCATCATGATCTACGAGTAAACAAAAATTCCTCTTGTGCTCTGCTGTCCCTCTGTACATTTTATTGTAACCAATCTATCAGATTCATCATTCAAATATTATGCTCACCAGATCAAACACCTGACTTTCACACGATCTTTAAGGCTAATAATAAACTTTGAAGCATTACAAAATAACAGTACAAAAACCCAGTATTTGCTTTGAATGTAAGCAAAAATGTTTCTGGAAAGGAAAAGACAGTGAAGATACCTTTACACCTC
Source organism: Falco naumanni (assembly GCF_017639655.2). Classification (NCBI taxonomy): domain Eukaryota; kingdom Metazoa; phylum Chordata; class Aves; order Falconiformes; family Falconidae; genus Falco; species Falco naumanni. The sequence goes on along the minus strand of NC_054080.1, from coordinate 26,230,181 downwards.
CAAATAAATCTCACTATCATTCTTGACCATAGCATGGAAATCTGAACTGGTGCAAGTGTACCAGTGCACCAGTTCATGCCCATTAGCCTCTGTCTTGCATCCCCACCAAATGCATGGCAGCACAGTGTCACTGTGACTTCAGCGCCTCAGCTGCCAGTACAGCTCCAGGTTACTGGGGACAACCAGCCTGTGGTAGTGTCCCCTTGCTGTGCCAAATGCACCTCTCCTTTGTGAAGGGTCCTGAACTGCTGCACCGTGACTGCTGCAGGTGGTGATGCAGGATGGAGACCAGCTCTGCACCCTGCAGCAGCAGAAGCCTTGTTCAGGCAGGGTGCAACAGCGGCTGCTGTATAGCTCTGTAACATCCCCTCCTACCCTACTAGTGATCCTCCCAAACTGCCCACCTGGCAAGCAACTGAGAGGGATACTGTCAGCAATGCACAGAAAGTTCCTTCAGAAAGCAGATAGGAGAAGGCTGCTGAACCACTGGCAGTCTATTGACCACTGTTTTAAATTTCTGCTTTTATACATATGTACAAGAATATAAAGTGTTTATATACATAGACACATTTTTAGTCCTTTTTTAAACTGTGACAGTCCAGATTTTATATCAAATGAATTTTCAAAATCTAGTCTCTGTAATCTCTAATTCCTAATTTCACAAAGCTTAACAAGATGGACTTGCATTATCTTAAATAACAGCACAGGAAAATATTATGCTGTAACTGAATTACTGTTTGAAACATATGTGTAACTTAGTTAAAAAACACTTACTCTACCAGTGTTCAGCCGTATTGACTGGTTTGTTGGACAGACGAGTTCTACTGTGTGACTAAAGCACACATAATGGTTTTATTTAATTTATAATTTAATTCCATGCTTTGTAATACATAAAACATCCTGAGGATACCCTTTTCGTAACATAAAGAGCCTCTAAATTCAAGTAGAATGATACTCACTTGTTCCAATCCTGTATTATCTAATGGCAGAAACCCTTCAATAATTAACAATTTCCATTTAAGAGTAACTGTTTTATATCTGGATATATATGAAAAAATATTCCTGCAAATAAGGGCTTAAAAATAAGTTTTACTGGAAGATTTGGTTGGAATATTCTTCTACATGGGTATTTTAAATCTAAAACCCAAATAGAATTTTTCTCCAGAAACTGATTCATAAAGACCTAATGAAGTTTCTTCTCAAAGAAATTAAATATAGGCTATGTATTAGAAAAATTTAAGTTTTGCCACTCTGATAGAACCATGGCATAATAATCACTGAGTGCACTATGTTAGGCCAAGAAATGCCAGTAGAAGTTTTATTATGAAGTGATTTGTGGGGAAAAAAAATATATCTATAATTTTCTAATGGAAAAAGACTTATTTTATTACCTAGGAGATAATTATTATATTTACTCATACATGAAAAAGAAAATACATTAACACACAAACTATGTGAAAAATGAATAATGCCTTTCTTATGGAAATGTAAAACTATCACACTTCACTAGTGGTGGAACCAAAAGAAGCTTCCTAGCTGTATTTTCACAGTATTAGGGCCATCTCACACAGTTGTTTAATTGGTATTTAATATAGATTCCATTAAATTGGTATTTAATATAGAGCCCATGAGACCAGCCTCATCAACTCTCTACTAACTTGAGCAAGATGCCACCTTCTTAGTTACTTAAGGTTAATCATCATACTGAGATAAGTTATTAATTACGGACTTTTCACTGCTTATAAAGAACATAAGAGAGCAAAAATTACAAGTATATATGTAGTTAAGTTATGGTGTTATCTTTTGCTGTATCTTAAATGTGGTTTATATGTATAAAAGCATACAAAAAGTTATGGCAGTAACTGTGGACATACATGCTTCTTCCTCCTGAATAAAACATTTTGAGCTTGTAAGATAATAACTAATTTACAAATTCTAAAAATTATTTAATGTTACTGGGAAAAAAAAATTAGCTATAATGAGGCCTATTCACTTGAAACCTGCTGAAGTACAGAATCAGACTAGGCAAGGACTTTGTATTTTCATGGGAAGAATGTGATAGAGAGGAACATCACAAACAAGGCTTTCTACGAAAATGATCTGAATCAGGAGACCTGAGACTTCCATCAACTGCAGAAGACATCAGACAATTCCCTAATGTTTTGTAATGTGTTTGTGGCTGTTTTTGACAAAGGAGGCAACTAGAAATGAGACTTTTTAGGACACATTTAACTAGAGGGCTGCTTATCTAGTGACCTTAGGACAATGTAATGAAAGTGATTATGAAATAAGAGATAGAAGAGATCAAATTGAAGTCACAATGAACTGGTTATATTCCAAGTATTCCAAATCTTGAACTAACTGGTCTCCTTTCTCTTTTTCTATCTTTCTTTTCAGTCATTAGGGAAACAGAACTGCTGGTCAAACAAGCACAATTTATCTGAATGAGGAAGAATAGTAAGAAAAAGCCATTATGGATAAATCATAACTCCTCAACAATCTTGAACTCAGAAGTGATTAAGTAGAAATAAATACTGTGTCAAAAGAGTAAGCATAATAGACTCGCAATTTAGGGACAAAATCAGAAAGAACTGGGCACAAACTGAAACAAAACTACTAAGGCACAAAGAACAACACAAACTATGCCGTAAGAATGCTCAGTAGTTATAGGAAGACCCCAGAAAGGACTGCTTGACCATTCAATAGCTAAGGAAATCTGTCAACATATCACACTGAAAGACCAGAATTAAATGCCCTTTCTACTTCTGAATTCACTAAAGGAATCACCTATGATCAGAGGGCTAACCCAATTACAACAACAACAAAGCCTGTGACTGACCTGGACAATGGACTAAAATGTGTGCTCTTTAAATGAAAAGGCAGTTTGGATGATTGAATTATAATTCAGAATGACAACAAGCAATTACAGAAATGATTAAAATATATGATTAAATTCAAAGAAGACAAGAGAAAAGTTCTCTGTTTAGCAACAGTCAAATCTACGTAGCTCCCATAATCACTCTTACATCCACAACAGAATACTCAACAGAGCAAATACAAAGTGGGGAGTAACTTAACGAAAAACAACCCGTAAACTATACTTTGTAATAAACTGAAGATGACTGAACACTAGGATGTTGTAAAATAGGCAATCAGCACGTAAGGTTGCATACCCTGACCAACTAAAGCTTTTAAGACTTGTGAACGAATTCTTTCTCTTTATTCAGTGCTGTTCATAAAATACTATTTTAGTACTGTTTCATATCACAATTAACAATGACAGGTAGGCAAGGTTTTCATGCAGTGTTAACAAACCAACAAAATGCCTGCCTGCAGTTAAGGCAGAGAAACAACTGTCTAAGTGTCACTTAGCTCAGCTAAGTGACTCCCATGATCATTCCACCTCGCCACTTTAGCACAGACCTCAACAAAGGAAAACTGCCTAAGCATCAACCTGTGCTCCCCAATTCTTCCAGCCCCTTGTCTGAATTTGCCTTTACACTAAGTCCCTAAATCAGGTCAGAGCCCAACAGCCTGTCTCACCCAATGGTTGCTACTCCCAAGCCTCTTTCATCCTGCCTTTCATTCCCTGATAACTACCCTATCCAGTGCCAAATATCCTGTACTTATATTAAATTCAGCCTTATTTTTGCCTGGTCGTACACCGCAGCTGCAGATCCCAAGCTCCTACTGCCCACCGGCCTCAACTGCTGTCTTCTGAACTGCTGTATCTGACTGAAGATATTGCAGTTTGTCCTTGGGCTTGCCTCTCAGATTTATACATAAATCCAAGCTAAAAATAGCTGCAGGGAGACAACGCTGATGATTAAGAACACAACACAGGAAGGTACTTCAGTGGTGCTGTGGAGAGTGCATTAGAATATGCTGCACTTGTCCAAATACAGGAGTACAACAGTAGTGGGCTGGAGGGATAGTGGGCTGGAGGGACCAGCACAGTGCTGTGACACAAAAGTATCTGAAGTAGCTGAAAAGTTGTAGTAGTGAGCCATTTCGTTACACAAAATCTTGTAAGACCACCCTATGAAGTCAACGGATCAACAAGCTTTAAATAAGGATATGCAGATTTTCCAGAGAATTTTAAAATGAATGCGAGAGAATTTATCTGGTGATTAAGAGGTCAGAACAAGCTTCCAAAATTGTATACACTTTGTTTTAGAAGCAGCACCATAGACTAGACTTGATTAGTCAGGCCTTGTCCAGTTACCTTGTGAATAAAATCTCTTAAAAAGATCATGTTAAAATGTGCGAGCATAGCAGGGACCTGAACCGTAATAAAACCACTTCTGAACAAAATTCTTCAGACAACTTTATGGAGGGAGGACTTAGGAAGTAGTAAGCTAGAATGGTATAAATAAACCTTCAGATCAAGGGCTTCTACAATGTGATGATTATATACAGGGAAGTTTATAAAATGAAATAATGCCTTCATTAATAGGCTTCTGTCACAGTTTAGTACAATGAATTAATTATTGAATAGGAATACTAGTAAGTTACAAACCCGCTGCTTTTTAACAAGTAATTTTCTACTAAAAACCCAAAACATCTTTCAAAACCAATGTTAAACTGTTCTAAGCATAAAGTCTATTTTACAAATGCTTGAGCTATGGCTGACAGTCCACTTGAGAACACCATGTAAAAGCGTATGGCTTCTAACACCAAAGTGCCCAAGAATGGAATTCTTTCAAATGAGTTACTGAATACTAGCTGCATGTATAGCATTTTTCTTCCAACTCTAAGTTTTTATTTTTCTTGTATTAAATGAAGTTTAAAAACAACACAGCATGTCTTGGTATTGCTTCATTTGGTAAAGAAATATCTTTAGAAGATTAACATACAGAAGAACTAAAGAGATTGCCACTCTAAAAATGTAATTTACAAATTGAAAATGCTATATACAATATAAGCAAGGGTACAAACTTCTGCTCAAATCAGCTGTATCATTAGTTTATTGGTGTCCTACTCATCCTGCATGATAAAAGTTTAAAAGACTGAATCTTAAGACAGCAGTTCTTTCTGGAAAAAGACACAGAATTAGATTTAAATCAGTAAAAAGTTACTAAGTTAGACTTGGTCTTCATTGCTGCCTTTAAATATAGAAAAACTACTTTAATTTTTCAAAGAAAAGCTGTATTTGTATTATATGTTAAACAATACGAAATTGTGTTCGAATAATATGAAGAATTGTACTTTTTATGACCTATGTTTTTAAAAATTAATTAGTATTTTTGGCTGCCCTGTAAACACAATAGAAAAAAGATCTAAAAATTACTTTTTCAATAGGAGGTATTCAATACTGTTTGAAATTGGGAACATCTCAGCAAATTCCCTGAAGAACTGCTGTTCAAAGTTCAGAGTAGTGATTTTTCTTTGATGAATTACTAACAATTAAAAGATGACAGAAAGTATGATTGAACTTATGTCATTGCTGACATTAAGGACTAAACCAACACACAAGCTCCAGTCCTTGGCTGCAATTTTAATTAGAGTCAAATGAAACATTAAAACAACCTGCTTTCTCTGGAATGCATTTTAGCTAATTGTTAAAGAGGTTTTTTTTTTTAATTTAGGGTTTTCCTTTTGATGGAGGGGTGGGTAAGGGAAGGGCACAGAATAAGATAAAACTCACAGCTTCCTCTCTCTTTCCTCTGTATTTTTGCAGTCTTACACTGGAAGAGACCAAGACAACCCAGAAAGTAATTAAACATTGGAGTAAGTTTTGCAAAAGTGGTGGAATCTCCCTCAGTTGAAATACTCAAGACTTGGCTTGACAGGGCCCTTGATAACCTAAATAAGACTCTGCTTTCAGAAGCAGGTAGGACCAGGTGAACCCCACAGACCCCTGCTGCATAGACTTTTCTGGGATTCCATATTAAATTCAGAACAGTGACCTTAATGTTGCAAAGCTCAGTTTAACTGGCTGTGCTGGTTATCAAATGTATTATATTAAACAACCTTGCAGAACATGTTAAAATATCTAAAAGAAGGAAGTGCTACAGGTGATGCTTCTGTATTTTAAAGTCTAAACTATGGAACCAAATAATTGGGGTTTTTTTCTGTTGCTTGGGATTTCCAGTTAGATACTACTTTCAAGTCATGGAACACACTTGCCATGTTAGGGTAAATGTCACTGAATAAGCAAGTGAAAACCAAAGAGCATCAGCTCTTACACACATCTATACTATAATGTAATGGAACCGTACAAGCTGAGTTTTGAATTTGTCAGAGGAACATCATGAAGGGATTTGTAAAAAAAATAAGCCACCAATTATCCAAGGAAAGACTGCTGATCTTATATAAAGAATTGCTTATCAGCTGAGGAATTACTTGAGTGATTTCAGCAGTTATGGTTCAAATCTCTCACAAGTTCTGCTAGATAATTGACAGATGAGCTGCTGTTTGAACTTCAGATAGTCATACCTCAACTTGCTAGTGGGGAAATGAAACAGTCATGAAGATAAGTGATTTCTGCATAGTACCGAACTAACAAACTATCCAGTTTCCTAAAGGTTTTCTCAGACTGTTATTTCTCTGTTAGGATTGCACATATTTATTTTTGTTCTGTAGGGTTGATGCGGGAATACCTTATAGGTAGTTATTTGTATTCCAGATTGATAAAAACTCATTGCGTAGAGTACCAGTTTTGAGAAAACTTACTGAAAATACAGAGCTACTACCATAAACATTTAGTGACAAAATTTACTATCTAATTCAATGACTGGAATGACATAATTGATTCATCCTGCTACTTGTGTAAGTGCAGAGATTTTATTGGTTATCACATAAAGTTTTGACAATTATCAAGTGTGTGGTACATCGTATGTTATATGATAATGGGTGGTACCTGGTTTATCACACAGCTACAGCAATTTACACTAGTTATGCAGAAATGACTTAAAGAAAACTTGAGAAAGATTAATTAACTGTGTTCAAGAAACAGTGTTGTTCCTATGGTGTTATTCACTTCATCCTCATGCACCAAGAGTAAACAATCCAATTAAAATCTGAAGTCAAGATACTAATCTTAAGCTCAAGATTCTACAGTACTTCTTTTATACATGTCACAGAATACATATGCCTTATTGTAAGCAAGCACTATATGTCTGCCTCACCACTGACGATGAAGCAAGGAAATGTACTGATTCTGAAAATATATACCAAATTCTATCTGAAAAAAACCTGAAGGGATGAACTAATTATCCTGCTAGTCAAGACCCAAGTCAACTTAATTAGAAAGATCACTAACAGCACACAAAGGATGCTTCAAAATGATTTTAGATACACTTAACTGTTTGTGGTATGTACATGTCAAGCTAACATGAAAAGAGTTTCAAACCAATGGCACATTATTCAATAAAGTGTTAAATACAACAGACAATCCATGACCTTGTTATTAAACAGTTTTATTTAACAAGAGATATTACTCGGTTTGAAGGAAGAAATGACACACCCTGAAGAAAGGGAAAAGAGGATCCTGCAGCTTCTCAGTACGGATTCACTTTGCATCTAAAAACAGGTTCAATTTCTATCACATGGGCAAATTCTACCACAAAACTAAAAGTTACATAAAATGAGTATGTAAGCAATTTTATGAATCTTGAAATATGTACCTTAAGGTGTTTGGTCAAAAAATGCATTTTGAATATTGGTCCTGAAAGAATGGAAGTACCATGAGGGATATTCACAAAGGTTAACTTCAGCAAGGCTGAGCTTTCTGGGCTCTCCTTAGAATCAGTAAGAGGTAAGGGAGAGAGAGACTGACTATTCAAGGCAGTTTTAAGCTTTGAGTTTCTCTCTGGAAGACTTTCTCAGTAGTGGCTAACCACATTTGAGGTAGTGAGATATCATCCTCTCTAGCACAGACTGCTGAACAGGATAGACTTATGAATACCATTTAATGACATCTTTCTGGTCTCCAGTAACACTACCAGAACAACACAGGGCATTTCAAATTTCCCATAGAGACGTGCCTGTTAAAATGTAAAGGCAGCACTCATGTTCAAAAATACTAGATTATCAGAGAATTTAAAAAGTTGACCTCTTTCAGATTGGTTATGATATATAGTATTGTTTTCAACAGGATTGCAGCCACAGACTTGCCCTGGTAAGGAGGGCTATTGCTGTCTCTACCAGCATGCCTTTTTGTCCCCTAACAACATCTCTTAAAGTATATTCTCCTAGGAATACTGAATGGTGGTTAGCATTGTTCAATAACAATGCAAGCTGGGTATGACGGGATGTTTACACTTTCACTATGCTGCCAATTTCAAAGTAGGCAAAAACTTAGTTTGTCTACCCGTTGTGATGCTTCTGTGCAACCAGTCAAAGAGTGCAAATGAATCTGTATCTGAAAGCAAAAATGACAATATCTGTAATAAGTTGAAGAAGTGCTGTGTCAAAATTACGTCTCATAGGAACTCCTCAGTTTACATATTCAGTGCTGATGTTTAATTAAAAATATCAAGCAAAAAAAAAGAAAAGCAAAGATTCCCTAGAAAAATCTATTTTAAGAGTAAATGTCAAAGCACAATTGCTATTTAAGGCTAAGATACATGATAGGGATGCTTTGATTTCTTAAAAAATGTATGTGCAATGAAAATAAGTTATTATACTTTATTACAATCAAAGTAAGTTCTATCAAGCTGAAGTGTAGAAATGTACACTTGCGACAATGAAAACAAAAAAAATTAGTATGTATTTTTCCACCGTATTCTGATAATCACACAAAAAAATATTCTCCTGCAATCAGTTAAGTGTAATCTGAGACCTAAGTGTAATCTAAGACATAGAAGTTTGTCCTAGAAATTAGTTAACAGTTTGAGAAAAAACAGTTATAAAGGGAGGGTTTAGTTGCGGTTTCTATGCAGCCAATTATAATCACTGAGTGTGGCTGCTAAGTTAACTAAGGCCCTCACCTTGAAGAGTGCTCCATATGAAAGGACTACTATGGTTTCTTAAGAATCACAGTACACAAGAAGTTCACTAGGCACTTTCTGAGAATTAGGATCTTTTATTAACTATCTGAGGACACCCACAGAGTAGCTACTAACTCATTTACCTAAAATATGTTCCTCCATTTTGTCTTCATTTGCTCATTTGTTGCTAGAATAAATACTTACTCAATATTTCTCTAGCTGTGAGACACTTAATATATTAATTTAGATTTTACTTTAGAAATACCTGGCTCCTCAATAGATTACAGCCTATGCATTTTAAATAACTTTTACTGGAAGCTTTCTTTTAAAATTCTGGGTTGAAGATACCTGAGTATTCATTCTATGTCACAGAAAAGATTATTTGCTGCGCATACTGGAGGAAAAGGAAATAGCCAGGTTTTCTAAACACAATTGGTACTAATAGGAATATTCTACCTTTTTTGCTACACATTTTTCCATTAAGTGGAAAAAAGAAAAAAATTAATCTGTAAGTGAGCTGCTGAAGTTCTGACCTTTAAATTCAGTCTATATGCTAATCCCTCCTAGTTAGGAATTGGTTCCCCAAATCAATATGGAACACTAAGCATAAGCCTGCTCTGAGATTCAAAGAAGGAACTTTGTAAACATGGAAGTTTTCCCACTAGTTTTTGTTAAAAATCATCTGAAAACTCATTGTTTTAATTTAAGAGTTTCAGCTTGCTATAGAATTTATCTTTCATATTGCTATAAAGTTGCTTTCTTCTGTGTTACCAATAAAAACTAACACTGACCTTCCTCCTAGAAGGTTAAGCCTCTAGCTTCTGTTTGAAACACCAGAGTGACTTTCCTCAGAAGAAATGCTACATATACGTGCCACCAGCAATGAGAATGAATACACCATTGCTCCGACCCTTCATTAGTCAGAGGATCATGGCAACAGCAATACTGCTTCTACAACATCTCTGCATGAAAAACTGTTTTCAAAGGTAACCTTGCCAAGGGCCATGTTCTGTCTTGGCAAAAGGAAGCAAACTTTACTTTTCTGCCAATCAGTTCACTCTGCATGAGAAACAGGTGTTATGATAGGAAATAGGACTTGGAACAGGAACAAAATAAAATCCTCTAAAAGTAAGTTTGGTTTGAAAAAAATTGGAGATAATAAGCCTGCAGGGCTTGCATGTTTTTGCAAAATGCAAATCATGGAAACTGGTTAAGGGATTAAGTGCTTTTTTTCAAAAATGACCATGGAGATTATAATCATTAATTAAAATAATGTAAATAATATTCTGAAAGAACTCTTCTTTTTTATCTCATAGGTTTTAAACGGCCTAATGGTAAAAGGTTTAGTCTCAAAAGAGCTGCTCTAATTAAAACTAAAAACTTAGTATAATTAAGTGTGACTAAGCTTGCAAACTCATCCACTTGCAATGACAATTTTTTAACAAAGAAATAAAATCGTATTTTTAAGAATCATTATACCAGGTTACAATGGATTATATTCTTACATGTCCCCTTATATATTTTCAATCAATTCAATAAACGCTGTTATTAAAACCCGTTTGACTTGTTGTCACTCATTAACGCTGCTCCTAAAATCTCTGCATGTGACAGCATTTCTTCTGCTGCTATTATAATACCTTCTGTTGTTATATCACATACATCCACAGTGTTGTATAATGTAACAAACAAAACAGATTTAGTAAAAAAAATAAAAAAATATATAAAAAAATGTATCCGTACAGCACATGTATTGTCTCCATGTTGTATAATTTCTCCACTGGAATACAGTAATGGAATATTGGTCTTTCTACTCACTTTTTTACAAAACTTTTAATTATTCTGGCAAAGAAGAGTGAGCTATCTCTTCTGTATCACAATTTGAGGCTCAGTTAAGATACATTATCTTCTTCATGGAAATAAGAGGGGAATTCACAATTCATTTGCTCTATGTTAAACTTGAAGTATGCTTTTAGGAGTCCTTAACTCTATTTACTGAACCCATATAGATGGATGATTTAGTTTTTTTTTCAGGAGATACAGTAAACCGGAGGGTAAAACCACATTTAATAATGTAACACAAATGGCATAGATAATTTGTGTTGTGAATTTGAGGAAAAAATATTTTCTAAAAAGAAAGCCTGAAAAGTTTGAATTGTGTTAAAAAACTATTTTCCAGTTTTGAAGTATATTGACAAACTAAGCCTTTTAAAATCTGTTAGTGTGGTGTTGTCCCCTCACACAAATTTCAGCAGAGTAATTGTTATCTTGAGGCATTTCACTGGAATAAGAAAGGTAACACATGGTCACAATAACGCCATGTAATGCTACAGGCTGGGGCAGAGCGGCTGGAAAGGGCCTGGTGGGAAAGGGCCTGGGGGTGCTGGGTGACGGCCGGCTGGGCAGGAGCCAGCAGTGTGCCCAGGGGGCCCAGGCGGCCAGCAGCACCCTGGCCTGTGTCCCCAGCAGTGTGGCCAGCAGGACCAGGGCAGTGACCGTCGCCCTGCACTGGGCACTGCTGAGGCCGCCCCTCGAACCCTGTGTTCAGGTCTGGGCCCCTCTCTGCAAGGGGGACATTGAGGGGCTGCAGCGTGTCCAGAGACGGGCAGCGGGGCTGGGGAAGGGGCTGGGGCACAGGTCTGATGAGGAGCGGCTGAGGGGACTGGGGGTGTTTAGCCTGGAGAAAAGGAGACTTGGGGGGAACCTTACTGCTCTCTACAGCTGCCTGACAGGAGGCTGTAGGTAGATGGGTGTCAGTTTCTTCTCCCAAGTAACAAGCAATAGAACAAGAGGAAAAGGCCTCAAGTTCCACCAGGGGAGGTTTAGATTGGATATTAGGAAAAATACTGACAGTATTGTCAAGCATTGGAACAGGCTGCCCAGGGAGGTGGTTGAGTCACCACCCCTGGAGGTGTTTAAAAGATGAGTAGATGTGGCACTGAGGGTCACGGTTTAGTGGTGGACTTGGCAGTGTTAGATTAACAGTTGGACTTCAGGTGTTTTCCAATCTAAATTAATCTATGAAGCTGTAGTTCTATTATTGATGGACTGGAATATATTTTAAAATGCAATTTAGAATAAATGCAGCCAGCAACAACCTTTGACTTCAACTAAAACCATGGACAGCTGAAAAAACTAAAAAATTTCAACCTATTTGTTCATTCATCCTGGTACTATATAGTAATTAGTTACTATTATGCTTTAAACAAATAAAATTCAAACATTGCAAGTGAGAAGTTTGTGTTGTTTCTTAGAATTGTCCTATTCTATAACACAGTAAAAAAGCATCCCAGTTCTTTTTTTTTTTTTCTTTTAAGTATCTGACATAGATAGAAAAAATAGGAAAGATGCAAACAGAACACGAGGATGGTAAAAAATATTTGCTTTGAATTTTAATATGAAACTCATCTTGCAACTTACCTAAAAGCCACAAACTCAATTTGTACTGCTATATCCTCTTAAATTATACAATTCTCCTGCTACATTGAGTGTTACTCTTTCTTTATGTACCCTCCCCCCCAGTAATTAAGAATAAATCTAACTACTTCTAACTTCTTGCAGGATTATTTTCATAAGTGCTGTACTGACAACTTAAGACATCTTCCAAAATAGCACTCTTGCTGCATTTTGATAAGTAAGAGACTACAGAGAGAACTATAACCCAAAAGGACACATATATTATCTGTAATAAAGTTCAACAAGCTCTCAAATCCTAAATTCTGAAGATGTATCTATTTAAATACCTCAGGGCATACAGAATTCATGTTGTAGAACTGCAGGTAGCATGGAAAAAGCAAATGCACCCTCTTAAAGTTTGTTTTAACTTCAGGTGTAATTTAAATGCTCTATAAGCTAACTCAGTTGAATTGTTTGCTGTAATCTAAATAAACATGAAATCAGAATCACTAGGCAACATATGAGAAGACATACAGTGCTCCTAAAATGAGCATTTACATTTCTATTTGTGCCCAATAACAAAGCACAGATTATTAGATAAAGTGGAATTTTCCTGGTTCCAGCTGGGGTGCAGTTAACTTCCTTCTCCGCAGCGGGTGCAGCTGTGCTGTGGCTGTGCTGTGCGAGCAATGCTGACAGCACACGGGTGGGTTTGGCTGTGCCCGGGTGGTGTCTATACTCAGTCAGGGACTTCTCAGGGTCTCAGGCCCGGCCAGCCAGAGGGCTGGGGGGGCACGGGGAGCTGGGAGGGGACACAGCCGGGACAGCTGGCCCGAACTACCCAAAGGGATATTCCACACCATGGGGTGTCATGCTGAGTATATAAACTGGGGGAAGGAGAATGAGTGGGGACATCTGGCGTTATGGCGTTTGTCTTCCCAAGTAACGGTTACACGTGATGGAGCCCGGCTGTCCTGGGGATGGCTGAGCACCTGCCTGCCCGTGGGAAGTGGTGAATGAATTCCTTGTTGTCCTTTGCTTGTGTGCGTGGCTTTTGCTTTACCTCTTAAACTGTCTTTATCTCAACCTACGTGTTTACTCACTTTTATTCTTCCCATCCTCACCATACTAGTATTACCTATTAACCCCTAAGTTCCATGTTACAATTGTATAGGCAGCCTATTTTACTAGAAATGGTGAGTAAATTAGGAGAAATATATCAAGGTTTTGTAAGGAATGTATGGTATTGTGCTGCCAATCTGGAACTATTCAATAACAGACATCTACAAAAATTCTCTTGACTCACATCATTAAAGCACAGGTCTGATTAACTAACCTCTAATACTCAAACATGCTGTTCCCTTACCCATTATTCTATACAAATTGAGTGCCATGAGACTACTGAGTTAAAGAAAAGACAAACCAGGAGGGAAACACAGTCCTGCATAAACAAGTGGAATGTACCTCCAGATTTTTTTAAGAACAAAATGAATTATATACTCATTGGTGATTGCCTCAAACTTCTATAAAGTCTGAGTAATTACGAACTTGGTAAATAGTTAGGGAAAGTATGAGTAAAACCCATTAATATCTGTACTACCTATAAAATGGTTTTCTAAGAAGAAAATTGTTCACAGAAAAGACTGTTTTTCATTCCTAGTTGAACATGTCAGGGACACATTTTTCCATCATACATGTGGAAGGATTGCTAACACTGAGTCTAATTTCTTTTTGTTATGGTGCAACCAGCTATCGTTTTTGAACTCCACAATATTTTAAGCTACTGGGTTAATCTTTACAAATACCATTTATAAATTTATGATTACAAAACTGAAAAATAATCATGGTCTTCCCTTCACTTTTAAAAAAAACAAACATTGCTTTGAAAAATGGAAAGAAATTAGCTACAGAATGTCACTCTAGTAACTTCTTTGTTCATAAATAAGACACATAATGTTCAAAATCTATAAATCACGTCACTTTGTGTGACCAAGAAGAATGCCTGTCAATTAAAATTCCCCCATAATATGCATTGCATTGATCCATTATTGCTAATTTTGCTTGACTGCAATTAAATATATTTGTCAAAATAACTTTTGGTAGGAGTACACTTTCAAATAATCACAGTACTCGCCTAGTAAGTACTTCATCTATTATAAAACACAGGCATCATGACTGTCATGATCTTCTCATGCAAGCACTATAGTGCAAAGGAAGATCACAGAGCTATCTTTCTGTGGTATGTAGCTTGTCAAAATGACTTTAAAACAGCACAGTTTAACTCCCAAAAAACCCCCAGAGCAGGTTAAACCACACAGATTCTCAGTGCTACCCTATCCTGAACTACTTTTAATACAAAATTTGGCCATAATCAACTCACATTGCTTTGGAGAACAATACTTTAAATGATATAAAGACGTACTGGCTGAATGTTGAAAACAGGTCAAAGCCAGAAGTCAGCTATAACACGTTTTAGAATGATCAAGGGAAGAAGAAAGCAGTTCAGTGTCAACAGAATTTCAACTGCAATACGGCATTTAGTCATTTAATGTGATATTGACACACTACAGCGTCTGTAAGTTCTTCTTCTTCATGTGTGTCCTTAGATATTACAAGCTTAGTCAGTGAAATTAAAAGAAATTATGGTAAAAATACAAAACATTTGAAATCTGCAAGGTGCACTTTAGAAAGCAGTTGTGAGATGTTTAATTTATGGAAGATCAATAAATTTGACTAATATTTTTCCAATATGTAAAAAAACCCAAAAGGTGTAAACATAAATTATTTACTTGTCTGGATCATCGTTCAATTTCAAGAATTTACACAGCAAGTATTGCAAGGCAAATATACTTTTGCTCAAAGCAAAAAAAGTCCAGCAGTATTTCCTATGCAACTGAAAAATACTCTTGAGGCATGTAACAATATATTTGTATGACTTCCATGCCTCAGCCACTTCCTCAGTAAGGTTCTGGAGAATACAGGATTTGCACATTTTGTAGAAGTTACTTATCTCTTGAAGAAGTATTACTATTTATTGTAAGAACAGTTGCTAAACATTTGGAACTCTCCCCACCAGGAAGTCTGCTCAGAATTCAAAATCTATGCACAGTAATGATTTACATTTCCTTAAACGATCTTAATATCTCTTATAAAATCTAGGGAGTTTTGCATGACCTAGCAAAGACTGACACCTTCCACAAACAATTACATGACTGCAGAACCACTAAAACACAACAGTGAGCCATATTTGAAATGCACAGTAAAAGGCCGCATTCATTAACCTGACTTTTTCTCAGTTATCTGATACTAAGTTACTAAATTCAGGGAACAAAAGGAACAGTGCTGAAATGTTCAAGGAGAATTTCAGAAACAATAGACAGATCAGTTTTCATGACCTTAAACAATAATTTCTCTTTCATATTGTTCTGCACTCATACAGAAGCTTTCTGTTAGAAGACAGGTTCTTTAAATTTATTCTGAGGTGGGTTTGGAAATGACACTGCAAATTCAGGGCTATTCTGGATACAAATGTGCTGTACCTTACATTTTTAATTGCAAATTTCATTTTTACTACAGAATTTATAAGCACTGTAACACCAACAGCCATACATTTCTGTGTTAAGTTTGTAGTAGCAAATGTAGGTTGTATTCTAAGTTTGTTCTTAAAGCTTTTGATGTGAACTGAATTGTGAAGAATGCTACCAAATAAAGGGAGACAACCATGCCATCCTCACATCAACAACTTGTTTCAGGGCATAGATGAAGGACAATGCATTCAAGAATCTCTTTTGAACTTTGCTTTATATATTTAATTATGAATGAAATACCACAGTTTAAAGACAAGTAAATTCAGTATGTGCACACAGACCTAACATTCATTGGCCAAGACTTAATTTCTAACATGCAAGTTCAGCTCATCATACTGAGACACTGGTTGTGCCAACACACTCGAGCCTTTCCACGTTCCACTATTCATTACAACACATACCATCATTCCCTGGTCCCTGCCAAGCTTCAGCCAGAGCTCACTCAGTGTAAGCTGAATGCTAGCTCCAAAGGAACTCTAGAAGAACATGAGCCAGTGTTTTGTGTGCTCAGCTGCTGGTATAATTTATTAATGTGATACTGTTCCCAGTTAATTCTTCTGATTTACTAAGTGGCTTTTTAACTATATCAAGTAACTTTTCTCTTGAACTTCAGTATCACCCAGCATAAGTAGGGATGTCATTGCTGAATTAAAAAGTAAGTTTTATCCTAAAGAAATTAACTTCACTTCCTTTGGAATACAGAACGAGCTGTGGAAAATGGAAACCCATATACTATCAGGACAAATTTCAAAGAAATGTAAGTTACATATACTAAGCACTATAGCATAGAAAACATAGTATATATTTCTGTGTGATATAGGAGACTGGCAGATTCCTTTTTCTTTCAAAAACATATTCCTGGTATTGGAAAGGGATATATGTAACACACACACTGGTAAATTCTCAGCCTGGCCCCAAAGTTTGCACCAGCTCATTTCTCTATTACCACCTGGAGAAATGGGATAATACAAATCCCACGCTGTACCCTGCACAGCAATCTGACTAATATTTAAGTTCTGGAACTACATTTATTGGACAGAAACCAGCAATGGAGCTAAAAAGTGCCAGTGATAAACTAGAAATGAGTTGTGTCTGCTCAGCTCCAAATTACAGTTTGTCCTAACCAATTATTTGGAACATCCAAACATTCAGTTCTCCAAAGAAATTCTCCATTTTAAGTCTAAACCTAAAAATTACTTTTACAACATAATTCAAGTGAAGAATTTGTTGTCCTTTGCAAATTCAGTTCATCAGATAATTAGAATATTCAGTGTTTATTGTGTTACGCGTATCAGCAGGACTTTAAAAATGAGAACAAGACTAAGGCTATCTGGGGAAGCTGAGTAGTTTTTAAAAGTTTGGGATATCTAAATCTGTCAATTTTAGCTTAATTCAAAGCCACAGGTCTTTAACATCACATCTCTGGAAAAGCCTCAGATTTGTACAGATCTAAAATGGAACTAAAGGTAATTATCTTACAGAATGGGTTTGGGAAGTTCTCTAAGTCAGAAATGGTTAGGAAAGAGGACTTCATGCTTAAATTTAGAGATTGGAGTATTTTATGCAGATCTGCAGATGACAGCATCTCAACTGAATTCTTCATCTCCTTCATTCCCTTAAAAAAAAACATGACAATAAAATAAACTACAATTAATCCAATGTTATGACTGAAATAACAAAGATTGTCCATTTCAGATTTCAGAAGGGAAAAGTTTCATTAAGTTTGTGTCACTTACATTTTAATTTACGTATTTAAATTTGCATTATATGCCGCTCTGGATGCAACACTACGAAAGAAAATATACGCTTTACTCATGCACTGTTCAAAAAAAGCAGGCATGACTAAGATGCACAGAACTTGGACAATACTCATTTAATAAACAAAATTAATTCATTAGAGGATAAGCACAAGCAAATCGATTAAGGCAGAAATTTATATATGATATTAAGGACTTCCTGACTTTTAAGTATTTGGTTTCCAGATTCTTAATAATGCTTCCATTTCTATATTTAACAAATATATTTGATTATTTATGGAACAAGATATCAGTAATTACAGTGAAAAAAGACATCAAAAGTCTCTTGCTCTTCATTATGATTTTACTCAACTTTGGTAGGCCTTCAGGATACTCCTTGGGAAAAAGGCAGCCAGATTATTCTTCTGTATCATATCTGAGGATCATAAAAAAGTCTCCACATCTATTATTTACAAGTAAGCAACATGCTAGTTTTCATTACTCAGAAATTCTAAGTGAATAAGCATAGCCCAAATGAACCATCAAATTGGTATAATTTAATCTCTTTACATCTAACTGAAAATAGTAATGAGAACAGAGCACTGTACACTTTATTTTTTATTTATAAATGTAATAATTTATAAATTTATGAATGTATATAGTTATATATAATTTATACAAATTACAATTTAAAAATTAATTTAAACTAACTTTATTATTTAGTATTTCAATGTGTGGCTACTCATATAGCTACTAATACATTTCCTGGATGCATCTCTACCTTCTATAAGGAATAAGCAGCATCTGATTAACTATATGGCAAAATAAATGTTTATACAAGAGGCATGATTTGTACCTTATTGTTAGTTTTACAGCAAATCACCTTTTTCACTAAGATTAGCCTCTGATTTTGAAAATAAAGCTAAAAATAATTTTATTTCTCAAATTCTTTCTCACAACACAGTCCCTGATGTGCTTTCAGTATTCTCTGTTAGGCAGTGACAGGCTACAGGCTTTTGCTTACAGGACAGCTTACTGATGGATAAATAGCATATCACATAGCCTTTATGGTCTCTAGCTTCATGAGAAATGGTAAGTTGAGGTGCTCATGCTGAGTACAGCATGACTGAAATTAAAAGAGACCCACTCAAGTAGCCTATCCTCTCCTCCCACTCTCAAATTCATATGCACAAACACGACAGGCAGAAAAGTTACACAGAAGCTTATACTATAAAATAAAAAGCACAAACTTAATTGTCATGCATTTCAAAATAAGACAGAGTGACTTCTAACATTAAGGAAGGAAGAATCAGGACTTAAGACGCTTAATTCTGCAGATGACATGGGCTCAATATTTCAAAAGGTGCTGCAGACTAGAAGGTCAAAATTAGAATAAAACACAGAAACTGGAAGTGTCAAAGACTGACATACATATTTCTTTGATAATTAAAACGAAAACCTCAAAACTCTGGGTGACATTTTAGTCCTAAAATTATTCTAGTCAAATATTTTGGTTACAACAGTGTATTTTCTCATAATGCATATATGCAGTCAAGTGACAATTCATACCAGCATTAGGTTTCTAGCAGACAATAAAGCAACCTTAAACAAGTACTAATCTAAAGCTCTTTTCAACAGAGCCATTTGAGCAGCAAAAGCTGCTTGAAATTCAGTGATGTTTCTCACTGTTCCAGAATGACCTGTTTTGCACTAGAATGAGCCAGGGACTTTATACATACAAACAACTATCTGCAGAAAGAGATTTTCAGAACACAGACAGAAACAAGTGAAAAAGAGTTAAGGAACTGAAACCTAATTAAAGCATAGCTTAGTTTTCAACTGTCTGAAGTGAAAACTAGAAGTCATGATGTCCTTCATTATTGATTTTATCTTATATGATTTTTATAATAATTTCAATTACTTGTCTTAAGAAATTAACACACATAAATGAAAATATAAAATAAGAATTTGAGCGAATGTAATAGTATTACAATGCCTTCCACAACAAATTATAGTACTAAGTTAGAACCAAATAATCTTACTGTTCGGTATGTCTTTCACAGAATGCTGTAATTATCTGAAGTATTAAAATACATGTAAAAGCATGTCTTCACAAACTAGGAAGTTTGGGTTTGCCATGATTTTGACTGGATTAACTGAGTATGAAAGTGTATTACTGATTGTTTGCTGAACGCTGCTCATACAGGCACAGCTACTCAAGAGAAACACAGAGGCAGTGGGAAGAGTACAAGGAGCTGTAATAGTTGCGCATAGAACATAAAATTTCCTTTTCCTAATGCCTGCCATCAGGAGTGCAGCAGCATGGGATACTTCTTTACTTACTTTACCACACAATCTAATGTGGTTTCCCAGAGAATTACACTTTAAAGAGCAGTAGTATCATACTCTCAACTCTATTCAGGTACTCCCTCCATCCTTTGTAAATTCCCAGTGGCACACAGGTCTCACGATGTGTTACTGAACTTAGTTTGAAGACAATATCCCACAATTAACACCACTGAAGATCTATGATACTCATATGATACTCAGTTCATAAGTGGCAGAGAAGGATAGTATTGTTTATTCATACATTTGGTTTTCTTCCCTTTTGTTCCTCTTTTTCCCTTTAGGTTGGGGATAATGTAAAGAGACTACACAAAGGTAGGCAACAGTAGAGCAGAAAAATCCATTTTATGAAATTTTCTCATAATTCAGAGAAGGATAACACTCTGCTACAAATAATGGCATAATGGCTTTCAACCTTTTTTTTAGGAGATTTCACAAGTTTGGTCACTTCACAAATAATTAAGAATTACTGCAAGACTACTAATGTATCCTCTAATATGAAAATCATGTTGTAATCATTCCATTTTATGCTATAACATGAAAGATAAAAGAATCTAAGCCTAAAATTAGCTCTGTAACACTTACACAAACTCCTTGATGACAAGAGATTATTCCCACTCTCATAGGAGGTGGGAAAATTTACAAACTTATGAAAACTCAAGATGTGGATTTTTTGCAAGTTTAGCATTTGGCAGATATTCACAAAAAAGAAAACTGTTCTCGACGGATTTGTTTTATATGACTGTCTGCAATCAGCTGAGGGAGACTTAAACTAAAAAACAGAAGGAGGAAATTGGGAAAGACACCTTCATTTACTATATGTGAAGACAAGGGACAAAGCAGGCCAAACACTGAAGAAAGTAGAACCAGAAGTACTTGACATTGTGAAGTTATGAAAACATCATCATACATTGTTCTACTGGTTCATTCGGGGAAGAAATCAGGAAAGCACAATGATTAAGTTCATTCTTGTTCAGTAAAGCATTGAATTAAGTACTTCCCTTTAGGTTACTGCAGTTACATTGAAGCTTGCTTGTTTTGCTGAACAACTATTCAAACTGGTTTAAACTTCTTTAATATGACATATAGGAAACCAGAGAACCTCCTCACTGGAACTTTGGGAATTGGTCATAAATACACAAATAAGGCTGTCTTCTTCTACAACTCATTTCCAGTACGGGGACAAAACCAGACCTAGGAACCTATGTGTAGTGCAGAAAAACAGAGGTAACTGTAACTCCTATAAATTAAAAATCCACACTCTTCTTCACCAGTAAGCTTAGTAGAAAAGGCAGAAGAGAACAGACTGTGACACTTACTTTTCAATAGTAAGGAGAAAAACAGTGAAAATTCAGTGCTGGAAATCACACTGCAATGCTGCAACCTATAAACCAAGTGGTTTCTGCTGCAAAATGATTACACTGGTTTTACTCCACCTAACTGCTGGAATACTTAAAGCTGTCATTGAGAACCTAAAACATACCTATTAGTCCATTACACTTCTTTATCTCTGAAAAAAAATATCGCTATAAAGCATTAAATATATAATACCTTAATTCAGTGCATTCTCTATCATTCCATCTTATAATTCCTCCCTTTAGTTCATTTATTTTGGTTTTGAACCACCTGACTCCTTAGCTGGTATATGGTGTATTGCCCTGGCTAAAATTTAAAAAAATATATATATGAAACCTAGAACTCTCTTTAAGTAATCTCAAGCGTAACATTCTCTGCTACTCCACTGTGTGAGAACATTCAAAGGAGGAGAGGCAAAAGCCATGATGAATTATTGAGTGATGTGTCACAGTGTGGTCTGCAACGACAAAAGATGCTTACTTACACATTCCCCCTCCACAAAGTGAGCCTCTGTTTCTGTTTTTATATATGACATACCAAATTTATTATTTTGCTTCTTCTTAATTAATATCAAAGTACCTTATCTATATAATCTCAACTCAATGTGAGAAAAATATTTAAAGAAACTGGGCAAGTGTACAGATGCAAGTCTTCCTGTTTGTGTGACAGTACTTCGGTTTGCATTTAATATCGTGGGTTCTTCATCTACCCACGAAGTCCCTTCTACCTCATATTAACTTCTATCAGTCCTCCTAGACTGTACAAATACACTTTCAGTATACTTACATTCTGTTCTACATAGTTTAATCTGCCAGAGTGTCATACTGATTCTCTTTGCAATGGGATATACAGGTATCAACAGGTAAGTAAAAGAAGAGCACACTGACCCAAATATCAAAGACTCCATTCTCTACACTTCACAGCAGAGGACTCAGCTAAACTTGCCTTTGAATTCGTGATGCTTGCATGGCCCTTGAAGGGAGCATTTTGAAAACAGTTTATCACTCTGATGTAAGGAAAAGGCACTGAAATTGTTTTCATGGAAATTCCTACACATAGGCAGAATTCCTACACATTAACAGAATGGGCAAAGCATTCTGTTAATTAGCAACTGTTCTTTTTCCTCTTTTTACACCCTGACAAACCTTTACATGCTTCCTCACAGTGGAGTAAGGGCATTTTTTTTGTTATGAAGCTGTAACGCCTTATGAAAAGGAGGCATCATTTGCTGCCTATACACACACTATGTATCTACTCCCTTAAGCAGATCATCGACTGGAAGCAACTGTGTGGCAATATAAGGGTTTATGGTTAGCAGAACTATGAGGTCTTTACATGGTAAACAACAATGCCTTCAGTGGGCAAGGACTGATGGCATAGTGTCTCTTGTCCAAAAACACCTTCTATAATTTTATGATCAGAACAGGATACACGAATCTGGTTTGTGTCAAAATGTATTAACAAGTCTAAGGGTCTTTTCTGTCCTAAAATACTATTCTATAACAACATCTTGGCTACATAACCAGCTCTATATGAAAATATACTGCAAAAAGAGGTTTAGGAGGTGTAAACATTCAGGCAATAAGCTGTATTACTCTCATAGGAAAATATCCTTCCCAGCCTCATTATTCTCTTCTACATAAGTGTGGCAAACTAAAGAATATAAAATTCTATTTTTTTTCTGCATGTATCAATTATACTGTACATAAGCCCCTCAGCAGTATTTAAAAGACAAAGAACTGAAAACAATATTCCACTTGCTGACAACACAAAACCTAGCCAATGCAGCTTCAGAAAACTCACCATTTTTAAAAACTGTAAATACTCTTTTCCCACAGATGGAGCTCACTTAGGAAACTGTCCCAGCTACAGTGGTCTATTATATTGGTTGATATGTTGGGGGGGTGTGTAAAAAATACACCCACCCACCCCATGCATAATATTGCTATATTGCTACATAGTATTCATTTATAAGTCATTACGCTCACCAATATTTTATTTTTACAGCCTGATAAAGATGTTCTCAGTGCTATCCATATGGACAGAACTGTTTGCATGGAATGGAGGAATACACAACAATAAAAGAGTAACTGGCCACAATTTTCCAAACTAAATGCCCACGTGTAGTGCTAGAGAAAATGAAGCCCTGAAAGACGTTCAATGAAAACTTGAAAAGAATTTCCACTACATGTATAAGAGTCAAGCTCTCAGAAATGGGATGCTATGACCCTCATGCTTGCTTTCTCTAAAATAGTTAACTTACTCCTGAAAGCTGACTGTCCTTAGAGCCAGAAGATTTTGTCCAGCTACTTGAAGAAATAGAAAAGTCTTCATAGGAAGAAATACAGAGTTTTGTGATACCATTTCTGGTACTACATTTCAAGTAAGCTCCCACACAGCTTCCTACGATCAATACAAATAAGCTGAGACGCTCAAGAATATAAAGCAAAAACCCAGACACTAAACAAAGAGGTCTCATACAGAGACATTTATATAGAAGTTTGATAAATCTGCCTCAGGAAATTCAACACCTCATGTAGCAAAGGTGTTGGCTCCCAATATTGCTCCCACAGCAAGTGGAATATTCTTTCCTCTTCGAAAGAAATGGAATAAAGAAATGGAATAAAGTTGAGCAAGTTTAGGGCTGATATTTGACGGTTCACCAAGAACCCAATTTGCAGAATATTCAGAAGAACCTGCCACAGATTGGTAAGAAAAAATTCCATTCTTTGTCTGAGGCTTGCCACCAACACAATAACAGCTCTTGGTGTTCTTGAGTCTCCAAAAAGTAGTATTATACAGTGGTAGCAGTCCTCAGATACCATGGACCAAGAATATAGCTATCATGTATTACAGATCCAGAAAGTCCAGTGTTCTTGTACATGGACTACAAGCAAATAAGAAAAACAGCCAAAATTGGTGGCCACTAGACAAGAATACTGTTTAGAACAGTAAAAGCAGCTCAATCTCAAATCAAAGGTAGTTAAAAGTATATCTAGAAAACCTTTTTGTCATGTCTTCAAGCACAAACATATTTCTTTTTTTAGTGAGAGAAAAGTCTGATGCACTCAAAACTGAAATGTCATTATGTGAAAGGTCTGACTTTTTTTTTTTTTTTAAAGTTTTCTTCTTGTGCCATAAAATAACTGTGGAGAAGCTATGCATAAGTTAGTGAAAGTGTTTTTTTATTATTTTGTGGGGGTTTTTTGTTGTTGTTGTTTCGTTTGGTTTTGTTTTCTTTTTTTAAAGTCTTATTATCAGATACCATGTTAAAAAAAAAAAGTCCTGACATCCTAAAGTAAGACGACCGACACAATCCTGTTAAAGAAGCAAAAAAATTCCTTTAGATTTTTCCCAAATGCATACCTGTCAGCCAAAGATTTAGTTAGGATTACAAGAGCTCTGATGTACGAACAAGGCAGCATAGTTTCACCTGGTTAGTATTGGATACAGCTCCTATCTCACAACTGCAGATGTAAACAGTTGGACACTTGCAGCCAAATCAGCTTGGTCACTGCTTTATCATCAAATCAAAAGCATTGCAAAATAAATGGAGAATTGAAAGGATTAACATCACACTGACATTAGTTTTTCACCCTACCATAACTTGCCCTGAAGCAATTAGTATTCCAATATTTATAAAACAAACAAACAAAAAAACAACCAAAAAATCCCAAACAGAAATCTTCCAGTGGTGGTGGTGGTGGTGATCTCACTCACAGAGTTTCCAATGCAGTAAAAGTCCACAAAGCACAGCTGAAATTCATGAGAAGTTCCACAGCACCATTTTATTTCAACGCATTTTTTAAAGGTAGTAAGATGTTGATCTCTTATATCACTTGTTAAAAAGAAGCAACAGGGAAACACTTCAGTACACAGATGATGATAATTCCAACAATGAGCTTCAGAATATGAAGTCATACATTCAGAAGAACATTTTTTTTAAACTGTTATTGTTTAAGGGACAAAACATAACAAGATTAATTTTACAAAATGCATAATCGAATGTCAGAGCAATACTATCCCAATGATAATTGCTGCACCCCTGTTTAATATAATTTAAAAGATAAATTTTCCTATTTGATATTTAACAAATGATTAGTTCATCTGGAGAGTTTTTCTGGATGAATTACATCTTTATTATAAAACTAAAAGCTATTTTGAAAAAATCAACTTACTGATACAATGCAATACGGATGTAGAACTTCCTTTTCCATTACATGACAATTTGTCACACACGATGTTTGCTGTGTGACAAATATCTGAACTGGGAACTAGATCTGCAATCAGTTAGGATTCACTTAGGGACTGTTCCCTTAGAATCCGTGCAAAGCTCCTCAGATTTCAGTGGAGTCCCACAGAGATGTTGCCATCTGGTGCTGGAAAAACAAGGAGCTGGAAGAACTTTTAAGAGCTGGTAGTAAAACCTACCATGTATTATAAGACTACCTGCCAACCACAGACATGCAAGCCTTCTGCTTACCAGTATATGCAACCTAAGGCACAACTAAGCAACCATTTACAATCAAGAGCAGCAGATTCTGAATAAAAATAGATTGGGACATCATCACAGAGGCTGATATATTTTGGAGTTACCTTGGCATTTTCACAGTGTAGAAAGAAAAATGAATCAGTTATCTAATTTCCTTAGCTAGTACAATCAGTATTTTCAGTTACCTGTGCCAAAAGAAACACTGCATTCATTGAGATGCTACTCTCTATTTCATTTAATGATTCTCCCCAATTTTGACCAAGGCTTCTTTTTAGTAGTCCCTTTTTTACTACTAGGGAAGACAGTACCTTCTCTTAGATAGCAGATACTCAAAAGGATGAGAACAGAAACTTTTGTAACAATTTAGTCAGCCCTAAGGTGCATAGCTTTCCAATGACTCTAGATTTTCAAACACTACCATTTCTCTCTCTCTCTCTTTTTTTTTTTTTTTTTTTTTTTTTTTGTAAGACTGCAAAAGCCTGGAGATTGATTTTGGTTGAAAAAGTAAGAATTCTGTATATTTACAAAACTGACAGCAGGAGGCTGAAATTCAGACCTGAAAAAGAACAACTTAAATGGGTTTCCAACTAAGATGCAACCTTCACTCACTCCGGAAGCAAGACACCAAAGAATGGGTCTAAACTCTGGTACTGGCAATGTAAACAGGCATGACAAAAAGCTTATGTCATGACTGTTACGACAAGATGTTACACAATGTTAAGTAAAATTTGGTATTTTAACCCTTTAAGTAATCTTTTAAGGAGAACAAAGATGACAAAACTGGTTCTTCCTTGCATGGCTTTTCCAGAAAATAAAAGTTACCAGGTAGCCTTAATCAAATTTATTGAGAGATTTTAAGATAGCAAGTGCGAGATCTATGAAATGATCCAGGGTTCTCAAAAGCAGTGAAATGGCTGTTACTTGTTTTTAAATAGTTTGATTTGTGCAAGAGAGTGGAAGAAATCAGGCACTGATGCACGAGTGATTAATATTTCATACAACTTAGTCATAGTCACAAACAAATGGACCAACACAGAAAAATAAATGTATCTAAAATACTGACTGCAACTACATAATTTAAAATTATTATGATTCTATATATAAAATATTATTAGATTGATTAATATGAATTTCAGTTGTATTAGCCACTAAACATCACTGTTTCTAACTAAATTTCACAAATCCTTTTTCCAAATGTCTCAGCCCAGGTTTGCTGGAAGTTTGGTCAAATCCCAAAGGACACTAATGCAATCTAAAGAGACAACCTGACCCTGTCACATCATCACTATGCAACTGACCAAGTTAGTATCACTGAGATAAGGTACCAATGGTTGATTCACAATGTCAAGACACTCTGATGAGTTTATTTTCAAAACAGTGAAGAACACAAAATCTACACGCATACAGGTGATGGAGGGGAACAATACAGACAAATTCAGTAGAGAGGAGAGAGCATCATTATTTTTTATTTCCAAAAGTTAGAGAAGATGGTTTGAAGAACAGTGCTATTGGGAAGGATAAAGAGAACATCAGACAAGGGAAGAATTCTGAGTGTGAAAAATTGCATTTGTGAAAGTGAACAGGAAGAAGCTGGAAAAATGTGAAAATGCAAACCTGATGACAGTATGTGAATGTTACTCAATCTAGGGAAGTTTACTTAAAGTACTACTCCAGAAAAATCTCTTCAGCTCAGAAACAGTAACTGGTCACTAAATTACATAAAGACCAGAAAGTTCTGGAGGTTGACACAACAGCACAGAACTTTATAGCTATATTCACGTACAAAATTTAGAGAAAGGAAAGCAAGAAGAAAACACTACAGCATTATGAGGCAGAGAGAAAAAAGGTATGAGCAGCAGGACAAGCATAAGAAAAACAATCATGACATCAGATACCCAAGATAACAAAAAGTGCAGAAAGGACAGAAAGCTCATAACCTGCAGCTAATCCAATGACAATAGGGGTCAAAGTCATAGCTTTCGGAAGGTACAGGCACCATGCAATTTCCCAAGCGAGTGTAAAAGTATTTGGTGCAACTGCACCATGTACTGACATTGAAATCTCTCTGCTCTTGTTTTCAAAGAAACAGTGAATATGAAGAAGCACCTCAGTGTAAAAAATTAGGTTTTGGTGGTGGTGGTTGTACACGTACACAGAAAGAAGTTAGTCAGGACAAGCAGTACACACAAATGATGAAGCATAAGATAAACCATTAAGAACTGTGGTTAAGCCATTTATAAGTTGCACTAATGGGTCTGATTTTGACCTCCACCAGTCTATCTCTACTATGGGAGTAATATGTGACCAGTAGAGGAAGAAGAATTTATCAACACAGCTGAATTCCTGGTATAAAACATGTGAAGATGAAACAAACTACATACTCTACTTATTCCAGAATACGTGGCTTGTTCCTTGGCAGAGCCTTTCAACTAGGGTATATGATAAAGATGTTTACTTCCAATCACCTCTCTGCTTTTTTGGGGGGTGCACTGTATTACTGCTCTTTGCAGCATGCCTGATGTTTATTTACACAATTCACAGCTCAACAGATGTTATGTATTAAAAGCAAAACAACAAAACCCATCAAAACCCAAAAAGTCAACACATACAAGTCCCAAGACTACAAATGAAAAAAAAAATTGTATCAACAGTAAAGAAATTTGGGAGAGGCACTGATGCAAAACAATTATTAGAGCCTTATAATGCCTTCTGAAGACAGCAGGTTAATATGGTGATTCTGGTAACATCAGTGAATAACCTGTTTTGTTCCTATGTTTTATCTCCTTATCACTCTGCCTCAAAGGATTTACAATCTAATTAAGCAGTTGGGCTTATAGTCCCCCCCTGTCTCTCATCACCTCCCTTCTTATCTTCTGTTGTTAACGTACTGATGACAGGCAAGAGGGGAGAAAATTCAGCTTAAGAGTTGATTGGCAGGAAACTTTATTTTCAAACACGGAACTTTGAAACCAGGTATTTATCAAACCCTAACAAATCATAAAGCAAGAAAAGTTAAGCTGCTTCAACCATAACTTTTTCCATGGGAATAACAAAAACAGCAGCAGAGAGATGAACACAAAATAGAAGGACCCAATATTAGGAGCGGCAGTGCTGCTAGCACCACTCAAACTAGAACACCAGGATACTACCACTGCAAACAGTCATTTTGTCTGGCTTTCCTGAGAAACTCCAAAACAGATTAATTCAGTTCTTACTGAAATCATGTATGATTTCTAGTTTCTCATATGGATCCCAAGTCAGGCTGTCACCGCAGCCCAGCTTACCTATCTCACTCCTTCAAAAGAGGTCAAACAGATTTCATTAATCTGAGCTCCCCCTGCTGCTGCCTGCCTGCACAGAGCCTCTCTGCAGGGCAGACTGCATCCTGGCATCACTCAGGTCAGCACAGCTGGTCTGCAGCTGGCAGATCCAGAAAGCAGATCAGATCAGGTAACATGCACTTGGCAGCACTGCCCTATCATCACATTTTAAAACACTGAATAAAAAGCACAGACTTCTGTGGGCGCAAGCAAAGGAAATTCTGACAGTTTGTCTAGGTCTTTACAGGCTTTGGAGATAGCTGTGAAAGACTGAAATGTTGAAACAACTTATGTGTACAGGTTTCAGGCCATATGTATCTAGTTATGCATCTAGTAGGTATCCATTTCTTCTGTACAGATTTTTCACCTGGAAATACTTTCTGACAGGTAAAAAGTTGGGGTGGGGGAGGGAGCATCCTTTGCAGCCTTTTTGCATCCTTACTGTGAAAGTTCTCTGAGCCAAAAAAAGACAGCAATCCAGCACTGTCAGCACAGATGGAAGTCTAGAATGCCTCTAGACAGACTTTCCCCCTTCTGCACCTTCCCCTTCCCCTGTCTTAATATAAAATAAATGTCATTTTAACTACAAGTTCCTTGCAATGGTAAAGGGGTCTTATATCAAAATAGGAAAGGTAAAATAACACTGCATAAGAAGCAATGTGCTCCAAATCCTACAAATACCTAAATCTATGAAATGTCCCAGGAGGCTTTGGAAACCTTCTAATGCATAAATTCTCTATTGTCAGACACTTTTCCCAAGTATTTTCCAGCTTGTACTCAAGAACAGTTTTAGCATTAGTTCTGTTTAGTTGTACTTAGCAAAGTTGTTATTTTTATGTCATTAGGTGTCATCTTAGGAAGATTTTCATTTAAGAAACACTGATCTAGCTTAGAATCAGAATGTGCTGTGCCTGTATGATCCTTATACAGCGGATTTAACATCATCATCTCCTGATAACATAACGGAAAGAATATCTAGTATTTTAATAACCACAAATATTTCTGTTTATTTATCTGTATACTTCTTCAGAGTTTTACTTTACCGCAAGCTGTAACACAACTTCATGGGAAAATTTAGCAGCTACGTTGTGACTGTGATTATTTTTGCAGTCAACGTTTTCCTTCTCTTTCTTTTACGGGAAATACCCCCACCCCCACCCCCATTTTATTCCATCAGCAGGTGAGTTTTAGAAGGTGTTCAATAAGCTAAATTTGATTCATTTCCAGAATTATAAGCGATCTGTGTTATAAACGTCCAAATGCTCTGTATCTTTTTTTGCAAGTCTACTCAAAGAAACTCAGGAGACAATCTCAGTCCATAGAATACTTTGCAGTTATTTTTTTATGTCAGTTTCTTACAATAAGTTGACTCCTTTTGCCTCTACATTTGATATCTATTTGCAATTTAATTGCAATTATTGCTTTCCTGAAATACACTTTAAGTTTGAAATTTGCAAGAAGAAAGAAAAGCTTTACATCAGTAGTTCCTTGTTAGTTTGTTGTGGTTTAAGGAATTAAAAATGCAGTAGTATGATTGTGAAATGAAAGGTAAGTAGGTTACATTAGTACACAGTATTGTATAGATAAAATGTAATACAAAAAAAGATTTGGTATTTTTGTTGAATGAAACAGGAACATTACGATCAAGGTAGAATACAATTTTTTTCTCTTTGGAAGGCTCTCTGAAATTATTTTGTGTCATGTACTTCTGGGCCACTTGTTTTATCACAGCAACTTAGAAACCTTTTGGGACCACTTCATTAAGAAGGAACAGTAAAATTGTCAGTACATGTTTCCAAGTAAGTTGCTAAATTTCATGATTTTTTTTTTCATTAGGAAATACGCTTAGCCAGATATACATACTGCATTATTAGGAAGCCTAGAGGCTACCAGGGGTGCTGCTTGCCAAAGGCCGAGCCAGCTGCTCTCCGGGGTCCTGCAATGCCCCACAGCCTGGTCGTCACAGCTCAGAGAAGCAGTTGGTGAAGAAAAGAAATAAAGCAAACATACCGACAAACCCCAGCATCGTTTAACTACATCCATAAAAACTAAGGGTCTATGTTCCACTGAGCTATGATTTTATTGTGAATACACACACTTTAAGATGACAATTGGCATACTGCACTAGCTTCAGCTGTTTTCCAACCACTATTACGAAGAAAAAACAACTACTATTTGACCTCTAGGTATCTGGTATTTATATAATTTAAATATAACTCTAAGATAAGGTTTTCAGGTTTGGGGTAAAACAAAATTAATAAATCTTGTATCACCATTTCTTTTTCAAAAAGGCTTTGGGAAATAATATCAAGAAAACTACTTCTGAAGAAAATACTTCTTTCTCACTGCCATTTGGCATAGAGGTTTAGAGGGGAAACCTAGTGCAGATCCACTGCAGACAAATCAGAATTTGTGATGTTTATAGGGTAGATAAAGTTGGACGTGAGTGAACTGGACCAACAGAATTAATATAATGCAGATCTGTGAGAATGAAGACAAACTGCGGTTGTAAGACTTAGGCCCTGAAGAAACATGTATGTCTGGATCTTGTAGAATCAACAAACATCTGACTTCCTTTGTCTCCACAGATAAAAATTCAAGATGCTTAAGTGGGTTTTAATAGGCTCACAAGCAATATAAATTTAACTACCGTAAGTGCTAGCACAGATATTTCACAAACATTTGCTTGTTGTCACTGTCAAGCAGTTCTATCCTTGAATAAAGCTTTGTGAAGTGCTTGAACTAACATCTGCAATTCTTTTAATTAGATCAGCTCACCAATGAAGAAAAAGTTGATTTTTACATATTCCTCACAATAACAGTTTCATTCAAACCCAGTTTTTGAAATATGAAGTACTGTAGAAGAAGGAGATTACAACTCCTTCTTCCACTCTACCAATTTAAGAGTCAATTCAGCAATGTAATTCAGCATATGCTCTAGTTAACCACTTGAATATGCTCAAATGAGATTAGCAAGATTTTAGCAATCAAAAGCAGCACAGGATTATGACATTCTTATTTTCAAGTAATTTGTGACTTGGAGTCATACAAAAACCAGCAGAAAAACCAGCAGATTATTAGTTACTTCAGATGAGGGAGCTGTAACTTCTGTCAGGCGCAGAAGTATTATTTTGTTAGAACCTCCTAACAGAATATACATACCTGTTGTGATAGTCTTCCAGGACCCACAAAGCTCTTTGCTCTTGACTTTTTCATGAAAGAAGTGACCTCCACTGCTCTTACTTTACTGGAATCTTACATTCCATTTAAGGATTATCCAAGGTGTTACCCAGTAAGAGTACAAAAGTTCCATATGCAGAGTCTTCAGACAGTAATAACAATCAGCAATACAGGAATATTTTACTCAAGCTAATTTGGAAAGTGAATCTATAGTAACAGAGACCAATTTATTCTCCTCGCATTGGTTAAAAGCCCTAGACACAAACATAATGTTGGTATTCTTTTTTTTCTGTGGTAGACCATACGTTCCTCTTAGCAGGACATGGCAACACTACTTTGAGTAGCCCCACAGCAGGAGTCAGCCTTCTGCCTTGCTTTCCGAACAACTATCAGGCGAGTATTCTCTTTCTGCTCAGATGTCAATCACCTTCACTTTCAGGGCTCAGAATGAATCTCTCTCCCCAGCTTTTTTGTGCAAAATACTGTTTTTCATTTAGAATTTGCACAGGACCTGAATGGAGGACTGCTGCTAGCATATTAATACTAAGCTACCATCCTTGTCTAGTCAAGGAGCATACAATCATGTTGCCAGCTCTCAGCCACCCAAAATGAAACAAGTTTGCCTAATCTTCTGCTGAACACTGCAACAGTGAACCTTTTGTTCTTTGTCCTGCAAGGGACTATAAGTATGTACATGGCCAGCTTGCAGATTTCAATGATTAAAGCACCAAGTGATTGCTATGGAATGATACACAACTATGGGGCAGCAACTTTTTAGATATTTAGTTCCTTCCTAGATTTTAACAATCCCTTTCTAATAATCTGTTACTACCTTTGGGCATTGCAATATATACATCTGCATCAGAGGATGTAACATATTCACAGAAAGGTAGTGGTATAAATGTTGTACACAATTCTCCATTTATCTGGTTTTTGTTTTGTTTTGGGGACTGGTTCTTAAAGGTTTGGGTTCGCTTTTTTTTTTTTTTTTTAGTTATTATGCCACTGCAATTACATTTAAAGATTAAATCCAATTTACTGGAAAACCAAACCCAAACTCAGGCAACTGCAGCCCTAAACAATTTCTATGTATAGTGATTTCCAAATATAAAGAGGACAAAAATTAAATATAATAAAAAGGTGGGGGGAAGAAGATGAAAACACACATGTAGTATCAATACCAAATGCTATTTTAAACTTCCAAAGACACCGATAATACGGGTGAAGCATACATAAATGACCCTGACAGCTTTTTCAAGGAAACATCTTATCATGTAAGTGATAGTAAGAGGAAGAAGTGCAAAGTATTTATTTATCTGTATTAATCATATCATTCTCCACTAAAAGAGTAAAGACCACTAAAGTTTTTAACAAAATCTGTGTCATCTGTGAACACACCTTTATCAAAATTTTGCATAATCCCTTATTTTGAAAAATGGTGTGTTCTACTAAAGTTAAGTACGTAAGTTCCAGTTTTTCACAAAATATAAAGTTTACTGGTGTATTATTATCAGCCTCTTCCTGTAAAAATTAAAAAATTCTGGTACTACACCCATCTTATCTAAATAAGCACACCAAATACCTTTAGTTGCAAACTGAAAATAAGTGTTTCTCATTTTTTCAAGTAGTATGTTTAGTATCATTTAGTTTCTTATCAGCCTTAGTGTTTTGCAAATGCCTTCCAAATATTCCAAATAAGCAGAATGTACTTTTAAAAAAAAAAATTTAGGAAAAGATACATATCCATAAACCCTACTAGAAGCATTTAAACCTTGTCAGTTTGACATTGGGTATTCTCCTCCTCAAATATACTTAGTTAAGTTGCATGACTTCTTTTCTGAATTTCTTTCTTTTCCCATAAGAAAAACTTAAATCTGAATAAGTTAAACACAAGGCTCAAATGAAAAGATTACATAAGACATGACTTGCATAAAACATGAAATAGAATCATGATTATACCCAGCAAAACAGAGAAATCTCACATTTAAGTTGTTACAGCCACAGGACAGTACAAACCATTCAAGAAGGCTCTTTAATAAAACATGAAGGGCTTACGCCATTTTGCCTGGCTGGACTTGTAATCTCTTAAAAGGTCTTTAGGCTAATTATATCTAAATACCAATTTTTTCTCTGAGACACTACAGAAGCATTACACAATATGTAAAGAAAAAAAACCCAAACAACCCAGCATGGCCTTTTTAATGTCCTGCTAATGTCCTAACGCTTTAACAATAATTACAGAGATGTACGGTGAACCAGAATTTATGAAGCTAATCACTGCATAAAGCATACATTACATGAGACCTCCTTTAAAGGTTACTGTAGGTTATATAATACCAACTATAGCCATGCTTTCAGTTACATGAAAACAGGAAAAAAAAAAAAAAAAAAAAAGACAGTATGTGAGGAGAATTAAAATAATTTACATGTATTCTTGCCCTATTTTGGCAGGCATATGAGAGTCCTAGAGAAGTTGCAGACATCTGTTCTAGGGCACCATGCTACATTTAAAAAAGCCTGAATATGGGTAGAAACTAACTTGAATTTACTGATAAAACCAGAGAAGAGTTTTGTACAGTATTTTTATTTATAAAATACTTCCAAAAATGCTAAGAATGTGCATTGCGGTAGCTATGGAAAAACTATTTTTTCAGGGATAGTAGTAAAATGAAATTTTTTGTTCCATACATCTAAACAATTCTGCATTCACCCACTCTTTGAGCTCTGTCACATGGTAGCAACAGTTAATCCATTGGCATTCATTTCCTCCTTGTAATATTCCTTCTTGTAATAGAAGACACTATTACAACTTTCTGAACTGGTTGCTACTATTTGTAGCAAAGTTCAACAAGCTCACCTTAGGATAGAGAGGTCAGCCATGATACATTGTGCAGCTACCAAACCCCTGATACAAATGGCCACCAATCCTAAAGCATTTATGTCACAAAGATCCTACAGAACAATTCCTGTTTCTCAAGGTTTTTAAACATCAGCAGAGTGTATAGCGACGAAATAACTACAGTAGATCAATTTGAAATTTATTAACTATCTTCATCTGCACTTGTCTGTGAGAAGAAGGACCTCTTGCAATGGTACAGACTGTAGACTGACAGGGTGGGAAGCAGTTCTGCATAAAAGGACTTGGGGTCTTGGCAGACAGCAGAATGAACATGCGCCAGCGGTGCACCCTGGCCGCAAAGGCTGACTGTACCCCCCCACTAGGGTCTGCGGTTGGAGCACAGGCCCTGCGAGGACCCACTGAGAGAGGGGGCCATTTTCAGCCTGGAGGAAAGATGGTTGGGGGGGGGACATAAAGCAGCTTTCCTGTACCTACAACGTCACCAACAGGACAGAGCAAGGCTCTTAATAGGAATGTATGCTGGGAGAATGAGAAAAACCTGTGTAAACTGAAACCATGGCTCCGAACTGGGTGTCTGCTTCAGACTTTTTCCCCATGGAGACAGTCAGGCATCGCAGAGGTTGACCAGAGAGGCTGTGCAGACCCTGTCCTTAAAGACTTTGATACCTGTCTCTCCTGGTCTAATCTCACAGCCGGTCCTGCTGTGAGCAGGTTGGAAGACAGGCCTCCTGAGGTCCAGGCTGAATGATCGTAGTCTAATTATATCTTATACTAGTAAGCCAGTGGTTTAGGAAAATTTAAGACAGTTACAGTCTGAAAATGAAAGAAAACAACCACCCACCAAACAACCAACACAGTAATCACTTTCTAATTCATTCTAAGATATAATTAATATTTAAAATCTGCTTCATTTCAGATTTAAATGTCTATTTCCAAATACAAGTTCTTTCAATACCTACTTACAGATTTCAAAATTTCACTGTTATCTCAAAACCCTTCTACACCTGTTTTTAAGTGAATTGCCTTTGAATCTTTCTGAAATGTTAGAAGACCATATCTCTTTATTTAAAAAAATAATAATATGGGAACTGTTTATCATATTGTCACATTATCCTTTTTAAGGGTACATGCAAAGATGAAACAAGCTCCTTCATGCTAGCCCCTTTCAACAAATGCTGTTTTGTCACATTAGATAGTAGCTTGAGTTCACTTTACTCTTTATAATCCCTAAATCTGTTTCAGAACCACTGCTCTCAAAGATGTAACTCCTTCCTCATTGTGTAGGTATACTCTGCATTCTGTGTTTCCCAACATAAAATTTTGTATATGGCTATATTGAAATGCATTCCCAACATGCACTCAGTTGACTAAAATAATCTAGATGGCTTGGCATCAACAGTTTGCATTCATTTTTATTTACTACTTCCCTCCTTCTGCATCATCCACAGATCTTACCAGCTCTAATTTAATATACACCTACAAGATACACATCCAAATAATGAATGACTGTTGATCTCTTACCAATCTCTTTCAATATATGATGCCAGCCTCAGTTCCAATTAAGAAAGCAAAATGCATGGAAAAAATAAGAGTAACATTCTAAAGTAAAAGAAAGATGATATTATCTTCATTCTGAAGGATATAAAAATTGGATTTATAAGTATGAGCTAGACTAGTCTTCAAATTTATGAATAAATAGGTATTTCATAGTCCCTATTCTGTTGCTTGAGAAAGAAACAAATGTGACAAGGCTGCCCAGGAAGAAGAGGCTTCCCAAGCAATCATGTGTTACGTCCCTTGCAAGGGAACACCACAGTTACAAATCTCAGCTTTTGATAAGCACTAGAGAACTCCCAGTACTACAGCAGCAAGTGACGCATTCTGATCTCTTTCTGCACGCATTTAACAGATACTTAGTTCTTTTTTTGGGAAGCACAGCAGAAGTGAAAAATGAATACAGTAAATCTCTGATCTATAAAACGCTGTCTTTATAAATAAATGATACTACACTTTACTTAATTTAGTCTTTTTTCAACATATGAAAAGAATCCTGCAGAGCTACAAATACTACAGTTCTGATGTATCGTATTAAATCTTAAGACAGTCAAATTATTAGATATTGATATATAGCCATTTCCGCTTTTCTTAAACTCAATTCCCAATTTTTACAATGAATGATCTCTCTCCACTTTAGCTGTGCTTTGTAAATGAACAATAAATATTTGTGATCTTTTAATTAGTAGTCCTTAAAAAGATCACTTCCCCATCTTATTTTATAAAGGAAGAAATGGAGTCATCGAGTGTTTAAATGAGTTAAGCTAAAAAAAGACGGTACGGTAAAGCCTGCAATAGCACTGAACTGATACCATATTCACAGGACTGTACTAGTTTCCCAAAATGTCTCAGCATTTATTTCTTTTTAATCCATCTCCTATGCAAATACATAATGCTCTCTTCCTTAAGCATAAAGTTTATCCTGCTTACAATATAGACCAATGTTAAAAACAAAACCTCTCCTCCTGAGATATCTGCCATTTAAAGTCAAACTAGCTCGAAACTTTTAAGTTTCAACTACTCTTCAAAAACTTTTGAGCACACATTAATCAATGAACACAATTCAGCAAAAAGTGTGGGTCAAAAGTGAACTACTATCATACACAACACTGCTTCATCTTGTTAACTTCAGTGTCTCAATCCATTGACCCCTCCCAGAAGTTTAGTACCTTGTTCCTTGTGTACCAAGAGCTGAAGGAAATGCAAGTGTCCAGGCTCTACTTCTTTGTAGATCCTTGGAAATACACTAGTAAGTAATAGAAAATTATTTTACAAGGTCTGTCAAAAGTCCCCAAACAACAAATACCTACATATTATGACCTTTCAAAGATTATGAAATAATAGTTCAAGAGTTTCCACCTTGGCCTTTGTTTTCCATACAACAGAGAAGTGGAAAGGTCACAGCACCTCCAAACCCTGGCACAATTCTTCTCTCTAAAACCTGTTGTTCTATCCTTTTCTGCTGAAAGTACTCAGGTATATCTGCCAGAATGTTTGACTAACTAGATGATAACAGACATAGGATGAAAAACCTAAATTAAAACAAATACATCTAGACATAATGTCTAGCCCCACATACTATCAGTTTATTCTTTCTTTTGGGAAATAAGCAGAAGACCAAGGTAAGGTTGCCCAAGAACCTATGGAGGGCCTCGTGGGACTTGCAGGCAGTCAGGTGACATATGGCCAAATACTTCACAAGAAACAGCAGCTGCACAGCCATTCTGTCACAGGTGTTCTTTTGAATTATGCCAGTCTGCACACCTGGATAAAAAAATTCAGCTAGCTCACAGTTCCTGTTCTTCTGGGACCAGCTGTAAGCAGCTGTCTATGTCTCTGCTTTTTGTTACTGTTCTACACCCCCTTTATAAACATGGCACATTGGTAATTCATGTTTTGCCTTCTAGGTATTTTGGATACCTGCACTGCTATGAATCCCTCCATAAATATCTCCATCTCATTGCTAGAGAATGCATCCCAAAAGCAAACCATCTTTCAGCAGTATACTTCCTATGTTCGTATTTCCCATGTACTTATCATATGTAAACAAAACAACTTTATCTTAAAACCATAATTGAGAGATTAAGTCAATTTATGGATTGCTTGTTTTGTTAATTTTAATTCAATGTTCCAGTTTGACACATACAGCTCTATTAGGTGTTGTTATAGAAACAACCTGTGATCTGACACAGTGACAATCACTTTGGAGGTATGATGGAAGATTCAGCTTTTCTCTTAGGTTATTTCCAGGCATGTGGATTAATAATTGGCTTATTTGGAGAAAAACTCAATTTTTTGGCTATGTTCCAACAATGCAGACATCTGGGTTTTTTTTCATTTTTTCATACCTTGAGTGATTTCCATTGAAGGCAAGAAATGAGAACTTCAAAAGTACAAATACTTAACCACAGATCGCTGTATCGCTTCACGTTCCTCTACTGAACCCTTCACAAAGAAAACCAATACCAACTTCAGTACCAACCTTAACCTCGATTGTAACTTTCAATCTTTAAAAGACATTTTTTCTGTTTCCACTGACTTGGTTCTCATTTCTGTCAGCCTGCCCCTCAACAACCTATTCAGTTTGGTGCAACTCCTTTGAAATATCTCCAATTTTATTAAACTTTTATTGTTCTTCCATTTCTGAAGATTTCCCTTAAAATTAATTTATTCCTTGCTGATTATTTAAATAAGAACACAATTTACAGATAAGATGATACCACACACTGAGAGTCCTTGAAACTTTTTTTGGATAAAAAATGGTCTCAACAATTTCTTAGTACAAAACATATTTTCAAGACAACATGTAGAAACATAACCCACACCTAATATAGCTGTCAGGAGCGTACTTATATTAAATTATACTGATAACTGACATCTGTTTTGTGTATGTATCTTGGAGAGGATCAAGAATGAAAGAGCAGGGAAAGAAATGAAAGCAGAAAACACAGTGTCTTCGTTAAGATACTGCTGTCTTTTTTGATATGTACTACATCAAAATTAGCTGAATTATTTCAATATTTAACATTACTATGCATTAAAAATACATTTTGTTACCAGTTCAAGTACTTGAATAAATGATAATCTAGACATTTGCTGTAACTCTGTAACCATTTCAGATTATGCAAGTTCAATACAAAGGTTAAGGAGGTCTCAAAGTCTTTGTAAGCAGGAAAAAAATAGGTCTTCTAACAAACGTAAGCTTGTATTTGCATCACATGAGTCTCTGCTTTAATTAACAAGGTGAAATTGATACAGAAATCTGAAACAGAACTTACTCCGTTACTGAATGCTGTTCCTGCATTCAGACAGATTTCACAAAGCAGTCAAAAACTTTCACTGTTTATTTTTGAATTAAATTTACTATTTACATATTTAATATTTTATTCTTAATCAAGAGCTGGTTGGTTGTTTTTCTCTCCCACGCTCTCATTTAGAGAGTACTGTATTACTGGTTGTTTGTGCTCCTGAGTAACCTGCAAAATATTCCCTTAATGGTGTATAAAAGACTATCTTTACACAAAATCACACACACACACACACAGAAAACACCTGCCACAGAGGGGAGAAACAGACTAGTTAATTTACTACTTAATCCTTTAAATTTCAAAATACTGCATACATCTGATCTCCTCATGCAATAACATAAGCCTTTGAAAGGTTTCTAATTTAATTTTTGTCTGACAGCAGGTAAGGAAGACAGTGTCTTCAGTTCTAAGAAACTGTAAGACTTTATAAGGTTTATTGTTTAATAATTTTTATCTACAAAATGTGATAGCAGGTGAGGAAGACAGCATGCAGTTATAAGAAGCTAAAATAATGACTTAAGGACAATGAGAGTGTTTCTATAAAACTGCTCATTCCCTTTAACAGGGCAAAAAAATTTTATTAGATTATTGTGCATATTTTAGTATGCAAGTAAGAAACAGTTCCATGTTACTGTTCCTACTCTACTACATCCTCAATGAGTAGACTCAGAAAAAAGTTATTTGGCAGCTACAAGCAAGAAACCATGTTTTTCACCTCCACCTGAAAAAAAAATATTCCTAAAAGCTGCATAAGAGATAGACAATACTGGAAAATACTGTACTGCTGGAAACAAGAACTTTTTCTTACCAGGCTCCCCTGTTTTAATGACAAATTTTGCTCTAATGGGACTGGAACTCACAAAGACTATTTCCCATTATTCCTATGATTGTGCCAAGCTCTTCCATATCCAAAAGTGTCAGTCTGCACCACTATGATCAGAAGACTGATTACGAGGGCTGATCTAAACTTGATCTGGCAGAGCAACAACAGATTAAAACAAAAACAAAAAAAAAAAAGAAAAAAAAAGAAGAAAAAAAAAAAGACTAATTGCTCCCTAAACCTGCAGAATACTGCAAACTCATTTTATGTTGTCCAGGCATATACAGCTAAACTTGACTAATTGAGTCGGAGGTGGCTGCGGTAGCCAGCCAGACCAATATGATGGACATGTGGACATGGTATTGCTGCTGCAGATAATAGTCCAAAATGCAGCCACAGGATTGCTTGCAGTGCAAAGCAGCAAACAACAAGGGCCTTTGTTCATTATTCCTGAATATGCTTCTAGGCGATATAACTTCCCATGAGCAAACCAGCAAAGTGAAAAAGAGAGGTAACACATCGTAAAAGAGTCACTTTGTTAATCATACTAGAGTATAAGACAAAAAGACAAAGTAATTACTGGCCAACCATAAGGGCTGAAGTTTCACTTAATATTGTATCAGCATTGTTGATTTACTTTCTCGTACTTGCTCATTACCTCGTCCCCTATCACTATAGAGTAACCATAGTATACAAAGCCCTTACAAAAGAAGTACTCCCTATAATAGTACCCACAGGAGATACTAAACTTTCCCAAAGGGCAGGAAGGATATGTAAAACAGAGTATGTGCAATTTTAGCAAGTTTCCCCTATTCATTTGTTAAACTTGATGCCAACACAACTATAGCAGCTACAAGCTAGAAATTTTGTCCTGTCGCACATCGTGTCTTAACTATGTGAAAACAAAAGGGTCAAACTGTAATCTGGCACATCCATTGCTATTCATTAAGGTAGCCAGGTTTTCCTGTGCACAAACCACATGTGGCAATGAAAGTATGTGCAAATAACAGACAATACTTAAGACTATCTCTACTCGGCAGGACAAAGTGCTTGTAATAGAACAAGTCTGCCGCAATACCAAGAAAGATAAGATTTATATATCCTAGTAAATGTGTTATACACTGATGAACAGCATAAAATTGGCATAATGGTTATTCAGGGCTATAAATGTGTTTTCTTTCATAGTTTAATTGGCAATGACTAGATTGACCTTTTCTCTGTAACTGCAACTACAGTAGAGCAATTAGACAAATCATCACCTCTATTGTTTCCCACACATACTAAATAAAAAGCGAAAGTATGGGATTCTCAATCACCTTCTCGTGCTGCTGTTACAGCAGAATAGCATTTTAGACTTGCATTCATGAGTGAAAACTGGGATGAAAAAAATTGTTAAATCCTATACTATAATGAAAAGTGAAAACTATGTTAAGA
The DNA here is from genome assembly GCF_017639655.2 of Falco naumanni. Lineage (NCBI taxonomy): Eukaryota > Metazoa > Chordata > Aves > Falconiformes > Falconidae > Falco > Falco naumanni. The sequence continues at coordinate 26,187,862 of NC_054080.1, read as the reverse complement.
AATACTCTACATCATCCGATCTCCAAATACTGTGTCCTAAATAGAACATTTGTGTCCTTTACTAATACCATAATAAAAGTTTTTTCCTGACAATTCACCCTTTCACTTATCCTTTGGCTCACTTAGAGGCCATGTTTTTCAAGTAATAAAATGAGCACCTAGTTTTACATAGACATAGTCTAAACCACCTGCGGATGTCAAGAAGGTTTAGCTATTCCTAACAGCTGGATTTTACATCTCTTCTGCACGTACTTACTGTGTGATGCCAAAGGTGAGATGACAAAAGAATAGTATGTGCTGATCTTTCTGCTACATCATTAATCAAAATACTCTTCATTGTTAACGGGAAATTACAGAACATCCTATTTTAGGAAGGGATTATTTCACAAGACAGACATGGACAGCTACTAGCAACGTACATGTGGAAAACCAGCAAAATTAATACCTTGTAGAACGTGTGTTAAGATTTTAATCTTGTTTTTAAATGTGATGTTACAATGAGCTTGGGGAAATCATATGAACATGAGAATAAGTTCATAAAACAGATTTAATGACGTAATATTATTAGCTTTAATCTAATATTTCTAGAATACTATTAGATCTTGACGTATGACTTTAAAAGTCTCGATACTGTACATTTATCAGTAAAACTTCTCCTATGTTCAAATATATATTCTTTACGGAAAATTCTGTACAGAAATTCACTTTGAAGTTTCTGAACAAATTCTGCATAATATGCAGGCATGTACATGTATTTATGTATATGGATGTTAGAGTATTTCATATCTTAATGCAAAAAAGTACCATTAAACATTTCAGGAAACATTACCATATCACATTAGATAATGAAGCCTTTATGATAAAAATTGTAAAACATAATTTGTACTTACACAATGTGACTAAAAATAATGGTTTAAATCACATGCAAGTCTCACATCCTTAAAGTATTTTGTAAGAGTAATTAGCCTTGTATTTGTTGAGATATTTACTGTTTCCAGAAGTGGAGGGATTTTTGTGCAGCTCTTGTCTTTAGACATTTTCAAGTTTTTTTACTATTTTTTTTACTATTCAAATGGTGGTTTTTTTTAACTTGAACATATCTGGGTAACTCATCTAAACTATACCACCAGTGGATTTTAAGGTATTGTAAATGGAGAGCTGCTGCCCATTCAAAATACCTAAAAAAATGAACTATTTGCTTTTCCTGTAGGCCTTTTAAGATGCAATTGAACAATATATATGAATCTTTATAGAATTGTAAGACTTCCTATAACAAAAGTTACTTTGATGCAAGTGTCTATTTAATACCATTATTTTCAAGGCATTTGCCAAAAAAAGACTAATAGTGACAGGCAGTGTACCAAGAAGGGTGTGTGCTTATAAGTCCTGCTCTCCTGACAAAATGACGAGCATAATTTGCAGTCTCAGAAAGAGACGCTTTACTTTGTTCTACAATACTGTATTTTACCCTTTGAATACTCAAAACGATCCGTGTAAAATGAAGGTTGAAAGAGAAGTGTGAGTAAATAATTAAACTGAAGATTCAGTGACATATTTTAGCTGCTCATTTTTGAGTGCTTGTCTCAGGTTAGGACCTAGGGACTGCAGTTTACTTGAAAATCATCAACTAAACTGCCAGTGAAGTACACTACACCACCGATTTTGCTCATCTAGTGCCCACCAGTAGCACGCAGGGTCTGGAATCAGCTTCTGACTGCAAGGCCAGATTTAGTAAGACCCAGAGGCACAGCAGCCTGCTTTCTCATCCCTTACAAACTAGGACATACGGCTGGAGTGTTGTCTTGACACCATGAAGACTGGGCTGAAGACTCTAATCCTGCACAAACAGGAGATACAGGCTTGACTCAAAATACTAACAATAAAGAAAACAATGAAGACAAACAAAGGGTTATATCCAGATAAATTGGAAATGGTGAATACTGGTAAGTGAAGTATTTTTAAAGGACAATTAAGCAAAATTGCTGGGAGCACCTGGACAGTGCATGAAGATAGCCTGAAAAAGCCAAGTACCAGAGAGCAAAAAATTGCCCTGAGATGAAACTAATAGAGTAGTATCAGATAATGTCACTGTAATCTATAACATTCAGAGGGGTTGGGGGCAGCCAAGTCACCTAAAGCTCATCCCAGTTCTTTCCCACAGATCATGGCTCCTGCCAAGGTGCAACTCTAGCCTTCAAACTCTTCCCAGCTGTGGGAGCACTGTCACTGTCTTCTGGTCCAGCCAAGTAGCCATAGCTACTCTGTGATCTCTAGATCAGTTTCATGTTCTTAAAAATAAAAATGCTTTCTATCTCCAATACAACATGGTTTAATTCCTGATATAATTACTGTTTCAAGCATGGTTGCTTGGTTGAAAAGTCCTAATGTACTAGGAAAAAGTCCATTGTTCAGCTACATTTTGAATAATGCTTTATAAACATACTAATCATCTCTTCCATGAGACATCTATGCACCAAAAAAACAACAAAAAGGCTATACAGTATGTTATTTATACAAATGGAAAAAATTCACAGAAATTCAGGACAAACGCAGAGATCTTGAAGGCTAAATTCTGTAACAGTAAGATGTGTAGACAACCAAATCTGAATTGAAGCCATTAAAAATTAAATAAACAATAATTAATGTTTGAATAAGCACGTAAATGAAAGGATCAGAGACTAAGGCAAAATCTAAAGAAAAAAAAAATGGCACCTGTTATTATTTCTAACATGGTAGTTTCCATTTTTGCAGCCAATACATAAAATGGCTATAACAGTGAAAATTCAAACTAACTTTTGTCCTGCTTTTTAAAAATAATTACAGTTTTCACATTGCTTCACCTTATTTATTTCATAAAACTCACAGCTATTCAGATTCATAGATATATTAATATATCACCATCTAGATCAGGGCTAATCTGGACACATTTTTGCAAACACACATTGGTTAGAACACGTTTAAGAAAACCGTTCAGCATTACAGGAAAGAAGGGGGAGTACAGAAAAGGTTATTCTGATGAGTTGTCTAAAGAATACTTCTCCGTTAGTCTTTAAATGCAATTCATGTAGACTGCAATTCAGTGAGCTGCGAAAAATATCATAAAATACGGTTTGTCAAAATGATTAATTGATAATTGCAAATGCGATGATTTGAAGTTTGAGATGCATCTAAGGCAAGAGCCTTAGTTTTTAAGTAATGTTTGACAGAGTGAGATATTACTAGAAAATCTAGTTTTCAGTTGTATTTCAATTCTCTTTCGAATTCGGAATGCTAGATTTTAAAAAAATATTTATTTTTCCCTGGAAAGTCTAGAGTACTGAAATAAAACAAATTTTTGTGGTTCAACAATGAATTGAAGGTTGAAGGTAACTTGGAATTTCTGAGCTAGATTTGCAATTATGTAAAATTAGAAACGTCCATTACATTCAGCTCCAAGCTACAACAACTCTTGGCAATTCTGCTGCTACAGTCATCAACAAAGAGACCAGAAACAGGCAGGAAAAGAGCCCAAATGGAGACCACTGAGCACAACTATGCTGCATAGAATGTATTTTCCTTCTTGTTTGTTTGCCCCAGGGGAGTCTAATATAATTGTAAATTCCTGCCACAGTCTCTCAGGCCAGAAGACAACTAATGGATGAAAGCTTGTGCACAGACTTTTTATTCTTCCCCTGCTGAAATGCTAAAGGGTGGCACAAACTTTCTCAGCCAAATTCAGCTGGCCAATATTTAATTGATATGTCTGTAAGTAGAAATGGGGCAACAATTTGCAATACAGATTAGAAAAATGCTTTCTTTAAAGTCTAAATGATCAATTACATTACTGTTCTATTAGCTAAAAGTTTGAAACATTGTTAGAACACAGAAATTGAATTTACATGTGTTTATACGAGAAGAGTTTAAATGACTACAGATTCACATTATCTATATAAATTATTTTCAATGAATTAGAGCATATTATCAGTAAACACAAGTATAGTCAAAATACTCTATTAATCATCTGAATTTTTACCAAATATTTCATATTTTTATTTTTTCTACAGTTTTTAATATGCAAGTATAACAAAATATCTAGCCTATATCAAATAGTGAGGAAAAGTACTGTCTCAATATAGCCAACATATGTCAGAATTTAAAGGATCACTTCAGAACCACTGCATATACATTTGTAGAAAAAGAAACCACTGAAAACCATTGGCCAAAAGAAATACAGAGATTGTGAACAGCAGAGCTATAAAATTCTGAAGGTAAGACGTTGTGCTTTAAGTACTTTATTCACAGTGGGAAATACTTTCAATATCTGAAACAACTGCATGAATATTTGAATGCCATCTGACATGCGTTGCTTAGTGCCATTTTACACATTGTTCAGTCTAAGAAGCTTATTGTTATGCCTTGTTGATACATAGCTGCCAAGATCAGCATGGAAAAGCAACTTCTACAATTGAATGATATCTGGACTTTGCGAGTAAAATTTACCTGAAGATATTCTAGCAAGGAAATAAATACTTCAAGAGTGCTTTTTACTCTGAATTATCTAAACAGATATCTTCTCAGACACTGCAATCAAACCCATAAAAAATTAAGTTTATTACATCCCAGGTCAATCAACATATGATTAATAATCATGCTGGAATGAATGCATTTTATATTATATACCTAGTGTTCAATAAACTGAGAGTGATAAAAGGCCTTTTGTCTCATGTTATTGTGAAAATCAAATTTGTCTCAGTATTCTTCCAATACAGAATTTTTTTTTTCCTTTTAAAATCAACTTATGCTTGATTTTCTGGATAGAAGTAAACTGCAACTTCAGTAGTGTTGAAAGGGCCTTTCAAGGAGCTTAGCATTATGCATTGGCAGTACTGTGTAACTGTTAATAGTGTTTAGCCAGGAAAGAATCAAAGAGCAGAACAATTAACAGATAACCCACTGTACACATGCATGAGTTCGAAATTCGGTTTTGCAAACAAATTCCCATTGTTTAGAAATTGTTTAACAATAGGTGGACAACCAAAATTAGCTTTTCGGTTCTGTTCTATTCTGCACTGGGCAAGGTTTGCATACCTGTTTCTTTCTTGCAACCCGGGTTTTTAGTTCCTGCATCCAACCCCAGGTTTTGGCACAAAGGGTTTACACCTAACTCTTGGTAAAGTCTAAAGCTGGAACATGGTGTGGCTTCAACTAAAAAAATACTGCTGTCTGATATGTTATTACTGAAGTGAACAAATTAGAGTAACTCAGATTTACAAACTTACCTATCCAGATGTAACTCTTATCCAGATGTAGACTTTTCTAAATAGGCAGCATTCATTCATTCAACACTAGCATGCTGACACAAATGCGAAAATCTCTTTTCATCCACCCAGAAAACATAGCATATTACATTCAAAGTTCTTTTTGTTACATACACACTGTATCTATATGTGCACATCTGCATACAATAAAAATATGAAATACAACAAGAAAACAAAAGCATAAACTTTAAAATGTATATATTTTGAAAGAAAATAACTGACAATAAAATTTAAAAAAATACCACAAAATATATCAGAAAATACCAAAATATATCAGAAAATGTTCCAAAAGTTGAATTTCACTAACCTCAGATAACAAGTGTAAGGTGTATTTTAACACACTTTTTATATGTCAGACATATGTATGGCTCTTGTTTCACTGACTTCAATAGAATGTTCATTTGAAAGTACACTAGCTCATTTTCTAGGAATGGAGTTACAGTATTAATTATTAATGAGTTGTCATTTCTACTTGTGAAGACTCTGGTTCTAAAGTCAAACAAAAGAGAAATCTATCTTACTAGCCACACAATTTAAACAGTTTTACAAGTAGGTTAATATTTTATTGTATTGCTTTCTCTCTGACTGTGGAAAACTTAAGAAAGAAGCTATGAAAACATTATTGGCAGTGCTGTTACCCCAAAGATACTTTTCTATTTATTAGGAGAACTTTTCCTTTATTAAGGATACATATGTTTCATCAAAGATCTAGAAAAAAAGTCTTCAAAAATGACAAGCCGGCAGATCTTCGTCAATCCAGCCAGCTGCAGCATCTGAAGAGGTAACACCACCTCTTTTCACAATGGAAACAGAAGTACTGCTGTAAAGAACTAAACAGACCCAGCAAAGCAAAGGTGGCTCTTCCCTTGTGTAAAACTAAACAGTGAAATGCAAATGGGCTTTCCATCAGAACTAATCAGATCATAGGAATGGCAATAACCACCTTCAAAATTATTCTAAACTTCTTGAGAAAAATACAAAAATCTGAGCTAAAAAGTACTAAGGATTTGTAAACTAGTTTTATTTTAACTCTAGACCTTTAGAAACAGAGAGAATTTGTAAAGAAACTGCTTTCCCAGCAATCTTTTAGCTTATATAAAGATTGCATTAGCTGTCCTCTTTGGTAAAAGCCAAAAGTACTTAAGATTAGACAATGATGATGGCACTAAGACCCTAGTCCTTCTTTTTCTTCTTTTTCCTTAAGAAGTTGGAAAGTGTTGCCAGAGCAGGGGAGGAGGAATGACATCACATACAGGAAACAGTATCTGTCTTTGGAAAGTAACATTCCGATGGTGCTGCAACACTAGGATACTACAGACTGCAACCTGGCAAACTTGTTCCTGTGCACAACTTTTGTCATTGCTCCTAACTCTCCGCTACCACAGGCCCACAACCACCTGTTAAATGCCGTTGGCTACATAGATTAGATGCTTATTAGATGAACTCTGAGGGGGAGGAAAAGGAAAGAAATAAGAGGAGGTAATTGGTACTGGGGGAGAACATGGAAAGAATGAGAGCAGAAACCAAATTTTTCTCACTCTTCACTGTAAGCACTAACATCAATGATGGTGATGTTAATAACATGTCTTATATTCCCTGGGGACCTCCTTTAGGTCCTGCTTGGCCAATTCATTTCCCAGAATTAGGAGATAACTGTCTGTCCAAACATATCACAACAAGCCTTGAAAAAGTTGGAGCCAGCAAGGAAGATGACTGCTATGGTGAGGCTCACTTATTCTACCACCAGTTTTCTTAACAGAATAATTCAACACAAACTGTCTAACACGTGTTAGTACGAGAATCACAGAACGGATGAAGTTGTCAGGGACCTCTGGAGGCCATCTGGCCTAACCTCCTGCTCAACCAAGGTCACTCAGAGCCCTTGTCTCCAAGGAGGGACACTCCATAGCTTCTTCACACAACCTGTGCCAGTGCTCTGTCACTCTCAGAGTGCACAAGTGTTTCCTGGTGTTCAGAGGGGACCTCCAGTGTTTCCCTGGGTGCCCACTGCCTCTGGCCCTGGCACTGGGCACCACTGAAAAGAGCCCGGCTGTGTCTTTGCACCCTCCCTGCGGGTATTTATATACACTGATGAGATCCCCCTGAGCCTTCTCTTCTCCAGGCTGAAGTCCCAGCTCTCTCAGCCTTTCTCATAGGAGAGATGCTCCAGGCCCTTCACCACCTTTGTGGGACTCCTTGCAATATGTCCATGTCTTTCTTGTACTGGTGAGCCCAGAAATGGACGCTGTCCTCCACGCGTGGCATTAGAGCGCTCTACAGGTTACAAAAAAGGTTGCCAGTGAAAAATTCAGGCTGTATTTAATGAGCAGGCAGGTTGTTTCCTGCCTTCTCTGTGTGTATTAGAACCGAGGCCTGGAAAACACTCTGCCCCTCTGATGGTCAGTTGTACAAGCTGGCTGAGTCCCAGCTCCCTTGTGGCACACAGAGGTGGTATATACCAGTTTCTTTCTCACTCCATGAGGTTAAAAACGAGATGCACAGATTGAAGGAAGTCTCAGATCATTTCACCACAGTTCTGAAAACCAGTAGATCACAATCACAGGGCATACACAGAAGTCAGGGAGACTCCAATCCAAACATGTCACTGTTAAGGGTTTGCTGGTTTTTCTTCTCTGCATCACTCATTTGTTCATGAACTTTACCCTATAGGCATCACCATGATCATCACTTTAAATTTAAGTTACTCTTATTTTCTTCATTACATTACTACTGCTAATTCCAGAACTACCTAGTCATACATTCTATCAGCTCAACTTTGATTTCATCACCATCTTCCTCTTCAAGCTTGCTACGACTTCTCAAAGGTACATAAATTTTTCATCTCCTTTACAATTCAGTACTTAGTGGTTAATCTTGAATCTAAACACACAAAATAACTACATTTAACTTCATATAAAATTCAGCATATACCAGCCTTCTTTGGTTTCAACAGGAGAAAAAGGTGGGATCACTGAGTTATCTGATCAGGATTGAAGGCCATTAGTGTATAGCAGCTGACATTTCCCGCTAATATGATGGCAAGATGCCACCAATAACACAGGTCTTATGCTCGCCTACACACAAAAAATCCCACCAAAAACCTGCAAAATTATTTTAATTTTGAGCTTAACCCCATGCAGCAAGGAACAGTCTAAAGCAAATTTAGAACACGGTTATACTCCCTTCAAATACTATTTCTAAAGGATTCTCTGACAGTCTCTAAACAATATAGTCAGTGCAGTAAATCATTACGACACCAGTAAAGCATTACGACAGCTATCTCTTCTCTCTTTTTTTTCAAGTACCGTGTCTAGTGTCTATTCTGACTACACAGTGAACTATAGGTTGCAACCTCAGAATGCAATGGTAATTGCAATAAGGGCTACATCTTTTCTGAGCATTAGTAGGTTGGATTTTTTATTTTTTATACTACTTCAAAATATAACATGGCATAGATTTTATCTGTACAGAAATTATATATACGCAAAACCTTTCAGTTTTCATGATGCACTAAGGACTCCGATTTATAACACACTGTCATTTCCATGCCTTCAGGAAACATTGCACTTTCTTAATTTCTGTAAGGAACGTCATACAGAAAATAGTCAAGCCACATTTGTGTCATGTCTGCCATTTTTAATTACTAGCAATCAAGTCTAAGAAATTTCTCCTTTGGTTTAACAAGTGCATACCTATCTTCCAATTTTTTTTTTAATGCCACAACTCATAAAAGTGTTTAGGCTGATGCTAAGTCCCTCGCACTACATTAATAACTAATCACAGTAGACATTAATCATCTCAAGTATTTTACTTGAGAATTGTCAGACTTAATCACCCTCCTCATATTTTCACTATTTACAAAGCTTCATTTATCATACATTTCAGCAGTGTGACAACAGTGGACTATTTTCCTTCTTTTTCAAGTATGTTAAGAAAGATAAAAAGGGTGGAAAATCATGACAATAGCTTTAAAGTTTTACTGTTTGATAACATCCATTTCCACCGGAAAATGACTCCTAAAAACTTACTTATTTTAATACCAGTCATAGAGAGAAGTAGAATTAGCAGGCTAAAACCTCAATGAAAGGACTGTTACACTTAATTATTAGAACACATTTTCTATTTTTATTATTGTTAAAACTTTGCAGACAGTATGAGAGTGATCTGTTCCAATCTAATGTTTCCTGCCAGGAGCCTGCTCCAGCACGAGCTCTCCATGAGGTCACAGTTTCCTTCAGGGCACATCTACCTGCTCCACCATGGGGTCCCCCACGGGCAGCTATCTGCTCCATCATAGACCTCCATGGGCTGCAGAAGGACAGTCTGGCTCACTATGGTCTTCACTACAGGCTGCAGAAGGATCTCTGCTCCAGTGCCTGGAGCACCTCCTCCTTTTTCACTGATATTGGTGTCCATTTCCCTCACCCTTCTGTTGTGCAGTGTCTTCTACCCTTTGTAAATATGTTACCACATCGCTGCCTGCCTCAGCTTTGGCCAGCAGTGGGTCTGTTTTGCAGCCAGCTGGAACTGGCTATCTGACATAGGAGCACTTTCTGGCTTTTTCTCACAGAAGCCACCCCTGCAGCCTCCCTGCTCCTAAAATGCTGCAAGAGGACATACTGGAGCAGAGGAATAGTGTGAGGATAGAGTGGCAGAGATGAAGTCTTACGGACTGACTGCAGTCCCTGTTCCCTACTGCCCTGCATGGCTTCAGGCGGAGGCGGTCAACAAGCTGGGAATAAAGTACTGAAGTTGAGCCTGGGAAGAAGGGCAGGGTGAGGGAAGATGGTTTATTTTTTCCCTTTTTTCCTCACTATCCTACTCTATTTTTAATTGGCAATAAATTAATCTGCTTCAAGTTAAGTCTTTTTCGACCATACAGTAATTGATGAGTGATCTCCCTGTCTTTATCTTGACCCACAAGCTTTTCCATCTTACTTTCTCCTCCTGTCCTATTGGTGGGGGGACAAACACAGAAGGGACCAGAGAAGTGACTGAGCAGCTGGTGGGCATCTGGCAGCCCACCAACATTAACCCACCACTCTGGATTATTTCATAAACACTTAAAAAAAAGAAATGACGACCCAGAATTTAAAGTTGATAATTCACCAAAGCATGCCAATTATCTTTCTTTGTCCAACTTCTATGCTGTATTTTGAAATTAAAAAAAATCTGACAGTCAGCCTCAAATCATTTTACAAAACACATCTGCAGGGTGAAGCCAATTTTCTTACAAATTTCATTAAAAAGACATTCAAAAGAATAAGTAATTTTAAAAGTAAAATTAATTTGTGTGACATTAAAAACTTGAACTCAGTAAAAAGTTACATAATGTAGCTGACTAAACACCTGATAAATACGCAGAGAACTCAAAGGAGATCATCTTTCAGATAACACTGAAAAGATGAAATTAAATTAAAATTAAGAAATGTTGGTATTCACCTAGAATGGTTCATGACTAATAACATATAAAAATACAGTTACTTTTCTGGAAGGCTCTACTATACCCCCAAAATCAGATTATACAAAACGACAGGAATAAGTATCAGTGCTCCTGAAGTACATTTCCACCTCAGTCAGATTAAAAGTGATGAATACTAAGATACTCTATTAGCATTTGTAGGCACCACAGATAAAATGAACATCTTTGCCTGGGCAAAAATATATGCAAGCTGAAAGCTTTATACATTTTTATTTTAGAAGTCATTTTATTAAAATAATTTCCACATCAAGTATGAAGAGGCTTACACTTTCAGGAAGATAAGATTCATTTTATTACATTTCTTGAAAATAATTCTAGCATTCACTAATCCTGCATTTTATTAATAATATATTCTAAGAATTGAGCTACTATTTTGATGCTTACATCTGCTCATGAAATGTTGGGCCATTCACATACACCAGCAGTTCTGGGGCTAAACACAGTAAACTCATCACGTGCTGAGACTATCTTCAGCATTGCATCATCTACCCACAACACATCCAGATCACAGCAGATGCTCCCAAGGCAGATTACATGGCTTCACATGAAGTCATGGTAGGCAGTCAACACAGATTTTTTTAAACACTTATAAAGCGTATGGAAGACCACATTAACAATTTACTGTGCTTAAGTAACAACGTAGAAACCCCCATATGCTCTATGCCAACAAGTATGATACCCAGTCCTGAGAAAACAATGCTGCATTAGTGGCCCAGTAGAACAGAGCAGATGAAGCCTCTTTCAAAGGAGAAAATGCTCCTTTCTCCTGTGCTGCTGTAAACATTTTGGTTTTCAGGCTTATGGTCTGGCTTCCAACCATAGTTCCTCTGAATGTCTTCCATATCTTGACTTCCTGACTACTACCCCTGTCAAAAAGTCTGTATTTCCAAATCCTGGACTCCAACCAGAATCCTCACCAAGTCTTAAATCATTACAGTATGGGGAGACTGTCCCATTACACCATGTACTCTTTTATCCAAAGCAGTATTTCATGAAAGCACTACAGAAGGACAGCAGTTTTCTCAGAACTTGTATAATTAGACCAAATCCAGGCTTCCCACCTGTGCCGAAAGCTCAAGGAGGAACACATAAGGCTTACCTTGCCCCACATCACTAATCAGAAGTCTGATGGCAGCGATACTACTAGAAGGTCATCAACCTACATTCCTTGCTGATTCACTGTGCCATGCAGATACTGCTTATCTGCCTCCAAGTCACAAAACACATCTCACTCTCAACAACCTCCAGGTGCTCTGCAAATCTCAGCACCTGCTAACAAAGTCACCTACAACCAGTGTGCGATAATTTACGTGACAAATACAGCTCTCTTGACAATTACTACAAGAACACATGGCACTACCTACAGAAGGACCAATGTTCTCAAATGGCTGGGAAATTATTGTCCTGTGGCTTCAAAACCAATCATTAATTTTGTTATGCAGGTGGAACCTTACCGCAGATGACTGGCAGTGCTATAGCACCAAAAACATATCACTGTAGCACTAGGTAAAGTTCCTTACCTTATCTGCAGTAGTACATATGCCATGATGTTTATTAGAAGAACCACAGATACAATAGGGGCTAGCAAACATCCTCAATCCTATACAAATATTTCTAAGGGAGTGTTTTAGTATGAAGGATGACTTATGGAAGCAGAAATACTCCAAAGACTTGACTGTCACTGCACAGCTCTTAAATGTCTACCTATAGGTAAATTATATAATACAGAAATCAAAGTGAATTGCAACTCAAGGCCCACAGAGATAAGATCCACAAAAAAAATAATGTTAGATTACTTGCTGCTTGCTCCTTGGTCATTTATGGATATACTACATGGCAGACGTCCCCTGAACTATTAGAAAAATCACACACCCCTGAAAACTGCCAGTATGTCGTACTACATTTTCCTCAATCCTCCGTGAGATTTATTTCTACATGTCAGTATTTTTATTGTATCAATTAAAAGTCAAAAGAGCAAATGCAGTGACCATTAAGACAACTTCAAGGTCATAAGGTTATTCAAATCAAGCCTTAGGATATATTATTCACACCACCATGTACAGAGAACTCATTTTACTCCTTTCCAATTGCAAAGACCTGAGATAATCTACTCATGATGCATCCTAAAAGAATTTGCAAGTTTGGTTTTGTTCCCATTTTACAGAACTAGTAGGACTGTTTCTATAACATATTTAACCAACATGACAAATAGTATACGAAGCTTTTGAGGGAGCTGTAATTCTTTGAGAAGAAATCATTATGCTAGATTACTTTAATAGGTCTTTTTTTGATCTTGCTTAACTCGCAACTTTTAGAGCCTTTTTTTACAAGTCATTATAAGGGACCGAGTTTTCTTTCGTTTTAAAAATAATGTCAAAAGTATCTCAACTGAACATACTGAACATATTTTTTGCCTTAGGTAAAATTAAATTATTTTTTACTGCCCTACATAAGCCTTTGAGTTGCATACTTTCAAAAACAAAAATAGCTTTAATCAAAATAGAGAAATAATAGTTCTTGTTAATTACTGCATGTGCAAAAGAATCACAGCACCAAAAATCTTAGTAAGTGCCTGCCATGCACGAATCTTGTTCTCTGTAATTCAGATACTTTCAGTTACTTAGCAAGAACTGTAACCATCACAGCATTAGATCCAATACTGTGTCACAAGCAAGAGAATGCTATAAATATTCTGGGGCCACAGATTTCCTTATGGAAGAATTGTTATGGATTCCTGGAAGCAATAAAGAAATCTAAAACAAAGTTTTAAAACCAATGGTTTACTTCCGCTCTAAAACATACCAATAATCAACTACCGCTAAGAGACAAATCACAGATACCTCTTTAAGCTATACCATTTTTTTTGAGAACTTCTTTTTCTTTCTCCCTTGACTTTGCAAAAAGGAATGGAGGGAAACAGTTTTCCAAGGCTTTAAAAAACAACAACAACAATAACAAAAAAAATCCCCACCAACCCTTAGCCATTCTAAACAGAACAAAAAAGTGTCCTGTAAAGTTTGAAAAAATTCTGGAATAGAATCCCTGTGTAGTTGGGTCTCAGAAGTAAGCAGGCTCAATAACAGGGGGTGGGAGGTGTGGTGGTGAGGTGGTAGAACTGATCTCTCTGTTTTGAAACAAAGAATAAGGTAAAACATTAGACTGCTACTATCTCTTATGTGTTAGCAACAACAATAAGCAAAAGGTTTACTTAAGGGTATGAAGATGCAAAATCTCCTCTGACATCCCCTCATGATTAGGAGCCATCAAATAAAAACAACAAAAAAGATAAAGTTCGCCTTGCCTTAAATGATTAACAAACTAATTTACTTTAAATCAACTTGTTTTTTTACCCAAGGTAAGCACTTGAACAGTCCTGTGAACATCTGAAGGTTCACTCATATCCTCAAAGTGAGTATATGCTCATAATACTCTGCTGAACCAGTGTCTACATTGATTAAACCCCAGTGGTTGTATCACATTCCTTTTACACAGTTTTCAGCAATTCTTAATTCAGCATTTAGGAGGAGCAGGCAAAATTAAGACTAGTATTTGGAGCTTCATCTCGCTTGTAAAACAGAAAAACATACTTGAATTGCCAAATGTCTGCCTATGAATAAGATTTAACACAGGCACTATTTTCTAAATTCTTTCTTTGCTTTTTTAGCTAGAAGCTAATTGAAATAACTAAACTTAAATTCGTAGTCAAGTTTTAGTTATCAGTTGTATGTTGAAAAAGTACTGACAGGTATAATTAGAAATAGAGACAAAATGCAGAGAACTACAGAGACAAAAGTCAATGATCTAAAAGTTTACATACAATAGCAGGCTATCTGTCATTGCTGGAAAGGGTTTCCTTTTCTTTTTAAGCTTCATAATTTAACTATATTCAATATGATGTTTTAGAGTTATATGCATTTACTTAAAAGATGTATTTCTTATTCTAGTAATTTCAAGAATACTTTGGCGTCATTTTGGATCATACTTAGCACTGTCCTGCTCAAAACATTCATGCAGAAAAGGTATACTATTTCTAAGCACTTTAATTAAAACCTGTAATGTGCCTGTCTTAAATTTACATTTTTCTTATTATTATTTTTTCTGACTTACTTTAAAATTTTCCATTACAGTAGCCTTATTCTGCATATGAAAATAAGACCCTACAGACAGAAAGATCTGAGGCAACTAAGTGCTTCCAAAACCTGTGAAGTTGCATTAAGGGTCTGACCTAAACCTACAAAAATCAAGAAACAGTCTTAAAGGCTAAAAGGAGTTACAATAAAAGTTCAATCATACTTCCTGTTTTCACAGCTGAATTGTAGTATTTTTAGAACATTATACTTCTGCCGAAGTCTAGATCTCATTTACACTTTAGCGAATTCTTAAAGACTTCAGAAAACATTGAAAGAGAGTATGTTAGAAAAAAATCTGCAACCAAGGGGAAGAAGTGTAATTGCTAAAACATCATTCTGGTTTATATGAAACTGTTTTAGAACCCCTCTCTGTTAAAAGTGTTTCTTTCATTTTGTTTAAAACACCAGTTATAATAAACCAATCTGTCCTAACTAATTCAAAATGTTCTCTTCTGCACACCTTGAGGTAGTGGCTTTCTCATATTTTCTCATTTTAAGAGGAAACTACAGCTTTTTAAATTCTCAATAGTTTTTTCATTTTTCATCTAATTTGCAACAGACTGATATATCATCTGTGTGTATTTATTTAATGTTAAAATAAATTAATCAAAAGGACAGAATACATCAGGATAGGAGGTATTCAGGTCAAAAGGAAAAGCCTGAAGTAATACCCCAGTTATTCTTTCAAATCTCATCCTGGCAAGTCTCTCCCCCAAACAATGAAGGACTTCTGGTTTTCTACAGAAACATGAATTCCACTAGTTAACCCACAAGCAGTTTATTTTTCCTTATGTAGTCAAAAATATGCTTCATTTTTTGTATGCATATAAATCTGTTTAAATCCTAGCTACCTACAGAAGGAGTCAATTCCAATTGTACAATTCAATGACACATGGTAAAGAGCACATTCTCATTAAATCTACAGTAAACAGATTAGTGCTGCCATCTAGTCATAAATAAACTTTTCCTTGCTACAGAAATGTACAGTCTGTAAAATACACCTAGATGATTTAAACAAAACAAGCAAGAACAAGCACTCAGAAAACACTGCTTGCATTTATTGATCCCCTGCAACCCCCGAGCCATGAGGAATTATTCTCAACTAATACAACCAGTTAAATGTACCTTATACTGGTTTTAGATGCTAAAATGAAGTTACCTGTCATTAATGATCCAGTTCAGACACAGATTGAGGGAATTAAGGTTTTTGCATCTCTTTACTATTTCCATCACTGTTTCATTGTCCAGTTCTGTGATATGACGTAGGTCCAAACTGGAAAGATTTCTTAGCTGTTGAGACAAATATAATAGAAAGAATTGATCTAAAATCTGTTCTTATATATAACTGCTATAAAAACTGTTACACTTCTTGGAATCACGTATAATGTGTGTGAGCTAGTCAAGACAGATGAAATTACTGTATTTTTATCAGAAAGGAAACATATCAAAGATATTAATAAAATCGAACTTTAGTAAATCTGGAATTCAGGCACTCGGTGACTCCATGAAATCAGGACACTCTCATTCATGCTCCAATACATCGACAATAGGGGCCTACACCTTCCTCCTTTGGTATCTTACACTCCATATAGTTAAAAGTAGCATACCAACTCATTTAGTTACAAGAAAAGCATAGCATGGAAGGGAGACAGCACATTTGTGCTTACATTCAAATGCACATGATTAAAGACTCCAGAG
Source organism: Falco naumanni (assembly GCF_017639655.2). NCBI lineage: Eukaryota > Metazoa > Chordata > Aves > Falconiformes > Falconidae > Falco > Falco naumanni. The sequence continues at coordinate 26,171,255 of NC_054080.1, read as the reverse complement.
CCTAAGGCTTTCAAACTAAGTAAATACTACAGACTCCCTGAAAATAAAGAATTTTTACTGTAGTCTCACTTGTGCAGTCATCAACAACAACTTGGATATTCTGAACAACAGCAGTTGGAGTCACAGAACAGTATGATTAAGATTTATGCACTGATTAATCTGATTTATTACTATTGTAATCATTACAACGTCCTTCAAAAGTAAACAAAACCCTCTTACTACTTTTATTAGCTATGGATTCAAAGAAGATTTTTACAGATTTCTGCAGTATCCTTGAAAAACAGATCAGTTTAGTCATAATAACCTCCAAGTGCTGTTTGCTTCTTAAGCTGTCTGAAATAATCTCTGTTATACTCTGGAAAAATAATTGCATTAGGTAATACTGACACTTTAATTAAACCTACCTTCCTCGCAAGAGAGAAAAAATAATCCTATTCAGTGATTTAAGTCACTAAGGATTTGCTTAAGCAAAGGCATACAACTGAGATCGTATAATTGGTCCACTTCAGTAGTTAATTATTAAGTCAGTGCTGGGGAGGGGGGGAGGGAGTGATAAAAAGAGATGAAAAGGAAAAAAAATGAGGACTTCACATGTAGGTAGTCTTTTACAGGAACAGGTGTTTTAGTGTTTTGTTCCAGAAGTTCTTAACATTCTCCAAACTAAAGCTGAAGATAAACCACATACTGCTTCCAAAAATTCTGCAGAACAAGCATAAGAATTAAGGAACATGACCCAACTTAAGGAGAAACAACTCCAGGGTACATCTACAGGAAGTAGGACGGTAATATTCCTATTATTAGGATACTACCACAGGTGTATGGTGGAGCTGCTTGTTGCAATCCCATACAAACTTCTGATAATCTTACTTGCCTATTAGGCATAAAAACACACAATGATTAATACTGTGTTGGTAAAATGGACAGATTTTACCAGCTCTGTCTCTCTCCATTCCATATGTATTGCTCTAGCAGGAGTTTAAAAGACTTGCCTTCTATGCACCCCAAAAATGCTCACAATCAATCCCTCATTTTTTCTGTACAAGTTACAAGAAGGTGCTGAAACTTAACAGCAACTTGAGGTTCCCTCACCTCCATACAGCTATTCCTGTTAGATACTTTAGCCTTTATACTACGTTGGCAATAACAAGAATGATTCGACAATTCAACAATGGGTATGTTCTATGACAGTAAACCAATAATCACCAGAAGACCTCAAAGACGCAGAGAAAATCTTCCCATTAAAAAAAAAACCAAACAAACCACAACAGAAGTCTTAACTAAAACACATGTTCTTTCAAGACAACAATCTTCTTATATCCAGGTGACAATACTGATGATATTTTTGTCATTACTCTAGAGAGTAAAAAACATCAACTTACACTGAAGACAAATTAATGCATGGAGGTCAGCGCTTCTTTAAATTTCAGGCCATGTTAGACATTTAAGTAAGAGGTAATGGTAGAGTATCTACTTTATTGAGGCAATGATGAATGCAGCAGAAAGAATTTGTGATTTCCCAGGGAAAACGGAGACTTTTGCATTTGACGGGTAGACTCAAAACCAAAATTGAATTCCTAGTATTCCTATTGACCAAATTAATAAGGTTTGCAAGGTAGATTTTACCCTTTACTGTCACAGAATGATCATTCCCTCATTGTTTCCTTCCTTCATACGAGTAATGATCTACTATTATATTCACTATACAGTAACTCAACCATCACTTGCCTTTTTTACAGTCACATTCATTCGTTTGAAACAGCCTACCTGACACCTGACCTACTCGGTAGGTTAATTCTTCTTTTTATCAAGCATAAGAGTCAATCCAGAAAACCTTACTGCCTTTTGAAGTTTGAAGAGACTGCCTCAGACTGATACAAACTCCTCAAGTGTAATTTGCTCTATACAACCTCACTATTGCCATTTCAGACGAGTGAATGACTTCGAAGAACTGCAGAACTGGGTACACACTCCCTTAAGTACTGGACCGTCTGACATGATTTTGTATCGATCTGAACATAGCAGGTGAAAAGAATACCCCTTTACCTATTTAAATCAACGTCTTGGTACCGGTCAGAAAATTGTTATAAATGGACAGGTAACCATTTTTCATTAAAAAAAAACCAAAAAAAAAAACCAGGATACATACTTCAATGACAAATGTCCCATTTTATATTTTACCTGAAAAAATAATCTTAAGGAATTAATGCTACAATGCTGAATTCTTTATTAATCACTAGTATTATAAGAAAATGGCAAGAAAAATTATGCAAGTTTTATATTCTACCTCTAACCCTCACATTTAAGGTGGTATGATATTTTAAAAGATTAAACTTCTCTGAAGTGGACAACTGGACAGTTGAGATGTTCCAATCTTCAGTGCATGCATGAATCTTGAGATTAAAATAGCATAATTTTAATTAGCATTTTTCCATAGGAAAAGGATATTCTGTGACTTAAATATTGAATCTTGGCGCACTAGGATGAATAAATTTTTTCTTTTTCTTCCCTCTCCCCCCCATTTACTTCATGCAGCTATACCATTTTATTGAGCAATTTCGGGGCCATTCTTCTACAGATATTCACACTTTCTTGCAACTCTTAATTTTATAGCTCTACAAAGAATGCTCAGCATGAGCAGAATTTAAACTCTGAACTCAGCTCTAGCAGCCAAAATGCTTTAACTGAACGAGGAATATTTAATGTGGCAATAAAACAGACAATGGAAAGAGTAGACAGAGGGCTTAAAAATATGAAATAGAAAATAAAATACAAGAATTAAGAGAAAGCAAGAACAGTTAAACTAATTGTGTGTGCCACATACATAAACAACCTTACTGAAATTACTGAATATTGACTCAGTGTTAAAATCGTTATGAGATAGTATAATAATAGCATTTAAATTTCAGAGGGACCCTGTTTAGCTGAATGAGATTAGAAGGGAGCAGGATGTTGGTCCCTTCCTCCCAGTCCTACAGACTGAATTGACAGCCCAGTATGTGAAGGTTTTCTGAGGAGATTGCCTGTTACAATGTACTGAAAGGGAATTGTTCCACTGTGAATGACAGATGCAAAAGAACCACTGAGATCACAAAATGGACAAATGAAGTTTGAAAAACAGACCTTCATGTCTTTTAAAAACATGTTAAGATTAAAAAATTAAATACTATTATTTATAAGAAATTACCTACTACTTTTGGATCTCAAATATTTCAAATCATTTTTGTTCAACACTCTCGTTAGTTGGTTTAAATGAAATTTTATGGCAGTTGATATATTCAAAGATTCAGAGATTATCATACTATTTGTGTGCCTGAATGTTATGGACTTCCTAAGACCTCTATCTTGATTACTAGAACTTGTAATATTAAAATATATGCAATGCTAATCAAGAAGCTAGAGCATTTGAAAACTACCATAACAAAAAAAAAAAAAAAAAAGAAAAAAAGGAGAGAGAAAAGAGGCTGTTCAAGTTTAGGATAAATTTCCTATACTTCAGATGATAAAAAATTAGTATCACAGGTAGTTTTTCAGTGTGGATGTATCAACTCCTGTGCATATTTAGCTGTTATTGTAGAGGTCTATCAATATGAGCATGCAATACTTTTTTTACTGTTTTTTGTTCCCCACATTCTTCCACAATTCCCGTAGAGATCTGCTTCCTTAAAAATCATAGAATAGAATTATATGCCTTTAAGAACGAGTCCAAGCATAAACTTAACACTGCCAAGTTCACCACTAAACAATTCACATAAGATCAACCCTCTTCAGAACTAAAGCCAAATTATTTCTGAAGGAAAGTGTTTATAAGGACTTAATGAGCTTTAAACTCGCATCTTTTGCTAATTAAGCTTAATTTTCTTGATGCTCTCTGTGTATATTTGCCTTCAGGGAACAAACTGCTCTCTAATTTAAGCCCCTCAAAACAAATGTATCACCACAGGATATAAAAGATAGCAACCTGAGAAAACTGCCAATCACATTCTTTTTATTATTATGTCAATAGAATCTATAAACTATTTTTTAAAAAGTCACATACATTAATTTTTACTTAAGAGATTCAGCAACTGAACTATGTTATTGAGATACACTGTGTTCCTGAAACAGTAATCATACATGGTTTAAAGAATTGGAAAATGATTTAATGGTTACTGAGGAGACTGTTTTCCCATAGACTGATTTAATGTTCCGCATATGCACAACTTTTAATTTAATTTCTTAAATATTACAGAACATTGAGCTCCCATTGCTTAAATAAAAAATACACATTAAAAACTTGTGTCATAAGCACATTTAATTTGCATCACTCACAATAAAGCAAAACAGAAGAAGTCTGTTTTGAAGAGTATAGGTATTTGTAAAGAACCTTGCCTGAGAAAAAAAGAAAATATGTGTTGATTAAGGAAGTAAATTTGCCTTTAGAGTCCTTTGTTTTGTAATGTACCACAGCAAAACACAATACTAAAGTGGATGACATTTGTATTCAAGCTGCTACTCCTTCCAAGATGATTGATAATAATAATTTGGGGTTTGATGTATTGCATGTATACTTTTTACAAGTCATGCTACAAAAATAAAATATATTGCCCTCCTTTCAAACATAAAGACCCATTGCAGAGGAGCTACTTGTACACATATATAAACTGCACATGTAGTACCTGTGTTACAAGACTCACCTCCACTTTATAAACTTTAAAAGCTGCCGTTGAATTACACTATTGCTGAGTCATAGTTTACCCTCCCTTTGTGTTATTTACTCTCAAGTACCACTAAAGAACCTTGGCTTTTTTTTTTTCCTGGAAAGCTTCACACCCCCATAGAGCACTGAAACCCTTTCAACCATGCAATCATTCTTCCCTACAATACCTTTTTTACTTCATTGCAACTTGAAAGAAACTGCAGTTGGGTACAACTACTAGATCCTTAAAAATTATTAGAAGAATTTCTTGTTCATTCAACAGAATTGTTAGCTTTAGTTTGACAAGATGTAAAAAGGTTGCCTTACAGAGTCTATAGCACCATGCCATTTAAAGTATCAAGCCAATCCTCACAAAGAATTTCCCAACACCACTACGTTCAGAAATTACTTACTGACTTTTTCCTATGACTGGAAGACTAGCATTTAAAAAGGCATCTTAATAAATGCACACAGATTCAAATAAATCATATGCCATCATATGAAATATAGTTCATTACATAAATTGCTTAAAAAAAATTTGTTTTCTCTAGACCTAGCCAAAGAACAATCATGTTCTTATATAGGAAGCATGACTTTTTAAGAGTAGAAGGTATGCTGAAATGTTACCATACAAAGAGCAAAAAGCTGAGCACTTCATGTCTGATCAGTTACTAAAGGACCATACAGTACCTCAGTTTAGAAAAGGCTCCTGCAAAAATCAGTTTTCTCAGGTGTAGAACATCATTACATACATCTCTCAAGCAAATAATGTCTGCACTGAGCCCTAAATATTTGCTCTATAAATCTGAATTTTGATTGACTTCATACTGGCCACCAACTAAGACGCAGGTACAAGTCAGTTAGATTGGACATGACTATCAGATAACAATTATGAGACAAAGAAAGAAGTGAGATCACATTGTTCCAAAAGAAGTTCTTAGATAAACTGACTCCATGTATTGGTGATTAGAAGAGTAAGTTAGAACATTTTTCTATCAAGATGTTGTCCAAGGATTCACACATATTTAGATGAAAACGTCGGTAATAAAATTTACCTGACACAGACTGTCAGAAATACACGGTAAGAAGCACAGATGAGTTATACTGCTAGAAAGCAACTACTCTTGTGTATGTATCAGAACTCAGAGGAAGAAGCCAAGGAAGAGGCTTGGAAACAAAACTATGTCTGGATGCTGAGATTTGCTGGTGCCAGCTGTTGAATTTCTGTTAGAAGTGCAACAATTAAATTGCTGAGAGGCAATTATCACAGGAGGGGAAAAAAGACCACCACTTTTGGGGCCCAAGTTACAAAATTAAAAACCCACTACTCCACTAGTTAGCATATAGAGTTTCTTTTTCATATTTAGTTAATGAATAAAAATGACCCAGTGTGGTTACTCTGTCTTCAATGCAATTACCTAACATGCATAGGTACTTTGCACATTTCCATAGGCCTTCATGCTTACAGGAGAAGAAGAAAGTGAGAAGTGAAAAATAACCAGCAATAAACTCTTGAAAGAAAAAAGGATGCGAGGAGAGGAAAGGAGAAAACAAGAAAAAAAAAACCAACCAAAAAAAAAAAACCCACAAAAACAAATGATGCAGGGAAAGGTAAGTAAATAATAGAATGAGAAAAAAAATAAAGCAAGCAAACAATAGTTGGGGATGTACCGATAACAGAAGATGAAAAGTTCAACACTATATCCAGTATATGTTCTTCCCTCCTCCATAGAAACAAAGCTGACACATGTAGGACTAATTTTTCTAATAAAACAGATCATGCAGATCTTTTGTGACACTTGTACAGGTTACAGCTACAAAGAAAAATAAAACATTCTACATCACCAGAACAAACCACTGGTTTCAATTGGGAGTATAACTGTGAATTGCATATACACACACTCACACTCCCCCTCATTCCCCTTCTCTCTCCCTGTGTCATGCAGTGCCTCTCATCTTGGCCAATAATCACTATTTACTTTAGGTGCATTTTTTTTTTTTAGTTTACAATAACTTCAAGGAAAAAAGGCAGCAGTGTGATAACATGGTTTTGTTCAAGAAGTAAGTTTTGTTGCATGTCATTATGTTCAACATAAAAATAATGAAAATAAACCCTGAATGTTTCTTCTTTTTCTAAAATATGTATTTTCTCTACCATACTCCAAAATTAGCTATTAAAATTGCTCTGTGATTCAGCAGCACTGTAATTCAGAATTTTCAAGTGCCACTATTTTTAAAGACAGCTAACATTACCAGGGGGGAAATACAGTAATAATAACCCACTCACTTTTTATACATCCATCAGCCTCAAAGCAATTTTCCAACAGAGGCCAGGGCTGTTATCTCCAGTTTGCACACAGGAAGCAGGACAGAAGGGAACTAGCTCTGCACAGCCTTGCAGGACACACTCACAGGCCACGTAAAGCAAAAATCGGATTCCACATTCTCTAAGAACATGGGACTGGAATTACTACTATGCACATACAAAGTTCCAGTTAAGAACTCAACAAGAAAATGACCATAAGAAATACTTGATGGTTAGAACAAAAATAATGATGTCATCAGCAGATCAGTAATGAAAAAGACAGACCCAGGAGTTGAATATCATGTTGCTCCTCCACAGGTATTCGCTTTAATTCCCTGCTGGAGTTTATGTCCTCCAAAGAACTGTAGAAATGGAACATGTCTGTGCCAGATGCTTCAGTGCAATTCAGTTTCTGTTAAAACTGCCTGCTGTACTATGAGGAAGGAATACCTGACAGAGGAGCCACATGGAAGCACTGCTGAAGTCACTGCAGCGAGATTAACCAGGTATCCCTTGTTGGTAGCTTCAGAGTAAAGCAGACTGAATTCCAATACCATTGCCCAGCCACTGTATGACTGGGAACATCTCACTTCTTTTTCCCCCTCAATATATGGCAGCACCCCACTTGCCTGTATTGAAGTAGCCATCAATGTAAAAAATACCTCGTTATCATGCACAGAAGTCATCTGTATGTGAAAAAATACTTTGCAAACCTTACAGAAGATGTCATATCACTGATTCATAGAATACTTTGGGTTGGAGGGGACCTTTAGAGGTCATCTAGTCCAACCCCCTGCAATGGTCGGGGACATCTTCAACTAGATCAGGTTGCTCAGAGCCCCATCCAGCCTGACCTGGAATGTTTCCAGGGATGGGGCATCGTCTCCCAGCGACCTGTTCTAGTGTGTCACCACCCTTACTATAAAAAATTCCTTCCTTATCTAGTCTGAATTTACACTCTCTCAGTTTAAAACTATTACGCCTTGTCCTATCACGACAAGGCCCTACTAAAAAGTCTGTCCTCATCTTTCTTATGAGCCCCCTTCAAGTACTGAAAGGCTTCAATGTCTCCCCAGAGCCTTCCCTTCTCCAGGCTGAACACCACCTAGTGTTCAGGATTATCACATCACTGTCTTTGCAGCGTCAATAGCCTACAGAAAGCTTCTACTGGCACAGCTTCAGGGAAGGAAATTAGAATCCCCAAGTCTCAAATCCCAACAAAAAGCACGTGCACCACTTACTTACGCCATATGACTTTTTCCAAGTTTATGCAAAGCACTCTTTTAGTTGTTATTTTTGGAAGGGCTATGTGCAACAATGTCACTCCTACGTAAATGATTTCGAATAGTTTATTATTATTAAACCACATGAAAATCAGAACTAAATGTTAATAAGAAAAATCAAGATCTTGACTTTTCTTTAATCAAATAAATGGTATTATAAAGTCACTTCGTTGAAGGATAAGACATCTATTAAATACTCAATAAATCTAGGCCGGAATAATGCAGCAACCAAAGCATGCACCTGAAAAGCAATCTCTGTGGGAATTTCCCACAAAGCCTTGGACTACATAACCCATCTGTCTGATTTCCAAATTATATACCCAACATAAAAGTAGGAGGTATGTAAATATAACCTATAGTCATACATGCATAGTTTTCATAGGACATGAAAATTATTGTATTATTCCTCTCTCTCCCACAGATAAATACCACTTTTACACATCATCTCAGTATACACACAGTCCTTTCCAAATTGCATCCTTCGAGGTGCTGTAATTTCGCCATGCAAATTAAATTCTCTGGCTTTTTTCTTTTTGCATGTGTTCCAAAATGTTTTCAATTCTTCTGTATTTTCAGCTACTGAGCTGTCCTAGGCCAATGAAAATATTTCGCAGATATGCTGAATGGTTCTGTATAACAACACAAAAACAGCACAGCTGCATCAAAAAGACCTGTATTTGCTTCAGGCATGTTCTGTTTTCACTGAATATGCTCTCCGCTTACTACTTCAAGGTCTCTTTAACCATCTTTATGTTTACCAGAACTTTTCATATTCAATATCCATTTCTACAGTAATCTTTACAAGTTTTAAGTTCCATTTTCCTACTTGAACATTTATTCATTCTTAGCTATAAATAATAATTTATCTATTCCAGATGCATTTTAGTTCTGTTCTCCCTCATGTGTGCTTAATCCCTGAATCTACTTTCAGTTACAAATTTAAATATGCTGTATGTCCACCTCATCCAGGTCATTCATTTTAGTGAACACTTCCATTATTTTCTGCAGATTCACTCAAGCTGGTTCTCCCACACATCACTCCTCTTACATAAAAGAAAATCTGTCATACTATCGATGTTAAAATACAAAGATGGACATAAACAAAATGTATGTGCATAGGGGATATATTGTTGCACTAAGGATCCTGTCTAAATCTCTGGCAATAAGAATTCCGCACTTCCAGTCACGGAACTGTCTTGTTTGCAATGGAATCTGGTATAACTAGGCATTTTAAAGACTTTTGGCCTGAACGGTTTACATAGGGAATTCTGAATGTGTCTGCTCAAATAATGCAATGTTCATTTACCTTGTCAGATTTCTATCCATGACTGTTACTCATCGTATGTATACAAACTTACCCTGGCTGATACCTGTGGTTTGGCAATAGTCAAACATACTAATGACAAGATAAAAGTAGCTACAATACTTACATTAGTGAGGTGAATGACTCCTTTTGATGTAACAGAGCAGCCCATAAACCCAACATACTGTAGCTCAGGACAATGTTCAGCAAAAGCTTTCACAGACTGATCCGTCACCTACAGAAAAGATACACAGGTAGCAGTTGAATAGGTGACATAAGCACATACTCAATACAGTCTAACCAGTTTCTCCATAACATTGGCAAGCTGCTCATTAATACTTCCATTATTATTATCATTACTATTAATTATTTCAAGAGTTTAAGGGAAAACATTGAATATGCACACACATCTATATAGGTACATGAAAAGGAAAAAGACAGTCTCTGACAGATATGGATCATCTTCTTGAAGTAAGAGAAGAAATGGAAGAAAACAGAGAACGATGGCCACAAATTCAAGTATTATTTTCATCCCATTTATCTGCAAATACCCCAAGAGACCATTCTATTTACTATTCCCACAAACTATATAAAAACATGAAAATGTTAACAAATTTATGTTATTGCTATCCTGCAGACTCATGCTATAGCCATCGTTGACTACACAGAATTTGAATTGTGTGGTATTTTAAGTTTATATTCCTTTTCTAAGCACTTTTGCTAAAACAAAGCAATAGATGATTTTAACTTGAAGATTATATTACATCTGTTTCCCACATCAGGCTTGTATATCATGGTAATATACTATTGCGTCAGTTATCAGTTGAAAGCTACCTAGTTTATTACTTGGTTTATTTATTTCTACAACTATTTTTTCTTTATAGTTAAGTTTGCCTAATAAAATTTAATAACTACAAAACACAATCCATTACATAAATATAATGCTGTGCAGGTAGACTAAATATTCAAAAGGACAATTTTGTGAACTCTGTGAAGAATGTAATATTGACATGGGTATATGTAAGATACCTGTGTATCTTCCTTTAAATACAGTGTTGATTTTTGGGGCGGTTTGGTTTTGGTGTCTTGTTTTGGGTTTTGGTTGTTCGGGGTTTTTTTCCTGCGAAGTATATATTTCCAGTGTAAATGACAGTAATGCAAAACTCTGTATTGATTCTGGGACAAAACCTGCATTTTCCAGTCAAACTGCTCAGGAATGTCTCACTAAGTGTGGAATTGAAAGTCCTGAACACTGAGGACATTCTGAGATTTTAAGGATGCCTCCTTGTTATTGTGGAACTCAGAAACAAAACAAGTTTTGAAGTATCTAGTCCACAACTGAGCCTCAGGTGATGACATACATAGGAACATCATTCCTGCTATGCTGTGGATCACCTTTACCTACAATTCCAACTTGCCTGACCAACATGTCACTTAACTGCACACTGGCAGTTATATTGACTTTGGTGAAGACTCTAGCAAAATGATTTCTGAGAAGATAGCCCAGGGAGAAAGGAGGCCAACAAGACCATAGATACACCACTGCATGTAAGCTGTATTGGTATGGGGATACTGAATACGGTTATCTTTCTAACACAGCTTTCTCAAACCAACAATTTCACAGTGAGGAAATATTTTTATTATTGCACATCTGTCAAATAAAAGTAAAAGGCAGGCCAAAAGGAAGGAAAAAAGGGCCAGCTGAACAGATTCAATCACAAATGGTGTAGCGATCATGTTGAATCTGCACAGACCCATTTCTCAGGTCTGGAACAAAACACCCAGTGTAGTAAGAAATTTCTTCTTTGATTTTGATCTGACACGACCTTACATTTTTATTTTTTCATACTCCTCTCAGCTGAGGACAGCCACACTAACTATTTGGGAATTTTAAGATACTGACTACTAAGAATCTTTGACAAATACTACCAGAAGTCAAAGACTCACAGATTTGCACTATTTAGCACTCTACCAGAGGGGAATGTTTTGGAGAAGATAAATGAAATCCTCTGTTTCAGCTAACAATCTAACAGGAGGACCCTTTGACAACCCTACCCTCCACTCTCTACAGAGGATGACAGTATGGTTCTCTGTGGCAGACAGATTTGCCCTAACTAGCAAGAAAATGCAGTAAAGAGAAATCAACATAATAAATGCCTAACCTCACAAATTCATTACTGAGCTTAAAACTTCCAAATACAATTTCTTACATATAGCTGACATTTGGGTACATGAAGACTTTAAAAATTCATGTCTTGAATATAAACAATAAAATCAGTCTGTCTTAAAAGATTTTCTGTTCATTATATGGATTTTTCTGCATCCTAAACAAAATTTGTGAAAATAGTTTTGGTAAAAGTTAGTAAATTATGACTATATACTAAATATTACACAGATTAGTAGTGAACATTTTTAGTGCTCGTTAGATATGCAGCATCTATCTAGTCAGAAGAAGATTTTTCATTACCTGTGTATGCCTCATGATTTTTCAGGTTTAGAAAAAACTATTCACAATCTGTCAAAAGTAGTGTGAGATTACCTGAATATTCTTTACAACTACTGTGTAGAAATCACCACTTTTCATGATGTGAAAAGACACTTCAAGACAGGCATTTTGCTACTGCAAATGGCAATTTCTGTTCTTAAATCTTGACTTAAGTAAAATAGCAGTGCATTGAACCTATTGCTGTCTTTTAAGTTCATTTCATTTAACAGATCCTATCTTTTGCTGTCAGCCTCAAAACTCCGCAACTCTTAACACCTAGAGAAGCTGACTTCAAGTTTTATTGGGAAACACTGTAAACATTTTCTCAATCAGCACTGTAATCTCACAGTCAGCATTCTTTACTGTAACAATGTCTAGGAATACATTACTTCTTTTTGAGACCCTGTATCATTTATAGCAATTGATATTTTAATAATGTGACTGCCACTCAGACAGCCTGTAATGAATGCCACTTGATACTCTGGTTAGCTACTCTCAACACATGACTACACTCTCCTGTGATGCTATTAGTTGGGAAGGAAAATATACATATATATTTCTATATATGCACACACATGCTTGCAATTTCACAAGAATGGCTTCATATAAAATGAATGTAAGATAGCATATAGAAATAACAGATCAAAACAGTTTTAAACTAAGTATCCAATGAAAAGGTAAAAAAAATTAGGCTGTTTTGTTCTCCTTTTTTCAGGGGTGAGGGACAGTAAGAACATAGTAGTTTGGAATTTGTTTATAAATGTATGTGTAGCATTATAGTCAATTACCTAGTTTTCAGTTAGAGTAATTGATATTTGAATCCTATCTGTCCTTATTTATACATGGCTCAAAAAACATACTATAATAAGGTTAGTATGCAGAAATATTATTTTTCATTAGACCTATTTTTATAAGGGAGGAATAAATGTAAGTTTCAGACAGATCTGAAATAGAAGCAACAAAGCTAAAATTAAATCTCAAGTAGCTTTCTAAGACTGAAAACAACTATTCTTCTGTTATTTAGACTTTCTTCTCTTTTATCCTCCGCAGTGTCTAGTACAGACAGCTAATATACATTTACATTTTAACTCAAACATGCAGGCCAGCTCACTATTTCTACTGTAAGTAGGTGCCAGAAAAACCTCTCTTATTGTATGAATGCGCTTTATGCTCCCAAGAGAATGCCTGTTCTGCAGAATGAAAAAAAGGTAAGTCACTGATGAAAAAAGTGCATGGAAAGTTAGCAATGGCACGTATGCTATGATTATGGAATCTTAACACTGTTCCTTTGTAATGCAATATGGAATTGTATGTTACATTTTCCTCAAAGGCCTTTCCACAACTCAGGAGACAGAACAGATACTTTAAATGTGTTTTATAAATATGGCTTCTGCAAACCAACAAATATTTTAAAGTATGAACAACTGAGGTACTATACAAACAGATTAGACTAGCATAATCTAAAAACAGATTACCATAGAAAAATATACTGCAGTTCTACACAAATGACCTTTGTCAACAAAGATACAGAAATTCACACCCAAATCTTTTATAGATCACAGTACTGTTCTTCCAAGAACCCTTAATAATTGGACTGTCTAGTCGACCTTCATTGACTTTCATTCATCCTGCCTTGCTTGATGTTAGTCTTGCTTTGAAAAAGTAATATAGGATGATGAGGACAGATTTATAAGTTATGCACTAAAGCATTGTGAATGGGAAATAGGCTGGTCTGGAACTAATGGCACAGATTTTGCTCCTATTAAAAAGATCTATGATAAGTAAGATATGGTTTAATCATTTTCTTTTTATGTATTGAAGCCTATTATATATATGAATTCCAGTTCTGCATTGTTTTAAAGAAATTAAGTATTTTTACTATTCAGAGTTAGATTCTCTAAGTATTAGTTTATTTTACAATCTATTCAATAACTTAACAGGCAGAAAGGAACAGTTCTGAAGCAAAGATTATAATTCTAAAAGAAAGTTTGAGGTACAACAATATAAGACACTGAAATTCCAACTACAAAGAGTCACAATTAATAAAAACAACCTCAAACAGAAATAACTGAAAAAGAGGTAGGCATGTAAATAGTAACTGGCACAGAATGAACACCACGTTCTCTTATTTAAACAGGTGTACTGCAATGTAAAATTCTAATGTGCGATTTTGTCTACATAAAATGCATAAATAAAAGTTTGCAAAATATGTAAAATATTCCTCAGGTGTTTTTCTTCTAGGAGGCTAAACCCTGACAGAGTAAAATATGTTTTCATGTAAGCAGACAGTCTGCCATGAATATAATAGGTAAGTATTCACTGCAGAAGTCAACTGTAACAGTAGAAGCAGCCCCTTTTCTCCCAATTCCTTTACTCCATAAGCCTTTACCTGTCTTGGTCAGACACCAGCTTAACCATACCCACTTTTGGGCAGCACAGGAGGAAGGGAAGGGTCAGAGAGGACTTGCTGAAATTCTCTCTTTTCAGACATTAAACTGAGTTTTCCAAAAAGCTCATCTGCTAATTCAGTCCTAAAACTTTCTTGCCTTACCTCTGTGTTCTTATACACCACCGACTAAGGCTCATGAACAGCCCACTCCGAAACATGCTGTGCACAAAGCAACAAAGCACGTGGCCAGGTTCTCCAATACTGTGATTTTATATGACATACTTGAACAACGTACATTTTCCCTGAAATCCTTGCACGCCAAAACTGACCATAATGTACAGTTAGGTATAACTTGGACATAACTTTTACTCCTTTTTACCAAAAATCCTGAAATGCATCCATTTCACAAGATACAGGCAAATCACACAGAGCGAAGGCATCTATCCTGGAGTAACTCAGCTCACCAGCTTACAGGTGAGCTCAATTACATAGACCAGGATGTAATACATACAAAATAAAGAAACACTAAGCACCAAGACTGCTCAGATACAGAAATATCTGTACCTACTGTAAACAAAGGAAGCCAGGCTACCACTGTTCTATCAGCATCAAAGAAAATAATTAAATAAAAAGCTTAAAAAATAATCACAGCAATGAAATTGTTTTGCGAGAAACTGCCTGCTATAGGTATACGTGTTTATATAGGTTCCTCCTGCTTAGCTTAAAATTTGCATTGCTACCTCTATACTAAAACATAACCACCCAACAATTTGCCAAGATGCAAGGTAAAAGTTGTTGAATATATTGCACTTTGTCAAAAGGTGAAGATGTAAATAAAGGCTTGTCATTGCAAGGAATTATGATCAGATGATCTCTCTTTGCCACACAGGGAAAGATAACATTGTCACTCTTTTGACTAACATTTTTTAGAATTACTTTTTAACAAAGGGTCAAACAGAGATCACAGTATTACACCAGAAGTTAAATACTAGTACATTTTACATTATTAAACTAAAACATACAAACATTTTAGATTATGCATATTTTCCTTACTCAATGATCAAGAAATTACAAGCAAATTGTTTTAATTTAACCAGTTTTGAATTCAAATACAAATTCAATTTCAGTTTTAAATTCATTTCCACAGGAGGCTGCAATACCCAAAGTATTTGCTTACAGATTTAATCCTAACATTCCACCAAACATGCCAGGGCACTAATAGCATCAGTTCCTAACTTTAATAATACAATTTATTAGAAACAGATCATATTATTTGATTGACCATGAATATAAACCCAAGTAATTTTAAATTAAAAGGCAATATGGCACAATCATATTGCAGAAATGTATCTCACAAACACATACACAAATCCTGATAAAGAGTTGTCTTGTTCTCCCTCCACCAGAAAACAAAAAGCAGAAGAGGTGAAATATGAAGTTTATGTTTAAAGGATTTATTTCAGACTTAAACTGGAAAAGACTTGCCCTGTTCAATAGCAGTGATACATTGCCTGCTTTCCACAAGCATCAACTTAAATAATATTGGTCATAAAAACTGTGACAAAGTAATTATTATTGGCAAAGATGCATTTAATTCATGACCCCATACTGCAATTACAGAGCGTTGACAAAAATAAGGCACAGATAATTTGTCATCATGCTCATTTTCAGGACACCCAAATTTCATTAGTGAGCAGCAGCAAGGCAAGGCTCATCTTAACTAACTACCATTGGACAAACTGTGTATTTCTTCACGATCAGTAAGAAATATGGATAAATGTAACCATTTGCTTAATCACAAAAGAAATTCAATAACTGTCACCTTTAACTTGCAGTAGTAAAGGAAGATTTAAGAAGTGCTGCCAATTTCTATGAGGACCCAAAATAGAGAAATATAAATATTTCTATTCCTTCATCTTCGAGGGAAACAATCTAACTGAAAAGGAAATGATCCCCATTTTTTAATATATGTTTGTAAAGTTTAGGCTAGATCTTCAATCTCTTCACAATATGGGTTTATAGGCTTTGATTTATTTTCACTATAAAAGAAGATTTTTATAAGAAACAAACGTGCAGTCTTTCTGCATAACATAACATAAAACAGAACACTTGCTTACTAATGGCGGTTAAATCTTGTTTCATTGTTAACTGAAAGGGATAACAGTCCACCAATTTCAATGACTTTACAAAAAAAGGAAAAAAATATTCTACAATATTTTAAGGATAAATACAATTTTAAAATGTTAATTTATTTCATAAACATGCATCTTGAAATGAGTCTCATCATTTAAGCTGAAATGCAAACATGGAATGCAGAAGCAGAGCCTGTACTGTAAGGTGAACCTTCCAGTATGAGCTATTCCATCAGAATCAACAATTCACAGTAAAGATGACTAACACAATAATAAAAGCATGGCCTCAGAGGAGGCCTTAGGTGCCTGAAGCAGCATTCGAAGTACAGAACTTGGTCTGGCAGTGCTTGCTGCCCTGTCTCTGTGAAGCACTAACTCTCTGGCTATCTCATCTTGAGATAAGAATGTGACATGTCTGGAGTTTCTGCCCTGTGCACCCATGGCTACCTCATACCTCATCAGAATGCAGTCTTGATGAGGAGCTGTGCAACACTGTGCCACCCCACCTTCACATCTGAGAGGAGGAAAAGAGAGGATTGCATTGCCATCCTTTTCCTCATCCTTATGCATTAGCTCAGGAGTTAGTGTTACTATCTGCCCACAAAACAAGAGGACAAGACAAGAGTACAAAGGCAAATATAAAGAGCTGAAAGAGTATTTTGTTTTACGTTGTATTTACCAGCTGGCCTCATCAACCACATTCTGGTAATATCAACTACTTGAAAATACTGTAAATGTAAAAAAAAAGACAAACACAACAAAACACACACACCAAAAAACCCCCACAAAAACAAGCAAAACAAAAAACCAAACAAAAAACCCCAACAATTTTGCCATATAGTCAGGCCAATATTCAACCTAAAGGAATCAATGTTATCAGGTATCCTTTTAGAATGCATTTGGATGTAGTGTTTCTTCCTCGTTTTTAAGAGGACTGAGCAACTGGCTACAAAGAAGTGTCCCCGTTTTATCTTCATAGTAGTGCAAGACTATACAGATCCTTGTTAATTCATCTAATGTAACTTTTAGATGTAGAACTCTAAGTAGCTGTTAAGTGCCATAAATAGTACTAGTTCCATTTCTGTGGTACAGCGTGTCACTGTTTAGTCTTACTGTCTTCCTGTTACCAATGACAGAGACATCAAAACAGATTAATTGTTCTTCCTATATTGATCTATTTTATCCCCTGAATTAATACCAAACAACACAACACACAACTACAGCGTTTGCACTAGTAAGTAACTATAGACAACTGCCATCTTCAAAATGGTTTCACTGTCCAGCTTAGAAAACAAATCTCAATTCTCAATATAAAGTATCTCTGGTTCCCATTAACTCAAAATTCAATAGAGTACAGTTTGACTGTACTTATATTTAACAAGGGTATCAGCACACCCTGATTTGTTTGTTGCAACATCGTAAAAACAATTCTTTGGTTTATAAAATACTACCCTCCTACCAAAAGACAAAATTTAGCACCAAAATGTGTTTACCCTGGATTGACAAAACACTGCTTCCAAAACAAAACTCTTCAGCATGTATACATAACCTGACAACCATTAAAATTTCAATTTGCAGACAGATAGTGCCACAGTATTACAAATTTTGCAATGAGAACCACACATCAGAAATACCATATATTCACAAAAGGTTATGGGAAAACCAAGTGTTGCTCAGCATAGTTTTTAAATGGAAGAATGCATAATAATTTCTAACCAACCTTTTTTATTCATAGTACTGAATCAAAGACTGATGTGTCTACATGCTAAGAAATACATATCCAGCATTTTCACTCAGTATCATTCTGAATGCAAAGGAACAACAGTATTTCCATGTAACTGCAAAATAGGTCCATGGTTTACTGGTCTAGCCACTTAATCTTTCCTCCTTATGTAAGGAGTATACGAACTAAATATTCATCCTTTCTGTGACAGAAGATGACTTTGCATTATCTCCCCTTTTCCTGCTCT
The DNA here is from genome assembly GCF_017639655.2 of Falco naumanni. Taxonomy (NCBI): domain Eukaryota; kingdom Metazoa; phylum Chordata; class Aves; order Falconiformes; family Falconidae; genus Falco; species Falco naumanni. The sequence goes on along the minus strand of NC_054080.1, from coordinate 26,152,713 downwards.
CAGAGCTATTATACAAGCACATTTCCTGTTCTGTATTATGAGTAGAAAAACAACACAAACCCCCAGTTTATTCAACAGGTTTATCGTTCAGCGTAAGAGAACAGAACTCATTCCCATTTCAAATCTTTTTGTAAAGACATTACTTCCATTTTCACTTCACCTATGGAATTTGATCTTACACATTCCCATTAAAATTACATACTGTGGCACGTTTATCTGTTTGCCAAGACTTCAAGGCTTCTAATGAGTCTAGAAGTTCATTTTACAGTAACAGATTCACACAACTGCTTTGTGCTCATACTCTCCCCTCTAAAACAGACCCAGAAGAGCATTGTTAATGTTAAGATATACAGAAGAAACCTTCAATTACTAAAGTCATTATGCCTGCAATGTATTAAACACTGCTAGTCTACTTCCTTTTGCTTTATTCCAAGAACACTGTCATTTTCACATATCAAAGACATTGTTTTATTTTGTTCATTACCCTGGTTAACTTCTGAAGGCCTCCTAACTGTCCAGATAAAACCTCTCAGTTTTCTTGGTCAAGAATCTGACAAATCCATACTCTTTTCATGAGAAGCAACATCATGATCGTAGAATAAGCTTGCTCTGTTATAAGATCACTGTCATGGGTAAAACTAATCTATTATTCCCTCAATATTTTTGTTTCAGGTAAGAAATGTAAATACCAACTTAGGCAACACTCTCACTGCTATCACACAATACCAACTCAGAAATAGGTGTTTCTGACAGTTTTCACATATTAAACCTTTTGCACATTAACAAAGCAACAGAACAGTATGAACACACTTTAAATCTCTTCCTACCAAAATTTACTATATGCATCACTGTGGTATGCAATGGGGATAAATATTTGCCAGATTCTTCACTATGTCTACAGAAGTTTCCTCAGTCAAACAGAGTGATAAACAAACTGAAGCAAGCCAAAACACTAGCAGAAAGAGTGGCATATCTAATCAAAATCCCAAATCCTTCCATCTGACCAACACGTAAGCATATTCCTAGTATGAAATGCAATCCATAATACAGGCCTGTAACAGCTACATAGCAATAAAAAAACACATACAACACTGGTAATGCAGCCATCGTAGCCTCCGAGGCCAATATGCACACAAAGACAGCAAATATCGGGTATTTACGCATGCCTATAAAATCATCCAGAAATCTTAAAGAGGAAAAATAGAATCTATCCATTGGTATCACATGTTTATTTAAAGAGTTAGTAAATATCACTAAAAAGGTAATCTTTTAAAATAAGTGAACATTTTCTCTTTAAAAAATTAGACACTTAAAATATTTAGTACAACTAGAAAATTACACAATTCCTGTTCAAATCTTTTCTTTGAGTTTCAGAGATATCACAAAATATTAATAAGCAGGGAAACTTGTAGGAGTTGAAAATGTAATGTAATGTACACATAGAGTACATTCTATACCATACAAATCACTCAAGAAATCATAGCATTTGCATCCTTTTTCATGCAGATAACCCTGAGGGGTTTAAGATAAATCTACTCATACTAGGCACACATGAAACTACACAACTGAAATACAGTATGACATTATGAAGCTGCTATCGTCAGCTGTAATATATAGGTAAGGCTGTCACCAGCAAAAATCTAAAGATTGCTACTGCAGAAACTGAAAGTGGGCACAAAACCAAAACCTTTTTTGCAACCCACTCTCAAGACATTTCCATCCTAAAGCATTCCATACACGCCATTTACAGATGCATTACCTCCTCCTCTTTTACAAGCGTAGAAAGACAAGATTTCCCCAAATTTTCCAGTATAGGTTATGGTGCAAAATTTTGACTGCCCAAGCAACCAAAATAAATTTCATCCAGGAAACTGTTCAATTCTGATTATGTGGATTCCATTTGAAGCATATGATCATCATATGTTACAGTTGATGGGATAAATACATGCATTAAGCGGAGGAAGAAAAAAAAGTCTTATGCTGCAAATTATGCCCTTCAATGTGAAGCATAGGCTTCTAACTTGGTGAAAAGCCTCCCATGTCACATAGGAAATTTTCATGTTATTTATTCTCCTGTTTCCTACACACTGCAATAAATACAATTTAACATGAACACAGCAGAAGACCAGTGATTACAACCACGTAAGTCAAACAAAGTATTCCATAATTGTTTTCCTCTTCCACACTTCAATAACTTTACTGCACAAGAAGAAAAGGGAAAAGGTATTTCACTGAAAAATATTAAATGACTCTGTATGTAATATCTAAACCAAACATTCCATAGTGAGGCTCACAAAAAAAATAAAAATCATCTAATGGACATTATCATTTATTGGGATACAACAAAAGCTTCTTAAAATAGTTAAAACTCGCTCACACTAGTTAACGTATTAGCCTTCTTGGGTGACACACTTATTATACGTATGTAATTATGTTTAAAACAAACAAGAAAACAACACACAAAATAGCATTCAAATTTCAGATATAAACAAGGTTACTGGCTGAGTTTATTTTAATGCATCTCTGAGGTAGGACACAGAAACAGATTTTAACCAGCCTTGCAGATTTCCTTTTGATATTGTAAGGTGGTACAACAAAATTACATTCTCCCTATAAGAAGTCTTTCTAAACAGAAAATAAAACGACTTATATGTGCAGAAAAAAAGGATTTATTGTAATATAGGTTAATGGATACAGTATTTTATCTTTATTACTACCAGTAATAAATATTAGGTATTCAGTAGCAAAGCTTATTCTCAGTACTAGAAGTCTTCAAGTTTCATTAATGAAAAATCTAAATATTCCAGAATTGAAATCCCAACTGGAGCAGACATTTTTTTCTAAGCACCTGTATTCAAAATTACAAGTTCAGACGAACTCAGGAAATGGTGCATGAACCTACCTCACCACCAGTAAAAGTGAGAAACATTGCATAGAAATTGAAATGGTTTTGATTTGATTTATGAATGTTCTTCAAACAACAGAACTACCATTAAAAGGATACAACTTGATAATTAGAAATAATAGGAAGAGACTTTCTCTGTGTCATTTTTCCTTAGTGAACTACATGCATTTCAACTAATTTAATTTAAAATAAACCAGTTACAGTAGTCTGATCTAGTACATCAACCAACATATTCTATCAATCTGAAGCAGAGTTAGTTTTAAATCACAAAGTAGTTAAAATCTTGAAATGCATCAGACGATGAAAAGACTAACAGAAGACGTGGTTTAATATAGTTCTCTAGGTTCTGCACTTCTGTGAAATATATTTGTTTTCATGCTTTCTGATCTACCCAGCACTACAATCAATGGACACGTGGTCTGCTCAGCAAAGACACTAGCTTAACAGGCTGGACATCATGACTGTCTTAACAGCAGCTTCTCCCTACATTTACAAATTGGTACAGAGTTCTCCAAGAAATTTTATGGTAAGAAGTAAACACGCTACACCCTGTGAGATTTATTACATGAATGGTACTGGCCTACAATGAAAAGCTGCAGGAAAATTTGTCATTAAAATGGTAGTCTTCAGCATTCACTACTGTGATTGACTACTTCATTACAATCACAGTTTGATATCAGCAGTAACTGGTAGGAGCAAACTCCAAACATAGTAACAATAAAAAAAAAAATTGTAACAGCAAAAATAGAGCTTTAATATGCATGTTACACAAGGGCTCAGACCCAAATAACACATTTTGGTTCAAAAAGTTAAAATAAAAATGGGTATCGCATAGGATACATATACACATTCTTGCATACACCTCACTGGAAAACTAATGTATAGCTTTTAGCAAGCAATCACCTCTAGCCCAGAAAAGAAACCTCTTTTAAGTGGAAGTTCTGCACTTTTGGTGTTTTATTACTCAGATCTTTCTTTTGTGACAAGAAAATTAAAATATTAAAATAGAAACTGAACTGTATTTTTGTTAACAATTGCACTAAAAATCCCAAACAAAAACCCCAAACTAAACCCAAAACACCTAAACCTTTGTTCTGTCCTAATTACAATAGCAAGGAAAAGTGATTACCTCCAAAAAAGCATTAATGAAAAGGTCTTCATAGCTGGTAACAGAAAATCTACCAAAATTCTTCATAACAGACATGTTTCTTCGTGTTGATTTTTTTTAAAACAGACTTTTGCATCAAATAAGTTTGTCAAAAAACAAATATGGGGGAATTCTTTTGTTTGTTCTTATAATATTTAGTCTTGATTTCTTCCTTTCTGAAAGCTGGGCAAACAAGGAACTCAGTGCTATTTGGTAAGAAAATCATATGTACATAGCCTACCTGGCTGGCATCATTCATATCACTAATTTTGATCTATCAGCTAAGTCTAAAGAGACCATCTGGATGCAGATGGCAAAAGAAACAGAATATGTAACAATAAGCATAAATAAAATACAGTCAGGGAGGCACTTAAAGATATTAATGACAGACATTTGTCTTTTTGTTATCTGGGTTAAACAATTTTACATTTCCAAGGCCAAAGATTAAAATAGGAAGACGAATCATCTCGTAAGGGCCCTCACTGACACAGTAGAAAGTGAAGGAATGGGAAACTACAGCTCCAAGAGAAGCACACAGATACATAAAGTAGAAATTAAGGATGTTACCCATCATATCAAGGCATAATTTAAAACAGGCCCAGAAGACTACAGCTGATAAATTACAGAAGGTATTAGGAGTAGATGATACGATGTGAGTTTGAACATGAGTTAGATTTGACTTTTTTATCCTTGTATGTTATCTAAAGGCACATGAAAAACCTGTTCAGATTATTTCAATCTAGCATTGCATACATGCATTTAAGAACAGCATCTTGCTAATGAGAAATGCAAGTGGGCCTGCTATATTAGTCACGATTGGAAGCAGGCTACAATCCTGATTAAACCTAGTGCAGAACCAGATCTCCATGCAGAGGCTGAAATGGGAGAACCTGTCATCACATGGATCCACAACCTGACAGCTGACAGGCTGGTGTGAAACCCTACATGCTGTGTGATAACAGCAGGACCAGCACAAGAGGGTGCTGAAGTTCAGCAGCTCAGTTTTAAAAGGAGAGAAGAAAAAGAAACACCTGCTTACTCTTCCCAGAATTTAGCACATTCAGAGAACAGATCACAACTGCTGCCAGTCTCTAGGCCATCATAGAGAAAAAGGAAAAAAAAAAAAACAAAACAAAACAAAGCAAAATAAGAAAATAGCAAGCAGGAAAAAAAACCACGTTAAATCTTGAAAGTTCTTCAACTTTACTTAAATCACCAAGTCAGTATGTCTTAGTTTAACACTGGTAAGCAGCTAAGCACCACACAGCCACCTGCTCAGTCCCTCACCCCGTGGGATGGGGGAGATAATCAGAATGGTAAAGGTGAGAAAACTCATTGGCTGAGTAAAAAGAGTTTAATAGTTAAAAAAAACCAACAACAAACAAACAACAAAAATCAAACAAAAACACCAACAATAAAAAGGGGAAAAAAACCAAACCAAGAAAAACAAATTATGCAAAATAAAAAAACCAAACAAAACAATTGCTCACAACCAACTGACCAATGCCCAGCCAGTCCCCAAGCAATGGCAGCCTGGTCAACCCCCTTCCTTCCTCCCCAGCTTTACCTGCTGAGCATGATGCCATATGGTATGGAATATCCCTCTGGTCAGCTGGGATCAGCTGTCCTGGATGCTCCCCCTCCCAACCCCTTGTGCCCCCAGCCCTCTCGCTGGTGGGGTGAGGGGCAGAAAAGGCCTTGGGGCTGTGTAAGCGCTGGCCAGCAATAATGAAAACATCCCTGTTACCAACACTGCTTTCAGCGAAAAATCCAAAGCACAGCCCTATTCAAGCTCCTATGGAGAAGTTTAACCTTATTCCAGCCAAAACCAGTACACAGTACCATCACAAACCCTCGCTTTGGTTAAAGTAAGTCACAACAACAAAAACCAACCAACCAACACCAATACACCTTCAAACCAACCCAATTCTGACTAGACACATAAAATAAGACATTTCAAGTATTTTTATTCTAGTCAAGCTAGCCAACAAGATTTTTTGAAAGAAGTAACACCTTTATTTTTTTCTGATCTTTCTAATCTTTGCCAATGTAACACACTTCACCTCTACCCCACCCGTCCCTATTGGTAAATATGACAATTGCAAGCAGAAAAGTAATTTTCTATGCCAGAAGTGTGAAAAAAGCCACGTAACTTGATAAGGGAAGATGAGCCATTACCTTACTGAAAAGCACACACAGTATTGCTAGCCTCCTAAATCTTTCGATGAATTCCTTCACAAATCAGCTGCAATTTCGTGAGAACAGCTAACTATGCAAGATCCAATGTTTTGCATAATCAATGCATCATCAACATCTCCAGCTTCTGGCAAAGCAATCAATTAGGTCAGCTCTCAAATAATCATCAGCAGTGCCAAAGTACACTGTTTAATGATTGCATCAGCAGTTTTCTTGGGTGGGGGCAGGGGGGGCAAGAGAGACAGAGACAGCAAGAATTAAGCTCTCCCTACTCCTAATTATAAACAGAAGAGCAATTATGTCATATCTGTTCCCAATATAGTATCTGGAAAGCTGTAAGAAACTTATTTTTCTTTCTTGTCTCTCTTCATCCCCAACTCACTCTCACATCCTCACATATCTGCAGAACCAGAAGAATAAAAAATGGGGGCTCAAGCCTCTTCAGGCCCACCTTGGTGACCTGCTTTTTCAGAAAAAAACAGAACCACCAGTTGGACAATCATAAAAATAATCTCCTGCCTTTTTCCTTTATCCTTGAACCGTTGGACCCTTAGCTGTCTTAGCTTCATTACCTTGAAATGAGACTTGCAGAGACACTGGCTCCACAAACTCATTAACTCAATTCCTCTTCTTCTCACCTCCTTAGTATAAATTATTCAGACAACTACCAGAATAAATTTTAAGGTAAGAAAAAGGATGCAGAAATAAATGAAAAATCTAAAGCACATGTTTACCTAAAGTAGGCTACTATTAACTTAGCATCTGTATTTTTTACAACTGTTTGGGGGAGTTTTTTTGATGAAGAAAAAGCAGCAACAACAATTTGTATGAGTAATGTCCTTCACAGAATATCACAGACTAAGTTATTAAGCTGAGGAAGGTGGAAATCAATATAAGAATTAAAAGACAGGAAAGGAACTAAAATGGTGATAGCAATGAACTGGATTGAAAGAAGAATAATTGAGCTGGGTGGGAGTGAACAGTTAAATGCAGAGTTTGCAACAAGTCTTGGAATAGGTATTAAATAGTTTTAAGAAGAATACGCAACCCCCAAGAGACAGAATGCAAGGAACTTTACTGGTAAAACTGGGAGTATAGTCAACACAGATGAGAATAACAGACCTGTTCACGAAGACCTGGATGAGTATGAAGACTGGAATAAAGCAAACAGGATGAAACCGAAGAACACTATGCTCAAAGTCACTAGAACTTCCTTACAAACTCAGATCTTATCAGCTAGAAACACATCAGAGGAGAAAACACTGTGTATCCAGTTATAGATTAGTACTACAAGCACAGATTAGATGCAGCCATGTAAAGATGAACCACCCTAAAATGTATCAGGTAAGGTTTTCCCACAAGAGAGAAGGACACAATTCTGCAACCCACTCAGTAAAGGTGTGCAAAGGAAGTTCTTTGCAATTCTGTTCACTCATATTCAGACCAGACCAATGTAAAAAAAGAGGTACTAAGATCATGGACTGGAATAAAAGCAAATGAGACACTTCAAAAGAGCCCAGTTTATCAAAGATACCACCAGGATCTGATCTCTCACCTGATATAAACCAGGAGGTGAGAACATAATGAAAAATTATCTTAGCTAAGGACAATTATAACCACAAATCTTACATGGAAAGACTGGTGAAAAAGACTAGGAATTCAAATAAAGTTTGAGATTTCACAGCATTTTAACTTTTTTTGGTTTTGGATCAAAACAGATATACCTCTAAACAGCACCAGACCATGTGATTAGCTATGGTAGCAAGCAACAGGACTCCCTGATGGAGTAAGTCTCTTTTCTGTATGTTTCCATATATCCCTTACACTAGCTAACACTCAGCCACATCTCATAGACTTTAGGAACCTTGAGATTTAACTAGAAATTCCACTGAGTCTGGACTACTTGGAAGAATTCAATGACTACTACTACACAGGAAAAATATGGAACAGAATGTAATAGCCATCCTGCTGAAACAGCAGTATAGTATTCAGAGCATAAAAACATAACTCAACTGTAAACATGGCTGCCAGCAGATCTGCTTAGTGATTTTTACTCTTCCTCACTCTTCCCAATAACTTAAAATGCCAAATAGTCCTCCAGTTCATGACAAATGCTTTTGAAAGGAAAACAGTTTCAATATAGAAAGTAAAGAAGTAGTAAAAGAAAAACAAAACCAAAACCAACTATATCCACCAGTCTGGGACTTTCACTCAGCAGTCAGTGACTACAAACACATACATTAGTAACTAACCATATGAACAAAATTGTTTCAGAAATAAAAACATAAGGTTGGAGGAAATACCAAATTTGGTATCTTCCCAAAATGCCTATTTGACAACATCAAAAGCTTAATGGTTAAGTTTTCAAGGGAGTGCAATAAGAAAAGACTTTGCTTTTTGAAGGAAAACGACAATACCCTTGCTATTTATTGAAAAACTTACATTAGAAAAGTTAGTATTGCATCTATATTAAACCTTTTTGTGTTTTCAACTGGGAGATTTAATTTCATGAGGTCTTATTCTAAGGGATGTGTAGTTGTCTCTGTATGCTACAAAGTTTGGTTGTTAATTTTCTTGTGAGAAATAGATCCAACAATTGCCTTGTGCAAATACAATTAACCCAACGCCCATGGAATGTGCTTCACTAGGGTAAAGTCATTGAACAGGGACCAGAAAGATAGGAATACTCAGTACCTGACAGTGACTGTCACTAAGACGGCTGTTTCCCCCCAGAGTTAGAACAGTTAGCCAGAAAATGTGCCCTACACAAAAAGGAAAAACGACTGTCTCATTTTGCAGCTGTTTTTATTTCCTGTCTCACTGCTTCACTGCATGGTAGGAACCCCATGGAACTGGACATGTAGTTTATTCAAAGCACTCTTGTTGCTTTAAGAACATGAAAACAATACCTCAGCTTCACTATGAAATGACCTTGATGATCTGTATTACAAATTTTATTAGTCTCTGACAAATGTTAAGATACTTCCCAATATGATTGATTGCATTCTTCACTGCTCCAGTTACCTCAAACTAAATTGCCTGTCATTATAATGATGACTTTTCTAAGTACAGTTTCTTAATTTTTTCCTGTCTTTCAACAGTGATCTCACAAGACTGAAAGTGTTTATGGATCAATAACATGCAAGAATAAAATACTGCATTCTAACAAATGTTTTTAATTTTTGTGCTTATGAGGTGCTGTGACAGAGCTTTAGCAGAGAACTTAATTTTATGTGATGGGATAATAACATCCAAACCTAGTCTGCACATATCCAGCACCGTGAATAGCCAGAAAATTCTACAGATTCTGAATAGTAGCAGGTATAACTCAACTGTATTCAATGAAAAGTAAAATTCAATGTGATTCAATGGAAAGTGAAAAAAAAAAAAAAGTAATTGTATTCAACACACATATTCTAGACACACCCGATCAGAGACAGTCTGTCCTGCTGAGCTACTCAAGTGTGCCTGACCCATTTTTCCCTGACACTGAGTTCAGGTGCCCCACATGATGCAATGATAACCAGAAGGGCTTTGAAAGGAGCCAGAAAAGATTCAGAGCATTTACTCATTTGGGCTCTAGGCATGATGAAAATGTCTCTCTTACTTTCAGTCTTTGAAAACAGCACATCTTAATTCATACGGGAGCCCAGTTATTCAGGTCATGCTGACAGTGTTCTTCAGGATACATACCTAGGAAGTAATTCTACCTCTGTACAAATAACAGTAAGTCTTCTGCATAAGATCAGGAAGGTTTCTCATTTACAGACAGGTTCATGAATGTCACAGGTCCAAATGACCTAAAAGGAGATCTCCTCAGTAATTCACAAAGCAGAAATTTATTTGCTGACTAACTTTGATTGCTAAAAACTGCACCAAAACCTCTGCTCTCAGAGGCCTCCCTGCAGCTACCCCACTGCCAGCACCTCACCACAGACACCTACTATACTGACAAATGAACAACAACAACAAACTAGAAAAGAACCTTTTTTAGGTTCTTTTCTAGACTAGGTAAGAGCAAGACAAAGACACTATATCATGTATCTGAAGGTTGCAACTAGATGTGGACTTCTAAATAGTGACTACTTCTAAAGTAGTGCTTCTAACTGCCTTTGACTCCAGGAAGTTGAGATTCAAACCATGCCCATACTTCTGGATTCTAATACACAAAAACATTTCATAGCAAGGTTATATCTGTAGGCTTATACTGCTAAAAACATATTACCTGGCTCTGACTTCCATTAGCTGGTCTCCGCAGTTTTTAGTAAAAGTGCAGTATTATTCCATTATATAGACACAGATTCAATTGCTTCAGGTCACAGAGCTGATCCGAAGCAATCTCACGAAAGACTGCAAATCTCTTCAATCCCACTCCTTTGCTTTTACCACTGAAGCACTGCTTAAGCTTTAAACACCTCTCAGTTCAAATCACAGCACCCTATTCATTAATATTTTCAGCTATAAACTGTAATTTCACATACTTCAATTAGGCTATTCTAAAGGTTAAAGCAGTATCTTCAGAAGCTAAACTACAGAAGAAGAAAGTGGTGTTAAAAAGAAAACTATGAACATCCCCAGTACTAAAAAACCCTGGTCTTTTAAGGTGGTAATAATTTTCCGCTTCTCGGTAAATCTTAACTCTTCCCCCTTTAGCACTTCTGAACACCTGAGTATATGAAGCTATGTAAAGCATTGCAAAGCTGTATCTAAAACTATACATGAAATCTTAACCCAAGAAACACTACTACGTAACAGTAACTTAATCTATAAAAATCTAGCATATACACTGTATTACAAAATACATCATTTATATATACATTACCCAAGGAATAGACACATTTTCAGACAGGTCAGCATACAATACCAGGGTTGTTTCGCTTTGTATTAATTTTCCAAAGCAAACTTGCTCAAAGGATCCTGCTCTTTCTACAGGATCAAAATTTCTAGGAACCTGCTGGCCCCATGCATGCTATGTAGTGTTGGTGCTAAAAAAGAAATCCCAGCAGGCACACAGACTGTAAAGCACAGGCTAGAATAAAACCAAACAGTCCACCTAAAAATCGCTATCCATTTTGGCTGTACAAAAATAATGGAGTGAAACACATTTACTATAAATACACCATTGCTGGTTTGCTCAATTTTTTGAAGATAAGTCACTTATTTTCTGTGCATTTTGTCCTAGTTGTGTTGCTTTGTGCCAACTTAAGTCATTCTTTCTATGTTTACATCTTTCAAGTGCTTGCAGATAACTGGTATGGCTAAAAGACTGAAGCTCAAAAGCACAAATAGTTAAATAATTGGATACTGCACTGACAGTATCTAAATAAGACCATATTGTGCTGTGCCTGCTAAAACGGTAACCAGAACGTTCAGAAAACTGACAAATACCTGATTATTGGGATTCATCAACATCAATGATAATTTTGAAAGTGCTTGCAAAAAATACACTATTCTCTTGTGATTAGATTTGAATGGATAACCAAATAGATGCCTTTGACAAAAACACAAGAAATCTCCCACTTCAGAAAGACATACTGTTGTAAACAAATCAATCATACCTCCTTTCACTGCTGCAGATACAAGGTATAAGAACACAGACCTCTCTTCTTACTTGCAAAACCTACACCAAAAGACATATAGCCTCAGGGAAGGACTGAACTACTTTCTCCTCATCATTAGCCAACGGTGAGGAACTAGAAATCACATCAAAGCCTTTTTTTCTTTAAAAAAGCACCATTTCTTCTCCTTTTTCTTAAAACCAGCTGGAAGAGTTTATGGGATAAGCTTACAGGGATTTTCTTCCAAATGCCTGCTACATTGTCAACACCACAAGACAACAGAGGAGGGCATCACAGATTTTGGCAGAGCCGCTGAATTCAGGTAAAATTAATTTAGAACTTCTCAAGTGCTAAAATGTTTCTACAAAACCAAACGTTTTGTATGCAAAACATGTATCAGTGTTCCATATTAATTATAGTACCTATTTATATTTTTAACACGAACTTCTCACATTTGAAAAATACAAGCATCATTAAGAAACAACACTTATTTTTAGCAGCATTGCTTTCAATAAGGGGGCTTATAAGAAAGATGGGGATGGACTTCTTAGCAGGGCCTGCAGCATCAGGACAAGGTGTAATGATTCTAAACTGAAAGAGGGTAGAGTCAAACTAAATACAAGGAAGAATTTTTTTTATGAAGGTGGTGAAACACTGGAACAGGTTGCCCAGAGAGGTGGTAGACACCCCATCCATCCCTGACAACATTCAAGGTCAGGCTGGAGAATTGTGAGTAATCCAATCTAGTTGGAGATGTCCCTGCTCACTGCAGAGGCTTGGACTAAATGACCCTTAAAGGTCCTCTCCAACCCAAACTATTGTATGATTCTATCTCATCAACTTATAACAAAGTGCCTGAATAGCTGGTTATACATTGTTGTCAAGTATTTTCCTAAACTGAAGTAGTATTCAGGTTATGAATAAAAGATACTAATAACGTGAGAAGATCATTAACTAATTAGAAAATCACACAACCACCAATGCCCTCAATAATTTCAACGTATATCTGAAATCAGCATATATTTTGTACTATTTATTTATTTCACAATAAGTGATCTGTTGCTCAACTCCTTGCTACAATTTAAATAAATCTTCATGCATATTACTGTATGTTAACTTTGCTACATCTTCTTTAAAATGCAAAGGCAAAATGGAAGAGACAAACCAGAAAAATTACAGTTAGAAATCTGACACACATAAATTGAAGGTATTAAATATTTTTAAAAATATTTTTAGGTCGTTTTCTACATAATGCCCCCAGTTAAACTATCTTCCTTATGTAACAACTATGTAGAAATATGCTAAGTAATTTTATTGAATAAAACTAAGTAAAAAAAAATTACTAAATTCTTTTCCAGTCTGCCTTAACATGATCTCTGCACATAAAAGGAAATAAATATAATAAAGCATTTAATAAAATTAACTTTAAATATACAACAGAATATTGAAGAGCAATACCACCAATAACCAAATCATTCTTCCACATATCATTAGCTACAGTCATATATAAACAAAGGCACAAAATACTTTCTTCTTTGTGTAATAGTAATGCAACACTATTCATCTTTAGAGAAATAGGACAATGAATCAACAAATCTAAGTGCATACAAAACGCACATCGTTTTCTGGTCACTTCAATAAATAAATTCCAACTATTAAGGCTTCTATTACACTTAACATGGATTACAGCAAAAAGTGAAGTAATTATTGCTTAATAAAACAACATTTTTGAAGTTATATAAAGCGCAGTAATTTATGTAACTTCACTTTTTAAACCTAGCTGATGATCCATTACCCCTCCCCTTCTGTTTCTTACGCTTTAAGGTGTTCATTAGTCATTTAAAGGTATTCCCTCTTATCCTATTAATAGCTTCCTGAAAGGCTTTCCACAGGTGGCCATAAAAAAAAAAACTTTTGGAAATCCAAATGGACTACATCAACCCAAATGTTTTTTCTATGATTTTTAATCCTCTCAAAATAATTCTCTCTTTAAACATTCATCCTAATGGATCCTAAATGGATCTTGGTCAAGTATTCACAAATTCCATTTTCTACTATTATTTTGGCTACTGTGTCCAGTGCATTTTCATAGTTTACTGTCCCTGGATCATACAGACAGAAACATTAAAACAATGAAAATAAACAAGAAAAATACTAATGGCACACTTGTCAGCCTGCAGTCCTCAGTGGATAAGGTAGCCCTAAGCAAGATGTTATACACCTCTATCAGTAATTGAGGTATTTTATATGTAAGTTCCTTAAGAACTCTGCAGTGAATGCCAGCTGGTCCAGCAACTTGTTCATGCTCATTTCACTACAAAAAGGAATGTATGTGCCCACACTCCACAGCTCTTCTGTAGGCATTTCAGTTTCAAAGACAACCTCTGATGAGCAATCTGTGAAGGGAGGCTCTGGCTTAGGAGTCCTCCACTGTGAAGAGCATTGTGAGAAACTCATTTAGCACCTGTAGAGGCTGGTCCCTGCAACCTCCCCAACCATGCTGCCAAGCCCGAGTCATCTGTGAAAAGGTTCAAGAGCTTTCTTCTTTTGCTAACTGTTCTTCATACTGTTTTTTACTGCTTTACTGCATACTTAAATTTAATCTGCCAGATTTTATGATGCTGTTTCCTTCATTTGACTGTAACTTCAACTCTTAATGGATGTGTGCTTGCCTCCTGCAATTTCTCACCAACATGTTCAACCTTGCTTGTTAACTTTTTGCAATTCTTTAGATCTTTCTTATTGTATGTTTCCTCTTCTTCCTTAAATTATCTTCCAGTGACTACACGGGTTTAATTTTCTTAACTGTACATCTTACCTTCTTTTCAGTAAGTTGTTTTGGTTTACTTATTTCCTTGAGGTTGTGCACACTAACAGGTGTAGAGGGTGTGTTCTGCTGTTGGGTTTGGTGGGGTTTTTTGTCCTTCATTTTTTATATTGATTCGCAAAATTTTTCACTCAGCACCACCCCACTGGTTAAATCTCCTTCTGCACGCTCCATGACCAGTTCTTGCTATCACTGACAGCCTAGCAATCTCACTTTAGTTGCATCTCAGTGTGAAATTCTCCCATAACTGTTGTCTGCCATGACTACTGTACCTCCAGACCACTATATTTCTTGCTCTTATCTCTCTTCCTGTATATATTCTATACAGCCAGTGCCACCATCCTGGTGAGGCTGTTAGTAACCAGAAACTGTATTACACTATTCCTGTTAAAGCCTAGCATTTCTACCTACAAAAATTCTGCATGATGAGGTGATCATTTTGTTAAATTGATCCAATCCTAAAGTCTCTTGGCATGTATCACTACCTTCATGACCTGATTTCCCTCTTTCCCATCTAGGTTAGAAGATGTCCATTCCATCTATGTCTTCATATACATAATTTTATTAGAAACTCAATATACATAGAATTATTTTTCCTTGTGCATCCTCTCATGGCTGTATAGTACCAAATAAAGACAGACCATTTTTTTTAAAGAAAGCCACAGTTAAGAGAATACTGGGGAAGGCATCAAGATGTTCAACGTACATTACATCTCAGTCTTTATTTAGCCAGGTGGTCACATAATGGAAAACTCAGAGAATCTCCCTGTCAGTCTTTCAGACTGAAAATTTTAAAAAATTGAACACATTCTTTGCACTAGAAAAATCAACAGAACAACAGAATTTGATAATGTAAGAACTATTTTTCTTCTTTGTCCCATTTTAAAGTATTATTCCCTATGTGTAAAGAATCAAATTCATCTTAAAGTTCAAACCATTAAAAAACAGCACCAGATAACTTACTCTGAATTAAAAATAAAAGTAAAAAATTGAAGACAAAGACAGATGCTGAAATTTTGGTTAGATAGGCATTTTCCTAGGTAGATCTAAGAAAAAAATAATTCTTATATTTCTTACTGCAAAGGACAGACATTCAGTAGAACTCAGCATACTTTATATATATAATTATTAAGCTTCTGTTTACTAAATGCTACAACATAAGTTCAATTAATAAACTAACAGAAATATATACCTAGTACTGCTAGTTTAGAAACGGAAACCTAGACAGATTGTCTTTGAATTCATCATCATGATAAATACAGGTAAATATAAAATAAATACATAATAGATGTAAAATCTTTCTAAAATTTAAAATAAATATATAATAAATACATGATTCTGAAACATTTTAAAGTGTCTGTCCAAGGAAAAGCCTCTACTAGCCTTTCATTCTTTTCCGCCGCCATCTTGAGTGTTTCTCCACTTTCACTTTTTTTGAAAACTTTTCTTAAAATAACCGAAACATTCAAAAAAAGTTTGCTATTCTAAAAGCACTATGAATGAGATTTATTTATGACATGAAGCTTAGATTCATAAAACCTCAGTAAATTTAAAAATAGATTGCCTCGTCACCCTAAACTTTACACACAAATAGCACCCCGTGCAATTCTTGCTAACAAACTACAACTTTCTAGGGTTACACAAAACTGCTGGACATGAAGGTTAAAAATAACTTCCCCTCACATGCATTTAAATGCAAATTCAAACTCATGAAACAGCTTTACACTAACGGGAAGTAAAATGCTTCTTCTGCAAATACAGAAAGTCTAAACCAAACCCCAAAAACTGTTAATCTACCTTGTAAAAGCTTACTTGAAAATAGTCATATTATAAAAAGAAATCATTCCTTGTGTTACATTCATACTTCAGGACTCCAAATAAATATACTCATCATTAATATGCTATTTTTAAACCAACATAAAATGTTTTCAGAACACTTGCAATTCTAGTGACTGAACTAATGAATGTTCAGCAGTTATTCCTTCGGAAGTATATCACAACAAAGAACTGGAAGAAGTGACATAGTGTACAGCCATATCTGAAAATCCAAGTCCCTACTATGAACACATTTTTCTGTAAAATTTTGAAACTCAGATATTTAAGATCAATTTCAAAATGATAGTATCAGCTTCAAGGAAAACCAGCAAAAATCAGCACTGAGGAAAGATTTAATTAATTAGTCTGAAATTCTAACTGAATTAGTCTGAGACTTTAACTGAAGACATTTAATCTTTTTTTCTGCAATAGCTCAGAAACTAATTATTCTATTCTTCAGAAGGAGGAAAATCTGAATTACCAAATAGGTCAAAGGTGTATTATTCTTTTTTTTTCAAAAAAGCAAAACACCTACAGGTATCATAAAGCTAAAAGAAAAGTGATTTTTATTAGTCCACCAATAATGAACTGGCTTGATGAATTAAGAGATAACTGTTTCAGCCACAGAATTGGCCTTTTTTCTTATTTTTCACACCATACTTACCCTACATAATGATCACAGTATCAGGAAGAAGTGATACAACAACGCTAAAAAGCGGAACAGTCTTTAGTGTATTCTATAGATGTTGGTTTCTGCAAGTAAGCAAACACAGACACTGAAGTCATAGTGAAAGTGGAAGGCTGCAAATGTATTTGTAGGTAGGTATATAGGTAGGTTGGTGGCAGGGGGAGTTTGGGATGTGTGTATGATGGAGTCCAGCATAAGAACACAGGCACACCTTCCCTATGTTTCAGTACTAAAAAAAAATAAAATAAAATAATGAAAACCTCAACTGAATGAGTACCAACATATGAAAAGAGGAGACCAGGCCTACAAGGATCCAACATATCTGGGCATCTCTGAAACTAAAGGTACCCTAATGCTCCACAAAAATCTACTTAATATTTTCTGCAGTAAGACCATCCCTGGCATAGCCTGTGTTTTAAGTCTTCTATTTGTTAACACTGTTCATTCAGAAATCTTACATAGGTGTGGTGGGCTGACCTTGCCTGCTACCAGATGCCCATCCAGCTGTTCTCTCACTACTCCTCCTCAACAGGACAGGGGGAGAAAATAAGCTGGAAGAGCTTGTGGATCAAGATAAAGGAAGTTTAATAACAAAAATCAAAAGGTGCACATGGAAATGAAGCAAAATCAAGAATTCTTTCACTACTTCTCATTGGCAGGCAATGTCCAGCAACTTCCTGGAAAGCAGAACCTCTCACCCACCCCCAGCTTACCGACCTTTGGGAAGGACTGGGTCAGACATAGAACCTTGATGCTGTGCAAGCACCTGTTCAATGACAGCCAGAGCACTGGTGTGTTATCAACACTGTTCAGCCACAAATGCAAAGCTCAGCACTATATGGGCTGCAATGAAGAAAGTTAACTCCATCCCAGCTAGACTCCAAGAGCAGGGTGCAGCAGCAACCCACTAGGGCTCAGGCATCAACCTCACCCTTCCCATTAGACCTGGTTACACACACAGTATTTATGAGATGAAAACGGCCTACTGACATTTTCATTTCCATGCCTTCTTCTAAACCCTAAAATTTAACTCATGTTTATCACAATCTTTGAAAATACTCAAATTGAGTTTCCTAAGATATAAAGTATTATTTAGCATTGATGATTTCTATAAAAAGCATTGCTACAACATTCTTTCTAGACCTGAAATAACTTAAGAGCCTAAGTATCTATTATTCTTAAATCACTTAATTTTTTCCAGTATTTGTAATGATTAATTTCAGGGGTTTCCCTGATATTTATCTGCTTAGCAGTTTAAGGCAATAAACTCTGCGATTGATCTGGAACCTTTGACAGCTTGTCGCTCAACTGTCATAGTTTTCTGATTTGTGTCAAAATTTGTTTGCTCAAACCCTGACAGATGACAAGAGTTTGAGGAGTTACACCTACAGCAAAATAAAGCTCTAACAGGGAAAATGCATACTTTTGAATCATTACATTAAAGAATTATGCTAATACGGAACATACCTGTTACTATAGGTAACTCAAAGCACATAGTTCAGTAACACCCATCACACACTTTTACCTTTGCTTCAAACATAATACAAACTTATCATCACATCATGTCTTCAACTACACCTCTTGCCAATAAAGTATCCTAAATTTCCGGAAGCCCGCTGTGAACTATGTAATTCTCTCTTTCCCATATATATGAAGTGAAGAGCCATTTTTTATCTAATGCACTGTTTTGGAACCATAAACATCAAACCCATTTAAGCTGATGTGGAACCTCACTGCCAAAAATAGTTAGGAGGAACAACGTAAGAAGTGCAAGTAAGGTATGCATGTATGAGGTCTCTGAATTCCACTCACTTTGCAGTATTTCTAAAGAGAACAGAGCTCTTTCTCACCATAGTTGCGCTTACAAAACTTCACATTCAAAGCAATTTTATTTGAGGAAAAAATAACCTATTAAAATAGTGTCATCCCATTCTGGGAGATACTGTTCTGTCTCTAGAAAATAAAGGTGTTTTTTCCCCTCAAAAATGAAACCAGGAAGAGTAGAGAGTGACATACAACAAATCATTTGTTTCTGAGGATCCTGAGAAAAATCAAGAAATTCGTATCATTCAAGTTATGTATCAAACAATAGAATAATTATAATTCAGACAAATCCTGTTTGTTTACAATGAAAACCATTTGTGAACACAAAAAGGTAAGGACAATCAATCCATTGTCCTAGATGATCTGTTGTTTTCCTAAAAAGACCAAATTTATATACCTGTGTCAAAGAACTACATAATTTTTCATTCTTGCAAAAATTTACATTGTATTACTATTTTAAAATGTCTTTTAACATTCAAAACAGTGAGCCATTTAAACTATTTCCCCTAAGTTGACACAGAAATAAAATGCCTTCTCCCTTACAACAGCAACTATCACCTCTTCATAAATCATTCAATCTCACAAAATGCTCCTGGAATGAACACGAAGCAAAAAACCTAAATGAAACTCTTGATTCCTTCCTGGGCCTATATGAATCACAGAATCGCAGTCTACAACACATTAACAATATGCAACTATTGGCTCTTGAAACATTTATAACAGTAAAGTTTCCTAATTCTACTGAAGATCATCTGAAAGATAGATTATCCTGAGATATTTTTAAATTGCGACACATCTAGCTTTGTCTGCTTTTCATTATCCTCCCTTCAGAATATTCAGGTATCATTTATTTAGAATAATCATTAAATCCCTTTAGAATATAAAATCACACACACAAAAAAAAAAAAAAGCCCAACAAACAACCCACCACTCAGACAGATAAAATAGGTTGGAAAATTCTCTTCATCCCCTCATCCCCACCCTTCAGCAGCGCCATTTCATACTCTCTTCTGCAAACTGCTACAGAAGTGAAGCTGAAACTTTCTTGTCAATGTTGCTCCCAACCTGTTTACCCTAATTGCTAGATCCCTTAGACTTAACTTTCTCGCCACTTCCTCCTTAGTTCAACAGCAAATTTTTTTAAATTAGTCAGCTAATGTTTGTGAGGCACTTGCATCTGTGAGTGAATAGGAGGTTAAAAGTTCTGCCTTCAAACAGTGTATGAACTGGGGAGCAAACAGTAAAATATGACCAGTGGCCATAACTTGAAAAATAAATGGAAATAAAAGATTGGCTAAATTCCCACTAATATAAGCAACATCCATTTTGTGTTTGAATAAAATGAAGTTCTGAAGTAAGAAATGGAAAATGCGATCTTTCAAATTAAAAATTGTCTCATAGTATGCATGCCAAGAAGGCTAAGAAAGGCTACACATACAACCTTAAATCGTTTTCCTGATTTCTGACCAGTCAACTTCGCCACTAAACATAGGATTCAATTATAAACACATTACACATCTAAAGTATGCAGTTACTTTAAGCATTACTGCTAACTCTGTAAAGAATCCTACCTTGTTACTTGTCAAGTTCACACACAATAAGTTTACTGTAGAGCAGTAAAATAACTAGTAGGACCGATCACTCTTACTTCATGCAAGAATAACAGCTTGGATTTACAGGTGCATAATTTTCCCAACGCTATTTTAAATGTCTTCCTCGCTATACCCGTCTGATCTTCCTAAGAGTAGGGTAAAGAGAAATGTAAAAGGATTCTTCAGACATGCTCATTCACGTTGCCGAATAATCACTGGCAGATCATTGAACTTTTCATCCCCAATGTTATAAATTAATACATTGTAGATTTCTGAAGCACAGGATTAAAAGTTAAATGCACATGATAGTTTGAAAAACACAGTTTGTTAAAGAAGTTATCTTCCGAAAGTTTCACTAGTAATTTTTCCACTTCCAGTATTTTTCATATGTCTCATATTATACTGTGGTAGGCTGGCAAGTTATTACCCTTTCTTTAATCTCTGCTTCAAATATTGCCTTGTTATAAATGGCTTAATTAAAAACATGTGCACAGCTTAATGTGAATTTTACCATGAAAACTTACACTGCAGAACAGAAGCAAAACATGAGACAGACTATTTTCAATACAGAAAGAATTTACTTCGGTTTTATTTTAAGCAAAACAACAAAACGTCTACACTGACACAAAACATGTTTAGAAACCTCAGTAAAAATGCTCTTTCTGAAACATTTCTTCATTCTAAGATTTTCCACTGTGGATGTTATATTTAATATAGTACTTTCATTTCTCCTTCATTCTCCACATTTTACTGAGAATGACAATACAATTGCTATTAAAATCATGTACATTGACTGAACACTGCTGAAAGCCTTGAATTAAGAAAACTGCTCTCAACGAGACAACCATGAAGTTACTGTTTTCTAAAACTAAACATGAAAATTTTCAGTAGTTTCACAGAAGCAATGCTAAGCAGATAAGATTTCAAATTAATATAAATTGTACTGTTTACTCATTGCCTCAAACTTTTGTCTTTTTCTGTTGCTTTCTAAACAAGTACATCCTCTAAATGTGTGTCTCAATTTTGGTGTTCTTGAATATGTTTTTAAAAGGTCTTTGGAAGGTTGGGAAAAAGAGGGAAAGGAAATATTTTACTTAAGTATAACACTACATTTACACTTCTTCCCTTCTGTGACGGATCTAATTTATTCCCCGCTTTCTATGCCACACTGCGCTTGCGGTTGGGAAGGTGGGAGGGTGAGGTGAGGGAAAAGCGGCAGCAGCAAGCACCCCAGGAAGTTAGGCTACACAAAATATTCTCAAATATACTTCAGAAGGAAGTCCAGAATGCAAACATTTACATAGTGAAATAACTACAGGCTGCCACTGGAACCGGATTCAGAATATAGAAAAATCCCTACTAATCCTTGATTCATTTGGTGTAATGACAGAGTAACACTTTTAAACTAAATAAGAGAGGAATTCAATGTTGACACAAGGTGTACAAAGGCAGGAACATGAAACTTCCGGGGGTAGATACGATGTCAAATTTTCAGATGAGCTAATTTGGAAACAAAATTACACAACAGCAGAATGATTCAGAAGTGACAAGATCAAAATAAACAACTGCATCTTTCATTACAGGGAGAAATACTGGAATGATATTTCCAGTCTAATATTCCTAAGTAGTGCAGAAGATACACTAACTGCACCTTTCTTTCTGAAAGTATTTAATATCAATATTATTCATAGTGGTTCTTCAGCTATGAGTGTCTGACTGCACAACCCAACAGCCCAGCTGGGTTTACCTCCTCAAGTATACCACAGACTACAAAGAGAATGTCCAAAGACAGGACAGAGAAGTAATCACTGTGTCCTACTCCCTTGATCTTGAATCAGCTTTATACCATGCTACACCCGCTCTCCAAAGTTGGAGAGAGCAGGCTTGCATCTGATTCTAGCTACGTTATTTGCTAGTTTCCATAAGAGCCACAATGCATTCACCGACAGCTAACCATATCAACCATAAACCGGCACCCTTCTCTGTTGCTTAGTAACCATGGCTTAGAGGCCACCAGAATCCCAGCACTAGAGCACGAACAGATCTCCATGTAGTAGTGATCATCTCACAGACCACTTAAAATCTGTTACATGTTTTTAATCTGAATCAATGTTTTAGTAGGCACTATTCAAGTCCCTGCCATTATTATGCTATAGTCACAGTTAGTTCTATGGTTACAAGGACAAGAAGCACATATGCAATCCCACACTTGTAAAAGACTTATGTGGCAGTAAAAAAATTCTTAGAATACAATTGTGTTTATAATAATCTGAAAAAATCACATTAATTACAGACATTCACCACCAAAAAAACAATTAGAAAAACATCCTATGAGAAGGGAAAAAAGGTTTTAATTCTTGTGGGCCTGAGGATCTGAGGTATCAGAAAAAGTCTGCATTTCACGAAGCTTTTCATTGTTTAATATTGATACACTTCAAGAGGATTAACTACTCTATTTATAGAGTGCTTTACAAAGGCAGATAATTATACAAGAGCTACATTCAAAGCACTCTGGGCCAATAAGCTAAAGGAAGATACGGTCCTTCAAAAAAAAAATAATCAAATGCATTAAAAAGAGGATTTTCAGAATTACTGGACTACACCTCTTGGAAGAACCGCTTGACTGCAAATTCTCCATCTCCACCAGTGAAATGGTGGAGCAGATGAATGGATATTCCGAGTATTTGCCTCACTGGAATAACTAACAGACTGTGCTAGCAAAAGTACAAGAGCAGGAGCGTGGTCAGACATTGAAAAGGCTGCCCAGAGGGCTGTGGCATCTCCATTTTGCAGATATTCAAAACTCACCTGAGAACAAGACCCGAACAACCTGCTCTAGCTTTGACCAGAAGGCTGGACTAGCTAACTTCTGGAGGTCCATTCCAAACTAAGCGATTTTATGACAGACAGTTCTAGGACTTGTACAAGCAGGTTCTTTTTCCTTAGTGTTAATTATTACCAAAAATTTTAGTATTTAACAGCTATTCTGATTCCCACCTAAATTCATGTATTTTCAAGAGTCAAACTTGAACAATTCATGTAATGCCTTCCACAAGGCCTACATCTCAGTCTTAAAGCAGACTGAAAATACTAACTGTTCTTCAAATGGTTCATGGGGTAGCTCTTATTAGCAATGTTGTATCAATGGGGAAATCAATGAATAAGGGAGTTAGGCGATATACCCAAGATGACAAGGAAAACTTGTTCTATTCCGCAAACTCTAGTGGTACAGTATCTAGAAGAGCTTATCACAGAGAAAGAACAAGTATTTCCTCTGCCTTGACACTCTGCAGGCTTTCAGCCAGCTCCTGCTGGCAGTGAAAAAAAATCACTCTGACTTCAAAGTAAAACAAAAAACATATATATATATAAATATATATATATATATATCTCCTATACACTGCCTGCTTCTCTTCAGTTTTAAACCTGTCTTAGGCACAGGACTGCCTGACAACATTGTAAAATAATATTTTGACACGTTAGGTAGTACCTGAACATATGAATGCTACTTCAAAACATTTGTATGTCTTTCAAATGACAGATACACAAAGGCTGCAAGGAATGGCAGGAAAAAAAAAAAAAGATAATCAAATTTCAAACAAACTGTTAGCACACGAGTTCATGTCCAACAACAAGCATTCTTAATTAATGAGTGGAAAAAGCTAAAATGAACTACATTTTTCTGGCAATGTGCTGTTCTCCTTTTTATCAAAAGCCACATTTTCAAAAAAATCAAGGGAACAGAATAAGCTCATTTCAAGGTCAAAATGATGCATGTTTAAATTTTGTTAGTTGTAAATATAATATTACTATCTAAAGCCGACAGTCATACATCATTATGTATACTCTGACAAGGCTGCCCAATATCAATTCAGAATGACAGATAGATTAATCACATTCTAGTTTGACAAACTGCATTGAAAAATGTGACTCGTAAGTACGAAATTTGAGATCTCAGCCATCTACATCAGATAATAGAGTCAAAGACCCCTCTTCATCAGTGTCATTTGATTAGACCCTCTTCAAAAAGGAGCCCTTTTTTTGTGATGAGGTGCTTTCTTTTATGTACCTCTTCTTTTTCTACAGATTTATTACTATCTGCATGCTGAGATAAAAATGGTGACTAATAAGGTGGCAATCTGTTTTGTTTTATTTGAGCTATAAGTAGAGCAAATGGATCTATCCTCTTGCAGCACTACACGGATCAGAGTAATGCTAGTCAAGAACAGGGAAAAAAAAGGGACTTGCTTAAACAAAACACCTGCTACGCAAAAAAACTACTATCACATAATTGCATAAGGATATATTTTATACTATACAGCCTGACATATAGTATTAATTAGTTCTTTTTGGCTCCACTGAAAATTTGTATTTTAAATAACCTCCACAAAACAGTGAACCTCAAGTGAGATACTACTCTAGAGCACAAAGAAGAAAAGAATAACTGAAAAAAAAAATCTCACAAAAAAAAAAGCTACTTTAATGTTCACAGCACCAAGAAGATAGCCTATCACAAGAACAAAGCAATTACCTGTTACACATACAGGAAAAAGCAATGGTGTAAGTAACAGTCTTTCATTGCTAATTATCTGAAGATGCATGAAACCACCCAAGGTATCATGCTACTGTTTCCCTTATTAACACACCTCAACCATTCTTCACAATTACATTGCTAACTAATGATCACAGTGTTTTCAGCTATAAAAACTTTACATTAGATACTTTAGCACAAACTTTTAATAAAAAGCTATTGAACATCAAATCCAAAACTGTTTGTATATTGCCCCTCAAGATTATTTTTGTAACTCAGGAGATAGGAAATATTCTGATATTCTTTCTGTTGGCATCTGGCATAGCATGCATTAGTTTTCAGTATTTCAAAAATACCATTAGTTAAATTAATAAAATATTAAGTATAGGCATGATTAACAACCAAAATGTGTGACAACAGCGTATACAAACGGTCAGTATGAAACTACCTCTGCAATTTCAAAGCACAGCAACAACTCTATTCTACAGAGCCACAGCATTGTTGATAATAATTGGAACTACTATTATTTTTTAACTGATTGCATTTATTATATGTTACATTACAATTCTGAAGATCAACACATAATGGTTAATCACATACAAATGTCAGGAACAAAATCAAATTTATTAAGCTTCTATTATTAATTTTGTCTTCTGTTACTGTTCAGAACAGCTAGAGTAATTTTGAAAGAAAAATACTGTTTCATACTAACTGGATACTACTCCATACTGATTAATTAGCTGCATTTTTAATTCATTTTTGATTTTTTTAATTTAAAAGGTACTATTTCCATTAAAAATCTTTTTTGTTACAGATGCAATGTACATGTGATTGCAATCTACATGCAATCTACAGTGATTAACAGCCCATTGAGAAAAGGTACTGTATACCATGTCTTCAATTTAGAAGGAGACACAGGGGCTTTTAACAGTCTTGTTTACAGTTACTAAATTGTATGCAAACAAAATATATGACTTGCACGTACCCCCAATTTCTTTACAACAAGTTATTAGAAAGTAAATGTTAAGTCCTCGCATTAATTTACAAGTTCTCTCAGAATTGCCACATGCACAAAGCTTAAAATAAAGGTACAGATACACACGCAGGCACACACCCCCCCTCACATGCGTGGTTAGATATTGAACATACAGTTAATGGGAATTCAATAATGCATTCACAATATTGCATGCAGAGGGTTTTTTCCAGTTTCTGAAAAATACTGCATAACACTTAAAAATTAATCTCTGTGCAAACACCAAATAGTTTCTGTATAAACAGATTTACATTAACCTATACATTTAATTATACATTTAACTGTATAAAGACAGAATGATTTTCTGTTATGCAAAATCACTCATGACACCTCTTATAAGCTAGATGATTCTTCAGGACTTAAATGCACACATAAAAATATTTTGAATTTTTTACAATTTCTTTAGATTCTACTGTAAGTATTATACACAGATAGCTAATTGCAATACTATTTTATCGAATACTAGGTGTGCTTTAAGACAGTTGCTGTAATAGCACACTGGTATGATTTTGGTCATTTTTCATATGAATTGAAAAGCAAAACAATGCCCTCCTGAATAGATGCTGTTACACATACCAATATTTAGAATACCAGTCAATGCTCACTATTATTACACACATAGAATATGATGTTGTAATTTTCATCTTATTTGCTTCACAAAACATAGCAATAAGCACACTGAACAAAATGTAGCCTTTCATAAACTTTGCTTGCCAATGTTCCAATTAAGAACAGAAAAGAAAAAAAAAATCTCAAGTTGCTGCCACATTACCAGTAATATTGCCAGATAGGACTGGAATAACCTGCAAATTCTTTGCTCACGGGGAAGCTGAGTAAACACAATAGCATCCATGTCTTCATTAAAATAAAATAATAATAAAAACTTTTATACGGGAAAAAGTGAACACTAATTATAACATGTTTTATACTGGTAAGTGAAAGTAAATTCAAATAAAACATAATAATTGTGAAATTACTTATTTAAATTTTTAAAACAAGCATCTCAATAAATTTAGCATAACATTCAGTGTCCTTGCACAAAAAACCACCAACAAAATAGTAAGTGTTTAGAATAGTATTTTCTTGAATGATAAATAAAAAGCATCTTCTATTTCAAACAGAAAGTTAAGAAATCTAAACACTATTTCCTTAATAAAAGATTGAACCTAAAAGGCTGCATTTGAAGCAGTTTAATAAAAATATACATTTTTTCTACTAGTTAAACACAGTCTCAAAAAGAAGTTGAAAATACAGAAAGGATACTGGAAAAGTGGACACAGGACACTTCTGTTACTACTTTGCTGTTCAGTTAATGGTTTTGGCATTCAGCTTCAAATTAATGTTTCTGAACCAGTAAACACAATACAGATAGTAACATATGTCCCTTTTGAAGGATTTATTTCACTTGTTCTTTACTTTGTAGATACTTGTGGTGTTTAATACTAAAGCAAGCAGAAGTTTCTTCCTTGAAGTTAATTATGTTCATTAGACTTACCAGAATTACAAAAGAAAAGCTGAGTCCTTGTTCTATACATCTGCAATTGTTTAAGCACATAATACACTTACAGAAGAACAAAAAGGTATGAAACATACAGACAGCTAATGTAAGTCCCAGCGAAACAGCAGGAATTCCTAATATAGCTGATTATATGTTTCTATTACATTCATATTTAATATTAAAATTACAGAACAATAATGAAATTAAAACTCAGGGGATAAGGATCAAATCATCACGAGTAAACAATATACCAAGTGAAACCTTACTAACATTTTCAAGAAAAAGCATTGACTTTCACAAAAAATGGCAGCGGGAGGAGAGACACAACTGTTTTCTTGTATTTTCTCCACTTTAGATAAATACTTCATTCATATGTCTTGAAAATATAAAACATAATGGTAATCCAATAATATGAAAATTAATGTACAGTACATGAAACAAGATCGTAATCTAAGACCCTGCTCCAACCCTCTCCTGCTAAATTATATATGAGAAACAAAAAACATGCTTCGATCATACGTTTACTGTTAACTTCCACGAAAGCTCTTCTGACAGTACAAAAATGACCTGGCACCACTTTGTAATACTAATTAGATATATCATGAGTTGATAAGCCTAGTCATACATACATACAGCAGAAATCAGCACCTTGGAAACATGTGCTGTATGACTAGTGCTCTATAATTATACTTTGCCATAAAGTTTATTAATTTTTTTCAAGAAAGAGTAAAGACAGAATAGATGGACCAAGAAAATGAAGTATTAGATTTCACAGCATTTTATGAACAAGTCATCTTTTAAAAATCCACCTGCCAGATCACACATATCCCCCACTCACAACTACTTTTTCTTTCTGGAGTGGTACTAGCTGCAACAGGATTCTTCCATCCTCAGTTACTTAACTTTTGCTCAAAGGAAATTTAAAATTACTTATTTCCACATTCCTAACTGTCTTCACATTATAGCTTTGTGTTTTGTCCTTCTCAATCAATTCCTAAAAATATCTTTATTTGTGTTTTAGCAGTGCATGACTAACCAGCGGATTGCTGGTCCTGAAGCCTGATGTAGAAAAAAGGACAGTGTATAAGAATAATCCACACCACTTGTCTACATTAGCTATTTTCTATTTTTTTCAGCCATCAGAAATTTATACTTAAGCTTACAAATTCAAATGCCAATGGAAGGTCTCATCTCTGCCAAAGTATGTATTTGTAAAATACAAAGACTATTCATCTGGTACTAAAGTTAAAAGTATAACTAATGGAGTCAAGTTATGCATGGCATATGTTTTTTAAATACCAACTGCTTTTTACATTTTAGAAGTTTATTACATAAATACTTGTACATTATTTTAAACTCTCCCTCATTTATTACAGTTTCATGCAATAAACCCAGTTCATGTTGCAATCAGTATTACAAGATAGTTTTAAATATAAGGGACAAAACCCACCACATTTAAAATAGCCAATGCAGACTGCACATACATGACCTGGTATTTACCATGCTTAGGTACCATCTGAGTCTTAAAATTCTTTTGCATTAAAAAAAAAAAAATATATATATATATTAGTAAGAAAATTCTTATGTTTGTGATATTTAAGATTTAAGCTAAATTACAATTAGTTACTCATCTTAAGAATCACAGCTAATTAGATGAGATCAGTACTCAAATTTGTAATAATTCTTACTTACTAGTAGAACTTAATACACGACACAGTTCAGGCAGACCAAAAAGGATTAGCAGTATCTTAAACCACAATAAAGTTTTCTTGTGTGAAAGGCAATCTAATCTAAAAAACAGAGGCATCCTTTCCTTTCGGAACAGTAAACAAAAACTTAAACATAATTTAAGAACATGTAATTTAGAACCTGTATTAGCATGTCAAGTGCAGTATTCCTTTCAATTCATTTCCAGACCTATTGCCCTTCTTTTTAATTTCAACTTCATATGTTTTTTTTATAAATTATTTTTCTGTGATGTTCATTAGTATCCATTCAGCAAGTTAAGTGGATCTCTATATTATAGAGGATTTTGCCACCTCAAGGATACAGCTTACACAAGTAAGAAAGAAGACCAAAACAAATACTTGAAGAAACTTTATCAAATATGAACCTACTCTACAAAATTATTACAAGAGGGTCAACAACCACATGGTCTTGACAAAAAAACACCGTTAAATACCCCTCAAATTTCACCATCCTGGTAACTTTTAGCATTAGAAAGCACACTACCACTGTACAACAAAGACCATCAAAATACTAAATGCTAACTCTACTGCATTTCTTGTTGCAACAAAAAGAGTGCCTACCATACCAATACAACTTCCTAGAGCTCATTATCTAATGGCATTTCATTTCTTCAGCACCCTTTCCTCCCCTACGATTTCCCTTTTCTTTATTATTCCTACCTTTTGGTTTTGCTTTTCTTCTTCCCCTCTCTTACTATGCAGTTCTGTTTTGTCATCTCTTCTCATTTGTTACTTTCTTTCAGCTGGCAGCATGTGAACCCCAGGGTGGAGGTCCCATTTAGCCCTGTCTGAGAATGTCAAGCAATTCTGCCCATGAAAGCCAGCTACCACCTGGGAAAGGATGGAGCGGAGCTTTAAATCCACCAGAAAAGCCTGCCCAATAAAAGTCAGCCTCACAGCCTGTAATTATAACTTCTCATACACATATACTGGGGCCTTGGAAACTGTCCAAGCTTTCCTTTTTCCCACCCCTCCCCTCCTGTTTGTTCTCTGCACTCTAGCAAACAGATAAGAAACTGAAGTGGTAGTCAACACCTTGGCACACGTCAAGGGTCTTACCTTACTGCCAAAGTGGTATTTTCCTGCAAACAGATACCTCACCAACTGTGAAAGAGTATTCAGAAATGTGCAAAACATATCAATAATCTTTTTCAGGATTTCAAAGCTATTTTATTCACTGAAATACAGAACGCTCCAGCAGGATTTTTAAGATATACTGCAGTTCCAGTGTAGTTTGTAAGGTCAGGTTGCAGCCTTTTCTTGCAATTGTGAATATGTTCCTTATGCTGAAAGTACTCTCACTGGTGTATTTACTATTGACACAAATCAGTTTAATAGCCCTTTACTGAAATTATGTTAGAACAATCCTTTTAACTGAATCCTTAAAAATTTGTACAGGCTACATATATTACTAATGCCATCATAAAGGGAAATCTATTGATACGCTCATCTTACTGTAACACACACCATTTTATCAGTTACACACATCCTACGCAATGTCTGTGAAACTGAGGTATCTGAGCTTCAGTCAGTATATAAATAGCTGACACATCAAAAAGGTGTTTGTAGATCAAAGAGCCCTTCATTTGAATATCTGCAGTATTTCTGATGTGCCAAACTACAGTGTTGTTTTTGCCAGATTTAATATTTCATGGGTGTTTTTTAATAATTTGGAATATTTAACAATGAGCTCTGTCCTCCGTTAGAAGACCATACTTTGGGTAAATGCGTTTATAGCAATACTGAAGAAAGCACACTGTGCCAGCATAGTGCCTTTAAGGAGGAAAAAACCACCAAAACAAAGAACAGCCAACACACAAAAGAAATACCCCACAAAACACACCACACACAACCAACCCAACCAACTGCCAAAAAGCCCCAACCCACAAAACACTGAAATCAGTAGGATACCACACAGGTTTTGAGTTGGGGCCCTTGTTTCCTCAAATTTTCTCAAATACTCTAAAACTTAAAATGAATGATTACCGTTAATTCTGGATTTGAGCTTTAACAACCACAGTGTTACAGCATCCTGTGAATTTATCTTGCTTCATGAAATGAACTGTACCACTATTATAGAATGCTTATTGAAGTAAATACCTAAACCATCCAACACACACACACAGAGGGTTCTGCTTTCTTCAGCATTAGCTTAGAAACAGTTGGCACAAGATATGGTCTAGTTCTTGCTAAAAGGGAAAACCTGAAACTGGAAGCAAGATTATAATCTTACACATACTGAGAACTCTTATTCTTAAAGGCAAATCCAGTGGGCACAGCCGAACATTTCTCAAAACATCCAAAGTAATTAATCAGCCCAAATTAATACCTTAATTCACTTTCTCAAACTGTGATACATTTATCAGATAGCTCAAAAGAGTTCAAAACACTATGTATCATGAACCTACAGGGAAAGCACCTCATACCATTTTCAAACGACTACAGAATTAAACAGCTGTCAGTATGCAAACTACTTCTGAATTGATTTAGTAAGTAAAATAATTTACACATATTTCTAATGGATGACTCCATACATACCAGTGCCAGATTACGACTGCACATAACATTCAAATGCCATTATAGTAAGTTTTGTGCTGTGTAGCCAACTGGCGTAGAACCGAATGACCATTTTGACTCCCATTAGTTGCTTTTGTTCCTATACCACAGCCACGCTCTTGCACAGTAAGTGGCACAAACAAAGCTTATACCAAATTAAAAGCCAACCACTGCCTTCAAAAAATCTTGAATGTGTAAGTGGGATTAGATGACTAATTAGACACTAACATTAGACAACTCTGTGTAATTCAGAACTGCAAATTTAAGAATACAGTTAGTTCCTACCTTTAAGTTAGGACACATTTCAATAGTTATTTGTCTTTTAAGTGAATCTAATACGTTAGATATTAGAAGTAGTTTTATTCAATGTTCTAAATCTATTTTCCCCTTCAATTTCCTCTTCTCCCAAGTTCAAAAGATCTTTACCTGTATTAGGTAAAACACTGTTAATGTGTAAAGTGTTACTCTCCTCTCCAGCTACAGCACTCTAAAAATAAAGGGACCTGTAGGGCTCTGTTCATTTTCAATGAGCAGAAAGATTTGCCTTGGACCTTTCTAGCAACTATCAGCTGAAAAAGGCTAGCTGATTGACTTCTTTATTCTTTCTGAGGTCTAATGTTCTGATTAGCTTGTATTTATAGAATAAAAATACCCATCCACCCTTTATTTAGTCATTATTTTTCTTAGCTTTACATCCAACTAAATTTCTTTTATGGTAACTTCCCAGAGAAGCTTAGATGATTTCAGTATTCCTGGTAAGATTCAGAACTTCCATTTTAACACTGCAAAGAGTTATTTAGCTTTTTCGTGGAAAAATGTGATCCAACAATAATGCTTTGTACATTCAGAATTTTAAAAAGGTTTCAAAAGTAAACATGGAAGGAAGCTTCGATTTTACTTTTCTAACAGAGTTAGAAATGCCATGAAAAAAACAAGGCAGGCATCTAAATTTGAAACAAATGTAGACAGTTAGTATACAAAAGAACATAAAGCCTGGAGAGTTTCACGGACCCTGCAACTAATCATGCATTTATCGTCACAAGTAATTATAGTTTTAGACTTAAATGGAATAAGTATATAAGAACAAAATGTAAAAGGCTGTGGATTAAAAAGCAGATGCTCAGGGTCACATTACTTATAAAGAGCACACAAGGAAAAACTTTTTCTTCTAAAAGAGAAGCAAAACAAAATCAACCAGTGGAGGGAGGTGGAGAAACAATTCAGAATAATCTAATATGAAAGAGATCTCAATTCCTAGACACATGAAAGATACCTCTAAGATTATGCAATGTTCTGTAAGTAACTTAAGGCAAACAAATTTAGCTTAATGTAAAAGGCTGCATTATTTATAAAATCTGGGCAATTTCTGGTATCTATTTTTTGGTTTTTAAATTGAGCCTAAAGCTAGAGCTACAAAAATTACAAAATTAGTATAGCACATTAAGTAGGTCTAGTATACTCCACATAAATGAAAAGGAAAAAAAGAGAAAAAAAAAAAAAAAAAAAAAAGGACAAACAGCCGATTTCCTTCAAAAGGGTCTCACACAGGCTTTTTTCCCACTGGTTGCAAATCCAGACAGAATGCAGAACAAATTTAGGAAGGCATTTTTGTTTTGGCTAGAGTTTTACTTTTTGCCAATTGGAACATTAACTTTCAGAAGATAAACAAATCACCTAAAGTTAGATGTTAAACAATAAATCTGTGAGGGGAACAAAAACTAAAGGCAAAATGTAATACTGTTCTTTGCAACTTTTAGGCCAAAGTGATGACCATGAGGACTCGAAAGGCACCACAGCTGAAGTTCTACTATAGTTTACTGCTCACAGGAACCACAGCTGAAGTTCTATTATAGTTTACTGCCCACAGGAACTTTTAAGATTTCAAGGACCACATTATTTAATAACAATAATAGAAATAATAAAGTCCTCACACACACATAGCAAATTCATTTCCATTTATCTAGATTACAACAGGATGAAAACCATATATACAACTTCCTATTTAAATACATAAATGCATTTTTAATTTCATTTTTTGGTGGATTTACAGTTATTTCTCTGTAGCTCAGAGATGAAAAGAATAAACCAAACTAAAATGTGCTTTTCTTCAAAAGATGTAAGAATACTAGTCACTGATGGGAATTATTGTATGTGTGAAAATTCTTTTGATTTTAAACCACATGGTCATCGGATATGGAAGACTCTGAGGTCAATTAATGTAACAGTAAAATCTGAAAAGTTACATGAAAGCTAAACTATTACACAATAAAGAATAAAACGCCTGCCACAAATGTACAGAATGATCTGAGAACACTGGTATTTTTTTAGGCATTGCAATAGTGCAGGTATTACTGTCTCTGTTAATTCTGCACTACCTTTCAAATGCTTACAGAGCTGCGGAGACATTTCAATTGTGCATAGTCAATACTGAACTACGTAAACCTTTTCCAACTGATAATAAAACTGCTGGAGGTTTTTTATGCAAGTTTTATTTTGGTTTTATTCTAAGTTATCAAGGGAGGTAGTAATTAATCCTTTTACTCTGAAATATCTGGCAATATACAAACAGTCACACTTCCAGATTTAACAAAAAACACCAAAACACATGCTCATGGAGGTGGGGAGTGGCAGCAAAGTTTGGAATCTCTTTTACTGAAAATTACAGGTAGCAGCAAAAAGGTTTATGTAATTTTTAAAGAAACTGAAGAACTTTTTCTAATACATGATTTGATAAATTTTCAATAAGACACACTCCACAAGATGATCTGGATACTTCTTATTTTAAGATTGGAAAACTGATTTATAATTGAAACGTGACAATTATGCCTCCTAATAAAATACTCTTTTTTTGTTATTACTATTGCTGTATAAAGACAGCCGTCCGTAACAGAAAGTATTGTAAAACATCTTTAATAGAATAAAAAGCATGCAGAATTGAGGAAGTCAGCTTAAATTCCAGTAAGTTTGCTTAATAAAATAATTTACAGAATTATGTCAGGAAACACTAAGAAAAACCATCAAAGCTATAAAATTACTTCTGTTTTGCAGGTGTGTATATATAGAAAAATATTTCATAAATGAAACACTATTTGTATTTATTTGTATGAACACTCTATTTGTAGAACATCAAGTATGGCATATTATCATGCTTGAAAAGTTAATAGGTAATTACTTAAGAGTTACTTTACAGCTAGCTAGATCTTATCTTCTGAATTGTAGTAAAAGTCTTCATGCATAAAAAAAATTCTGTGTACTTGTATACACTTCTACATCTCCATTTCCATTCAAAGAATTTTTGATAAATTCAGGAAATTTTGAACAGAATGCAGAAACCGAACCTAAGATGCCTTAATAAGTACATTTGCCAAAAAATTATATTTAGAAAATCTAAACCCTGCAGTTCTGAGCAAATCCATAAATTATTAATCTTTTGTGTGCAGTAATTCATTAAACAGCTTCAAAAAAGTAACAGAATTATAAGAATTCATCTTTTTCGTCAAGAAACTAAAATAAAATATTAATGTCGGTTTTTTCCCTCAGTCATCGAAATGCAACGCCGTTGAAAAATTCATCAGTGAGACACCAGGCTGGAAACAAAGCCCAAGCCCTGAACATTTCCCTTCAAACAGGGATCTTTCAGAGATTTTTTTCAGTTGTAGAGTCCTTGTCAGCATTACATAGCACGGCACCTTTAATTGCCCTGAAGAAACGGGAAATAAAACTCTTCCCTCTCCACTTCAGTCTCCATCTTCACTCATTCACCGTACATCAAAGGGAATCAACGCAACCTGACACACAAGGACTAGTCCCCTCAGTGATCAGGCAGGTGCTGAGGCCAGAGAGAAAGCCTGTTTTCCACAGCCCTTTACCTTGTTTGATCGCTGGTTACTTTTGATCTGACACTGCCCTCGCGCTAGTAATGACTTCCCCCTCACAGAACCCA
Organism: Falco naumanni; assembly: GCF_017639655.2. Taxonomy (NCBI): domain Eukaryota; kingdom Metazoa; phylum Chordata; class Aves; order Falconiformes; family Falconidae; genus Falco; species Falco naumanni. Next base: position 26,116,852 of record NC_054080.1, on the reverse strand, counting down.
CCTCGCATCTGTCACCCAGAATAAAGGGTATCACACTGCGCCCTGACAAGGCCTATGGCCATGAGATGTGCTGCCAGCGAAAGGCTCCCCAGCTCCCACCATTTCCAATTCAGCTCCCTTTGTTCTGCTGGGTATCGGGGCCAGGGCAGCAGTGACAACAGAAAGGATTATACACCAGCTGTGAAGCTGAGCCTTCATGAATTTATACCTTTTCATCTCGGCTTCATCGTCTCCTTAAATGCAGTGAACTTCATGGTGGTTACTATGAAATACACGTCCAACAAATGTTATGGAAAGTTTGTTTAAATCCTCTTTCCGCAAAAAAGAAAAGCCACTGAATGTCCTCTAGTTAAACTAAACAGCATTTTTTTTTTTTTTTGCCTCTCTCAACTATTATTATTAAAGTTTTCCAACTGATGTTGTAGGAGGTCACTACAGGCCAGATGGCTGGCAGCACTGAGAGGGCAGAGAAAGCGGGAGGGGAAGGATATGATTTGTTTTATTGACAAAAAGCACTTGAGAGTTAAATGAGTAAGTTCTTTATACCCATTTTTCCTCTGGAACTATTGCGTGCTTTAACAGCAGGTAAAGAAAAGTAGAGGAGGATTTTAAATCAAAACACGTCACTCTGAGAATATGTAACAAAAGGATAAAAACTACACAGGTAGTACCCAGAATAAATAAAAAAATATTAAAATTGTTTTTGTTTTTTTTGCTTTTAATTACAAGTATTTTAATAGTATTGTTGTTTGAATTTCAGTGTGGTAACATATACTTGAAAGATACAAAACCTTTTTTGGTCTGGAAGTCCAGTTAAAGAGCTGAAGCTCACATTGCAAAGGATACAATCTCACTCTTCCACCACTATCTAAACACAGATTTGCATGACATGGGTCAGAGTCCATTCCTAAAGATTACACATCTGATACCCTAAATAAAAGGGTCCTGGCTTCCACAGAGTGCTGCAGCATACTCACATTTTAAAACTAATAGGAACTGAGCATAGTACAGGTCTTTGGAAATAACTTTTTCGAGGACCTAAGTGTGAGTTCAGGAACACAGTTATGTAAACTGCTCTACTTCCAAAACTGAAACCAGATTTTGGTCCAACTAACGCTTATGAGTCTGAATCAGTACCTCCAGTCACTATTTACATTTTAACTAAGTTCTGTTGAAAATGCAATTCATTTTTCCAATTACGTCCTCTTAAAAATAATAATCAAACTCCAGAATCTAACTGTTGATGTTTGAAAAGCTGAAACAATATTGTCAAGGCCTGCTGAACCTCATGTGTCAGGATAACCATAGCAATAGTGCATCATAACCTGCTGACATCCCCACATGCATCCTGGAATAACCCTGACATGAAGGTAAAGATTGCGTAGAAAATTAAGTCTCTGCTCAGCCCTTTTCATCAAGAAGCTCTGGGCCACTATATTAACATCATTATGATTTACTGTCAATCCTTGCAAGATCAGACAAAAAGCATACAGGTAAGGAAGACACTACAAGAGATGGATTTGTCAGACTTTGTGCAAGGCACTAACTGGGAATGCTAAAGCATTGCAATCATATGAGCATATTTAAGGAAGCTGGTTACCTTACAAGATAAACAGACAATGATTCTCAGAGGTTTTAATACAACCACGGTTTCTTGCCAGAATTCAACTTTTTCAAATAAAACAATCACATTTTGCCTGACAATTTAGCCTATATGTCATTGTCTATCCCTACATCATCTTTGTGGTATTTTTTTTTTTTTTTTTTTTTACCTAAAAAGTGGGTTACTGGATGAATATAACTGATACAAAATAGATCTTCAGAACAAAATAATACAGGAAGGGCAAGTACACAAAATTCTGAGAATTAAACTGCAACAGATCTCTCTCTGATTTAAATTAAAATACAAAGCTACAGGCTTTAAAAGAAAATCACAAGGATGACAAAAACATTTCAAGACCCAAGGAAAAAATGGAAAGTATCTGCAACACTTCTTGCCTTATCTGAACAGAATATAACAAAATGCACATGAATCAAACCAATGAGACATCTTTGCATATGGCAACGTATATGAAACTTCAAACATAGCCTAGAAGGCAAATACTTCAACTATTCTGAAATTTAAAAGAACTCAGACAATGGGGAAAAAGAGCAAAAGTTAAGTCTAGCAATCTTTAAAGATAATGAAAGCAATAATTGGAAAGACAGCAGGCATTTAAAGACTGCTAGATACTTTTCCACAACAGCTGAAAAGTCCACTGGAATTGTGACTTTCAGGGGAATAGATGACCGACTGCAAGAAGGAGAGACGTTCTCCCTGTCAAACAAGACAAGAACAGTGTGCAGATTCTGCAGCCTAGACACTGAAGCACATTTACAGTGATTGAGCATAAAGTATCAACACAGGATTTATTTCAGGCTAATCTTTACTTTAGACTAAATGGAAGCAATCTGAACTAGGTCAGCATAATGCCAGGTCTGAGCCTGTCTTACATGTAAACCAGGCCTGTACACTCAACGCTGTACTAAATGGCATGTACTCACTAACAGTCCCGCACACAGCAAGTTTGCACCTGCCACTAACACTTAGGAAGCCGGGGAGGGGGGGGGGGGGGGGGCAGGGCGCGCCAGCGGCCAGGAGGAGGAAAAGAAAAAACCCAGCAATCCAGCCCCCTCCACCCACATGCCACCTTGTCTTCTACTGATCAAATCCTAGTGCATTACTGTTTTGTGCAAAGCGGAACAGATTCTGCTGTCAGCTGGGTGCCCTTAACTCAGGGATTCTTGCGGGTGATTCCTTTTCCCTCTTCACAGAAGTCTTAACACTCTTGTTCTGATGAGCAACAGCAATCTTTTTGAAATTTTATTTTTCTGTACTCACTGGAGGGAGGATGCCATTCTTAATGGCATCAGACAGGTTTAAAGCTAACCCAACTGACCTTGAACAAACTTGGTGTCAATAAGTGAAAACTGAAAATAAACTGTGAAAGTATACCAGGCAAAGAGAAAACTGCTGAACAAAAGGAATGCTGGGGCAGAGAAGGAAATCACTTCTGTCAACTTAAAAGGTTCTCAATAACACTGAAGAACATGGTAAAAATTATGGGGTTGTATCGTAACTGTAATCTCCTACTTGAATTTGAAAAGAAATTAAAGTCTGTGAAGACAGAAGCTTTTTGCCTCCTTCAAACAGTTTGCAAGACAGAGTAATAAAAACAATCAAAAATCTTGAGACAAATAATAACTTTCAACAAATGTTTGATACACAGACCACTTGCACTGTATTGAAAAAAGTGAGTTAGTTACTGAAAGAAAAGACATGCTATTTTGTAAAACAACTAGATTAGATTCAATAACAAAAATAAAAACTCTGCAAAATGATTTCACTTTCAGAGGAAAAATGGTAAAGGAAAAAAATGTGGATCTAAAAAAATACAGTTACATACAGAACCACAAAACAACCCACCCTGTACTTCATAGAAAAGCTTATTGGTTGTTGTGGGGGTTTTGTTTGGGTTTGGGTTTTGGTTTTTGGGTTTGTTGTTTTTTTGGTTTTTTTTCTTTTCTTTTTTTTTTTTTTTTTAAAGGTCAGCATTTAATACTGCTACTGTTAAATCAAAATTCTTGATCAACAGTTGATCTTGAGTTTGATTTTTCTTTACCTGAAGCTTTGGAATTCTGTTTTTGTTTACTTGGCTGAAGAGTTAAGAGAGTTTTGAAAGAGACAAGAGACTCTAAAACCACTCTACAGTCCAACTTTGATTACAGTAAGAAATAAATAGTTCCTCTGAAATATACAATAATTAGGTAGAAGAAAATTCCTCCTGTCTTCACCACCCCTCATCCCAAGCAGTCCACAGTGGTCACAAAAAACACATTCATAGTAACAGGAATACAATACTGAAGCTGAATTGTCAGCCTCACTCCATCAGAAGAACATACACACTGGTAATGACTCATGAGATTCACCAAACAGTGTTGTGTGTTGGGCAAAAAAACCCCAAACAACAACAACAAAAAGGCAAAAAAAAACCAAACCCCAAAGCCAACAGAAAAACCACCAATGCCAAAAACAAAACAAAACTAAAAAGGACCAAGAAAGACCAATAAACCCTCAATTTTGAGATAGTAGAGCTCTTTACCTTATAGATACATAAAATTTACTTTAACGAAGTAAATTGTAACATAGCAATTCGAAGTATTTTATAAATTGATACTGATACTACCTACATAATGTTATATGTTTGTATTTTGACAAAGGACACCAAGCAATAACATGAACACTGCATGACAAAATGCCTTCAATTCCAACAGTAAGTCAAAGACTGTACCAATAGCAGCCACTAGGTAGTGAGTAACTTAAAACTTCACTATCAGTGTAATTCACATATAGAAAGCTTAAGAACTGATTTTGGCACCTGCTGGCTCAAATTCATACAGAAACAGTTTAAAAACAGCCTGATAAAAATTTCTGGTTTAGCTGATAAAGATCACAGTGTTAATGGAATAGATTGGGCTTCATCAAAACATCAAAATAGATGTAAATTAAGTTAAAAGTTCCCAAAGTTATAAATGAGGCACCATCACTGAGTGGGTACCCGCCTACTTGCCAGTTCTTAGCCTTTACTTCACTAACACATTTGTCTTTTTTAAAGACCGTTTCAGATAACTGAAATCCATTGGTAAATACTGATGAAATAGACATGGTAGCATATGACAAAACATGAAAATATCTGTGTCAGTTTATACCTACAATCTATATGGCAGAAGTCTACCTATAGCAAAACACTCCAGCTCAGCAGTGATTTAATTTTTTTACATTGTGCTGTGGAGCTGTCTGAGATTTCACTTTTCAAGATGAATTCAAAACCATTTTTCATAATTCAAATCAGCAGACAATGTTTTAAGATGTAATTCTTCCCCAACCTTTTCATTTTGAGGAAACTATACACCATGGAAAGCACTCAAGAATGAATTTTCCCTGAGTCTGATGCTAATAACCTACACCTTTTATTCCACATCTCTATATTGCTTTGGTATTATTTATTTATTTATTTTAGAGACAAGATCACAAGGAGTAGGAATTAGTAATCCTCTGTGATAAAAGTACCTTACATTTACTTTATGTATAACGTATTATATATAATTTTCAGAAGTAATATTAATAACAGTGTAGACTTAAACATATTCCAAACGTGAAAATAGGGAAGGGGGCAGCGAGTTGGTTTGGGGGGAATTAGACTACTACATCCCATTCTCTTCCACTTGAGAAAAGGCAGAACAAGATGTAAGACTGGGAATGTTTGGAAACCAGCATTGTTTGTCAAGATGACTGACCTATCCTCTGATTAGGCCTAGTCCCAACTTTAAGGCAATCCACAGAAAAAAAAAGTAGGATTTAAGTTTAAAGCACCTCTTATAAAGTCTCTTTTTAGTATCACAGAACACATAACTTCTAGGAAAGAAAGTGTAGTTTATTCATCATAAGGACTTGACCAGCAAGGCTCTTCCAGGACTCTTCTCATTCTTTTTAATCCCCAGGCTATATTCCCAGATTGATCTTAAAAAAAAAACCAAAAAAAAACCCCAAAAAAACCAAACCCCCCTCCCACACACACACACAAACAAACAACAAACAAGCCCAACAACAACAACAACAAAAAAACCACAACAAAAAAAAACCAAACCCCCAAAATGACCAAACAAACAAAAAAATCACCACAGAAAACCCACCCCAAACAACTTTATTCTTCATTTTTCCAACACAAATGCTTCGCATTTCAGTTAAAGCTGCCAAACCAAGTTTTATGGTATCGCACTGGTCTGTTCTTCAGCACACTCCCTCCACTACTTTTTGCTACAGGGATGGGGAGTCTCTCAGAGTAGAACCTCTTTTTTAAACTGTTGCATCCATTTTCTACATCAGAGAGAGTCCAGAGCCTCCCTGTTTACTGATTTTTCCAAGTTTCTCACATAAAACCACCAAGGTACAAAACATAGATGAGGAAAAATAAACCAACACAAACAAACCCACAATTGTCTGCTTTTACTTGATCCCACATTTACAGCAGACCGGAGCATCTAAGAAAAAAAAAATTCAGATAGCCTTACCAGATCTATTCAGAAAATGCTAATCTTGTGCCGTGTAATGCTACATTGTTGTATATACATTTAGCTAAGTAATCCATATCAGAATGAATTATCTTTAACATAGACAGAACATATATGCTGGAAAATAATAATAGTTTCTTTTCAAGCCCTGTCTTGAACACTGGCAAGCTATATTTTTCAGAGGACAATAAAAGAGCAAAAGCACAGCCTTTATACTGTGGCAGTTTCCCCTGCTAATTGCTACAGAAGAACTATTTGTAATGATTCATAAACATTCGTTCATCCAGGTTTCTTACTTTTTTGTGAAAAATGAAAACTTCTCTAAGCAAAATATTTGCTTACACACACACTTACAAGCTAGAAGGAAAATTCCAAAGTAAACAAGGAAGGAATGTTACATGTAACTGAAAACTTGGAGTCTCAAAACGGAAAATGGAAATACGTATGTAGGTACTGCAAACTGCAGAGACAGCAGCGAACAGGTAGTTCTTCTAATACCTTTTTTCAAAGTCAACAGCTGCTTTTACAAAACTGCTGATTTTGCGGTGTGTAAGAGACTAGTAATTAACTAAATAAACTCCTTAAACTCACAAGCCTAACTTTCCTGCTTAACAAGGTTAAATCAAGAAAACCGTAACCAAACATGTTCTGAATACAACGACAAACAGGTTAACAGGTAATAACAGTAGTAATTATGTCCCCTTTCCATGGCATTCAGCAAAGACAAAACTTGCAGTGCTTACTTAAATAAATAAATAGAAATCTAATTTCAGCTTTTAGAAATTAAGAGAAATTTACTGTTACTTTTAAAACAACAAAATTTGTCAGAAACAAATATTCCCGGTGAATTAGATAGATGGAAGAGGACTGCATTCTCCTGTGACGAACAATAACTATTGCAGCAGTCAATTGTCCTAGTAAACACAGCCACCGCATACCAACGATTCCAGCATGGCAGATTTGATACATAAAGAATGACATCATTAACAGAGTCACCAGATAAAAGGAACAATTCATTTTGGGCACAAAGTCTTAAGCCAAGGTATCTAAATCTTTCATCTGCCTGTTGCTTTTTATTATGCATCAGAATTTTATCCTCTTTGAAAGCACCATTTCCTGCAAATACCGGCCATAGAAAGATAGAAGGCATGCTCAATTAAAGAAGAATCTATTAAGATTTATTTTTGAACTACTGGACAAAAATATTACATTTTTGCTTGCACATTTTCTTCAAAAATATAAAACTAGTAATATTACAGAGTGAAATATTTGAATTATTGTTCTTCAAATAACATGCTGGAAATGGAGTGTTTATATATATACACGCAGTATAAAAATATATATATATATATACACTACAAACACTTCCACACTCTAGTAGCATCTGAATGTAAACCAACTGCAATCAGAAAGATACTCTTCAGATCAAAAAAACCTTATACCACCACAAACACCAAGTTTTCAACTGTTTTCAATGTACATTCAGTATCTTTAACATGCTTTAGTACTTTTATCACCTCAAAAATCTTCAAAGTTAAAAGCTCATACTAAATGACAAGTAGAAATTGTTCTGCACACACAAAAATACCTACACCTCATGAATGATGACATTAGTGTCACATGATACCACTTTTTATACATTACTAAGTAAATAGCTTAAAACTGACAAAAAATGGTCAAAATAGTTATCCTGATTTAGTTCTTTCTTGTTTATATATAACACTTATTTAAAATGTACTGGGAATTTTCCTTAATAATAAATGTAGCTGGAGAACAGGAGCTTCGAGCTTTAATTTTTTTCAGTCTTCTACTTGTGTCTAATCTGATGCTTAGACAGTACTTTCACCATCTCCATAGCATCAGAGCAAATTACTAGCAAATCCCAAGTTTGCATAAAAGAAAAAAAAATTAACACTGCAATTTTTTGCATTACCTCACCCAAGTTTTAGTTTAGGGAAGTAAAGTGTAGATTCACAGATACATTAGATCTCTTTCCTACAGTCCAAGATACCACAGAATGAATGACTACTTCCATGAAAAAGCAACAAGAAATAAATTAAAACAGTAGTATCTCACCATGCCAATATAGGACATCCCTTGTTTATATAATTATTTTCAGTCCAAGAAGAGGGCACTTAACCAGAGAAGAAACAATTTACTACATGAGTATGTGTTACCCAGTCCTTTACTGGGGCCACACAGCAATGCAGCTAAACTGTCACCTGCATGAAAGCAACATGGCTGTAGCTTACTTGTTACCTGAAATGTCTGGAATTACCTTCAAAGAAGTTTTGAATTTCCAGATAACTCCATCCACAACATAAATGAGGCACATAGAAAGTACAAGTAGAGACCTTCACAGGACATCACAGCCCTGACAGATATAATCACAAGACCTTTGTTACCTTGTGCCAAAAAAAATTTACTTCCTCCAAAGTATGATCATGTTCTTTGTTTTATTTTCAGTTGCAATAGTGTAAGTATCAATGTAGCATCATTCAAGTTTTAAAAACTGCTGTTCAGATTTATTTTCTTCCAGCAAGGGGGGGGGTAAATAAAAAAAATCAACCACTTCTCTACAGCCACCCGAGTTCCACAAATTTCACATTATTTCACTGAGGACTACCATCACAACTGAAAAAACAAAAGGTCAGCTGTAGCAACCCTTCCATAATAGTTTATTTGCAACACCTTTCCCAAGTGAGATGAAACTTCTACAGCAGAAAAAAAAACAAGGCAAAGAACATCTACACAATGTATGTACTGTAAACAACTTCAGCTCAAACATGTACTATTTCTGTCTCATTAAATGCACTGCAACACTTTGTTACTGAAAGTTTGTTGCAAGTACTTGAAAATCCAGAAAAATTATAATCTATAAGCAGCAAGAACAGTACAGAGCTTTTCAGACTGTACAGTGGTAACAGACTTTTAAAAAAAAGAAACCCAAGAAATTAACACAAGAATTACTCCTACTGGATGAAGAAATATTCTAAGATATTCTGAGATGCAATGGGCAGTACTAAAAATAAAAGAAAATGGTACTACATACAGGTGTTCTGAAGTCTGTAAGATAAATTTCTGAAGTATCCTTCATTAAGGTATTTTCATTTTTGAAATTCACATTTTCATGGATTAACTATATGTAAACAGATTTATGTGGCATGTGTTGAAATAATCCATTTTCAAGAATACAACCACAAATCTCTTATGTTATACAGTATAGATATTTACTTTATACTTAAGTATTCCTCGGTAATTTCAAGAAGCTACACAGGATTGAAAAGCTATCACTCCCCTCCAAAAAAAAAACCAAAAAAAAAACCAGACCACTTTGGTGCAACCAAAAACTTTAGTTTTCATATCTTTAGAATAGCAAATCAAAAAAAGTATTAAAAAGTATTAAGACTACTTTAAAGAAAACTATACAGCTGCTTTTATAATAGTATCTTCTCAAAAATATACATGTCTCCAAACATGGACAGACTTGGAAATACAATAAAAGAGAACTGCACAGATTCGAAGAGCTGAAAAGCTGACATTCTGTGCAAGGTAAACACCTCCTTTGTAACAACTATGTTCTTTTGCAAAGCCTGACTGCAGTAAAATGGCTAACTCTACCTCGACTGCAAAATCACTGAGCATCAGAAGTATAACATTTCGAAACACACAAGGCTTAGAAATAAATCCTTTGGGCACATGACATTTGTGTTAATAACGGAGACAACAGCAGAGCCACAGCTATGCCTTTAACAGAAGCGCTGTCTGACTGTGCAATTGTCGCTATAAAATGCAATCCTTGGAAGCAGTCAGAGGAAGTCTTCTGGAAAACTGCAGTTGCCATTGCACAATCACTCACATCAAAGCTGGCCCATTGGCTTACATTTAACAAAAACAGAAGCTTTTTTCTCTTTTGGGAGGAAGGAAAATACTTTCTAAGAACCTTACTAATTCTTTTTTAATTTTCATTTTTAGTGTGGGGAAGTTCCCAGAATTCACAGTACTGTTTAATGAAACAGTAAAGCTATCTTTAACAGTTCACAACTGCCCACTTCTGCTTACCCTCAAGCCCGCTCCTGCCCTTACATCAGCCGTGCTGCTTGACAGAGCTATTACCTTCTCAAGCTCACTGCACGATGAGCCCAGCTTACCATCCCCACAGAAAACTACTCATTTTTTATGTCCCTCACTCCACAGGCTGAGATTACCCAAGTCAGAACAGCAGTGATGGCACATGGGAAGAAAGTGGCAGCATGCAGTGGAACTGATTCCTTGCAACAAATTCTGCTTTACAGAACTTAGATCTAACTTGTGATTACTTTTTGCAAATGGCATACAAGCAGCTAGTGAGCTCACAAATACTCCTCCATCCTACACAGCATGCATCTCTTAAGAGCTGGAACATCAAGTTATACAAGCTAGATAGCCTTTTTTCCCTCTCCTTACCAGTAAGGCAAGCTCATTTAAGAGAATTTAATTGCATGCATTTGTTTCATTCTCAATTAACACTCTGAAGCCTAAAGAAACAAACTTACTCTTATTACTTGTATAGATTAGCCCTCCAAATAGCAATTCTGTCCTATAACATTTAAGTACTAGTTAGATAATATTAATAGCAGCAACCATTTTTTGTTCACCCTTCAAAATGATATTGCTGTTTTCCGTTTCAGCTTATGCACAGCTATTATGTCTTCTCTATGTTTAAAGGAGAAAAATATTAAAAAATAAATACTTCTCATTCATATTTGATCTTTTTCGCCGTATTTTTGTAACCTAGATTTTTTTCTTATTTATATTTTCATAGCTTAGACAGAAAATATCCTTAAACCATTCTTATAATTTTACCACACTGACAGGAGACTGAACACAAACACAATCTTTTCCACTGTCACGGTTTAACCCCAGCCTGCAGCTCAGTCCCACGCAGCCACTCACCCACTGCTTCCAGAGTGGTATGGGGGAGAGAACTGGAAGGCTAACAGTGAGAAAACTCAAGGGTTGAGACAAAGACAGTTTAACAGGTAAAGCAAAAGCCGTGCACACAAGCAAAGCAGACCAAGGAATTCATTCACCGCTTCCCATGGGCAGGCAGTGCTCAGCCATCCCCAGGGAAGCCGGGCTCCGTCACACGTATCGGTTACTTGGGAAGACAAACTTTGTAACCCTGAATGTCCCTCCTTTCTTCTCCTTACCCACATCTTACTGCTGAGCATGATGTCATATGGCATGAGATCCCTTTGGCCAGCTGGTCAGCTCTCCCCGCTGTGTCTCCTCCCAACTTCTTGTGCATCCCCAGCCCACTCACTGGCAGGGCAGGGTGAGATGACAACCTTGGCTCTGCGTAACCACTTCTCAGTCACCAACATTTCTGGTCACAAATCCAAAACCTAGCACCATATGACCTACTATAAAATAATTAAACTCTACCCCAGCCAAAGCCAGTACACTCACAAAATCATTACTATTGTCAGTTTAGTTACACTCATGCATTCGTGTCCCAGATAACACATATATCTATAAACCTTTAAGAAGAATACCGTATTTTCAGAAAACAGTAATTTCTGCATAATGTCAGAGGAAGGTACAAACCCTCCATAGAGAAAAAAAAACCCAAAACATGATGCAAATGAGGAGACCAGAAGACAGTCACAAGTTGGTGTCTGAAGACCACACCAGCAAGACAATCTGTAGGAAAGCCTCAGACACAACAAAACTTTCAAATGGTTAATATACAGAGGAGGAGTGGGGTTAAACAAATATGGAACAGAAGAAAGGAGAAACACTAAGCTAAGGACTCTAAAATACTGGGGCAAAGCTGTACAAAACTGAAAGGAAGAACATGATGTTCAAGAGCAGATACAAGAAGTACAACAGTACCTATGTCCAAAGCACAAGTTTCCTAAGCATTAGCATTCTGGATAAAAGGAACAATGACAGTTGAAAGACCATAGCAAGCTCTACAGTAAATAAGACTCGAATTTCTATGATGATGAAAGTGTGTAAAACATGGAACAACAAAAGCAGCTTTAGATATGGATGATAAATCAACAATTAAAAGCCTTCAGCTAAGTGTATATCCAAGAATGTGTGCACATGGGTCACTTATCTTGCAGTTCAAAAGTTAAAACAGTTTAACCTTGACTCAAAAAAGGCAATACTTAGGATAGTTTGAGCAGTTAATTCTCCACACCCACTCAATTTGCCCTGTAATGAATATGCCAACAATGTAATACTTTGGTGAACAGAACTACCTGGAAAAGCACCTCAAGATATTCAAGACAGAACATTAATATATTTGTTCCCAGATACTGGTCACTATAGCAGCATGAGGAGAGGGAATGCAGACATTTGTAAAACTTGCTTCCACTACACTTAACTGCGTACAATATTTGATCTCTCATACTTAAAACTTTAAGCTATGTAAAGTTACAGTCAAGCTCTTTAGGAAACAAAGTACTTTCATCCAGCTTCACAAATCTGACAATTTCATTTTTCTAACTTCATAAAGATAAAAAATTCAACTGGAATTTGTTGGAACATATGATATAAACAAAGATGCCTGTCTGTCATTATTTTTGCATAATCTTGTCTTTGTCCTATACAAATAAAAACGTATTTGTGTTACCTTTGATGGATGCAAATTACCACCATTTTAAAATAATGATACTGACAGTTTTAAGGATTTGCTTCACAGCATCGTACTGAAGATCTTTTTCAGCAGGAAGCATCACAGCTCACTGAGAGCAATATTATCAGTTTTGATTTATTGCTATCCTTAAGTGAATGACTGAAGTTTTTTTATGAAGTACAACATGGGTCGAGATACCAACTTAACTATTGAAGAACTGTAAATGATTCATCTGGAGTTTGCCAGTGGTCTCTTTGCCACAAGACATCAGTAGATTAAAAAAACAAAAACAACTCATCCACCCCGCCCTGCCCCCCCCCCCCCCCCCCCCCAAAGAAACTCCAGAGATTGAAGGTTTCTGTTACAACTCAGTTCAGGTGAGCAGCACACATTCTATTAAATTTTAATGGAATGATTTTTCACTCTAGTATCATGGAATTCTATTGTGACTGAAGTTAGCGCAATAACACTTGTAACCATTGATCCAAATGGTAATTAAATATGGGTATTTCAAACAATCAAAAAGGCTCTGTACCCAGCTACCACACGCAGTCACCTAGTTTTTTAATTAGATTAAAAGCTCAAATATCTTGTTAAACAACAAAAGCCAAAAAAAACCCCAACCACATAAGAAAACCACAAAAAACCCCAAACATGTGCCTACACTAATTCAAGATCTACTATGTCCCTTAAAATTTATATAAATCTGCCATACATAATCATCTATTTTGCTTGGTTCAGTACCAATCAATCATTTCAGCAAGCTGACTGAAGCATAAGTTTTCTCATAAAATGTATTAATTACTGGAATCTGGTGTGTGCGTGTGTGAATATTCACTGCATACATCTTTTTCTGTATAGCAGCAACATATTATTACAGAGGGTTTATATCTTCAGTAAAAGCCTCTTTTGAAAGCAATGTGCTATAGCTATGTTCTATTAATTTGCTTTTACTTACATTCATTCTTTTTACATAAAATGGTAACAGGCCAAATTAGACAAAATACTACAACAGTAAAGAAATTGTATGGGCATCTTCTGAGTTGACTACTAATTACATTTTAACTCTCTATTTGCAGCTTGATATAGCACTTCATAAAAACTAAATATTGCATGCTCTAGAAATACAGAAATACCCTATAAATACTATTTGTTTCTGTACTGCTATTGTCTTTGGTATGTATTTCAATCACAATATACAACATCTTTTTCAGTAACTCTACAGAAAGCATAAAAATTGACTTGTACTTAAAACTCCCACCTTGCTGCAATTTGCTGTAGGTTGCTTTTAGGTTTTTCACATTACATTCATGTATTTACATTTTAAGTACCTGCACCTTCAATACTGAGAATCTTACTCATTAAAGTACTTTGTAAGTTTGATGTACAAGTTTACTAACATGCCAGTCATTAGTGTGCAGGCATTAGCAGACATCCATGTAAAAATATATATATTTAACCTTTTTTAAATTTGTATGCAAAATATATCATCTGCAAGTATCAAACGAATAACCATCTTAAAATGTTGAGCAAAAAGTAGAAAAAAGTTCTACATCAGCCACTTTGACTCCTGTTTATTCCACCTCTCAGTTCTTTGTCATTATGTTAATTTACAGTGTATGTATTACGTTTTTGTACATAAAATAATCATTAAAAGTGCCAAAATATTTCAGTCTTAAAAATTATAGCCTAAGTGGTGCAATACTTCACTTCATATCAATATTAAAATTTTAATTTTTTAAACTCAGTTTTTTGGTAGGCAGAGCCAATCTACAACGTGTAACCTAACAAGAATCAAAACCCATAATTAATGCAACAATACAGATTACAACTACAGTTCTTAGTTGCTTTTGGAATGTATATATATGCATTCACATTGTACATGACAAGTCAACTCACAACATCAAATAGTTGGTTAAAAAGCTCAATAAATGCAGTACGTGTTTACAAAGAAAAAAAAGCACTGAGCAAGGAAACCATACAGCCGACCTTATTATTAAGCCAGAGTATTTACATGTACAGTCAAGCATTTGAAAGTGATATACAAGTAGATTTACAAGAAAATTACAGTCTGTACATACGTTTTGTTTCTGCGTATTATACAGTGAAAAGAAACTACACTAATATTTCTAAAGAGACTGAACTTGGGTAATTGGCAATGGGACATGGAGCCATCCACTTCTACCAGTGGCCCAGGACCGTGCCAACTGAAGTTAAATCATTTGTCAGAGGGTCAGTAGTTTTTATTAAATAAACTGGTGCTTTCTGTCCACTTTCTGGTGCTTTTGTGAACTGGATATCTATCCACTATCACAAATGGGTACTCCTGTTGGCAGCCACAGTAATGACTGAGTGAGCATAGAGACTGAACGAGCCTCTTAACCCTTGCTAGAGCTCTCTCTAGGGTAGAGTTTGCAGCACTTTGGTGGGGCAGTGGGGTGAAGCTGGCACTGCTGCTGCTGCTCACGCTGTACCTGTTTAGTGGACAAAAATAGGACTTCAGTTTCCAATGCTGTCAGTCTAAAGAGTTTCACAAACACTGAATTCATGTTACAATGAAATTTTCTTTCACAGGCTTAAACACAAAGTATCTCCATTTAAAGCAAATATTTATTTGGAGTGGGGAGGATGGGGGGACAGAAATCCTACAAAAAGATGAAAGCATTAGCAATGGTTAAAAAACAAAAAAAAAAAAAAAAAAAAACACACCACACAACTCTTGAGTGAGATCTTGAAATCTCCTCCTGCAGAAAGAAGGTATATTTTGAACAATAAAACACAGAAAACTACTGTCAGTATAACTCAGGGTACTGCATTTAAAACCCGAAGCGTGGTGTTAAGAATTAAACAGAAAACTATTTCTTTAGGAGGCTCTTGATTTATCTGCCATCAAGGGCTTAACCAGAAATAGTTTGCCTCTTTGACACATAGCTTTGATGTATAACTGAAGAGACACTTGACATACTTGTGTTTTACACTCTTAAAACACAAAATGAATCTGGTAAATAAGAAAATCTGCACTATTAGACAAGTGTGCACACAAAATAATTTGCTTCAAAAAGCAGTTTCCTGTGTTGCACTCCTAAATATGCATCCTCAGAAGACGCATTCTTCACGTTCAAGAAGCCAAAATTCAAAATTCCATTATCATTTCAGAAGGTGGTCTTATCTAGGAATGGATAAAAAGCAATTCAAGGAACAGCAGTTGGTTTTGTCCAAGGTTTCACTCAGAATCGCTAGTAGTGGTTAATTTCAACTCATTCAGTTTATATTTAGTGTATCTGGTACAGATCATAGAATGATGTGGGTTGGAAAGGACCTTTAAAGGCCATCTAGTCCAGACCCCTGCAATAGGCAGGGGCATCTCCAGGTAGGTCAGGTTGCTCAGAGCCCTGTCCAGCCTGACCTTGAATGTTTCCAGGGGTGAAGAGTGTCTAACACTCTCTGGGCAACCTGTTCCAAGATATACAGATTTCCATTGTTAAGTTCTTTGAACACATTCTGTTTTAAAAGAACACAAAATACCCTGCAACGTCTCAAAATTCTATCAGTTTTCTCCTTTCCCTTTGCTAACATTTTACAAACTACACAAAGCAAACCTCTTCAAATGCTTCAATAAGAATACACGTAACTACACTCCAAGAGTCAAACCCTACATAGTTGAGTAGCCTTTGTTATACTCAGTTTGAAGACAATTAAGAACTACTTAGACAGCGATCCTGGCGGCTGAAGCGAAAAGACGACAGTATCTGTGGAACCACCACAATACTCAGAAGTTACCTGCTGTGTACTGGTAAGTCGCTATAGCAAGGACTCCAAAACCTGCTACCACTACAAAGTCAATACCGCCACCTACGGGTGACGACCAAGTATTGCATTTATTGCCAGATTATTTACAGAAACATTTATACAGAGAACAGAAGTCTTGCCTTTACGGCAAATACATATTTACATTCAAGCACATAATCTTCACTTTTCTTTTTTTCCTTCTATTAACATAAAACTCAGCATGAACGTTTTAACTTAAGAACAGTATTACAGAAACCACCCAAATCAAAATGCAATAGTTCTAACCAAAAAAAAAAAAAAAAAAAAAAAGGCAAAAAAAAAATAACCAAACTCTGAGAAATACGGATGCACCAGATTTCTGAAGAAATGACTGAACCAGTTTATTTTGCCATAAAAACCAAAATGAATGTTTCAGAAGGGCTTATCGAAAGACTTACCTGTTCAGTATTAAAAGCCACATCGGAAAGTTATCTCCAACAGTTCTTCTGGAAGCATGCTTTTACGAAAGTTTAGTTTTCAGTGTAGTTGTTCAGTGCTTTAAAACTGCACTGAATATTATTTTTACAGTACATTAGTAGGTGTTGGTGCATATGTAACGTGTCTGAGAAACTAAAATACAAGAGGAACTTCATCATTGCTAGTGAACACTGCCAACAATGCCATCTGTATGGAGTTTTTGGTTTAGAAAGCTCTAATTTAATACTTGACAGAAGATGAAGCGTAATTGTCCAAAGCTATGATATACAGTAGAGAAATCATCCTTAGTAAGTATGCATACATTTAGCAAGTAACTAGTCCTATATGTGCACTCTGCGCCTACAAAGAAAACCAGCAACACTCTCCTGGAGTGCCTTTAAAGGTCCCTTCCAACCCATGAACTTTTAATTAAAAAAAAAAAAGTTTTTTAAAAAAATAATCAAAAAATTGAAGGGGAAAAGTCTGGAACAACTACAGTTCTTTTCAAAACCTCAAAACAATGAAATAAGCCAGTCAAAGTATTTTTGGAAAATATTCCAAAGAGGCATGGGAAAATGACTGTTCTGAAATTTCTCCAAGTAGAACAGTTTTAAGTAATTATATGTAAAAATTGAAATAGTATATAGAATATGTTGGGAGTAGGGCAAGGAAATCACAGTGTTTAGAAATATTTTCCCCCGGAAGTCTCTTTTATATACTTATTACCCATGAAGAAGTTATTTCTACGTGTAAACTTCAGCAGTTCACATGATCAGATGATGGGCAGTTTATATGCCTCATAATACTGACTTTCCCTCTCAAACATTTTGCATGGACTAAACTCAAAGCAAAGCAGTCCCTCCTCTCCATGTCTGCCTTGTGTCATAACACAGGGCACACTGCTAAACTAAGTGTTTTGTAGCTGACATGTACAAAGAAGAGAACTGGTTCCCAAGGTCAAAATAAGGATAAATAAATGAGATCACACTATGCTGTGACTATTCAGAAAACATGAACAGTATTTTGTCCTATAGATTTTTATGATAGGTTGATTCCAGTCAATTATTTAAAAGGATGTGTTAAGTATTTATGTCACAGAATTAAAACTGAAATCTCTGTTTTAGTCAATATTCTTTTTTACTGAAAGTAAAAAGTATATTATTCACATATCTTAAGATTATACCTTGTATCAAACGTGGCATCACAACTAACACTAATTTCTACTCTGTATTATCTGCTACAAACAGCAAAGGTGGGCAGAACACTAACAGAATACTCATCTTTAAAAACACCAGTAAATAATTACCTGTAAAATATTTATTATAGAAGTGTTCTCTCACTTCAAACATGAAAATAAGTTATCAAACACATTGCCAATTGGGTCAAAATTTTGTTACCTTTAAACAGCTTCCACTCAGAGTAGACACTGCTCCTGGGCAATGTCTAAAGACAGATAAGGAACTAGAAACATGGTCAAGTTAGACCATAATAATCTTCATGAACATACCTGGGAACCATCGAACAAATGATTTGTCTTTTAAGTCATCTACTTCACAAGGTCGCTTTATGGGAAAGGAAGAAATGCTGCCAGCATTCCAACTGTAGTACCTCGGTTGCAGTATTATTTTCCTTCTACCCAAAACAAGCCTCAGAAAGCAAGAAGAGAGGAAGGGAAGAAAGTATAGACGTAGGAATGTCATCGTCCTGTTATACTATCTAAAACTCCATCTCCAGAACCTCCTCCTCTGCATCCGTATCTAATGTATCATGAAAAAAGACACTGGGTGGAGTAGGGAGGTACGAATCTATGGCTCCTGACTGCTAAGTTTCAGCAACCATAGTATTATAATTTTATCCATTACATCACTCGGTTAAGGAAAGGCGATGAAGAAGAAATTAAGTGGGCAAAATCAACAGTTAAGTGGAGGAGGTTTTTCCTAGCTCTAAAATGAGCTCCCAAAATATAGGTCTACTCTATTCACAACGCGCAAGTAGACAGTTTACACACTGCTCATACAAAATTGCTTCTGGGGGCAACCCTTCCCCTTGAGGGCACTGTAGTCGCAAACTCATTCTGCATCTCAAAGAAAATGTCACAAAACTTTTAAAACTTTTTAGGGTTCCATTCTTCTAATTCAGGTTAAGTATAGCCCCACTCCATGTCTCAGTGAGAGCACTGCTGGTTGTGTGAACCAGTTCTCCGATTCTGCACTTGAAGCTACGTACTGTCTGTCTGGGGTGGAAGGTCAAAAAAGTGCTCACTAGCAAGGTAACAATGAAATTAACCAAGACATCTTCCACCAGCTTCATTCATATTAATCACTCGCATGAGGCAAAATTTAAAGTTACACTCATAGCATTCAATTCCAGCCATGACCGTGAAGTTAAGAAGTCCAACTAAACTCAGTCAAGAAGCTGGGAAACTTCCTAGTACTGTCTGACACAGTTATAGTCTGTTCCTCCATTTACACGGGATTCCTGTGAGAATGATCGCATCAGTCTGCTTGGGAACAGGTAAAGAAAGACAATTCAACATACTGACATACTCTCTAAGTCCTGCAACTATTTTTTTTAATTAAGTTCCCAATTAGGCCAGTATGCTTCCGGTAAAAGGCTTTGTGTATAATTACTCTTCCATTCAAATGACAGAGGAATAATAAACGTATTTCGAAGAAATACAAATCAAACAGTTACGCAAACAACCACCACCTTGTGTTGTTAAATTAGCCTTGCAACGTTAACTTTTTCCTTGCATGTCTTTTGCACCCAGTTATATTTACAGCTTTCATGTGTTACCATGACATAATCAGCATTTGACAGAAAGGAGAGAGTCTATTTTTACTGTGAAATTCCTAGCATATTAAACAATCAGAACATAAATTCTCCTTTCTCCATTTCTGTTCAGCAGTCTGATAATGGAGTTACTTAGCAACAGATGAAGCAACTGAACTGTGTTGCCTGATCTACATTTCACTGTAAAGTAACACAAAGGCATTATTTAGCTGCTGGTTGTCTCTGTAGAGATGTATTTTTGAAGTATAAAATCCGTTAGTCTGAGACAAGCCTACATGAAAACCTAGCCATCAGGTAACATCTATAACAGACTACGCATTTTGAAATTAATGGGAATTGCCTGTAAGAGTCACAGGATTTTGAGCACCTCCAAAAACAGAAGACACAAGAAAATACAAAACACACAGACTTGATTTACAGTATTTACACAGAAGGTACAAAAGTTGTTTAAAAACATGGGGGTGGCGAGAGAGGGAAGGGGTCTTCCTCCTATAGCAGGCCGACAATCAATGAACTTCAAATACAGAAAACCAAGCCCCCATGTGTCAAGTACACCTCTCTTGCCACAGAATATTTTGATTGCAGAGAATGAATACTAACTTATATTGAAAACAAACACACACTTCCCCAAACCATCTTCTTCACCAAAAGAGTAGGAAGCAAGATGTGCCACAGCAAATATTAACAGTGGTTTTATTTTATTTAAGGCAGTCTTAAAAACAAAAGTAACCCACCTGACAAACCCAACACTGGACTACCATTTGCCACCAACCATTACTCCCTTTTAAGCTAACTCTGCAGCATTAAACAAACCCTAACTTTTCTTCTTTGGGAAGGTGAAAATTTTTATTTTACAACTAAATGATAATTTCTTACAAGTTGTCTTGGTTCATCACATGAAGTTACACTTCCAGTAAGATTTGAAAATCTCTTGCCCGAGCAAGGGGAAAGCACATCAGTTTCTGCAGCTTTGTCATCCAATGGAATTATTCAAGTGTTATTTTATTCTAAAGATTCAACACCCTGGAGTTCATAACAGCTTTACAACTTATTTAATGTTTACATTTCTAGATCAAGACTTAAAAAGCTGAATTTGGACTTAAGTTTGATGCAAGTTTATTTTTGCCTGAAAAATTAAGATTGGGCAGTGGCATTAAGTAAAATTAGACAAATAAATTTAGACATTTAAAAAAACCCAAACACACTCATGAAAAATTACAGAGTTAGTTTTGATGTCACCTAACAGATTTTCAGAAGTGACAAAATAATTAAGTTTCCTATTCATTTGAGAGTACATATTTTTGTCTTATTTCCAATGAAAAATTCATGTTCCGCTTCCAATAATGAAGGCAACCAAATAAAGTGCAAGTGAAGATAATCCTTCCTGAATGCCTTAAGAACAAGAAGATACTTCCTATGTCCTGTTTCAACTGAGAACTTAGATTTCTTTACAGATAATAAAACCACAGGCTTTTAAGTGCTAACAATTGTAACATCAACTTCTTTGGTGACATTTCAGACTACAAAGAGAATACAAACTTCAGTGGCAAGAAGTGTGAGATGTATCTATAAGGAAGGTCAAATTAACACCCTAACCACGTATTTTTCAATGATCATGCACTTACGTAGGTCTTTTTACATACAATAATGTTTATATACAATCAAGCAATCTTTAATGTATGATTATGCAACGTTTGAATATGCACAAGTTTTTCCTCTTTGATTCACAGATAAATAATACTTTTAATTTTTGCAGGAGAATGCCTTCCTTCCAGGCTTCTCAGAATTTTCATTTCTCTTTCCTTTTTTTTTTTCTTTTTTTAATTAAAAGATTGTCATGTATTAATGATAAATGTTACAAAGATTAGTTTTGACAGTACTCAAGATTTTGTTTTGATATGGGAGGAGGGGGGACACTTTCTTCTGCTTCTGCATTTGAACTATTCTGAGATCTCAGTTTTGGCCGTTACCTCCTATTCTCAGCTTCCTGTAATTCTGGTCGAAACCAATAAATGGTGTTTGGGTGTGTGTCGTCCCCCCCCAAATAGAAACTGTTCTCAAATGAACCATCCTAGGCATTACTATCTGTTTGTATTTAAGACAAATAGCAAATGACTCTGAATACAAGGTATGCTGTTTTCTTATAAAAACAATTAATTTGTTCCAGTTCAGCTTTTTCAAACTGAAGGTTACAACCCTGACATTAGCTGATAGTTAAGAATTCAACTGCAAGCAGCTTTTTCAACTTCCTTGCAAGAAAAAAACAAACCAAAATAAAAAAGCACCATTGCTTTACTATACCATTTAGTACATACTGGCTTTTGACATTAGAATCCATCATTTCAGAGACTGCTTATAATTGGGGCACAAGACAGTTTTATTACTCCTCAACAACTGCCTTCTAATAGCACAGGCACGCTAATCTACTGCATCTAGATGAGAAAGTGACATCTTTCAAGAGGATTATCAGAGTGCATTATTTGTAATCAAGAAACTAACCTCCAAAAATCTTTTCATTTGCCTATGTTTGCACTTTTTACTGGAGAAAAGTGTACTGGTATCAACAAAAGAAACATTCTTTATGGACTAAGCATTTTCCTACACAAATCAGGCACATCCCAAACAATTAGACCTGGAATATCACGTTGAAACCAAAAGTTAATATGTATCTGGAACAGCATTAGCTTAACTTGTACTTCGAGTCCTCCTCTGAGCTACCTCTGCAAAATCAACGTTTTCACAGCGAGAGAACATTTTTAAGCAATTCACTGCCAAAAAATGGCTATTCAGAAGAAAGTTTTAAACAGATAAAAAACACAAGAAAAAACTTTAATGAAAATGCTGTGGGAAAAAAAAAATCATACCATGTACTTACTAATTTGTTTTCTTGCATGTATATTCTTTGCAACTTCAGACAGCCTTTAGCTATAATCATCATTCCTTCATCTGAGATCTTGTAACATTGCCCAAAATGAATGTCTTTCAATTCTCTGCATTTTGAACCCAGCTGCAATTAATGAAATCAAAGCAAGTACTTAAGAATAAAGGGGGAAAAAAAACACTAGGATTTGACTGAACTGGAGAACTGTGTTTTTCCTGCTTCACCACCACCCCTTAAAAATTATCTTTCTTTACAGGTTTTTTTAAGCACTATACACAAACAAGAAAGATCATAATTACATACATGGCAAAATGAAGTTGCTAACTACAATCAAAAAAACGGAGCCAAAAGCAGCACATTAGAACTAAGTTATTTACTGGGCAAGTATGTAAGTATCTAACAATGCCTGTACACGAGACTGTTGACAGCATATTTAATTTAACATAACTACTTCACCCTAAATGCTCCTTTAACACAAGGGAGACAGTTGATAAAACCTTCATGCATGCCTGAAAAGATCTCAGTCATCTTTGTCTTTCATGACGCAAAAAAAAAAAAAAAAAAGTTACTTAAACGCTGGTTCCAAATAGCAACTAAGCTCAGGAACACTCCATCAGCCAGAGGCAAAGCAGGATGTCAAAATAGATAGTCCATCATAAAGAGATCATTTAATCCCTCAATATTAAAAAAAAAAAAATAAAATAGTGCAGCCTCTAGAGAACAGCCTTTACTGCACCAAGAAAGTATGTCCATAAACCAATTTTTAAAGTAGAAGAGGCGATCTGATTTTAATTAAGCACTAGAAGAGGGTACCTTCTTCCATGTCCCTTTTTGCACTTAGTAAGAAATTGATAGATACTGATTTCACAAAAGAAATTTGTGGAATGGATGGTTACCTGCTTTAGGCCTTCATCAGTGAGTCTGTCTTGATTGCCTACATGCACTTTCTGAAGGAGAGGACACTGAGAGGCAACTGCAATAATAGAGGTGTCAGAAAGCTGTTTACATCTGTAGGCCGTATACCTTAGGAGTCCAGGACATTTAATTGCTAATATGCATACTCCTCTATCAGACACATTGCGACAGTCAGAAATATTGATTTCAGTAATATTCTGGCTTCTTGATGCTATCTTCTCCAACAGCTCATCAGTGACCTGCAAAGAAAACCCAAATATTAATATTTAACAATTTTCAGAAATATATTATATTTCATTAGCACCAAAACTGCTATTTGTAAGATGCACTTCCATAAGCTATGGGGAGAATGAAAAGATTTGTTTTCCAAGATAAGAACATAGTGCTATAATCAGTTTTACAGTTATCTTCAAAGAATTCTGTTCCAACACTTGGAGAGAATAATAGTCAGTGGTCCTTTTCATACTTTAGGCAAAGATCTCTCCATCCTTTAGAAGAAAATTACATGCTTGCCCTTCTATAGCAGCACTGTACTTACGTTCCTAAGGTAGAATTTACAGAGAAGTAAGTTATTTATATGTCTCTAAAATACAACAGGTTTTTACTTAAGCTTTGGTAATCATCCAAACCCAAGTGCCAGCAGACAATGTGATGCAGGTAACAATGGGCTTCTTAACAATGGAAAACAGTCACACAAGGTAGCAGTGAATCAAAGGGACGAGAAGGAAAGAACACTAACAGAAAAAAAAAGTCAATTAAACCCCCAAAATTTCCTCCTGCTATTTGCTCAGTTTTAAAACTGAATACTTGGGTATTTTACGTGTTAGTCTATGAAAGACCATTAAATCTGATACACGCACTATTTTGCCAGACCTACTTTGAAGAAAAAAGTACACATCATAGCTAGCTAACATGCCAACAATTTTAAAAGCAGCCAGTCCTACAAAGCACATAAAGCACATAAGATATTCTTCATGCTAAAGCTTGTAAGTTAAAACAAAACAAACAAAACCAAAGCAGGTAAGGCACAATGCAGAGAACTCTCTCACTTTAAAAGTTTGGTTTCAAAAACCCTGAAATGACATATGATGAAAGTCTTTCTAACAACTGTTCAGCAATACTTATCCATCATATAGCATAGATGCAATTTAGCTTTAAGCCTGGAGAAGGCAAAAGAAGGATATGAAACCCTTTTGTTTTTCTCTTACATAGCCGAGAAACAAACACTTTCTTTGCTGCATTCAATCTGTTTTCCATTCCACTGTAGCAAGTCAAATCCTTTCTCTCACTATTTCACCAGGCAGCTGTTAGCTAAAAAAACATGATAAACTGCAAACCTCCTGCCCACCCCAAAATAACCAAAACCCACAAACAATGCATAGACAAACACTAACCTGCACACCCCCATGCCCTGCCTAAAAAAAATCCTAACAGTAACCAAGAAAAAACAAACCCTCAAACCAACAAACCTCCCGCACACATGGAGAAGGACAACGTTCCTGCTTAATATTGGTTTAGGAACTCAGTAAAAAATCGGCAATATAGGTTTCTCAGGGCAATGCCACAACTGATAAACATACCTAGTAGACAAAACCACTAAAAAGCTTTGTAGTAGAAATAGTGCTACACCTTAAGACAGTAGAGAAGAAAGACTTTCTTGACACATAGAACCTACACCTACCTACTGCTCTGGAGTCACTTAAGAAAAATCAGACAATCTTAGATAGCATATTTCTGAACCACCACAGAAAAGTTAACTGGTAACTCTAGAAGCAAGAGAACTTCCATGATTTCTTATGAACTGGTGATCTGAAAATAATATCCCATTGTCCTGGTTTCAGCTGGTATAGTTATTTTGTCTTCAGTGTTTTGAATTTAATGTTAGAATAATATTGATAACACACTGATGCTTCAGTTAGGGTAAGCACTGCTTAGCAGCAACTCAAGGACTTTTCAGTTTCCCGTGCTCTGCCAGCGAGCAGGGGCACAAGAAGCCGGGACAGAGCAGAGCCAGGGCAGCTGACCCAAACCAGCCAAAGAGATATTGTATACCATAGGACATCGTGCTCAGTATATAAATTGGGGGGTACTGCCCAGGGCCAGCTGATCACTATTCGGGACCTGGCTGGGCACCAGTCAGCAGGCGGCGAGCAATTGCATTGCACATCACTTGTTTTTTCCCTTCTCTTTGGATTTTATTCCTCTTCCCCTTCTCCCTCCTTTTCCATATTATTATCATTTATTTTGTTTCAATTATTAAATTGTTCTTATCTCAGTCCCCAAGTTTTACCTTTTTCCTGATTCTCCTCTGCATCCTGCTGGGGGCAGGGGCATGGAGTAAGCCAGCAGCTATATGGTAGTTGCCAGCTGGGGTTAAACCACAACACCCATGTACATTCTTTATGTCCAACATAGGTGAGTTCCTGTTGCTGCTTCTTCAAATGGGACCCTCCAGTGGTTGTAACCCTGCACCTTATTTTCATGAAACTCTCAAGAAATTGTTTCAAACACCTCTGTAACTAAGTTACAAGAAAGCTAAAGGGGGCAGCCAAAAAAACACCGTCTTTAAAGTTTTCCAAGGAAGAAAATTACCCTTAACAATCTAAGGCTAGGCTCTGTAAGGATCTCACTGAATGAAATCCATGAATCCCAGCCACATTTAATTCTAGGATCAGCTAAAGGCCTTCTAGAATCAGCTAGATGCCTCAGATTGTCGACATAATCTGTCTTCTGATCAGCAGAAGCCACATCAGCTGAAGAAAAATTAAAGTTAAATTTAGTTTAAACAAATTAGTTAAAACAAACAGAACAAGCACCAGTTAGGTGACCATTCTTCAAACCAGAGCATCCTCAGAAAAGTTCAGGTACGTCTTTCAGTTTGTATGAGATCTGATAGTTCTTATGAATGGAACTACCACTACCTGATGCAGGCATGACACAGGTAATGCACTGTTGGCAAGGCCTCAAGGATAAGAGTCCAAGCACTGTTAGCCTGATGAAGGGAGACCTGTTAGAACTTGTAGGGCATAAGCCCTGGGAACAAAGGAACAAGTTAACAGCAGGCTCTTGAGATGACAACTGGATGGACAAAGAGGGACATACAGCAGGACAAGGGAACTTTGTTATTCATGAAAGTCAAGTAGGAAAAAAACCTCCTAATCTTAGAATAGAGATTGTTGCTAAGATAAAATAGACTAATCAGTACCTATTGTTTAAATGATGTGTCTTAGAAGATAACCAATTGGTGTAGTTCACACTTAAGATTTAACCAGTGTGTAACATGTAGAAGATAGAAACTTATATAAATGTAAAAGAATCGCTAATAAATCGACATCTTGCTTGCATCAAACAGCACTTATCCACACATTGTTTAACAACTGATCTCAGTCAAAAGAAGCTACAGTTAAAGTTCATCTAAGGGTCCATACATTTTCAGTGTCTAAGCGAAAAATCCCTCAGTCCGCAGACATCACCATTTTATGGGTTTCTTCTGTTCACCTTTGGTCAAGAGTATACATTCTGAGAACATGTTCTGAGTCATCAAAACATAATTTTTCTGCAATGATACCTTCATACCTGTTGCCGACTACTGAGATCCAGTTGTTTCCAAAACTGAAAATCTAAACACAGGTCCCGCCAGTATTTACAGACTAATGATGCTGAAAGGCAACGCTCATTCAGGGATAAACTGGAAAATATCTGTAAGGAAAGGGAGAAAAGTATTGTTTGTCAGATACTTTAGAAACAGAAATATTTTATTACTAAACTGTCTTGTAAAAGACAGGAAAGCATTAGCATGTTTTGCAATACACAGTTCTAGAACTTGCCCCTGACTCAATTAGTCAAGGACAGTAACGAAAACATCTACACCTCACAAGAGCTGACAATATCAGTAAGTCACAGTAGCACAACCAACAGCAGTATGTATCCTACTTAAGCACTCATTCCTTGGACCAAGTTTCAAATATGTCTCTGAGATGGCATACCTAAACCATTACAAATATTAGCTTAATGCTATTCACAAGCTATTTAAAAGGTGTTTTCACTCTTCTTCTGATTCAGGTAGGAAAACTTTTCCTTCTACTACTTAACTGAATTGTAAGGAAGAGACATAAAGGTACTAATACATCAGTCTTGTGGGAAGGGGGCATGGGATGGTGGAGCAGATCAGCACAGCAAAACAGTGTCATACATGGAAACCAGACACAGAATTAGCATTTTATATCCCAAGGTTTTGAGCACTATAGTGACGTGCGGAATTAGACTCTGTAACTCAAAAGTTATAAAGTAGGTATGTTTATTGCGCGCAGATGCACGGGGGATCGCTCCTCCACAAGCGTGCATACCCGAAGTGACGAACCATCTCATATTTATACAATGAAACAAATGAATATTCAATTAACGCCTATACATATTCGTTACCTAAACCCCGCTTCGTATGTTAATTAGCTTATCAGTCCTTTGCCTGGAATGTGGTGGTCTTGCAGGTTTGTAGGCGATTCATGTCTTTGTGACCATCCGATCTTCTCCAGCAAGAAGCCTTAGCACTCCCTCCCTCTAGATAACATTGGAATATCTCTCATCCTTTTCTCATTCTTTTTATAAATAGCCCCTTTGTCAGAGGAAGAAGGGTAGGCGTCTCCTCAAAGCTGTGTGGCTATGTGACCAGACACCACACCTATGACCAGTCACCATACCCACATTCCTTGAGCAGACATATACAATCACAGTCGGTGTCCATTGTCCCCATTTCACACTATTTCTCCATATCAATAGCAGCCTGCAAAAAAGAATAAACTGTACTTTCATGGCAGGCTAGTAAATTGTTGCTACATTTATTATAGTCAGCCCTTCCTCAGAAGTAATGTTGTTTATTAATAAATATAAAAAGAAGGTCTATCAAGAGTTACATATGAAGGTATCCTGTAACCACATGAACTTTAATCCACATATTATCCTAACATGAAACAATGGAGTCACAGCATTAAGATACCTACACAGGAATAGAGTGTAAAACATGAAACAGTCCTCCCACTCAAGTAATGAGGGCATCAAGTACCAAGAGAATCACAACAGCCAATCTTCAGGCAGCGTGCTCAGGAAAATCTGAAAATACTGGGAAAGTGTCTATGGGAAAGCACTGAGGTCTAGAAAATGTAAAAACATTCAAAGAAAAGACTAGGACTGTTTAACCAAGGAAAAGGGACAGCAAAGGCAGTAAACAAACTAGAGAGAACACCACTCATCTTTGTGGTGGGCAGGACAGTCTCAAAAATTGTTAGTCTAAGGATAATGAAGCATTGTAATAAAATACCTGGTAACCCACAGTTTCCACCAGTGGGTGGTCTTCAGAACAGACTAGACAATCAAGTGTCAGCAATAACAACCATTACCGTCCCCCTGTTCTAGGAGATGGCTTAGCTTAGCAGTTTTGAGTATGTATATCCAGATAAGATCCCTTGGAGAAGGGAAGTTAGTTGACTATATCAAACAGGTAAGTTATTACGGGAACAAAAGCAAACATGTGAGTTATTACAGCAAGGGAAGAATGAGAAAAATAAGTAAAAAACGCTGAGTAAAGATGCAAGAAAAGGAGCCAGTAGTGCCTCAAATAATAATAATGTATTTATGAAAACCTTAAGTTAAATAAATACACACATGCTTATCTTCCCCACATAGTGCATTAGCTGTAAGCTAAAACTGACAGGGTCTCTGCTGCAGAGCAGCATATGTTCACACTTCATAAAAATAAACACAGCAAATAGAGAAAGAAGAAATCAAAAAAGAACCTTCTCTGTTTTGAAGCAAGTTCAAGCACACCTCGAACACACCTGGT
Organism: Falco naumanni; assembly: GCF_017639655.2. Lineage (NCBI taxonomy): Eukaryota > Metazoa > Chordata > Aves > Falconiformes > Falconidae > Falco > Falco naumanni. The sequence goes on along the minus strand of NC_054080.1, from coordinate 26,087,443 downwards.
AAGGACATCCCCCTTGTGTTAAAAAAAGAATAAATAAATAAAAATCCCAACTCCTCACATAACCTCAGAGACAGGAAACCACCGTTGCCAAGACTTGAATGTTCTCACACTGCGTCATTTTCCAAGTCTCTTACCTAAATTCCCCTCACATCAAATTAATCTTATTATTTCTTTTTATTTGACAAAGGACAATAACATAGTCATGGAATCATAAAGAGTGCACCTCAGCCTTCTTTCATAATAGAAGCAGCATTCGGTTTGAACAGAATCTTCCAACTACCATCACAGACCATGTTTCCATGACCTCTAGCTCTCCTTTGATGCCTCTCTGATTTGCCTGTGGGTTTTTTTAAGGAGACCCCAGTGCCCACAACCTAATGCAGTACCCTACCAGAGGCTTTAAAAGCACCGAGCAAAGCAGAGAACTTCCTTTCCACAGTTCTTGTTAATACAGCCCAAAAGGAAATCTGAAGCGCTTCAATAGGAATTGTAAATTCACTTAGTCTGCAGTCCACTTTATACCAGTTAACTTTTTTGATTAAACAGCAGCACTGCAAAGAGGTAACTGGTAAAACATGAAGATGTATTTCTGTTTTCCATAAATAAATAGCAGTGAAATTGCACTAGGCATAGATTTGTAATATATAGCACAAAAATTTTGAAAACTTAAGTGATATACAGCACAAGATTTTGTAATCTTCCACACTGCATGCTTACAAGCAGCTCCCTTATTTTTTTTTCATTCACACATGTGGGTCACAGTCAAGTTGACCATCTATATAATTCCTTAGATCTTCTCCTCAGATTTTAAAGGTTATGGATTTAAATTACCCTTTAGTCAAAGTTAATCACCCTCATCTACAAAGATTAAGATGAAATTCTGTCCACTGTAAAACACTTTCCTGATACATGTTTCAGTGACCAAATGAAAAGCAAAACAACCTGTAAGATTGATCTGTGGAACCACAGTTCTTTTATCCCCCAAAACTGAGACCTCTTTGCCAGCCAGGGGAACAGGATCAACTGCCACACTGCACTATGAACTTCCCGACTCAGTAGGGCCCCTCCAATGATCTGCAAGCCAAGTTCAGCCTGACAAACTCTTCCATCCAGCCCAGTATCCTTCACTCAGGGGAGACTTAACAACAGAACGGCACCTAAGCAGCCTGTAGCAGCCAACTTTAAGTGGCCACCTATTACTTAGGAGTTCCTGTAATGTTTCTTTGTGTTGTCTCCAGCCCACATACAGACACAGGTGGCAGCTGCTCCTACACTAGCACCACTTCATCAGGAGGTCACAGAGGTGGGACTCAAGGGAAGGAAACAAAAAACCTGCACAGGATCTGGCTCCTGAGACTTTCAAGGATGGAATCTCTTGTCCTTGTAGTAAGGTTTATGTCTCTGCTACCTACTCTGAAAAGTTTAGTAAAATCTTTGTGTATATTTGTCTCCCACCCACTCATAATAAAATGGCACCTTTGGAGAAAGGATTACATTTGGGATATTTTCTGTATCAAAACCCAGCATATGAATGCCTTTAGGCACCCGTATAATACAGTTAAAAAGATGCCTGGTCAGAAATCATGAGTTAAAAGACCCATAAAAGATCAGGATGCTATGGAAGCAGCAAAAAAACAAACCCCCCAAACCCCCCCAACCAATCAACCTAATCCATAAGTCTAGCTAAGGACTAGCTAAATGGGGGTGGTGTGGTGTGATGTAAACCCCCCCCCAAAAAAAAAACAAAAACAAACAAACAACCCAAAACTAAAAAAAAAAAAAAAAAAAAAACAAAAAAACAAAAAACAAACCCACAAAAGGTGAATATGTTCGTTCCAGCTGCTGGAACTAAGGGCAGGCTTTTTCAAAAACACTGCAGAAGGAGCTGGACTACAGCAAGACTTATGAGACAAAACCATTGGGACAGGTGGGGAACATCAAAAAAACCCAACCTGGAAAGTACAGATACAAATGAAGTACTGTATCAGTATAAAATAGAAGGCCATATGGAAAAAACACATTTAAACTAGTTCACAGGTGTGATGGGCATGACAAACCTTAGATGTTGAAAGAACTGGTTTATGGCTGAGTTACATACTGATATTTTTGAAAAAGTGAAACCAAGTACTAAAGTAATCATGGAAAAGTACCCGTATCATTGATCAGAAGAAGCATTTATGCCATACTAACCAAGTCAGTCCAGTTTCAAAACCTACAACAACAGAATATGGAAGAAAAAATTACCTTACAAGAATAGTAGCAAATGGATGGATTGGTTTTAGAAGTAGTTTTAGAAGAACTACAAGACAAAGTTTCAGTTCTGCAATCACAGAAGAGATTAATGCAGATATGATAGTTCATGAATTTTAGATTGGAATAGTGCATCTGTGAAACATGATGTACCTTTATTAACACAGTCATGCATACCTAAAAAAAACCACCACCAAACCACTGAAAACCTGACGGAATTAATTTTATGTGCAAGACAGACAAGTAGATTACTATTTAACAGAAGAGTGAAGGAAGTACTTTCTACACGGGGGTTGTACAATTAGCAGTATACTAAGCACAACAGGACAAATCACCTGTCTCATGCGCCTCCGTTATCACACCCCACTTTAAGTTTTGCCATCTGTCTCTGGAGTAAACTGCTGTAATGCTGAAACCCTATTCCCCAGAATTTAAAGACGCAGTTGCATGAAACTATGGAAAACATCACAGGCTTCAGTTCCAGCCAGATACCTTTACAGCTAAGGTTTAGCTGAAGTCAGTGTACTAACTAGATTAACTGTAGCTTAAAAATGGAAAGTGGCTCTCAAAAGAGAACGGTAAAAAGGAACCAAAAGACAGCAAAAGCGACAGGAAACAAAGCAAGACTGTTCTTTGGAAACATGGAGTAAGAGGTTATAAACGCATGTACTTCAAGAAGGCTACAAATACTCGGGCTGAAGGTGAAACCGGTAAAGCCAAAATTGACCCAAAATAGAAATACTTTTTTTTCTTCTTTTTCCAATCAACACTGAGAACTTGTCTCTGCAGTTCTGACCTAGACAGAAGCACTAAATGCAGCAACAGTCCCCCTTGCCCCCACCGCCCACCAGTGGCATGGTTAAGAAGCCACCTGCGAAGGGCGGGTCACCAAGCTAAGAGGTGGGAGCCACACCACTCACGGGGCATCTTCTGCCTTAGCTGTGTCTTCACCTCGGGTCAATGACTCGTGTACAACAGCAAGCCAAAACTAAGGGGGGCAAAACCGACCCAAGACACCAAAACACCCCCACAGCCCCGATTACCACCGCCCCGACGCCGGGCGGGCTCGGCACCCCGCGGCCCGACGCCGCGCTGCCCCCGGCCCAGCGGCCGCCGCAGGGGGCGGCGTGGGAGGCGGCGACGCGCGGCCGCGGGCTGGGGCGGGGCCGCTCTTCAGGGCAGCGCCCGCCGCCTCCCCCCGGCTCCCGTGCCCCACCGAGCCCGCCCATGTACGCCGGCGGCCTCCGCGGGGGCTGGTCCAGGCCCAGCCCCGGGCCTCCGCGCAGCCCTCCCTCCCCCGCCACGGGGAACAGGCCCGCCCACGCCCCCCGCCCCGACCCACCTTAAGGAGGATAGAGGGCGGCAGCTGGTTGATGTCCGGGGCCGGCGGCGGCAGCGGCTCTCGGCAACAGTCGCAGGGGGGCTCCAGCGGCAGCTCGCAGCCCGCCTCGCCGCCCCTCTCCTTCTCTTTCTCGCCTTCCTCCGGCGCGGGGGGCGGCGGCGGCGGCGGTGAGGCAGGCTGCCCCCCGCCGCCGCTGTCCCCGGCGGCGCCGCGGGCCGGCGCGCTCCCACCGCCTGTCGCGCAGCCGTCGGCGGCGGGCAGGGCACAGAGCTGCGTCTCCCCCGGGCACTGGCAAGCGGCTGCCTCGGACTCCGCCGCGGCTCCGCAGCGCGGCTGCTTGCAGGGTGGAGAGGCGGGCAGGCCGGCCCCCTTGCGCTTGCACACCATCTCGGAGGCGACCTCGACGGGCAACCTGGCCTGCCCCAGGAGGCCCCGCACCGGCGAGGGCAGCAGGCCCGAGAGGAAGAGGCGCTGGCAGCGGCCCCGCGGCTCCCAGGCGGCGGGCGGCAGGCGGAGAAGGCGGCGGGCGGCGCGCTGCTCGGCGGCGGCGAGGGCGGCGTAGGGCGGCGGTGGCAGCAGCGGGTCCCCGGAGGGCAGGGGCTGCTCCTGGGCGGGCGGGCTGGCGCTGTGCACGATGAAGCAGAGCATACAGGGCCCGCGCAGGAAGCAGCTCCGGCTGCGCGGCGACACCTTCCCCCCCCGGCGGCAGCGGCGGTCCCGGCTCAGGCTGCTTGCCTCCTTGGAGAGCAGGTGGCCCATATAGGAGGGCAGGAGAAGCGCAAAGGCCCGTGGGGTGTCACCTGCGGGAGGCGGCGGTGGGCGCTGTCATGCTGCTGGCGGGGGCGGAAGGTGGCGGGGGACGGGACGGGACAGCACGGGACACGGCAGGACGCGGCGGCGCGGCTGGTTCCGGGACGCGGCGCCGGGAGGGAGAAGCTTCCGCTACCGCCGCCCTGACCTCCCCCGGGGGAGGCGAGGGGGCGGCGCTCCGCGGCCTGGTGGCCGCCCGCCGGTACTGCCGCCAGCGGCCGGGCCGGGAGCCGCGACTGCGGCGGCGGAGGCGGCCCCGGCGGCCTCCCCTCGGAGCGGCGGCAGGCAGGCGCGGCGTCGCCGGTGAGGATTACGCCGGCTGGCGCAGGCCGCCGCCCCGTCTGCGCTAGCGGCCTTTGTGGGCCAGAGGGCTGTGTACGCGTGGTGTTTGGGCTCACCGTATGTTACAGATGTATAGAGTGCGTGTGTGAGCATATAGTGTATATCTGCACGTGTCATTATATATATAATACGTAGCTGCACAGTTTTGAACACCTGAAATAAGCGTTATTTTGGCCACAGTTTGTAGGGTAAGGTGACAGGGCTTCTGTTCACCGCTGTCAGATGGCACACATGCACAGGGCTGGGTGTTGGCGATGGCATGCTAACACGAACTCAACTTGGAGGCCACCAGCATTTCTCCCATTTTTTTCTGTCAATGCCACCCTCTGGCCAACCCGCTCCAGCAGATACCTGGTTTCTGCTGGTTGAAGACATTGTCCAGCCAGAAACGGGGCCCGCATGAGGCCTCTGTCCCTGTATGCACTGCTCCTGGGGATGCTCGCTGCAGGTGCCCAGGATGTATAAATTCGCAAATGTGGCCCATAATGTTTTAACTAAGGTTCTTCTCAATGCCTAGCAAAATTCATTTGCATGTTTCAGTACTCAGTTCTGAATTATTGATGTAAATTGACTTAAATACAGAGGTCTAAATACACGTGGAATTTTTTCTTTAGTAAAGGATGTTTGGAGAGGGAGAAGGCAAGTTATAGTTACAGTATATATGGTGCAATACTACTATTAAATAACAAAGGGCACCAGAAGAAATGCACACTGTTATATACTGTGAAGCCTTTTGCCCAGGAACAAGTTATGTTAGGATTAAAATAGCTGTGATGCTATTTTTGTTTGTTACCTGTATTATTAGTCTTCAGCAGCTCAGTAAAAATGTTTGCTATGAAAAAAAACTTAACATACTGTTGGATAGAAGTAGAATAATAGAATATTTTGTCTGATTTTATAACTCACTGAGATCCATCAATAGAAACTGCAGAAAAATTTGGCAAGGTCTTTTTCTCCCTCAGATTTCAAAAATACGTTTCAATAAGAGCAAACAGAGACAGCATTTAAAGATGAAAGTCAAGCCTTCAAATTGAACAACGTTCAGAATAAATGCTTGCAATGTCAAATACTCAAAATAAATCTCATCTTTAAATCTGTCTGTGCAGCTTCTGAATAGTCATTGTGGCATGGTCTGTCTTACATCAGCCCATGCTAGTACTTCCTGCAGAAATGCTGGCAAGGGAGCCTGACATCTGTGTGTCATTTTCATGTCTAATACTCTGATATATATTGCCCCGTTATTTTAAGATATACACACACCACATATACATGGACCTCATATATGGAATTCTTCCCATTCCCCTAGTATTTATCTTGACATGATCAATCTCTTCTGCCTCCTTTTGACTTGTACAGAACATAGACAAGGACACATCTCACCTAATCTTCTCTTTCTGAAGCAATTTCAGATCATTTTTCTATCTAATTCTTGTTATTTTTCTTGTGAAAACTAAAGCTTAATCCTTGAATTTGGTCTCTGGGACATTGGGGGGGGGGGGGGGCGGGGTTGTGCTATAGAGATTGCAGAATGGAAGAAAGAAAGCTAAGACAATAAAGGGTCAGTTTTCGTATGCTACTCATTCCTTTAGTGCTCTGTTATTTAGATGGTAACAATATATTGACCCTAAAGATAACAGCAGAGCTGTTCCACTGGCAGTTTTATTGGCAGATATTAGAACTGTAAATATCTGCAGAACGTCTGCTGGTTTGGTGTAGAGTATGTGATTTGTCTGCTCCAGCATGAGATAAGAGAAAGTAGTTTTAGCTGTCCACTGAGCAGGGGTGAGAAACTGAGGCAATAATCATAATAATGACAAAATAATCTTAGCTCAAGGTTTATATTTTTGCAAACAGGGAAGGACTTGTGGGTGATGAGATGGCCAGAGGCTGTCTTGGGCATAGTGATCTTGAAATGATAGTTTTCAATTTTTGGAGAAGTAAGGAGAGGGGTGAGCAGAACCACTACTTTGGCCTTCTGGAGGGCAGGCTTTGGCCTCTTTACGGGCCTCATTGACAATCCCTTGGGAGACGGTACTGAAGGGCAAGGGAGTCCGGGAAGGTTGGACATTCCTCAAGAAGGAAATCTTAAAGGCACAAGAGCAGGCCATCCCCATGTGCTGAAACACAATCCAGCAGGGAAGAAGACTGGCCTGGGTGAACTCTTCCTGAAGAGAGCACTCTCTGAAAAGAGCTTTTACTGAAACTCATGGAAAAAAAGAGAATTTACCACCTTTGAAAGAAGGGGCAGGCCACTTGGGAGGACAAGGACGTTGTGAGGTTATGCAGAGAGAAAATTAGAAGGACCGAAATCCAGCTAGAACTTTTACCTGATTACTGCCATAAAAGACGATAAAAAAATGTTTCTATAAATACCTTAGCAACAAAAGGAGGGCTAAGGAGAACCTCCATTCTTTATCGGATGCTGGGGGAGACATAGTGGCAAAGGATGAGCAAAAGGCTGAGGTACTTGATGCTTTCAGTAAGACCTGTTGTTATGAGGCTACCCAGCCCTCTGAGCTGCAGGGCAGAGACAGGGAGCAGAGTGAAGCCTCCATAATCCAAGGGCGGTTAGTGACCTGCTACACAATGCTTACACCCACAAGTTTATGGGGCCAGATGGGATCCACCCAAGGGTACTGAGGGAGCTGGTGGAGGTGCTCACTAAGCCACTTTTAACCATTTATCAGCAGTTCTGGCTAACCAGGGAGATCCCAGTTGACTGGAGGTTAGCCAGTGTGACGCCCACCTGTAGGTATAGAGGGCAGGAAGGAGGATCTGGGGATCTACAGGCCTGTCAGCCTGACTTCAGTGCCAGGAAAGGGCATGGAGCAGATCATCCTGCGTGCCATCAAGTGGCACGTACAGGATAACTGCGGGATCCGGCCTGGCCAGCATGGGGTTATGAAGGCAGGTCCTGCTTGACTAACCTGATCTCTTCCTGCAACAAGATGACTTTAGTAAAGCCTTTTACACCATCTCCCACAGCATTCTCCTGGATAAACTGGCTGCTCATGGCTTGGATGGGTGTACTCTACATGGGGTTAAAAGCTGGCTGGATGGCCAGGCCCAGTGAGTGGTAGTAAATGGAGTTACATCTAGGTGGTGGCTGGTCCCAGCGGTGTTCCCCAGGGCTCAGTACTGGGGCCAGTTCTGTTTAACACCTTTATCAATGACCTGAATGTGGTGATTGAGTGCACCCTCAGTGAGTTCGCAGATGACACCAAGTTGGGGGTTCATGTTGATCTGCCTGAGGGCATCTCAGGCTCTGCAGAGGGACCTGGGCAGGCTGGAGCGATGGGCCCAGGCCAGTTGTATGAGGTTCAGCAGGGCTCAGTGCCGGGTCCTGCCCGTGGGTCACACCAGCCCCACGCAGCGCTACAGGCTGGGGCAGAGCGGCTGGAAAGTGCCTGGTGGGAAAGGGCCTGGGGGTGCTGGGTGACGGCCGGCTGGGCAGGAGCCAGCAGTGTGCCCAGGGGGCCCAGGCGGCCAGCAGCACCCTGGCCTGTGTCCCCAGCAGTGTGGCCAGCAGGACCAGGGCAGTGACCGTCCCCCTGCACTGGGCACTGCTGAGGCCGCCCCTCGAACCCTGTGTTCAGGTCTGGGCCCCTCTCTGCAAGGGGGACATTGAGGGGCTGGAGCGTGTCCAGAGACGGGCAGCGGGGCTGGGGAAGGGGCTGGGGCACAGGTCTGATGAGGAGCAGCTGAGGGAACTGGGGCTGTTTGGTCTGGAGAAAAGAAGGCTCAGACAAGACCTAATTGCTGTCTACAGCTGCCTGAAAGGATGTTGTAGCCAGGTGTGTGTCAGTCTGTTCTCCCAAGTAACAATTGATAGGATAAGAGGAAACAGCCTCAAGTTGTGCCAGGGAAGGTTTAGATTGGATATTAGGAAAAATTTCTTTGTCAGAAGGGTTGTCAAGCATTGGAACAGGCTGTCCAGGGAGGTGGTTGAGCAAGCATCCGTGGAGGTATTTATTTAAAGGGCATGTAGATGTAGTGCTTAGGGTCATGGTTTAGTAGTGGATTTGGTAGTGTTAGGTTAACAGTTGGACTTGACGATCTTAAGGGTCTTTTTGAATCAAAATTATTGGATGATGCTATGATTCTATGTTACGTCAGTTATGAATGCTGTTTAGAAGCTGAGACTGTGTTCATAGCTCATTCATAGACATTGTAAATCTGAGCTTATCTGTGAAAGTTGTTAACTGGTTGTGCTCCATTTCTAGTAGAATTGTACCAGAAAATCCTTTCTGCTATTCTACTCAAATGTTTTCCAGTTATAAGTAAGGAAAGAGTATTTCCCACTCTCCTACCCCACTTTCCTTCTTCCTCTTGATGTGGCCATGATGTGAAACAAAGTGTAGATCAAGCACAGAAAATTAGAGAATTTCATAATGAATTCATAAAAGGATGTTTGCATGATGATTCATTTGAGTTCTCTGAAAAAATGCAGCACAGTATAAATATGTCAGGTAAAATGTATGAGAGGTATGTTATTAACTAGATGCTGTATTTGAATAGGCAAGGGTGCATGCTTGAATATGTATGCTAATTTCCCAATGTATGGATAATCTATTTGAAAATTCAAAGCAAATATATGATGTTCATCTCAGCTGAGGATGATGAACTACTTCGGAGACTATTAATCACAAAGATGGTTTTCTTACTCAACCTTCTGAGGACTTTGAATAGAAGTTGTGGGAGGGGCTTTCTTGGTTTTCTTAAAAGCTTTTCCATCTCCCAAGCTCTCTGTCTGAAAGCCAGATAGAACAAGCAGAACTTGTAGGAGATTGAAAGAACTTTGAGGGTATGGCAATATTCAAACCAGGGACACATTATCCCATCTAAATTTGTCTGAAATCCATCAATAGTAGATGTGTTACACTTGAATTTTTCCAGGTTACTTCAGCTAGTAAAAGAAACTCAGGTTTTAAAAGTACTGCCCAAAATATTTTTTGCACTGTTTAAGACTGATTGATGGCAGGGGTCAATCCACAACAGGGGTGAAACATAAATTCACTGTCAATAAAATTACAGATACCACAAAGATTTTTGACGTGATGACAAATGATGGCAGAACAGTCACAAAAACAAAACCAAAAAAAATTATAAGAATTACAAATTACTTCTTTTTTCCAGTACAGAACTGTCCTGGTTTTGGCTGGGATAGATAGGGATTTTCTTCGTGGTGGCTAGTGCAGTGCTGTGTTTTGGATTTGGTGTAGGAACAGTGTGGTTGGGGATTTTTTGGTTTCTCTGGCCTTGCCAGCAGGAGAGCTGGAGGGGCACAGGAATTGAGTTTTACATTCCTTTCTGATTCTCCTCCCCATCCCTCTGGGCGAGGGGGGAGTGAGCAAGCAGCTGCATGGCACTTAATTACTGGCTGGGATTAAACCATGTCAAGAATTAAATAAATTTTGTAGTTAATGTTTCTTTTCTGTAGTGTTACATTAAGACAAATTTATTCTCTTTGTCTGTGAAAAGACCAATTCTTGTTTTTAACATTCTTCAATTTTCTGGATCCCTCAGAATTCTTTAAAGAAATTGGTTGGAAATGTTAACTCCTATAAATTGTATACATTGGCAATTTTTTGTTCTAGAAGTTGTCAGACTGAAAACCAGCAGCAATTCAGTTGGTAGAAGGGCTTTTTGTTATGACGATAACATACGATAATATCTCACTTTTTAAGCCTTGAAAACCATGGATTTCTCTTAATGATTTCAACCTCCTTAACAATTGTTAAAGTAATAGGTAGCTTCTAATTTCCACTTGCTGCTGCTCATTCTTTCCACCTCCTCTGCCCATCTGTTATATTGATATTTTAGTTTACTGAATTCATCTCACTACTCTGTCAGGATCACGATTTAGCCAATTCTGCTGTTAATACGTGGAATCATTTGGTCATCTGATAAACACTTAGAAATGGTCACCTGGATACAGTCTCAGAGGATGGGATTAAACTGCCTACAAATAGTTGTAGCACTTTCTTTGATGTGCCAAGCAACTAAGCGGTCCGCAAAGGGCAGGCCATGTGGTGGAGGGCATAGCTACAGCCGGTGGGACCACCAGCTGCTCTATGGCATTCCATGTTTAGACAGCTGAATGACCTCCTGTAATGGAGTGTCAGCAGGTCATTTTTTTATGTATCAAGATTCTCTTAGGTAGTGTTGTGCTTTCTTTTGCAAAATCCTAAGTATTTCACTATTGTACTGGGTTTGCCTGGGATAGCGTCAAATTTCTTCATAGTAGCTAATATGGTGTGTGTTTTGGATTTGTGCTGAAAGCAGTGTTGGTAACCCAGGGTTGTGTTAGTTACTGCTGAGCAGCGCTTACACAGCATCATGGCCTTTTCTGCTCCTCTGACTGACCTGGAGGAAACAGCCAGGGTGGCTGACCCCAGCTGACCAGGGGGATATTCTGGCGTCACGCTCAGCAATAAACCCAGGGGTTGGGGAGGGGGTGGGGTGGTGGAAGTCAGGGGGCAAGGGGGCTGCTGGTTGGGGCCTGGCAGGGCATGAGTATGTTGGTGATGAGCCATTGTTTTCATTAGCATCACTTGTCTTTCTGAGGGCTTATTTTCCTCTTTGTTTTTTCTTTCTCTCTTGTCCTTATGGTTTGTTGCTATTATTATTGTTGTTGTTATGATTTCTTTTTAATTATTAAACTGTTTTTATCTCAATCCATGAGTTTGTTTCTCACTTTATGCTTCCAGTTCTTTCCCTGTCCCACTGGGGTGGGGGGAGGGGAGTGAGTGAGCAACTGTGTGGTGCTTAGTTGCCAGCTGGGTTTAAACCATGACAACTATGTTTACCATAAATATGTTCAGTATTTTTATTTCCCCTCCAAGCAGATTGTTCCTCTCATCAGTTTTATGCCACCATTATCTCAGAATGTAATATTTTGTACAGCTGGACCACTGTCATAAAAGAGTTGGCAGATGTAATGCATATCAGAAATTATATTTCTGAAGTTGCCCCTTGTAATAAATCTTTTGAACCACAAGCTGGCAAGTTGCGAGCCAGTGATGCTGTCAGGGTGCTGTGGAGATCAGGGCACCAGGGACCACAGGGGGTCCCCATGGGGCAGGCAAGACAGGACAGGGACTTACCAGCTGTGGCCAGATGTACCCTTTATCCACATCCTAATTAACAGCGTTCTCTTAAAATATCTTTATTACTTAGACATGTTTGTGTCTAGTCATCCAGCTGTTTCAATCAAGTAAGTCTTCAAATTTCCTCAAGGGTTTGCAATATTTGTTGGCTGCTGGAGAATGCCACATTCTTTCCATTGCTTTCACTTTTCCATCTGAAGTTGGAACCCATTTCTCTCAAAACACCATCCGCTACAGTTTCTGAACTGTGAAGCAAATTCAATCTGATCAAGATCTCATTCCGAAATAATAGTGTAATTACCATAAATAAATATTAGTTTGTTTTTAATAATCTATGGAAAACTTTTTAAATAGAAACATACCTATATACAGGGAGGCTTTAGAGCATTTTCCAAGATGGTAGACGTCTTTTTGTCTTTTTCTGATAGCTTGCAAGAGCTGAACAAATTTTGAGTTACAACGGCGAATGGCAAATGAGAAAAAGAGGAAAGGGCAGGGTGCTTCTGGTCAGTGCAAGGGTTTTAACACTGGGTGTCACTATTGCTTCATGCAAGCGAATCTTCACTTGCTGTAGAGGCAGGATGAAATATTACAAGGCCAAATCTCTTTATCAGCTGTGAAATCTTCACCACATTAAGGTCAGAAGGAAGGTATAGCTAACAATTAATTTCTTCATTACCACTGCTTATATTTTGTGAAATTAGAAGCCATAAAACCAGTAATATTGGGAGCCTTAAAGCTACTATAACTATCATGATCTAGTAATTAGGCAGTAAAATCCCCTCAATTTATAATATTAAAGGTTTATTACATACATAGCAATAGATTGTGACATTTTTCAGTGTTATCTCTGTGCATATTGAAATAGGCCACACAGACTGATGATCCAAGATTAGGATGGTATTTCATTTTTGAGCTACAAAAGAACACAAGAAATAATAATTTTAAAAATACTATGCTATTATATCTGATCCTGATACTCATAAGTACATGTTCATCTGGATTTTAGGACTGACCTTTCAGAAGCTGGGTCTGTAAGAATTTTTTGGCCATATTGCCATAGTTTGTTACTGGTTGATCCTATCAACAGTTCATAAAATTACCAGTTCATGATAACGATAACAGGTTCTTAAAAGGATGGATTAGCTTTGAAATGGTGTGTTAGGAATGCCATTAAGAAGTAGATGGAAGGACGTAGCAGAATTTCCACCTTGGGTTTAGAAACAGCATAAAAGTTCTTTTGCAAACCCTGCTTGTTTCACTGTTGTACTGTTTTTGCCTGGGATAGAGTTGAATTTCTTCATAGTAGCGTGTACGTGGCTATGTTTTGGATTTGTGACTAAAACAGCGTTGGTAATACAGGGATGTTTTGGTTGTTGCCAAGCAGTTTTTACAGTGTGAGTGCCTTCTCTGCTCCTCGCACCATCTGTGGCGATGTGTCTTGTCCCCTCCCTTGAGCTGCTCTAGAGTCTCAGGTATCCCTGTTAGCCTCTGTGTAATGAGTTGGGTGGTTAAGTGTCCTTTGAGTGGACCAGCAGCTCTTGCATGGCTGAGGTGGGAAACTGCTGCCGATACCAGAAACATTCCTCACCTGAACCACAGCAACACCTGACAGCCTTGGAGCATTCCTTGGAGCATTCCTTGTTTAAACAATAACATTCCTGAATAATCCTTTGAACACTTTTCATCTGAATCCATGTGGTATGGTATCACCATCACTGGAATGTTGAAAAATTCCGGTAATTACTGGCTCAGATTGTGGCCAGGACAGAAAATTACTGTTGACTAAAGCCCCTGTGATCCTATAAACAGTGGTCCCAAGTGAGGCCCATTGAACTCTCCGGGACCGCGGTGGGCTGCAAACAGCACCTTCCTCTGAGTGGGACACCTCTCAGAGCTCAAAGCTCCCAAGTTTGCGATACTAGGGGGACCATTGCAGAAAACCGACAATTCGTTATTTACGATGTTTCTCTTCCAGAGCAACTGCTATGCATACTGAAGCTCTGCCTCCCAGGAAGTGGCTGAACATCCCCTGCTGGTGGGAAGTGGAGAATATAATATTTTGCTTTGCTTTGTTTCTGTGCATGCAACTTTTGTTATTGCTTCATTAAGCTGCCTATATCTTGACCCACAACTTTTTTGTCATCTTATTTTCTCCCCCCACCCTCATTCCTGTTCTGCTGAGGAGGGGAGTGGTAGAGCAGCTTGGTGGCACCTGCCATCCGGCCAAGGTCAGCCCACCACAGTATTTCACTGAACCTGAAGGGAACTTTTAACAGGTATACCTTTGTGCATACATCTATATATATCTATTCATTTGTGTCTGCATGTGTGTGTGAATTGATCTAGGTACCTCATAATAAGTATAGTGTAAGTATTACCATCTCAGATCCATAATTAAGTTACTTACTGTTGTGATTGCAGTAAATTCTGTCTGACTCATTTTGTAAATGATAAATTAAGCAATGATAAAGTACTGCTAAATTCCTATGATCAGCCTTAAGTTGTGAACAAACCTTAGACATCCTTTAGATATAAACTGTTGACCAAGTCTGAGACAAACCAGCCACACCTAAGCACTATTAAAGAGTTTAGAATGCAAGGGGGTACACTCTGAACCTCGTGACTTAATGGGAGGATCTCTGTTACCCATTCACCTCTTTAAGCTCTGTGTAAATCATTCCACCTTAATTTTAATTTGCTTTTTTGTGTGATTTATCTGTGTAGTAAGTAACAGAGTGAACCTTGCTGTCAAACTTTGTGAAATTGCACTCCCACAAATTCATGTTAAAACTGTTTCACTTAATTCATTTGATGGTGATTCTTTAAGCAATTTAAGCTAAACCACTCACTCACTACACTGTGTGACAGTGAGAGGGCTTGGGACTGCACAGAATGTTGGGAGGACACACAGCCAGGACAGCTGACCCCAACTGACCAAAGGGATACCCAAGACCATATGGCATTTTGATTGGCAATAAAACTGGAGGAAGGGAGTGCATTCAGAGTTACGGCATTTGTCCTCCCAATAACCATTAAGCGTGATGGAGCTCTGCTTTCCTGGAGATGGCTGAACACCTGCCTGCCCATGGGAAGTGGTGAATTAATTCCTTGTTTTGCTTTGATTGCAAATTTACCTATTAAACTGTCTTTATCTCAGCCCACAATTTTTCTCACTTTTACCTTTCCAGTTCTCTCCCCAGTTCCGCTGTGGGCAGCGAGTGAGCAGCTGTGTGGGGCTGAGCTGCTGGCTGGGGTTAAACCACAGTAAAAAGAGCACCCTTAGTACAGAGTACCCTCAGTCAACATGAGTATGCCTAGAGGTTCCCCAGTCCTCCATCCCTGTAGACCTACAATATTTACAAGCTGCAAAGGTTACACCAATATGCAGCAGTAAGGTATTGCTGGTGGAGAGCAGATCTCCTTAGCTAGCAGACTAGATTGGGAAGACGGGGGGGAAGGCAATAGCAAAAGGACCAGAGCAGTGGAAAGTCCAAAGATACTGAAGGGATCAAAAAATTGTGAGCCTGTTAAGATAATGACTTGAGCCAGCCAGAATTTTGATAAGGATCTACATGCATTTTTTACTCCTAAAAACTTCTGGAGTTTTGCAACTCTACAACTGTATTTTGCTGGGACACAGACAAGAAGAACAAACTTTTAAGCACAGAAATCTCAGACCTGCTGGGTGAGACCTAAAAAGGTGTACATATAAATCTCATTTCTGCACTCTGTTCTTCCAGAGTTAATCTTCCCAGCAACTTTTAGTGACCCCCTGGATTGCAGCCACACCAAGACAGGTATGTGGGGGAGACATGGAAAGTCTTCATTTGTAAAATCCTGCCTGTGCCCTGCCTTTTAAAAAGATTCCTGTGCAGCTTCTCCACTAGCTGGCACCCCATGTCCATCCCATCCCAGCCCCTTTCTTGGGTTAACCCACCTCCCAGATCATGCTAGCTTTTGCTTAGGCAGGGTGCAGAGAATGAGGAAAGTACCCTTCCTCTGACTGGTTTTGCCACAGAGAAGGACAACAAGGCAGCGAGAGAGAGGCAGTCCACTGTCTGTACCAGGTGAGCACTGGTATGGAACTTCAGGCATAGGAGTGAGCAAAAAAGAGGGAGGAAAGGGGAAAAAGGCAAGAGTAGATATCTTCCTTCAGCCTCTAATTTCAAATTATGCCTCTTCAAGTTTTTTCTCACTTTGCCTATTTCTCCTGGCCCTGGGGTAAAAACTGAGGTGAGCTGGTTCCCTGAGCAAGCAGAGGCAGTGCAGAATGAAAGGCATTGCTGTCTCTTGTGTTGTGTGCTGATGGAAACAGTGAACCCAGCAGGATTTTCTCAGAGCAGCTCTCAGAAAAAGTGTGTAGGACAGTAAAGGCACTTTTTTATTCATTTCCTACAGAAGACGGATGGCAGGAGGTGTATTTTGTCCCACTGATAAAACAGATCTAAATTCTTATCTATAAATGTAAAATAACTCTGAAGAAGCTCTTCCAGATTTGTGGAAGGAGAGCAGGATTCATCTCCACTGTGAAGCTGCAAATACCCTATGTATGGTGACTTGCAGTACTCATGCATAAAACTGGTGGGCTGTTCTAGGAAGTGACAGAGACCTAGCTGTAAATTACCTGGGAAGATGGCACCTGCGTAAGTGCACGTCATTACTGTGATCATGCCTGGAAATTACTACTAACACAGTCTTTCATTTTATCTGCAACTGTGGAGGTACATTTGGGCGTACAAACTTTCCCCGTGCTTTTACACAGTGAAACCATGGGATACTTGAGCACCTCAAGGAAGAGCAGGCTGATTGTGTTCAGTTTTTCACCCAGTGCTGCAGCTGCAGGAAAGGACAATGGACAAGTTGTAGCTGTATTCATTTGTCTGCGTTTTTTTCTCTACAACCATTACAGCAAGTACCAAGCTTGTTCTTGCAAAAGAATTGTTTTGGCAAGGTAAATTTTCCTTTATTATGTATAATTTGTCTAATGCTGAAAGGTTGGTGATTAATAAAGGTTATTGAGGCCAGTGGTGATTATATAGGATATACCACAAGTTATCACACTTAGATCACTTACATACTTCATCACAGAAAACATGAGGGAAAGCAAGTGTCTTTTCAAGTGTCTTTTTAAAGTTTTACCTGAAAGTCCACAGAAACCCATGCACTTGAATCTTTTCCAGATTACACAAATATGCCTTATTTCTCCCTCTCCTCCTCTCCACCCTCACATCAATAAGTATCACTATCTGATATTTTGTAGTATTACAAATTCATTGAAATTTCTTACTGGCTTTCCTTCACAACAAATTAAAATGTCAAATTTTCATATTCCAAAGAGCAAAATGTTAATTACTAAGGATCAGAGGAAGTATGCTTCTCCTTTCTGTGGGAGAGGCAGATTCAGCAACAGTCCTAAGTTCCTGCTCCTGATGGACCAGGAGGCAATTCTTCAAGGAAGATGATACTTTAACTGAAAGGATAATTCAACAGCATTCATGTTCTATGTTACATACCTTGTAATAATGCAAGGAGGCACTCAAGAGGGCAAATCAGAACAACTATTGAACGCCTGAGAGATCTATCTAGTTTACAAGTTTGTCCATAATATAAGGAAATTTAAAAAGGGAGTCTCGGAGAGACTACAAGAAGTTATAGTGCTTTTTCTGGCACAAAAGCTTCAGCAGAAACAGAAAAAATAACGATTTGGAAAATGGCAAGACAGGGCCAGCTCTTACAGTAGGTTCAGAGAAGAAACAGAATTTGAGGGGGCTAATGCCTTATAGCCCTTATCCTGAAAACTTAGTAGAAATTCAAATCTCAGCCTGTGCAGTGTGGGAGGTTCATATTTCAGTATGTTTTTCAGGATTAGGTGGAGAAATTGGGGAGAACAAGATTTTTGAAGTCATTATATGCTTGATTAATTATATCATAAATTTTGTAAAGATACTGTTATGCAAAAACTGGTTCTTTGCGGGGTGGGAGAAATCACTTCAGAGGATAAGTTCCCCAACACAGAGACTGCATATGTGAAAGTATAAAAGAATATTCCAGCATAGAAAAATACTTTCTCTGAGATCAGAAAGCTCACACCTAGTAACAGATTTCAGTTTTAGAGACAGCACAAAAAGGAAGTGAAACATCATAAAGTCTGTGAGAACATAATCAAGAATTTGACTTCTCCTTCACAGGATATTAAGAAATATAAAAAGCCTACCTAATTTTAACTGACTTGCATGCTTGTTTGAAAACAGCAGTCAGGATCCGGCTGCTCTTGACTTGTTTTTTGTTGGCTGGCATTCTGATGTGTTTGCACTGAATACAGTATGTGTGCATTACCGTATCATATCCTGCCAGTACAGTAAGATAGCAGCAGCGGTTCACATGATGAAAAAAAAGTATTTTTGGGAAAATCTAAGTATTTAATTTTGCACTCTAGTAAGGAAATTAAAGAATCTGTGTCTCGGTCTTTAGATGAAAGACTTGGCCACTTATCAGTATCTTTACAGACCTATTCATTTCAGCTGTTGTACGGTTGTAATTCATTATGTGATCCTTATGGCTGAATACATCATCATCATGAGGTCATCTCAACTTTGGGGCACTGTAAGAGGAAAAGAAAAGTTAATGTTATGGCTCTGCTGAATATTGGGTAGCCTATACTGTACAATTATATGTTTGCTGGGGTAAATTGCCTTTTCTAATTCGTTCTGCATATCATATCTTCTGATGATCAAATGGCATCTTAAAGTTCTAATTTGTTGGAAGGGAAAAAATGTATAAATATGATGCATAATTTCAACCCAGTTATTTGTAGTAGCTTGCACTCTGCTTCTACAATGACCTGCCTATGTGTTTGACAGCATGCAGTATGCATAATTGCAAGGTGTTTAGCAGTTAGGGTCTCAGGTATGGCTATAATCTTAACCACTTATCTCTCATTACAACAAGGGAAGTAGTTGGATGTTTTCATTAAACTGGTCTAGTGCAAGGTGTCCCTACCCATGGCAGATGGGTTGGAATTAGTTCATCTTTAAGGTCCCTTCCAACCCAAATCATTCTGTTTCTGTGATTCGATGATTAATGTTTCATTAAGCCCAACATAACTGGAAGGCGTGTTTAGGTGGTGGTAACCCTATACCCTAAGCAAGAAGGCAACCTCTCAAGATCCCCTTCTGTCTTATGCACCCCTTACCTGTCAGAGCATAGAAGTAACAAGTTTTTTGTTTGTTTGAGATGATGATCTACTCTAAAATTAAAAAACCATCCGGCTAGTAAATATGAAATATGATCTGCCTGAAGATGGCAGTATTTGATTTGGAAGAATAAATGCTGGCTGAATTGCATTTGGATCCTGTTTTATTATTCATTGTACCACAGCACCTAAGTGACAGGCTGTCAATAATTAAAGGGAGGGTAGGAGAATAGAGGGCACATGTTTCACAGTCTTTTGACCTGCCATAATTTTTCCTTCTCTCGCAGCATGAAGATTCTCTAGTGAGCGCATAGTAATAATCTATTTATAGGCATTAAAACACTTGCATTCCAGTCTTCAGCAACCCTGTCCTAGGCAACCCTTCATTTCTGTTTTTTTGGGGGGAGTTTAATCATTTGCCAGTTAAGATTTTCCCTATTATGAAGTGACAATGCTAAAAATGTCAGCACCCTATTGCTTCCATTTCAAAATTTAAGTATTTGACAATACATTGAATTTACAGTACTAAAAACAATTTTGTGTGCAGATATTAAAAGATTAGTTATGAAGTACCATGTTTAAGTTAAAATCACATGTAGCTTTGAAGGGGCTATCACCTTAGGAGAAAATCAAGTTGATAACTTAATAAGTATTCACTCTAGATTTCTTTCAGTAATTCACAGAATCATTAGAGTTGCCTTATAGCAAATTTCTTCTTTACAAGAGTATCATGTAAAAACCTAGTATAAATAATCAAACAAATCAAATCAAAGCCCAAATCAAAATAAAAGCTATCTTAAATAGAATATTTGGCTTATTCTATCTGTGGAAATCCTGCCTGTATTATGCATAAATGCTTTTTTCACCATCCCAAATCACTCCACTGCGTTATATGGATGTGTGAAGATTTTCCTGTTGCTTTGATTAAAGGCTGCACAATACCCCTGAGGTTCAATGCAAGCCGCATGTGGACATTGTAGCTAGAATGCTCATGACTGGTTACGGAATTGAGAAATCGGTTTCTGGTAATATGGTCACCTTTTATTATTTAGGATAGTTGCTTCCAAAGTAGAGTTGTGGTTCCCAAACTGGGCTATGAGTCTTGCAAGATCAGAAGGAAGGTAAATTTGGGGTCTCTAACCAAATACTGGATTCATAAATCCTCTTCTCATCATAACCAGAGATAAACTCTTTGCTCATAAATGCAGTTCTCTAAAACTTGAGGTTATTTGTGTATCTTTTATGGCACAGATGTACTTCTAATCCCTTAAAGGGGTAAAGGCTAAGCATGTGACCTTTGTCTAAAAGGTGTGGCGGCTTCTGCTCCTTGCTTATTATCTGTGTAGGAAGTTGGCTTTCTGTGCTGGGCTTGCTGATGGTACTTTTAAGATCACTGACTGTTTGCATCCGTTTGATGTATTCATATGTGCTGAACACGTCCCTGTTGTCACACTTAAATACTGTGTGTCAGGAAAAGGACAACAGCTTTTTAGGACTCTTGCAGCTGAAACTGGATATGAAATGCAACCAAATATGTACAGGTCATGTTTAGGTCACGTTAGAATTCACCTTGAAACAGGCTTATGAGCATTTACAGCCAGCAGCTGCCTGCTGGTGAGACATGGCAGGTAACATTGGAGAGCTGCATGTCCGCCCTGCCCACCATCAAGGGACCGCTTGCTGCAGGACTACTGCTGTGCCCCTTCATTTCTGCTGCATATGCCAGGGTAGGCAGGATGATATTCTGCCCTGTCAGCCACCTAGACATGCCATTTACCCCAGTAATTATTATCCAAAGCTCAGAGGCTTACTTTACTTGAGCGTATATAGTCTCCACAACTAATAGTTGAAGCTAGGAGTTCTTGTAAGCAGTGCCATGCACAGGAGTGATGGGGGAAACATTATACCTGCAGCTTTCAACGTTGCAGTCCAAGTGACTGGTATGGTTTACAACTGGACTGAGCAGAGGAAGCTTTTAGCAAGTCTAGAACAATGCTCAAATTTTGCACTGGAATATGTGGCAAGACACCAGAACTGTTACCCAGTGCTCCAGAAAGTGGGCAATTTTTTTTTGCAAGGTTTTTGGTTTGTGTTTGATTTTTGGCTAAAAGCATCACAGTCATTTCAAGGACACAAAGAAAAAGAAAGGAGAAGCTGTATGGGAAATTCCTTAATGCACAGAAACATGACATTTTAAGTAGTTCCCAATTTTAACTGGGGTCATTATTTCTAATCAGGGCTTGTCAGCACATTTCACTTTGTTTAATCTGTGTTGGAGAGCAGTCTTGGAATGGATTTATAATAAAACCAATCACAGTAATTTAGAAGTGTTCCAAGAAATGTAAGGAATTTAAAAAAAAAAAAAAACAAAAAAAAAAAACCAACCAAAAAACAAACAACCAGGAAGTGTTTTGGGCAGTGGCTCCCAAACAAGATTCATACATGTACCTTCAAGAGCAAGCAAACAACAAACCAATAAGCCACATACTACCCATGCCACTTCTCATTCTCCCACATACCTCTAAGGATGAGGAGCAGGAAAGTGATATTGCAGGAAAATTAAATTGCAGGCAGGCACAGACAGTGAATACAGTCTGTCTAGGTATAGGACGTCTAAGTATTAGATACTAAAGCCTTCTGAGAACAACCCCTGCCAAGGTAAGATTCTCTGATTTTTTTGGACAAAAGTGGGGCAACTTAACAAAGATTTTGTCTTGACAGCCTCCAGGAGAGCAAGTATGATAGCTCATGATAACTTTCCATGAAGAGACATGTTTGAAGAATCATTTTCAAGCAAAATCTGTAAGAAATTTTTCTCACAAATGTATAAATCAGTAACATCATTCTTGTCATATTCTCTTCCTTCCCTGTAAGGACTCTTCTCCATCTCTCTGTCCTGCCCACAAATGTTTCTGTTTAAAGCAGCCAAACAGCAGAATGGCTGAAAATAGATGACTGCCACTGCTGTATTATTCTGCCTAGTTAGTGTCTGTCTATTAGGCTGATGGTATAAACTTAAAACCTTGGCAGATGTATATTAAAAAAAGAAAAATGCAGTCAAGCATGGCTAAAAGATTTTTTGAAAAGGTAGTCTTTCATTTTGTAGCAACATTTTTAGGCAGTGCCAATTCCCTGCAGTCTCTGTCTTTGAAAAGAAGTTGGGGCATTTGCCAGAATTCATGTTAACTACTGCTGGCAAAAACCTACAGGCATACTGGCCCTTTATCTGGAAGCAGCAGCTGCAGCACCACATTTCAGAGAAACTGTATCTCTCAGTAACCTCTCAAAATTTCATCACCTTGCTCCCATAAGAGCAGCTATGTTAAACATTTGTACTCTTGCAAAATGCATATCCCTAAACCAAAAAAAAATATCTAACAGGCAAATATAAAACATCTAGGAAGACGAAAGACACCTTGGCAGGTTATATAAATGCTGCTGTTAGGATAGTTTATGTTTCTGCACTTTGCACATTTTAGTAAGATAGGACATATTCCTAAAAGATTGACCCATATTGAATGAAATGCACATTTCTTCCATCTGTCACCATGGCATGGAAATGCATGTGCTATGTATTATGAAATCAACTAGCCTAGCTAGAAAAAGACACACATTTCTGGGTGCACAAGCCTGTTTGGGTTCCATGCTGTCCTATGGCTGAGGGATGGGAGGGAACAAAACTGACTGAATTAAAAAATGCATAAAATAAGCTTTGCACATTTTATGGGCACAATTTTAACTTTTCCTACTGGTGTGTTTCCCAAAAGAGATAGAGATTGTTTCAAACCATGAATGTTCTGCCTCAGCATAAAGCTACCCAGATGCTATATGCAATATTGCACTCACATCGTTGAATGTTGGATAGATGGACTCGACTCTCCAGTTTTTATCCATGTGAAAAGTCTAGCATAGATATATGAGGCTTAAGGTTGTAAGGTCAAGTCCTGAATGATATACTGCAACAATTCCACCGCACAAGAAGATTAAATGAAGGGTCCTGCTGCAAAAGTGCAGCAAGTAGATAGGAAATGCCAGAAACAGCTCTCTATAGCCACCGTCTCCTGTGCTAAGTGCAAGACTTAAAAAATTTTGCTGTTGTTTCACTCTCCCTATGCGTACGTCTAACAATATCTGTCATGTGGGCATGGAGTGAAAAGATCCTGTGATTCAACCAGCTGGCTTGGGCTGTTAGCAGGCTATGTCTGCTAAGTGGGATCCCAGGCTGGGAGAAAGCCCATAATGCTTCTTTCAAGGATGTGAGCAGTGTCAGGGGCCTCTCTCCCACCTGTGCATAAACATGCTGTAAAAGAGGTGCTCTTTTTGCTACTTAGGCTCAGCTTCTCTGTCAGAGATTTAATGTCCAGTTTGCATACGCATGTGTAAATATACAGGGGCTAAAAGCCAGGGAAAAAAAATAATTGTGAGACTTCCTTTAGACTAAAGGAACTACAAGACAGAAATATGGGAGCATTGGAAGTCTCTTTCTCCAAATATTAAAACAGGAAAAGTTTAGCTTGGTCGATACAGGTTTCTTCAGGAGAAAAAACATCAACAAAAGAACTATCTGAAAATGTTACACAGAACATGCAGCCTTGCTTTAACTGCTCAGGGTGTTGCAGACACCTTGAAAAGTTATTCAAGTGCTTTAGAGGAGTCTTGAAAGCTGATGCTCATTGTAGATCTTGATCACCTAAATGTCTAACTCAGGGTCTGAAAATGTGTCTTGGGCATACAAACCAAGATCATTAAAGTTCCTAATGCAAACCATAAATCTGTTCTTCAATTGCATGAGTGTTTCCAGTATTCTCACCCATGTAAATGAAAGCATACTCTTTTGCCCACCTGAACCCTGAGGGGTGTTGTTTGCTTTTTTCTTTGGCAAAGACTGCATCTCCTAATAATATTGCTGCTATCCATAAGGTTTAGCATATTCCTCTTCTACCTGTGTGTGCACTGCATGACACTGTCTAGCCTGCAGGTGAATATAAGTCAGAGGATTCAGAGAGAGGGCTTCCATTTTGCAGCACAAGCAAAGGACAGGACAGCAAACACAACTATCTATGGTAGCTGCAGAAAGCATTGTACTATTACAGGAAATCAGTAGCAAAGCAACTGCATGTCAGTGGCTGCAAGAACTAGAGCATATGCTACCTAGTTTTGCAGAATGACACAGCTATACTTCTAAAATCTAGTATTTGTTCAGCTTCTTTTCAGAAACATACAGACTGTCTTGTTACAAAGTGGGATTATTTAGAAGTAATTGCACAAATTGCTTGTCACATACAATATTCCTTTACTGCTTGAGAAACACTCTCTTAGCCGCAGTTAATTTGGGCAGTAGTGCCTAATATTCATTAATTAAAGGTCTGTATTCCCTGTGGATTATCCTGTGTCTTATTCTTCACTTTGTACACTGGTGTAAATTTGAATTGCTTATGATTATGTTTCCTGTTAAATATTCAGAATGAAGTTCTTTACTCAAATAAATGCTTTGGTCATAACCTGGCTGTCTAAAATAAGCTGAAGTCACTTTTCCATATTATTAACAGAGAGTTAAAGTTGCCCTGTGGTGCCTTATGGTCTTCCAGAATGTTTTGTGCCATGACAAGTCTTTGAAAAGCAAAAAACATTATCTGAACAGATGCCTCAGATCTGTCGTGACACTTTCTGGTGGTAGATGCTGGAAATTACCTGTATGAAATCAAGCTGTATTAACTACATGAACTGTAGTTATGTTCAATGAAGTAGGATCAATGGAGGGACTAGTAGGAACAGCTTGGTGAAACTCTGGTTTCGATAAGAAGACAATGGGAACATGGAGTTAAGGTCAAAGGAAAGATGCACTTGGCCTGCCTCATTTTACTGTTTTCTGTATTGGCTTAAAAGTGTTTCGCTATTTGTTGATATAGGATTGTCAGTAATAAGATGGGCTATATAGTACAGTACAAGTTGCGGGATGATTGCTTGTTAAGTTTATCTCCTGTGGGAATCTGTGCTGGTGAAAGGAAGTCAATTATTAGTCTTACCTACAACTCTTCAAGTCCTCAGATGCAGTAGTAGGGCATGCACAAAGTAATCTTGTGTTTCCTCCGTAAGGCATGTGGAATTCACATTCAAAGCATTTTTTCTAAGAGGAACAATATTTCAAATTATTTAAAAAAGCATTTTCTCTAAATTTATTTTAATATAATTAAAATCAGAGGCTTCAGATTAAAGTTTTGATCTGAATGTGAGAAAACATTTCAGTTTGCTCATGTCCATTTCACCTGGCATGCCACTTACAAGCACACTCCTCCAGGAAGCCATTAAGCCATGAAATCTGGACCTCTTTTCAACAAAAGCATTTTAACATTTCTACGCAAACCAGCCACTCCAATCAGTTGTTGGCTGATCATTTGATTTGTCTGTTCCTAAGATAACAACTTTTCATATTTAATTGTTAACAATTTTCATATAGATCAATTGGGGCACTTTTGGGAAAAGCACAGATGAACTGGAAAATGGATTCCTCAGTACCAGTTACCTAATACTTCTCTTTTTGGAAGTTATTTCAAAAGATAAACCTCTTCTTCTCTGTCTTGTAGTCCAGTGTTCTCAGATTTTCTTAAGGAAGAGCCTTGCTGTTGGCATTGGCAGTCAGAGACACAACTGAGAGGACAGAGGGCTTTTCTTCTGCCTTGGAAAGGAAGTTTTAGCTGACACTGAAATAGCAATGCTTCAAAAGTGCAGGAAAAGAAGAAAAAAGAATAATGTGAGCCTTTTCCATTTACTGAGGGAGCAGTACACAGCAAGTGTGTCTCCTATAAGAGAAAGTGATTAATGAATTCAGATTCTTGTTACCATGAAGAGAGAAAAACCTCCAACTGTTATCTACGTGCAAAGGAGGGGAATATAAGGCACAAGCAGTATAAGACAGCCTATAGTCACGTAGGAAGGCTGAGGCAGAATAATAAATAGGATACAAAACTTGCCAGTCATTTCCTATGATCCCCTTACTTACCTCATATCCTCTGTAATGGAGGCTGGGAATGAATTTAGTTCTACATCTTAATACTGGGACCTCATGCAGGGAAGAGGGGAGAAGTGTTCAGGACTGTCGTGCTTCCCTGAATAACACTATCTCTGAGATAAATCCTAAAATGCTGGAGTGTCTTAAAATGCCTGAAATGATTCAACTTCACTAGGATTAAATGTTCTGAAGACTTCATGATGCAAAGGGTGTGAAATAATTTGGAGATGAAAAGGGAACACTTCCCAGTTTGAAGAGATTTATTTTGAGTCTTCAGACAATTTTTTATTATTACTTGACATACAACTTGTGATCTATCAGCATGAAAGGCTCCAGTACATAAGAAAATCAAGTCTTAATTAGTATGTAGATGGAAAATTATAAACCCATCCTCCTACTTCATCTGCACTGAATTTAATCTGACAGCATTTTAAAGTCATTACTAGAATTTGTCTTTTTTTTTTTTTTTTTTTTTTTTTTTTTTTACTTTTACAGTATTAATCAGTATTTCCCAGCTTTTGGTTCACAAGCAATATATTGCTCGCAAGATCTGAAAATAGCACTTGTGGGCACACGAATCATCTGTCCTTGAAGCCCACATTGACAGGAAGTGCAATTGGGATGTTGCCTTTATCATGTTCCTTGCTCCACAGCTTCCTGAGGGTCAAGTAAAAGTTGAAAGAAACTTATTCATAAGGGTAAAACTGCTTGAAAAAAAAAAAAGCTCTAGTCTGGACCTGGGGAAAGTGGTTGTGGTGCATTGACCTTGGCTGGTGGCCAGACACCCACTCAGCTGCTTTCTCACTCCCCTTCCCCAACCTGATGGGGGAGAAAATAAGATGGCAAAGCTTATGGGTCTGGATTGAAGACAAGGAGATCACTCACCAATCACCAATCACCATCATGGGCAAAAGTGCTTGGGCTTGGGGAAAATTAATTTAGTTTATTGCCAGTTTGAAAAGTAGAATAAGATGGTGAGAAACAAAGACAAAACTCAGCCACCTCCCTCCAACCCTTCTTCCCAGGCTCAACTTCATTCTCTCATTGCCAGCTCTTCCACCTCCTCTGCACCAAGCAGAGCACGGGGACAGGGAACACAGGTTGTTCTCAGTCCATAGCAGTTCCTCTCTGCTGCTCCTTCCTTCTTGAACTTCTCCCCTGCTCCAGCATGGAGTTCCTCCCACAGGATACGATCCTTCATCAGCTTCTTCGAAGAGGGTCCTTGTAGAGGAATGAAGGCAGTGGGTTGGTTAGCATTGATAATATGCAGCTGTGGCCAATTTTTGCAGCACAAACAGACTAGTAGGCTGCAACTGGTCACATTCTACTGTCTGTGCTGCTCCTCCTTCCTCCAGAGGCCAGACCGCACTGCTCCTCCTCTATCCAACCCCCTCTCCCACACTCCTCAGGGCTATTTAACCACTTAGCAGGAACAAGCTAGAGCTGCACATCGTCCAGGCCAACCAACCCACTGCCTTCCAGGCAAGGCCACAGCTGCGTATTATCAATGCTAACCAACCCACTGCCTTCATTCCTCTACAGGTCCTTCCCATGGGTTGCACTTCTTCAAGAACTGTTCCAGCGTGAGTCTTCTCCACAGGGTACAGTCCTTCAGCGATGAACTACTTCAGCATGGATCCCCCAGATGCAATGGATCCTTCCAGGAAACCTGCTCCTGCATGGGCTCCTTTCAACAAGATGCAGCTCCTGCCAGGAGCCTGCTTCATCATGGGCTTCCACAGGCTGCCACATCCTCCAGAGCATCTCCATCTGCTGTGACATGGAGTCCTCCACAGGCTCCACACATATCAGCAGATACGTGCTTCGCTGTGAACCTCCATAGGCTGCAGGTGGACAGCCTGCATTGGCATGGTCTTCTCCAAGGGCTGCAGGTGAATCTCTGCTTCAGTACCTGGAGCTCCTGCTCCCCCTCCCTCTCTTCACTGACCTGGGTGTCTGCAGGCCTGTTTCTCCCACATTTTTCTCACTCTTCTCTCTCACAGCTGCTGTGCCATGGTTTTCCTCTGTCTTAAATATGTTATTACAGAACCAAGACCATCTTGGCTGAGGGGCTCAGCTTTGCCCTGCAGTGGATCCATTGGAGCTGGATGGAATCTGTTGTGTCTAGTGCAGGGCAGCACCAGCATCTCCATACAGAGGCTGCCTCTGCAGCCCCCTCTGCCAGCACCTGGGCACAGACACTCAATGCAGTACCTGTTGGAGAACGTTTTGGTTTCTCTGTTAGAGACTGCTCTACATGTTGTCTGGAAAGAATACATGAAGCTATCATAAATACCTGTTTAGAACAGAGTAGCATAGCCTAGCTATGCTAGCTAGGCCCAACCAGCGTGGATTTATGAAAGGCAGGTCCTGCTTGTTATCCTGATCTTCTGTGACAAGATGACCTGCCTAGTGGATAAGGGAAAGGCTGTGAATGTTGTCTACCCAGACCTTAGTAAAGCCTTTGACACTGTCTCCCCTAACATTCTCCTGGAGAAACTGGCCGCTTATGGCTTGGATGGATGTACACTATTCTGCGTGAAAAGCTGGCTGGCTGGCCGAGCCCAAACAGTGGTAGTAAATGGAGTTACATCCAGCTGGCAGCAGGTCACAAGTGGTGTTCCCCAGGGCTCAGTTCTGCTTAATATCTTTATCAATGACCTAAATGAGGTTCTGAGTGCACCCTCAGTGAGTGTGCAGATGACGCCAAGTTGGGTGGGAGTGTTGATCTGCCTGAGGGCAGGAGGCTCTGCAGAGGGACCTGGGCAGGCTGGAGCGATGGGCCCAGGCCAGTGGTGTGAGGTTCAGCAGGGCTCAGTGCCGGGTCCTGCCCGTGGGTCACACCAGCCCCACGCAGCGCTACAGGCTGGGGCAGAGCGGCTGGAAAGTGCCTGGTGGGAAAGGGCCTGGGGGTGCTGGGTGACGGCCGGCTGGGCAGGAGCCAGCAGTGTGCCCAGGGGGCCCAGGCGGCCAGCAGCACCCTGGCCTGTGTCCCCAGCAGTGTGGCCAGCAGGACCAGGGCAGTGACCGTCCCCCTGCACTGGGCACTGCTGAGGCCGCCCCTCGAACCCTGTGTTCAGGTTTGGGCCCCTCACTGCAAAAGCAATGTAGAGGTGCTGGAGCATGTCCTGCTGGTGAAGGGTCTGGAACACCAGTCTTCAGAGGAGCAGCTGAGGGAACTGATAGTCTGGAGAAGAAGAGACTCAGGGGAGACCTTACTGCTCTCTACAGCTACCTGAAAGGAGGCTGTAGGCAGGTGGGGGTGTCGCAGCACTATCAAAACTAGCCGGCTGTAACAAGACTTTTACCATCTCATACTGGATTAATTTCAATAAGTAGTTCCCACACCTTGCCCCAGCCAGCACAGCCACTAATGCCCCACAAGGTTTCAAAGGTTCGTCTACTGTCCATGCTGTTTCTGCATCCTTTTCAGGACAGTCTACCCTGCTTCTTGCCTCTGCTGCATCCAGATTCTTTCTTCTCTGGGCTCCTCTTGCAGCCAGCCTCTCCTCATCTGGGGCCTCTCCATCTGGGGTGCTCTCTCTACTTCTTCCAGGTCTCTCTTCATCTGGTGCTCCTCTTGCATACCCCTTAGAGCTATTTAACTAATTATCAGGAACCAGCCACAGCTGCATCTTATCCACATCAGCCAGCCCAGTGCCCCTGAAGCCAGCCCACAGCTGTATATTATCAATGATAATTAATCTGCCTTCGTTCC
Organism: Falco naumanni; assembly: GCF_017639655.2. Classification (NCBI taxonomy): domain Eukaryota; kingdom Metazoa; phylum Chordata; class Aves; order Falconiformes; family Falconidae; genus Falco; species Falco naumanni. The sequence continues at coordinate 26,057,668 of NC_054080.1, read as the reverse complement.
TCTATAATTCCTCTACAGTGAGGGTAGGTCTTTTCCCCCACATAACTAGTGACAGGACCAGAGGAAGCAGCATTAAGTTGTGCTGGGGAGGTTTAGTTTGGTTATTAGGAAAAAATTCTTCACTGAAAGGGTGGTCAGGCATTGGAACAGGCTGCCCAGGGAGGTGGTGGAATCACCGTCCCTGGAGATGCTTAAAAAATGCATAGATGCTGTGCTTAATGACATGGTTTAGTGGACTTGCCAGTTCTGGGTTTACAGCGGGACCTGATGATCTCAAAGGTCTTTTACAATCTAAATGGTTCTGTGATTCTTTGATTCTATGACAGCATAGCATAGAATAGAACAGAATAGAATATTCTATTTCAGTTGGAAGGGACCTGTGACCATCTAGTCCAACTGCTTGAACATTTACAGGCTGACCAAAAGTTAAATCATGTTACTCGGGGCATTGTCCAAACGCCTCTCAAACACTGACAGGCATGGGGGGCATCCACCACCTCTCCAGGAAGCCTCTTCCAGTGCTTGACCACCCTCTTTTCCTCGTGTCCAGCCTGAACCTCCCCTGGCGCAGCTTTGAGCCCTTCCCAGGTGACCTGTCACTGGTCCCCGGGGGAAGAGCTCGGCACCTCCCGCTCCCCTTCCCCTCCCAGGCAGCTGCAGAGAGCAACGGGGTGGCCCCTCAGCCTCCTGGTCTCCAAACCAGACCAACCCAAAGCCCTCAGCCGCTCCTCACAGGACATGCCTTCCAGCCCTCCCACCAGCGACGTTTCCCCTCTCTGGGCACATTCAAGGACCCCCACGTCCTTCTTACATGGTGGGGCCCAGCCCTGCGCACAGTGCTCCAGGTGAGGCCGCAGCAGCGCCGGACACAGCGGGATAATCCCCTCTCCTGCCCGGCTGGCCGTGCTGTGCTGGGGGCACCCCAGGGTGCGGGCTGCCCTCCTGGCTGCCAGGGCTCGCTGCTGACCCACGCTGAGCCTGCTGCCCACCAGCACCGCCAGCGCCCTCCCTGCAGGGATGCTCTCCAGGCACCCCTCTCCCGGTTTACACTTGTGCCGGTGTTACTCCATCCCAGGTGCAGAGTCCAGCATTTGTTCTTGTGAAATTTCATGGCACTGATGATTGCCCAGTGCTCCAATCTATCTAGATCCCTCTGCAAGGTCTCTTGTCCCTTGAGAAAGCCAACAGCATCTCCCAGTTTGGTACCATCAGCAAATTTACTAATGGTGCATTCAACTTCTGCATCCAGATCATTGATAAAAAAATTGAACAGAACTAGTCCTAAATTGAGCCCTGAGGAACACCGCTGGTGACTGGACACTGGCCAGGTGTAGTCCAGCACACTGTGTACCTGTTCATCTCACAGTTGGACAGCTTGTCCAGAAGGATGCTGTGAGGGACAGTATCGAAAACCTTTACATAGCAAAAAGGTATCACCTTACAGTATATATCCTTTTGTGGCAATTTTTTCAGTGTCTTTAGTACTTATAATGCCATTTAAGGCAGAGAAGACAGTCTGCAAATCAAGCAAGTATATTAGTGCTTTGCAGCCCTCACAGCTACTTGCTCTGGTGTAAATTTTTCTTTTAAGTATTTGTGTGGCTTTAGAGCTGCTTATTCATTCAGCGTCTGCTACATAAATGCTTGACAGTTGGGCATGTTCAGTGGGGTGGCTGGGCAGCAGCAACGAAGTTAGCCTCTTTGCTCAGCCAGGGGCTGCTCTGTGCCTGGAGGGAAAGACCATACTCTCCCTTGAGGGTCCCTGTGGCGTGGGCTGGGACAGGAGACAGCCTACAGGGCAACATCATCTGAAGGTAGGTGGCAAAGGACAGAAAAAGACATGATCTTCCCCAAAGGATTTGGAGAAGCCCGGAGTCCTGAAATTCCATGGCAACTCAGGAGGCCAGTAAAAGCTTTTTTTGCCTCAGGTTGAGCTTAAATGAAAGGAATGTCTTGCCAGAAAATTTGACAAGGCAAGGAAGGATTCGTGAATGAATCCTTTAGCTGCACTCTGTCTCCATTTTCTCCATGCTTTCTAAAACCTTCGCTCTATGCTACCTTGTGTTCAAATGAAAAAGAGCCTTAAACATTCAAAGCCACTTTCTTGTACGTGGAAGCATTCCAAAATTCTCATTAAACTGGGGTCCTATTATCATTTGCATTGTACTTTTATAGGTTATATACTAGCTGCTTCTGTCATCTTGCTGAGTCACAGTGCTTTCAAAAAAGGCAATAATGTTCTTTGCTTAACATGCATTTATTATTTGTAGTCAATCTTCTGAGTATTTTGTACAGCATTTTGAAGGAACTTATTACTGGGGATGGGAATATCATTAATGAACATACCACCTGAAAATAACTGAATGGGGTGATCTGATTTTATTTATAGCTTCACAGAAGATAGGAGTTAACACCATAGGCCAGAGGCTAATGTCAAATTATTTTTTGCTACACTCAGTAACTTACAGTGAATTACAGTAGGGACCTACACACCAGAAAAAAAAACAAAAAACCAACCACCCCTCTCCCAACTATCACATTAAATCTTCTCCTTGTGTTACAGATTTTAAAAAGATTGATCTCTCCCTGGATAGGAAGAAAAAGGTGGAAGGAGAGTGAGAACCCACAACTTCAGTCCCATTCCAAACTCAGACACCATTGGCCACAAGTGCTTGGTAACTGTTGCAGACCTGTGCACGCAGCGCAGAATTTGATATTTTCTTTTCTGAGAAGTCACTACAGTTAGCTGTATAGTTTACAGTACTTCCTTGCTGATGCGAATTAGCTTTGATAGTCGGGTCAGCTGCACTCTTTTGCTCCTGCAATGCAAGCTATTTTTTGATGGTGGGCTACAGTGGCTCCAGGAGCACGTCACACATGAGACAAGTGGAATAACTGGAGTGCCAAGTGTGCCCCTACCTTTGCATTGGCAGAAGGTTCCTGGGCAAAATGTGCTTGCGTGGGCCTGCCCAGGAAGTTCTGCCTCTGGCTATGAAAGGAAGGTGTGAAATACTGCTTACTTTTTTTCTTTATCATACTTAGTAAATCTAAATTGCTGACCTGGAAATTGGTTTCCTCTCAGTATATGAGTTTGATACACAAACAAGAAATCCAAGTGCCTCACACTGGATGCAAACATTTAGCCGGGGAAATTATTTCAACTGAACAGCAACTTTTCATCCAGTTTAACATCTCCTGCTGTGTTACCATCAAAGCTTATCAGTAGAGATTTGACTTCCACTGAGTTTTTGAGAACAATTTTAAAATCCTGGGTCAGTCCCTGTTTCCTGAGAAATCTGCATGCCCTGTTCATTGACCTTATATCTTGATACCATTTTAAGGTCTGCCAGAAAGAATTTTTAATCCAATTGAATGTTTTAGTAGCTTGCAGTAGGTGTTAGTAGGACATACATAAAGGAATTGTGAAATGCTATTGACAGATACAATATTATGCTAAGCAATGGAAGTATGAGGTGGTACTAAATAAAGCCTCTGCAGAAATCCAGTTTAAAATAATCAATACCCTGTCAACCTGTTGGATAAAAACATTTCTGACAGAACTACAGTGCAATTATTTTGATCAGATTTGATTGTTTCTTGGCCTTTTTCTTTGCATTCTTTAATCATACTGTCCTGCCTTTCAAGGATGCCAGTCCTGGGACTAGATGCAATTCTATACTTAACTAGCTTTTTCATAGGGGTATTACTGTTGTGATTATCTTGAACTAAAGCTGTTAACATTTTTTCTATTAAAAAAAAAAAAAAAGGATACGGGATTCCACAATACCATTCCTTACAGCTACAATCTCCAACATTGTTCCAAAATCAAAACAGAAACTTACTTTTTCTACACTGCCACCTACAGTTTCACCATCTACATCTTATTGTCAAATATCTGTTATCAAAGCAATGCTCTCATTGACTTAGTTATGCTGCTATGGGCATAAGATGCATATATAGTACAGTAGTTTGCCCAGAACTGTTTTTGCTGGGTGCTTTCATTGCACTGAGCATTTCAGGGGTAAGTCACTGAAACATTACAAGATTATGCTTAGAGGAAATTCTTTAGCTCTTTGGCGTTAGCTCTGAAAGCTGTGGATGTAATATCCCATTCCACCTGTACAGGATACTGTACTTTGGTGCAGCCAGTGCCTAAGAGGAAGGTCACATTTGTGCTCTGGAGTGCCAAAGCTGCTAGGTACTGAATATGGATGGATTGTCCCACCAGTGGCAGACAGCGTTCAGTGAGTTGCATTGATGTTTCCACCAGTTAAGCTATGAAAGCCAAACCTTCACACAATGAATTGACAGGAGTCTCTATAATGATCTGAATATAGGACTTAAGGAGGCCTAATTAGTTGTGTCCTTGATTGTAGTGTCCATTGATGTGCATTTAATTTTCCTCATTAAGAACCTGTATTTACATTATAGGTGCATATTCAATGACATTTAATTTCTGTGTTTTATACTCTATTTAAAAGCACATACGTCACGAAAAATGCCCTATCACCACACCTGCCTTGCATGACTTCTTGCACAGTTTAACTTCTGTTCATGGAATAATGGCTTTTGGTATTCAGTAAGGTATCTTTCAAGAAAATTTATAGTTTTCATTGGTACTTTTCAATTTTTTTGGTTTAAGAGAGTTTCAAATCCTTATAATAATAGTTGCTTTAAGCCTAGTTGTCTTTTTAAAAAGATTCAGACTTGGTTTTTGCATACTGGCACTGCATTCTGTATGCATAGAATATATTTAAAATATGATCATTGCCACTACAGGCAGCCGCTAACTTTTAGCTTTAACTCTGCATTTCTGCATAGATCTGATAGGGTGTTATCACATGCAAAAGGAGAGACTTTTGCTGTTTAAAAGGAAAAAAGCTTCTATATTTAGAAACTCTCAACAGTTTTGTTACTGGCTGTGTAAGAATACTTAGGAAGAACCCCCGAAGTTGAAAAGGTCAGCTTTGAACTATATGAAAGGTTACATACGTGTGTCTGGGACTGAAATCTGATCTCAGATCTCACTGAAATGAATCAGAAATGTGTTAATAATTAACTTAAACATTTATTTTGTTTCTGTGAGTTTGTTGCATGAAAGCTATCAGATTAATCTTGAACAAATGTTGCTTAGTATTTTAGAGAGATGACAATTTGCACCATAAGCTTCTCCATAAATACGGATTCTATATTCACTTAAAATTCAGTGACAGCGACTGCTTCAGATACAATGAGCTCAAGGTTAAAGCCATATTCTATAGTGTAAGACATTTAGATGACGCATTGGCAATTAAAAAAAAAAATGCAAGAGAACATAAAAAGTACAAGTCCCCGGTTATAATAATATTGAGCCTTATTCCCAGGCAGTAACCGTACTGAAGGTTATAATATCCTACAGATTTGAGGGTTTTTGCATATTGAGTAAGACCATCTATAACTGATGGTAAGTTAAAAAAAGTATCAGTAGAACAGTTCAGGCAATTTGAATTATTTTAGAATAAAAAAATATAAAAATGCTTTGGGGGGCTCAGGGAAACCCTGGCTTGGTTTTCTACCTGTGTTCTCTTAAAGTAGTCAAATCATCAGCAGCATTTTTTCAAAAGTTTGCAGAGGAACTAATTGCAACAGCACATATGCTAAATTCCTGAAAAAGAATTAACCAGAAATTTGAAAATAAAGGATAAAAAATGAAACCAAAACCCAAACAAGAAAAACAATAATTTCCCCTTTGCCCGCCATCTCCCCTCAATATTGCAGGATCAAGATACATTTCTTATCTGAGTCAATTCCTTGTATGATAATTTATTGTAATGACTTTTACCTTAGAAGAGTACTACCTATAGCAATGTGTAACCCAGCAATAGCAAGTTTTCAAAAATAGAGCCATGGAAGTATTGGTTTATGGGAACAAAGAATTTCCTCCTTTTTCCACCCTCTAGAAAGAGAGGGATAGTATTTTAGATGAATGCAAAATGGGACTTAGCTGTTCATACAGTTATTGCCCTTCTGAAAGAACACAAGGCCAATACTTGTATTTAACAATTGTAATATTTTTTTCCACTTCACTTAATATGGGAAATTTTAATAGAAAAATATGCAGTAAGTACTGCTGTCATGACCAGCACTGTACAGTTCAAAATAACAGTCCCCAAAGAGTACAGAATTTAACCGGTATCAGCTGGTTGAAGTTATGTGATAGTGACTTACTAAGATTAAACATCAGAGGTATAACGTCAATGTTGTACCTTTGCAGTTCTCTCAGAGGTCACCTGCAAACTGACATCCTGAAGTGGAAGTGCAGCTCCACAGTAGCAGAAGGCAGCAGAGCTCGGTAAGTGGTGCCAGCAGCAACAGCTGCTGCTGCTACACCAACAGTGAAACCCCCTCCCAAAACACACAGCAAGCAAGGGATCACAATACTCTCCATGTGCATTGTGTATGTAGGTAGCGTGTTCATTTAACCAAGATTGCAAAATGTTTGTTATAAATTTCTTATTAGTGGCTATCATATTATACGGTTAATATAACAGATATACTTCAGCTGCCATTGCTAACAAGCAAAGCAGTTAACTTCGTTAACTGTACTTGATTAAGTATAACACCTCTGAAAATTCCCCCTGCTCTAACTAATTAGTACCGTAAGAAATATTTTTCAAATATCCATGTTATGCCACAAATTAAAAAATAAAAAAAAAAATAATGACACAGTCGACCCACTTTGGTAAGGGGTCCCTCTCTCCATCAGTCAGTCTTGCTTGCTGGTCTTTTAGATCCCAGATCTTTGGCTTCAGGTAGATATTGAGCCTAAATAGTAACCTGAAAATGAACCCTTCCCATATGAGGAATTACACTTTTGAAGAACAAATACAGTGTCACATGGAAGTACATGAGATAGTAGCTACGGGAAAGTATGAAAATGATGTGCAAAGATCAAAAGGAATATTAAGTTTGAAAGATGTGATAGTTTTATAAATAACATAGATGAAGAGAAAAATTAGCAGGCAGAACCAGCAAGCCTCTGCATTCATCAGCCTGTAGCTTTGTATAGGCAGATGAAGACACAGCAAAATATGAAGAAGGTAGGATCCTTTTGCTGAGGACTGACAACCTGATTCTGTGGATCGTAAAACTAGTAACATAGGTTGCTTGCTATATGGAGTTGCCCACGACAGTGCAGTTACATACTGGATGAAAGTTGGTAATTCATTAATCTATCATTTATGACATATGTTAGTGGACTGATTTATTACTTTTCCTGTATGTTGTATCTTTAGGAAAAAACAGATGTAAAAAATAGAGATAAAAATGGAAGTATCCGTAATTCCAAGATTAGTACCTGAAAAGAGAAACTCAGCAGAAGATACGTAACCAGAAACTGCAGCTAGTTTGAAATTACCATATAAAATATAAGAATGAAGATTTTGTTGTACTATATTTCAAAATAATTTTTTTTTTTTTTTTTTTTTTTTTTTTTTTTTTTTTTTTTTTTTGCAAAACTGGCAAAAGCTATTTCTTGGACTAATAGCCTATATGTGCTAAAGCAAAAGGATACATTTACAAAATGGTCTAAAGACTTAAAGTTTTTTTTCCAATGGAATTGATAATCTAAACTTAAGTGTCTTAGTTATCCTGTTCATTGTGTGTAGAAGATTAGGAACCTACTGAACAGGATTCACAGAAATCGGCATGCTCTGAATATACTTACCACATTTGGCCTCAAATGAGAGGCAGTAGGAGGAGCATCTGGTATCTAAATCCTACTGGAATATATGTGATGGGGTGCCAAGAAACTTAGCATTGTTATGAGTTATGCTATGCTCATGCCTGAAAGTCAGAAGTTATGCTTTGGGGAACTGAGCTGGTGAAAACTCAATATAATGGGATTAGGCACCAACAGAGCAGCTGTCTGCCAAACACCAGGTTGGAATCTGGCTCCAGAAGTATCGGCGCATTTTAGCTCAGGGTAGAAGTGACAGTAGATACAAAGGGGGGAAGATTCTAAATAAATCATTTTGAGGAATGAAGAGGGAAGAGAATTTAAATTTAGCAATCTACACGTTTAGGCTTTTCCATAAGCGTATCCAAATTTTTCATTTGCTACACATTCAGTACTTAACGCTGGCTTCTTTCTTTTCCAGAAATGAAAAATCCTGAAAACAGTATCTTGTCCTATGTAGTCTACCCTGCATTTTATAAACAGCAGGTTATATACTGATGTCTGTTCCCCTACATCAATATTTCTAATGGGTAATGTCTCCAAATGGAGAAACTGCTGGGCTACAGTAAGCTATTTGGCACTGCTGGCTGCATGCTGACTTGTCAGCATCAGCGCTCCTTCGCATTAGATGGAAGCATCAATTAATAAACTATTTAAAGTTTGCTCTTTTTCTATACCCAAAGGGTGTTTCCTTGAAGAGATGAAAAAACATTGATTTTTCTCTGTTCAGTAGCTTTTGTCTTATACTTGCATTGCTTAAGTACTGTTCTGTGCCAAAGTTGCCATTGGAACAAGAATCATTGATAATGGGTGAGCTTTAGCTTTTTCTGATGATGTTTGGATTTGGTTTATTCTGTTTTCACAACATACTCCAGCAATCCGTCTTATAGCAAGACAGTACAAAATTCAATTAAAGGACAATTTGAGCAATTTATTTGAGTTCAGCTAAGTGAAGAATGTCTGGAATTTCTTATTAACCTATGATATGCTCTAGTAAAAATTACCTTGAATAGAGTACATTTTTGTTATAGGAATGACTTTTTGAAGCTGAGTTGGGTTAGGCTAGACATGTATGTAGAGTTATATGGAGAAGAAAGATAACTGCTGCATTCCTTTTCTAGCAGGGACTCTTCTCTTGAACATGACAAGAGTTGTAAGTATCTTCATAAAATGAGGAGGCTCTAGCCTACATTTCTGTGGTATGGAATAATTTCAGTGGATTTATTTTTCAGTCAATATCAGAATTGACTCAATTCTTTTAATAAAATCTATTTTCATTCTGGTTGTTGCAAATGTAAGGTCACATGTAGATTTCATAAACACTGTTCAAATATATTTATTCGTTTGATTTTCCCTTTTAAAGCTAAACTTTAAAGTAGCAGGCAGCAAAAGCTATCAAATACATGTTTTTTTCTGTATAGCTAAACCAGAAAATTTTCTTTCACAGTGCTTTGCTTTGATTTTTAGTTAACTCTTTCTTCCAAGATCTGTTCTCAAGTTATTCCTGCACGCAACTGTCCAAGCAGAAAGGATGGCAAGTACATCTAGCTTATCTTCCTCATTTTTTTAAATTGAAAATATGAAAAAATACTCAGTAAAAACTAGTTCCCATTCCTTAGCAATAGGAGTCTTTGTCTAAAGCAGCTTTGATAAGTGCTCACACTGTTTTCTAATTTAGCCTGGATAAAAAGATAAGTAAAGAAGCATACATTGTTTTGAAATAGTGGAATGTACTAGGATTCAAATTACTTAAATTATATGAAGTCACAAGAGCAGAAAATAAATTTAAAATATTTTAATTCCAGAGTATTGAATCAAAAATCACACACCTGATATTTCTCCCTCACAAGCTTTTCTCTGGCATCAGACATCTGGTGTAGTTTATATTGATATTTCTGTAAACAAAAAAAAAATAAATTACAAGAAAAAATACTAATTATGGCAAGGTGGTTTATATTTAAGCTTTATCTAGCATATAGATCAAAACAAGATGAGAAAAGTAAGACCATATGTACATTGAACATTTTGTATTTGATGTATAATTGTCTTTTGCTTATTACCAAAGTTAATTATTGTTCAATTAACATCATCCTCTAGGTCATTACTAGATACATGAATTACACTTGTTTTCTTATTGAGTCCTTGCATCAGTACATTCATTGCTGAGAGCTTGCCTGGTATGAAAAAAAATGTACTCCCTTATTCTATACTGCTAATGAGGCAGTGTTTTCTTGCTGTTTCCGTGGATTGTCTGTGCTGTGTAGCTAGATGAGCTTTGTTCAGATATGCTGCATTGCCTTTATCCACTGAGATTGCATGTCAGAAGACACATACAAACTTTGTTTGGTGTTCTCTGCTTGACAAACCTCTGCTAGCTTTTTTTTCTTAGACACTTACTTCCCACCAGTAGGAGATAAAATTCTTCAAAAATATCAGAAACAGGCAAGTTTTTCAGTGTTCCCTTTATCGTTGCCAGATTTGAGCTTGAGATACATGTTGTACAGATAATTTTGTCATATCCAGTCCTCACCTGTTTTAGACAAGCATGCTATAACACTTCCATAAGGAAGCCCAAGCCCTGGCTATTCCTACCAAAAAGCTGATGCAGAACACCTTTAATAGTCAGAAGCAGTCCTCTAGTTTACAACCTAAACATACTTTGGAGCAGTTTATAATCATTTGGTCTTCTGCCAGCAATATCTGTAGGAATTTTTTCCTGACATGTCACTCACATGTTTATAAAGAGCAATTTCTCTCTTTTTCTCTTTTTTCTCTCTTATGTTGCTAAGCCAAAGTAGCAATGTTCTTCCGGACACCTCTTCTAATACGGAACCTTCATTCCCTGGATCATTATAGTAGGCTTTTCCTACACCTTTTCCAGTTTCTGTCTTAAATCCACTGTCTAGGCTGTTATGAATATGTTAAATTAATCTTAACTCTATCCGATTCAAGTGATTCTAACACTGACCTAAGTGTACTATTATGAAAATAGAAGATGCATAATATATTAGCATCTTAGAGCAACAAAAAGGGAAATGTCAGAATCAAATATGAAAAGAAAAATAAATTATTATTTATTAGAATTTTTGAACTGAGTCTAGGATTCTTCTTACACAAAGAACTGTGATAGGCAAGAATGCTTGACAGAGAAAACCTGTACTCACTCATAAAAACAGAATTTGGAAGGAAGGGAAATGGATAAAAAGGAGGGAGAAAGGGTGTAATAAAAGCAGTTGCTTTTAATGTTAGTCCTTCTTTCTCAGTCTTTGCACCAAAACTTCAATTTTTCAACTTCTCAACTTTTGAACTATCACTTTCATGCAAGTGTCTGTTACTTTTAACTTTCTGGAAAGCTGAAACAGAGAATGTAAGACTACACAAATAAACAAGAAGCTTTAAAATTGTGGCTTGGAACCAGTCAGAGTGGAGAAACTGCAGTGATCCGTTTAGAGAGATGCACATTTTAATTTAACTAGGCAAATAATAACATTGCCATTATGCAAATCAACGACCTAGAACCACTCAGAACACAGACAATGGACAGCTGAGAGGAATCCCATCGTTATGGGTCAGTGACTGCACAGGCTCCCTGCAATCTGATTGGGTGAGCTAATTCTAAGTCAGTTCCTCAAAAACTTCATTAATATTCTATGTAAACATGTAATTTAGTACAATTGAATTCATTCTTCATAATAAATCTGTCCTGGACTTTCTGCCTTTGATGTAAAAAATAATTATTCCTTCTAAGAGATTTCTTTCCAGCTTTAGTATGAATGCTAATATCTGTTTTGCGTTTTCAGAGAATGCATTGATGGTCTAGCATCTTGAATAGCAAAATGAGCATCTGGAATACCATTTGACCTTGTTTCATTATGGGCAGAATGGAAAGATCAACATATTACTGCCTCAGCACTGTTCAACTGTGACTGCAAAGATGTCTTTAAACTGAGGTGTAATTTGTTCTGCATTCCCAACATTCTGGCCAGACGCTTCCTTTTTTAAACTGTTTTGGGGGCATGACTGTTTACAAAATATGTGTGAGCCTTACTGCTCTAGTACTTAAGTTACCAAAAAGAGGGACTTACACTGATAGTAAGAAAGAAAATAATCGCTCTGCATTTTAAAGTAAAGAGAAGTGACAGTGGGATGATTTTCAGAAACTTTGAACTGTGAAAGTCACTTTGGAAGAAAATACTGTGGACTGTTATTTCCAAATATTGATAAGCTATACAGCATTTAAAATGCAGATGTGTTCCAAGAATGTCACATCAGCAGAATACACAGGGAAAAAAAACCCACAGAAAACCAAGACACACCCCCCCACACACCAAACCAACTGGAAACTAGTATGTTACAGCCTTTATACACAACCCAAGGGATACTCTGGTAGACACACAAGGTCTTGCAACATGATTCCACCCACAGTTGTGTTAGTTTCCCTCCATTATATACATATGAAATAAAAAAAGAATGTGGTGAATAAAATTATGGTTATTTGAGGTGTGTTGTGTGTGTGCTTATTTTTTTTTAAAGACAAGCAGATCCACTGCTTTTTGAGTTGACTTTCTTTAAGGTGAAAAGAGAAAATGAAACCCCAAAAATGTTAAAAATCTGGCAGTCCTGTGCTTGACAGACTGGCTGGCACAACAGTTACGGAACATGTTGGCTGGGCTCTCTTACCTGCTGAAGCACTCTCTCATACACAAACAATAAAAAATGAACTTAAGCCAGATTGTGATTTCCAAAGGAAGACTTTCCCTGTGTAAGGTGAACATCCATTTTTACCGTGTCTCTCCTGTCAATAACAAATAAGAGGAAAAGTAGATGTATGGGGGGTGGCGGGAGGTGCGGGGATGCCTTGCACCACAAGCTCCACTGAAGGCCTGAGGCAGATCTGTTGGTACTCTTACTTCACCAAAGGCCCAGTGGCTGTGTTCTGGGTAGCCCCGGTGAGTTCCTACCATTCAAAGCACACCTTCAACATGCTGGATAGCTTCTTACTTATTCAGACTTCCTGGTTCATGTATTTAAATAAAGTTCCAAGTCAAAAAGGTAAAGCAGATGTTCTAGTTTTGTTTGCTTGATTTTACTTTTTCTTCCTATTTTTTGCAAGCACTCTCAATGGGAAGTAGTGAAAGGAAGGAAGGCAGCATAACTGCACACCACTTATCCCTTGCCTCTGCAATGGAAGGAAGGCAATTCCCTTATGTCACACTTAATCACCAGTTTTCTCTTTCTCACTTCTTCCAGTTATGACCCAAGGGGTGTTGTTTCAAAATTACTTTTAATGTGAAACAGTTTAGAAGACAAACTCCTTTGTAAATGTAAGACTTGAGTTCAAATTTCAAAGACAGAATACAAACATCTGGCAAAAGAAGTGGAAGATCCACAAATCTGCTAAATTTAAGAAGAATATTGTCAAGCAGGTGATAATTAAGACATTTTAAATACAGGACCCATTTATCCCACTAGGAACTATAAATCTAACTCAGCCAGCCAGAGCAATGTGTCCCATAAGAGTTGCTTGATTTTATTATTTTTTTTTACCTACTCTTTTGCATGGTCTTCTGGGAGGCTGAACAGATACCTACCTGCCAGTAAAATGTAAAATATAGAAGAACTGAATTAATAAAATATCACTGTTACATTATAAATATTCTTTCAGTTTAACTCATTGTCTCAGGAAGTAACTGTCTGAGATTGGTAAAAAAAATCAGGTATCCATAATTTTTGAGTATTAGAAACTAATTTTGAGTGAAAGTTGCTATTCACTTATATATCTTGAGATTATTACAACCTCTTTGAAAAAAAAGTATCACAAAAGAGCTAGTAATAGTATTCTCAAAACAGCATGTGGTTACATCTCTTTAAAATCTGATAGTCTATACGGGGCAAGAAGAAGTAAAAATGAAAAGATGACATGAAAGCAAAAAGCTGTTTGACTATGTAATCAACAAGATAATTTTGACATAAGCAATCACCAGGCTTTTAATGCTATCCTTAAACCTACAAAGCTCATTCCATTCATCACATCCATGAAGTGAAGAGAGTATTTTAGGTGGAGGAGGGTAACCAATGAAAAATAAACATAGATGAAATAAATGATAAATTAGTACAGTGCAGTGCTTAAGCTTGATGCCTATACCGTTCAGTAGAAAGGCTTGCAGACAGTATATTAGTATATAGAATTAAAGAACAGAAATTCAGGATCCCTTTGCTCTAAAGATAATGCAAAATTGTTTCAAAATCCAGAAGCAAACATAGCAGATGTATATTCACATTAATTTGTGCCCTCAGCTGATATACAGCCCACTTCCATTTCTCTTGCAGACAGTGCCACAGAAGTTTCCACCAAGTAACTGAAGAGAAACCAAAAAGCCTCTGAGCAAATAGTATGCAGGAATCCCAGCATAAGCTTTGAGAGGCATGTACTGAATGGGTAGAGAAAAGTTGTCTTCTTACCTTAGTGATCACGTGTCTTGTTGACTAATTAGCACATCATGTTTCCAATAAGCAGACATTGCAAACTAGTACATTTACAATCTGTTCTTTAATAATTTCTTCCACCCCTGGTAATCTTCTATCACTGCTAAGTGAACTCTTAGACTGCGGACCTCACTGGGACCATGTGCCTCCTCCTTCTGAGCACCAAAGTTTAATTTCCTAATATTTTGGAACCCCATAAGAAGTATCTAGGGTCACTTACTGCAACTTTTGTGATGGTCTTTAGTGTTTAATATAATGGCATGCTTTTAAGAATACATAGACTATTACGGCAAACTTCCATAATTGCCAAATATTATTTGCCATCTGAAATCATAGGGTGTTTTTCTTTTGACTTCAGAAGTCCTCAGACACCAACAGTTCTTGCTATTACACTGCGGAATAAACATATATTTTGCCGAGTGGTTTACTCCCTATTTTTTGTCACTCATATCCAATGCAGTACTAATGCAGGATCTTCTAAGGGAAAAACTCAGTCAGTTTCAGGGTTTAGGACTGAAAAGTAATTCAGGTTTCAAAACAGGAAGGTCTTTCTTTTTTTTGGAGGAGCAAGGAGGCAAAGGGAGATTAAATGGAAATAAACTGGTTAAATGAACCAAGCTCTATAAAACTTGGCAAGGAATTACTATTTTTAGCAAGGTTTTTAGTACTGTTAAACTGCAGTACCTACTTTGAGTTGATAGTGTGAAAGCTCATTCCCACCACTTATTCTCTTAAGTACGATACTTGCATATTGCAGCCAAACCAAAGTTTGATTACTCAGATTTATGTCCAGTGTCACTGCTCTGGGGTGTGTGATTAACACACATGCAGGACTCCAAAGGCATTGTCCAGCCTTGTCCAAAACTGCTAAAGCCTCCCAGAACCAAAAGTGGGAAGATACCTCAGAAATGGTATTTTCACTTTCTTGTACTGCAAAGCCTAAGAAAATCAGCTCTGCCAGACCAGACTGGCACCCGTCAGAGCTAACTCAGGTGTTCTTTGTCAGTGGCACTGGATAAAGTAAAATAGCTGGAAAGGGAAGCAAAGCCCAGATGGTGAATAAGTTTTCATAGGCAGTAGAGATAGAAAGCTATTGTTTCGCTCAAACTAAACGTGCATCTTCATCTATTACACCTTAGGCTTGAAAGTCATGACAGGTGGGTAGAGGGTTCTCTGTGTGTTCTGCAGGACTCCAAAGAGTTATGTGTATTTCCACAGATTTCTTAGTTGCAGACACTCTCTTCATCCATAACCTTGACCACGAGGTCATCCATTTCCACAGCTGTCAGCTTTGGGAAGATACTGCATATGCTAGTATACTTTAAGAAGGAGGAAAATTAAGTTCTCTGCTAGCAAAATACAGTTAGGGTTTGAGGGTTTTTTGAGGGGTGATGGAAGGCTGGTGGGTGGATTGGGGTAGGGATTTGTCTCCCAAGACAAATTTGTTTGAACATGGGCAAGATAATTCATAAACAATAGCAGACAAACCTAAGAACAATATCTATGCCTCCCTGTTCATAGAGTTCCTGGAGTCCAGTGAAAAAAATATCTTATTTTAATGAAACAATCCATTTTCTTGCATATGGAAATGTAAATTTGACCTTAAATGATTAAAATATTGAAATTCATATTCTCTTTTTTTCTGATGCACTTGTGCAAGATCAATAAGCGACAACTAATATTTGCCCAGCCAGGCAGAGATTCATAGAGGGCATTTTCATTTCTAAGCTTTCCCTTTTCCTCTCATCTGGTTTTACTAAGCTACCTAGAAAAATGTTAATTAATATTTTTGCATGACATCCAGATACACATTTTGAGGATCAAGAATTAAAACACATAAATGAAATGTTCACATTAAAATTACTACACATGATCACTTCTCTTTACCACATTTACATGAATTAAAATTGTTCTATGCACATGTCAGAGAGGAAAGCTCCACAGCAGGAAAAAGCAACTACTTACAAATAAACCTCACTTTAAAAACTGTAGAGCAGAAAACTAATGTCACATATTAGATTCTGCCTAACTCATTAGGTTGAAAATATAGAGAAAATTAGAATTCCCTTGTGGAAAAATCATAGCTTTTAAATGCAAACTAGCTATTCATTACTGCCTAGTCAATTTTTAGTGTCACTGACTTGAATTCAAGAAAAAAACTAGTGCTATCCATACCTACTAAGTTAAAAAGGCTTTGAGGTTTAGGGATATTCCTTCACGACATTTCAGATTTAGCAGGAGGTTAATTAGACAGTTTCAACACTGCTGCGTTGCTATAGGGTGTAGCACAACAGGCCAGTTTTTAGCTACTTGCAAACTCAGAAGCCTTAGGAGATACCAGCTTGAGAACTTTGGCAGGTTCAATTGTCTTTTTTTTTCCTGCACATTTAGAAAATACATTGAAATCCTGTTCCACAGCATAAACTAATTGGACAAACTTTTGTCAGTGATGTGCTGCTTAAGGCCAAAATGGACACAAACTTTATCTCTTTTATGTGACGACTTTTAGACAAGGTGAAAATTATGACATCCAGATGTCTGTATTCACAAGGGTTATGGCAGCTGCACAGTGGTGTTGTTCGTCTTGGCCGTTGCCAGCCTGCTACTGCATTTATACTTAGGCACATGAAATATGACAATTAAGAATTAATTTATTAAATTATTTTGCTCTGGTAATTTCTCGTAAAGCACTGAAGATTAACATAACAAAATTGAGAAAATTACATAAAGAAAGAAATCAATATGAAGTCATAACCTTGCATGGCATTAATAAGAAGTTATGAAATTGAGGTGTATATTGCCTTTTCATACAGTACAACCCTAAATTGCCTCTTGACCTTATAACAATTTTTTCTCAGGTAATAGGGATACAAAAGGTTGTTTGTCTTGATACATCCCAGACAACCACTCAGCATGTCATATGTTATGCTGTATGTTAGAAAATCCACTTCGCATGACCAGATAGAAAAACACTACTTTCACTTCTGTGATTTTGTTTCTTCACTGTGTTCATGTTCATGAACACTTCAGCTCTTTCAATCATGATCTCTGCATAAGTGGTATTTTTGAAGTTTGGAATAGGTAAAGGTACCACACATAAGACCTTTGTGGAAAAAACTGTTCATTGCAGTATTATTCTGTCAAGGCAATGGAAGTAGTCTCTGAAATTAGATCTAATCTGACCTCTTCACCTGTTAAAATTCCATTTACTTGTTTTTCATTACATCAGCATCCCAATAGATATTACAGAAATAGAATCCTAGAATCATTTAGGTTGGAAAAGACCTCTGAGATCATCAAGCCCAACTGTTAACCCAGGACTGCCAAGTCCACCACTAAACCATGTCCCTAAGCACTGCATCTATGCATTTTTAAAACAACTCCAGGGATGGTGATTCTACCACCTCCCTGGGCAGCCTGTTCCAATGATTGACCACACTTTCTGTGAAGAAAATTTTCCTACTATCCAATCTAACCTTCCCTGGCAGAACTTGAGGCAGTTGCCTCTTGTCCTGATGCTTGTTATCTGTGGGGGAAAAAAACTACCCCCACCTGCCTACAACCTCCTTTGAGGTAGCTGTAGAGACCATAAGGATGGTAAGACTTCAGAGAAGATCATGGAGCAGAAGTGATGCTGAACAGTAGTACAAAAAATTAGATTTTTTCATAAGCCCAGTTAGACAGTTTTTCTTTTGAATAAGCCTTTCATTTAAAGTCTCATAGCCAAGTACTCACAGAATCCAATCTTGTTTAATTATAGAGAACCAAGTTTGGAGCAAAATAAAATGTTCCCTAAAAATTAGGGGCTGGGGTGTCTGGGGAGGGGGGGGGGGGGGGGGGGAGGTGTAGGGTGTGTGCGTGGCGTGTTTCGTTTTGTTTTTTTTTACTCAGCCTATGTGATTACTATCATGTACACTTCTATTTCTTCTGAAACCGTTTGTATGGTCGCAGTTTTTTTGAAAGAACAGGCTAAGACACATGAATTCAAAGAAAGACTTCTTATGGGCCATAAGATAGGACAAGATATGGGTCATGGGATGTACTAGTGACATAAAACCTGGTTCAGTAGAACTGCAGAAGGGAAGCACCATGGACCCTCAATTAATGAGGGCATCCACTTCTATCACTGCTGCAAATGCTTAAAGAAAAGCACACCCTACCTTGCTCATTCTTTATTAAAAGAACAAAATCTTGTGGTTCCCATGAGAGAGCTCTGAACAGATAAAATGATATACGTTACTGACACCACAGAAGTCTGGATTTGTGCATTGCCGTTTCATGAACATGGAGGTTTGTTATGATTGAGATGACACATGTTACAGACTAAGGTGTTTGGTACAACATGAAATACAGGTGCCCCAGGATGACGACACGTCATCCCAGGGCTGTTTTTTATTGAACTAGTGCTCACAGGTATGCTCGCTGTGCCCCTCAGGTTTTCTCAAGAGGCAAAGAAACTGCCCTGGGTCTGTGTTGGTCTCCTTGGAGAAGATACAGAGACACAAGTAATCAAGTTTTGCCTTCTCTCAGGCACCTTCCTTGTTGAAAGGTACCCAGTTGTCCAGATGGTTCTCACTCATCCTCCTGTGTTCACTAACACCTCCATTATTTCATATTCTTAAAAATATGTATTGTTTAAAATACTACAATAAAGCAAAACAATTACACTCTAACAACATATCATCTGAAGTCCTTTCTAAATAATGTATGTTTATTCTGGCTGAAAGGCTTATTATTTCCATTTGATTTGAAAACATAGATTCATTCTGTACTTTCAAAACCTTTTTTTTAAAGTTTTTAAATAGGTGCATAACTTTAAATACATAGAAAAATAGCTATCCACTTCTACACCTGAATCAAATTGCACCAAATTGAGAGAGATTTTTGAAGGCTTCACATTTTCTCAACAGAAATAATACAGCACGGAATAAATTTTTTAGATTATTTTGAACATCATTAATCCAAAAATCTATTTTGAAAGTAGATTAATTCTAAAATAAGTTTCCTTTCCATCCTTTTTAGTATTACCTTAATTATCTTTGAAAACTTTAATTTTTAAATCTTACAATGCACAAATTAGGTTACTAAATTTTACCATACTGGCACGAGAGTACGAGGTTGCTTTCTCTGCATTGAATTCTGAGGTGTTGGGTTTTTTTTAAAATATCTCTTCCTCTATTTCTATTTTGTTTGTTTGTTTGTTTTAAATCTCCTTTTGTATTATGCTTTCCCTTTTTTCCCCCAGCTCCAGAGTTTGAACAATTTCACTATAAAGACAATAAAGGAATAATTATGTTTACAAGTTGGAATAAGAACCACAACTGAATTACCTACAGCATTGCCTCAAATCTGTATCTGTTAAGTGTTTTGTTTTTAAATTAATCAGTAAGATTTATTTAATCTGGATTACATAAGCAAAATTAAACAGTGGCTATAATTATTTGCAAATGAAATCCACATGCTAAAGTCTTGGTTACCGCAGGTTTTGTATCAGTAACAATCAGTGTATCCTTCTGAATACATATACTTAATACAAATTGACATACAAATATGAATACAAATACATAAATTGCTGGAATAGTTTAAAAAAACCCCTAAGATGCAAAGACTTTGTTTTTCTTTGGAGTAGGTTGCCAGGGGATGAATGCATATGCAAGCTACCTTAAGCTGAGAAAAACAATGATCTATAGATTTTCCATGTTAAAAAATATATAAGGGAAGATTATCTCCATGAGAACCCAACTGCGGTTATTCCCAGCTTTCTATACAGTTTAAGGACTGATTCCCACCAATTACCAGAGACCTTGTTTTCTTACAAAGTTATTGTGAAAGTAATTTTTTTCTTTTTTACTTATGTCCCATGTAATTTTTTCTCTTGAAATTGACTTTTCTTCCCCCTATGACAAATAGACAGGACAAAAAGTATAACTTATCCAAGGTAATATCATGGCTCATATTACCCTAAATATTCCTTAATGGCATTCCAGCATGGTAAAAAGATAATTTTCTCTCGTTCATTTCTGGCAGAGGGTACAGCTGTGTTTGGAACTGATGCTTAGCAATTTATTTTTTGAGGCTTCTGGACATGTTTTCCAGTTTCATCCTGGCTAACTTAATACCCAAGACAAACCTTGGAGTTCTGTTTGGAATATGACAGGTAATGGAATTTTGAATTGTTTCAATTTGTTGGCATTTTTTCCTTGTCTTTTAGGTTTTAGGGTTTGGTAGGGTCTTTTCTGGGTTTTTTAGGGAGTTTGGTGTTGGTTTTTTTTTTTTTTTTTAAAAGAATAAAGTCTAATTAATTTATTTTAAATTAGGCTTTATGAAACAGTTTACATACATTATAATGTTTTTTAAAAATTCTTATGAAGATGTAGAAACTTTTGGAAACTGTTCCCCCTTGCACACAAAGTATGTACACTTCTTTATTTTCACATGTAAGGATCCTGTGTATAAAAATGGAATTATCTGTATTTCTCATCAGTTTAGCGATTAGCTCCTCTATGACCCAGACTTAAAAAAGCTTGCACTATCAACCTTGGACAAAGACATTTGAAAACCTGTCTTATCTCAGCATACTATCTTCTTCTACTTTCAATTTTATCTATAACACTTACTTAGTTTTAATGAAGAGCTTTGCCTGTTTTGATAACTAGTCAATATTTTCCTTTTCCCCCCTCAAGTTCTGACTGTTGCCTATTTTGTCAGAAATCACTGAATACTCTTGAATCAGAGCCAAGGGTTTTCAGGGAACTGATTTAATAATTTCTTCTGAATAGGCTTTTTGGAAGATGTTTTTTTTTCTTAGAACAGACAGCCCAAGTTTACTTCTGTTGCACAGTGCCTTCACTGATGTATTTGAGACGTAACAAAGTGGCGCAGTCTGGGCATCCCTGATATTTTCCTAATCCCTCTGCATTCTTTTACTGAAATGGCACAGTGGACAAGTTACTCCTTTGCGAAAAAAACCGAACATTTGTTTTGTTGATATTTTTAATCAATGTTGTATCCCCTCTGGCACCAAACTTTCCTGTCATATCTGTATCATGCTGGGGGGGGTGGGGGTGGGCAGATGCAGGTGGAGTCATAAAGAGAATTCCTGAATCTAAATGAACTGGACTGCCTTTGAAGTTTGTTCTGTAGTTCAGGACTTGAAAACTCCATAATAATAATTTGTCAGCATCAGCACATGAATCATATGTTGTCAGCATAAGTACCAAGAATACTATTATATGCTTATATTTCTAATTCTTCAGTGCAGGTCCTTGTCACTTTCTCAGTGGGCTCTGCAGGACCCTTTGCCGCCAGTAAATAACAGGTCAAATACTCTTTATTTTCCTTTTCCAACAGGATCCCAGCAACGAGAAGTTGCCTCTGGGTATAAATCTTCAAACTCTGCACTGCATGTGTTGCAAACTTGATAGTCCACACAGCCAGAAGCAATTACTTAAATAAAAGAATAAAGAAAACAGACTTGTAATCACCATTCATTGGTTTAGAAATGTCATGCCAGACACATTTCAGACATCATATGATATTAATACTAATCAGCATATATTAGCAGCCAGACATGTTCACAACTGTTCTAACAGCTGAGTGCCTCCAAGCTAAATTGATTTCATCCCACAGACACCCATTAACACCTCTCCTTCCCATTTAGATAATAGAACACAGTTGTTCAGGGGTGTTTATGAAATGACATCCATTTGATTGATAAGTGACCTTGACTGAATGAGAATATATGCTTGCTGGAATTTAAAGGATCACCTTCCTTTCCAACAATCTTTTCAGAGTTACAGGTCTCCAAATCATTGGAGAATTCATAGATGCACAATCAGTAAATATTGATATAGGTTTTTTTTCCATGAGAAGTGTGTTTGGGAGGATTAACTTTAAAATAAAGTCTTACATACACATACTAATACTCTAATTGTAGAAAGTGCTGAAAAAAAACTGAGAATGATGGTCTGGTTTTAAAAATAAATCAGTGTTTAATTATTTGGGTTTTGTAGCTTAATCTATTTTCAAAAATTCACTGGCTCTGGTGGACTGTTCTTATTAAGATCAAATGAATTATTGAAACTTCATATATTGTTAATTTTATAGGGCATATAACCTAGCTATGATTAATCAAGAATATTGGAAACCTCTGATACAATGCCAGAAAAAACCCTCAGTTTAGTATAGGAAGGTTTTCCAAGGCTGCATTATGAGAGTTTTTCAATAATAGATTAAACAGACTAAATAATTAAAATGTCATTTGATTGAAATCAGACCATTCTCCTTATATTTCAGCATTACATCCTGTAACAGGCAAGACTGCCTTTTTAGATCTAAATCCTTCCTTTTCTGTAAGCTATTTCAAGGAAATCATCACACAGAATTTAAAAGCAAATGAAAAATACTGATCTGAATTTTTATTTAAGAGTTTAAATATAAAGCTAGGGTTGGGATTTTCAGGGATGCTTGAATATACTTACAATCAGATTGTTTGGGGGAGATTACTGAAAACCACCTTCCTTTGTTCTGAAGAAGATACTGTGGGTGTGAATATGCAGCCACTGCTGAGTATCTCATCCACTTCCAATGCAATCCCTAAGTGGATGCACT
Organism: Falco naumanni; assembly: GCF_017639655.2. Taxonomy (NCBI): domain Eukaryota; kingdom Metazoa; phylum Chordata; class Aves; order Falconiformes; family Falconidae; genus Falco; species Falco naumanni. The sequence continues at coordinate 26,034,855 of NC_054080.1, read as the reverse complement.
TGAAGGCTAGAGCCCTTCTCATCCTCCTGGTGCAGCTGCTGCTGCTTCTGGCAAGGTAAAAGGACAGCTGAGCAGCAGCACCTCTCCATGGCAGCCCCAACTGCAGCATTTTCTGAAGTTTCTGTGGCAGGGCAGGCAGGCACTCAGGTGCCTTTGATATGAGGCTGCATATGAGCAGCCTATGGGCTAAATCTGGTTCACCAGTCACTAGCTGGACTGTGTCAATTAGTTGCTTTGTTGTGATTAACCATTTTACAGCCTTTCCTGCTAAAGCTGTATAACCTATTTATTTTTTTAATATTTTAAAATTAAATGCTAACGAAAATCTAAATTTTCCAGTTGCAAAGGCTCCTAAGCACCTCAGCAGATGAGACAATGGAAAACCTACCCCAGCATATCCCACAAAACTGGCAGATGCTGGTCTTAGCTGGAGGCTAGAAAGAGATCAACTACATTAATTTCCTAGTTCTGAACCGGATGGCTTGGATGGCTATCTTCCTGTTTACAAGGCAGCAGGCTTGAGAAACATTTGTTTCTCCTTTAACATTTTCAGATGCAAAGACTAATTTAGAAATGTTTTGCCCCAAATTTGCCAGTAACTGTTAAAAGCTACGTCCATTGTATAGAACAACCACTTATACTCAATCACATTTAAGTGAGACACAAATGGAAGCAAAAGCATTCCAGAATCAGTTCATAGTTACTTGCAGAGGTTAATTTAAGTTCTTTTGGAAGCATATATTCTCTGTTCCACTGCTATAACTCTCTGTATTGTTCCTTTTTCTCTCTGCTGCTAGAAGTGAAAAGATCAATCAAACATGATCCTCATGACGTGGGGATCACACAACTATGTCCTTTCCAGGATATTCTTTACGCTAATCAAGGGTCTCATACTGTTCACAGTTCAGCAAGCACAGTACGCCGCCCACTTTTCATCTCTTCCTAGTGAACAGTGCTCTGAAACATCAATCAGTAAAAGTAAGCAGCTGCTTTTGGGGCCGTGGTGGCTGGACATCCTGAGCTTGGGCTCCACTGGCGTGTGCTTGCTCATCCCTGGCTACCCGCACAGTGCCACAGGATTTCCTGCCTCAGGGTCTGCATGCAGCAGGTGCAGGGAGAGATGCCATAGCAGGACACTGCAAAGCCAGGAGATGCCGATGCTGTTGTTAGGGGCTGGGAGTAAAAAGCCAATGCACCTTATGTTCGTGGTATGAAACTTGACAGCCTGAGGTAAAGCTGAAGAAGACCAGGATTTAACGCTAAAAGTAGTCAAGAGCATGAGCTTTTGAGGTAGCCACAGCTGACATGGCCTAAGATAATAAACATTCTTCCAGCATTCAGGTAAACAGGGGTTAATACTGGGCTACTTCAGAATAAAATACATGGAGTTGTTAAAAGGGCATTGGTACTCTTTTTCCTAATTAGAACAACTGGCAATACTCCAGGCTTTTGTCTAGCTGCTTTCATCAAAAGTGTAGAAATTATTTGAATGTAATGTAAAATAAATATCAAAGTAGATAATGCACTGGCTGTAATAATATTTTTTACATGTAATGCACTATTATCTCTCATATTAATTTTTAACTGGCATGGTATAAAAAAGACATGTGACGTTATCTTTGTGTTTAAACCTGGCCTTCTTTGGGTTCACGGAATTTTCATTAAACCTTTAAGAACTGGTTCTTACTTCGTGATATTTATATTTTCACCTTTATTGATACAGGAATGGACTTCTTTAAAGCACTAGCAGGAAAGAGAGATGGAAAACTAAATTATAGCTTGATATATAGGAATAGAATAACTGTAAAATAGTTTGTTCACATGTATTATTGGTAGTTATTATTCTCTCTGATCATAAAGCCTTCAGGCTGATTTTCAGTTGCCAGAAGCATACTCCTATTTAATTCCAAGGGTTGGAAAGTTCAAAAGGGTAAAAGTTAAATGTGTAATTTGTGATTATTAGATGTTTTAAGTTACTGAATGTTAATTGAGTACCCACTGGATCACCATGATGGCCAATTTAGGATGTGAACATTCAGGACAAACTGATAACTCCTGCTGTGAACAATTCAGATTGGTTGCCCAGTTAAAAAAATTGACATCTGTATCCAGTTCAACAACAGATGGCATCATTTTTATATTTTTGCCAGCACTGATGTTGTATCATATCAGAGCAGATCTATGAGCAAACCTTTTAAATTGAAGGTATTGTGAGAGAAGACTGCTGATGGCTTGAAAAAATAATAATTTTGTTATCCTGAAATGTTTGAGATGAGGAAGAAGAAAAGACAGTAGATCCTATAAACTAAATTTCACCATCAGAGCCCTAATATGATTGAAATTCCATAGGCTGCACATATTTTGCTGTTATGTCTCCTTCCTGAAAATAAAGGTCTACACTCAGCAGTGATGCAGTTCTACTTTTGACTTAGCTGCTCCTTGTTTCTTGATTCTATCTCGGCCAAAACCAGTACGCTGACTCAGCCCTGCTTCTACATCACAGAATCCCCCTCCATCCCCATCCTTTGCCAGCACAACTGCTTGTGAGGGCATCCTGTAGATAAAACCAGGGAACTAATCTGACCAAAACCTTGGCAAAACAGAAGTTTCAGAATTCAGATTAGTGTCTGTACATGCTGTCCTCCTTTCCCATTTAACTGTTTATATAACAGATGCCTTCACACAGGGTAGAGACAAAGGAATAAGCAACATGAAAATACATACAGTAAGTCACACATTTTTAATCTACCACTGATTCTTAAACCATGTTTTTAACTTGCACTTCGTTTTCTGTAGACCTGACAACTTCTAGAATATCTTGGGGGGGGGCGGGGAGGGCAGGGTGCGTGGGCAGGTGGGCAGGGATCGCACTGACTTCATTTACACCTGAAATTACTTCTATCCCAGCTTCACCTGACCCAAATTTTCAGAGAAAAAGCAATAAAAGGAAGACTCATCTCAGTTTTGTGGGGTTTGCTCTCTTATTTTAGTTTTCTGAATGATTTATTTATTCATTTTCTGTACAAACATAAAAGCCACACCAGAGGTCTGCTCAGTCAGACTGAAGGTCCACTAGCTCAATAACTTACCTGCAACAGTAGCCAAAACCAGCTAGCCAGCGAAGACAATAAATAGACAGCAACATGTTTAAAAGTGAACACTTAATAAGGAACAGTAGTAGCTTTATTTTGCCAAACTCATTAAACTCCATTGGATATTCCAAAGTATTTCATCCTCAGCATCAGTGAGAAAAAGAATGCTGGGCCTGTGTGAACCTCATGAAGTTCAACAAGGCCAACAGCAAGGTCCTGCACCTTGGTTGGGGCAATCCCAAGCACCAATATAGGCTGCACAGAAAGTGGATTAAGAGCAGCCCTGAGTAGAAAGACTTGGAGGTGCTGGTGGACAAGAAGTTTAGCATGGCCTGGCAATGTGCACTGGCAGCCCAGAAAGCCAGCTGTACCCTGGGCTGCATCACAGGAAGCTTGGCCAGCAGGTTGGGGGAGGTGGTTCTCCCCCTCTACTCTGCTTTTGCGAGAGCCCACCTGGAGTGCTGCATTCAGACCTGGAGTCCCCAGCATAAGAGGAACCTGGACCTGCTGGAGTGAGTCCATAGAAGGCCATGAAGGTGATCGAGGGCTGGAGCACCTCTCCCATGAAGACAGGCTGAGAGAGTTGGGGTTGTTCAGCCTGGAGAGGAGAAGGCTCTGGGAGACCTTAGAGCAGCCTGCCAGCACCTAAAGGGGGCCTGCAGGGAAGCGGGAGAGGGACTTTTTGCAAGGGCATGTAGTGGTAGGACAAAGGAGAATAGTTTTAAACTGAAAGAGGGCAGATTTAGATTAGCTGTAAGGAAGAAACCCTTTACCATGAGGATGTTGAGATGCTGGCACAGGTTTCCCAGAGCAGCTGTGGATGCCCCATCCCTGGAAGTGTTGAAGGCCAGGTTAGATGAGGTTTTGAGCAACCTGGTCTAGTGGGTGGTGTCCCTGCGCATGGCAGGGGGGCTGGAAATAGATGATCTTTAAGGTCCCTTCAAACCCAAACCATTCTGTGATTCTATTATTCTACAAAAGACAAGATGGTATGATTGCTAATTTGACCAAACAGCACAACGAAAACTAAGAGACACTTCTCAGGAAGTGGTGAAAAAGTGTGTTCCTCGCATTTCTAAGTAAAAAATTCAGAGTGGTTAACCCTTACCTCGCGAAGAAAGAACTTGGCGAGTTGCTGCTAGGCAGGGCACAGATAGGTTGGTGTGGCAGTTTGGCAAGGAGGATGACATGATTTATGCAAGATAAATTTACTATATGTTGTAGCCTCAAACAGGTTTTTGCTTTGCACGTCTTATAAGCTGTCTTAGAGAGGTATAAATACGAGACTTTTAGAGACCTTTTATGCAGTCATGGAAGGTAGAAGAAAAGGAATAATTTCAAAGTACTGTAACTGCCCTGTAAGGCAGAAGTGACTGCAGGTACTGTAATTAAAATGCCCTGCTCTCCCTGTTCCTAATAGTGTCAGGTTTTTTTATATTATTTTAGAGTCAGCACTGGAAATGTTTGTCAGCATGTCCTGGTTTCAGCTGGCATAGGTTTTCTCCGCAGCGGGTGCAGCTGTGCTGTGGCTGTGCTGTGCGAGCAATGCTGACAGCACACGGGTGGGTTTGGCTGTGCCCGGGTGGTGTCTATACTCAGTCAGGGACTTCTCAGGGTCTCAGGCCCGGCCAGCCAGAGGGCTGGGGGGGCACGGGGAGCTGGGAGGGGACACAGCCGGGACAGCTGGCCCGAACTACCCAAAGGGATATTCCACACCATGGGGTGCCGTGCTGAGTATATAAACTGGGGGGAAGAAGGAGGAAGGGGGGGACATGTGGCATTATGGCGTTTGTCTTCCCAAGTAACCATTACGCGTGATGGAGCCCGGCTGTCCTGGGGATGGCTGAGCACCTGCCTGCCCGTGGGAAGCGGTGAATTAATTCCCCGTTCTGCTTTGCTTGCGTGTGTGGCTTTTGCTTTACTTACTAAATTGTTCTTATCTCAGCCCTCGAGTTTTACATTTCTTTCCAATTCTCCTCCCCAGCCCTCTGGGTGAGGGGGAGTGACCGAGTGGCTGCCTGGGGCTTGGTTGCCAGCCAAGGCTACACCACAACACAGCAGAAGCCATGTAAATACAAAAGACTGCATTTATGTTCCCATGCCAAGCAGACTGGAGGATTGTGCTGTGGAGACAACTGGATCATCTCACTGGTAAAATAATGGCATTTGGAAATTAACATGGTCCAAACTATTATTTACAATTATTGCACATTTCAAAGCCTTCCCAAGTCTAAAGAGGATCCAATTACTAAGCAGATGGAAAGGACTGGCTAGAAGTGGAAGCCAGTATGCACAGCAGTGATGACAGTAATGAATACAAGGACTATTGCATTTATGACTGATTTTCCTTTTAGACAGTTTCCATGGTCTGTGAGGACTCACTGGCTACAGGAAGTGACAGATACTGAGATCTTTCCAGTTCTTAAATTTAAACTGATCATGTCTTTCCTTGCTGTTCATAACTAGAAATACAGTTACGCCTGGTTTCAAATGCTTTTGGAAAAAGGGGGAACATGCACCTGCTTGCAAACATGTTTGTAAAGATGTAAGATTCTGGACAGAGCTGCTGGCTGTTTTGTCCTTCAACTTGTGGATAGCTTCCCTGTCCCTTCATTTGGATATGGTGTGTCAGTTGGCCTAAATTAAAGCCATTCCTGGTTTTTAGTAATTGACATAGACTTCCAAGCAGGTACAAAGGACAATGCAGTCCTTCTGTAGCCTTCTCCTCTCACTGAGCAAATCTTGGCAAAGGCGGAATCCAAATAATTTAACCGTTACGAAAAAACATGTATGTTGGCAAAGGATACCTATTTAAATGGCTTTTTAAAAATCCAACCATTTTCTTTTGCAGTTGTTGCATGTTGGTAACAGACCTGCGTAGCTAACAAGAGAAGCATTTGGTAGAAGCTAATATTGGACTGTAGGTCAAACACAAACTTAACAATTTCAGCTGGTTAATGATGGCCAAGACTTGACCTAGAGGTCTGCTTAAATGGAATAATTTTGTTAAAAAAAACCACATTCACCATTTCCTTTCAAAATTCTGTCAGGTAGCTATTTAATAGTAAGTTAAAATTTCTGACAGAACCAGTGTGAAATCCCAGTGTCTCCAGCCTGCTTTCATACTGCTTTAATAATTAATAAGAAAGGCTTTTGTCTTTAGAATTTAATTGAATAAAAAGATGTTTTAAATTTTCAACTATCATAGATCTTATTAATTGTTAAACCGGTATAAAAGCAGCCTGAGACTAATTTACAGGCTCTGGGTGAGCAAGATGCCTGTCAGTAACTTTTTGGAAGGATGGACAGCATGAACTATGGACTCCAAACACCATTTAAGTTTAAGATCCTTAATTTTAAATACATACAATAGCCAGTTCCTGCTCGACAGCGTTTCTTAGCTTTACTAACTTTCAGGTTAGCATGCCATACAAAAAAGCCAATTCAAGTTATTCTTTAAGTTGAATTGCAAAGCAATTCCTGTAATTACAATTCAGTAATACACTTTTAATTAGTTCTGTTGATGAAATTATTATCATGGATCTAAGTAAATAAGATGTGGACATGAAACCTGGAGATATATCCTGGGTTTCTCCTCATTAGGAGTGGTCTTTCTGAAAGCCTACTGGAAACTTCCTGGTCTTTGAGAGCACTGAGCATCTCTTTTGCCTGAGGCAGATCCAGACACTCATCTCCCTCATAAACATATACCTTCACCATCAAACTATACTGCAAACTTAAGGTAATTTTAGAAGCCTTTGCTGCCTCTTTTTGTGTGCTTAAAGCTTGTATCTCTTTAGGCTATGACTGTGTTTGGTGTGTAAATAACTGGATCAAGCACCACCTCTGCAAGGTTTGGGTCATGGATCCAGGGAAAGCTCTGGCAGTCGCTAGGCAGTAAGCCGGTCAGCACTGAAAAAGCTGAGCTATATTAGAATACCCAGAAGTCAGTGTTAGGTACCTAGTGCATGCTAGTGTCAGCGACTGAGATCGTTACTGAATTTAAATTTCCCTTGTGATAAACTGCAGCTCACCTGGAATTTGGAGGGCTTAAGTGCCTTAGCATGGCAGCCACTAAGACTTACCAATCCACTTGTGAAGACTCAAGTGTATGTTGTGGGACTGGGTTCTGTTTTCATGCAATGGTTATCAGTTACAATAAGCAACCATTCAGTTCGAAACTCATATTTCATCACTAATAAACATACCACATTACAAAATAATGACCGATATAGAATGCTCTTCCCTCATCTTGAATTAAGTTTAAGACTTTATTCTTGAGGGGGTTTAAAGTTTTCAAACATGTTGTACTGGTAGACAAGTCCCATGGCATATGTCATTCAGACTGGTAGCTCAGGGCTTTTTTTTCACCCTATACATTATATATTGTTGCGCAATGAGCTGCTTACCCAGCACTTTTGTAACAGTGGTATATTGCATTTATATGATGTATAAAAGACACTGGTATAGACTTCACCTATTGGAAAATAATGCATATGCATTCAAGATAATTTTCTTCCAGGTTGTAAATGAATTGAAACAGGTGATGTAAATTCTGGCATATAGTACCACATCCTAGTTCTTTCTGAGCCATCAACATTTTCCAAATAGATCATGTCAACTGGTTTTAATCTCTCATATGAATCATTCCAGTTTTATTAATAGATGGGTGATTACACATTCAGGTACATACTCTACATAGATTCTCAAAGTAGGAGTTGGTGCCTATTTATGCATTAGATCACTAGTCACAGAACCAACAGAATATTTAGGATCCTACTATCTAGTTAAGGAAAGGAATAGGAAGTTGAGGCCTTAAACAGGCATATTATAATTAGGAGCTTAACTGTTCTTTTGGATCTGGGATATGCATAGTTTTGGCAATCTGGTTTCAGTGTGAGATCATTTTTTTTGGAAAGAGACTCAAGCTCTCACACTGAGAAAGCTTGAAAATTTCACTCACAGTAAATAAACACAGATAAATTCACATGCTATAACTTCTAGCTTCTTTTCTTTCCAACAAAGCTTATTAGAAGAGTGGGAAACTTGAGTATGAATGTCTTTGAGATTCAATAATGTGCTAAATAATATTGGTCTTTTCCACAGTCTATGTTGTTTACTTCAGTATCAGAGCCAAGGGAAGTGAGAGGCAGCCAGATGGCCAGAATATAGCATCTCAAAGGGAAAAAAAATGTACAAAATCAATGTAAGAAGATGATGTAATAGAGCAAAGTAGTCCTTCTTCATTCAGATCTTTTTATCTGAGGAATGGAAAACTGCCAGACTGGCCATCTTGCATTAGAAATCTCACCGTTTGCAGTAAATGGAAATGTAGCCAGTTTCAACCAGTCAATATTAGCCCATCTGTCACTCCAGACTCATCCTTTGTGAACTTACCGAGGAATACATTGACCTGTAACCCTTTCTTTCCTGTACTAAACTGTCCTAGCATTCCCACTCTGACTTCCTACAAGAGTGCTCCTTTCTTGAGCTTTACAACCATATCACAGCAATCCCTCCTGACATCTAGCTGAACACTTTCATATTGTCTGGTTTAATCATTCCCATCTACCTAGCATAAACCCAGTTACCAGTCACAGAGAAATGTTCAGGAACTGAAAGATGGGGCTGCTGAATTACTTTTTTTCTAAATTACCTGCCTATTATGTTCATTTTTAGAACTGCAAAGTACTTTAAAACACTCAGTACCGCACACTAGTCTTTTCTCCAAGAAACATACAAGAAATATGTGTCTTGTCAGCGTGAGAAAAGACTACTATGGCAGTACTATATGTACATGATCTGTTATAATGGGCTATAAAATAAATATAAGCTATAGAAAGTAATCAGAAAATACTATGCAATTTATTCTTTATCATACCATGAAATGGCTGAGGTTGGCAGGGTTCTCTGGAGGTCCCCTGATCCAGCATGCCCCAGCTCAAGCAGGAACACCTAAAACTGGTTGCCTGGGACCATGTGCAACTTTTGAGTATCTCCAAGGAGGGATATTCCACAACCTCTCTGGGCAACCTGTGCCAGTGCTTGGTCACCCTCATGGTCTCTGCCCATTTTGTCTTGTTCTGTCACTGGGCACCACTGAAAAAAGGCCTGCCTCTGTCTTGTTTGTGCCCTTTATATACATTGATAAGATCCCCCCTGGCCCTTTTCTTGTTCAGGCTGAACAGTCCCAGCTCTCTCAGCATTTCATCCTAAGAGAGATGCTCCAGTTCATAGTCTTCATGACCCTTTGCAGGACTCTCTCATGTGTCCATGTCTGTCTTGTACTGGGGAGCCCAGCACTGGACACAGTACTCCAGACATGGACTCACCACTGCTGAGTAGAGAGGAAGAATCATCTCCCTCAACCTTCTGGTAATACTCCTCCTAATGCAGCCCATAAAGCAGGATACCAGAGGCCTTCTTTGCTGCAATAGCATGTTGCTAGTGCATGTCCAACACTTGGTGTTCACCAGGATCCCCAGGTCCTTTTCTGGAAAGTTGCTTTCCATCCAGGCAGCCCACAGCATCCACTGTTGGCTGGGGTTGTTCCTCCCCAGGTGCAGGACTTGGCACTTCTCCTTATTCACCTGCATGAGGTTCCTGTTAGCCCATTTCTCCAGCCTGTCCAGGTGTCTCTGGATGGCAGTACAACCCTCTAGTGACCTAGCCACTCCTCCCAGTTTCGTGTTATCAGGAAACTTGCTAAGGGTACCCTTTGCCCTATCACCCAGCTCATTAACAAAGATGCTCAATGGAACTGGACCGAGCACTGGCCCCTAATCAGGCCTCCAACTAGACTTTGTGCCACTTGCCACTACCCTCTGGGCCTGTTTTCAATCCACCTCACTGTCCGCTCATCCAGCCTGTACTTCAACAACTCCTTTGTGAGGATCTTACAGGACAAGCAGACAGTCCCCACTGCCCTCCCATCTTCTACCAAGCCAGCAATTTCATTACAGAAGGTAATCAGGTTGGTCAAACATGACTTGCCCTTTAGAGTACTCCTAGTGTCTTTCTTGTCCAACATGTGCCTGGAAATGCTCCTTCCTCACCTTCCCAGGAATCGAGGTCAGCCTGCAGTTCCCTGGCTCATCCTTATGGTCCTTCTTGAAGACAGAAGTGATGTTTTATTTCCTTGAGTCCTCAGGCACTTCTCCCAGTCACCACAATCAATCAAAGATCATTGAGGGTGGCCTTGCAATGACACAGCTAGCTCCCTCAGCACTCACGGGTGCATCCCATCAGGGCCCATGGACTTCTGTAAGTACAGTTTGCTTAAGTATTCCCTGACCTGATCCTCTTCCACGAAGGAAGAGGATCAACTACATCTTCCTTACTCCAGACTTTCTCCCTGGTTTTTGGGACCTGGGATTCCTGAAGGCAGGTCTTGCTAATAAAAACTGAGGGAAAGAAAGCATTCAGTACTTCAGCCTTTTCCATGTGCTATGCCACCAAGTCCTCCATCTCCTTCAGCAGCATGCCCTAGCCTTCTTTTTGTCATCTGTATACTTACAGAAGCCCTTTCTTTTGCCTTTGACATCCCTTGCCAGACTGAACTCCATTTGGACTTTGGCTTCCCTAACCTCATCCCTAGATGCTTGGACAATGTTTCTGTAGTCTTCCCACATTACCTGTCTCTGCTTCCACCCTCTGCATGCTTCCTTTCTATGTTTGATTTTTGCCAGCAGTTCCTTTTTCATTTATGCAAGTCTCCTTGCATTTCTAGCTGACTTCCTACTTGTTGGGATGGACTTCAGATTGGATGAGGTGCTCCTTTAATATTAACCAGTTTTCTTGGGCTTCTTTTCACTCCAGGGTGTTATCCTGTGGGACTCTGTCAAGTAAAAACGCCACAGCCTGCTCTCCTGAAGTCCAGTGATGTGATCTTGTTTTTGTCCTTGACCCTTCTCTCAGGATCCTGAACTCTGCCATCTCATGGTCACTGTAGCCAGTGCTGCCTTTAGCCTTCACAGCCCCAATAAACCCATCGCTGGCAAGTATGAGGTCCAGCAGAGCACCTCTCATCACTGTTTCCTCTGTCACTTGGGTCAGGATGTTCTCATTGATGCACTCCAGGAATCTCCTGGATGGATTATGCCCTGCTGTGTCTCTCCAGCAGATAGCAGGGTGGCTGAAGTTCCCCATGCGGACAAAGTCCCACCAATATTAGGCTGCTCCCATCTGCAGAGGTCCTCATGCACTTGTGGGTTGCCCTGACAGTACCACTTGTGTCCATATGGAAGAACAAGATGGGACACTAGTCAGAGGGTTGGACAAGCTTTGCCAGTTCCTCCACAACATCCTGGATCCAGGCCCCCAGCAGGCAGAAAAACTCTCAGTGACAGGTCAGGTCTGCAGACAGGTGACTGTCTTCCACAGCAGAGTTGCTCCTTACAATCACTCACCACTTCTTCCAAGTGGTCTTGCATGGTTCAGGGTCAGGTGGCCCAGATCCTTTACTTGAAGGCACATCTGGCTTCTCTTCCACTTTGAGGGTAATGAACCTGTTTTCTGGTTGTAAGCTCTGAGGTGGGACAGAAGCCTTCCTGTTGAAGCCAGAAGTCATGAGATTCCATCCTTCATGTCCTCCACAGGCCACCCTTACTTTAATACTAGAGCCAGACACTGCCTGCATCTCTACTGTAGGTGAAGACTGGGGCACTTCAAGCTGTTGCATCTCAGAGAAGATCCTGTCATCTCCCTTTACTTTCTCTGATGCTGCATAGCCTGCTCACTTCCTCCTGTAACTCTGCCATTTGGTGGCACAGCTGCTCCAAGCCAGTGCTCCTTCTGCAGGACAGCGGGCCATCTTTCCTGGCATCAGTGAGAGGCCCCAGATGCTCCCTGCAGCCTGGGGCTTGAAGGGCTGCACCCACCATCTGAAGCTCTGTCTGTGTGGGAGCGTCTCCTCTGGCTGGAGCAGCGAGATGGCTCCAACACCTGCTGGGGAGGTTGCCCTGTGACTTGCCGCCACCGTACCTGAGATGGTTTATGCAGGTACAAATTCAGCTGAGGCCTTTCTTCGCACCCTTCTATGCAAACTGCTGCTTCTGCTGGCTGTGCTCTCAGGACAGTCAGGTATGTGTTCAGGTATGGGAGAAAAAGGACATGAGCTCAGCAGTCAGCATTTTCTGTTACTGATACAGTGAAATTTCCTTCTTCCTTTCTGGTGTAATAAGTTTGAAATGGAACTGATTTTTTTTTTTTAATGGGGAGTTTAATGTTTCTAATATTTTCATGGACATTTTACCCCTATATTTTTGTTTTGACTAGTTGTTTAAAAATTTGTCATTAGCATATAGAAATCAGCTATTTTAAAAAAATTAACCAAGCAGATAAATATATTTGCTTCTGGTTCAAATATGGGAATATGGAAAAGAATAGATTAGTAATGAATGTTGCTAAGATGACAGCTCTACTGTTCTTTTAGACTCACATTTGTTTCCAAACTTTTCTTCATACAGGTGCTGATAATCCTGCAGCTAAGTGGGGAGGCAGACCAAGGAACTGATGAAACTGAAAACTTACCAAAGAAAAGACACATTTTCAGCCTGAATTATTTCTTAATATTGTTCACTGTGATGCTTATTACTAGTGCCTGGATAAGGAAGGATTTAGATATAACAGCCTCAGACCTAAAAGCAGCCAATTATTAAATGCACCACAGCTTTTGTTAAACGTAGATAACTCAATATATTTACACGTTGTTTCCCCTGCCCCAGCTTCATCATCACAGAGCTGACACCCAGTCTAACATTTTATCAGTATGGTGTCAGGAGTGCCACAGTCTCTGCCCACAAGAGCCTGTTGTTGCCCACTCCCCACCCAAAGCAGACCTTGTTTCGATAAGGGAGGTACAGGAGAGCTCCCCAAATGACATAATCAAGCAGCTCCACAGAAAATATTGTTATGATCAGCCCTTTATTTGTAAAAAAATCAAACCCAGAAAATTCATAGGGCCTTCCTTAAAGATTGTAAAATTGTTTAAGAAGCTCTACAATGAGTGACATTACTCCCATTTTAGAAGTGATATGTCCATAGGTCGTGTGCCTAAAGTACCTCCCAATCTCCTTACTTCTTGTCTCATAGATGTCAGATCCCATGCTGTTAAAGCTTCAGTGGTCCATACTATCAGCTCAAATCAGCAGTCTTGCTTTATCCAGAACTAGCAGAAGACGAACAGAAAAAACCTTGCAGGAAGTGCTCATAGTAGGATGCTGTGCGCTACAAAGCAGCAGCTTAATTTTGCATCAGCTCCAAAACCGGAGAGCCTGCTGTAATACTGTGACCTGACTAAGGTTTAAAATAAATAAAATACCACTCAGATCCATGCAGCTACGTGGTGATTTAAAAGCTCTAGAAAATCTAGTAAGATGCTCCCTGAAGTCAGAAGTCAGATGAAGTCACTACTGATGGATGCACACCGTCAGTAAAAGGGCTGACATCTTTTCCACATCCTCTGGTTGCTTTCCCCAGTCTCATCATCTCAGTATTAATATCCAGACTGAACTTTAATCAATTTGCTCTCAATCATACCACAGTCTCTACCAAGCTCTTAATGAGATGCTTGATCACACTGTCTGTGCAGGATGAGCTGCAGATACAAGATGAGTGCATGCTGTCATCCTGAAAATGTTTCTACCCATATTTCCTCACAGACTGCCCTAATTGCAATTGCTTGATACTTAAATTGAGCAGTACCATGACACAGAATCCCATCAAGTATCCTTTAGGGTAGAATAACTACAAATCATTTAATGATGAGTCATTTGCTTATTTAATAACAAAAAGCTATGCAAAAATCCCAACACTGCATAAAGCAGATTTTTAAAGGATATTTTAATGTCTCAAAAATGTATTTAATTTCGTTTGGGCTTTTTTTCTGCTTTGGAGGATTCTTGCATCCTGATCTGCTACAGTAATAGGATTATTGAGTTTAACTGCTTATGTTGGAAGATAAAACACATCCACACAGCCAATGATAAGATAGAATTGCTGCAGCCTGAGGGGTTACTAAGAAGCATCTTCCATGTATTCGTTCTTACTATGTGTAGGTTGGTTTAATCAGCTCCCATCCTCCAGCAAAATAAAATAAAATAAATTAGTCACTGAAAAAGTAGTGGAAAAGGAACATTCCTGGCTGCCTCTTTTCACTGCATGCATTAATTCCCTGACATGCCTTCCTGTCCTGCTCCTCTTACAAATGATTTATAGTATTTTAGCATTGTGCTGCTGTTGTTGTTATGCCCACTGTCACACAAAACCATTAACTTTCTGAAACTGGAATGAACTGGTACCAAAATAGTGACTGCTTTTTTCTTGCCCCCCCTAAACTGTTTGCTTTGTTTGAACAAACCTAATTCTCAAGTTCTTCAACAGTCCTATTTTTTCATATGTCTGCTGCTATAAATACCATTATGACGTAGTGAGAGTCAGTATCAGGTATGTTCTCCTTCTAGAATAAAGATAATATTCTCCTTCTAAAATAAATGCAATAACTATTAAAATCCACTTATTACTGATTTACCAAACAGGCTTTGAGCTGAAGCACTGCATATTTTCCTGTGCAGGAAAGAAAGGCAATTTTGCTGTAGCTAATCTTTCACGCAGCACTGTGTGTGGTTTATGTTCTATACAATAACTGATGCCACTCTGCTATTATTTGCTGGAATATAATAGAGTCCATAGGCCCTAACTGAGATCAGGATCCTATCAGAAAAGTACTGCCAAGGGGCAAAAATACCTTCAGCCTCTGACCCTGTGAAAATAGTGGAATTAAGCACAGTAATAATTTTAAGCATGTCCATGTAAGTCAAGGACAAGGAAAACTGTGGTTTAAAGAATGGAAATATTGTTACCCCTGTTTTGTCCATGGGGTAGAAAGTGACAGCAAACTTAAGTGATTTATCCAGGACACAAAAGAAATTCGTGGTACAGCCAGATGTAATTTTTTTCAGTTAGTAATCTTATGGATCTTTCTCTTTTTTCAGTTCATTTATCAATAGAAGGAATAAGTTTAAGCTAAAATAGCATAGAAGCAATAGTATTTTGAATTGTAATGCATTAAATAGAGTGTAACAAATGGATTTGTGAGCATACAGGTATAATTTAGAAAGCAAGACTATGACAGTACTGCACTAAAGTGTATTTTGAAAGCCATTCTTTCTGAGGTGTTTTTGTGAAGCCTGAGGCTTGATTGGGGACCCTAGAGGACCGAGCAGATTGAATAAGATAATAAGAACTGTGATGAACAGGGAGAAAGGGGCATCAATAGTAAGTGAGGATTCAAAATGGGAATAAAGCAACAACACTGGATCTATCATAGACTGGAGGGAAAGCACCAGAAAGAGCCAAATTTACAAAAGGGGCATGAGCTCACAGTGGCACAATCTCCTTTAGAAATTAGATTAGAACTTATAATTCCCAAATCTTATAGTCCTGGGCTATCAGCAAATCCTTCGCAAATCCTCTTTACTGTCAGTCAGTATAAAGAGACTGTTGCCCCAGCTCAGCTCTGAGCTGTTGAGAGACTCAGCATGAGTCAGGTGAGTATCTGTATGGTGACATACACTTCACAGCTTTGCTTTGCTTTTTTTTGTTTATTTGTTTGTTTTTAAAAACAGGAGGTCACACGCAAAAATATAGCTTAAAGCATTACTGAAGTTTCCTACACAAACTTAATAAATCCCTCTTGTGTCTTTGCATTATAATTTGGAACTTTATTTTACACAAGAGTTGTTCCTCATCCAGTGCTTTCTGGATAGTCTTGCTCTGGGGACAAATTGGAATTATACAAAGTAGAATGCTGTATAATCCCTACATTACTTTTGCAGAAGCTGGAAGATGTGCAGTGGTGGATGCAGTAGAAACTAGATGAAAAGAAAGGATGGTCTGAAAATTCAAGGGAATGGAGTAGTGCCCTGAGGAACTATATTCCCCTCTCTCTAACAGATCTCTCACAACCAAATCACTCAAACAGAACATTTTGCAAATGGTCACTACCTCTGTGTTCCTCTTTCTTGCAGCTGCAGACAGTTGCTGTGGTTTGAAAACATTAAGTACCTACACCTGCAACATAGGCAACAGGCACTAAATGTATCCTGTATTGTATAATACTAAACCATCTGAAAAATCAGCTCATATGCACCTCAAATTGACTGTCAAAAATAGTGGATATTTTCTAATTTATTCTGTCTCAGTTCTTTTTCTCTGTCAAATTAGAATAATAATTCCTCTTCAGTGCACAGGAGTGCTGTGAAGATAATTTCATTAAGATTCGCAAAGCACTCAGACACTGTAGTGATGTGCACCACAGAAAAGCCCAGGAGGAAATTAAAAATTCTGTCTTCAGAACGGAACGTAAAAATGTGGCATGGGACCATACAGTGAACAATAACAAAGAAACAAAATGATGACTAGTTACTCATTCAGTGAGCATTATCTATATATTGTGCACGGCAGGAGACAAGGGTCCTGTGAGGGTCGGGGGGAAGCAGGGGGACAGACCATATGTGATCAGTTAATTAAAACCAGGCTCGTAACACATGCCAGAAGATGGGGAAATAAAAGTAGCTGGACGATCCAAATTCTGACAATTTCAACAGTTGAGTACTTGACTATAAATATATGGTAATATTTTTTTTAAATAGATGTTTTAAGTTTAATATGGGAGAAGCTTAAAACCTCTACCTACCTTGATTTCTTCCACTGAGATACAACTGGCCATGGTTTTGTCTAATGTTACAGCTGATCTTCTAATTCAATAAATTTGCTGCAATCTTTTTCCTGCCTCTCTCAAGTCAGTTTGATACCTTCTTGGAAATGTGCAGTATCCTACCACAGACAACCGATTTTTTTGGTAATAATAATACATAAAATGAATGCTGTTAATATAAATAAAAAGTTGATTGTACCAATCTAATACATGTTATATGAATGAAAACTAAAATTCACTGGCTGAATTACTTGAAGAATATCAGTCCCACTTGAGATTGTTATGCCTAACTACAGTAGTATTTTTTTCAATTCCACCACTCTTAAGTTAAACAAATAAAAGGTTGTTTACAGCATTTATAAAGTATAAAAACTAGATTAAAAATCCACACTGACAGTTTGGGTTTGCCCTCAGAAAGTCACCTTTCTATTCCTGTTGACATTGCTCCGATTATCTGATTTTTTTTCATTGCTCTGATTGCTGCATGGTCCCTTAAGAAGTCAATCAGTAAATTCCATGAATTTCATAGTGTCCCAGTAGCCTATATCCTCTTCCTTCACAGCAAGCTTTTAATAAAACATGGACTAATAATTATTAGACATATAGGACAATGTTGCTTTAGCAACAAATTTCCTTTTTCTTGTTTTCAAAAAATTCTTTAGAAGTGGGAAGAGCTATTCTCAAGATCTCTGCAGAACAGATACAGGGAAGTATTTTTAATGATTTTTTTCTTATATTTTTTAAATTTATCAGTTTTGTAGAACACTGGGGTTTTTTTACAAAAATATAAACCCGGGTCATCACTTTTCCCAGACGGTACTTAACAATCTTCATATTCTATAATTTCTTATACCTATGAAACAAAGAAGGTTGAATTACTAGTTTATTAGCTAAAAGTACCTATGTAGTAGTTTGTAGTTCTGTACATAACTTCACAATTAATGCAAATTGATAAGTTATAAAGTAGATTAATCTTAATAGAAGTAAGGTATATTTTAATTTATAAATTTGATTCTAAGGGTTTAAAGGTTAAAAGTTGTAAATATTTTAAATATGATTATAGGGAAAGAGAATTTAAATGACCCAGCTTAAAGACTACTTGGATTTCACAACCATGAATAGCTACTCAGTAAATAAAATAAACACTTCTGTAGTTGGCGTCTGGTATTTGCTGCGTTTAGTGCTCTTCGATTCTTATGTTTTTCCCCCATTAACAGGAATCATGTGAACACCAAATATGACTGTAATCTAGGAAGAACAAAATTATAGATGTCAAAATAGTAAGATTTTATAAGTCATGGAAATACAGATAATGGTATAGTTAAGTAAGTTTGTCTCACTTCACAGGAGAAATGCTCCATTTTTGAAAGATCAAGCAGAATTCCTGATTTAGGAAAGTATATTAACTTTACCTGAATCCCTGGGCATCTTCCAAGAAGCAAAGCTAGAATGAGACAGGTAAAAAATCAGCCATAATTGGAAAGCTTGAGAGAAGAAAGCATCTCCGTGGAACTGAACATTGGATTGTCTGAACTCATTCTCCACACCAAGTTCAAACAGATGGGTCTAAGAAGACACCATGGGACAGTGTACAGCGTGTCATTTATTGTTCAAAGCACCAATTACCATAATAGAGTTGGAAGTTCTCATAATTTTTCCTCATTGCATGACAATGGGGTTTAGATTTCCAAAGAATTTTAAGAATCCTCTGCTCTAGATAAATTTAAATGCTTTAGAGAGGTAGACGGAAATTTCAGTCACTGGCAGACGTTTGCTAAGAAGCTTCAAGAAGTTGCCACACACAGTGGATGAGCTTCAGCGTGCCTGAGTAGTTAAGAAATCTCTCTTGGTCTGTTAAGTGTAACAAAAGAGTTAATCTTTTTGAATATAAGTCTGTACCAACTATTCAGATAGAATTTTTCACCTTATGCAAGAACAGGTGTTTCAAAAGACCTCAGCAGAAACCCTAACCTCTATACAATGCAAATTGTTGTGGGTTTTAGGCCACAAGTTTCACTACTGGAAAACAATGAGTAGGACATCTAAAAAGATACTCTGTCAATATCTCTTTCGCACCTAGATCTCACAATCCTGATGGTAGAAGTTACCTGCTGTTTGAAAAAAGATGACCAAGCCCATTTGCCAAACAAAAATGCCATTGTAATGATGTGTAGGACAGGTTTCAAGACAAATGAATATAATATTAGAAATTAAACTGCTTAGATAAATCACAACGGTGCAGCATGCCTGACTGTTTTTCACATCCTCCTTAATGTGTGTATAAGTATCAATAGATCATGCTTTGCTGAAAGCATGTCTTCCTTCAACATTGGAGAATTCATACATTTCAGTCTCAGAAACAGGTAACTCACCATGTACAGATCCAGTATTTAACTCCTGGTTTGTTCCATTTTTAATCAAAAGCCACTCTTACAAGTAGACTTTATATTTAAAAAACTTAAAAGTGCCCTGAATTTATAAGTCTTGGTGAACTCTTTTGTATCCTAGCCCTGTTGTGAAACCAGTAAATAACTACAAAGAAAGAAGTCTCAGTTGTTGAATTTAAGCTTGTAGAGTCTGCATTACTTAGCCAAACTAACAAAGCAGCCTGGCTGATCTTAACAGAGGAAACAAACACTGAACAGGCACAACACTGGACATGTACTCTCACCCCGGAAAACCCGAACGGCAGGACAGACGAAACAGAGCAGGGAGTTCAGAGTGCCAGTGCCCTTGTTTTGCCAGGCCTGAAGATAGATAAAAACTAGTCCATGTAACTCAGTCTTCCTGTTTGCTAGTAAACTTGAGCAATCATTCAATAAATGTTTAAAAATAAATAGCATACAAGCATAAGTTTGTGTTCTTTCACTCCTTCCTTTCAGCTCCATCTCTAAATATCTGAGGGTGACTATATCTTTATAGGATCTTGTTATTAATGCCTTGCAACTTCTACTCTACATTGCAATAAATAAGTCTTATGATATTATTAATAAAGTTGTATAAAATTTTTCACACACCTTGTGTAATAGAACCCACTATTAAGGTGTGGCACACAACTGTTATTAAGGCTGGATGTACATTTTCTACATAAAATGAAGAACTATTCTTTTAGAGTGTCTGTTAGCATATAATCTCCAACCTCAGAGCACTTGCTTGTTTGAAACCAGAAAAATCTGGACTACGAAAGTACCAAAAAAATCAATGAATTAGATATATTTTAAGTAAATTAAAAGAAGACTCATGGTTTATGTGTATCAGATATGTCTTTGCCCCATTATTCCACAAAAACAGAGCAAAACAAACTTTAAAAAACTGACTTATAAGTAAAGGGTTGGAAGATTTTATGCACAGGTGATATACAAAGAAATCCAGTTGTAAGTCTGCTAATGCATAATTTATTTTTTACGAACAAGTCATAGATCAGGCAATTCTTAAAAGAAGTCATTATGACAAAGAAAATGCAGCCAATTGCATCCTCTTTCCCTCCAGTGCGTCTGCAGAATATTTGAACGTTGGTGTTGTGTAATTTTGCACAACGATAGTTCTTCAGTGAGTCAGTGTTCTGAAGGAGACCAGACATACCAAGTTTTTTTTAAGTGATGTTTTTCATTATCTATTTGTCCTTGTTTTATAAAGATTCTGTGACCATGGACGTTTTTTGGTACCTTGGGCATGCCTGAGAGGGGATCTCCATGGCATTACTGAGGATCTTCATGAATTTGGATTCAAGGACTGGATTCTCTCTTCATGAAGCAATAAACTTACAAAAGCACAGAAGCAAATAAATAAAGACCAGACTTTTTAGCATTCCCTGGACACTGATCTCAAATACATTATATAGCTTCAAAAAATCCAGTAGCATACAGATTTTCAAAAGACCTTGTGTCTTGCAAGTTCATTCAAACACCTTGTGACTTGTAGTTTGATTGTGTGACATTTAGAGCTATTATACTCACTTTTCATTTTAAAATACAGCATTTAAAGTTATATAGAAAATTGTTTGGTCAGAATTCCTGTATGGAAGGTTCTTGTACTGCAGGTTACAAAACTAAGCATCGTACACTGGTGAAACAGATCATACATATGTTTTATAGCAAAATTTCTTCTTGATATTTCTAATGCTTACAAAAGCTGTTGTAAGATACAGCATCTCATTCATATGATGGTTCTGTGGAACAGCACACAAATTATACATTTATTCGGATGCAACCCTTCACAGAGATAAACAATAGCAGCTATATAAATCTGTCAGATAACAGGTGGTATCCAAGGAAAAAATTCGTAATTTGATTTCTGAAGTGTAACATAAGCTATACTGTCCTGAATCTATCAGTCAGAGAAATACAAATTTTGCAAACACATATCTAGAAAAACAGTACAAAAAAAGTCCAGGAGTGGCAGGAAATCTAAAAATTATCTAGCTGCCATAAAATACTGATAGTTACAGTAAGACAGTGTACCAACAATATCATTAGAGAGCAAGCAAAAAAAGTCAGTGGGAACTTAGTACCTATATCAAGCTTGGAAGAAGTGAAGAAAAAGGTAAAAAAAAAAAAAAAAAAAAGGCAGAAAATAAAGCAGAAAAAAGATTTCCATAGAAATACACTTTGTTAGTGGCTGGAAATGTTGTATCAGCAAAAAAAACCAGCATAGCTCTGGGTATGCTATGCCATCACCCTGCATTGCCAAACAGCAAATAAATTACAACAGAAGAATACTCTTTTATCAGTGACACTTAGTAATTCTTTGCTCTTCCTAACTTTTCTAATTTTACTTAAAATATTCCTCATTTGTATCATAATTTGTATCATAATATGATTTTTTTGCTGGAATTGGCTGTGAGAAACAAGAAGTGTTCTTATATTCAGGGATAAGAGGAATAAAATGAGTATGAAATGAAATGGTATCAGAGATTTTGGAAGTGACATTTTGTCTTTAATATATTTCTGGTCACGTGCTACAGTGCAAAACTCAAAGGGATATACTGTTCAAAGGTATAATTTTTAAAGTGGGGCACAACAATTTGGCCTGACAGCTTATTGTCATTGTCATCTGCTTGTTAAAAGTAGATACTCTTTAAAATTTTGAATAAACTTACACAAATTCTTCACTTCTGGAAGCATTACTGCTATGTGTAGCTCAGCTCTTCACTTTGCTTAAAAGGAGCCATATGCAAGCATGGACTAAATAATTCATAACTACAGCCCTCATTCCCTCTGTATGAAAAAATTCTGGAATTTGAATCTACTCTGTTAAGATGGCCTTGGATAATCTAGTAGCTTACAGAAACCTTAAGTTTGCCCTGACCAGATACGTCCACTGCTAGACCAAATACTTTCTTACCATTCCTAGTATGTGGCCATGGGAAAATCACGTTTGTGTACTTCAGCCACTGGCTGCTGGTGCAGCCCATTGGGACTGTGACCCAGAAGCTTCATTAACAGGTGAAGGATAGAGGGTAAATGCTGCAGGATCAACTTTATCCAAGCAAAACAGCTTATGATCAACCCTGTCATCACTATTATTATTATCTGCCCTCATTAGAAAGTCTGTAACACATCAGAGAATCTGTGCATCATACAGTTTGTGCATGACTAATGTTTTATGTAGTATTTATGTATGCGTATGCAGTCAACATCGGACAGGATGATTTCTGTTGAGTGATGCTGACATGCTGATATTCTTCAGGGGTTGCAGTGTCAGCATATAATGACAGAGGGCAATGCAGGTAAGTCTTAAGGGACTCATAGCCTGGGATATATTTAGGGAACTAGTAGTTGGGAAGTGTTTTTATATTACTCTGCAGAGATCATTCTGAGAATGGGTAAGTTTTAGATCACTTCAGCATGCAGAAGTCGAAGCTTCTTTTAGAAGAAACATGTGAATGACAAACCTCTTCCCTTTCTCTTGCCCTACACATGTGAACGCACCCTGAAACACCATCTAGGGCTACTGCAGCTGATGCCAAGTTTACTCAGACGTTTCAAACACACCAGTAAATTAAATGTACCAGGGAAGTGTTCCTGTAAATCGAGGGCAACTGGCACAAAATGACTGCAGCTATTCTAGTAAAGTGTCTAGGTAGACCTCCAAAAGAGGGGCTGCAAGCACACTACCTGTCAGAGTGGGGAAGGCGCCCATAAATTCTGACTCCCAAATCATACCCAAGGATAATATTGGGCCATTTTAGGCACAGGACTAAAATACACAAAGGAATATACTAATATAGGCATATCCAAAGAGTTTAACTGCCTTAGGATCTAACAGCTGTGGAAGTAACCTTCATGGCTTATAAAAAATTACTTCACCCGCAGATCTGGACCACATTGCTATGACTGTGAGCCAGGAATAAAAGACTGAGTGTACAGTTTTTACAGCATTTTTTGTTTCTGGGGGATGATCAGTGCTACCTAAATTTTGGAGATTTTATTAGTAGGCATTCCAAACTTAAATGTATTCTAGAAAGCATTGCATGATTTATGCAGTCTTAGTCAGAAGTTTATGCCCAAAGTCATAGCTATCACCTAGGAGCTTGAGAAGAAAGTTTAAAAATGTAGTGCACAGCTGGAACATGGGGCATTTATCCTACTAAAATAAGAGGTGGATTCTAAGCTAAATTTCATCTTCCCTTTTCTCAGTAAAAGTGTAAGTGACTTTATGTGAAAGTCAAAAGCATAGTTACCAATTAAATGAAAAGAAGCAATTTAGTAGATGAACAGTTGGACTTTGATACTCATCTAAGTTGGTGACTGTTTTACAGTTTCATGATCTTATTGCCCATTAAATCTACATTTACTCTCTATTTGTTAAGTTACAGTTAGGAAAAACACTTATGAATTTGATTATTTTTATCCTGTTCAACAGAAAATAATTTTAAATTGTAGCTGTCTACCAGTTTCTTCCAGGGATAGAATAAGATAAACCAAAACCCAGGTGAATATACCGCAAACCTTTGCAGGTCTTCTGGAGAAGTGTTACAGAATTTCCCAACAGAGAATGAACCTTTCAGCTTGCTCACTGGTGAGACTTACATCCATTATCTATGGAAGCCAATTTGTGCCAAGTAAGTGATCAGATTCAAGACGACAGCAACAAAGGATTTATTCCTGGATTTGATGATAGCTACATCTCTAAGCTATCAAGTGAATTTAGATTTAGGGATGGATATGACTCTGTAGCTTACACCAGAGTTACACTGGATTCTCTGTAGTGCCATCTTGTGACAGCAGGACATATGCAGATTTGAAACTGGACTATGAAATATTCATATGCCATTTCAAGGCATAAAAATGTTTCAAAAGAAACATTTTTAGTTACTGCTATTGTTTTAAAAAGCTGAAGAGTGGGAAAAAAACAGAAAAGACGCAGCTATTACTGCTTATATTTAAGTTACAAGATTTTTTCTGTACTGCATTGAATACAGAATTGCAGGGAAGAGAAGCACTTTGTGAACTTTGTGAAATTTTGTTTAATTGCATATAAAGACTTTTCTTAAAACAAGCTCATTAAAGTTGTCACATCAAGTACTCTAAGGAAACACTACTTGAGCCAGTACTGTTGAATATCTTCATCGTTGACATTGACAGTGGGATTGAGCGCACCCTCAGCATGTTTGCAGATGACACCAAGCTGAGGGTTCAGTTGACAAGCTTGTGGGACAGAACATATTCCAGAGGGACCTAGATAAGCTTGAAAAGTGGGCCCGTCTGAACCTCATGAGGTTCAAGGTGGCCAAGTGCAAGGTCCTGGTATTACTACAGGCTGGAGGATGAAGAGGTTGACAGCAGTCCTGCAGAGAATGACTTGGGAGTGCTGGTGGATGAAAAGGTGGACATGTGCCAACAATGTGCACTTGCAGTCCAGAAAGCCAACTGTGTCCTGGACTGCATCAAAAGAAGTATGATCAGGAGGGTGGCAGAGGTGATTCTGCCCCTCTACTCCACCCTAGTGAGATCCCACCTGAGTACCACATACAGCTCTGGAGTCCTCAGTAAAGGAAAGACTTGGACCTGTTGAAGTGGGTCCAAACGAGGGCCCCAAAAATGATCAGAGTTGGGGTTGTTCACTGGGGAAGAAAAGGCTCTAGGGAGATGTTATTGCAGCCTTTCAGTACCTAAAGGGGGCTTACAAGAAAGATGAGAACAGACATTTTAGTAGGGCATGTTGCAGTAGGACAAGGGGTAGTGGTTTTAAACTGAAAGAGGGTAGATTCAGACTAGGTATAAGAATGAAATTTTTTATGATGATGGTGGTGAAACACTGAATTAGGTTGCCCAGAGTGGTGGTAGACGCTTCATCCCTGGCAACATTCAGGGTCAGGTTGGATGGGGTTCTGAGCAAGTTGATCTTGTTGAAGCTCTGGTCAGCCTCATACAGGACCCTCAGCTATGTGATGGACTGCTCATTGCAGGAGGGTTGGACTAGATGACCTTTAAAGGTCCCTTCCAACTGAAACTGTTCTATGATTTTATAAAACACCAAGTTTGGGATTCTCAGAACTGCTGTTAACATGCAAACTCAACATAATGTCTGCACAACAAAGGAAAGGACAGAATTCAACTGCTGTGGCAAACATTCATTTGTCTTAACCTTTACATTTTTGAACGACTTTTTTTCCTTTGCAGTTTGCAGCTTCATTGACTGACTACATTGCAAGTCTGGCAAGGCTTTGAACACGCTGTAGGTGCAATATTCTTGTATCCAGGTTAGGATGTCACAGATGTAACAACTAACAAACTGGAGAGCAGCTCTGCTGGAAAAGAGCTGGAGGTCCTGGTATACAGCAAGCTGAGGATGAGTGAGCAGTGGGCTCTGGCAGCAAAGGCCAACAACATCCTGGTCTATACTAACACAAGCACAGATTAAGGGATATGATTATTCCACCTTATGCAGCACTTGTTAGAGCACATCTAGTGTGCTACTGCAACCAGTACAAGAAATGTTGACAAACTGGAGCAAGTCAAGCAGAAGGCCACCAAGATGGTCCCTATCTCCCTCAAATATCCCTTCTTGGAAATCTCCTGGTAGGGCACTAATTGACCTTTGTGGCTCTGTTTAGCCTCATATGGGACCCTCACCCATGTGATGGACAGCCACGCTGCCCCATGGGCGCAGGGACTCCATTTAAACTGGGCTTTGGGTCTGTGGCTCCTACCTATGAGTGCTGGTCTCAGCCACTCCTGCCCATAGACTCCACCAACGCTGACCCCGTGGGCTGATTTCCTGGCTTGATCTTGGAGCTGCCCCACCTTCACAGACTTGTTAGATGTCCTGGACTTGGGGCTGCCCCTCCTTCATGCCCCCCACCTCTCACCCCATCCCGTCACCTGTCCTGCTCTCCTCCTGGGGTGGAGAGATGACTGCTGAGGTCCCTGCCCTGCCAGCCCTGGCATTCCCCTTAACTCCCTGGACTCAGGGAGATACTGGCCCTTAGGAAGCAGATGGCTCTCACTGTGCTCTGGCATCTGGCTAGTCTTGATTACATTTTGAGGTGGCTTGTTCTCTGCACTGACAACTCAAATGCTTAAATATAGGTGCCTGGGAACAAGGCATCTAACCCTGTCACATAGAGACAAATACTTGTGGGGTTCACAGCTCCCCCAATTATTATAGAGGATATTCAAGATAATAAAGCTGCCATGTCTTGCTCGAGCTGAAACAGAATAATAATATGAGACATTGATAATTAAAAATGTTATTTGGATAATCTGTAGAAAAGGTGCCGATGGAAATTTTTGATTATATACTTTATTTGAAGATCCATTTAGTCTTCTGCAAAACGTAAACTCACCATAATGCAGAAAGACCAGTCTTGCCACATTCACTCACTTCAAAGTTAGGCATGTTGTTGCATTTATAAATTATATTAAAAGAGACTCAGATGAAACAGAATGTGTCTTTAAATGTGCTAGCCCAATTATCTAACAAGATCATAATAAATCAGATAAAACCAATATTTGCTACAGTTGAAAAAGATTATTTTTTAGGTAAGCACACTGTTCCAGACATTTAATATAAACTAGCCAAGCAATTTCTGTAATTTGATATATAACAAATGAGGAATGCTGATAAGCTACAGACATTTTATTCTGTGCACTTATATCAACAATTTTAGTGCAGTTTCTACTAATGGCATCATTACCATGGTATCAACATAATCCTAAAATATCTTATTAGAGCAAGGAAAAATCTTGTGTTTTACAAGCAACACTACTTACAATTACATACAATATGAATAAAAGCGACATGAGTTTAACATATATGAGACAAAGCAAACTATTTTGCTAAACTTCTCCTTTAAAATATCTTTTGCTGACTTTTATATTTAAATAATGAAATTGAATCAATTCAGAAGCTTGTCTTATCCTGCTTTGGATTCTAGAGGGCAGGATTGATTTACTGTAGCAGATTAGACAAGGGCAAAAAAAGTAAAATCCACTGATCAATTTGTTACAGCTTCACCTGCAGGTGTTCAAAGTTGGAAGATGGATATCTCCCTGTTTTTTCATTTGGTGTATATTGCTGCAAGCTGTGGAATTCATAGTGATGTGTGCTGCATATGCTCCCACTCCATTGCTGTCGATACACATTGGCTTCAATATGCATTAAAGTATTAGTACCTTACAGGAAAAGCTTCCCACTATGTGGAAAACATAATTGCTTTTGCATAAAACTCATTTGTTAATTCTACTGCTGATTTTGGTGTGATTCACTGACCAAAGGCCTTATGAAAAAGGGTATGTGTACTCATTCATTCTTAAAAAGATTGTGTAGGTCTGCCAGGAGGTATCTAAACTATATAAACATGTTACAATCTGCTAAATACTCATTGAATGTCCAGTGGCACAACACGTTAGATGTGCCAGAAAGCACCAGCTGAATTTCCAGTGCTATGAGCTAATCAATTTGCTATAATTTTACCAGTTATGTGTAGTAGAAGAGTTTGTACTAAAATCTGAGAAAGTTATCGATCCCCTTTCTCCCTGCTGCCCCCCAATTCACTTTCTGAGACAATCTACTTGTTAATGCATGTTTGCTTATTCACAGACCTGACTAGCTGGTCTTTCCAATAAAGGGTACGTGTGCTCTTGTATAGTTGGAAGACATTTGGAATGGACTCTCAGAGACAGTAACTGTGTAGCAGTTACATCTTTGTACCCAGTTATTGCCCTGCTGTGTAATACTTAAAAGACAATTTTAGTTGTGAAATACTTTCTGTTTCAAGACAGGTAATGATGTGTAAAGTATCCCAGAGGACTGAGCTCCAGAAATCTGAAGTGGTTTCTGATAAGAAGAAATTCCATTTTAGAGACCTTCTAAAGAAAGTTCCTGTGTCTCTCCATAAAAGCTTCAAAGTAAATAATGATAAAATTGACATTTTTTGCCTTGGGAACTCCAGTGTTGTCTCTTCCTAAATTCTCCTGCTCTGTAGTTGCAATGACATGGTGTCCCTCCAGGTACTCTTACTAATAGGTATTGAAAAATATTGCCAGAAAGGAAAGTTCTGGTATGAAAAGACAAAGGATTTTAATAAGCTGCTTCTGACATCAGTCAGATGTCAGATATAATACTTTGGCTCTTTCCTTGAGCTCTATCTAGGTAGCAAAATCAAAGTTTTAAAATATGGGGTAATTTACACCTCACTCCGAAAAAAACCTCCAAAGGCTGGAAATGAGAAAGTGAGGAAAAGATTTATACAGGTTTTAATACTGAAATTACCTGTGGCACAAGACAAAGATTAAAATAAAAGTAGAGTAATTTAATTCCACAAACCAGGTGTGTGCAACTTGTATGTGAGGTCTAGGGAGAGATTCAGAGGAAGAGTTACATCTATTGGTACACTAACTCTGAGAAACACCTCTCTTCATCATTCATCTATAAAGATGTCAAGCCATTTAATCAGCCATGGTGCTGTGGATACCAATTTATACAAACGCTTCATTTGTAAAAGCTCCTCTTAAGAGAAGAACACCTAAGAAATATGTAATCTCATAAACCCTCCCTTCTGTTTCCTGTCTGCCTTCTTGGGGATTTTCAAGTTAATCAAGATGTTGACCTTTATCTTCTGCTGCTGCTTACATTTTAGAAAGACTACTGTCCTTCACCATAGTAGGTATAATCATAACCTCTTCAGATGGATTAACTCATCAACCTGTTCTGAAAAACATGCTGATGTCTCCAGGCAAAGGCTCAACTTCTAGATCCCACTGGATTAACAAAACCTGCCTAAGAGATTTTTGTTTGTTTGCAGGATTTTATTTGGTTTTATCAGTTTTGTTCACAATGTAATCCTACCAACAGCTGCATCAGCACAACCTAGAGTAGTAGCATATGGCAGCACAGGAGAAGGAACGTGCAATGTGGGAGAGAGGCAGGAATACCTTAAGTGGAATTTGTCCTCAGGGTGGTTTGTGTTTGGTTTTTTTTTTTTTTTAATACACTGACAATGGTTTCATACAAATGTGTGCACAGTGAAGGCCATGATTTGTTTAAGCATATAAAGTAGCTTATCATGTGCATTACACTACTGTCTCCTCCTCCGAGTAGATAAGGCAGTGACCAAACACACTGAAAAAGAGATGCATTTCCTAATCCCAAGGTCAGAGGACTAGTATGGTGCCACCAAAGAGGTAACAGCCTTTCAGGAATCATACTTTTTAGTGCCAATAGCAGACTGAGGTATTGCCACACCCATCCACCCTGACTCCTCATACCAAGCCTTGTGTGGCGGAGTTGTGCCGGACCAACTAGCTGGCTGGGCTGTTAACCAGATGAGGAACATACCTGGTTTAAAAAAAAAACGATAAAACTTATAAAAATTATGTATATTTAAAAATAATAGCAAGACTATTTTTTAAGCTGGGTCATCTCCTTTATCTACTTTGCATAACAGCTGCAAAAACACTTCTGGGGACAGAAGTGAGGGAATGGCATGAGGGATGGAGGAGGGGAATACCTGGTAGTGGAAGGGTGGCTGAGGGAGAAATACTGACTTAAGATATTGCATCCAAAAAATTCACATTGTGATAATACAGTCCGAGAGAAAATACCAACTGAAAGCTCACTGTGGTTTTATTTTCGTAGACCCACATATGGCTGTCATGCTTTCTTGCAGCTGGAAAATTAATTTGTCTTAAGCCTGCTGAACTTTTTTAAGGTGTCATCTGTACTAAGTGAATCACAAAGATTCACACCTTTCTCTAATCCAGTTAAGTAAGCAGCAAGATATAAACCCTGTGACTTTCAAGCAGAGACACTTAGCTGAGACATTATTATTCCTCAAACTTAAGAGGAGTAACTAGTGCTTCGGTCAGCAACTGAAGGAGAATTTGAAACAAATTTTCACAGCAGATTGTACTTCTTTTTTTTTTACTAGTCACGACCATAATATTATGGATTACCAATGCTTGCTCCATGGAGCTAGAGGTAGGAAAATGAAAGCAGTCTGTAATGTAATCTGATGTACAGGAAAAAAATTGGGGCTTGTCATATTAGGAATGGGAGCCTAGTTTTTTTAATGACTTTGCATAAACTCTGTAATTATCTTTTAAATTGGTCTAAGTGCTCAGGGACTTCTCTGTGGGAATTCTGTCCCCTCTCTTATCACTAGTTGATGCAGATAATAATTTTTATCCCACACTTAGTGTGTTCCACTACTTGAGCAGTGTATCTGTGACCACCTATGAGGTTGCAGCTTATGACTCTCATCAATGATAACAGCAGTAAACTTACCAGGAATTTAAGAAGTCTTAGGAAATCAGAGATTTGAATGCTTGTCCTTAGCTTTGGATTATGAGTGGTTCCACCATTACATGCTTGTTTTTTGCGTCTGGGGATTAGCAAGGGTCAGTAGCTCCTTTTAAGAATGAAACAGTGACTTGAATTCCCTCACATAATTGGTAATCTTTCCTTATGTCTGTTGAGTTTTAATTCATTATCTTAAAATTAAACAGAATTTGCTGGCTTCTTTTACTTCTCTAAGAAGTTCTGTTGCAGATTCCAGCTTGCACACAGCTGAAAAACAAATTATGCATATACACATGTACATGTGCCTGCCTATTTGCATATGTGTCTGTGTATATATATATATGTGTGTGTGTTTGTGTACATATATATACTTACTTACATGGAAAGACTGACAATTATGCTCCCTTCTGTTAATCCCACCATCTGCTATTTAGCCATCATGCCCCAGAGAGGCAATTATTCAAAGTAATGTGTATGGGGAGAGAAAAGCAATGGCAGGTACTAGGATTTAGGAATGCATATCTTCACCATAGCTTATGATTGGGAAAACCTTGTCAGGTTATTCTAAGGAAATCTCCAGGCACCTTAAACACAAATATGTAGTTTTAAATAGCACAGCATAGATTTGAAAAGGGTCTGAAGGCAGCACTAGTCAGATTATGGTGTTGTCATAGCAACAGACATTGAAATTCAAAATATGAATTACAAAACGGGGGTGGGAGAAAAAGAAGGATAGAGAAGAGAAAAATAGCAAGTAATGAAAAACTGTAAAAAGAATATGAAAATTAGACTTCCCTAACTAACTAAAATATCCCTTTTTCTGCATAATACTACTTGCGTTTTTTTTACCTTTTCCATACAACAATTTGCAAATGCTTTATAAATATTAACAGTCTATGCCTTCTAACATCCCTCAAGGAAAGTATTGATGTTGCCATTTATAGATAGAAATACTGAGGCAGATATAGCATTGTGGAAGTATAATGTCTATGGCAGAGGTGAAAAGAGAGTTCAGCTGTTTGCTCAGCTACATACTCATATGCTCTTTGTTTCATTGCTTTAACATGCCTGAGTTTTATGATGTTATTATCTAGATATGTAATAGAAGAACAAGAGTAATTTTCATAACATTCTGGTTTTGACACAAAAGCTCCAGTGCCTTAATACCAGCTTGTGTAGTTATTTAAACATTTTACTATATTTCTTCACAGTAACAGTGACAGTAAATAGGTAAAGAATAAGTAGAATGGAAAACTGCAATGATTTTTTTTCCAAAGCTGTACAGTAGTTTAGAAAGAGATACTAATTTGTCTCTAACTCATCAAGGAACTGCAACAAATGTAACTCAACAGGAAGGAATTAATATGCCCATGCTGGGGATCAAGGAATCATACCGTTGGTCAAAAGCCTGAGACTACTGATGATTTTTTTCTCAATTTATTATTTTTATCCCTCACAGACATCTCTTTGTGATCTTTTATTCTGAGTATACCTCTATAATAATTTCTCTGTATTACTGACTTGTGTATAATAGAACTCTTTTTTTTATGTTGGATTTTGCAATGACTCCCATTTTACTTCAGCATTTTGAAGAAGTGATAATGAAGAACTTTCCCTCTCTCTCTTTCCTGCATTTATGTTTCCCCTCCAGGCATGTAATTTAATTTAAACTTGTTATCATTCTTGAAGTAATATAATGCTACAGTATCTGTCCCCTAAGAATAACTTTAAGGTTTTTCAACAGGAGTATCAGCAGTATAAAGCAGATAACTTGCCAGTCACATCCAGGAATTTTAGGCAATGAGCCACAAACAAAGAAATTAGACAAAGGTAGAAAAGAAGCATTCAAAATTATGAAAATGTGCTGACTGAATTATAGACTGGCAGCGTACCAGAAGAGTTTCAGCAAACAGAACAAAAAGAAAAGGATTCTTGAAACATAGAGCTTAATCAAATAGGACAAGAGTTTTGCTATTTAAGGAGCAAATCCTCTGGTATTTCTAGGATCACGATGGTGGGTGAATAGATTACGATAGAAAGACTTAAAATTCTCTGGTAGCTGGGAAGCCAGCAGAAATTAAAGCATGAACTTAGAGATGAGTCATGTGGGAGGAGAAGAAAGACCCAGGACATTAAACTTAAATTTTCAGGTACTTTTACTAGACAGTTGGTATTTTTTCAGGTAGTTGAGCCGTATAGTGCTCTGTCTGGTAGGTGTTGAGGTGTTGCACCACAGAATTCGTCATGCAACCAGGTGCTTGCCAAGTTTCTCAGAAGGCAGTTTTGCAATAAGGTCTGAAACAATGCTTCAATGACACCATTGTGCAAAATAGCAGGTTTAAAGTACTGACTTTGATCAGCTTTGGTTTAGCATGAAGCTATATATTTAATGTGTAGGATTTAACATGTAGGAGCAAAGGGGAGAGGCTGGAAGAACATATGTCCAGGGTTTGACAGAATGCGCTGAAGCAAAGCATGTTCATTATCTTGATCCTTTTTGCATCCTTCAGATACTTTTAGGACTCATCCTCTCTGCTTCTGGAGTTAGATAATGGACCCTAAGTCAAGCCAGGTAGGTATGGGGCAGAGGATATCTCATATGGGGTTGAGTGAAGGAATGTATGCAGAACCAGATAGCTGGGATGGGAAAGGGAGGAAAGGATTAGCATCAGCAGCCTGGCAGAAATAAACTTGTTAATTTGGCTTTTAATTTTATGTGTTAATATACTTTTTAAAGCTTTTCATATTCAATTAATAATTGCAATTTCTAAATAAAATTGGCAATTTGGTATTCAAAATAGTTTAGAATCATAGAATCATTTAGGTTGAAAAAGACCTTTGAGATCATCTATTCCAATCGTCAACCCAGGACTGAAAAGTCCACCACTAAACCATGCTTATATGTACATCTTCACATTTACTGAATGCTTCCAGGGATGGTGATTCCGCCGTCTCCTGGGGCAGGGATACGTCTACACTATACTGCAGTCACTGCATTATAGTCCTACGTTTTTTTTTTTCATCTTTAATCTATCAAATATCTCAAAGCTTTAGGGGAAAAAAATGACTACAAAAAAGCACAAGGAATCCTTTCTTCCTCAAAAGTTAAGCAGGTTTCTCAACAAAGTTTAAAAAAATCGTATCAGAAAACTAATGAGAAGATATTTTTATATCCTCATACCATTGTCTACCAGTTTTCAGCGTGTTCACAGGTCTCAAGGCCACCTAAATTACCAAACTGGAGACATAACCATACAAGACCTTTAGGCATGTGTGACTGACAAGGTATCTGCCCAGTAAAATATGTTATGTTTGAATATAGCTGAACCAAGACTGAATCAGGATGTTTGCAACTGCACTTACCATAAAACCTGTCATTAATGATATCTTGGACAGAATTCAGTATTTGCATCTGATTCAACATATTTAACTCAATACAACATTATTGATAAGTATCCGAATGTAAATTACATCTTAAAAACACACTTTCTACTATGACTAAATAACTTTTTTTGTAGTATTATGCAAACTTGCTTCTAACTGTATATGGGTTTCAACTTGCCTCAAAATGCATACAGATGAGGTACAAACAATGTGATTCTTTCTCATCTGATAAGCAGGTAAATAAAGGAAAGTGTTTCTATATGATGTTTTGGAAGAAAAAAAGGCACAAATGGCTGTAACAGAAGCAGAAAACTGCACACAGCAAAGTGTGCAGCACAAAGCACTCTGGATGAAAAAGGAGCTGTGGGTTGGAATACGATTGCTCTGCCCACAGCCAGTTTTGTAGACACCTTTGCAAGTAACCAGCGACCGGCAGCCCCTTGGGAGAGGGTGTTTTTAGATTTGTCCCCGACCCCGATCTCACCCGTTACACGGTGCTCACGCTGCTCCCGGTGCACGCGGTGGTACCAGGCCACGCGGCTTAATTAAACTGAGGTTTTCATTTGCTTTATAAACACAGGCTGTTACAAGCCTTTAATATTCATGCAGTTTCCCTAAACCTGTCAAGTTAGTGTCACTATAAGAGCTGTTTTTCATTTTTCATGTTTTCTTGTTTATTTTTTTGGCTATTGTTCCCCCTTTGCCCCCCCACCCCCCTCCACCCCCCCCCCACCACCACCCCCCTTCTTTTCTGCTTCTCATTTACCAGCTGGCAAGGAACAAAACACAAAGACTCCTTGTCTGCCTGTCTGTGACCTGCAACGTCTATAGAGTTATTTTCTCAGGATTTGCCATCTTGAAGTTTCACACATCTCTTCAACGTTTGCGCCTACGTCTCCAGGGTCAAGCAATAAACAGCACAGAAATCACACCAATACTTCAAACCCGGTGTACGGGGTACCGTAGTGTTGCCATGATGTAAATATTCCTTACCACTCAGTAAACCTGACATTTAACCTCCCGTGCCATCCTTTGCTAACGCTAAGGTATTTCTAGGTGTGCCTAAGAAAAAAAGAAGTTGCGGTAAACCCCGTTGCTGGGAGACGGACGCCCCGCGCAGCAGAGGCGGAGCGGGGAGAGGCGGGGCAGCCCCGCCCCCCGGTCCGGAGCGGCACGGCTGCTGGCCAATCGCGCCGCCGCTCCCGGCCGGGAGACGGCAGCGGTGGCGCGTCTTTCCCCGCTGACTGGCCGCCAGAGCTGCAGCGCGTCACCGGGAGGCGGGGAGCGGCTGGATTGGCCGGGAGGGAGCGCGGAGCCTGGCGCGGATTGGCCCGCGCCAGTCACGTGGCGCTGGTGGGGCCGTGACGCCCGCGGTGGCGGAGGGGCTCGGCTTGTCAGGTAGGTAGGTGCTGTGCGCGGCGCAGCGGCGCCGCCGCTGGTGCCCGCGCCCCGGGAGCGGCGCCCGGGCTGGGGGGCGGCCGCCCCCGCCTCTTGCCGTGCGCCGCCCGCCCGTCCAGCAGGCGGCGGCGTAGGGGGGCTGGTAGGCCCCGCGCGTGGGTTTACCTGCGGGCGGGCGTGGCAGGGCGGGCACCGGCGCCGCTCGCGCGTTCCGCTGAGGGGGCGGTGGCGGCGGCGGCGGCATCCGGTCGCCTCCCGCGGCGATAGCGCGGGGAGACGTCAGGGGCGCCCGTCGCCCGGCGGCGGCTCCGCCCCGGCGGGGCAGGCAGCGCGGCGGGTGCGGATCCCCGCCCCCGGCGCTACCTCTCGGGCCGGGGGCGCGGGGCCCGGCGCGGGGTCGGGGCAGGCCCCGGGCCGGCAGGCGAGAGGAGGGAAGGGGCTGGCTCGGGCCGGCGCCCGCAGGGCTGTTCGCCTGCCACGCTCCGGGCGCGCCGGCCGGGCTGTGAGCGCCGCGGATAACGGGGAGGACGTGCCAGCCCCCGCTTGAAACGTTGTGATGTGTGGCCTCCCGCTCCCATGAACGCAACGACCCTCGTTTTGTTGTGCCCCCTGCCCTCGCCGCCGTGACGATGTTGTACAACGTAGCGACCTTCTTAACTTACACATTAAATCTAGAGCCTGCATAGACAGGGCCTTCTTAGTGCTACTGCCCTGCCTTTTTTAATGTGCATTTTAATGCTTTGCGTGTTCGTGGGCTTGGTATTAGCGGGAATCCTAAATGTTCACGTTTGGTATTTTGAGAACAAAATATGTAGAAGGGCATTAAGCTTCCCTTTTCATATTGGAGTACGTTTTGTTTTGTTTGAATTTACATGAGCATGCGCCCTTAGAAGTGACACGTCCTGTGTGAACACCTAGGGTTTTGTTATACTCCTGAACAAGCCAACAAACTTGTCTTCTGTTTGCAAGAAAGCAGCAGTGCTTTTCAAGTAGTTAACGTAACTTTTCCCCGCTTTGTACCAAACCTGCACAGAGTGACTTTGATCTTCTGTTATGTTTTAATGTGGCTTCTTTTAACGAGTTGCAATGTAAGGAAAACGCAGGCAACACCTGAAACTTTTTGACCAAAAGAATTTCCTGGGTATTATTTTCAGTTAATTGTACCTACTAAATAATACACAATAAAGAGATGACTGATACAGTTTATTACATGTATGTGCTAGTCTTTGCAAGACTGAAGGTGGGATGTTCATACTTCTGATCCGTTCACAGTCAAAGCAAATTGCAAATGATGGACCTGTTAAAGGTTGAGTTACAGTAATAAGTATTATTGGTGAGGCAAATGTATGTTCTCTCTGTTATAAATTCCTTTTTAATTTGTTGAAGCAGTTGTTGGTACTGTTACAACTTAAGAATATACAGGTGTAGAATGTTAACCCTGGAAGAGTTCAGCTTTGGGGATATTTCTTTGAAGGAGAAGATCGAGTCTTGTATGTACTAAGCTACTTCGTAACTGAGCAAAACCTCAGTAACCATCGCCAAGATCCTTTCCTGCTTTTCTACAGCTATAACTTCATATATATGTTATATATATAACAACCGTAACAATCATAACCAAACCTTTCCAAGGGTGGTTCTTTTTTGATTGGTATTTGGATTGCCAGCATATAAAGTGGTCATGCAGAAATTTCTCTGAGGAGGCACTGAAAGTAAAGACAGGGTTAAGAAGGGGTGGGAGGATTTCAGAGTACTACAAAGGAAGATTAGATGGGTCTTTGTTAAGAGAAGGGGAGAGGTAACATTTGCTTCACTGGAATAAAGATTTAACACGGGAAAGTAAGGTTCAGCTACGTGGGGTTGCACTGCAGTTAGGTAATGCAGGGTGTATCTCCGTACAAAAATTGAGTTCAGTTTTGTTCTTCATGCAGCAGAGAGGAGACATGCCGTGGTGATAGAAAGAAGGTTTATGCTAGGCGTGAGTCCGGGGCAGGCATCTGGTGGCCTGTTCTTTGTCCGTGCGGAGACCCCCTCTTCCTACCCGGCCTGCCCCCGCCGCTTGCTGCCGCTCCTCGACGTTCTTTCAGCTGGGAAGCAGCGGGGTGAAGGAAGGTATGTTGCCGTGTCAGCCTGAAGGCGGGGAAAGCTGGCACCGAGCCCGGAAACTCCGTACAAGGAGATGGTCTAGCTGCATGAAGTCATCACTTCACAGGGAGGAGTTTTTTTGCAGTGTGTGAGAAGTGGGTCTAGGAAAAGGAAAGGGGATTATTTTGCTGGGGCGTGGGAGGGCGGAGGGCCAGCAAGTGAAGAGAGGAAAGCCTGAATTCATTCCAGCAGGAAGTAAACTGTATATCCTCATATCTTAACATCACCCTGTCCCCTTAGTACTTATTTAATCTTAATTACAGTGTTAATGTATTTGCCTTATAGAAATGGATTTTGAAAGCTTAGTGGAGAGGTTTATTATACAGTAGAGATAGTCTTGGAATTGTTGAGTATTCACCATTTTATTAGGGAGTTAAAGAGTGTAAAACACTGTGCATGCAAGTACGCAACAAGTATGTGCTGTATAACATTTGTGTTGGGTAACTAGCATTTCTTTGGAAAGATTTATTCTGGAAACTTTTTTAGTAGTGAAGCATTGGAATTTGTAGCTTTGTTTCTGGGGTTTGAGAGAATATACTTACATTTCTTTTCAAGATGTACACGTGTGGTCACATACAGTGCATAGGATGTTTTGGAAATGGTTCTTAAAAAAGCAGCAAAGGTGCTTTTAAAAAAGCTTTTTCTTTTAGGGCAGTTTCATGGGATGGAGAATTTTGATTCCATTCATCTTGTAGCATGAAATCATATTTGAGAGCATGAGTGTAATGTTTTCTAATTTCTCCTGTGAGTTTAAATGCAGAGCTCAGGTTGGTTTTGAGTGTAATGAATCTGAAGTAATAGGTGTTTTTTCAGTCCTGTGTGTTTACTTGATGACAATAAAAATAAATTTCCAATAAATTAAGACTTAATGTTGTTACTAATTTAAGTGAGTGAATTGTACTTCATAACATCTTTCTACTTTGGATCTCAGATTACTGTTTGCTCTATAGTCACCATCTTCCTTTGCATTGCTGCCTTTCTGCAGTAGAGGGAAAATGCCGAACGATTTAACCACATAGAGTTTCAAACTTGCTTTCCCATATCCGAGCTTGCTAATGACACACTAACCTGCTCGTGACATGCAGGTGAGTGTCATAGCAGTGTGTAGAGACAGATCTCTATACTCCATAACTGTACTGTGGTTCAGTGACTGTTTTCTGGGCAGCTGTACAGATTTATCAGAATTCCTGATCTTTGAAATGTATTAGTCTGCTTGTTAGAACAGAGCTCTGGCTGCTTAATCTTGTCTATGTAGTGAACTTGCACTTTGGGCAGT
Organism: Falco naumanni; assembly: GCF_017639655.2. Lineage (NCBI taxonomy): Eukaryota > Metazoa > Chordata > Aves > Falconiformes > Falconidae > Falco > Falco naumanni. Next base: position 25,996,100 of record NC_054080.1, on the reverse strand, counting down.
GGGGGTATTTTGTTAGGCTTTTTGATATGGTTGCTCTTACTTTCTGCTGAGGAGAGAGTTACTACTAGGGCCACATGTTGCCCTTCTGTTATTGATAAGGTGAATGTGGACTAACAGGAGTGGTTACGTACTGTGAGACATTTCTGTGATGTAGCTCTCCATTAAGATCATCACATGAAACTTTCAACTGTTAAGGGAGAAATAAAAACGTTGTATGCGCACTCTTGATCTGTCCTTTAGGTATGCATTACGGTATTGCTTGCACAGTACTGTGGTCCATTTGGAATCCTGTGTTAGCAAGTGCTAGTAATGAAAGTGCTTGATGAATAACTACTTAATAGTTTAGCCATGTATGAGACATTTTTCTATATGGTATTCAAATCTTGGTCTGAAGACAGTCCTTTTGCAAGCTCTCTTGTAGTTGTCATCACTTGATCTTAGAGTCTCACAACGTTTTTTTCGTACTACGTTTTTTGGAAGCAATTTAGTTTGACATGAGAAGCTGATACATTTAAGAAATTAAGCTTAAGCATCAAAGTAAATTACCATAATCAAGACCTAATGAAAAATCAATTACCTTTTAAGTAGGGACAACCTGTGAAAAGTTTGTGAATTGTTGCATATTATGTAAGCACTCTTTGCCAGAAGCAGAAATAGAATCCAGAACAGTGTTAAAGTATTATATTAATCATGAGCCCTTTGTTCCCTGAAATTGTCTGTTTAGAAACTAGGAGACATATAATTACAGCAATGAGCATGATAGAGTTGTCAAGATGAGCCTCTCTGACAGAATGCTGAATCATCCCCAGAGCACTCCATCCTCTGTAATAAATGAGTCAGGCATTTATGCAGAAAAGCACTGTGGAAGTAATTACATGATCACATAATGCATTTCAAAGAGGGTGGCATTTAGGTTTTCATCCTCAATTTGTGAATCTCTTAATTTCAGTACTTGTCAGCTTCGCTGCTTTTCTCCAGCTCTGTTTATACCTAACTTTTTGCTTTAGAAAAATTGGAAAATCTTATTCCATATATTGATAGCATATTGTAACTGACACAGTTCATCATCACATTTATAATGTTTGCTGTTTGAACTGAGAATGGGAGTAGTAAGCTGTTCTCAGTACAAGACAGACTGCAGTGGGAAAGGGCGTGGTTTTAATGATTATTTAATAGAGAGGAATAATTTTGTTCAATATTTGGTCCTCTGATGCTTAGACAAATAAAACACTAATAATGGCTCTGCTGGTGGAAGTTGTTAGCCACTGGGCTAGTAAATCACAAAATTCACCATTGGTGAACATAAAAACACATAAGAGTAGGATCTTAGGATAAACCTAAATCTTTGAATACCTAAAGCTTGTTCTATCTGCTATTACATTATGTAAGTTTGTTAAAATCCGTTTAGTGTAGTGTAGTGCCACAGTGTCTGTTAAAATACAGCTTTTGTAGATTATGCTAAAGGTTTCTTTAATGGTTTTGGTTTCTTTCGGGTAGAATCTGACTTCCTAATTGAGGCTTCTGCTTTGAAATTTTCATGAATGTAGAACAGTACCCCACAGTATTTGTATCCCATGTAAGTTTCAGGAATTGCAGATAAGGGGTGCAGGCAAGAGCAGTGGCTAAGTTTTAAAAATGTGACAATGTAAACACTGTAAAAAATGGTATTTTGAAATAATTACCCTCTCCCTTCAGCAAAATGCTGAAAGATTTGCTTTTGGAGCCAATTTCAAGGAAAATCATGTGACTTTGGAGCACCTTTTAAGTGGTTAAAAGATATAAAGCGTGGAATCGGAAAAACACATGCTTGTTTATTGTTGGCACGAGTATGTTTGTTGTATGGTGATGCAGTGAATGGTGTGTTTTCTACTGAGGAGAGTATCTTTTCTGTAATCCCCCCAGTATGGTTGTTCACCAGTTCAGCAGTTGTGATAACTGAAGTTCAACAGATAAAAGGAAATGCCTGATTTGCAAAACACAGAGAAATATTATCAGTTGAAGTGTGGAGCTGAAACGAAGAATTGTAAAGAGTTGAAGGTCTGTAGCAAAGATAGAAGGTGGCCAGTTAATATGCTGTTCTGCCTTTTGGATTAGGTGAATGTTGAGATTGGAGTGGGAGATCTCTCATCAGTGAATGTGTTAAGTAAATTTGAAGCTACAATTTTAACAAATATAATTGGCATCTAGATCACGTAGTGTATCGGGTTCTTTTTTTTATATGAGGAAGTAATTACATACATACATTTTGAGATCAGGATCTCAGCTTGGTTCAATCCTTCATTTCCTCTGTGGTCTTTTGGTTTTCCATGCTGCGTGCTTTCCAGCTCTGCTCTTCTGGAGCTAGCTGGTACCCTCTGAAAGAAAACCTGACCACAGCTGGCAGGAGTGTTTTCTCCAAACTGTGCTCCAGCCACAGTATAGATGCACACACTTCAGTAGATCTGTGTCCTGTCCAGAACAGTGTTCTGGAGGTATCCTGTCTGTGTATGCTTTGTGTCCTCAAACCTAAGGCTTCATGTTTCCTTAAAGCATGCAGTGCATACTGTGTGTATCATGCTGCTAAAATATCCTTCTGATGGGCTGTGACATGGTGATCTCTTGTGCTCTAGTATTTCATCACCAAAGTCCCCCCCCAGCCAGGTTGGGGAAGCCTAGTGGAGATGTAGGGATCTGCAGTGTGGATGTGGTCAGTCTGCTTTCAGGGGGTAGGAGCCGCTATTTCCAAAGCAGCGATTAAGCAGATGGTGGTTAATATTTGACTACTGCAATAGGATGGCGATGTCCTTCTAAAGAATTCTTCTCAGATTAAGTTGGGATTTCAGATTTAAAGATGTAGTCAGTCAAATTCCCTGCAACTGTCTTAGATTACAGTAAGGCAAGAATTCTGAGGGACCTAAATAACCTTACCTACAATACAAACATTATTACCATCCCTAAATATATTTTTTTCCTGAAGAATATCCATGAATGGCGCTCTGTCATGAAGAACCTTTGCCTCTTAAATTACAAGTTAGCTGCTTGGTATCATTTCTAGGAAGAGTATTTTTGATGTGGAGAATGAAAGTCTGAGTATAAAAAGCAACCCCTCTTGCAGTAAGAACCAGTTAGGCTGAATCTTGTGTGTGCAAATAAATTCTCATGTGGAGAGCCCAAGCATACTCGTTTTGCTCATGTGCACTTCAGTACCTTTTTTCCAGAGACCTGGGAGATTAAACATCCACATCTTTTAAAAGTTTGTTGTGACATCCATTAATTAAAGCTTGATCCATTTATACATGCTCAAATGAGAAAGATACCCTTCAGAAGGAGTGTTTGTAACTGGGAAGGCTGATGATACCCAAACAAAAGTGACTGGATCTAAAAAGATAGGGTAGTTTTCTCATTTCTCCTGAGAAGTTAACCCTGGTATATATTTGTAAAATTTATATATTTGTTATGCATTTAAAATGTTTAAGAAGGTGCAGATGTGTAGTTCAGTCATCTGTCTTTTTGGTGATTCTATAGTGAGAGTAGCTGTATTCCATGTAAGAGTTATCACAGTGTCTTTTAAGATACGGAGCATGCAAAGGAAAAACCATTCAGCTCAGGAACAGTGAACAGACTTGAAGCAGCACCTTTCACTGAACCACACAGTATGTTACATTTCCTGCAGAGTCACAGGCTGGAGTATCAGCTGTTGGGAAGGGGCAGGTCTGTCTCCTCATGGACCTGAGTTCCTTGTGGGCTGATTTTCTGTACAGACTACTGCATAATCGAACTGCATAAAATGTGATACAATAGTGCCAAGGAAATAAGTGACCTCAAGAAGACTGGATGAGCAGCGAGTTAACTAAATAGAGGGTTTAATGAACCAGAAGGTTGTAATTAGTTTAATGAAGGAGGAAAGAAACAGCCACACCTGATTGCTCTTTGAATTTCTTTTGAAGGAGTGATAAATACTTTGAACTAGATTATATTTCTCCTGAGGAGACCAGTATTGTCATGTATTACAGACTAATGGCAAATTTTTAATCTAATTGTTTTGGCTGCAGTGAGAAATTCTGGCTGATGTTGTGCCACAAGAAGACATTAAACTGCCTCTAGACTTTTTAAAAATTATTTCATGTCCTGTGGATTCTTGGTTTTCTATGGCTGTCCTTAAACCTCAAGAGGTTATACAGTGGTTCTGGCAGAAGTTCCTGGCAGCATTCTGGATTTCTATGTTGAAACATGCAATGGCAGTAGCTGGGAGAGTTCTGTGATCTGAAATCTTTCCAAGGAGGAGTCTTACATAGTACTTTGTGATGGTGAGACTCCCTCAGTACTGTGACAGTATTGTTCTGTCCTCTGGCTTCTCTGAAGAAGTATTTCAGTAGGTGCCCTCAGGACAGGGGGTTTTTGTTTGGATTTTTGTGTGCGTGTTCATTCTGACTTGCCATGTACTTATCTCAAGGCATATGAAATATGTTTCATTCAGAGGTTTTGGGTTTTTTTTCCTAAATGAGGAAGACTGCTTTCTACCTTCAGACTGGAGAATTCAGCATCTAAACGAATGAAGTCAGCAAAGAAATAAGGTAACTGTGTATAGACTAACTCATTAGTCTACAAAGTTACCACATCTACTTTTTAATTTCAGTGTTGACTCTTGTCCCTTTGCTGAGTTGTTTCCATCTTTGCTATTAATGTAAGGCAAGAAATCTCTTCAACATGCAATACCTCAGTTGACTTTTGTTGCTCCTGTTAATATACACTTCCAATAACCCTGCCTCATTAATATCTCTATTTAGATGTTTTCAATTTGTGGTCAGCTTTCCTTTTAGCATTGTATGTTTGTTTGTAGTTCTATCACAGTCCTGTCCTTTAGCCGGCAGATCTTTTTAACAGGGTTGGAGATACCAGAGCACGGTGCCAGCCACATGAGAATTATTTTTACTAGCCTCATCCTGCTCAGTCCTTTTTACTGTTAAGATGTAGCATGGAGATAAATGTTGCAGAATTGAGAGTTCAGTGAAAAATCGTTGGTCAGGTACCCTCTACGGAGGCCATGCTTTTCTTTGGCTTTCCTTGCAGCCTACAACTTAAATTTTAAAGAAAGTTTAATTCCAGGAAAAATACAGGAAGGAAAGCTTTCTTTACTTGGAAGGTAACAAGAAACTGGGCGCATTTACCCTTTGAAAGCAAGGGGTGTGTGTGTGTGTCTGTTATTTTGTATGCAGCACTGCCTTTTTCAGAGTTAACAGGAGTGCAGCACTGATTCCCAAGGTGTGGTGGCAGAATGACTTGTGGCGGCCAACTATTTTGCTGATTGACTGGATACCAAGCCAAAATGAATTCCAAATCAAATACAAGAATAAATGCAGTTTATTATATTACAATACAATAAGGAAAATAGCATGCAATATGATAAAAGGAAACAGTACTAGTTATTATGCACAATATGATAAAAGAGCAATAGGAGCGAAGCATCAAATCATTACTGCAAAGCCTTACAGAGACCAAGAAAAGGATACGTCACCGACTGCTGCCTTAGTGTCATCCAGGCCCACATTCCCGGCACTGGTGCAGCTGGTGTTGGGAGTCATCGGTAACTGGGAATATTCCTCTGTGGGGCTTCTGGCCCAGTCCTGGAGCTTGCCTACCTTTACGCTTGGTGAAAACCAAAAATATTTACATACCTAGCATATGTAAACTTTTAAGTTTAGGCTAAGTGCAAGTGCAGGCGTGCACTGTCTCATGATGCATAAGGTTCGCACATGCCAGGGACGTTGGCCAGACACCTGGTGGGTGGAGTTACTGTCATGACACAGCTGCACACAGTATTATTGTCTGGATGTTCCTGCTCATGTCTTGTGTGTTCAGGGGGCTCAGGACAAACACCACCAGCTCATTAAGGTTGTCCTTGAGCTCCCTGAGCTCACTGTCCAACTCAAAACAATTCCTAATGGAAGACTTTTTTATAAGCAGCAATCGATTTAATAATTTTTCACCACACCAGCCTAGCTCTCCTCTTCCTAAACTGTAGCTGCTTTCACCTTGTACTCTTCTGCCTGGTGAGATTAAGTCTCCAGTATCTGCTTTGCTATTTGCCTGCCACTGTGAGGTGGAAACTTCTACAGAGTGGAAACAAAATTGGTAAAGATTGGTAAAGAACACTTACCACCACTTGGTTCGCTACCAAATGGCAGCTCTTCCCATTGCACATTTTTTACAGGAGGCCCGAGATAATAAAATGAAGGGCACACTGAGGAAGTTTTCAGTTCATGGGGAGCTGGGAAGAGCTGCAGGTGTGGTAGAGAATGAGACTACTGTTTAGAATAGTCTTGGTAAATGGGAGACATCATCTGCAACAAAGCAGGGTGTCAGTGAGCACAAAAGTAACAAGACTGTCTGTAGGCTGGCACAGATGGGTATGTCATGGGGAAAGAAATAGGGTAAGATGGAGTTCTGTGGAAAAGGTCGTGGAATTTTTTGATCACAAACTAAGAAAGACAAAGTATCGTGCTGTTGGGAAGAGGTTAAAGTGCTTGGGCAGGAGCTTGAAAGTAATTTGTAGTAATCTCTGACCTTCTCCGAGTTGGTGGGTCCTACAGTACCCTGCTGGTTTAGGTTCTGAACTCTTAAGTGAGACAGAGACCAATTAAAGGGTGTTCAGAGGGCAGTGGTCTAGAAAATTATTTAAAATGAAAACCTGAAAGAATTAGAATTGTCTAGTAAAAAATAGGATATTCAGGTTGCAAAGAAGTGGCTAGTTTCCTCTTTCCTCAGTCATGGGGTGGAGGTGGTGAGATTTGGTAATTGAAGAACTTTTTTTTGTTGTGCTGAGGATAGGGGAATACTAAATCAGATAGCTTGAGAAGGCTGAGTCTTGACAAAAGATCTTTCTGCCATAGGTAAGTAGATGTGGTTCTTTGCAAAGGGAATACATTAGATGGTGTCTTCAGGTTATAAACCTTACCTCTGCATGATCGTTGATGACTTACTTCTGTCATATCTTTAACTACCATTTGCATGTGTGAAAAGAATTCCAACAGGTAAATGAAAACTTGGTATATTTGAAAAGGAAGTGTTTCTTGTAATTCTAGGCAGAGGGTCTAAGAGTTGGTTCCTGGGCTTTTATCTGGTGGTGGGGATTTTTTTGGTTGGTTGTGTTTTTTTTTTAACTACTGACAAGTGTAAATCTTAGTCTTTGAGGGAGCCTGCTGTGTCATATTTGTGTATTTTTAATAAGATCACAGCTGCAAGAGCTGCTAGGGAAAAGTCTGGTCTTCCTACATGTGCAGGGGTGAGAGAGTGACAGTGCACTGTATGAGAATGTTTGTACACGATCAAGTGTAGTCTATCTAGCTCAGTACTACTTGCTACTGTCAGATAAGAAGGGTCTCTTGGCACAAAGGTAGAATAATAATTCTGGTCCTGCTTTTGCAGTTCAGAGATATCTTGAGATGGAAGTTCTGCTGTTTGGCAGGTTGGGTTTTTTCATGAATGTTAGAATTGTTTTTGAACCTGTTTGTTTCTTGGTCTCAAAAAAATGTCTTTAGGCATTGAATTCGCTCATTTAATTATTTACTAGGCAAAGAAGTACTTAAGAGCAGATTTTTAAAATTTCATTTGATGTCCCCATGTTCTTCTGGGAAACACTTCAGGCATCTGACATACCATGTCACTTTGTGCTATCATGATTATATTTTTTGTACTTTGATCTGACACCCTGCCATACTTACCTGTTTTGTGAGCTGAAAAAAGTTTCTTTCTGGAGAACTTTCTCCATACTGTTATCAATATTACCTGTACTTTTTGGTGTTTTACGTTCTTCGTGAGATAGAATAATTTAACAGGAATAGTAACACCACAAATGTATCAGCATCATAAAATATTCTTATGTTCTCTCTTCCCTTAATTTTTTTAATGACTTGTCAGATTGGCTTTTAGTAATTTTGTATGATTTACAAATTCAAACACAGATGATATGTGAAATGAAAAGATACACAGATGACCATTCTGAACAGCAGCCCAAGTCCTGGCACAGATTCTGGTGATGCTTCTGACTCTCTCCCCTGTGAATCTTTGTCTCTTAAATCTTACCCAGCAAGGTCTTCACTTCTGTAACAGCTTCCTATGAGAGACATCAGCAGAAATCTTTTAGAAGTCTTTTGTTCACTACCAGTTCCGACACCTTCATCCACAAGAACCTTGATTCCTTCAAAGAACACTTCAAGCTGTGAAGCATGACTTTCCTCTGCAAAAGCTGTGGGTTTTTTTTTCCAGTCTTCATTACAGTTTTAATCACCTTGCCTCATGAAAGTCAGGTCATCTTTGTCGTGCTTCTACACATTGCCCTGTCAAGCTCTGAAAAAAACTGGTGCATTTTCCACTCTCCACTCTTCTTTACTTGGGTCACCTTAAGCCTAAGTTTTTGCAGAATTAATAGTTTGGCAATTTTATATTTGGTGCTTCGACACTTCAACTGAATAGTATCTGGCCCTGGTGAGTTCTTGGTATTAATTTGATATCTTTAAATGTTCCTCTGATGCTTCGTTTTGAGAGAATGCCCTATATATCCCCAGTCTTAAGAGGGTCTGGTGTGGGGTTGGCTTTGACTGTCTCGGCGGTAATTTCAGAAAAGAACAGATCATTTAGGTTTTCTGCACTATCTTTCTTTCAATTGTTTTATATGTTTAGTGGTTTATTGCATTGAGGTAGCAAGCCGCCTATAACTATCAGATTCTGCTATGTCTGAGCTCGGAGACAGCAGTGGGAATTTTGTAACATTTTATTGCTGTCTTACAGATGGCTGTGTAGTTCACTGGCAAGCTGTTATTATGCTTCTGTGTCTTAGCTAGTATACACCTATCAATTAGACCAGTATAGGACTTGTATTACCAGTTGTAAATTATGCTACTGACCTGTAGGCAAATGAAAATATGCACATAGATTAAAAGTCAGTAGTAACTGGAATTCTGAAGAAAAGTTGGGTTTGCATTTTTGTTTTTATATAGACAAAATTCTCCATTCTAAGTATGTGATAGACTAGTTCTTTAAAACAAAAAGTGTGCTTTTTTGTCTCAGTGTGGAGAGAAGAAGATACATCTTGTCTGTGTTTAAGTGGCTCCAATATGTTGTTTCATGTAATAAATGGAATTTTCAGAAGGGGTTCATTTTTACCACAGGCAATTCCTTAACATCTGCTTGAAATCTGAATGTGCCCAGGTGGTGTTGGTAGCATGTGTTTTACTTTCATGAGTCCCGTTCGAATGAGGAAAGGGGTTCAAAACAGTATTCCTGTCCTGTGATAGTCTGGTGTTTCCAGCTGGTTTGTATGTGTGATGGGAGGACTGGAGTCAAATTTTCTATAATGCTTTGCTCTTGCTTCTGATTTTTGGCTGGTGAAGACTTTCTCTTGGGTTTTGCAACTTTGCAACAAGTATTTTTGTATCTGTTATTAAAAATGTGGTGAATTTGGTAATGGTTCTAGCCTGCTGCACTTTTTTTCTCCTTTCATATCTGCTTGCGTATCTGTTGTTTCTTTGCAGTGACTGAATGTAAGCATCACTTACAGCTTTTTCTATTTTTGGTCATGGAGAATGGAAGTTTTGTGTTTATATTAGGCAGCACTTTGTTTCTAGAATGTCACTAAGTAACCAGAAAGGAATAACGTCCGCTTGATTATGAGCTAGAACTATCCTTTCATGAGATTTTACAAATGTGACTGTGATTAGTGCTTTAAGTAATGGAGATCTTGAAAATAATTCTCTTTTCTTTACCCTTATATATGGTGTCGGGTCTTTCAGTTTTGCTTAACCTTTCTGTTTTTTTTACAAGGGCGTTGCTAAACTAATACTGAAAGCCTCATCTGAAGGTTTAACTTCAGATGACACATTCTGGTAGGAGACTGTGAGTGAATGCTTAACGTTGGTCCATGTAGCTTATAAAGTATACCCTGCACTTGTAAGATATATGCAAAGCCTTTTTCTTATTTTTTTATATATTTTATATATTTTTTTCTTAACATAAAACCTCAAAGATCCAGCTTTTTGTTGCAGTTTGCTTCACCTAGGTTGCAGTCCACAGTTGCAACTTGAAATTTTAGTGCTGCAGTCATTTTAACTTTCTGACCTCTTGCTATTCTAGATATTGGAGTAGTTAGAGCCATGTAAGACATTTCTGTGTCTTGATTGGTCCCTTTCTCATGTTGCCACTTGTATTCTTACATTCTAGTGAAAATACTGCCACTAAGTTTGTCTTTCATGTAAAGAATTTGAGTCTTTCATGCTTTCATTTTCCTTATTAATGGGCTTCGTTTTTGTTTTATTAAGGGGCAAGTTCAGAAATAAATGAAATTATCTAATTTTCTTGGTACAGTACACTGCGTCACAAGAAATTTCAAGAACATAAAAAAGAAATAAATCTTAGGTTACATGAGTAAAGACAAAATTATTCCCTCAAAATTATGTGTGTGAAGGGATAGCATGCTACTAGTTGCAGATATTTGAGAAGTCTACTCTTTCAGTTTTCTTGGACTCTGTCTCTTTTAAAAAAATCTGTCTTCTCTTAATAATCTGAAAATCCAAAGCAACCTACCCAAATTTAAATTTTGCAATGTGTTTTAAAATGCTGGAAGAACACTAAGAAATTTTATCTGTTTTTCTTTCACAGAGACCCCAGAAAATAAAAGTATATTTCAGAAAGTGAAAATCAGAAGTAGCTGCTGACATTAAGAGAAGTGTACTAAGGGTAATTTCTTGAGGACAACTTTTTAAGGTAAACGTGCTATGTTTTCTGAAAATAAGCTGCCTATTTTGCCTTGAGTAGACTAATATTTCAGACCATTTTTGAAACGATCAGGCTGGCTTTAGATTACCACTTTATTTGTTTATAGATGGTACTAGCTCTATGGAAGCATTAATTCAACTAGTTCATGTGCCATGTATTTTGCATGAAATGTACATATAGATAATTTTTCGTATATGTGGTTAGTGTAAACAAATGGTAAGTAAAGCATGTGTATTATATTCCATGGTCTTGTACATTCCAGGAATAGATCCTACAGTAACAGTAATATCAATCCTTTAACAATCTAATTCATCTTTAAGGTGTGGGTGGAGGGCTAAGAATGATTTATTTGATTGTTTTGATGGAATACAACTACTACAAGCCTCATATTCAGAAAATGAAATGGACTGTCCAACAAATTGATCACCTTTTGTAAAATTGCTTTAAATCAGTACATGAGCCTTGAATTTGAGGATATGTCTCCTGAATCCAAGTCCTCATCCTTCTCTGATTCTGCAGTTCTAGAAAGAATCTGCAAAATATAAGCCATGCTAAGTGATTTAAAGCCCATGCAGATTTAGGAGCAAGGGAGCTGACAGCAGATCAAGAGTGAGTGTGGTGTGCTCTGTATACCATGACCATTCCATATTCTGGTGCCAGATGTGTGTTGTGCTTTCCTGTTCTGAATTTAACTGGGGGCCAGGTGTGCTTCTAGTTTGTCGTTTATTAGTTGCCTGTCTTGCCATTGACGTTATGAAACCACAAGTTCCAACTGATACATGTGGATCCATCATTATTCTAAGATTAGCAATCATGGTCTTGGATACATTTCACGGCAATATGTGGCAGAAGGCACCAGTTGTTAAAAGGGTTAGGAGAGCATCCTGGGAAAGTATTACGATATACGTGCTCTGTTATTCCCTGCTTATTTGATTTTGATCATTGTCAGAAACACAGGACCTTTGTCCTGACGTGGTATGGCTGCTCTCATGTCATGGACAGATTGCAGTCTTTAAATTAAATGCAGATTGGCTACAATGAACTCTTCAGAATTGTGGCTGGAATCCAGGAAGACTACTAATCCTGGGATGTTAGCTTTATTTGCTGACGGGACTGTCACTGAAGTTTCTCACTGTCATGATGACAAAATGTAACATTGCTTCATTTGGAATCTTACTACACTGCTGGGGTGGAGACAGTTGAGACAAGTCATAAACTGTCTTCAATAACTATACTTAAATTTAGAACTGTTGAAGGTCTGGTTGCTCATTCACAGCATATTTCTAAATGTACATTGAATGTTTACTTCCTGTCAGTGATTAGTTTGTTATTTTGAGAGTGACTCTAAAAAGAAGGTAAGTCTTACTTTCTTGGAGTTGGCTCAGACATATTTTAACTGTTAAATACCAAATACTGATAGCTAATTTGTATATCCAGTAATTTTTATAGTAGCGTGGGTGTATCTCTCCCTCCCTCGCTCCCCTTCTCTCACACATTTCAAAATAAAAAAAAACCAACTAGCTGAAACTCATTTGTCCTATTTTGTGCCACTGAGATTTTATTACTTTTACAAAACATGCTAGAATTCAGTTTGAGACTTCATTGGCATGTCAAGTTATGCAAGCATTGTCCATGTGTGGAAAAAGAGATAAACCTCATGGGTATCTGCCAGAAGTAGGAAAAGTCTTTTCACAGTAAAAGTGAGCGTTCTCTGCAGGTTTATTTAATGTATGAATTAAGCATATCATGTTTGTTGTCATCAATTCTCCCTAGCTACTTTAAAATGTGATGCCATCTCTGTTTTTTTCCTTTAAGATAAAATATTCTCCTATGCTGCTTTGAAAAAAAGTCCACCCCGACCCCAATTATCTTCCACACTGTATTTTTACCTTTTCAGCCTTGGAGTAGAAAGTATGTTTATGTCTCAAACTCCCCATATTTCCTACTGGTTCCACAGTAAATCTTTTCTGGGTTCAGATTTTGTTGCGCTACTCAATATTGTCCGTAGTCTGAGGTTTCAAAATCTGGGTGGGAATCTGTGTTGTTGTATGTTCAGCGTGAGCATTGCAATGTTGTAAAGTCCAAAATTGGCACTATTAGTATTTCTTCTGTAATCCATTAGCTGTGAACATGTGGAAGCACAAGGAAGGTCATGCCACCATAGCCCAGCTTGTTTGCTGCCCTTAACAGCATCTCCTGGTGCTGTGGTGGGAGGCAGAGTGCTGATCTGAATGGGTTGTTGTGCCCAGATGGTCGTTGTAGGTCCCTTCCAACTGAAATATTGTATTCTGTTGGTCAGTCCTGTATGGCAGCTGTCAACTCACCTGTCTGTATTGGTGCCAGATGTTGTCTCTTTGAATACTGGCCTTTTTAAATGTGCTTGTGCTTTTTAAGAATATTTGAAATACAAATTTTATAGAAAATGCCTACTCATGTGCTTGGTAGGTCTTACAGTTTTGATCTCAAGTCAGTGACTCTGTGATCTGTTTTTGGTTGTTTAAAAGTGTTCAAAAGTATTAAAAAAATGTTTAAAAAGTGGTTTTGATTTAAAAGCATTGGGTTTTAGCTTACTGACATTTAAGTGGCTCAGGTCTTGGGTACTTGTTCACCACTTCCTTGCCTCCATAATATTGGAGTGTTTGAGTTTTAATGAATGTCTTGATTGAACGTTTTCTTAATTTACAATGAAAATATATGGAGGCAGGCTTACCCAGTTGGAAATCATCAGCTCTGAGACTTTATGCTTGTTGGTCTTACCAAGTCAGAATTCCATCACTTGAAAAATGACGTTGTGCTGTGCTGTTTCTGTCACGGTGAATGGAATAATTTAAAACAAAGACCAGAGTCCAGTATGTGTTACAATTTTTGTCTATGTACCCAGGCATCTAATAGTGTAATCAGAAAAAATCTAATTACTATTTAGTGAAGGGAAGCTTAGCAGACTGGAATGAAATGTTGCTGGATCTTCTATTCTATTGATTTTTGTGATCTTACAGCTCCACAGTGAGTCAGTGGAAGCAGCCTGAAATATCATATACTGAGAATATTTCCTCCCTCCCTTGCCTTCCTGCCTCTCAGTAAAATACAGAGGTGAGAGTAAAAACAAGCAAGCCAGCACTTTACTCATAGCACAAGGCCAGACTTCATCCTGAGATTCAGTTCCCATCTCTTCTGAATCTGGAATGTAAGAAAATAAAAAAAACTAGCTTTCCTCATAGCTAACATGCTAGCATATTTAGGTAATATGCTAAGATGTGCTAGGAGGAAAATGAGCTTGGTCACAAAAGTGGGTGTAGGTCTAAACGGTGTGAAAAGAATCAGAAGTGCAGCTCCAGTCTTAATAAGTGGGTACTTGGAAGATTTTTTTCTTTTGCTCATTTTACTAAAGTATTAGTGGTTTTGCAAGACTGTTATTCAATTTTAATTGAAAAGATTATAATTAATATAACTAATAATGACATACTCCATCCTTTATAAGTACAGACAGTGTGAATTACTTAGTGTCGCTTTTTATGACTGAGCTCCTAGTCATCAGCAAGGAATCTGACCAAAATATACAGTTCCAAATTAAAGGGCATATGAAAGCTTGCAATAGATTTAAGGTTACTCATACAACCTTGACTCGTCTGTACTGTGTAGATGCACAGTAACCATGGCAGTATTCTTATTTTCTTTATAGGATCTTTTGTTTTTTCCATTGTAAGCATAGCTTGTGTTCTGAAAATAAACATGTAGTGAATGAGGCTTATTTCCATAAGTTACTGGAAGAGCTTATAGAGGCAGGGAACTTCAGGAAGAGGGGAATGATCCTGGAAGTCAGGCTACCCTAGAGATCGTTTAGATTCTGATTTGCAAAATATTCTGAAATTCTATGTGGTAACTGAAGCCAATAACATCTTTTTCTTTTCTGGGTACTTAACATGCTAAAAATGCTACGCACTCTGAAAAGACTATCTTAAAGCCTTGTGCATACCAGTATTAGATGGTACAATCCTGACATTAGTTTGTGTCTCAGTTCTCAGTGAAAATAAGATTATTACCCCTGCTTTGCCCCATGGGCTGTTAGGAATGTAAATCTGTTAACATTTGTAAAACACACTGCTAATTTAAGTGCAACGTAAAGCCTATGAAGAAATCAGTACTTCTGCATTCAAAAGAGCTAAGATTTTGCTGGAGTGTAGGAACTAGTGAATAAGCAGTACACAGTCTGTGTCTGCACTGCGGTCCAGAGCTATATTTGCAGTTTATGTAAGTTTGTCTTAATTGGTGTGAAGCTGATTAGTACAGGAACAGGGCTTTGGTACATGTACAGAAAAGAGAGTTCAGCCTGCGTTACAAAACCTATGCAACTCTGTGGAAATTACTCATATGTGTGGGTTCAGGTCTTCCAAGATGTGGCTGCATGTTTAGTGCTAGCTCAAACAAATGTCTTTGACCTGCAGTTGTGATAAAGGATTTTGTAAGGCAGCATTTTTTACCTGTTTATCAGATTATGTCCATTTGGTACAGTAAAACTGGACTGCCTTAGGGGAAGATCGTGCGAACTTGAGAGCTTTGTCCTAATGTATGACCCAAAGGAGCAATGAACGGTTTCATGGGGAGCCTGGGTTGGATATTTTCTGATTTTGGGGAGGCTGAATCTGCAGTGGCCTGCTAAAACAGTGTTTAGAAGCAAACTAGTTTCTAGTTACCCATTTCCCACAAATGCAGTGCCTGAAAGCTGTTATTTTTCTGGACTCTGTGGATAGTGAACACCGGGAACAAAATGCTGCAGTTCCCCAGGAGTGGAACAGTATAGGTGGCAGTTCTTGTTTGGAGATACTGTAAGTTATACTTATTTAATTAAATATGTGAATTGGCCTTTAGTATCTGTTTTAGATGCTTTTATGTGTTTACTCATAACTCCACTTTAAGTTAGGGAGGTACGTTTTGCAGGTGGAAACTGCAGGAGGACAGTTCTGGGCCAGTCATAGATGAGTTTTCAAAACAGTGCTCTGGTCCTCCTTTCAGTTTGTTTTGAGGATGTGTGTGTACGTGGTTAATCTCAAGGTTAAGTCATTTCAAGGTTTAGACGTTAATATTTGCTCTTTATCACACTGGAGGTTTTTCTTTTGGTATGTGTCTCAGGAATCTTTTTCTGCTTTCAGATGTGGTGAGAAGCCTGCATTTTCCCCTGTGCTGTATATAGTGCCTTAAAAGATGGGGTTTGGAGGTGACCTGAAGTATTCTCATGATGCTTTATTAAAACTACAAGACTGGGAACTACGACTGCTGGAAACGGTGAAGAAATTTATGGTAATGCGAGTAAAAAGTGATAAGGAGTATGCCTCAACTTTACAGAATCTTTGTAATCAAGTAGATAAAGAGAGCACGTGTCAATTGGATTATATCAGCAATGTGTCCAAGGTAAGACTGAAGTATTTTGAATCTGGAATATTCTTGCAAGTAGCAGCGCTGGATTTATATTTGTTTTAGTTTGAGTTGGATTCCTGTTGATTCAGCTTCTTGAGAGTTATTGTTGCCGAAGTATAAAATAGGCTCCCTTTAGTTCCTCAGTGGACAATGTAGAAGTTGAGCTCCAGTCTTGCTTTGAAAATAATAACTGAACTAGAATCAATCCTGAATTCTAAATTTCAGTATTTTAGGTTCCTGGGTTGAGCCTGCTGCTTTGTTTAGTGTTTTGAAAATAGTGTATGCTCTAGTAAGCTTTTCTTTTAAGACAGTTAAATAGGAACTATTGTTCATGTTATATAGAATTTGTGACAGAAATAGAAAAATGCCAGGAAACTAAGGCAAAGCCTAGCATTCCAGCTGTTATTCGCACTGCAGTGTGTGTTGTAAAAACAAAACATTAATTCAGGATGTTTCTCATAATTGTGAAGTTATTTTGTATCCAATTTAAAATAATTGTGTTGACTTTTTATAAAGGTGAGGCTGTCCTTCCCCCAGATTATTAATTTTCAGATTTAGAGTAAGTCCAGTGTGAGTACTGATGAAGCAGGCTTCCCTATTTCACCTGTTTGTAAGCTTCCCTCCTGACTTGAATCCCTTCCTGACTACAGAAAATTGTTCTGTTTTAATGGCTTATTAAATTCTTGGGCCTTCTGCTGTAGCAGTGATTACACGTTCCCTTCAGTTTGGCATGAATCCTGATCTCCCCTCTGCAGGAAAACACCCTTTTTAGGTCAAGCTAGATTTTAGACAAAGAAGTTTTTGTGTAGTGGGCTTATGGGGTGGCTGTTTGAATACTAGCTATGGCATAGCATTAGGAATGTGATGGCATCTTGTGCAGCAGTCAGTATTTAAACTGCACTAAAGTGGCAGCATGTATGACTTGAAAGCTGTGGGCTATAGCTATCAGGCTTCAGCTGCCCCAAATTCTGGTGATTTTGGTAAATAAACATTAAGACATTGTCATTAGCCTAGGATTGGCAGAAGTCAGGTATTTTCTTCAAGCTTTCTACTGTTGGATCCCAGAGTTTTGCATAGAATTTTTGGTGATGTGACTAATAATTCTTGCTTCTGCTGCCTCACTAGAATTGCTCTTACATGCTAGCTAAACTGGTTTGCAGTTCTTTTAGGCAATGAAACAGCGCCTTAGGCCTAGAACAGTAAAGGAGCATTGGCATCAGAACCTTCATGTAGCTGGCTCAATCTAGAGCAGTTCATGTCAGTGATGGCCACTTCCTGTGAGCAAATACATTTTAAAAAGCTGAAGAACTGACTGGAACCATACTCTTTTTGGGCTGAAGATAAGCACGTGTGTCACAATTTGAAATCTTGTTTTGGACACGGGCAGTCAAATGGTTCTTTCAGGATTATTTTTGTTCTTCCCTTCCACCCCACCCCCCCCACCTCCCTTTTAAGGAGGTGCCATTTTTCTGTCAAGCCATATCTGTGGCCTCTACATCTTCATATAACAGCAAAAATATTGAGATGCTACTGACAGATCTTTTGTGTAGGCTTGCCTTGAAATATCACTGTCACGATTTTAAAGTTGAGTAGTGACACATTGTCTTATTTGTTTTAGCAGTTAAAATGTCTGAATTATTGATTAATTTACTCACCTCATTCTAATTTACTTTACTATTTTATAATGCTTTTTCCTCTCTGCCTGACATTTTACCAAATCAAAGTATGACCCAAATATTACAGGACATAAAACTGGTATCCTACATCCCTTGAGACTTTAAAATACCTGTATATTAAATTTTTGGTACTGTGTGGCATCAAAACCAAATATCAAGCTGTATAATCTTTTATGTTTGGTTTTTGGGGTTTTTTGGGTTTGTTTTTTTTTTTTTTTAGTGTACAGGAAGAGTGAGCACCTTGAGAGAAATGGTATTTGGAGAAACCTGTCCTATATTTTTTTCATGCAGAGGCAGCAAACTTGCTGGAAGGCGTAGCGGCAGCACTGCTAATGCTGGAAAAGCAGTATTTTAAATTGTTTCTCAACAGCTCTTCTGTGTGTGTATATGTCTAAAAAATACTGTTAACCCAAGCAATGTTATATTTTACTGCATTTGGTGGATTATGGTTATTTTCTGTGAAAGAAAATGCTTTGTCTTCTCTGTTATCCCCACCCAGATGCTTTTCTGTCCCATGCAAATCTCAATTTTTCAAGCCTGTCCTCAAGTATAGCTTTTCACTTTAGCTTTCCCTATTTGAAAACAATGAAATATAATCATACAAAACACAGAAATCCTGCTTAACCGATGTTTACTCAGTGTGGAAAGAGGGATGTAAAGAATGAAAAAACGTGCAGCTGATTTTTTTAAATGGAAAGGGAAGTTTTCACTATGTTTCTAGCTTATTTAGGTTCATCTGGTGAATTGTAAGCTTAAATATGTCTTCAGAGTACTTGTCCTGTTGATAAATATTTTGCTGTGATTTTCAGGGTTGATTGAAGCAGTACTTGTCTCACCAGTAATAAATCAACCTTAAAAAAATGGTGAACTCTGACTACATTTTCACCTCTGAGAGCACTCTAATAAACTCTTCTATAAGCACAAGACCCACTATTCTCAGACAGTTTAGTGCTGTTTTTATCCTATGCAGCTTTGCAATACGGCTTCTGATGTCATTTGAAAAGTGTTCTGTAATGGAGAGGTGCAACAGTTTTCAGCCATAGCTGGGAAGCTTTAGGCCATGACCTTTTACAGCAGCACACTTTAAGCAGTCTGAGATAGCTCTATGCTAGTCTGCGGGATGTTCACAAGCTAAAGTCAGATGTGGTTTAATATATACATGAGTTAACTGTCTTTTGTTTCCCTCTGTATCTAGTTTGTGTTGCAGCATTGTCATGTAGAGATGGAAATATTATGTAAATATGTTTATACATAGATGTAGGGAAACCCCAAAGCTACCAAATAAAAGGTATTTTTCTGTGTTTTAATAATCTAAGGTGGATTTCTGTCTTTAATAACAGTGTGATAAATGCTGGTAAAACTAACATACTAGCTGCCTTCAATACCTGATAATTCTAATTTTTAGATACAGGATAGCATTCAATGTCAGGGAGATATCTTTAAGGAATCCAATACTGTTCCCATCAACAAAGCATGACAGGGATCTTTAAGGTAACAAATGCTTTTATTTGAACAGAAATTTAATTTCATGTTTGTATCTGGTGCATTGGAATTATCTCTCTGTTCACCTTACAGTTCTTGACCAAAATACAAAGCCACACACAGCACATTAAGCTGTCCTGAAAACTGACTGACAAAATGGCCAAGGAAATTATTAATGTAAGGGTACAGAAAGATTTTGGGTTACTATGACAGATGAGTAACTGCTTGTGTCTTAACCTGTTAGCACCTTATGCCTTGATACTGGTGGCCTGACTGATGCTGTCAGTTATGTGAAGCAGCTGACGAATGATAGCCTCTTAAAGTAAGAGTAACCATTCAAATGCATATTACTATGAGGTATTTAGACAAGGACAGAGAAGTCAGCTTGAACAGAGTAACTGTGGCTGGGAAACAGAACAAATGCTTGTCGGTGTTGGGGATGTATATCAAAAAAGGCTGTAAAGCTTTCATCCGTGTTCAGAAGTGCAGGACAGTGCTGAAGGATGAGCATACAATACTGTATTTTTGTCTCTGATGCTTTATGATTTTATGAATAAGTTTGAGGTAGATTTTGCTGTAGCAGGATGAATGTTATTTTGGAAGATCTCAAGTGCATTTGTGTAAGTTTAAAATTTGGGTTTTTGCTGATTTGTTTTAAACAGTGGTGCATGTTTTCCCACAGTTTGTGTTCATCGTTTGGTTATTTGTAAGGCAGTGTAAGAATGGCCTTTCCTGTTCTGTGTTTTTTTTTTTTTATAGTCTTGGTTGCTCGTGGTACAGCAAACAGAACAGCTGAGCAAAATAATGAAGACACATGCAGAAGATCTTAATTCCGGGCCTTTGCATAGGCTTACAATGATGATCAAAGATAAGCAGCAAGTTAAGAAGAGTTTCGTAGGTGTTCATCAACAAATAGAAGCAGAGATGTACAAGGTATTTTATTCAACTGTGCTTTAGAAATTTATTATAGTTTAATATGTTTAAAAACAATATGTTGAGAGTGGATTTTTTTTAATTCCTCTGTTTTTGTTTGTTCTATGGTAATAAGTAGTGACTTGTGATATGTAGAATGCCTAGTTCAAATGTTAGTTACTTCCTCCACATTTTTTCTCCCTGGCTAGCTGACAAGGCAGAGATGGAAAACTCTCATATATAAATTTCTATGGACAGATAGCACTAGAAATGCTCTTATTCCAGTAGAGGATGAATGTGTATGACGCTTCTCTACTCCATCTCTTTTCCTGTTCTCATTCCACTCATCATCCCTGGGACCACAGCACTGAAAACTTTTGTTAATGAATGCTCTTGACCAGGGGTCCTCAAACTACGGCCAGCGGGCCGGATACAGCCCCCCAGGGTCCTCAGTCCGGCCCCCGGTATTTACAGACCCCCCCGCCCCCCCCACCGGGGGTTGGGGGGGAAACCAAGCAGCCGCAGATGGCTGCCTGCCACTGCATCCGCGTGTCGGTTAAAAAGTGTGAGGACCCCTGCTCTTGACAGTTCACGCTCTTGGATGGGGACAGGATTCTAGTCCCTGTTCTAAAATATAAATCAAGTGTAAACCAAATGTTAAGGCTGCAGGTGGAGCTCTTCAGGGCTTTTTTCTATTAATGTCAGTTGTCCTGCTTATTTTGAAAGTAAAGCTTAACTAGTCAGTAAAGCTGACAGAAATCACAGTTTCATTTAGGTGCTCTGGGGAGGTTTAAGGGTGAATGTCAAAAATCAGATTGATAGTTTGAAAGGTCTGCTGAGAGGAGGAAAAGCACTGTTTCTTCTTTCCTCCAGCAGAGAATTTGAGATTTGGAGTAGTGTAATTAAAATGTAACATCTGAGTACTACAGTGCAAATGTCATGGACAGATGAGTAGAAGATTCTTGGGCTGGTTGTGAGAAGAACTTTAAACTAGAACTAAACATATATTAAGTTAAATGTTGGCTGTAATAGGAATGCTTCTGTAATTTTCTAGGGTCTTGGTATCTTTCCCAGGTATTGACTGTGGGGAAGTACATACTTTTTGATGCATGGTCAGTAGGCTGTCATAACATTTCCAAGCCAGATAATCACTTAGAACCACTTACAGATTGGTGCATCTGAAAATGGTCAGGGTGGAGGAAAAGGAAAAACTGGTAGCATATGTAAGGAATAATAGAGATTAAATATAGAGAGAATTGGAGAAATGGATAAAGAAAGAAAGAAAAACAAGAAAGAGGCTGGATGAAATGAGACTGCTGGAAGTTCAGGTATACTTTTAAAAGAGATTGTGCAAAACATTTTTTTTCTGGTAATAAGTTAACTCTAATAAAATCTGTAATTAATCTGTCTTCTAAAATAAGGCTTTTCAAAAAAATACAGTGCATATTGAGCAGTCCCCAAAGGTTCGGTTACAAATCATATTGATTTTAATTAACTGTAGGCGGCATGGCCATGCAAATATTATGCATCCTGATGGATAAGCTTGCATTGTTGGTTGTTGTTGTTCCCCCCTTCCTGATTTTCCTAAGAAGCATTTGAATAGCGTTCTGGTGAGATATGATATGTTCTTTCATTGTTAGCTGACATTGTTTGTTCAGAGGTTTTGTGTAACTGGAGCACTTAGAGAATGGTTCCCAGAAATTCAAAATACTTGTCATGTTCTGTGGTATTATTTCTGTTTTGTTACACACAGAAGCAAAATACCTATTATTTCCCAAGACATTGTCCAGACCTTATGGAGATTAGTGTCTGTGCAGTTCATACCTTTATGATATGCCGGTAAAAAAAGGTGTTTTAGATGAAATGCGTATGTATCATCCGTTCTTATTCTAAACACCCCTATGGTGAGGAGTCTTTTTGGTAAAATTCTTAAGAACAGTGAAATACCATATCTTTTACAGAAATGTACTGGAACTCATATTTATTCCAATTGCTATTAAGATATTGGGTATTTTTTCTGTCATGGGTTTGAGGAAAAAAAAGTAGAGTACTATGCCAGTTACATGGGCAAAACTTACTGACAGAAAAAATGGGTTTGAGGTAATCCTTGAACATCTTAGTTCCTTAGGTGTTATTTGGGGACAGGGGTGCTCTTGGTTTTGTTTTTGTCTGTTGGAAGAACAGTGTCTATGAATCAGTAAAATGTATTTTGCAGTTCCCGCAGTTTTCTTAATATTAATTGCCTATCTTTTATTTTCCATTTTCTGTAAGAGAAGCAGTTCCTTGTTACTTATATCTTATGTTACTACTTTCTAATTTCATCTTTTTCTCAACTTCTTGCTATGTCTTTATAAGTTTGTCATATTTTTTCCTTCCTCACCTCTCTTAGTCTATAATAGCAAGAATTGTGAGTATAATTTAAAGCATGAAGAAATATGAGGTAAGAGTATGGGATTGATGTGGAGAAAAGTTCCTGCCTTTAAATTAAATCTCTGCACAGTTGGACCAGAAATAGAAACTGTAGATAGCACCTTGTTGGCTCTTCGAGGAATCCCATTAAGTTTCCAGATGTTTTTCTTGTGGGTCGAAGTAGTGGTGTCTGGGCCTTGCCTCACGGAAAAAGGGAGAATTTTGAACTGCAGCCTTCTTCATGACAGTGCAAGAGGAACAGTTTTTCTGTAGAACAGACTTCCTTTTCTGCACATTCATTGAGGGCAGCACTTCCACTAGATTAAGTTTATTTATTATCTGCAACCATTTCCTTTATGAGTGTTATTTTTCTTTTTGTTGGAGTTTTTTGCTTTTCTTTAATATATATACCACCCTTTTGGTATTGTAGTGGCTGGTTTGTTCTTGGGTTTTGCTTGCAAATTCATGACTTGTACTTATTTCTGAACAGCGTGCTAATTCTATCACACAGTGAATGAAAGTTGGGTATAGAAGAGACAACTTTATTTAAACTTTTTGACCAAAAAAGTGAAGTTGTTTCCACTGTAAAAAGATTTTTCAGTGCTGTGTTCCACTGTAGCTTGGGGTTTTTTTGTTTGTTTGTTGGGCTGGTGGTTGTTTTTTTTACTTTGTTATCTTTGCGTTTTCAGGGACTTAAATCTTAAAACAGCTGGATTGGTTCATGCACAGTTGCTGTTTCTAAGCCGTTTTGTATGAACTGTAATATCCAAAAATTCTTTTGTCTTGCCTTGCTGTTTCTAAGCCGGTTTGTATGAACTGTAATATCCAAAAATTCTTCTGTCTTGCCTTTTATTTTTTAAAAGAATGTAAAGAGTTTCCTTCCTATGCATAGAACATTCTCATCTAGTATGATTCATTAAGCATATTTTTGGTGTGTTTTTTCCCCCCCTTGTCATTGGAGTGGAATACTGTTTATAATTAGCTGGATTTCCTAAACATTGTTCATTACACTGATGTGGATGACAATTGCTGTTTCAGCCCTCTTTATTTCATTCCGTGCATTTATTGATTTTGATTGTGTTACACTGTGTAATATCTTGTTAATAATAATACCCTATTTAGATCCACCATCCCTTTTAAGCCAATGGAAAGTGGTAACATCCTTATTTTGGAAAATAAAACCTGTTAATTCTTTTTCACTAACGCTATGAGGTTTTTTTATATGTTGAGGATAAATATTTTCAATACTTTTTATATTTCTGTTTTCTTAAAGGTCACAAAGACAGAACTAGAGAAACTAAAATCTAGCTATAGACAACTAATAAAAGAAGTAAACTCTGCCAAAGAAAAATATAAAGAAGCTGTGGCTAAAGGTATGACTGACTTGTGTTAATTTCATCTGTTTATTAGTGCCTTTTTCAAACCTGCTAAAACTCTTACAGTGAAACAGGATGACGTTTTTACTTTGAGCATCTTGATTACAATATGAAAGCTCATTTAGTATCTTAAGTGACAGGCTCATTGTCATCATGTGTGGTGGTGCCATGAATTTGGTTGTACTCTTTCTAAAAATCATAAAATAAAGGATAGTCTTTATTTTAATGTAAATGGTAATAATTTTAAGTTCTTGTATTTGAAATGTAAGATTGTTCAAATGAACTGTTAGTAGTGGTAAGTGGGTTGCAACTCTGTCTCATCTACATTGTAGCTGCAGCTTACTTGCATCCTGTGACCTATTATGGTTGATGCAGTGGCATCAGCATCAGTTCCTGACAGTTAGTATAACAGATCTGACCTTTGTCAACCTTAAGCAAAACAGGTAAAGAATTCATTTGCAAACTGAGATATTTTAAAGATTTTTGTGGAATGATGTGTCCAAACTGCATGGATTTTGATTCATGTTGAATTGTGCTAATGATTGGATAAAGGTTAGCTTTTGTTCTATGATGTATTGAAATACCATTAATAATTGTTCTTCTGTGCCTTTCTGAGATTTTTTCTTTCTTTAGAGAAAATTAATTGGATTGCATTTTATAAATATAATTCCAAAATCTGTCTTTAAAGTTTTTGTGTGACTGTCTTGTCCTGATTTCATCTGGGATAGAGTTAATTTTCTTCTTAGTAGCTGGTACAGTCCTGTGGTTTGGGTTTAGTATGAAAGTAATGCTATTAACACACATGTTTAGTAGTTGCTAGGTAGTGCTTATGCCAAGTCAAAGACTTTTCAGTTTCCTGTCCTCTGCCAGTGAGGAGGTGCACAGGAAGCTGGGAGGGAGCAGAGCCAGGACAGCTGGCCCAAACTAGTCAAAGAGATATTCCGAAACATAAGGCATCATGCTCAGTATATAAACCAGGGGAGGCTGGCCGAGGGGCCAGCAGTCACTGCTGAGGAACTGGCTGGGCATCGGTCAGTGGGTGGTGAGCACTTGTACTGGGCATCACTCGAGTTTGTTTTCCCATGGGTTTTATTCTACTCTCCCGCTCTTCTTCGTTGCAATTATTGTTGTTGTTATTATTATGATGATGATTATTTTGATTTTATTTCAATTATAAAACTTCTTATTTCAACCACTAGGGTTTTACCTTTCTGTGATTCTCCTTCCCATCCCACTGCAGGGGGGAGTGAGCGAGTGAGCAGCTGCCTGGTACTTAATTGCTGGCTGGGGTCTGTCATGACGGAGGGAAGACACAGTCACTCAATAGGAGTGATCAGCAGACTTCGTTTATTGTCCCTTACAGTCACCTTTTATGCCTTATTATAATTAGCTCATACATATTACAAAAGTTAAGCTCATTATTGGTTAGTTGCCTAAATATCAAGCCCGCCCCTAGTTTCTCTTCTGTAGTTTTCTGTTCCCACCTGCAACATTCTTTTCCCACCAAAATCTTCCTGTTACTGTGTAACAAGAACAGCCAAAGACAGTGTATTTTTGCTTTACTTCAGATAATCTGAGAGCGATATGCATTTTTGTCCAGCCAGCTGGACTATGTCGATGTGACCCTTTTCAGCTAGCCAGTTATCCACAGGGGTTAAACCACAACACTGCCTAAAATGGCAGTTACTGTCCTACTGTAATTCACAGTGCAATATAGTAGCTATCAGAGCCGAGAGAAAAATTGTTTCTTTCCAAATTTGTCTAAAATTTGGAGCCGTAGCTGATATGTGAATACAGCCACAAAACAGCATATTATGCTTAGCATTGTTTAGCTTCAGCTTTTTGCATCTTTTACTGATGTTCATACTCACTTAAAAATGTGAATATATACTCAGTTGGTCATTTTGTCCAGTTCCTTAGCAGTTTTTCTATATATAACTTTAATTTGGTTACTTGGTTTATTCCCAAGTAACTACTTAATGTGGGAACATACAGTGTAGAGCATAGAAAATATAATAGGGTGCTGTGATCTTAGCAAGTTCTTTTTATCCCATCTTCCTGTTACAGCTGTGGTCGTTCTCCATTCCTGAAGCACCAAATTTCCCTGTTGAAATCAGAGTGTTTTGGCTGTCAGCAGCTGTGATTTGATGTGGTTCTGATTAACTGCATTAATATTTCTTCAGAAAACACAAGCTGTTTTTAGGACACTTCTTTCTGCTGTGATTTTCCTTGACCTTCTCTTACAGACTTCCATTTGGTATTTGTCTTACTACAATTTGTACTTAATTGCACTTTGCCTAACATCTTAGTGTGTACCTATTTTAACGAACGCTGACCTCTAGAAAAATGTTGCAGGTTTTTCTCCCGAAAATTGCAAAATTGCTTCTCTCTTGTCACACCCTGGGCCATGTTCTTGTTTACAGGTATTTGTGTAGTTGGTGAACTACTACAGTTGTATATCAGCTGTAGGTCAGCTGAGCTATTTGAAGATTTTAAAGCCATGGTGTTTTCATAGGGTTCCTGAGCTCTCAAACTGTCAGACTAGTTTGTGAAGTGAACAAGTTAGGCAGGTCTTAAAATTGTAATGTCTCATTATTTCAGGCATTATTTCAGTAAATTAAAATCTTTGGACACCAGCTCCTGCAATAAACATTTTAAAAGATCCAGTCCTGGTCCACTTCTGTAGGATGCTGTTCTCAACAAAGTTACTCTGGCAAACCAAGTCTCCGTGATAGTGCCTGGTCCTGTGTTTCTGGAGCTGGAGACAGCTGCTCTTTAGGGAATACTGCTTTGCCTTTGCCCATGGGCTTGTGCATGCTGAATTACCTGTAAATTTTGCAGTACTCATACAAGCTCGTCAGCATGGAAAGAATGCAAATCACACAAAGGAGTGACTTACAAATTTCTCTGTTTTGCCAGTGTAGTGATTTTGAAATTTAGTGACTTTCTTGTTTTCTTTTTTTTTGGGATAGCAAAGTCATCTTCTGTTGAGTTAGTAAGTTTAGTAGAGCTGCTAGTGAGAGACATACAAGTGGTTCTCTAGTTTAGGAAGAGAATTATTGCCCTGTTTTCTGGTTGAGTTGTTAAAAGTAGTATTAAATTCTAGGCTAAACACACAGTAGAGGATATTAATTGAAAAGGATAAAGTCTGGCAAAGTTACAAACAGTAGAAAATGATCAATTGCAGTAGTAGTTGAGTTGGTTTTACGTTTTCGTGCAGTCACAAAGTATTCTCAGATACACTTGAATTACTGTGTTGTATATTCTACCAGCTATCAAAATGGTCACTTTGAATCAACATGTTGATGCCCTAATGCAGGTCACAGCTGTTTTCACTTTTTGCTGAAAACACTAAGAGGACCTGTGGAAAGAGTTACAAGAATAAGGGGTTAAACGTTGAATAATGATACTGGTTAGTTACAGATTTTGTTTGTGTTAGGCAATGGGTAGGCAGTTAGTGGGAATTTTGTAGTTCCGTGGTGAGGAAAGGGGAACTGTTTTCTGAAGGATGCAGGCCTTCATTATGGAAGGCTTTGTGCTCTCCAGATTTGGAGAAAGATGAAAGTGTCTGAGATGGTGGCTCAGGAACTGTTCTGGGGGACCCTCTGCTAGCACTGCTTCTGCTTGGGCATCAGGGAAGCAGTGGGGCAGATGTGTTGCAGAGCGTGTGCCACTGAGCCTTGGCTGCCACTTGGTCCTTGGGCTGGATTGCACTGCCTGTTGTGGCTGCCAGTGTCTGCGTGCTGTCTCAATAAGAAGTGACTGAGGTATCTTGTTTGTTCGAGGCTTTATCCCATTTAGTTATGTGTTACCGCTCCTGTCTGGACCAGTGATTTCTATGGGAATCACAAATGCAGCCTAGTTAGTTGTTCCTGGGCATGGAGACCCCAGGTGTCAGGCAGGCTGGTTGGTGTTACTCAGCAGGTTGATAAGTTTTTTGCCTCTTTTCCAGTCCTTAATTCTTCATGTTTTTTTAATGTATGGTGAGAGAAAGCAAGCTGAGAAGGGGGTAAAGTCAGCAAGCTGAACTAGTTCAATACCTCTCTAATGAGGCATACTTGAGCAGCTGGGACTATGAACATTGATTCCAATAGTGTTCTGGATTAGGAAGCTTTGTACAAGAATCCCCCCAAACCAGTATGTACTGGGAATGCACAGCATGCTCCTTTGCAAAATTGGGGCATTAGAGCATGTTGGGGTCATTGGAGCAAAATGTAAGTTAAAATCTTACTGGATTGTTTTTCTATAATGAAATGGACAGCTCTCTGAAATCTTTTGGGTGCGTGATACTGAGAAAAAAATGGTGTAAACTTGTTAGAACAGCAGTCCAATATAACACACAGATTGTGTACAACTCTGGGCCTACAGTGCTGAGCAGCAAGGTAAATAGAGCGTGGCATGTTGATGTTGCTGCTTAGGAAAACACATTAAAAAAACAGTTATGTCAAATGATAGAGACATTGTTTGGCTCAAGAAGAAGTCACAAAGCTTTTAAAGTTTCATAAATAATGAGTAAAGTGGATACTGTAGAAAAAAAGGGAAAATGGTAGAGTGGAAACTGTAGAACAGTTGGAGACACCAAGCGTAATATCTTATTACAATTTTATTCTCATTTGATTGGATCAGTAACAGCTTCCACTTAAGTTTGCTATTTCCACAATTATTTTTGTTTCTGCAGTTTGGCATCTTTAAATGTACCTCAGAATATTTGTTTCGGATGTTTTCATCTTTCATTTTCTTATTAAACACTACTTACTGCTATATAAAAATTAAGTCAAGAAATGACTACATGAAATCATAAACAATTTTCTCTTTGCCTTATATTAAAAAAATATTCTAAAGCATTCATTCTTAACAATTTAGTCTATTTTTGTAGCTGATCTTGGTGTTAGATGTTTAAGTGTGAAATAGTTGCTCTTATAACAGTTAATATTGCAAGATGGGATAGAGCCAGTGTTTGGGAGGTTCATACTGGATTTTAATACAATGTAATCTTTAGCAAAAATTACGGTTTTCATGTAAATACATCCGTTACAGGTGTTTATTGTGTTCTTATGACTAGTTAATTACTGACTGAATGTAGAAACTATGTTGCAACATTTTTATGTGACAGAATGGATCTGCAGTAAATGCTACAGGAAAACTATATTGATTCTAAGTATTTAATGTCATCGTTTCATTTTCTGCTGCTACAGCAGCAGCAAAGAATATTGTACCACGGTTCCCTAGGTTGCTTTGTATTCCCTGACAACACTGTGATTTAGAGATTAGAAATATTATGAGTACACCTAGAATATTATACAGCATTGCATCTGCTGGAGAAACATTTTCCTATCCCTGCGACTCTTGCGATTTAGTACTTCAGAACTGGTGTCTTCTGTGGTATATACTGAAGTTGCATGACAGGATAAGCTGTATCTATGATAAATAGGGAAGCTGTTGAAAAAGCTTTTGCTAAATGAAATTATTCTTCTACTATTCTTCGTAATAGCTGTGTGGCCAGAAAATACTTTTATTAGATGGCTGGTGTGTTCATTCTGAGATGCCTGTAAAATTGTGATTATGCTACTACATTTCCTGGAAGCATGTGTCACCTTCAGTTGTTGCTGAGATTAGGGAGACTCCTAGGAGGGTATTTGTTGAGTTTATTTTTTGACTGTAACTCTCACATTCTTAAGGCAAAACAAGTAACACTGGCCGAACTGATTTGTCCTATTCACAAACATCAGCAGGCTGGATGGGATTCAGATTGATAACCTGCTGTAAGCATTTCAACTCATAGACACTACCAATGCTGTTTGCAAGGGCTAGGAGTTGTTTTTTCTGTTCAAAATAAAGCTTCTAGAGCAGAAAATGTGGGGAGTGCAGGGTCAAGAGATCTTGGAGACTTCTTCTGGATGTGGGACCAGCTTAGGTATATTGTTTCCACTCAACATGGTCATGCAACCCCAAGGTGTGCTCTCCTCAGTCCTCACACACCAGCACTTATAGGTCTGAAAGAATTTACTAGTGGTGCTTATTAGCTCAAACATCTGACAAAAGTTCAAAAGATAGCACTTTAATTTTTACTATTTTTATACTATGTTATTTGTTCATCTTAACGTTAAACAGATACTTTATTGAAGTAATTCTTAACTCAGAAGTTTACGTCTGGTATTCTGCAAATTTGAACTCTGTAAGTATATACATATAGTTTTTTCTCATGAGACAACTATTTGTTATTTGCAGTCATTAATTTGTTAAATAAGGTTTGGCAAAAAACTTCTTACACCTTTCTCAGGAATGAGTGGAGAAGGGAGTGGGTGATTTTATTTGTTGAAGAAATGCAAGACATAAAGGGAAAAAAGACCTTAGAGATTAAAAGCCAAGATCCTACCTTCTCTCTTATCTTTGTGATTTTGGTCTTGTGAAACCCAAGTCATTCAAGACCACTGCATTTGCATCTCTTTATTTGGAGAGTGATGATAAGGCTGGTCACTTGCTAATTTCCAAGTTTGCTTCCTGAGACAGAGCTACCAGTTAAAGCTGTCCTAGTTTAGTTGAGCAGTTTGCATAAACTACATTGTAGATTGGTATAAATTATTTTTAGTCTTCTGATTTCTGGGCACAAGTGTAAACCGGGAGAGGGGTGCCTGGAGAGCATCCCTGCAGGGAGGGCGCTGGCGGTGCTGGTGGGCAGCAGGCTCAGCGTGGGTCAGCAGCGAGCCCTGGCAGCCAGGAGGGCAGCCCGCACCCTGGGGTGCCCCCAGCACAGCACGGCCAGCCGGGCAGGAGAGGGGATTATCCCGCTGTGTCCGGCGCTGCTGCGGCCTCACCTGGAGCACTGTGTGCAGGGCTGGGCCCCACCATGTAAGAAGGACGTGGGGGTCCTTGAATGTGCCCAGAGAGAGGAAACGTCGCTGGTGGGAGGGCTGGAAGGCATGTCCTGTGAGGAGCGGCTGAGGGCTTTGGGTTGGTCTGGTTTGGAGACCAGGAGGCTGAGGGGCCACCCCGTTGCTCTCTGCAGCTGCCTGGGAGGGGAAGGGGAGCGGGAGGTGCCGAGCTCTTCCCCCGGGGACCAGTGACGGGTCACCTGGGAAGGGCTCAAAGCTGCGCCAGGGGAGGTTCAGGCTGGACATGAGGAAAAGAGGGTGGTCAAGCACTGGAAGAGGCTTCCTGGAGAGGTGGTGGATGCCCCCCATGCCTGTCAGTGTTTGAGAGGCGTTTGGACAATGCCCTGAGTAACATGATTTAACTTTTTAGTCAGCCCTGAATTGTTCAGGCAGTTGGACTGGGTGGTTGTTGTACGCCCCTTCCAAATGAAATAGTCTGTTGTATTCTGGTCTCGGGGAAATGAAGCCATGCTCAGCACAGGAAACATTACACTTCAGAAGTCATGTCACTGGATGAAAGTTGTGTCAGTAGTGGTTTATATAAGAACTTTCATATGAGGAAATAACTTTAATAATCACCTATGCTATTTAGACACACCTAACATTATATGTAATACTTACTGAGTTTAAGCAGATAACTTGGGTCAGGAAGCTCCCAAAATTAATTAAATTGGTAATAGAGAATAATCAATTATAAAGCAAGTTCTTCGAGCTTTGTTTTTCCTATTCAATGATGAAGGCTTGGGAAATAGAACAAGCAATGAGGAAATGCTCTAGTAGAAAAAATGGAGAATTTAGAGGATTGCCCGCAAAAGCAGGAGGCAATAAATTTTTGTCAGGAATTCACTGTAAATTGTTTAACATTCTTCAGTATTGTGAATCAGTTACCCTGAATATATGTAGATACATTGGCTTGATACATCACTGCAAGGGTAGTCTTTTTTTTCTGTCATATGTAGGTTTTAAAATTATTTGCTTTAATTTAAGACGTGCTTAGTCCTTACCAAAATTCACTTAAGAGAAAGATCATGCTGTTGTCCCACTAGTATTCAAACCACTTATCAATCTGTGTAAATAGATTTAAGTCAAACTTTATGATTCTTCAATGTAATAGTATTTTATTGCTTTAAAAAAATTTTTAGAGGAAGACCTATTTGAAAGACTTAGTCATCTTATTCCTGAGTATAATGAATATGTTCAGTACAATAATGGAAACAAATAATATAAAGGAATACTCTTTTCCAGGCACAATGGAATAGTGCTCTGTGAAAATTTGTGTCTCCAGAGTTGAAATAAATAAGGAAGTGACTTTATGGGAGGTTTGTTACTGATAAACAAATGTGGAGACAGCAAGATACTCAGAAATTACCTCAGTTATTGAAAACGCTGAAAAATACGTAGATGAAAAGATGAATGCAGTTCTGGGAAATTGTTTGAAAAACTGCTATCATGAACATTGTGAAATGTCTGATAGATCACTATGTGCATTGACAGCTTTATACTGTAGTGCTGTTATTTACAAAAATAAAAGATTCTAAAGCAAACCAAGGGTGAAATGTTTTTTCTGTCTGAAACGTTACTATACACTGATGATTTGCATGTTTTCTCAGAGGAGGATTGTTACTTCACTCAAAAAAAAAAAAAAAAGGCAAAAGCCATGATGCTTCCCCTCCCTTCCCCCCCCCCCCCCCTTTTTTTTTTATTTATTTTCATTTTAAACTTTTCTGAAATCAAATGCTATGGTACTCTAGTGAGGTTATAATAGAGAGAGTTCCAACAGCTCTGAAATGAAACTTCTTGGCTTTTCCTGGGACCTTCGCTATCCTTTCTTTAATCCTAATGTATAAACTGTTAGTTGGCTCCTCCTCCGTCTCCAGGCAGAGCTCCATGTGCTCCAGCTGCTGTCTCACATAAAGGGCAACTCCTTCTCCTTGTCTGCCTGGCTTGTCTTTCCCCAAGAGCCTGTATCTCTTCATTGCAGTCATGGGAATCATCCCACCACACCTCTGTGATCCTGACAAGATTGTAGCCCTGCAACAGCACACAGATCTCTTAACTCATCATGTTTATTCCGTGCCGCATGCAGTAGTATACAAGAACTTAAGCATGGCGCCCCAGCATGTTGAGTTTCTGAAGAAAATCTGGGGAGATTTTTCCACAGTGATGCCTTGGAGTGATGCCAAGGAGGAACCTCCTTGCCTGTGTGCAGGTGCTGGAGGTGACCCCATCCAAGCCTCATTTTTTTTACTTTGTGACACCTTCCCATCATATCACACCATGCCTTTTGATCAGCAGTCTCATCCATTGCTACCTCAGGACTGTGGGTCATTCTTTCCCTCCCCTGTTGTTCCTAGTTTAAAGCCCTCTCAATGAGGTAAGGCATGCTCTTGCCAAAAACAGTTTTACCCAGCTTACTAAGGTGCTTCCTATCTCCCAAGCAGGTGGTGGTCTGCAAACGGGGTCATATGGTGGCAGAACCCAAAACCTTGTTGCCAGCACCAGCTCTGCAGCTACTTACAATGTGATAGGATTAAGGAGGACACCACTTGGGCCCCAATGACCTTGACAACTGCCCCAAGAGCTCGGTAGTTACTTTTGATACTGTCCAGGTTTCCTCTGGCAGTATCATTGGTGCCCACATTTATTGTAGCATCTCCTCCCCTGGTTTTCTCTGTGTTTACCTGTACCCAGAAATTTAGGTGGATTTGCTTTTTGTTGTTCCTGAACTACAGAGGCAGTTATTGAACTCTTGACATGTTCTTGTCCTCTCAGTTTTTTCTGGGATTGTTAGTCACAGTTGTATTTATGTATGAAGATTTTCTCCCCCCCCCCCCCCCGTTACTCATGTGTATCTCTTCCATTTGCCCTTCTAATTTTCATTTTGTCCTGTAATTCTGCTGCTTTCCTGTTTCCACTAAGGTTCCTCACTGTGTTTCTGTTGGGGATATAACCCTCCATTGTCATGTCAGGTGTGTCTTTGCATGCTTTTGAAACTAAATTAAATTAGTTGTCAAAACCTGGACTTGCATATTAAATTTATATTCTCCTTTGTCAGATGGACACCATCTTCATTAGTGTTTCTTCATGGGACCGCATTCACTGTGCACTGAATCCAATGTCATGATAAATGCCAGGACCTATAAAACCAGAAAGTTAAACAGTTCATCTGTTGTGAATTAAACCTTTACAATGATCTCCATTGTCTCTTTTATGAACACTTTGTCATCACTTCAGAATGGCCGAAGGTCATACCTATTGGTATTGCTAAAGTTCCAAAGAGTGAGAGTCAAGGAGCAGTCTGTCTTGAAATACTGTAACTGTGGACTCTGGAAAGACTTTTTCTGAGATTTATGAAAACTAGACAAGAAATTATTTGTAATTGGAGATATTCCAAAGCGTGCCTAACTCTGACAGGTTTATGTTGTTTTCACAAACTATTTAGTATTTCTATTATGTCTCCTTAAAGAGCAATTATGATATTTGTAGCAAAGACTTAAAGATGCAAAAAATTGGGAGAGCATCTCAAGTATGAATACAGGCTTAGATGTTGACAAGTTGTTAGCTTCTATATCTTCTCAAGTTTTTGTTCTTTGAAACTTTTTTTCTTCTTTCTTGTTCTCAAAGGTCCCAAAGAAACAAGTCAAATAAAACCAAAACAAACTTAAGAACAAATAGCTTAATAGCTGATAATTCCAGGAGGTCTTGAAGACAGTTTTCCTTACCATTGTTGCAAAGCAACACCGAGACAAAAAAATACAATCTTTCTATACAGTGGGATATCATTAGTATAGGGTTTTGTGTGAGCTGAAAGGCTGATTTGTTACGTGTATAATGAAACAGAAGTTCAGGGCTTAAGGTAGTGTGTATCCATTGAAGTATAGTGTTGAGCTGTTTTGCTAGTAGCTGATCTATAGTGTAGACATAAAGAAGTAATTATTACTACATTCAGTTCTGGAATTCTTTGTGACATGTTTCTCTAGTTAACCAATTTAAAATGTTTTTGTTTGAGCTGATTTTGAGGGGAAAGCTTTGTATTTCATGTTAGTCAAACCTGAGATTTTCACTGTGTGCTGTTTCTCTTTGAAAAGAACAGATTTTTGAGAAAATAATGTCGTCTTTGGGGCATTTACTTGCATGTAAGTTTTAGCTGAGGGGCTGTAACTCAAACAGCTGAACTGGAATTTTCTGTTGCCGAAACAACAGTAGCTGTAAGCCTTTGTCATTTCTTTAATCTATGCTATCATGAAGCTGAATTTGAAATCTGAACAGCTGAGCTTATTCCAAGTCTTGACTTGAGTCTTAAACGACATGTTACAGGTAACCTTCAGGAGGTGGATCCTTGTCCTCTGCAAATTAGTGGGTGCTTTACTCTGTGTATTCCACAGAGTCAGAATTTTGCTGTTTGAATAAAACATCAAAATCTATAATGCAAATTTGAAGACAAGTGTTAAATTTTATTGAAATTGATGGTAACTAAAACAGTGAACGTATCAGAGAGCAGCCCAGAGGAGAAGGACTTGTACAGCTGTTGGGATGAGAAGTTCAGCATGGCCTGGCAATGTGCACTGGCAGCCCAGAAAGCCAACTGTACCCTGGGCTGCATCACAGGAAGCTTGGCCAGCAGGTTGGGGGAGGTGGTTCTCCCCCTCTACTCTGCTTTCGCGAGAGCCCACCTGGAATGCTGCATTCAGACCTGGAGTCCCCAGCATAAGAGGAACCTGGACCTGCTGGAGTGAGTCCATAGAAGGCCATGAAGGTGATTGAGGGCTGGAGCACCTCTCCCATGAAGACAGGCTGAGAGAGTTGGGGTTGTTCAGCCTGGAGAGGAGAAGGCTCTGGGAGACCTTAGAGCAGCCTGCCAGCACCTAAAGGGGGCCTACAGGGAAGCGGGAGAGGGACTTTTTACAGGGGCATGTAGCGGTAGGACAAGGGGGAATGGATGTAAGCTGAAAGAGGGCAGATTTACATTAGAAATAAGGAAGAAACTCTTTACTGTGAGGGCGTTGAGACACTGGAACAGGTTTCCCAGAGCAGCTGTGGATGCCCCATCCCTGGGAGTGTTCAAGGCCAGGCTGGATGGGGCTTTGAGCAACCTGGTCTGGTGGAAGGTGTCCCTGCCCATGGCAGGGGGGCTGGAAATAGATGATCTTTAAGGTCCCTTCAAACCCAAACCATTCTGTGATTCTATAAGGGAATGCAAGCTTTGACTTACAATTTTTTACCAATTGGAGAAAGTTCTAAGGTGTTAAAAGCTGAGCTTTTCAGTATAATTATTTCTTTGTAATCCACCATATGTATGAAAATTTTCTGTATTTGCAATATTTATTTTCTGCAAGTGAATTTTATTTGGGGCATTTGTACTGTATATTGATACTTATTTAAAGAAAGAGGAAGTGAACATTATGAGCTTAATTTTTTCTCATTTGGTCTTGTCTTATGCAGTTTCTGTTCTTCCATTTTAGGTGAATATTAGGCTACAAGAGACTAATACTTAAAATTGTAAGAACTGTGGAATAAGCAAATCTACCTTTTTAATAGAAAATACCCTAAAATATTTTCTTCTGGATGGCTGTGTTATACTGTGTGTAGTAAAATCTTAAAAAAGTTTTTATTAGGAATTGAAGTACTTGACTCTCTAGAATGTTTTAAAAAGAATGCCAGCCTTTTCTTTGCAAATGTCAAACTTTCATAATTGAGTTTTTCAAGCTGCATAGTTCTGTTTATGGCATGACGTTATATATACAGTTTCTATAAACATTGAACAGTTTTGTCAACAACTGATAGCAGTAGAATTATAATTAGATCTATTTATAAAATTTGTTATACAGATAAAGAAAATTGGATGTTTTCATCTGTGCTAATTGACATGTAGAACAACTGTGTACTCTGCCTTACTGTGTTTTGCTGCTTTAAAAAATAAATTATAATATGGGAGTAATACTGTAGCTGTGTTTCTTATATTAATGGTAGATCCAAAAGCTGTATTTAAAAATTGAGTGTTTATGATAATTTTATTTATTTTGTAATTAGTCAATGTGTTCTGCTGAGGAATAATGTATAGCAAAAGAATTCAGTCCTTGAGGCAGATGGGAAAATGGGACAGTTTAGCCATTAGTGAGGTTTCTGAAAGAGAAATAGTATTGATAAATCTCTGGTTATGTGGTTTTGATAATTTTTAGTGTAAGTGTTCAGTTTAACTGTTGAAGACTCTTTGTTGTGGTTTGTGGGTCAGAAGCCTGTGCTGGTACATGGTATAGTTTGACATATGCTGATTTCTGGTAAGCTGAAAGCTGATAGGGGATGTATTTTAAATACATGCATGGAGAAGTTGTAGTTTTTAAGCCTTTAAACTATGACATATAGAGGTAATTTTGGATTATGTACTCTAGGGCATGCTTGAGTAGGAGTGGCCAAACATGCAATAAATCAAGAAATAATCCAGCATTCTTCTGTCTGCTACCACATTGTCTCCCTCTTCCTTTTTCCCTGGCCAGTGTATCTCCCAAGGGGATGGGCTAGGGCAAGCAAAACTTGGTGCTACCAGCTTTGACTTCCAGCTGCCTTGTCTTCTCCTCTTTCATCCACTCACTATACAAACCCAGTCCTCTGTGTCCCCTGTGCAATGCAGTCCCCTCCAAACCCTCTTCAGTCACTTTCTTTTATTTCTTCACATGCACATGCCTCTCTTTCTCCAGAAAGACATTACAGTGTCTACATCTTGGTCTGCAGGTGACCAGGTTGACACTGTAGCCTACTGTGTTTAGAAGCTGAGTGTATATGATACTTAGAATTATTCTGAAAGTAGTTGAGGTATTCTGGTTTGGCATTATATATATATATATATATATATATATAT
Organism: Falco naumanni; assembly: GCF_017639655.2. Taxonomy (NCBI): domain Eukaryota; kingdom Metazoa; phylum Chordata; class Aves; order Falconiformes; family Falconidae; genus Falco; species Falco naumanni. The sequence goes on along the minus strand of NC_054080.1, from coordinate 25,958,356 downwards.
ATATATATATATATATATGGAAGGAATTTAGTCAAGGCAGATGTGAAAATGGGATGGTATACCATCCCATTGTATTGGTACGTTGGGGTCGAGACATGCACATGTTTGGTAGAACCTTTCAGGATGTTATTCTGGGTGTGATGTGTTAGGATTTGGTTTTTGGTTTTGTTGTTTCCTTCAAATGAGCTATATTTAATTTGGAAATAAACAGTGCTAATTTTTTATGTTTTGAGGAAATAGAAAAAATCCAGTCTTTCAGTGAAATACAAGTTTTGATTGTTTCACAGAGACAAAACCTGTTATCTCTGGCAAAAAATTTAGTAAGAGTTGAGATTGTTGTCTCTCCAAAACAGTTTTACAGAAGTTTTTAAAATGAATTATTTCATTTATACCTAAATCAAAAATACTCCTCTGGTGCAAATCTGGAGATGCATTTTGTCTTTATTGTGCACATTGACTTGTTCATTTAGCTAAACTGTCGTGTAAGAAGTACGTTCCTTCCACATATAAAATTAGGTCAGCAGTTGAGATTGTTTTCAGTTAAATGACAGATATAATATCCTTTTAAAGTATTTTTTATTATTCTTGTTTAAAATGTAGCTGACAGTGGTGAGGTAGTAAATGTCCAGAAAGCCATATGAAAGGACAAACAGACAGCTGTCTCAACTTCATAGTTACCTAGGGAATTCCTGAGTCAAAAGTGCTGCCTTAGTAGCTCTTCAGGATTCTTTTTGTGTACACATGTCCATTCACCATGAAACTGCACAAGTTTTTCATGCTTACAGTAACTTTCACCAAAAGATTTTACAGATCAGCTACATGCTAGTTGAAGAAGAATGTCCTGTGTTTTTAACAAATTACATACTAGTTCCATATAATGCCTTACAGTTACATTGAAGGAGATTGGGAAGGTCTTGTATGTTGCTCCTCAGTCTCCTTGTGCTTCAGCAGTCCTCATTTTAGTAATTCCTTCAGGATGCTGTGCGTTTCCTACCTTTGTGACACTTGATGCCCTTCTCTAAACCTTTTTCATTTTGAGTATATCTTCCTTGAGGTGAAAAAATTGCATGCTGTTTTATGTGGATCTAACAAGTGGCATAATAATGCTGTCTAGCCCTTTGCTAAGTAACATCTTGTCTGATGACTGCTGGACACTGAGTTAACATTTCCATTGATCTTTCTATAGTAACCCTAAGATCTCATGCCTGAGTGCATTCGGTAAGCTCACAACAGATTACTAAACTTGAGTATTTTTTTCCTCATATGCATCTATAAATATTCACGCTGTGATTACCATTTTGTGATTTAATCAGTACATCTTAAGGGTTTTTTTCCCAGTTCTTCACATCTGGTTCCCCTGTTTGATCCCCTCAGACAACATCTTCATCATCATCTGTATCACCTCATATATGAGGACCCAACTAATATTTCTGGGGCAATCCACTGAGTGCCTACTTCCTCCTGTAAAAACTGAAAATTGTATTTAAGCTAAAACTTACTCAATTTCCTTTAAAGTTCTAAAGCTAAACACCATCCAGTCCTCAATTTCTTTTTATTTCATTTATTCTCTGACCTCTTTTAATGACACATGAGGAGAGATTCATTGACTTTTTCATAGAGAGACATGGAAATCTCTGAAGTTTTTTCATGGTGAACACAGATGCAAAAATAATTATTTTTTTTCCCCCTGCCAGCTCCTTTTGTATAGTGACTGTCCTTTACCTTTTCTGACAAGCCTTTTGACTCCAAGGTATAGGAAAGAGGATTTGTTACTGTTTTACAGGTTTTTCCCTCAACTTTTTTTTGACATGCCTTAATTTGTTTCTGTATTTTAATTCATTGCAGTTCATAGTCATTTGTATATTCCTCATGTGATACAACTTCAGCTTTTCAAGGTCTGCTCTCAAGCCTTTGTTCTACCACTTAGCTATGAATGCTTCCTTTTTATTTTTTCAAAACTACTCTGTGACAGGTGGTAGAAATGTTAGAAGACAATCTTTTTTATTACTTTAACTATTTTAAGATTATAAGAAATGTAGCAGTCTGAAGGAGATTGCTTTAGTTAGTGTATGCTTACTTGTGGAGGTAGTTGTGAATCTGCATTTCATTATTGCAGATACAGGTTTCATTTACAATGCCTTAGGTTCCTGAAAAAGTATTAAGACAGTTCATAAATATCAAAAAGATAACAAGGATGTGAATAAGATCATATGTGTCTCAGTAAGGAATCATGTCAAAATAACGTCATACTTTTTTATGAGAAGGGCAATACATGATCAAGTTGAAAATATTCTAGTAGACGTGCAAAAATGTTTGCATAAAGCTTCTTGGAGAATGGTTATTAATGAGGTCCTGTCAGAATAATGTATCCTATGGGACATTGCAGGATATATGTTGAAGTTAGGTTTGGGTAGTGTTTCAGTGTTTCAGTGCTTTGTTAAATTTCCAGGCATCACTATGCCTTGAATGCATTGAAAGTGCATGGGAGGGCAGCTGTAGAGTTAAAAATAATTGGAAAAAATGAGAGATGAGTCCTAAAAATTAGTATTAGTTGGCAGGATCAGATGCCAAAGCAAAAGTAATGAGTGATACTATGTTTGTATGGTATTAAAGCTCTCCCTCTCTCTCAAATGAGCTAGAGGTATCTAGAATGTAAAGTTACTCATTGGCTTTGAGTTTCGACTGAAGTTGCACTTGTGTAAGATTGTGAACCAGTCAACTGCAAAAAGACAACAGGACTTAGAAGGGAAGACCTGTAGGTCTGTTTGTATGAAGTTTAGAAGACTGGGCAGAAGAGGAGAGTATGTAATCTAATATGTAAAAGGTGTATTGCAGAGAATGGTAGAATCTATTTTTCATACCCATGGCACATATGAAGTAAAGGTTTACATGAAAGCAAAGAAGATTTACATTGGAGAGTGAAGGGGCAGGGAGGTGGAGAATGCTTTCAGCTAGCATAGCACTAGACCTTAATGGTACTAGGAAGTTGCAAAGTTATATGTCACTGGAGATTTTTTGAAAATTGTAAAAACGTGTGCCACATAGTTGTGCAGCTACTGTGGCAAAGAATAGAGCATGTGACTTTTAGCTCTCAGGTTCGGCACTCAACTGGTCAGCATGAACTTGAGGACTTTGAATCTCTTAGTAGTATAGAGCTGAGACTGAGGATCCAGCTTCCTGATCATAATACTTACAGTGATAAGGAAATGTTAAATTGTAGTAGAGAAGCTGCCCATTTTGGACAGGAGTAATAGTGTGAGATTTTAACTACCCATATGTAGACTGCATCGATGCTATATTGGAATGATACGTAACAGTAGAATTACTGCTCACAGTGAATGACAGATTTTCAGTCAGTCATGGATCTGACTTACTAGAAAATCTCTTTCTTCCTAAAAAAAAAAGTTTGGTTTTTTTTACTATGAGACAAATAAAAGGTTAGCGTTATGGTAGTCATGTGTATGAGTTTTGTTCTTTATTCGTAATAGTTGTATAATTTTTATACTTGTGGAGATAGTGGTTTCTATATACTTTTAGATAAAGAATTCTCACATTTCTGCTCAAAGAAAATACAGCAGTTTTTTTCTTATTTAGTCTTCTAATTAGAAAACCAAGATATTTGGTCTTACTAATGATGTGAAAATGGTCAGATTTTATCTTCTTCGTAGTCCTGTAGAAAAAGGTGCAAGTTTACCGTAAATCTGCTAGATTTGTGTCATCTACAAGTCGTGTATTTTTTAATCACCACATGAATTTTTCTTTTTTTTTTTTCTCTTAGGAAAAGAGACTGAAAAAGCCAAAGATCGGTGTGATAAAGCCACTATGAAGCTTCATATGTTGCATAATCAGTATGTGTTGGCACTGAAAGGAGCACAGTTACATCAGCACCAGTATTATGATACTACGCTTCCTCTGTTACTTGATTCACTACAGAAGATGCAAGAAGAAATGATTAAAGCCCTGTAAGATGTATTCTTACATACTTTTAACTTGTGGAATTTTATATATGTGTAGTATACTGACTAAATTGTAGGATTATTTGAAAATAATAAACTAGTTAATTAATTGTGTGTCGAGGGTAATGAAAAAAGATGTTTTAATGTTTCAATTGGCAAAAGTCTATCCAAATAATACAGACAGTAGTTTTGAGTGATTACTTAAACATTCTAGCAAGGCATCGTCCTCTCATAAAACTTTAAAATCTTACAGATTAACTGCAGTGTTTATAGCTGAGCTCATGTTTTGTCCTTCAGCTGGTATACTACAGCAAGTCTGTTGCCTCTTTGATAGTCTGGTTTTTACAAAATTCCACCAACAACAAATTCGGTTTAAATTGGCCGACTGTCTTGAAAGTCATTATGGAGGAGTGCCAGGCAGATGCATGGTTAATCGTGTGTGTGTGAGAAGTAACAACACTGTAAATTTGGTCTCACTGTAAGGAATCCAACCTTAAAAATACAATTACCTTTTTCCTGAAAGATCTTTTTTTACATCATTACAGAAGACATGCAAGCTGATGATCTTGGAGAACAGACAATGAGGACTTTAAGCCCTCTTTTCTGGTTTGTAATCACCATGCTGCCTGTTTGTCTTCCCTGAAGAATGGGAGTTGGTTAGGGAGTCCGTTTTGTAGATCTTTTTCTGCTGTGTTAGCCTAAATGAAAGGGTACTTACTGGTTTTTTGTAGGTATTGTTCATTCAGATATGAGGCACTCTTCTTTAACTCATCTTCTTACCTTCTAAGAAGTCTACTTTCATCTTGACTTCAGCACGCAGGAAGTGAAGGAGAGTTGGGGATTTCATGCTGTACATGCTTGTGTGGTGCAGGCACCATTAACTGCCCTATGGAGTATCATACTAATTCCTTTGATTCTGGTGCAGGTATCTAAATCAAATAGATCTTCGTAGTAGTCTCTGTATGGTCTTTTTTGTCTTAATTTTGTATGTAAAATCACAGCAAAAGGCTGCAGTTAAATTTGTGTGTTATAATTTTCAGAATTTTGAGATATGATAATTCACTGAGGAATTTTATGATGGAACAAGAACCTATTTAAACTGCTCACCTTTGCTGTCTGGAGTAAAAATCTGTAAAAAAATATTCTTGTCACTACATGGACATATTTTGTGAGATCTGAATGATTGGAAAATTGCTGCTTTGTAGTACCTTTGGTGTACAAAAAGAGGTGGTGATTACAGGTGTAGAGCTCAGTGTGGTCATCTGTGTGAAACATACTTCCTTAATTGTCTTGATTTTGCAGATAAATTGGTTCAGTAAACTTGAAGAAGTGTAGATTAATGTTGCTAATGAATTTTTTTTTAATTGTTGTAGATTCCCTTTCTCTTCCATATGGTATTGCTGTAGTTGATATTTGTCTATCTTTTAATCACACTGTGGACTATTTTCTGTAACCTTTTCACACATGTTGTTCATGGGCAAAGCAAGAGTTAATGCTTTTGCTTGTCTGTTTTCTCCTCCTAAGAAGTATTGAAAAAATCCAATCATGTAACTTTTCTTACAGAGTAAATGTAACTTCAGATCTTATCCAAGAAAAATCTGTTGATACTTTTTTCTCTGCGTGTCCTTGTGGGCTGGCCAAAATTCATCAGTATTTTAAGAAATCCTACTGTGCTTCACAGCCTGGCATGCTAGCAAGTTTGTCAAAGATCAAATAGGAAATTATTTGGCAGGTAATTTGTGGAAAGCTGAAACTTAAAGAGAATACGGAGGATATGTCACTGGATGCAATTGAGAGCAGTGGCAAAATATCACCTATTCTTTTACTATTCTCTTATCAGCTTAGTTTTTCCCACTCTGAGAATCAGGTAAAGATAAGGTTGGGTTGCTTGTATTTACTTACAGGAACTTCTTGCTTGATTTTGTTTCTTGTTGTAAATTCATGCTAACTTGTGATTTATGCTTATTTTTGTCTTGAGTGACCAAGATAGCTAAAACAATAAAGAAAATCAGATTTTATAGGAAACGCACATTGTTTTGTGGTTTGTTTTGCTTTATGCCAGAATATAATTACCAGTCAGAACATGACAAGCCTTAGTATAGGTTATAACGTGCATGTTAAGTCCTTTGTGAGAAAGTGTCGTCAATGAGCTGTATACAGTCCTCTTCCTTGTAATCTCTAACAGTTTTGAGTTCAGCTACCCTTTATAGAGGTACTGAAATCAATATAAGGAGTATGGTTTTAGAGACTTCTGACTCATAGCCAATCTCTAAGAAAAAGGCCGCAGCTGATCTGTTATTTCTTCAAGTAATATATTGTCTTATTTTTTCCCTTCTTAGCCAGTTGCAACAAGAGTTTATAGAAACAGCAAATTGAAATTTTGAACTATCTTCAATGCTATCTATGCCTTCGGTGCCATGTTTATACACTATAGTTTTTTTTCCTCTCTAGAAAAGGAATCTTGGATGAGTATAGCCAGATCACCAGTCTTGTAACAGAAGAGATTGTGAATGTCCATAAAGAGATCCAGACCTCAGTTGAACAGATAGATCCTAACTCTGAGTATAATGACTTCATAGATACTCACAGGTACACATTTTCATCTTAGTGTGCATGCTCATGTTTCTTTTTGAGAAAACCCTGCATTACACTGCAACAGTGCTTAAGTGATCAGAGTTGAATTTGTTTCTCTTTGGTCCCTTTTACATTGTTACTTGTAAATCTTTATCCTAGTTTGAAAAGTGTTCTACTTGCACGTACAGAAAACTGGCTGAAAGTCAGGTTTTTAACCTGATTGTTTCTTTAATCATCCATCTCTTTGGCTGCCTTCAGAGGAACAAAATTCCTGTTATGGTTGTTAGATGTGAAGAGCCATAATTTGATACTGACAGCAGACTACACATGATCATCCAGATTCAGTGTGAGCTGATCTACTGTTTACTTGGATGCATTTTGCGTTCTGGGCTAAACTACGTTTCTCTGCTTTATTTATTGTGCAAATACTGGTTTAAAGTGAACTCTAGCTACCTGTCTGTACTCTGCAGTTATTTCAGGTTGAGTAGTGCCTGAGTCTACAAGGTATGCAGATAATGCAAGGAAGTTTTTTACTTCAAAAGTAAACGGTGTTTGCCATTTATTGAACTGCTGCTTTGTATTAGTATATGCAGAAACAGTCCTAATACTTCTTGCGTTATCTTTTTTGGTGTTATGTGTGAATCGGTAATTGTCACATGCAGGTTTATAACAGGATCACCTAAGAGTAGACTCCTTCACATTGATACCCCTTGAGAACTTTGCTTATGCTGTGATCTTGATTTAAAAAACTGTATGCTATTTTAGTATCTGGTAGGATTTTAAGACTTTGTTATTTATTCAAAGGAAAAAGAATATGTATTTAGTTGCTCCTTTTCCTTTTATTTCATATGTAAATTCAACTATATTATAGTTATTAAAATAATTCAAAATGCGTTTATTTTCTTTATGGTCTACTCAAAGATGTTTGTTAATGTTGAAAATACAACATTTATTTACTAAATTAGGTCATCAGAAGTTGTTGAACAAGAAATAGAGTTTGATACGTCTTTATTAGAAGAAAATGAAAACCTTCAAGCTAATGAGATCATGTGGAATAACCTAACAGCAGAAAGTTTACAAGTCACGTAAGTCTTTACGAATCTTTCATCCTTTGGAAATGCTGTTATACATGTGTATACTCAGATCATCTCATAGCTGTGTCTGCATTTTTAAAGTCCATTTTGTAATAATAATATTTTCATGCTATAGACTCTTTTCCATGCCGGTTTTATTGTTCCTTTGCACAAAATACTCCTCTCCCGCCCTCCAGAAACTTACCAGCACTTTGAATATATATTCCTTTTCTTGCCAGTTAATTTATTCAATGGCCCAAATCCATCATGAATCCTCCTTGGGAATGTACTGATTCATCTTCCCAAAAGTGTTTCCATATTCAGCACTCTAGGAAAAATACTGAAATATTTTGATTAAACCACTGTACAGTAATGTAGTCAGTGATTTAAATTGCCATGCAGAAAATTCTAATGAATATATTTATTTCACTCATTTTGTAACTGTTTGCTTTCATTTTCCAAAGGAAATTCTTCATTATTATAACCTTTAAAATATATTAACTGACTAACACAGATGGAGCTGTTGTATTACATTTCATGGAGCTTTTAGCTATTCGGAGTGATAAACTACCTCTCTGTGTGTTTTGTTAATATATTGCCTAGTTAAATATTTCCATTACTTTTACCAGCTTCACCTTTAATAATTTGTTTCTGGGAGACAAACCTCCTGCTGAGGTTAAGATGTTCTTTCTTACTATGTTATCAGCCTCAACTTTTGACAGAAAATGGTCCAACGCAGTCACTTGTGAGACTGCAACTATTAATTGTACATTTAATCTTTTTTACATTGATCATAACAATTTGAAAAGGAAAATTTCATTGGTTGGTGATGTTTTTGTTGCCTCTACTGTATTTCAGTCTATGTTTTACTTATTTGAAGTTGTTTTTTTCCTTTAAAAAGCTTAACTGATCCAAATAAGTGTTGTGGTTTTTTTAAAATTTTGATCTGCTTAATCAAACTATCATCCTTATTTCTTGTAGGTTTTTCTGAAAAACCACAATCATAGTGAGTTGTAGTAGCAGTGAGGTATTTTAAATGTAAACACATTGCAGTATCTTCTGCAAATTATTCTAATCCCTGTATTTTCTCAACATGACAGAATCTCTGGATTTTAGTAATTCCTTTTTGAAGTCATTAATCATCTTGTGCAATCTGATTGGTTTTGTAAATTTATTCTTTAATAGGGATGGAAATAGCCTACTTAATATGAAGTTTCAGCGTCCTTTATCAGACTCCTCTTTAGTCCTGAAGCAGCTGCATCTTTCTTATGAAAGGATCCCATGATAAATAAAGCCCCTTCCTTCCCTTTATAAGTGTTTATGTTTGTAATATATTCTGCATCATTACTAAATCAAGATTATTCCTGCTTAAATTATGTAAGTGTTGTACATCTAGGTGTACTTCAGCACAGTAACAGGAAAAATACATGTACTGAATCCCTCTTTTCAATGTAGTGTTGAAGTTTTTCAAAGATTCTTCCATCCATTCTTCAAAAAGAGAAATAATTTCTTGTTTGGCTTGTTTTCTGTATCACATTGTTTAGAAATAAGACATCAGCATGTCTAAGTGAAAGAGATGAAATGCTGCTTTTCTAGTAAATTATTCTGATGAAATGCTTATTTAGACGTGTGTTTGCGTATTTGCCTACATACACACATTTCTGATGTGTTGTGTTACAAATCTTATATTCACCTATTTTGATTTTTTTTGTGAATTTGGGAGAGAAATTTTATGGTGTGATACTCTTTTTGGAACAGGAATCAAATAGCTCTTTTTAAGTGTTGCTGTCTTTAAGGTGTTCACTTTTCTGGTATGGATTTGGGACCCCAATCAAAAAAGTTTTAACTGTTTTAGGTCAGATCGAAGATTGACCTGGCCGATTTTCTTCTCTATTACATTAGACAATGGGGAAGAGTTTAGGGAGGAGAACAAGAACAGGATGATTGTGCAATACTGTTTCCTCAGAAGGTCTCTCAGCCTCCCCTACTTTTCAGCTCAGAAATGTTTTGACACAGAAGTAGTATTTGTTTATAATAGCTTTAGAAGTATTTTTCTTTCATGAGTTTGTCCAGTCAGTTTCATTATGTACAAGTATCTGGTGTCCACAGAATTTTCAGACAAGGAAATCCATAGTTTAATGTTGCATTATGTGAACCTGCTACATCTGAGTTCAATTTTATGGGCCTTAAACACTTGTTTTGGAAGAGAATAGGAACAATCTATTCCTTTCTGCATATATTGTAGACCCGTGTCATACTTCTCATCTGTGATCTTTTTTTTAGAGCCAACTTTAGCTTTAGTCAGTCCTTTCACAAAACTTACTAATATCCTTTATCAAGGTTGTCATCTTTATTTGAATGTTTTCAGGTTTTTGAATGTTTACTGTATTGTCCTTGAGATGAATGACCAGTATTGCACAGGTAATCCAGATGTGGTTTAGAGAAAGGCATATTGAGGTTTTCCTGTATCCTTGTTCTGCTTTGTTTGTAACAAATCGTAGAGAATTGTTCTGTTTGATTTTATGACGACCGTGGTATATATCTAGCCAGTATTTTCACAGAATCCTCTACTGTAGTTCCAAGATCTCATTTCTGATTGGTAATGGTCAACTTAGAGCCATTCACTACATAAATTAAGCTTTGGATTGTTTTTCCCCTTGTGTATTCACCTATTTCAATATGCATTGAAATTAATCTTCTAAATGGCAGTCCAGTTATTGAGTATCATAAGATCCGGAATAATAGTTTTGTATTCTTAATGTTCAACCCCTTCCCCTTACCTCAAATAACATTGTGCAGTCAACATGCTTTGTCACTTATTAAACTGTTCTTTTATTTGGATTATTATGAACATATTAAGTAGTGCAGAATTTTGCAAAGCTCCACTAGCTCCTGGCACTGTAAAAAATGTTTGTTCTTATCCTTTTTGTCCTTTTTTAAAAATTGCTTTTTAGCACAGGTGAGACCCTTTTAAAATTGTTTAGTTCTCTTATAACTGCCTTTGCTATATACCTTGTTAACTGAATTTAAGATATATTGTGTTATAATCTTGCTTTAAAACCACAACAGCCCAAACCACCCCACAGATACTTGCATCAATTTACTGTTCGTAACTAGAAATTCACAAGTAAGATAAGTATATTACATCCTTTATCCAAGATGATGACTTTTTAAGAACCTGTTCTGTATGTGCCGAAATAATAGGAATTTGACTGTTGGTCTTTAGTATTGAGATCATGGTATTGGATCTTCAAAATACTACATCATTATGTTTCTTCAGAGGAGGACTACCTTCAGTATTTACCAAAGAAAATAAATACAGTACACATAGTGAATTTATTTCACAGACTTAACAGATTCAAAGATGTATATTGATTTGGAATCAGTAATTTGTGGTTGAATCAGTTAATTTATAAAGTATGTGAGGGAAAAACGACAGCTGTACATACATTATTATTTAAAGGGTTTCATAAAATGTATATTAAGGAAACATGATGAGAAAGTTGGCTCACTTGTACATTTTTCAGTAAGTTTGTATTTGTGAATAAAGTGTTGACAGAGGGAGGTATCTAAAAGTCAATGTTGACTAGCTAACCTTTCTAAGCAGTGAGAGAAGTGTGGTCTGTCCTGATAAATGTTGATGACTGTCACTGACTAATATTGGGATTGTCTGAAAAGTGTAACGTAATAAAAGTTTATGCTACAAAGATGCATGCATTAAAAACTAAGAGGAGGCAGCCAAGAATGAAGTAGGTGTTGATCAGTGGGAATATGAATTCATGTCCAAATGAATTTAAAAAGTATTCTGTAAGCACAAGGATTTATTTTTATTGATATTTGATGCAGAAGGGTGCTAATGACTAAAGAACTATGAAAGGCAGCTTTCCAGGTGGCTGATCCTAATCTGAAGGTATCTGCTTTCTAGATTTGTTTTTGTCTCATTCACATGTGTTTTCATGCTGTTCAAACCTGACAATTTGGGATTCTGTGGTTGTTAAAAGTTTACAAGTATTATAGTGACTATCTGGTTAGGAATCAAACCCCTTCTGTAAACTGATTTTACCCAAGAGGCAAATAAAAGGCCACCAGAAACTCTCTCTGACAAACCACAACCAAGATGATACAAGGCAGATGCAGAGATGTCAGTTCTAGCCATTTGGAATAAAATTTTTTAAAACAAACAATAGTGGTTGAATACAAGGAGACAAGTTAGTGTGTATATGGTTGCTTTGTTTTGTTTTCTTGAGGATAAATGCAAACATCCTAAGGTATCTCTGAAATTTGAGGGAGAACTACATCAACTTTCTATTTCAATGTGATGCTGCAATGTTAAAGCTAATATTTTTGAAATGTTAAAATATTTTAATACGCCGTTTCTGCATGTATACACGCATACCTTCCAGTGACGAACAGTCTTTTTAATTTAGTTTTAATTTCTTGAATATTGGTCCTTGATCATGAGATGTAACATCTGCTTCCTGTAAAACAATTGTTAAGCCAATACAATGTTGATTAAAATTTTGATTAGAAAGCTGATCAAAAAAACAGTATCTGTAGTTACAAAATTGGTAGTTATTTTTTAGGAAGGTTTTGAAAGAAAAAATTTGATAGTGAATTGAAGACCCAGTGTAAGAAAATTATCATTTCTGAGTTCAGCATACAGACTGTGCTAGCCTAAAAACAGTAAAAATGTTTGTTAAAAAGGGAGCTTTGGGAATATTACTTTGAGAGAAATGTTTTAAGTATTTCCCTTATCTCAAGATAAACACATGCAGATGCTTGTTCATTTGGGAAATAAACTTTTATCGTTCACTAGATGGCTTTTTTATAGTAATCTAAGTCATCCAAGATAAGATCCAGGACTGTCTGAATAAAGAACATATGTAATCAACATTGTATAAATTAGACTGGGAGGAGAGAGCTAATTCAATGTTTAGAATCAGATCATTTAGTTTAGTATATATGGACGCGAAACATGTTCTCCTGGATGTCTAGCATCCATGTAAATTACTCTCAGTTGACCTTCAGTGCCACTCCCTAATCTAGAACGATTTTGAGCAATACATCTGTGCAGTGGTAAGTACTATACGTATTTTGCCTTTGTTTAACTCTTTACTTCAATAACTTTTTTAAAAAAATGGGGCTTGAAAATACAGAGGAAGCAGAGTAAGATAGTTAAAGATGGGTAAGTGAATGCCAAGGAGATGTGGTACATATTTATTGAGTTAGTTTTTAAAAATTGTTCTCCTGGCTTAACAATTGCTTGAAGTCAACATATATATTTTAATATGTATTTTGGAAGTCAGCATCGTGTGAGCTATTTATCTGCATTGTTCAAAATACAAATGGTATTGTGCATTTGTTGTCTTTTTGTTTGTTGGAATGCTTGCCAGTATAATTGGAAAGTGTTAATGTGCAGTAACCCCTTCTCTGTTAGTGTTGAGTGTCCTTGTAAAAGTTTTATCTTTCCTTTGAATTAACTGTTACCAAAGATTGTATGGCTTTAAAAAAGTTAATTATACAGATCACTCTTACAACGTAAAGTGTCAATTTGTATTTTTATTTCTAGAGGTGAATATAGCCCAGCTACTGATTCTGTGTATTTATGTACTGTAGAAGCTGGAAGTCTTTCATCTTTCATAAAGTGTCTCATAATTTAGCAATGTAATTAGGAAAGCATTAATTCAAAGAACTCATCACTCATTCTGGAAAAAAATAATCTTGATCGGAGAGCCTGCAGGCAGCAGATCGTTCTGTAACCTTGTATGTATACAGAGGCTAGTAGGGGATCTGTAGTTTTATGGGTTAATAGCATAATATAAAGGTATATCCACAAAAAGAGATCACCAAGCGCTAAGTAAGATAAAAAGTAATGCTCCTTTTCATCTTCAGGGGAAAAAAAAAAAAAAAGGTTCCCAAATATTTACTGTTTATATATTCACAATGTAGGTTTCTGAAATCTATGTCTTACAGGTTAAAAACAGTAATAGAAGAACTGATTCAGACACAACAAACCCTTTTGAGCAAAGAGGAACTTGTGTTGGAACTGGAGAAAAAGATAGAAGAGTCCTCTAAGACTTGTGAAAAGAAGTCTGAGTAAGTTGAAATGAAATATCGAAATATGGTAATTCGAGGGGAAAGTGTCTATAATGCAGTTCCTAAGACTTAAATAAGAAATAACCTCCACTAATCTTGTTCTGCTTTTCGTGTGCAAGATTTATTCTTTCTTAGGCAATAATGTGTTTGGAACTTGTCAGGTTGAGTTCATTCTTTTTGCATTTGCTTTACAAACTAAATGTAGATCTGGTACCTAGTAGTACTGCGTATTAAATAATGAAAGCAAGGGATTAATGAGTGTTTTACAGTGCCATAAATAAAACATTACTATAAAGTATCATTCTTGGTCAAGTTCTTCAGGTTTTCTCCTAGCTCTGATTAGAAAAAATATTCACATTCCAGTCTAAACTGAAGTTAATACAACAGATAAAGACACCTTCTGTCTATAGTGATCTTGTTGCAATCAGTCATAGCCTTACTAACTTGGTCATAAATATTAGTTTACGATACCGGTGAATTGGAATGTAAGTCCTCAGGTAATCCTGTCTTGAAGGCATCTTTTCACTCGATACACTGGATAGTATTTCATTCATATCCAGAACCATATGTGTGTATATGGTATCAGTGTTTTGATTAGATGCTTTCCTGTTCTTTTGTTGTTGAAAGTGCTTACAGTATATTTTCCATTTTTTTTGATTCTTCACCTACCTTCCTTGTTGAATGTTATTTGAAGGATAAGCTGTGAATTAGATGAGTCTTGTGGTGTTTTTTAGTGGGTTTACCCCCTGCCTCCAGATTGTTTTGTTACCAGTTGCCTCTCTCTGAAAATAGATCAGATCATCCCTGTGTTTCTTTCTACTCCTTTGACTGATGCTGTAGGAGATGCTGAGGAGATTATTTCGGTTCAGATTGCACCAATACGTGTAAGTCACATTAAAAAGCATGACATCTGTCTTCGTTTTCTAGTTGTAAGGTAAGAGTTTCCCTGAATTCAGCCCAGTTCTGATTTGTCATTGGTTATGCCTTCCTGCAGCAGACCCCATTTTCACCTTTTCACTGCAGTGCAGGGTGATCAGGGTATTTTTGCATGTACTTATGTTCCCTAGAAGAGCCTATCCAACTGTTGCATGTTCTTGATTGCTGTCATAGCATATGGCACTGGTCTCGGTGCTGCAAGGCAAGGTGAAATATAAAAAGTAATTGAGCAATAAATGAAAGCTTGCCTCTTGAGCCAGAGGTCATTCTGTTGGTGCAGTGCCAGCCTGTTGTCAGGAAATAAAGTGAGGACATCCACTCCAAATGCAAGAGCTCTGGACCCTGTGTTATTGTTGAACTTCACCCAAGGCGCTGAGCTTTGCCCTTCAGTGCTGCAGAAATCTCTGTCTGCGTTATCTGGGAGGAATGATGGTAAAAGTCTTCAAAATCATGTTTTCTGTCTCTTCACTTGAACCAGTTTGGACTTCAGCTGTCTTGCTGATCCCTTCTGACACAGCTTCAGAATCACGAGTTCTGATTTTTTCACTGACTTGGCAGTGGCAGTCTGAGTTGGGGCTTGAAAGCATTTCTCTGTCTCTAATTCTGGCAACACTGCAAATGGATCTTAGCAGGTACTGCACTTTTCGTTAGGGCATGTGCAGCAGTGTTATCTGCAGGCCTCTGATTTCGTGTTCCTCATCAGTATTTATCTGTCTTTATACTATTATGCTGGCACCAATATGCCTTTGCACCTTCAAATGACAGCATCACCTGCAACACAAGAGTGTTTTTATTACGCTTTATTTATATATGTGTATGTCAAGTATACCATCTGCCCTTTCAACATGATAGCATATTGAATATTTGGGGTTTGGTTCAGTTCATATTTTTGCCACTTCCCAACCTTTGGATGGTTCTGGTCTTGCCAGGATTAATTACACAAGATCTCACTCTGTGAGCTTGCTAGTAGCTCTTGCTAGCCACAAGGACTATGAAGTTTGCACTCATGCAGGCCATAGGCAAATAATATTACAGGTTCTAATTCCTCATGCATAGATGGAATGGGGAGCATTCTGTGTTGGGTTTGGGCAAATAAATGAGAAAATAATCCATCTTGCCACAGTTCAGGAAAGGGTATAGCTCATGCTTTTTAACTTGCAGGGTCTATCTTGTTACACACAGATCATGGTAAGTTGAAACCATTCAGTGTTTGGGATCTTGTCATTCTAGCCAATGTGTATTCACCAAAGCCCAGCTGATGGTGGAGGGCCATCATTTTCATAGGGTGATCTATTTTTTTCTCTCATAATGAGGACCAGATGAAAGATTACTATCTTGAAGATAATGCCAGGATAATTTTTCATTTCTCTGTGTGTTGCTTTTAAATGTGTGCATTCTCATGCCAGTTCTCAGATTCAGGTCCTCTAATTGTGTCTTCATACATCATATTATCCTTTTTACATGAATGATCATTCTGCTGATTGTATGGAGTTCTGTTCTTTGGTGACTTACTACCATGCTCATCTATAGGGATACGTTTTTTATCTTTTCCTGCCAATGAGAATTTTATGACAGATGGTTCCTTATCACTTTGGAACCTCTTTGCATAGTCATTTGGCTCAGCATCTGCTTGTGAAGGAACAATCTCAATGACTTTTTTTCTTCAAGGGTAAGGCTTGCAGGAGGGTCTGTCTTCCAGGGATTATGCTGAAGATACAGGGTGACAAAATACTGTGATTTTTCTTCATACTGTCCTCATTCTTAATAGTCCAGTCCCTTTACCCCTTGATCTATTCTTGCAGATGGTGACAACTCTGCATCTCTTTACAGACTGCATGTCACTGGGCTCCAGTTGCATGCCTTTAAAGGTGTCTATATTGTACTGTGGATGGTTCTGTCTTTCAGATGGCTTCTGTTCCTATTTAGTTTTGGCAGTTCTTGGGGATAATAGAGTCACCTAGGTACCTGTAGATGGTCTAAGTGGTCTGCTTGTCCTTCAGTTATTGAATTATGTCTGTCTTGGAGCATTCAGAGGAATGAGAGGTATTCAGAGAATAGTCATAAAAACATGCAGAAGACAAGAAAAAAATGATTTTAACTCCTCATAGAGTTCAATTTATTTAGCTTCATAAGAAGAATGTACGCTGCAGTCCAGAAATAGTTAGCAGTAGGGACCTTTCAGTTCAGAAGAGACAACAGACACCTCTAACTTGATGGCAGATGAATTTATACTGGATATAAAGTGATTTTAATAGTGCAAATTATTATTACAACAACTATGTGGATTGCAGTGGATTTCTCATCGCTGGAAATAAATATCTAAAAATGTATTGCTTCTCTAAAGGATGGGGAACCCTAGTGTAAATTCAGGATGAAAGTAGTAGTTTCATCTATATTTATTACAACATATTTGTGATAGATTGAAAAGAGAATGGCAAAGTAGATGTTCGCTTGCATCGTCTAGTAGCTTTGAAGATTTTCTAGATTTGCTTCATGTGTTTATGCCTTTGAACAAATAATTCTGTTGAGGAATTTTCATGGGGTTTTTTTAGGTTTATGGAACAAATAATGTATTTTAAATCATGTGTATTTTGAAATGGTTATTTTTCTCTGTAGTATTGTACTCTTGCTAAGCCAAAAGCAAGCACTGGAAGAACTTAAGCAAACAGTTCAGCAATTAAGATGCTCAGAGGCAAAATTTGCAGCCCAGAAAGAACTACTGCAACAAAAGGTCCAAGAGAATGATGGGAAGGAGCCACCACCTGTAGTGAACTACGAAGAAGATGCTAGATCAGTGACTTCTATGGTAAGTTTTACACCTGTTTTACTGAATTGTGCAGCCTTGCTGTTGTACTTTAGTCCTGACATCAGTCTCAAGGATAGTCATGGGGATGACTGAAGTGAATAAACTTCACTTTGCATTTGTGGAGACTTGTTTAGAAAAACAGTTCAGTTATGTGATGTTTTTTGAAGTTGCTATAACTTGTGACACCCTTTGTATGTCTGTGGACTTGGTTTGGTATTTTGTACACTTGATGCTTAGATTCTTGTTAAACTTTTCTATCATCAATAGTGTAAACCCTTAAATAGATTTAGTAAACATAACTGAGTAGTAGAAATTGGTAATTTCATTGGCTGTGTTGAAGAAATACAGTGACACTTGTAGACAGGAAACTAACAGTAAAAGGTGTTGGAATCACTGCACGTGTAATTGAGAATGTACTGTATTTACATTTTTCTTTAAACAGAAACAAACGCACATTTCTTTGCAACTTACTTTTAAATGTTTACATGCTCTTAATAATCACAAGGAACTTTTTGTGCTGTGATGAGACCCCCATGTACTTTAATTTGCTAAGATTTTGTGTGACTTCCTTTTCTCAGTGCAGCTATGTTTAGAGATAGTAGGCGACATGAAAAAGCCAATAAGCAGTACCTGTTTACTAAAGGGACAAGCAGTAATGTTTGCTTTTAAGGATTAATTTGACATATACAAGATGCTTGTGACTTTTTTCTGTAGAGGTTTAGCTTGCCATTTCTTTTGAACTGCAGAGCGGTAGCTCAGTAAAATGATAATGAAATTGTTGTTTCTGAGAGGAATGTTTTTGTTTTCTCTATGTGTGCAACCAAGTTTGGTTTTTTCTTCCGTTCCCATTCTATAGTTATACTTAATTGTCAGTATTCTCTTGCTTCCACTACTACTCGTAGACTCACAGACTCATAAAATAGTTTGGGTTGGAAGGGACCTTTAAAGGTCATCTGGTCCAACCCCTTGGCAACAACTGGTTAATATTTACAAGGCACTAGTGGGTGGTTGCAATATTCACTGGTACAAAACATTATTTTACAAATCTTGTATGCTTGTCATGATCTAGGAGGCGTTGATAAAGCACAAAAAGATGGAGGAGAAAGGAAGGATCAGGGTAATGGTTGAGAAAGTTTGGAATCTTTTGGGGGTAGGCTATCTTGTTAGTTATTTAATGTAATATCCTGTAGTAGTGCTAGTGAATATAGTCTGTAAGTGTTAGTTGAGGTGATGAGTCTTATCAAGAGAATGGCATTCTTCTCCCTCTGTTCAAGGTTGCTACAGTCTGTCTGCTGGTGTCCAAATCTCTGTTTCAGTGGGTGAAAGAAAATAATCCTTGCATATATGTACAGTACACAGTGAAGAATTCTGACTTCTTAATTTTTTTGGAGTAAAATTTATCTATGAAAGCTTATCTTCTTTTTTTTTTTTTCTTTTCTGGAGGAGGTACATACTGAGATTTCTAGAGTATTGCATCTATGTTGCATATATTAAATGTGTTGAGAGTAAGAAAAATGTTGCTATTTTGGCGTCTGAGGATTTTGTCTTATAAGCAGTATGCAGCATAAAAAATAATGTGATTTAAAGGCTGGCTAATTTTACTTGTTTAAGTTATTTAAGACAGGCAAATACCACTTAAGTTATGTTTAACTTATGAAGTTGATACTGTGTGCTAGTAAAATTGACTAAAAAGCAGTAGATACAATGCAGTATAAATTAAAACTTTTTCAGATTGCTGTTCTTTGAGAGGACAGTCTTGACTTCATCTCAGGATGAAAATATAATACACTGATGGGCTGTTTGTATAAATAAGCATCCTGTTGATTTTTATAATAGGATTTTTTTTAAGTAAAACTCCTTAAAATTATACAGTTGCTAAATGATCAGGAATGAAATGTTCTTACTGCTGATTGCTCATCCTGGTGTCATTCAAGAGGATCATTTTTTCTTCAGCTATAAATCTATTTAGGTTTCTCCTATTTATCTTTAATAATGTAATCTAAATATTGTCTGATACTACATCTGAATGTGGTTATTCATCCTTCTTCAGAAATCCATAGTAAACACTTGTTTTACAAATTCTTTTCCTAAGAATGACAAAATCATAATTGACTTGTGTTGTGAGCATGCATATGAAGTAAATTTTCATGTGTTCAGTCACAAGTAGATTTTTTTTTAATTTAAAATAAAAAATATGATGTAAAAACAACTTTATAAAGTTTCATGTCTCTCAAGTATTTATATGTTATCATATAAATATAGCCAATTTCATAGTGGAATAGTTTGCAAATTCTTTTGTTTTCCATCTCTTAACATTATGTAACATCACAATAGAATACTAAAAAAGAATTGAATTCTGGAATGCTGTTTGATGTATTTCTATAGACAGTGTTATGTTGTGTGTGTTATAACTTCCTTTGTTTCTTTGTTCATTTTTGCCTCTGTTAACTGTAGGAAGTTTCATATTTTGTTAGCGTCTTCAGTATTGTTTGGTTCAGCCAATATATTTTATTGTTTGTAGAATGTTAGCTGTGTGTTGGTGTCCATGTACACATTTTAAGAAAAAAGGAAATTGCTGCATGATTCTGTTTTATTCAGTCATGATATCATAGCAAGTAGTTAAAATAATTCCATTTTTGGCTATTTCTGAACCTTGTTTTTAACAATTTTAGCATCATATGTGGAAAAACAAAGCATATTTTTTGTTTCTAGCATTTATAACTTCCTACTGAAATACCCATGCAAGGCAGAGATAATTTTGATGCTAAAGGTGCTACAAGTTTAAAATAATGCCTTTGAGCCCCTTAGTGTTACGCATTTATGATACTATCTACAATGTAATTGAGAGAATCATAGTTCACTTCTTCTATACTTACATTAAAGTAAGGAGGCACAAGGAAACAAGAAACTAGTTGTTCCTTGTAAACAGCTGGGTTTTTTTCCTGAAATGTTTTAGTATCCAAATTATTATATATTATGTCACTTTGTGAAAATTAGCCAGTAACTGGAAGCTTGAACTAATTCTTCACTGCTTAGGTGTTCAGTCAATGGATGTATGGCCTGCCATTTGTCCTGAGATACATGTGGTATTCTTGCTATTAATGTGATTCATGGAGCATGGCAATAGTCCAACATAATTAAAACAGAAACAACAACAACAAAGCTTTTATATGTCTAATGATCTGATTAGAAATAACAACATCGGGGATATTTGGAATATTGCAGTACCAGTTAAACATTTACTCAGGGAATTAAGTACAATGGTGGTAGTTTTCATTTCATACTAAGACTTCAAGTTTACAGTACCAGTATTGACTTGAAAATTGTGACAGAATTGTTGCAGCATGCTTAAGCCTGGCAATAGATACAGTTAGTATAAAATAGTAATTAATTTTGTTTAGCAATAATACAGTGAAATATGTATGCCACTTTAACATATTTTCTCCTGTTTCCTTACATGGTAAAAACAAATACTACAAAGGTGCAAACCCATTATTTTTAAGAATATGTATTTAAAACTATATTTTTTTCTCACTACAGAAATATTTCATACAGACTTATTTTGCGTACTACAGCATTATACTGGAACCACTGATAAAACAGACTTAGTATGCAGGCTGTGCAACACTTGAAAGACTTGTCAGCAGGTGGAGCTCAGTGCCAGAAGATTAGTTATCACTGAATAATCAAAATTTTTCATTTTTACATATGTTTAAAAAAGGCATGTGAGACACAGAAATGTGGGGGGAAAAATGTGTGCTGTCATTTATTGGACATCAGAATAATATGAAATGATTGTTTTGTTTTGATTTGATTTTTTTGAGGATTTTTTTTGCAAATAATGAAATGCAACTGTAAGGTAGAGAGACCCTAATGCATGTCTTCAACAGCATGTAAACCAAGTAAAAGAGCTGTGCAGCTGTACGGCCCATGGAGCAACAGTACAAAGTCACTGTTCTTTCTCTATATGCTCCTTCAAGGACTTCCAGTTTCGCTGGGTTGTCAGGGTGGAAGGCACTGGCGTGCAGGTGAATCAAGAAGGAAACCATAATATCTCTGGTAACGTGAACTGGTGAAAGGTGTACAAGGCAGAAGGAAGCTAAAGCATCGTAATACCATTATACAGTCAGTGGAGAGTAGTGCTATGCTTAAAACAGTACACAGAGGGGTGACAGAAAATGGATATTAGTAAGAGATATTACATTTCTGAATTCTGGTTTTATCTGTTGTAGCAGAATTTCCCGAAAGGGAAAAAAAAAACAAACAAACCACAAAAGTTCAGTGGATATCTAATTGATTTTGCTATTTGTCATTCTTCCTTAAAAGCCGTCAGAGATCCTGTTCTCAGTGATTACTTTAAAAGTGAGATAAGCCAGCTTTTGTGGTAATTGTGGTAGAGATTGTGGTAATCGTGGTAAAGAAAAAAAAAGCTAAAAAGCTTTCAGTGGTTATGGAAGGAAAAATCATGCATAAAACAGTGCTAAAGTGCCAGTTTCGCTTTTGTAAATAATTCTAAAAGTGCCTTTTTATTTTCCTAATGTGAATGCTTTATATTTCCACTCCTGCTTCCTAGAATCCATGATTCAGTGCTCCTTCTAGTATTGTGATCAAGAAACCAATAGTTTTGCCTTTCTCTGCAGGTTTGGGTTTGAGGCGAATGTTTTCAGGATTATCACTAAAATGATAATTGACTAATTTAACCAATTTGTATGTTTTGAATTTTTTGAAGTCAGTTACATAGATATGAAAGAGCATTTATAGGACTTGGTTATGTGATTAAAGATGCTTCATTAAATGCATTTTAGATGATGTATCGTAAGTCCCTGAAACATAATCTGCTGAGAAATGTGCCCACAGTCTAGGGGGTTTCCTTTTCCCATACTGTCTCAGGTTATATAGGATCCTTTTGTTCGAACAAATGCAGGGAAACAGCTTCTGTGACAGCCCATTGCAGCCGTAGCAGAAAGCTTGATGGTAGAGATAAAATTCGTTGGTTTTTTTTCTTACTGACTCAGAGGAATTGAGGCATTCCTATGCTTTGTAGTGCATCGCCAGACAGCTCCCTTGTTTATCTGTCTGTGTAAGTAATTCTCTACTAATTTATGGCTCATGACATTTATAAAAAAATAAGATTATATGAGGACATATATTAGGAAGTGGTGGGAGAGCACTTCACAGTTATTTGATTTATATATTTATAAACCTTGTAGACTTCCACTGTACTATTTCAAGATTTTAAGTTTCTTATGAATAAAAACCGGACCGAAGTAAGTCAGTACAGCATTGGTATCCTTGCTGATTCTCTTACTTTTGTCCCAGTGGAGGAGACACTGCCAATGCAGTCATGTTGTAGAATTTGTGGCTATTAATTCATAAAAGACTTGGAAATAACCAGTTGTATTTGTTGGATGCTTGGACAGGTGAAGCTCAACCAAGTGATCTTTGCTTTGGGCCACTTTCCAAGCTTGCTGGCTGGGACCTGTTTTTCCGGCTTACAGCCAGAACTTGACATGGAGCAAAAATACTCAAATGTCAGATGCTTCTAGGAAGTGTGGAGGAACTGTGCTCTTGCTCTCAGAGTGTGTATGTTCTACCTTTTGTTCCTCCTCTTTGTAAATCCTCCTTGCCTGACAGACATGTTCCAGAGGAAGAACAGTCCAAAAGAAGATACTAAGGTGACAGGCAGATAAACTCAGTCATATTTTGTCCCATGTAGTTATTACTGACTGGTCCAGAATTTACAAGATGGGAGGTCAATGAAACTGTCAAGCCTCTTTCCAGTGAACATGCCTAGAAACTTTTCAAGTGAAAGATTAACTTGACAGTAATATTTTCATAGATTAAGGTTTAGAAACTATGTATTTCTTAAGGTATAGCATATTATCTATCAAAAAGTGTTGAGCTGTAACCTAGTTTTGGGAAAGACAAAATTAGAAGTGTGAGTGAACTTTAAGAAGAACTGAGGGAGGTGGCTTGTTCAGAGTAAACAAAACTCCAAGTATTTTAAGTGCAGAATTGGTTTACCCTCTCTGTATGAATGAGAGTATATGTTCTTAAGATAAGTACTTATACTTCTTTTGAACTGCCAAAAATATTTCAAGAACTTTCAGTTTTCCTTGGGGAAGAAGACTTCATCATAGTAGTGTTGCAGCATTGCATACCCACTGGGGACTTGTTATTTCAGTGAAAATCTTCTCTGTGAATTAGGAAAGCTTTACCCAGAAGTTTCCCTTTGAACAGAAATCATATACTGGTAACCACTGTATGTTTCAGGATGTGGTGGAATGTCTCTGTGCTGGGAGGATGGTAGTAATTCTCTGCCAGAATTAACACCATTGGCTTCTTGCATCGTTTTCGTAGCAATGGGACTGAATTAGTGTGATTATTAACTTCTCATAGCTTCTAGGCAACACACAGTAAATAATGTGATAGAATTTGGCTGCTTTAAATCATCTCTCTCCTTTTTTTGTTTTTTAAGTGGCTAGTTAAAAATACTCTTGTTCTTAAAGGCAATTATTACGCTTCCAAAAGTCTTAAAATCTACTATAAAATATTTCTTTGAATTAGAATTTATGGGTTTAATCTAGTGCCACTGGTGGTTTATTGCCAGTTTTGCAGTGTATGATTTTATGGTTTGGTTTGTAGCTTCTGCTCTTTTTTGCTGTGGGGAAGCTCTTACCTGGTACAGATTGAGAAAGCAGGATGGCAATCTAATCCATTTTTTGGAGCACTACCTTTAAGATACAGACCGGATATTTTTTTTGTTCTCCATTTTATTTTATACTGTCAGTGATCTTTAACAGTGGTGTAAATGAAATAGCATGTTTTAGATATCACTGATACTTTTTTTTCTTTGGGTCGTCCTGCAGTAAGATAGATGCAAAACATTTCTGGTTAACTTGGGAACCAGGTGCCTGAGTATCAGCATGAATGCCATTTTTAGGTTGCTTAGGGTATCCTGCCTGACATCAAGCTGTGACTCATTTCTGCCAGTCCCATGTAGATGTGTTGGATAACCTAAGCCATAAATTATACTAGATATCAATACCCAAACATGTGAAGCCCACTTTGCAAGAGACACTTTGAAGTTCTTGGCTCAAAGAAGTCTTTAATGGTAGGGAAAGCTGAAGTCCCATGTGAGAGGTGATAGGAATTGTAATCCAGTAAAAAAAAAATACAGGATTGCTTATCTCAACTTCTTTTTAGGGAGGTACAGAATCAGTCTGCAAGAAACTTACCTTTATTTGGCTGATGTGTCAGGGTCGTATGAGAAAGGCAATGACTTTTGCATGAACATAACAGTAGATATCCAGGAGTTTCTGAAACTAATGTTCTCATCCTAAGAAGAAAGAAAGCCTGGAGGATCACAGCCAAGATGCATGGAAATGTGTCATTCTTGAGAAATGATTGAAGGCCTTTTCTTTTGGAGCAGTATTGAACTGTGATGAATTACTTATAATCAAACAACATTCCAGATCTGGAAGATTGTATGGTCAAAAGCAGGTTTGTTTTCTGGAATTACTGCAAATTTTTTCCGCAAAGTAATTTTTTTAATTATTTTTTTTTCCAAGCTTCTTAATTGCAGAAAGCAAGAGTTCATTGTTTGGAAAGTAGGTTATAGTTTTGTACAACTAATTAAAAAAAATTAAAAAATCCCAAATTCAGGATAGAGTAGATAAGAATGACTTGCCTGCCTCTAAGTTTTGTTGGTGTCACTCAGTGCCTTTAATAAAAAACATTTGTTTTTTAATAAAAAACATTATAAATATATCTATTTTTATATACATGTATATAAAAGTAAAAAACATTAATAAAACACATTTGCTGAAAAAATCAAAAACCCCGAAGATACGTCCTTTTCCAGGTTGTATGATAATTCTCTTGGCTGGAGAGAAAGAAGAGAAGGTTGTTCTGGGGAAAAAAAGTTCAAATATTACATCTGTGAGATGCTGAATTTAGATCACCTCTTTACCAGGTGGTCCTCACTGGTCCTTTGGTTCCTAATCAGCATTTACTTGAGCAAGTATAGTTCTTGGTCAAATAATTACTTTTCTATTAGCCATTTTAGGGAGTTATTAAAACCATTTGGAACAGGTATTTCGTTTGACTTACTAACATTTGGCAGCTTTCTTAAGTTTCATAAACATGACATTTTGAGAGAAATGAAATTACAGGTATTTCCTGTCTCAGCATATCATAGGAACTCGTGAGACGTGAATCAAATTATGGGGAGAAAGTCTCCTCAGTTTCTTTCTTTGAGATTTGATTGCACTTTATAATCTCCTTGCACAGGCAGTACTCGGAGATACGATAGGAAATGAGTTGTAAATGTTGTTGGGGTGCAGTGAGGGCCAGCTGCTCAAAGAGGAGGAGTGATCCAGGAGATGAGGGTGACCCAAGGCTGGGCAGTGCCCTCACTGATGTGGTACTATCCTGCGGGGTCTGAGCACAGTGGCAGAGCCAAATGTTAATAGGGTCCATGGGCAGCTCCAGAGGCAGCAGAGCAGTGAATCAGGTTCAGAGTCCAACTAGGAGTCCAGTCAGGAGCAAAAGGAAAAGGGGTCAGAGACAGGGCTGGAGTCAAGGTGATAATGTGGGTCCGAAGTCTGTCCAGGACACAGAAGCAAACACTGGGCTGGAGAAAGCTACAATGTACGTATAAAGGATCCATATAGGAGGCAGGGCCAGATACAAAGCTGGAGATGGGGTACCCACGGTACAGCTTAGGCCAGGACTCAGTCCCAGGGCTGGACTGTAATGGGGCTAGTGGGCACATGGGCAGGGGTGCTGTGAGTCTCCAGGTGAGGCTGGTCAGGGCTACTGAAGCCTATTGGTGCCCTCAGGACCCTCACATTAATATTTGATAGAAGCTTACTTGCTTACCAAATTAAATTACTTGCTCTAATTAGTTGCTCTGTAGGTTCGTTAAATGGGAAGGTGAAAAAATGGAGCCAACTTGACAATTTCGAGATGATTCTGCTGTTTTACAGGTTGTCAGTGTCAGTGTAATTCTATGAGAGAGAGTGTTTCCATCGGGCTAGGGCCTTGCCTTTATTAACGCATGTTGCCACGGTGATGCGTTGGGTGCTAAATCAAAGCATAAATAATATAATGAATAAAAATACAGGATACAAGTGATACAGTTTGAGAATTTAAAGAATTAGGAACTATATCTGCAAATTGCTTATTTATAGATCATGACTTCATGTACCAAGATGAAATAAAATCACTCAATGTTTGGGTTTGTATGTAATACAAACGTCTGTCATTCCCCTGTTAAGTTAAATTAACTTAGTTTAGCCAAAACTTTGTGACAATGCAGACTTTCACAATGGCTAACATAACTGAAATTATCTCAGTCTGGAAACCTGCGTTTGGCATTTACTTACTGACTGATAAAGATGAAAACAAAGAACTGTAGGTAGGAGGGAGAAAGGGAAACTTGAATATATTGGGGAGGGGGGCTAAAATGAGGTACTTGATAGCATTGACCGTTTTTGTGTTGTGGTAATGTGAAGTTTTCATCCTCTCTGCTAGCAGCTCAGTAGAGCAGTTGAACTTGGTAATTGTTATACTGAATTCATTCTGAGTGAGCAGAGAATGTCGCAGTGCAGAAGCTGATGTGACTGAGCAAACATTACACTGAGGTGACCATACCATTGTACTAAAACAGGATGTGAATTTTGTATTACTTTTAAGCAATGGAAGATATATTCAGAGAGTTCTGAAAAAAAAAAAAAAAAGTTAAACAAGTAACTTTTGGGTTAAAACCTCCAAAGTTTTAGGTACGCAAGTCTTTCATCAGTCTAAAGAAGAAGCCCCAATCCTCAAGGAGAACGAAGGTTTAGAACAGCTGAAATAAATTCAGATTTCTTGTGTTAACTATTTTGCTGTAAAAGTTAGCTGCTGTTATAGTGTAAGAGGGGGATGTTATCTCTAGTGGGGGGACAAAAAGAGAAATCTGCAGGTGGGAATTGTGAGTATTTCCTACCTAATAGGATCTCATTACAGTGTAATTGTGCTTGTTTTAGTGATCATTGATGTGAGTTCCAGGCTACAGTAATATGAGGCACGTACATAAGTACCATTAATGGAGGGATGATTTGTCTTCAGGTAATTTTTGTATGGGGCAGTGAAGTAGCTTTTTGAAAAATGTAATTGTTTTCTTCTGTGGCTGTTCTGGCTGGGGAAACATCCGTTTTAAGGTCCTTAATGCAGTTTGCAGAGCTGTGCCGAGAGCCCTTGTGGTAATGTCTGAAGTTGTGGTTGTGTATTAGAGGATTTTGGCCCACTTCAGATGCTTGCTGCTTTTGTGTGATTGATCTGTTCAAGTCTGTTTGATTTATATATATGTCGTTCATAAATCAACATTGTTTAGATGGATCATTGTATCTACAACTTGATCTTTATGTTGAAGAGTCTCAGGAACAGTGCGATAATGAAATGTAGCTTTATAATATGTAAGAAAAAATAGTGAGGAAATAAC
Organism: Falco naumanni; assembly: GCF_017639655.2. Taxonomy (NCBI): domain Eukaryota; kingdom Metazoa; phylum Chordata; class Aves; order Falconiformes; family Falconidae; genus Falco; species Falco naumanni. The sequence continues at coordinate 25,930,429 of NC_054080.1, read as the reverse complement.
CACTTTCAGCCAAGATGGCTGAAGTATCATTTTAGGTACTTTCCTCAGCATACTTATGAAGAAGTTGATGCATCGAGTCATATATAACTATACCCATAATCTGTGGAAATTATTAATTCTTTTTGGGGGGATTGCAAAAGAAGTTTATTCTGTAACAGAGGACACTGACCTTTGATTTTACAAGCAGCTTGAGAATGCTTAATAGGTACTACTGATGAATTTTGAGGAGAGATCCCTTTCTTGGAGAGTCCCCTTTTAATGAGTAATGACTGAAACACATGAAAAGACACCTTCTGTTTACCACTAAGCATAACAACTCAGAGTATTTTTGTAATTCTGCAGGAGAAATGCTACCTGCTTTATTTCAGCTCATGGTGCTAGATGCAATTTATGAACTTCACCTTGGCTAGGATTGAAATGTGTACTCTCTGGTACCATTACTGAGACTTGCACACTGAGTCTTTCCTCCTTGATGTCTCTATTTCCAGAATAGTCTTGTTCATTTTTATTAGATACACAGCTGTGGTCTGAGGCATGACATGAGTTCAGTAGACCATAGGCTTTACTCAGAGTAGAATTTGAACACTGCCTATTTATCGGATTTGCATTTTTGTTCTTCTGTTGTTTAAATTGGCAGATACTTGTGGTGGTGTTTACTTAATGTGTGATAATTTCTTAACACTATGTTGGTTTGCTGTCTCCCTTAAAAGTAATGGGTATTTGTGTATTGTACATGTCTGATCTGAACAGAAATACTAATATATTTCCAGTAGTTATGACTTATGTATTATTTATAGAAATAAAAGCTTAATTTTAGATTGGCACCCTACAAAGATTACTCATTAAGCCTACATCAGATATGCTGCTAAAGTTGTGTGTTGCAGCTGTCACGAAGTTGTTCTATCATTTTATTTATTAACGTGCAAGCTGATTCTGTTAGTAAACTGATGCAGGGATCTGTGAAAACCAAAACCAAACTTCACATCCTGACTGTGCTAGCTGTCAAACAGAAATACCTGATCAAATTTGGATCTAGTTGTACTACAAAACCTTTTCTGATTATGAAAGGATCAGTTTTATTCTTTAATACAGCTAATTTAAATGTGGGTGCGGGTAAGATCCTGTTGTGTCCAATCTGACTGAAGCTGTTCAGGTTTTAACTCCATGAAGCTTTGTTTTGCTGTGATAAAACAAATGCATCCTTTCACGATAAGATTTTCAGAACAGAATACAATCTCCAGTCCATATTTAATAATGCTATTTATTGAGGGAAGAAAAAGGCTTTATAGCCTGTCAGATCACATAACGTGTAATGCTATTTTATGTCTCTTGACGTAGCATTTGCCAAGGTGGCATCATTAAAGCCAGTCGTTGAGTCAATTAGAGCCAGTCAATGAGACATAAGAGGGATCTTCATTACTGTATACCAGTTTTTGGGTGACAGTATAGAGGAGGCAGAATCCAACAAACATTACCTTAAACTGGTCAGAACAGTAATAATAGACTTACAGACAATGCATCTTGTCATGTAGTGGGTGGCTGGGGAGACTGGATTCTTCATGGGCCTCTAGGAACTTCCTTTGAGGTTAGGGGGAAACTTAGGGGTTCCCCCCCCAGCCTGATGGAGTACTGTCTTCTGTAGGTTGGCATGGACCTCTGCCAAAGTTGGGTTGCTAGTCCCTGCCTCCAGGCTGCGAGTCTGCAGCTATGGACTTTTTAGTTCTTGGTGTCTTGTGAACACAGGAAGGATTTACGGTTACTTGTGGATTTCAAGGTCATGCAATGTAGCGAGGATGTTCTTGTTCTCTGTTTGTTCCTTCCCCTTAGCAGCTGTTGGCTCTTCAGACTATAGCTGCTTCAGTACCTCTAATTGTTTTCCAGGGACCTGACTTTATTGGTCTTAAATGATGAAAATTTGGATTCCACCACTAGATTTGTCAGACACATTTCTTTAGCAGACATTACAGTGTGTATCTGTGACTAAAAAGCAACCAAATCTGAACTACAGCTTTTTGAATATATATTTAATGAGATCTGGAAAGATTATGTCATTCCTTCAGTTACTGAGTAATGCATTCTAATTAAAGTAATTTACCAGTATACGAAGCATCGTCGCTAACAGCATGCTGTATTCAGTTCCTGCTATGTTTATAAATCCTGTATTTGGATATCTTTTGGGCTGCATAAGTCCCAGTTGGCACAGTACTCTGCCTTGTTGGCTGATGCACAGACTACTTGCTCCCATAGCTTCAGTTTTCTCTTTATGCAGCTGGTACATCACCTGAGTAGTTGCTTCAGTTGTCTATCCATGTCTTCTTCTTTGGATAAAAAATGCTGACCTTGAAAGAGATGCAGTCCTCCTTAGAAAATCTTCTTTTGAAGGGAACCTTTGCTTGAGTTGATGACAGGTGAAACTTTGTTTTAGTATTTCTAGCAGGCAAGCCCCAAACTGTCCATTTTATTGACTGCTTACCTTTGGTCTGTATTCCCTGTATTTTTCTGGAACATCTTTTGACTAGCCTCCATGGCAGCAATAATTCACCTGCTTGTAGCTCGTAACTGATTTTTCTCTTTGCTGCCTGCTGATTCCCTCTCTACAAACTGCCAGATGGATTTGCTGTATGAGGTCATCTTTCTTCAGGATTCTGATGCCATTGTAATCAGTGGGACCAGAGGAAATTTGCCTGTGCAGATCAGGAAAAAGGGATGAAAAGGGGGATTCTTGTTCAATTTAGTCATCAATGACCTGGATGAAGGAACTGATGCAAAACCGGGAGGAGCACCTGATGCACCAGAGGCTGCGCTGCCATTCAGGGAGACCTGGTCAGGAGAGCTGGGGCAGAGGGACCTCATGGAGCTCAACAAAGGCAAGTGCAGGGTCCTGCCCCTGGGGAGGGACAGCCCCAGGCACCAGCACAGGCTGGGGTGACCTGCTGGAAGGCAGCTCTGCGGAGAAGGACCTGGGAGTGCTGGTGGGCAGCAAGGTGCCCGTGGGCCAGCAGTGTGCCCTGGTGGCCACGAAGGCCGGTGGGATCCTGGGGGGCATCAGGAGCAGCGTGGCCAGCAGGCCGAGGGAGGTGATCCTGCCCCTCTGCTCTGCCCTGGTGGGGCACATCTGGAGTGCTGTGTCCAGTGCTGGGCTCCCCAGTTCAGGAGACAGGGAACTACTGGAGAGGGCCCAGCGGAGGGCTACGAAGGTGATGAGGGGACTGGAGCATCTCCCTGATGAGGAGAGGCTGAGGGAGCTGGGCTGTTTGGCCTGGAGCAGAGCAGACTGAGAGGGGATCTTACCAGTGCACACAAACACCTTAAGGGTGGGCGTCAGGGGGACGGGGCCAGGCTCTTTTCAGTGGTGCCCAGCGACAGGACAAGGGGCAACGGGCACAAACTGCAACACAAGAAGTTCCTTCTGAAGTATAAAGAATAACAGAGCCCTGGAACAGGCTGCCCAGAGAGATTGTGGAGTCTCAATCTCCAGAGACATTGAAAAGCCAGCTGGATGTGATCCTGTGCTACCTGCTCCAGGTGAACCTGCTTTAGCAGGGGGTTAGACTGGATGGTGTCCAGAGGTCTCTTCTAACCCTAATGATTCTATGATTCTGTGAAAACAGTTAATGGCTTATGACTTACTGAAATGTGGCTTTGCTTCCTATCTGGAATTTTAAAATAACCAGAACACCGGTATTTCCTCGTAATGAGAAAAGGGGAACTGTTTGTTTCTCGGTCTGTAGGTTATGTAAGTATACACAGAATTCTTGCAAACCTATTGCTGTTACTTTAAGTATGTGGTTAGTAAATATAATTTCCAGTTCCAGGTGGCATTCTTTGGCACGTACACTGCTCTCCAGGGATTTACCAGCATGCTTGCAGTACCTGTGGGTGATCTTCATAATTTTCTTACTTTAGCTACTGGCCATTTGTAGAGACTATTAGGAATTGAGGGTTTTTGACCATTTTGTGCAACACCTTTTATGTTCAACAGTCTGGATCCTCACATAAAAATGCCTGAAAGTTGTATTTATATCTGCTTAATCTGCTGAGTTCATTGTGATGCACTGTGTGCATAGTTTAGTACTTCAGCCACCTGCACTGTAAAATTGTTCATGCCTCATGCAAAATGTAGTCTAGGAGTTCTTCACCTGTGGCTTTGTGTTATTAGCCCATGTAACTGTCTTTTACAAAATTTTACCTGTGTTAGAAGTGCCCTGTTTTGATGGCTCTCTTGAACATAGGTCAGCAGGGATGAATGACTCTACCTCTTTTATTAGGTCAGTGTTTGTAATGAAGTTCTGTTAGTCCTTAAGTAACATTGATCAGTTTGAAGAGTTAGATGTTAACTTATTTAAAAGTTAGCTATGTATTGGTCACCTAAGACTCTACCGTTCAATTAAGGAAGTGCTATTATGGAATATTGTCATTTGTTAACAAGTGTCAAAACTACTGTCTGCCTTTGTACCTTTTGTGGAAAAATGAATATGTGAGAACTCTGGAATTGTCTACACTAATGTCCATCTTCAATGGAGGAAAACTGATCTGTTGTTTTATCACAATTTAGTCAAATAGAGATGAATTTTCTAAATAACAGTAATGCAGCAGAACATATGTATGTATTTAAAAGAAATAAATTTCTTCTGTTACCTTAGAAATAATTTTATTTCTAGCTCAGTTTTTTTTTTTTTTAACTTGAAATGGGGATGTCAGGGTCAATTTTTGTGTGTGTGTGTGCATGTATATAACCAGTTTTGAAACATATTCCACATTGAAGACCTCATTGTTTCAAATGACAGTTGTAGTGTTGGTCTTGATTATAACTCCGTGGTAGCAGTTCTAGTGTTACTGTATTTCTCTGTTCTTCTGTAGAATTTGAGTCATACACACCTGAAACTATTTCAGCTGGATGTATACAGTAAAAAGTATATAAAGTAAAAATGTATTAAAGTGAAAATTTATAAAGTACAGAATAAAACTAGCCTCTTTGCATCAAAAATACAGCTAAGAATTGTTAACTTTGAATAATTTGTTGATACACTTATATTTCTAGCTAATAATGCGTGTACTTTCCATCTGACAAATTTTAATGTTTAGATGATGGAAATACAAAATTTCCTCATGGTCAATTTGCTTTGCATGTTTTGTGATCTCTTAAAATTTTTTCTCTATCATATTTTGAGCTATATGTTGTTTTTAAATTTATAGTAATAGTCTTGAAATTTTAAGTCACATTCATGAAATCTCACTGATTCACTGATTGCTTATTCTGATGTTGTTAGTATGTGTAACTGCCAAACCATAAACGCTGGTTTGTAGACTAAAAATTGTATTTGGCTTAGGAAGATGAAAATGTTTGGAAACAAGGAGAGTATTTGAAGAAATGTAATACATTCCCATTCATTTGTATACTTCTGCCTCTCATTTATTTTGGCTGTGGTTCAGTTTTGGTCACTTTTTGCCTGTAACAGTGGCAGTAGCTCATTCACTGCTCTTTGGCTTGTGATTCTTAATTTTCTCAAGCAGCAGCAATGCCTTAACGTTGAGCAAGATGTCCTGGCAAATGGTGAGTTTGACTGGCAGCTAGTTCATCATCGTATATTTTTGGATGGGAGCTGCCAGAGGATGTGAGAAGATGTAGGTTTTCTTGCTTTTGTGAACATGAGGTATTGCAGTACAGCTAGAAGCACTTGGTTATGTCTGGTTTGCACTTGGTTATGTCTGGTTTATGTTCTCTCATTGCAACCTCATGAGCATATGCAGAATTATAGCAAGAGAGCCCTTTTGTGTATGTTCGGGGATCTCTTACTGTGATGTGGCAATGACAACCAAGGAGAAGAAGGATCATGTTATGACCAGGTACTTCCCTTTCAGCTATAGCAGGTGCTGTACAGACTGAAATTTGATCAGTTTTGATTACTTGAAACTATTAAAGTGATAGTGTAAGAATTAGTAAAGTATTTGTACATTAATAACAAAATTATTGATTAGTAACAGTTCTTGAAATCAGTTAAAACAATTAATATCTGAACATTTACAAACCAGCTTGGGGCTTTTGTGGGACAGAAGTCTTAATTTTCCCTGTTACATGTTTCCCCAGTTACATAAGGTAATGGCATTTAAACTTTTTTATTAATTCTAAATTTGGCTCTAAGCTTTCAGAGGTCTGAATAAGTTTGTTAAATTTCCTTTACTGAAATCAATTCTCCTTTATTTGGCATCATTGTGCAATCAGTGGATGGAGGTGTATTGGGATTTAGTGGTGTACAAATACATTCACTAAGCAAAGTGGGAGTTCCTTACTGAATTTCAGGGGCCTCTCTATCTGCCTTGCAAAAGCCTTTGTCTGGCTAGTTTTTCCTCCAACAAAACCAGCTATTGGATAGGATCTCAGTGCCTCAGGTTAGGTGCCATACGTTTTCTTAGTTAGGTGCAGTCATCTTCTCTAGAGCACAGTTGACATTCTTGATGATAATTAGGTGAAATCAAATTCCCATCTTTTTAAAAAATAAAAGGGCTGTTTAGTATATAATAATTAAAATGTGCCATGTCTCTGGAAACATTATTGGTAGCCCCCATTAAGAGGTTCTCTACTTCCTTAAAGACCTCTTAATACATATTTGTGTGTTTGGCAGATTTGACCAATAATGTCAAAGATTAAGGTGACATTTCCTTGACAGTTTATATGTAGCTTGAGAAATTGGTCCTCTGAAACTAATTAAACAGAAAACGTAGTGCAGACAACCTAACTGTACATCCTGTTCTGATAGTCATTCAAAAAGAAAGAAAAGGGTCAATCATAGTATTCATGCCCCTGTTTTAGAATCAACTTATTTACACAGGATGGTTACTGACATCTGAGGCTTTACTAAGTAAAATCTGCCAAAGGCTTTCAGGTTTTTGTCTCCAAATAATGCTCTTATTGTTGTTTCTGTAAACAAATAAAAAAAATTACTGTCTGGCCTGTGTTGCACCTTCATGATTCTGGTATGTAAGTAATCATAGGCATATAAGTAATCACAAGAGCAGAAATAAATTATGCACATTATTTCTCACAGTTGGGCTTTTTTAATATTAGTATCATATTGTGTAATTGCATTCCTGCAGACCAGGTTGTAGTAACAGTGCTTGATTTCACATATAACAGTAGCGAACCCTGACTTGCCACTCAAAATAAGGTATAAGTTCTGAAGATATCGGGTCACTATTTACTTAGAGATCAACACCAAAAAATACACTAGAAATTTTCAGAAAAGGAACAGACAATAGAGAAGAAAAAATTAATCACTGTTATGATGTAAATTGTAAATCATAAATTGATGTGCACCTGCTTCCCAAATGCCATAGGACTGCAGGATAATTTAAATTGGAAGAGATCTCAGGGAGGCCATCTGGTCCCACTTCTTGCTTGGAGAAGGGTCATCTTTGATACTATTATCAGGCTGCACAACACCTTGTTGCAGTTGAGGTTCTAGCAGCACCAGTGACGGAAATCTCTCTTGGCAGCCTGTTTCAATATTTGATAAACATCCTCATTGTGATTTTTTTTTTTTTTTCAGTATCTAACTGTAATTATTCTTGATGGAAATTGGCTGTTGCTGCTTGTCCTTTGCTGTGTACCACTGAGAAGAGTCTGGCTCCACGTAACCACTTTTATTTTCAGCTCCCTGAATTACAAAATTGATGTAGGAGAATTCAGAAAGGCAAAATAATGCTCAGATACGTGGAAGAGCTTCTGTAAAATTAGTGAATAAGTAGGTTGGGCTTTTTAGACTTGAAAAAGCAGACTGAGTGGGAATGTGATGAAGATATATGTAATGCCTTGGATATTGGGTGGTGTGGAGAAAGTAAATAGGAAATAATGGTTGTTCGCTGTCTTCAGAAGCAAGAAGTAGGGGCCATAAAATAACCACAACAGACAGATGATTCAAAGCAAGCAGACAAATGTGTTCTTCAAAAACATGTAATTATGTTTTGCAACTGGTTGCTACAGCAATGGATTGTACTAGTTTATATAGATTCAGGAAGCAGCTAAAAAAATATGTGGAAGGAAAATCCTTCCATGACTGCTGCATGTAGAAATATCATATCTTAGACTAAGGCAGGCCTTATACAGCAGATCTTATACACCAGATCTTCAGAGGACAAAGATACTCTCTGAAGAATTATCATTCTCCCTTTCTTACAGGCCATTAGGCCACTGGCATGGCCTGGGTTATATCTTTGGTCTGAGAAAATATAGCTATTCTTAAATTTCACACCAGTAAGTCTTGTTTTTCAGGCTACCCTCTGCCATTCAGAAGGTGGAACATTAATTTACATCCACTGTAGTGTTTTACCATTTGTGTACATCAATTATGCATCATTTCTGCTGCTTTGGAAGGTGTTACTTGTGTTTAAAACAGAAAATGTTATCTTACAAAAATGATTTTTAAATAGCTGTTTTGTTCAGTTGGTTTCGCTGTGTACTTAAGATATTTTTATTAACTTTGGCTGTTTTGATTTTAATTACTATGTTACATCTTCATGGCTCTGCACGGTGCTGCTTCCAATTATAGGTAATCTACAATAGCAAACTAAGAAAATGCATATTATAATTCGTGAGAATGTCCTCTGAACATAGATGATCTACTGAGCGCAAGTAATCAGCTCATATTCAGCCAGCAACTCATTCTGTGTGTGAGTGCCATGTTAACAGTTTCAAATAGCCTCTTTTGTTTGGTAAAAATAGTACATTTATCTTGTTTTCTACGTGTGGTCTTTCTGAAATACCCAGATCTGTCATGGATCGGGAGGGGAGAAAAAAAAAAAAAAGCCTTTTGAGGTATGTCATTAGTCTTACTTCTGAAATCAAATCATAGACTTCATGGACATCCAGCATGTTCTGCTGTATGTTCAGGTTTTGATATACGTCAGCATTTACATCTCCTTTAATATGTGCTAAAACCTGTAGAACGGACATACAGATGCTTTGTGGTTATTATATCCACTCATCAATAGCCAGGCCAGAGTTACTATCATAGTCATAGTCTTTAAGTTTATTGTGTTTTTTGAGTCTTCTCCTAAACAACTTTTAATCTCCACTGCTAGAGTGACCAATGCAGAGGATCATTTTCAGAAAATTAATTTTTCTAAAGTGTCTTTGAAGAATTTTTGCTTATAAACTCTGTTCTCATGCCAGACATCTATAGCCTTCTAAAAGCAAAAATTTTCTTTGTTCTCCCCATTATCTAAATTTGACGCCTTAAGTTGAATGTTGTTATGGCACCTTTTTCATCAGGGAAATGGTATTTTCAAACTAGAAATGAAGCTAGCATTCACTTGACGAAAAGGAGAGCATCTTAACTACTCTGGCCGATACTGTCTGGTATGTCTTTGTTATCTGTAAGTTCATTGAACATATCATTTGCAGTAACTCCCAGGAATTCCTCCCTTCTGGTTTTATCTTAGAGCTCTTGTACCATACTGAAGTTGTTTTCATCAGAATCTCTGAGGATTCTCAGAATACTCAGAAACAGTACTATCATGCTGATCTTACAGGTATTACTGTTTATGTTCGTCTAATTAAAATTTCCTTTTATTCTGAAAGTTTTTTCTCTTTCAGTTGAAAAGTCGTCATCTTATGTCCTCTAAATTTCCTGTGAAGGTTCTTTAATTTTATGTGCAAGCCCCAATTCAACTTCTGTACCCATGCTTATGGTTTGTATCTGATTCATTAGGTTGTCAAGTATTGGCCTATTTATACCACCCATAGGTACATGTCTGGGTAGTGTTTTTAGCAGTATTCAGTATATGCGTATTGTCCATTATCCCTCTTATTGGTAATCTTCCACCTTTTGATCAGTAGAGTTGGTGTTACTATTTGCCTGTTCTTCAGAAGCATTAGTTGTGCTTTATCTGTATCTTGGATCTCTCTTCAGCTTCTTATCTCCTTGCTTTTCTAAAAGGAGTATATATTATTTTTCTTTTGTAATAACATTTAATATATATTTTTCTGCATTTATACAGCTAAAATGCTTTTCTGGACTTTTACATTATGCAGGTCAATTTGAACAAAATATTTTGCCCTGTTGCTTTGTTTTTGCTTACATTCATTCAAAAGACCATTGTGAATATGATTCTTATGGCTTGTCATTTTGATTTTTTCACACTTCTGGGTGCGTTGTGTTTTTTCATGCACTCTTAAGATCTGCCGTGATTTTGCCCAGTGATAGAACTCTGTGTATGTCTGGCAAAAGGAGGATTTTTGTCCACAAGACCATAACAGTTGTAGTGCATGACCAAAGAGGATAAATTCTAATGGAAAATCCACTAAAATAGACAGGACCTCATGTTGCACAAGATCCCCCAGTGTGAACACACAAAACCAGAAGCTCGGCTCTCTAGTATATATAAAGACGCACCTGAGGAAATCCTCAAGCAAAATAGGGAGCGCTTCACGTGCATTTTTCAACTGGCCTGAATCATGTGCTGCTTTTTGGCTTCTTATGCTTTAATTTTTTCCCTCTGCATCTTGTCAGAAGAGAAGAATGGAAGAGGGCCAGAGTGGTTGTTTTCTGCTGAGACATTTCTTGAAAAGAGCTGAGGTAATTGTTTTGACTATTAAGAAGGAAAAAGAGAAGTGGAACCAGAGTGGCTGGCTGAGGTGTATACAACTGGGAAGAGGGTTTTGACATTCCTTGTTTCGTAGCAGAAGAAGTGTAACACTGCTGTGTCAAAACCCAGTTGCTAGCAGAATATGACAGAACACTCTTAACCTGATTGTTACAAGCGGTTGCTGTCAATCAGTTTCTCAATAAGAGTTATTTGTCTTAGTAAATCCTTTCTATATTGTTTGGAAATAAAAGCAGTAGTGCTTTGCATGATATGCCAAAGAGGAGCATGATAAAAAAGTCCCACCCATAAAACAGCTGTTTGTGTTCTGTGTAGAAGTTCATCAGTCTTGCAACATTCCAGGATAAGCAGTTTGATTTTCAACAGTTTTTCTAGGGGTACTTGTCCACTGGATAGAAAATTCATGACTTGCCAGTTCCAGGGCTGGTGGAGATTCATTTTAATTTATTCTGGGCAGTGATTAGAAATATGGCTAGTCCTAAAAGAATAGTATCAGTCAATGCACTTTTAATAATTCCTTTCATGATGTGTTCTCATGCCACAGGTACATTTAAACACAGTCAAAGAAACAGATCAAAATTGTTCTCTAATGGCAGTATATATTTTCATACATATCTAGCTTCTTATGGTAAATGGTAATTTCTTCTGCAGTAATTCTGTCGTTGCATAAAATACTATGGCACACAGATTAGTTCTCTTTTGAATGCATTCGGTATAGTAGAAAATAAAGGAAGTGACAAATTATACTACTATTTTGCTAGTATCTCTGAAAGTAATTCATTTAAACCAAAATGAAACTGAATCAGCCAATACATTTTAGTCGCTGCATCGTGTATGCTAGCAGGCATATTACTCCAGAATGTTCTCTACAGCATCCCTGATGCAGAACTCCTAATTCTTTTCCAGTGTCCTTCTCAAATGTGTTAGTCAAATAGTAACATGTCTTACAAGTTTTGTCTGAAGCGTTTTGTGGTGACTACATAGCCAGCATGGTTGTGCTTGTTGGTCAGAAGTCTGATATTTGTTGGAATGAGTATGGTGGGGATTTATAATGAACTTTTCTTCCTGAGGACACAGAGTTTCTGCTCTCTGTTAGCCTCCTTCTGAAACTTTAAATAACCTAAATCCCGAGATAATCCTTTCATCTACTAAATCCTTTGCTAAGGGATTCAAAATTTAATGTGGCTAGGGTGGAGATTATTGAAAAATAGCTCTGATGTGTGTTTCTTTTTATTTTGGAAAGCAGGCTTCCATTAACACCACGACTTATTAAGTAATAAGACTGTACACAGACACACATATATATGTATAAAAATGTAGATGGGCCAAGCTGGTTTCTATTCTTACACTAGTTTAGGAAAAAAAATATACCTAATATATAAGAAAAAAGCTCTTCACAGTGGTGAATACATACTCCCAGTGAAAACTGGTTTCCTGCAAGATCTAATGGGTCCTTCTAAGGTGAAACACAGCTGGGCAATGACAAAAAAAACCCCCAACAGAACAGTAAAAAACCAACTTCGCTGCTACTCAGTTTTATTCAGGTTGCCCTAAAAATACTTGGAGTAAAACTCGTTACAGGCTACAGTTGTGTTTGTCATGTGGTTGATAATGCCTGTTGTGCAGACAAATTATGAGTCTTCATTGCTGTAAGCTATAGAATCATTTCAGTATGTCAGGGGGAAGGTGCTGTGAAAATACTGAACAGTGCTTGTAAATGCATTGCAGTTTGAGTAGGGCATGTGCTACATTTTGAACGAAGCCAAAGTTTATCTGTTACATCTGCATTTTAATGCTTATTCTACGTAATGCAGCTATTAACCTTTATATATCATTCAGTGGTGCCTATCAGAGTCCTCTGGTGTTCCCATCCATGAGTCTTCCTGGTATTTTGAGTCAAAAAAACCCCTCTCTTGTTAAAAACGTTTTTTGATAAGGAGCAACTAAGTGACTGTAGAACCTTACTTGTAGTTTGATGTTGTCATTAAATAAATGTGCTATTAATGTAAACTAGAAAGAAAACTTCTGAATTTGTTTAGGGGAAGTGTAGTGGAATTCATGCGTCTTTTGGTCATTTATTTTTTCCTGTCATAGAAGTATACATTTAGTTGCAGGTAAACCTCATGGATCATTTCTGAAGAGATGTGTGAAATGAGCAGATTATTCCACACCCAGCATGCAAGCAAAATTAGACTCTGTACCCCCCTATTGCTAATGAGATTTTATTTTGTTTGTTTGTTGGTTTGGTTTGGGTTTGTCCCGCCAGTTCAATTCATCAGTATTATAAAAACAAAAATCAGGACTCAGCACAGAGTTTTTTATTACAAGACAATTAGTTGGCATACAATATTACTTGAGTCTGGTAAAAGGAATGAAAATATATTGATGGATAAGTGGGCACATAGTTAATGAGTATTTCGGTGAGTAATACATTCCTTATTAGTGTTTTGACTGTTTGACTGGTTTTTGCACTTCTTTTTCACAGCATACAAATTATTGCACATCACAGAATTTTGCTACCAAAAAAATACATTTATTTTACTACATCCTGTAAACTAAACTATTTTGGAGTATTTTCAAACACTGGTATTATATTCTGTATACAGAATGAATAGATTTTGTTGCTTATTCGAAAGTCCTAGGCTAAACGAAGCTGCATTATCAGATTTTCAGTTTTTCAGTCAAGGGTGTATTTCCAAAACTTGGAAGTGTTTTTCTGTTGTAACACTAGCAAACAGTTGTAGTCTGTCTCCATTATAATTTTCTTACAGTTTAGGTAACCTATAGCTAGTTAGAATGAGGTTGTTAATATCTGGTCTCTTCTTCAGGTTTAATTACATTGCAAATACTCATTAAAATATATTGGCTGTTTTGGAGGGTGGCTTATGAACAATAACTGTCAGTGTGTAAAATAGATTTTTGTACTTTTCTGAAAGATTCTCTGATACTGATTTGGAGAGCTGATTAAGAAATACATAGTCTTTGGACTAAATCAAGTTATAGGGACTTGGAATTTACAAAGAAATACACAGTCTTTGGACTAAATCACGTTATAGGCACTTGGAATTTACATTGAGTTATGCTGAACAAGAGTCACTTAAAGGCTGTTTCAGTATTCCGATTAGAGCTCTCTTCTTACAGAATCTAAAAACTAGGCAGTGGCTGCGCCTGTGGTTTGCAGTTGTGCCAGAAACCAAATGGTTCCTGTAACTTGCATTGATTGGTACTAATACTTACAAGTAGTGTATTGTTAGAGAAGAACATGTTAATAAAAGGAAAAAACCCACCCCATATATTAAGGATGATGTACATACGTATTTTTGTTTTACTGCGTGGGCTTTATATCTTTATATGGTTTCAAATCCATGTCCTTTTAAAACAATAGGTATTTCAGGAGAACTGAAAGTTATGTCCTTTGTTTTTAGGGTACAAAAGAGTTTATGTACTATTTATACTTAACAATAGTGATACTTAAAATAATTGCACAAAATATTTAAGGAATTACAGAATTTGTCAGCAGTTTAATTTATGTGACTTAGCTTAATCCCACTGATGTTGACACTTACTAGTATGTATCATTAGAGGCTCAGTCCTTATCTTTTATTTAAATAAAATCTATGTCTATATTCCACATTCTCTAATAATTCAGTTATCGTACCACTTTGCTTGCTTTCACTGGAGATGCCACTTTTTTCTCCTAGGACAAGAAGGACAAAGTCTCAAGATTTGACACTATACGTCATTCCATAGCTGGAATTATAAGGTCTCCAAAATCCATGTTGGGGTCATCATCGGTAAGTAGTATAAATAACACAGTGTTGTACTACATTTTGTTATTTTTACAGTTTAAGTAGGATCTTTTTTTCTGAAGCATCATGCATTTCCATCTACATAGACAAAAATTACATTAAAATAATGTTACAAAACCACTTTTCTGATTGATCAGCAGACATGATAACATCGTGGCTCATTTTTAATTTTTCATTCCAAACTATGTTACTATTAGGAAACTTCTGTGGAAATTGGTGTAAACCTGCGTGCAGGTACATGCTAGGTAGTATTGCTGAAGCCTTGGAATATGTTTGGGAGAAGTAAGATTGGTATTGGGTCATTTGAGGCAGACGGTAAAAGCTGGGTCACCCGTGTACTCTTGATAACGTATCAAATAAGCTTCAAAGTCAAAATTTATAATCCAATAAATTTTTAGTTTTGCTTTGCATTCTGATTTAGCACTTTATTCTGTGTTAGAAAAACTAACCGTGCATATACATCTTAAACTTGTTTCACAGATTAGTGGTTGGCTGTTAATGTGGTCAGCTGCTCAGCTTTTGCCTGGTGACAATTATATAACCGTGCTTATTACTAAATGTATAAACTGATACTTATTACCTGTCAACAAAGTATACGAAGTGATGATTGCAGATGTTTTATGAAATAATAGTAATAACATACATGCATACATAAATAAAAAAATATATTTTTTTAAATACACCAATACAAAAAGGGATCTCAGAGCAGAGTAGGAAAATGATCAGTATTGATCCTCTGAAAATGAAATGTTAACTACCTATTTTCATATTATGTATTTTAAGTATATTGAAACTTTGAAAGTGGAGGCTGTCCTGGATTAAATGTGGTGCTATTTTGAAAATACCATTTCGTATTTAATTGGCAAGAAAAGCTGAATTTTGTGTGTAATTACAGAAAAAAGATTTTTTTTTCTATGTCATTTGAAGAAAGTTGTCTAGAAACCATGTACTTCTAAAAGCAACCAGTTTAACTGTTACTTACGTGTTGGCACTTAAATGATTCACCTGCTCTCGGAATGGGAAGGCAGAAGCTAATACAGGGAAGAAGTATAGCTGGAAGAGAAAACAGCAAGGCTGGGGATTCAGGTGGCTTCTCTTGGACAAAACGTAAGCCAGTTTTCTATAATACCAAGAGACCTGCATTTAATCAAATGAGGAGAGGAAACACAAGGAAAGGGATAACTTTCTTGTAAGATGGTGCTATGAATGAACCGAATGAGGAGTCTGAATGCATTGCATCATGAATGCCAGCTTCTGCTCTTCTGCCTCATTTTTTTTGTTTGTTTTGTTTAGGTTTTTTGCCACTGAGGAATTCGAGCTTGGCACAGAAATCTGTTATTGTTTATAGGATAACTTTTTTTATTGTTTATAGGCTAATAGGTGGAATGAATATTGGTTTCATAGGGTATATTAACATGTGGGAATGAGCCAGGTACATTGAGGGTAAAGACAGGTTATTCCATAGGGAATTGTCTCAAATTATCAACCTAAATTTATTGCTTTAATTCCTCTCTCGTGTCTGTGCCCCTCTTTTACACCGAAAGAAAAATACCTTGACAAAATGTTTTATTTGCTTAAAGTGGAAAATAAGGAAGTACACAAAGTAAAATATCATTTCCATTACAATTTTCTTTTCGTTGACCACCTAAGTACAGGAAAACTCTTTCATTTTTTGAAGTTAGAAATAATACACTGCTCTTTGCTCCATTTTTCTCTTGAATAAGGGCAGCAGCTGGGGACTACATTGTTTTACTGTTGAAGAAAAACTGCTGAAGAAAAATAGGGAGAGAGAGGGGGGCTCAGAGTAAGTAGAGGACAGTACTAGGTCCATGAGGAGCATGATGAAGTATATGAGGGCATTTCCTTCCTCACAGAAGGAAGAGTGTGATGAAGTATGTAAAGGCACACACCCTGCAACACAGAGACACCCCCAATAACCCATGAGCGAAATATGTCTGTAAAGGGAAACTTGAAGGAAGAAAAGGCAAGTGAAAGGAAAGGTTGAGAGGGAGAGTAGAAATCTAGCAATGTGAATTCCTTTCCTTTTGTATGGTTTTGTTAATTATTTATTTTATTCTTGGCTTGCAGTCAAATCAACAACAAAAATCTTAGAACAGTATTTATTCATTTAAGCTGTTGAAAGTGCTTCTGTAGTTGTATACATATAAATGAGCAAGAGATCTTATTCCATACATGAAATTGTAAAACGGAGAGGCCTAGAATGCAAGTCTGTGCTTTCAGGTATCCAATTAGTTATGTTAAGTTGCTTGATGATATTTAAACTCAATAGAGGTTAAGGAAACAAGTTGTGAATTTAATTTTGTGTGGGTGGCTTTTTTCCCTCTATCTTCCTTAAAGACGAACCTTTCTTGTATTCAAGCCATGTAATTCTAACTATACAATTCAGTAGAAACGTTAGCACTAAGTGGTGTAAACTGAGTTGAAATCAATATTAAAATGATTACATATCTTGCATTTGTACTGTTTCATTGTGGGCTTTCAGCTATGTTTTCTTTCATAGCCAGTCAGGGTGAATATTGTATCATACAGAAAATATGTTCCAGTTAGAAGACTTGTTCATAAAAATAATGCTGTTTTATTTACACTCACAACATGAATAATTACTGTTTGTTTCATCAGAGAAACCACCTTGATTATGATTGCCTCATAGTATATGACAAAAACTAAAGGTAGTGTAAGGTAGGAGACAACCAGCAGAGGATACTTTGTGGAAATTTCATTGTTTTCTTCTAAAGTAATAAATAATAGTTTAATGATTTTTAAAAGCAGGGGGAAGCTTGATGTTAGTGACATAAACAACGCCATAGTTAGGCATGTCTTAAATGCTTTGTTCTTGTCTTTCTCTGTCATAAAGGCTTTTAAGATGTTTTAATCTGCGAAGTGATCATGATTGTCTGAACAGTGACTCAAACTTGACCCAGTCTAAACGTAGGCAGGTGTTATTATCTGGTGGCTTCCTCTTAAGTGAGCTAAATGAGTTGCCAGTCAGATTTTTAAATTTTTTTAACCTTCCTTTGTGAAAACCATGAACTATTTTATTGACCCTGAACTGGCCTTTTATCCTTAGAAACACTTCCTCTCAAGTAAAAATGTGTTTTTCTGGCAAAGGCTTTGCTACTCTGAACCCCTTAACATTTCTTGATAACATAGTTTTCTGGGTTTTCTGACAGGCCATACTTGGCATCTTTGAACAACAAATGTCCAAATAAGTAACATTATCTAACATTTTGAAAGCTATTTTTTCTTTTAGAAATTTCTGAAAGACAATGACACAGCATAATTTAACAGTGGTAGACAGCTCTGATCTAAGATCTATTTAACTGTTGATAGGATTGAAATAAATGACTGCCTGCCTGGCTAAACAATATCTTGGGCTTTTAGTAGTTCACTATGCTGATAAACACAGTTCCTTGAGGTACATCTTTTGCTCCTAAAAACTCTGACTGTGCACTTTATGTTCAGGCTGTTGTTATTTCTTAAATAGCCCTTCCTGGCTCCGAATCTGTAATAGAGCAAAATCTGTAATAGAGCTTACTCACTCTTTCTAGTGATGAGTCTGTTGGTTACAGTGCTGGCCTAAAATCTCATGTCTGAAATCCTTCATGCAGGCCCAGGGCTCTAGATCCCAGTGCTGATATCTGAGAATATGAGCTCTGTCAGGCTCTTAAATAAGTTCTCCAGTTTCCCATCAGGATCTTCAACTAAACTAGACCTTTCGAGGTATAACTTAGAAAGGCAGCCAGGAATCCACAGAGAAAAGCATTTTTTTGATAGCGGAAACGTTACTATGAAAGTGCTGAAGAATTACAGGTATTTGGAAACAAGAAGTTTGAGTAGAAGCCCTTTCTTGGATCTACTCATTCAGACTCTGAGAGTCTGAGATTATTCCTAGTGTTTTTTGGCTAGCTAAGTCATCTTAACCTGAATGTTTCCCCAGGAAGACCATAAATGTGTGGATAGGCTCCACCACGTCCGTAGCTGCACCACATCAAATTTTTCCCTTGCATGCACTAGTGGAGCGTTTCCTGTTCTCTTTCCCCATCTGCCTAGGGGAAATATGGTATCATCATTGACGATACAAAGAAAAACTTGGGTTTTTATCAGGGCAGAGCAGTAGGAGAGGTTAATTCAGAATCATATGCTATGCTTTGTCTGTATCTGTTTGATCATGCTTAACTGAGGTGTGGGTCTTTGGCTGCTACCTAAATGCTTGCCTGGGACACGTTCACATATCTGTTTAACTCATGATTGGATAAACCCTACGTTATTTTGTTCAGAGCTTTACCACTCTGGCGGTGAGAATTTCTGTGAGCTGTGGTATTAACATGATACACAGCTTAAGTAAGATCTGTCTAGCTATACAAGTACATCTGAAGAGGTCATTGAACAAAGTATGAAGTTTTCCTTGGTGTTTGCTTAAACAATGTAAGCTTGTTAAAATTAATATGTGAGATTATAGCTTAAAACTCATTAGCTTCCAGTTATAGCCAATGAAAATAATTTCTTAAAATCTTTGTGCCTTCATAAACTCTATGCTAAAGTTCATAAGCACCATACACCCAGGTGTGTATTCTGTGCTACAGTGTAAATGCTAGGAAGAATGTCTTATAGAGCTAGTAATTGGTTTGCGATTGGTAATCGGTAGATTGTATAATCGGTAAAATTTGGTAATTGGCAATTCGTAAAACCTGTGAAAAGAATTTATCCATTTGAAATACTTTATATAAATCAATATCTTAAGTTTTTATGTCTGAGAAGTTTCTGTCTGGATAAAGAAATGGTTCATTTTGAATTGCTGTTAATATCACGTTAGAATGCATAAGAAGGAGTTGGTTGGTATGACTTAGGAGAAGTAGCAGGCTAACTGAAAAATATTACATGGTTTATGGACATTTCCATAAACTGCTTTTTATATATTAGGTTTTTAGGTAATAGAAAAGGTGATCAGTATGTCTTCTGTGTGAATATAAAAGCTTTGATTTTGTTTGTTAATAGGAATACATAATTTAGCTAGAGAAACAGAAATTATTGTTATCATGCTTTTCATGTAAAAGTGAACTCTAAAAATGTACTGTTATAGTAACATTTTTCTTCAATGTTTTTCCCAAGTTCTTTGATGTAATTTCAACCACTGAGAAACCATTGGCTGAGCAAGACTGGTATCATGGTGCAATTCCAAGAATAGAAGCCCAGGAGCTGTTAAAACAGCAAGGAGACTTCTTGGTGCGAGAGAGCCACGGGAAACCTGGTGAATATGTCCTTTCTGTGTTTTCAGATGGACAACGGAGACACTTTATCATACAATATGCTGATGTACGTCTCTGATACAGTACTGAATATTCAAAGTTAGGAAGCTTGTAATTCCAGCTAAACAATTTAGGGTCTACATAATTTACTATGGCAAAAGGCTTTTGCCTTTATATGAAGATAGGAAAGCTGTTGGAATTATTTCCATCAGTGTGGAAATCGGGGAAAAGATCATTTTGGGAAACAAAGGAACAGTATGAAGTATGAAGTTATTCAACATATTTTATCTTATATTTAAAAACCGAGATATTTTTGTAAATGCTTTGAAACCCAGAACTTGTTACTACTAATTTATGCGTGTAGCTGTATTTATTTTTAAACGCATTTTCATAGTTGGTGCTAAGTAGGCTACTTCTAATTCAAATGTAAAGATTCCTTCTGAAAAATGGAAACATTCACGGAGAAGAAAATAATCTGTGTTGGTTTCTATACAGTTGGGAATTGAAGTCCCTGCTGCCCTAGAGATGCATAAGTTCTTTTTAGCCCTATGGATATTGATTTGTTCAATATAACACAAATGCTTGTGGATGTTGCACGCATATATGATTCTGAGGACCAGAACTGATCCCCTTGTTCTAACTTAGGAAAAATCGGTCATTTTAAACAGTATGTTAATTTTTATATGCCTTTATCCAATGTATTTCTTTTTATTCTTCTTAATGTATTACTTGGGGTTTCAAATGTATGTATTTTTGGTTTTACCTTTCAGAATTTTAAACTCATTCAAAATATAACAGTTCTCATAACAATACTAGAAATTCTTCTTGAAGTATGACATTAGCAGCAAATCATACTCAATTTTGATTGAGTGATACTGCCAAAATGTATTTCAGTCTCCTATAATAAAATCTCCCACATACAAAAAAAATGCATAAACCTAATCGCCTGTGAGTGTTTACACTGACGAAATTCCCTTGTCTAAAACTCCAGCTAATGCAGGATGCCTGCGGGAAGTCAATATTGTGTACCTGGTCTATTTCTTTTTAATTGGAGGCAGTGATATTTTGCAAACTTCATAGAAGTTGGAAGGCTTCTGTAGGATCGATGACTATGGACACTTGTCCAGCTGGAATTTTCATTGATTTTCACCTAGAGTTTTCCTTGTAGAAGTGAACCTTTACACAAAGTCAGTGTTTATTTTATTTTGATTTTATGACCTTGAACTATTTTGATGTGTCAGAGTGCTGAACGAGAAAATAAGAGCAATAAAATCACCTGTGCCTAGACGCAAGATGCTTGGAGTTCTCTGATCCTGATCCAGCAGAAATAAATGCACGTTGTATACTTGGTGTGCCTGAAATAATTTTGTGTATATCATTGTATGTGGCAAGTAGATATTAAAAAAAAATGTAGATTGGACTTTCAAGTGAGTTAAAATAGAGGGTTGGGTTTTTTTAAGTATTACTTTGAGGCTTACCTGTAAGCTGAGTCTTTTTTATATTGTTTTTTCCACACGCAAAGAAAAGAAAAAAGAAAACAAAGAAAAAAGAAAAAAAAAAGAAAAAATCTAGCAAGCTATCTTTCTTTCCATATTTTCACAGTATACTATCTCTTAGGAATTACATTTGAAATGTAAGACTGATACTGTTTAATTTTGCAGAGCTTGGACAGTCCAAACATCATCAGCTCACTAGATCTGTCTGCTTGTAATAGGGCATTATGTTCATCTGCTCTTGGGATTCATTTGTGGCAGATTTTCTTGACAATCATGGAAGTTAAAAATTTTTCTTAAAGAAATGCAGGCTTCCTTATGCACTCGTATAGGGGTGAATTTTCTGCATTTGTTGTGGAAAAAGTGTCAATTGTGAAAAGAAGAAAAGCTTATTAAGCTTTTAGAAGGAGTGAGTAGACAGAGGGACCGTTTTGGTCATGTAACAAGAGGGATTGTATTCATAAACATTTTGGTAGGGAAGTTTGAGGAGAATTTAGTGCAAGAACTTTGTTTACATTGGTATGAACAATGTGGTATCAGGTCCCTGTGAGTGGCCAAGTCACACTGTTGGATTTCTGACAATCACCGTATAGAAACCAAACTTTGTCTCTGTATAGAGATTTTCTTCTGAATCAAATACTGAGGGGCAGTGGGGCATGCATCTGTTTATAACATTGGCCCCTTAATTGCATAAATGTTTCTCTCTGGTTTTACTGTTATTTTAAAGGCTAATCTTAATAAAATATGCATGTGATTAATTCATTGTTCAGCTTTAAGCATCAAAATTCTCTGCTGGTACTCAAGGCTACTGTTTTTCACTGCTGCTTATTTGAGGCTGTGCTATTTTAAAATCGTTTGTTAGTGATTTTAATAATGGTCAGGATCCTGTGTGAACACACAGTCGAAGAACAGTGTCTGCCCTGGAGGTCATACATAGATGGTAGCAAATGGGCACGTGGCTGGGTCTGGGGTGAGGAAATAATAGGCAGTACTGGTTATTGTGCTAGGGAGATTCTTAGGACATCAGTTTTTTTGGATCATCAGCACAGAAATACGAAGTTTACCTGAAACAAATGGAAACTAGTGCTGTTAGTCAATCACAGCTGAGTCACTAATAAGTGAATGAAGTTAACAAAATAAACAACAGAAAATATACAGACTATAAAAACATTTTTATGATAGAGAACCAGGAATGTTAAAAATAGGTGACATGACCAAGCTGTCTGTACTAACAACAGTAACACCTTTCAGGAAGTTAATGTTTTAACCCCAAAGCAAGAGAAACTTACGATGCATCATGCAAGGAAGTTGACCCTGGGGACTAGAGAGAAAGAAGCTTTCATGCCAGTGGCAGAGGTTTTCATTGCCTAGTTGTGTAAATTAACTTGACTCACCTTCTGTGCTTGAGTTTTTTTAATTGTAGTACTTGTTTATGATTGCCATTGTCAGGCTAGCTTATGGCAGTTCCTGTCTTGTGGACTTGAGTTCTCTACCTGTAGATGCAGAGTCTCCTATAGGCATAAGACTTTACCATATTTCCCAGTCAGCTGCGGTGTATAATTTATGACATCCAGGAGGATGAAATAAACACTTTGTTACTGCTTTTTTCCCCTTCAGGTGTATGGGCAAAGATAAGCAATAAAAATACATTTTTCCACTTAACAGCTGAAAGAATGAAATGTCATAGCAGTCTTTATTAAAGAAAATGTTACATACTTCTAAGAAAATATTAAAAGAGTTAATTGTTTCCATTGTGTTCAAAATTCATGCAGCAGAGGGGGGAGGAATTTTGTCTTCCTCAGCTTCTCTATGAATTACATGCATGACCTGCCTTTGTTTTTAGCTGCTGTAGACTCTCCTGGCATATAGTCCTTCTTAAAGACCAATCACACATCTTATACTCTGTGCCAGGGTTTTACTAATGTTTAACAAGCATTCTAAATGCAGTAAGATCTGAGTAAGATGGTGTTACTAATCTCCTCTTTATTTTATTGTCAGATGTTTATTTTTAGTTTGTTTTCTGTAATTCTTAGAACTTTAAGTAATTAGAAAGTTAGGGTTCTTTCCTCTGATTTCTAATGTTTTTATTTCATTATGTCAAGAGTTTAAGTTTGTGTCATATCTCTTTAAATTAAGAGTTTAAATAGGTAGTTATTTTATCATGTTGCATTTAATGAATGAAGCAGTAATTTTGCATTTATTAATATGTCATCTTCCTATCATTCCATTTAAGTCAATAGAAAACCTATTAAACAGATCAGAAAAGAAATCTAATTCTGTGAAGGTGAACATGTCTTTGTTTTGTTAGTAGTGAGGGAGGCTTGGTGATGCTCTTTTGCAGTTTCTTGTTTGTAATATTGCTTGTAGAGAAACAATTATTTCCTTTTACCTCCATACAGAATCAGTATCGTTTTGAAGGAACTGGGTTTCCAACTATTCCTCAGCTCATAGAACATCATTACACAACAAAGCAAGTTATTACAAAGAAATCAGGTGTTGTTCTGCTGAATCCTGTTGTTAAGGTAATACATACATTCCAAGAACTCTGTTTGAAAAGAAGGGGGGGTGGAGGGTGGGGCTTGTATTTTTATTTCAAATATGTTCCTATATAACTCTTAGAAGGTTTTTCATTCTTGCTCATTTTGTGACTTTGTGAGCTTTTCCAACCTTTTCTGCTCTGTGCAACACATTCCTTTAAAATAATGTTCCATCCTGTTACTATCTTGAAAGAACGGCATTCAACATCTCACAAAATATCCTCCTACTTATGTTTTTGGTTTCCCATTTGCATTTCACTGCTCAGTAATTGAAAGTAGTTCATTGCCCATAACGTTGTGATGAAGAAATTTGGAAGAGTTTTGAGAACATTTTGTCTGTACTTTGTGTCTCGGAAATAAGCTCTACAGACACAGAAAAAGGTACTGTCATTCCAGCGTCATCGCAAATTTGAAATGAAAATTCTCTTTCTAATCAGTAAGCTATTGCAGAAAGTCTTTCAGGAGGGAAACAAAAGGGATCAAAATATTAAACTATATGACTGTTTAGAAAGCCTAAGAGTCTCCTTGGCTTTTTCCAGTAGTTTTGCAGTTAGTATCTACTTAGTTGATATTTTGTTTGTGAGCCAACTCTTTTCTACTTAAACCTTTGTGTTTTAACTATGAGTAAGCCATTTGTTTATTTTTTTTTTAAAGACTGGTTTCAAGCATGTGTAAAGCACCTTCTGTGTTCTACAAAATTTTAGGAAGCATAACAATTTGTATTTCAGAGTTAATTTCCTACTCCAAGGTCCTAGTTGTTTTCTGCTAATAATCCTGAGAAATAAAAGCATATACCCTTTCTCAAAATAAATGTGATTTTTTTGCACCTACCTGTGCCGACCTATTCTATCTAATTTTAAAATTTAAAGAATGAGGCTTTGTAAATTCATATTTTAGGTTAATGTCTTGCTGATTACCAAATCGGCACTTTATTGAACATAAAATAAGCTTAAATGCGTTAGAAAATATATGAGAAAGCATAAGACATTATTTTTGATTTGTGAATAATTGTATTTTGATATAAACTTTAAAAATAAAGGGCTGTCAAACTTGACATCTTTTTATATCTATTTGCAAATTTTTGTCTTTTACAGTACCCTATCTGTTTTAAATGTTTAATGCTTTTTCTGTTTCCTGGTTTTTTTTCTGCCTTTTTATAATGTACATACTGTGAGAGCAGCCCTGATTTAGCAAATGTAAAACTATAGTGCAGTATGGTACTACACACTAAATGGTAAGAGAATTTATTCTTAGTTGCTTTCTGCCAACGTTATACAAGAAAACAGAAGGTGGAAAACATAATCTCTTCGTTCTCTGTTGTTTACTTTGAAGACAGGGAGTTTCCATATTCCTGCCACTTTTGTTTCATTTTGCTATAATTTTGTGAAATAAAGTGAAGTTTTAATTTATGCATAGTTTTATGTAATTATCTATAGTCAAAGAATTTTTCTAGTACCAATACTATGGAACAAATGTGGTCCCAAGTGACTTCCCCGATCATTTCTTCATGGCTGTACTTGATCTCATGGCCTTTGAGGTGTTAAAGACACATAGGGAATAGTCTAAATCCATTGATGATAACCATGTAGACATGTATGACTGTGTGGTGCATCTTTCCAGGACCTGAATCCATCCCCCTACCACTACATTCAGTTGTACCGTAACCTTCTTACAAAGTGATGGAGAACAATTTTTGAAACAGACTTCTTAGCTTTTCTGTTGTCACTGGGTGCAGTCACTTTTGTGTTTTTCTTATTTTTGGAGAAGATGAGGTGGGCCCATTCCCCTCTGGACTTGTTGACTTGAGTTAGTCTTAGTATTAACTAAAATTAGTGGAAATAATTTTTCCTCTAGGATCATACTATTTTTATAACCAGTGAGTAGGTGATTTGAGCTGCAGTTCAAAAGTACTTTTGACTGCTCAGTTTCCCAAAGTGCTGCAAGTAATAGGCATCTATCCATAAAATGGAGTCACGCAGGCTCCATTTATTTCACTGTATGACTGACTTTGTGCTGGT
This sequence comes from Falco naumanni, assembly GCF_017639655.2. Lineage (NCBI taxonomy): Eukaryota > Metazoa > Chordata > Aves > Falconiformes > Falconidae > Falco > Falco naumanni. Next base: position 25,904,703 of record NC_054080.1, on the reverse strand, counting down.
GTGCGTCAGTCTTAATATTGAAGTCTAGTTCGTTCAGGGTTGATGAACTTTGCAACTTCCAGTCTGATACGTTACGTGAAATAATGGAGGGGATGTCCAGGGTAATACTGTTAGTGCTAAGAAGAGTATTGGGTGAAAGGAAACTTTATGGTATAGGAGTTTTTAAATATGCATATTACGTACATTGTATGTAAGCTTTCAAGAATTTGTGAGATAGAGTATGAGTGTCTGATTGCTACTTACACTTGGTTTAAACTGAAACCAATGTACAGTGTACTTAGTGCTTCACAATCAGCAATTTGAACCAAGTAAGAGTATTTAAAAGGGTGCTAGCTAGATGATTTAAATCGCTTTAGAGCAGTTTTTTTAAAAATATTTGTTTCATAATACCTTTTGGTCTGAGCTACGATTTTGTGATTTTAGTTCTCCCATCTGATAAAAACTAGTTGTTGGGAAAAAGTATTACAGAACTAACAAAAAAGATTGTTGTGAGCTTTTCTTTTTAATTTGCATGGAGGTCTGGCTTCCATATGGGGAAGTGGAGATATTTTAAGTTATTTTCAGAAATAGCGTATGCACTCTGACACCTAGTGTTGGCGGTACTTTATGCATCATGTGCTATTGTCAGAATATCTTTGATCATTTCCTTAAAATTCATTTGACATCTGCAAAGACTATTTTTCTTGTTCGTATTATAACTGCAAAGCAGCCTTTGACGTTTCATGCAGTCTTTAATCTTTTTGTGCAAATTGCTGTCCCTGTAATAACCTATTTAGAAAGTGAAAGTTAAATATGACAGAGAACTTCACAGGAAAAAAATTACACTACATAGTTTGGTTTTGCTTCCCATCCTTCCCTTAGTCATTTATCCTCCTTTACCATATTAGTAAAATTCGTGCTCACCTTCTGTGACGTTGGCTTTGAAAGGAGCAGTCTTAATTATGTCACAAAAAGCCTGTCCCGTACCCCATTTCATGTAGACCAAATCTGCCTGCTTGGAATTTCAATGATACTGTAATAATAGAATTTGAATTAGAAAAAGTGAGGACATTAAAAAGATATCTGCAAGTGATGTCTTTAATGGAAAAGTCTCTCATATTTATTTATAATGTTTTAGAAAAAACGTATGTTACGTTCTTCGGTTTGTTATTGATGGAGTGACTAGTATGTGAAGCCCCCTGAGTAACCTCAGTGCATACCCAAGGACTTTATTAGTAGAAATGCTGTTTTAACCATATTAAATATTCTTTAACTTTCTGACATGTTTGACCTTACATTGTGGAGGTTTTTTAATATTCTGAAATACATTTTTTACATTTAAGAAATCTGTATTAAGTTGTGGATATGCTTTCATTTGACTACTAGGAAAAAGAATCATTAAGGAAATAAGGAATGCTATTTTTATTTTGATATATCTGTGCTAATGTTTTTGTTTGGATCAGAAAATCACCTTTGCAGCAAATCTGCCTAGTGTCGCTTAGGATGCCATGCTTCCATCATCAAGCAGTCACCAAGGATTCAAACTTTACTCCTTTCAGCTGAAACAAAATAGGAATAAGCACAATTGCTGATGGGAGGGAGTTCAGTCTTAAGAACCAGGAGAGATCTAGTCTGAAGTAATGCTCTTCCCCCCAGATGTGTGTTTCAGGTGCCCAGCACCAACTGTTTCATTCTGGAGATCTGCCGCTATTTCACTAGTGCTAATGTAGTCCTAGTCTCTGGATGCTCTGTAGTAAATTCAAATTCTGAGCTCATGAAAAAAAACGAACCACTGCTTTGTCAGTTGAGTTAGGTATGTATTTGTTGCCAGTAACTTTCATTTAAATCTTGTGGATCTATTTTGATGTGAAAAAGAAGCCTGTGATACAGCTTCAAACATCTTCTGTACATGGGAAAATTATGAACCATAAATAATGTTGAGTGAGATGAATGAAGTGTTAAAAAAGAAAAAGAAGATTGATTTTGTAGGAGGGGTTCTAGTGTTGATGAATAAATTTGCAAATTACATGAGAATTCTGTGTGGCTCTGATGCTGTCTTGGAAGATATGAGTACGTTAATAAGTTAGACATGGAGAAATGATGAAGAAATATAAATTTAAGTGAGAATGTAAAGGTAGGTTTTTTTCATGAAAATGCACTCATAAAAGTCTGACATGACCCTAGTTTTTCAGTGTCTGAACCCATTTGAGCTGTAGTTTGTATTTAGAATTCTTTGAGCTCAGTTTTAAAAGACAGAAAGCATGAATGATCTATCAGCTCCCATGTTTCAACTTAGTAATATCCTAGAACTAACGTTGGCTCCTTTAGAAATTAGTTAACATACACTTACACATGCAAAGCTAAGGAAAAGTTGTTTTCCTGGTTTTTGGCTCCCCTTAGTTTTGGCCTTGCATGTGTTTTGGTTGGTTTTGCTGTATTTTGCAAAAACAAGCTGAAGTTCACTGTTGCAGGTAATACGCACGTTGGTGGTGCAGGTAGTGTGTGTTTCTCAGGCCAGCAAGGCCAACATGGAGGAATTGAAGGAGGTTGCTGAATATCCTCACTTTCACAGGCCTTCCTAGGCCTGCTGAGAGAAGCAAAGAGACCTAGCAAGGAGACTGTCAAGTTTATCACAGTGTAGTACTGTCATTCAATTAGAGATGCTCTTCTGGTGACAGGAAAGAATGAAGATGCTGAAAAGGGAAACAGCTGCACTGCAGTAATGGTGCTACCTTTTGGGAAGATCATCCTGCATTTGTTTGACCGAGGAGAGCTCTTTAGGAGCAGAAATCTCAGCTGAAAGAAAGAAGCAAGCTGTAGCAGTGAGTGATTCAGTTAGTGCAATTTTACCTGGGCTAGCTTTGTAGCTCCAAAGAAGATCCCACTGTGAATTTCCTGTGTGGTACCTGTGCATCTGGCCAGGCTGGTGGGAATGCTGAGAAGCCCCTGGTGGTTGTGGTCTCCATGTGTTGTTTTTGGCTCAAAGCTGTAATTCTCATGAGCATGATTCAAGTCTGATATATGCATTTTTAATTGTTAAAATATATCTGTTCTTTAAGAAACTGGAATCCACAATGAAAAGTAAGGATTTATGGTATGTAAAATATACACTTGTAGAAAATCACTGTGTTTCTTGCATAAGCGTGAAATGAATCTCTTGCCACTTATTTGCCATTCAATGGTAGTATGGTCATACAGAAGGCCTGTGATTCATATGTTAGGGAAATTGACAGTATTTTTTTTAGGAGAATTTAGGCAGATTTTCAGTAAGTTCTTTAGTTCAATTCTGAAATCTGAAGAAAAGCCTGCAGCTATTGATATTTGGTAACAGTTTCATATCTTAATACTAGAGATGCATTTCAGTTGTGTTCCTATTTCCCCATAATTTAGAGGTGGTAAAGGATTTGCTTTTAAGACTTTTTAGCAGAGAGAGTTGCAGTATTTGTCAGGTAGCAAAAGGAATACATCTTCCATAATGGTGGCCTGTACTTGTCAAGGCGTTTTATCCGAATGAGAAAATGCAGAAAGAGTAGTTTTAATTTTGTGCTAACAAAGCAGTGAACCAAACTTACATATAATTTCAGGTAGCTTGACTGCTTTTAAAATTTAGAGGATATTTTCTAAAAAAAAAAAAAATCCCTTAAAAAAATGATGTGTTAACAGAGGCACATAAGGCTACCTGAAAAAAAGAGTGACAAAGTTTGTTTTATATCCAGTGATTTAAGTTTTCTGTATTTTTTTTTCTAAAGGCCCTGGCATTAAAAATCCGTTCCAATGAATGTTTCTGGTTCAGTCTTGTCTTCATGGTATTTCTTTCCATGATCATGTTTAGAATAAAATTGGAAGATAACACTCTTAAAGGCTCTAAGCATTAGCTTATGCTCAAACCTAGAAAAAAGTGTACTTTGTGAAGTATATTAATTCCATTTCAGCTAGCAAAGTGTCATTTTTGAGAAATCTCTTCAAGAAGAATCTCTGTCTTATAAATATTAAATGAGCACCTTGGGTGTGTGTGAATTCATGGGGTTTGTACATTCGTATAAAAAATTAAAGAATGCCATATTGCTACGTGGAGTACAAATTTAGTGAAAGAAATTGTCTCAAAGACAACTGAATCACTAGGAAGAAGGAAAAAGAACCAAAATTTATGAAGCAGAAGACGTAAGCAAGCCATTTTTACTGAATGGGAAAATGAATAAAAACCAGCTGACTAGAGATGAGCCTGTGGGCAGCATGCCAAGGTTGGAGGCAAGATTGAGATCGATGGCACAGCTTAAGTGTCCCTATGCCAGAGCCTGAAGCATGAGCAACAAACAGGAGAAGCTGGAAACCACTGTGCAGCAGGGAGACCATGACATAGTCACCATCATGGAAACATGGTGGGATGACCTGCATGACTGGAGTGCTGCAGTGGATAGCTATAAACTTCAGAAGGGATAGTCAAGGAAGGAGAGGTGGTGAGGTAGCTCTACTGCCTTAATGATGTTAACATGATTAATGGTGGTAACAACAAGGTTGAATGTTTACGGGTAAGAATCAGGGGGAGGGCCAAGGCAGATATCCTGGTGGATGTCTGTTGTAGATCACCCAACCAAGATGAAGAGGCAGACAAAACATTCTACAGGTATCTGAGAGAGGTCTCAAGATCGCTAGTCCTTGTTCTCATGGAGGACTTCAACCTACCAGATGTCCACTGGAAATACAACTTAGTGGAGAGAAAACAGTCCTGGAAGTCCATGGAGTGTGTGGGAGACAGCTTCCCAACACAGCTGGTCAGTGCCCAGCCAGGGGAGATGCCCCACTGGGCCTGGTGTTGACAAACAGGGATGGACTGGTGGGTGATGTGGTGGTTGGAGGACATCTTGGGCACATCGATCACGAGATGATAGAGTTTTTGATTCTCGCAGAAGTAAGGAGGGAGGTCAGCAGTACCATTACCTTGAACTTCTGGAGGGCTGACTTCGGCCTGTTTAGGAGCCTGGTTGACAGAGCCCCTTGGCAGACAGTCCTGAAGGGCCAAGGGTCCAGGAAGGCTGGACACTGCTCCAGAAGGCAGTCTTAAGGTGCAGGAGCAGGCTGTCCCCATGTGCCAAAAGATGAGCCGGTGGGGCAGAAGACTGGCCTGGCTGAACAGAGAGCTTTGGCTGGACCTCAGGGGGAAAAGGAGAGTTTCCCACCTTTGGAAGAAGGGGCAGGCAGCTCTGGGGGACTATAAGGGTGTCACAGGGTTACGCAAGGTGAAGATCAGAGAGGGAAATCAGCCTGGCCACTGCTGTAAAGGGTAACAAAAAATGTTTTTACAAATACATTAGAAACAAAAAGAAGGCCAAGGCGAATCTCCATCTTTTATTGGATGTGGTGGGGAACATTGCCTCAAAGGATGGGGAGAAAGCTGAGATACTTAATGCCTTTTTTGCCTCAGCCTTGAACAGTCAGACCAGTTATCTTCAGGGTACTCAGCCCCCTGATCTGGAAGAGAGGGATGAGGAGGAGCAGAATGAAGTCCCCACAGTTCAGGAGGAAAGTTATTGACCTGCTCCTCCACTTAGACGTACAAAAGTCTATGGTGCTGGATGGGATCCCCCTGAGGGTCCTGAGGGATCTGGTGGAGGAGCTCGCCAAGCCACCTCCATCATTTATCAACAGTCCTGGCTAACTGGGGAGGTCCCAGCAGACTGGAGGTTAGCCAGTGTGATGCCCATCTACAAGACGGGTGGGAAGGAGGATCTGGGGAACTACAGGCCTGTCAGCCTGACCTTGGTGCCGGGGAAGGTTGTGGAGCAGATCACTTTGAGTGTCATCACACAGCACGTACAGGACAACTAGAGATCAGGCCCAGCCAGCATGGAGTTATGAAAGGCAGGTCCTGCCTGCAAACCTGATCTCTTTCCATGACAAGGTGACCTGCCTATTGGATGAGGGAAAAGCTGTGGGTGTTGTCTACCTGGACCTTAGTAAAGCCTTTGACACCATCTCCCACTGCATTGTGCTGCAGAACCCGGCTGTTCATGGCTTGGACGGGTGTACTCTATGTGGGTGCAAAGCTGGCAGGGTGGCTGAACCCAAAGGGTGGTGGTGAATGGAGTTACATCCAGCTGGCAGCCAGTCACAAGTGGTGTTCCCCAGGGTTCGGTACATGGGCCAGGCCTATTTAGTATCTTTATCAAGGATCCGGATGAGTGGATCAAGTGCAGCCTCAGTGAGTGTGCAGATGACACCAAGTTGGGTGGGAGTGCTGACCTGCCTGAGGGCAGGAGGCTCTGCAGAGGGACCTGGGCAGGCTGGAGCGATGGGCCCAGGCCAGTGGTGTGAGGTTCAGCAGGGCTCAGTGCCGGGTCCTGCCCGTGGGTCACACCAGCCCCACGCAGCGCTACAGGCTGGGGCAGAGCGGCTGGAAAGGGCCTGGTGGGAAAGGGCCTGGGGGTGCTGGGTGACGGCCGGCTGGGCAGGAGCCAGCAGTGTGCCCAGGGGGCCCAGGCGGCCAGCAGCACCCTGGCCGGTGTCCCCAGCAGTGTGGCCAGCAGGACCAGGGCAGTGACCGTCCCCCTGCACTGGGCACTGCTGAGGCCGCCCCTCGAACCCTGTGTTCAGGTCTGGGCCCCTCTCTGCAAGGGGGACATTGAGGGGCTGGAGCGTGTCCAGAGACGGGCAGCGGGGCTGGGGAAAGGGCTGGAGCACAGGTCTGATGAGGAGCGGCTGAGGGGACTGGGGGGGTTTAGCCTGGAGAAAAGGGGACTCAGGGGGACCTTACTGCTCTCTACAGCTGCCTGACAGGAGGCTGTAGACAGGTGGGGGTAGGTCACTTCTTCCAGATTAGAAGTGACAGGACAAGAGGAAATGGCCTTAAGCTACACCAGGGGAGGTTAGATTGGATATTAGGAAAAATTTCTTCACTGAGAAGGGTGTTCAGGCATTGGAACAGGCTGTCCGGGGAGATGGTGGTTTGAACACCAGCTCTGGAGGTGTTCAGAAAATACGTAGATGTGGTACTTAGGGACATGGTTTAGTGATGGACTTGAAAATTCTGAGTTAACAGTTTGACTTGATGATCTCAAAGGTCTTTTCCAAGGGAAATGGTTCTATGATTCTGTGATTCTAATAAATAACAAACTATGTTGGTAGAAGGGGAAGAAAAAATATTAAGTGGAAGATTTCAGATGAAGGTGTTGACAAAAAGTTATAACTAGGAAAATAAACTACTTCTATTAAACTATCCTTCAGCAAAGGTTCAGATTTACTAGATTTTATTACTAACATTTTGTAGGCACATTTTGAAATCAAAGGATTGACTGTGTTCAGTAGTATTCCAGCTGTAAGTCACACTTTTGTGGAACATTTGTAAACACTGGGGCTTTGCAGTGTGGCTTTCCAGTATCATCAGAAGCTTCATAATCAGACATTAATATGGCATAATAATAAAATTTTATTACAATTGGATAGGTTGCACTAGTAAATTGTTTTTCTGCTGAAGTAATATCTCCAGATTTGTAATTCCAGCATTCTATAATAATTGTTTCTTGGAAGACTTGTGTGTTACAGATTTCATGTAGGCTTCTAAATATATTGTTCTTGTTTTTACTAGTGCTGTCAGTGTGACTTTAATAGAAATAATGTTTTGAGTTTACAATATTTTCATAGGATGTGGCTGACAAGTATGAAACCTAACTTGAATGTAGGCTGTCATGGATCAAAAAACACAGTGTATATTGAGTGTAAGAATCAGAGTCTGTGCTCTTTAAATGCCGTTGTAGAATTATAGTTATGCACAATGAGGTAGTATGAAGTAGCTTGTGATTGCCTCCAACTATTTTAGCCTCCACTAGTTTAAGTGGAACAAAATGGTAAAAAGGAGTGGAATGTAAAGAGGCAGCAGGGAGGGTGGAACGCTGTTACAGTTCTCTGTGACTTACAAGTAAAAGCTACTGTACATTTTAAAGTAGTCATCAGAGTGACTGTCATGTTTTCTGTGGTGATACTGCAGCAGAAGTGCATTGGGCATTTTTCCTCTCTTGATGGAAAACAAGATAGTTGTGTTATTTTTAGGTATGTTTTACCTTAGGTGTATAATGGTATGATCTACATACTCATTGTCCCCATTGTGCAAGTTATTCTGGGAAAAAGAAGCAGTATTACTCCTTAGAATTTTGAAACAACTTTTTATTTAGAGGCTCAAAAGAATGGCCAAGAAATGTTTCTTATTCTGATGATGAAGTGATAATTAATATGGACAGATTCTTTATATAGATCAGCTGAAGACATACATACTACACCAACTAGGCTTTTTGCTTTTGTTTTCCTTTTGTAATGTGGCCAAAAGATACAAGAAAAACAGGATTGTTGGCAGAGATGGTAGTAAGGAATATAATATGATTTTTGATTCCATTTTATTCTTTCAATTTGCTTTGTCATTAAGTATATTGCCTTTCTGATCTATTCTTTTTTGATACCAGATGCCTTCATCTTTGTATATGACTTCGTGTAGGTACTGAAATGTACTAAAAGAAAAGAAGTGTAATTTAGCTACAAATGTTACGTGTAAATTTATAGTTTGGGGTTTTTTGGGGGGGGGGTTGTTGTTCTTAATCAAGAATGTAATTCTGTATAGGTTTTATCAATAAGTAAATACTTATGCTGAGATAGCTTACCATGTTGTAACATCAAAATGGCCAAATACTTAAACAGTATGTTGTCATGTTTCTATTTGGGCAGAGGAAGAGTGCTGAACAGTTGTTTTTTCTGCTATTAGAGCTGTTAAAACTGTTTCTTGTAGTAAATCAGTGCTTAGGTTGACATTGTTAAAATTGAACTTTTTTAGTATTAAATGCTGACTACGTCCCCACATAGGTGTAGATTAGTTTGTGTGGAGCTTTATGTAATTGTAGCAAATCATGTGTCTGCTATAGTAGTTGTCTGCTTTGGAATTCGCAGTGGTGTATCTTCACAGATTATCTCAGAAGTACCTGAGGTTTCCACCAATATATATTGGAAGAGTAGGATAGTGATAGTCACGGGGCTTGCAGACTAAAATTCTGGGTATAAATTGGACTAGCAATTCCAGTAGCCATATCATAAACAGAGTGTGCTATTCAGAGGAAGTAATACTTCCTCTCAGGAAGATCACCCTATCATTAAAAGACCCTGCAGTGCTTTGGTGCCAGCACATGTGTTCTGATGGAATAGTAGGATGGTGCATGTGGTTCATGGACTCCCATCAAAGCCCTTTCCAAGAAACTTGCATGGAAAGTGATGGCATCACAGCAAGCTATTTTTTCCTGATTTCCTGGGTAGGAGAGATAAGAGAATAGATGCCTGTTCTTTCTGTAGCTGCAAACTTTAGTGTACCTAGACCTTCCATGGTGTTGCTGGTGAATATATACCACTGCCCTTTAGCATGTCATTGTCTTCTTCAGATGGAAACTGTCTTCTCTATTCACATACATGAAAGGAAACCTGATGAATATATAGTTTTCACTTTTGCATGTCTGTGTGTAGAAGAGCAGTGGACTTAAGGCTTGTCTGTTTTAAGCATCATGAAATATCTTCACTGTTGAGTTAGATTTCGTATGCAGACTACCAACAATAAACACATCTAAAGCTTACTAATAAAATAAACATTTTGGTGATCAAAATATAATTGGTAGTGTATGTGAAGCTTGGAGGGTGTTTTCTCTATGTGTACCGTGTATATCTGTCTCTTTCCATAAGGCAGCCAAACGTGAAGCTTTAAGTGTGGAAGGTAAAAGTAGGTCAAGCTGAAGCTGAGTGTTAAAGCAAAGGAGTGTGTCCTGTTATTAACCACTCCAGATGTGCAATGATCTTGTGTAAATGTGTAAAACATCATTAAAAGAGGTGATTCTGTACCTCTGGTGCATATTGGTTTTAGGCATAGGGTGGGTCATTTTTGATAGAAGATTCCCTTGAGTTGGGTTCCTACCTGCGGTACATTACAGTAAGTGGAGCAAGTCATGGATGTACATAAAATACCTCAGGAGTCCTCCAACAAAAACCTCTAAGAAGCACAATTTATTCTTGTCACAACTATTCTGATTATGGTATATATACGTGCTAGAATGTACGTATGTTACCATAGATTTACAGAGTCTGTTTTAAAGAAACAGTCTTAATGAGTTTTGGAAGTTTAAGGTGATTGTATCTGATACTGAGAGAAATTACTTGCTAGTAATTGAGGCTCTTGTCAGTGTACTGTCTGTTGTGCATGCGGAAGTTTCCTAGAATGGTCGAGCTGTGGGGCTTTTCTGTCCTTCTGTATACAGTGTGAGTGCACCTCACCTTCCGCGTGTTCTTTGTCAGGGGTTACTGGGTACCTACACTTTCCTTTTTTCAGTTTTATTTCCCAGCCTTTGGTTGCTGGCATTCCAACAGAGCAAAAAGCAATCTGCAAGTAATATATTTATAAGGATGGGAGAGCCCCAGAATTTCTACTAGTGAATGTTGTTGTTAGCATAGTGCTTATTTTTATACCTGTTGCACCGCAAGTTCAAAGTGAGCAGTTCAGTTGGAAATTGCTCTTGAATATTTAAATAAATAGCTACAGTTTATGAAACAAAACAAGCTTTTCCATCAATATCTACAGTGGCATAGTGCTTGTACAGATATATGTGAATCTCCAGAAGCTATCTTGTAGTTACTGCCAAAAATACAATTACTCCTTAAGGATTGCTTGCACTTAAGTTTCTTGGCATTTCATCACATGTATCACAGATATGTTATTCTACAAGATCAAGCCACAGAAGAATTGAACTGATTTGGTGAAGTCCATTGTCTTTGGACATTTCGGCTGTGGAGAAGCAAAGGATGCACACAGAAGCAGCCCCACACTAAGGGAGGCAGGGCTTGTCTTGAATCAGCTGTGTGCATGGGATGTGTGTAATAGTGTCTGAATACTCAAGATGTCTGTTTGAGAGGTATGTAAGCGTTGATTAAGGAGGAGTTCAGGGTCCAGGTTAGACAGGACTTCAGAATGCCTTACATGCATGGCAAATACTGTATTTAGTGTACTATATAGTGCAACGCCTGGATCTCATAATCAGTTCATAATGCTATTACTAGTTTTGCCCTTTCAGTCAGTTGCAATGCTAAAAAGGTTGCCAGTGGTTTACATAGTGTATCCACTGTGGTTACTAAGCCCGAGATCACCCTCAGAGAGAGGAGTTCAGTGTAACAAGCTCTAGGTGGAGGCCAGTAACTACAGGTCTACCCCAGGGGTCAATACTGGGTCTGATCCTGTTTTAACATAGTCATCAATGCACTAGATGATAGGGCAGAATGCATCCTCAGCACGTTTGCTTATGACACCAAACTGGGAGAAGGGACTGATAAACCAGAGGGTCGTGCTGCCATCTGGAGGCACCTGGGCAGACTGGAGAAATGGGCTGACAGGAACCTTGTGCAGTTCAACAAGGAGTTCGAAGTCCAGCACCTGGAGAAGAACAGCCCTGGCCACCAGTACATACTGGAGCTTGCCCAACTGGAAAGCAACTTGGCAGAAATGGACCTGGAGGTCCTGTTGGGCATCAAGTTGAACATGCACCAGCAACATGCTCTTGTGTCAAAAAAGACAGCATCCTGGGCTGCATTAAACAAAGTACGAAGGGTCACCAAGGTGGTGAAGGAACTTAAACATCTCTCATACAAGGAAAAGCTGAGAGAGCTGGGACTGTTTAGCCTTGAAGAAGAGAAGGCTCAGGTGATCTTACCAATGTATATGAATACCTGCAGGGGTTGGACCAGATGACCTCCAGAGGTCCTTGCAGACCTCAACCATTCTGTAGTTCTGTGAAGGCACATTGAAGGGCTAGATGTCTGTGAGGGTGACGTGCTTCTGAAAGTTGAAACACTGCTTTCAATGGATTTCTTTTCTACAGATGAATGAAGTGAAAAGGGGTGATTCTTTCCAAGTTAAAGTGTTTTACAGAATGACCAGCAGAAAGACTCGTAGACTTACAGTACTTTCCAAGTAACAAAAGCAAGCTAAAGAAGTTAAATTCTAGACATAGATGTTTTTCCTTATCTCATTGTGTTCATGTTTTAAATTAAAAAACTATGAACAGTAAATTTGTTTGCTTAATTATAGACCTCTTTGTTCAAAAGGAGTTCTGACGCATTGAGGACACTGCATAATTAATTCTCAGACGAGTTTTAGAAAGACACAGAAGATAGAGTAAGGTGTAACAAAGAGTAGGTTGCCATAGACCATATAGGAAAATTTTATCAAGCTGAAGTAATTAATACATGAGAAAAAAAATGCTAAGTACAGCATTCAGAAGAGTACATGAGTAATAATTGACGCTTCTAATATTTAGGGGAGCCACTTGGTATGTCTGTACTACTTCTTCCCTTTGTGTGTCGTTCACTGACTGGTGCTGTTTCTGCCACCATAGATGTTCTGACTAATCAGTTAGTGGTGTGTGAGAAGTTAGCAATATCTTGTTAAAGAGCAATGTGTATCTGATGTAAAAAATGCAACATGCTTCATTTAAACTATTAGCTTTTATGTAATGTTGTATGACTTCTGATCAGAAGCCATTGTCTGTCTTGCTTGGAATGCAGGCGGAGCTTACTGATGTTCACACTGAAAAATGTCTCACAAATTAAAGCTGCAGTTTCATGTTATAGCTGAGTCAAGTGAACAGGTTGCTGGTGCCACCAAGGTGTGTATGTGTGGGAGAGGTGGGTGTTCTCACTCTCTTTTCCTTTCTGTGTGGCTTTGCCTTTTTCTTGCTTTTTTTTCAATCACAAAGTAAGCTAATATAACAGTGTATTTGAAATTTTGCCAGGTTAATTCTAGTCCGTTTCAGTGGTTTTAACATGTTATCTGAAGATCATGAAGGCCAATGCAAGATAAGCAGATGTGGCTAGGAAGGGATAGGATGAAGGATCTTGGGCTTTTGTTTTGAACAAAATAGTAATTTAGTAGAAGCTGTGATATGGAAATAGCAGCTCTTTGAAAGGTATTGCGTACTAATCACTGTAATATAGAAATTATTTTGGAAGGACTGTTTGCTACGTAAAGGAGCAGTCTTGCAGAGAGTATACCTTAGTGTGTCGATATTGCCAAAAGAATCAGTTACTTTTTTTATCTCCTGGGGAAGAGAAAACAGCTAACTGGAAACAGCTGGATGTTTTAAATTGGAATGAAACTAATGTGGCTAAGTATCTTACATAGTTCAAGGAGACTCTCTTGGACATTTTTATATACATCTGTAGTCCCACAACCCCAGCAGTATATACCTCTTCATGCACATGGGCGGAAGTAAAACTGTTTGTGCATATGTGAAAATATCCTAGCTGATTTTAACCATTTGAGTGTATTTATTGATGCCTGTTTAGTATGACTGTGCTTTTGCATCCCTCTCTTTTTTAATCATACAGAATGCCTAAATGAAAAACTACATTATCACACAGCTCTGTCTTTCAGCGTACAGAAGACTGTCACTGTTTTGGAGGGCATATCTGATAAAGGGCAGATAATTTCTCTGCATATATCTGGTTAACAGGCAATTCAGAGTAGTTTGGTTTGGGAACTGAATTTATTAACTAGTTAGGAATGCTCTAGGTTTCTTTAATGTGTTTGAAATACAGTGGTTTTGACATAAACTTGACTTTCCTTTTCCTGTGCTTAAGGAATTTAAATTCTGTGTCTTCCTTCTCAGTTTGGTGGGTTTTTTTTCCTCCTTTATTTTTTTTTATTTCTGGTATTTTTCCTGAAAGATCCTCAGCATCTTTCTAGTCCTTTGATGAATAAGAGAATATAAACTTGGGGAAATGCTGCACATCCTTCCAAAAAAAAGTGAAGAAAACAGATTTTGTATGTTGATTTTTACAGTCATTTTGTCTATTGATCTTCAGGAAAGACTGTTCACAGAAAAGCTGTGCAGTTAATCTGAGGTCACTTCTACAGTTTATACACTACATAGTAGCTTTTGCAAATCTCAGTTCTACCCTCTTGGTTTATGGCCATTTAGAATTTAGTTCAGCAGAAAGGCTGACATTCACAGTGGTTTTTTATGAACAATAACAAGTCAGATGAAATAGTACCTTTTCCAAGGAGCTATACCTATCTGCACTATTATTCTGTTTTACAGCTAACATTGGTTTCATCAGTGTGGCTTAATACAGTGCTGATAATAATGCAGAACAGCTTCCATTACAATTTTTACAGCTTTATTTTCAGAGTAATCTGAAACAGTTTTAAAGAAGTTGCCAGTGGGGATTTTCAAAACCCCTCTTGTAGAACAGACTTGTTCTTATGAAAAATCTTTTCCACTAGCTACCTTTATTTCTGTGCTTAATCTGAAGGACCTGAAACACAGTTTATGATTCATGAAATTGATATGTACATTAGATCTACTGGCATAGGTGGCGTCAAAAATTTCTGCATTGATGGGCCCTATCCACATGTACACACCTGTTACTTACTTTTTTTTTTTTTTTTCCTTTGGTGCATTAAGTTATGATGAAAAATTATCTGCAGTTATTGTTTTCTTAACCATTAAAAGGAATCTTACTGTAATTATTCTTAATACTGAAAATTAAGGATTGACTTTCCATTTTTTGTTGTTGTGTGGAGGAATTGCTCTTGACTGTGGTAATTCATACAATTGATATTTTCTGTTTCATTTGGAAGAAGGAAAGCAAAATACTACTTTTCAAAATATTTCTCTGAATGCATTGTTTCTGCTTACAGCATGAAGAAAGAGGCATAGGGCATGTTTATGTACCATGCTAATGAAATTCTGACAATATCCCTTTATTTTATGGGTATTTTCGAGTCATGCTGGTGATGAATTTCCTGGGTTGGGTTAAAGGGAAGGAATATTTAGACGTTTGGTAAATTCCATATGTTCTGTTCAGATAGATTCTTAGGTTGGGAAGTCTTAGGTTTTCAGTTCTCTTAAAGCAATCTGTTTTGCTTTTGGTTGAGTCATTTTGGTGTTCCCTAAATCAACTAAGGTTTCCAATTTTTAGAGGCTTTTAGCCTTTCTTTGCTTTCATTATATCTACTCTTAAGAGGAAAAACAGTGGCAGAACTTGCTATAGATCCTGCCTTCATTAGTGTGATGGAATCTAGCTTTATGATTTTAATGTGGTCTGAACTAGCTGGAGTAAATGTGGCAGGGAACATGAGATAAGTAAGTAACAGTGATGATAACGTAGAAGTCTTATTTAAATTCATACTGTGATGGAACCTGATCAAGATTTGCTTACTCTTCCTCTTTTACAAATCTTGCTTTGGACTCTGGGTAAGAGTCTTGGTTTTGTTTGATGGTACTCTAAGTGCAAGCCCAGATAGAATTTTCTTTTTATCCCTTTTTCTCCTATTAGAAATGGTAAGATTTTTAAAACCAAGTGTTTAAGCTGAGGCCCATAAATTCATATCTAATTCCAAAAATGTCTGTTTTAAAAATGTTTAGTATCTAATTGCCTTACTGCTAGTTGTTAACTTGAAAAAGTACCATTTTAGAGTTCCTCATGATTGAAATTGTTAACAAAAATTAAAGAAAAATAATGCCAGGGGAATTTGAACACTAAGTATTCATTCTAGGTTACGTTTTCCATTTTATTCAAAGCTGTTATAATTCACTGCAACTAATTTGTAAGCCTCCTTCCTGGCATAATAATTTGTGATTTCTTTGATGTGGTTTCTGCTAATGAAGGGAGATAGGCAGGAGGAAAACTGCTTCAAACTTCAGCTTATGTTTGGAAGAAATCTTGGGTAATGGTGATAACATTTCAGTCTCATAGGTCAGAAAAAGAAAAATGAGGTTGCATCTTGTACAGTGGTCATCTGCTGTTCATACTATGGCCTCTGTGGCCTTGCACGCAACTCCAGTACCTGCACCTCTGCTGAAGAAAGGGCGATGCACAACTGATTCCCTGCTGGTTGGTCAAGGCTTGAAGCTTACCATGGTCCAGGGAACCATGAAACTTAACTAACATCATTTCATATCCAGAATACTTCATTTTACAAATAAAAAGAGAAAATTCTGGTTATTTTTTAAGTATTCTTCTTCACCGGTATAGGTTTTATTTCTTTAATTACTGGTTTGTTTGAATTTTTTGTGAGTTACAGTTAACTCTTGAAATAACTCTCCTCTGTGAAAATGCTTGTCTTTGCTGAAAACAAAACAATTATCCTGGACAGCCTCAGAAAGTCTGGAAAGGTACTTCAGTACCGGACTGTTGTTTATATAAAACCTCAGTATAGTGACTGTTAGCTAGTACCTGACCATTGGGGCAAGGTGGCAGTGTCAAGGCCACTTGTGTGAATTGCCTAGTTGACGACTTGTTTCTCAGTGTTTGGCCATCAGATCTAGCATTATATCCAAAGGTTAGATACAGTGATAGGATGCCAGCCATGTTACTAGTAAACAGCTAGCTCAGTAAGGTCCCTGAGAGCATCTCCGCTCCTGGCTGGGGCTCAGGACCAACATACAATAATGCAGCTGAGGGCTGCTCCTTCCAGACCTCAGTTGGAGGCTTTACCCCCTTGGGGAGAAGGTCCCAGGCAGGGTCGCACCCTGTCCCGTGGCAGCCGCCTTCAGCTGAGGCTGTACTGCTCAGCCCTCCCTGAGGCCCAGCTCTGCTGCCTCACAGCCCTGCCTGTGCCTGGCCACGCACCCTGTTCATCTGCGCCGGGACCCTGACCCCCGGCTGGCTTCTGGACTGACCTCAGCACCGCCTCGGTCATGGGGCTGTGTCTGATGCTGGTCCCTCTCACTCGCCTTCCCTCTGACCCTGACCCACAGGCTGACCTCCCAGCTTGACCCCAGACCTGCTTTATCACCACAGACTTGGCCGATCTGGACTTGAGGTTGTCTGCCCAGACTGCCCTGCTCCGTCACTGAGGGCAGCACGGTGGGTCCTGACTGGAGAACATCAGCCCTGCTGGCTCCTGCAGCTGAGGTCCCCTGCAGCTGCTTAGCTCCAGGGAGCAACCAGCCCTCTCTACCTACACACTGCTGCTCCAGCTGCTCTGTAACTAAGGAGAATAAGCAGGGAGTGGTAATCCATTGAACAAAATAAGTGGGAGGATGTGGCTTCAGAAGACATTAATACCTTTCCCAGCCAGGGAAGAAGGAACCTCTTTGCCTGCTGTGGAAACAACCATGTACTAACGGGAGCAGTCTCAGTAGGGTTCTTGTGTGTCTTTCACTTTCCTTCAAAGAAGTGGCACTTTGAGGCAGTACCTTCCTGTCCTTTAGGTGTCTTGTCTTTTCCCTGGTATTCTTCCATAGAGAATCTCAAAGGCGTGCTTTTGTCAAGTAGGTCCTCATGTCTGATAAAGGGTTATCTCCTAAGAAGCGCTAAAGCTCTGTCTGAGCTGAGCCACACCAGTTTTTGTGCTTGGCTGAGAAGTATGGCATTCATGTAATTCAGTTTCCCCTCCTGGGGGAAACCAGAGAACATAAATAAAGGAGAATTTGGTAAAGTTTCTGGATTTCTTAAGTAATACCATTTGGAAATAAGGTATATCATAAAGCAAAACCAAATGTGCTCAAGCACTAATTTCTGTAACTGGATTTGTCTAAAGTGCCCAAAATTAACAACAGGAAAATGTGAACAAGCACAAGGTAAAAATTTACAGTAGTTTTACAAGAAGAGGGCTACATCGTAAGCAGCTTCTTTCTGGGGGAATAATAGTGACATTAACAGGAGTCCCGTCCTCTGTCATTCAGCTTAGTTTATGATTAGGTATGGAAATGTATGGATTTGCTCTATTTGGTTTAGAAGAAACTCTACTGAAGTGAAAATGTCTGTGATTTAGACTGATGGGCATTACAGTGACTATTTATCTATACCTACACTAAAGATTATTTTTATTCCCCATTTTGCTGTCACATTCCTTTTGTAACTTCCAATATCTTTCTCATGCATGATGAATCTGTAGAGTAACAGCATTTAACTGGAGAAATACTTACATTCTATTCCTGATCAGTGTTAAGCACTTACAGAAGATTATGTAGTGTATGAACCAACAGAAAAAAGACAAAAGACATGACTTAATTTATAACTTTTGCTTATGATATGCTAATATGCATCCATTCCTTTGTGTGCTTAATTGATCTATTTAATTATTGGTAGCAATGAAAATATTGAATGATGACATAACTCTGCTATTTGAGCAGAATTGGTGAGACAACATAGTTGCAGTAGGAACAGGCTTGTCCTTGTTACTATCCACCTTGCAGTACTGTTCATATTCTAGTTCATTAATTAAAGTTAATTATGTGGACAAGTGACACTTTGTTTTGAAACAATATTTAAATGGATTTCTAACACATTGAAAAATAGAAAATTGAGTTAGTTTCATTTTTAATGCCAGAATTGTACACTGGTATGATGTAGATGACAGCATCTCTTCTCTTAGATTCTTTGTTACTGTCTGCTGAGAAAACTGCTTTGGTGCAGTTTAACAGGGGTTATATCACTGCGTAAGTGCCTTAAGATACTAGATAAAACTAATGTATGTGAAGCTCCAGCTTTTTTAACTTAATGCTTATATTTGAAATGCTTTCTTCAACTTGACTAGTGCTGCGGGACAGAGGGACCATCTGCAGGTTCAGAGTTAAATTCACAGAGGGGCTTAGGGACCATAGTTGGAAGTGCTTCACTACCGTCACAGAATGCAAAGCTCTGAGTTAGGCTTCCAGCCTCTATTCTCAGTGCATAAGGGGTCATGTACCTTAGGAGGAAATTACAATCTTAGGAGAAAATTACAGGCTTAGCTAGTGCTAGGGCTTAAGTACTTCTCTCTGCATAGGCGTTACAGTACTAAATGTCCTGCAGCAACCTGAACTTTTTCTCCTCTTTCGAAAAGTATCCTCAAGTGAATTAGTTTAGTTTTCAAAGGAGTAGGATGTACTATGAAAGCTGCCATCTCTTTATCCGGAAGCTCAATGATAGCACACAAAGTGAAGGCTGTATAAGAGGCAGGGAAAGGAGGGTGAGGGGAGAGAAATTAGAAGTTTTGGGGTACAGTTTCTGTTGTGTAAATTGTGTGACAGTACATATCTTATGCAAATCTCATGTGGGTTGTCTGTCTGTTACTGGTGTCAGGTTCCATTGCAAATACAAGTTAAAAGACTAAATGAATGGCGAGAAGTGCAATCAAAAAGAGTGCAGTATGCCAAGGATTGCATCGCTTCCTTTAGCTGTCTGCTTTTGAGGTCTGTGCAGGTGGTACCTGATGAGAAGTGAAAGAACAGTTCTGAAGCGATTCCAGCCAGAAGCAGAAAGCTTGTTGAAGCAGTACCTGCCACCTTTTCAGTCTGCTGTCTGAGCCATGTAGCCCATGTACCGTAGAAGTGACACGTATGATGAGTCACCTAAATCTAAGATGTAGTTTGTATACCTACAAAAGTAATTAAAGATTTCCATTCATAGAAAGCTTTTATAAGCGGCAAACTGTCAATTTATGCACCATTGAGATGAATATTCATTTACTGATACTTTGTGAAACTGATACTAGCAGGGCAGCACAATTTGAATATGTTCATCAATAAAGATTTTTCTTTCTAAACCAAGCACAAGAACTTCAGTAACAAAGCTGATCAAACTTTGAATAATTCTTTGAGAAAAATCTGGCAGAACCATGATAATGTAATGAATGGATTACACTGGTATAATTTCCTGATACAGTGATAACAAATCCTTCAACAGATCATTTGATTCCAGTTGATGGTGCTGTTTTCTTTAATCAGTCCTCTGAATGATTATGCGTCAGATTTTTTCTTCATAAACAAGCCTTTGCAATGATATGTCAATATTTTCAAAAAATCATGCACTGAAGTACTGAATCCTTGGAATTAAGTGGTAAAAAAATCCATTAAATTTTAATTCTATAACTTGTTGGGTTTTGCAGTACTTATTTCATTGTTAAGAACTATTATGTTAATACCTCCAAGTAGTCATTGTGTGGGTTTTTTCTTTACAGCTTCCTTTGTAAATTGTTTTCTTAAACTGGAGCCTTACTGGTAAAGGAAAATGTGCAGTCTGATAGCACATCCTGTTTCTAGTGTAACAGCTTCTGAATGAGACATCCAATCAGAAAAAATTATCTAGAAAATCTGTAGCGAACAGAATATTTATGATTTTTAGCAAAATCGAGAAGAGGAGATGAAGTAAATACATTACTTATGATGTCTGATCAGTGAGGCAGTATTTTAAATCAATAATACGTATAGGAGAAAAATAAATTCATGGTTATTGCAGAGTTCCTCACAAGGCTGCCAGTACCTCACCAGGGAAAATGAATGGCAAAGCATGGATCCCTTTTACAGAGCATGGTGGTATGGTAGAAGAATTCATGTGAGGGGCTGACAGGAGTTGCGTGCTGGAAGTTTGGCTCAATAGAGGTATTCAAGAGTCTCTAGAATGTGCACTGAGCACAGTTTACAAGAGCAATGGTCTGTGTGATTTCATTAAGTTATGCATAAGAAAAAAGCATAGACATTGCAATAGCAATGATCTCACCACCACCACCCCCCTCTGCCCTTTTTTTTCCTCTGCTAAATTCAACTCAGTCAAATGTGGATCTTAGTAATGAGTTGCCAACTTCCCAGCAAGGTGCACTGTGCAGCATAAATCTTCTGTAATCCTTTAATTCTTTCAGTTACCCAGAACGTCTCTGGATTACCTGCTGAATCGTTTTCTCCTTGTAAAAACAGGGAAACAGAAGTCAGTACTAGTCTGCACCTTCCTTAGGAGTTGACAGCAGACTTTATGGTTTGTGTAGGTCAAAGGAAATAGTTCCGATTCACAGTGCTGCCAGTGGGGAATGTTTTGTTAAAGGTTTAGCCCCCATCTGAAGGGGAAGAAAGATTTTCACAGTTTGAAAAAAAAATAAAATGTATTACACCTTCTTTTAAGGTGATCTCAAGCTTTATGTTACAGAAAAGGCTGTTTGTAAAGCTTTGTACCCTGGTCATACGTAATATTCTGTAATAGTGACCTAGAATTCAGCCATGGCAGGGATGAGTATATAAATATATTAGATAGATTTTTAAAATGGCTTTCTTACCTAGGGAGTCAAAATTTCCCGTATTGTTTACATGTCTCACTAATAACTAAAAAAATAGTAATTATGCATAATGTTAAAGGCAATGTTGACTGTTGCAATGCTTTCTGTTGGGATTCAGCATTTGGCAGAATTCTTATTTATGTAATACCTGGTTCTCGGCATATAACATGCCTTCACATAGCATATTACAGGCAAGTTGCTCCTGTAACAAAAAAGCAAATTCCCCACACAACACCATTGTTGCTAAATTGGAGAGAGATGGGTTTGGTGGATGGACTGTTTGATGGGTAAGGAACAGGCTGGATGGCTGCAGGCAAAGATCCGTAACAAGTGGTGTACCTCAGAGGTCCATATTGGGACTGGTAATGCTCAATATAGTTATTAATGACATAGTGGGATTGAGTGCACCCGCAGCAAGTTTGCAGTTGACGCCATGCTGAGTAGTCAATTGTTACACTAGAGGGAAGGCATCCCATCTAGAGAGGCCTTGACAGGCTTGAGTAGAAGGCCCATGGGAACCTTGTGAACTTGACAAGGTCAAGTGCAAGGTCCTGCACTTGGGTCATGGCAATGCCCAGTATCGAGACAGGCTGAGTGATGAATGGATTGAGAGCACTCCTGCAGAGGAGGACTAGAGGATCCTGGTTTATGAAAAATTGGACACGACCTGGCAATGTGTGCTCGCAGCCCAGGCGGCCAGCCCTGTCCTGGGTGGCGTCAAAAAAAGGGTGGCCATCAGGGTGAGAGAAAGGCTTCTCCCACTCTGGCCCACTCTCATGAGACCCGACCTGGAGTACTGCTTTCATCTCTGGGGTCCCCAGTACAAGAAATGCATGGATCTGCTGGATTGAGTCCAGTGGAGGGCCACAAAAATGATCAGTGGGCTGGAACACCTCTGCTGTGAAGAAAGGCTGGGGTGGTTGGGGTTGTTTAGCCTGGAGAAGTGAAGGCTCCAGAGAGACTTTGTTGTGGCCTTTCACTGTATAAAGGGAACTTACAAGAAAGATGGAGAGAATCTTCTTGCCAGGACTTGTAGTGACAGAACAAGGGGCAACAGTTTTAAACTGAAAGGAAGAGATTTTTTATGGTGATGGTGGCGAGACTCTGGAACAGGTTGCCCAAAGAAGCTGTGGATGCCCCATCCCTGGACATGTTCAAGATCAGGTTGCATGGTGCTTTGAGCAGCCTGATCTTGTGAAAGATGTCCCTGCCCACAGCCGAGTGGTTGGACTAGATGATCTTTGGAGGTCCCCTCCAACCCAAACCATTCTGTGATTCTATTGTCTGTTTACTTACAGGAGGTTTTTCTCTGTCTTTGAATCACAGGCTCATTTAGGTTGGAAGGGTATTCTTGAGATTGTGTAGTCCAACTCCTCAACTCGGGCAGTAGTAGTTCAGCTACTGTGGATTTGCCAGCACTGTATTCAGTTTGGTTTTGAGTGTCTCTACAGCTGAAGACTTCAAGGTCTCTCTGAGTAACTTGTTCTGGTCTTGGACCACCCTCACACTAAACATGTTTCCTTATGTTTGTAACAACTTTCCTGTTTTCTAATTTGTGCCCATTGCCTCATGTCCTGTCATTGAGCATCACTGAGAAGAGTCTGGCTCCCTTTTCTTCATACCCTGCTGTTAGGTACTTATACGAATTGGAAAACTCCCGTTTTGCACCAGGAGGTACTGTTACGATCCCAGTAAGAGAGGCCCTCTGAGTCCGTAAGGTATAATTTAAAATGCTATCTATAGAGTTAAGATTGTAAGGAGAGAATAGCGTAGACAATCTTGCATGCCTTTAGACAGTGGGAGTCCTGGAGGGTGTAGGACTGAATGGGCCACTGATCCACATGCAGCATGCCAGGCACTCCCTGCCTGTAACAGAGATTCTCACATTTGGGTCATTTAAGCTATAACAGGACTTCCTTACAAGGAAACAACTCTGTCCATTATTTCTCCTGGCAAACAGAAAGGATGCCCACATGAGAACTTCTTGGAGCACTTGCAAATGAAGGCAAGGCCACACAGGTGGTGCAATGGCTGGTCCCCAGCAGGAGCTCCCTGCAGGCTCTGTTGCAGTGTGCTGGTGGAGTTCATCCTGATGCCGAGGTTGTGCAGCGTGTCACTGACCTGTGCTCACTCCAGTTAGCTGCTGTATGGATCAGCGACACTTTGATTTACAACAGTATTCCGGTCAGGATCACTGCAGGTCCTGCACGGTCCAGAAAACCTGGTAATCTGATATGTGTTAGGTGTACTTCAGAGCCACCAGTTTGGCTTGGTTTTCTGTGAGCTTAAATGAGAAATTGTTTAATGACTTGGCTTACGCTTGTTTAGATATTTGCCTTTTTCATTAGTAATAAAGAATGCTTAGGACCTTACCACTAACATTAGGAGCACTAACAATGTGAGGTGATAAGTAGATGAGGTGCTAACAGAGAAATAAAATGGAAAAATAGTAAATATGGATTAGACTTAAAATACTCTACTGTAACATTTTAAGGAAGTGTTTATTCAATACATCTGTGCAGCAAAAAGTTTATAATTGTTTTTCATATGTCTTTAGACTGTTGAAGAATATTTGCAGTGTTGGTCAACAGCACCAAACAGATACTTTTAACTGGCATTTGTTATGTTGTCTTTGCAAGTAGTTGCCTGTAATATTTCGAGCTACCACAGAAGATGTAAGAGGTGCAAATACGTGTCTTGTTAATAAGTAGAAACATCAGTACTTTTTCATACATGCTGAGGAGAATATTTTTTTTTTTTTGATACAGCAATAAATTATTCTATATACTAAAATGAAGTTTTCTTTTCTGATTTTGACTCAAGTAACTTAAAAACAGGGTGCTAGTTACCATTTCCAGAGCTTGTGTGAAAAATTGCAGAGTGGTCTATCTACATACATACTGTCATGTTGTAGGCTTAAACTTGTGATGGAAATTTGCTATATGGTATAGTTCAATATTTTATTGTATAGCAAGTTTTCTAAACCTGTTTTGTAAACATTTAGATTTAAAACTTCCTGGCAACCTTTTATTTAGCAGTCTGAATATAATGCTTCTTTAGCTCCACTTCTACTGAGACGTCTCTTACAGAAACTGTACCTTACGTATTTGCACAGACTTAAAATTCTTCTTTCCTTTTCTTTTGGTAGGATAAGAAATGGGTTCTCAATCATGAAGATGTCACACTGGGAGAACTACTAGGCAAGGTAAGTAATGAATTAAGCTGAACAACATTTAAATAAATATATATTAATTATTAAGCCTAGATATTTCCTGTTTGTCTTATCTTTTAAATTACTGTGGTATGCAATTTTTATATCAATTCTTAAATACACAAGATACAGCATTGTGCTTTAAATAAATATGTCACATTAACTGGTAAATGATACAATGTGTGTGCTGAAAGTGTTCAACTAGCATACATATTTCCCATAAGCTAACTAGATTTCTATAAAGCGTGATGTGGCTGTTTCACTTCGTGTAGTCTTACCAAAAATGCTGCAAAATATAAACCCATAAATATTTTATATTTCTATTTAATATAAATAAAAATTATATTTAAAAGTTGATATAATAAGATTATTAAATCAGTATTTGTTAAATTTTCATTGCTTTTGTATGACTTATTGAATATAACATAACTTCACAATCATGTATGTATTAAATTAAGTTTTTGGTAGTGTAGTTTATGTCACAAATACTGCTTAGGAGCTATAAGTCTTTAAAGTCAGGTAAGCCCCATACCTCACTTATATTAGTTATTTATATGCTAATAATATAACTAATATTTTTATGTTAGTTTCAAGTGCCACTTTAGATGCAGTGTTCCAAAAGATTTCCCAAAAACTGAAAAACAGGCTTAAATGAGGGGGAGACAAGTGAAAGCAATAATTGCCTTCTTACTATGATACACACTGAAAGAATTGATAAACTGTTCAAGAAATGGGGGCATTCAGTACTGTCAGAAAATTCTGTTATCCAGGATAAAATCTTTTTGGCAATGAGATGACAAAAAATATTATTTGTCGGCAGATAGAGCTGGGTCTGCATAGCATTTGTGTCTGCACAAAATACATAATGTACCATGACAGCTTCACATTGTTAAACAGAATATTATCAGGGGAGAAAAATAAAGATGTTTCAGGATTAAAAAAAACTTTGTCATGCTAAAAAGTAAATATGAATTAGTTTTAATGAATAAAGAAAGTTAAAGCAATCTGAAAATTGATTAATTTACTAAACTGAATTTACACGTGCATTGCATGTTTTTGGCACAGAGCATTTTTAACATTGATTGAAGACAACTTGATGCTTAAAAGTGGTTGTAGAAGGATACATTCTTTAAAAAATACAGAACAGGATAAAAACTGTCTTGGAACACAGTAGAAATCTGTTATGCATCCCTCTCTAAAAATACAGTCAGACTAGAAAAGATAAGAATGAAAGGACCATCAGCATGTGTATGACAAAATATTAAATAAACTACACAGCTGTTCACTATGGAAGTGAGAAACCTGAGGGTCCATAAGTCTTGAGTGTCCTGGAAAAGATGAGGAAAACCATGAAAGCCTAAGGCAGAAGACCATGCAAACTTTAGAAAAGACGAAGATTTTCCTTCACCTCAGGAGTAAATGGTCTGTTTATTTACTATTAATTCTATAATAACTCACAAAATGAAAGCTGTATGAAAGGAGCATGTTTTATTAAAAAACATATCTATATCTATCTATCTATCTATCTATCTATATGCACAATAATTAAATCTTTTCAATAAAGAAGAAAACCATTTTCAATACTGAAGTAGTCCTTAACATTGGTTCAGCTTTCACTGTGAAATACTTCTGACCAGCAGGCTTGAGGAAAAGTGTGTTGGGAATGACACAACTTCTCACCTATGGGTACCTCATGCCACTTTAGATATCAGAGGTGGTGTCCTGGCCTCTAGAAGTGCTATTTTAGAGGGGCAGATTGCTGTTGTAGATCATAGATTATGGCCTTGCTTGCCAGGTACGTCTTCCTCATCCTAGAGTATATAAAGTATTGGAAAGCTGCGTTTAGGTCTAAATTTCTTACCTTGTTGCTAGCAGCACATTATCTTTTTTCCATCTGTGAGTTTCTTTTTTCCCCTTGTCTGTCTTCTTTGGCAATAAAATACCATATTCAAATGCATAATGTAATGACATCTTCATTAGTCAGGAAAGACAGGAAAACATTTCTAGCAGAGATTTACTATTTTTTGAAGTCACATGCAGCCCCAGATACCAGGGCACAGAAGTGGAATTCATGTGGAAATTTATCAGGCATAGATTTAAAATTGAGTTGTATTTATTCTTTGGGAAATACAAAACTCAGCTAAAAGTGTGAGATCTTCAGTTTTCTTCTTTTTCTTATCTTGTTTTTTTTCATTGATACCAGAGTTTTGTTCTATAACCCACACTTTCCTTCTTCCTTCAATTTGTGTCCTAATTTTATTTTCCATTTGCTTTTATTTAATTAAAAAAAATACATCTGATGGAGATTATTCTGTGGTCTTCATTATTTCTGTTTTCTTCTATGAAAGCTAAAAAAATAAACAACTTACCCCACCTGGAGTTATGCTGTTGAAGACCTAAAAAATCTGAGGCCTCACACACATGCCTTACAGAGCAGGGCCGAGCATAGCTTTGAAAAAAATGTGGATCACACAACTTTTTCAGGGCAGATGCAACAATGTGGGTTTTTGCAGCAGTTTTAATTTATGATCAAAACTAATATTGGATGTGTTTGGGTTTCTTGTTTTGCATTTTTTTCTTTCTTGGATATGTGAGAATTTTTTATCTTATTTTGGTGTAGTTTATCCTAGGTTCACAGATCACTTTCTGGTCTCTTACAGACTGCAAATTAGAAACTATATATATAAAATACCATAGTGTGAAAATGAAAGAGAGCAGGAGTAAGAATAAGGAAAAAAGGTACTACTATCAGTGTCTGTTGACTGTAGAAGTTACTAAGAGGTTTTGTGAGAAAACTGTAATTTCACAATTAATGTGTATTTTTCTGTTTCCAGCAAGGTCAAAGTAGAACTCATACACTGTGTCCATGTAATAGTACTACATCTGTGTGAAATACATTATGTTAGGGGCAGATACTGGAAGAAAACCTCATTTGCCTTCATAAACACATTTCAGGGTTCTGTACCAGTTACATTAGCGGTTTGCATTATTATTCTGGGTATTTGTGAAGATTTTGTTTACTTATAATGATTCCCGCCCCCTGCCTCGTTTTCAGGGTAATTTTGGTGAGGTGTATAAGGGAACATTAAAGGATAAAACTCCTGTTGCTGTAAAAACTTGTAAAGAAGATCTTCCTCAGGAACTGAAAATAAAATTTCTGTCAGAAGCCAGGTAGGTTCTCTGATTTTAATCGAAATATATACTTGTTATTGGGTGTTTTTTTCAAGGTCTGTTACTAGATGGATTTACAAAATCTGACCTTCAAAACCATTCAAAGCAGTAGTCAAACTTTTTGCTTCCTTTCTACCCCTCAGTACACTCCACAGCTGTTGCCCTGGTAATGAAACATAGGCATTTTTAATGTGTGAATGCAGTAGCATCTGCACTTGATGAAACTATCTCTTCAGCAGAGCAAGTTATGCCTATAAAACACACTTTTGTTGTTGTAAATGCTTCCATTTAAAACTTCTGAGATGTGCCATGAGGATTGGGATAAGAAGACTGGAAGATGCTGTTAATTTTAAATGTGATTATACCAGTCATAAATCCTATCTGACGTGCATGACTAATAGAGCTGATCAAATGTGGCTAGGTTAATATATAGACCCCATTTAGTAATACTCTTTTTCTAAGAAGAGTTCACTTCAGTGGAGATATTTTGTGCTGTGTCAGGCAGAATGTGATTGCATACATATTTTTCAAATGACAGTCATGCCACAATATGTTAAGTATTCTGAATATAGCTGATGTGGATAGGTAGGTTCTGAGGCCTCAGAGTAGAGGGGTGTGTTGAGATAACTTCAGAAGTGTTTAAATTAACCTGCTCCCTCTTCCTACAAAGCTTCATCTGTTGTCAGTTTTACTCCCAAACTAGTATGATCCAATGTGGAAAAGTAAAAGATACTGTCTACATTTAGAGAATGAAGTTAGACCACTATATCTATTGAATAATTTTAAGCAGCTCGTAACTTGGCAACTGCAAAGATCTTTCATTTGTTAAGCAGTGTGCCACTACTGGAGCAGTGTTACTCTGAAAAAACATTATATGTGTTATTTCTCCCTAAATATGTATTTACCAGGTAGGTTAGTATTTTACTTTTGATCCCAGGAAAAAAAGGGAAAAAGAGGAGGTGCTTTAAGTCAGGAAATTGTTTCTGACTTAAAAAAAAAAAAAAAAGGTACATGGACTCTGCAGAGTTCTTCTTTGCCCTTCATTTCCCTTATAAATCATAGCATGCTGGTTTAGGCTCCAAATATTATTAGACTCTTGTGTAAGAAGATGTAAATGTTTTTGTTTAATTCCCAAAATTAAAACTGCTGTCCTTATATTCTTCTAAAACTTACTGTATTAATTAATCTGTTCAAGTAAAATTGGAAAGAATATGCTTTTAAAAAGTGCAGCAGGGAAGTGTAGAGACATGCTGCGCATGCCTTTTTGATGTAGCTCTGTTTCTTGTCCAGCACTGAAATGCTCTCTAATTACAAAGTTTCTTGAGAAACTGCAAATCTCTCAGTCCATTTTTCAGTTATATAGACAAACGTTATGTAGACAAATGGTAAAATTATAATAAGAATAATATAGTGTTTAATCTTGATTTATTAGTGAATCAGTATGCCCTCCATCTCAAACAGAATGGTGACTGATTTGTCATGTAGAGGTTTTTTCTTTATGATAACAGTAATGACATGTTCCATTAAAATAACATAAAGGGTTTGAAAGATTTTCATATAATATTTAATCAGTTTGTACAATACCGTATATTAATATAATAAACTTCCTATGTGTTTTGCAGAATACTCAAACAGTATGATCATCCTAATATTGTAAAACTTATAGGAGTTTGCACACAACGACAGCCTATTTATATTGTTATGGAACTTGTTCCAGGTAATTTTCTTTTCCTTTTTTTTTCCCCAGCATATTTTCATAGGTATTGTTTTCATAGTATAAAATGTATTGGTTTATACATTTATTTTTCTTTTTCTCCATTCTTATATATGTGATCTCAAAAGTCACCTGTTTTACGAATCTTTGGAAATATTGGGTTCTACTAGCTTTGGAGTGGAGTGAGCTCCACAAATCTGTTGGGAGTTTTTCTGTAGCCATTCAAGACAACATAATTTGCTGAAAGGTATCTCAGCTGTGTCTTAATTTTCCTCCTGACAAGATACTACATGGTACTTCCCTTAACAATAGAGTTATGCAGTGAATGTTAAGATGGTTGTATTTAAAGAAACATTGTGGCTGGGTAATGTTTCAGTTTTGATAACTTAGATTTGAGTCATCTAATGGTAATATAAGAGGTTTTTTCTTTACCAAAATATGACGTTCAGTTTATGGGTTGCTTTTGATTTATGTTTGGAATTTTGAGTTCATTTTATTCAATAATGGCTGGATACAATTTCAGGTTGTTGGGATGATTAACAATTTTGGGCAGTTTTACCTCTTTGTTGATTTTTTCAGCAGCTGGAAAATGTGTGCATTTGGTAGCCTCTTGTACCACCTAATATGCAACACTGTATTTGGTTTATATATCACTGGATTTGTCTTCAAAATTATACAGTAAGCTTTTTTAAGAACCATTTCATTCATGAAGACTTAAATTGTTTATAATTCTTGAGTACTGGCTTTAGTACAAGAGACTGATGAAAAACATTTGACCTAATGGAATTTTCTGCCTCTATTCAATTAGGTTGTATTATATTAGATTATTTTATTTGTACGTGTGATTAACTTTATTAAAATGGAGACTAAAACCAGTGTCCTGGTTTTAAGGAATACTTTGGTAATCAGCTTCTCCAGACATCTCTGAAGATAAAAACAAATCATAATCTTTTAATACTTTCATCATCCTGGTTCAGGGTTTTCAGAGCCTAGGACAAGTTGTTGAAACATACTAATACAACTTAAGGAGGAATTAGTGAGAACCTTTCTCTGATTCTTCTGCATATTTTGCAGTCCAAGTCTATCCAAAATTCTTCTGTCTCATTGCATTTGCAAGGAACTTCTAAATTCTTATCCTGTTTTGCTGGTCTGTAAGTCCTCTGGGGTAGCTTCCATGCATGCCTTACCTCAGAAAGACTGTACTCTGTTCAAGCCGTCACACATTTCCATATTCTTTTACACCTGTGCTAGCACGCCATGAAACTGACCAAATCAGCTAGAAATCATAAGGATACCAACTCTGAAGAAGTCAGCACAGGAAAGACAAAACACTTAGATCACTTCAGGGAAGCAGTGACTCTGACATTACTGGTTTTCTGTTTTCTAATGGCAAGTTTGGGTGCAATTACCTACAAAAAAAAAAAAATTATTAGTGCACTGATCTGGTGTTTAATGATGCCCTTTGAAGAAAGAATAGTGGTAGGCTTGTTGACCTGCATTTAACACTTAACTTTCTCAGTATGTGCTTTGTCTGTCTTTTGTCTTAAATACTTGAAGGTGTTCAAGCAGTTTACTGACATTCTTTTTAATAACTAATTTTTTTTTATTTAATAATAAAAAATCATTTTAAAATGGCATGGTTTAGCTTAGAACTGTATTCTGTAAGTGTATGGCTAAGAAGGCATGTAATTAATAAATGTCTGACAGTCTTTTCCCTGAGGAAAAAATTAGAAACATCTCTGTAGAACGTGGGGTTTCTCCTGTGTTTTCTGAGTTCTGTTTAATGTTTGCACTTTTTCTACTGTTTTTATATCTCAGATACATGTAGGCTATACACTTACTGTGTCTTTTGAGACTGTTGTCATGTGGCTCAGTAGCACCTGATTCTGCTTTTCATTCCAGTTTCAGATTTCAATTCAGATTCTTAATTTGTTCAGGTATTAAAAACTTATTTTGAAACTTGGCACTTTATGTAGAAATGTGCTACTTTGTTAGTGATTCTGTCATAAACTGTCTCTGCAGAGAAATCTTTTTCCTTTGTTGCAAATGTAAATGGGATTACAAACTATGCATCTGGATAAAGTCATCAGAGAAAACAATAGAAAGGTGGCAGATGCATATTGAAGCATCTGTGCATCCAGTGTTACATGCAAAAATAGCCCAGACATTGCCAACAGATAACAGAGAAGTAAAGCAAGTTGTCAAAGACAATTACCCTTTGTAGGCAGATGTCTTTTCCTGGGAAGGGGGGGGGGGGGGGGGGTGTGTGTCAACATGACAAGTGGCATGTGTCCTAAAGCCATCACATCAATAAAGGCTTTTCAAGATGAATGATTTCGGAGGGATTGACTGAAATATTAAATAAGGTAGCAAATTGTGTTATGGATATATAGCCAAAGTGAAAAGGTAGATGAGAAATTATATATATTAATGAAAAAGAAGCATAATTTACTTACTGTTCACTTACTTGCTGGTGGCTGTGCTGATCTCACTGTTATGTGTCCACTCAGTGTCAATCCATTGTAGATGACATCAGTACAGAAAGACTGCGTTAATCTTTTTTACAATCCACCACCTGTCAAGAAGTGAGGGAAAGAGCTTAATGTGATGTGTTTGTGTATTATATACATCTCTTTAAGGGATGAGTATGTGGAAAAACACATCCTATCTCCTTGCCATTGGCTCGGTTGTTAGGCCCAGGCCTGTTCTCAGTCTTGTCCTGCAGGTCTTTCTGCAAGAGCCTCTACAGGTGGGAAGGGGGGGAACGTCCTGTAAGCAGAATGTTGACATCTTTTTCTGTATTTGGTTGGGGTGAGGTTACTCCAGTCCTTCTGGCTTCTCAGACAATATCTAATGAAAAAAACAGTCCTTTAAATTGAGAAAGGAAAAGGCTAGGAATGACAGAACTTGGGGGTTTTTTTGTTACTGTAACCATATTTTTTTTTTTTTTTAATGGTACCATTGATGATGACAAGAATTTAGGATACTTTATCTACTAGATTGAAAACAAATGAGTAAGAGTCAATGATTTTTTTAAATTTAAGCTATGCATGATTCTTGTGTAAGATGAGGGACTCCAGTAAATTGGTGAAAGAGCGTTGCTTCTGAGAACTCAGAAATCATAACAAATGCTTTAATACAGATGTGTTTTACAGTTGTCTAATAAAATATGCCCAATGGCCATTACTAGGTAAGTTTCTTTCTTACATTTTAAAAATTTATTTTAAGGAGTGTGCATTTAGGAAAAAAACCTACTGGAATACTTTTTAAAGAGCTGAGTTCTGTTTTCCAGGTAAGCAACTGGTACTATTGCCCAAGTAAAGACTTACAATAAATAGTTTCTTTGAATACAGGAGAGAACATTATGGCAGTTGGTTTTTATTTTTTTTTGCATACCTGCCACAAATAAAAATCTCAGTAAGATAGAGTGGCTACCTACAAATAAGAAAATCCCAAGCAGTATTCTAAAGAGCGTTTTTTGGGAGGTATATGCTTCTATTTTGTGTCAGATAGTATTTATATGTTCTATAATTTAGATCTATTACTGCTTTCTAAAAACTAGTCTTCTAATTGATAAAAAATAAACTAATTAGAGTACTCCCTGTCATATATAAACAGAAGCTAAAATGTATGTAGCAGCAACAATGTCCTTCATATATACATGGAAGTTTACATGTATAGAAGAGAAGTGACATAAAACTGCCATTCAGGAATTCATAATGAGAGTTACTGAAAAAAAATCAATAGTTTTTGAAATTCCAAGCAAATTGTACTCCCTCCCCTACCTTCCCAAAATTGCTAAGATAACCACTGAAACTGAGTTGAAGAGTCCTTAATATTTTTTCTTACAAACATTTTATGTATTTATGGGTTTTTTTATATATATATATATATAAAATATATATATATACGTTACCAGAGAACAATAGAAAATTCTTATTTGCAGGCTTAAGTTATGCTAGCTAGTTGCTGTGAAAAAGCAATTTGGCAAAGCAGATGGTTTTAAAATGTTGATTTGTGATTGCATAGTAGATAAATTTGTAATAACCTTTAAAGCACTCTTAGCAAATACTTAATTTTATTCTTTTTTACCTAAATGACATTGAAATATTCACTAAAAAGAACTAATAGCCAGATCCTTACAAAAGCCCAATGCTGAAGTGGCTGTGTGGCTTCCCAGCTACTATAAGAAAAATTAATCTGTATTTTACAGTGGCATAGTTTTTTCTGTGAATTTTTTAGTAGACTAAGAACTGAGAAAACAACTCTATTTGGAAATTATCTTTGTATTACGTTTTGTTAATGGAGAACTTCCCATAGAGATTTCTTCTTTTTCTTTGGTAGTTCTAACTCTTTCTCTGTGACAACTATAGTTATCAGTTTGAAAATATTAAGACTATTAAAGAGAAAGAAAATTTTAGGAGTACATCACCCGTGCATTTATATGCTGATTTTTTTTATGCATTTTGTGTTCCTAATAGAAGTTGGACTTCTATTTCTCTTTTGCTGTGTGCTGACCTTTGTTTTTATTTTCTGATTTCATATTGCTAGTGTCTGCTCTTCACATTCTATTAGGACTCTTAATTTAGGATAGCCCTGAACAATGTATACGTGCATGCCCTCTGCACTTGCATTAAGTCAGATGTGCTGGTTTCTAGATACAGAGGTTCAGGTAATCTCAGCTCCTTGAACATGTGGTGTGATGTCTTGAGCCAGAGGGCATGTGATGTGAGATCCACATTCAGTGTAACTTCAGTTCCCTGCAGAGTGAGCTGCACCATCTAATTTGCTGAGCATTTGCTGATCATCTGCATAGCATATGCAAAGTAAGTGGGATGCATCTAGTGGAGGACTGTGTTCTGATAGTAAGCTGTTGTGCAGATAAGAAGCCTATAAACTTGGTTTATGACCTAAGCTTTACCAATACCTGGGGAGAATACAGTGGCTAAACTCTCCCTACTGATTCTGACTCCAGGGAGGCTACTGAATAGTGAAAAACAGTATTTGCCGGTTTCTTCTTCTGTCTCCACTGCCCCAGAGCAGATTTGAGATGCTGTGTTAGCATATAGCTAATGAGAACTCCATGCCAAAAAGGCATGTTTGATTTTACAATACAGTGAAATAAATCTTACTGTAATTGCAGTGTCATGCAGTGAATTTTAAATACTGCATTGAAGGAGCAGAAATTATTCAGATGAACTCCAAGAAAAGTAGAGTGCAACTCTCAAGTTGATGTATACTGCCCAGGATTTTCATACCTTTCAAAAGTGCTGCATGGAAACATTAGGTTACGGAACCTGTTAGTATTACAAAGAACTCGGTGATCCCATATGTTGCTATAAATTATTTTCTTTGTACTATTCTTCCTTTTCTTCTTACTACTTTATAATGAAATGTCAGCTAAGACGGTTTGGTAAGGTTTGTTGCAAAGGTAGTATTTGACGGAGTTTTTTTCTGATATCTTCTGATCTGAAAATGTGAATATGCATTATTTCATAACTCAGTATAGTAACTTTTTAATAATCTGTTGTGATACATTTTAAGTATTCAGTTTATCCTAAGGCAGACAGAAGATGTTAAAGTGAGAACTGCTAATGAATTTTGGGAAAAGAAACCAGGTATGTTGAGATTTGCCAAATGCTTGATGTTAGTATAGTGCCATGAGTTTGTATTGTCATATGGACTTGGCTAGCCTGACTGAAAAGTAATGTAGAAAAGGTGGGCTACCAGTTCAGTAAGGTTTGCTGTATATTTGAGACTCCGAATGTAGTCTGTAGCCTTCACCACAGGAATTTTCTAGTATAGATAAGCCTTTGTTAGGGTTGGCTTCCAAAATGAGGAACAGCAGAACCTTGTGTAGAAGTATGGTTTGTAGTATGTAAGAAAGTATGTAATTTTTTTGTGATGCCACATCAATCTAAAAAATAGAGCTTTTTACTCGTATTTTCTGGGTTAATGTATTCATTTTAATTTGCTCTGTGCCTCTTTTCCCAGTTGGTTTTTTTGCGCTTTAATCCTGCATTGTTGACCTTAAAACTGAGGAAAGGGAAGTAATTATGAGGAGCTGCTTTGGTATTCAGAACAGGAGAAGAACAATTTGCCATTGTCTCTTAAGGCCACACAGGGCATGAGGAGTTTTCATAACAGCTCATTTTTAGCAAATTTAGGTGATGATCAGAGAGACTGGCTGGAATACCGCTAGCATTATCTGTAAGCTGGCCGGCGTCCAGGCTGATAACCTGAGACAAATGGATGCCGGATTTTGATGGGGTGTAGGGAAGATTATCAGGAAAATGGTGAAGGAGTTGTTAAAACCTGCTTCCTGTTCTTTTCTCCTTCCAGAGTGAACTCAGCATCTTTTCACAGAAAAAGATGGAAAAAGAAGAAACTAGAATACTCTTCTTTTGTACCCTTCCTCACTGTTATCTTCCCGTCTTAGGAAGGTCCCAACTTCTCTCTTAGTGGTCATGGACCTTATAGTATTTCTGCTTTGAGAATAAGGGGTTTTAATATACTGAAACACTCAGGATCACTTAATTGTGTTTTCATCTGCTCTTAATTTATCATGCAGTCTCCCATGTAATCAAAAACAAACTGGGGGAGTCCCTTTAAACTTTGAATGTTTTTTTTCTCTTCCTAGGTTTAGGGGAAAAACAAACCAAAATAAATGTAATCTGTAAGATACTAAAAGCAATCTCAAGCCACAGTTTTTTTCTTCTCCTTCTTCATGTTCATTTTAATTTAATTGAATTTTAATTTGCCTTGAAGTGAGAACTTAGTTTAGAGGTAGGAACTTTTTATGTTCATGAGCTGTGTGTTCTAGAGTAGGGCATTTTGAAGATAGATGTGTAATCCTATGGTGCAGTTACAACTTCATGCAACTATTTCAACAGTTGATCTTGCAGAACTTTCAAAAGTGCCTCTGTCCCTCTAGCAAAAAGAGTCTGCTGGAAGGCTGATTGATGCTGAAAAAAATGTTAACTTTTAATTTTATTTTATGTGATTTAACTGCTGTGCTTTCTACTTTGTATGGTGTCTTTTTTTTCTATTTCCTGCTTCTGAAGGCAGAGAGATCTTCACGATTTTTTCCAATTGCTTCTCTTTAGAGATCCCTGAATACTTAATGAAGTCCGGCATGATCTGCCTTATTGGTTGTATAGTACATCTTCAGTAGCTGACTTTTGCCACCAAATTTCAGATCTGTGTTCTGTCTTGCAGACACATCCTGAATCTTTACTGCATGCTGTCAAAAGTCAGTGCAACAACAACAAATGGTCATTCAAATTCTAGACAAATTCAAAGTAGAGATAAGGTGCAGATTTTTACCAGTGATAGTGTCTTTTTTTTTTTTTTTCCTAGCCAAATAAGTTGTCTGATTCAATACCCAGCTGTTGCTAAAGCCGTATTCTTGTCTACCCTACAGCTTCTCTTCACAGAAATATGATCCACGTCTGTTTCTTTAGGTTTTGTCTCTTACTGTATCCTTTCCTCCTGCACCCAAATAAGCTTCCAGCTTCCATTTTTTGTTGTTTCTACTTCTCTGTAACCTCTGCCATCTTCTTTCTTGTTGGGCACATCGCCCTATGAACCATACACCCCCCTGTGGATTCCTTCTTCCATATATAAGTCCAACTTCATCCTCTCACCCCGAGTCATCTTGTACTACACACACATGTACACATACAGACCCCATTTCTTCTTCCCCCCCTTCCCTTCTTAGTCTTGTACGTTGATGTGGGCTTCTATTTGCTACACGGTTTCCAGCTGTGAAGATACAAAGAGAAGAGGGGGAACAGTCAGATTCCTTTGTTGGGGTGTAGGTAGTGGTGATTAAAATTTCCTTGCAGCTCAGAGTTTCTCTATTTGATAAAACAAGACCAAAGCCTCACCGTACAGTCTTCTTTTGAGACTGGAGTTTGATGTTTATCTTTTCAATTATTTTAGGCTTTGATGATACTTTATTTTATATCAGGATCGTACAAATGTAAATCAGCAAGTAGATGAAACTAGAAAATCTGTTTGAAAACTAAATAAAAACAACCCAATACAAAAAATCAGCAAATGTTTTGATAGCTACAACAATGTCTATATCTGTCTTATTTCTTTAGTTTTATTTGTTGGAATTCCTTCACATTATTATTTTTGCTTTACCTACAGAAACTCTTTAAGTAAAAATATTTTTTTATGTGTCTGTATTTAAATGTTCATAGTTTTTCTTTAGGTTAAAAAAACCCTGCTCTTCATGTATGGTCTGTTTCACACAGACTATTGTGACTTTCTAATCTGGAATAATTTTCAAGGCCAGTGATTATTGTTTTTTAAGCATAATCCAATTATAGGCATCGATGAAACAAAACTGCATGGAATTCTTCCTGGGGGAAGATTATCTCCCTTTTAGTTAGCTTCTGAAGTAGATTCTAGCCACCCATTTATAGTCCTATATACTAATAGCCACAATACCACGAGTACAAGTAAGTCCAGGCAGTGTTATTTTATGCAGCACAAAGGACAGGAGATGCTGGCTGTTGATGTCTCACTATGATTTCTGGTTACTTCTTGGCAGATAATGACAGACTTCATTTTTTGGACAGGCTTTTATGGTAGGATCACTGGCTTCACGCTCTAGCTTCTTTGATCCACCTTAAATCTAAGGCAAGTTTGCTGACCATTATCAGTCACAGGATCACAGAATCACAGAATACTTGGGGTTGGAAGGAACTTCTAGAGATCACCTAGTCCAACCCCTTCCTAAAGCAGGTTCACCTACAACCAGGTGCACAGGACCATGTCCAGGCAGCTTTTTCAGTGTGTTCAGAGGAGACTCCACAACCTCTCTGGGCAGCCTGTTCCAGCACTCTGTCACCCTCAAAGTCACATTCAAAAGGAATGTCTTGTGTTGCAGTTTGTGCCCGTTGCCCCTTGTCCTGTCGCTGGGCACCACTGAAAAGAGCCTGGCCCCGTCCCCCTGACGCCCACCCTTAAGGCGTTTGTGTGCACTGGTAAGATCCCCTCTCAGTCTGCTCTGCTCCAGGCCAAACAGCCCAGCTCCCTCAGCCTCTCCTCATCAGGGAGATGCTCCAGTCCCCTCATCACCTTCGTAGCCCTCCGCTGGGCCCTCTCCAGTAGTTCCCTGTCTCCTGAACTGGGGAGCCCAGCACTGGACACAGCACTCCAGATGTGCCCCACCAGGGCAGAGCAGAGGGGCAGGATCACCTCCCTCGGCCTGCTGGCCACGCTTCTCCTGATGCCCCCCAGGATCCCATTGGCCATTAGTATGGCAAAACCTTACATGATTATAGCAACTTTAATTTGCTTTGCTTAGGAGGAAAAATGACGTTTTAAGTGGATTTTACAATAGTACTCTGTAGGCAGTTGAAAAACCTTGGGTTTACTTACAGTTTCTGTTACTACTTATGTAAGAGGTTTTTTAAAAAATGAAAGCACTTCACTCCACACAAATGATCCATTAGTTGAAAGTGAAGGCACACAAAAGGAAAAGGAGTGCTTCAGCATTTCTAAACTCTTACATTTTTAATGGTTTGTCAAACAACTGCTTACTTTGTTAAAAAGCTGTCTTCTAGAATTGCTGCAGATGCATGTTTTCTATTTTAAATTCATAATTCTAAGTAGCTGTGTTTGGGTTTTTTTTGTTGATGATGTATGTGGGATTAAGATACTGGGCAATAAAGATGCTCTAAATATCTTTTAGGTTAGTCAGAAGACTGATCATATGAATCATCAAATTTATAAATACAGGAGCAGTTAAAAGTAATTTCAATATTATTATAAGATCTTATAAAACAATTACGAATATTGAGTCGTGGATCTTCTCTGTGTTAAGTGACCATTAAGTGGTATGGCCAGAAGCATACTGTATCTACATGATTAATGTGTGTATAAATTTAAGAAGAGTGAAGTGGACTCCAAACAAACTGCTGCTTAGCAAGGCTGTTTAATAAAGGAAGTTATCCCACTTTATTAAAACCTATATGTGAATAATAATATGTGTAATTCCATTCATTATTAATAATTGCTATTACACTATCATATATGTTAATATTTGTATAATTATTATGTATAACATTATTTAAATGGTGTGATGCTATATAGAGATGTAATATATAAACAATGTCTGTCTGTATATCTAGATATCAATGAGTGGGAGATTTCACACCAAAGTTTCAAAACTATATTTTAATTACGTTCAGTGTCAATACTGGTTATTAGAATGCTGTCAGGAGTGCCTAGAACATTTTGGCACCAGCTCAGGAGAACACTGAAGTATGTACTCATAATTTCTTATAAATTCCACTAAATTCAAAGATTACCATAATTAATTATTTTGCAAACTGGTTTAACATATTTCATTACTGTTTCTTGCATTTTGATTTCTTCTCAGAGATCACAGGTAGTGTTTTTCTGTCTTGCAAAACACTAGCTTACTTTTGTGCGCACCATTAAGTGAACAGTGATACTGCCATAAAATACTACTTAACATACAGCATAAAGTTTATGCTGTAAAGTATGGCCAACACTAGGAGATACCTATATGTGGTATTTTCACTCTTAAAAATTCTGCATATAATGATAAATAGCTCACATTCATAGTGAAATACACGAATAGCGGGCTGATCTCATGGAGCTTCTGCTTATGTACTGCATTTTGTCATCTACTTAGTAAAATAATTCTATTATATTAAGCAGACACTCCAGTACTGTTATTTATCTTTCTGTAAACCCAAAACAGGCAGTTGATTTCTGCTTGGTGATAATACTGTAATGGTCTAGTTATTTCTGTAGTTATTAGAGTGGTGGGAGCAGACCTCATTTGCTGGTAGTGTTGTGTGCCATTAACTGGAAAACAGGTAGCTGTCTAGAATACAATAGAAATTCCACATATAAGAGAAAGCATTACTTACTATTACGTAGGTAGCTAGTTTTGTTTCAGATATTTCATAGTCTAATTGGTCTGTTTATTTACCAACAGCTATTACATTGGAGATAATGCTCTGACACTATGTGCTGCAAATAGTGAATTAGGGCTTTTTATATTTAAACTTGTTTTAAGAAGTACATGAAGATATTACATAGCCATAGTTCTGCACAGAAAGGTTTGTAGTGAAATCCGCTTAACTCAGCTTTGAAAGTATTCATGCAGATGCTTTCCTGTGAAGATGAGTAGCTGAGACATTGGCCACAGTGAACATTTAAACTCCGAATTTACTAATGAGAATAATTCTGTTAGTTGAAGGACAGACACTTGTCTGTGTTGGTGTCACAATGATAAGGATAATCAGATTTAACCTAAAATTACATATCTTGTACAGAATGAGATGTGTATCAGTTTGCTCATTTATTTTGTCTGCAACAAACAGTGCTTTTAAGTCAATATTGAATAGAGTATTTAAAAGACATTTTTGTTATCTCTGTGTGAGGACGGAAACAAGTGAAGACAGAACTACTAGCAAAAATGCACTTTTGATGACCTTTTTCACCATTGAGACTGAGACAAGATAATATTATGAAAACAGTGTTTTGATGATAGGCATAAAATACCTTTTATGCAACTTGAGGTATACAGTGCTGGTTTTGCTCAGAACTCTGGAATTTCATACAGTACATGCCAAACACTGAAAATCAGCAAGTCTAAATCAGTTCTTGATGGTCTTGATTATATTGGGAGGTTACAGGTTTGTGCTGTGCGATTTCAGCATACTCTGTTGGAAGGAACTCAGCAACGTTTAATCCTGTTCATATCTGAAGTCATGAAAATTAGGGTCTTAATCTGTCAGATTAACATGCCTGTGCATGTTAGAAACAAATTCATAACATGTATTGTTTCTAATGTTTTACTGGATATGGTTAGCTTTTCTTTTGATACCTTATTATCTTTAGTAATCTGTTGAGAACAGATTTTTTTACTATTGATTTTGAAAAGAAGTAACTAATTTCTCCAAAGAATTTATACAAACTGTGAGGAATTTTAATTTAGATTCACACTGATGCTGTTATAACACTTTTTATAGAGACCTTTCTTACTTAGGACATGTTCATTCATTTTTAGTATGGCTATGTGAGAAGGCTTTTTTTTTTTTTTTTTTTTTTTTCAGTGTATCAAACTGCGCTTATCTTTATTTTCAGTTCTTCCTGCAGTAAATTGTTAGAAATTCTTAGTCTTCAATATTGGAACATTGGTGGCTAAAGATAAATTTTTTTTTTAGGTTGAACTTACATGTTTTTCCTGTAAGCTTCCTTGATTTACTGTTCTCCTTCAAATAATGCCACAGTTTGTCAAGGTTGAAAGACTTCACATTCATAAGGGCATATAATCATACTTGTGAATTAAAGGATTATTCCTATGTACAGAGCAGTAAGTTCTCAGTATATAAACAAAATAATTTTCATCACCTTGTTTGTATGTATTAGAGGGGGGAATTGTTTAAGAAGTATTGTTATCTGTCTGCTGTAACCAGAAGAATTCTGTTCACATCTATAAGAAATGACACATATTTCAATGTAGTGTTTACCTCCCTTCTCTCTGGCAATACCTACTTTTTACCTGTTACTAAACAATGTCAGTAACCTCTCAGATCAAAGGAAAGGCAATTATTACCCAGTCCAGTTTACAGTAGTATTCTATTCTTCTAAGATTTCATTAGAATTTTAAAATTCAGTATCCCAATATTCACTCTGTCAAACTTTGGAGATGTAATGTGTGTAAAACATGGTATTTCAAACTGACTTTAGAGTCAAGGGCATCCAGTCAGATCTGGATTTTTCATCTCTGTGTTACCCAGCCTAGGAGCGAAGGGCATCACGGGCTCTGTGTGTGCCAGCGGCTCTGTTGATGATGCAGACGATATAGTATGATGATGCTGAGGATGCAGTATTTGCCTGCCCATCTGAGGGGTTCTTGTTGGCCAACATGAGAGCATTTGCTGTGTTAGTAAAAAAGATTACTCACCTTTGCTTTCATCCTTGCACATTAACAATTGTTCTGGCAGTCTGACTTTAAACACCTACATGATCAGTAGTTTTGTATTACGTGGTTTATACAAACCCTTTGTTACTCTTACAAACTGAAAATAGACCATATAGGCTTTAAAACAGGCTGGTTTTTGCTGTTATGTACACTTCTTTTTAAAAATGGCTGTTCGTCACTGAAGAAGAACGTATCAGTAATTTTATTCACCTGTTTGTTTGGAATCAAGAGTATTAAGAAAATTGGAGGCTAGTAGCTACTGGTCTACCCCAGCAGTCAGTACTGGGTCTGATACTGTTTCACATCTTCATTAATGATCTTGGTAACGGGGCAGAATGCATCCTCAGCACGTTTGCTTATGACACCAAACTGGGAGAAGGGACTGATAAACCAGAGGGTCATGCTGCCGTCTGGAGGCACCTGGACAGACTGGAGAAATGGGCTGACAGGAACCTTGTGCAGTTCAACAAGGAGTTCGAAGTCCAGCACCTGGAGAAGAACAGCCCTGGCCACCAGTACATACTGGAGCTTGCCCAACTGGAAAGCAACTTGGCAGAAATGGACCTGGAGGTCCTGTTGGGCATCGAGTTGAACATGCACCAGTGGTGTGTTACTGCTCTAAAGAAGGTGACTGGTATCTTGGGCTGCATTAGAGGTGATCCTTCCCTGCTGTTCAGCTCTGGTGAGGCCACATCTGGAGTACTGTGTCCAGCGCTGGTCTCCCCAGTACAAGACAGACATGGATGTGGTGGAGACAGCCCAATGAAGAGCCACAAAGATGATAAAAGAACTGGAGCATCTTTCCTTGGATGAAAAGCTGAAAGAGCTGGGACTGTTCAGCCTGAAGAAGAGAAGGCTTATGAGGATCTTACCAGTGAATATAAATACCTGAAGGGAGGGTGCAAAGAAGACAGACCCAGGGTCTTTTCAGTGTGTGCCCAGTGCCAGGGCAACGGGCAGACACTGAAAAACAGGAGGTTCCTCTTGAACATGAAGGAACACTTTATTTTCCCTGTGAGGATGACACAGGTTGCCCAGAGAGGTTGTGGGGTCTCCCTCCTTGGAAATGTTCACCAGGACCATCTGGTCATGGTCCTAGGCAACCAGCTTTAAGTGGCCCTGCTTGAGCAGGCAGTTTGAATCCCCAGAGGTCCCTGGAAGCCCAAGTGTTACATGATTCTGTGAAAATAGAGCATTTTCTGGCTTTCCTGTGGTATTACAGGTTTACAACAAAGGAAATCAAGCAAAATGGTAACAGTTGTTTTGATCTACAGTTTATCAGGTGCTTATTATCTCAGAGTTTTCATTAACGTCAGTCTATAAAGCCGTCATATCCAGATTATTTGTACTAAAAAAAGCCTGATCCCAGGCAAAATGAATAAACAAAACAGTTGGCAGTTAAGGTGTTAATCCTTTTTACAGTTACTTCAACTTAATATTTTAAAGGTATTACAGTTACATGTCTTAACAGCAGACTTTTTTTTCTTTAATAGTCTCTTATTTCTTACAGTATGAAATATAAATAGAAATACCCTCATAAGAAAATCCCATATGAAACCTTTAATATATAGTGTCTTTTCATATTGCTAAGAAAGGCAGTATATAAAATTGTGTAGCAGTGCATTATTTGCAGGAGAGAATCTCTATAGTGAATTCAGTGCAAAATTAAAAGAATCAAAGACCAGAGAAATGGCTGGCTGTACACTAGCAAATAAGTAGTGTGATGTGGAAAGCTCCACTATGATTTTTTTGCCTTTGACTGGAACAGTAAAATCTTTTTTAGAGAAAGATCTTTAATTCAGTTATATCAATCAGAACATGGCATTGCAGTGTTTGTATAATGTGTCTCCTGATTATTTTTGTCCTAAATCAATTTTTCAGGATTTTTTTTGTTTTTGCAAATGCAGGTTACTTTTTAGAAATACTTCATGCTGACCCTTGTGCCTTCTCAGACAAGAGGGCATCAACTTTATACCCCCCCACGCAGAAGACTGTGAAGTCACAGTAATGGTTTTTTGCCTTGAATTGTTAGTGTCAAATGTGCAGTTAATATTGCCCAAGAAGTAAAACACTTAGCCCTCCAAACACATCAGTGTAGAACATGAGAAACAGCACTGCAAATCAATTAAAAATCAAGTCACTGTCATGTACCTAAAAGCAACTAACCTTTATTCACAGTTTTTATTAAATCCCTACAGCAACCAGTCTGTGATAAGAGTTATATTTATCACAAACTATCAATCATTTTTGTCAGAAATTCTCATGTAAGTCTGTATCTAATGTACCCTGGTGAAGATTTCGGGTATATCAAAAACATATGTGCAGTTTTCTGGTGCGGTTTTCACTTTTAAGCACCTACTATTTAAGGGAAGTTACAGAAACTGCATTTTGAATGGTGAGTCCCTTCCTTTTTCTCAGGCTAAACTCAAACTGATGAGTTGGTGAGAACAGCTGATAGCTGTATTTTGTTTGGTCT
This sequence comes from Falco naumanni, assembly GCF_017639655.2. Taxonomy (NCBI): domain Eukaryota; kingdom Metazoa; phylum Chordata; class Aves; order Falconiformes; family Falconidae; genus Falco; species Falco naumanni. The sequence continues at coordinate 25,860,127 of NC_054080.1, read as the reverse complement.
CTCACCCCTAGTGAGAGATTAATTGTCAGTATCCTATCTGTCATGTCTAACTGTCCATCTTTCTGTTTTCGTAGGAGGTGATTTCCTGTCCTTTTTAAGAAAAAAGAAGGATGAGCTAAAAACCAAACAGTTGGTGAAATTTTCATTAGATGCTGCTTCTGGTATGGCATATCTAGAATCTAAAAATTGTATACATAGGTAAGAAAGATTTTTTTTCTCTCAATATTGTAATTTTGATCATTGGAAATGTTAGCTGTTTAAGTGTTTATGGTGCTTACTATTATCAGTGATGACTACAATTTAAAAACCAAAAAGGCTACACTTTTTCTTAGAGGAGGTCATTATTGCTTGTCTAATTCAAAACTGTTCCTGTTCATTTGGGTAAAAACAAGTACTCCATTATTGATCTGTACAGTTTGTTGCTATTAATGTAAGTTCATAATGATTTTTTCCATAATAATTTGCATTATGGCAGCATAATTCATACAATGACAATCACAGCAAAAAGCAATCTGTGAGGCTTATATCCTGGCTGAAGTTTACAGGTATTTGGCTGGCCAACAGAGAAGTTAAGATACATTTGGAGTGTGTTTTGTCAAGATCCACTGGTTTCTCAGGTAGTAAAGGGAGGAAAACTATAGAGTTCTGTATATTAAGATATTAATTTCCTGGACAGCTCTTTCTAAATTATAGAAGATTATCAGGCATTATGCTCTTGGGGTACGTTATTTCTATTTCTACCATTCTTTTTTGCTGTTTCATCTCGAGTTTGGCTGCTGTGGCACTGCTTACATTCAGTTTCTATCAAAGGGAATGTATTTAATTTCCACCTATTTTTCTCTATATACAGAGTATATACAATGATACAATGAAGTGGCTGAAATATGGGACATAAACATGATGATAATCCACTTTACAGAAAAAATATGAAGAACAAGTTTCATTTATAATATTGATGACTTCTGCTTTGTGTTGTAGAACATTTGTAGGTGAACTGTATGCCACTTCACTTACATAATCAGCCCATTTCAGATTTAGCACTGTTCTGATGAATGTTGTTACTGGAGGCCTTGAGAGGTATTTCTTTTAGATTTTTATCAACAGTTAATTGCTCAGTTGTGATTATGTCGGGAAGTAGATCTGTCTTTAAAAACATTCTTCCAACAGGATTAAGCTCAAACCCTATTTATAAAATATTACAGTATTATTGTAAGTCTCTTTTTTGTGTTCAGCTAGATTTAAGGAAGCTTCAATAGAATAGTAATCTTATGCTGTTTCCAAAACTTGGAAATTTTTTTTTGAAACACAAGTTGATTTAAACACTTTTGCAAGATCATGATACATAAGAAACACTGAGAGGAAAAAATCCCCACCTAACTCACAATATAAAACTATAGAGTACTCCTTTGGGAAATCCCACAAAAGTATTGTAAGCACCATGGAAAGAAATAGGATTAAACATTCTGTCATGGTAGAATTTTTTTCAGCCTGGCTCTGTTTACCAAGAAAATAATGGCATAAAAATCAGAGCAAGTAATAACAGCACTTGTGATTTACACGACCCTCTTGAAAGGTCTAGTGCTTAATAATTTCTGCAACTGTCAGATCAATGTTATATCAAAAGTACCTGTTTAGAACTCCTGTGTTCTTAGAAGATAAAACCGAGGGGAAAAGTAATAGCTGAAGAACTAAAATTTATTAGAACTGTATTGTGTAATGTCTTCGTTGGTAATGGCAATTGCTGAAAAAGAGTACAGTATTTGTTCATTAAATGGTAGTGTGATGCCTACAAAATATAAATAATTTTAGAAACTATTACTTTTGTAGAAGTGCTGTTCTCCTCCCCCCCCCCCCCCCCCCCCGCCTTTCTTAATTTTAATTCTGGGAAAAGGGTAACACTGCTCATCTGTGTGGATTAGTACTGTTCTAATTACTGTAGATTACAATGTGGCTTCATTGTGGCTCTGAAAGATGCGCTGGTGGATAGCAGTGAATAGGAACAGCTATTCTTAAGGTATGTTTACAAAGCTAATAGTGATTCAGATAATACATTTCACAGAGGAGATATATGTAGCAATGTCTTACCATCTGAAGATTTCATTTTTTCCTTGTTTCCAGTTAGAAAACTCAATAAAATACAAATGTCTCATAGAGATCTCAAGCAGGAAAAAGAGCTGTAATCTGACCTGTTTTATTAGTACTATAGGGTTGCCAACACGCACAGCCTGGATTACACATACTATGGTACTAGTAGGGAAAAATTTCTTTCACCCTGTTTACCTTTTAACTTTCAAAATGTTCACAAAATTTTTAATAGCAGTGTTATTACCACAGTTTGACACAGGAGGTTATCAGAGAGAGCTACCACTTTCCTTAAAAGTAGAAACAAACTTTTTAGTAAAGCTATCCTGAAGAAGACCACAGTTATAAAGTACAACCAAGCAAGCAAACAGTATCTTCAGGAAAACTGCTTAATTTTATGAAACACATGGATTAATAAATCAAAATATACATTTCCAGTATTATTTTACCAATCTGATTTTCTGGGATATTCAGGATGTTTTTCAGTTTTATGTGTTTAGCCATAATATATGCTTTTAATATTTATAATATAATTCTTCTGAAGATGATGGGCAAACATAAAGAAAATTTCCGAATCATGACAACAACCAACCAAGTTTAGTGATTTTAGCAGTAATCACAGAGGGACTTCTGGGTGGGGTTTTTTTGTGTTACTAATACAGGTGAATTGGCAAATGCTTACTCTAGGAAGGTAGCTTATGCAGTTTTAAAATGTGTTTTACCAAAGGCTAAACTGTATTTTAGTAGGATTAGCACACACAAATTTTTTCTAGGTATGTTCCCTGTTTGAGGAGTTTGAGCATATATACAGGATTTCAGGGCACTGGGGAATGGCTGGAGATACGTTTGTCTAGAATCCTGGTCTGCCACAGAAGCACAGAGCATCTGTTGCTTGCTGGGTACTTTGAACCTGTTGCATGCTAGTGGGCCCAACACTCTTGGTGCTGTGCTGCAAGTACACTAAACAGGGGAATGACAGGCTGGCAGGGAAAAGTCAAACTGTCTGGTGCTTTGTAAGCCAGCAATTAGGTGTTCAGGACTCAGTACCCCACGGGAGTTTCAGCCCCTCCTTACGCAAGCACAGAAAGTCCAGCTATATGACTGCATGGTCTGTACAAGGAATTTGGGAGCCCTTGTTCCCTCCTTTTTGGGTCAGGTAGGACAAATTATTCATGAATAAATTTAATGTTGAGAGCATGTAGATTAGAACGGAACAATTTAATTCATAGTAGAAAGAAGATGGATGTAAAGAGAATCGTAGTTTTTTTGAAAGAACAATAAACTTGTTCTTTTTTGTCATCAACTGAAAGTGGTTCTCAAGTAAAAAAGAGATAAGAAAATTGACTAGATAGAAAATGCACTAAGCAGTGGAATGTTTTTTTACTTTGTCAAGAAGTCCGTAGGCTTTGATTATTATTACTTAAGAAGGATCAGTAATATATAATTAGAAATAGTTTCAATTATGTAGGTTACAGCAAACCAAAATTGTTTAGCTTCATGCTGTTGTTTTTCTGCAGTATTCTATTTGTTGTTTTGAAGATTTGTTCAGAATCCTCATGCTTTTTTAGTAGTTTAGATGACTATAATTTAGTACCATGTACATTTGACTTGATGTTAATGTGAAACTAAAGGCTGCTCAGCAGTTTATTAAAATTATTTTTAATGCCCCTTTTTAGTTGTAGCTCCACTAGCAATATTTAGTCTTTATGTTTTAAAAGTCAAGCTAAATCTGTACTGGCTTTCTGAAATTGCTATTTGAGTCATACTTTGACTTAGCCTTTCAGTGGTGGGGTCAGTGCAACAACTAATCTGTGCTTTGTTTTCTATTTTTGTGTGTGCTATGCTGTTTCATTAGGTGCAAATATTAAGTTAAAATCTGTCAGACTTAGAATGCTCAATGCATGTGAGTGATTATTTGATCTGCATTTTCATCTCTTCTACCATCCAGATATCACTTGTTCTTTGCTCACTCTTTGTTCTGCTTAAAAAGCAGAAACGAGTGGGCTTAAAGGGGGGAAAAAAACCACCAAAAACCAAGATGTGTGAAAAGACATTGTTAAAAGAAATAAAAAAGAGTGGTTGAACATACACAGAAGAATGTAGTTGTTTCATCTCCATTTAATTAACATGAAGTTGAAGAATTGTTTCTTGCATTTCATTTTTACCATATGCTATTGTTTAAGTAGTTCCATTTTTTTTCTGTTAATTAGAAACACAAGATAAGTATGGAGATGTGATAATTTCAGTTGGTTCAGTAAGCATTTATGAGTGGTCTTCTTTCCCAGTATTTTATTTGCGTGTGAATGAATGCATTTGTCCATAATTTATGTTTAGTTTCCAGACTGATTCTGTGGAAGCGTAGGAGAAAAGCTGCAACTACCCAATTCAGAGAATTTGGACATACCTATAGATTATTTTATTTTCCCTTCTCTTTACCGCGATTGTTTTGTAATGAAAATATTTCAAATCATAGTGGAACTCAATTGAAAAAATATTTTAATATTGAGAAGCAATTATGTGTAGGATTTCCTCTGTTTGTGTGATTTGGTAGTCCATAAAACCTTTCAAAATCAAAGGTACAGTTAGGTCTTGAAAATATTACTGTGGGGAGACTTTTGTGGTACTTTTATCTACAAGTAATATGTGTATAATTCTAATTGAAACTAGCATAATATTTTTTTTTTCAGTTAGCTGCTGTGCTCCTTGATAGTGTTCTGCAAATGGTTTCACTGCTTTACTTGAGGAGTAGATAGACGTTTACTTGTTTAAGAGCTTTTACAAATACATTAAGAACTAGTTTATTTTTTAAAAAATAATCTAATACAAGCCTCATGAGGCCAATAAGGCCAAGTGCAAGGTCCTGCACTTGGGTCATGGCAATGCCCAGTATCAAGACAGGCTGAGTGATGAATGGATTGAGAGCACTCCTGCAGAGGAGGACTAGAGGATCCTGGTTTATGAAAAATTGGACACGACCTGGCAATGTGTGCTCGCAGCCCAGGCGGCCAGCCCTGTCCTGGGTGGCGTCAAAAAAAGGGTGGCCATCAGGGTGAGAGAAAGGCTTCTCCCACTCTGGCCCACTCTCATGAGACCTGACCTGGAGTACTGCTTTCATCTCTGGGGTCCCCAGTACAAGAAATGCATGGATCTGCTGGATTGAGTCCAGTGGAGGGCCACAAAAATGATCAGTGGGCTGGAACACCTCTGCTGTGAAGAAAGGCTGGGGTGGTTGGGGTTGTTTAGCCTGGAGAAGTGAAGGCTCCAGGGAGATCTTGTGGCCTTTCACTGTGTAAAGGGGGACTTAAAAGAAAGACTTTTTTACAGATAGTAACAAGTAGCAACACAACAGGGAGCAACAGTTTTCAACTGAAAGAGGTTTATATTGAACATAATAAAATTATTTTTTATGGTGATGGTGGTGAGACCCTGGGATGAGTTGCCCAAAGAAGTTGTGAGTGCCCCATCATTGGAAGTGTTCCAGGTCAGGGGTGGACAGGGCTTTGAGCAGCCCGATCTTGTGAAAGATGTCCCTGCCCATGGTAGGGTGGTCTTTGAAGGTCCCCTCCAACCCAGACCATTTTGTGATTAAACAAATTTGAAGATGCACTATTAGGAGAGAGCTATAATAAAAGTTAGAATCTTGAAAGTGGTCAATTAATAAACATTCCCAGTGTCAGTGTTTAACTAGAGTTATTGTGTAAGCATTAATTTGTCATTATTAATGAGCTTTTTATGATTCATTCAGAACTGAATGCATAAAATCAAGTGGTGATGCAAGATTCCATTTCTATAGCTTTTCTTTCACAGAAAATGTTTAATCATTTATTACTGAATCAAAAAATTCTGTACGGTTGCATTAATAATTATAGTTGATCATGCTTCAACAAGTAAGTCAGAGAATTATTGTCAGTAGTACAGTTGAAACACCACCTAAATGTAATGAATAATCATAATTTCAGGTCTTATTTGTAATATTATGCCTCTGCTTTATATAAAATGATGTTTCAAAGCATGTTTTTTACAATATAAATATTAGAAATGTTTCCATTCTATTTAAAGTTAAAACAACAAATGATGAAAAACTGCTGCTTTCTGTAGGCCAGTTTATAAGCGTTGTTGTTTATGAGTAGGTATGTTGTTAGTGTTTAAAAAAAACAGAGAAAACTACCAAAATTTGTTCTGTCATATCTATAAAATAATTTTTAGTCAAACTTTCAATTTAACTGGCACGTCGCAGTACCATGTATTAAGATTTTATTTCATAATATGGACATGAAGTGCTTTATGCAGCCTTCCATGTTGCCTATAAACTAATAAAGTTTTTTACACTAAAACAAGTATTTCTGCTGACTTTATTAGATTGTAAAGATACTGTGCAGTTATAGCATTGCAGGTTTTACACAGGTTATTGATTATTTTTTATTTGGTCTATTGGTGATAAGAAGTACTAATGGAAGAACAGTTACAAATGCATAGTGTTTATTTGGAGATATGATCCAGATGGCAAGTGTACAGGAAGACTGCAGAAGCCCTCCTCCCAGCTTACTGGTGGGTAGCTAAGGATCTGTCTGCTAAGTCTTTCCAAAAAACCGAAGTTCAAGGAGCAGCTCATTGGAGTCCTAGTTGTTGCTGAGCAAATCAAGGAAGTGTTGACTCTTTCCAAAGCAGTGGTGCTGCTCCCCTAGCGGTGCTGATTGGCACTCTTGCTTCTAATGCAAGAAGGAAATGCTGCAACCATCATAATGCTGCAGTGTTTGCTGACATTCTGCTAATGCTGTACCAAGGTGCTTGGAGTCTTCAGCCTGTCTCTGCACTCCAAGGGTACAATGATCCTTTTTTCATCAGTGACTATTAAAACAGCATGCTGGACCATAACATTAATCAATATGAATGTGTCAGTGCTTTCAAATGCTCCAGGAAATTCTTTTTAATGGTTTTCACACTACTGTGTTTTTTCAAAATGTGGTATTTCCAACCCTAAATTAACTAATACAGTGCTCTTCAGCTGCTGTCATCTAGGAGGAGAGACAGGTGAACACTGCTATGTTTTCACTCTGCTTGTCACATAGGAATAGATTACTGAGTATTATATACCAGGTTTCAGCTTTTAAAAATAGATTTTCAAGGGTTTTTTTCTGCAGTTCACAGGCATCTCCACTGTCACATTGGTAAATGTGGCTTGATCCTAGAAAAATGCATTTACAATTAAAGCTGAATCAGTTCTGAATTGCTGCTTCTGGTTGTCTGAAATCTTATTTGAGCAACTTGATTATTTTTTCATTAATGAGCTTGTATGAGTCTGATCTGAAAGTATTAAGGAAAAATCGGGGGGGGGGGGAAGTTTTAAGTATCCAAACTCATTAAATTGAATATTATTAATATTGTATACTTTAAATTCATTATAATAAATTAGAGATATTATTGAATCAAAAATATGCTGTAATGTAAGTGGATGTGATCTATGGTGAAGAGCTGCTTCTGAATAAAAATTGAGCTTCCTTCTAATCTATTACCTGTTTCCCTAAGCTATTGAATTCTGGCATGGCAGAGTAACAAAAGATTTAGAAAGGGAGAGGAATACAGTTTTTCCTTGCAGACTCCGTGTATTTGTTGTAGAGGTGATACCACTTCCCCTTGTGTACTTTACTTGAAGTTCACCCCAACCACTATTAAAAATGAGTTAGCTCAGATTTATGTTTGCCACAGCTGCAGAAGGCTTGTAATTAGAGTAATAGATGCGTGGATTTGGATGGTCAGAGTGTGATATGAGAAGTGTCTGAATACGTTTTTGTTTACTGTGAATCTCAACATACCGTGCTATCTCAAATAGACTGAAGTAGTGGTGTCTTTCCTGTACTTCTGAATTGTGCTGGATGCAGTCCTGTTACCAGAGTCATCAGGGGTCACAGTATATAGGAAATATGTATTTAAATTGTGGTTTTTTGTGTTACATCATGTTAGCTTAATGGCTGCTATTAGGACAGATTTTATTTGCCACTGGGAATTTCCAGCACCAATTATCTCTACCATTTGCTACTCTTCTTCTTAAATATTAAATTATAAAGCATCTATTCATACAAGTGCAAAACAAAGTTGCTTAACTGTGGTCATTCTGAGACTAATATTAATAATGAATAGTTCCCAGAGGCCAGTTTACTGCAGGGTATTACATTCTGCTGCTTCTCTGTTTAGAATGCCAAAGTGAAGTTTCTTCATATGAAATAAATAAAAAAGAATTAACTTTTTTCTTTCCATGATTGACTTTTCTTTTGATAAGGCAGTTATAACATTTTGTCTTCTTTAATTGAAATTTCCTTTAGGCTTCATCTTATTTCTAACCAATACACAGTCTACGTATCAGCTGAATGGCATCGGGGTAATCCAGTATGATCAACCAAAGACAGTTCTGTATATCAGTGTTTTGAACTGTCTGTTAAAGGTTTCAGTGAGGTTGATATTTTCCTTTACAGTAAACTTTCTGTAGTGCTCCCTGTTCAGCTTGTGCTTGAATATCCTATATGTGTTCCTTGTAAAATGGGGAAAATACCCAATTATTTCAGACCTCTAAGATTTCAATATGTCACTTTTCTGAGGATGATGATTTAAAATGTCATGTAGTGTTAAACTAAAGGTAGTAATAGATAAAGTGTTTGGCATGTTATTGCAGAATTACTTTGTAGATGCAGTTATTTTTAAAAAAATGCAACTTCCATATTGACAATAGACTATTGTAATGAAAATATATGGGGTGATAGAATTCACCAGTAACTACTAATACATGGGAAGCTGAAAATGTATTATTTTTCATAATAGCTAGAAATGTATAACAGGTTCCATTTTTGCTTTCTGGTTTGGTAGCTCTCATCTTTCAGTTGGCAGTTAGAGGTTAGATTTGCCATTGGAAGGTAAATTCTTCATTCTGATCGACTGACTCTGTATTGCCTTTTTAAGGAACCAGAAGTGTTTCGTGTATTTATGTATAACTTATATGTAACCAGAGACCTTAATTTAACACTTACAGGTTTTGTACTTCTGAAACAAACTAATGCAGCAGCCTTGGTAAATGAAATCATTTGGCTGGGGATGAGAGCAGAACGAGGTTTCCATTCAGACTGCCCCTGCCAGCCCACTCCAACTGATGTCTTGTCCTGTCCTGCCAAAGATTTCCTTAGATTTCAGCATTTCCATGGCCACTTGAGTTTCTTAGCCTCTCTGCTCTGTCTTTTCGTTAAAGAAAGCATAACACATTGTTTGCCACATGGAAAGTAAAAATCACACTCACTGGATTTATATTGGATGGCAGTTACTATCTATGACTTAGCTGGGAACATCCTTTTCCTCTTTCAGAACTGATCTGCATTCAAATGAATAACCTTCCAGAGGTGGTATCTGTAATTGAAAACACCTTCTTTTTTTTACACTACCAAAAAACATTCTTGTTTTCTTGAAAGTTCGTGGTACTAACTCAAGTTTTCTTACTTGGGGTCAGAGGGGGGCAGGTCATAGCTTGGTTTTTCTGTTCAGTGCATGCGTGGGCACACTGCCAGGCCAAAATTTACCTAATGTAACCTGATGTGCTTAATGAAAATAAGAGTAATAATATTGAATTAATAATCTAAGTATTAGTATGTATTCAAGCTCATTTGTAAATTAAATATTTTGCAGTATTAACTAATTTTAAAGAATTACATCCATATAATCTACATCCTTGTTCTAATGAAATGGTCAGCTTTCCTCGTTCAAGGACCTCAATGCCTGAACAAAATGACTGCAAATTACTGAGATACAGGGTCTGTAATTGGACTGTTTGGGGGGCGGGTGCAGTAGGAGTAGTGTAGAGATGGGAGATGATGACTCTCCAGGCATTTGCCCGGTCATTTGGAGGAAGAAGTGAAACTGACTGTGGCACTGGGTTCCTGGCACACAGAATGGGAAGATGATTTAGCTTCACAAAGGAAGAGCATGAGAATCCTTGCTGAGGAACGCATGTTCTACACAAATATAAAATGAAGGAAATGTACCATTTTTAGGAGACCATTTTTAAAGACAATTCACCTAAACCCACTTTTTAAACTTACTTTACTTTCTGAGGGACCAGGGCTTCTTATTCTGGGAACTGGTAACTTTCCATGGTCCCTACCCTTCCAGGTTTTACTGAATAATTGGCTAAGATGTGAATGAGAAAAAGATTTGCTAAAGGAATATTTCTTAGGAAGGAAATACTATTTGTTCTTCTTACAGCATAGGTAAAGCACATATGTTCAACTAGCTAGCTGGTATTTATGCTTTTGCATGTTTAAGCAACTTACAGTGAATACATTCCTGGAAATCTCAGATAATGGTTGGTCTTTCTGCCACTCTGAACTTGTGTTTGGGTCCCAAGGCTCATTAGAGGGTCCAAAAGGACAACACAAAGTATATCTTCAAAATACTGTGATATAACATAGTAAAATATTATATAGAAATCATACAGTTACATAATCTTTTAGAAGTGTGTCTGTTTTATTCTTGTGAGACAGCTGTTCTTGTGTGTAAAACCAAAATAAAGATCTTGCATTAGGAAACATTGTTTTATAGACAGGGGGAGAAAACTTAAGTGTCAAAAGTTAATTATAAAAAGGATTATATTTATTGTAAGAAGTCAGAATAAATTCTTGAGTTATAAACAATTAATAAGAAATTTCAGAGGAGGCTTAGGGTTTTTTTTCTTGTTACAGAAGATACATATTATGGGTAGTACTTCTTTTTTTGCCTTTCTGGAGTTGAATCAGTGTATCTTTTCTCATGAGATATCCCTAATATAGAAAACTCTCTCTTTAAAAATTACTATTCTTTGCTAGAAATAAATCAAATGGGATTGAAAGAAATATAAGCAAATTTTCTTAGACTCTGTCATTCTGCTTAACAAGCTGTAGCATTTATGGTATTGTGTTAGAGTTGTTTTAATTTAACTGCAATACCAGTTTTTGCTGATAAATATTAGGAATTTACAAGTATTATTCAGACAAGATCATTTGACTAACATATTTTTAGAATAATAAATGTACTCACTGCATGCGAGCAACAGGCTGTCTCTAATTAAGAAGTAAAAAGTAAAAAATTAGAGTACAGGATACTGAAACTAAGATAAAAATAACATACAGCCAGTGCTTGTGAAAGTCATTGTGGTGATCATAAAGTCGGATAGCATTCCTGCATAGTATGAATAATACTCTCTCTACTCTCATAGTCCTATTGCAATGGAGAATAGCGGATGAAATATAGTTACTTGCTATGGTAAATGTCAAAAGTTTAGGGACATCTACTGTATAGAGAAATAACAAGCTTTAAGTTCACAGTCTGTGAATTTTCTGTCTTACGTTGTACAGGGTCAATAAAAGCATGCACCCTGGAACTTTTGTCAAAGGACATACCTATATACCTTATGAACAAACAAGCAGAGAAAAGAGAGTATTATACTTCTGCTATGAGTGCACCACTAATTAGGTTACTCTTGCCTACAACATCTAGATATTTCTACCTCATAACTTCATTTTAGTATCAGTAGATTCACAGAATCACAGAATGGTTGAGATTAGAAGGGACTTCTAGAGATCACCTAGTCCAACCCCTTCCTAAAGCAGGTTCACCTACAACCAGGTGCACAGGACCATGTCCAGGCAGCCTTTTCAGTGTGTTCAGAGGAGACTCCACAACCTCTCTGGGCAGCCTGTTCCAGCGCTCTGTCACCCTCAAAGTCACATTCAAAAGGAACTTCTTGTGTTGCAGTTTGTGCCCATTGCCCCTTGTCCTGTCGCTGGGCACCACTGAAAAGAGCCTGGCCCCGTCCCCCTGACGCCCACCCTTAAGGTGTTTGTGTGCACTGGTAAGATCCCCTCTCAGTCTGCTCTGCTCCAGGCCCAACAGCCCAGCTCCCTCAGCCTCTCCTCATCAGGGAGATGCTCCAGTCCCCTCATCACCTTCGTAGCCCTCCGCTGGGCCCTCTCCAGTAGTTCCCTGTCTCCTGAACTGGGGAGCCCAGCACTGGACACAGCACTCCAGATGTGCCCCACCAGGGCAGAGCAGAGGGGCAGGATCACCTCCCTCGGCCTGCTGGCCACGCTTCTCCTGATGCCCCCCAGGATCCCACCGGCCTTCGTGGCCACCAGGGCACACTGCTGGCCCACGGGCACCTTGCTGCCCACCAGCACTCCCAGGTCCTTCTCCGCAGAGCTGCCTTCCAGCAGGTCACCCCACCTGTGCTGGTGCCTGGGGCTGTCCCTCCCCAGGGGCAGGACCCTGCACCTGCCTTTGTTGAGCTCCATGAGGTCCCTCTGCCCCAGCTCTCCTGACCAGGTCTCCCTGACTGGCAGCGCAGCCTCTGGTGCATCAGCCGCTCCTCCCGGTTCTGCACCATCAGCAACGCGCTGAGGGGACACCCTGCCCCTTCACCCAGGTCACTGGTGAACAAGCTGAACAGGACTGGGCCCAGCACTGACCCCTGGGGAACACCGTGAGCCGCAGGCCTCCAGCCAGGCTCTGCAGCACTGATCACAACCCTCTGAGCTCTGCCACCAGCCAGTTCTCAGTCCACCCCCATCCACTCACCTGACCCACACTGCCTGAGCTCACCTGTGAGGGACTTACGGGAGACAGTGTCAAAGGCTGAGGTCAAGGCAGACAACATCCACCACCCTCCCCTCCTCTACCCAGCCAGTCATTCCATCACATAAGGCTATCAGGTTGGTCAGGCAGGATTTTCCCTTGGTGAATCCATGCTGACTGCTCCTGATGACCTTTTTTTCCTCCACATGCTTTGAGATGACCTCCAGGATGAGCTGTTCCATCACTTCCCAGGGATGGAGGTGAGGCTGAATGGTCTGTAGTTTGCTGAGTGCTCCTTCTTGCCCTTTGTGAAGAATGGAGTGACATTGGCTTTCCTCTCGTCCTCGGGCACCTCTCCTGTCAGATGATGAGGGAGAAGATGATGAGAAGATGGGGGACAGTGGCTCAGCAATAACACCTGCCAGCTCCCTTGGCACTCAGGGCTGCATCCCATCAGGGCCCCTGGATCTGTGAGCATCAGGTTCGCCTAAATGATGCCTAGCGTGATACTCCTTGACCAAGAGGAAGTCTTCCTTTCTCCAGACTTCCTTACCTCCAGGGTCTGGGATTCCTGAGGGGTGGCCTTAGCAGTAAAGACCAAAGCAAAGAAGGCACTCAGTAACTCCACCTTCTCTGTGTCCTTCCTCACCAGGGCACCCACCCCATTCAGCAGCAGGCCCACATTTTCCCCAGTCATCCTTTTCCTGCTGATGTACTTGAAGAAGTCATTCTTGTTGTCTTTGACCTCCTTCAGCAGGTTTCATCCAAAGTGGACCTTAGCCTTTCTTGTTGCACCCCTGCATGTTCTGACATCTCTGTACCCCTCCCAAGTGGCCTGTCCCCTTTTAGATATCCTGTAAACTTCCTTCTTTTGTTTGAGTTTTGCCAGAAGCTTCTTGCTCATCCATACAGGTCTCCTGCTCTCCTTGCTTAATTTCTTACTCATAGGGATGCACAAATCTTGAGCCTGGAGGAAGAGATGCTTGAATATTAGCCACTTTTCTTGGACCACCGTACTTTCTAGACCCCTGACCCATGCAGGTCCTGGAAGAGACCAAAGTTAGCTCTCCTGAAGTCCACAGCTGCAATCCTAATTACTGCCCTGGTTCCTTCACGCAGGACCCTGAACTCCACCCACTCATGGTCACTGCAGCCAAGGCTGCCCCCAGCCTTCACATCCCCAACCAGTCCTTCTGTGTTTGTGACTACGAGGTCCAGGAGCACACCTTGCCTTGTTGGTTTCTCCACCACATGCACCACAAAGCTATCATCAATGCCCTGCTGGAACCTCCTGGGCTGTGTGTTCCCAGCTCTGCTGTCTTTCCAGCAGGTATCGGGTGGCTGAAGTCCCCCATGAGAACCAGGGCCTGCGACTGTGAGGCTACCTGCAACTGTCTGTAGACGGGCTCATCAAGCTCCTCTCCCTGATCAGGTGGCCTGCAGCAAACACCCACAACGGTGTCCCCCGTGCTGGCCTGCCCCTTAATGCTTTACCCATAAGCTCTCCACTCGCTCTGCATCCACCCCCAGGCAGAGCTCGACACATTCCAGCTGCTCCCTCACATCAGGAGCAATTCCACCACCTCGCCCCGCTGGCCTGTCTCTCCTAAAAGGTACATAGCCACCCATGGCAGAGTTCCAGTCGTGCGAGCTGTCCCAGTGTGTCCCTGTAATTGCAACGAGATCATGGCCCTGCGACCACACACAGATCTCTGGCTCTTCCAGTTTATTCCCCAGACTGTGTGCGCTGGGGTACAGGCAGTGCAGAGAGGTCACCAGCACGCGGGTTTCCCAGGAGGGATGCAAGAAGATCCACCGTAGCCATGCCCACGCTTGAGGTGTCTGGCCTTCTGGTCCTCATCTTGGGAGGCAGCTAAGGAACGTGTATCGGTGCTCTGGTTGGCCTTGCGTGTTCCCTGGTTGGATGTGATGATATGATCAGTGACACTTTGGACCCCTCCCCCCGAGTCCTTCAGTTTATAGCCCGCCTCACCCCGCTGGCCAGCCCGCTGCCAGAGATCCCCTTGCCTCTTCTAGACGGATGGATCCCACCCCTCCCTAACATGCTATAGTCGAAGAATTGCTTCTTGTCTCAGAAGCGCAAACCCTCGTGATGGCACTAGCAATGAAGCCAGAAGTTGGCTTGCATTATACATCTATTTCTGGCTGCATCCTTTCCTTTTAGTGGTAAAATGGAAAAAAAAAACTTGGGCATGAAAATTTTTTACTTGCTTTGTAGTCTTCATTGATTCTGCCCGGGTTCTGGCTTGCAGTGTCATCGGTGCCCATGTGAAAGAGTAGCACTGGATGATATCCCATGCTGTTTGACAAGTTGTGGTACCTTCTTGACAACACCGTGGACCTTAGCTCGGGGAAGGCAGCGTACCTGACACGACTCCCTGTCAGCCGGCAGATGGCTGCCTCCATGCCCCTTAACAGAGAACCGCCCACTACAAGCGCTCATTTCTTCTTATGGTATCCACAGTGTTCTGCTAGTGCTGTTTCTTCTTGCAGACCTTGCTGGTGGGCGTCTGTAGCTGTTAAAGACTCATTTTTAACTGTTCCATGTTCTCTTAGCTTTCACTACTGTCAATAAGAATTTTAATTTCTGTGACTTATTATTGGGCTTTTAAGAGGGAGAAGTTCCAGTATGCCATCAGACATCAGTGTTTCTCCAGGTTTTGCTAGTTTGTGTAGACTAGTTTCTTTAAGTAGGAAAAGACATAATTTGCAAATAACTTTGAAATTCCCTAATGTCTTCCAGAAAGGAAAAATGCAACCCAGTGTTGAACAATGTAAACATTTGCATACTTTTTCAGGAATAGCTCCATCATCCACTTTATTGAAGTATTTATCTATTCTGTAATCAGTGTTTTTTTAATGGATCTACAAGTGAAGTTTGGAGAACACTGTAGCTTTAGTTATAGGATCTTAAGAGGAGACGGTAAGGTGTGAATCTGAAGTATCAAGAGATATTAAGGGAAATCATTATTCAATTAAGGGTCCCAATCTCCCACTGGAATTTAATAGTAAATAAAAAGCTGCAAATTTTATCAGTCTGATCCTTTTATTCCATGAATTAGTAGTAAATTAATTTGCTGTTATCACTGGCTATCTAGTTATTTTAAATGGAATAGTGGTTTGCTTGCCATCTTTGAAGTAATAATTATACTATTAAATCGTAGTGAAAAATTAGTTGATCCCACAGAATGAAGTTTAAGTGCAGGAGACACTGCAAAACCAGTGTTGCATGTTTATGTAAGTTTATTAAATGTAGCTGCCATGCTGAAAGCAACAAAAAAAATGTCATTGAATTAACTGGAAAAGAAGTAGGGCCTTGGATGATAATGACTGCTTTTGCTATACCTCCAATACATATTATTCAACAAATTGTTGTAGTCATTGCCATGAAACTACAGCAGTAATTCTTCTCTGTTTACTGTATTGTGGAGTTCAAAGTTTCATACTAAATCTGCTTAGGCAGTTCAGGCACACCCTTGTCAGATACCAAATACTTCACAACCAGGAGATGCAAACCATGTTTGTGGTTGAACTGTATCAATGGTGGTGTTCCCACAGAATCTTTAAACTGTATTTTTGATAATCTGTACAGAGAAGAAAGATGGTCTGCAAGATTTCATGTGTAAAGGAGGTGTTAGTGGCAGATGATAAACAATAGGTTGGGTGGTAGGATAAGACAAAACCAGAAGCTGGACTGGGGAGGAGAAGAAGAATGTAGTCAACTAAATGCCAGTCACCTCAGAACTGAGGTGCAGGGTTCTTTGAGCATAGGTCATTGATCAGAAGAGGATGTGTGTCTGTTTTTGTTTAGTAAAGCCAAAGCATGCTTTCGTGTACACTGTTTTCCTTAGGGTGTAGAACTTATCCTGGTTTATTTCTTATAGCAGAAAATTCAAATTAGTGTTTCTAGAAAAGGAAATACATGTTGTACTAAGATATCATGTATTACTTCAGTATTCTGTTGGCTTCCTGGTAATGATTCTTGACATTCCGAAGAGGAGTGTACCCCAGTTGTCTCAGACAGGAAACTACTTTCATTTTAATAAAAATTTTTAGGCTGTATGTAAATAGTCATGAATAATGAATTCCCATATTGCTTTCCTGGGGAAAATAATCATATTTCCCTTTTCCAGTTTTTATACATACATATGTATGCATTTATAGATGCATGCTAGGTTACACGTTTTCTGGATTTGACAAAAAGTTTATCTACTCTTTTTTTTCAAATTACACTAGTGACGATATGCCTTACTTTATTCTTCCCACTGTCTCAGGAGAGTTTTCAGAAGTGCCTCCAAGCTTTACATTGCTGTAGTTTTATTACTGAAGTATTACATTTGGCGTAGGTGTTGGCTGTGTACATAGTGAAAAACAGATGAAGGAGGAATGTAAAATGGGTTTTAGTGTGCCTTCATGCAAGAAGTTAGTTTTGAAGTTTGTGCAGCTGAAAAGCATTATGTTTTAGAGAATATATGACTGCATGATCATATATGGTATACAAGATAACAAAGAAAATGCTGTTTTCCAGCTTATTGTTCATGTTTCCCTGAGAATCAAGATATTTTTCTGATAAAGCCAAGAGAAACTTAGGGGAAGTTTTGCATGTTCGGCTCAGTTCAAAGGTAAATTCAGTTCTGATAGGTACAGCTCACAAAAAGATTCTGAACAAGTAAAATGCATTTTAAGGGAATCGCAGTTGCTGAGAATGAGTAAAATAAAACATACAGTAAGCTAAGTGCATGTTATGTTCTCTCACTTTTTGTCATTGCTCTGTAGTTTTCAGCCTCTTTCTATCTTGCTTGGCAGAATTATAGTACAGGGATGAGCTTTTATGAAACATTTTAATATCACTGTGAGTATTGATTGAAGTATGGACTTACTCTTTGTTAAAGGCTATTTCAGAATCCCTTATGCAAGGCACTACGCAGTGAAGAAAGCCTTATTGGCATGTTAACTGATTTGTAAGATTGAGAGAGATCATCAGGGTACCTGGAGCTGTAAGAATTGTTGAATCAATGTTACAGTATTATGTTGTTCACAGATCTAAGCCGAGTCACTCAAGCCTGACAGAAGCAGCTCCTGGCAAAGCTGCGTGTCAGATACTTCATCAAGTCTCATGGGTTCTGGGAAATAAAAATAGTGAAATAAGGGAAAAATCCCTGTTCTAAAAGAAAATACAGAAATAGTATGGCAGAGTAAGTAAAAATACTTGGTTCAAAAGGCTTTCTGCTTTTGGAGTAATTTCTGGGCAGGATTTTGGAGATCAGTATGATGAGTACGCTTATAAATGCTTTCCTGCTATGAATATTGCTTCTTAATAGTTAGTTGGTTACAAACATATCCATTCCCTGTTTGGTATCGTAGACCTTCCTGACTTCTCATTCAGGAAGCCATCCTTTCTTCTCATTATTGCTTGCACAGACCATCCTCTCTTGCACATGGTTATCTGGGCAAGTTTTTTGCCCTCCTTGCAGGGTCATACATGAAAACACAAAGCCCCACTCCTTCCTCATTTTGTTTTACTGAGACCACCCTTGCCTCCCTTTCATATTGCAAATAATCCTTATGGGAGCTACAGTAACTGCTTAGATGACAAACTAGTCATAGATAGGAGTTTAATATCTCTCTAGCTTGAAATTGTCAAGGATTATCATATTCCTGAATGGAAATTCTGGGTATCATAAACAGATAGCAGAATTGAGATGACAATATCTCTCATGCTGCTATTGTCTTATTTTAGCTAAACTCAAGTGTGAAATAATATTACTGTGGTTACAAGTATATTTATTTATCCTGGTTATTTATTAATGTATTTTAATTTCTAAGGGTTTGTTTAACTTCTTTATTCTTCTGTAAAACAGCTGGGCTTCAGCTGTAAATTTGAACTAGTTGTTTGTATGTAAATAACCATCTTTGCCACTGCAATAGAGCATTGTAACCTTCAGAGAGAGTCAGGCAGACAGAACTCCTGGAAGACTGAGTTATGGAAGATTTTTCTATGTCAAATATAAAGACTTCTTTTTTCCTTAAACAGGCAGTTGTTGCTTATTTTGACTATCAAGCAGCTATTAAATTGAAGTGCTTCATCTTCCTTTTGGAGAGTATTTTATAGCAACTGATACAGTACTTTGTGATCTTTTAGTTTTGGTCGTGAGCCAGTATTTTTCTATGAGATTTTTAACCTGTTCTTCAAAACTACACATTTCACCTCTACTGGTGTTTTGAGCCCCTTGCAGCAGATGTTGTCTAGACCTGGAGCTGAAAGGTAGGACAGTCATCAGGTGCAATGACATAACTCAAAAATGCTATGAGGAGAAGCAAAAATAATGGGGAGTCTTCTGTGAGCAGTAATAGCAGGGGCTCTGATGTGTCACTGATGTGCTGCTGATGTTATCAGGGATAAGGGAAAGGATAAAATGGTGCTCCCTAAAGCAGCCTGCAGCTGAGGAAGCCAAACGTCATGTTTGGCACGTGAAACCTGGCTGCATCTAATCCCAAGTAAGCTTCTGTAACTGCATGTAATCGAAACCTGAGGAGACTCAGCACCAGCTACTTCAGTCTGTTCATCTGCTTCTCTTGCACTGAATTATTTGCTAAAGTAGAGGTACCTGTTTGACCTTCATAATTCAAATCCCCATAGAGTTACTAATTGCAGCTACTGACAATATTTTTAAAATAACATTGAAATGTTGTTCCAAGTATTTTCCCTATGATTCTGGCCTAAATACCGATTTTCATTTCACTGATTAATCATATGCTTCTTTTATTTTCTGATATATATATCCAAGACAAATTAATTTCATATTTAGTATATTGTGTCACTCCTATCTCTTTTACAGAGATAAGGAGGTGCAATAGTTATCCAAGTACTAGAAACAGGTAGAAAAAAGCACAAATGTGCCAGTCTGCAAGGGAGCAGAAAGATACATTGAACAGAACACTACATGCAGCTCTAGACATTGATAGTAGAAAGTGGTAAATAAAGTAGTAAGTCAGGAAAAAACAGAAGTATAGGCAAAACTGATAGAGAAGGCTGAGTAATAAAAATGTAAAGGATTATAAGTGTTTGATTTAAATCAGGGGTCCTCAAACTATGGCCCGCGGGCCGGATACGCCCCCCCAGGGTCCTCAATCCGGCCCCCGGTATTTACAGACCCCCCCGCCCCCACCCGCCCGGGGTTGGGGGGGAACCAAGCAGCCGCAGATGGCTGCCTGCCACTGCATCCGCGCCGGCCCCTGGTTAAACAGTGTGAGGACCCCTGGTTTAAATTATCCAATAAGGTAACAAATTGCATTATGATAAGAATAAGAAAGGTAAAATGAACGGATTATTGGTTGATCTAATAAAAATATTCTGAAAACAGAAGTTGAAGATTGGAGTCTGGATTTGTGTATATATGGGGAGGGAGTCCATAAATTAAACATTTAGAGTTGGAGAATGCATTTATCTTACGAAGCTAGTTGCCATAGTTGCTGTGGTTGCAGCTAAAAAACACTATGTGCTTCTAAAGGAAGCTAGTAATTTATTCTTTGTGGAAAAAGGGAATTTACTTTGTCCTATCACCAAGACAGTTCTTGGGGCCCAGTTTTCTATGTGTCACTCCCCTGTGTTAATTCATATACAGAGTAGTTTTGCAGAATTTCTCCCAAGACACTATATCTGCTTTTAGGAAAACAAAGTTGGGAAAAACCTAGTGAAACGTTGGAACAAATTCAGCTTAAAAACAATGGTTGAATTCCTAATTTGATTAAGTTAGTTAACTTCAGTAGAACCAGGATTTTGCACTGTCTCATATTTACAGGAAATGGCTAGTTAAGAAACAGGACTGTTTTTAACTGTATACACATTACTTTTTTTGGTTTTTGTTTATGTGCAGGAAGGTTTGGCTCACAATGCCAGCATCATTACTTGTTCATATTCCAGCCTCATCCCTTTCAGACTTCCTTCTCTGCAGTGAGCTAGAGACTGGTCAGTTTCTTCCTGGGGGGTTGTTTGCATCATTAAATCCAGCTTTAAGGATAGTTTAAGCAGTCAAACTTGCAGTTGACTTGCATATCCAAATGACATATAACTTTAGTCCTGTGGAAATTGTGTATTGCAAAGACTGTTCCACACACTTTACAATGGAGCAGCCACAGCTGCTGATCACCCTTCTTTCCCCTTGATATATCATATACTGTAGCTAAACATTTTTCAAAGATAGAGGTCCAGGAAAAGTAGGCAAATCCTTTCACCAGTAATGTGATTATGAAGTCCAGAAGGGGCTAGAAGGGTAAAACTAAAAAGTAGGAATGCAAGAAATCTCCAGATCTTTTCATTTGCAGCATGGTAGCTGCAGTCAGGAAAGGCTTCCTTTAATGTCAGTAGATAGACAATGGAAGTGATCTCATGGTTTCCAGCTGGACACACCACCCCCACCACGAGATTATAAGTTTTAAAATCCACAGAAGAAAAGATAATTAAAAGATTACAAGGTGTACCATGGAAAGGAAGGCTCAGCAATCCAACAGTCGTCTGGGTCACTTTGACAATGGCCAGTTTCTGTAGTGAGAACCATCTGTGAGAAAAGGAAAGCGAAAGTGCTTCATGTAGGCATATAGAATGGTATAGAATGGTATGGAATGGTAGGACCAAAATTTCTTACCTCCTTCTGTAAGTCCTCTGTTCAGGAGTACATAACCTTTTTGCATTGGAAAAGAAGTCAGCAGAGCTAAGCCATGTAGAGGAGAGGAACATTTGCTGCCAGCCAGAACTTACAGGAAGTTACTGCTTTGCGTGGTGAAAGAGCCATAGCAAACTTGCTGAGGTGCACTCTGCCCCGTTATCACGATCATTACTGAAGGTGTGAAACAGTATTGAACCCAGTATTGGCCCCTGGGGTACACCAGTAGTTACCAGCCTCCAACCAGACTTTGGGCTACTGATCACTTCCCTCTGGGACCAGCCATTCAGCCCATTCTCAATCCACCTCACTGTTCATCCACCATACTGCTCATCCAGCCCAGAACTGAACAGTGTCTTTTTGAGGATTTTATTGGAGACAGCGTTGGAAGCCTTACTGAAGTCTTCTCATCTACCAGCCCAGTCATTTCATTGTAGAAGTTTCTCAAGCTGATGGGGCATAACTTGCCCTTAGTGAATCCGTGCTGACTACTCCTGATGACTTGCTTGTCCTTCATGTCATAGAAGACCTTGTGTCTGGAAATCATTTCCAGGATTAGCTGCTCCATCATGCCACCACGACTCAAGGTGTGGCTGACCAGCGTGCAGTTCCCTGGGTGGCATTTGCTTCACTCCAGTCTTCAGGCGCTTCTCCCAGTCACCAGGATGGATGAAAGATTCTTGAGAGTGGCCTTGCAGTGACATCAGCCAACTCCCTCAGCACTTGTGGGTGCATCCCATCAGGGTCCTTGGATTTACGCAAATCCTTTTCACTTAAGTATTCCCTGACCAGATCCTCTTCCACCAAGCCTACGTCTTCCTTGCTGCAGATGTTCTGCCTGGTCTGTGGAGCCTGGGATTCCTGAAGGCAGGTCTTGCTGGTTAAGGCTGAGGCAAAGAAGGCATTCATCCTGTTCCGTCACCCCTCGCCCTTTCCTCATCCATCCTGTTCACTCCCTCACAGCATTGCTGGTGACTCTCTGCCTCCTTCATTATTCCTAGTTAAGAAGCTCTCCTTATCATGTCAGCTATCCTATCCTTAAACATAGCTTTACCCCACTTAGTGAACTGGACCCAGCTCTCCCGAGCAAACACTGATCTGTAGGCACGGTCCCATGGTCACAGAACCCAAAACTCGGCTGCCATCTCTGGCTCTACAGTCAATTATTGCCATGTACTATCAGTACCATCCTCCCCATATGCTTTCCCTCACCAGCACGATTGAGGACGCTACCTGGGCCCCAATGCCCTTGACTTCTGCCCCAGAGCTCTGCAGTCTGGAAGAAGAAGGAGTAACAGTCAGTGTTGAACAAGCTTTGACAGTTCACGTCATCGTGAATCCGGCCTCCTGCAGGCAGCAAACCTCTCAATGATAGCTCAGGTCAGCAGATGGGTACCTCTGGTCCCCACAGCAGGGACTTCCCCATTACAGTCACTCACTTCTTTCTGGTGGTCTTGCATGGTTTAGGGTCAGGTGGCCCAAATCTTTTACTTGAAAGCACATCTGGCTTCTCTTCCACTTTGAGGGTGGTGACCGTATTTTGTTGTTAGGGCAGGAATGTACCTGTTGGAGGCAGAAATCATGAGCTTCATCTTCTCCAGAGTCTTACCTTAGTACTAAGGGTGTACGCTGCCTACATCTCCGCTGCAGCTGGAACCTGGAGTTCTTTAAGATATTGTGTCTCAGAGAAGATTCTGTCTGTCTCCCTTTTATGTTTTCTGATGCTTCCTGGCCTACTCACTTCCTCCTGTAACTCCTACTTTGCAGCACAACTGCTCCACAACAGCACTGCAGGACAGAGGACCATTGCTCTTAGCATCAGTGAGAGACCCCAGATGCTCCCTGCAGCCTGGGGCTTGGAAAACTGCATCCGCCATCCAAAGCTCTGTCTGTGTGGAAGCTTGTAAGCATTAAGATGTGTCTCTTGTCCTATAATATCAATGACCTTCCAAACATTCTTTGTTATTAAATATCTTGGATTAAGATCCAAAATAATTCAAAATAAAACCTCCATCTTTCAAGTTCCTGTTTCATCACCTCCTTGCAAATAATGCTGTGGGCAACTCATGCTGAAGTCTTGGCAGCCTCTGCTGTGCTACAAGGACTGTGTATGGGATGGCACACTTTGAAGCACAAATCATCAGTACACCGCCATTGAACTTTCTGCAGGTTGTGATCAGTATAGTATTCAAGTTGAGAGTGAAAATTCACAAAATTAAAACCACATAGCTCAGCAGCTTTTTTCAAATTGTCTAGAGTTTTTAGTATTTATGCTGAGATTTCATAAATGGCATGCTTTTAGTAGCAGCAAAGTTCACATCAGCTCAGTAATTTTAATAGAGGGACTGAATTACAGTAAAGATGCAGTGGATGCAGGCTTTGATGAAAATAGTATAGGCAATGTAGCAGATTTAAGATTCTGACATACGACTTTGTAGGAACCTACCTGTACCCAGATGGCAACATCTGTAGTCCTTTTCTGTACAGAAACGAGCAGTTTGTGTCATTAAATGCATTTGAAGTTTGTTTTGCCAATCATTAAACTTATTTTAAAAGCTTTTTTCAAAAAATGTCACTCTCCGGTTATCAATTAATTAGCAGCTAGCAAACAGTTACCTGATTTATTTTATCATAAGATACCAAAATGCCATCTTAAATTTGCTTATACTAGTTGCTGTGCATTCTACTTGAAAATGAAATAAATGTACAGTAAAAATAAATCTGTAGAGCTGTTTTGGTTTGAGGTGCTGGCAATTCATGTTACAATGCTGGGAATTCATGTTATAAGTGGAAGAAAAACATTTACTTCTTGAAAAAGTCATCTTTTCATATATGGTAAAATAAACAAATGCCCTCATTCAGAAAATGAATGCTTCTTGGGGTCGTTCCTATTTTGACTGCCACCTTTTTTTGGTGTGCTATGTACCTGATAATATAATAATAGTTTCCAGGACATATGACAATTCACATGTTTATTTTAAATCAATAAAAAGTGGTATTAGTTTATTTAGTCTGACTCTTTGAAACTGACATTGGTCTGTACACCTGGTTAACTGGTTTTGGTTTTTTAAGTAACTGCATTAATAAATAGAATTTTCCTAAGCAGCTTTCTCACAGTCTAGTAGGTAATAAGACTTTATTTTCCTATGCTCAATTTAATTCCATTACTTGTATTTAATCAAAGTCCATGCCTTGTTTGGTTCTCTTTTCTTTCCACATGATTGCGTATTAGTATTTTTATTTTGCTGAATGTCTCTATTTACTTTTTCAAAATATATTCATTTAAGGTTACAGGGCAATTCTAATTTTGTTTCCCACAGACATTTCTTCATCCTTTCTTTCTTTCTTTCATTTTTTTAATTTCTTTGCCCTCACTGTTGTGTGAAGCAGCTCCTAATTTGATATCTGCTGGAAATTTAATTAAATTGCTATTTGACTTTTCTTGTAGATCATTAACAAAGCTCCTAAATGCAAACAGACCATTTCAGTGTATTGCCATGGACTGTAACAGTTCCTCTGATCTTTTAAGAAATTGTGTACCCATCATCTCTTTATGCAGGAAAGTTTTAGTAGTTTAGCAAATGATTAGCTAAACTTTGGTTGTTTTATAACCTTTGCTCACAGAAAATGCTAAAATGAACATAATATGTTAAATAGCAAAAAGGATCTTGTGTATCTACAGTGTAGTGCTAGAATGGTTTTGTGTGTGGAAATATTTCAGAATAATAGCCAAGTATAGTAAATTCATAGTTTTGCAGTAGTTTTCTAATAGTTCATTCTATTCCTGTCTGTAAATTAAGCACTGGAAATTGTGTCCTGCACCTCCAACAAACTTTTGAGTCCCCAGAGGACACAGGAGCACGCCAGCTCCATTGACCACCAACACTATACATGAGTGAGCGTGCTTCAACAGAGGCAGATAACAGCCAGAGGCAGAGCGGCTTCTTCTAAATACATAAGTATGTATTTTCCAGGAAGGGCAGTCTTGTAACAGATGACTTCACGAGATAGCATGAAGTTTTAATGTGAGAAATAGAATGGAGTTTAGTAGATGATGACCTTAATGTTCCTGGGCATATTAACACGTATTCCTTGACTCTTCCCAGCTATAAAATCTTACCATGATGAATGTGCATGTGCTGTAAGTTCTTCTAGTTTCTGAAAGCTATGTCAGTCCTGTCACATCTGCTGATACAACATGAGATGTAATCATGGTCCATAATCAGCATGCTGTCACCTCATATTTATTCCACATTTCCTACTTCAGGTACCCCACCAAAACTGTCAAGATCCCATCACAAGATTCCTCTTGTGACCAAAAAAAAGTGCAGTTTTTTTCTTCCACTTTTATGTTTTATTTTGGGGTAGAAAACCTATTGTAGATTTTGAGTAATAGCAGCAAAAAGGGAGAGAGGTTCAATTTATTTCCTAACTTGTTAGTTTATAGAAAATGAGTAGGTCATTTTATTTCTTTCAATTTCTGTATGTCATTCTCAACAGCGTATTAGCCGTATAAAATCTTTTACATATTTCTGTAAGGTAACTGCA
Organism: Falco naumanni; assembly: GCF_017639655.2. Lineage (NCBI taxonomy): Eukaryota > Metazoa > Chordata > Aves > Falconiformes > Falconidae > Falco > Falco naumanni. The sequence goes on along the minus strand of NC_054080.1, from coordinate 25,834,229 downwards.
AATCTTCCTCAGCTGTCTAGGACAATTAGTAAGTTACTACTCATCTTCATTTTTATTCATCTTTGCTTTAGATTCTTTTATTACAGTTACAAACCAGACTGTTTTTAGAATACTAAACATGCCAGTAATCATTTGTTTAATCTACTTGTAATCTTTGATTAAAAGTAAAGAGATATTGTAAAGTACAAATTACAAAATGTTTTTTAATCTAATTAGAAAATTATGAATTATTGAACTATTAGTATGTATCTTTGTCAAACTGGTTTCCATTGTTAAGAATGCTTACCTGTGCCATCTACTGAAATTTCTCCCTTCCTAAGTAAGAAACACCCACAGTGTAATAATTGCTTTAAATGGTGGTTGATTCTTCTCTCACTCATTGTCACTGGTTTTCTTTATGACTTCATCTTAAAAATTTAAGAGGTTAGGGTTTTTTTCATATTCTAGGCACAAAGCTTTAGACAACAACATAACCCTCTTGTCTCGCACTATTTGATTTTACTACTTCTCTGCAGTCTTTCCCTCCTGAGTTGTAATCAGGCCTGATTTATTTGGTTTCTTTCTTATCCCTTGCTTATTATTTTCGTAACTGTGTAATCTCTTGTACCTTAATGACGCTGGATGCTTCATTTCTTTGTAACCTGATTATTAGCTTTTCGATTTTTAATTTAAAAAACTTTTAAATACAGTGTCTTGGGATCTAGTCCCTATATAACACTTTATCTACTAAAACCCCATGACGTTTAGTCCATACTTACCTATAACTTTTGAAAATCTTAATCCGTGCCTGACTGCTGGTAGGAGCACAAGTAGAATTAAGTTAAAGGAGCTAACAAACTATTCCAGAATACAACATTGCTGGTGTTACCTGTTGAAACAGCGTAGTGGCTAAACTTGTTGCCTGCCTCAGATTAACTTTGATATACACCAATTGGAAGCACTTCATTCTGACCTGAGAAGAGAAAGATTGTAAAATATTTCCTTTTCACCGAGACCTATGCCATTGTGCTTGTTCATTTTATTCTAATGACAAAGGTGGAAAAGACTGACCTATATTACAAATATGCTTAGGAATTTCTTGGTTCCTTCAGCACTTGAAGTGGTGTTTGTGTGCTTCTCATGCTTTGCTTTTATTATTAGTCTTCAACTGTTTTTTAGACTTAATAGAATACGTAATAGTATTAACAATAAAAAATGGCGTTGTTGAAGAAAATAAAAAATTCATTTTCTAAAAAAAATCGTGAGAAAGTCAGTGCTAGAAGCTACTCTGATTTAGACATTTTCTGTAAATTAGCATGCGAGTTTCTCTGTCACTGATGTTTAATGGACAAGTGAATATGGTCTTTGACCATGTCTGGTCTGCCTCTTCAGATTTTACCAAGTTTGTAAACAAGTTAAACCAATGTTTAATGCCTCTGTATGGAGAAATCTATGTTGGTTTGTCATTATACTATAGAATAGAATAAGGAAGAGATAATTCAGAACTGAATTCATAATTAAGAACTAAATTGTGGCATCCTCCTTGTATAAAAGGGCAAGGACAATTATTGCAGCAAGTTTTGTGTTATCACACTGGTTGAATAACACCATGGTATCACAAAAAATAGGGGGTTTAGTACAATCATATGCTCTATTGTTGTGTTTCATTTTAGTTGCTTCTGTGAATGATAGTGTACTTGTTGAAATTTTTGCTAGAAAATAGTATTTCCTTCACTATGAATAGTACAGTCTACTTGTATAACTGATTTTGGAAATGGAAGACATCTGTGATCATGAATTAAGTCCACTACAACTTTCTTGGAGCGCAAAACATAAACTTACATTCTCATCCATCTTGGATAATTATCCATCTTGGTTAATTACTTTTTGGACACTTAATTTGCCCTATAATTCAATTAATATCAGATAGATTTTTAAGAAATATTAAAAATGTTATCCATATCATAAATTTATACATATTTGTTCTTCTAATGTTCTGTAATGTTTCTATTAAAAACTTCAGGAGCCTAGGAGTGGTTGCATGGAATGCAGCAGTGGTATTACTCCTCTGTGTATCTTGTCATTGGGAATTTCTGGAAGGTTTTTTCCACTTTGCAGTTGACCTAATGCTAGGTTTTCTGTAGAGCTACTTCGCATCCAGTCTGAGGACAATCCAGACCTCTAGTTTTCATTAAGACTGTTGCTAGGATTGCTTTTGTAATTTTTTTTCTAGAGTTCACTCTCATGGTGTAAACCATTACTTTATGAGCAAGTGAAGAGGCTGGGTAGGTTACTTTTCAGCTGTTCAAACTTCATTTGTAAAGGGCTTTCTCATGGCTATAAAATGTGTGTTTTGTGAATCTTTGATTCCACTAACTTTAGAAAGGAAAAAACAGCAGCATATAGAAGGTTGAGTATTAGTACAAAATTGCAAGGAATACTAATGTACTCTGTTAAGTTATTCACATTGGACAAAGGTAAGGTAAGCTTAACTGGCAAACAAATGAAATAACTCAGCACACAAAAGAATTTGAATTGCAAACATTTCTTTCAAGTTATAAATGAAGTACAAGAAGAAAAAAGAATTAGACATTCATGAGTCTTACATCTTTCTCAGCACATTACATGTAATCAGCAGTGCACAGGAAAAATGGGTTATAAAAATCTACAGGGATATCAATGCAAAGACTACTATTACAGACTAAAGTGACTGATGCTATTTTCATCAAAATATTTCTTCAGAAACAATACAGACAATAGCTATTACATTCTAAAAAAGTTGAGAAACAATGCAAATTTTAGATGCTGCTCATAGGAATGTTTCTGTCCCAGAACCGGGCATTGTGAAGAAAACCTCAGAAAATAGGACAAAGGTGGGAGGAATAAATGATGTGTCAATTTATTGCTTCATTTCCATCTTCATAGTCTATTGCTTTGATTCTCTTCGGGAGCTGCTCATTGTCTACTATGCCCATCTTTTATCTCTTTTAAAATAGCTGGTACAGAAACTTTATCCTACTAGGAAAATGGAAGACAAATAGTAACTCTACCTGAATAAAATTCAAGATAAAAGTTTTGTAATGTGAGAGTAGATCTGTGTAGTCCCTTGAGCCACCTCTGGCTTTACAGTAAGTTTACAATTGCTTAATTTTCCTCCTTTATCACCTCTGTAGGTGACATGTGCCATATAATGTGTGACAGAAAAAAAGTCCTAGTAAAAATGTACCCAGAGGAGGCAGGTGAGAAGGTTCCAAGGTGCAGGAGTGACCTTGTCACTCTTCAGAGAAGGAGTCTGGATCAACTCAAATATCTTCCATATAGAATTGCCAGTCTTGTTTTTATAAAAAAATACTGCATCACTTAAAAATGCAAAACATTCAGAAAACAGGAATCTTGGGTTACTTTTTTATTCCTCTTTTATCTCTGAGCTCATTTCTAGTCTCTTCTTTAGTCATCCATCTTAGATGGTTTCTTTTTGAATGAACATTCAGATTCATACTTAACACAGTTATTCAACTCTAAAACTAGACTTCCTTATGTGAAACACCATGTATTAGGAGACCAGAACTAATACTGTGAGAAGTGATACAATTATGTAGCATTTGTGCTACACTTTTGTACCTCCAAAGGGACACTTTATGCCCTTTGAGGTGTGGATGACCTCTGTCATGGTCAGGAAGCTTGACTCTGAAATAAGCATGTTGGGGAAAGTATTCTGTTCAAAGTCCTAAAGTCATTTCTGCTACTCCTCTACAGAAATAATTAAATAGTATCTCTAACTTAGTATGCCCAATATTTGTACCAACATTAAGATATACCTTACTGTAATTGTGTGGGGTTTTACTAGTAACTGACTAATTTGTAGACTATAAAACATACTATAATCCACTGATTCTTACACTATACTTGTCCATCATAAATGACTGTACAACAAGTAAAGTTTTTATCTGACTTTATATCTTACTTTTATTTTCAAGTATATGTATGTGAAGGCATTTGCAATAACGAACTGTGGTACAGAAAATGTTAATGTATTTTTCTGTACAGCAGTTCATTAAGAAGTTTCTTCTTGCTGTAAAGTCCAGGACAGCCGTCACCTGTTCAAAAACTAGCTGTGGGAATGTAAATAGATGAAGGTTTTTGGGGTGGGACAGTGTTAAGTCCACTGCAAGTGGTGTGTTCCTTACTGAGCTGAGCAATCCTCAACAGCTGAAGCAATATGATTTGTCCTTGTGAACCAAGGACACATTTGTGTCCCACTGTAGTTCTGGTGCTGCAGCTTTCTGTCATCTGCTACTGTGACCCATGCTGCAATCTATCATATATTAAACAAAGCACTTAGAGAAAATCAGGAGCGTAACAGTTACCAAGTATATTTTTTGAGGTTGGGGATGACAATAATAATCCATAGATGTTTGGCATTTTGAATTAGGAACTCTGGGATCCTCAACAGTGTGTTTATCCTTAAAGCAGTTTTAAAAACTTAGCAACTCCTCCCAGTATCTAAGGAGCATATTTTGTATTTGAATACAGGTTTGTTATTTTGGAAAGATCTGACATGTATGAATAGATTCTTTGTTTACCAATTTAGCAACCAATTTTTAGTTAGACAATGTTATAGTGTATTACATGTTTTAGATGCTTAAGCTTTATTGGGCTTTTTTATTTTCTTCTGTTTTCTTTGGCCTTTGCTACTGGAAGTTTGTCTTTTAATTTATGTGATCTTACTAACCTTAGCTCACAGGAATATGTTCACCAAATTGCTACAAAGCATTTTATGTGGGAGCTCTTACTGTCATGATAGTGAGAGAGAACAGGGCAATGCAGACCATTTCTGGAATGTAGGATATGTTTTACCCTGGAGGAAATAAAGGTTCTGTGCATTTTTAGATACGAGCTAGGTTTTGTGCTTTTGTTCACCTACTGAATATTTATTTGGAGTTTCTTTTGTTGCTTTTTTTCTTTTTTAGTTCTTTTTGCAAAATTTTTACAACCTTCATCAGAAATTTGCAAAGTGCTTTAGAAGGAATAATTGATTGTCACTAATGCTGTGAGGTGGGAGATTTTACTCATTTTGTGCCTGAGAACTGAGCAATATCCAAAACTATGGGTAGCAAGCAGAACACCTGACATTATTGAGAAATGACTACTGCATCTAACTAGAACTTTCTCTGGATTCCTAGCCCTGTCTTAGATAAAGATGCATTTGCGTTATATGAGGAACTCAGAAACCATTAGCATAGTAGTTAATATTGCTCCATTAGGATGCATAATGTGACAGCTAAATAAGATGAAGAAATGAGTAAAACAAACTGTAAGGGGGGAATACAACATAGAATGCATGGAAGGATGTGCTTCTGACCCTCTAATATTTTCCTAGTTTGTTATTAGACACACACTATTTGCTATGTTCTCCACATATAGCAAAGGTAGCAGTATGTGTGTCTCAAGAAAGTTCTGAAATAGGTGTGTTTTGATTTAGACACCACTGGAAATTACCTCAGGTGTTGGAAGGAGAGGTAGTGTCTTACAGTCCACTAAAAACCAACTGTTTCACTTTTAGACTTGCCACCTGTTTGATCAGGTGATAGACTATTTTCATTGAATTAAAAGTGCAAAGGAGACAAACTGATTCTGTTCACTAATTAATTACTTGCTTTTATCACCTAAGAGTGTTTTAACTGCATGATCCAGGGAGAGGATATAAAATGGCTAATTAGTTCAGTGAGGCAATCTGTCCTACTGGTTTAGTAATGAGGAGTTTACTATCTTGTTTTGATTTGCTTTAATTGATGGAATTCCATTGACATTCTAGGTATTAGTTGCTGTGTAATTCTTTTGGGATGGTGGAAGGAAGCAGGGAGGGGGTATGAAAATGTCCTTAGAGAAAAGTTTATGAGGCTTATGTCTTTACAGACAGACATGAATCCAGGTGGTAACAACTGCCAGCACCGAGAAATTGCCTCTACTTCCACTTTAACTGGCTATTGGATTTTTAGCAAAAGCCTTATGAGCTCTGTCTTGTAGGTTCAGCATATTCAACCCATCTTAATGTCAACACCCTGTTTGTGTTTATAGGGACTGCACAGCAGTGCTTAAAAATGAAAATTCCAATTTACATATTAATTTTTTATTCCGTAGTAGTTGGAGGGAAGATGCTTTGTTTCTAACAGCACTAAGCACTTACATAATCTTGGTATTAAATAGTGGGAGTCAGCTTTTCTTTTGCTAATGAACTTGTTTGGTAGCAGCTCAGTGTAATTTGTGCCCAATTTGTACAGCTTTCACGTTGTGAAATGAAGAATATTTTCTTGTTTTCTATGTTAAAGAAAAATGCTGATTTTATGGAATTACTGCAACAAGTAGCAAATTCTATATGAGAAAAAAAAACAATGTCCCAGGCAGAGAGAGACACCAAGTTCCATGTAATTACATCTGTACTTCTCCAGGATGGTGGCTTCAGGGAACATTAAGGAGAAGGAAGGGAAAAGAAATAGAATATATGTGGTTTTTTAGGGGAAAGAAGACAAGCAAAGCAAAGTTGATACGGGTTTTTTGGAAAAAAGGCCATGTAGAAAGTGTCATGATGTACTAGAAATATTTAACACTGAAGTTAACTGTAATACTGACTTCTCGTAGTTGTTTTCAGTCACCAGCCTAAATGTTTACATTTTCTTGTTTTCCCTCACTCATGTCATCTATCAGACATACTTGAATGAAACCCCCATTGTGTATATTTTATATGGAATGTTAAGATGTAAAGGCTTTTTTATAAGCCCCTTAATACTATTATACTAGAGCTCTTTCTTTTTTTCTGGAGCAAATTGAAATTAATTAGAACCCTGGTTAGGGTTCCAGAAGTAAAGCTTTTAGTTAATAATTTAAAGCGATGGGAATAATACTTCTTGATACCTTCTTTTCAGATTCTGGGTATAAATTCTATAACAAATCACAGTGACTAAATTGCATTTTTGGTAATTTTCTCTGTATCAAGAATGAAAAATATGAACATGCTTTTAAAAGAGGCTGTTAGACATGAGGAGAAACTATTGAAGAAATTGCTTGAAAACTATGGAAGGATCTTAGCCGGACCCTAAGAATAAAATAAAAAAAGCTTGGTGAATGTATAGGCTTCAGTGTGACAATATTTTTAAAAGTGGTTTTAAGCATGCAAATATATAGAGGGAAATCTGGAAGATACAGCAACAAATCACTGAGAATACAAAACATGTGAAATGACAGCAGGAATGCTAACAAGATACTATCATGACATTTATAAGACTGAGGAATCAAGTAATAAATGTAAGTCAAATAGACACTGTGAAGAAATTACAAGTAAGAGGTCAGGGAAAAAAAAAAAAGAACCTGAAAAATGCATCTACAGTGGATGTAACTGCAGAATCTGAAGTGGCTGGTGGTGGAGCACGGAGAATGAAATTGTAAGCATACTGTTTCACCCCACTGAATGGCAAGTTATTAAAAGTGCAAAGTAACAGAACTTTTGGCAGGATTTAGCATCATTCTAAATACCACTGGATCTGCTAAACACTGTTGGTTTCTATGTACTTCAAGAACCAACTCCTCACAAGAATCATGAAAAAAAACCTACATGCCTGAGAGGAGGATTACAAAAATTCTTTAAAAATACTATGACTGAAGTGAAGGAAAAAGGGAAAGAAAAGTTCTCATATGAAGTATTTTCTAAATAAGTGAGAGGAATAGTCTATCTTGCACATGAGAAACAAAAAAAAAGCAAATTTGCTTAAGTCAGAAGTAAACATATTAAGTGCTCAGAAGACCTTATTGAGATAGACAGTGTCTGAAAAGTAATACATAGTAATATAGCTTCAAGAATTTAAAGTTTTAGCTAAAAGCAGAAGATATTAATACTGTGAGATGCCTAACCAGCACTACTATATTTACATTGCTATTTGTAGCTTTATTAGTAATTTCAGTTGTCATTATGCCTTTATTAGTAATTTCAGTTGTCATAATGCATCCTTTTCTGTCTTATTGTTAATAGCTCGGCACTCACTATTTCATAAAATGTCACTGATACTCTGTGGAAGATGCCAATGAAAATGCTTTGTTTTTTAATAAAAACTGATACAAACATAAAGAAGCACTTTGCCTGGAAAGATTGATGGTGGACATGACAGTTGTGTCCACCCGCACAAGTTGTGGGTCATTAGCTAACCACTGGCCCATGATTCCTCCCTTGGCACCTGTCTGCAGCGCAGCAGCTTGAACAGTGTCGTTGTGTGATTCACTACCAGCCAACAGACAGCTTGAAAACTACTGTTTCATGAAGCACAGACTTCGTGTATCTGTGGTGTTTCAGGACATGTAGTGTTAATTTATGTATATCCTAAACATAGTATCACAATCTTTACCAGCTGTCTCAAATACCAGTTTGATTTTCATGCAAATGTTTTTGTAAATGTTCAGTAATGATGAAAAACATTTCCACTAGATGACTCTGAAAGAAAAAGAAAACTGCTACATACGAAACAGACAAAAATTATGTGAACTGATTCAGAACCTGTTTAAATGCTAGGTCAGACTCAGGTAAGAAGTTGTCCATGATTGTAATTAACTGTAAATTTTCTTGAGATATCACCTCATAACTTTTTCCACCTCTGATGTTCGTCTGTCACAACATCTAGACTAAACTGAGTAAAAAATAATAATAATAGTAATTACTAAAGTGTGATTGGAACCTGAGGCATAAATTCTTGAAGTTTCATGCTGATACTTTTTACAGATTTTAGTATAAGCAATAGAAATCTGGTTTTGTTTTGCAGCTGTCTTATTTTCACCAAACGATGCCACATGCTAACATCAAGCTATGTAACCTAGTGCATATTGAGCTGTCTTATACATTTGTGCGTATCTTCAGCTGGAGCCTGTGACTTCAGACTTGGTTTGAAGTGGTCCATCTTCTCTAACTCCAGGAATAACTGCATTTATATCATTGTAGCATCAAGGTCAAAAGCCATAAATGTGCTTAGTGTCAGAAGAGTTATATGAGTCACACATGTTAAAATTCTTAAATCAAGTTACAGTATTTATGCTCAAATGCAGGGTTTGTCGATACATCAAATAATGTAGTGCAATATGGACTTGAATCAGTTGATCAAAGTAGTTGTAGATGTATGAGCTTTAACATCACTATATATGGCTCAAAACTTCTACTTTACACTAAATATAGTTCAGTCCTTTGTCATGAAAGTCCCATCATCCATAGGGTTTGAAACTGTTTGTCATTGGTTCAGACCTTCCTTTCTGCGTTAGCTGTAGAAGCAAACTCGGTGCCCACTGTAGGCAGAGTTCTAGGTTAGTTTCTTCCAAGAGTAATCTAGTTTGCATGCACCAAAATCATTCTTCAGAACCAATAAATGTGCATTAAGTGCTCAGGGGACTTGCTCCAAAACTATGCTACAGCTCTAATCCAAACATTAAAGTTAATTTAATTATTCTGGTATATTCACGTAAGACAAGCTCTTTGTGAGCATATTGGCTGTTTAAGCTGAAAACAAACATAGTAAATTTAGTTTATGCCCATGATGTTCGTAACGTTACAAATTTAATTCTGTTGCTTAACGTTTTTCTCCTTTCAAGAATTCCCTGTATTTTACTGCATTAAGATGGGAATAATAATACCTATTGTGTAGTATTTTAACACATTGTGGAAAAAAAACCCAAACATGGTATACTTATGGTATGTTAATAATATATTATTAGCATGTGTTATTATTCCAAATGTATGCTGTAGAGAAACCACAGTAGGTCCTTTATCAGGTATTACTACAGGCTGTCTTCTAAAAAAAACATGTTTGAGATGGAGGGAGGGAAAGTGTGTTGGTTTTCTGATCTTCTCATCCATCACTGAGCCAAAGTTCCATTTCCTGCAATATTGCGTAGCTTTTTATTTTTGATGTAAACACTAATGCTAAGATGGGCAGAGAGAAGATGGAGCCAGTTCTGTGGTTTCTCACCATCTTTCATAATACAGGAACATGTTTTTGAGTGCTTCTTCAAATTCTGTTTCATTTTGCATAAAATCTTATTTGTTATTCAATGGGTTTATTTCTGGGACCTCAGAGAGTTCAGTTGTGGTGAGCTGAATTTGGCTGGCTGCCAGACACCCACCCAGCTGCTCTCTCACTCTCAGGACAGGGGACAAAATAAGGCAGAAAGTCTTGTGGGTCATCATAAAAACAGGGAGATCACTCACAATCAGCAAAAGACTGAACTTAGGGAACACAAATGTAATTTGCTGTGAATTAAAATGGAGCTGAATGGTGAAAAGTGAAGACAAACCCTGAAATACCTTTCCCCCACCCCTCCCTTCTTCCAAGGCTCACCTTCACTCCATTCCTGACTCTTCCACCTCCTCCCCACCAAGGGCTGCAGAGGTATGCGGAATGGGGGTTGCAGTAAGTCCGTAACAGCTCCTCTCTGCTGCCCCTTCCGCCTCACACTGTTTCCCTGCTCCAGTGTAGGTCCTTCCACGGGCTGCAGGACTCTGCCCCAGCACCTGGATCACCTCCATCATCTCCAGCACCTGTTCTCCTGACTTCTTCACTGACCTTGGTGTTCACAGGATTATTTCTCACACTTTTATTTTCACTCCCTTACTGCTCTTTTTCAAAACTGTTGTGCAGCGTTTTTTACCCTTTCTTAAATATGTTTTCTGAGAGTGCCACCATCTTGGCTGAGGGGAGCCATTTTAAAAGGCTTCAAGTACTTTCAAATGTGCAAAATTATGGGGGTTTATTTCTTCTTCTAACTTAGAGACCTGGCTGCAAGGAACTGCTTGGTAGGTGAAAGCAACATTTTGAAAATAAGCGATTTTGGAATGTCCCGGCAAGAGGATGATGGCGTGTACTCATCGTCAGGCCTAAAGCAGATTCCTATCAAGTGGACTGCTCCAGAAGCTCTCAACTATGGTAAGGACATACCTCCAGTTTCTTGCCAAAAAAAAAAAAAAAAAAAAAAAGGTAGCATAAGGAGCACCAGGACTACGCTGTCAGCCATATTTGTTCATATATATACATATTCTTAGTGCACAGTTCAAATCAGTAATGTTTAAAATAATAGTAATATATCAGTCTTATTTAAGTTATAAATAAAATAGTGTTTTCCTTTAAAAAGAATAAGACAGCAATCTCAAAACTCCTATTGTGCAGCAATGAAGTAATGTTTTGGTTATATTGCTGATTCATCCTACTAGTCTACCTAGGCAGTCATCTAAATCATGATTGTTAGCAAAACGAATGGCAAGTTCTGCCTACTTATGGCAGTGATTATTCTAGCACCTCTTTGAAAAAAGTAGCAAGTGTCAACATACTAGAAAACTCTGCTAGATAAATCATTGCATTGGAGAAAAGTATAGTCACTGATTTATATGTTTTTTTTAACTGCAGCTTTTCTTTACCTTTACCATTTTTATATATTGCTACGCTGTTGTCTTGGGGAAAAAAAAAATATTATTTCTGATTGAGGGAAGTGGTCCATACTACATCGGTAATAGTTCCAGAACAGAAGCAGAAGCTGCTGTATTTAGCTTTTTAGCTTATATGAAACTAGAAAAGTAACTTCTAAGTAAAGTGGGCTGTGAAGAATCAGCGTGTTAAATGAACAATGAGACATTTTGGATGTAGTTCTTTCACCCAGTTCTTTAGTTGAGTACTTAGAAAAAAATAGTTTTAAATTCTTCATTTGAAGTGTCTACAAATATTTCTGCCATGTCTTAAAGCTTTTTTTTAAAAAGAATGCATTGGAAATCCTAAGTTTGTGACTTACGATTTATAGCCAAGTATTTCCTCTCATAATTAGATTGGTAGGCTAATATATTTAGTTACGTAGTTGATCCTGTATGATCAGTCATTCTAAGATGTGTTACTGTTGCTAATGTTCACGGGGGAGCAAACCTCTCTAGTTTGGGTGTTTGTTCCACTATAAACAGTGTTTTGAATTTTTATTTTTGTTATTTCAGAAACACATACAGTTTATTTGATATATAATGGAAACCTATCTTTTGTAGCCATATGCAGTCCAGTGGACTACATTAAACAGTAAACAGGCTGTTGTGGCAACACCTTCACTTTGTACTTTTGAGTCTTTTTTTCTGCATAGTACAAGAGAGGATAGTTGATTAACATCTATTTATTTTGTGTTTCCTAAAATGCATACATATTGAAGCAGCCCTAAGTGATTTTCTGTAGTTTTTGGAAAATAAGCTCTCTCAAATATTTGTTAATGAGTTCAGCGTTATTCAACTTTCAAAATGTTGGAGAAGGTTTCTGTGTGTTTTGAAAGGATGATCTTTTCCACTCCTTTGAAAGATGTGAGTAAAAATAATTGGTTTGTCTTTTACCATTTACCATCCTAATAATGTGGTCATAAATATTGCATTAATTTGTGTAGGTAAGGCAGAAGGTATTGAAGGATATCACAGTGAAATAGGACAAAATTTGAAATATTTCAAAACTTGTTGGGAACTACTGTCCATGTTGTTCCTCAATGGCAACATTTAAGATTTGGAAGAAAATGAAGGGTAGAGTCACTTGGCCATTGCATGAATGGTACAGTGCATAAGAAACTACTTAGAAGTTCATTTTTTAGTCACTTTTGGGTTCACTGTATATTACAAATTAATAGCAGTCACAAAAATATTTTAAATTAGAAACACACAAGTTGTGAAGTCTAGAAAACAGGTTGGGGGAGATGAAGTGGTTAGGGAGTTGTATCTGAAGTCACAGGCTGATGCTACTGGAACTTGTGGGAGATTGAACCTTTGGTTTAGTGGGTGCTGCTTGGTGCCATCCCATCCCATTGTTATTGCTTGGAGCTAGATGATTTCCATCACTTCCAGTAAGTGGAAAAAAATGTTTGAAAAATTCCTAATGAAATTACTTACTTAGGCCAAGTGTAGGATATTTTTGATTCGTGTTCTTTCAAAATTAAATGCACATTTAGTATGTATGTTTTTCCAGTACAACATTTTGAGTCGTTTGTCATGTTAATAAATTATTGTGTGGAGAGGTCTTTTTGTGAATAAACAGGCCTTTTCTTTTTTGCCCTGATAATGCCATAGTGGAAAAGAGAATTACCTGTGCAGAACGTGTACTTTCTTTACAAAAAACTAATCGCCTATCTTGTATCTACTGAGTGATTTCAATGAAAAGTGTTAAATTACTGGATGCCAGACTCTGAAGAGAGTTGATATATAGACAAGAAAACTAATCTTACTACAAAGAGCATGGTGAATGTCCATAATTGCCATCTATGAAGTACACAAGCTAATGTAGCACAGCTGGAAGTGATACTTGGTTTAACAGTAAAATGAACTTTCTGACATTGGAACAGTTGTCATATCACCAACTTTCACTATAATTTACATGTGTTTTCCTTTTTTCCAGTCAGAAGGTGGCTTAGTTTGCTTTGTTTAATGATTAGAGATGAACAAACAATGCATTCACAAACATGTATATTTTAAAGAATAAAGGCATACAGAATGTAATAGTACAGAAGAAAAACTCATGAAAAATGTTGAAAATGGATTTTTAAGTTGCCACTTTCACCGAACCTGCTGCAAAGGGTTAGGAGCCTTAACTTTCTGATATGAATCCATTCTTCATTATGTGAATCCATCAGAGACAATAGAAATATCTGCTGCAAGATCTCCCCTTCTCCCATAACGTAAAGCTTTCATTACACAAAGAGGTTTGGAATACAATATCAATTATCTGTTTTGCTGTCTCTGAAGCACAGCTGAAGATAAGGGCACCAGAGGGCCAGATTTTTTTTCTTTGTCTTTAAATGATGGGTGCTTCCATCCTTCAGGGTCCAAATTAAACAAGTTGTGCAATATACTTCCATTTCCAGAGAACAGTTTGTCAAAGCATGAAAACCAGGCTCTTTTTGCAGTTGCAAAATATGCTGATGGTAACTTCTCTCAGAATACTCAATGCCATGCTATTTTAGGGACCTGGGAAAGTTAATTTTTTTAAAAGTATCTTTTGAATTCAAAGTGATTATAAACAAGGGGGGGGGGGGGGCGGGACAGGGGAGGGACACACCTGTCATTTTTCTGTCCTTTTATATTAAAAGGAGAAAAAAATTTGTGTTAAGAATGAAAGAAATTCTTAATTTGCATCAAAAATTACTGACATGGTAATGTCCGTCGAATAGTAGAACTTTAAGTTAGCTTATATTATTCCTAGGTATTGACCTGGAAGATAATTTGTTTATCGTTTGAAATGCAGGAGACTGTGATATCTGCAGAATGTATTGTTAGTAGCTATAGATTTGTGCTGCTTAAAGCTTGCCAATATAACACCTTGCCTTTACAGAAAATCTGGGGCCATAATTACCTGAAACTTCAATTTATCTGTGCATTAAGGTGAGGTTTTTCTCTCCTTTTCTTAGGAAGATACACATCTGAGAGTGATGTATGGAGCTTTGGAATCCTTTTGTGGGAGACCTTCAGTTTAGGAGTATGTCCGTACCCTGGAATGACCAACCAACAAGCACGAGAACAAGTTGAGAAAGGTAGTTACTCGTAGGGAGTGAAAGAAATCCTGTATAGATTCATAAGGATGTAGTATATACAGTATAAAACAGCAAAGAAGTAATGCGTGAATTATCCAGCAACTTTAGCAAAAGTACTGTGACATTTTTAATGCTGAATCTAGCTGTCTAGGAGGAGTAGTGTGATATATAGGCTTCTTGAAAAAAGGAATATACTGACCAGTGACTTAAAGGACAGAAGACTTAAAGCATGCTGACTTTCTTTGTTGCAAAACTAAAAGGTGAGATGGAGAGGGGGGATTTACTGCTGTGCAAAGCAAGGGCTTGACCAGAATGAATTACTTAAGATTATGCTAATGCAGGTATAAATATTCTAAAGAGCCAGAAGAAAAAATGTGTATCATTCCATCTTCTCTATTAAAGCATTTCAGACAAAGATTTAGCAATTATGATGGAGAATGGTAAGGTAGTTGAGCGCTGAAAGCCACATTTTTCTTTTACAGAATAATCAAAAGGCTTTTATTTAAAGTAGCAAGTAACTGTGAGAGGATTTCAGGATTTATTGATTTATTTGCATCAAATATATAGTGGCATTTCAGAACTGTTCCTCCTATACAGAGAACTACTGTGTAATTCATAAGCAGGTTCTAAGCTAGTAAAACTGCTAAATTATTTACAAAAAAAAAAAAAAGACAACCAGTTTGCTGATTTATACAGATTGCCAGTATTTGTTACACACACTGTAGATGACCATCAGAGTTTCTTAAAAGGCCAAATCAAAAAATCCAGTGTTCTCTACAGCAGAGGAGTGCTTGTAAAAACAAGTCGTACTACTTCAGGACCGAGATTCTGTTTTAATCCACTGAGAATAATAATCTCTTGAAATTGATAAAATTCAAAGATTTAGAAGTATGCTTATCCATTTTCAGCTGTGTGGGGAAAAGAGTCCCACTGGACCATCAGTGATTCCTTTTCTTTTTTTCTTTAAATGGAGTTTTCATTTCTTTTACCAGCCTGTTTTCTTGGGGTATGGTATGTAATAGGTCTTTCATTAGGATAGTCGGCTAAGACACTCCAGATTCTCTTCCTGATCTTATCTCTGTTAATCAGTTAGAGCCTTCAGTGAATTTAGTCACTGGAATGCTTGCTTTAAACCAAGATAATTTCAATTCTAAAGAACTATATAGAATCACTTCACTTTAATGACAAAAAATGCTTGCTGCTGTCACTGTTTTTAAGGAGTGGTTTCTAGAGGAAACCTTGTATATGAAAAGATTTTTAAATTGTTTCATATTATTTTGTCTGTAAGTGTCCTAGAGCTCGGTCATTCTCCTTTACATTACATACATTAATCCAGCCCCCATTTCCAAGACTTACCTTTTGTATGAGCCAGTGTCATTTATACTCTGTTTTTACAAGACAGATACAGAGACCTGTGCAGAAAGTCTGGAGTCACAGAGCTGCATTTAGCTGTGGAGTCCTATGTGCCGGCTGGCTTTATTGCCCTCTGCCTGTCGTTTGCTAAGAGAGCTACATGTGGTAAACAGAGTCACAGAGTGGCTGAGGTCTGTGAGGACCTCTGGAGGTCGTCTGGTTCGACCCTAGTGTTCAAGCAGGGCCGTCTAGAAAGAGGTACCCAGGGCCATTCCCAGACAGCTCTTGCCTATCTCCAAGGTTGGAGACTACCACCTCTGTGGGCAATCTGTGCCAGTGCTTGGTCACCCTCAGAGTGCACAAGTGTTTCCTGGTGTTCAGAGGGGACCTCCAGTGTTTCCCTGGGTGCCCACTGCCTCTGGCCCTGGCACTGGGCACCACTGAAAAGAGCCTGGCTGTGTCTTTGCACCCTCCCTGCGGGTATTGATATACACTGATGAGATCCCCCTGAGCCTTCTCTTCTCCAGGCTGAACAGCACCAGCTCTCTCAGCCTTTCCTCGTGTGAGAGTTGCTCCAATTCTTTCATCGTATTGGTGGCCCTTTATAGGATTCTCTCCAGTATGTCTATGACTCTTTTGTACTGGGGAGTGCAGCACTGGACACAGTACTCCAGGTGTGGCCTCACCAGAACTGAACAGAGGGGACAGATCATCTCTGTCAACCCGCTGGCAACACTTCTTACACAGCCAGGGGTACAATTAGCCTTCTTTGCTGCAAGGCCACATTGATGGTGCATGTTCAACCCTTGGTGTCCACCAGGATCCTCAGGCCCCCTTCTGCCAAGCTGCTTTCCATCTGCATGGCCCCCAGCACCTACTGGTGCCTGGGGTTGTTCCTCCCCAGGTGGTGGACTTTGCACTTCCCTTTGCTGAACTGCACGAGGTTCCTGTCAGCCCATTTCTACAGCCTGTCCAGGTCCCTCTGAAAGGCATGACCCACTGGTGTACAGACACTCCTCCAGTCTGGTGTCATCTGCAAACTTGCTGAGGTGCACTCTGCCCCATTATCACGATCATTACTGAAGGTGTGAAACAGTATTGAACCCAGTATTGGCCCCTGGGGTACACCGATAGGTTACCAGCCTCCAACCAGACTTTGGGCTACTGATCACTTCCCTCTGGGACCAGCCATTCAGCCCATTCTCAATCCACCTCACTGTTCATCCACCATACTGCTCATCCAGCCCAGAACTGAACAGTGTCTTTTTGAGGATTTTATTGGAGACAGTGTTGGAAGCCTTACTGAAGTCTTCTCATCTACCAGCCCAGTCATTTCATTGTAGAAGTTTCTCAAGCTGATGGGGCATAACTTGCCCTTAGTGAATCCGTGCTGACTACTCCTGATGACTTGCTTGTCCTTCATGTCATAGAAGACCTTGTGTCTGGAAATCATTTCCAGGATTAGCTGCTCCATCCTGTCACCACGACTCAAGGTGTGGCTGACCAGCGTGCAGTTCCCTGGGTGGCATTTGCTTCACTCCAGTCTTCAGGCGCTTCTCCCAGTCACCAGGATGGATGAAAGATTCTTGAGAGTGGCCTTGCAGTGACATCAGCCAACTCCCTCAGCACTTGTGGGTGCATCCCATCAGGGTCCTTGGATTTACGCAAATCCTTTTCGCTTAAGTATTCCCTGACCAGATCCTCTTCCACCAAGCCTACGTCTTCCTTGCTGCAGATGTTCTGCCTGGTCTGTGGGGCCTGGGATTCCTGAAGGCAGGTCTTGCTGGTTAAGGCTGAGGCAAAGAAGGCATTCAGTATGTCAGCCTTTTCCATGGCAGTTGTCTCCAGGTGCCTTACATCATTCAGCAGTGGGCCCACATTTTACCTTCCGTTTGTCACCTACATTCTTTTTCTTGTCTTTGACATCCCTGACCAGATTCAATCCCATTTGGGATTTAGCTTTCTTAACTTCATCCCTGGATGCACAGACAGTGCTTCTGTATTCCTCCCGCATTACCTGGTTTATGTTTGAATTTGTCTAGGAGTTCCTTGTTCATCCATGCTGTCCTGGTGGTTTGGCCAACTTCCGACTCATTCGGAAGTTGCCTTTATTGCTGTGAGTACCTGTCTTTGGCCCAGGGTATGGATAATATGCTGAAACAGCCACTTATCTGTGGCTTCTGAATAATTAGCTGCTAATTTATTTAACTGATTGTTCATTCTCCTGCTCATCACCAAGTCAGAGATCACCTTCAGCTGATGGCAGTAGAGAGGTGTGGAAGGCCACTGCCTATCTAAGCAACCCAGAATAATAAGAGTTAAGATGATGGGAAAATATAAAAATTAAGAAAACGGTGAGGAAAAATAAATGAGTAAAGTGCAGGTGGGAAGGGAACTTCTTAAGGAGACCAAAAAAGGAAGAGACATGAGAATAAAACTTGATCCACCCTGAAAAAGCCAAGAAATATACCCCCATCGTTATTGTTGATTTCCTGGGGGGTGGGGGGTGGGGTGGCAGGGGTCGGGGGGGGTGGCAGAACACAATTAAAACCTAAAGAGTAGCTACTTTTTAAGATACAGGAAACAAACCTACACAGGTTGCTACCCTTAGGGGTGAGAAGCATACGGATAATTTACCATGCCCAATCTAAATGCCATTGGTACCTGAGCTTTGATTAGTTTAATAATTATCTGTCTTGTATAGGTTATATATTGAAGGCTTTCCTCATATACCCTGAAAATCTTTTTTAATGCAATGATCTTGAACTTCACTTGTTTCCTTTTTGGTTTGTCAATGTGCATCAGTTTTCAATGCTAAACATTTTCCCCCTTTGTTTTGTGTACCAGGCTACCGAATGTCAACACCACAAAAATGTCCAGAAGAAATATATAAAATAATGCAGAGGTGCTGGGACTACAAACCAGAAAACCGGCCAAAATTCAGTGAGATTCAGAAAGAGCTGTCTTCAATCAAAAAGAAAGTGACATAGTGATACACAAGTGCCAAACTCAATATGTGGGACTTTATTTTCCAGTGAAATAATTTTTTCCCTTCAAACACTATGCATTTATACAACATTATTTGCAATATTCTTCTAGGGTTACTTTGAAATTATTTGGGTTTTATATATATGTGTATCATCTTCAATGATGTCTGCACCTGCATTAAAGACATATACTGCAAAATGCTATATATCCAGTCACAGTAATATTGTCATTTAGGTTACATGTAAATAGAAGAGCATATAGGATAGATATAAGGGACTGTGGCTTCTGTCTGTTTTACGGGAAGTAACTACTAGTGACATTTCTCAGAGGTTTGCTACTTTAAGCTGTGTTCTCACTCTGCTGTCCCTGCCCTGTATGTCAACACCAGCAGCACTCTAAAGGGGTGACTGTCATACATGTTGGCCTTAAAACTGAAGACAGTTTTGACAACTATTTTAACTAGAAACTTTTCTATTTTTAAAATTCGTTCTGCAACTGATATTTTTAGTGATACTTTGATTTAAGGATGAAGGTCAGATTCTGGATGCAAATCTGCTTACTGAATGGTGAAATCCAGAATTTTCTTTTGTAGAAAATTGAATTTCTTGTGCATTTATTACCATACTGTAGTAAATATTTCTGACTTCTGATGTGATTTACTTAAGCCACACCTTTTCTTCCTACAAAGCCATCAGAATTCAGCAATATGTGTCCTTTACAATGACCTATATTTAAGAAACAAAAACCCCAATACGAAGTCTACTGCACATGTTAAGAAATACTGCAGGATATCTGCCTTCCAAAGAATATGTAAAAGCAGTAGGCCTACAGAAAAGGTGTTGCTAATGATAGCAGCAGATATATATCATTGATCTTAGAGGAGTTAAAGAATGTGAATTGCTGGATTTGCTTTTGATCTTGATTTTTTTTCTTAAATTGGTAATAATTCTCAGAATGCAGATGTAGCCTACAAAAGTTTATGCTAAGCAAAGGTACATTCTGTGCATAGTGTCCAAAGGAAAATACTACTTCTGTATGGCGTAAGGAAATTGTTCAAGCAACCAACATAAAGAAAGACGTTTAAAGCCTCTGACAGGCTGAGCAAGGCAGACTAGAAATGCTAACCTTCTATTCTAACTTTTTTAAATCATTGCAGTCAGATTTCAAAAGTCTGGGGACCACTAAGTTTTAAATGCCACGAGGAATAAAAGCCTTGTATGTGTGTATACATACATACATATATGTGTATATATATATATAAAATACTCTGCCAGAAAGAATAAAAACTTACTAGAGAAGGGAGAGAGTAAAGGCACAGTTTGCTACGGTGGCTCTGGGTCCTCTTTGCAGCTGGAATTATTTTCTAGGGCTCTGCACAGAAACAGGAACAAATTACAGTGTCCTGGTCTGAGTCTCAAGGTTAAGGTGCTTAAAATTTTTCTAAGATTTAACTAAAGGTTTTTTGATCAAGGGATGCCAGTTGCTGCTAATGGAAATAACAAACAGGGACTGTAAGTAACACAGCATCTGGAATGTTAATTAGCCCTGTATTTTATTGTTAAAGTGGGATTGAGATGTAGTGAAGTCAGTGGCTACATTACATTTTTTCTTCTTAAGTTAAGGTGACTTTTCTCTTGTCCACAATATTCTTGCCCTCTGAAGTGTATTTATATTAGTACTGAGTGGTAATGTTTAAGGGCTCTGTGTGACCAAAATATGTGTAGTCTAGAAGAGTTTGTCTGTTACATTGGCGTTAGTGTCCAAATAAAAAATGAATGATCATGCTGGAGCACGTCACCTGAATTTGAGGTGGAGCTGTCGACATCCAGCTATAGGGAATGATGAGTGTTTCTTGCATTTCTTAAGTCATTTTTTTCTTGGAGCTAAGGAAGCATATACATACCCGTGAAGGTGTAGTGCTTGGAAAACTTGGTGGCATAAACTTCCTTACAAGCTTACTGGATATATTTACTTAGTTCTGTACTTCCAAGTAGCCCAAAGATATTTTTCAAGAGTAATGGGAAACATTCTTGTTCATTTGCATGCTTTTAAGTAGTTCACAAAGTTTGTGCCTTAATTTGCTAGTAAGCTAATGCAAATCCAAGTGTACTAAGATTTAAAGAACATTCCACAGTTATTTGGAAAAATTCAAGACTCATCCAACTGCAGGTCCTTATGTATGCATCGCTAAAACCTGCAAGTGGGGATAAAGGTGTCTCCTCTGTCAGCATTCATAGCTTCTCTGGAGAGTTAATATATTCTTCTTCTATGAAAGAGATTAACTGTTTCTTCGCTGTGTGCCCTCTTGACAGCAAAGAAATACTGTTTTATTTTTATAAAATAAAATACTGTTTTATTTGTCTTAATTAACCAGTCACCATCCTGACTCTCACATAAAGATAAAAATTGTACTCATATTTTATTCTGAAATTGTAATTCATATCACACTTTGTTTAAATTTAGAGACTTTTTAATACATGGGATTTCTAAAGCAGCAAGAAAATTTATTATTATTCCTGAAGTAAGCATCAGTTTAGTTAAAAAATAATAACTCTGGGAGAATACCAGAATGAGTTTATAGTTACAAAATGAATTTAAACACATGTACATGTTTCTTCAATTATTTAAACTGTTTTCTTATCATTGATTCGACATTTTCTGGCAGAACTTGTTCATTATGTCTCATTTGTAATTATTGCAATTACACAGTTTAGGAAGTGGAATCCATACATACAGATATTGGGGTTTAAGTTTTTGTAGACTTCCCACAGACAAACCTGCCATACAACAAAATTTAAAGGAAAAAATGCAGTATTCAAGAACCAAAGCTGCCATATCTGCTTTCTGTGGACTTTTGATGACTTAGTCTTGCATTCTTTATAGGTTAGCCAGACACTGGTCATTTGGCTCATGTACTGTGTTTATCCTAGAGAACTTACAAAATAGTTAACTTACTCTGTTTTGTAAGTGTGGTGTTTCGGGTGGGTTCTTACCCTGGCAGTGTCCCAGCTAGGGGGACCCTGAGGGAATCCTGAATTTTTTACAGTGTTAAATGGGAGAAACTCTGAATACTATTAAGGGTCAGGTTGAAATATCTCAGCCTGTTACACAAGATGGAATTCAACAGGTTATCTGTTATTTTCGTCCTTTTCCAAGAAATTGCATTCATCATTTTAAGAAAGATTGTTTTGAGGGCAAAAAATGCATACTTAGTTTGTTTTCAGTGGAAATTAAGTACATATATTAGCTTCAGAGTTCCATCGTTGGTGAAAACATGACGATTCTGAAGCTTTTCGATTTTATGGAAAGTAAAATAGTGAAAAATGTCTTGTCTGAAAACAAACCTTGCTTCAGCAAAGTGTGATCTTTTAAAGTCAGCATCCCACCAAGACATTCTCTTTGAAACGTACATTTTCATTAGTTTCTCATGAAACCAATGAACTAGTTTTTCTTTTAGCAACTACAGTTATATTGCATTTCTTCTTAACAAAAGTCTGCGTTTTTGCAGAGTTGCCTCATAATTTTCTTGGAAGTTTTTATTGGAACATATATCACCAGGAGGCTATCAGTAAGAACTGCAGTTTCTAAAATAAGCCTGATCTTACTGATGAGAAGCAGAAAAATGGTCAAAGAATTACTAGGTTATTCACACTGAAGTATTTTTTCATCCGTGTCTTTGACCACTTGTTAGGCTTACTCAAGTCCTACAAGCACATTGCTAAAACTTACTGCACTTCACTAAAACTATAAAGTTACCCATTTCTTATCTTTTGTAACTCTTTTGTTATCCCTTTTGCACCCATTGTAAAGATACTAAAGAAAAAACACTTTCCTGAGGTTACAGAGTAACCAACTCTCAGAAGCATTTAAAAAATGTCTCCCTGCTCCCCAGATTGTCCTAGTGTGCTGCTGCACAGATATTAACAATAGTGATTAACTACTAGCCTTGTTGCCATTATTCTCACTGTCTCACATCCTCTCAATGGCAATGCCATTGACGCACTTGAGACAGTGCAATATTTGAAGAGATGAGTTAGTGTATAAATAGGGTCATCAAACATGGTACTCAAGAGCAGTAGTTCTCAAAACGGCTGGTTGTCACAAATAATGATAGTATTATAAAGATGGAATAAAAAGAAAGAGGCTAATTGAGAGAATCCGCTTCCTCTAACAGCTGTCTTGTTTGTAGGCAATAGAAATGTCTTGTATGCCAGTGCAATTGGATTTGTAATATTCTTATGACTGAGCATAAAATAGTTTGCTATTAAAAGAAGAGTTCACCATTTTATTTTTTTCTTAAAGCACAGAAGGACATGATATTATTGGAAGCATTCTTGCTAGGCAAGTCAGGATATATGGAGGGAAGAATACCCATACTACCAACCAAGGTACATATTTTTTCTCCCTAGAATCGTATTCATGCAGTCCTTCACTTTCAGGAGTACAGGACTTTAATTTGTGATTAGAAAGTACAGGGCACGTCCAGTATTCCTGAAGTTCCAAACAACCGTGAGTTTTCAAGAGTGACCTGCTAAATTTGGAATGTCAAGTCTATTAAAAATGTTTTCTTCTAGTTTCCTTCTGCAGATTTACTGTAAAAAAAAGCAGTCCTTAAACAGTCATCAGTAACAACTTACAAGAAAAATCCATCAACCTCAGAAACCTATCAAGCTTCTTTAAGAGTAACTTCAGTAAAGAATATTTTTTTGTACTCTTGTAGTAGAAGTCCGTCAGGATAGCTTTCCGGGGCGGGGGGAGTGGAACTTAACAATCCAAAAGCTCCAAGTTGAAGCAGAAGAATTCTTTCGCTTGTCATTCTCAACAGTCTTTCAAGTATTGTCAGATAATGCACCTGTGATTCCCAGCTCTTCTCAGAATTGCATATTAGTGCACTACTAACACCCTACTTTACTTTTAGACCAAGGAAGGGAAGACTCTTTCATTGAAAAGTTCAGCAAGTTCTGCCTGGTGGCTCCCACATTTTCCTCAGTTTCCACATTCAGTTATCAGTGTCATTGTGTTCGTTCTAATAAGTATCCCATAGAACAGGAGCTGGAAGCTAGATAACTGTCTTCAGATCAGCAGCTAATCCCCCAAAATTTCACAGTTTTGACTCTAGAAGCCGACTTGGTTTTGGTTCTCTGTCAAATAAGCAAAAGCAATTTCTGTATTTCAGCCTTACTACTAATCTATAAAATGGGAATGGTCATAGATATATTTACTGTTATTTCCAAGGGAATGCTATCTCCACCCATAACCGTAATTTACCCGTATGTCCCTTTTTGACCATCTGTCTCCTCTTTGACATAAAATTCTAACTGGAATGTATGTCCAGGTATGGAACTTGGGTATTAATTCTGAGCTGTTTAATTTTCAGGAAGTTGTATATTATTAGCTGCTTTAGAACACCATTTTCTCAGATGTCATCTAGGCAGGACTTAATTTAGAATTGCCAGATAGTTTGGGGGTTTTTTGTGAGATGAAGGACTAGTTAGATGATTGCTAGCTACATGCATTGCTGTTTTGCAGCTGTTTCAGATTACAGCTGTGAGAGGGTAGTTCATGTATAGATCTGATTATGGATGCCTTCTCTAAATCAAAAACTGTTAGCCATACTTCCAAAAAATGGATAAAGCCCTTCAATAAAGTTGACTATGGTCATACAGTGAAAACACAGAAGAGCCATGAACTACAGTCTTTCTTCCTTTACCGTCCCAGAACTGAATGTTTTATAAATAAAACTTGCAATAACTGGCTTTGTGTTTATAGGTAAATATGCCCTGTGAACAGGTATGATAACCTAGGACACATATTGCTACCAGCAAAGAAGTCTTGGAAAAAAGTGCTCCTAGATTGCTACTATTTCAAACTGTCCGTCTGATTTTAGAACTACAAATGTTCATAGATGAGTACATAACAAGTTTTGTGATTATGGTAAGAGGCAGCACATGCTTCTCCATTGAAACCCTTTGTCAATTTAAAGCAGGTATGCTTTTTAAAAGAAAAATCAGGTTGATCAGCAATTCCTTCTAGATTACACACATTCAAAGTACGAGCCAGAAACATCCACCACTTACAAAAGGAAGAGCCGCACTACCGTCTTTAAATACAGTCAGCACAGTCTTTCTCAACATATAAAGAATTCTGTAATTGTTAAATGCAGTAGTAGTACAAAATCCTTGGATTACTGAAATGTAAACAGCTTCACTGATCTTTTGATTAATTTCTTAAAGAATATTTCTGCTCTTTATAAAAGGCTGCGGTAGGCTTACAGTTCTAGCTGAGCTCTGCTGTAACGATCTGGCCTGTTGCATCTCAGACATTTACTAATTTTTATGGCTCCACATACTGCAAATGATGCCCTTTCACATACTTCAAAAAAGTTACTGATGTGACAGAAAAGTTCAAATTTATCCCTGCTTTAGTTTGACTCAGAAATACTGTAGTGCTTTAAACCTTGATAACTGTGGCAATGGATCTGTATGAAAATTGAAGTGACCATGAATCAAGGTGATGCACACTTTTCAAATCACATTTTTAATCAAGTTAAAACCCCTAAATATATTGTGAATTGTCCACATTGCAAAAGACATCAGAATAACAACATTCCTGACAGCCTAGTTTACAATACAGAGCATGCCATGCCTACTATGGAACAATGTAAAGCTAAATACACTCCTTGAAAAAGGAAGACTTTTGCTGTCAGCCCAGATACAAACAATGGCTTTAAAATTAACAGCAGTGACTTAATTCCAGCAAAGCTTCGTTGTAAGCTTCCTTCTTAACAGACCTTTCCAGTGTTAATTTCATTATTGTCATCCATTTTGCTTTTAGAAATTTGACTTCTGTTTATCATACAACAGTTACTTGTAGTGGTAATTATATCACCACCACCACCACGAAGTGCTGAGACTTGCAAATTCAGAAGATAAGCGTTGCTAAGTCAGTAGAAGTCTACAGGGAACTGATCTTTCACTAGGTGTCATGAGTTGCAAAGACGTAATGCATTTCAAGTATCACTGAAGTAATGGTTTCAATTAAAAACTGTTATACAGTAAGCACAATAGTTTTCCTTGCTTAAGGTATCTCGTCCATAGTAATGTTTCCAGTTGACTAGAACTCAACAGGAAGGTAGAACTGTACCTTCCTTCCTCTCTAGTTTCTCAGGGAAGGGAACTGTTGAGTTCAAATAGCCAGTTCAGGTGCTGTCAGCAATTCTGATAGGTAGAGCGCATGTAGCCAGGATGCCATAGAGAAGGTCTTGCAGTCTGCATGGCCCCTCTTTATAATACACCTGTGGTTGCTACAAGTCACTAATAAATACAGTACACTGGGGAGTGGAATTTTGCTGTATCTCTGAGTGTGGCCAAGTCCTTTAATCACCTGAAGTTGTAGTGCATAAGGAGAAATAGTGACATTTTTTTCTTTGTCACAAAATGCACAAATGCAATCTACAGTGGGGAGAGTCTGCATTATTTCCTTCCTTCCTTCCACCTCCTACTTGGTTGTGTCACAGATTCAAAGTCTTCAATAGACAGGACAACTAGAAGAAACGTAACTGTTTGTGCGGTTCATTGTATCGTTACCTGATCTGATCAATGGACAAGTTGATTTTTCCACCAAGCTTCCCAACCTAGTTTTCTCTGAGATGCTAAAAATCATGCAATAGGAAAAAAATCATGATACAGGCTCATCACAGAGGACACAAAAGGCAGGCAGGCTCCTACAAAGAAATTCTGAGGACTGAAAGACAACAATAAACACCTGTCTTGTTCCTTCTGTGTAATTGTATACATGTTCAAATTACTTCCAGGAATGAAACTTCCAATTAAGGTTAGTGAGACTACTGTTTTTTCAGTTGCATGTGTTACTTTTCCTTTATGTAATTGTAGGCAGCTGGAGACAGAGGAGGTGTGTAAGGGAAGGAGGGAAGGTCGGTTCACTGATCTGCTGGCACATGCAAGACTTTTGACACCAGTAACCTTGAGTGGGGCACAGATACTGTTTGCAAACATGTTTAGATTTCTCTTCACTTTTGTGCCAAAGTACGCACCAGCAAGTTTAATATCAGGTAAAGCACCTTTTATACTCTTTCTTGTTTAAAAATAATATATTTGTGAAACAGATCGATAATACATAACACTGGAAATGGGTGCATCTTCCCAAAACTACACATGTAAAAAAAAAAAAAAAGGAAATAACGCTTGTGAGTTTAAGCAAGTCTGAAGATGATAACTTTTAATACAGTTGCCGGTTGTCTGTCCTTTATAATTTTAAATAGATCTGCATTTTAACTTTATTTATTTGCCAATTTTTTATATACTTTAAAGTTACACTTCTGAACTCAAGCTAACTTTTTATTTTCCTAGGCTGTTACAAAACAGAATTTCAGTATTCTTGTAAACTGCAGACCTTTCTCAAGTAGTCCTTTGTCTTTTCCTATGGACCAGTTACCACTAATGAGTCTGCAGTCCCCTTTTTACTGTACTCTTCCAATAAATGTAAAATATTTGTATCAAGATGTCTCATTTTATTTGGTACTTACAGGTTGTGTTTATTCACTTGCTTCTGTAATCAAGTGGAATATGGACTCCAGCAGCATTGCTCTTAGGAGTAGCTACAATTCAAAATACTCATTTCACAAAGAAAAAGATCAATCTTACCAGGAATAGCTACAATTCAAAATTTCACAGAGGGAAAAAGAAATCTTATATGATTTTTTTTTTTTTTTGACAACTTCGGGATAGTATCTGTGGATCCTCACTTAGAGTTTGGCTGTCACTTTTGTTTACCTTTTGTATTTCAGGAGGTATTGAAAGGAGTAACCTAGTGGGCAAAAGGGAAAGGACATGTTGAAACAGGCTGAGAACTTCACGGCTGGAGCTCTGCAGTTCTGAGGATGTTGCACCACACATTTCTCTTCAAGGCAAAGTTTTGTTGGGAGGCTAGGCACTGAAAAGCAAACACGCATATTCTATACTCCAACAGCAAAGCAAAACCTACAAGTTTTTCCAGTTAATCTAAAGACATATCCAAGCTCGATACTGTTTCTTTTAGATTATCTAGTGCTCTGTTCCCTTTATATTAAAAAAAAAAAAAAAATCATAATGCATTCTAAATACAAATTGCATTTTAAAGCA
Organism: Falco naumanni; assembly: GCF_017639655.2. Classification (NCBI taxonomy): domain Eukaryota; kingdom Metazoa; phylum Chordata; class Aves; order Falconiformes; family Falconidae; genus Falco; species Falco naumanni. Next base: position 25,806,210 of record NC_054080.1, on the reverse strand, counting down.
GATTGTTTAAAGCTACTTTATGATTTACTTTGAATGAAACCAGGCTCCATAATAATCGCCATTTTCACCACGCTTGGATGCAATTTCTTTGATTTCCATAATCCCTTCTCATATAAAGACTGTGATAACAAAATTACGACTGAGGTAAAAAATCAGCATTATTATGCCTTAAAAAATTTAAACGAATCTTTTGAGATCTCGTGGGTAATGTAAAGTATGAATACCCTATTGAAAGAATTCTTCTACAACCTTATGCTCCCTGCAGATGCACTTTGTTTTAACACCCAGTAGTGGGTAGAAAGAGAGGGTTTTGTGTACCTGCACCCTCACGCAGTGTTAAGCACACTGCATGCTGGCACAATAAAGCACACTGCATGCTGGCACAGTACTGTGATTTGCAAGACTTGGTGCCTGACTGAAGAGGGAATTAGCAAAGAATCAGTTTTATGGCACTGGTTCATAAATGGCACTGAGGTACCTGTTTTTTTGGTCACTTTTTTATTATTAAAATATTATTGTTCCCTCTTACAAACACTTCGAAGGAGTTTTCCCCACCATCTCCCAGCAATCATGAATGGGAGAGGTGCAAGTCCAAACCTCATCCCCTGAATTTACCGGTGTGCACTGAAACAGAAGACAACACAGCGTGTTGCACGTAACTCTGGAACAATTCTGCTGAGAGACTAATTTATTAGCAGGATAATTTTAGAAAAGCTTACTGCAAGTAAATCTGTTCTGCTCAGTGATGCCTGGCCTCCAAATAATAAAAACACGTTGTTTGAAAATCTGCTACTGCCAAACATTGGGCAGCACAGGGTCATCAAATTTCCTCATTTGAAGTGTCACAGCAGTTAATTAGGAATGAGGCTAAAGAAAGGAGTCTTGAAGGTGATCGATGCCTGTGTGCAGTCCTGCATTTTTTACAGTTCAGAAGTAGATTTAAAAGACTTGGAGTTAAAAAAACTAAGTTGGTAACGCTTCTTCTCAGAAGATCCCAGAGGACATTAGGCACCCAAGGACCACTTTAAATGCAGATCACAGCATTTTCCTGCCTGGCTGACTTGTGACTCCTGACCTTGTAGGTACTGTACAGCTGGCAAAACTCTACACAGAAGACGTCTGGGCAAAGAAGTGCTGGATAGCAGTGCTTCCATCCAGCCAGTATTTTCTAATCACCCAATGTTTGCATGTCAAACCTAGAGCAGTTCTTTCTCTCTACAAGTGGCAGACGTACCTTGCTCTTAAAGCCATGTACTACAGGCAACAATCTTTTGCTGTTCAGGTACAAAACCTCCCTTGCAGTTTGACAGGAATACTGTTCTTGTTAAATGAGGGGGAGACATTAGTCTTGCTCAGAAACACAGAAGGGGCTTGCAGCTGAGGACTCCAAGCAGAAGTACATGCCTGCCTTCAGCCTGATGAAAGGAACTTGGGGAGTTAGTGGAAGAGCAGAGAGTGGGAGAGTTGTTTTGGGGAGTTGATTTTTTCCTTTCCAGCATATTGAATTTAGTGGCACACTGGGACTGCTGAGTTCCATGAATATTACTCCTAGGTACCTAAGTCTTCACCACCTCCACACTCTGGGAGCTTAACTCGGGCCAAGGACCATAGAGGGCTCGAAAGCCAACTATTCCCATATTTAAGATGTTTGGTGGATCTACCCTCCAAAATGAAACAGGTCTGAGGAAACCTGCTATAAGTCACATTTGCTCAGTGTGGAGCCCGAGGACATCAGACCATCACAGGTCACTGAGTATGAAGTTCCAGCAGTGCCAAAATCGTAAGTGTCTGATACGAAAATGCTTTGAAGGACTGTGTGGTCTCCCTCACACAAATTCACTGAGGCTACTCTGCAGCTAGATTTCAGTCCTCCTTAAATCATGTTCTCATCATAAGAAATGGAAAAAAACAGTAACATCACTGATAGAGTCTGAATTGCAGCTGTACACCGTTCACCTCAAAGGACATGGTACAGACAGCCACAGAGGAAACGCAAGTCAATGACATGTGCACAAACCACTAACCCTGCAATGCACAGAGCCCTTCGTCAAGGCAGTTTCATCAGTATTCACCTCCTCCTCCATTCCCCCCCAGTTTCTTGCAAGTCTGCCACACTAAAAGCACTGCTGCTGAACAGTCTGCAGAAGTGCATCTGGACTGGAGAAATAGCTCTGTGTTGAGAATACAGAATAATGAGACACTGTGCTCTAATTTTCTGATGCATAAGCTCCCACAGCCTTCAATGACCTAATACGCTGCAAAGAGAAGTCAGGGAAGAATAAAATCAAATACTAGCTAGCTTTGAATCCTCAAAAAACTGGACTGGCATTTGTCTGTTCTTTAATGGAAAGAAGCATGAGTCTTTGACACACATTTCCAACTCATGATGTATTAGCTCTCTGACAGCTGAAGGAAAAATGAGATTGTATTAGCAACAGCTGGAGTATATTGAAATATTTTTCTGCTTCCTCTTAGAAGCTTACATTGCTAAGTTTAACTCACTGAAGAGAAGCACAGAGAAGGATTAGTATGATCATCCAATTACTAAAATTTAATCTGTGCAATCGACAGGTATGAAAGCCCATCCTGTTAACACTAACACATGGAAGTCACAGCCACTGTAAAGTTAAGCCCACACATACTAAGCTGTTCCATAAAAATTTTGACTCCTAAAGACCCTTGCTCATCTAAACTTACAGCCCCGCGAGTTCAAAAAAGCCTTTCCAATACTCCGTAACCCTGAGTTTAAAGCGAAAAAAATGCAGTGACCTCAGTCTAGCTAGATCTAATTAGAGCACCTTCTAATATGAATAAGCTAAACAGGTAGCTTCCGTTTCACTCATAGTCACGGACCGAGAGGGTAAGGTCTCTTGATGTCTGGGCCTGACCAGGGGCCATTTTTGTGCTACGCCGCTGATGTATTGAGAGAGACCTTGACTTTCTGTCTTTCCCCAGACCTGACGCAGGGGGTGGGACATGGTAGAGCAGGCAGGGGTGGTCAAATCCACCTGAAGCCTGGGGTAAGACAGAAAGTCAGTCTCTCGGTAAGTCACATAGCACAAAAATAAGGCTATTCAATAAAACACAGGTGCAAAACCATCAAGTGATGTAAATGGGACAATTCCAAGTTTTTACCCACATATGGCTCAGTTATAGTCTAAAATACAGGCAAAGACTAAATTTTACTTGACATGGGGACTGAAACCAAACTTCTTCCTTGCTGAGAAGCCTCAATGCTTGATTTTGCATTTGAAGCAGAAGTAAGCTCTTATATAAATCCAAATTTGCAGATTTAGTCATTGCATTTGACCTTACCCAGTCTACCACATGCAGATCTTCCACAAGTGGAGGTACAGGTCACCATCCAGGTTTTCATTCTTGGGCCCTCCCAGAGCTTCTGAGATGAGACATGTCCCTGTGTCTCTCACCATCAGGGCTAACCTCAGAGGCGTCTTCAGAGCACACCTCCTGAGCAAGCCTTATCCAAAACACAGCCAGGGCCACGACTTCTCCCTCCTGCTGCCACACGCATGGCCCAGTGTCACCCACTAGCTAGCTCCTGGCCTTCCCCTTAGGAAATCTCCCCTGATTGTGGAATGAGGGCTTGGGCATCCCATACTGTGGGGCCACCAACATCTCTCCCCAGCTGTGGACATGTGGGGACAAAGTTGCCAAGATGCAAAAATCCAGCCTGTTTCACACAGGAGTGTTCAGTGGGCTTAAAATCAAACCAACACAAAGCCCAGGATAAGAGTTGAGGAATATTTTCAGTGTGCTCATTTCAGGAGTTGGTGTGTTTTCAGAGCAGCTCTTTTCAGCACAAGTTGCAGCGGGTGCACCAGGGCAATGTCTTCCTCCACTCTCAGTCTTCTCTTGGCATGAACATTAAAAGCAGGAGGAGCAAGCAAGCACTTCCATTACATCAGGTTAGAAGACTTTTAGAGTACTTCATCACAAACAGGTGACCCATGAACTTCAGGTAGGCTTGGATCAGCCAGAACAGGCTCAACCCCAAAACCTCTTTTTGTTTTTAAATACAGGAGAGCTTCCCAACCAGTCCCCTTTGCTGTCCCAGCAAGGTTTCTTACAGAAGAGAGACAGACTACCGTAAGAGACAGACTATTCTGATTTCTTGCTGTGATGTGTATAGCAGGATTCCTGCCTGATACCTACTTCAGCCAGCTCTCCCTCACACTCAGCAGCTCTGTCAAGCTTGGGATGCTTGGTTGTTTTTTTAACCACCAATAAAGTTTAAGGAGGAAATCCATGGAAACCCCCTGCTATTAGAAGCAATTGGCCAGCTTTGAAGCTGTCAGCCGTAGCTGCCTTTTGCCACAGTAGCTGAAATTTCAGGTATAAGTGATGCTTTTAACAGTCTCAAACAAAAAAATTCAATTGTTATTTGTACAAACTAGCATGTTTCATCTCCACTTTTCCTTTACAGGAAAGTAGGATTGCCTTGCATTCCAGGACAGAAAATAATTTCCATTGAACTTGTATCTGATGGGAACAGATTCACTGTATATGATAACAGATGTATATGATTCACTCTTCATACAGGAATTTATATGAGACTTCTGGGACAACAAATGCATTTTTCTGGCAAGTCAACATACTATGGTAACCATTTATGAGGTTTCCTGAATGAGCTGAGCAGTAGAGTGTTATCCACCAACACCCCCAAAACTCACCAGCTCCCGTCCCCAACAAGTACACTTGTAAGCGAACAGCCTGCCGAGCAGGGACTGAGTATGGCACAACAACCTCCTCCTTGTAACCACTTGACAGACTTAAATAAAATATTACAAAAAAAAAAAAAAAAAAAAAAAAAAAAAAAGATACCCTGGGCAAGGAACCTTTGAAACTGTTCGATCTTCTAAAACTTGCTGAGCTAAGCCAGGCAGGAACAGAGCTGTCAACACTTGCCCTCACCTTTCTTTTCTTTTTTTTTTGAAAGCTGGTCCCTTCGAAAGGGTGTGCCAGCCTCTGGTTGCCAGGCGCTCACTATAGGGCACAGGGAAACAAGTTAAATAAGAGGCAGTGCATGTGGAGCTCCTCAGGGTGGAGCTCACAGCAGCAGTCACACTTTCGCACTCCAGCCCCATGGATCTGAAATTCTCCTTGTGAAAGAGCTGTAGACACGCTGGTTGGAAGAAGCAGGTGGGCAGCGTTGTTCCTCAGATAGGGCTGGAGGGATAAGGGCAGCGCCAGCTGATTACCAGTGAAAGCACCCCATGGGTGTTTATATTAAACAGTCGTTGGAGTAAAACATACAAATGCTAAATGTTCCTGGGATGCTCACTGGGCCTCAAGGTTAACCAGTCCTCCCATGGACACCAAAATACCTCTTTGGAAGCCCAGACACAAACACTCCTCTGGCCTTGTGAAGCTTTTATTTTCACAACAGGGGAGGCAAGTGGGGAGAAAAGTCCTCCCCAGCAGCTGTGACCTTGGTTTTTTCTCCACCTCCACAGCAGCAAGGGAAGCTTTACCAAGGCCTTGTGAGCAAAAAACATCACCACCCCCTGCAGACCCAATTCCAGCTGCTGCTACTGAACTGGGGGAAAGCATCGAGCCTCATTTCAAGGCACTCAAATGGGCTTCATCCAGAAAAGCATGCAAGATACTTGGCTAGCATGGAGGCAACACTGGGTCTTCACCTGGCAAGGCTCAATCTGCCACTTCAACAACCAGTGTCTGTAGCCATCAGTAGCCTGCACAATGCAGACTTGGACCTAGGCAGCTCCCACCCAGCATCCTGCATACATCCATACAGCTGTCCGTCTCTCCTCTAAGCTGCAAGACACTACCTGAAAGCAGTTCCTGGAAACCAGAGACTAGATGGCTTTGGAAAGCATAAGCAACATATGCCACAGTCTGTCACTCAGGGATTATTAGGTTTATTGCTAGAACTCCTCTAATTACAAGATCACTGTGAAATACAAGATTTAAGTGAATTTGCAAGTAGGAAAAGAGAAAATCCATGCAGCCTTTTAATGTTTTCTGCAGTTTCTTCAGGATCCATTTAAAAGCAGTATCTGCTTTGCAGTCTGATGCTCATCACTGGTTTACAGGAGCTTGTATTGGGGGTGGGGGGTGGGGGAGAGTAGTTTACTAAGGGTACATTTCAGAATAATATTATGCCAAACAATTGCAGAAAAGCCAAAGTTTGGGCAGTTTTACACACAGCTATTTGATATTACAGAGAGAATACTAGACTGCTGGATCTTGCCTTTCATACAGCTTTATCACCACCAGTTCATAAGGCTTCTTAAGCCCTGACAGTTACCTGCAAACACACCATCCACCTCTTCAAGCCCAATTTCAACAGTCAGTCCTAATGTTTATGGGAAGAGGGGCTAGGAGCCTGGTCTGTGTCAGAGGTGCTCAGAGCACTGCCAGGTGGGCAGGAGCCCTTCTCCTCCCATTTAATCAGAGAAAAGTGATGTGCACACCCTGCTCAAAAGCTGCAGTCACAGCCAGATAGGGGAGGAAGCCCCTGCACCTGGTATGAGCGCCTGGCACCCTGAGATGGGCAGCTTCGTGGTTTCCAATGCAGCTTGGGGTCAGGTGCTGCCTACCATTCTCAGTCTTGCTGGCAACATCTCCTTGCACCACCCCTGGGACTCCACACCTAAAGGGAAGTGTGTTACATAAAGCACGGTGAATGTTCCTTCCCCTCTGTCTCCATTTGACACTTCATAGGGCTGTTGGTGAACTCAGATGGAAGCAACAGAATCAAGGATCCAATATTCTATTACTTGAACTAAGCACCTGAACTGTGGGGAAAAAAAATTAAAGCAGGGAAATTATTATGCTTCTTTCACGGTACGAGTAGCCTTGACTCTCCTAGACATCTTCGGGTGCTCCTGCTGGGAGGTTAACAACAGCTTGCACTCCAGAGACATTCCCCTAAAACTTTCTGAGACAAGCAAAATTTGACAAACACCAAAAATCAGAGCATAGCCTGTCTTTCTTTTATTCTTGGTTATTATTAATATTCTTCAGCCACAGGGATACCAAAGTCTTTGGTGGCGATGAATGCAATTTAGCTGCTCCCTAGAGATGGCTTTAGAGAATGTGTAATCAATTTTATAAATGAGCAGCTGGCCTGCACAGCAAGGTGCACTCTGCATTTCACCAAAATGAATAATGAATCGCATATACTCTGCCTTAAGAAGATGACTGGCATTCTGTTTAGAGTGAGTCTCATTTCTTTCACATGTTAAAAGAAACTAATGCCTATTTTTCTGCTAAAAGACCAAACTTCTACATGCAGTACCCATGCCCAAACACCAGCAGAGGCAGCACCTCTGGGAGGTGGCTCCCAGACATGGGCCATGGTTAAGCACACAAGTCAGAAGCAGATCATGAATATCAGTCTGCCTAGACCCTGTGGAGCCTTCAGTGGTGACAGCCATAACTCCAGGGCGCTTGGTCTTGGTCTTTTACTGGCCCAACAAATTGATAATGTCAGCAAAATGGCACTGCATTTATTTTTATATTGAAAAAAAGCATTTCACTGCAGGAACAGAAAAACAAATTCCAATGCCACGTCTATTTCCCTCAAACTTGGTGATCTCTGTGATCCAGGACAAAAGTTTGCTGAGGCCCAAGGGCATTTTTTTGACTTTCCGCTGGTCTTTCAGTCTATAATGTGATTTCTCAGGTCCCTGTGAGGAAATGATTTGTGACTCTTATATTCCCTTTGAGGATAACCCATCCATTACATAGCCTCCAGCAAAAGCTGCACTGTGACAGGTCTTCTGAGGTCCCATGGGCTACTGTAATGCTTCAAATGGGCAGGCATGTCATACCTGCACCTCCTGCGGTTCCCCACAAAGCAGAGAAAGCAAGCAGAATGAAAAGGAAGAAAATGTGGAAACTAAGAGATTGTGTACCCACCCTCTTTACAGTGGCACATTCATACTCAGATGTACTTCTTCTGACAACACAGTGTCTAAATAAATCTCACTTCAGCTGCCCTCCTTCCCCTAGGAAATATTGTCCTTCCCTCACCAAATGCTAGGAAGCCTTTCCTGAGGCTCCTGCCTGTGCCTAATTAGATTTCAGTAGCATTTACATTTTGGTTTTTTATTACCAGATATGTTTGGAAGACAGCATGAAGGGAACGAGAGTGGTATCAGTGCTCAGAGCTGGCACAAAGATGTCTGTGGGGTTTGGTTTTTTCTGATAGTGTTGGTTTCATTTAGGAGAGAGTTGTGACAGGAGTGATGGAGGCTCTGTAGGCTATATTCAGCAACAACATAAGCTAGAAGAACAAGTGCACCTGTGGGAGCATATAGAAATACTGCTAGGCTTCATGCTCCATGAGTGCTGCAGGAATTCAGCACACAGGCTCATGACATTGCTGTAGGCCTGCTGTGTCCCTGCACTTTTTAATGAGTTCAGCAAAACACCAATAATCGTCTCTGCACAGACTCTTTTTTTGGGCACTTCAAGCTTCTGATATTAGATAAATGCAAAATTAAACACAGCACCCGACAGTCCTATTATATCACTGTTCATATTGTGACTTGCCTCTTTTCGCTGCGTGGGGTGTGATGAAGTCAGTGAAGACCTGGAACATCACATCTGTATATAAGCCAAAGAAGACCATGCAGAGATCTTGGCACCTAGTTCTCTTTCCAGCACTGAGGCCACAGATGGCAACACTGTGTGAAATAACACTGCCTTTTTCAGGTCTCCCTGACACTTGAGCAGCCATCTCGTAATGTAGTTAAGGATCTCGGCCGTTGCCAAAAGCTGGCAAGACCTGCTGGGAAACAGAGCTTTATGCTACTGACATACCTACAGCTGTAATCCCAACCAAGCACAGCAGCTGTTCTGGTGGCAGTTCCCAAACCGGCAGTGACCAATCATCGCTGCCACCCTGCCCTCCAGCTGGCAGCCATCCCAGATGGCAGAGCCAAACAGGGGTAGAAGGGCCTGCTTTTTAGCTCTGAGCATCCCTTCTCTTCCTCTTGTTGCCCTACACGGAGTTTAGCAGTTGCTCCTCTCAGACCTCAGCTCTGCACGTCCCAGGCAATGTTTGGGTCTCGTTTGCCTCATACTGAGAGCAACACAGAAGTACTCACAGCACCGGGTAGCCCGTTCACTTCTGCGTTCTGCTTCTTGATTATTCAACTGTGCTTCATTTCTTTTCTCAGATCATCTACCAATTTTTTAACATCTAGACTTCACAAAAATGTCATGGAGTACTTTGTTTCTGAATTTCTAAACAAGTTCATTTCATGCCTACTAAGAAATTGGTTCTAAAGTGTATTTTTAAAGGGAACTGTGAACAAGAACCAATCTGTTGCTAAAACTTAAAGATTTTCATTATGTGGGAAGTAAAATTCCCTCAAAAATATTACCACAGCCTCATTAGGATGACCCTGTTCTTACTGTATTTTCTGCTGTGCCTCGGGAGAAATGCTCCGTAATCTAGGATTGAGGAGGTCTTTATGGTACTTATGTGGCACTGACACTCCATACGCAGCGAGCAGGCAGTTATTTACATTCTCCCTTTTGAAAGCAAGGTTGTTTTCTCAAGGGAGACCAATTTGTACTTCAGAAAACACATTTCCAAGTCTTAGTCTTTTACTATTGTCTCCAAGAATAGACACTACACTGCGTGTCAAGTGGAAAAATCACGAGAGGCTGATGTGCTGTGCCATTTGGGTCAGGTCTTGTCACAGTGACCCGGCTGTGGCAGTAGTGCCAAAAGGAATGGCTCACTAGCGAAGCCAGGACCTTGTCAAGCTGCACAGAAGTGCTCAGAAGAAAGGACAGAATTATTCAATGGCTAGGGATACCTGGGGACAGGTGCCTGGCTAGGGCTAGTACTCCTGATCAAAATGGTTTCCTGCATGGTTTTTATTCCTCTTTTTAACAAACAAGCAGGATAAGTAGCCAGCACTAGTTTTTAATACTTAGGGAGCAAAGTAGTGCAAGCTAGTAAGAGGCATTATGCACAACCTGAAAAGTAACATCAGCCTCACCTTCCCAGTAAAATCTGAAAATAGCTGCTTTTTCATCATTTTCACTCAAAGGGGTTGGTGTCATGAATAAGAGTTTGTAGCCCCGCATATTCTTCAGCTATGTAAATGCAACTACTCACACCAAGAAAAAGCAAGAAAGATGTTAAATTTTCAGACATTTGCAATGCTTACTGCTTTTACTTGTTTTGAAGAAGGAGCCATTACGTTCCTACCTTTGTTTATTTGCCCATCTATGCAAATGCTGAGGAGCAAAAAACAGCCACCAGCTTTCAAAGGCATAAATACAACTTTGTTGTTAATAACAGTCTATAGACAGGCATCTCTGGCACTAATACAGCTCTAAAGAAAAAGAGCTGGTAGGGTTAAGTAATCTACAGTGCATGGGCAAGCTGAACGCCGTACAGGAGCACAGGACTGTGAGCCACAGGATGCCTCATAGGAGCTGCTGCTCAAACCTAATTCCTGCCTGCACAGCTGGTCTGTGTGGTAGGGATGGCAGGGCAGAGGGCAGGAAAACCCACATGTGGCATCTTGTCCTCCAAGGCAGCAGACCCATTTCACACCAAGGACATCAAGAAGCCCATAATTAAGCACCCAAGAAAAACTCCTGGCTACCCTGCCTGTGCATGCAGGAGGTCAGCTGTACTCTGTTACCTTTGATGGGTGGTAAGCCTTACTGTGTGTGTCAAAGGAAGAAGAGGTCTTCTTGCTGATTAAAGGAGGGAAAGATCTGATGCTCAATACAGGCAGACTTCTGAGGAGAAGATGTATATATTAACACAAGCATCAAGATGCCATCTTGATTTGTACCTTTTTTTTTTCCCCCAAGAAGGCACTCACCAACTTACGTGATTGTAAGAGGAAATAAAACATTAAAATGAAAGTGAAAACCAGTATTGAGTTGCTGTCTTTATGAACCATTTCTTTACTTTTCCTAATAAAAAAGTAAATGTTTTTTGGTAAGTCAGAGTGCATTACTTATGCATTAGCAAAGATTATTCTACAATTCAGTGCAATCCTCACAATCAGTCTTAACACAGAGGGTGAATACAAGAAAATGTAGGGTTTTTCTAGATGAAAAGCACGTCAGCAGAGCTCTCATTAGAACTACAATCACAAGACATGCAGTTGACAAACAGCATTCTAACTGTGCTGCCCAAGGGAGTTACAGTTGGTTTCTGTGCAATCATTATTCGATCTGGCATCTCTCTTCTGTGGGCATCCTGTAGGTAAGCACAGCCAGGGGGGACAGAAGACACAGGGTGTTGCGGCCATTACCTTTCTTTCCCTTCCCATACCTCTTTCTTTCCCCCTTGTCACTGCATGCAGGTTGAATTTTCTTGTTATTGATTACATAGTAGGCAATATATCGAAGAATTTTCATTGCTACCTGTGAGCTCAGTGAATCATACAGCCAAAACAGAAGGCAATTAAGTTTCATGAGGGTAGGTGGGATGATGGGTAGGTGCAGGTATCAGCGCCTGAGCACAGCTCCCTGAAGATCAGTCCTTCTCAAAGCCTGCAACAGAAGACATCTGGAAGTATTCGTGCAATGTTGCATTGATGTCCCACCCTGCTTCCATAAATCCTCTCTGTCTCAACTGCCTCCTTGCTTGTCCTAGTGTTACAAAAGATACATGAACACTCAGTAGAAAATAGTATTTAAATCTTCAAATGCAAGAATTTTTGTCTATTCTTTCCTGAAGCACACACACTGCTTCTCTCAGGAAGAGATTTCACTTCAATCTCCAAGTTTGTTTATTTTATATGCATTTTCTCCTGAAACTCCTTTCAGTCTCTGCTACAGTGTTTGAGCCCTGTGACAGCTTATTATTTCTGTTTGAGAGAAATACCACTCACACAGAACACGGCTGTCACCTTGCTCCATATCCAGTTTTTTAAAAAGGCATAGAGCAAATTATTAATAGAGGTGAGCAAGAGGAGACAGAGCTTCCCTAATACCCTCCTGTCCAAACACTAGCATTCTAAATCAGGCTCGCATGATTGAGCTGTGCTTTAGTGGTGCTAAACTGTATGGGGGAAAAAAAAGTGCAACAAAATAAAGGTTTTCTAAAAAAAATATTATCTTCCCTGTAAATTCATACTTCCTGTCTTATTTAAGCAAGGCATGACCAGTGCTGTTATTAACAGCATCCAACCAAACAGTGATGCCACTGGACCAGCAGTGCACACTAAATCAAGGGAACTGATGGCAGAGCCTTTGCCTTGGGTTGCCCCAGGCAGGGGGCTTGGCCTGCCACTATTGGCCTTCCACTAGTTAGACCTCTGCCCAAGGGCTGCCCAGGGCCCTTGAAGGAGAAACAGCCTGCAGGGCAGGTGGGCTTAGCAGGCAGCCAGCTCTCACCCATCAGGGCCACCCTGGCTCAGAGCAGTAAGGTGGCAGCCTTCTGCCAGACAGTCTCATCACTTCATCCATCACTCTTCACACACACTCCTCACCCATTCTTAAAACTTTTGAGTGGATTTACAGATGTCCAATTCCATCTTCAGTAAACTGGGGCTCCAAAGAGTAGTGAAACTGTTGCAGAAAAGCAAACTTAACTGGGAAGAAGTTTTACAGTAAATGTCCTCTGCATCCTGCCATTTTTCAATTTCTTGTTCATGACGATCAAAGTTTTATCTCAAAAGAGCACTTCATTTGATTTCCTGAGTCAGCTCTCATTCGGAGATGTGTTAAAAAATACTCTGGGGAACGAAAGGGAAGGTGCAGCTTTGTTATTGCTTCTGTGTCGCTGTTAAATCTATATGGACTAGTTCAAATATGGACTAGTTCCCATCCTGAAAAAAATTTCATTTTCTGAAGCTACAAGCTAAAGACACACAAAAAAAGTTACAGTTTAATTGTTTCTGAATTTTGGAAAGGGCAAATTTTGTACCACCTTCAAATGCAGTAGCATCCAGGAATTACAGAGGCTTTGGGTGGGTCTTCAAAGTATGCTGTCACCAAGCTGGTTCAGGTGAAAGAGGTATCATTAGCAGGAAGTCCTAGCCAGGCTGCCTCACAGCTGGTGTCTCTCTCTGCCGCTGGTGCCGATGAAGCAGCTGTCAGGAGGATTGCAGAGGGCTCATTTACACCAGCAATGAGTGCTCAAACACTGTGTATCTGGTGACTGCAAGAGTAAAGTAACTGAGTGGTCTTTTGTCTCCAGGTACCTTTGACTGTCCCTTGCTGTCACTGGCATTGGTCTGGCGGTTGATGGCAAGTTATTTCAATGCTTCTTCTGCCTTCAGGCTCAGGTTTCAAGCCTGGCCAAGTATATTACAGGCTCCTTTTAGAGACCAGGCAAGCCAGGGGTCTGATTTGGCAAGGACCCTTCAAGACAGTTGATTTGTCACTACTCCTGTAATTCTGCATGCATCCCATCCATATGCCCCAGCATCTAGCAATGGTACCAGAAACCATTTTCCTTGTGAACAGGAAACCCCTTCCTTCCTATATCCATGCTGCAGAAAGGACACAGAAGTTTTAAATGTAATTTTTTAAAAATGGATATGGATACCATCAGCAAGTGCTAACTTTCACATCCGTTTCTTGCTTCAGCACTATTGAAAAGCTCTCAGATCCCACACAACCAAATCGAAAAAGCAAATTTACGCTTCTGAGACAAGAGAGGGTCTACTGAGAAAACCACATTAAAATACAAAACAACACCCAAACCACAGTGCTTTCTCTCTTTCATCCGTCCTCTTATGATAGTGCTACCATGGATAAGGAATTAAAATTATTTTTGAGTGTTTGTTTAAACACTGCTTATAGTGTTTAGTGTATTCATTACGAAAATTGACATGTCCTTATGTTCATGGTTTCAAGTCCTGCACAGTTAGAATATATCCATCAACACCATCATAAAATATCCACCTGCACTGTAATCAAATCCAAATATAAACTGTAACAATCCCCTCCAACAAAACATTATCATGTGCATAGTTTGGAAATTTTAAAAGGACACATCAGTCTTAAAACCTTTGCACTGAAAGCACAAAGGAAAAAAAAAAAAAATCAGGGCACTCCTGGCACTGACTTTAAGCTCCTACATAAATGAAACATTCGTTTGGCTCATAAACTGATCAAAATCTGTCTTAAAAAAATAATTGCTCTTAAGCATCTTACTAGTCGTATTGGAAATTTGTTTCTGAACCTGGTGCCCTGATTAGAAGGTGCTTCCTAGCTATTGACAAATTCACCCTTTTTTATTTTTGTGCTAATATTGCCTTTCATCTGAAAAAGTTCCTTCTCTCCAACCCTGGCCACTTTCCTTCGTCAGGGTTTGATCCAGCATCATTAAACCACCAATCAAGAACAGCAGAGAACAGTAGTTAAAGCGCCCACGTAGGTAATACATTTCTGCAATATACACGTTGCACAGGCTGTAGGAATAAATGCTTCTGCTATCTTGAACATCTGCTCCCTGAAAACTATGCCAAGTGTGTAGCATTGGAGCTACAGCAGCTGACAGGATCGAGGGCAGGTCCTTCTTCCCTGCTGTCCTTCACATTGAGACTGGGGTGCCACCTCCAGCCACTCCCCTTCTACAGGTTAAATGGACACAGAAGAGCAAGCTGGTGAAAGCAGCAGTTCAGCTGTCTGGCTTAATTCCCTTGCTTTTCCACAACTAAACTTCCTCCTTTCACATCATGTATTTTTTGAAAACTGAATTATTTTATATGACTTTAGACACCTCACGTAACAGATTAAAACAGATCTTATGCAGAAAAAACATTTTCATACCCATTGAAATGGAATTCTTAACAGTTCAGGGCAACACCTTGTTACTCCCCAAGGGTAATTGTTCCCCAGTGGGAAAACTGGAACAGTGTTTTGTAATAAAGAAAAAGTTACTTTTTTGTCTGCCATGCTTCTTCCTTCCCAACGAGTCTTCTTCCTCCTCATGACACACAGCAAAACAGAGTGGTATTTTAGGGTACTGCATTACTTCAATATGCATACTTGTTAACATCTACCATCCAGTTTTTGAAAGAACATCTAGCATTTGAAAGAACATCTAGCTTTTAAAAGAAGAAAATGATGAAACATGCAAAAGTCTCAAGAAGGTTAGCTATAAACACATGCAAAGCTTCAAAAGTGCTGAAACAAATGAAATGTCCTCTGAACTCCTGTGCACCGCACAGTCATCTTTCTCAGCTACACCTGGAGGTCCTTCTGAAACACTGCTTGTAACAGAAACATCTACGGACCATTGAACTACCAAAGACTCTGGCTGACAAATGTGCAGCACTGATCTTCCTTGGACTTTTGCTGTGGAATGCCAGAGGCTATATAGTAGCCAAAATAAGCAACAAAGACAGGGAAAAAGAATATAAGAAAATCCAGTTTCTTGCACTGTAAAATACAAATTGTCTGGAATGTATTAAATTATGCTATTCACTGAATTTCTACTTAGTCTATATTTATGGTTACAACTGACAACATAGAAAAAGGAAAACATGTTCAAGTGTTCTAGCACAACATGTCACCCTTCAAGGTGCCAATTATCATAAGTCACTATTGATTTATCTGAAAGATCAATATGAAGAAACTGAAGAAACACATGTATTCTAGAAAGACGTGCTGACAGTTTCTCCAAAACTCAAAGCAACAATGGTTTTGTCCTATGTCTACCACATAGTCCCAGTTCCTGCCAGGTTAGTTTTTTCCCCTGTAGAAACTCACACTGATTCAAGAAAATAATTAGATTCACACCTTTCAATTGCTTTTTTCTGGTTGGGGTTAAAATGGCTAGAATTCCTGCATATTTGTTGGGAGGGAAAAGAAAGCAGAAATCAAGCAAGAGCCTACCCTAAGATATCTGTCACTTGCCTCTCCAGTGTAGGCCACATTCTTGCTTTCACGGTCTTATTCTGGGCACAGTGCAGAAACTGACACAGCAGCACGGAGAGGAGCTACCACAGATCTGGATTTGCTCACTGCTATTGCGAAGGGAACACTGAAGTAGTCAGCAGATGCAAAGAATGTACATCAGACAGTTGCAGGTAGCCTCACAATCGCAGGCTGTGGTTCTCACGGGGCTCTTCAACCACCCCGATACCTGCTGGAAAGACAGCAGAGCTGGGAACACACAGCCCAGGAGGTTCCAGCAGGGCATTGATGATAGATAACTTTGTGGTGCATGTGGTGGAGAAACCAAGAAGGCAAGGTGTGCTCCTGGACCTCGTAGTCACAAACACAGAAGGACTGGTTGGGGATGTGAAGGCTGGGGGCAGCCTTGGCTGCAGTGACCATGAGTGGGTGGAGTTCAGGATCCTGCGTGAAGGAACCAGGGCAGTAATTAGGATTGCAGCTGTGGACTTCAGGAGAGCTAACTTTGGTCTCTTCCAGGACCTGCGTGGGTCAGGGGTCTAGAAAGTACGGTGGTCCAAGAAAAGTGGCTAATATTCAAGCATCTCTTCCTCCAGGCTCAAGATTTGTGCATCCCTATGAGTAAGAAATCAAGCAAGGGGAGCAGGAGACCTGTATGGATGAGCAAGAAGCTTCTGGCAAAACTCAAACAAAAGAAGGAAGTTTACAGGATATCTAAAAGGGGACAGGCCACTTGGGAGGGGTACAGAGATGTCAGAACATGCAGGGGTGCAACAAGAAAGGCTAAGGTCCACTTTGGATGAAACCTGGTGAAGGAGGTCAAAGACAACAAGAATGACTTCTTCAAGTACATCAGCAGGAAAAGGATGACTGGGGAAAATGTGGGCCTGCTGCTGAATGGGGTGGGTGCCCTGGTGAGGAAGGACACACAGAAGGTGGAGTTACTGAGTGCCTTCTTTGCTTTGGTCTTTACTGCTAAGGCCACCCCTCAGGAATCCCAGACCCTGGAGGTAAGGAAGTCTGGAGAAAGGAAGACTTCCTCTTGGTCAAGGAGGATCACGCTAGGCATCATTTAGGCGAACCTGATGCTCACAGATCCAGGGGCCCTGATGGGATGCAGCCCTGAGTGCCAAGGGAGCTGGCAGGTGTTATTGCTGAGCCACTGTCCCCCATCTTCTCATCATCTTCTCCCTCATCTCCCTCATCATCTGACAGGAGAGGTGCCTGAGGATGAGAGGAAAGCCAATGTCACTCCATTCTTCACAAAGGGCAAGAAGGAGCACTCAGCAAACTACAGACCATTCAGCCTCACCTCCATCCCTGGGAAGTGATGGAACAGCTCATCCTGGAGGTCATCTCAAAGCATGTGGAGGAAAAAAAGGTCATCAGGAGCAGTCAGCATGGATTCACCAAGGGAAAACCGTGCTTGACCAACCTGATAGCCTTATGTGATGGAATGACTGGCTGGGTAGAGGAGGGGAGGGTGGTGGATGTTGTCTGCCTTGACCTCAGCCTTTGACACTGTCTCCCGTAAGTCCCTCACAGGTGAGCTCAGGCAGTGTGGGTCAGGTGAGTGGATGGGGGTGGACTGAGAACTGGCTGGTGGCAGAGCTCAGAGGGTTGTGATCAGTGCTGCAGAGCCCGGCTGGAGGCCTGTGGCTCACGGTGTTCCCCAGGGGTCAGTGCTGGGCCCAGTCCTGTTCAGCTTGTTCACCAGTGACCTGGGTGAAGGGGCAGGGTGTCCCCTCAGCACGTTGCTGATGGTGCAGAACCGGGAGGAGCGGCTGATGCACCAGAGGCTGCGCTGCCAGTCAGGGAGACCTGGTCAGGAGAGCTGGGGCAGAGGGACCTCATGGAGCTCAACAAAGGCAGGTGCAGGGTCCTGCCCCTGGGGAGGGACAGCCCCAGGCACCAGCACAGGCTGGGGTGACCTGCTGGAAGGCAGCTCTGCGGAGAAGGACCTGGGAGTGCTGGTGGGCAGCAAGGTGCCCGTGGGCCAGCAGTGTGCCCTGGTGGCCACGAAGGCCGGTGGGATCCTGGGGGGCATCAGGAGCAGCGTGGCCAGCAGGCCGAGGGAGGTGATCCTGCCCCTCTGCTCTGCCCTGGTGGGGCACATCTGGAGTGCTGTGTCCAGTGCTGGGCTCCCCAGTTCAGGAGACAGGGAACTACTGGAGAGGGCCCAGCGGAGGGCTACGAAGGTGATGAGGGGACTGGAGCATCTCCCTGATGAGGAGAGGCTGAGGGAGCTGGGCTGTTTGGCCTGGAGCAGAGCAGACTGAGAGGGGATCTTACCAGTGCACACAAACACCTTAAGGGTGGGCGTCAGGGGGACGGGGCCAGGCTCTTTTCAGTGGTGCCCAGCGACAGGACAAGGGGCAACCCAAGAAGTTCCATTTGAATATGAGGAAGAACTTTACACTGACGATGACAGAGTGCTGGAACAGGCTGCCCAGAGAGGTTGTTAGGTCTTCTCTGGAGACATTGAAAAGCCAGCTGGATGTGATCCTGTGCAACCTGCTCCAGGTGAACCTGCTTTAGCAGGGGGTTAGACTGGATGTTATCCAGGCACCCCTTCCAACTCCAACTCCAACCCCAACCATTCTTTGTGTGATTTTAAGATTCTGTGTTCAAACCCCTTCCTACAGTACTTAATCTTCTTGCCTGCTCTCTCAAAGAACAAAAATGAACATAGTACCTGAGATTAAGTTTAGTCAAGGAGAAAGCAAGGACAGGTTGAAGCCAGGGCAAGTGAAATGGAGAGGGGAGAAGAAAAATGAACGTTCAAAGAGGGAGAAAAAGGAGAGGGAAATATCTACCCCGGTTCAGGTGGGAAAAGAGGGAGAAAAAATGCACTGTAGTCACTGTTACACAGGTGTAAGTGATCTAGCACTGTGTTAGCTGATTGACACAGACAAAACTTACAGTCCAGCTACAGTAGCATGGGGCAAAGTTCATTCACTGTTGAACTTAACATCCCCACTGAAAGCCAAAGGTGTCCAGTGCCTGACACAGGGGCTCAAAGACTCCAGCAGGAATCATGGAATTAAACAGCTTTATTGCTACAGATTTCCAGGAGAGACTGAGAGACATTTCCTGGTAAGGAGAGAACAGAGAACATTTCAAGCCAATAGGTCTTTGAGAAAGGTTTGAGTAACCAAGGAGAGAGACCAACAAGTCCTGCAGAGTGGTAGATTAACTTCAAAAGGCAAAAAACCAAACAAAACACACTTGATCAGCTGAAGTTCATTTTTAGACATGACATAAGATCAGTCTCGTTTATTCTTTACCCCTGGTAAACAGCAGTAATGAACTTAGCAGTAAATGGTATACTTGCCCTTGCAACTTGTTTGCTCTTACACTGTTTTTACATTAACTTCTCCCACCTCTGTGTTCTGCCTGGGACCCTCAACAGCTTGTTTGCTCCAACTCTGCCTGGTCACCGAGAAGGTTACATCTACATGCATACATACAACGTCCAGAACAGTGGGACACTATCGCTATATATTGAAATAGGAAGAAAACAATATTCCACACATTAAAAAAAATGGGAAAGATGCAAACATTAAGAGTTGTTAAATTCATAATATAAGTAGTCTGAAATAAGTTTTGTGCAATCTTGGTTTGTTCTCTGGGATGATGCTTCTAAGAACATAAGAAAGTATTTCCAGGAAGCAAAGGCTTGAAATCAATGTCACAGGAAGTAAAATCTAACTATCCAATAAAGGTTTATTTTATGTAAAGAAGGAATAAAGCAGTTGATATTTATTTTCTGTATTTGAACCAGAGAAAAGCATCGTCTGCTGCTGTTGAATCATTCCCAACTTCTCTCCATAGCCCACTACATGTTTTTCAGATCATGCTTCACTTTTTCCTGCTTCTGCAGCATCCTCAGGTGTTGCGATTTA
Source organism: Falco naumanni (assembly GCF_017639655.2). Taxonomy (NCBI): domain Eukaryota; kingdom Metazoa; phylum Chordata; class Aves; order Falconiformes; family Falconidae; genus Falco; species Falco naumanni. The sequence goes on along the minus strand of NC_054080.1, from coordinate 25,786,462 downwards.
ACCCCAGCTGGCAGCTCAGCCCACATAGCCACTCACTCACTCCCTGTCCAGTGGGATGGGGGAGAGGATCGGAAGAGTAACAGTGAGAAAATTTGTGCGTTGAGATAAAGACGGTTTAATAGATAGAGCAAAAGCCAGGAATGCAAGCAAAGCAGAACAAGGAATTAATGTACTGCTTCCCACGGGCAGGCAGGTGCTCAGCCATCCGCAGGGAAGCCAGGCTCCATCACACATAACGGTTACTTGGGAAGACAAACGCCATTACTCTGAACGTCCCCTCCTTCCTTCTTCTCCCCCAGCTTTATCTGCTAAGCATGAAGCCATATGGTATGGAATATTCCTCTGGTCAGCTGGGATCAGGCTCTCCTGCCTCTGTCTCCTCCCAAGTCTTTGTGCACCCCCAGCCCACTCACTGGTGGGGGTGGGATGGGGATGGGGGTGGGGGTGGTGGGGAGCAGAAAAAGCCTTAAAGCTGTGTAAGCACTGCCCAGCAATGACTAAAACATCACTGTATTATTGACACTGTTTCCAGCACAAATCCAAAACTTAGGCCCACACCAGCTACTGTAAAGAAAATCAACTGTCTCAGCCAGAATCGGCATATCAGAAAGTGGCAGTTCTGGCTACCTGGAACATTTCAGTTCTCACCTCCTCACTTTTGCAAGTTAGCAATGCAAATATTTTGCTCAGCAAGTTATTTGTATTCTGGTTGAGAAAGCTACTTGCCATTCACCCTCCACTTTCTCTTTTCTGGCCATGCATTTCTGCATTCCACTTTCCAGCAGGGACAGAACAGATCAGTGAAGAAAAAAAAAAAGTGTCTCAAGTAAAACACTGCTTGCTTGAAAACAAAACAAAACAACCAGAGGAACAATCACTTGGAACCAACATAGTATTCAAAAAACAGCCTTCATCTCTCCCTGAAACAGAAAGCATCCCTTATTCTGGACATACCTGCTGTACAATGCAGACAAATGTACTAATTCTTCCCCAGAAATATACAGGAGCACCCTGGGCAAACCCATTGCCTGTCTTACAAAATTAATCAAGGGGCACATGTCCTCCCAAGTGCAGCACAAGTTCCAATTAAAAACAAATTTCTCTAACTATTGTTTCCTGTGTAAGAAGAGGTATTCCAACTGTATTTATAGCCAGCTTGAATTTTAGATCTGCAACTCGATGAGCAATCCTAGGGAGGATTTAGGAACAATATTTTAAAGTGCAAAACTTTAAGGAAAATTGAAAACTGTAGTTTCCCTCTAGCTCACCTAGCAAAATGCATTCCTGTTTTAGGTGTGGCAGAGCACTAAACCAAGAGGAGCCAGGGAAGGTTAGAAGGATGGGAAAGTTAAAGTGTATGTCTAGAAGCACAGCCTCTTGACTTTATCCCATAATAAATATTATCTGTGATTAATCTTGTGATACTACCTTTTCAATGTCCATAATAACATTTTGAAGTAGAGCTGTACCTTGTAAGGACACATAGCCCTGTCTGTTTCTATGAATCTTTGCTGTCCTACATCTTTGCTGTCCCTTGCTCTAGCCACATCAGCACTACTACTGTTACAGCAGGACAAAGCATTAAGGAGGGCCAGCATGATTTACCTGTGTTAGAGTTCAGCATCCCATTTTAAAAGTTGTAGTTGCATATTTAGGAAGTATGGTTAAGACAGGAGATATATAAGGGATTACCCGTTTGTCTGAGGGCAAGATCAAGTTAGTGATCTTTTTCTTTTGCATTGTCTCTTTATATCATTATTTGATCCATATACATGAGAACTGCACTGCACAGGCTATTTACAGAAATATTCCTGCACAATTTTTCCTCTTCCTCATGCAGTATTACTGTTTTCCCTGGCTGTGATGGATGTCCTCTACTTTTGTTTTCCATTGATCCTAGGTTGTAAAGGAACAATAAAACAGCCTCTTTGCTGCATTTACATCACCCAATGACACATGTCTGAAGTGTTGCATTAGGATTTCAGTACTATTTGTAACCTAGGGTTTGCCACATCAGTTTCAGAACTTGCTGCATCAACTAACTCATTTGCTCATTTTCTTGCTTTGAAAAAATCGTTTTTGTCAACTTATCCTCAAGTGAAGGCTATTCCGTCATTAGTCAGAGCAAGCAGGTGGTCTCTGGAGCACTGCACAGGGAGGCTGTACAGAGGATTTCTATGCTAAACATCACTCCTAGGCAGCCTGTAATGACTGACAGCATCACAGCTGCTAGGGTGCAGTTTAACTTCAATCAATGAACTTTTGATAGAGTTTTGGTGCTGACTGGAATGCTGGGGAAAAGAAAAATTCTGCTGTAGGAGGACATTATTGCTGATCTGCTATGGGAAACAACCTCTGCATGCATATTACAGGACTTTATGCAGTAAGTGTGCTGGGAAGTAGATGAAAAGAAAAGCTGCTACTGCAAAATGAGCTGTACAAAGTAGAGGACAGTACCATTTGTCACCAAGGCCTAAGTCTGGGCCACTTTGATGAGGGTTTTTTTTGGGGGTGGGGTAGAGAAGAAGTTAGACAAAGATAGCGGGGTTGTCCATGGCAGGGTTCAATCGTGCTTGTTACATATGCAAGGACCAGCTTCTGTTCCCGTTCCTCATACAAACCAAACAATAATTAAGATACCCCACAAATTTCCTTGGTAAGTAGCTGCACCAATGTCAGCATGACTATCCTCCCCCACCCGCCTCCAAAAAAAAAAAAAAAGAAAAGAAAGGTGTGCTGTCACTGTGGCAGATGTCTTATACCACAGGTTGTTCAAGTAAGGATATTAAAGGGCTTAGACAAGAGGATCTATATCCTCAAAAAGGCTTCAAATCCACCTTAAAAAACAAGATGCAAAACAAATTTGTTGTGTTTAACTTCTGATAAAGTATGCTTCTCTTCCTGAAGCCAGTATGTTGTTCTTAGGCTGAAGGACAGCATTAGAAACAAAATCAGACATGACAATTCCACACACTTTATCTGATCCCAAAGCTCTTTCTAGTAAGTTGCCCAACTGCTCACATGAAAATTACCATTTAAAGCCCTCATTTAGTTTAGAGATCCTATGAAGTCTTGTCAATCAAGTCTGGAAGCTTTTTTTGGAAACAGCAACCAATACCCTGTGCTTCAAGACACTGGTTTGGTATCCTGAGACATGCAGACGTGTCTCACTGATCCAAGGTGCACTTCAGCTGGACCTGTAAGAAACGTTTGGTTTAGTTTTTTGTAGATCATGTATTTCCTGCATTTGATCAAAATGTGTACTACTAAGTACCATGAGGTAGGTACAGCTTTACCGTTTACCAGCATGCCCATCGGAGTCATTTAAAGCAAGGTGTGATTTTAGACAAGAGCATTAGTGGAACAAGCCATCCAGAGGCTGATCAGTCACACACAAGTTTTGAACACAAGACATATTACATTAGCTCTCAATAGTTCAACAATTGCACGGTTTTGGAGTTAAAAGTCCTTAGTTAATAGGTTTCTGGCATCGCAGGTTTATTCTGTGCCACCTAGGACTCCCATTACCAGAAATCATTAGAAAGGATGGGATGTCATATGTTAGCAGTGTGAAAGCCAGCATTTTGCACTACAGGCTTTTCAATGCCTGTTCAAGAGATTCAAGCTATCCTTTAAGTGACATCAATAGATTTTTTGGTTTTTAAGACAATTTTTTTAAAAGGAAAAAAAAAAAAAAAACCACCTACCCCACAAAGGAGGACAAAAGCGTTTAAACAAGAGTACCTCCAGCTTGGAAAAGAAAAAGTAGAAAAAATATGATCTAACGATCTGGACAGGATGAAACGGGGATCCATTTAAAAATTAATCATCTTCCTTCAGCTTGCGAAGTATTTTGGTTTTCTCTGTCAGTTCAGATGTACCATTACTAGTAAGTCACAATTTCAGCCCAAAACATACAGGGAGCTGTACAATAATAATTAGTTTTGATTGTGCTGAAGTCTGGAAATAGGAATGAGTCAATTGATCCAAGGTGGGAGGTAAGGGACCTGGAGGAAGGAGAGGCAATAATTGAAGGGACAAAGCACATTTTTGCACCTTTGGGACAAAGAATAAGCAATAAGGAACACAAAGCCAAGAAAATCTGCAGCAGTGTGGAAAGGAGAAAAGATGCAGATAAAAGTGAGCAGCAACACTTGAGAGAATGAAGACAAGGATGTTTTAATTCTGATCCTGTCAAAATTCAGTATATGGGTTTGGGGAAAGGGTTTCTTCTATAACTCAGTTCTCCTATGTTTAAAACTGGAATGACAGTATCTCAGAAGTGCACTTGGCTACTGGATTATTGTATCCCACTGGCCTTTCTGCAGTGTTCTAACCACTAATAAACCAAAAGCATGCTAGCTTTTCTATTAGGGTTTGCAACTGATAAGTATGGATGTAACTGCCTACAGTTTTCAAGAAGGAAATTTAATACTTCCCATGCTGTGTGGGACCTGTTGTACGTGCAGCACAGATTTTCCCTCACTCCCTCCTACACAGAGGATGATTGTCTGGAACTTGCAGGTGTCCAGTGGAGTAGTGAGAGCTGCCAAACACACAGGGCTTTGAGAGGTTATAGGCAAGAGCAATGGAGTAGGCAGACAAGAAAAGCGCTGAGGTGACATGCACTGGATTCATTACTGCAAGGACACAGACACCATCTGGGTCAGAGTCCAGGTTTGTCTGACAGTTCATGTCATTGCACAAAGCAGCTTCAGACTGAAGACTCTCATGTGGGGAAAAATGAACTGCAGTGGCTGCTAAGGAGTTTGATTTATGAGGCAAAAGAGCTGTCACTGCTGAGCACTCCTCAGAGGCCCGGTGGGGACACCTCTGCTGCGCTTACCACTAAACCATCTCTAAACCATAAATAAAAGCTTGGCTAGCTTTTGTAAATAAGCAAACAGTGTCTCAAAACTTCGAATGTTATGCCAGATATTTTGGCGAACTGTATTTCTGAAAGGACAAAACAATGACAAGAGCTCATGTCCTCTGCAAGATAAAGCCTAAAAAGAAAATCTTGTGCCTGTTGCGGTTATCACTGCTCTGACCTCAACGCTCAGTACTGTGTCTCACCAGCTTATTAACAGAAAATTGTTAGCAGGGAGGGTCTCATAAGGCAAGTTACAGCAAAAATCACCCAGACCCATAATAAAGGCTTTGAAGAATACCAAAGGGCCATAAAAAAAGTCATTCAGTGGTCCCTTCCGAATCACTGGTGGTGGCATGAGATTAAGGGGAAGCTTTGCTGTAGATCTCACATTACAGCACCTGCGAGTTACATCTGAAAACAACCATTAGTAATATGGGAAACAAGACACATTTCAGTTCTCAACAAAGTTTTAGAACAAACAAAAAAAATTGTTTTCCTCCTTTTTAGGTATTCACATTAATGGTATAATTTTTATAGGTTTTATTAAAGAAAATAATTTCATATCTAATTCAAACTCTTGAAATAATTTCCAGCAAAAACATAGAATCTCTTTAATTAAAATAGGAGTGGATTTTTTTTTTTCCTTCCTAATGGTAATTACTCCTTCTGTCCTTGGAGGTTAAATGAACATGTGAAAGTCTCTGGAATTACAGCAGAAAGTTGTTGGGTTTTGCTGTTGCTGGGGTTTTTTGTTGAATTTTTTTAAAGTTAAATTTTTGCCAGACAGTAGCATTAAGTAGCAACTTCAGTATTGAAAGGGGAAAAGAGTTTAATTTCCAGCACCTGCTATGAAAACAAAAATGGGAGGAAGAGGGGCACAAAAAAAGCAGCATGGTTCCTAGATTTGTTTTGTTTTTAAAAGCAGAGCACTTTATAATTAGCAACCTGAAACTGCTGAACTCAGCAAGTCATTTGATCTGTATTTCATCTTAAAGAAAGAAAAACATAGCATTTTGTCAATACAAGACCCTCTAATGCTAGATGTGTTTGTACATCTGTGTGTGTGTGTGTGCATGTGATTCGGAAGGGACCACTGAATGACTTTTTTTATGGCCCTTTGGTATTCTTCAAAGCCTTTATTATGGGTCTGGGTGGTTTTTGCTGTAACTTGCCTTATGAGACCCTCCCTGCTAACAATTTTCTGTTAATAAGCTGGTGAGACACAGTACTGAGCGTTGAGGTCAGAGCAGTGATGACTGCAACAGGCACAAGTCCTCCCACGCTGGATGATGCCATTTGTCAGTGGTTTCAGGTATGGCTGTTTCTGTTGTTGCTGGTGTATTCTATCTCCTGTTTCCAGGAGCTGGCAGTAGTGAGAACAGCTGTGTCCACCCCCACAATATCCTTTCTAAAATGGATAGATATGGATTTGATGAATGGACAGTTTGGTGGATGAGGAATTGGCTGGATGATTGTATCCAGAGAGTAGCAGTCAATGGCTCGATGTCTGGATGGAGATCAGTGAAAAGGGGTGTCCCTCAGGGGCTCACATTGGGACAGCACTGTTTAATATCTTCATTGTCGACATAGACAGTGTGATTGAGTGCATCCTTAGCAAGTTTGCAGATGACACCAAGCTGAGTGGTGCAGTTGACACACCTGAGGGATAGCATGTCATTGAGAGGGACCTGGACAGGCTCAAGAAGTGGGCCCACGTAAACCTCATAAGGTTCAAGAAGGCCAAGGACAAAGTCCTGCACCTGGGTTGGGACAATCCCTGGTATCAATACAGGCCAGGGGGTGAAGAGACTGACAGCAGCCCTGTGGAGAAGGACTTGGGAATCTTGATGGATGAAAAACTAGACATGAACCGGCAATGTGTGCTCACAGCCCAGAAAGCCGACTGTATCATCGGCTGCATAGAAAAAAGGGTGGCCAGCAGGACAAGGCCCTCTACTCTGTGCTGGTGAGATCTCATCTGAAGTACTGCATTCAGCTCTGGGCTCCTCCGTACAAGAAAGGTAACAGATTAAAGCAATGCTTTCCTCTCCACCTTTGCAGCAGCATGACCAGTGACCCTCCACCTATCCAAAGCTGAGGATGATATAATCTATATCAGGATTAATATGAAAATTATATTTTGCTCCTTTTTACTATTTCTGAAATATACTATATTATATACATATATGTAGAAGAATGGCTGCAGAAGCGTGGCCTTAGAATCTCTGAAGATCTGCACAGTCCAGGCCTGGTATTAGGATAGGCCTGTAGTCAGAATTGTACTGAAGTTGCTGTGCTGAAGTTAACAAGAAAGGCAGCCTTGAGCTATTCTTGAATCCTGAGACCAAGCAATTATGTTGTGCCAACAGGCCGTGGCTGTAACAAGCTACAGCTCTGGGACAGCAGGTGCAGGGCCAAGGAAGATAGGGACCAGTATGGGAAAACAGGGAGTAACAAACTACAAGGCTGAAGCACAGCAACACAGTTAGCTACATGGATAGAATGCTTATTTAGTCATGATAATTAGGGGTGTGAGAACCGCGCATGCTTAGAGACTACTAACCAATTATATTTCTGCTTTACGAATATGCATGTGTATCGATTCTATACAAGTAGTGTTAGAAACTAATAAAGTGGAGCAAGATGCATAACTCATATTGAGCGACTTCTTGACTCCAGAGAACCCTTCTCCCAACATATATATATACTATATTACCCCAAACTAATAAGACCTACTTTTCAAATCCAGAACGCATTGCATTTTCAGGAACCTTATAAGAAAATCCGATATTGACAATTGCTGCACTCTAACTGTATAGTGGAAAGATGTGAAGGTCAGAGGACAGCAAAAGAAAAATAATATACCCATGTTCCCCCTCTCTTACGCCTTCCATTTTTCCTGAGAGTTCACTTCTGCTCTCAAAAAAATACTTTCACCTCATACATGTCTGAGTGCTCAGAAACATGGTAATAACTGAAGGGTTAATAGAAAGCATTTAACTTTCTGTCACTTTTACAAGAGATGTAATAGGTATGTGCTGTCTGTCTTTCGTTTTCATTGCCTGCAGCAAAAACGTTTTACACACTCCAGCACAATGATTTCTTCCTTTTCTTGATGATGCTCACCACAAAACTGTTTCTGATAAAGACAGTCTGATCTCTCTCCTACACCTGCAAAGACTTATTTGTCTAGTGCATAAATACACAGTGCATTGCCTGGACACAGCACGGCAAAACAAGCTAAAGAAGCAGACTGAAATCAATGCAGTTAATGCATAGCTGAATTTGGTTCAGTTTTTTTCATTTCATTACAAATATAAGGACAATTTATCTGAATTCTTTTCTAAGACCAACCAGATCAATGGCAACAACAAAGCTGCAGTAAGCAAACAATAAACATTTTGTATTTTCATGTGTACTCTATTAAAAAAAAAATAATAATTTCATTTTACATGGGAAAACACTTCCACATATAAGCAGCAAAAAATGGCCATAGATGCAATGAAAAGAATATTACAGTCACATACAAAATAATAATAATGTGAGAAAAGAATGTGAAAGATACAGTTAAATTTGACACATTTCACCATGAATCATTATATCACCTACATCACTCACTGGATGCAACACTTGGAAACACATACCAGTGCACAGGATGAATTTGTATCCAATCATGTTTTCCAGATTCCATGATCAGTTTCTAAATTGCCTCATACCAAAGAGAAATTGTACTCAGTTTATTATGAGATATTTTTTTTTCCTCCTAACCTTCTTGGTATTTCCTCCTAGCAATCACTGTCACAGCCCTTTTTTTTTCTCTGGGATGTTAGGAGAAGGTGAATGGCAGAGGTAAAAATCCATGGATGCAGAAAGGAGAATCAACTTCTAAACAAGCTATTGAATTTTTGTATTGAACAATAGGTAGAAGGACATCTTCATGTACCTGGGCTTAAGCATCTCATACCTATGTTCAGCTCTGGGCAAGATTCCATCACCACTTTTAATTTCAAATTTCCTTTCCTGAAAAAAAATGTGGGAAAACATGGTTTTGGCTTACAGAAAAAGAAGGCCCGAACAGAAGAATATTTTGGTATTAAAGCTAATATAAGTGCACACCTTCAGTGACACATTTTTCAGTCTTCAGTTTTCATTCTAGCTGATGTTACATTATCATCATAAATAATGCTAACAGGCACCAGCAGTACTACATTTTAGTTTTTTTAAGCACTAAAGAATAAAAATGTCAAAAGAACCACAAAACATCAAAGAGAAAACCCTGGTTTCTCTTCCCATCCCCTTCCCAGAGTGCTGGTTCTCTTTTAGGTGAGGCTTAAAGATAATGTTGCAGAAGTTGATGCTCTGAAGAATTAATTTATGCACCTCTAAACGTATGCCTCTGAAATTATCTTGTTCTGAAGTAATTAGGAGGAAAATAGGTATCAGGCATCTGCTAGAAAAGAAAGTATTCAGAAATAATAAAAAACCCCAACACATTGGAATGATATGAGTTCAAAATGGCTTCCAGGAACAGGTGACATAATTTGTCATAATGCTAGGGACAGACCTCAAAAGTCTTTAACAGAATGTTATATATCTCTAAAAATACGCCTTTTGGATTGTGTGTATGAAACTCTAGATGAACATGACCTGTCATTTCTTGTAGAAATGCTGGTATAGTCAACTATAACTCCTATAGGACCAACACTGTTGCTTTACTTGTTAAAGTAAGCCTCATTTTACTGCTTTTACCTATGAAGGTAAAGATTATGAGATTTGCCCAGAAAAAGCATAATAAATAATTGGATTAATAATTGAAAATAATCTCGAGTTAAAAACCTGTCAAGGACTTGCAGCATCCCTGCTCTACAGGTTACTTTGAAGCAGTGATGAATGTGATTTTCAACAGGGAGGAAAAAAGAACTGTTTCCTCTCTTTTGGCACCTATTGTACACAATGGAATACTTGTGGTATGGTATTTCCACAAGTGCAGACCCAGTTAACCAGTCAGTACTTGAGTGATACAAATAAGAACGAACAGAGGATGAAACATTCTGTCCCAGATGTCACAGAAGCAGGAAAAGGTTTTGTCCTCTCCCAGACCTAAAGAACAAAGAAAGGGGCTTATATCAAATAACTTGTTTTATACCCCTGACTTAACAAAGCAGTGCATATTTAAGTGTATGTGAGTTTGTAAATTGCTACATACTTTGTATGTATTTTAATGTAAAAATTTCTTAAACTATTTCTATTCTGTAATGTCTAAAATGACTACAAAAATTCACAAGTGGTTCATATATTGACAACTGAAATGGTGTCATTTAGAAAGCCTCTTTTACTGGCAACCCATCACTCTTGTACACAGTGTTGATGCACATGACATTGCCAGTGGTGCATAAGAGAATAAAAGGAAACGAAAGTACAGCATCAATTCAAAACTCCCTGCATTGTAACTTGGAATAGGATCAAACTGTCAGACAGCAGCTGACTGCTGCAACGAACTGTCATCCTGGTGTACTTTAGCTAGAGTGGTATGAAATTGGATCAAGCTGTTTAGCCGGAAAAAAAATTAAAAAAAAAAAAAAAAGGGAAGTACTGGCGCCTGGGCAGATCCAATTTACAAACACTAGCCCTGGGTAAACACTGCTGTAAAAAAAAAAAAAAAAAAAAAAAAAAAAAACAAAAAAACCAAACACAAACCAAAAAACAAAACCAAACATGAATTCAACCTTAACAGGAGATTAATTTGGTCCAAATTGAGTCATGGAAAAAGCTGAAATACAGTAGACCGGAGGTGGAAAAATGTGATTGTTTTGAGCAATCCTAATTCAAGGAAGGGCTAAAAGGGAGGTATGGACTGCTAGGTCCTCCAAGCAAGAATGATCCTGTGGGTGGAAAGAAGATTCACTAAGTCAAATGGGAATGCATGCTGAGGCATAAACTGTGGTGTAAGCAGTAGGGAGCACAGGAACCTAACCACACACCAATCCCATAAACTGTTTCTGTGAGTACACTGGCAGCAACAGTTAAAAGCAAAACCGAATAATATTGCTCACTACTGTGTAACAAAACTCATTACAAAGTAGGTCTTTTACGTTTCCATTCTTAATACTGTAATCAACATGCCAGAACTGCACAGAGCTAATTCAAGCTTATAGCTTCTCACATTGAAACATACTTACATTCTTGTTTCAAGCAAATACTAAACTCATGCTTGCTCACAAATTTGTTGTGAACTACATTTTTCTCAGTCAAAGTATGCAAGAACTTAGGATTTACCAGTGCTGAAGCATTAGTAAGGACCTTTTTGGGTTTGCTCTAGTAACTTATTCTGTTACCTTGATAGTAAAACAGAAAACAGCAACTTCTTTTCAAAGTTTATTGTGCAGGAAAATGCAACTGCCCCACATGTTTTCATGTTACATCATTGTGTTTAAAATGCTGATTTTCATATGCAAAACAAATTTTAAAGAGTCTTCTCAGTTTCTTTCTATTCCTGATGATTCTGTGCTTTCATAAATGAGTATGAATTGGTACGATGTGGCCTGTGGCCATTGCATGTTTTCCAGATGAGGATTCAGCACTAGTTTCTGGTGCCTGTTGTTTAATTTGGTGCAGCAGTGGATTTTGTTCAGTGACTTTGCAGGCAAACTGTGGAACTATTACACTGAGTTTGCAGCAGATTGTAAAAGCACCTTGTCAAAGGGTATGTTGTGCATATGTCTGAGGTTTTGAAATCTCTTGAAGACCAAATTTCACATGTGTTATCTGTGGTTGCATGTTTGCTGTTACATGGTTACCATTTGCTTACAGAACTGCAAACCACAGATGGTAATTCTTTCAGATTCACCAGAATTAGAATCTGACTTTGCTGACTAATTTAGATGACTTGGTAAATCAAAAAAATTAAAATCCATTAAAGATTATTGGCAAAGTCACCTACTTTAGAGGAAAAACCCGAATTCTCTATGACTAATCCAGTCTTTGAGACACATACAGCTGGCAGACATCATCCTTATTTCAGAGGCAGACTGACCAGGCAAAACCTCGTTTGTTTGACACCCAATGAAATTATTGCCTATTATTAGTTTTGGCATTAAGGAAAATGCATAGAAAAAGCTATCCAATCAGTAGGGAAATCAAGATGATACCTGATTTTGCCCTCTGTCTGCCCTAGATTTCCATTTCAGGATCTCGTTGTTATGCAAATGAGTAAGGCCTCTTCTGAAAATATGGAAATTATAGCACTGTGGAATAAACACATACATAAAATCCATTTCAGAAACACAGCAAGATGAAGGAGATCAGGAGTTAGCAGGGCTCATTGACAGAGCTTTAAACTAGATTTGAAGGGTGAAGGGAACGAAACCAAGCTCCTTAGAGATGAGGCTGGGGGTAGCATGCCAGTGTTTGAGGTGAGATTGAGAAGGCTCTGCTCCCTCCCAGCTTCTTGTGCACCTGCTCGCTGGCAGAGCATGGGAAACTGGAAAGTCCTAGAGTTAGGGTAAAGACTACTTAGCAACTACTAAAACATCAGCATGTTATCGACATTATTCTAATACCAAATCCAAAACACAGCACTGTACCACTGTACCAGCTACTAGGGAGAAAATTATCCTGGCCAAAACGAGGACAAGTTCATAATCCTTCCTTGTCTTCAACAAATGCTAGTTCAGTTCTCAAACACATTCAGAGCATGGTTTCGACAGTATAAAAGCAGTATATTGTGACCACCTGTTGGAGAATATTATCCCATAATGATGCACACTGAGTCTGTGATGGTAACACACAGCAATAAAGGCACCTTTGAGGATCTTTGTGCACAAACCATCTGCTTCCAGATACCAAAAGAAAGAAGTATGCTTAGGGGACTAAGCCAGAACTCCAAACTCAGGCAGCTCTCCTTAAAACAGTATGACTTAAAAAAGGCTTTAAACAGAACAGACTTAAGACTTAAAACAGTATGACTTTTGAGATCAAATATTTTGCAAGACAAAATGCAGCAGCAAATACTTGTAAAGTGCACTAGGGTGCAGTGCCAGAGACTTCTGTCTCCAGCACCAAGATGCCTTCTTGTACAATAGTGCTTCTGCAATGCTACCGGTCTAAATCTGTAAAGCTTCTGCCTTGTCCTCCTTCACATCCTTCCTAAAAACTCTGCCGAGATGACTGCTATTCTGCAATCTGAAAATGCTGACAGCTGGCAAGCAAAGACTGCTCATGTTTATGTAAAATATTTACTTTGTAGCCATTTCAGTCTCCCACAGTCCATCCACTGTTGCTGCACAGATCTAGTCTCATGTTTTGTGTAATCCTACACTATTTTATACAAGTATTTAGGAGATGAAATGTTTTTCTTTCCTGAAAGTACTGCTAACAATGATCCCTAATGCTTTATCAAATGTTCTCAAATTTACTAGGTAAAAATTATAAAAGCCACAATACAAAATGTTATGAGTAGCTAAAGAAAAAGAATAGCATATGTCTTGAAACTTTTAGAATGACTGATATGCTTCGGCACTGAATAATACTGCTGTAAAAAAAAAAAAAAAAAAAAAAGGTATTTGACTTCAGTTCACTGACTTCAGTGGGAATATGGCCTGAAAAGCAGCCACAAAACTGGTGGTGACATTGTTATTTTAATTTCTAGAAAGTTACCAGCTTTCTTTTTCCCTTCCACACTTGCAGTCTTTATTTTGTTGCTGAGGGACAGCTTTTAACTTCCTCTTGCTCGCCCACTTCAAACTATAAATCACTACCCAATTATATTAGACAGATTCTCAGAAAAAATGCTAGTAATGATAGTGGTCATGGTTAAGAAAACATAAGGCCATGATGAAGACATTTAAAGGCTGGAAGGCTTACGCTTGAGCATCTAACGCTATCCTCCCTTCATTAGTTTTTTAAGTAGCAGAGAAAAGAATGCAAAACTTGCAGGCATATAAGAATCTTTGCCATGAATATGTATTTTGTTTTCAAACTGAACTTCTATAACATCTTTCAGCAAGTTTTGCCATTCTAAGTCATACTCATGCTTTGCAGAATCAGTCATACATACAGAGGACAAAAGACTTGCTGATTTAAGGAAACAGACAAAGACTCAGCAACTTTTTTGCTCTCTTACCACTCCATCTCAGAAAAAAAAAAGTAATTTTCCTCTGAATAAGGATCTGTGTCATATAACAGCAATAGCCTTTTGCATCTGGGGCTGCAAATAGATTTGAATTTTATGCATGGGAAGAGGGGCAAGAATCTGAAGAATCAGATATTCATCAAAACTTAATTTGTGTGATACAGGAAGACATAAATCATATTTGTTAATAAGAATGATAGCTAGAAGCTGCATGAGATCAGTTTTAACTCAAGTCAATATAAATATATACTTTTCTTTTTAAAGTGTTTTTTTTTTAACATGGTGTAGTAACAGATCATAATGTTTCAAGAAGTTCATCAATATTTGATGTATTTTCATTTAGATAATGAAAATCCTGAAGGCATTTCTAACTCAACTCCTAAGTTTTAATATAAACTAGAAATTCCACTGTACATTGTACATAGGTGTGGTCTCAGGTTTAAAGGCAGGTTTTTATGTATATAAAAAAAAATATTTAGGTATTGTACTTAAATCTAGACTTGTAGTAATCTCTCTTAATATTCAGATGATTATGATTATTCAGTGAGTGTTGAAATTATGCAGCAAAACCTATGAAAATCTGGAAATCATCAGAACTGACATACTCCTTTTTTTTCCTTTAGGAAATAATGTCTAAAATCTTTCTGATGAGCTGCTACTGTGCACTGTAACATGTTCTTTCTGTTCTTTGGTACTCTAGAGCTGGGAATAGCTAGCACTCTCCAGTATGCTCCAAAGCACAGCATAACAAGGCAACCAGAACATTAATGCAAGTTAACTGATGATACTACCTTGATGATAACTTCAAAATGTAGCAGGATGGGAAAGAATATAGCCGTCTGCCTCGGATGTGTGATATCCCTCCCCACCCGTTCACAACTGGATTTGGTCTTGGTTGGTAAGGTAAGTCACTTAGATTCACCGAATCCCTGCTCTCTACTTTCAGAAGAAAACTTCATGGAGTGAAAGGACCTGAAAGGCATTTTGTCACTAAAAGTTCAAAAACCCAGTGAATTCGAAACTTGTTAAAAAAAGCTCCAAGCAAGATACTTGGTGTCTTACAGGGAGAAAGAGAACTGAAGGTGGACTCTGGCTATTACGCTGCTGACAAACTTTGCTGAAGATTGCCTGTTCTTCTGCATCACTTCTTTGTTTAAATGATGCTATTAATCCATGTTCCAAATGCTCACTATTCAGTAGCAACCTCTTAGCTTAGGCTCTGCTAATTTTTTGTGTGATTTTATAGTTGCTTTGCGTTGGTCCATATAGTTATCTTTCATACTGATAGAAAAAAGGTCTGACAGTCTCATGCACCAACATAGCTTTAATGTAAATAATGAGGACTAAAACTTATGTATCTTTAAAGCAAAAATTTCTCCTTTCTTACACGGCTTGTAATTCAGGCATGTAAAATAATAAAGATATGGCATATATATGTACAGAACTGGTTCTATACAAGCTCCAATGCATTTGGCTGCAGTAGCTTAAGAGGAGCCTATTTACAATACTGCTAATAACAACATCTTCCTTGATTAACAAATAGAAAGTTACCACCTTAAAATAGGATTCAGCTACTACCAAACTGCCTGGAATATGCAAACAGCATTTTCAAGTCTATGTCAGTGTTTCTGCAGCTGACATATTCCTACTGCAGCATCAAAACCATGTTAGAAAAGCATTTTGCATGTTTCTGTTTTTAGTAAGAGGAAGGAATTCCACCCATACTCAGGGAAGCTCTTCTACCCATTGACAGAGATGATCTTCTACATTAGCAGGTCATAGTACTCAATATACAACAAAGAAATATTTTGGCTTGTAATTTTTATTTCAGCAGGTTTTCCTATCACACAGCTATCAAAGAACCACTGGGCCCTAGCTATTATTAATCTGTACTGCCACTGTTACAACACTAAAATTGTAGCCCTTGCTTCTTTTCAATTAGAAGAGCTGACATAAAATACTTAACCTGACTTGGACCATATAATTCTCATCACCATATTAATTTGAATTTACTTCCTTGAGGTCTTTTTGCAGTCTCCTGTCTGGCAAGCTGAAGACGATTCTGCTTCACAACTGAAATAAGGGCTTGTTTTTACTGGTTTAAAGGTTGTTGAATAAACGCTGAACTATAATGCTGTTTACACTATCCTTCCTTTTTGTTACCTAATTCTCCTTTACTTCTTCTTGAAAGTCTTCACCTATGCCTCAGGAGGGCAAAGTGACTCTGGTATAAATGAAAATCATGCCTTTTACATTTTGGCCCCAAGACATCATTAAATCCTTATACTTACTCATCAATAATCATCCTTAGTTGTTTTGTCTGATATTATTTATAATATATGGCTCAGAGCAAGGTAATTGTCTACGTATGGACAAGCTTAACACTGAAAAAAACCCTCACAATTGTGTGGAATTTTAGGACAACAAAGATCTGTAATCAGATTTTGCTTATTAGCCTATAAAGAATAAAGGCTTATTCTTCACATAGTGATATTCCTTCTCTTGCCTAAATAAGTATGCATCTTAGTCGTATGTGTGCACCACACTGACAAAAGGCCTACTATTTTCCTATCTGTTTCCCATTGTGAATATCCTAAAGCACTCAACAGCACAAAATACAGGGAAAAAGTGTGGATTCCAAAAACATGCAGATAATATGAAACTCAAATTGCTGAGCTGGGGTTGGTTTTCTTTTCCCGTCTGACATTTTTCACAACAGGATACGTATAGCACTAAATTCACAGTATCAATTCAGATGTGCTCACAAAGTTCCTCCATCACCATGGAGGCACTGCCCTATTAAAAAGAGAATGTGGAAAAGGTTCCTACAGCTGCATACACTTGTTTTTTTGAAAAAGTAAGTGTAACCCTGGTGTTGCTGCTTTAAAATGTGCCACTTAAGGCAATAATCTTAAATTCACTAGAACACAGTGGGCCTTTTCAGGAGTGATGTCACTGCAAGGTCAAAGCAAGAGATAATGCATCTGGAAATATACTTTGGGAGTGTATATTGAAATCACATCCATACCAAATATATCATTTTCTCAGAAAAATAGCCTCTTCTCTCTCTGCTAAAATCATCTGACAGATTTTGCATTCAAAACCAGGAAAAAAAAAGCCTTTTTTTTTTAGTAATTTATTACACTGTATGTGAAGAATGTGACATGAGCTCATGTTGAAGCCTTGTACTCCCTTGGTTCTGCCAGGTACCAATTTTTGTTTAGGTTAGTTTGGACAGGATTTCAATGACAAGTTAGCAACAGTCAGGGACACTTAGGACTGCTGAACAGTCATTTAACCTTTGCCATCAGGTTCCTGCATCCAAAGTCTACACAGAGATGACTGTCAGCTTGTTTGTCTTCTGTATAACACAGGAGAAAGAGCCTTAGCCACTGGTGTTTGCCAGCTGCTCTACAATTCACTAATTGAACCTCCCTCCATAATCAATCAAGCCTCAGTTTAAAGAAGGCTGTCTTTGTATAACCCCGGTGTTCCACAAAACCTTGTTACCTCTGCCTCAGCAACAAAGAAGGAGGGGGAAAAAAGTATTTTCAAGGTAAAAGAGCAGCCAGGCAATCGAAGAGGAAACTTACTTTTGTTCTAGTCGTCGTCTTGGCTCTCTGAGCCAGCACAAGTCTGCCAGCAATAGCAGCATACTTCATTCAGTGGCAATAGCTGTGTCTTATTGGGAGATTACGGTATAAATAAATCTTCTCAATTGTTAAAAACTAAAGCCCTACAAATTCTGATTCCATCTGTAAGATGCTGAACTGTTTCCAGTGATTCATATGGATTAAATGTAATTTTGAATTCCTTTATTGAAATGGTGACAAAGGCAATTCCCACAAAATCTAGAGTTTCCGTTAAGCAAGCAGGCCATTACTGCTATATGCCATTGAAAGTCTGGAATGAGTCTTTGTCGGAACTAACTTCGTGCTTACGCAGCTACCCTGCTACAGCAAGCTCACACAGAGGCAAAAAGCAGCAGCTTGCTCGCTCTGCTTATGCTGAGGCCAGGCAGAGAGCAGGAGCAACCTCACTGCTGCCTCCCCGCAGCAGAGCATGGCTGGGGAAGGTACGAAGGCGATCCATGCCTCTGAAAGCCCTCTCTGCTCCCACCTGCAGCAATATGGGATGACCTCTAGAGCTTTCCTCATCCACTCACCCCCACCAGCATCCCAGGTTTGTAACCAAAGCCCACAGTCTTTGCCTTTCTTTCTATTTCTAGGCCAGCTGACTGGCCAAAAGAAGGAACGCAGGGTCACCGATGGGGGAATGAACAGAAGAAGCTGTACTCATGGAATGCCATTGTACTGGGGAAGGAAAGGGCACCTGCTTGCTGGTCCTGAAGTGAGACTGGAAGAGGTTTGCAGAAGGGGGTAGGAGCAGATGTGTAAAAGACAGCCCTCAACACGTCGCACTCTCAGATTCCCTGTTCTCATCTCACGCATCTGCCCATTACTCAGAGTACTATCTTCTTCCTCTTCCACCAACCCACTCTGCCACCATAACAAAAACCCCTGTGAACTTAGTATGACTCGAGGAAGCCATGTATTGGACAGATGCTGTCAGGCCCAGCCAGTTCCATTTTGTATTCATATTCTCTTCAAGTGCAAACAAACTGAATTTTGTGAGCATACATCCGGGTATTTATGCAGAAAACCAAGCAGTATTATCAAAGCATTAGAACAGTTTTCAGGAATCAAATTTAAAGCAGCAATTCCCAACCAGGGGAGGTCTGTCAAAAACCAGAAAAAACAAAGTTACAAGGATCACTCAGTAGGTCTTGCTAGTGCCATCAAAAAAAAAGCAAAGAAATTTACAAAATTCTGTGCTTTGCAAAACAGAGCACAAATATCAAATCATATTGTTATGTCAACAAGTTATAACGAGTTTCCTGCTCCCATGAGACAGTATTTCATTCTTCAATTTTTCATTATTCCAATTTAAACCCGGTAAACAACCTCCACAGGAAAAATACCTCAAAAACTACTACAACATACTGTATCTTCATGTTCAGAAGAATTCTATTGTTTAAACACCTAATATTTGTACAATACAACTTTGCAATTCTTTATGCAAACTAAAGAATAAGAGAGGTTTTGTATCTTTAAAAATGGACACAAAAGGTAGAATCCGGGAAATAGTTACAGATTTAACAATTCATCCTAAAGGCTGTCCCTACAAGCTTCATCACCTACCTCTCAATTAAATTAAAGTGAACGTGTTTAAAGGAACAGAAGAAAAAAATATTTTCAGCATGCTCACAGCAGAAATGGACTACTTGTTCAAAATGGAAAAAGATTATTAGCTTTTTGCACACTGTAGCTACTAAGTTGAGAGAGGTTCTGTTTGGGGTGTGGGCGGGTTTGTGCTTTGTTTGGATTGTTTGGTGTTTTGTGGGGTTTTTTGATGGTTGGCTGTCCTTACATATTGAGCACATAATTTCCCATAGCATAAAAAGTCAATCTGATGATCGGTGAATTCAAGCCTGGAAAGCTAAAAGTCAGACCAGTGATGCACTAAAACTCTATTTTGAGGGGAAATGACATCACACACAAAGCCAGTGACAGATTTACTTTAGACATAGAGGATGAAAATTCAAGGGAAGTGCTAGGGCCAAAGCAGCACCACATGCTAAGGCTCCGAGTCTGTCAAGCACCAGAACTAATAGCGCGCTGTCAAGCAGTAAGTGGAATCAGTGATGCAGAGTTCTGAAATAGTCACAACTGGTGAACTCAGGCAGATGATAAACTGCCTGCAACAAGAGTTTCAATGGAACAGTGATGAAGCACATGAAGAAATAACCTGAGGAATTAACTTAAACTACCTTGGACCCAACAGGTTGTTCCATGTCTTGGCAGAGCCAACACAGAAATGGATTAAATGTTTAAAGCAAACACAGAGCAGAGCTGTTCCTGAGTGTTGTTGGATTAACAGCCTCAAAAGCGTGCCAGATTTGTGATTTTGCCTTGACTTCATACTGGAGACTAAAAAACCACAAGAGAATCCAGATGGTACCAATCTCTTTCCAGAATATGAGAAAACTATGACGTGATTGCTATCACAGAAACTTGATAGGATGAATCACACGATGGGAGTGCTATGACTGATGGCTATAAACTATTCAGAAGGGACACGGAAGGAAGGAGAGGTGGGGCATACTCTCTATGCCAAAAATGGGATTGATTGCACAAAGCTATCTTTGAAAAACAGCAATGTGAAGGTCAAAAAGCTTATGGGTGAAAATTAAGAGTTCAAGCTAACAAAGGAAACTGTGGTTGGTGTCTACTACAGGCTACTTGATCAAGGAGATGAGATTAATGAAGAGTTTTTTTCTTCAAGTGTAGGAACAACCAGACTTGAAGGCCCTGATCCTAATAGGGGACCTGACCCACATGGAAAACTGTCATGGTGAATTGCAAGCAGTCCAGGTAACTGCTGGAATGCACTGAGGACAGCTTCCTCATCTAAGTGATGGAGACACCTACCAGAAGAGAGACACCACTGGACCTGTTGTTCACTAATGTGGAAGAATTTATTGGAGAGGTCAAGACTGGAGGTAGCTTGGGCAGCAGCGATCATGAAATGGTGGCATTCTTAATCTTGAGGGGTAAAGGACAGGTAAAAATTAGAGTCCGGACCCTAAACCTCAAAAGGGCAAGCTTTTGACTGTTTAGGGCAGGGGTCCTCACACTGTTTAACCAGGGGCTGGCGCGGATGCAGTGGCAGGCAGCCATCTGAGGCTGCTTGGTTCCCCCCCCCAACCCCCGGCAGGGGCGGGGTGGGGTGGGGCAGGGGTGTCTGTAAATACGAGGGGCCGGAATGAGGACCCTGGGGGGGCGTATCTGGCCCACGGGCCATAGTTTGAGGACCCCTGTTTAGGGTTCTAGTGCATGGGATCCCTTGGGAAGCCACTCTCAGAGGCAAAGAAGTGAATGAGCTGATACATATTTAAAGACATTTATCTTGGTGTGCAAGAACTCTCAAACCCAACATGCAAGAAGTCAGGCAAGAGGCCAGCTTGGCTAAGTCAAGACTTCTCAGTCAAATTAAAACACAAAACCAAAACACATGGGCAGTGGAAGCAAGGATACACATCGTGGGGAGATGGTAGGGATATTGCCTGCGGTGCAGGGAGGAGATCAGGAAAGCCAAAGCACAGCTGGAGCTGAACTTTGCTAGGGACATGATAAAATAGCAAGGGTTTCTTCAGGTACATAGGACAACAAAGGATGGTGAAAGTAACGGTCCCCACCCAGTGGGCAAAACAGCAGACTTGGCTACAGCAGACACAGAGGAGGCTGAGGTACCTCAACACATTTTTGCCTCTGTCTTCACCAGCAAGTGCTCCAGCCACAGCACTCAATTCACAGAATCTACAGGCAGGGACTGGAAGAATGAAGAATCAGCCACTGTAGGAGAAGGGTGCATGGGTTCGAGATCACCTAAGAAACCTAAATGTGCATAGATCCATAGGACCTTATGAAATATACCTGAGAATCCTGAGGGAACTGGTAGATGAAATTGCTAAGCCACTATTCATCATGTTTAAGAAGTCATGGCAGTACAGTGAAGTTCCCATCAACTGGAAAATGGGAAACATAACCCTTGTTTTTAAAAAAGGAAAAAAAAGATGATCTGGGAACAACAGGCAAGTCAGCCTCACCTTTGTGCCTAGCAAGATCATTGAACAGATCCTCCTGGAAACTACACTAAGGCACATGGAAAACAGAAAAGTGATTGGTGACAGTCAACATGGCTTTGCTAAGGGCAAACAGTGCCTCACAAACTTGGTGGCCTTCTGTGATGAGGTTATAGCATTGATGAATAAGGGCAGAGCAACTGATCATCTGCCTGAGCTTGTGCACAGCATCTGATACTGTGCCACATAACGTCCTTGTCTAGAGATGTGGATTTCATGGATGGACCACCCTGTAGATAAGGAATTGGCCAGATGGCTCCACTCAAAGAGTTGCTGTCAACAGCTCAATGTCTGGGTGGAGTGATGGATGGTGTTCCTTGGGGGTCTGTATTTGGACCAGTATTAACATCTTTGTCAGGGACATGGACAGTGGGATTGAGTGCACCCACAGCAAGCCTACAGATGACAACAAGCCAAGCGGTGTCACTGATACTCTAGAAGGAAGGAATGCTATCCAGAGGGACCCAGACATGCTGGAGAGGTGAGCCCATGTAAAACCTCATGAAGTCCAACAGAGCCAAGTGCAAGGTCCTGCACCTGGGTCACTGCAACCCCAAACATGGGTAGAGGTTAGGCAGTATGTGGATTGAGAGCAGTGCAGCAGAGATGGATTTGCGGGTATTTGATGAAAAACTGAATGATAGCCAGCAATGTGCACCTGCAGCCCAGAAAGCCAACTGAATCCTGGGCTGCGTCAAAAAGAAGTATGGGCAGCCAAGGGAGGTGATTCTCCCCCTCTACTCTGCTCTCATGAGATCCCACCTGCAGCACCGCATTCAGCATTAGGGCCACCAATATAAAAGGGACATGGACCTGTTAGAAAGAGGCCAAAGATGATCAGAGGGCTCGAGCACCTCTGCTATGAAGACAGGCTGAGAGAGTTGGGGTTGTTCAGCCTGGAGAGGAGAAGGCTCTGGGAGACCTTACAGCAGCCTGCCAGCACCTAAAGGGGGCCTACAGGGAAGTGGGAGAGGGACTTTTTACAGGGGCATGTAGCGGTAGGACAAGGGGGAATGGATGTAAGCTGAAAGAGGGTAGATTTACATTAGATATTGGAAAGAAATTGTTTACTGTGAGGGTGGCAAGACCCTGGAACAGGTTGCCCTGAAAAGCTATGGATGCTCCATCCCCTGGAGTGTCAAAGCCAGGTTGGATTGTCCTTTAGACCAGGTTGCTCCGTGGAAGGTGTCCCTGCCCATGGCAGGCAGGGTTAGTACAACATGATCTTTAAGGTAGTTTCCAACCAAACCATTCTAATTCAAACTCTTTCCATAGGACATGTAAACAGCTAAATAACCTGTAAGCAGTTATTTCTGTAGAGAAGGAAGAATTGCATTTTGCAACTCCATCCATAAAAAAAACAAAAGGCTGGTTTCCACAAGTATTTAACCAAGTACAGAATAAAGAAAGAGGAAAACAGGAGCTTTCTGCATTGTGTAACAAGGAAGGTGTCTGCAGAGCCATGGCTGTTATCAGACAGCTCACTGAGTAACCTTAACAAAAATCCTAAAACATAAACAGGCACAAAAACTAAGGGAACTTCCCCTTTGACCTGAAGGAAGGTTCCTTCCACACTATCTTAAATAGCTATAATGGTGACAGTTAAGAAAAAAAAATGTTACCTGTGTGCCTAACAGCTGAAACAAGTAATTTATCCTTTCAAAACCTGCCATAATTTGAAAGGAAGAAAAAAAATTTAAAGTTTTTGTTGAGTCTTTTAAAGCAAAAAAAGCATTTAACTTTGGAATATAAATGTTTTTACAAAAATACTAAAATTAATTCAGTTTATATCATGTAGTTAAGTTAGATGCTTCCAATATACTAGTGCATAGTATATTAGACAAAAAATAAGCTTGTTTCTGTTAATGTTCCACATTTGGGCTCACATTCTTGTGCAATGCTAGGTTTTACCTAAGATGAGGAAATAAGATTCTTTTGCAGCTAAATGTTTGTACTTGAAAATGCCTAGAATATTTTCTTTGAGCAAAGAGAAAATTTTTATTTTTCTAGAGAAACATTATACTTTGCAGGGCCTTTTCAAGAACCAGGCCCCTATGAACCAAACAATATTTAAAGCAGGAACTACAGAACCTGCACAGCAATCTGTTTTGATTTATGAAAAAAATAATCAACACAAACATTTGGACATGATCCAAAGGTTTGGATTTTTTTTTTTACTTTCTACTTTTTGATAAACACATCTACTGTTATCTTTTGAGTATGACCTAGCATATGCTTTTCCAGACACCTTGTTAGAAGGACCTTTCATCTGCATTAGAAGGCAATAAATAGAAATATATCTTAAAAAGAGAGATGGTATACATACATGCAGGAGACCCAATTAGTAGAAGTGAATTTAAATACAAACTGAAGGAACCAGCTGCCTAGCTCTTACAGATTTAACTTCTCAGAAACTCAGAAGCTCAAATGTTGAAGTTCTGTAGTTTATATACTTATTCAGGACACAAGCTTTAAAATGGCGCTAGTACTTACTAAAAAAAACCTACCAAAACCAGCAATTCAATAATATTCCTCACATAAGGAAAAAATTATTATGGAATAGACTGGTAAGAATTATTGTTCCATTACACAATTTGTTTCCAGTAAAATCAAGTCCTGCAACTGCTGGCATCACAGAACATCTTTACACTTGATACAAATACGAGATCAATTACAAAATCACTCAGTGGCAATAACTGATAGAAACAAATAGTTCAGTTTATTTCTTCAAGTTGATAAGCATAACTTACAAGCAGCAGGAACTTGAACAAAGTGCCACAATTATTTTTTGGGAAAAATATATCATAATACAAGCTTTAGACATTACAGTTACCAGAAAAATTCTATCAAGAAAGGCTGCACATGCCTCTCCACTGAAATTTTCAAAGTATTATTGTAAATCTAAAGAGTTTAGAAAGTCCTGCATCCTTTCTAAACTAAATATAGATAGTATTTTACAGATTATATTTTATACATCATTATTTCCGCATTGTCATTAAACAGGTGAAATCTACATTTTTACTTTGGTGGCAAAGATTAATTTCAGTTTGAAGCTCCTGTGGCACCGTGAACAGAAGATGCTGAGCTAGGATCAGATGGAGGGGGAACAGCAGCAGCAGCTTCAGGAAGCACAGGTGCAAGCACAACACGAAAAACTGGGCACATATCCACCTACAAAAAAAAGGAAAAAAGCCCAGGTCATTTGCACAGTTTGCATTAAATTCTATTAAACATCTAAGGGTTACTATTTATGAACTATTTAATGTCTTGACAACTGCACTGTCTCAAAGACAAATTTGACTGCATAGCTACCTGGAGCTAAGAGTCATCTAACAAACTCAGAAATTTTTGTTTTGTTTTTGCACCAATTACATGGAAGATGCAGAGAACCTGCTGTAAGATTGTCTTCAAATAATTGATTTTACAGGTGGGAATTTTTTTCCTGAGGCAAGGATAACAAACTAGGTACAATCCAAATCTAACAGGAACTATTTTCAGCAACAGTAGTTTTCAAAGAGCAGTTTACTTTGACAGAAAATGCAAGACATGTAATACAAGCAATATCAACATGGTAATCAATATTATGGAGGTAAAAAAACACCCAACCAAAAAAGAGGTGTTCTGATCTGACTTCCCTAGCCTGATTCAATCTTCCTTTTTTACCTCTTGAGGAAATTACATGTTACACTGTAAACTCACTGAGAACTAGTAAGTCCAGCCTCATACTATGCATAAAGGAAAGTGCAAGTATAAGGAAAAAATACCAAATGAGTAATTACAGTTCTTTTAGTCTAGCCTCAATATGATAAGCCTTTTGAAGACATTTGGAAGGAAACTAATTACAAGTTATGAAAATTATATCTAATACAATACAGATTTACCAAAGGTGTTTTTTTAAAATTAATTTAGAAGGATTCCAGTAGTTCTCCCACCAACCTACAGTGACCAACTGTCACTATAAATGGTGACATTCTGACAAAACAGATTACTTTGCTCTTCTCAGAAAACAACCCATTTTCTTTACTTCAAGGTATGAGTACAGAAAGATTTTCTCATACCAAAGCTAGTTATGACTTAACCATCTTTTTCATTCTTACTAAAAGCAGACCACGTTTTCCCTCACAGAAGTACCCCCTCTATTCAAGAAGTTGCCCTTTAGGCAAGTACAGGTATAAATTACTTCTCATTTGCACTCAAATTTGGTTCCATAATGCATAAAATTAACAGCTAGTTATTTCTTCATATTTCATCCCATTTTCAAGAAGTTAAATCTCTTCTTCCCAGAAGAACGCAAATACTTAAAAAAACACAACCCCACCAATCCTGTAGCACTTACCTTCTGTAAGAGATGAATTATACAAGTTTTGTGAAACATATGATGACAGGGGAGCTCTGTTACGATTTCACCTTCCACATATCCTTTGCAACAGATAGCACAACACTGCTCTTGACCTGTACCCATGATCAAGAAAAAGCATTATCATCTTGTTCTACATCTAAGATGAGCTCAAATTAAAATATGTATCTTAATATACTAATGACTACAAGATAGAATTACAGTCCAGTAAAAATTAGTTTTCCAAACTGACTAAAGTTATATTCAGTTTCATTCAAGATTCAAAACCTCTTAGAACAACATTGCCAGCTGCAGATTAAGCATGTTTAAGTATTTCATCTACAGTATTATAGAAAGCTATTTGTTCTTATAAATTTTATGGAAAAAAATTAAGAACTAACTTCCATACCATTATTTGTGATGACAACATGTGGCAAACAATCTATGGTTTCCTTGGCAGCTGGTGGAAGAGAGAATTCAACCTCAGAAGACTGCAGATTTTCCACAGGACTCTGAAAAGGTTGAGCAGAGACCAAGTTCTTACTCACAAATGTAACATTCCATATAAAAACAAATAAGCAAGAAAAGTAATCCAATTCTAATAGTATTACTTTCATAAATGGAAGTTATGTCTATCAGACTAATAGTACATCAACTTTAACAAGATGAAATAAGGTTGAAACAGTAACAGCTTGTTTAAGTCTTCTCAAAAGTATCAGGACAGCTTAATTATTTACTGAACGTTTATTTATTTTATGAAGTTTCAGAAAAGCCAGCAAGTAAAAAGCGTAACAGAGCTTAGGAATACAAAACTGTCATTACATTTCACTTTCTGGAAATAAAAGCCTCGTTAACGTGTTTCCTGGCTTCAGCCACTGAATTACTCAGGTACAAACAAAAATATTAAGTACCTTAGCTACAATACCAATGTAAATTTTCAGCAAAACCCCCGGATCCACATAAGTCATTATACAGATGAGAAACACTTAAGACATAGTCCTCTGGAGTCATCCTGTTTGAAACTTACATTTTTCACCATACAAACTTTAAGACTCCAGTGCTACAGCAGGCAGATTTGATGTTTACATCATATATTCAACACCATAAGACACTGAAAGGATCTCCAGTAGAAAAAAAACACCACAGAACTCAGATTGGTTATATTCCTTAAGATATTTACTAGATAGACATCTTTGAACAGCAGAACGAAATGAAACTGAAGAGCCAAGAACACAAGAAGCACTGAGTTCATAACGGGTGTGACTAGTTCATTCTGTAGAAGTACAACTGCTTGCTAATCAGCATGGCAATTATTCATTCTAACAGCCATCAATCTCCCTTGGTAAGAACTTTAAGATAACCTGACATTTTTTTAATGTTTGGGGCACACTTAACGAAAAATACCAAAAATATACTAGAGAAACATTGGATTATACACAAACATCTTCAACAGGATCTCCTCTTGAACTTCAGAGAAAGTTACTAGAGCTACAGCCTGAAAACATGCCCTGAGTTTTATCACAGTGGTAAGGTAGCTCAGGCAACCATCCCACTATAGATCTAAACTAGCAGGTTTGCACTTACAGTCAAGTGTTCATTACAGAGAGATCAGCATGAACTATCAGGCATATTTACAGCTCCTACTGTCACACACGCTCGTATTTAGAAATCTGCTAATTTACAGGAAGTCCTGGGACAGTTATCCCTAGTGCAGTATGCAAGTCCACCTACAACACAGGTACACTCTTCCAATTTAAACAGCTTAAAAACATTCAATTCTGCTACAGCAGACAATAACACCTTAGTTTAAGGTGATTTTAGAACTTTTATTTGTATTTTGCTACAGCTGCAGTGATCTGAGATTAATTTGTAGGAAAAAACACTATGCTTACTGAGATTAACTACCACAGCTGGAAAAATTAGGTAAGACTCCAGACAGAAGGATGTAGTATTACATGTGTCTAACCTCTGTCTATATCTAGTATGAGTAGTCAAACAGAAAGCAGTTTTCAAAAGCATTGTATTGTTTGCTTTTGAAAGCTACACAAAAAAGCATCACCAACAAAGCCACACAATGAATCTGATGCTTAAAACCACATCTTCAAAATGAAAGCAGAGCAAAGAAGTGTCCATTTTACAACTTTTGTCAGATACCTTTATTTACTTCCTCTTATTACTTAAGCAACTGTTTACCACTCCATGTACCATAAGCCAAATGCTGGACACTACTAAAAAGAGTGCTATAGCCTAGAGGGTTTGACCTCCTTACATTAATGAATCAGCACAGGAAATGTTCACACATGAAGTCACTATACTGCTAATGCTATAAACCAAACACTCCTGGCTAAGTACTTTCCTTAAAAGAAATGGAAGTAAAAAAAGTCACTCATAGGTTATTACATTTTAGGATTGCAGATTCTTATTAAAAAAAATAGGTGTGTTCTATATAAGATATATTCACTACTTTTCCCATCCAAATGGGACAATTATGATGGATTTCCTACTTCCCTCCCCAATTAAAATACACTTGAAAGGGATGTGACATGGTAATGCATTGAAAATTCAAGTGTTTCACAGCTACAGTAAATTAGTTTGCTGGATAGAGAAAGTTTTGGAAAGATTTGAGCTATAATAAACTCTCAAAATTAATTGTTTTTATAGGTGAAAAAGATCCGATTAATGAATGTCCTATTTTAGATAAGAGAATTTGGGGAATGTTAAGGGAGGTGCATTAAGTAAATCAGTAACAAGTTGAAGGAAGTCACAGTCATTAGATAGGTTATTAATGATGCTATAATTAAACTCAATCCAACCTGTTCATCAAATCAGAATAACACCTAAAGCTAGTCAAAACACAGAGTTCTCCATTACAAAACACCTGGTGTAAAAATACTTACTGCAGAAAGCAGATGGGTTGCTTTTTAAACTTGAAGCAAAAACACAGGCACATTGCACCCATAAGGTAGAACCAGACTAAGCAAGATTTAAGTAATAGCTGTATGCTCTAAAGCCAGATCTAAATAACACTAAAATAGCAAAACTGGCAACAAGTAGCCTGTTAGAAAGACAAATAAATACATGTGTAGTATTTAACTGCCAAGTGGCAAACCAGATGGGGATATAGTTATTCAAACAGAATGAAAACACATGCAAGCAGTAAGAGGGAAGGTGAGAGCTGAAGTTGTAGAACAAGCAGAAAGTTTTCTGGTGAAACTAAAACCTAATCATCATGCAGCAAAATGCCTAGCAGAACCAGAACAAACCCTGATCCTCAAAAGACCAACTATGTCAAGAACTGATGAAATCACTCCCTTTACTCTTGGGGAGAGGGATGAGGAGCATAAAATACCAATCATGAAGACTACAACTAGTTTCAGTTCTCACCTCCCTCAAAGAGTTCTCAAACCTGATCACCTTGACCTAAGGTACCTCTCAGTGACCTCTAACTCCCTAGTTGATACATACAGTTGCAATAAACTACAGAACAAAAATAGTCATATATTACAAACATTTCCTATACACATTATAAATTGAAAAATCACAAACTGCATTTTACAGCAGAAAGCAAAGACATTTTCAGCAGTATCTTACCCAAAATGCAGTGTACAGCATTTTCAGGGAAAAAAAATATTTTTTTTAAAAAAATACTTTTGTGATGCAAAAGTCAAACTGAAGTAACTTTTCCAGTGTGGGTATCTAAGTAAGCACTGTGATGATAGTACCAGAGGCAAGGAAAAGGCTTTGTAATACTATGACATACTTAATATTTCAGTGAAAGATTTTACTATTTCAAATCTGTGGAACACATTTCTACATCTTTATCTACAGTTGGCTGACAACCAGGCAAGTTGTGTTGTCTGTTCTGAATGTCCTTCCAAGAACACAAGTCCCTAATCTATCTTAATCTCTTAATAAAATATAATGTGACCATGTCCTTGACTGGATTACACTGGACTAGCCATCTGCAAGTCCTGTTTTCTAGAAAGCAGAAAACATTATATCCTAATCCTGTCTACATCTTGATGTGGTCATTATACAGGATCTCAGCAAACAAAATTAATTCTGAATAGACAGACATTATAGAGCCTTTTTCTGCTTACTTTCTCTCAGCTTCCAAAAGTACTTGCAACATTGCCTAGGAGAAATATTGAACGGTATTGTGTAAGCCTTGCTCTTATTTTCTGAAGAAATTTTAGTACCTATCTTCACACTGGAAAGAAAGGCACTCTATATATTCTGCTTGATATGTGGAGGAAATAGTCAGAATTCTTACTTAAAACCCATATTGTTCATTTAGTTACAGTCAATATAGTTGTTCCTTTTACTACTCAGTTACCATTTTTTGCAGACTAATTCCAATAATGCCAGTCTTCTATGCTCACTGTAAAGTTTCAGACATGTAAGTGCTAATATTTCAAGCACAAATGCTTTCTTCTTGCCCAAGATCCACAGTGACCTGTACCACAGTTCTTGAGAATAACTACCTTTGACCTTTGCACTCATATCTGCTTGCCAAGTCTGTTCAATGACAGTCCAGTTCCTGATGACACCAACAGAATTACAGCATCTTCTCAGTCAGCCACACTTATAGCCATAGGATTGCTTTTACAGGTCAGCCTGTGAAGACTGCACATACTTCTCCCGACAGAGTAACTAGGGAAGTGTTGTTACACAGTAATGAGAAAGAAACTCAGAGCTGTAACAACCTCAGTCTCCTCTTCAAGTGTTAACATATAGATTAAAGAAAAAAAAACGGATTAGTTTTGCCTCTCTAAACAGTTCCTCTTGCTTTGGTCAAAGGAGGAGGTCAACTGCTTCTGTAGTTCTGGTTTTTGATGAAGTGAGAACCAGCAACTATGAAAGAGACAAGACATTTTCTCTATACAACTACAAAATACTGCTTTCATAGTAAGGATATCAACAGACTTCCTACACATGAATAGGCAGGTCTGAAGTGTCTCCAGATGAGTAATGCTAACAAGATGCTACACAGCTGGAGAAGGCCCTATGGTACTCTATCATAAGTAATACCGACCTCCCATATACCTTGGGGGATGCAAGTTATGTGGAAACTGAATGACTGGCAGCTTCTGGGAACAATGCTTCCACCCCCTTGGAAACCCCCCCATGAAGTTTATTCATGAAATCATTAATTCTGCACATATGAGAAAAGTATCTATTATTGTCCCACCAACTATCAGCTTTAGAAAGCATTTTAAACAGTCCTTGGTATTTTGTCTGCAAGTAGACTATGACATACTATCTGCTCTGTTCACCTCTAAGAGCTAGTAGTCTAACTGCCCCTTGCTGCCCCTAAAGTTGTCACACACAAAACATTCACTTTAATTGTTGTAACACTGTATGATATGTCTACCCATCATTTAACTCTTATTTTGACAAATACCCTGCAGGGGAAACTTCTGGCAGTGCAAGAATTGTCACATTGGATCAAACTGAATTTCAGCTAGCTCCATATTCACTATGACAGTGACTCACATCATGTAAACCAGAAGAGACAAAGATCATAACCTTGCCAGTTCTTGGATAAACCAGAGTACTTGTTATCAAAGTTAGAGAGACAGAAAGTAATCAGAACAAGATAAAAGCTTGTTCTGCTTTTGTGTGATTTGTTTTTTTTTATTTTAAAAACACAGAATCCAGACCTGGCAAACACAGAAAAGTCTTCTACTGACGAATAAAAAAAAAAATCAGATACCCAATTGTACTCTTGCAAAAAAAAAAAACAAAAACAAAAACAAACCCACAAAACAAGGTGTGCCAATTCACACATAGCAAAAGAAAGCTACGTATGAATAGCTATGTAGGGAATCTGGCAACATTCTTTAAAATAATTTAAATGGTGTATGCTTACAATGGTAGAAATAATTACTTTTCCTTTAAGAAATAAACACGTTCTAAAAGGATTAGCACTGATCAATGACTTACTTTAAATTACTACATCACTTTAAAAACTTCCAACATTTATTTTCAAACTTGCAGACCTGAAAGTTCAAGCTAAAACATGAAAGCACTTCTCCTGATTCTCCCACTTTTCAGATTATGCTGAAGAAGGATTCAGTAATTAAAACTTATGCCACAACATCACTGATATTATATCACCAAAAATAGTTTAATACCTCCACAATTTGCTGCACCTCCTGTGTTTCGTGACTGGGACCACTTGGTTTACTTGATATATTCTGTATAGCTTGATGATCAGCAGAAGATTTAGATGTCTTGTTGTCTAGACATGCCAAGCCTGGATCTGTGCTATAATCTCTCATTAAAGGCGTTGGTTCTATTTCTTCATAACTTCCTCTAGGAACACCGTGGCAGAGAGTGAATAAACGGGACTTTAACTCAGAAAAAACAACAGTCTCCTCTACTAACTTACAAAGTAAGCTATCTAGTGTTTGCTGAAATAAATTTCCCATTTCACTTGCCAAACCTCTGTCTTCATCATCATCTTGCTCTCCATCATTGCCATCTGGCTGAGAAGAGGCATTTACCAAACCAATTCCATTCTGACCATTCAAATTATTGCACTCTCCAGATGCATAATTTCCAAGGTCAACAGAATCCTCAAAAGGATCTGTAAGGTCTGAGATTTGGATGCCTTCCAGACCACATAGAGAAGATTGTGTGTTCGCTTCAGAATTTTGGCTTGATGTGCTTTGGGAACAGGGTTCTTGATTTCCAGTATTTTGGGGTAAAGACTCATTTACTAAACCAGAAGAAACCTGATCCAATGGACTGCAACCTACAGAGAAAGATGTAAAAAACAATACATTGAAATAATAAAAAATTGAAATATTCTTGTCTAGAACAGCTGCTTATGAAAAAGAAAAGATAGTCCACTAGGACTCCAGTGCAATTTGATTAGAGAAACATTTAACCCAGATGCAGTCATTTTTCACTAAAATATTTACCTTCTCATTTATATAAGCTAAGCATATAAAAAACAGACTTAAGTGATACAATTCCATCTCAGCCTGTGACAGCAAAAAAACCCCCAAGTTTTAAAAGGAACTTGTTTATAAGCAGCATTTTTACATTGTTTATAAAAAAGGAAATTTTAAGATGAGAACAGGAAATCTGAAAAAAAAACAACTCTTGGAAAGTTAAAAAGCTACAACACTTCTTTCCGTAAGTTAAAAATCGGACTATCCATTCATTAGCAGGCTAAATTGTGTCTCTGTAAGCCACCTATTGCTACTATAAATTCCATAGTAATAGCACTATATTTTGTATATGAAGCTGTGAGTGCAACTCCTCATAAGAAAATAGCAGAGATGAATGTGGAATTAAAGTTAGGAGTTACCATCATTGCAAATTGTTTGGTTATATTACATTTCAATACCTCTTGCATAAAGGGACAATAAATGTCAAACCCAGCAGCAGAAGTTAAAGGTAAACACATGTATAGTGCTGCTACTACAAAATTAATGTTTAGTTCAAGTAATTTTTAAACTCCTAATCAAGGCAATAGTCCAAACTATTTTTGAACATACAAAGGCTTGCATAGCTTGATGAGAATATCTGAAGATTTTGAGTCTGTATTTAGACATTTGGTAACTTAAACCACAAGACCAAAAAGACACTATGGTTAACTGAAGTGATTCCCTGGCATGTTATTTTAAAAGCAACTAGAGGTAAGGAACCATGCAAAACTAGTGTTGCAGGATTAAAAATGAAAAGAAGAAAAAAGTATCTCATCTAAAGAGCTAGAGCTTGCCTAGGTTGTTGAATTCATGCCACTGAATTAAAAGCTGCGCCTCTCAGCACTGGAGGTGTGGCTTGCAGGAAGCAATACTGTAACATTACATTTTATCTAATTAAAGTCTTGAAGTTCCCTCACAAAATTGAACAGCTGACACTGGAAGGCAGGCCCCTCTGGAGATCATCCAGTCTGCTGCCCTTGCTCAGAATCGCCTATAGTAGGTTACCAAGGACCATGTCCAGTCGTATTTCTATTATTTCCAAGGATATAGTCTTCTACACATCTTCCACATGCTTAGATATATCCAAGATATCAAGCCAGTTAGTAAGGAAATATGTAGTATATTTTAGGTAGTACCGCCTCACCAAAAAAAATAAGTATCAAATGTGGAAAAAATTAACCTACTTAAATCAATCCAAAACATTTCTCAAAGATAGATTTGAAAGTCTGTAATACAGAAAAAGACCAAGTATATAAAGCATGGCATTTTTTTATTAGACTTACTACAGAAAAATAAGTCACTCAGAATTTATATACAAAGCAACTGCATTAAGAACAAGGAGATAATACACTCTAAATGGCCTATTTCTTATGAACCATAAAATAACAGCATGTTTATTTCTGAGTAAGTGAAACAAAGTTGGTAGCATTAGACAGTAGGAAGATCTCTACAAGTGTCAACACTGCCTTACAGGAAATAAGCTAACTAGATATAAGTATATAAAGCATATAAAACTGAAAATGTTAAGTAACAAAAAAATAAAATTACCTCAATATGATCTACAACACACAGCTGTCTTCAAGATGAATGACATATGACAAAGTTACATTAGCTCTATGCTATTATAAAAGGAGAAAAATTAGGAGAAAGCAGATACAAAATAGCTTATAAAGGAAAGATAAGAAAAATGTTACTTTATAGAAATCATAGAGTCATTTAGGTTGGAAAACACCTTTAAGATCATCGAGTCCAACTGTAAATCTAACATGGCCAAGCCCACCACTAAACAATATCCCCTAAAAGCCACATCTATACATCTTTTAAACACCTCCAGGGATGGCGGCACAACCACTTCCTTGTGCAGCTCATTCCAATGCTTGACCACTCTTCACCCAGTGAAGAAATGTTTCTTAATATCTAATTTCCCCTAGTGCAATTTGTTTCCTCCTGTCCTATCACTCATTACTTGGAAGAAGAGACCAACTTCCACCTGTCTACTACTTCCTTTCAGGTAGTTGTAGAGGGTGCTAAGAAGCTCCCTGAGCTTCCCTTCTCCAGACTAAACCCCCCCAGTCCCCTCAGCTGCTCCTCATCAGACCTGTGCCCCAGCCCCTTCCCCAGCCCCGCTGCCCGTCTCTGGACACGCTGCAGCCCCTCAATGTCCCTCTTGCAGAGAGGGGCCCAGACATGAACACAGGGTTCGAGGGGCGGCCTCAGCAGTGCCCAGTGCAGGGGGACGGTCACTGCCCTGGTCCTGCTGGCCACACTGTCTGATACAGGCCAGGGTGCTATTGGCCTTTTTGCCGCCCTGGGCACACTGCTGGCTCATATTTGGCCAGCAGTCAAAAACACCCCTAGGTCCTTTTCTCCAGGGCAGCTTTCTAGCCAGTCTTCCCCAAGCCTGTAGTGTTGCATGGGCTTGTTGTGACCC
This sequence comes from Falco naumanni, assembly GCF_017639655.2. Classification (NCBI taxonomy): domain Eukaryota; kingdom Metazoa; phylum Chordata; class Aves; order Falconiformes; family Falconidae; genus Falco; species Falco naumanni. The sequence goes on along the minus strand of NC_054080.1, from coordinate 25,751,046 downwards.
AGGTGCAGGACTCAGCACTTTGGAAGATCTGAGGCTATGTGACACTTTTTATCAGAAAACCTCATACAGTTAAGAAGATGGGAATATGTTCTAATCCAACCAGCAGGTTTTTATTTCTTTATGAAATCATTGTTCAGGTGCTGAACTCACAAGAGACATTTTGGGAAATATTAACATTTGATATTCATTGAACAAGAAAAGGAAGTGGTCTGACTGGTATACACAAATAAAAAGAGAACCTTTAAGAATATTTTGTAGGCTTAAATTAATTCCCACTGACAGAGACAACAACCTGGTCCATGGTACATCAAGTATTTTATAGCCAAGTTCCAAACAGAAGGTTTGAATAGGTATTCTCTTCCAAACATGATTTGTAATTTGAAGACAAAATTATTTGAATTACACAATGTTATTGTTATTTAGATTGTTAGAAAGCATTAACTCATTCAGGAATGCCCTTCTTCAGATGAAATTAAACAGCCTAAAATAGACTAATTTGCCTTCATGTTAAGTTTCATTCTGTAAAGCCATATGAAATGTACTTTACACATGATATTTGTCTATTCTCTTCCCTTCACATTTCTCTATGCTCTCCTCCTCTACTTCCAAGCATCCCAGTTTGCATTGTAATGGTAAATACACAAAGATATGCACATACATAAATAATTTTCTCTGAACATCTTCCAATTCTAATTGTTCGCAGACTTCCTTACCTTTGTGATCATCTAAAGTGGATGTAGACATATCTTCTTCCATATTACTATCTGTAGTGGTGCGGTACATTCTTGAGTTTGTGGCAGACTATTCTGTTATCTTCTTAACACATTGCTACATGAGATTACGAAGGAAAGAAAGAGATAGAGATTCATTAGACAACAATGTCCTTATGAATACCCTCTTCCCCAACACTTTGATATGATTGTTCTCACAAGGAATCTCCCATTTCTTAGAAGTCTTGAGCTGCACTAGCAGTACAATTATTAAGACGCTGAAGAGCTCTGGACACTTGTGTTATAAAAGCATGTAACAAGTTTCATCTACACTAAGACAAGCAGTCGTCTTGCCCCCATCTTGAGGGTTTTGTAATCAATAACAGGGACTTTACAAAAAAATTAAAAATAGTCCAGATGTCATATGACTTTTTTGAATGCGATTCACTTCTGCACATAGCTCTGACAATACATATGTCAGCTTGCAAAAAAAACATTTGCAAGCACTGTAGTGGAAAAGCCTTCAGGTAATGCAGCACAGTTCAGCCTGTCCTACTCAGCTGATCTCTGCAAGTACAATTAGTCAAATCCTATCTCTTAAAACAAAAGTCTCAAGTCCCAGACAGGTACAGCCATACAGAGCAATTGCCCACATATGGCTCGTACTATTACAGCAGTATTCCATATTAATGGATCCTAATGCTTTTACCAAGAAAACATGGGGTAAGTAGTACAAGGTTTCACATCCAATGGCTGTTGTTTATACAAATGCAACTAGAACTTCAGCATTTCAGATGTTCAGTGCCTTTTTTTGTGTCCTTTTGATATTTACTAGATATGGAATTAAGTAGCTTTATTATTCTTGAAACTCAAACTGAAAAGGAGACAAAGTCCAAAAAAATAAAGTTTGCAACCATTAATACAGTTTCCTGAACTTCAGAAAAATAAGAAAGCTTTTTTTTCTTTCCTGGCTGTGAAAGATTTTTCACTATCCTTAGTAAGAGGATAACTATATGCAAAGACTCCATTTGTTAGCAGTTATTTTATGCAGCTTCAGGTAGAATAGCCACTAGTAAGGCTAGTAGTTGCAGTATGTGGACTGCCTAAGAGACATAACTGCACATATGTACCAGCTATCAGAGTCCAAGGAGGTAGGGGTTTTTTTGTTTGTTTTTTTTTTTTTTTTTTTGAACTGGCATCACCGTTGAAGCTGTCATTTTGCTAGGACTGTCATACAGGAAACTAACTGTTGCTGCCTACCCAACATAAAAAGTAAAATCCAAGGGGAAAAGATGAAATCTTTTTCTTGGGGCTGCACTCTTGGAAAAAACCACATGATCCCTTAAGAGCTTTAATATAAGAAACAAATAGAAGAAAGCTGTCTATTGCAAGCTACAGCTTCCAGTAGAAGCTAGTCTTAAGGTGTTCAGCCACATAACATTCTGAAAGAAATGGGTCTACAATTGCCAACATGGCAATTCTGGGAACATTTCCCTAGCAATCTGCACTACAAATTTCTGGGGGGAAAACCCCCCAAATACTGTCTGCCATATCTTCCCCACAGACCAAAACCAGACAGACATGAGTAGTATAATGATGGTGTAAGATTCAGGGCCTCAGAAAAAAATGCAAGTTCCAATAAAAGAAAAATAATCACTTTTGCTTTCAGATTGTTACAAATGAGGATACAACCCAATCTGAATTTAGCAGTATTTATTATAAATGATAAAAGGCAAGTAAACAGCACTGGGTGCACAGGGAGTCTGCGCTCCACCAACACGCACACCCTATACAACAACATGTTCCCTTTTATGCTCATTGTGCTAATACATATTCATTGTTATACGGGGAAATGGCATGGCTGTTCAGATTAGTTCTTAACATAGGTGTTCCTTTCCTTGTGTCTGCATGTTTAATGTTGAGGGTCCCTTTGGTGGTCATCAGGGATGAAGTTAGATGTCTTCCTCGCTTGTCCTCTTTCTCACCCTGAAGAGCTGACTTCTTTCTTTTACCACGTAAGGTGATGTAAGATGTATTAAACTGAGCTGAATAGAAGATGGAGCAATACACACTCAGTATCTCCTGACAGGACACCAGTTCTGCAAAACTGATCAGTCCTACAGATGCAAAACACCAGTGACTAAATAACCAAGGTATGGGAAACGGGATAGTTACTCACTTCTCAGGCTAAAGATGTTTATACACACACACACACCTCCATCCTTTCCAAAGGGTACTACACAATTACCCGAATTCCTCAAAGGTTCATTAGCAGCTGTCAAAGCAGAAAAGCATTTTAGATTACAAGAGCTGGATTTAAAAAACAAAAACAGGAGAGAGTGTCTCCTAAAACACACAATGCACAAACAGGTAGGTCCAGCCTTCCCCATGTACTGCCTTAACCACCAATGCAGAGCAGCATGCTTTCTCTTTACTTCTACAAATACTGCACTAAGGACTCCACTTCATAGAGCCAGCAAACTAAAAGCTGTAACGTATAAAGCCTCAGAATCTAGACCCAAACCATCTGACTTGCATAACCAACTTGTCTTTTCCCACAAAAGAACCCACCATTCTCCCAGAAGTAGCACCAAGTTCAAGGTTAACTATAGACACATGCATACATGTGTTGACAATCAAGTATGTAACTTGAGTGTTCAGAAATGATCCATCCCCTTGACCACAATCCTACATATAATCCTCAAACCATTCTAATTTACAAAGCCAGATTTGGAACCACAGGAGTTTCCTGCTCAGTTATATGCCAAGTCCTCTAACAGGATCCCAGTCCCTGCCCAATGAAACCCAAACACCACCCTTTCCTCTCCCTTACTTTTTGTTGTACTCTATCCTCTTGACTCCCTCACATCCTGCACACAAACAAGAGAAGCAGCTTCCTGGGATCAAGGACTACATGATCTAGATCTACACCACTACTTAAATCGCCACGGTTCATGCAGATGCAAGATACCAGTTGTGGCATACACCCAACTCTGGAACAGGGCTACATTTTCTGCCACAGGAGCAGGCACACTGGTCTTACTCATGACTCCCAGAACTGCTGTGATCTACACAGCATCAGTTTGCTGGAGCACAGTCCAACCCATAGAAGCAACAATAAAAAAAATCATATAGATTAAAGAAATCAGTTTAACTAATGCAGTCCTGACAAAACCTTTCCTTTTGTCCAAGAGCTGAAATAGTAAAGAGCTTCCTTTACATACCTAGGAATTTTTGTAGTTTAAGGAGAGGGCAACTGAGCTTTGTAACTTCTACTAAAAAAAAAAAAAAGAATACTTCATATAACCCTGGAAACCTCACAAGAATATTTTCAGTTAATTATTCCATCAAATTTACCTGATCTTCTCTTCACCCTGTTATGTCCGATTTTATTTCCTTGGCATCATTCACTCACACACAGAGCCATCTCCTAAGCCTATTACATATCTCACAAAGTGAAAACAAAATAAGGACTGTGGCATGGGAAGAGGGGGCAGGGGGGGAAGCCCTCCCAAGTATTTTTCATACCAAAGAAAGGGTAATTTTCTGCTGCAGGAGGCATTTAGCTTGCTTTCTTTTTTGTTAAGACATATAAAGTAAGCTTCAAATATCTTAAAGTAGTATTTTTTTCCAACCTTTTAATAACTTGTAACTTTCTCCACTCTCAGATTTTTCCCAGCATTCTTGAACAGGTATGCATATTCTGATCTCAATGCCACCACACTTGACACAGAAGGAAAAAGAAATCTCCTTTATCCTACTTGGCTGCTTTTTTTTTTTTTCCTCACATCTATGAATTATGGAAACCATTTTCTTCCACAAGGCAAGAATGGGATCTCACATCCAAGGTTTGAAAATGGAATGCATGTAATACTGACACAACTACTGTTTTCTAAGCTGATGTGTTAAAGCAAAAATTGCGTTTACTCCCAGAAGTATATGAATGCACTTGGCTGTCAAATGGGCAAAACTTAAAACCAGGTCACATTCTTGACACCTTCTCCCTTGCCTAACAAGTTCTGAAACATAATGAAGACATACCCCTCATCAACTCAAAGTTTCACATAAAAATATTCATGTTATCTTTTAAACTGTATTATCCAATATTCTTTGTCTCTAACCAATATTCCACATCTCTCTTCCTGCAGATATTGAAAGCATCCAGTAGAAGAAATCTGAATTAGAATGGAGAATTTTCAATCTTGTAACCAAGAGTGCTCAGGATGCTAGAGAGATTATTCGATTTCAGTTCATGGAAGGCAGGCATGGAATAATCCCAAAAAAGGAGAGAAATTTTTCAAGAATTTGAAACAATATATTACTGTCACAATTTCCCTCTCTTGCCACTGTGGGCAGATTAACAGAAATTCTTCAAATATTTTATTATGCTCACAAGCTGTAAATTACATTCACTGGCAAATCACTACTCAAAACAATGAGTATTCAGTTAGAATTTATCTTCACCATCTGTAATTTGCCTAAACCTCAGAAAGCCGTATGTCATGGTCTAACCCTTGTAGGCAGCTAAGCACTACAGAGTCGCTCAACTCAGCCCCCCCACTCAGTGGGATGGGGAGAGAGACAGAAGGGTAGAAGTGAGTAAACTCATGGGCTGAGATTAAGACAGTTTAATATTTTTTTAAAGAGGAAAAAACAGAATAACGAGGAAAGAAACAAAATCAAGAAAAGAATGAAGAAAAACTCACATCACTCACCAACAACCCACCAATGCCCACAGTTCCAACATTAACAGCAGCCTGGCGAACTTCCTTTCCTGCTCACACACACACACTGCCCCCCCGCCAATTTTATTGCTGAGCACAACATCATATGCTATGGGATATCCCTTTGGTCAGTTGCAGTCAGCTGTCCTGGCTGTGTCCCCTCGCCTGCTTGTTGACAGGGCAGTGTGAAAAGCCGAGGCAGCTTTAGCTCTGTGTAAGCACTAGTACTAAAATATCCCTGTGTTATCAACACTATTTTCAGCAAAAATATATAAAACATAGCCCCATACAAGCTTCTGTGAAGGAATGTAACTATCCCAGCTGAAACCAGTATACCATAAGGAAACATTAAACATTTTTCTAAAGGATCATATTTATTAATCTAAAAGCTCCTTCTTTAAACTCTTTGGTTTAGCAGTGACTTTAGGCTTCTCACTAGGATACTGGGAATACAGTAGTGTTTATTTCCATAAGCAGTATCAGCTCAGCTACATGTACACTGGAAACTGGAATATGCTTCAGTATTTCTTTTCCATGTATTAATTATCACCTTTTCATTAACCTTCCTGGTAATTTTGCACCCTCCTTTAAGATATAGAATCCACTATGTCAATGCTTTTACTTAGTATTGCTCCTTTGCTTTGTCTGAAGTAGTCTGGAAGTAGCCTGGCCTACCACTAAATTGACTTTAAAAAAAAAATAAAATTTTTGATCTCTCAGATTACAGAAACTGATTATTTTGTTAGTGACTACAACAGCAGCTCACTACACCTTCAAACAGATTGACCAGTTTAGGTCTCTGAAATCTCAGTAGTACAAAGCATCCTTTCAGCAAACACTGATCAGGTATTTTTTCCACTGTGTGTCTAACTTTGCAAATACAGCATAGGCAACTAAAGAGATCTAAATACCTTTGTGAATAAAAGAAATGCTTATTGTCACTTTGCCCACTGTAATGACAAAAATAATTCTGCATTTAACACTATTTAGAGAGCTAATTAAAATATTAATCAAATTTATAATTGTGAACTTCAACAACACTGCTGGGCTCTTCACACTTTTGTCAAGTCACTCCAAATTAAACTCATAACTGAAGTGTGCACACAAACTTGGTGTCAACATGTTTATACTTATACTACTAGCTTGATCCTATCAGTTTTGATATAACCAGAATCAATGCTAGCAACAGTAAGATAGCAATAAAAAGTCTTCTTCTGACACTGAGTGTATGCTGTACCAAAATTAGGTACTGACACTTTTAAGGCAGATCACTCATTCTCTGTCCTGTGCTGTCCTCACCCAGATACACCCTCCCCACCCACCTGCCTTGCAGCCCTGTTCCTAGAGGGAGGCTACAGCACAGGCTTTCAGCTCTGCCAGCAGCTGCCGTCAGAACCAGACTGTGCTCCCTGGAGCAGCACGGCTGGAAACCACAGTGGCAATGCACAGTCATCTGTTAAGAGGCAAGACGACAAAGGTTGTCCGTTCCTGGGGCTGACAGGGAGGGAAGGGATTTAGTTTCAGAGCACCCTTCCCCTACAATTTTTATCATGGGCCAAAATCCTAGTCTCCAAGGAATATCAAATCAGACCAAATAGTAGTAAGAGACTGTTCTTTGGGAAGACAAAATACAGATAAGACCAAAGAGACTCCCATTTCTCAGCTATTTAGTAGCATTTTAATGTACGAAACATGTTATGCGTTCTTAAAATAGAAATGGTTAGTAATCAACAGTTTAGATTACAAACTCTAAAATGCTGCTTCAGAAACAAGCTTTCTATCTCAACAGAAGATATCTCAAGACAAATTTGAAGCACTTTCTTCCTCTCCTTACTGATGAATACAATTACCCATGGTGTCAGTGTTAGACTACATTAACATAACAGTCGCCCCTTGAAATTGCCTGAAAAGGTAATAAACAAATATATATAAACAAAACACTACTAGCATCCACCTCCACTCACACATTTTAAAACAAGACCCCCAAAAGCCGTATCATTGCAAAACACCGATACTGATTGAGTCTCTTCAAATACTAAAACAGGACGAACACCAACAGGGTGATAGCAGATTCAATTCACTTCAGTACTGAAGGTTCCATTCTGCATTTCCCTGCAAATTTGCAGGTTTGTACTGATTTCATGCCATAAATGCAAAACTACAGTTCTGAAATATGACAATACATTAAGGCATACAAATATAAATAGTTCAATTTCTGCATTTTTCAAAGCATTAGTTAATATGCAGGCTAAAAGTTGATTAGTATTTTGGACATTGTCTGAATACTCCTAATATCGATCAATGACCTCCTATAATCAGCATATACAATTCACAGCTATCAAATCATGACATTTTGCCAGAGATGCTGGCCCTATCCAAACAATAGCAAACTCAAGTATACACAGGAAAATGTAAATGTTTACCTGGAATGAAATGCACTAGATATATTCCCAGGGCAATTAGTATTTACTGAAGTCATGAATAAGAGACACAAGACTGCTTCAAGTCCAGAACTCCTTTTACAAGCGGAGCCCTGTCACCACCTCCCATGTAAAGGTGTCTGAATGGATGAGTTGCTACAAACCACCATCTTGGTACAGTTAATTTCTATCCTTAGACATGCTCCTAGAGTTAAGGATCCTGCATGGTCCCTATTCTTCCATCCAGGCTCTTCCGCCCAGCACAGGTACACAGAATCCCCTCGTACAGATGTCTCATCTGTTCACTTCAGCCAAGGAACCACAGTTAGGCTGGCTTGCTCTGATGCAGCTTCAGCTGTGATTACGCCTGTTGGCTGTCAAGCTGTAAACTGGTGTCATGAACTTACTCAGCCTCACCAAACCCCCTTCAAGGGTCTAATTCTGCCTTCTTTTTTTAAAGCACAGCCAATAGCTACACTTACACAGCTGAGGCAGTAGAATCGAGCCAGATGCAAGCAGCTTGAAGGAGGAAACACTACACAAACTCTGCTGCCAAAGCCCCTGCATCCCTGAGCCATGGGCCCACTCTTGACTGGGCATTGATCTATAACCATTCCAGCACTGTGTCTTCAGTGTCTTCTGATGATCTAGCTGATCCAACATTATACTCAAACTCTGCATTATTTCCAGCTTATCTGCACTGATTTACTCCAATTTTATCCTGGTTCTTTACTTTCTCATGCAAAACTGTAAATAGTTTGAATGCATCACTTCCTTGACTTTGACTCTACTCTGACAGATAGGACATGGAAATCTATCCTACCAACTGCCATCTCTGGCTTAACATTATAATTGTTCTCCTAATTTTTATCGTTATGAATAGCTTCAGCAGAAATTCCACATCAAATCTCAACTTGAGAGACTGAAGATTAAGACTGAAGTACTAAAGGTTTTTCAATATAAAGACTGTATGTGTCATGTACTAACCAACTAAGAGCAAGGCACACTGTCCCTTAAGGAAAGTTAGCATTACAACTTTAACATAAAAGCCTAACTTTGCCAGTAGCCCCTGTATCAATGCATTCTGTTTATACAGAACACTATTTTGGGCTTTAATCATTATCTGAACCTTCATATCCCTCTCCTTCCCAAACATCACAAGTTGTATTTAAATACATGTACTAAACTAAGGGCATGGAATAGCCATTTTAACCCACTGCTTTTCAGAAAACATCCAGTAATCCAGTCACTGTTTTTACTAAAAGGTGTACTGGGAGTCTGCCGCCTCCTCTCCCTCCTACTTGAGGTACTCATCCACTGAAAAAGTGTCAAAACTCCATGTCTGTCTTTCTCCTTCCTCTGCCTATGACTTTCACTTTGACATTTTGCATTTTTATTTCAGTTCCAATTACAAACTTTCTAAAGGAAGAAGCCTCCATCTACAGCTGAAGGACAACTAATAGGTTAAAGGGTGACTAATAGCAGGAAATCAATTCTGTACAAGTCTGACTCAGCAGCAAGTAAGTTTGTTATTTACATATATTGCTTACACAGATTTATGTATGCATACTTCTCCTAAATGAAATTTACAACTACAAAGTATATACTCTTCATGATCTGTGCCAGGGGTCCTCACACTTTTTAACCAGGGGCCGGCACGGATGCAGTGGCAGGCAGCCATCTGCGGCTGCTTGGTTTCCCCCCCCAACCCCCGACGGGGGGGAGCGGCGAGGGTCTGTAAATACCGGGGGCCGGACTGAGGACCCTGGGGGGGCGTATCCAGCCTGTGGGCCGTAGTTTGAGGACCCCTGATCTGTGCATTAAGAGATAACAGTAAGTCTGACAGCACTCTATCACTACAGGACATAGTTTATTTTTTCTAGATACAGTATCACAGAATTTTGATCAAAAATCATTCCACTAAATTGTGTAACTGTACACAGAAAAGTGCAAATCAAGAACTACACTCAAGAGAAGTGTCCAAACAGGTCAAAAGTATAAAAAAAAAAGTACCTAAATGCCATCTCCAAGATACTAACTGGATCTTTCCAGCATCAAGTTGTAGTAACTTTTTATACCTTTGTGCACCACGCAGATTCACATATGCTATGTAACCAGTATATATTCTTCAGAAAGTGTTAATTCACCAACAGTATCCAGTCAAGCACATCTACAGTGCGTTTTTTTTGAGAGAACTCAGCTCCACTGCAGCCAGCACAACTAAGCCAAGCGGTTCAAGTGAACCCACCAAAGGTGCAACATCAAAGCGCACACAGGAAACAACACCCTGAAGAAGGCTCTCATGCAGGTGCAACACCTATCCTGTGCACTGTACCTACAGGTTAATGTATTTCTACTCATGTGGAAGAAAACACATATTTTTACCTCATGCACCTTAACAAGTGTGTGGATTCCAGGCCCAAGACATATTCCTTCTGAAACTGAACTTGGGGGGTGGCCCTGCTCACAGCTAGCTCAGACCAGTTCTCCAGCAAACAGGCAGCATGAGCGCTTCATAACTGAGTGCAAGCAGTATCAAGTGGCTTACTTTAGAACTGAGCCTGCTCACACCCATTCATATTTTGTCTGAGGTAGCGCAACAAGAACCCACCCCACCCCACTGGCAGGGCTGCTCTCGGGGGCTTGCAGCACCGGGCCGAGAGCCCACACTTGCCACCACCGACAGTTCTCCAGCCTCAACACCGTGCAGCAGGGCCCCCCATCCACCCCGGGATACCGAGACACTGTCACAATGGGAAGGGGCGGACCAGAAAACTTTGACCCGAACATCTGCCCGTGCCTGCCCTGCAGCTGATGCCCCGCCGGCTTCCCCGCGCCCACCGACGGCCTCGGCCCCTCACGCACAGGCACACGCCGGGCCACCACAGCCCACTGAGCGAGACGAGGGGGACCGCGGCTCCCCCTCGGCCCGCCGGCTGCGGCCCGCGACCCCGGTCGCGGCACCACCGGAGCAGCTACCCGCAAGCCCGTCCCTGAGGGGAGGCCACCGGCCCGCGGGACAAGCGACCGCCCCGGGGGCAACAGACCGCCGGCGGCGGCTCGGCCCTGCCTGGCTCCGCTACCGCCCTTCCCCATGCCGGAGCGAAGAGCGCTGGGCTTGAGCCGAGGCTAGCTGAGGCTCGGCCCGCAGCCGTCAGATAGAGCTCAGGCCACGCCGCGCCCACACTCATTCCTCCCAAGCCCAGTTCCCCCGCTCCCGCGCTTACCTGCACCACCAGACCAAGCTGCCCGCCGCGACCAGAGGCGGCCAGTACTTAAACAGGGTGAAGGAGGCAGCGACCAATCCCGGCTGGGGGGCGGGATCCGAGGCAGCGGGTTGGCCCTGCTGCCTGCGTAGGGGCGGGGCGGGGCGGGGCGGGGGCGGGGCGCCGGTGGGGAGCGGGCGGCGGGACGGGACCCCAGTGCCCAGCAGGGCCTGGCCGGCCCGTGGGGACCGGGTGTCCCGGCTGCCGCCTGGCGGTGTCCCGGGCGGGGTGGGGGCTGTGTAGCTGCAGGCCGTGGCCGCACCGGCTGCGGTGCAGTCCCGCGGCAGGAGGGCCGCTGACCTGCTCGCCCCGAGCACCCGGGGCAGCCGAGGCAGGGACGCTGTGGCGGGCGGCGCGCCTCCTCAGTGCCGGCCGCCCGCTCGGCTGCTCACCGGGAGTGCGGTTCCCGCGCGGAGTTTGTGTTTCTGGCCTTTATTTGTTGTTTGTTACTCAGTGAATTACTGTGGGCCTTTTAAATCCGTCGTTCTATCACGCAGAGTGAGTTCAGCTCCGGGCCGGTCACTCGCCAGAGTTTGGCGGAGGCAGCAGTGCAGGCAGGCAGAACACCCGCCGTCCCGCCATCCCGCCATCCCGCGTTTTGCTGAGAAGCAGGAAAGGGTGGCATGTGGTGGGACAAAGATTTACGCACAATATTGGGCAATACACGTTGTACTAAAGAGGTAGATAAGCAAAAAGGCATCTACCTGACAGAGGAAACAGAGGCAGGCAGAGCAAGGAAAGTGGAGAAAAATAATGGCCTCATGCACAAGCTCCACAGCGTTCTGTGCGTGCAGAAAGCAGGAGTGTCTCAGCATTTGGGATGGAGGCAGAGCACAGACTATGCCATACAAAAACAAGGCCAGAGAGGGCATGCTGCTCATTGTCTACAGTGTTGAACTTCACCTGTTTTCAACTTCTATTTTTATAAAGTTTGAATATTGATTTTTATTAATATTAGTAATTCCTCAGGGAAATATCTCATTATCAATATCCAGCATAAACTTACATTGCTCAACATTCTTGTCAGTGTAAGTATCCTTACACTCTGTTCCAGAAATACAGTCAGTTCTTGAAAAAAAAAAAAAAAAGAAAGAAAAAAAAAAAGAGGTAAAGGAAGTGTTAAATGATGGTACCCTAGCTTGCTTCCATCTACAATAATTTTTTTTTAGTTGTCCAGCATTACCATATTGGGGGTACACACTAAACATAGCAGCTAGGAACAAATCGTTTATGAACACAAATACCTGCTTGCTGAAACATGACAAGATTGAAAATCAACTTAATCCCCAAAGAAGAAAACAAGCAAACACTGGACCTAATGAAATGCAATTTCTATGAATGTGTCCCATACTCCTGCTGCCACTCCGTGACAAGAATCCCTGGTCAAGCATTTCCTTACAACTCCTTCCCTCCTTTCTTACATTATCATTCATTTCTCAGTCTTTGGCCATTCTGCCCTTCTATGTTTCCTGTAATTATTTTTCCTGTCCCTTCATTTTAAACAAGAAAAGCAACAGGGCACACTGCAGATGGTTATTAGCTTTCTACATGCTAATAGTACATGCATGCCAGCTGCTAGCCAGGAAACCATATAGATGGTGTCCTGGTTTCAGCCAGGATGGAGTTAATTTTCTTCTTAGTAGCTAGTACAGTGGTGTGTTTTGGCTCTGATGTGAGAACAATGTTGATAACAGCACTGATGTTTTAGCTGTTGCTGGGTGATGCTTATACCCAGTCAAGGACATTTCAGTTTCTTGGGTCTTGCCAGCCAGGGGGCTGGAGGGGCACAAGAGCCTGGGAGGGGACACAGCTGGGACAGGTGACCTGAACCAGCCAAAGAGGCATCCCATACCATGGGACATCATGCTTAGTATAGAAACTTGGAGGGTTGGCTGGGGGGGATCATTGCTCAGGGACTGGCTGGGCATCGGTCAGTGGGTGGTGAGCAGCTGTACTGTGCATCACTTGGGTTTTCCCTTTCCCCTTCCTTTGGATTTTACCCTTTTTCCCCACCTTTCCATCCTAATTGTTGTTATTATTATTATATAGAATATAATTGTTATTGTTATTACTATTGTTCTTATCTCTTTATTTGGTTTAAATTATTAAATTGTTCTTATCTCAACCATTCAGTTTTACATTCCTTTCTGATTCTCCTCCCCACCTGTCCAGGTGGCGGGGAGTGAGTGAGTGGCTGCCTGGGGCTTGGTTGCTGGTAGTATTCGGTGCTGGCCGGGGTTAAACCATGACAATAGCTAACTGTATAGAGTTCATGCTTAACAGAAGTGCTGACTTTGCTTGTTTCCTCCTGTACATAGCTGCTAATTTTTGCAGAACTTTGAGAAATCTAACTATGTTGAAGATGGTCAACTAATAGGGATGAAGAAAAAGTGTAGGCATTCAATGTTTGTTGTTTGGTTTTTTTTTGGTCTCAGCCTTTAATAAAACTGACAGACCTTGGGCTGCCCAGTCTCTGGACTCAGAGGACAATGAGTGTGGGAACAGTGACTTTCCATTTGTGCACAATGAAGTGGTAAGGGACCAGCTATATCAGCTGGATGTTCACAAGCCCATGGAGCCTACTGGGATTCATCCCAGAGTACTGAAAGAGATAGCTGATGTTATGGCAGGACCTTTCTCAATCATCTGACAAAGATCTTGGGAGCCTGGGGAGGCCCCTGCTGACTGGCAACCAGCCAATGTTAAGTCAAATTTACAAAAAAGGTATGAGGGAAGACCCAGGGAACTACAGACCTGTTAGTCTAACCTCAGTTCCTGGAAAAATTATGGAGAAGGTTATACTGGGTACTGTTGAAAGGCATTGAAGGAATGATGCAATCATTAGGCACAGTCAACATGGGTTCACAAAGGTTCCTGTTTAACTAATTTGATATGCTCCTATGATAAGGTCACCTGCCTAGTGGTGAAGGGTAGTGGTGGATGTAATCTTTATAGGTTTCAGTAAGGCTTTTGATACTGTCCCTCACAGCATAGTTCTGGACAAGTTGTCCAACTGTGAGATGAGTAGGTACACAGTGCGCCGGGTGAAGAATTGGCTGAAGGGCAGAGCTCAAACATTTGCAGTGAATGGGGATACATCTGGCTGGCAACCAGTCACTGGCAGTGGAATGCACTCCACACACCCAGAGACTGGCATAAAAGGGAACAGGAGAAATTAGGCACCGAAGGTTAAAATTAGCCCCTGTGAATACTCTTAATGGTGCATCAATCCATTACTCCATGGAAATACAAAAAGTTTTGGCAGAAAATCTCAGTCTGAATAGAAGAGTACTACTACTGTACAAACATCTTGAGTTTGTATTCTCAGCTGGGAAGCAAGAGTGAATTCTTCCTGAAAACTTGCTTTGCTGGGTGATGATTATACTCCAGTAAAGACATAATCCAAAAGTTTAACAGTTTCTTCCTAATTAATTTAAAGCTGTTGCATAAGACACCTCAGTATCACTGATGCATCCATGCTATAATTCTTATTGTATTCAAAAGACTAAAAAATGCATAAATAGAAAATTTTTCATGTGAGCCACATGTGAGCATTTAGAATGTTGTAATGTTTTTAATCTTCATAGTATTCAGACCAAGCTTTTTTCTTGCAAGCTAAACTGTAGCTGCACATACTGATGAAGTGCCCAGTAAGAACATACAGAACACCACTATATCAAGGAATGCCACCTCTTTTTCCGTCTCTAGATTATTAGGTTTTATAACAAGAGAGTAATTTTTTGATGATCAAGTTCATCCTCCCTGTTGTGGTTTAGCCCTAGCCAGCAACTAAGTAACATGCAGCCGCTTGCTCACTACCCTCCTTGCCCTGGTGGGATGGGGAGGAAAACTGGAGAAAGGTAAACTCCATGGGTTGAGATAAGAACAGTTTAGTAATTGAAATAAAGTATAAAGTTAATAATAATAATAATAATAGTAGTAGTAATAATAATGATGATGATGATAATGATAATTATAATAATAAAAATAATAATGCAAAGGGAGATAATGAAAACAGAAAGAGAAATAAAACCCAAGGTGAGGAGGAGGGAGTCAACCTAAACCCAAACCGAAGTGATGCACAGAACAATGGCTCACCATCCGCTGAAAGATGCCCAGCCAGTCCCCAAGCAGAGATCCACAGTCCTCCCCCAGCCAACTCCGCCCAGTTTATATACTCAGCATAATGTCATATGGTATGGAATACCCCTTTGGCCAGTTCAGGTCAGTGCCCTGGCTGCCTTGCCTCCCAGCGTCCTGTGCCCTCCCAGCCTTCTCCCTGGCAGGGCCTGAGAAAATGAAAAGTCCTTGACTTAGTATAAGCACTACTTAGCAACAACTAAAATCATCAGTGTTTTACCAACATTATTCTCATACGAAATCTAAAACACAACACTGTACCAGCTACTAGGAAGAAAATGAACTATCCTAGGACTGTATCCACCCCTTATTCCATACCATTTACATCATGTCCAGGTCCCACACTTTTCAATACACCATCAGCTCTCTTGTCTTTTGATATATACACACAGGTATCTTTCCCTTAGTCAGTGGGTCATCTCTATGAAATGTCCATTGAGTCAATTTAGTCCATGATTTTTGGCTCCATCTGTTATAACAGTCTTTCAGGGTACGAAAAATAGCATGTGGTGTTGGACTGTTGCATGCTGAAGCCAGTTCTGATTCATTACCACTGAATTTGTCTGGTTTCATCAAAGTTAATTTTCTATTAATGTGGTGGCTGGAAGGAAGTTGGGTTCCAATCCCTAAATCTGGACTGGCGGAGATGGGTACCATGAGGTGTCCAGTGGGGTGATGGGCATATAGCCACCATATAGTGATAATATACAGTGTTATGTAGCAATTAACATCATATGATTTAAACTATTGGTTATTCTCACCCAAAATCAAATACCCTTGAGGCACACACTGGACTTCCCATCCTCCTACATTACCCACTAAGTGCACCCAGGTCTTTGAGCAAAAGCAATCCCATGGATAGGTTTGCCTTTGCCTGAGGGAAACTGTCTTCCCCAGCACATTTTATGTGCACTACAAGAACTTTATCCCATTCTATAGTATGTAAAAGTTTTGACTTTTACAAGCCTGACTACCAGATCCTTCAGTGTTGACTAGCAAGGTGGTTTTTGCTAAGTGTGTATGCCAGTGTTTGAAGGTCCTGTCACCCATTGCTCTCAGTGTAGTCTTTAACAGTCCATCATATTGTTCAGTTTTTGTAGAGGTTGGTGCATGATAGTGGATGTGATAGACCAACTCACTGCCATGCTTTTTGGCCCAAGCATCTATGAGGTTGTTTCAGAAATAAGTCCCATTGTCTGACTCAGTTCTTTTGGGGGTACCATGTCACCATGAGACTTGCTTTTCAGGGTCCAGGACAGAATTCCAGGCAGTGGCATGTAACACAGGATATCTTATCTTTCTAGCCACCTAGTGGTTGCTTCCACCATTGTGAGCACACGGCGCTTGCCTTGGCAGGTCTGTGGGAGTGCGACATAGGCAATCTGCCAGGCCTCCTCAAATTTGCATTTCAGCCACTTCTCTGCCATACTACAGAAGCTTTAATCACTTACTTGGCCTGCTTAATTGCAGCACATGTTTCACATTCATGGATAACCTGTGCAATAGTGTTCATGGTCAAGTTCGCTGCTAAATCACAGGCTCATTTATACGTTGCATCTCTTCCTTGATGGCCTGAAGTGTCATGAGCCCAGTGAGCTATAAATAATTCAGCCTTATGTTGCCAGTCCAGATCTACCTGAGCCACTTCAATCTTAGCAGCCTGATTTACCTGTTGGATGTTTTGCTGTTCTTCAGCGGCCTGACTCTTGGGTACATGAGCGTTTACGTGACATTAACTTCACAACCGGATCCTCCACCTGGGCAGCGATATATTGCCATAATGTGGCAGTGCAGGTGGATTTACCTCTGTGCTGCCAGCTGACCTGTTTCCATTGCTGCAGTCAGCCCCACAGGGCATTTGCCACTATCCATGAATCAGTATAAAGATAAAGTATTGGCCATTTTTCTCATTCATAAATGTTTAAAGCCAGCTGGATAGCTTTCACCTCTTAGCAAAATAACCTGATTCACCTTCTCCTTCAGCAGTTTCTGCTATGTGTTGTTGGGGACTCCATACAGCTGCCTTCCATCTCCAGTGCTTTCCTACAATACAGCAGAACCCATCATATTGCTTCTCATTTTCTGGTAATTTATTGTACAGTGGGGCCTCTTCAGCATGTGTCACCTCCTCCTCTGGTGACATTCCGAAATCTTTGCCTTCTGGCCAGTCCATGTCCATTTTCAAGATTCCTGGGTAAGTGGGGGTTCCTATTTGAGCTCTTTCTGTGGTCAGAGTGACCCACTTACTCCATGTAGCGTCAGTTGCATGATGTGTAGAAGAGACCAGGAGGAGCTGAGCTTCAGTAACAGTCATTTCCAAAGCGGCTCAAACCCCTTCATAAGCTGCCAAAAACTCTTTTTCAGTTGGAGTATAGCGAGCTTCTGATTCTCTATACTCCCAGCTCCAAAAGCCTAGAGGTCAACCTTGAGCCTCCCCAGCTGTGGTGTAGAGCACATATTTTACATCTTGCCCTGTCTGGGACTGTCCCAAGGGGATGATCTATCTCCTGTTTAATTTGTTCAAAGGCTTGTTGTTGCTCAGGGATCCATTTGAAATCATTCTTCTTCCAGGTCACTTGACAGAGAGGACTTACAGTTAGACTGTGACCGTGCATTCTCCAAAAACACCATGCCTAAGAAAGCTTGTGTTTCTTTCTTATTAGTTGGTTGGGAAATAGCTGCTATTCTGTTGATAACATCCATTAGGATTTGATGACATCCGTCTTGTTGTTTTATTTCTAAACATGGGATCTCCTGGGCAGGTCCCTCAACCTTAGTTTGTTTTATGGCAAAACCCACTTTCAGAAGACTTGGACTATTTTCTTCCCTTTCCCAAAAACTTCTGCTGTATTGCTGCACACGATGGTATTATCAATGTATTACAGGTGTTCTGGAGCTTCACCCTTCTCCAGCGCAGCCTGGATAAGTCTATGGCAAATGGTAGGTTGCCTGTTTCCACCCCTGGGGCAGTCAATTCCTGGTGTATTGGATGCCCTTCCAAGGGAAAGTGAACTGTGCCCTGCACTCTGCTGCCAAAGGGATTGAGAAAAAAGCATTAGCAATATCAGTGGTGGCATAACACTTGGCTGCCTTTGACTCCAGTTCATATTGAAGTTCTAGCATGTCCAGTACAGCAGCACTCAGCAGTGGTGTGACTTCATTCAGGCCATGGTAGTCAACTGTTAGTCTCCATTCTCCATTAGACTTTTGCACTGGCCTTATGGGGCTATTGAAGGGTGAGTGGGTCCTGCTGATCACTCGTTGGCTCTCCAGTCAACGAATCAGCTTATGGATGGAATCAGGGAGTCTTGGTTGGTGTGATATCGCCACCAGTGCACTGTTGCAGTAGCAGTTGGCACCTGTTGTTCTTCAGCCTTCAGCAACCCCACAAGAGAAGGGTTCTCCAAGAGACCGGGCAAGGTAGACAGCTGCTTAATCTCCATCTCCAAGGCAGCTACAGTGAAAGCTCACCCGTATCATTCTCAGTCCTTGAAATACCCTCTCCTGAGTTACTCTGTGCCGAGGATGCATGCAGCCTCTAGGCCAGTCACAATGGGATGATTTTGCCACTCAGTCCCAGTCAGGTTTATTCCAGCCTCCAGTACAGTTAGCTGTTGGGATCCCCCTGTCACTCCAGAAATTAATGGTTCTGACTCTTCATAGTTTGATGACATTAAAGTACACTGTGCACCAGTATCTACTAGAGCTTTATGTTCCTGTGGGTCTGATGTGCCAGGCCATCAGATCCACACAGTCCAGCAAACCCAGCTGTCCCTCTCCTCCACCTGGCTGGAGACAGGACTCCTCTAGTCCTGGTCATAGGATTCTCCACTTACTTCTTGTAAAGACAGATTAGATTTCCTTTCCAAAGGATCAGGAGTAAGGTCAGCACTTCCACTCTGTCTGGGGAACTGCCCATTGCAGACTGGAGCAGCAATTTTCCTGGAAGAACCCCCATTTTTGACTGGTTTACCTTGCCATTCGTGTACCTGTCCCTCTAGGGTCAAGGTACATTTTCCATCACACTTCCTTATGTCCTGTTCATGATTCCAAGGTAAAACAACAGGGTACCCTGCAGTGTGTACCTTCTATATCCTCTCTCTTGAGTGGAAGAACACTCTACGGTTCATAGCTGAGATACAGGTCCGTGCAGGTGGGGAGTAGAACCTATCCTCTTTTTGTTGCTGAAACTCATGGAACAGTTTTCCACACCTTTCAGACATTTTTTTCCACAGCCAAGACACAAGTCTGTAGGAAGGAAGAGAGATTTCCTTCATACTGCTGGAGTTGATGAGCCACTTCATCTGCTATTGGTGCCTCTTCATGTCTTCAGGTCATTACTGCCAATGAGTTGGCATACAACAATGGTGTGCCCTACAGATTTCTGCTACATGGGTTGTGTGCATTGGACTTTGGATCTGTGGGTGACTGCGTGTTTTTCGGATCATAATAAATCATCTCTAGCATGGTTAATTCCCTCAGGTACCCTCCATGGATACCTCTGTCCAGGGAGGTCCAATTGCCTGGGTGACATATAACATCCTCCTTGAAAGGATGCCTTTCCTCCACACTTGACAGGAGTTGCCTCCAGAGGCTGAGGACTTGTGTCACTCTTCCAATCATCTTGTCAATGCCCCCTTCCCTAGGAAGTGGTCACAGCTACTTGGCTTCCCTACTCTAATTCCGGCTACTAGCCCTGTGATCCCAGCATCAAAGCAGCCAGGTGATATTGTACTCACCTGCATGATGGCTAAAATCTTTTTGCATATTCCGCAGCTCACTTAGAGATAAGGATCAGGTAGATGTTCTGCCTCTTCCTCCTGTTTTTGCGATGTCCTTGCTTTGTCCTCCTTCACTAAACAAGCTATCTTTTGTGTCCGCTTCTTCTTGCATACAGCAACTGATACCAGCACAGGTTGGTTCTCTGGTTCAGCTGCAGTGCCTGTCACCAGGGTTGGAGTAGCCACGGTGTCTGTTGCTTTGCTGGCAGATCCAGACACTTTGATTTCTCCTTGAGGGTACTGAATAGTGTTGAACAGGGCTCAGTAGGCATGGGCTAGGCACCAGCACATTGCAGCAACTTGTACATCTGGAATTGCCAGGGTGACAGCATACTTTTCCCAAATATTTTACAAGTTTCTCCAGATTCTGCACTTGTTCAGGGGTGAAGTTCCAAAACACTGTAGTCACCCACTGCCCTAGGTACTTGCCCATACTATCCTACACCCCCTGCCACTCAAAACTATCCAACTTTGGGGAAAATCTCTGGATGGTATACTTAAATAGTTGTTTAACCTTAAACAAGACCCAGAACATATTCAGCATTCCTAGAAAAAGGATCATGCTGGTTTCAACATCCCAAGAATATTCAAAATTTTCAGAATTCTTAAACACTTCTGTAATTAATCTGGTGGGGAAGGGGAAGATGTGAGAAGATATCTCTTCCATAGGTTGGCTTACTGGGGGGAAAAGGCAAAAGGTGTAATTATTAATAGTTCTCATTAGACTACTGCTGAAGTACAGAGGTGACAGCAATGCTGAGTGTACATACAAGATTAGTTTCATGACCAACAACTCTATCATATCACAAACCAGTATTACAAAGTACAACAAAACAAGAACCTCAGCCTAGGTACCAAGGGTGATAAATACCAAAATAGTGAACACATGCTGCAAGTAAGGTGTGATAAAATGGAACTCTGAGAATAAGAGCAACAACTCTGAGAGCAAATAAACCAACAATGTGACCACCAACTATTAAACCAATACAATTAATGCTTCTATCAAATTTGTTTTAACATTCAGATCTGTTGTTATCTCAACACTCCATACCCCACGCTGGGCACCAAAAAGGACTGTCATGGTTTAATCCTAGCTGACAATTAAGTTACATGCAGCTGCTTGCTGACTCCCCTCACATCCCAAGTGGGATGGAAAGAACAACTGGAAAAAGGGAAAACCCATGGGCTGAGATAAGAACAGTTTAATTGAAATAAAATAAAATAGAATACTAAAAATAACAATAGTTGTAATGAAAAGGGAGATAAAATGAGGAAGAGAAATAAAACTTAAAGGGGAAAAAACCTCAAAGTGATGTACAGTACAATTGGTTACTATACGCTGAATGATACCCAGTCAGTCTGTAAGCAGCGATCCATGGCCTCTCCAGGCCAACTCCTACTGATTTATATATTGCACATCATATGGCTGTGTCCCCTCCCAGCTTCGTCTGGCCCCAACCTTTTCTCTGGCAGGGCCTGAGAGAATGAAAATTCCTTGCCTTGGTATAAACACTACTTAGCTAACTTAATTAAACAACTAAAACCATCAGTGTGTTGTCAACATTATTCTCATTCTAAATCTAAAACAAAACACTGTACCAGCTCCTAGGAAGAAAACTAACTCCATCCCAGCCAAAACCAGGAGACACCGTCACAGAGGAATTCAAAGAAAATTATGACAGTGTACTGAACAGCAGACATGAGAAACAATACCATGATTCCTGTAAAAAAATTATACTGCAAACCATAAACTGTCATGCCGTATATTTTCTTGGATACATCCCATTTTTTGTCCAAAAGTTTTGTCCAGTAGTTTTCAAGAATTTAGTTCCCCCCTCACCCCGCCCCCAATGTTTGCTATTCCTACAGTGTACATGAATGGTAGCTTCAACTGGAGTTACTGTTGTATGTTTGGAATGTTTTACGTTAGGTTATTTCTAGATATTTCTGAGCAAATGAGATATGTGTACTTCACAGCACAGCAAAAATGTCTTAGAAGTATGAGAAGTACTGTGTATATACTCTACAAGTAATTTGCTTATGTATTATGTAGATGCATCCCCAAAACTCTGAAATTACAGCACAACAAGCTGTAAAAGCATCAATAACAAAACAGAACTCTAAATTAAATCTTCTCCCAAAATTTTAAATGGTTGTAAAATCAAGAAAGCATAGTAAATTCCAGTTTAAAACACAGATAATATAATCCCATCATGCTAAAATTCACTTGCCACTCAAGAACAAGAAAACCATTCTGTTTAATAAAATTAAGTCAGAAGATTTTGAATCAGTTAAAATAATTTTGCTGGCAAATGTTAAAATTAGCCAAGTGATATTTATGCAAGGTAGCATTATTCATAAGTAATATTATTTGTTACTACCGCTCAGAACAAGTGTTCTGATATATACCAGATACACTTTGCAGATTACATAGATAATGTCAACAGGTAAGTTTACAATAGAATAGATAATAAACACAAACCACCAGTTTTGGAAAGGTGGATTATAAATCCTTCATAATCAGAGATTTTAAAGTATTTTTAATTGATTAAGAAGATTATTTCAGCATGACTGGATTATTCCCTAAACTTGTATTTCAGAGTGCTTCCCAAGGTCCTTTGATTCCTGGCACTACTGCAAAGAAGATTTAAAAATATCTAAGTTTTGTCTTGACTCAGTATGGCAATTTCTATGTAACAAAAGATTTCTTTCTGTATCAAAATCAATGAAATAGTACTGCAAATAAACAAACATTTTAAACTAGCTTAATAAAAATAATACCTGTTTCTTGTAGCTAACATCAGTTATTGATGGCACTAGAACCTAGCCTAGTGAGCTTCCAAACAAGCTATCTACTATCTCAGACCTTTTTTACATCTCCAAAACCAAACCAAACCAAAAAAGGAACATGATTTTATTCTAGGTCATGTTGTCCAGATAACCAACCCAGATGTTAAACGACAACTATAAGATATAAAAAAATTGCTCTTATAGTCTGAAATTGGGCTGAATAATTAACCGAGTTATTAAAGAATAATGCTATTTAAAAGGTTGCTTTATTGGTAAAATATGGTTGTTAATCATAGCAATTACTGATCAATAAATGCATCTTCTATATTGCAATTATTTAGCATTGAAAAGAGCAGTTCAGTTGGAAGGGACCTACAGCAATCATCTAGTGCAACTGCTCAACCTCTTCAGGGCTGACCAAAAGCTAAAGCATGTTATGAAGGGCACTGTCCAAACGCCTCTTAAATGCTGTCAGGCATAGGGCATTGACCACCCCTCTAGGAACCCTGTTCCAGTCCTCTGCTAGATGGGAATTTACTCACCTGTATACTATGTATTAGTGATTCAACCACGTTCCTACTGCCCAGGCCTCCTAAAATGCCTGTTCTTATGGGTTAGCAAAAACTGAGCTTTGCAGGATAACTCAGAGTAGTAAATGAAATCCTCACTACCAAAAAATAGCTAGGGCAACCAAAGAAATTAAAGTTGCATTAAAGAGACTGAATACACTCCACATGTATTTCTATCTCATAATAATGTACTAAGATGTACATGGGCTATAAAGTATGAACAAAGCACTGCATGCAATCTTTCTGTGTCCTAAAGTACTCTCTAAATAAAAAAGAATAATAATAATTTAAATTCCTAGCAAGGTCTGTGATTAATTCAATTCATTCAGCAGTGATATGTTGATTCAAAGTTTAGATCCTAATGAGCAGTTCTGTATTAGGAAAAATAACATGAACAACACCTCCCCAAAGACCCCATCATAGTCCACAAAAATCTACTACACAAATAGGTACTGTACTAGCTGTAGCTACAAACCTGAGACTCCCCCAATCAATATAAAAACATAATCCTTGTTTATTCATCAACCCAGCACACAGTAGGATTAAAATTTGAAGGGCTTTAGTCATGAAAACAGTTTTTGTCAGGAATGTACTCAAACAGATGCATGAAGGCCTATCTATGCACACAGAAGTCAAAGGCTGCTAGCTCCCTTCATTCTTGTATTTCTTGCACTTGGGGCTGTGGAAGTCTCTCCCTGTACCTCCTTCCTAAAGTAACAGCGTGTTTAAACAGAAGCAGTCAACTCTTTCCATCCTGTTAAAAAACAAACAAACAAACAAAATGTTAAAAGAGAACTAATTGCTTTTACACTTGCTCTTCATCTACTGTAACAGTTACAGCTGTTACTTTGACTTGCTACAGCATGGGCATGCAACACGCTAAAACTAGGCATGAAAGATCCAAGGAAAGGGTGAGGTACAAGCTTCTAACTGGGCAAGACTAATCTCCTCTAACAGATTTCTCAGGTGTGTCAGTGTGATATTGTAACACAGAGAAACAGTGGCACCGCAACCTGCAAGCACACCAAGAGAAACGAATACTGTCACAGTGATTGATTCAGTTTGTCAGCTCAAAGAAACGAAGTGGTACTAGGAGCACTTTTTAGATACACAGCAAAATGTTTCAGTCACTAGCTCAAGAGTTTGCACTCTTTGGCATTTAAAGTAAGCTAACCAGCTTCATTGGAAAAGCTTAACAATTGTTCCAAAATGGTTAATTTTTGCTCTTCAGAATAGAAATACAAAATATTTCTGGTCCTAAAGCCCAGAGCAGCTGCAATAACTCTGTCAGTGTTCTCTGGAGCTGACTGAAGCACAGTGTATGTCTAGGCATGTATGCTACATCTCCGAATTTTGGCACAAATTCCAATTTGTCAGGGCTGTGAATGTGAACCCCTTCTTGTGTTTAGCTGGCAGCGTGAAGGAGTTCAGCTGGCTGAGTCTAGGGTGTGCTCCTTCACCAGTGCAGTGAAGAAAGACTTGCCCCTCCTTTCCCCCGGGGGCTGTTCCATATGTGGCTTTACCACTGGTGCCACAGCTGTGCAACAGTTAGTCTGCACCAAGTCCCGGAACAGCCCCAGCCTAGCCCTGACCCGGACCAACTGGCTGGGCTTCCCAGCTCAGCCTTACACCTGCTGCAGAACATAGCTGGACTGCATCTGGCTGTGACCATCATCTCCAGCCCTGATCCTGACCCCTGCAAAGCTGCCAGAGGGGACACTGTTTCCATCTATTTGCTGTCACACTCGGCTTCTGGCTCACCTTTGCAGAGCAGCCAGGGCTCGCTGTGCCCTAATGCAATTTTGGTACACTGTTTTGGCAAAAAGAAACAATTTTGGAGTTTAAGGCTGGCAATTGTTTGTTTCTTGAGAGAGGGATCTCAAGGCGTTAGAGATAAATAATGAGTTTAATCTGTTAGGATCCAGATAAGAGGTCTGCTGTGTTATCATTCTTGGTACCATGGTAATGATTAAATGCAAAAATAAAGCCTAGCCTAGTAAAGGAGAAAGAATCAGACTTTTGGAAAACTCCTCAGAGGCTCAATAAAAGTGTCTTCTGAATTTTCAGAGTGCAAGGATTTCTGTTGCTCTGAGAAGATAAAGATTGCCATTCTGAAGCTCAGAGAAGAAAAGATTACCTTTCTCAGGCAGTTGTAATGGAAAACGCACTGGCGTCTCAGGATCTTCAGCCCAGAGCCTAGAATTTTAGCTTAAACCATCATGAAAGGTGAATTTGTCTTAGCCTATTGGTCATCTGTCAGATATATTTATGAGTAGTGGACCAAATTCTACTTTCAGGTGCAGAGATGCATGTTCAAGAATAGACAATGTTGATGCATTTTTACTCCTGACTGCATTTCTGGCAAAGACAGTGTGATCCTGGTAGTTGTATTTGCGTAACTAACAGTAAAGTTTGGGCTCTGTATTTTTTTTCCAAGTTCTAAATTATTCTTTCAGACTTTTTATTGACACCCTTGAATACACAACTGCTCAAGACACTCCTTTTCCTTTCCTGTAATAATGAAAAATCTGACTTGAGAGAAGGCAGATCTAATGCATTAAGGCACTCTTTTATTTAGTAGGTTCTGTGGGTGAAGACTTGGTCCTAAAGTGGAAAAAAACTAGTTGTGTAGCTGTTGCAAGAATGTCTTTCCAACACTTGTATGTAATAGCTGTTCAGAAATTACTACCAAATACTGTTATTTTGAAAACTGCCTGGGTTTTGTGAGGATGTATGTATTTGTGTCAACGAAGGATTGATTATTTTTTTTTTTGCTTTTGGTACAGTGAACTGAGGGGTTTTCATCTTCAGCTACTGAAGTTAAAGAATCCCTAGCCAGTACAGTGACATCACTCTGTACAGATTTGAATCTATTTTTCACTAATTCAGCATTATTTTCCTTACTAAATTTGGGTACTATAAAGAACTTTTTGAATATGTCCATAATCAAATGTACCAAAATAGGTCCTGGCTCAACAAAGAGGGTAAGCCTACTTTAGATGATAATTACACTGATGGTGATCTTATCTGTAGATATTGTGGTTAAGATTTTCAAACAAGCTTAAGACAGGCATATCAGTTGCTAATTAATCTGATTATTGGTCTGTCTGCCTCAGAGTTTTTCCAAAGACAGTGAGTAGGACAGACTTCACTGAAAACAGCAGCACAGTCCACAGTCCAGTGGAATAATTCTCATGTTTGTTCAGCATCACAATGTGGATGCTCTTTCATCCACAGGAGACCAGATCTGACAGTTCTTTTCTTCATAATACAATGGATTTAAAATGATACAAACAACATAATTAGCAGAAGAACTGAAATTTCAGAATTTAAACATTCCAAATTAAATAGGACGGCATAGTTAATTTGCTAGAGATTGATTTTCTACCAACCAGAATCTGTCTAGGAGTTATTATAGGAATTATCTTGCTAGTTATCTTCATTCTGTTTTAGTAACGGCACCTGTAACATTTTATTGATGTAACTAGCAAACCAGGTGGCAATTTTGCTAAATCTTGGAGAAAAAAGTAATTGATTTTTATACAGTCATTGTGTAGGACAACTTGAAAATATTGAACTGGATATACATATTGACCTACTTCCAATCAAGCACCTAGTTATGATGTTGATAATCTACTATACTATTGATGGCTAGATACTTCCCTGTCCTCCAGAAACTCCTAGCTGTGCTCGTATCTTTTATATGTAAAACATCAGGAGACTGTTGGCAGAATTTGAAAGTTCTGTGTAACTTCTGCAGCCCTCACAGATCATACTGCAAAAGCCAAGTCTGTTTTGTTTATTCTATTGCATGCTTCAAGCTAATTTGTTTCCTGGCAAAGAAAGTGGAATATATACACAGCCTGAATTTTATTTACTTATTGAGTTCATAATCATCCACGGCCAGTTAGATTGCTTGTTCAAAATAAGCCAGTTAATAGGGATACAAAACAGTTATCTCACTTAAAACAATTGCTGTAACATGCAAAATTATGCTCAACTTTATCTTTTTTTTACTGCTTCTGTACACTTTCAAATAAAATGTGTTGATTTCCCCAATAACCATACTTTAATGTTCCATCCAGAAAATAAACAATGAAATAATGTTTTCACTGCAGCAATGTCTCATCTAATTTCAAAGACGAAAAGTGTACCAACAGCCATTGTACCTTTAAAAACATAGAAGTTCAAATATTTTCCACCTACCATGTGTATAGGAATGGAAAAGCTATCAGTGAGCTCAGATTAAGAAGCTGCACCACAGAACAGATTTGAAGAGACAGGATTCAGTCTCTGTGCCCCAGAGATAACATTAAGGAATAAGATCAAATACTACCGTCCATACGTAAATCAGAATAGAAAATAAATATGGTGGTACTAGTCTGGCTATCTGCCTTCAGAAGAAGACTTTAAGAAGAAACTAACCAAGAAATCACACAGAAAGCAAACTTGCAAAATTTCCCAAGTCTTGTCTCTTATGCTAAAATCAGGGAAAATATTGCAACATTATTTTATGTCGATAATTTAAAGATTATTAGAATCTTTAGAAGCTCATTATTCAAAATGAACACTTTAAAAATAAAGCCCACTATTACAAAGAGAGTTAGAATAAAATAAAATAATGTGTCTCACAAAAATTGCAGACCTAAACAATTACATATGGAGTGCTATTCACTTGAGCAGAAGCTCCTCAAAGATACCCTGGTGATCTACACTGCCTGCAAAAACTCTGAAAACTATGCTTTCACTAATACCTTATACAGCTGTAAAAAAAGTGAGCGAGTGAAGATTCTGGATGGTTTGCAAATCAATGTATATTTCTAGCTTTTATGAGGTTTTTTTATACAATATTTGAAAATGACACTATATGCTTTTGAAACAGGAAAAAAGTTAAACACTGCTTTCCAAAGTGGAATTTCACAGTTTTACCTTATGAAACCACAACCTTATTTATTAATTTTAAATAGTTATTTTCCCTGAATGGAAACATTTCTGTGGAGGTGTTCATTCTGAAAAACTGATATTTTTAAGACAGAGATAACTTTCAAGCATCTCTGACCTGAAAACATACACACACCTGGAACACTTCTTTAGCTTTTATGAGTATGCAGGCATTGTAGCATAATGTGAATACTTACCTGTTTTATGTTTTCTATTGTTTCAGACAAAGCAAACCATAAATGTTTGTCCCAGCCCTAAATAGCTGCAATGTGAAGGTACTGAGCCAGGGGAAAGTAATTGTCCCCATACAAGAGAAGAATATTGGCTGGCAACTGGTCACATGCTTTCAATATAAAATTTTAGAAATGGAAGGATATTTTCCAAAGAATTCAGTATGCAATGTGTTGGGGCAACATGTCACTAACACTCAGTTAGCCTCCTGCAGACTTCAGTTCAAACTGGAGCCAGTTATCATGCTGAAAGTCTGCCCTCCCCTGCTTCTCAGAGCGTAGATCTATAGAGGACCAAGCGGTGATTGCACTGCTTTCTAATGGGTCCGTTAGCCAGCTATGTCAGGGTTTCCAGCAGAGTGTCCATATGCACCTCATCCCTGCCATTTGGAAGAAGGAAAGCTAATACTAAAGGGTAGCTCTAAGCGTCTCACACAGCCTATGGGCCATCACGATGCTCCAGAGCACCCAGCTATTAAAGGGGACAAAATTGGGAGATTTTGGTCAAAGGTGAAGACGCTCAGTAGCAGATGATGCATCTCAGTAGTAGAGATGCAACTCTTAGGACTTGAGTTGCAGGTGAAAACATATGCTGAGGTGCAGGGAAAACATATGCTGGCTGTCCCCGCCACCAATTCTCAGAGAAGGCAGCTGTAGCCAATGTAAAACAGTTGACACCTTCAGCTCCAGAAGCAAACCACCGCATCTGGACGCCAGCACATGGGCCCGGCTCCAGGAGGGCAGAGCCGTAGAGCACGGCAGGAGGTAAGCCAGCCCTTGCTAGGCGCCCAGCCACTGCGCCGGTAACGGCACCTGGGTGGGTGAATGTACAACCGGCGCTGGTGCCGCAGCCTGGCGCTGCAGCCGGTTACCAGGATGCTTTTCCCGCTCTGAACTTTGCCCCGCCGAGCGCTCCCGCAGCCGCGGCCGCAGCCACCGCCGCGCACCGGCCGGGGGCGGGCAGCCTCTGCGCTGGGCGGGCCGGGCGGCCCCGCTCCGGCGTCCGAGGCCCTGGCTGCGGAAGGGACGCCTTTCACCCCGGGAGAGGCGTTCGGTGAGGGTAGGAAAAGCCTCCCCGGGGAGCGCTGCCAGCAGCGTCACATCTGTAGCTAAAGAACCGAATTGAGCCGAGCTGCGGGCGCGCGCCCGCTCTCCTCGGCTCCCTTACGCCCCGGCCCCGCCAGCCGGCAGGTGGCGCCGCGCCGCTGCTCTGCGGACGGAGCGCGCACCCGCCAGCCCCGCCCCCCTTCCCCCGGCAGGACGGCGGGGGCCGCTCGCGGGGCGGGGCCGCGGCCTCTCCGAGGGAGGGGCGGGGGGGGGAGGGGGGGGCACCCGCGTCGGCGGGCGAACCTGCGGCGGGCCGGTCTCGTCGGGGGGGCCTGAAGCGCCCCCCGACACGGGAGGCGACGGGTGCGGGGGTGGCACCGTGTCGTGGGCGCCGGGCTGGCGGCCGGTGCGCGGACCGTGCCAGGGGGGAAGCTGTGCCGGGGGGGGGGGCGGGGCTGTGCCTGGGGGGGGATCCCTGTGCCTGGGGGGGGATCCCTGTGCCTGGAGGCGGGATCCCTGTGCCTGGGGGGGGGGGTCCCTGTACCTGGGGGGGGATCCCTGTGCCTGGGGGGGGGGGGGATCCCTGTGCCTGGAGGCGGGATCCCTGTGCCTGGGGGGGGGGGTCCCTGTGCCTGGGGGGGGGTGAATCCCTGTGCCTGGGGGCGGGATCCCTGTGCCTGGGGGGGGCCCTATGCTTCGGGGGGGCCCTGTGCCTGGGGAGGGGGCTGTGCCTGCGGGCCAACCCTGTGCCTGCGTGAGGCCTCTGTGCCTGGACGGCCCTGCGGGAGCCCCCACCAGCAGGCAGAAAAACCGCAGCTCCCCAGTGCACCGTGTTAGGTAACAGCAGTGTTTACTAAAGGAGACTTTCTAAAAGATGCAGGGCTCTTCTGAATAGGAAAGAGAAGAGGTCAAGACTCAAGACTCAGGAACTCTGAAATAATGGGGTATTTATAAATTTTTAAAAAAATCACTTTTCTTTATAAAGAGCCATTTATTTGTAAACATTTCCTTCTTGCAGTAGTGAAATTTTCCCTTGCTGTAGTACAATCCCTTGTTGTGTTTTTAGAAGTTCAGATTCTGATACAGTGCCAGGGAACATAAGCTATTAATGAAGAAAGTTATGTTCCTGGCATTCACCTTCAAAGGACATCGTGTGCAGGGACACTTCACACAAGTAGGAAAGCAGTGAAAGTTGTGGGTGGGCTCTGACAGCTGTGCAGCAGTTACATGCATGTCTATAAACTTGGTGGAGTGGTATGATGATGATGATTTTTTGATACACTTATATACTACTTTGGTTCCTTCAAGGGTAGGATTTGGGAAATATAATTTAATCCATATTTTTCTGAATGTGGAAAGCAGCAAAAACGTTTTGATACAAGTAGCTTAATATGCTGCAATTTCATGACACTACAGTGATGTAGCTGCCTTTTTTTTGTCCAGAGAGGATAGGAATACAGTATCAGACAGCCGACTCATACTACATCACAACATAAAGGCGATTACACATGCAGATAATAGCTCTTAGTGTACCACAGGAGTATGTAACACGAGCACTTTATATTGGAACTAGAACTGCTGTTGAAGAACTAAGTGTTTGGGTAATTTGTGACTATTGTATGGGTCATGTCTGCAATAACTGAAAAGCAGCTTGGAGAGGCAGTCCATGAAGTGTTTGGCTGTATGGGTATGTGTACTGCTGAGCTAGCAAAGTCAGTAACAGAAGTGCATGATGTTGCGCCTTATCTCTAAGGCCTTTGCAATAATCCACTACTGCAGTTGCCGTGGGAGCCAGAGATATGCTTAAAACACATAAAGGCAACAGTCCATGAGGTCAACATTCATATGGCTGACAGGCCAAAAAGTTAATAGCGGAGAAGTCTGTAAACTAGGAAGCTGCAAATAAGTATCTAGTGTGTCCAAGAAGAGAGAAAGTCCTTTTTGGAAAGACTGTAGAGGAGTTTATTTCAAAAATATTTTTGTCTGGTGTTTTTTTAAGGCAGAGCGAAGTTTGTGTGTAATTCTTCAGCTCAGTAAATGTCATTCAAGCAACAATACAACTTCAGTCTTCTGAAAAGTGAGAGAGGGCTAGAAATCATGAGTGCATCAGAACTGTAACTCTTCCTTAGGCCAGTGAGTACTTATGCTGTTTCCAGCTTTCTGACTTACTGACTTCTGGATACTTCAAAGCATTTCACTTAGCAGGATGTAAGCACATGGTGGAAACATCTGTATTCTGAAGTGTGGAGGCTGCTGTGTAGAATAAGAATGTACACACTAATATTGGGTGTTACTTCAGAATATTTTTAACTCTGCCACTCTGTTTCAATGCTCAAAATATATTTTTAAACTAGAGATAGGTTGTTAAACCCAGAGTTTGTTAAATAATACTGGAATCTTGATGGATTAATTGTCATTCTCACAATTACAGGCCCCATTTGCAATTAGCAGGTAGTGTGGATAGCTGGCAAAACTTACTTGTTTCTGCTGCTGGCTGGTGTGCTGGCTTCATTTGGAAATAATGCCAGAAAATTATAAAGATTCTGTATTGCAACAGTAAGGAGGGTTCTGAGGAGACCGCTGCCTGCTTGCTTCTCAGAGCAATGGGGTCCTGAATCCCAAACTATGCTTTTTTTCCCTGCTGTCAGCACGTATCTCTGTTTGAGTGTACTGTCCAGAACTGTTGAAATAGTCTAACCTGTTTGTCCATACATTCCCTTTAATTCCCTTTTGTCGTCCTTGTAACTCCTCTGTCATCTCCTTACATGCAGAACCAATCTTGCCATTCAGACTAAGAATAGAAACATATCACCTTGAAATGACTCCTCAGCCCTTTAAGAATCCAGTTCAAAACTCTCTTTCTTTTAAAAATCTGTACAGATTTTCTGCAGTTTACTTTGCAGATACAGCCCCTAATTTGTCTCCCCATCATAATTTCCTTTTTTTTTCCTATTTTTTAACCTGCTTCCTTTCTTCTTTCCTTTGCAGACTGTGCAAGCCATTAATGTCAATGTTTTCTTTTTTGCATTTCCTGCCATCTGTATCTTGCTGACTTCCCTTCTTTCAAACTGCATTGTATGCCATATCTCATTTTCCTATGTCAGTGCCACTAATTGCTTTCTCCCTCAATTCCATCTGATAGAATAATTCATTCACGTAAAAGACAGTATTTATTTTCTGCAATATATACCTTATACTGACTTTCATTGCTATATTTACTGTGGAATATTCTCTCCTTAATGATAATAGACAGAGAGAGCATGTTAATCACAAGCAGCCAGGACTTTGTGGCTGAGGAACAGTTTAGCAAAGTGGCTGACAGATGGGTCTGCCACTGTACTCTGTTATTTCATAGCTATCAAAACTCTTCCGTACCATCCACATCTTCTAAGAGTTGACTGGCCTTGTGACTGGCAGCAGGAGTTAGGTAACAGCTGTGGTGCCCAGTCCTGTCACCATTCCAAAGGTCATACTCTACGATCTGCGAATTACTGCTATCAGTAAGGGACAGATGGGTTGGTGTTATGAAGAGTCCAGAAGGCTGCGGAGTGTTGTCCTAAGAACTTAACAATTTGTTCCTAATTTCACCATGACTGTTAAATCTGTACTTGTCCTCTTGACTAAATATCTCAACTAGGACTGTCTGCTCAGGATCACATAGCAAGTTTTTCCACAGAGATCCTTCAAGGGTAAATTATTTTCTGAGCATTCTAGTGAGGAACAAAATGAAACAATGGCCTTCCCAGAAAATGGGAAACCACTTTACAAGAATACTGTTTAAAATACAATAGTACTGTAAGCTTTTCCTATATTTTGGTGATACTTTGTGCTACATGGTATCATAATCTTAGATTCAGTGCTGCCTTCACCAGCTGCAGTTCTTGCACATGTTTTGCTGCAGGTTTGGTCTAGCAAATTCTCGGTTCCCAAAACATTAAAAAGTCTTTCCTGACATCTGCACTCCTTTCATCATGCAAATGCCCTCCCTACTGGTATACTTACAGTTAATTCCTTCTGAATAATACTGCTCTGCCCAGAAATAGTGGCTCAGCATCACAACACCATGAGGAATGGTAGATTTTTACAGCTGTCGCCGTTGGCATAATTTCTGCAAAGTAAACCCTGTATCTTTTAATATTGTGAGGGGGTTTAATGGGACTTGTTTCAAGACTTCATATTTGCTTTGTTAAATAAGTTGAGCTTGCATTATAGGTACACCTAGGATGAGAGAAGTAATGAAAAAGCATTATCTACAATTTTCTGCTGGAAAGGGGTACCTTGGTTTTGATGTTTGTATCCATGAATAGTGCTGTCCTTATGACTCAGCACTGATTTCACTGGAGGGAATTACTACAAAAATTTAAGGAGCATGTGCGAAACAGGTGCGTTTACCATAAGTAGGATGCTAATTTTTGTAAACCTACAACAAATGCAAACTTTACCTTGTCCCTAATCTACTGTAAATCTTAATTATATGATGATTCATAGGTCATGCTTCTAATAAAAAGAAAATTATTTGGGAAAGGTTTAATTTAATCAAGCAAAGGGTCTGGGTGGTATCATACTTTACAAAGTTGTTAGCTTTCCAAAAAGTTTTTAGAGCAATTTTAAGTAATGCCATTCCTTTTCTCAGGGTGCCTTTGCAAAGTAGTTTCAACAGGATTATTTCTCTTTGGTTTTTGTGAAGATGATGCAGATCTCAAAGTATGTAGAACCTAGCAAAAAGAATCCATAAAACAAAAAAGCAAAAAGAAATCAAAAAACCCATGGAATACTGTCATAATTTTAGCTATGTGACTTAGAGAGGTATACGTAGGTGGGTACGCACTATTTAGGCCTTTGGAAGATATGGGGGAAAGGGCAGTGATAACACTTTAAATTTAGTCTTTTGACTGCTTTCACACAGAGTTGAAGGAAGATCAGATGGTGCCCTAAGGTGGGAGATTTCTTTGTTGATTTTATTTATGTGTCTTTGTCATACCAATCTGTCATCTAATCAGCATATTCCAAAAGTCTGTAGGAATGAAACCTGGAGAGCAAATCGCTTGTGTCTCTTGTTACTCCATCTAGTGAGACCCATCAGCTTGTAGATAGGTTGTGAAGTACGTTTTTCAAATGCTTATGATATATAACCAATTTGAATGTGTTGAAAAGGAAAACAATTTTTTTTTTAATGTCAGTAAACAAACTGACTTTATAGCCTTACTATATTTGACAAGTTATATGAACTTCTAAGCAAAGCTAAGGTATACAATTTTTGTGGTGTGTTAAAGAGGTGTCCTGACTAGCTTCATATGAGCCAGCTTGGGTATCTGAAACAAGCCAAACTTCATATGGTTAACTTTCCCTTCCAGAAGACTATTTAAAGTGGACTATGGTACTCTAAACCATTCTTTTAGTTAAAGGAAATTTTTCTTGAACTACATTTTTTTTTCCTTAAGCCATTTGCTGCAGGAGTACTTGTTTTTTCTTTTGAAACGCTGATACTACTGTCAGAGCATTGCAGTTCCAGTGAAAAAGGACCATTTCAAATGATAATGCATATAACAAATATTAACTTTGTTATAATGCAGCCTGGGATATGGAAAAAAGAGGGGTTTAGTCCATGTAAGCTGGAATTGTTCAGAGGCGAAATGTTATCTAAGAACTCTGGCAAAATAAAGTAGTATTTCATGTAGTTCCCTCATGTCTTGTTTCTTACTTTTCTCTGTAATTATAAATAAAGTATGCACTAGATCTGGTTTTAAAATAATCCTTTATAAAAGAAACACAATTATTCCATCTGGTGTATCACAAGCACTTTAGAAAAAGTAATGCAAATTGTGATGTATCTCAAAAAAACTATGTTAGTTACACATAAGCGCATACATATGCAAATGCTAGCCCATATCCCAAAAAAGTTTATTCAGCATCCCAGCTGTCAGTGTGACAATGGTTAAAACTCACATTAAACAAGGAACTTAATTTAAAAATATGATGCTCTCTCACTGAACTATTCTGCCCTACCTCTATGCTTCACAGCAGGACTTCTCTCTGGAATTTTCCTCTGTTCTCTTCTGTAGCTACTCCTACGTAAAAAGTAACTATGTCTTCACTTGCTCCTTCAAAGGTGAGTTGCAGAAATAGAAATGACCTTCCAAAGCAATGGGAGGTCTTCATTAGTATTATCCCAAACAAAAGCAGTATAAAACAGAGCGAAAGTTAAACCTATTCAAAGCTATGTGTTTTAAGCCTGCTAGGCACTGATGCTGACTTGTGAAGGACTATTTGTGCAGGATCACCGTAAGTAAAGGAGGCTTACAGCTTTCTACTCTACCTGGGTAGATAGTGGGATTTCTGTGCATTTAGATGTGAGGCAGTAACTGAGAATCCCTGGCTACATTTCTTTTTTTTTTGCTGAGTGGATCAGATTTCCATGTGGTGGTGTTGCTGTAGTCTGCGTTTGCAGCAATAAAGGCAAAAAAAGAAAATCGTGTATTCTGGCAGGGAAACAGGAAGATGACAGAAACAATACTGAATTTGCACTGAGCACAGCAAAATGTAGTAGCAATATTCACAAACATTCACACCCAAGTGACTAGCATTTCTTTCACCTTTGGCTTTCCTCAATTGTTGCAAGGGATCTCTCCTGGAATTTCCATTATCCACTTATCCTCTACACTAGGATTGCCTGTCAGCTGCTGCCACCTCCATAGTACATTTAAGAGAGAAATTTGACATTTGAACTAGTAGCTATGGTTGCAGGCAATCTGCTTTGTTCTTAGTCTAAAGGAGCCACAAATAAAGATAGCTTTGCAGCATCTGGATAAGCACTGCCTTTCCTGTATATGGAACACCCCTCTTTACTGTGACCATGTTTACTGAACCTCTTTACTATGACCAAATTTGCTGAACACATTGCAAATTTACATAGATTAGGTGAGTCGACAGAAGACAGATTATACTTTCTGTTTTGGGAAAATCTTTTACTTTCATCATCTTCTTGAGGATTACAGTCATGCTTTCCACCCATCTCTTTTCCCTACCACATAGACCCTTTATTTTTACACAAATTTGTATCTTGAAATAATTCAGCTGATGCATGTTTCCCGATAATACATGCTGGGTCTGAGTGTTTCTAAGGTTCAAGATCTGTTTAAATCCAGGTAGGGGGTATGCATCAATGAGAAGAACAAACTAGAATAACAGTAAAATGTCATGTAATACTCCCATGATGGATTTAAAATTGGTACCAATGAAAAAGAAAACAGGTATATAATTTTAATCTTTCACTGAAGGAGGCATGGACAGTCTACTAACTGTGTGTTACACTGTATAGTTTAGTGAGCAAATAGCGTTGTTCCTTAAATCATTACAGGATATGAAAGATTTTACAGGGCTAAAAAAAAAACAACCCAAAAAACAAACCCACAACAAAAAATCCAACAAAAACCAACACCCCCCCCAAAAATAAACAAACAAACAAAAAAAGAGTATGTGCAGTCTTTGGTGTATGTTGCACCCAGTACCAGAAGAAAGCATTGGTATAAGTGACAGGGAACATAAAGGGGGAGGGGAGGCAAACATCTTCTAAGCATGCTCTCGTACCAGGGTGATGTGAACCCTGAATTTCGGTAGGTGTTTCTTCTCTCCTGACATTAGTCCTTGAATCTACAGCACCCAAGCTAGAAGGAGATGACTAGAAAATGGGTACTTTAAAAATTTTCTTGTTCCTCCTCTCCCGTACTTGCTGATACATGTCCACTATTAATTTCTGTAAATATCCTATTCTTATTTTAAAGGTAGTGATACCCATTACATAAACAAGAATTATAACCAGTTGAAGCCTCGGAAACTATGCTGTTGGGGGACACAGGAAACAGTATTTTTGTGGATTCAGACTTAGAAGTCTGTACAACACTTATGGGAGAATTTGACTCCCAACAGATACACATTAATGAATTAACTACCTGACTTGACAAGCGTGTGTTAGGTCATTCCTGTCTTGGATACCAAGTCTGGATTTCTGTAACCTGGTTTTCTAAAGGTCCTCTTCCTGTGAGCAACGCATATGATACCCTTTGGAGCATTTTGACAAACAAAGTAAGGTGCGTCAAGCAATTTTGGATAAAATAGCACACTGTCCAATATTAATGTGTTTACTCTGTACTAGTTTTACAGAACTCCTAGGACTACTCTGAAATTTACTTGAATGAATAGTTGATAAAAGAAGCAATGTCTTACGTGAACAAACTGAAGAATAACAAGTGGGGAAACAGAAGCTTTATTTTGCTAGGGTTTATACAGATTGGTCTACACTTTATACTCAAGATCATTAAGAATTATTCATAGAATCATCATTGTATTTCATGCTGGTAACAAGCTTAATCTGGAAAGACTTGGAAAAATGCACTCATCATTTCCATATCTACCTTGTTATCCATAATTTGAATTGCAGTCATTAGTTAAGTCTTAGACAGTATAAAAAATGAAATGACATCAACATCATATGGAATAATATGCATCAAAATGTGCCATGAAAATAATTCATTAGATTTTACAGGATAGCAAAGTTCACCAAGGGGGGTGTGTGTGTGTGTTTATGTGTGCAATCTGCCAAAGCTGAAAAAAACAACTCCTTGATGAGTGTTTCTTCCTTTGTACCAGCCTACCCACTGAGCTGGTAATTATTCTTGCTTTTTATCTAATCATTATAAGACAGAAAACAATCTTTTTCCCCGCTTTCCTCCTTCACAAATCAACCATAGGAAACTCTTTGTATTCTGAATCAATTTTTAATTTTCCCCTGTCCTTCACAATTAATTTAAAATGTTTTAAATTATATATACAGTAATTAATGCTCTTCAAAAAAGTAGCAGTGTCTTATGAGGCAGTTATACTGATCTCCTATCCCTTTCTCACAGACACAAGTCTGAGCAAAAATCTCTGGAAGGTAAAGAAAAATGCATGGTCAATTAAAGTGTGTTAGAATATTCAGGAAGGCATTAAAGAAGAAATAGCTGATCCCTGACTTCCCTCAGAAGAAACAAGTTGATTATACAAACAGCTCCGAAAAGCAATAATGACAACTCATTTTAGATTCATAACTGAGACATTTAATAAAATACTATTTTATAATCACAAAGCTTGAATTTCAGGAGAGCCTAAATCCCATTGAATTTCATTTTTAAAATTATATTTCTGTAGTCATTTGGTATAAATATTATTTATTTATAAATCATCTTCAGTATATAAACTTCATGTAACTTTTCAGTGGAATATGTGTCGCTGAATGAAATGAATATATTACAAATTCTTCAAAACAAAGGCAGTTTCTTTGCTCTATATCTATACAGAGCTCACTGTTACCAGGACCCCCAAACACATTACACAAACATAGTAACAACACTAGCAGAACCATTAATATTGTATTCTATGAGGTAAATTGTGTTTCTTTACAATTTTACATCTTACATTTTATGAAGTATCATATACTGCATATATCAAATATATTAGATAAAGGCTTTAGTAGTAGTAGTTGTAGTTATATATGTTCCTATATTAGAATTACAATGCAGCATAAAATCATTCCATTTAAATGAAAAAATGCATGTATACCAGAAAATGACACAGGTATATTCTGGCAATTTAAAAAACAACTCAGAAGAAAAATAATGCTGAACATAGTTCATAATAGTACAAATTTGAGTGATCCTGTTCTGAAAGTGTTCACAGGGGAGATGCCCCACTGGGCCTGGTGTTTATAAACAGGGAAGGACTGGTGAGTGATGTGGTGGCTGGAGGACATCTTGGGCACAGCAGTCACGAGAC
Source organism: Falco naumanni (assembly GCF_017639655.2). Lineage (NCBI taxonomy): Eukaryota > Metazoa > Chordata > Aves > Falconiformes > Falconidae > Falco > Falco naumanni. Next base: position 25,711,618 of record NC_054080.1, on the reverse strand, counting down.
AATAGAGGTTTTGATTCTCAGAGAAGTAAGGAGGGAGGTCAGCAGTACCATTACCTTGGACTTCTGGAGGGCCGACTTTGGCCTGTTTAGGAGCCTGGTTGACAGAGCCCCTTGGCAGACAGTCCTGGAGGGCCAAGGGTCCAGGAAGGCTGGACACTGCTCCAGAAGGCAGTCTTAAAGGTGCAGGAGCAGGCTGTCCCCATGTGCCAAAAGGCGAGCCGGTGGGGAGAAGACTGAACAGAGAGCTTTGGCTGGAACTCAGGGGGAAAAGGAGAGTTTCTCACCTTTGGAAGAAGGGGCAGGCAGCTCTGAGGGACTGTATTATACAGGGTGAAGATCAGAGAGGGAAAAGCCTGGCTATAACTCAGCCTGGCCACTGCTGTAAAGGGTAACAAAAAATGTTTTTACAAATACATTAGAAACAAAAAGAAGGCAAAGAATAATCTCCATCCTTTATTAGATGTGGTGGGGAACATTGCCTCAAAGGATGGGGAGAAAGCTGAGATACTTAATGCCTTCTTTGCCTCAGCCTTGAACAGTCAGACCAGTTATCTTCAGGGTACTCAGCCCCCCTGATCTGGAAGAGAGGGATGAAGAAGGGCAGAATAAGTCCCCACAGTCCAGGAGGAAAGTGACCTGCTCCTCCACTTAGACGTACAAAAGTCTATGGTGCTGGATGGGATCCCCCTGAGGGTCCTGAGGGATCTGGTGGAGGAGCTCGCCAAGCCACCTCCATCATTTATCAAAAGTCCTGGCTAACTGGGGAGGTCCCAGCAGACTGGAGGTTAGCCAGTGTGATGCCCATCTACAGGACGGGTGGGAAGGAGGATCTGGGGAACTACAGGCCTGTCAGCCTGACCTTGGTGCCGGGGAAGGTTGTGGAGCAGATCACTTTGAGTGTCATCACACAGCACGTACAGGACAACTGGAGATCAGGCCCAGCCAGCATGGGGTTATGAAAGGCAGGTCCTGCCTGCAAACCTGATCTCTTTCCATGACAAGGTGACCTGCCTATTGGATGAGGGAAAAGCTGTGGGTGTTGTCTACCTGGACCTTAGTAAAGCCTTTGACACCATCTCCCACTGCATTGTGCTGCAGAACCCGGCTGTTCATGGCTTGGACGGGTGTACTCTATGTGGGTGCAAAGCTGGCTGGGTGGCTGAACCCAAAGGGTGGTGGTGAATGGAGTTACATCCAGCTGGCAGCCAGTCACAAGTGGTGCTCCCCAGGGTTCGGTACATGGGCCAGGCCTATTTAGTATCTTTATCAAGGATCCGGATGAGTGGATCAAGTGCACCCTCAGTAAGTTTTCAGATGACACCAAGTTGGGTGGGAGTGCTGACCTGCCTGAGGGCAGGAGGCTCTGCAGAGGGACCTGGGCAGGCTGGAGCGATGGGCCCAGGCCAGTGGTGTGAGGTTCAGCAGGGCTCAGTGCCGGGTCCTGCCCGTGGGTCACACCAGCCCCACGCAGCGCTACAGGCTGGGGCAGAGCGGCTGGAAAGGGCCTGGTGGGAAAGGGCCTGGGGGTGCTGGGTGACGGCCGGCTGGGCAGGAGCCAGCAGTGTGCCCAGGGGGCCCAGGCGGCCAGCAGCACCCTGGCCTGTGTCCCCAGCAGTGTGGCCAGCAGGACAGTGATTGTCCTCCCGTACTTGGCACTGGTGAGGCCACACCTTGAATCTCGTGTTCACTTTTAGGGTCCTCACTGTAGGAGGGACATTGAGGTGCTGGAGTGTGTCCAGAGAAGGGCAACGACTCTGACGAAGGGTCGAAGAGAACAAGTCTTATGAGGGGTGGCTGAGGGAACTGGGGTTGTTTAGTCTGGAGAAGATTCAGGGGGGACCTTATTACTCTCTCCAACTCTCTGAAAGAAGGTTGTAGGCTGGTGGGAATTTGTCCCTTCTCCCAAGTAATAAGTGACAGGACAAGAGGAAACAGACTCAAGTTGTGCCAGGGGAGGTTTAGATTGGATGTTAGGAAAAATTCTTCACTGAAAGTTTTGTCAAGCATTGGAACAGGCTGCCCAGGGAGGTGGTGGAATCACCATCTCTGGAGGTGTTAAAAAAATGCGTAGATGTGGTACTCTAGGGACATGGTTTAATGGTGGACTCGGCAGTTCTGGGTTTTTGATCGGACTCGATCTCAAAAGTCTTTTCTAACCTAAATGATTCTGTGAGTCTATGGTGCTATGATTCTGTGATTCAAGGTGTTGTCTTAGATGTCCGTGCTTGTACAATGCATTCATTTTTGGTTTCTCCTTGCAGTGAAAACAGAGTGGGTAAAAGACATGTGGGTAACAGTCAACACAGAGAAGTGAAATGACAGAAGAAGAAACATTCAGGACAAAAAGAAAAGGGGAACAGGAAGAGAAGGAGGAGTGAGAAATAGCAAAAGAGAAAGTTGGAATGGCAGTTGTACAGTAAAGGAAAAAAGCAAAGCCAGCCCACCAGTATTTATGATAAAAATTTCTGTCTGAAGTTTCAGACTATTTTGGCCAGTAAATGTGTTAGCCTTCTCTGACTGCTTCTTGGGCAGCTATTGAAAACTTGTAGATTGTTGTGGCCAGGATTTGAAGTCATCTCTCATGTTGTCCCAAAAGTTTGTATCTTACTAGTAATTAATCATTATTCCTCTCACAGAAGATTAATATTTTTCTTTAGCTTCCATAGAAATCTTGCAGTCATCAAACTTGATTTATGCCATTTAAATTGTTTGTGTATGGAAGATACTGAAAAAGCATTTTCAGAGTCTGTACAAACAGACTTTGGCACTAACAGAACCACTGGCACAATATTGTCCTCTCCTCATGAAATCATGCTTGAATTCATATTACTAATATTCAAAATTTCCTTGGTACATCTAGATTAAAAGTAAATAAATTTATATCATAATGGCAGTCATCAATTTTAGAGTAGAATTATGTTGTGATTATAATGCATCTAAAATATATATCAAACCTGAACAACAGAATCAAAAGCCAGAATGAAATGACTCATGTAGAAATGCTGAGAAACAACAAAGCAACCAACACCCAGAAAGGAATCCAGGGAAACCACATGGCTTGAAACAAAAGGAAAACAAGCTGGGTGATAGAAGGCATGCTGTGCAGAAGAACATACAAACAGCATACAATAATGTACAGAAATGACTGAAATAGGATATAAAATACCAGAAAAGGATTAATGAGGCAGACAGAAAAAATGGTCTCCTGAAGTGCCTAATAATAATAATGACAAGCAGTAAGGAAATTTAAGAACAGTATGGCTAAATCAAATGTGTTGCACAAACCCCATTGTTCCACTGCTTTTTCTTTGACGCTTCTTTAAAACAAGTGGGGTTTTGTCTAGGCATCTGATCCAGGGCATAAGGCTAAAGGAGAATCTTTGCATCTTGATACCCTTCTGTGAAAGGAATAAAAATGGTACATTGAACACTCATTATGAAAGAACTGGCTTTGCAGAACTGTGATATTTTTACATAGGCATATTTTAAACTGCTTTCTATTGAGAATGCAGTGTCATGGCATCTGTTTGGCAAGACAGAAGGGTAAGAAGCAGGATGTAGACTAGTAAAAGGAGATAGATTACAGAGCTGTTGGAAGAAGCGGAGTGTCACTAGCCTTTTTCACCAGCAGTTTCATTTCCAAACTGACTCCTAGTACAATGGTATCAAACATATTTCTCACCAGCCCAGACGGCAGAAAAATCTCCAGACTCCAGAAAAATCAACAGGCTCCAGCCAAATGATGGCTGTACAAGGTGTAAGGAAGTGACCAAATAGACCCTGAAAGCTGTCGATATGAAAATGATGAACTGATTGATTACAGGCACATTAATGCCTTTAAATGATCAAGAATATGTGGGGCAAGAATTTTGCTGAAAAAGTAAGAATTTCAATCCATGATAAAAGTGTTAGCGAATCCAGTAAAAAATTTACACCTAAGTCCCCATTTCTATGTCTCAAATAGAAGACTTTGTCCAGATCCTTTTTCATCTTTTTTTTTTTTTGCTATTCCATGAATCAATGCTTTGAAAATGATTTAAAAATATTTTTTAAAAATTAGATCTGCTCAGCCTATGTTTATTAACATAGTGATGTAGAATGATGAAAATGCCAGCACCTTGTGATTTTATCCCTTCTTAAAGAGGTACGTCACATGAACAGTTAGTCAGAAAATGAAGATGTGAGTACTGGTTAAACAGATGTTAAAATCCTGAAGACAACAAAGAAACAAACTTTCTTTTATTGCAGTGTTGCTGCTCTGAAGGTTACTCTGAAGGAAAAGCAAAACAGATGTAATTAGAACAGTTGTACATTTGAGAAGGCTAAAAGGCTGAAAAAAAAGAAGGGTCAAGGTAAAGGCATCTGGTGCAAAGATAAAAACAGCTGTTCAGGCATAGTCTGACAGGACAAAAGCCTGTGTCTAAGGAAGAGCAACAGCATTTTGACACCTGGAAAATACAGAGGTCCCAACAGAGACCACCCATGAATGGAAGAAGTGGAACCACCTTGCGCAAGTCATCAGCTTTCATCCAAAACCACAAGACTTTTCTTCCCCATGGCAGTGTCTTAGCATTACCTTTTACCCAACCTCTCCTAAGTATCTGAGACATGATTTATGATCCAGACTGGTCCCTGTCATGCAGAAGAGTTAAACTTTGTTTTCTTTTAAAAAGTGTAACCACACAGAGACCACAGTGGGAATGATTTGTTTCCAGTATAGGACTAATCTGCAGGTATCATCTTGTAACTGAACATGTAAATAGATCATTGCATCAACCCGTTATCCCAGACAAGAACTAGATATACCCCTATCATGGCTGTACCAAACTTAACTTTAATAAGAATGAAACCCCCCAAAACCTGTAGGAGTCTGTGTTGCCACTGGAATGGAAAAGCCATTCATTATTGGACACATTAGAGGAACTAATTTAATGTTTAAACTTGCGTCACTTCATTTTAATTCTAGTTGCTTGCTACTAATGGTGATTAAATTTATCTGTAACAAACTTTGAGGATTCTTTCATTCAACTTAACTAAATCTATCACTTATGTTCCTTGTCATTTTTTTGTGGAAATGCAACATTTTTCACTAACATCAAACACTGTGAATGCTTTGTTACTTCAAGTAGGCACTACATATCACTCAGCTGTTCAGTTTATAATGCAGGCTCATTACCATGCTCATTATTGTGAATTATGGAAGTTGCCTGGCTGGCCTTCATTAACCATCTGGCACTTAAACACTGACTTGTGTTTATATATAATGTTAATTTTACAAAAGCACCTGAACATCCACTGGAAGCATGGATTTAATCTGTTTCTCAGCATTTTTGAGACCCCAGTGACTGTTCCAAAACCATATTTTGATTTACCTTATTATTTTATTTACCTACATGGATGACATCACATAATTGCATGCATGCACACAATAACCAGGAGAAATTTTTCCTCCTTCTCCTGCCTGTTCAATAAAGTGATTGTTTTCTCTGTCTTAGCCAGTGGCTGATTTAATGAAGCCTTGACCTGTATCAACTTTTCAGATCAGGCTTTTCACAAAACAGTGTTTTTCGGCCCAGCGCTTTAGAACTGGGCTTTACTGCCTTAGATAAGTTTCCAGATTTCTTTTATAAGCTGCTTCTGGAACAGCCAGGAAAATATATTTTGAAAAGTACAATATTTCAGTAATTCCACAAGGCACTAGAGTCTAGTCTTAAAGAGTCTGAAGGAGAAGTAATACAGGTTGGATATAGCTAATTTTTCCTTTTAAATTCTGTGAAATTGCTTTTCATTCTAGGTCTTGATCATTCATAACCTTCAGTGGAAACAAAACAATTTGTAATTACTGCACTATCATTATAAAATATATTAAATCATCAAGGTTTCCAAACACCCATTTTAAAACATTTCAAAGATATTTTATAAATATTGTATTATGTTAACAGCTTGAAAACTTATGTAATGTCAGAATCACTCTCAGACTCTTGGGAAATGTATTAACCTCAAATTACAATGCCTGCATCTTCAGCAAACTCTCCATCTTTCTCAGTTTTATGTTTCTTCAAATTATTTGCCTGTGCCTAGAGACTAGTATTTTTTCATAAGCTTTTCCAGCTGAACAGTTGCTTTATCTAATTCACAACCTTGTGCTCCTGTGCCATTAAGAATATTCACCCTAGCATTGACAATGTATGTAGTTTCCCCAGGCCAACAAAGCTCCATATGATAGAACTTGGAGACGAATCACTGTTTCTTGGATGTTTCCACAAAAAAACCACTGTGAGTGGGTTCTGTGTGGTGAGGAAGTCACCTGTCCATTTAACTCCTTTGCAGTGCTGACTGGTGAACTGAGGTGCCAGAGCCCTGTTACAGAAGATTTATACACCTAAAGTGGGACAGTGTGTGTGTGTATCTTCATGTACAGCTAAGATTTTGAGGGTGATCCTCACTTGCTACCTGACCCTGGATGAACTGAAAGGTGACATACCCGGTGCGACCCAGGACAAATCCTGAAAGCCCATTTCAGAGCTCTCATGTTTTGAAATGAGCTGTGGTGTTTCCTTCTGGTTTCATGTGCAGTTCTGTTCTTCCCCTCAGAAGATACAAACACACATTTTATGCCTTTCTTTCTGTGTATAAGCTACTGTAGTTAGAAGAATAGGTGGGTGGGAAACCTGCTGAAATTGTGTCATTATGCAGCAGAACACAAGAGAGGACATGTGCCATCTTGTGCAACGGGTAGTTGGAGGACCTAGATGGCAGCATGGCTTCAGGTGTTTTCTTCCAACATGGTTTTTATCATTTTCTGTGTATTGTCTTGGGATAATGCATAGGGTAAACTCAATGACACATACACTCCTCTTCCTGAGGCTGTGCTTAGAAAAGAAGAGAGCCCTACTAAGACCTTTTAAAGGACTTTGGCCTCCTTGGGAACTGATTCTAGCAGGTGGTGATGCCTCCAAAGGACAGGATTGCATTGGCTTTGGTGACCTTAACAAACCCTGTAGACCAGCTCTGGGTGGTACCCCAGTCAGTGTGTTCTCTGCTTGTCTCGTGTCATCCCATGTGCCATTTAAGATGTTAATGCATAACATTAACTGGATTCTGTCCTCCATTCCTGGGACAAACAGCTAACCCAGCTTTTACCTGGCTGCATTACTAGCAGTAAGGGGGTCTCTTCTTCCCTGCTGCAAACCTTTTCTCCTGACACTTATGACAGACATGTGTTTTTAGAGCAGAATACTGTCCAACAGGAATGAAGAGAGAGTGTGAAGCTGCCAGCCTCATAGACTGGTTATAGATAAAAATTAGATAACTTATGTATTGTCCAGATTTAAATCAGATACACTCCACTCCCCTGCATTTCCCCATGACTATGCTATCAAGTAGATATATTGACCAGTCTTGTGCTGGAAATATGCCATTTACCTAGAAAGGTCCTGATTCTTTTGCCCTGAGCCTACAAGTTAAATGAAATAGATATTCAAATGTAAGGCTGACATAGCCAGACTATTAATACTATCAGTGAGGTTGACAGTAAACTAATCTTAACATAATTAAACTGTATACTGCAGACACCCTACAAAAGCTTCCTTTCATACTGAATTGCCTTTGAGAAGCTGCATTAGTGATCTCAGCAGGTGTGCTCTATTACCTAGGATTGGGGTCATTATGTGAGTATCATTATGCAAGGATAAATGGGAAAACCTGCGAGAATCTGTGAACAAACCCTCAGTCTTCTGACACTTGGTAAAGTTGTCTAGGACTCTGAGCAGCTCAGCCAGGTATAATATTCAACATCCTCACCAAAACTGACCAGAAATTTGTTCCTAGTAAGTACAAAAAGGATAAAGCATTCTACAGAATGTGTGTGAGCCTGTTCACAGTATGAGAATAAAGTTCCGTGTGTTTTCCAGACATCTGACTCACAAAATCCAAGCCCTAGTCTTTAATGTTCTCTTTCTAGTAAAATAAAGCAAATACACTAGAAATCGTGTCTGTGTGCAGATACCTCCTGCCTCTGAGGCATTTTTTGCAGTGCTCTCTGTATGTATGAAGTCCCCAGGTGGCTGTTGGACTGAGGAGCGCTGCTGCCGATCCGGGGCAGAGGTGGGCAGCTTCTGAGGGGCTGCTGGTGAAATACCTCTGCTTGGTGCTGCCCTCTTGTCCTGCTCTAGTTGCCTGCTTCTGGCTCCTCAGAGGTCCAGGCCGGGAGGCAGCTTCATCCCTTAGGGCTTGTTTTTTATGTCCTCATGGGAGAATTAGCCTCATTCCTTATTTAAATAACATAATTTTAACTAATGCTTCCACTACCTCCTTTCTCATTTTGAGTTCCCACTTGTTAAATTCTGACAGTAGGAATAGCACAAAGAGGATTCACTGTTTGTATGACATGTACCTTGTTTGAAATAAGCTTTATATGACCAGTTCATTGCAATTGACGGAATAGATTTCAATTCATAATAACACCTAATCATTTTTGAGCAGTTTTCATTATTTGTCAGCCTTTGTTCTGCCTTCAGATTTTCAGAAGTCAACGATTTCTGCTCTTTGTTGTACTAATACATACAATTAAGCTTGGAGGCTAATAGGTCTTCAGATTATGATGGCATCAATTAGCTGTGCTGTTCCTTGGGGTAAATTGCCAGACTGATAGAAGCATGATGATAGAAAACAGAAAATGGTTTGCTTAAATGAAACTGCGCTTCTCCATCTTGTGTTATTGTCATCCGTGTTAGCACTAGTTGTGGAGCCGTGAGAGTAAACATTGTAGAAGTAGTTGTATATAATAAGAACAGAAAAATCAGCTTGTACCTAATCATTGTGTACTGATGTGCTTTCAGAAAAGCTAATCTATAATGAGGATTTCCACAATGCTGTTACTTTCTGTTTCTCTTAAACCAACACTCATTACTTCTTAAATCTTCTGAAATATAGCATGAATTTTTATATAATCAGAATCAAACAATTATTAGTTTAAGTACTTTTGAAATATGAATTGCCATTTAGAGTAACTGTACTGTTTTCCAAAGAATTAAGCCCCTCATGTAGGCATATACTGAACTTTCAATTACATTTTACAGTGCCTATTGCAAGCCATTTTGTTCTACCAGAAAATCATGTTCATTTCTGAATTGTACTGTCACTTTTATTGATCTTTATTGCTTCAGTCACTGCTGCCATCGCCTTTCTACCTTGTTCAACAGAATATATCAGTGTAGCCCTTCCCTTTGATAGAAGACATTGTATTTCATCAGAGGTTAAGGCTGCCTTTGTATAAACAAAGTTGTTACTGCTGCTGTAAAACTTGTGTGTTTGGAAACTGACCAGTTATTCACATATTTGTTCTGAAGCAATATGCATATATTTTCCAGGAAACATTGGATAAACGTCCATGGATAAACATCAAATTAATTTCACTATTATTATGTGCAGCTGCACATTGTGATTAGGTGGCAGAAGCCAGTAATCACTGGCTCAACACTGCTCCATATTTCGGAATATCTCTTTTTGGGAGTATTTGTGAGAGCCATTACAACAGATATTTTTGGGGAGATACTTTTGAGAGATGCCTTAGTCATTGCCTCGATTGTGGGTTTCTACAATGCATTGCGTGCTGTCTTCAACCTGCAAGTTCCTGGAGAACAGCTATTTGTTTTGAATCTGTTATGTATACAATGGTGAAGCAACAATCTCTGGAGGACAGCAGTATTACCACTGCTGAGTGAGATTTGCCTTTGCATAATTACCTGTGTGTTTTTCTTTTTGGATGCCACTTGTTCTGCTTAATCTTGCATTGCTTGCCAACCTGAGTTGAAAGCACAGTTAAGACTAAGTGTGTTGCATAGTCTCTGCGCTGGCTCTGCAGACTTCCCAGTGAGTCAGAAAAGCTGTCTGTCGGCATTTTAAAATCTTGTCTTGGCATTATCATGGCATCGCTAGCTTTTTCTCATGTTCCAAATGAACATCAAACTGTTCAAAGTCAAGGGAATCAGCTTCTGCCTCCATCTGTGATCATAACTGAAAATAAATCAACTAAGAATTGCATTGGACTGCAGGATGCGGGCTGTACAAGGAACAGTTTGGACCAGGTTGTCTGTAGGAAAGAACTACAGATTCATTTGACTTATGGGTAAATAGTCATCGCAGCAAGAATATATATCAAAACTTGCACAGCTTTTCTTTGCTTTTATCTATTCAATTAGGTACATATATGTATGTGGTAGTGTGTTTTTAATCTAGCATTCCTTTCATGTTCCTGAGTGCAATATGATTGTAGCGGGCATTATTGTCTTCATACAAAATATTCCTCTTTTTTGGAATTTTTGCAAATTACATACATATATTTAATGTACTCCATCATTATATTATATGAGGTTTTCACCAAATACAGAACCAGCCAAAACTAAACTGCATCAGAAAACTTTCTGTAATTACACAGTGTATTTAGATATGTCATACATTATAAAAAAATTGCTCTTCTAGGAGCTCAGTAGATTGGGCTGGCCTTTAGGTTTTATTTACAATGATCCAGAACACTGGTAATTAACTTGCGAAGCCAGTCCATGAATATACAGTTGGAAGTATCTGCTATTTTGAGGAGGCAGATTTAAAGGGAAGAGAGCACAGAAAAGGGCACATTCATTTTTCTGTCATGTTTTGATAGCCCAGAATATCTGAGGATATTGCTTTTGTATATGGACAAACACACTTACACTTAAGAAAGGCTGCCATATGGATATTGAATAGTTGAGAAAGGACATCTGGTAATATACCATCTTAAAAGATTAATAATTATTTTTTCCTACCACTGCTATCTTGTAGTGGTAATATGAGAAACAAATTTCCAAAGTTTCCTATAAACTTTTAAAGTTTAGTATTCACTTTCAAAAGTATATTTCTTGAATGTTTCTTCTTTGCATCTGGAATAAAATAGTATGGGTGCCAACATCCCATATTTTAATACCCCCACCACCCTCACCCCATTCCCTCTCGCACCCAGCAGATCTATCTAAAAGCTAGATTCTGCAACGTACAGAATATGGTGGCCAGCCACCAGCAAAATACTTAAACATGTACTCAGCTGTCACTGAAGCCAGTAGGATTTAAATGTGTTTAAGTCCTTTGCCAAGAAAGGGGCTTTGCAGAAATAGGACTCTTATGCAGCGTTGTTAAGGACTTCATTCCAATTTCTTTTACTTATTCAGTAAGTTTTATTTACCCACTGTATTGTCTACCCTCCTACCAAAAAAAAAAAAAAATCATTAAAACTTGTTTTAAATTATATGAGTTGTGGGCACAATAAAAAGCAATAGCTACACATATCACCCACTCTGAAGAGCATAAATGCTAATTAGAAAACTTTGCAACTTTGACTGAAAATGGTGTAAATCAAATTAAAAAGAGAAACCGCCACTGGATTTGGGCATTTTCTCTGTGGACAGCTGTCAGTGGCAGTGAATCCAAAATACAGAAACAAACAGTGATGATTCTGGTGATAATATACATGACTGAGGAGAGCCCAGATAAGCAAGCCGATCTACATTTACTCTGAGACACTTAACAAAGTCTTCAGTCCTCATATGGACTTCTTTGCTGAATAAGGAGTAGATCAGATTTCAGTGATGGTCCTGAGAGGAAAACAGTGGGGTAGTTGTTGAAAAATTTCCATCTGAACTGAAACCATGGGTGTACAGAAAAGAAAGGGGTAGGTGTGGGAAGAGTTCTTGTTATTTGTTACGCAGGGAAAACAGCTCGCTAGGTAGGACTGTGGAAGATAATCTGCTTCATGAGGGAAAGTTAAACAGTAATTTATTCCCCACAAGCTGGGAAGAAAACTGTACTGGAATACACTCTTGTCCTGGGCCACTGAACTATAACAGTGCACTGAACCCAGCGAGTCAATATAGCCTAGAAAATAAAATGTTCTGATTTTATTGGACTGAAAATTACCAGCTCAGTAGAGTTTTTACTCTGGTTTTAGGATGCATTAGAATTTCTCCCAAAACCCATCACCAGCTAATTACTCGCCCTTACCAGGGCTCTGCTACCAAAGACCTCTCTCCCCACCCCTTGTCTTTCAAACACTAAGGGCTATCCCACCTTTTCCCCTGTTAATAATAAACTTATTTGCCCTCTTATATAAGCAAGCTCCTTCCCCCCACCCCCTACCCCACCTCCTCCTTTTTTTTTAATTTTTTTTTTTTTCCTTCTGGTTTTATGACTGCTTGAAGGATTTCATTTGAAGTCATAGCAAATGTTCCAAGCCTGAAGAGAAACCTTCAGACCTTTCTCCTTCAGACTTGAAGAATGAATTGCATGTCTGATAGCCTGCTTTTTTCCAAAAGTATCAGTATAATATGAGATGTAACCTCTCCCAAAAATCCTTTTCTCATTCTGGTCCGCAGGGACTTTAAAACTCATTCAAGCACACTTGCTGAATTATGAGTACTGTACCTGTAAGACACAGATGAACACTTGCACTGTTTGTAGAATTATTGCTGCATCTAATGGCAGTCAATTACTGGACAGACACTATCTACGCAGACATATGAAAAAGCTTAAAAAATTATAAGGACATTAATATTGTCATGGGCAGCAAAAACCTGTCAACTTACTGTGTTTGGAGACATGTTTCTAAATATTGGCCAACATGAGAATCATAAAGCCATCTGGCCATGTTGTTGTCCCATCGGTGGGTTCATTACCTGGTGCACAGTGCAAATTCACACACCAAGTCAAGGTGTTCCTTATTGCTTTCTTCGGGTTTGCACAAAGTAGGGAGCTAGGTGGTAACCCACAGATGCCCAGCTCCCTGACTGTCAAAACTGTACACTATTTATACAGTTTAGCATACAAAGACATCAGCCTTCATTGGTTACAAGTTACCCAACTCCTTCATTGCTCAGTACTCCATTTCCCATTTGTCAAATAGTTCTCTTGTTTCTCATGTGAAGTAGTCCCCATGCTCAGTCTCCACTTCTTTTGGGTCTGGGGGCTTTATTGAGCTGGTGGTCAATGAGTCGGTGGTTGCGATCTGCCCCTGCTGGAATTACTTTTCCCCTAGTTTGCTGAGCACATTGCCCGTGATGAAGTCCCTATCAGCCCATCCACCCCGTGGAGGTGCTTCCTTTGTGAAGTTCATTTCTGAACCAAAGGACTTGCCGTATTTAACGAAGTGCTTGGTGGGACATGCAAAGTGCTTGTAACCTGAATTAACCCTTAACAACTCATTGGCTCCAACTGTCTCAAAGTCAGATGGTCAACAAGACATTCAATTCCATCAACCACCTGTTAAACCACAGCAGATTTTTATGTTTGTCAGTCACACATCTGTTACAAACCACAGAGGTCTCATATGGTTAGTCAGTACAGTATTATTTGCACATAGCTTATGTTTTTAAGTCCTGTATAATGCAAAAGCTAGTAACCTAATTATTTCAGAAAATACTGTCTTACAAAGCCTATACTTCATGTAAACATATTTTAAAACAAAAACAAAACCTAAAACCAACCACAGTAATAAATATCTTGTGGTAGTTTTACTGTTAGACAAGAAATAAAGGTTCAAAAAGGAAACACAGATGTAAAAATGGTCTCCCTGTTTCAGCTAGATACATTCTATAACTCATCAGGTCTCTTGCATTTAATAGCCAACAAGCTAGGTATGTACACTGTTTTCTGTAAGAGAAGCACCTTACATGAGTGATTGCTCCAGTTGCAAACTATAGAAAGTCATAGCCACAGTTTTTTTCTGTCTGCTTCTCTGTAGAAAATCCCATTCTATTGGACTATTCCTGGAAGAACTTATTCCACAATATTTTAGTTCTATAGTAATTTAAAGGAAAGCAGAGGTGTTGTGTCATGCCCCTCGCTTCTTGTTTTTCTCGTTTGACAGTAACAGTTTCTGCTAAAAGCTAAGTTTCTTATTATTTTCTTCATTATTATCAATTATTAATCATAATCTGAATAGCAGTACGCTTAGTGGCACACCGAAAGCCTGGTGGCTAGTAGTTCCTGTTCTGTACTTTAATGTATTTTAATGTCAGTTTGTATGACTACGTGTCCATGAATGTGCACAGAACTCAAATATTTGCACATGAAGATCTAGTAAATCTAGCAGCTGCCTGAGCAAACATGAGCACATTATTGAAACTTCCCATGAGCTTTTTTTAGAAAATCTGCCATAAGAATCTGATTCAAGGTCTAACTTTATCTGACAAAATACTCAAAGTCCATGAAAACCAAAAACCAAAACTGCTTTTACATTTATTGAAAGGCTGTGTTGGTAGGCAGTGGGAGGCATTTGCCATTCTACTATTTATTATGCATTTATAATGCATTATTTATTTATTATGCATTTGTATTATTTTGAGTGAATGACACATTACTGTCTCACTGCTGCCGGGCCCCATTCCAGGAGCCCTGCATGTAGAATCGTTTTTTTCCCACTCCCACTTCTGATCTCTCTATCCCTCTTCTCCAGCTGCCCTGAGCCTTCCTGTCCTAGACTCCCATTCTCTTTCCCCAGGCTGCATCTCATCTGTGGAAAGCTTTTGATTCTCCTGTTTACAGAAGGGAAGAGAGGAAATAGCACAGAAGTTCAGATCTGCACTTGTCATTTTAATGAAAATATTTACTCCTTTCTGCTTCCCCTTCCCTTCTCTGCTTCTCCCGCCACACCCCACCCCACGCATAGGATGGAAACTACACTAACGAGGGTTTCAGGTTTTTTTCTGGGTACTTCTGCTTTCTGTCAGTGAAGAACCTGGGTACTTTTAACAGCTTTAGGCATAGGGAAGAAGAGAAGACAGTAACATTGTGTGACTGGTTGATCAATATGCATCATGGTTTAGGCTCGTAGCCAGAGCTTTTGTTAGTGCTTTTACACAAATGCTGGAGCTTCTGAAGCATCCTGTGGAAAAGTGCAGTCTTCTCAAGCTGTGGGACCTGCAAGACTTGTGAGCCATTGTGCCATCTGAAAAGATAAACAGTACAGATTCTGGGTGATAAAAGTGACATGACATATTTTGTACTGCAGATGGACAACATTGCTACAATGGGGAACGACACATTTTTATCATCCTGCAAGTCCTCAAGGCTCCTACAAGTCCTCAAGGCTAACCTACCCATGGTAGTCTCTGTGTGTGACATAACCAATTATTTTTCTGGTAGATAAACTTGCAGTTATGAGTAATGAATTCCTTTTGGAATTGGATTATAACTACTCCCTATACTGATTTGTTAGCATCTGTGTCCATGGAATGAGTTCCTTGCTGGTATGAACAGATGTGGGGAACACAGAGGGGAGGAGGAAGATGATACACTGCATGTGCGTGTGTGAGTGTGTATAAGCATGCACACATACGTGACTGTGTCTACAAGGATTACTTAGATCATTAGAAAATCCTCACATGTGCAAATTCTATAAAACACAGCTTTTTTCTTATATCTGTGAATGTATGGTAGCCAACAATACATGAATACTGGATATAATCAGCCATTGAAGTATCTGATTTTCTTATTTTTTGAAGAGGTTATTTAATCATTTAGGAGTTTTCTGTTTGTATATAAAAAAAGTATTTTCTCAAGCATAATAAAAAATGCAACAGTGTGCTTTTCATCCTTTTCTGCTATTCCATTTATAGACTATAATATTAGAAATACGTCCAAGTAAGGATGAAGACTACTTTGTCTTAGACAGTTCTCCATCAGTCATTGTCGTTTATGTATGCTATGCTTTGAATAGGC
This sequence comes from Falco naumanni, assembly GCF_017639655.2. NCBI lineage: Eukaryota > Metazoa > Chordata > Aves > Falconiformes > Falconidae > Falco > Falco naumanni. The sequence continues at coordinate 25,695,871 of NC_054080.1, read as the reverse complement.
CTACTAATATTTTCAGCGTGAGTCTCAGTTATAGATTCAAAATGGTATTTTGAACACTACGGTTAAGTCTCTGAAGAAAATTAATTGCTTTTATTGCAAAGGTAATTAAGCTTGCTTGTAACAATTTTCAAATCTGATTGGAAAGAAGACAAGGCTAATAAGTAGATCTGAAGTTAAAAAAATTGTTACAATATGGCTTCATTTTTCCTCCTTAGCTTCTGGTATGCTGATAGAAAAGTAACTTGATTTACGGAAATACCACATACTATTTTAATAGAGATATGAAACATGCAGCTGTGCATGTATATTTTTACGTTTGTATTCTAAAAAGCATATTTCTTGAGAGTTCATAAAAATTGAGGGAAATAGGACTGCCTGAATCTTGGATGATAATCAGCCAGGGCTTTTTGTCTTCTTCTTCTTTTTTTTTTTTTTTTTTTTTTTTTTTTTTTAAACAGGTCAGGTAATGGAATAAATAGTTTAAACTAAAGTTTTTACAAAAGTGCTGTCAGAGATTTCCAGTACTAATATATATGTACATAAAGGCATAGCTATGCATGTTTACATATATATATGAATGTGTATGTATATGTGTGCATGCAGAGAGTACATGAGATGCACAGATGCATACCTGGGTCTGTACTGCCCATTGACACTCAAGTGTTTTGGCTGCTCTGTCAACTGTAATGTGGCATAAGACTTCTGAGTCATGATTCAGCTATTTGCCTGATCAAATTGTTTACTTCTAGTTTACAGAAAAGACACTGAAAAATAGCTTCAGAAGTAATCTTACAAGCTTTTTAGAATCTGAATAATTTTATAATAATGTTTTAGAACATGACCCTTAAGAACTTTTATATCTTGAATTCCAGTGAAGGATTGAATGATAAATATACTGTACCTTGGAGACAGAAGAGCTGTGAACTTTTCAAATGCTTTGGCAGCAAAGTGATTTGTCAGAAGCAGTAAAGGACTTTAATATGTCATCCAACATGAAGCAATTGCTCTCTGGGTAAACTTCTCTAAAAATCACTCTACATCACTGCTAAATTAAGCCATGGGATTTCAAGGACACAATGATGGAGGTGATCGTGACCTTGTGTATCTAAAGCTATGATTTACCATAAACTTACAAACTAGAGACTCTTACTGGCAGTTTTGAAACTCAGCATCTTTCAGCACTGTGTCTGATGGTTACCTGAGGATATGCATCTTATGTAAAAGAAAATCTGTAGGAAACAAAAAGCTTTTCTTGATAGGTGGAAAGATGTCATGCTTTAGTTTTTGTTATTTTATAACAATTATTAAAAGTAAAATTCAATTTTTTTTTAATGACATTAAATTTGGAAAAAATTGCCTTTATTTCCTACATGTCAAGTGCTTGATTCTGCATGAGAAGAACATCTCATGCCCTGGAAGGTCCTGCCTTCCTAACCTGCAAAGCACTGGATGCAAAGACCTCTTCTTCGGAGTTACCACTGCACAGTTGCCCTGCTCTTGTTTTATACCTAGACATTTCAGTCTAGGATGTAGGCCTGAGATAGGAGACAGGGTTAAATGGACAGGATACTTGGTCATTCATTATGACTGCTCTCATTTTATGTTCTCATAGTCTGTTTGAATTCTGAATTCACCTCAGCCCAGACAGCAGATAGCTCTTCAGGGAGACAGCTGCAGTTAATTAGTCTGTTTCATCTCAATCTGGGGAAAATTAGACTTGCTGAAGACTTTTGTAACATAAATCGTTGCAAGAAAAGCAATAATAGGCCTCCATCCCTTGTTGCACTGTCACACTTCCATAGTCTTCCTCAAAATTGCAGGTGTGGTCACATCTCATAGTGGCCATGTCCTTTTGACAAGCTTACTGAGACCTATATTAGTGAAAGCTTTCTCCTGGTGACTTCTTATCGTTACTCTCATTCAGAAGACTGGATCTGAAATGCCAAAGGGTCCAGTTGCATGTATGCCACTAACTGCTGAAACTCTTCCAAAATGTACCTCTATTTCCTTACTCCATACTTGTAGATACACAATTATACTTTAAAAAATATTTTCCCATTGTTGACTACTATGACTGATCACTTTTATTTGTTTACAATTACTTTCAGAAACCCCCATCATGAATTTATGACTGTAGGCGTAGTACAAGCTTGTGACATTTTTGTTTTGCTGCACTGAACTACATTGGATGGGAAGCCTCATTAAAGTCACTAGAGCTGCTTGTGCATTAAAGTACTGCTCACTGTGAAGTGAACCACTGATCTGAGCATACTGTGCATAAAAACAGGTATGCAAGTAAATTAATTATTTAAAGATTATAAAAAAGTTATTAAAACTATATAAAGATTTTACACTCTGATCTGCTTTCATAAATTGTCTGAAATTGTACTAATGCTGCAGAAATTATAAACACAAAACAATCCTTTTGTTTTTTATATAATAAGAAGATGGCTGGGGAGGGATTGTTGTTCATATGCTTGAGCAGACAAAAGAAATAAACCATTCTTAACTGTCAGGTAGAACTATGATTAAAAGTGTTGGTCAGTCTTGAAGTCTGTCAACAAAGGATATACGTACAAAAGCACACAAACAATAGTAGTTGCAAAATAAGTGACTGAAGATGTCACACACTAGGTAGGCATTTGAGCACAAATGCCTGCTTGGTAGGTATTGATTTGTCTGTTCAGGGCTATAATTCTTGTCCAATTTTGACATATGTATCCACATGTCTACCTGCTGAAAATTGATTCTTTAGGATTATTTCAGAAACAAAAGCCTTTTCCCGCAGAAACACACATTTAGAGGTTGCTGAACTCTCCACTTTCTACTCATCTTTTTTGTGGTAATTCTCATGATTACAGGATACAGTACAGTGGCTCTTTAAAATTAGCCTTGTAGTTCTGCCAAAAAGGGAAAGAAGAATAAGTGCTGCTGGAGGCAGGAGGACTGGCTTTAGGATTAAGGTTATGTCTGCCTAGTATGTTCCTACTGATATGCCTAAAGACCCTTCAGCCCCATGGAGATGGTATGAAGGCTGTCATCTCCATGTGATGGACATAGTGGATGACAGCACTTGCAAGAATATGGTCAAATCCTTTTTATTTTTACACACCTTTCATGTTTCCTACTGGAACTCAAATAATGTGAAAGGAAAGAGCTAAGAGACAGGCTTTGTGAGACAGATCTTTACAAACTCTTAGATCAGGAGAAATGTTTCCATGTTTTTTTCTTTCACTTCTTAATCAGGCTAGGACTCATTCTTACAAGCATGGCCCCTTGCAGATTTCACATCTGGGCTACTGATTTTGCACTGGTGTGCAAAAATCTGATGAAACTATCTGTTAGAAGATAACCATCAGCTCAGTGGCTATAACCACTTTCATTCTTTAGATCAAGGAAAATACTGAATATATTCAGGAAACGTAAACAACATGGACTACATGAAGCACTTCATTAACACAGACACTCCATCAGGCACAAAGGGAGTAAGAAATACTTGACAGTCAATTCCATAGCAGAGAGGAAGACTGGAGAAAATAACTGAACTGTTCCTGTGCAAGCCTGAAGACTTCCACATCTCAACAGTTCTGCATTCCTACACTTAAACAGTAGCTAGTTTACCAACTGAGTCTTTTATTAACCAGTGAAGAGTAACTAGGCATGTATAAATTACTTAATGTTTGGACCCTGCAACTTGAAAGTGTTAATGTGCCTCACCAGGTATCTCTGTCTTCTTTCACTGTAATAGAAAGCTCATTGTCTCCCACAAAGGCTAAAGGTAGGTTTGTGAAGAACATATTTTCTACACAAAGAGGGACACCTCCATTACATCTCTATGTGGAAATCATTGCCAAGCAGTATACAACCTCCTGGTGTACTTTTCTAGTGGACTTTTACAAGACACATGCTAAGAATAGGCTTAAGTCTTATCATTATTCATCTGTGAAACAGCTGAAGCATACAAAAAGCTGTTAGCTCCCATGTGTGGGGTATTTGTGATCATAAAAGAGAAAATTTCCTGCAACATGTTTACTTAGAAGAAATGACAGCGAACTCAAAACTGCTCAGGACAAAAGCCTCACTGAAATTCAAGTGAAAGCACAGCAGTTAGATCGTATTTACATTTGAAATCAAAAAGGAGTCCAGTAAGGACTATAAATGCCTCATACCATGTAGGTGGAAATATTTTATGCATGCAGATGGTCTATGCTATTTGGCTTGCTATTACAGTGAAAACAGGTAGTTACATAATGATATCATACATAAACATGTTTCTTTTTGATCATTTACAGCTGTTTTGCTTGTTTTCTTTCACTGTTATGCATCAGTTGAAAAGTACATTTAAGCAACCGGTCATTTCAGTCAAAGAGTAAATTCTGCCCTACTAAATGAAGCATTTAGTACTCAGGAAACCTTTTCTGAAGCTGTTTAAAAATGGAAAAGCTATTATATTGTATCTCAAAGGCAGCTTATTACTAACAGGTATGTTTTATATAAAGCCTGGACTCTGAAACCACAGTATGAATCATTCTAAAAAAATAGTAAATTGTAAGCTCTAGTTAGGCATACATACAAATGTCTTCCTGTAGCAGCTACCTGGAATCCACTGTTTGTGTACAGATAGCTCCATAACACACTAACTGATCATGATAAATATCTTATGAAGAGATGTTAGCCATTAACATGTTGGCATAGTAAAAATCTGGGGATAATGATGGCAGGTGCTTCCCTGCAATTCTAAGCAGTCTTGGGAATATTTTTTTATTTGAAGCTACATGTATATTTCCTCCTTATTTAATAAAGGTAGACTCCACACTGAAAGAATATTACATCTATGGTCTTGTCATTACTTCTTTGATGCAAAGGGCAAAATTTCGTTAAAAAAAAAAAAAAAGGAAAAAGTAAAAAGTGCGTGCTGTAACTTTGCAAACGACAAAATACGAACTCCACTTTTTGTAAGACCATCCTGTGACTTTTGCGGTTCTGGTAGGGAGGAAGTCTTTGTGCTTCAGGAGTTCCTGTCCTTTGCTTAGTAAAGGGCTAGAAACTTTAACCCAGCTAGGATTTCTGTCAGTGGTGGTGGTGAGAGAGATCAAAAGGAAGAAATAAAATAATATGGTCTAGCCATTAATAGGAAATGTTTTGAGAACAATGTAACACAATCATATTCTGATTCTTACCAAAAAACATTGAACCAATCTTTTTGAGCTGCTTGTTCTAGTATGGAAGAACCACATCCCTCTGGTGAAGGAGGCAGGGTGCTGAGAAAATAAGATAGTGGAGTATTCATTTATAAAGTCCCTTTCCAAAGAAAGAGACAATAACAAAATAAAAGGTGAGTCATGAATTCCACCGTCACCAAACATACAGCTATATTTGCTTTTTATAGATCATTTCAAATGAACACAAATGTTCCTTTTTCTTCCAGCTCCATAGAAAGTTCATGGAGCTGCAACATACGATACAGAGGGACCCTCAAAGCAGTCAAGAGAAGAATCTACTACATGTGAAGGAAATATTCATGTAAATTTTGCTGTAGAAGGCAGGGTGATTTTACTGAGCAGGCTTGAAGCTTTTCAATTGACGTATCCCGTGAGGCACATGCTCTGCAACACTTGATGGGAGAGAGCAGCTGTGAGAGAGCACAAGACTTCAACTCGCAATCATTCTGCTTCTGGAGAGGTGTTTTGCCATTTTGCTTGTTCTCCCACCTCCAGAGAGCAGGGTGTGAACCACAATGTCTTCTTGAGGTTCTATTTTTGTTCATTGATTCACAGTATTTTAAAAATTGAGTATAGCAGAAATTCCCATTTTGAAACAGATATTTCTGACTTTATAGTAATTTTCAAGGGTTATTATTATTTTTTTGTAAGTATGCTATTTCTGTATCCTTATCTGACTTTCTGTTTGTGGCAGTCTTGGTCTCTTTATACCACATCTGAAGAGTGTGGGTCTGATCTGAAGATCTTTCCTGTTATCCCACTAAACATCTGCTTTTCTTTATACATTCAAATTTGCCTATGATTGTCTGTCTTTTGGTTTATTGTATATACATTGTTATGCCTTTCTATTCTTTTAATATAGGTGCAAGAGAGCCATGTGCACACCCATTTGTTTAATGCTCTTGTGTAACATTTTGTAGTATTATGGAGCTAAGTGATTGCTGGACCAGTTGACAGAAAATAAGATTTGTATGACTCCCTGTCATAATTTCCTTGCCTACTCATTAATTCACTATAATAATAATTCTCACTAATTTGGATTATCTCTAATTGATTTTATATTATCCCAATTGGGTTACTTTATACACATATGTAATTCCTTTAGCCAGATTTTTTTAGTTCCTCCATTTCAGGCAATGCTTAAAATATGTCATTAAAAAACCCTGAAAATCCTAATCCTGTGAAGGCTTTGAAATTCAGATATGTTTTTTTTCATAAGACACATCCACTGAGGCATGAATGACAAAATGTAACAATTAAATTTATTTTTGTGTAATGACATTCATACAAAATTTCATAAAATGCTTCTGCCAGACAAGCGTAATAGCAAGATAAAACCTTGCAGAACTGACAACAGTGTCTTTGGTGCATGCAGAAAGCGACAACAAAAGGTTGTGATAGATTAGAAAGAAATGAAAGTTAAAATATAAAAGAGAGAGGTAAGTATTTTGTAACTGAGTTGACAGAGTAATGTTAGTGTCAGGAGGAAGTAGCAAAACTGGACGTGAGCATAAGTCCATATTACTTGAATATGAATGGGGAGGTGAGGGAAAGATTAAATAAGGCAAAGTGCCAAAGGGAAAAACTGCCTGTATGAGAGAAATCACAAAGGAAAGAGTAGTTCTGCATAGTCATGGGAGAACCAAGAGGAGACCAAGGTGAGGGAAATAGAAGTAGATGGCTCTCAACTGACAGGGCCAGGATGGGGGAAATCAAAGGCAACATTTTGTAAATGAGAAGGGGAAACTTGCCTTTGTTGTGGTAGAGACTGGAAGTCCTCTGTGGCACACTACTCAAAATAAGAACGATCTGCCTTCAATACTATGAACTCTTTAAATTTAGGAATTAATATCTTGGGTGGATTAAGACAGAAACTACTGAAATACCAGCGTAACTCTGTGATAACAAAGGATGGTCATTCTCACAGCAACTGTGTTCAAGCATTTAGGACAGAGGAAGGAGAAAAGGGGAGCAGAAGAGGGACACAATCACAGCTGGAGTTTGTGTAAGAAAGTCTGAGAAATTCTTATAGATTAGGAAAACAGAGATAGTACTGCTATTTTTCATCTAGCCTCTCAGTATATCTAATTTTCCTATATTCTCTCTTTGCTGACTTGTGCAGTCTGCGCTGTCCTGGCTGATAACACCAGAGGAGCTCTGGCTGAAGGCTGTCAGGCAGCAAAAGCTGCCATTCCTCTTACTCCTCCTTAGCTCCACAGAGACACCGGGTCTACTGGCTTGTCCTTCCAGTAATTTCTGTGGTCATCTTCTTCTCTAAGAAAAAACAGTAAGAAGTGAACGCAAAGCTCTCTCTCCAGATTCATGCACAGTTGTTAGTCACCACTCCAGTGACTCTGCTGAGCAGAGTCAGAGTTTCCTGGGACTGAGCTGGTTGCTGTAGCCCATCACACTTAACACGCAGAACAATTCTTGCCAATGCTGTTCAGGGGTGCATGCGTTGTGCCACTGCTGTAATAACACAGGAGAAAACAAAAAGAGCAGAAATGGCAGGCAGCATAGCAGGAAGAGGTTTTAAGGCTTGTGAGGATAAGTGATGAAAAAAGAATCCTTAAAACTCAGAAGAAATGAGAGTTAGAAGAGAAGGAGAAACCGTCAGTGGTCAGAGTGAGAGCTATAGCTGTTAAAGAACAGGACTTTCAGAGCGGGTGGAGCTCACCTGCTCTCTGCTCTGGAGACAGGGTGATGAAGGAGCTACAGTGAGGTCTGACACCATGATGATGGAGGTTCAGGAGGAACAGGAGGAAGAGGTGGAGATGAAGGATTTATGCATCATTTTGTGTAACACCCATTTCAAAGAAAGATGATTATCATTTGTTTGTCTGATTTAGTTTTTGTAGCTAGAATATTGGTACTGGTGCTTCAGAGATCTTCTAAGTCTTCGCTTTTGGGTATGTGGGTTTTCATTCCAAAACGGTGTGGGTTTTCCTACATTGTGGTGAAATAGGGTTTTTGAAGGTATATGCATATTTATATGATCACTTTCCTGAAACTATTGTGGCTTGCTTAGGAAGATACTTGAAATCCATACCGAGATCCAGCCTACCCATTTCAAAAGACTGAATGTGTCAAATTGAAATTACATGAATTCAGAAAATAGACAAAACCAAGTATTCTGTATCAAAATAATTTCAAAGTATAATGGAATGGATGATTACAGTTTAGATCTCATTACTTCCTTAGTACTTGTAACATATCCTTAAAATTTGTGTGCAATATTTTGCACATATAACAGCATTCCAGAACTAGATTGTAATCTCTTTAATTACATGAATACTTTCATTGATTTATATGAGATACTTCACATAAATAACCATTAAACAATGTATGTCTATTCCCTATGCTCACATTCTGGCTTGTAGTTTTAAGGTTATGGTAGTGCAAAGTGCTTGATATTAAATCCTTACTGACAAATGAGGAGAAGGTTTATTTTATTGACCAAATTGCAATGCGTATAGATTAATAAAAATGTGACTTACTGGGTTCCGTGTCATGTGTGTAGAGGAGCGGGGAGAATTTATGCAATTCTGTAGGGGGAATACTGTGTTCTGAACAAGTTTATGAGTCCTCATCAAGTGGAAAAGCACATGAGTTACGAGCCTCTCTTTAAAGCACTGTTATTTGCAGTAGTAAAAACAGCCAGCTTCCCCAGCTGTATGAGTTTCATACCCTACAAGCAGGAGAGTTGAGGAGACAAATAGGACTGCAAAGCTGCCTTTGAATGGAGACCTGTACAGACTGGAGGAAATGGCCAACAGGAATGTCATTAAATTCAGCAATTCCATGCAAAGTCCTGCACCTGGGAAGGAAGAACCCCATGCAGCAATACAGGACATCAGCATATTGGACTGTATTGACAAGAGCAAAATCAGTAGATGGAGGGAAACCAACGTCCCCTTCTACTCAGCACTCTTGAGACCAGCAGGTACTGTATGCAGTTATGGGGCTGGAAATGCAAGAAAGACAATGGTCAAATGCAGTGAAGCTGGGCTTGTTCAGCCTCAAGAAGAGAAAGGGTTTTTTTTTGGGACCAAATAACAACCAATACTTACAAAGAGATTGTTGAGGAGATGGAGCCAGGATCTTCACAACAGTGTATGGCAGAAGGACAAGAGACAACGGACACAAATGGCAGCAACAGAGATTCAGACTGGATAAAAGTAAAAAAACTTTTTCCTCATGAGGATAGTCAAGCAGTGGCACATATTTTCCAGAGAGGTTAAGCACTCTCTACACTTGTTTTCAAGACCTGAGCTTTCCAAGACCCAAATGGATGAAGCCCTGAGCAACCTGCTCTGACCTCACAGTTGACCCTGCTTTGAGAAGGGGGTTGGACTGGAGGATTCCTGAACTCCCACCCTGAATTATTTTGTTATTCTGTGACTCTTCATGGCTTCTAAGTGACCATTGCTCCACTATGGAAGCTGGTTGGACAGGGTCTGTACCTGCATCCCAGGGAATCCCTGTGAGAAACTTTAACAGCTCTTCCTTGCTCACTTTTTGCTATAAAGAATAATGTGGAATATCCAGCAACCTCGCTCTATTGTTTATTGTGTGTGATAGCCCTGTAGTGAGAGACATCAATGTATTAACAGCCACAGCCTTGCTATGCTTGTGCTATGGCTTACAACACAAAATTAATTAAACCTGTAGCAGTCAGGGTGGAAAACCATGTCCTTACACTGTAAAATGAGAGGAGCGAATTCTGGTTTACGAAAACTGCTTACCGATGTAAGAATCAAAGAGAATAAGTGTTGTTGCTCAGCCTGAAAAATGTATAAAAAAAGGAATATATGTCTGGGGAAAAGATCATAAGCCTGGGACTCACATGCATTCTGGACCCAAGCCTGTAAAACTTCAACCAGCAATATGAACGGGCTTTGTGTCCCCTCCTCCTTTTATCCTGGTTATACTGAACAACAGATAAGATGTTTGAGTCTTTTATGGTTCCTTTTTACTTTGGTTCATCTACCTTGCACAGTGCACAGGGAAGAAGGTGAGGACAAGCAGGATGACAGTAAACTGTCACCGCTAATAGTCCTGCCAGTGTTGCAAAGAGTGTTACTCAATGTCCTGGTTTCGGCTGGGGTGGAGTTAACTTTCTGCTTTCTGTTTCTCAGGCCTTGCCAGCCAGAGGCCTGAAGGGGCACAAAAAGGGCTGTCGAGGTTTAACCCCAGCTGGCAATCAGGCACCATGCCCGCTTGCTCAGTCCCGTCCACCTGGAGGGATGGGGAGGAGAATCAGAAAGGAATGTAAAACTCAAAGGTAAGAACAATTTAATAATTTAAACAGAATAAAAAGAAAAGAACAATAATAACAACAGTTACAATGGAAAGCTCGGGAAAAGGATAAAATCCAAAGTGAAAGGGAGAAAGGAAAACTAGTGATGCGCAGTGCAACTGCTCACCACCTGCTGACGGATGGCCAGCCAGTCCCCGAGCAGCAATGCCCAGGCCCCAGCTAACCCTTCAAGTTTATACACTGAGCACAATGCCCCACGGTGTGGAATATCCCTTTGGGTAGTTCGGGCCAGCTGTCCCGGCTGTGTCCCCTCCCAGCTCCCCGTGCCCCCCCAGCCCTCTGGCTGGCCGGGCCTGAGACCCTGAGAAGTCCCTGACTGAGTATAGACACCACCCGGGCACAGCCAAACCCACCGTGTGCTGTCAGCATTGCTCGCACAGCACAGCCACAGCACAGCTGCACCCGCTGCGGAGAAGGAAGTTAACTGCACCCCAGCTGGAACCAGGACAGTGAAGCTATCAAGTATTTCTTAGCCCTAGCAGTTAAATATTTGGTAAACTTTTTTGAGTAGATACATGTCTTTGAGTCTGGAACTAACATACATAAGTTCATCATCCTCAAGCAGAGGCATCCATTGTCACTGGATAGAAATGATACAGAGGCAGGTGATCCTCTGCAGAGCTCTACAAGATCCTTCTGTTACTCAGGTGTTGGCAGTTCTGGAGAGCTAGCAAGCCTTATGGTCTTTAAATGTTCACTGAGCAGGCACACAGTTCTCAAAATTGTGCTGGTTTTCAGGCACAAGTAACCTTCCCTTTTTATGTTGCGCAAAGGGAGGCCCGAGGACACCCAGATCTTAGTATGTTCTTCAGGGAATATAGCTGGCCAAACAGTACAGGCATGACTGCCTGGAGCACCTGCGCACCAGGACTATGAAATATACATGGACAGGCTGTTCACAGCCACCAGAGTTTTGTCATATGAGCAAGGGTCATGATAAAACATCTTTAAACAGTTGCAATATTCATGCAGCCAGGAGCTAACAAGGTCAAAGAGGTGGCTGTGGCAAGCCTCAGCTGCACTGTTAGAGGGCTCTTAATCAGTTCAGTGCCAGCAGCTACTGCCATGGGGCTGCTTGAGAGTGCGTAGTCCCTGCTTGCTGTATGCTGTGCTCGCAAAGCTCCCGCTCTGAGAAATGGACTACACTGAGGGTAGCCTTGTTATTAACAAAACCTCTTGCTCTATGCAGTTTTCAAAACTGGGTAAAACATAATTTGGTACAAATAAAAATGTTTTCTAGCATATTCAGGATACTGAAGAACAGTCTGGCAGCATGCTAGCAGGCACAGCAAGAAACGTATTAATAAATTCTGATCAATTTTGACCTCTCGAGTTAAATGCGATTCTTGCTCCAATGGAGCCTTTCCTGGAAAGAAAGAAGTTAATACAACACACTACACCAGAAAAAAAGTTATAGTGAAATGAATGGAAAATGATTTAACAGTAATCCTGTTCCTTAATGTTTTTTATTTAAAAATTGGAATAATCAATTTAAAGAAAATCTCTCCCCATTTTCTTTTATTACAGTCAATGGCTAAGTTAGATTTGTTATTTGTTCATTCTAAATAATATGTCTAAAGACCTCTACATGAATACAATTATACAAAAAGAATGGATTAATTTTGCACCTCTTCCTGTTTTTATAATCTTTGTCAAGTGAATGGAATAATTTGTGCTATTTATGTTTCTTATTACAGTATTTGTCATTAGAATGAGGTGTCAGGAAGCATTTAGACTGTCTCACATTTTATGAATTAAAATAGTGTGCCATACTGTTGTGACCTTTTCAGTATTCTACATTTTCCTCTACTCCTTGGCGTTACTCTCTTTCTTTGCATATCTTTTCCATTCCAGGATGGGAAATGTGAACTTACAGACAAAGTATGAAGCCGCAAAGTGAACAAAACAGTATGTCTCATGAAAATAATTTAAAGCTGAATATTCATGCAATGTGATGCTGCAAGCTGTAGACTTCGCTTCAAAATAGGGTTGCAGGTACATCAACAGCACTGATACTCCAATACTGTGCTGCACAGTGCTCTGTGAATGTGCTGTAATTAGAGGGTAGGACCCTGCTATAAGGTGTGAAGGACGCGTAGAAGTTTTCGACTTTTCCATACGTATCAAGTCTACAGCACAGTTATAAAAATATTGCTAAGAAACATTTCAAAGGTTAAAAGTATCTTTCTTTGAAGTTTAAACTAGCATCTGACTATGAAACATTAGGATGAAGCCTTCAAAGAGGTAATTTATCTCACACAGGCTCACTAGAAGGCTCTTTTGCATTGGCATACCTAGTGCTTGCCAGTCTCAGGGACAGTGTTGGGTGTTCGAACTGCAGTTTTTAACTCACTGATATGGCTAACAGGAAAACAGACAGGCTGTCATGGTGGTTGAGTCAAGCTACATGCAATTGTGGTTCCTCCATGACACTGTTAAGAGGAAAAAGGACTGAACAAGCAGCGTAATGAATTATATAATTGCTAACAAGATTTCTTTAATTTATATGTTATTTAAAATGCAGCCTGCAACAGAAAATATGACTACTGCTTGTCTCACTCATACTTTCCTTCACAGTTGGATGATGATGGAAAAATGGTTGCAGAGATTACAAGTATAGTTAATATGATTTAAAGCTTCCTGATTAAAGAAAAACACTAGCTGACTGACAGCAAAATGCTCTAGCAAATCCTAAACACTTTCATGCAGTCTGTAGTCTCAGAATGCGCTTTTCCTACAGTATGGATATATGACAAGAAGTACAGATTTAGTATTTCAAAGGAAATACAAGTAACTCTTACGCTGTCGGTAAGAGCACCAAGGTATTTGTCAGACCAAAGCAATAACAAAACACCTGTTCTGGTGGTCAAGTCCAGATGATTATGTTTTGTGTCAGTCTCACAGCAAGAAGGCACTGAACTGGATACCATTTGCTTCTGATTCAGCCTGGGAAATCTTGCAACTGATGCCATAAACTCATTTCATCATAATCCTATTGATGGTCTCTGTGGCTGGTTACTTAAATAAATGATTAGAAATGGCTTGTAAGTCGTAAGTCTTATGAGTCTGGATCGCAAGTTTCACACAGCAGGAGAAGGACACACTCAAAGATCAGAGTGACCAGGTGAGTGATGACTGGTCCTGAAAGGCATGTGAGACTGGGTACAAGATAAAAAGTCTAACAGAAACAGGGAAACGACAAAATATATGCTATCCCTGTGCTGAGGAAGATTTAGTGTTCCCCTGTCATGACAGCCAAGTATGGAAAATGGCAGCACCATGGCTGATGGTGCATACACGGACAAGACTGGTGGACAAGAGAAGGGAGGAGAGCATCAGACACTCCTTTTCATAGGAGGAAATGAAGGCAGGAGCTGGGGAGGGCAGCCTGCTGAGTACCTTATAACCATGCCTCCCCTCCTTGCAGAGAAGTGGTTTGAATTTCTCTTCAAATCAAAGTTTTTGCATATCTGTATTGATCCTCCTTACCCCTCTGATTAATCCCCTCTAATTTTCCAATATCCTGTTTGATATTAAATGCACTGAAAGTAGACTAAATAACTACCATTATGTTCATTTAAATTAAAAAAATACATTTCTTAAAGAAACAATTTAAAATTAATGCAAAAACATGACAATATTGTTAAGGCCTGAAACTACTATAACCTTGACAATTTAGGTAATAAATCAAATTATGTGCTACGTCTATGGCCTTCCTCAGATATGAAGATTAAAGGCTGCATAACTACATACAGAATCAGAAAGCTAGGGAACATTAGACTTTTTAAGTCAGCTCAAGCTTTATGAATATATCCTGGTGTGATATATTAGTGTACCTATATTGTTTTCAGTATTTCCGCTGCGGCAGATGGGGATATGTTTCACACAAAAAAAAAATCTTTTTGAATCCTTATGTGTGGAAAATATTTTTATTTTGCCTGTTCTTTTGGTGCAGTGAACTACTTCAGAGTAAATACTTTCCTCCCCTCCCCCCCCGCCCCCCCCTTCCCCCTTAAAAGTAGTTCTTCAAAAGTCTGGAAATTGAAGGAGTCAGAATTCTGGTTTTCTGTTTCCAGATGACGAAAGAAAAACAGGGACTACAAGATGGGTGGCTGTGCTCTTGCCACAAAGACATGCTGCTGACTCGTGTTCAGTTTGCCCACCAGGACCTCCAGCTCGTTTTCTGCAGTTCTGCTCCCTAGCCCATCATGGGTTGCATTGGGCTATTACATCCTGAATGTACACCAGCATGCCGCTTTGCTGGTCTCCATGAGCTCCCTTTTGGCCCTCCCAGCCTGTGGTTTGGCTAGTAAAATACTGTGGGAGAGTGTACAGAAAGTCAAGATAAATGACATCTGTACATAGCACTGGCCATTTCATCATAGGAACAAACCAGGCTGGTAAAGTGTAAATTCCCCTTCATAAATCCACAGTGGCTGTGCCCAATGACCTTTCTGTCCTTCTCATGCTTTGAAGTGGTTTCCAGGAACTGCTATGTAAAGACATCCATATACTAAGGTGAGTCTGACTGTCCTGTACCATTCCAATTTCTTCTGTTTGCCTTTTTGAAGATGTGTTTAACATTTGCTTTATTCCAGTTATTGCTCCTTATTTAATGTTCTTTTTTCAAAAATGCATCAGCTTCCACTGGCTCTTAGACTAACCTGAAATACTTCTTGTTACAGTCCAGTTGAATTCCTATTTCAATCCAAACATAGTTCGACTCAAACTTAGAATAAAACATCTGACTGTAATTTTTAAGAAAAAGAAATTATGAAGAAAATGAAAATGTAATAAACATAAATGAACTATTGAACACTTTCTAGAATAATGAAAAGAAAAAAATAATGTGAACAAATACCTATGAAACTATAGAACTGTTTATTTAAATAATAATAGATGTAAGTTGTAATTTTCAGGAAAGAAAGCAGCTAAGTGTAAAGGTTCTGTGTTTTAGTGCTTATATAAGCCAATGAAAATGAACAACCATTCAGGAAAATTACTGAAAGTACAAATGCAGAACTTGATTAAATAAGTTTCATGTTTGCTTTTATCTATCTGCTTATAAAAAACTATTTAATTTTTTTTTTTATTTACCAGCAGTAGTGCAAGTAAGCATCTGCCCCAATCTTTTCAACAGAAGATAATTTCTCTATAGTTTTCCTTATCACCATTTACCATATTTGTTTGTATCTTTTGTCTATCTGCAGCTTCTCATTATAGTGCTGTCCAGAGTAACGCTCATGTCCCTGTCAGTTAGTATACTTAATTTAGACTTAATATGTACAAGTAGCTCATTTTTGCCCTTCAGCTTCCATTACTGCTGCATTTATCATCACTGAATTCCCACTGTCATTTCCAGTCCACTCCATGAGTCCCTGTGAAATTCCTTGTGGGTTTTTTGGGGGTTTTTTTTTTGACATAACTAAACAGCAATATTACCTTGCTTTCTGTACACTAAACAAAACCAAAACTTAACACAGATCTGCTTTTATCTTGCTGTCATTGTGAAGTGTACCCTTTTGTATTTTTTGCTTTTCTTTTTCCTTCCTAGCTTTTGCCCAAGTCAGTATTTTGTCTTATATCTCCTGACTTCAATATCTGATTGTGAGAGACTTTGTTAATTTATTTGAAAAAAAATTCAGTTAATTACATTACCTGGTTTCTTTTTTATTAATTTTTAATACATTTCTTGGCTGCAATATAAAAAATCTGTGCCACTATTGCGTTCATTAGATCTCTTTTCATAATTTCCCAGCAGTTCTGATACTCTTTTTTTTGAAAGTATTTTAAAGCTATTAACTTGGTGTCTATATATGATGTATGTATGCACAATCATGATGGTTTATATTTTGAGCAAAAGATTGACTTTGTTCCTAATATAGCTTCATTGTTAATGCATATATCTGAGGTAATAATGCCTCATCACTATTCCTTTATCAGAAACTTTTCTTTGGGATCATATAGTCAGTCTGTGCATTTCAGCGGCAGTGGTGTGTGTAGCTCATGCCCTGGAGAGGGCTGGGATGTCCTGTTCTCATGTTCCTGGTGGTACTGGGTCTGGCCAACCCACTGCACTGGCAGTGGTAGTGACACAGAGGCATTACTGGCATAGATAGTGATTTCTTTACAACATTCTTCCAGGTTTTCTGAAATTTTAGATTTACTGTATTTTAACTGAATTGTAAAATGTAGAGCATTTTGACTACAAATATTTGTAAAGATAATATTGGAATAATTTATGTAATCAGAATTTGACATGGCCCTGTTACTTGACTGGACTATTACTTCTGTTGATCTTAACTTTAGGCCAGCTTTATACTGTCAAATTTATATATGTTTGTATGCATATAAATGTATATACCTACAAAACCAGTTTTTCTGTAAAAGATCACCAAATTTTAAGTAACACTTGAAGCCAAAGTGTTTATCTATTATTGTTGCATCCTTTCATTTAGTTAAAACTAGCTACATGTCAAAAATGACAAAACTTGGATGGAGCTAGATAGTCATCACTAGGATAGGCTTTTCCACCTTTCAAAGTAAAATAACATGGTCTTATTTCTGCCATACCTCAGAAATAGGTTGTTATTCCTATGGTCTGATGAGTGGTATCTATTTTTAGAATACTGTCTTTTAAATAGTCATTTGTGAATAGGCAACACTCTAGGGAAATTGAGAACTAAATACTAAGTGCTGATAGGCAGATATTCAAAATGGGCTTATGTGTAATATGTATGTCAAACTGATAACCAGGAGGGCAACAAATCAGCAGCACGCGTAGCCACTGAATATCAGACATCCTCTTAAGTCAGTGCAATTTTTTAAATTGTTTATTTCTTTTAAAGAGGCATGTGTCTGGGAAGAATATCAACCCTGAGATCTACCATGATTAGAAACTCATTAACTAGTACTTGAAACATCTACTTTATTGACTTTAAAAGATTTGTTTAGCATGTGTTTGTCTGTTAGCATGTTTAGTTTGTTTGATTCTCTTTAAATGTTGCCCTAGAAGGGAAATTGATTATGCAAATCAGATTTTTTGGTGTTATTTTTTGTTTATATCAAATGTACCTAAAATCTCCTTTCCCTGAACATAGTACAGGCAAACAGCCACACACAAAAAGGTCCATCTCTGCAATCTGTCTTTCATGCTTTCTTTTGTTGCCAATCTGATGCTCATGCACATTTGGGCAATCAGTACTCCTAAAAAGGGGGTTTAAAGTTGCTTAGGTGGGAGCCTATCTTTATATTGGTAATTTAATGTTATTTACAATAACAATGTGGCATCATGTGAGGCCAAGTTTTACACAGCTTCAACTTGCAACAGCTGCGGCTCCACCTGGAACGCTACTGCCTGAATTCCTTTGCCTGTAATTCTCCCCAGTCATTCCCAATCACACGCTGTACATCTCATCGTGTTTCCCATGTGGCCTAGTGGTTGTCATTACATAAAAAGGCATTTTTGTTCTTTCTGCTTAAATTAAATCTATCCGTAAGCTATATTCAGCTCTGTGAATGATGGTGGCAATTAACATTTTCCCATGTGAAAGTAGCTTGCCACACATTACATGATTTTATGCTGAGACAGCTGATCCCTTGAAAGAAAAATCCATGAACCTGTCCAGATGAGTTCCTGAAAATATCATCAAAGGAATGTATCTCTTGATGCTCACATATTCCTCCAGATACACTGAATACGTAGCACGCAGGTACAAATGCAAGTCAGCCTAAAGCAGGATTCTTTCTTTGCTCATTTGAATGTGCTCACTCTGTTAAAAAACACACAACAGTGAGATGGGCCAAGTCAGGGTCCGTGCTGGCTGGGTTTACCCATGCCTTTGTGAAACGGTAGCTGAGGGTGGGAAGTACATCATACTCAGAACTAGCACAATTAAACAAATGAGAGTAGAAACTCTACAAGGGGACTTGAAAGTCCCTGATCCTCATTAGTGAGCTTTTAAAATAGTCCAGCATTCCCTGTGCCATGTGTCTGCTGAGAATGATTTCCCCATTTCTCATTATGTATGAATGCCAGTGCACTGTGCAGCTCCAGTGCACAGCTGATTAATAAGGTCAGAATTAGAAACTGATAGCTTTCCTCTTCTTAGCATCTACTGCAGTTTTCCCTCAACAGGATTTTCTTTGCAGATTTTCTGTGATCTGAAAAATAGAACTTACTGGAACAGAACATATGTATTTTATCATGTCTGGCCCTGAACACTGTGGTATCCTACAGTTTTTTACAAATATTACACATCAGTACACAATAGTTTACATTAAAGTCTCTTAAATGGTATAAAATACTTTAGGGAAATATATTACTTGCCTAGAGAGTCTTTTTTTTTCAATAGATAATCACTGTATATTCAGACACCATTTTGTTTTCAGAAGGATGTCTTGGCTTTATCTGAATTATGAATAAAGCAACTCAATATCTTTCAAGTGTCACAATGCCATCAATCCAGTGTAACTGAATTTCTCTTCCATACAGTGGTTAAAGCCATGAATTTCAAATCAATTCCAAACTATTTTAGCTGGTTACAAATTATATAACCTTCTTCCCACCACTGCAGCCAGGGTTTTGCATGTGCAGCTAGCTAACCCTTTATCCAACTGCATTTTTATGAGTACATTTCACAAGCTTATTATCGGGTATTCATTGGCTCTTCGAAATAAAAGCTTGTGCCAAGGATCACAATGTTTTGCCTGGGATTATGCAATTTTTAGTTCTGTGATATTAGCTATAGTAACTGATCTGGTACTTTCAGTTGTTTCTTCATCAGCCTAAGATTTTTAGTTTGAAAAATTTCATGGAAAGCAAACTGAAAACCATAATAGTCCCCACCAGCCTAGCACATAAAAAGAAGTAAAGATAAATGAGGAGGATTTTATTCATCTGCATCATCAAATGAACGTAATGCAGAAAGCAGAGTTTGGGGGAATCACAGACTCACAGAAATGCTGTTTGGAAGGAACTGCTCCTCCTCAAAGCAGTACTATCGCAGCAAAAGAGCTGGGCCAGCTGTGACTGTCCAGATGAGTTTTTCTCCAAGGATGGGCTTCCCACAGTCTCTCTGCATACCAATACCCCCTGCCAGTGCTGCACTGCTCTCCTACTGAAGAAGTTAATCTTCATGTCCAATCTGAACATTCAAGTTGAAACCAGCGGCTGCTGCCCCTTGTTTTTCTTTCTGCTTCCACAGAGAAGAATTTGGTTCTGTTGCCTTTGAAACACCTGTTCAGGTAGTTGTAGAAAGGTATTACATTGCCTCTCAACCTCCTCTTTGCCAGACTAAACCAACCTTGTTCTCCCTACCTGCTCCTCCTACGGCACGTGCTGTACGCCATTAGCCATCTTGGTAGCCCCAGGGGTTTCCTTCCAGTTTCTCAACAACCAGCTTGAACAAGGGGCCCAAAACTGGACATTTTGGTGCATATTTGAGGTGCAACCTCACCTTAGCCATGTGGAAAGAAATAATCTGCTGGATCAGACTCTTCCAGGGTGTAGCTACATTGTTTGGCTTTTGTGATTGAGGTGTACTGCTGGAACATACTCTGCTGTAACCCTAGGTCCTTTCCACCAGGGCTAATGCTCAGCCAGCTGGTTCCCAGTCTTGGCTGATGAAAGGAATTTTTCTGTCCCAGGTACAGATTTTTGCCCTTCTTGTGGTAGAACCAATCCTTTGTTGGTCCAATCCTTAAGTTTCTCAGGGTTGCTCTGGACTGAAGCACTACTGTTGGATGTGTCAGCAACTCCCTCTTTGTCTTATCCACAGATTTGCTGCTGATGTGTTGTCTTGTCACCCTGGTCACTGATGAAGCTACTAAACAATAAAGACCTCAGTACAGATGCCTGGCTAAGTGGGTATTCCAGCCCGATATCAAGCTATTGTGTGATTACTTGCATGTGATTCTGGTTGTCCAGCCAGTTTTCAGTCCATCCAACAGTCTGTTTTTCTTGCCTATCTCAACTCAGCTTCCAAATCAAAATGCTGTAGAAAGCAGGGTCAAAAGCCTTCCTAAATTCAAGATATTTTACATGTACCACTCTCCCCTCATCCACATAGTCAGTCATTTCATTGTAGAGAGCAGTCAGGCTGTTCAAGCTTGATTTTCCCTTGGTAAATCCATATTGACTTTTTCTGATTACTTTCTTGTCATTGTCAAACTAAATGCATAGAATATATCTTTTTACTTTTTGGAGAAACAGAGACTCAAGAAGACATTTGCAAATGACCAGGTCAGCTTTCAATTTCTGGCAGATGAGAGCAGAACCCACCTTGCAATGAAAAACTACTGTATTATATCGGCTGTGCCCACACACAAGAGTTACTACAAGAGTTTGGAAGCTGGCCATAGAGATTGGCTACTGAACTTTGCAACTGATCTTTGTACTGTATGGTGACACATTACATTAATAATGGAGCAAAGTAAGTGCAAAGTAAGAAGCAGTCAAATCACTGTGCGTTTTAAATAATAAACTGGTTGGAATCAGCTGCAGAGACACTTTACCAAAGCTGTATCTTGCACAAATACTGTAGTACAGCTTGGGATCTGGGCCACTGGTCAACTCCCTGAGTAATTTTTTTGCTACTTCATTTATTATGGCTTTAAAATACATAATTCATTTTAATGCCCCTTTCTATATGCTACATGAAGCTATATATTCCCTGGTTGTCTCTAAAATTAAATAGTTAAACCAGGTAATCTACAGTTATTATTAAAGTAAAACATATGGGAACAGGAAATCATTACAACATCACCATCTTGCAGGTTTTCAGGTAGATACATAACATTAAAGCAAAAAGGGAATGATGGAGAACATATTCTGCTTTACGATACAGCATTCCTGATGGCATACCAGCCATCATTTTCTGTAACATCAGTAAGAATGTCTCTAAATGTTCAGAATAGTGGGAGAACAGAACTCTATGCTGTTGAACAATCCAGGTTTCCAGTACGCTTAAATCTGTTTGCAGGATTTGACATAGATTGGTTTAACAGAAAAAGAGTAAGACAGAAAGCCATTTCTGAAATTAGACAGAAAGTCAGACAAGACACCAAGTAAAATCTTTTCCACTGTACCTAAACTGACAGAAATGTAATATGTACACAGGCCCAGAGTTTTCTGCTTATCAACAGGTTTTTTTGATGATGCTGAGAAAATACTTTTCTCATTTTAATTTACTCGTATAGCTCAGCCAAAAGACTAGTTCCACAATTATGAAAGCTACAGTGAATTTAAAAAGTAGATAGGGTTTCCCCACCCCCCCTCCCCTTTACCTACATGATGAAAATGTGAAAAGATAGGACATGCTGGTTTTAAAAAACTTCATGGGAATATTAATTTCTTCAGTCCACTAACTGTATGTAATAATTCGTTTTCCTAACATCAGTTCAAAATAGAAACTATTAGGACATTAGCTATCTATGTTATCTTAGTTAGATTACTTAAAGATGTCGTTCCAATCATTACTAAAATAATTTAAAATATTACTTTATGTTGTTTTCTTTTATGAATTCCATCTAATTTTCTACATTTTTATAATTTCTACAGGTACAGACATAAACAAAGAAAAGTTAAATACTATTCATCAGGGAAGTAGAGGAGAATAATTTTCTAATAATAGAACAAGAACATTCAAATGTAGATAAATTTAATGTTAAATTGTATAGTTGCTTAGACAAATATTACAGATCCTTCCAGAGAGCAAAAAGTGTCATACTTACTGTAAATTTTGTATTAGCCATAAACAAGCCGTACAATGGTGGTTTTTTTCAGCAGATTAATGAAAATCAACCTTCCTTTGTGAAAGTAACTGAAAATTACTAATGATAAACAACATAATAAGGTTCATTAAAGCAAGATTTCCTGCTTACTGATTTAAATTATGATTAAAATGATTTAAGTTCCTCCACCCTGCATCTTCCCTTGACAGGTTCTGCTCTTGCCATTACAAGTGTGGGGGGCAATAAGTGCTCAAAGAAATTGGTTTGTCTCCTGGGCTAGACACACATCAAAGATGTTTTCTGCTTTCAAAAGTGAACTCTTAAACAGAGTAAGGAAAAGGTTAGAAGTACAGGGTAACTCAAATGTGTTACCACCTCCTGCTCATTTTCTGTCCATGCCTCTTTGTCAAACAGTTGAAAAGACTTTGATGAATGATGAGATCTCACTGTTTCTTGGTCTTCTTTTCCTTTTTGCCTTTGTTGTTCCTTTCAGTCAAACTTTTTGTTGTTTATTAAGATGACTTACATATTGGCTGACAGCTCAATCCAGCTTTTCAAAGGAAGGCTATTTTCTTAGTTGGTATTACAGATATTTCATCCTACTATATGGAAAATTCAAAGGTTATTTTTCTACACTGTTGTAAGCAGTCTACTGAACCTTCCCACTTGCAAGGTGATTGGATCACATCAAAGCAGCTTACGATAGCATTTGTTATAATTAAACTCAGCTTGGATGTGCTTTCAACACAGGTAGTAAGCCAAGTCTTAGCTTTGCCACAGGGTAAACATGTTGTCCTGACTTCTATTCAGCAAGAAGATACTAGTTGCAATTTTTCAGTTTGCGGTGGCTGACGACTTACAGAAGAATGTGAACAGCAAAAAACAAGGTGCTGATTTTTTAATAGGGGTTGTTTGTACAGACACTCAGCATGGTGCCCAACAGTTTTCTAGGAATTAGCAATGCCAGGCACATATTGCTAAGAGTTAAGAGCTGGATACATTTCTGGTACCAGTAATTACTCAGATGAGGGACTGAAGAGAAGCATGCATTTTTCAATGAACGGCTGAGAAGGGAAGTGTTGCAAATACCACAGGCTCTGGTTAAGTAGAGACTTTTGGAGGCATAGCAATTGCCAGAACAGCTCTGGGAAACACAGAGGCTGGGCTCTTCATGTCCCCAGTCTGCCACACAGCCTCTGCTGCCTGGTCACTGTAGCTGTACCTGCATTTTGGGGTGGGGATAGGTGCGCACTTTTGAAGTGAATCTTCTACTCATCCCCACAAGCTCTAGTTCACAGTCCCCGGAAGGCATGTGCTTCTTTCAGGTGATGCTAAACCAGAAAGGCAGGCCACGGCAGCAGCTTTGGCAGTGCAATGACTATTGGGCACTCAGACCAGTGTTAATCTGGAGTAAAACTCCTCTGAATTGCCTATAGCACAGGTGCCAGGCAGAGTGGCATAAGACCCTTTCCAACTTCCCCTTCCATTTCGGGGTAAGGTGAAAATACCAGCAGGTATTTGATCTCAGGTGACTTTTCAGAGATGGTTTACTTTTCCCCCACACTGACTAAGTAACTACATCCTGCATTATACATTTAATTTCTCCAAGTAAATGTACTGTACACTATTATTAACCATGTGCTATTTGGGCACTTCGCCTTTGGCGAGCTATTTCTTTACTGTGCTAGAGACCCATTAAAATCTTTCTGTAACTAAAGTATGATGTTAACCCATAATATTTCCTTCATGCACACTGGTTTAAAAATGTTTAAATAATATTTATTTATAGATACCCTCACAAAGCTCCTCTTCAGAGCAAAGAAAAGTATGTTAAAATTTTCTTAAACTTGCTGAAGATCATGATGCAAATTCTGTGTCACTGGCACTTTTGGATATTTTCACAGTTACTTTTTTTCTCTTGAGCCGAAGGTTACAAACTACAAAGGAAGACAAGTACTGATTTCAATTTTAAACTCTGGTTACATTAGAAATACACCACCCAACCAAATTGTCACCTAACCCTACATACAGCCATGTAGATTTCATTAGTTTGGCTACAAAATACATCAAAGAAGCACTTGTTTCTATTTGCCCTCTTCTTTTAGTGCCCAGGGGATTTTTTGGTATTTTCATTATGTGCTTAAATCTCCACTGTGTCATGTCCTTTGGGTATCTAATTAGTCAGGATATTTTAGCTATACAGTGCTCTTAACTGTGGATATTCATTATCAATATGTTATTTGATTTTGTTGCCATTGTATGTGCAGTAGACCCTTAGTACAACACAAAAAGCTGTTATAAAGCACATTATTCTAGATAAGTCCAACTGAGACAGCAGTACAGGCAGTCCTTAAATCATACTGACACAAGCCTAGTTATCCATAACATTACTTTAAATTTATTTAATGTTTAAACGCAGAATGGCTATTTAGGTGGACAAGCTGATGAACAAGGGCTTTAATTTCATTAAATCTGTACGTTCAGTCAAGAAATATGTCAATGGGGATTTCAGTTTCAACTACAAAATAATGGGTTTTATGATTTTACTCTTTACAAAGCATTGCTGAAATAATAATTTGCTGTATCCGTTATGAAGTAAGACATAAAACCTAAGAAAGGCACATTGATTTCACAGGATTACTACATTATTTCTGTTCTAAATTTCAATATTGCAATACATTAAAAATCAAAACTGAAAAGTAGATGATTGCTTTACATTGCAATGTAACACCTTTTATGTATTCAGAAACAAATACAAAAAATACATTCTCCTTGTAAAGACAGTGGGTAAGACAACATATCCACATACATTATGTTTTTTATCTTAGTCTTCTGTTTGATTTTATTTGCTTTCTCTTTTTTTTAGTTTTCTGGAGCATTTTTCTGCATTTAAGATAATAGATTTTGCATAGAGGTAATATGGTTTGGCAGTTTCAAATTTTGTATGAAAATTTATTTTTATGTAACATGTTATCTTATAGTTCCTCAGATTTTTATAGTAAACAGTTCGACTCTCAAATGCTTTGTTTTTAATTGATAAAATTACAGTGATTTGAATACTTCCGCGTAACATCCGTGTAAAGAATACTTAAAAAGAAGCAAAAGCAATTCAATATGTGAAAATCATTCATGGACAGTCATTCAAAAGTAAATCAAGACTGTTTACTAAGAAATCAATTTTTCATGTCTCTAGTTAAAAATCAGCTGTAAAGCATGCATCTGCTGCCATATAATTCAAAAAAAATTCATGAAGGAATCACAGAAATACCCATGTGTGTTTCCCAAGCAGAAAGAAAGTATGGGGCCCTAAGCTGAGATACTGATATAAATAATATTGTTCAGTTCCTTGACCAATTTATGATTCTTGGAATGGGTTTGAAGTATATATATGAACACACCTGTGTATGTGGATTGTAACTAAGGCTATGGCATCTTATTAGTAACATCGGTATACTTGATGATCTTATTAGTCAATTTTTAAGAAATAAAAAGATGAGATTTTACTTTATGTATCTATCTATATCCATATCTATATCTATGTCCGTATCTATGTCTGCATCTGTACCTAACAATGCAAGCTGTATATTTGATGGATATTGTTAATCAGATATTTTTATTAATAAATGTTGTTCACACCTGAAAATATAGCAGATACAGGGGAAGAAGACTAAGTTCTTATTCAAGTTTCTATTTAATATAGCTGAATTTTGGTGTAAAAAAATCATACTGAAATTCAATTGAGTTACAGAAACTATTTCATGCTTATTTTGTATCAATCATTAAGTATTTTTAATTTAGGCTTATTTTCAGCTTTTTAATTTTATATGATCAGTCATGGCTTTAGTCAGTATGTGCAGGCAAACTGAAGTACAGTTTATAAACATTAACAAAAATTCAATGACTAGATTTTAATGCATGCCATAGGTGGGCAATATATATTTATGTATGTAAAACAAACAAGCTAACCAGATTTTTTTATAGACAGTAATTTAATAACATTTTATAAAACATGTATCACATGATATGTTGGGTACATTCTTAGTCTGTATGTCATACATCAAAAGGTATTATAGTGATTAACTAGTCTATCGAGTGTGCTAATTCTTCAGCTCTAAAAATTAGAAGCGGTCCTTTCTGAACCGGGCTGACTTGGCCAACCTGCTGTGAGATGAAGCTTGGTTAGCCAACCACGTCAGCCATGGAGGTGCATGTCTCTGCAGGGCAGTGCTAATACAGCTGAAACTGTGTCCCCATCAGGTCCTTGAAGGATTTTTTTAAAATATGGTTAGTTCTCAAATGGTGTAATGTGAATTTGCATGCATGTATTTAGTAATGAAGTAGTAATATGAAACTACTAAACCAAAACCAGTGCACAAGAGGGGGGGTCACCAGATGTGCCTTTTAAAATAACAGTCTCAATTGTTAACAACAGTCAATTGCAACACCACAGGGACAGCAGCACAGCACGTACTTGACAGTCTGGCTAGAAAAGTTATTCCTTCTCCACGCTACACACCCTCTCCTTTATCAGGCCATTTTCTTCACAAAGCAGTATTTCTAACAACAAGCAGTACTCTGAAAACACCTCCTGACAGCCCCTGTTAAGCTGTGCCTAGGTATCAGCCCTGCAGCCACCAACATGGCATCAATCCATCTCACAGGTCTTGATAAACCTGCCCAGAGTGGAAATAAGGACATGACAATAAGCTTGATAGGTGATTGAACCCTGAA
This sequence comes from Falco naumanni, assembly GCF_017639655.2. NCBI lineage: Eukaryota > Metazoa > Chordata > Aves > Falconiformes > Falconidae > Falco > Falco naumanni. Next base: position 25,668,865 of record NC_054080.1, on the reverse strand, counting down.
TGACAGCACAAAGAATGAGAGGGCAAGGAAACACAATGGTAATGGGAGACTGCAATTACCCCCACGTAGTTTGAACAGATATCCTATCAGGTCGTGAAGCTGAGACCAAATCCTTAGATAGCATAAACGACTGCATTGTGCAGCAGTTGGACAGGGAACCTCAACAGGACAAGCAGCACCTCGGTTGGCCTTGCGTGCAAGACCTTATTCATAATTTTACTGCACAAAGTCACAGTGATCACAGGGCACTGGCACTTGATATTCTTTGCAGGAACTACAAAAGCAAAAAATCTCATGCTTATTTCAAAGTTGCATACAAATGAGGTCTGTTAAGCAAGGACAGAAAAAAACACCTTTGTGACACAGACAATTAAAAGCCATCCTAACAGAGGCACAGAGCAAACATTTACCACTTCTTACAAAACCAAAACCCAAACCCTTTAGGAATCCTGTAAGAAAGCCTGCATGCCTGAAAAGCAGATGTAATGATGTATTGAAGTGCACGAAACAGACAGAATCACGAGTTCTTTTAGGTCCAGGATAAGAACATAACACAGGTCAAAAAACAACTTGAGAAACATGCAAAACTAGTGATAGGGAGAGGGCTGGTAGATGAGATTACAGAACACGTTGGTAAACTGGACTAAACCAAACAATAGCAGATTGCTAGGACCATATAGTATTGACCTATCAGGTTCCATAGGGACACTAGGAATTACCAGCCATGCAGTGTGGTATCTTACTTGAAACTGGCTGTGTACCAGAGAATGGGAAAGTAGTTACTGTGATGCTAACTTTCTAAAAGATTCCAGCAGAGAGTTGGGAAGCCATAGATCTGAACTGCATAACTCATATGGGATGCATCAACAGAAATGTTGTCAAAGAATAAAAATAATTGGCACATGGGTGTACCTGACACATTGAGGAAGAGGCAACCCAACTTTGTAAAGAGAAGTGACAACTCACAAACCACGGGGATTCTCTGAAGGAACCAAGGGTCCTAGAGATGCTGAAGCTCTGGCATCACAAGCACTTAAAGGAAGCAATCTGTCATAAAACAAGAAGTGGGATTGCACACAGCTGAAAGGTAAAAAACTAAAGGACAGAATATATACTCTGTTTTCACACACACAGAATGAATGTTTAGAAGTCCCCCTTCATTCAACTTGAACTCAGTTCAGCAGAATATTTTGCAGAACAAAAATCTCCATGAGTTCAAAAGCAATTAGAAAAATCTGTAATACTTAGATGTGCTTGTGGTTTGAAATAAATCTTTCTTGGTTTTCAAAATGGAAATAAAAAAACCTGTATCAAAAATCCCTGTCTTCATGTAGATAGGACTTCTGGGTTTCTAAGTCCATGAAGTGGGGTGATGTAGTTCAGGGAAGTGCGGTAAATGAAGATCACTTACCTACTGTTTATACAGCACTTAGAGGATTTTAAGTGCTCAATTAGAAAAAGAAGAACGAAAAAAGAAGCTTATAATAATCTTTCTTAATAAGTTTATGAATTCTTTATAAGCTCTTCAATCAGTGCTTGTCTTTACCGATCAGTTAAACTTAAGATATAATTAGGGAAAAGTCTTACCTTCCTTGAGCCGTCAAAACTGCTGATTAGATTTTTGCATGTCTGTAAAGTCAGGAGCAGTATTTGACTTTTCAAAAGACGATATTTTTTTTTGAGAATTTATACACAACTACTTTTTAAGATCACCAATATTCCATGTTCTTCAAAGGAAGCAGGAGAGGAAAAGTAAGAACTTATGAGAAAACAAATTAAAGGTTCAGATGATTGGCAAACTGCAGCCTAGCAGAATCAATCCTGGTCTGAATGCATTCCTGCTTTCTCACTTCATGCACTGAAGCATATAGGGGTCAGGGCTCAGGCTTGCTGAAGAAAGGAGGAGGCATTCGCTATTGTAAATTATGGGATGGATTCCACCTACAAAAGGCTCCATCCAGCTCATGGTCTTCTGAGGGAAGATGATTTAGACAGCACAGTCTGCTCTGGTGGTTTAATGTCTCTTCCTGCATACGCACACAATGATATGGTAAAATTCCAAGCATTCCCACAGCTGTCTCTACATGTTAACACACATTTCTTTGTTAACATATCTTCTATTTGTTAAAATACTTCTATGAATATGTGCAGCCAGAATCTATAGACTACGGCTATGAGAGGCAGAATCCACAAGCCTGATCCTTGCATCTCTTAGGACTCTATCAGCCTGCAAAGACTGCTATTTCCGTCCTCACAGAGCTTGCACAGGACAGTGACATCCAGCCAAAGGAGAAATGTGTGGGCTTTCTTGGGAACAGCAAACTGCCTGAAATTCAAGGGATCAGGAAACAGATTGTATTTGGATTAAAATGTTCTCTTCCTTCTTATTGTAACCCATCAAGATGAAAGATTAACAGTATTCAACTGTACAATTAAAAGGATTATAAAAATGGCTTTCTCACTATTTTTATGGTGAGAGAAAATTGATTATGCAAAAGCAACAGAAGCCTGCCATGCAATATACTGAGAACGAGTTTCATGCTTTCTCACTTGTTTGAGGTCCCTGAATGAGCTGCATCAATATTTGAAATGAAAGCAATATTCTGAGCCCTAAATGCGTTATTGCCTAAATTTAAGGTCTCACAAATAAGAATATGAGGGAAAAATTTTAATCATGTTTAAAGTGATGAATATTGAAAAATGTCTAAAGCCCCTGAATTGTTTCCACAGAGCCAATATCACTAAGGCAAAAGAGCACATCAAGGATTTATAGGACTGTAATAGGAAATTAAATCTAAATTGATTCAACAAATTACTGCACCTAAGAACAAGCTGAATAATTTTAAAAATTGATATGTATAATTTGAGTAACTGGAGAGTACAGGAGAAAATGTTGCATAGGTTAATGTTTATTACACATCTATTTAGCGACTATCTTGAAGCAACAGTTGTTGAATTAGAATATGAATATCAGATATTTTTTAAGTGTATGGAAGGAGGGAGAGTAGGCAGACAGATTCCAGCTGTCTAAGCCATGTGCTATACAGAGGTAATATCTGAGTCCACTTTTGCTGAGGAATATCTGCAAAGTTTAAGTCCCTTACAATTTTTTCATGATATTCCTGTGCCATAAGAGAAACATGGTAAATTCAAAGCTAAAAATGTCCTGGGATGGAAGGTCATTTGAACTTAAAAAATACTGGACTCAAAACAAATGCTAGCATCATTTTAGTAGAAAAGATGTAGAAAGATTTATTCTGATGACGAATGCATGCATTTATTTATTTGTTTTGAAACATGGCTATTACTTGTGTACTTTAGGATTCAACTGCAGAATGGAAAAAGGAATAGAATGAAACTAATTTTAATATATATATGAAACATAAAAATAATAATTTTTAAAAAGTATTTATTTCCTGAAAAGATAGCTATAATGCTTAGGAAATCTAATTTAAGTTTATCTGGGATTTTAGGAAAAATGTAAAAACCATGGTTCACCATCTAAAGTAGTACACGGTTTCAAACTTCTCATTAGCAAGTGATTGCAACCACATGGAATTTCTGTCCACTGTGATCTTAATTTTTGGGAAACAGAAAACCAGGAAGTTATATAGCACTGTAATGTGCTAACAGACATTCATTATGATATCCTAAAGAGGAAAAAGATGTCTCACTGTTGTGCTTGAAATCTTTAATTTTCTTGCTGAGTTAGTGAAAAAAAGTCTATCCATATTTCATTAAAATGTTTGGTTCCATGCTTAAGAACAGCATCATATTCAAGAATAGTCAGGATGCAACACAGGAAGGTAGAACAAACTGAATTAAAGAGGATACACAGTGAAAGAAAGGTCCACAGTATTTGTGGACAGCAACTTTGAGGCTGTCCAGCAGACTGGAGTTGCAGTTCAGGCAGGCAGCAGAGCTCTGGTAGTTGTCCTACGCGTGTCTGAAAGGCACTTCAGAGGGCGGCTGGACTCTGACCACACTGGGAATGGGGCACGGGCTGCCCGACAAGTAAAGGGGCACAGAGCCTGCCCAGGGCTGCATGGTGGCTGTACAGCACTGCACGTGGGAGGGAAACGGGGAGCGCTGGCGGGTGCACCTGCTGCCTGCCAGCAATAGAAATAAACAGTTCAGGACAGGGAGACACCGTAAGTGTGAATCACTTGCTCTGATTTGTTCCTTCCGACAGGAACACCCAGTGCTCATGTGTCTCACTGACTGATCTCAAGGCACTTTGTGGTGAGGGCAGTTACCCCTGCGGTGGCTTGGGGAGAAACTGTCACTGAGGAGAAGTGAAGGAAGCTGCTGGAGGCCACCGAGCAGGATGGTGGCAGAAGTCTGCAGAAAACCCCTTTTGCCCAGCCTGGACACCCCTGCTGCTGCCAAGGTATGGGACTGAGGGACCCCGTGCTCGCAGACAGATGGAAAAGAAAGGGAATGCAGTCATATATATATAGCACCTAGCAAGCAAGTAATAATTTGGAAAAAGATGTGGTAGACAAGAAGCAATATGTTTAGTTCATTTTCACTATCAATAACAGGTAAAATAATTCCAAGAGTTAAAAGCTGGACAGTTAAATTCAGGGGCCGTGTCTGTGTGTGTGTGTGTTTTGACATCAGTTCTAAAAGAAATTCTGCCAAAAGCTACTTTTAAAAGCAGATATTTAGGTGTAAAATTTATTCTCAGTGAATAATTTTTCAACACAAAACCTATTTTTTTTAAGTGCTTACACCACATAAGACATCTACAGCTCAAACAGGCCAGTCAGTTCAGGAGCGAGATGTTACCTGTTTCTCTGGGCATCTGTTCCCTGCATAGAAAACTTCTTTTTCCATAGAAACCTAGCTCAATTTGGGGACCATTATTCAAGATGCTCCCTGTACATGGTGGCACACCATGGAGTAGGTGGAGATATCCATCTTTAATAACATGTATCTCCCTGATTGTCCTTTGGTTTTGACCTTTTCTCCCTGAAACTTGGCTAATTTCCACTCCTTTCCCCTTTCAGGTCTACCATACAAGAAAGAGAAAGAACTGTATTGAGGAGGTGGATACAGTAAGTTTTTTTAAAAAATTGAAGCTTTTGATGTCATTATACACAAGTTATATAATCGGGTTCTCCCTGTGGTGTGCTGTTACGAAAAGGTGGCTTTCCAAAGGTGTTCTTCCTTCAAAATCAGCCAGGAAATGACATTAATTTATTATTGCTTTACTAAGGCTAGGTTAAAGGTCATGAAAGAAAGCAATAAGAGGAAGGAAAATCACAAACAAGACTGAAATGTACCATACGCCTCTTTAAATTAACCACCAAAGTGCCACCAGATCAGCCTTATAAAGCACTGCATTGTACCCCTGTTTTGTAGGACATACAAGGTACATTTCAGCTGTAAGTGAATTTCATTGCTTTTATTCTATCTTATTAGTATTCTTTTATTGCAGGTTTCTTTGTGGACATAAATGACCTTGAAGGGAGTATGTGATTTCAAAAGTACCTAAATTTGCTGATAACGCTAAATTGGGCTGGACCACTAAATAGAGGAGAGAGCCAACCGGTTGAAAATTATCAGGTTGGATAAGGCTTGGAGGCTGATAAAGTAGCTCATGCCAATTAGTATGGAGAAGTGTAAGATAATGAAACAAAGCACTAGAAACAATCATAGTTTCTTTGGGCTAAAATAATACAAGTTTCAGAATCTGGAATAAACAGACAATTTTACACGCTTACTTTCAAGTCTCTTCAGTTCTTCTGAAAACAAATGAGGAACATAGGTCAAAATCCTCTTTCACAAATGAGACTGACAACAATGTATGAAAAGAAAACATCAGATCTAAGTGCTTAGTTATCCATTGGGTTTTGTTTTTTTTTTTTTTTACCAATTGAAGCAATTTGCAGATTCATTTGAAACTGTGCAATCTCTTCCAACAGTGCCAAGAGATTGGTTTGCTCTCAAAACAGCATAAAGGGCTTGATCCTTCAAAGATGATTAAATAGCTGGATCTAGCAAAAGGAAAGAAAATTCTAGTTTGCTCATCGTAATTTCTGAGCCAGTCCTGACTCTGCAAGCTGTGTGTTTGGCAGTGATGTAAAAGAAATCCACTGTGCCCACCACAATTATTATTTATATTGTAACTTTTCAGAGTCCTAATCATGAAGCATGTCTCACTTTGCCATTCACAAGATAAGTACCTGTGTCAGCTACAAATGACCTATTAAAGAATATTTGATTTATATGCGTAACTTTCAATGACAAAGAAGGTCTGAGGTTAACTCATTTGTTTAGCAAACATGAAGAAATGCTGCTGCCTTGCAGCCAGTGTTCTGTGTCCCAGGGTGGAGTTACACAACAGTTGAAACAGTCTAAGAGGAGGAGATCCTGCTTCCTCTGCCTCGTCCTGCCCTTGCATCCCATGTCCATCTTCCCAGCCACAGGTTCTCCCTCTCTGCCTTGCTTGGGCTCTGGTCCCTCTTGCAGACTCAACTCACCAGCCAGGTGGGAAGGTATTCAATTCGCTGTTAGGTTTGTTTTCTGTCAGTTTAGGTAACAGAATTGGCATCACACAGGGCTGATGAGTGCTAGAGCTGGCAGCAGGCCAGTCCAGAGGAGGGAGACTGCAGCCAGGAGCAGGGTGTGGGAGATGCGGCTGCCTGTAGAAACTCATTCCACTGCCCCAGGCCACAGAGGAGAACTGCACTCCCAGCCCCTTCTCCAGCTTCCCTGTGCAAGAGTCTGTGTGCACAAATGAAATGAGTGTTGTACAGTGTCAGAGAATGCGTGGCAACGTTGCACTCCCTGATAAAAAAAACAGACCTTCTCTAGCACAAGGGAGCCAAGTATTAGTGTTCGTGCTGGGCCGTTGACAAGTCATATTTAAATTGTTAAGTAAAACAGAACAGTTGAGCCATTTCTTTCCATCTGTGAAAGAAATGTTCAGTCTGTCCTTCGTATCTCCTCACCACTCATCCAAGAAAACATTTTAATATTGTCTAACTTGGATATTTTTAAATATGAGAAATGTTCTATGTCAATCAGTACTTCTTAATTTAATTGGAAGAGTGGCAGGGATTTAAACAAATAGAAATACAAACTTAGTTTCATTAAAACAATGCCTTCAAGTCTTTCTGCTTTCTGCTTTCTGTTTTTTTAACCAGGCCAAAATTTAAAAATATTGGAAGTGATTAATTCTTTTAAATAATCTGAATTCAACCCTGCCGTATTTCAATTAAATCAAGAATATAAAGTAAGTCTTTTTAATTTGTTTCTGGTGTTAATGGAAGACACTAAAATATTTTGGTTTAAGACAGTGAAATGTCTTAAAAATAGTCAAAGAAGAAAACAAGTTATTCTTTGGAGAAATATGGGAGAAAAACCAAATTAATCTTTTCTAAAAGAAAAAAAAAATCCAAGATGTTTTCCTTTGTTATCTTTGTGTTTACTCTGTGTTTGTGTGGTCAGGCTTCTCCAATGTACTTCATGCCATTCCATGGCAGTTGCCGTTTGTTTGGCCAAGATAGAAAGAGTTTACTTCCAGCTATTGCTCCCTCTCTGCTGTAAAACATGAATAGTATTGACAACATAAGTCTAAAAAAGGTTTAAAGACACATTATATGAAGTCCAAGCAAGTTCCATTTCCTAACTAAAGTATACTATAGCTAATGCACACTCAGATTCTCACAGAGGTTTGTGTATTTGGCTGCTCCAAAATTTAGTGATAAAGATAGATAAAAATGTACCTGCCACATTTTATTTGTTGTTTCTGATGCTGGACAGCAAACTGGAGGCAAGCAGCTTTTGGTGAATGTGTATAGCGCTAGTGCATTCTGTGACCTGATCCTGAAAATAACTGACCCAGCACACCTGCTCTAACTAAGGGAATTGGCTATAACTCTGTAGGACAGGAGCACACAAAGCTTTTAACTCTGCTGCTTCATGCAGAAAATTCATGAAAATTGCTTTTTATCCTCAGAGCAGAGAGTAACATTTAAAACCCAACCAGTTCTGCTGAAACTGTGGGAATTTCTGCACCCATGGAGGTGCCTGGTGCTCTGGTCTGAGGCTGCTGCTGGCTGCCCTGGTGGCCTGCCTTGCTCCCTGCTGGCCCCAAGGGGAGCATCCCCCGGCCCTGAGGAGCAGCCTGGCACTATCTGTGTGGCTGGTGGAGATGGAGGAATTTGCAGTAGTGACAGACGTAAAGGGAAAGAAGAAATAAGCGAGAGGCAACAGGGTGAATTTTTGCAGGCTCTTTCATCTGCCATGTTCAGGATACATTTTGGTTTGGTTAGCTTTGCCATGCACGTTGATGATTATTCGATAAACATAGGAGATGAGAACACAGATTTGTTGTGGCAGGTGTTCCGAGTCATATAAATCCAGGTGAAGTCTTCTTTCATAACTTAAGATTTCGCTTCAATGCACAACTTGGCTAAACAATCCAGGCTGGTTACATGGTGGCCCATCACAGGTTTTGGATATCTGGGAACAGGCCTACGAAAATAAGACAAACAGGTGAACGTGTATAGAATGGATCTGCACGTGGGTTCAGTGCAGAAAGCATTGAGATGTAACTATTGGACCTTAATGAATTGGCAGCTTTATATTTTCAAGGAAAAGGGGAGAACAATGTTGAGAAAGCACCTTTACAGATTTATTAGAACACTAAAAAAAGGTGGCAGATCAGAGATCAATTTTGAAATTCAAATCACTTTTAAAATAAGAAAATTACATACTTTTCCAAGGATAATGTAAGGTTTAGTATAAAATTGGAAGAATTCACATTGAGGGTTTGGTTTCACACTTTCCCACAGAATAAGGGCAAAATAACAGTAAGCAAAAACAATTAACAAACATCCATCTCTAATCTGAAAAACAACAACTTAATTGGCTGGTGAAATAAAAAGTTCAATTTCAGTGGATGGTCATATTGAGGTTACTCATTTTCATTTTTATACTTCCTTAAAAATTATGTTACCATAAAATTTAAATAAATATTTGACCTTTTTATTTTATTTTCTTTCATAGACAAATGTTAAAAAATATGCTAATTTAAAGCAGAAAATAAATGAAAATGGCATAAAAATAATCTAAATATTGAATTACAAATGATAAAACTTCAATAACAAAGAATGACCAGCTTTGGATGGACACTCAGGCTGGTCTTCTTACACTCACAGTGCTTGATAGCAGAAGCCCAGTTGTATCGCATCCCTCAGAAGCACGCAGCAGCACTGACCCTAGTAAGGTCAGTGTAAGGATGGGATGGTTCAAAAAATTCTCAGTATTTCCCAGCAGAGGAACTATTCTGGGCCATGCTTTTTGATCGACATGCCTCAGACTTAATACATTATGTCAGCACACTTTAGATTGCTATTGCATTTGTGAAAATACAGAGTGGATTAACTAAGGCTATTTTAAAATAATCTGAAATTCACAGTTTTAGAACGAGATCTGCATATAAATGGGGGGAAAGTAAGCACAAAGCATAAATAAAATGAAGGTTAAATCTGAGCACAGGTTCTGGATGGAGAGGCACCAAGCCTCCAGGGAAGAGGGAGAAATAGGCATTCTGCCTCTCCAAGGCACCTTCCTTCCTGCACACTGTTTTTTCCTCCACTGAGTAGGAAGCCTCATATATGAGAGATTCAGATCGTAAGCCTAATCAATTTTTAATAACTTCTAGGATATATCGATGTTTTGGTAAGGTTAGGGTTTAATAAAGGTTTAAGTGTATTTTGTTGTCTTCTCTACACTTCATAGCCTTAAAATATTTATGACAACTATAGGTATAACAACTATTGCTTTTGCTATACCCCACAGAAACTAGATTAATCCCCTGATAGTGAAAAGAAAGTGTCAAGCATCACCATTCATGCACACCTAATCGGATCTATCCTAATTGTATGTATCTCTTATTGTTCAATAAGCGCTGTTCCATCATTCTTCCACTAGCTTTAAACAGTACTTGTTTTTCCTATTAGGAAAGAATAGGCCTAACAGAACTGAAACTCTTATTAGATACATGATAGATGTCTGTCTTGGCCTATATAACTCATAGCTTCTTTAGTGCTAAAATAGGGCACAGATAAAGAGAGAAGAGAATTAGGCAACAAATGGAATACAGGTCTGAAAAAAATTCCTCTGAAAAATTCCCATGCTCTTGTTTGGATTTTGAACCAGACCCTGGAAAAAACATGTGGTGATGAAGATAATTTGACAGAACTGACTTCTAAGAGGGGAAAAAAAAAATCAAAACATTTTCTTTTGTCTTTTGTTATGCTAATCTCTGTAGGGGATCTGCATGAGCAAGTTGCTGATCATGTCCTCTTAGGACTGCTGTGGAAAAGAACCCTTGGAATGGTCTGAGTGACTCAAGATGACCAAATTACCACAGCCAGCATTGCCAGTAATGGTATACACAAGAGGCTTACTGTAGTAAAATTAAAGAAATTTATACTTTTAGTATCCAGTCTGATGTTCTAGATTATTTCTAAATCATGAGTGTTTAGATTTAATATGTGATGTCCTTTTTTTCAAAAAATGAGTGCTTTATTCCATAAATGCATGAGGTATTAGACAAAATGATAGTACCATTCATAAAAACAAGAAAAAAATCATAGCACTGTTTACATTCATATAATAGGTACTAATTTATGTTACCCATAATAAATTCAGTGTGAAGAAAATACATTCAGCATAAGCCATACTAAAAGTATTGTTAGCAAGAATGTATTTTAAAGAAAACCATATAGATAAATCCTTTCTTGTTTTCATTTCATTATTCAGTGGACATGATCAAAATAGGAGGCGAGTAGCAGTTTTCTATGTTGAGCCTATCAGCTACTCAAACACATGTATTATTTAGTTCAGACCTATGAAATCTGATGAAAGGTTACACCTCTCTTTCACATCTCTGTGGAAGTCCAGCTTGTTTAGAGAGTACTGAATGGGCCTTACTTTATTATCTGCGCTCATGGTAAATGGCACTTGATAACTGAACAAAAAAGGAAACAGATGGGCAAGATAAAGGCAATTCATTAAGCACGAGCTACGAAAAATACAAAAGTAACACAGGTCAATGCAGTACGCTAAGATAATATTTATCATGTTGTAAAGTGAATGCGTTGGATAACATCCAAAAGCTTGAATTGCAAGACATTGCCATTTCTGCTGACTTTTTGAAGCACAGCTTTGTTTTCAGAATTCAGAGGCACAGAAGTCTAGTATCAATAGCGAATTATTCTGCTGCAGTGGAGGTACAGGCATACTGGATTCTGCTTAGTCTCTGAACACAAATGTGATACAGTCCTGTGTTTCTACAGCCTCTCCAAACCTTAAATACGAGTACACTCTTTCTTACTATACCAATTTCCTCAAATGGCACTTTTGCTGATTCAAAACAGCAACTTTTTAGAAAGATAGTTATGTTAATGCATTCCTCCTTGGAAACTTCCTTAGGCATTGAGTAATTAGATAAATAGGTTTGCTTTTAACAGAAGTATTTTTATTAAGATAAACTCACAACCTGTTTAGGTTCATCAGATAGCATGATTTAGCTGTCATACTACCAGAACGAAAGTTGCAAAGCACATGAAAATATGGAGGAAATGTATCAATATTCTAATAGTCTCATCTTTTCCCTTCTGTCAACAGATTTTTAATGCTGGTGAAAAATGGCAAGAATATTGAAGAATTACGTTCTTTTTCCCAGAGAGGTTCGTTTTCCAGGGCTGCTTGGATCATGCACTTCAGTCTAAGAAATGCTTGTCTACTGTCTAGGAGGTTTTACCAGCAGACAGAATGAAGCCAGAACAGTTCTTCTAATAGAGTGTAATCAAAGCTGGCTGCCTTTCCCAGATTCATGTAGCCCTGGTAGAAAAAGACTATAGCAAAATATATATAGCTTTGGGCTAGGGCCTCCTTGTGTCTCATAGAAGAGCATGTGATGCAGTATTCTGTGCGTTGTTCTTTCTCTATATTTTAGGCTTGGTATAATGTATAGCATAGCTCCACAAAATATGCCAGAGTACTTGGGCAAAATTCCAAGAAATCTGTCTGTTTCCATTCTTTTTAGTGCCATTTATCTTTCTTAACATGTCTTGCTGCTAGTAACATGAATGTTGTATTGATCAGTGAAATTATCTCATATATATTGAGGGGGTGAGAGGTACTTTTCTGTTTGCAGAATGACAGCATCAGGAAAGACAACCATCATTTTCAGAGTAACATTTAACTATCACCTGACCCAGCATAGATTGTGGCCTGTATCTTTGGAAGATGAAGGAAGGCTAAAAATGCCTTATGATTAGGATAGTCCTGCTGTTGCAGCATGGTTGCATTTTATAACACTTGTGAGGCCCAGAGGACATTCTAGCTCCAAGGCTGATGGTAAGGTGTTCAGTTTCCTTGTAGGTGTCAAACAATCTGAGGTATGCCAATATTTTGCTACATGGACAAGGTAAGATTTAAAATAATGGTTTCACAGAACATGAAATTATGCAATATGAAAAGGAATAACTGCTTTGGAAAATTTGACAGACACATGTCTCAGAACAAAGAAAATACTTTCATTTTTTACTTGAACTAGAATTATCTAGAAAATATTACTTTAAAAGTGGAAGTATTAATAAGCAAGATTATCAGCGTATGCAGTAGATGTTAAAAGATCATAAGCAAGCATGGACTGTCACAGCAATTGCTCTGACCAGGACAAATACCAGGACTAGAAGTAAGGACTGTCATCACAAAAGACCAAGGCCAAGAAGTAAAAGCCAAAGCCAAGGCAAGGCAGGAGCATGCCCAGCACCCAGTTCAACTGCCAGTAACCGTACTAGTGTAGTACTGCAAGGCAGGTCCTGGGACAGACTGTGGGGAACACACAAGAAAAGCTGAAAGCGGATCTGTGCAGCAGTCACAGCTGGGCAGCTGGGAGTCCAAAGAGAGCCCCAGCAAACGAGCTGCTGCATTTATGTCCTGGCGCAAAATGGCACACTGATTAACACCTGGTGGAACTAGCATGGATACCTGTCAGTCATTTAGGTTTAACGGCCAGCCTTTAATTCTGACACAGTTTAGTCAGGTTATCAGGATGTAGGAGACTGGCTTCTGCCAGCATGCTGTCTGCCGTTTAATAGTCCGCACAGAGCGTAATTGCGAATGACAGTAAGTTTATTCATAGCAGTTCTTATTATCGTCTGCCAGAGCAAGACTATAGGTATACTTCTAGGAAGAATGAAAACCCACTGAAGGGTTTTACATTACCTGGACAGAAGTAATTTTTTTCTCTATTGTCAAGTGGCTGCTGTGCTGTAAGCCTGCTGATAGTTTGATCAATAGCGCACTCTTGACACTTAAGTCTTTTGCGCTGCAAGATGCAAGATCTCTTTAAGTACTAAAGATCAGTCCTTCCTACTCAGTTTTACAGTGTAACCGTAACTACTTAGCAAACATGTCTGCAAAACATGTCTCATTTTTGACTGCTATCAAGTACCATGTTATAATGAAAATAAATGTCCAAGTTCAAACAAGAAAGTACATACAGCTATCATTTTGAGTAGAAGGTGGAGAAAGGATTTTGGAGAAAATAAGCTGTCTATATTCATGAAGCAGCCACTTCTGCATCACATCTATTCCAATTCCTTTTTTACTGCATCCAGAGATGTTTCCAAGCGTTTAACTCTTGCTCTCAACATCATTTGCATTTACAGCTTTAACATTCTCTCCCATGGGCTCCATTTTAAGGACATCGCTCAGTTCAGATCAGACCATTGTCCATTATTACTAATAGAAAGGTACCAGCGCTCCAATTTAACAGTGATGAATACCTAAAAAAGCATATCTCAATAGGAATATTCAGGCTTATCTTGGTAAATCTGGTGCATTCAATTTCTCTTTAGTTGGCGTAGACTCTGTCCTGCTGTACCTCTGGGCTTCCCCACCTCCCATACGAAGAAAAAATCCACAGTATTGCAAATAGGATATGTGCATAACAATGTTTTAAGGAAACAGAATATTTTGGCTGAAGAATATAACAGCATAAAAGTGAGGTGGAGCAGGCATTGTTCCCACAAAGCTGTGCTGGGAATTGACAGCCAGGCTTTCAACTACACTTTGCCCTGTGAAGCAGGATTAAAACATTGGACCAGCGAAGCTTCTTCTGCACGAATAGCTGTATTGTTGCCTTGCTGAGGGAGAAATGTTTAAACTGAGATATCGTTCTTTGTCTGCTTAGGCATTGCATAAACGTAAATATACTAACAAAGCTCTTATCTTATGTTTGAGGACCAGTTTTATATTAACTGGTAAATGCATGAGAATTATTTAAAGAACTGTATGCATACAGACAGATTGTGCTAAAAGAATTAAAGTGTCATTGATAAATCGCTGCAGTAATGACCAGTGCAATGGTAAGAGTGGGAAATATCATTTGGATTCCATAACCTTTAATTCTGCTGAGACCTTGAGCAAGTGTGCCAGCTGTCATGGGTAAATAGTTTGCTTTTGTTTGTTTTATTTTAATCATAAGCAAGCTGTAAGATATATGTTCCCCAGCTCCTAAAATTAGTACCAGAAGGCCAGACACCTCAAGCGTGGGCATGGCTACGCTGGATCTTCTTGCATCCCTCCTGGGAAACCCGCGTGCTGGATTACCTCTCTGCACTGCCTGTACCCCAGCGCACACAGCCTGGGGAATAAACTGGAAGAGCCAGAGATCTGTGTGTGGTCGCAGGGCCATGATCTCATTGCAGTTACAGGGACACACTGGGACAGCTCGCACGACTGGAACTCTGCCATGGGTGGCTATGTACCTTTTAGGAAAGACAGGCCAGCGGGGCGAGGTGGTGGAATTGCTCCTGATGTGAGGGAGCAGCTGGAATGTATCGAGCTCTGCCTGGGGGTGGATGCAGAGCGAGTGGAGAGCTTATGGGTAAAGCATTAAGGGGCAGGCCAGCACGGGGGACACCGTTGTGGGTGTTTGCTGCAGGCCACCTGATCAGGGAGAGGAGCTTGATGAGCCCTTCTACAGACAGTTGCAGGTAGCCTCACAGTCGCAGGCCCTGGTTCTCATGGGGGACTTCAGCCACCCTGATACCTTCTGGAAAGGCAGCAGAGCTGGGAACACACAGCCCAGGAGGTTCCAGCAGGGCATTGATGATAGCTTTGTGGTGCATGTGGTGGAGAAACCAAGAAGGCAAGGTGTGCTCCTGGACCTCATAGTCACAAACACAGAAGGACTGGTTGGGGATGTGAAGGCTGGGGGCAGCCTTGGCTGCAGTGACCATGAGTGGGTGGAGTTCAGGGTCCTGCGTGAAGGAACCAGGGCAGTAATTAGGATTGCAGCTGTGGACTTCAGGAGAGCTAACTTTGGTCTCTTCCAGGACCTGCTTGGGTCAGGGGTCTAGAAAGTACGGTGGTCCAAGAAAACTGGCTAATATTCAAGCATCTCTTCCTCCAGGCTCAAGATTTGTGCATCCCTATGAGTATGAAATCAAGCAAGGTGTGCAGGAAGCCTGCATGGATGAGCAATTTGCTTCTGGCAAAAAAAAAAAAAACAAACAGAAGAAAGGAATTTATGAATTGTGGAAATAGGGACAGGCCACTTAGGAGGAATACAAGGATGTTGTCAGAACATGTAGGGAGGCAACGAGGAAGGCTAAGGTCTATTCAGAATTAAATCTGGTGAGGGATGTCAAGGACAACAAGAAGGGCTTCTTCAAGTACATCAGTAGGAAAAGGATGACTGGGGAAAATGTGGGCCTGCTGCTGAATGGGGTGGGTGCCCTGGTGAGGAAGGACACAGAGAAGGTGGAGTTACTGAGTGCCTTCTTTGCTTTGGTCTTTACTGCTAAGGCCACCTCTCTGGTTTCCCAGGCCCTGGAGGCAAGAAAGGAAGTCTGGAGAAAGGAAGATTTTTCCTTGGTTGAGGATCATGTTAGAGGTCACTTAAGCAAACCTGATACCCACAAATCCAGGGGCCTTGGTGGGATGCACCCCCAAGTGCTGAGGGAGCTGGCAGGTGTTATTGCTGAGCTGCTCTCCCTCATCTTTGAAAGGTCCTGCAGGACAGGAGAGGTGCCCAAGGATGAGAGAAAAGCCAATGTCACTCCATTCTTCACAAAGGGCAAGAGGGAGCACCCAGGAAACCACAGGCCAGTGGAGGAAAAGAAGGTTATTAGGAGCAGTCAACATGGATTCACCAAGGGAAAATCATGGCTGACCAACCTAGCAGCCTTGCATGATGGAATGACTGGCTGTCCCCTAGATGAGGGGAGAGAAGTATATATTGTTTACCGTGACCTCAGCAAAGCTTTTGACACTGTCTCCCGTAAGTCCCTCACAGGTGAGCTCAGGCAGTGTGGGTCAGGTGAGTGGATGGGGGTGGACTGAGAACTGGCTGGTGGCAGAGCTCAGAGGGTTGTGATCAGTGCTGCAGAGCCTGGCTGGAGGCCTGTGGCTCACGGTGTTCCCCAGGGGTCAGTGCTGGGCCCAGTCCTGTTCGGCTTGTTCACCAGTGACCTGGGTGAAGGGGCAGGGTGTCCCCTCAGCGCGTTGCTGATGGTGCAGAACCGGGAGGAGCGGCTGATGCACCAGAGGCTGCGCTGCCAGTCAGGGAGACCTGGTCAGGAGAGCTGGGGCAGAGGGACCTCATGGAGCTCAACAAAGGCAGGTGCAGGGTCCTGCCCCTGGGGAGGGACAGCCCCAGGCACCAGCACAGGTGGGGTGACCTGCTGGAAGGCAGCTCTGTGGAGAAGGACCTGGGAGTGCTGGTGGGCAGCAAGGTGCCCGTGGGCCAGCAGTGTGCCCTGGTGGCCACGAAGGCCGGTGGGATCCTGGGGGGCATCAGGAGAAGCGTGGCCAGCAGGCCGAGGGAGGTGATCCTGCCCCTCTGCTCTGCCCTGGTGGGGCACATCTGGAGTGCTGTGTCCAGTGCTGGGCTCCCCAGTTCAGGAGACAGGGAACTACTGGAGAGGGCCCAGCGGAGGGCTACGAAGGTGATGAGGGGACTGGAGCATCTCCCTGGTGAGGAGAGGCTGAGGGAGCTGGGCTGTTGGGCCTGGAGCAGAGCAGACTGAGAGGGGATCTTACCAGTGCACACAAACACCTTAAGGGTGGGCGTCAGGGGGACGGGGCCAGGCTCTTTTCAGTGGTGCCCAGCGACAGGACAAGGGGCAACGGGCACAAACTGCAACACAAGAAGTTCCTTCTGAATGTGAGGAAAAACTTTATCTTGAGGGTGACAGAGTGCTGGAACAGGCTGCCCAGAGAGGTTGTGGAATCTCCATCTCTGGAGTCATTGTAAATCTGCCTGGACGTGGTCCTTTGCAGCCTGCTCTGGGTGAACCTGTTTTAGCAGGGGCTTGGACTAGATGGTCTCCAGAGGTCCCTGCCAGCCCCAACTGTTCTGTGATTACATGATGACATTTAAAATAATTCACTGAGAAATGTAACATACCTGTGACATTTAGTCTTACTGAGCAAAGACAGGTCCAAGCTGACCGTAATGCAGAAAAAGCCCACAAAACAATAAAAAAATAATTATTCTTTAAAAGCTACTGATAATGTTCTTATCTATTTAAGAATTTATTTTTCAACTTGTGGATATTCCCTAAAGTATCTTACTTCTGCCACTCTTGCCATTATCAACATTAAAAAAAGTAGTTGTAATGATAAACTGTATTTGAATGCACAGCTTTCCAATTGCCACATAGCTATTGCCGTATACATTCTTTCACTGACTGTATCTTACCTTTGCTAACATTTACAAATATATATTTATACATTTCTAGATACATGTGAAATTCTTTCTGTAACTGAATAGTAATGTTATTTCACAAGGCTAAAAACAAATCTATTCCTGAACTGATGTTAAATGTAAAGTAGTGTTTCAGTTAGAAAATAGTTCAAGAGTGACAGGACCTCTGCTTAACTTGTTTAGGTTTCGAATCACATCAAAGCCTTCCATTATAAAAAAGAAATCAAGAAGAGAAGATTATGGAATCTATGAACTTCTATTCATTTACAAGGATTGAACAGGCATTTTGCAGAACTTGGCAGTTGTCGTGGTTTAACCCCGGCCGGCAACCAAGCCCCAGGCAGTCACTTGTTCACTTCCCCTCACCCAGAGGGCTGGGGAGGAGAATTGGAAAGAAATGTAAAACTCGAGGGCTGAGATAAGAACAATTTAGTAAGTAAAGCAAAAGCCACACACGCAAGCAAAGCAGAACGGGGAATTAATTCACCGCTTCCCATGGGCAGGCAGGTGCTCAGCCATCCCCAGGACAGCCGGGCTCCATCACGCGTAACGGTTACTTGGGAAGACAAACGCCATAATGCCACATGTCCCCCCCTTCCTCCTTCTTCCCCCCAGTTTATATACTCAGCATGACACCCCATGGCGTGGAATATCCCTTTGGGTAGTTCGGGCCAGCTGTCCCGGCTGTGTCCCCTCCCAGCTCCCCGTGCCCCCCCAGCCCCCTCGCTGGCCGGGCCTGAGACCCTGAGAAGTCCCTGACTGAGTATAGACACCACCCGGGCACAGCCAAACCCACCCGTGTGCTGTCAGCATTGCTCGCACAGCACAGCCACAGCACAGCTGCACCCGCTGTGGAGAAGAAAGTTAATTCCATCCTAGCTAAAACCAGGAGTAATCAAACAATTGAAAATTGCTCCGGTCACAGCTCTATGCCATCTGTAGCCAAATCTGGCTCAAAGGTTTTCTTTTTTTTTTTTTTTTTTTTTCTCCTTTGGAGGAAGACTAATATTTTGATGGGTGTTTATTGAATTGCATACTAAAAGGAGCCTAAGTAAGGCAGCATAAGGCTCTGCATAGACTTGTAGATGCTACTTAAGGCTCTGCCTTGATTTGTTATTATTGTTCAGCTATTTTTTTAATAGAAAGAGTTTAATAACTTATTTCATTCAGCAAATTAAAGGTAACTTCTCCGTGCCCCAATTTTGTTAAAGATTTATCTAGTCCCTGAGAACAGGTAGCAGTAATAAAACTTCTGAAATTTACTGACAGATCACTCTAAAAGCAGTTTTCTGCTCTAAAACTCTATAAAAAGTTTTCTTAAGATTTGTCAGATTTTCCTCTTTTTATTGCAAGTTGGATAGTTTCAGAAAAATATTGTATATATCTTTTCAGACACTTGGTCTAGGGTCAAGGTTAGGAACTGCCCTCTCAACTGCTAGGTGAGAAAAGAAATAATCTGTTTCTATTTTTCTACCAGAATTCTGTAGCTTTTCAAGTATGTTTCGATGAATTAATTCCATTCCAGAAGTCAAGCTGTTTTTAGATAGATTATCTAGTTTCACTAAGCTTCACTAAGTTCTATACTTTTTGAATAGTTAGGCAGATGATTTCTAAACTCCATAAGTGCAGAAATCCTGTGTGATCAGAACAATTCAATGATATTCAACTTTCTGTAACTTATTCTGGATGCTTTACAACATATTGTATTTCTTTCAAAGAAATAATCCAACTCCAGAAATATATAATGCTCTGTTAATCCATGATGACAGTTTGAATTAAAAAATCACATTGTTTTCTTCTTTGACTCTGCAAAAGTTGTCCCAAAAGGCTTAAGCTGCCTAGAATGTATTTTAGCTCTGCAGAGGCAGGATACATCAGAATAGAATTATTGATAGCTTTTCATTAGTCAGGAGTAACCACACAAATCCAGAACCCAGTAATGAATTTCAGTCTTGCATGTTTGACTGTTACATGCTATCCAGATAGACTCAAATTCAGATCACTGCATCCCTGGGTTAGAACTGTAAGTAAATTTATCTTTATTTGCCAGTTAAACTGCTTTACAATTAAAGGTGGCATTTAATATTCAGCTTAAGCCAATATAAACTTATGTTCTCTTGCTTATGCCAGCAGAAGTATTTCTGCAAAGAGACAGTTGGATTCAGGAATGCAGCTGGCTCAAAACAAGTTATTTTTTGTTTCCTTAAGTATCAGCTTCATTGGTTGCCTGATTGCACTGACCATGCACCATGGTGACCTTTAATGCTGTGGCACAAGACAGGTGGTGTAAATTCAGGAATGAGGTAAACAGCAAGACTGACTCTGTTAGAATTAGTGACAACTTAGGTAACGTTAAAGGCCTGACTTCCCACCCTGTGTGAGCTGTGATTCAGTAAACTTTAATTACCACTCTTTTGAAATTAGGTGAAGGTGGAAAGGCTAACCCTTAAATATCAATTAATGTATTGGTTAGCATTAGCACTGGTAGAAATAAAAGACATAAAAATAAAGCAGGATGTCTTAAAAAACAGGGAAAGAGAATAGTTCTACAAATATATTATCTAGCCAAAGATTTGCTGCCTCAGCTTAACTATGAAATTGGTTCTGGAATAAAGCTTTATTTTCTCATCTAAGAAACTTTTTTTAGGCATATCCCTAACAACTCTTTCATGATGAAATTAACAAGAAAGGTTCTTCCTGCTAGGTGATAAGAACTTCAAAACCACTAATTCATTATCATTCCAGATGCACCAGTCACTTTATCCTAAATTTGAAGAAGATTCAGTAAATGCCACAACTCACCCTGTGGAAGACTAGCGCTATACGATTAAGTAAATTATAGTGGCAGATTGTTTATGGTTTCTAAAACCAGAAACTAATATCACTTGATTTTCTAACTATAAAGCAGTTTTAAAATATTTACCTTCTAGTTTAGTGTTTATGTAGCTGAAGTAACAGTTTAAATGCACTTTAAATCCTAATAAAGAACTTGATTTTAAACCAAAGTTAAATTCCAAGATTGCCTCTAATTCTATGTAATACATAATCTTCACATTAATAACTGAATGGTCTTGCTGTGTTATTTGTATCTAATAAAACATGCTAAGAAGAAAAAAAAATGCTGATTATTTGTATTGTCACTATGGTTCAGAAAATTAAATTATCATGTACTTTCATCAAGTTACGTATGCACTTCCTGGGCATCAAAGAATCTAAACAATGGCAAATAGATGGGAGTTTTTAGCTTGCAAGACATTGATAAGTTGCACATCAAATACAAAGCCATTGCCACAGTTCATAATATACATCATTTTAGTGTAACTGGAAGCACAAAAGTACTCCATGGAACTTCATAATTCAGCCTGTGTTTTTGCTGTGCAGTTTAAATGCATAAATGTAAATATTCTCATAATGGTTATCTGCAATTCTATCCCAAACCAGGAATCCTTTCTAAAGTGTTCTCATTCAAGATTGTAAATGTTGTAAGTGTTGTTGAATATGCAGTCTCTCACTATTACCATATAGTTAAATTATTTCTTATCTGGTTGACACACATCAAAACAAAGCTTCATCTGAGGGGCACCATGGTGAAAGCACAGCAGACATGAACTAGTAGAACCACCGCACCAGATAGAATTTTCTTGCACCTGTCAAATCATCAGTCTCCTTTGTCAGTATACGCTGAGCAGGGTCTTCAAGACCATTACCATACAAGACATACTCTTGTATGAGCATACTGTCATTAAAGGACTAAGCAAGCTCCTCATAAAAATGTCTTAATTTTATTTTTCTTCATGGAAAAGTTCTAAGCCAGTGCTTGTTCATCTTAAATTTATATCCTTAAGTGGTCCCACCTACTGTTGAGGTCTCTGTTTTTGTATAGATCTTGTACCTGATCTATATATGCATGCTCATACGCTCCTTTTTAGTTGTTACACTATTATAAAGGACAAGCTTTTGCATCTCCATTTTCTCTGTCCCTTAAAGCAAGGTGCGTGGTTTCTGCTGTTGTCTTCTAGCAAGAAAATGAACAAAGTCGTGAAACACAAACTCTGTAAAACTGATTTCCCTTCTGAAAAGCAGACCTTGGTCCTAATAATTACAAAGGAAAAGATCCATACCTGCAGCATGTAACTTTGATGAAGTGACATTTGTGGACTTGAACAGATTCCTTCTGTGATGATGAGCATGAGCAACCAAATTAAATCCATCTCTACAAATATAAGAGTAAAATGATAGTGTGTGAATTTCTGTACACAGATCAGACACCTGTATTACTTGTCATCACCACAGCGAGTGCCAATTGAGTCTTGCCTCTTGCTGACATTGGCAATGTGGTCATGAAGCACACATGGTCAGGCTGACAAGCATGTGAATCTTGTGATGCAGTTAGCATGCTGTGAAGAAAAAGCTGTAGAAGTCAATCCTCTCCCTGTTGCCTCCAGCAGAGAGGAGATTGGGAGATAATTTCCTCCCCATCATTCACACATTTTTCCTCACAGTAGAAAGAAAGAAAGAGATGAAAGAGCTAAGTTGTTAATTAACCATTGACGGAAGAAATGCAACATTATCAACAGAAAAGCCAAGATACAATGTCAGGATGTTATCATAACTACTTAGCGATTCCTGTTTAATGCCATTTGATAACCGAGGACCACTGGAGTTGAGGATAGTTGCAGTACTTGAGTACTTGGTAGCATATATTTCTATTAGGATTTGTTTCCAATCTTCTATACTGTGGTGGCGGAAGGCACTACACTTATTATTAAATCTTTACATGACAGAGAACAATATTTTCTCAAAAATCTCTCCACTATTTCTTATTTAATGAGGAAAAATAAGATTTTATAGTAAGAAGGCTCATATGTTCTCTCTCTTCTGTAACTTTTAAAAGCACTAGCAAGCATGAATCAGATGTTGCAGAAAAACAATGATAACAAAGATATTATGGTCTTACAGAATTAATAAAAATGGACAGTGAGGTCAAAGACAGACGTCTGATTAATGACATTCTGATGGAGAAGGTTCACAGGTACTTTAATCGCTATTTAAATACATAAGACTTCCTAAGGGAAAGACAGGGTAATAAATGCCCCCACTGTGGAAAATGGTGCTTGCCCTTTATTAAATTACAGCAAATGAAAGAAGGAGGAAAATGGTAAGAAACTAAGGCTTATTTGTTCTGCTGCCAACAGAAACAGCCTCTCTTTTTCCTCCTACCTTTCCCTCTTCACTTTCAAACTAAAACTCTCAAATGCTGTAACTGTAGGACACCATGCTACAAAATTCTTCCTTCATGCATCTCCCACAGGAACTGTGGGGCCATCCTCACCAGAACTGTATAAATAGTGCTAAAATCTTTCTTTGTTTTTCTTTCTAAATTGTGACATGAAGTAGTGGAATGCAACCAAGTGCTGCACCTCCTGACAATGTAGGTCATGTACTGCAAGGGTCATATAAGCTTGTTACAATATGTTACAGCATATAAAAAAGACCTTTTTTTCTGGCAGTTTATTTGTTTGTTTTGTTTGGTGCTGGTGGTGGGTTGTTTTTTTACAGTTAATACTTCAACATCCTACAGAGCTCTTGCACAGGGGTACTGCTGCCCAGTAGCCTTAGTATGTCTACCTCCTTACTGATGGAGTTTGATATGTGGCAAATTGAACGCAAAAATAGACTTGTGGGAGGAAGCTGCAAGGTACTTGACAAGTTAATGGCCATTCTTTCTGTTTTCCAACATATAGCAATATGCCATCTTGTTAAAGGTTCGTTTTTTTTCTACATTATTGTTCCTTAAGTGTCCATTGCTTTGTAGTGTACACACAAACGCACACACATTTACTGCAAAAGCTTCTGTTTATATCTCAACCAGCTAAGCAATGGTATGGCTGACATGACCTCCTTTAACCCCAAACAGCCTATAGCAGCAGCCAGGGGCTGTGGAAAGTACTCCCCTTCTGTAGGGGGTGCTGGGGCAGGTGGAGACATGCTGTCCATCCCTTTGGTTAGTGTCATATTATTAGCTTGGTTCAGTTACAATTAATCTTTAGCACATTTGTGAGATATGTGTGTTAGCAGCATCAAAGGTAGCTATTTTAGGAGGCTTTAGGGAAACTTAGGAAGGCAAAAAGGATTAGTTTAATGTGAAGGAATGTAACTAGCGAAATCTGTACTCCTGTAACATTTGTTACTTTTTGTACATTTTTGTTTGTCTTCTTTTAATAACATGGGTTTTTTAGAGTCAGGGTGCCTACACGGTTTTTTTTGGTTGCTTTCTACAGAACCTTACACATTAAGGACAATTTTTCACAACCTTCTTGCCCATAGTCAACTGTATCAACCAAGAGAAAAAGATACTTCTCAAAAGGTGAAGTTCATTAGTATTGTTCTTTTCATGATGTACTTTTCAGATGAATTGAAAAGGGATCAAAGGAAAAAATTAGAGCCAGAATCTCATCTGAAAAAACACATAGTTTCTTCCTGCAGTTTTGAAGCTTTATTTTCAATAGGCAGTAAGCAACAATAGACATAGGCAAATTTTGTTCCATATTGTGAACATTATTCCAAGAAAAGTAAAGCTGTAAATATATGCTGTGATTTTATTAGTTTGTATACCAAATGTTAGAAACATTTGACATATTCCTAGGGCTGCCTGCGTTTGAAGTTACAGTGAATTATCTCTTCAAATAAAGATCTAGAACTTCCGTAGAAATGAGCAGTTATTTTCTATCAAGGTGGGCCATGAACTAACACATTCCCATATGCTCACATACATTCCAAGGCATCACTCCAAAGCATAGCAAAATATTCACTACCAAATATACTTCTGGACCATCCTCACTACTTCGGCTGTTACTGTATAATGTGGGAGAGAGTTGTGGATGTGCTCAGCTGCTTTCTTACAGCACATGGTTTAATACCTGTGGATTCAAAACGTACATGAAAGCATTGGTGAGGTTCCATAACAATTAGCTTTTTTGCCCCAGGTAAAAGTTCAAAAAGAATGAAGCATGTCTTCAATACAGTTAATCTTTATATGAATATAGATGACTGATATTTTACTGGTTTTTTGTACTTTAGAGGCTGTCAGATGGTCAAGATTGTCTTTTAAATGAATACATCAGCAAAACATAAGCTAAGCTTGATTTACATTTATTTCTGTTACTAAACTTAAAATGATAAAACAGACTTTCTGAAGTAGATGGTACTAATTTTACATTTGTAATGGACCTTTTTACCAAGTAAAACCTTTGCTGCTCTGATGAACATTTTTGTTGCTCTTTGCTTTTTTATATTCATTAAATGTTAGTTAATTAAAAATCTAAATTGATATTTCCATGTGACATCTTAAAACATATCTGAGACACTGCTCTTTACTTTGATGTTACTAATGCAGAACTTTATCTCCACCCTTTAGTTGTTGCTTTATTCCCTTTAAACTATGTTTGCACTTAAGCATATGCATTTCCCAGAATGTTTTCCCAGTTGTGGATAATGCTGAGAATGAGGATACTACTATATTCCTTATGTTTCATTAAATACTGCATTCCTGTTATGCTTTCTAGAGAGAGTATTTAGTACATTTATGATACTTGGAGATGCAGAAAACTGACTATACCTCTTTTGGAGATGTAATTCTAATATTACATAATAGCTCTGGTTGATCACTGTTTTTCTTGAGAACTGAATGACACTGGAAAAGGTCCCCCAAACTTCTCTTCTACAACGTTCAGATTTTATTTCCATAGCTCAGTTTATGCTTTATTCTTATATTCGGTGCTGTGTTGTTTACAATAAAGACTTCTCTCTGTGCTCCATCTTTGCTTTGTATTGAACACTGAAAGAAACAGCTTTTGAGAATAAAATACATGTATAGCAGATACATTGTTCATTTTTTCTTGTCTTTATTCTGCTTTTTTAAAGAATGTCCATATAATTAAAGACATGACTAAGTACACAAATAAAAACCAGATATCCAGTAACATTCAGCAAATAAAGAAGGCATTCTTTTATTTTGCAAAAATACATTGATACATTGTGTAATGACTAGGTTCATCACGAAAAGGTTTGTCCAATATTTTTTTAATTTGTTTTTAATTTTTTATTTGAGTATTCCTTGTTACAAAATGGATATTATTATTCTGTAATAAATTCAGTAATCTTTCCTGTGGGTTTATACATATTTAGCCATACTTAACAACAAGTGGCTTGTCAGAGCTTGCTTTTATCTCTCTGAAGGTAACTTTTAGATTTTTGTCATGCCATGATAATTAAATTAACACTTGTTGCGAAGCTGTCTGCTAGAATCCAGCTCGTTTGACTCAGCCTATCTAGAATTAAGGCAAGACTGTTCAGTTTGAGGGTCTCCAGTAGAAAAGGGCTCTGTTAAAGTCAGTGGGAAAACTGGCCATCCATTAGGAAAAACTCAGTGCTTAAGACAAATATCCTTTATACAGGTTGAGACATATGGTTCATGAAAAAGCCTGGAAAAGGCTGTCAGACAGCACTTGGTGAGAGGGATCATATACTTCTAATTTGACCTGTAAGAATGGGCAGCACTGTTCTTTGTAAACAAATAAAAAGTCTTCCACAGATTTGAAAGAGAGTTATGAACCTTAATTGACATGCATTTAGCATTTTTTTTGTTCTATGCTTTTGCCGTTAAATGCAATCTATAACAGATTAATATGATTGAGTTACTTAGACTATCAGGGTAATGGAAGGAATTGATTGGCAGCCTCTACATTAACTTTCTGCATAGATACAGTTTCAACGTTCTGATTTTAACAAGGAAGTACCACACCATTTTTCCCTCTCTAAATAAGATGTTATTAAATAAAGACAGAAACTGTAAACATGTATTTAAAAACATGCCCTCTAAAAGCAGCTGGAGGCAAATTCTGTATATAAGGGAGCAAAAAACCCAGAGATACACAAGTACCTTGCAAAAATCAAATTTCTGCAGCAATTAACTTCAGAAAATACAAGAGGCTTTGTGAACTGCCTGATGCTCCATTCTGTTATACAGTGTTTCAATATCTATACTAGGTCTAATTCTAAAGCCATCAGTGTTTAAATGTATCTCTCTATATAGATACACACTAATGATTTATTTAAAAATTACATGATCCTGGTCCCTGATTCAATCAAACTATTGAGCACAATATTTAAAAGTTATATACCCCAAACTAGCAAAGAAATTCAATGGAGGTGAAAGCAATGTCTTATTTTCCTTCAATAGTTACTAATATTTTAGAGAAGAATGACCTGACTGCTTGGAGAGTTGATTGATTTTTGCAGTCTGGAGCCTTACACCTTCAATAAATGCAAAGACTGGCAAGTACTGCTACATGATACTAATAGTAGGCAATGAGGCACTGCTAAACTGTTTCCTGGTTGATTTTTCACTTGCATTTAAATAGAAGTGATTTAACTGACATTGAGGAAATATCAAATAAAAATAGCCTGGCAGGAATGTGAAGCCTTGTTGGTTTAAAAAGGGGAAGGAGGGGGGGGGGAGGGGAAAGAGGAAGGAGAGTGAACAGGAAAGAGAGGGGAAAAATAACAGAAAAGGGAGAAGGAAGCTCACAATAATTCTAACTCGACTGAGCTCCTCCATGAACAGCTAATGGATTATTTTTTTTTTTTTTAGTTTTCTGTAGTTAGTTTTTCTATAGCTGTATCTAAAATATTAAACATCTCTGATCACAATAGTCCTCTCCTCCTTCATATTCCCTCTGTTTTTCCTGCTTTTCTTCTTTACAGTATTTCCAATTTACTCCCTTTCTTCCCTCACACAATACTTTAGCTAACTTTCACTCCCACAGTACCTTCATTTTTGCCCTTGCCTTCCAGTGACCTTATGGGCAGTATAAGCATGTTCTGAGCAATGTGTTCTTGCTTTGTCACCTACTGTTTCCCAGCCACCACTTCTCATGTGTCTGGGAAAGTAAGTGGTTTTAGGATTCCATCTTTGTCAAATGCAGTTTACTGTATCCACAGCCTGAAGAGGTACTGAAGTGGGAAAGGAAAAAGGAATGTATGTTCAGACAAGGTAAGCTGCTTAAGAAAATGAAACTGAGAATTGTCCTTATGTCTGTACCAAATCTAAATCCTAAAACATTAGTGGAAAAAAGCAAAGGAAGGCAGGAAGGGTCTCATGTCTTGAGGACAAATTTTGATAAAAGTGATTTCTTCTCAGTTATGCACTTGTATCTGTACATCAAAATGTACTGTCCATAATTATTATACCTTGCAGGTTTTCCTCATTATAGTATCATGCATATATGCATATGCTATTACCTCAGTTGTTTTTGTATTATTGAAAAGCACTCACAAAAAGCTTAGTATACAAGGGAACTTCAGAAGAAATAAAAATTTTAGGACAACCACAACTGGTTTTGAATGTGTAACAACACTGACTTCCATTTCCAATAAGAATTATCATAGGCTAACTAAAAATTATTTAGCCCTTCTGTACCATACTCAGAAATACAAATGCCCATAAAACACAGTATGCTATGGATTTAAGAAGCTGTCTCCTCTTCTTACATTTCAACTGTTGCTACAAATGATGGACATTAATGTATAAGCATTTGATTCAATAAGCAAATAAGAAAAATCAGTTTCTTGAAGATCAAAATGCAAAGTTTGCCAAATTCTTTTGTTCCTACAAAATTTCTGAGGCTAGTTACAGTTTTCAAATAACTTCAAACAAGTTTCAAATAACAGTTTCAAAAAAACTATTGGTCAATTATCCAATCCAACAATGGTTTTATATCATGATGATACGCTTACAGTACCCTAAAAAAAATAATTTGTTTCTAAGAACTAGATGTGTATATATATATTAGTTACAGAAGTTATGTATAATTCAAAATAGACATAACATCTCTTAACCTCTGATTTAATATTCATTGACTTGGTGTGGAAACAAACTTTTGACCGTAAAAGCTTTTGCAGATTATTTTTTTTACAGTACTATTAACAACAAGAATTACATCTTTATCCATTCTTAGGAGTTAGCATGCAGTTAAGAATGTTGTAAAGGTTTTACCTGTGTAATATTCCTAAATTTTCTGCCTTTTTTTGCGTGGTAGATCCCTTCACATATGGAGTTTACTTGACTGCACAGTTTCTCTAGCAGCCAGAGATAAGGTTTCCATACTCTGCAGTGGAAAACGTAATTTAGATACCGTCAGCCTGGTCAGTAAGAAAATAACTATTGAAAAACTAGTTTCCTCTGTTTTCTAGTAGAGGCTAGATCCAGAAAAAGAATTTGAGACCTAAGAAAGGGATTAGACAAACTCTAGGTGCCCAAATCCAAACCGAGAACTACAAAAAGTCTGTTCAGCAGCTGCCTATGACTTAAGACTTATCTGTATTTAAGATGAAACTTCTTCATATGACTACAGTTCTGGTCCCATACTTCTGCAGATGTTTTTTCCAACCTCAGTGCTCAGGTTCCCATTTAATCCTGAATGGGTACACATAACTGGAAAAGAAAAATACAAATTATGTTGGAAATATTGCTATATCCACCTTCTATATTGTAGCCTAGCACACAGGTTACTGGCATGAGAAAAAGGAGACCAAGGTTCAAACATTGTATTCTTGCCAGTACTGAAATGTACATAATATTGACATAACATGTGAACTACACACATATATAAAAATATGTATAATATGTATTTATTTATGGCTTCTTACAGACAGAAGTAAGTATGTACAGCTTTATGTAAACATGGTTAGTTTATAAAAGTGGTGTCACCATTTTCTACTTTCCATGCTACAAAAGTGGGAATAGTCTATCTTTGAAAAATAAACTATGAACATCCATATTCAAAAGAAAAATTCAAAATTACATAACCCAAGTAGATGAAAATATACATTTCCAGTCACTTATCAACATGCCTAAATCCTGGGAAAGGGCAGGGTTTCACACAAATGACTGCCCTTAGTGTTTTCTGTTGACTGCCCAGGAGAGTTCTTTGAACAGCTCCAGGTTTTGAGCCTTACTTCTGAGGCTAACACTTCTTACCTGCTCTGTGTATTTCAGGCATCTAACAAAGAAACCTGAATTCTACTTGAGATGATTTTTTGGGGACAAGCACTACATCTCTAGGAGAATCAGAACTCTGCACAGGTTTTGATACTGCATCATACCGATATCCATTTCACATTATGTATGAAAAAAAAACCCCAAAAACAACCAAACCTCAAACCCGAAAACCACCACAAACCCAAACAAACCAGAACTGGTAGTTCTTATCTTTGATACCGCCCATACCAGAGTTATTGATGCTGGATTAAAAGTTTGTCTTAGACCACGTTACCCGAGTCCCTTATCCTATCTATCAGCTATTAAACATTAGAATACTACAGTGTATCTACTACAACACAGAGCATGTATCTAAACAAGTAACGGTATCTAAACTTAAGTGTCACCTGAAAAAAAATCTCTGACCACAAGAATAGGAAAAGAACATGTCACAATGTTGCCTAGAAAACCTGAATTGGTCCACACACACATTATGACAGTTTTAAAGTAACCTGCATTTGCCCCCTCAAATGTACATTATGACACAGTTTTAAAATAAAAGACCAGATATAGTCTCCACTTGACCCCTGGTTTATTCAGACTGCTCTCACTGAAACTATTATGATTCAAAATACAGTTTTACTGTAATCATAACTTGTGACCTTTCATATTGCTCCACATACACCACTGAAACAACGAACCAACAGCAGAACCGTTCATTTCTTTACAGTTCAGTGATGTTCTAAGAAATCATAGATTACATACATTACAGTTTTATGTGTAAAAGATCCTTTTAGGAAGGGTCTAATGTCATTGCTTTCATTGACCTCAGCTGCAAATGCAGCTTCGGCATATTTCTGTGATTTAGATTACGCATGTCTTGAGACAGAATCCAGGAAGCAAAGGACCCTTACCACCTTTCTGTTGGTATTTCAGTTCATGTGACATAGTATCACCCAGAAACCGTCTAACAGAGAGGAGAGCAGGGTGTGATTGTGGCAACATTTGTTCTCTTAGCCACCTGACCACTACTGTCTCTCTGTGCTACTAGTCTCATTCATCAGTTTCTGACTTTTTTAACAAGCGTAACAGAAGGTCTGCAGCAGGCTGGTTTGTTCAGAATGCTGTTTTTTCCCTCTAGGCACCCCATTACCCTGTTCAATGAAACAGGTAAATATTTCATGAAAAACAGAGGGAAAATAATATCTATTTGATCATGCACAAGATGAACAAAAGCTTCAGAGTCAACCATAATCATACTATTCCAAATCCTGAGGATATTTTTTGTAATCTTAGTGTTAGTTTGCTAGATTTAAATATTATTTCGCTCTTAAGAAGAGGAAATTTGAAAATGACATCTTATGTAAATCACAGCAAAGGTGGATTTTTTGGATTCACAGAGGTATCTGGACTCCACTAACAAAACAACAAACGCACCAAGAAGCATTGTATTTTCTGTGGGGATCTGCCACTAGAGGGGGAATAGAGCAAATGTGAAATGGTAAGATCTTTGTGTTCACAGCCTTTTGCTGAACGGCACAGTCACGTCAGGTTTCAAAGATCCTGGGTTTTACTCTAGATTCTGTAGAAGACCCATTGGGATCTTTCCTCTATATTGCCTGACACTGAGTGTTGCGTTGCACCCTTCCACTGTCACTCTACCCCCTAACCAGCTTCATTTCTTATTCCTAGCTTTCCCTGGTTGTCAGTCCCTTCCCATTTACACGCTAGCCCCTACCTTTATGTCCTTCCCTGGGTTATTCCCTGTACTGCCCCCACTGCTCAGCTGCTTTTCTCTTCGACCTCTTTCTTACTCCCCTGCATTAAAAGATCTTAAATGCACAGTAGTGCACCATGTACAAGAGGTGGTTTCTCTGCTGTGAGCAACTCCCACCACAGTAGCTCATGACATCCATACCCCGTAGCTGGAGTCCTGTACCGCCTTTCAAACACGGAATCAAACACTCCCAACTTTTTGTCCAGTGGTAAAAAGGGAGGGAGAAGTTAGGAAGAATCAAACCCTACAAGTAGATACTGTAATAAGATACTGGAATAAGCTCCAAACACGGACAAACTTAGAGACGGTTTAAGCTTCTTGGCTCCTGCAAAAGTATAGTGAACTTTACTGGCCAAATTTTTGTGTGTTATTACAGTTTTAACAGCTTGGGGGGGATTTCCATAGAAAGGGAAGCGGTAATGCTAACGCACACATCCTGACTTCCAGTGGCAGGGGTATGTCTCAGTGACAGTCCTTAAAAAAGGACACGCACAGATGTTTTCAGCGTTTGCCGAGTTGTCAATGGCAGTCAATGCATCTATCTGTCAGTACTTCCCCAAAATACCGGTCAGAATCAGACAACAGCCATGCAAATTTTCAAACCTGTTCAGATTAAATCTGCGAAAATCAGGTGCTAAAGGCCGCAGCGGAGGAGAGAGGCAGCCCCCCAGCCAGCCCCCCGGGCTGTGGCCTGTCCCCCCGAGCGCATCCGCTGCCTTTCACGGAGCTCGGTGCTTATTCAGAAGTAGGAAACGCCTGACCCGGGCTGGGGCGTGACAGCGGCCCCGGAACGCGTCCCGATGCCGTGAGCGGAGCGGCGGGGCTCCCACGGCCTCGAGCGGCAGGTCCGCACCGCACAGCGCCGGAGCCCGAGGCTCGCCGGGCGCCGAGGCCGCCCCAAGCTCCCCGCGCCCGCCGCTCCCCGCTCCGCGGCGGGGCACGGCAACGCCCGGGAAGGACGGCGGAGGCCCGAGGCAGCCCGCTCGCCTCGCCCCCCCCCCCCCCCCCCGCCGCCTCGCTTTCCACGGCGGCGGCCGCCACACACCGCCTGCCGGCCGAGGCGGCGGCGGCGGGACCCGTGAGCAGCGCCTCCGAGCCGCCGCCGCCCGCTGGGAGGCAGCCGCAGGCCGGCCCCGCCGCGCCGAGCGGGCGGCAGCGCGGGCCCTGCCCCCTCCCCCCTCCCCCCTCCCCCCTGCCCCCTCCCCCGGCGGCGGCCCCTCGGGGGGGCGGGGGCGGCGCGCGGCTCCCCCTGACGCCGGGCGCCCGGAGGCGGCGGCGACCCCCACGGCCGCCGCGCGCGCTCCCACAGCGGCGCTGGGGCGGCGCGCGGGCCGGTGGGGGCGGCGCCGCGCCCGTGACTCGCGCGCGGCACCGCCCGGGCGCGCGGGGGGTGGAGCGCGGCTCTCCGGCGGCGGCCGGCGCGGGCGGGCGGGGGCTCCTTCGGCGCGGAGCGTGTGCGCGGCGGCCCGCGGCGCTCCGGTGGCGGCGGCAGCGGCAGCGCTCTGGCCGCCGGGCGGGGGAGGAGGTGCCAGACTCCGGCGCCGCTGGCAGGCAACGCGGAGGAGCGGAGCGGCTCGTGAGGCGGCCGGAGGGGGAGGAAGGGGCGGGGGGGGGGGGGGGGGGGGGGAGCAGCGGCGCTCGGTCGGCCCCGCAGCGCTGCCGCCGCCACTTCCCCGCGGGGCGCCAGCCTGCCCGGGAACCCGATCCGCTCCCGGAAACTCGGCCCGGCTCTCGGCGCGGCGGCGGGGTCTCGGCAGGGCTCCTCGCCCCGGCGCGGCAGGCGGCGGGGGGGCAACTTCTCGCACTTCTCCGGAGAAGACTTAGGGCTGCCCCGCGCCGGGGGCGCCGCCGCCGGGGGTCCTCGCCACCCGCCGCGGCGGGAGAACTTTCACCTGCGGGCGCGGGGCGGCGAGCGGGGGCCCGGGAGCGCCGGCCGCGGCGGGAGGAGCGCGGCGGCGGCGGGGCCGGCCGGGCGGCCGCGGAGATGAAGCTGAGCCGGCAGTTCACGGTGTTCGGTAGCGCGGTCTTCTGCGTGGTGATCTTCTCCCTCTACCTGATGCTGGACCGCGGCCACTTCGACCACCCGAAGAGCCCGCGGCGGGAGGGCACCTTCCCCAAGGTGAGCGGGGCGCGGCGGGTGGGCGAGCGCCCAGGCCGCCGGGGCGGTGGCGGAGGTGGCGGGGACGGCGGCAGTGCCGCCGGAGGCCCCCGCGCCCCCTGCCCGGGGGGGTGCCGGAGCACGGCGGTGCGGCTGCCCCCCCCGGGGCGCCGGTGAGGTGCCGCGGCTGCCGGGCCGTTGGGGCGGGGGACAGCGGTGCCGCCTCTGGGCGGCGCTGCTGCCGGCTCGGCGCGGCGCGGGACCGGGGAGTCGGGCGCAGCTCGCCCGCCCGGCCGGGGGCGGCACGGAGCGGCGGCGGGCGGGACGGGCTGGGGGCTCCGCTGAGCGGCCGCCCTCCGCGGGACCGGGACGGGCAGTGGCTGGGGGAGTGCGGGGCTCACTTTGCACCGTGGGACCGGGACTGGGGAGGGCGAAGAGGTGGCAGCTCGAGGGTAGACCTCGGCTATGGCATCAACAGGTAGGTTAGAGAAATACTGACTTCATGTTACAGCTTTCCTTTCCGCTAAACCTCGCTTTGCAGCCGTAACGGCCTGATAACTAACTGCACCGCATGGTTGAACTAAGCAGCTATGTAGTTCCTCCCTTTCCCTTGTTGTACGTATGGGAGAGAAATTCAAAAGCTGTGTGTCGTGGTCGTGTTCTAATAAGAATTGTTTAACCATGAGAAGAAAAAAGTATTTCAGAGACCACATGGTATGCAGTGCAGAATGGCAGAATACTGCTGTGTATAAATAGCTTTCTTAAAATAGTGGACCCAAAAGTGTTTAGAGGCTTCGAGGAAACAGAAGAGCTCAAAAGGCTTATTTAGAAAGGAACAGTTACCTTTGACAGAATAACTAATTTTTCGTTTAATGTAAAAGTAATAGCTGATAGTGTTTTGTAAACGGTAAAGATAAAAACCTCGACTATATAAGGCAGAGAAAGAGTGCAGATCTGTTCAGCCTTTGTTCCTTCAAGTTACAGTTCAGAGGTCAGCCACTAGTTTTTGTAGGAACTAAGAGAGTGGGAAAGCTTAAGAGGAGAAAACATCACAAAGCTGGCTAAAGCATCTGTATCTGTTCAATATGTAACTCCAGCAGGAGAGTAATGCCATGTGTGACACTTGTAAAAAGTGCTGCTTTGGTGATATGGTGATATCTTATATGAGGAGATGAGGAGATCACTTCATGTGTCTTATAGCACCAGTTGAGTTTAATCCAGGTAAAGTCTAGAACAGGAAAGCTCATACATGAGGGGTTGTTTTTCTTTTTTCTTTTTCTTTTTTTTTTTTAAATGTTAACGTTTTGGTTCAAAATACTAGACCGAACAGGGAAGATCTATTAGACATGTTTTGTCTTGTGTTGTCAGTATCATGCGGTTGAAATTCTTGTCTGTGTCCTACAGTGTAACACTGGTGTGCGATGTAACATGGTCTTCTCCCTTGTAACCAAGGGTTTAGTACCTTAAGCAGTTGTTACACCTCTTCCTTCTATGTGATATAGTCAGCTAGAGGCAAACACTTCTCCTTCCGTCCTCCTCCCTCCCCTTGGTCTTCTAGAACAGTCTGTCATTGTTCACTCGTCTTGTCCATATGTCAGTTTCTTTGAGGCTGCTGACTGTCACTGGAGAATCCTCTGCCTGTCAATGTTTTGGCCCTTCCTTTGGGTGAACAGTTACCTTCTTTCTTACTACTTTATTCTTTGAGGAAGTTACAGATTAAATTGGTTTGATCTTGTCATTTCCTCTTGCTGCCCATAGGGTAGAAATTTTTCACTTTGTTAGAACTGGAAAACCTCTGACAACCTAGCAGATGCTTTCAGAGCCTATAACACTAGTTTAAAGTAAACGTGAAAGATTAAGAGTGGAGTAGAAGCCACCAGAAATATTTGAAAGGAACAGCTTTAATCCTCCTCAGCTGACAATGAGTTGTGTCTGGGCCCTGTTGCCAGAACTCAGTGTACTGTAAGTGAAACTAGCCACAGATGTAGAAACTTCAAGGTGTTCTTGAGAAAAACTATGGCAGCACCGTCTGCCTGTAGATTTAAGAAGTCATTCTCTTTCCTGATGACAAAAGTCAGAACTTTTTTTGCTTAGAAAATGGAATTTAAACTTTTTCACAAATTATTGGAATGATTCACTTTGTGCCTCTTTCTGACAGTGTGCTAATTTCTCAGCTTTGTGGTTCTGTTAACGTGCACCCCCTTTTGTGTCCCAGAAGCTGCATGTTGATCACCTGCTTTTTCCTGACCTATGTGGCTTACACTAAGCTCAGAGAAGAGAAGTGGGTACCTCTGGAAGCAGTCTCCTGTTTAGCTTGTGAGCATTTATCTGGGCTTTTGTTTAATTTCTGCCAGTGTTAGAATTGGAGTTTTTCAGCTGTCAGTGCCTTTCGGTCTGCATTCACCTAAAGTGTCATGGTACCTAATACCAGTAATAAAATAAATTTTTAGGATTGCTGTTGCACTTTCATTTCCACTTTCTCTTCCAGACAAGGCCCCTTCTCTTTGTGTGGTCTTGAGGTACTTTGCATCAGACTCGGTCTTGTGCGCCTGCTTTCTTTCAAGCTTATTTCAAGTGTAGTCAGGAGTTGTCCTTCTGGAGCTTGCTTTCTGGTTTGATAGTTCAGGCAGATAGTTGTTCAAGAATGCCAACAGAAGTGTCTTGCAGAAGTAATTTTTGGACAAGATCTCCCAAGGTGGGTGAATATCCATAGGTACATGCCTATGTGGTCAGGCTTGGGAGGCAGTTAGTGGCATTGTGTCTTTTTAGGTGTTGGGTTTGCAAAAGCTGGCATCAGTAGTCAGTTTTACAGTGAATGTTATCCACACCTATCCATGGTAAGGTGGCATCATGGCAGCTAGTAGAACCTGGGCTGAAGTGATTTATAGCCTTGTCATCATTGGTGGTGCATTTAAATCATAATATCAGAAGATGTGTATGTTGCCGTAGAACTGAACTCCCTATTAATTTTGGGAAGGTTAGGTACCTATAATACATGGAGATCAGTACTTACTAACCTCTCCTCTGTAATTCCTGCATATATCTTTATGGATCCTGCCTGTTTGTGAGGTGTATATTATTCTTACAATGGCCTTAACACAAGCTCTACCTTTCTCTCTGAGCCAGTTCCTAGCCATAGGATGCTCCTGTCTCAGAACATGTCTTGGGACATGGTGTGCCCTAGCATCATGTCTTAGGCTAGGAACAATGTTACAACATTGTGCAGAGATGAGCTCAAGGTGGAGGAATAGCCTTAGGTGCATTTTGATATTATTATTATACCACTTGTCAGTAAAAGTCATTGTATAAGAGTCTTCTAGTAGAGTATGGTGGAAAAATGGTTGAGTGTATTGTTTTTGTCTGTAATAACACAGAATTCTCTGAGACATCTTGTGTTACTGTACAGCGGAGAGAGGTGCAGAGTGGTGGTTAGTCCTATGCCACTCCCATGCAGCGAGTGTCAGGTACAAGCGATTTGCGAACTAAATGATAACTACTAAATGAAAACTACATTGAAATGCAGTCTGAAGTAGAATAAGTCCATAAGCAGCTTATCTTGAAGAACCTGTGCTACTGTATACAGGTGAATACCAAATACTGATGAGCCTATATGAATCTATTCTGTGTTTTGGACCCAAAGAGAAGAAAATAAACAGCCTAACATGGCTTGTTTTCTCAACTAACTTTACCTTGAGTTAGGATGGACTCATAAAATTTGTTCATTTACAGAAGCTTGTGGAATATTTCTTCTGCATCTGAATCTTGGTAGATTCATGCCTAAGAATGCATGGCACACATTAAAAATCCAGTTTAAAAAAAATTAAGTGGAGGATTTGTTTGTAAGAGTATCTTGCTTCAGAAATATGTGGCCTTTTGTAGTCTTCATATATAACTTTATTTTGAGTTAATTTTATGCCTGAGCAAGGCAAAACATCAACACAATGTGGCATCCTCTGTCAGTACCTGATAGGCAGTGCTTTGGATGAGCTTTTTCCTCTTAACTACTTTCACATAGCTTGGTTTGGCTTTTAAGGGGCCATAGCTCCCCTGTGTGTGTAAGGTTCTTTCTGCTCACAGCGCCCCCCCCCCCCCCCCCCCCCCCGGCCCAGCCTTTGCCCACCATTATTTGAAGCTTACTCTGATCTTCTCATGTGTGTTAACTGCTTTTATGGGCTCACAGGTTGCATTGCATTGAACAGAGGTAGGTGATCAAGTACAGTTTCTCTAGAAGCAGCTAGCTTGTTCTTTTGTTTCCAGTGTTCTTCCTGCAAAGCATTTCTTGGCCTGGCTGTTGGTGGTACTGCTAAAACTCCTTTACTGGATTCGTGTTTTCAAGGCATCTACACAATACATCAAATACTTCTGCACAAATGGCACAAGCAGTGATTATTGCAGCATGGAGTGTTACTTCATCTGAGCTTGCCAATAATTTAATAATAGTACTACCTGGCCAAAATATGAATCATGGTGGGATGGAGTGGTAACAGCAGGAAATTGGGACCAAATACATGGCAGAAACACCAGCAGTTCTTTGAATCTGTATGTTGAACAAAGGTGCCTTGTGAACTTTACTCTGGTACTGCTGAAGCAGTACTTCCCCTGCTGTAAGGAAGCACTACTGTCAGTGACCTTGGAGTCTCCATTGACTGGCTGTAACTGCAGCATATCAGCCCATGCTTGGTAGTTACTGTGCCCCAGTTCTGTGCCGTGCAAACCTCAGCTCCCTCCAGCGTCGACATGTACGCTTCCTGTTTTGAAAAAGCTCCTGATATGCTATACACACCTTTTCCAGACAGAGTTTTGCTAGGTGTCTTGCCATGGTAAAATAGTTGAAATCAATGGCTTACATGGATTATAAATACACACGTTTTGCTGCTGCATGTTCGGTGTATTTTTATGAGCTCATTAAGGAGTTTTAGACCTATGTTGTATAACAAGGAACAGGACTTCTGTGTGCGGAAGTATTGGAAGCAGCACAATCAGGTATTTATTTGCTTTACTCCAAATGTAAATAGTGGCAGTTAAGGTTGTACATAACTTTGAAGTTGTAATTTTCTGACATCTGAGCACTGAAACATTGTGGGCACAGTGACTTTTAATGAGTATCACATTGTTGCCAAAAAGTGTAGCCAGGAAAACTCTTGAAATCAAATGGCAGTTTAGAAAGCTGACACGGGTGTATTGCAGCGCTGGGTGCACCGGGGATCTTTCCTCCTAATGTATGCACCAAGCTGCTCGAGGGCACGCATTATATACCATAGAGCACCGGCATATCCATAGTACATGGCGTGTGCATTGTCATGCTCAGGGCTGGTACTAGTTTCCCACTTCCCATGCAGATCAGCGTGCACCTCAGACAGCGCTGCTGAAGCCTTTTACCGCCTGCACATGCTCCCCATGCTCCCCAAGCGGGGCTTTGCCCTCCTTCAGCCAGGGGTGGGTTGGGGGTGTGTGGGGAAGGGAGGATAGGGGAAGCTGTTTGAGTTGGAGGTTTCGATCTGTCATTACCACAATTACCTTTGTCCTACTTTCAACTAGTTTTCTGAGGAATGCAATATTGGCTTGTCTCCTCTAGTGGCCAGAACTTTCTAACTTGGAGACTTCTTTCTGCATAATTTACTTAGTGGTGTTCTTATTGTTATCTGTTCTTTGTTTCCCAAGATAGACTCCCTTGATTAGCAGTCCTTTCATTCATCAGTTTTGAGGACTTGAGATGGTGGGTACTTGGGAGTGTGGGTCAGCTTGACCTAAATTTAGTGGACATTCTTGTTTGACTAAATCAGAATTCGGTAATTTGAGAGTGTAGGCAATGACATCAGGAATGACTGTTGAGTGAAGAAATCCACAGAAGGAAACATCATTTTCCTGGATTTGAAACATTGACTTATTTAAACAAACAAACCCCTATTAACAACACTTACTAAGTTCACAATCTAAAAGCCCTTGAGTGTTGTGGAAATAATTATGAGCTTAAGATAATGAAAACTTAGGAATTCTTCTGCTAAGCTTCTAGTACCTTGTAAAGAAGGAGGGGCTGTTTGTGAACATAATTACAGGTCAGTAACAATTCTTTGTACTTGCTGATTTTCAGAGTGTTATTTGTCTTTACACAAGATGTGCAAGCA
This sequence comes from Falco naumanni, assembly GCF_017639655.2. Classification (NCBI taxonomy): domain Eukaryota; kingdom Metazoa; phylum Chordata; class Aves; order Falconiformes; family Falconidae; genus Falco; species Falco naumanni. The sequence continues at coordinate 25,629,076 of NC_054080.1, read as the reverse complement.
ATAAAGTTTTGGCTAAGCAGCAGTCAAGTAGAAGCTGATAGCCTCCTTCAATTACAGTCTTTAAATCTGGTGAAAAATGTTGAGTGAAATGTGTTTTTCAGAAACGTAGTAACGCCACCTATAAACGAGTAATCCCTTTTGCTACCTAGAGTCAATGCCTAGCTTAAACTCTATGAACTTGTTTAGTAAGTTTCCTAGTTTTCTCTTAGGTGACCTTTTTTTTGTCTGAGACAGAGTTTTGTTATTTTGACTTTTGGCTTGTTCAAATAAAAATAAGTATTATTGAAATGCTCATACTCTTAATACCATGTAAGCAGTGCCTCAGTTTTGCACTGCTAGCCATTTACTTAAAAGATTCAGTATAGGGCAGGGAGGGGAATCAAAAATGAAATGAACCTGAAACATATCAACCAAACTAGTAGTGACCATTTTTCAGATTGATTGCCTTTAAACAGGGAATACTTCTAGATTTGTCTCAATCTCCCTATCCTTTCTCCTTGCCTTCAGATCACTGATGATGGTGTCAGATTGGTTCCTAACAGCATGTCTTATATTTTTCTTCTTAAATTACATGAAACTTAAGTCTAGGATAATAGTACATTAAACACTCCTGTTACTGCTGCCTCTAGTAAAACAGAATGTGGAAATGCATCAGATTTTTAGAATCTATTTGTCAGGCTGCTGCATCTTTGGAATAGAACTTTCTTATTTTTTAGAGAACAGACTTTTGTTTGGTAGCTCAGTTAATTCAGAAGAATTCCAGTGTGTCAGTAAAATGAGCCTGTTTTAAATGGTAGTTCAAAATTAGGAAATCAACAAGGTTACTTATATAATTTGCATCATCACAAATGCCCATAAGCCTTCTGCCCAGATTAATAAAGACTTTAAACCTTAACTTGTCCTTTTGACCAATACGTTCTATGCTTGGTGGTTTGTTCTGTGTCCTGCCTTGAAATGTGAGTACGTGCTGAAACGGTGTGTTTGGATATTAGATGCTACATGAAGTTGCATTTCTAACTTTTACCTGCTTGCTTTTTCAGTACAGGAGGTGACCATTTAATTCTACATTTAATATGTTCTGTTCACCTTTACAATAATCTTAACAGTGTACAGAGAATGCTTTCTGGTCTTACCATCTTAGTATGCTGGCATCCAATCAGAGGTTTATATGAAGATTTTAGTGAAGTTGGTAAGTGATTTGTGAAGTTGTACCTGGAAATAGTTGCAACAAGACTGGTGCAGAAAATTAAGATGCCTGCTATTCAGTGCAGCCTGGAAACAAGATTTGAGTCCAGTTTCCTCAAAGCTTTAGCTTACTGTAGTAAATCTGTATAGGCAGCAATCTTGGCTTGAATTCCACATCCTGTGGAGAGGTGGGGATCCCTCTGTTCGTTGTGGTACTCTGCTTTCTTCACCGCAGCTCATCGGTGTACCAGAGACTCTTATGCAGGACACTGCCAGCTGCTTTGTGGTCTTCCGTTTTTTCATGTGGGTGAGAAGGAGAATGGGCTTTGGCTGGTTTTGAACCAAGCACTTGGTGGCTGCTGGCTGAGTCTGGATACAAATAATCAAGTTCCAGCTGACCTAGCCTCAGAAGTCTCTTATGTGGATTTCTCTGCATGCCTGCTTCCATGAGACTTCCTCATCTGTGGGCCTGTCATGCTTTCACTTCAATTATTTGAGCTAGCTGTCCTTTTCCTGAAGAAATGATCTTTAGTGGCCTGTTGAAAGCAACTGCGTTTAGAAAAGGATGAGCGTTCGCTGAGGAAATGAAGGTCGCAACTGTTATTTTTTCTGCAATGTACACTGCTTAGATGGGAGAAGCTGCCCATTCTCCACTTCCACTGAATAAAGCAGCTTGATCTTTCATTGTGTTACTGGACTTCCCTCCATGTGCCGGGTGGCAGTATGCTCCTTTCTGGAGAGAGTCCTTGCTACAGATCACATGAGCGTCAGAAGCAGAGAAGGACAAGCAGAGGGCAGTGGGAAAGCAAACTGTTTTGGAGTATCTGGGGCATGAAAACTGCTCAAGGGTCCAGGCTGACTGAAGCATAAGGAACTTTTTATGTAGCTGGTTCATGTGCTGGTAGTAGCAGGTTGCTCAGTGCAGCTAGCAGGTGTGGACAATTTTTGTTCCATATGGGAAGATGGTGTGCTGATCTGTGCTGGCCTCAGGTTTTGTTGGTGAAGTTCAGCCCTATATAACTATGGGGATGGTGACCACATGCACTGCTCATGACATTCTTCTACTGGTGCAGCTGTAGCTACTTTTGATACTGTTGGATTTGTTGATACTTTGCACTTCTTGTAGAAATAGTTGATTTGCTGTACAGTAACAGCAGGGTAGCAGGGTTACCTTTCTTGCTTTTTAATAAAATCTTGATTTGCACACACTTATCAATACATAAAAGCAGAGAGAAATGAAAGATGTTTATACCAAAGTTGTTATAAACTTATTAACTGGTTGTATAGACCAGGTGAGTCATGTAACTTTACATTGCATTTTCCTGCATTAAAACAAGTAGGTAGATTGACAAAGCATCCTTTAATGATATTCACTTGGACTAAGACATACTTATCCAGATGGCGTACCTACAGTTTGCTGTGCAGTTAGGCAGGGCTCAAAGTCTTTGGTCAGGATTGCTTATGAGACTTGATGCTCTAAAGTCAGGGGGAGGTCTGCTGACATCTATGAATTGTGCAGCTAGCCAAATTGCACTATCCAGTATCTACAAAGCTATTTAGATTACAAAATTTCAGACATCATTGGTTAAGGTAAAATTGGTGTATCTCTGCTCAGACTGAAGAAAAAAAACCAAAAGCCCTCCTCACTCCCAAATCTGTGGACAATTTTCAAACCTATTTTAACACAAATACTGTTTTGAGTAGGTTTCTAGTAATGGAGAGGACCTGTGTGTTTTAATTAGACCTATTTAATGCTGCCTGTAACAAGCTACAAATCTGTTTTACTAGTCAACATTTGTTACTAGCAATCAATAAGATGAAACAGTATTAGCATAACTTTGCTGTTTTGTTCTGTTTGGCATTTTTGTTTGAAATTGGGCCGTGTAAGTTGGTAGTCTTCTAAAAATGTTGAAACTCAGATTATTTTTGTATGTTAACTGTCTTGAAGAGTTGCAATATTCTCCTTATTTAGCTCATATTTTAAAATATTTTTATTATTGAATACTGTGTTCTCGGCGTTGTCTACTCTTGTCTATTTAAAATGAGTAAGGAGAAAAGGTGAATATGCAATGAAAATAGATCTAGCTTTTGCATAATTGGCATCCATGTGAAATGTTCTACTTATAATGGGTTCCTAACACCTACTTTCATACTGACTGAAAACTGAAGTACATTTCTAGTTGTGACACTTGTTTCTTAAAGTTAAGTCTCATGGCTGATGCATCTCACAACAGAAACTGCAAATATCTTTAAAATCTCAGAATATTTGGTTGCCTGTCAGTGTTAATTTGAGTACTGCATGGGGTCATAGTTGCATGTTCCTAACTGTAGCTTTTTATTTCATGTTTTGCATTCAAGTTGAGTTAGTACATGGCTTGTTTAAATGCTTTAAAGACAGGCATGATGCATCTCATAGTCTTCAGAAAAGAAAGCAGGTTTGTCTCTATTAATTCCTGTTAAATTCCACAATGGGAGGTCTCTCTAAAGATTTATTTCTCCAAATTACAGAATATCTACCTTCAAAGTTGACGTAACATACTTTAACAGACTGTAAAAATCACTGCTCCTCAGAGTCCTAGGCTCAAACCCTCCAGCTTAAAAATAAATAGTTGCTGGAAGTGTATTGCAACATACGAAAGCATCATTTGAAGATGATCAGGGAACAAAATACTATTTCTTATGACACAGGAAGTAGGTAACTTGGTTTACAAAGAAAAGTGTTTTGTCACATAATAAACAGTAAAATGGCAGGACTTGTTATTGTAGGTATTTGAAGGTTTAAAGTATAATTTAAATGAAAGGTGCATCTTAGAAATATGAAATATAACATGACTTCCAAATTGGAAGTTTGTATCTAACTGCTAGAGACTGGCAGTATATACCAATTGAAGAACCAGCCTAAACACATACTTGGTGGGTTTTTTAATGTTGTTGCTTGGTGGTTTTTTTTTTTTTTTCTTTTTTTTTTTTTTTTTTCCCTATGTCTGTTACTAGCCAGTGCTGGAGAGACTGTAATTGGTTAGATGACATAAGGCAGATCGGTGGTGTAATCTATGACCAGGCTATTGCTAAGCAATATAGAACACTTTTCTTGGAGGAAGAGGTAAAATATTTCTAGAACATAGGTGAATAAGAATATAAATTTTGAACAGTTGTCTGATGTTATGGTTGTAGAGGGAGTGTATATAGAGGTGGGATAGATATCAACAGTATTTTAACTGCTTATGTACTTGGTAACGTTTATGAACTATTGCCATGTGCAGTGAAACTGGTAAAAATGTGTATAGATGGCAGCTATACTCGAGCTTCTTAGGAATCTAAAGATCAGAGCCTATGTTGCGCAGTCTGTAAAGCCCCAGTAATTTCTGGGACTTTACGTTATTTTTAGAGTGAGTGGCCTAATAGGCTGTTAATTTTCTGAGTAGGTGAAGCATTCTTTCTTTTAAAACGTTACAGATGTTGAAAGGGAGAATACTAATTTTAAACAGAAATGTATACACAGCTATCTTTAATGTAGTATTTGAAAGTTTTCAGTCTAGTTGTTTCTTTTGTGCCACCAGGGGGCATGGGACTACAGTTTGTTTTTTTTTCTTTCCAGTATCACAACATCTGCATATTGACTTCCTGTTGTTTAAAGTTTATCTGCTTTTTAAGTTTCTAGATTTTTTTTTTTTAAATTGTTGATGTTCTAGGATGTTGGACCTACATGTATGTTAGCTTAACCTGGATCTGTTAAAATACATTTTTGCCTTTTTGGAAGTAATAACTGTTTTCTTGTGTGGCATTTTAAAACCTGTTATTGTTTTCAGGATGTATCAATTTAAGAAAAAAAAAGCAGGGGTCACTACTTTACACAGCTCAGAAAATGAGAGGATGAATTTACCAACAGGTTGAAAAATACTAAAATGTATCTTCCGCAGAATTACAGAAAACTTCTGTAAAGATAAAATTACAGGAATAAGGATTTAGTAGAACCCAAAAGGCTGATCAGTATCTCTTGGTAAGGGGTGTCATTTTTTTATCCTGCAGGCTTCTCAAAGTGAACAGAATTTAAAAGAAAGTGCACACCACAATTTAGAAAGGAGGCTTAATTCTTTGCAAACTTCTGCCTAACTAGAGAAATTGTTATTAACTTGGCATTTGAGGAAAGCAGTTTGTCCTTTAAAAGGGAAATGTGAAGACTTCAGGTGAACTGTTGTCAATGGGGAAAAAGGTGTCATGTACAGATGTTGTTGCTAATACTATTCTGTATTACTTAGAAAATAAGGCATTGGTGCTAGGAAGAAGTTTTAGTTCATCACTTAAATCATAGGTCACAGAGTAGCTGTTTACTGAGTCAGTGTTATTTGTGTTGAATGTCATAGGTAAAATGTGAATGGCTGAATCTGCAGTGGGTTTTGTTGTAATGACAGCTTCTCTGAAAAAAACCTTATTTGTATATTGCATGTTTTGGAGTCTGGCCATAATAATAGGAATAGGCCACTTTAATAATAGGAAGTGACTGGGTTTTTGTTCTCTACCTTTTCTTATTATTATTTGGTTGAAGTCAGTCTGAGGAAAGAAAGAAATTACTGTTAAGATGAAATATCCCTAGACCCCTATTAAATAATTTGGCCTTCTGTGATTCTGTAACAGCTAACACACTCATGTCTGAAAAAAAAGCATACCTCTCATTTAAAAGGAGTGGCTAGTACATGAGATGGCAGTAGCGTTTCCAGGTACTTTGCTTCCTCCTGTATTCCAACAATGCAGTGATTAAATGCTACTAAATGGCTTTGTGGTATCTCTCTCTGCTTCCTGATTGCTTTGTGAGATGCCTTGACTTCTTTCAGTTCACATTGATGTTATTCTATATCCTTCCTCTCGCAGTGCACACTAGAATCATCCACAAAATCCTGTTGTTTGGCAACTGGCTATGACCTTCTGACTGAAAGTGCTGTCAGATTGCGCTGTTTTTTACAGGATTATCTTGGTATTTGTAGTGGGCCAATTATACAGATTATTACGATGATCAGGCTGTTAAGGTATCTGTTACCCCCATTAAGTGCTTTTGTTCATTTCTGTCTAAACTCCACTGATAATAAGAAACTTCATATTTATTGAAACGCTCCTTTACCTGTACAGGAAAAACCTAAAATATATACATCCTGGTAATCTCATCATGATGTGACTGCCTTGTAAAAAATGGCTTTCTCTTTGTTATGATGTAATGGTAAATGAAGAGATAACGTTTTTGCAAACGTATGAAAGACATGAAGAGTTGAAGTCAGCATAACAAAACCGTGTGACCTTTTAAGAATGTCTTTGTATCACTGATTAAATTTTGTGCTGCAAATTCAAGTTTGTGGTGGAAAGTGTAACTTTAGCTCTTTTCCCTTATTCTGAAAGGAGAAGACTTCATATGTTGGTTCAATTTCTTGCTGGTGTGTCTTTACATAAAATATAGAATAAAGATTTATTTGATTTTTTTTGTGTGTGTGTGGTCATAAACTATTGTGAAATTGAAAATTTTAAAACTGTGAAGAATTCATCTGAGAAATAATTAAACTTTACCTTTTTTTTCTTTTGCAGGGCCAACTTTCAATATTGCAAGAAAAAATAGATCATTTAGAACGCCTGTTGGCAGAAAATAATGAGATTATTTCAAACATACGAGATTCTGTGATCAATCTGAGTGAATCAGTAAAGGATGGTCAAAAAAATCCAGATGCTATAAACTTCAGTCAAGGATCTGTCTCAGAGCTCTTTCCTTCTGCTTCCGTTTTGCTTGCAGTTGATTCTGAGGATTGTTTGTTTGCTTCAAAAAGTGGAAGTCATGTTCCAGGAGTACAGGTAAGCAGTATGTCTTTTCTGTCTTTCTGCTGGAGTCCTAGCTGTCATTACCTTTTAATTCTGAAAACATCTAATCGCTGGTGAAAGATTGGTGCTGAGCTCCTAGTCTAAGACATAATGGAATTGTTCAAGTGACTGTTGTGTTTAACAGATGTTATGAAACTGTTATGAAATCTAGAAATCTGATAGTGGTTATGAAGAACCAATATTTCAGAAATCTTAAAAACTTCTCAAAACAGCCCCAAACAAGAACTACTGATTATACTTAGGTTATTGTGCCATATATCACCAGTTCTTTGGAAAGAATTTCCTCTTCCAGTTTCCCCAGATTGTTCTAAAATTGGTGACAAATAAACTGGAAATGGTGGATAGTATTGTTTTAAATAGGTTTTACATTTTAGGGATATATGTGTAAATGGATTTTGATGGCAAGGCAGAGAATGTTCAAGAACTAATAATTTCAAAATATCTCGGGTACGGTGTTCAGTTTTGAAAGCCATTTCTGTATCTCAGCATTCTTGTGTGTCTCCAGTTTGTATAGGTACTTTGATCAAAAAGGAGGAATGTACGTGATGTTGACTGGTTGGCATGAACTGGGGAGGCTGAAGTTTTTTAAGTCAGACACTTCAAGTTGAATTATTTTGCTTTCTGGTGATGCTTGTGAGTTCATGGACTTATATATTCAGTTTTAATGGAGTGTTTCAGGAGCGCTGAGAATACTGTGTGAAGTTTGTGATCTGTGCTGTTTTTGGGAGTCTTGTGGGAGTACTATAAATATTCATAGTACTCTAAAGCAAAGATTAGATTTTGAAGTCCATCTTTCTCATTCTAGAAGTGAAAGTATTTCTATTGCAGGAGAAAGACAGTGGACTTAAGGTGAATAAGTCACATATTAGAACAATTGTAACCTATGATGTATCATTCATAACACCTTTAAGCTCATCAGGGACAGGCACACCTTAATATGTCTTCTGCAGAGAAAATAGTTGCTTTTTTCTTTTTTTAAAGGCAGTATTGACTTTTCGTGTTTCTAATATACTTTAAGGCTTCTGTGCAGGAAAGTAAAGCATGTGGACCTGTGATTGTATGTTTTGAAGTTACTGAATTGTTAACAGGTTATTTCTCATACAGTCTGTTACTGTGTTAAATGAAGTGCTTCTTTTTTAGGTGCATTAGAAATAAATTACAGTAAATGTGAATTGTGAATTTAGAGGTGAAATATGTTGGCTTAATGTCTTGGACATGTTAACCTGTTACCAGCAACATGTAACAAAGTAAAACATGTTTGCTTAAACTGTTCTCGTGTTTTGCTTCACGTTTGCAGAATGTCAGAACATGTACCTACAATCAGCTAGTGTTACCTACATACCTAATGGTAGGCTGTAGTAGCTAAACAGCTTTTTGATAATTTTCCTTACATTTAAGGTTATATGCATGTGCTTAAGAAACAAATACAGCAGGGAATATGCTTAATACTGTTCTCTGACTCTTTTCTTTCCTTGCTTTGCACAGGGAGGGAGGGCTGTAATACTCTTTGCCTCATTGCATTAGTACCTTGTACTCAGCAGGTTATCCACCATTGTCATTAAGTCATTTTAATACTGCTTCGGTGTTAACTCTTTCTCATCCTGTGAGTCTAACCTGCATTTCAGTTATGGAATCTAAGACCTTGACTTCAGCAGAATTCCTGTAACAACATGTTAAAGAGCTGATCTAAATTACTGTATTTGAATACAGTTTTAACTAAGTAATACTTTGCCAAGTCTGATGTATTCTGCAAGCTCACTTAACTTAGTTTCTTGTAGATTTTTTTCTAAAGACTGAGAAATTCAGAGTAGATTATTAAGATCATTGCTTTTTAAAGAAATTATACTTTAAATTCTAAAACAGCTTGTAAGTGTTAATTACCTGTGGTTCATACAGATTTGGACCTTACTTTTTCCATGTTGGTCTTTTAAGTCGATGTATGAGAATGAAATGAGAGACTAGAAAGAAGTAAGGGCTAATATAGGTGAGACATAATGTCTGAATAAATATCACTTTAGAGAGTGGAGGCAGAAGAGGCTTCCCTGAAAAAATTATGGGAGATCATTATAGTCTCCCATAATGGAGGAACTATTGTGAGAATGCATTCAGATATGGATTAAAAATCTTTGTGACATTTCATTGAGAAATATTACTGGGACTTGGTACTTGAAGAGATGATGTTCTTTGCATAAATTGGAAAAAACAAGTTAATAATAACATGAGGGCCTAAAGATTCTTGGACAGATAGCTAAAGGATCTTTTTCATGGAGGAATTGTAAATCAAGAAATTATATACTTTGTTACTTGTTGTGTTTGTAAGTAGGTAGGAAATTGTAACAGAGCCGGCCACTGAAAATAACACTAAATTGAGAATTGATATAACTCAAATTAAATAGAAGACTAATGTGTACTTTATTTAAAAGATAAAAATGGGACTAGGTAATAAACCCAACAAAATTAAGAACTCCAGATTAAGTACAGTTATGACCTGACACCTTTTTTAGGTTAGTAGTTCAAGAAGTATATGGAATTTGTGCTCAATGAAGACAGAATTCTCAAGAGTCGTCATGCTGAGCTGGAAGGTTATTTAATTAATACAAAGAGATGTCTGGGCTCTTGTCCCTTTCAACTACTGAAGCATCTAACATTGTGCTTGGTAGTGTTGCTCCTTCTAAAAATGAGGCATGAATCAGTTTTTAGAAAGGTGGCCTGAAAAGGCACAGGCTATGCTTTTATTATTTTTTTTTTTTTGCACTAGTTTAGTGTTCATGGAGGTAAATGGGATGTTTGCCCAATACTTGCATTAGTTCAGCAGTTAAGAGTCCCTCAGTACAGAGAAAGAATAAGCCCATAAAGAAAAAAAGACAACTGGTAAGTTTTTGAATGTTTTAATTAAAAAAACTTGTAACAATGTGACTGTCTTCTGAAGCAGCCATAATAAAGACAGGCAGCATCCTTTTCAAATTTTTGTCTACTTTTTGTTATGAAGTCCTTGCTTACTCTATCAGTGTTTTATACTTAGAAATAAAATCAAAGTATATCCAGGAAATACTTCTACCTTTTGTGCTTCATACTGACTAGGTACTTGGAACTTAGTCTTCACGTGAGTGTAACCTGGTCAAGTGATAATGTAACTTGTAATGAATCATTTGCACAACTCTTACTAAGGATGTTGTTCTATGAAAGATAAATACTACTTAACATCTGTCTTCTGGATGTCTTGGCCTAAGTGCAGTGATTTCAGCCTGATTTATTCCAGTGGAAGTTTTTAAGTCCTAATTTTTTTCATGGCTTTTTTAAACTGTTTCTGATTAACATTCAAATCAATGAATGATGGAATGGTTGAGGTTGGGAACAACCTCTGGAGGTCATCTGGTCCAATCCACTGCTCAAGGAGGGTTACCTACAGCCAGCTGCCCAGGACCATGTCCAGATGGCTTTTGAATATCTCCAAGGATGGAGGTTGTACAAATTCTGTGGACAACCTGTGTCTGTGCTTAGTCATCCTCATAGGGAAAAAGTGTTTCCTGTGTTCAGGAGGAATGTCCTGTGTTTTAGTTTGTGCCTGTTGCTTCTTGCCTTGTCACTGGAAATGAACCTCGTTCCTCCTACTCTGCAGTCTTTCTTCAGGTATTTGTACACATTGGTAAGGTCTCCCCAAGCAAGTTCTCTAGGCTAAACAATTCAATCTGTCTCAGCCTTTCCTCATACGAGAGCTGCTTCAGTCCCCTCACCTTAGTGTCCCTTTGCTGGACTCCCCAGTGCATTGAGGAGCTTGGAACTGTACAAAATACTCCAGGTGTGACCTCACCAGTGCTGAGCAGAGGGAAGGTTTGCCGTGACCTGCTGGCTGCACTCCTCTTTCATGCAGCCCAGAATGTTATTGGCCTTCTTTGCTGCAAGGGCACATTACTGTCTTGCATTCAATTTGGCATCCACAGGATTCATATGTCACATTCTGCAAAGCTGCTCTTCAGCTGGGCTATCCGCAGCATGTGTGTGTGCTTGGGGTTGTTCCTCCCCAGGTGCAGGACTTTGCAATTCACTAGTCAAACAGGTTGATGTTCCTGTCAGCCCATTCCTTCAGCCTGTCAAGATCCCTCTGGAGGGCAGCACAAACCCTCTGGTGTATCAGCACCTCCTCCCAGCTGTCATTACAAATTTGCTGAGGGTGCACTCTGCCCTGCCATCCAGATCATTAATGAACATGTTAAACAGGATCAAACCCAGTAGCGACCCCTGAGTAAACCACTGGTTACTGACCTCCAACTAGATTTCATGCCACTGATCACCACGCTCTGGGTCTGGCTGTTCGGCTGCTTTTTGTTCTGTCTCACTGTCTGCTCATCCAGCCCACACATTAGCAGCTTCTCTATGAGGATGTTACAGGAGACAGTGCTGAAAGCCTCACAGAAGCTGAGGTAGACAATAGCCACTGCATTCCCCTCATCTGTCAGACCAGTCATTTCATTGTAGAAGTTTCTCAAGTTGCTGAAGCATGACTTCTCCTTGGTGAATCCATGCTACTACTGCTGTTGACTTTCGTGTCTTTTGTGTGCCTGGAAATGGTTTCCAGGATTAGCTGCTCCATCACCTTCCCAGGGATCAAGGTGAGGCTGACCAGCCAATAGCTCCCTGGGTCCTCCTTCTTGCAGTTTTGATGATAGGAGTAACATTGCTTTCCTCCAGTTCTTGGGTGTTCTCCCAATCACCATGATTGTTCAAAGGTTCTTGAGAGTGGCCTTGCAGTAACAGCAGGCATCTTCCTCACTACTTTGTGGATGCATCGCACCAGGGCTTATGGACTTGTGTATGTCCAGTTAGTTTAAATATTCCCTGCCCTGGCCCTTTTCCATGAAGGGCACATCTTTGTCACTCCAGACTTTACTGCTGGTCTCTGGGACCTGGGATTCATGAAGGCCAGCCTTACTAGTAAAGATTGAGGTGGAGAAGATATTAGGCACCTGTCTGAGTGATGAGTAGCCAGTTTCTCCGGGAGAATGCTGTGGGAAGTGCAGTGTCAGAAGGCTTTGCTAAGGTTTAGGTAGACAACATCCATAGCCTTTCCCTCATCCTGTAAATGAGTCACTTTGTCATAAGGGAAGATCAGGTTAGTCAAGCAGGACCTGCCTTTCATAAACCCATACTGGCTGGTCCTGATCACATGGTTGTCCTTTACATGCCACATGGTAGCACTTGAGATGATCTGCTGCATAACTTTCTCCAGCAGTGAAGTCAGGCTGGCAGGCCTGTAGTTTCCCAGTTCCTCCTTCCTGTCCTTCTTGTAGATGGGCATCAATTTGTTAACCTCCGGGCAACTGGGACCTCTCTGGTTAGCCAGGACTGCTCATAAATGGTTGGCAGTGGCTTGGCAAGTGCATCCACTAGCTCCCTCGGTACTATTGAGTTGATCCCATCCAGTCTCCTAGTCTTGTGTGTAAGTGGTATAGCAGGTCGCTGACCATTTCCCCCTTGGATTATATAGGCTTCATTCTCTTCCTTGTCCCTGTTTTCCAGCTTAGGGGCATGGTTCCCAGGGAAACTGGTCTTGCTAAAGACTGAGGCAAAGAAAGCATTAAGTACCTCAGCCTTTTGCTCACCCTTTGTCACTGTCTCCCCCAGTATCCAGTAAAGAATAGAGATTTTCCTTAGCCTTCTTTTTGTTGCTAATGTTTTTATAGAAACCATTTTTGTTGTCTTTTATGGCAGTAGCCAGATGAAGTTCTAGTTGGGCTTTGGCCCTTCTGATTTTCTTCGTGCATAACTGCATGACATCTTTGCAGTCCTCCTGAGTTGCCTGCCTGTTCTTCCAAAGGTCATAAACTCTCCCTTTTTTCTTTGAGTTCCAGCCAAAGATATCTGTTTAGCCAGGCCAGTCTTCTTCCTTGCTGACTTGTCTTTCTGCACATGGGGATGGCGTGCTCCTGTGCCTTTAAAATTTCCTTCTTGAGCAATATCCAGCCTTCCTGGGCCCCTTGACCCTTCAATACTGTCTGCCAAGGGACTCTGTCAACCAGGCTCCTAAAGAAGCCAAAGTCTGCCCCTCTGGAAGTCCAAGGTAGCAGTTCTGCTGAGACCCCTCCTTACTTCTGTGAGAATCAAAAATTCATTTTGTGTTTGCTATGCTCAATTTGTCCTTCAGCCATCACGTCACCCACAAGTCCTCTGTTTGCAAACAACAGGTCCAGTGGGTCACCTGCCCTAGTTGACTCACTAGCTACATCAGGACCTTCCACACAGTCCAGGAACGCTCTAGACTTTCCTCTCTGCTGTGTTGTATTTCCAGCAGGCATCCAGTAAGTTGAAGTCTCCCACAAGAACAAGGGCTAGTGATTGTGAGACTTCTCCTAACTGCTTATAGAATATTTCGTCTGCCTCTTCATCCTGGTTGAGTGGTCTTATAACAGACTCCTACCATGATATGTGCCTTGTTGGCCTTCCCCTGAATTCTTACCCATAAACCCTATTGCCTCCATCATTCAGCTCCTGGCAGTCGAAACACTCCCTGACATACAGAGCTACCCCACTGCCTCTCCTTCCTTGTCTATCCCTTCTGAAGAGTTTATAGCCATCCCTTGCAGCACTCCAGTCATGCAGGTCATCCCACCATGTTTCTGTGATGGTAACTATGTCACAGATCTTCTGCTGTGCAGTGGCTTCTAGTTTCTCCTGTTTGTTGCCCATGCTGCATGCATTGGTGTGGATACACTTCAGTTAGGCTGTTGATCACACCACCTTTTTTGGGGAGAAGCCTAATTCCTACATGACCATTCTCAAGTGCTTCTGTAATTTCTAACACATCAATAACCCTTGTATCTGCTGCCTCATGGATCTACATCCCCTGCCTCTGCTGAGAGGGCAGACTGAGGAGGACTGTGCTGGCACACCATGCCTCAAACACTCGTGTGCTACCCCCGGGGTTATCTCTACCGAGCTTTGTTTTATCCCTTTCCTGCTTCAAATCTGCAGGCTGAGCTCCATGCACACCAGCTGCTCTCTCAAGTAAAGGCCAGATTTTCATCCTTGTCTTCCTGGCCCGTCTTTCCTCAAGATTTTGTATCACTCCATTGCAGCTTTACAGTTGTTAGCATCATTCCACTATGTCTGCATGATCCCGACAAGATCAAAGGCTTGCAGCTGCACATAGATCTTCTAACACATCATGTTTATTTCCCATAGTGTGTGCATTAGTGTACTTTAGAGAGGCTTCCAGGCATGTTGATTTCCCAGGAAGGGTAATTGTGCCTTGTAGGCACTTCCTTGCTTACGTGCAGATGCTGCGTGACCCTGCTTAAGTCCTGTTTTGTTGATTTAAAAAAAAAAATTTACTATTTTATGCTTTCATGTCGCATCACTCCTGCCCATCACTCCTTCACAGGGCTGCTGGTAACACACTCTTCCTCCCACTTTATTCCTACCTAAAAGCTCTCCATAACAGGTCAGCCATCCTCCTGGCAAAGATGCCTTTGCCCAACTTCGTGAGTTAGATCTTGTCTCTCCTAAGCAGGCACTGGTCAGCAAACAGGGTCCCGTGGTCATAGAACCCCAAAACCTGTTGCCAGCGCCAGCTCTGAGACCTGTACTATCGGTGTTCTCCTCTCACACCCCTACCCCTCACTGGTGGGACTAAAGGGGATACCACCTGGGCCTCCATGACCTTGATTACTACCCTCCAGAGCTCTGTAGTCGCTTTTGATGCAGTTTAGGCTGCCCCTAGCAGTATCATTGGTACCCACATGGAAGAACAATGAGGGGTGGTAGTCAGCAAGTTGGAAAACCTTTGTCGGTTCTTCTAAATCATCCCAGATCTGGGTCCCTGGCAGACAGCAAACCTCTCTCAATGGTGAGTCAGGTCCTTGAGCCAGATGTTTCAGACAAACTGTTGATTAAGGTTCCAAGATCTAGTTCCTGAATTGCATAATCATGGGAGCATGGTTTGAGATAACTGTAAGGTAATAGACATTAACGAAGAAATTATGTATGTTATGGACTGTAAAAATTGCAGACTGCTGGAAGTTGCTTGTGAAATTCAGGCTCCATCTATGAGAAAAACTCACAGGAATGTGGACAATTTCATGAATTGTTGCTTTTAAACAAATACGTTTTCATGGTGGAAATATCAAAAGAGTTTAGCAGTCCTAAAATCACTTGCTAACAGGCAAAATTACAGAGTATGCATTTAATTTTCTTCAGAAGGTTGCATTTCACAGAAAAATTATGGTTCCTCAAAATCATATGTTCAAAAAGCAAGAAAATACGTATTAGGCTAATTTAAATGTAAAACATATTTTGTCCCTTCAAGCTGGCATTACAGAATGCATATACCTGTAAATATTCCACCTGTATTTTCCATTAAACAAAATTGTTCAAATCTAGAAGCAATCATAGTGGAGCAGTGACGTGACAAGATACTCGTACAGGCCATAGGCATCTACAGCATGGACACTGTAGGCTCTGCTGCTTCTAGGATTGCAGTGGCTTGTATTCCCATCTAACATTACTTACTTCTCTTTGTATCTTAAGCTAAGGGTCTGTGGTGGGTTGGACCTTGGCTGGTTGCCAGATGCTAGCCCAGCCAAGTTCAGCCAACTGCAGTCCTTTTTGGCACCCGGCCTGGGAAATGAGAGATAAGGACAGTAATTGGCAGTGGTAATGGCCAAAACTTGGATTGGACATTGCCAGAGCAAAATAACTGTGGGGATTCTTCTCTTGTAATGAGGTGAAGGAAGAAGGGGTGGAGATTTATTGTGTGTCTGAAATTTCCACTTTTTCAGTGTTACGTCATTTTGATTTTGATGTGGTGGGTTTTTTTTTTGTAGATGTAAGTGAAGTTTGTGAAGAGTGTGTGATGAATATGTATTTTGTTGACTGTTCTTACATATAAATTTCACAGAGGTGAGGGTGGAATGTACTGGGTGCACATAGCCCAGGTGCTGGCAGCAGGGGGCTCCAGGGGTGGTGTCTGTGAGAAGAGGCCAGTGGTGCCCTGTGCCAGACACAGCTGTTCCAGCCAGCTCCAAAACAGACCCACCACAGGGTATGGCTGGGCCCTCCTTCAGCAATGGTCGTGACACCTTGGGGAGAATATGTTTTTAAAAAGGGGGGAAGCACTACAGGGCAGTGAGGTATAAAGGGGAAAAAAAGGGAGAAATAACCCTGTGAACACCAAGGTCATTGAAGAAAGAAGGGGAGAAAGTGCTTTAGCTACTGGAGCAAGTATTTCCTGGAAGCCTGTGGAGGACCTCCTGCCAGAGCAGGTAGATATTTTTGAAGTAGCTGTGGCTTCACACTGGAGGGGTCCCTGAAGGACTGCAGCCTGTGGAACAGTTATGCTGGAACAGCTCTTGAAGGTCTGTTGCTTGTGGAAGGGTCTCAGTGCTGGAGCAGGCAAGAAGTGTGAGGAGGAACCATTACAGACTGACTGCAACCCCTATCTATACACCTGCACCACTTGGGGCAGGAGAACATAAGAGGAGCAGGGAATGAAGGAGTGAAGTTGAACTAGGCTAGAAGAGGGGTGGGGAGGAGGTGTTTTAGTTTTGTCTTTCTTTCTCACTGTCCAACTCTGTTTTAATTGGCAATAAATTAATATTATGTTCCTTAAGCTGTGTCTGTTTTGTCTGTGATGGTAACTGGTAAATGATCTCCCTGTCTTTTGTCTTGACCCATGAGCTTCTGATCTTACTTCTTCCCTGTCCTGTTGAGGATGGAGAGTGAGAGAGCAGCTGGGTGGGGGTTTGGTAGCCAGCCAAGGTCAACCCATCACAAAACAAGGCCTTAACTTCTTTAGTCAGGTGTTTGTTTCAGATGTCTATTTTTCTGAAGTTTCCTAGCAGGGCAGAAAACAGCTTACCACTGGAAATTTTAACTCTTGTGGTGTTCATGTAGGAAATTACTCCAGCAGGCTATTTTTGTGGAAGTGAAATGTTTGTTGAAGAAAGCTTATTAGGTTAGAATTGCAATCTAACATGGGGTTAGAACTAAACTGAAGTTTAGTTTGTTTTCTAAGCTGTGGTGCCAGCAAAAGGCTTGTCCAGTGATAGTTTATGTTCATAAAGTTTGCTGCCTTTCCTGAAAGCAGACCAGAGCACTAAAAAAAAAAATATCAAAAATCTGGGTATGGTAATTTTGGTCTAAACTCATGTTAAAAGATTCTTTTTGAAGCTGTCTGGTGGTATCTGAACTTCATGAGAACCTGTTAAAGTAACTAGAGTTGCTTTTTTTACCTGTAATCTTATTTGTATTGACAAGTGAAATACTTCCTTCTTTGTATAATTAGTGTACTGGGCAATGGAAAATACATAAGGAGCTTTGTTACAGCTGTCGGCTACAGTTCTGAATGTTTTCTGTTGATAGTTCCTTTCAGTTCCCTTTTATGAGTTTGACTTTTTCTTCAGTCTCTCTGATGTTGTCATCACTTCTTACTGCATGCTTAGTTTGTGCTTTTCATCATCTGCATTCCCCTATTTAGTGTGTTGCGCTATTCTGCATAATCCTCTCTGTACACTTCTGCCCCAGTGCCATTGCGAACTGTCATAATTTAAATCGTAAGATTTAAGGCTCTTATTCCTACAGTTTATCTAACCAATTTCAGTTTCCCCAGAACAGAGCTTGCCAAGTACTCATATTCCTGCCAGCAGTGTCTTGGGTGTCCTAGAGTGACTTGAAACTTGGTCCTATTGTCAGTTTTCTATTCATTTGACACTGCATCTCTCCCTGTGTAATAAGCAAGCTGATCCATTTTTGATGAAAACAGCTTTGGTTTTTAATAGCAGAACTGTTTCTGTGAATTCATGTTTTATATTCCTTTTACTCTTTTTCAGATGTTGGATGTCTATGATATTCTTCCTTTCGATAATCCAGATGGTGGCGTGTGGAAACAAGGATTTGATATTACATACAATGAAAATGAATGGGACAGTGAACCGCTTCAAGTTTTTGTTGTGCCTCACTCGCATAACGACCCAGGTAATATTTTAACTGAATTAATTTGCGCATCTATAGGCTTTTGAATTAAGAAATATATTGCCATTTCTGTTGAGATTTGGGGGTTTTGAAGCGTATCTCTTAATATGTTAGATTTAAGTCTAGGAAGGCAGTTAAGCAAATGTATAATTCAAGTGCCATTGACTTCAAGTGACAACTGTTATGATAAAAGTTTTGCATGTACTTATTTATAAACTGCAGTAGAACTCCAGTGTTAGTATTGGAGTGTAATATGGATTTTCTGTATTGATTCTGCTGATAACCCAGTCAGTTCATTCATTGCTGCATTAAGTATGGCCTGTTCTTATTTTGACTTTTTGGCCTGTCATAGATATTTAACCCTCAGCCTGTATTAAAGAGATGTGGTTTTTGGAAGGCACGACAGTGGCAAATCTGAGGTTTTTGACTGTAGCAGTTTAAGGTTTTGTGCACACTGCCCCCATCCTGGAGTGGGATAATACAAAGTCTAGATTTGATCTGAAACCTAGATATGCTTGCATAATTTAACGTCTTTCTCCCAAGTGGATGGTTACTGTGTAACAAAATGGAGAAGCATCATTTTTATTTTGAAATGACAGTAAAATAGACCAAAAAGCAGTGAATTATACTGCTATAATATACTCCTGGTACATGTACACTGACCATGAGAAGCTGGTGAAGCTGCTTGTTGTTGTGGAAAGCCACAATTTCAGTGATTTTAAACTTTACTGCTGTGTATTTTGCTCTAATAATTTAATTTGTTGGTTGAAGGTACTGTGGATCTGAGCAAAGTAAGATACGGTAGTTTGAACATAGGTGAATTTTATTTGCATGTATCTGGCATTTTCAAAGAAAACTAACTCTGGGATTTGGAGGCACTCTATTGTCCAGTTATGACAGCTAAAATTACGAAGTCTAGATATAGTAAAAATACTAAGAGAAAATAATCACATTATAAATTTTAATCTGCCCTTTTGATAGAACTGTCTTTAAAGCTGTGTACATTTATTTCCTTTCTAGTTTTCTCCTGAAAGCATCCCTAGAAGGAAGCCACACTGTACAGTCATTTAATGAATTTGAAACCATCCTAAAGGATAGTACAGAACTTTAGATCTCTTGGTTCTTACTAGAAAGGGGTATGAGTCTACCTCTCTCCCTTCTTTCTCCTGAAGCTATTAGGATCATATCTTAACTGGGGGAGGATGGTTGGCAACCTACTAGAGGCCAATTGCCTAGTGTCACACCTGTCCTCAGATGATTTTAGCTGGATTGAACAAAGACCTTTGGCACTGTGCAGCCTGAGGTAGCTTAACAGCGGCATGAAGCTTAGGAACTGCAGGAGAATGTCTGGAGGAAAGCTGGGAAGAGCTTTGTAGAAAACTTCACCAGTGTCCATTCAAGGCATGAGGTTTGTTTGGGGCTTAGTGTTCTGATGCTGATTTCCATCACCTCTGCCAGGTTCTAGTAATTTTGGTTTTATCTATTTTTTTTTTCATTTATTTTCATTCCTTCTGTTATTGTCTTCCAAAACAGAATATATTGGACTGTTTTCCTCCATGGTGCCTGGCCTGTCTCACCAGCGTGCCATGCAGAATTGCCCAGTTTCTGTTGCCATTCTGGAAGGACTCTGTGGAGCTAACCTTTAGCTTTCTGACTTGCAGTCTTCTGCTTTCTTCTTCACATCTAGATTCCTGCCTTGCCTCCTATCATCAGCTGTGGTAGATATTCACAGTCCACACCTTTTGTGTTTGACAAGCTTTGGTATTGGGTGCCTTAATCTAAAATTAAAATAAATAAAATTGGTTTATCCAGTGGCAGCAGTTCTGCTTACCGAAAAGGGCCCACTGAGCACTAATACTGTAAGAATTTTGAGTGTTGAAGTTACTGGACCTCTTTTAGCATCAGGGTTATTTTGGTAGATACTAACATCTGCCACTACTAATTACATTCTCCCTCGCTGTATACCAAGCAAGGCATACAGTCTTGAGGATGCTGTTGGCTCAGCTAGCCAATAGCAAAGGCTATTAATATCAGGTTATGCTAGAGGAGGCTTCAGCAGAGCCTTCACATTTTTATATATGTCTTCTGGGGCTAGCAAACTGAATAGCACTGTATTGCTCCTATGAGAAGGGTCCCAAAAATAGTGGAACTGTTGGGAAGATGGACACATCTCTTACTAGCCTTCCAATTAAGATGGCAAGTTACTAACCTCACTCAGTGAGGAATGCCTTCAGCTTCACTATATGTTTGCCATGACACTTGAAATATTATACCTTCTTTTGGAAGGTCAGAGGATAGCAAGGGTGTTCTCCACATTCAGAGTTCCTATTTATGTATGGCATTCCTTTGTCATGTTTGGGTTCTTGGTCTGTATTTAAAAAAGCCAACCAAACAGTGAAACAAACCACAAAAAACCCCACCCTAGAAAACCCCAAATAATCAAATAAACATGCCCCAAATGCCCCCCTAACCACAAATAAAACAAAAACCAGAAGCCCCAGATGAAAAACAACCACACCACCAAAAAAAAAAAAAAAACCACCAAACAACCAAACCCCAAACAACCTGAAAAAACCCTACCCTCCTTCCCTCTCCAAAAAAAAGTTTCTGAGTTACCAGAATTCTTAAACTTCTAGGACAGTTAAAGCATAGATAGTGCTCTACCACCAGTGGTAGCCTCACCAACACGTTTTTCTGTTTGTGTTCTCAGTCATGGATTTTCCTGTACTTGCCCAGTGGGAGTTTTCTACTTACTGAGGAAATATGCTTACAATGTCTTGTTCTTTAATTTTACATCTGATCGATGTCTCTTGGTGCACTTGAGAGCTCCATTTAATGAAGTTTGATCTGATTCTATTTTGATCACTCCAGCACTACTGTGGCCTTCTTCCAAATACAGAGGTGTGGGCCATAATGAACTTGGCTTCAGAGGTAAATTTTTAGGAGCACTTAGATATCTATCTTGGAGGGAGTCACTCATTAAATATATAGTAAGGTACTTGTTCTTCCAGATCTCTGAAAGAAGTTCTCTTTATGGCTGCCACTTCAATAATAAGGTTTGAAGAATTCGGTGCAGTTGTGAGAGCCCTCATCTTTCTCTTGCAACTTTTTCCCTGCATAGGTTATTCGCAAGGACTTGCCTGAAGTCATGGCTGTTGTCATTCACTTTTGATAGCTGACTTTCTTACTGGTGATCAGTTTTGGTTCCTAAAGTCTTCCTTCTTAATACCTAAGTTCTTCATGTCTTTACCATAAAATTGTATTGGTCCTTCCACTATCAGCAACTAAAATCAGGAAATCTGCCTCTCCTCATGCATACACTCGATTATCTCCCAGCTTGTTCAGAATCCTCAGTTGATGTCAAAGAGAATTAAACTGAGATAGAATCCTTGTAATTGCAAAAAAAAAAAAAAAAAAAAAAAAAAAAGTAAATGTAAATGGTTCAATCACCAAAAATGATTGAGAGACTGGTTATTGTTTGCTTTTACAAAGACTGTTATCGTAGAAATTTCCTTACTTGGTAGTGCTTTTGGTAAGGACATTTCTGTGGAATTGTCTGCGGTATGAGACTGTATTATTAAGCACTTGAAAGAAGGAAAATTAACAGAGATCTGAAAACTCTTGTATAGCTAGTGGTTACATTATTGCTTTCCCACAGAGGATTAAAAGGCATGATCCAAAGGAAATGCCTTCTGGCAAAAAAACTTAAGGCATAATGAAGCTATAGTGTAACAATATACATGAACAATATTTACAAGTAATAGGGTCAGTAAAGATGTAACTATATAAGGTGCAGAAGCTTTTAATTCTCATTATGTGTTAAGTTTTCTCATCTGAGGCTACTTTAACTTTTCACATAGGCTGTTACACTAGCGAGAATCTATCTCAAAGGCAAGGAACTGCCTTGAAAGAGAATCCGTAGGGAGTGGGGCGGTCTTAAGTTCCGAGTTCTGTTTTGTGCTGATGATCTGAAACAATTTCTGTTGCTAAATTCTGCTAAATCAGAGTTAACTGCTTCCATGTGAATTCAGTCAGGACCTACAAACTTGGGGTCTCTATGCTTCTCCTTTCAGTAGCTAATATATTTGCCCATTATTGGGAAATTAGGTATGAGAATGAGTCCTTTTCACACTTTTGATCAGTGGCAGGCATGATTGTTTTGTAGTTTCTGGTAGTTGGTGAAGATTTGAGCACCTTGGCAGCATGTCTGATCGGTGTGTGGGGGGGGGGGTGAGCGTGGGATGCTCACCAGTGCGGATTAATCTCAAGCCATGGAGAGATGTTCAATTTACAAATAGCTGAGTTCTGTGAGGTTATAGCTATTGCAGATGGGTGGCATTTCTTTCTGGAGCAGATTAACGAGCGATCGTATAACCTGCTGTGCTGGCAAAGCCCAGCGGGTGCTTCAACAGTAGTTTCATGTGACTGCCTGAAGTGGATTAGGAGCTGAACTCCAGAGGAGAGAACCCTGCTCAGGGACAGTGATATTGTCAACAGCACAACTGGACTTGAAAGATGATGTTCAGATAACCAGAGGGGTCGAAAGACACCTCTAGCATTTATTGTTCTGTTAGCAGTGACGATTTTGGTAATGTCTTTTCATTAAATTATTTAAGAATTGAGATGTGTGTGAGCTTTGTAATATATGTGTGTATCAGATCACAGTATTTTATTGCTGAATGTGGTTGTTAACAGATCTAGTACAAACAGCATTTTAGTGGAATTGGAGGAGATTAAACAGATTCTTCCTCCCCCCCTCTACCCACCCATCTCCAATATCTATCTAAGCAAAAATGTATATAGAAGTGTATGTGCATATATGTCAGGTCTAAATACTGCTTTTTATCACTAAGTTGATTATCTATGACATTGGTAACTTTACCATACTAGTACTCACATTAACCCCTTCTTATTATTTAAGGAAGTCTCCATTTCTCAGGAGGAAATCTCTATAGCTCTATGCAGTTAACTGTAGTATTAAGATAAAAGAAAACTTAAGCATAAAAGTTTGATGTTGTTAGTAGTACACTGTGGAATTTCAGGTTTGTTTTCTGTTGATGGGGTCTAGATATGGTTTTCAGGTGACTTCTTAGTTTTCCTGGCACGTTTGGAACACAGATTATTTAGATTGTTGTCTGACCCACAAAAACATAAGAACATGTTAGTATAAAGCTGAAGCAGGAAAATAAAAATGCTAGTTGAATGACATCTGAAAACTGAAAGTTTTAGACTGTAAATTGAAAGTTCACTAATTGATATATTCATGCTATGTTTTAATAGGAAGATAGAAAAAAAAAATCAGTCACCACTGCTTGTCTAGAACTTGTTTTCCTTTTGTAAACAGCAACAGTGTATAGTATTTTCTAAAATAAACAAACAAACAAAAAAACCCCCCAAAAACAACCAACCAACCTGTGAAGGCTGTAAAGAGTATAAAATATACATTCAGTGGTGGACACCTGATTTTTCTGTTGTAGAGGAAAATGAGATCTAGGAATAGAATGGGAAACTGGGCAGCTCACAAGATCTTCTTGACATGCTGAATTACAGGAATCTTAAGTGGTATTCCTGGCTCACTTCTCAGTATTTCTGTGGTTGTATATGAGGTGGTAGGAGACTTGGAGTGAGAGGTTTTTTTGGGGAAAAAAACCCCAAACAAACAAGCAAAAGAAAATTCAGGGCAGTTCCATGGAAAATTGATAGTTTTTGGCTATGGTTATGAAATCAAAGATGATAAATACAGAATGATTGTTATGGTCCATTAAGCAGAGATCTTTTAGAAGTTGAAGTATGCCATTGGAAAAGTAAATATGGTGTCGTACCTTTTTAATACTGGTGTCTCTGCTTCCACCTTAATTACTTTATTTCAGGGAGTATTTTGGGGGAACAATTTCTTTTTATCTTCTGAATTACAATGAATGCTTTAACACAGGGATGTGCCAGGTGGCTTTCTTTACCCTGGCTTGTACTGTGCCAAATAGAAAAATGGAACCCATCTTAGACTGCTTTTAGTTTTCATTTTGAGGTAGCCTAACCTAAGAGATACCATGTTTCTCAAGTGTTCTTTCAGTCTTGGCCAATGACCCCGTTCATCTTCATTGAAAAGATACTTCATTTTGGTAAAACAACACTGAAGTTTTGTGTCAGAAACATCCGTAAAAAAAATATTAACTTGCATATTTGCTCTCTTTTGTTCTGACATCATAGAATAATGATGCAAGATTTCTAAATTAAAAGATGGGTATGTATAGCCTGTATCTTAAGGGTTTTTTTTTTATTGCTGAATCTACAAAAGAGCTAATGCTAAACTCCATGTGTAATCATACTTACTAAAATGTAAGCTGAAACTTAGCTTTTGGATTTACTTCTAGTATTTGAATTATTGTCATTATTGTGTGCCTACGTATGATCAGTTAAACACATATACCATGCTTAAGTTCTTCAGAGCACTAACAAGAACTCACAGCTACATGTCCATTAATTGTTTTTAATTATTTTTGAGAAAAAATTTTAGTATTGCAGTAGCTTCACATGTTATGTCGGGTATGCATGTAATTAAGACATCCTCTTTAAGTTTATGACACTTAATAGTGTCTTCTTCCAGGAACTAGTTAGTTGAGAATTAAGCATAACTGTAAAAAAAAAACCCAGAAAAGTTTTTTACTAATGTGCATTTTAAAAATCCAAGAACTGAAGTTCCACTAATATTGTTGCAAAGAGTTTGCTTTTATTTTCTGGAAAGCTGCATAATGCTAGCTGAAATTTATGGTTTTATTTAATTCTGCCATAAAATTAATAAATTTCTCAAGTTTCTTAGGTTGCAAGAAGCAGCAGTGATGTGTGATTTTCAGACTCAGTGAAATTTATTATGATCTACTGTAAAGTAAACGAGAGATGCAAACTGCCCTCAAAAATGCGTTAATCTAAAAATGGGTCGTATTCCAAACATACACTAGATCTGCTTCTTCAGTAAGACAGATTTAATGAGAAACTAGAAATTTTTTTTAAGGATATGTTTCCTTTTGAATGTTGGAGGGTAACTCATGGTAGTAAGCAATTGAAATACCTTTTTTGTTTAATTTGTACAGTTAGTTTTAAACCAAAAGACAAAAGAAATACAAATGTAAAAAAAACCACCCAGCAGCCTTGCTGATACATGTAAGCAGTGCTCAAACACTCTTGGTTATAATGATTTTGTTTTCAAACTTGATTTGTGATTGTTGTCATAATCAAAGCTTTCTTTTTGAATAATGCTAACTTGTCAGCTTCTGTTATGATTTTGTCCTGAAACTTTGCCTGTATCTCTTAACTGTGCTAAGACACAAGAACAACTTTCTGTAGTGCAAAGAGCTGGTAGAACTTCAAGAAGGAAGTTGGAGTGGAAGGTGTAGACAGGAATAGTGTAGCATAGCAATGGATTGCATTGACATTTGGACATGATTTTGGATTCTGCTGTTGATGTGAGAAAATTTACATTAAAAAAGCGAAAAAACGGACAACTGATTGATGATAATAAATCTCTGTGGATGGGGGGGATCAAGTTTCCACACTTCTGAGGACAAGTGAAATGCAATCAAAAGGCAAGCAGCCTAACAGTGTGTACCCTCTATTGCTTTCTCCTGTGCTGGCAGAAAATGAAAGTAGTAAGGTAAAGTCCTGAATACTTACAAAGTCGAGACTAGCATACTGACATTAGACAGTATTATTTTTTCTCTTACATTTTTATATTGACAAAGATCCTTATGTAATTTTAAACCAACAAGTTTTATTTTGCTTATATTGGCATATTTAGTTTTATTAATTGCAGTTTTTAAGCTATTGCACTTTTTGTATGTCTAAACTGTACTTGTATTGAAAGTTTCCTGATCCAAATACACTGGTAAACCTTTTCTTTCAACATGGGAATGAATTCTAAGTTTCTGGATATGCACAAGAATGAACTTGAGTTGTACTAGATTCTTAAGTGATATTGGGAACTGAGAAGTGAAATAATTCATGTGGTGGTCTTTAGTAACAGACATAACTAGCAACTTCAAATTAACGTATTCATTGTTCTGTTCAACTTCTGATATGTTTTTTTAATCTTTATGGATCCATGCAATATTGGACAGTTTTTGTAAGTTGTGGGGTTAAGAGCTATCAGTGGTATGAAATTTACTGATGGGAAATGCCGGATTCTTCACTTGGGATGGAGTAACACCGGCACGAGTATGAATTGGGAGAGGGGTGCCTGGAGAGCATCCCTGCAGGGAGGGCGCTGGCGGTGCTGGTGGGCAGCAGGCTCAGCGTGGGTCAGCAGCGAGCCCTGGCAGCCAGGAGGGCAGCCCGCACCCTGGGGTGCCCCCAGCACAGCACGGCCAGCCGGGCAGGAGAGGGGATTATCCCGCTGTGTCCGGCGCTGCTGCGGCCTCACCTGGAGCACTGTGTGCAGGGCTGGGCCCCACCATGTAAGAAGGACGTGGGGGTCCTTGAATGTGCCCAGAGAGGGGAGACGTCGCTGGTGGGAGGGCTGGAAGGCATGTCCTGTGAGGAGCAGCTGAGGGCTTTGGGTTGGTCTGGTTTGGAGACCAGGAGGCTGAGGGGCCACCCCGTTGCTCTCTGCAGCTGCCTGGGAGGGGAAGGGGAGTGGGAGGTGCCGAGCTCTTCCCCCGGGGACCAGTGACGGGTCACCTGGGAAGGGCTCAAAGCTGCGCCAGGGGAGGTTCAGGCTGGACATGAGGAAAAGAGGGTGGTCAAGCACTGGAAGAGGCTTCCTGGAGAGGTGGTGGATGCCCCCCATGCCTGTCAGTGTTTGAGAGGCGTTTGGACAATGCCCCGAGTAACATGATGTAACTTTTGGTCAGCTCTGGTCAGGCATTTGGACTAGGTGATTGTTTTAGGACCCTTCCAACTGAAAATACTCTATTCAGAAATAAATGAATTTAAGTGCAAGATGCCCAACACACGGTAATTAAATTTCATAGGACTTTCTTTTGGCTTGCAACTAATTCTGTGAATACTTGAAATTTTTTTCCTAGAACTTTCAGAAGTGTGTTAAGTTCAGTTTATTAACTATGTTATACCCTTCCTCTGTAGCTTAATAAATGAATATATTAAAACAATCTCTAATCTAACCCTGCTCTTCCTACATCACAATCTATTGTCATGACAGCTGCTTTGTCATTTAGCTCTGTGCTTCTTTATTTAGGTTGGTTTATTAAGGATACTAATTCAGTGTAAGTTTGCTTTTATTGCAATATAAAAATATGGTAAAATGGTTTATATTTCTGTATAGGAGAAACAGAGGATGGTTTTAGTTAATCCTGTTAGTTGCGTGCTAGCATGCTATTGTCTCTTGCAGAAGAAATTCCTTGTAAAAAGCTATAAATTTGTAGTCTGCTACATGTGGATCTTTTCATGTAAATGTCAGTAAGATATTTCTTTGATTTGTTGCAAATTCGTTATATGATCTCAATTCTTCAAATAAAAGCTTCCATTAGAAAAAAAAAATGCAATCAGATAGTTAAGGAAATAGGCAGAGATCACAACAAATTTTGATTAAAAACAGTACAAAAGGAAAATAAATTCAGCTTATTTGTTGCCTTTCTGGTTTCAGTCTTCATGAAACTATTGTGTCATAATAATTTACTCACAACTTTTTTGTATTGAGCTATTTCCATGTCTCTAAAGAAAGTATGTTTTCAGTTTAGATTTTAAGTCCTCATGTTGTCTTGACAAAATGTATTTTTCCCCTTTAAGACAGATCAGATTACACCCTAGTGTTCTATCTGCGCAGAAACTTAGATCAGATGTGATGATTCTTTTAGATGCTCAACTACTGTTAATATTGAGCTAGCACTTTTCCCCTGGAGTGTTATAGTTTTATTTACCCATTTGCAAAGTAAAAAAGGGACAGTTTTGGAAATTTGTGGTGTTTTTGTTTCTGAATACTTTATTAAAATTTGACCTTTACAAAGTGAGAGCGCAATCTGAAAGTAGTGCAAATAAGTGTGCAAGTGTCTAGTGATTATTCCTAATTACAAGATTCTTTATTTGACTTATAATTAACAGTTTGATGTGAACTGGAAAAGAATGTGCGTATTGTCAAATTACATTAGCTCTGCATTTCTAGCTAAGATGAATGCAATTTATTTTTTATCCTTGGAGTATAATATATCCTTTCTGAATCAATACTGAGACTCTATTCAATAATAAAATGGTTTTCTTTTATTAGACTAAAAAATGATTTGTTTTTAATAATGCATTTATATATAATTCTGTATATATGTATATATATGTATATAATATATATATATTTTATGTTTAATTTATATATAATTCTGTGAATATATATATATATATAATGTATATGTAATATATATAATTACCTTGAAACAGTATTATCTCATTCCTGAACAGCCTAATCCTGTATCTTCTTATAAACAGAGTGGCATTGTGCTGGAGTAGCAGTACCTCTCAGAAGGGAATCCCAAGTATCGTATTTGTTTGGAGTACAGTCCTCACATTTTTTGGAAGCTTTCACAAAATCTCAAAATGTGGATGCATGCTGTAGGACCAATTTATAACATCACTCGCGTTCTTCAGTAGTTACTCTGTTGTATATGATACTTACTTACACCCAGCTGCTGAGTCCCTTTTGGAAGCACTTGAGTGAAAATGCTCATACATGACAAGAGCTGGTACGAAGAGTAGGAATATCCCACTTGTGTATTAAGTAGGCAGCCCTGTCTGCTTCTTTCTTACAGTTACGGGAAGAACATATCCCTTACAGGTTCTGGGAAGGAAGATGCATGAACTTCCTCCTGTAAGGTTTTAGGAAGAGGTTAAAGAATTTCATGGAAAGCTCTGTGCTGTGAGAGCTGTATATGTGGCTGAAGTTGGCTTTTCCTTTACTCTGTGTCTCACTGGTATCTTTTCTAATGAGGGATGCAGCTACAAAAAAATGATCTCATTCTTTGCTAACAAACCCCTTGTTCATATCTGATGCTGAACATCAGCTGCAGGGCTAACTGCTGCTTCATTTGCCCCAATTTTATTTCTCTGCCCTCAAGGTCAGTGAGATACCATTAGTGGCTGTTAATTGTCTGCTCAGGGTACAGGTGTAATACGCCGCTAGTAAGGATTTTTCATTCAGTTTTTTTACATTAAGGAGGGTGGTGGGCTGCTTTGTGACTTAAAAGAGGAGGTAAGACATTGAGGGCAGGATTAGGGATGTTGGCTGTATGCGTGTTGGGAATAGGGCTTGGGCTGGGAAGATGATCTGTTACAAGATTCTGCAGTCCTCCTAATGTGAGAGATGAGGAAACCTAATGGAAGTTATCAAGGAAGATCAATTTGCGGATATGCACAACTTCCTTTTCAACTACTTTGTGCCTAAATTAAAAAAGATTACAAAAATCTTCAGTGTTTTAAATCTGTGTGTTTGGTTGATCAAAGTAGAAAGCCTAGTAGTCCATATATGAACACGTTTAAGAAATAAAACATCTAAATTTTATAAAAAGAAATTCATGGAGAGCTTAGCACTTCAAACTGTCCACAGCATGCAAAGTTCATCTTTTTAAGAAAATGCTTCACTTAACTTTTTGTGTGGAGTGGGAAGGCAGCAGGTCTGTATGACTGTTGAAAGCAACTTAAATTTCATACTTTCTTTTTCTTAGGTTGGCTGAAGACTTTTGATGATTACTTCAGAGATCAGACACAGCATATCTTAAATAATATGGTTATAAAACTGCAAGAAGACAACCGAAGGAAATTTATGTGGTCTGAGATTTCTTACTTTTCAAAATGGTGGGATGGAATAGATAGCCAAAAAAAGGATGCTGTTAAAAGGTTTGAACGCTGAATTACTTCTAATTTTCCATGTGGCATAAGCTGAAACTTTGTGTATTTGATTGTACTGTAAACTTGAGATTGCACTTGTGATGCAGATTTGCAAGAATAATCAGATACTCAAGTTACCATTTCTTTGGCTTGGTTCATTTTTTTTTTTTCCCAGTTACAAAGTAACGATCCATGTAGAGAAGTGAAGCCAAATTACTGACTTGCTGAAAAATTTGACTAAAAGTTTCCATGTACAACCAGGAAGATGTCATTCAAATTGTAATGGAGTTGTTATTTTAAACTTTTATTTGAAGTCACAAAGAAGTATTGGCAATGGAATACAAATAATCTTTCATATCAGCTACTCATATATGGTAATTTCTTTAGTTTTGACACAATTATGAAATGAGATTTTTTTTTGTTGTCGTTATATATGGTAATTTTTTGTAAACATGCAGCTACTTAAATAGTGAAGCAGTACATAGTCTACTCCCTTGCTGCTCTTGGTTCTTTTTGAAATCACAAGTTAATGTAATACAGAAGTAAAAGGTTTGCCTTGAGACAAGAAAGCATACTGCTTGGATAAACTTGAAGGAAGGATCTAGTCTGGAGTGTTTTATTTTGTTTTGGTTTCTTTATTTGCTTTAAGGCAGGATCCAAGAGTCCTTAGCTCATCTCTGTGATGCCCTCCTCATGCCCACCTTCAAGATGCATGGGTTGCAGTATGCATTAAGGCTATGAGAGCCTCACAGCTGCAAAGGTTAGGTAATGCATCTTGGTAATGATATAGAAAATGATCTAAAAATTTGTGTGCAGTGCATGAGTATTACAGCACAGCTGTTTTATTAGATCAGAAAGGTTCCTTGGAACACAATAAATGGTAGTCACTAGGAAACCCTGTATTTTCTTCAGAGGAATCGGGTATTGGTTAAACCACTATAAGACTTCTAGAAGCTGCACTGGAGATTATTTTTGCTGTATGTTTTTCATTACTCTTACAGGTATTATCTATAATGTGACTTAAGTTTTGGGAAGTTTACTGTGTTTCTTAAATTCATTAAACATTTATATGTTAATGTACTGTATAAGTCCTGAAATCACATTACTCAGCTGTAGGGACCACTTGATGCTGGAAGCATGATTATTATGTTCACTCACAACTTTGAAAGACTGGATCACCCAGTGATCTGTTTTAAGTAGGCATTTTAATGGTCTGAAGCTTTTATAGATAGAATAAACTTTGAAACTCTATCTGCTCCCTGTAATAACAATAAAAAGAAGAACAGTAGATCAAAGATGGGGAGACAGTAGTAGTGCTTGAAATGTGCAATGTGTAGGCATCTCACTCAATTGACCTTTAGTACTGCAGCACATACACTTTTATTTTTGTAATCTATGCAGGAAACAACCTTCTTCCTGATTTAAAAAAAATCAGATGTTGTAGCACATGCAGTAGAGCTGTAGTTTTCATTGCACAAGAGGCATTAAAAATTTCAGTGTTCATCTATTCACTCTTTCTCTGTTTGATTAAAGAAAAGTAGTCTGGTGATGGAAGTAACACAAGCAATTTAGATTTTGGTATCGTGTCCCTGCTGAATACCTATTGGATATTCCAGAATAGATTTTTAAGACTGTATTTTCATATGCAGGACTCTGAACACAATTGACATATTTTTCAGGCTAATAAAAGATGGACAGTTTGAAATAGTAACAGGAGGATGGGTCATGCCTGATGAAGCCTCTCCTCATTATTTTGCTTTAATTGACCAACTGATAGAAGGACATCAATGGCTAGAAAAGAACCTGGGTATGTAGTTTGATCTAAAATCTAAATGTGTTAATATAGAAAGTCAATTAGAAAATGCTTTTTTTATGTTTCTGAGGTGCTTAGAAGGTTCTCTTACTCTGCTTTCCTGAAATGTTAAGTCAGGCCATGTACTATAGGATGGAGTCTAGTATTTGCAATTAATGTTTGCAGATAGAAGTTCCTGGACAAAGTGTATTTAAACAATTTTACATATATTTTTGTCTTGATTAAAAATGTGCATAATATTAATGTAATAACATGTAACATTAGATCGGGCTAAATTGTACATCACATGTCTGGTATTACAGTTTCAGGTTGCCATTTCTGTCTTCTGAAAACCATTACAAAAGCCTTAAAATGACTTAAAAATTTATATTCCTTTCATGTGTTTGCATTTGTTCTGCAGGCTATTTATTCATTAGGTTCTCTTATGCAAGGCTTTCAAAAAATTAAATATGAGATTTAGTAGTAGTTGTATCAGTAGTAGATATAAAACTTGAACACATTATAATGTTAGAATTGTTCATATTAAAAAAGAAAAAGAAAAAAGGCAGACTAATTTGTTTTTGAAACTGACTTGTACAGAGATTTAATAATAAGTTAACATAATAACTTCATCCAATTAACTGAAATTATTTTGAAAAGCTGTTTCACTCTGTTTTTCTTAGATGGCAATATCCATAAACACAGCTTAACATAATTAAGAGATGGGGATAGGGAAGGCCTAATAAAAGGGTAATGCATTCCTTACTGTTTTTTTGGTAAGACAGTAAGTGTGTGCCTAAGGAAGTATATTGAAGAATCGGTTAAACAAGTTAGGTACACCACCTTTATTTGTTAATAAGTTCAGTGAGAAGACAGTATTAATCAACATGAATCTAATGACTGCTGACCAAATAAATCAAAAGAAAAGTTAGTTCCAAAGCTAACAGAAGTTCACATTATTTAAATGATGGTGAAAATTCAACAAGCTACTTCAATCCATCTCTATCTTCACTTTCTTTTAGCTTTCCTTTCCAATTGTAACATCTGTAAACTACATAAAGTGAAAAAGGTGTATTTCATTATGATTGCATATAAAGATGTTTGAGGCACAATTGAAATAGTGGAACAACATATAATACTAATCTCAGGTTTTTCATGTTGTTAGACTGGCTTGCCTCTAAGACATTTGATTTTTATTTTGTTTCTGGGTTTTTTAATTGTTTAATTCTAGTTTGTTAATATCACAGTGCGTTTTCCAGGATGCTTAATATTCAGCTGTATATTTTAATTTATCTTATTGGAAATTTTATCTTTAAAGCTCTGATTTAAATACATTGGTCTGGTTTTCTTTGAGTGAAACTTAAGACTTTCTTCCCTTTTCACTTCTTGTCAACAGGAGTAAAACCAAAGTCTGGTTGGGCAATTGATCCTTTCGGGCATTCACCAACAATGGCATACCTTCTGAAACGCGCAGGATTTTTTAATATGCTGATACAGAGAGTTCATTACTCAGTTAAAAAACATTTTGCAACACAGAAGACTCTAGAATTTTTTTGGAGACAGAACTGGGGTATGTGTTTTTCCTTTATGTCCATTTATTTGTTAATTTACTTAGGTAAGAGATGGAGAGAACTTATTTAAGTACTATGGAAATCTTTACATAACAAGTTGTTTAGAGAAGTTAGCCTAGATTGAGAACTTTGGAATTGCAGTTCTGTTTAAAGAAAAACCAAACATTTTTCATCTATGTTAAATTTTGGGGATGATTTTTTAAATTTATTTTCTTTTTAGTAACAGAAAGAGGTCATGAGTACCTGTGTGTTAGCAAAGCGGTTAAGTGTAAAATCTGTATAACTGTTGTTGTTCATCTGATCTTTCTATTTCTACACTTTCAGATGTGCTTTTACTTTCTCTTACTTTCCTCTCCCATGTTCCTTACAATTACATATCAAAAAAGTAAATGGGGTGGAATATTCTTTTTCCTTTTTTCACTTCTTTGTTTTCTTCCTCCTGCTTCTCCTATGCGTCAATAATATGGAGAAAAGGAAGGAACGTTTCTCTTGGAGATTAAAAAAAAAGGCCAAAAGTGAATATTTGAAAATGGAGAGATCTCTCATGTCCTTCTAAGGAAAAAAACTTTCAAGCACTTGGTTTTCCTCAGTGGGTGTGACAAGTTAGTGCATTAGTTGCAGTAGCATTCTGTGTACTTGAAATTTGTAGGTTATCTTTAGTTAGAGATGAAAAATTTTCACCATTTAAATTTTCTATGAAATTCTCATCTAAAACCATGTTCTTACAATAAATATAACTGCTTTTTTATATTCTTTATAGACTGTAGTGTCTGAAAGTTTTCTCGGGTAATGTCGTGACTATACTGATGTGTTTATAAATGAATGTACTTCTCTATATGAATACTGTGTTTTGATTTGTACTGTAGCAGCATTCCAGGAAACTGTATGATGAATGTATGTAGCTGAGGTTTTGGCCTTTCTGTTTTTTAAAGTAAGCTAATGTGTCACTGCCTTATCAATACAGGGTCAAACAAACCTATTTAATACTTAATATTGAAAGGTGGTGGTGATTTTGAAGCTTTTCAGTTCCTCTGTGTTTTTAATTGGAAATTGTAGGAAGGAAGGTATTCAGAGAAACCAATCTACTGTGCAAGTGAACTGGACTTGAGGAAGACATGCCACTGTGAAAGAACCTGTCCAGTACTGACACTTCAGAGATTTTTCCTTGAACATTGGTGTATGCCACTCAGTGTACAGAACACTTACCTGACAGGCCTTTTTCCTGAATATTGCATATGAAAATTACACGTATGATATGGTCTAGTGTTTGGGCTTCAAAAGAAGGCTTTTCAAAATGGATCACATCAGAGATCACTGTACACTCTATAATACTTACATGTGGTACCTGAGATAGAGAACGGTACTTGAAAAGTAAATGCATGTATTTATGGAATATTGCCTTTTCTGGTAATAATTAAATAGTAGTAAAATAGGAGGTTTTAAACAAAAGGCCTGTATTTGAACTGTGAAGACTTGTGCTGTTAGGGTTTTGAAGAGTATTTTTATGCGTATTGTTGACATACTTATGAGCCAGGTTCTGTGGCACATCTACAAGATTCATCCCCTTTTTTCAACATAAAATTACTTGAGGTTGTTAGTGCCAGAAATAGGTGATCAGCATTTTGAGGTTTTACCACAGGGGTCCTCAAACTACGGCCCACAGGCTGGATATGGCCCCCCAGGGTCCTCAATCCGGCCCCCGGTATTTACAGACCCCCCTGCCCCCACCGCCGGGGGTTGGGGGGGGAAACCAAGCAGCCGCAGATGGCTGCCTGCCACTGCATCCGTGCCAGCCCCTGGTTAAACAGTTTGAAGACCCCTGTTTTACCAGATAGGTAAACTTACGTAAAAGTAATTTTACTTACCAGATAAAGTAAACTTCTCTTAAGTTCTGAGAACTCCAGGTTCTCTTTAAAGATAAATATTGAAAGACCTTTTGACACTTGACAAAAGGTGTGTAGATCTCTGTTCCTGGTGAGTTAAAGTTTAGGGACTGGACTCACTAGGTGGAAAAGTTAAGATGGCAAAGATAGTCTCAGAAGTGTGTAGAATTCTATGTAATTCTATATACAAGCACATTGAAACTATCTACAAGCATGTAGAATTGTACTCTCAATGTACTGAAGTTACATGTTCAAGAAATTAAAGTATTGTTAAAGCCTACTGGTTCAAATGTGCTAGTAATGACAGCTAGGTGGTTGGGTTTTGGTTTGGGGTGGTTTTTTTTGGGGGGTATTTGGTTTGTTGGGGGGGGGGGGGCATTATTTGTTTGTTACTGTTTCACTCAAAGTATAGAAGACATGTTTTGTTCACTCCCAAATTCTGGAAATAATGAGATTTATCTGGTAAAAAAAAAACCCTAATACTTGGTTCCTGTCTTTCCCAATCAGCTAGTGCTTGACTGGAACATTCCCATCTTGGCTGTATCTCTGTTTATGTAAGGTAATCTCTTTATGTGTAAGGTACATATAAAGGTAGACTTGAAGTATGGCTAGTCAAGGAATTGTCCTGGTCTGATATTTTTAGTATAATTCTGGCATTCAGAACATGGAAATGATTTAGTTTTGGCAAATCACAAGAGGGTTTATTTTAAAGCTCTGCTCTGTGTATTTACTTCCAGATTTGGGATCCAGTACAGATATCCTTTGTCATATGATGCCTTTCTATAGCTATGATGTTCCTCATACTTGTGGTCCAGACCCAAAAATCTGCTGCCAGTTTGATTTCAAACGTCTTCCTGGAGGAAGAGTAAGCTGTCCCTGGAGAGTTCCACCAGAAGCCATTCATGCTGGAAATGTTCAACACAGGTACAGATTTGACACGTTCTGCAAGGGGAGAACTTAAAAAAAAAATAATAATGCTGGTCAAAGATGACACCTAGGATAGCTTTATGAATTTATATAGTACATAAAATAAACTCATTGTAGGAAAATAATACCTATTACTTAATCTCATGTTTGCTTTTAAGTTCAGAAAATAATTTGAAGATAGGTTTTAATGAAGATGCATTAATTTTTTTTCTTTTCATGATACATGAGTCTATTATTCTCTCTGAAAGCTAGGCAGAACATAGTCATCTGTTTGGTTATAATCATGTTATTGGTTTGCTGTAGCTTTTGCAAATTTTATGAATAGAAAGTGAGCTGTCTTCTGCAAGTGGAAGACTTCAGGGACATCATGCTGTAGTATGCTGCAACAGTAAACAGTGAGATACTTTGCATGGCTATCCTTCAACACTTGGCATTTTGTGGCCTAGGTTTCCTTTGTTTTTTCCTTTGCTAAAGTTTTGAAGTGATGTGATGATAATGCATTTGTTATCTACAAATCATCTGCATGTCCTTTTTCTGTGTTTGAATTTGCTAAGCATCTTGAAAATATCACTTTGTCAGTAAAATTCAGTTACAAAATTTTATTGAAGATAAATCCAAAATAAAACAGAATACATCTCAATTGTCATGTTTTAAGGTAGAAATTGGAATGATGCTAGGAAACTAATTTTCTTTGGAAGTAGAACAATGAAAGTTGAAGGTGACAAAAGAGTAGAGCTAATAGAAGAATCTTTGACACACCCAGTGCTTATCAAATGTGAAGGAAAGCTCACATCTTTAAATCAAAGTTATAAAAAGAAAAATCTTGAATATGTATTCCAGTTAGCTGAGACAAACACTTGTAGAAGAGTTACAGCTTGTTTAACAAATACCTGGAACACACAGGCTATAAACATAATGTAAAGAGCCCGCTCATAATATTTTGTAGGGTTTTTGGGTTTTAGTTAGATTTTAATTTATCCCTGCACTTCCAAGATGTAACCTTTGCATAACAATCTAAATTAGATCTTGTGAAAGAAATGGATCTTTCACTATGTCGTAGGAAATAAAAAAAATAGTAAAATAAATGGACAGGTACACTGAATGTATGATCAGGTTGAAGAGATCATCATGCCAATATAGTCTCTGAAACTTAATCTTTTGCATCAACTTTTGCTAGATAAAACCAGTTTTAGTGTTTTAACAGGGAGCTGAAACTACAGTGTAGTAGATAATACCTAAGGGAAAAGTAAAACTCGGACATGCTCATTAAGTTGGGAGCCTGGATTATCACATTTGGAACACTGGGAAGAACATAACTGTACTTTGTAGTTTCGAATAAATCCACTAAAACATAGTAGTGATTTGCTGGAGAATGCTAAAAAGTCTATTTTACGAAAAAGAAAAAGTTGGAATATGGTAGACAATCAAAAACTTCTCCAATCTAGTTTCTGTAACAACAGAAGTTTTACAGTTGTTGTGATGAGATGTGTGAGATGCAGATGTAGTTGGAAAATCTGGCTTCATATCATGAGCTTTCCAAGATTAAAGTTTTCTAGCACACTAATCTATGTCTCATATCTGATTGTTTTGTTTTTTAAGACTGGAAAAATACAGGAGATCTATACTACATGGGTCTGAGAAAAGTTTTTAATATACACTTGATAAATTTAGAGGCAAGGTTTAGATCACTGACCTTTTTTCAGTGCTAAAGCTGCAATAAAATTAATAAAATCTTGATTATTTTTGATTAATTATTGATTAACAGATCTTGAATAGTCAGACAGGACTGTTGCTTTTTGTTTCAATACTGTTAAGGTTGTAATACTGAAGAGATATTCAATTGAAAACTAGTAAATAGAAAAACAAGTAAAATAGACTACTAGCTGTTGGATTTATCATTGCCTTGCCATTTTAGTTGTGACTTGGGAGGAAGGAATGAAAAAGCAGCTGTCGTGGTTTAACCCTGGTCAGCAACTAAGCCCTGGGCAGCCACTCACTCACTCACTGCCCGCACAGTGGGATGGGGGAGAGGACTGGGAGAGTAAAAGTGAGAAAACTTGTGGGTTGAGATAGAGACAGTTTAATAAGTAAAGCAAAAGCCGTGCACACAAGCAAAGCAGACCAAGGAATTCATTCACCGCTTCCCACGGGCAGGCAGGTGCTCAGCCATCCCCAGGGAAGCCGGGCTCCATCCCATGTAACAGTTACTTGGGAAAACCAATGCCATAATGCCAAACGTTCTTCCCTTCCTTCTTCTTCCCCCAGCTTTATCTGTTGAGCGTGATGTCCCGTGGTGTGGAATATCCCTTTGGGCAGCCCAGGCCAGCTGTCCCGGCTGTGTCCCCTCCCAGCTCCCCGTGCCCCCCCAGCGGCACCTGCTGCGAAGAAGAAGGTTAACTCTGTCCCAGCTGAAACCAGGACAGCACCCTAACTGAAAGCCTGTACTTCATAACAGCTTAGGTTATAAAGTTTGCTGTTGTGCTTGCCCTGTTTTGCAGCTGCATCCTTGTCCATACATTCAAATGCTGAAGTTCTAGCTTTTCACGCTAGCAAGAAAAAACAGCTTGTTTATTTTCCTTGAATGGGAATGAATTGCTAGAGAAAGCATAGCTTTTTTTTTGGTGGTATGTCTCTCTGCCGTGCATGGAAATAGGCAAGAATCTGTACTGCAAGTTATGTGCTTCAGAGGAGTAGAAAATGGACTTTTCCTTTCGCGCCCTACTGTTACAAGAGCCTAATTTTACCCTCCAGCTTTTCTCTTTTTGGTTGGTCAGGTTGCACAACATGCAACTGATGTTTAGAATTACATTGCTGATGTGACATTGGTGGCTGATGTTTGTGTTTGCTACCTCAAGAATCTAATTTCACCCTCTTGGGGTTTTCATCATTTGTGAAAGGCCTTAAGTGTTCAGTGATAATCTGAAAGCTTCCCAAAGAAAGGTGAAAAACATTCTTGATGCTGTTACAGAGAATGTTGATACACTTCATTGTTGCCCACTGAGAGTGGAGTTAGGGTGTCTCTTAACATTGAGAACTACATAATGCATCTTGTGTACAATTGCAAGAACTTTTGATTGTAAGTAACAAACCTCATTTTTTTAAACCAATAAAGTGGAGTTGCTGCTGATAGGCTATATCCATAATTGTGGTGCTACAGAAAGTTTGGCATGACTGATCTCTTTGGTTTTTTAAAAATTTTTGTTCAGGTAGGCATAATAACATATATCAAAATTTATCTAATACTATCTTCCTTGGTGACCAGAAGGGGAAAGTGTTGGTGAGATTCAGTGGACTCTGGGTTTTTGTTTCCTCCAGAAGTATTTTTAACCTTTAGCAAATTCTGTCTGGGGCTTTAATGCTGACTCTTTGTTGCTCCTTTATGAAATAGTGATTTAGGAAGTTATTCGACAGAAACCTAAAAGGATATACCTTACTTGAGACATCTAATTTTTCTTTGGTGTTTTTACAATTGAAACTGGTTTGCAATGGAGGGAGATCTTGCTGTCCCCTTAAAAACACTAACAATCCTACAGTTACGAATATGTGAAGAAAGGGGGAACAGCAACACTGATTAATTTTGTGTAGCTATGGAAAGAAACTAGAGGAGGACTTCGAAGAGAGATGTCAAAATCAATTACCCTGTTAACTGTAACCTTTTTTGAAGTCCTGTATTTTTCAAGAAGCTCTAAAATAAAGTATGTTTCCAACCATAGGCTGTGCGTGGAAAATTTGCAATTTTACCTTCTAAGAAGCCAGCCTTAACTCAGTCTTATGTTGTGCCAATTGTTCTGTTGTATGGAGAGGAAGTCTTTATGTTTGAATGGGCAACCTGTTGAAAGTCATGGGAAATGTTGACTCAATCATAAATACTTGGTAATCTGAACTATAAATCAAACTGAGACTAAGAGAGGAGGGTAAGCCACAACTAAAGATGTTGTCGTGCCCTTATCTCCCTCCAGAATACAGTCAGACCTTGTGTTTGCTCAATACTTTTATGATCTGATAAACAAATAAACCCTGACTTGCTGCTAAAAGAAATACTGGTTTCAAATATATTGGACTAGTTTCAATTCTCAAATAAATGTTTATGTAACAGATCTTAAAGAGTATGAGTTGAAAGTAGATTTTGGTAGACCATTTATTAAAAATTTGCGAGACTGGAGTTCCTCAACGATTAATTTATGGGCATTTTTTCTGTCAAGGACATGAAGATATGAAGCAAAGTATCCAAGGGAATTACCAGAGGGGATGAGAAGAACTTGCTTATTAGTATAAATAAGGGCTGCAGAGGATTAGGATTGTTATCTAAATATAAAGCAGGTAAACATGATTTAAACTGAAGGTTAGTTTTGGCACAGAAACAAATTGACGCAGACTGCCCTACTATTTGAGATGGAGCTTGATAAATGTATTGAAGGATTTAATTAGCATAGTGTTTGCAACAACAGTAGCTTGAATGTGTGGTGTTCCAGTGGGGGGATTTGCATCCAACTTTTTGTTACAAAATGAAGTAGCAGAGTTTCATATGTCTTGTTTAGAGTCACCCTAATGCACAATTTGATGTCTAAGAATTGTTTTGTCAAATGCTGACCTTTATTCTTTTGTTTTCTAAATTGCTTCCCCTCCCTGCCTCTGCCTCACCCCTCCAAGGGCTTGGATTATTTTAGATCAATACAGAAAGAAGTCAAAGCTCTTCCGTACTAAAGTCCTGTTGGCTCCACTAGGGGATGATTTTCGCTATGCTGAGAGCTCAGAATGGGATCAGCAGTACCAGAATTATCAAAAGCTGTTTGATTATATGAATTCTCAACCTGAGTGGCATGTTAAGGTAAATACGCTTTTTCTGGTTTGTGGAGAAAACCCTGTTTCTTATTATTTTGAGATTCTTCATGGAAAAAAAAAAAAGTGGTTTATTCTTGTTCTTTTTTTTTTTTGGTTGTTTTGTTAACTGGCGCTTTGTATATTAATAGCAAATTGGTTTGTCTTGGCAGATTTTTTTTTTTACCTTTACCACCTCCTCTCTCTTGAAAACAAAATCTTGCTATTAATACTGTCTACTTGAAAACTATAAATGGTATGCAAACCAAATTATTTCAGATAACAGCTATTAGGTTTGATTATTTTCTTAGTACTCTTGTTTTCACAGGCTTCAGGCACTGTTATTTAAGGCTCGAAGGCTTTGTTACTTAAAATTATTGTATTTTGTTGTTAGAAGTTCAAGCAACTTGTGTTGCTTGCTTTGAGTCTTGGTTTTATGTCCAAAACCAGGGAAAAAGTCCTAAGAGGCGCTGTGGCTGTCACATGTTGAATACAACAAAATCTAAGAGATTGACCTGGCTACAAAAGGGTGAATATACTAACAGAATTATCAGATGAGATATCACTTTAAATCATTACTTATGTTTGAGTATTAATATACACGTTCATACATTCTAATGTATAATCTGAGTACTTCAGAGACTTCTTGCACTATTAGATGTTCTCTGTGCTTAGGCACCTTTTCATCACCTCTCAGCATGGGAATACAAAATAGGGAGACCAGAACCTTGGTTTTTCTTGAGTATCATGAGGGAGCTCTATTGCTGCTTTCACATTTAAGCTTTTGAAACCTAGCCTGGTCTCTTTCATATATTGTTTGAATGTGCATCTTTTTTCCTCACTTTTTCTGAGACCTCCACTGTTCCTCTAACTGCAGATTTGAATAGTGCCTGTAGTGTATTAGTTCCTCCTGCAGACTGCTGGACTTGTATTCTACACAATGGACTCGTATTCTGCACAATTCATACTCTTATGGTATAAAACCATAAGAAAGATAATCTTTGGGGATCACAGCTTGTCTGAGAGCTGGATTTTGCATGTTTCCTATGAGATATGAGCGACAGGATGTATGTGAATGCCTGCTCTGTCTTAGTGGAGTGAGGTGGACCTGGAGAGTACTCTTAAATCGTGATTTAAAAGCTTGCTGCTATCACCAGCTTTACTCCACTCAAAAACGGGTGTAGTGTGCAGGGAGTTACTCTTTGGATATGAATAGCACCATACTTGCTGTAGTCTCCATTCCTGCTAACCTGGGGTGGATGATTTCTTCTTCAGGGTGAAAACTCAAGGCTCTAGCTCTGAGGTCATTCTTCAAGGGCCACTTCTGTCCTGAGGCAGCTGAAAGATCCTTAACTGAAAGGTTCTGCTTAGCCCATTGTCAAGGAGCTAGAAGTCTATTTCATTAGGTCTGGCTTGCCCACTTGGATTAATGTCTTGGGAATCACACCAGTCCTTTGGGCCCTTGTAAAAGTATCCAATCCTTTTTCTGGTAATTAATACCCAGACAAAAAGATACTGAGTCCTCTGATTCAGCCACTTCATACCTAGGGCACTTGGCTCAGCTGGAGCGCTGTTAGCACTGTTGGAGTGTGTCTCTTAAGTTTTATTTATTTAGCTGGGGTTTTTCTGTCTCTCTTTGGTGTGTGTTTTTGGGGGTGGGCGTTTGCTTGTTTGTTTTCGGGTTTTTGTTAGTTGTGGGAGGTTTTTTTGTGTTGCTTTGTTTGTTAAAACTGATGTCATTTATCCTTGGAAATACAAGTTCAGGTGGAGAATTTCACATTCTGCTGCATTTCCCCCAGTGGACTGTAACTCCATGCTCAGCTTCCTGAGAACATAGATTATATAAAGGAGGAAGAAACGTGAACTCTTCAAGTGCTAAGAATGCTTAGGATATTACTACTTACACAAGGGACTGCCTGCTCTTCCTTTCTGATCTTTGGAGAGATTTACCCTTTCAGACAAATCTGAGATGTTTATCTGGTGCATATGTCTGTTAGCATTGAGATTCTCATGCCAGCAACTATTTTATGGTCCTAAAAGTATGTGGTAGATTACTGTAAAAAATACCAATTTTGCTTTCAGGGAGTTTAATCTCCCATTTGGAGTTGTCTTTCACATCAATTATGCACAAATTAAGCTGAGACTTTTTTATATGCCAATAGAAGAGTCTACCTGGTTGTTTCACTGTTTCCACTTACCTGACATTAGACTAAAGTTTTCTTTGACTTTGCTGGTTCCTCTGGTGGGGTTTTCTTTCTCTGATGTAATCCAGCATACTGAAGGGAGGTCACCTGTACCTGATTTCTCTTGGTCCATTGATACTTTTTTATCTTCTCAATTCTGGTTTGTGGGTGTCAGTGATAGCGAGGGAAAAGGCCAGGTGTCCTGGAAGTGCCTGATAAGGCAAGGATCGCTAATATTGGCATTTCTGCGGCAGTGTTTCTTTGTCTGCTTTACTGCCATTCAAAGTGGTAAGTTACCATAC
Source organism: Falco naumanni (assembly GCF_017639655.2). Classification (NCBI taxonomy): domain Eukaryota; kingdom Metazoa; phylum Chordata; class Aves; order Falconiformes; family Falconidae; genus Falco; species Falco naumanni. The sequence goes on along the minus strand of NC_054080.1, from coordinate 25,585,771 downwards.
TGTAAACACCTAAAAGATTCTGCCATCTTCTGAATGATTTTGAAGAGTGAATAGTCTTTGTTTTGTTTTTTTTTAAGTGTTGAAACAGCATATCCTTGTTCTCACAGTGATAGTCCTTGTAGTCCAAGTCACTTTAAAAAGAATTGTATAAAAAGCTTGTTTTGTGGTGTTGTAAATTGTGGCATGCTACTTTTTATGCTTGTTGCTAAAAACACCCACCCACCCTCTCCCCAAAGTGACAATTTAAATTTGAAGAATTATCATTAATATTTCTGATGAGGATACTTGTGGTAGTGTGATCCTCTGTGCTGTTCCCATTTCCATTGTTTTTCAAGTCATTCAAAATCCAGTTTGCACACGTATGCCTTTAACAACATCTCTCAATGTTGGCAACATTGATGTCAATCCATCTCCCTTTTTATTTTCTCCCTTTTTCTGTACCCACAAGCTTGAGGTTATCTTTTCTTGACCTACCCTGTAAGGGGCTGTTATTCTGTTACTTGTCTGAACTTTTAAAAAATGACCAGAAGATATGTATTTGTTGTACTCCCGTGAGTTACACCTCTAAACATAATTTATTTGTATGTAGTTTTAAGAAAGAGCTTTTGAAAGCAAATACTTACTTTTTAATCAATAGTCATCTTGTGTTAAGCATATGTTAGGGTTCTAGAGCACAAGAAAGTTAATTTTGAAAACATGGGATTAAGACAATAATGCTTTTGTTGTATTACATTAAGTTTCTTACTTAGTTCAGACATTTGCTTACATAATATTGAGGTACTACTTAGCTCATTTATTAGAGACTTGGTCATAAAACATGGAAGAATGCTTTGCTTATTTGTTGAGATTTAGCTTATATTTTTAGATAGCTTTTATTTCTATAGTATAAATCACTATTTCATGAATCATAGAATGGTTTGGGTTGGAAGGGACCTTTAAAGGCCATCTAGTTCAACCTCCCTGCAATGATCGGGGACATTTTCAACTAGATCAGGTTGCTCAGAGGCCTGTCCAGCCTGACCTTGAGAGTTTCTGAGGATGGGGCTTCTACCACCTCTTTGGACAACCTGCCAGTGTTTTGCCACCCTCATCTTAAAAACTTTCTTCCTTATACCTGGTCTAAATCTACCGTCTTTTAGTTTAAAACTGTCACCCCTTGTCGTATCGCTACAGGTCCTACTAAAAAGCCTGTCCCCATCTTTCTTTTAAAGCCTCTTGCAAGTATTAGAAGGCTGCAATAAGATCTCCCCAGAGCCTTCTCTGCTCCAGGCTGAACAACCCCTCTCTCTCAGCCTTTCTGCATAGCAGGAGTGCTCCAGCCCTTTGGTCATTTTTGTGGCCCACCTGTGGACCTACTCCAACAGGTCCATGTGTTCCTTGTTCTGAATTGAAAGGAAGTTGAAATGGTTTTGAACAAGCTATTCAGCTAGTGTGAAAAGTGTGCAGGGAAACTTTAAAGCTCTTTAGGATAGGTTTTCTGCTATGATTCTGGTGGAAGACTGGCATATTTTTGAAATGTGTATGAAACGAAGCATATTAATTTTCTTCATATGTCTAATTAAAGAAAATGGAACTATGTTACATTTTAATTTTAATTTTCATTCAGGCCCAGTTTGGAACTTTATCAGACTACTTTGAAGCTCTGCGCAAAGAAAGCAATTTGGGTGAAAAGAGCAGCAATTCATTTTTCCCTGTTTTAAGTGGAGACTTCTTCACCTATGCAGACAGAGATCATCATTACTGGAGTGGGTACTTTACATCGCGACCTTTCTATAAACGACTGGATAGAGTCCTGGAATCCTACTTACGGTAAATACTGCCATCCAGTAAATTCATAACATGCCTTGGTGCAGGGAGAGATCAGCATTTAAGTACTCTAAATTTGTTGGACAGACAGAAAAGTTATTTTGAAATGCACAGTTTAAGTTTGCTTGCAATAAGGATAGCCTAAGTGGCCTCCAAATTTAGTTTCTGTTACAAGGATTAGTTGTTGTATCTGGTTGGTATTTTTTTAGTAAATGCACATAAATGCAATGATTTTTTTTTTCAATCTAAACAAGCAAGTTCTAAAATACTATCCAAGTGATCAGCAAATCCTGATTCCATGAAAAATAGTATTTAGTATGCTTTTTATTTCTGTATCAGATTTGGGCAGCAGTCAGATCAGTCTGTCATTATGGCTATACTGTACTCTTCTAGAGAAAAATATGAAGGTGCAAATTTTACAAGGGTTGTTAGAGGCAGTTGAGAAATAGTCAGGAATATTGTGCACCGAGTGTCCTCAGATTGTAAGGTACTGCTTTGCAGGAAAGTGTTTCCATCTTCTTTAAAGAAAAAATTATTGCTGAATTTTGGTAATAGAGTATTTAAGTGGTTCTCCCTTGTAGCAGCTGTAGATAAGACACATTGTAAAATGATTTAACTGTATTTTAAGGCTCCAGAAAGAACTGAGACAGATGTAGATGAGATAAACCTGGGCCATTTCATCTAAGGCCAAAACCTGGAAACTGTGTCTGAAAGATGCTTCTTCCAGGGATCCTTAGTCAAAGGATATTATTTTCTAGAAGGACCCTTCAAAACGCATCTACCTGTAGTGCTCCTGTATGCTCTTAAGACCTTTTGGTTCTGGAGAAGAACTTCTGTAATGCTGAGAAATATGTTGTGTATGTGTTTTAATGGGTGGTGGTGGCAAAAGAGTTTTGGAAAGAATTGTTTTTGGAGGCAGATACAAGTACCTTTTAGAAGAGAAACATCTGTATCTAGCAGAATTTATTTTCCTTCTTCCAGGCAATAAAGTCTTTGGTAAAGCTTTGCAAACCTGGGACACAGCTACTCTGTGATCTGTTTTTTCTTGCAATGAGAGTGGCTTTTTCTAGCCTTCATTCTATACTCTTGAGAATACAGAGTAAGAGACCTGAGGAGATCAAGAAAATCAATGAAGAAATGAAAGCAATAGAGAATAAGAAATTTGTAAGAGAAGTGAGATCACAGGCCTGAGAATAGAAGGATGTTAGGGAAGAGACAATGCAACATAACTTTGAAGGCATTGCATTGACCATCAAGGGGAAGTTTCACAGATGGGAAAGCAGGGAGGAAAGAAGTGACAAGCTGTGAGGAAGAAGAAAAATAAGACCAAAGCTGAAAGGAGTGAGAAAAAGTAAGTCTAGGATACCTTTGACAGAAGAATGTAAAAATAATATAGTAAGGAGAAGTTTTCAGAGTGACTTCTGCAGTGTTTTAATCAGAATTTTGAACACTACAAGTGTTATGCTTAATATATGTACCTGAAAATGTTAGAAGATTACAAAAAAGGCACTTACAAGGCTAACAGAAATTAGGAAGTTCAACAACTATTCAGAAAGAGTTTATCAATAGGCTATCATCACTAAGAATATGATTTTATTAGAAGCATTTTATTTTTTACTTACTGTATCAACACTATAAATACTAATTAGCTCTGTTCTCATTAGCTTGTTTATCATAATCTTTGATTTTCAGCAGAACCAGCCTTGTTTAATGTTGCTATTGGAAAAGACAAGCTATATAGAAAACAGGACAGATGATGTCCATATAAATTGAATTCCCTACTGAATTGCTTTTCATACTTCTGCATGAATTCCTTTCTGTTAAATTGCACCAAGGATTTAATTTTCTCTAAGTTTTATCATAGCCCATTTTCTCAAAGATTTAAAGTGTTTGCTTCATTGCCATTTTCCTGGGGGTTTTTTATTACTTATGATGCAGAAAACTTAATATAAATTGCTTTCAGGTTTATTTGTAGTATTTACAACTTTACACTGTTAAAAGGTGTCTTCTTCTAAGAACTTGAGTTACCTTTAACTTGTGAAAATGATGCTAGACTTACAGGTAAAGAATCTCTGGAAGAAAACTAAACCGTCAGTCTTGTTAATTAAAACAAAGCATGTTTCTAAAAATTTCTAGGGAATTCTTCATCGTTCATTATCCACTGTGGAGAACAGGTCAGAACAAAATGCATAGATGTACTCTTGTCAGTGTAGTATCGGGAGTTTTTGGCAACTTTGCTTTCAGACATCTGGAGAATCTTCAAAGATGGTTTGTTAGCTGTGAGAACAGCAGAACTGGGGGTTTTGTCTTTTATTTTTTATTTTCTTAAAAGTCAGAGGAAATATGTTATGGTCATGTTTAATTAATAACACACTTGACCCAATCTCTATGATTAAATTTTCCATAGTTCTTTCTGAGCTAACATATGTATCTATCTAGTGTGCGTATATATGTGTACATATATATATATGAGAGGGGGAATGAACCATGAACAGGAATTAAAAATGTATGTGTATGTGCTCTTTATCAAGAATGAATTCTTAAGTTCTAGCAGTACCAAGATTAAGAAGAACTTCACTGCTACATAATAGCCAGGAAACAGTTTTCAGTCTCAGGACATGCTATGGTGGGTGGCCATTTAAGCAAGAAAAGAGTTGGTTGGGTGCGTTTTTCCAAAACTTTTTTGAAAACAGGCTTTGTGCATTAAAGAAAGTGAGTGCATGATAGTTTTGATTTTGTGGTGGAGATTGACATCAGTGTTGATTTGTGATTTTATTTTTTTTTTAATCATAAGTGAGAGATGGATGGATTGAAGTAGTTTGAAGGGTGATGAGATCAGTGACCAGAAGTTTGCTTAACATACTAGTGGAAGGATGTGAAGAACAGCAGCATAGTTGGGAACAAGAGTGCATTCTGGTTTCATTGTTAACAGATAGGTTGGGGAAAAATTACAGCAAGTCTGCAAAAAATACTGGAATTTGGAAGCAGGACAAGAGCAGTGATACTTCTAGTGGTACAGATGGACAGAAAAGATCACATCTTGAGAGGTCAGAAACTCTTTGGGAAATTTATTTATTATTTATTTAGCTTAGATACAAAGTGGACCTAAAGGTAAGCTAGAGTAGGCTTTGTGCAATCAGTGAAGCAAATTTTGATCTATTTGTAATGTCCCATCAGGCAGAGATACAGTGACAAATTACAACAAAATAGAAGGATATTCAAGAGGAGTAAATGCTTACTTCTAAGTTGAAGCATTCTCTAATGTTTCTTGTAGTTTCACTTCTGAGTGCCTTTCATCTTTCACCATTGAACCATTCTAATGTTTAGAATAGTATTGAGACTTGAAAATTTTACTTCTAAGAGACTGGTGTACTGAATGAATGTGTAAAACAGCATCAGTTATATTTCTGAAAGGCAAAAGGGTTCCAAGTGTTCCTTATAGACAAAATGGATTTAAAGTGAAGTCCTGGGAGTAGTTTGAACTGAAAATACATTTACTATACAGCTTCATTGTAATGTTACTTTTTCTAGTTTTAAGGTTGTGACCTTGTTTATTAATAACGGACTTCCCTATTTAAAAAAAAAAAAAAAAAAAAAAAGAAAAGGAAAAAAGAGGTGGGATTGTGGGAAGTAAAATGTAACTGGTATTGTGGGGACTAACATTTTATAAATCTTTACTTCATAGCTACAGTTGGGTCAGTGTTTACTAGCTAAGTCAGTGTTTATCCACTAGATGAATGTGCATCTCATGCCATTTTAACTACAATGTACTAGTTTTCCTTTCAAGTTAAGCTATAATAGAACAAAGGTGGAGGAATATGTAGATGTAGGCATTTGCACTAATCAATGTTAAAATCACAACTATTGAGTTTAAGTGCACTAGTAATAAGAAAAGGAATGACGCCTTTTAACACCTTGATTTTGCGTGTAACTTCTGAACGGTTATTTTACCTGTAAGACCACAATCTCATCCTTTTCCTCAAATCTTGACAGTATGAAAATAAATTGAGCTGTATATTTGCAAGGTACCTTTCAGTTCAGTTTGACATTATTTGCAGTTTTTACATAGTTGTCACCTATGTGATGCATGAAGACAAAGAGACTAAACTGATTCCAAATATATTTTTCATGTTAATAGTTAATATAAATGCACAGTCTGAAAACCCAAGCTGAGCGTGATTTTACAATTTGTTGTTGTACGTAGTTTAAATTGGAACACATGTACTCACAACAGCCTAGGTAAATGTGAACGTTGATGCATTTTCCCTTTTTTTTTTATTTACATCCTAAGAAGTTAGTTTTATATTTGTTTCAGGAGCATATATTATTTTACTTTCTTTCCTCTTTGTAACATTAAACTGCATCTTCTTGGTTTCTCCAAACACCTGAGAAACATTCATTAAGTTCAAATAAAGTTTGAATAGGAATCTGACACTTTTCAGACTTACACAACCAGAACTGTAACATTTTAGTAAATGGAGGTAGGGGAAGAACGTTAACAGATGGTTTCTCAGAATTTCTACAGGCATCTTTGTTAGTCAAGTACTCATAATAACTGGCAATTACAGGTTTTTACTTTTTGTAAAATAAATATAGATTCTCATAAAGCAAGTGACAACCCAGTGGTAGTATGTTAGTGCTAGGCTTTTGCTTAAGGAGAAGGACTCTGCATTGTGTTCAGTCAGAGTTTTTGAGTGCAGCATTCTCAGTGTTAAGTGAATATATAGTGAGCAGGTGCACGAACTGCCTATCTTCAAGAGAATTTAGTTTGCTTGAAGTACAAATGGCAGAATAGATACTATATGGCATGTACAGATCAATATATTTCTTTAAAACAGCTTTTTTTGTTTAATAAATCGCTTTTTGAAATAGGAATTGTGTATCTCCTGTAAGGCAGTCTATCCTTACTGTATCACTTTAAGATCAGATCTATATACCTCACACGTTTGTGAAAACTGTATCTTACTTTCTACTGTTGTATTTTTATTTTATAAACTCTATTTTCGTCACTGAAGGCTTGTAAGAAGCTTACAAGGTGTGAAATTAGCTGATGGTGAAGTGCCGCAGTGGTTTTCAACTGTTTGAATCTAGAGATAGGCTAAAAAGTACAAGATCAATGTTTAAAGAACTTGTGGAACTAGGCATGTGGAAAAATACAAAAATATCCGTTTATTTTTCAAGTAAAATGTGTGTTGCATTTTGCTTTTTAAACCTATATAAATATTTGATTCTTCTCTGCAATTCCAGGTCAGCTGAAATCCTCTACTCCTTGGCTTTGGTACAGTCCAGTAAATCTGAGAAGATGAGTGTATTTCCTTCAGTGAATAACTATAAATTGCTGACAGAAGCTAGGAGGAACCTTGGACTCTTTCAGCATCATGATGCTATTACAGGAACAGCTAAAGATTGGGTAGTTGTGGATTATGGCACTAGGTAAGTTATTGTAAATATGTAAACTTAAATCTTGATTTCCTTTGCTTTTTGAAAACAGAAGTATTTATTTCAGAGATACAGATTTGCTGTAGCTCGCAAAATAGTACTGAAAGTCTACTGGTGCTTTACAAAAGAAGTTAACTTGGTTACACATGCTCTTAATTTATGAAATATTTTTTAATCCTCTGAAGTAAGAATTTGATGTCAAAACAAAATTTCCAAGGTTTCCAAAGAAGCTAGGTAGGCATGATACCAAGAGTTCCTTAATAACAGGGCTGTTATTTTCTGCAGTTAACTAGTGTATAGGAGAACATTTTATATCTGCCTGTGCTAAATAATCATCAAGACACATGCTAATTTAAGCATACATTCCTTGGAAAATCCACACCCTCTGTAATGTACCTTCAGTGTGGGAAATTTTTTTTATGTTTCCAATCTTCTACTTATTTTGTCTGTTTATTCTGTTAGATCTGGTGGTTAGTTGCTTTCTCAGTATTTACAAATTATTCTGCTAACTAGTTTGTGGAATCTTTTTTGAATAGTGTATTTTATATTCGTATGTCTGTCAACATATGCTTTAAGTTTTTTTTCAGAAAATTTTTAATGTTAGGTGCTAGTAAATGTGATTAATTGAGGTAGATGATAGTAGATGGTTCATAGTAGAGCATGTCCATTAAATAAGTTATGGTTTTAAATGCCCCTAAAATAGTCTCTCTCAGTTTAAACTACTGCATTCATGAAAGGATTTTTAAATTCCATAAATCTTTTAAATGCTTATCTATTAAAAACATAGGTGTGATCAAGTTATAAACAAATGCAGTGCACTTGGATATGAGGCAGTAAAAGGCTTTTTTTCACTTTACAAAAAAGTTACACAGCACTCAGTATTTGAGAATTTGTAAATCTTGTGTCAGTGGAAGCAGTGGAAATAGTGGTAATTTAAATTTTTGTGTTTCTGATTCTTTTTCTAATCCTGTTTAAACATAACCCTGACTTTGTGACGAGCATTTCAGGCTTGTCTTTGCTGTAGATACTGGAAATAAAACATACAAACCACAGACTTTCCTAAGATAAGCATTTTGAAAAAGTGCTTGGTATTTTGAGGATATACATTTTGTGGCATAGCAGTGGGGTAGAGATGTACCTCATTTTCAGTATGCAAGGTAGAAACATAATGAAATTCAGAATTCTTTTGCATTTTGCAGTCTGGTCACCTGCTGCAATTAGCTGTTCTTACTGTCATGTTATATTGATATTACAAATTACATTTGTTTTTCTGTAACATACTTTTGAGTTCTTTGATCTTTTAAAATCTTCATGCTATCACATTGAATAAAAACAACTGAAAACTAACTAAGACATTAAAATTTTGAACAGGCTTTTCCATTCAATAATGAACTTGAAGAAAGTGATAATTGACTCTGCTCATATTCTAATCCTGAAGGACAAAGGTACTTACAATTATGACACATCAACTCCATTTCTGAAGATGGTGAGCTATCTTTCTTGATTTTTTTCCAAAAATGAGATGTGAACTATGTCTTTTCAATACTGTTTGAGTGGTCTGGAAGGAAAGTTAGAATGAAATTTGCTGCTTAATACCTGCTCAAAAATCTGCTGCTTACCACTCTTCATATTAAATGAAGATATTGGGAAGTAAAGAGTGAAAACTTCAGCAGTTAATGCTGAACCCCCTACACACATCTAAAGTAAATGGGCTTATTTTGTTCCACTGGTGAATCACATAGTAAACCTAGGTGTTACGGTACTTTTGTGGGCATAATTTGTTGACATGCATATGATTAGTAAATGTATATGATGATCTGCAGTCCTGTAATTTGGCTTTACTTAATACTTAACAAATGTAGGAACAGGAAACTTTCCGTCCTGAACATAAGCCTAAGTTGAATTTGCAAGAGCAAGTCTAGGCAAGCCCTGCTTTTCTCCTTAGCTGAAATCACTTGAAACAAGAATCTACCAATGATAAAGTAAACAACAGATCCACACACATCTTGAGACCCATTTTGCAGTGAAGAGTACCTTGAAGGATTACACTTACTAATATTGTTTCCTTTCAGATTTCTTGGTTTCTTTTCTATTTGAGCAGAAGCTCTTTGCTGTGATAGGTAGTCTTTGGAAGTCCATATACCTGGTATAAAGAGGAAACAAGATGCTTTAATTTCTTTGTGCATAAACATAGCAGGATTAAGACAGTCTTTATTATATGGTTACCTTACACTAACATAACTAATATGACACATATTCTGCTGGCTTAGGTGTGCCAAATGTGTCATACTTTGAATTACCCTTCCAGTCACATACATTAAATAAATAAATAAATAAGTTAAAATTGGGTTTTTTACGGTTTATTACTTCAATATTAATATATATGTCCATGAAGCATATGTGCCTGTGGGTGTGTGCTACATGCGTGTGTGCCGTGAATATGTCATTTTTCTCTTGGTTGGAAAAGGTAACAAAATGAATGTGCACCTTCATAAAGTAAGAATGTTTCAAAGTAATTTGTGGAATGGAATTTTCACTTGTGCTCTGAATTATATTGGAAGATGATGTGTTACTACGTTTTGCAAAACTTGCGTTGTTCCTGTTCTTTATAAGTCTGGATTAATACCACTGGATTGTAGAAGTGCTAACTGCTGTTTAAACTGCATATTGCCTAGAAGCATACTAAGTCAAACTCTCCCTCCTCACTGTGAAAGCAGAAACAAAAAGAAAGTTCTTATTTCAATAAATTTATTATAGCTATATAAACCAGAAAAAAGTGATTGCAGAAGTAGATTATGATTTATCTGTATGATATACAGTAACTGCAGCATACCATAAATCTAATATTCACACAGTACTTTGCCACAACAAAACGTTTATAATTTGGGATTTGTAAAATGGGATAATGCAAGAACTTCAGGTTATTTACAAAAATTCTTTTGCAAACCTTGAGTAAGTAGAAAGTTCAAAGGCACTTGCTTTCAAATACCATCATGGTATTTTGGTGGCTGATGGAAGCTGACATCAAGAATTGCTCAGATATGGGCATTCAGAATGAATGCTGAGACTTGAGAAAGACAAATGGTGAAGACCTGAAGATTGAAAATGGCTTTGTCTTTGAAGGGTGAAGAAGGAAAAAACACGTGGTCAAAGGAACAGAGCAAGAGACTGTAGCAGCATTCCAGTAGATAGTAGGTTACAACCAGAATAAACTGGCCTTTCTTGAGGCCAGGAAAAAGGCAGTTGGAAATGAGACATGGTGGAAGGATTTCATAATGACACTACTAGTACTGTGTTTCTGCTATTCTTAATTATTAGTTACATGCAAAATCATCATGGTTTTCTCAGCTGGTAACTGAATACCTTGCATATCATGTCTTAAGTTTTATGGACTCTGCATCAGTAAACAAACAAACACTAGATAGCTTGGAAGACAATACACTGAAAATCAGAAGAAACTTGGAGATCCCTGCATGATCCAACCAATAGGATGAGATTCAACCTATAAAACAATGCAGCCATTGCAGCATTCCTGTATATTAGGCTTGTTTCTTTGAGTGCAGGAAGAAAACTTTCATGTAAATGTCAATAGTTGGATTTCAAAAACATAATTTTTAGGATGTTTTGGAATATTTTGAGTAACTGAGAGCTTTGCGCTTCAGTTACAAAGTCTGTAATTCTCAGCATTATAGGAACTATCAAAGGTATATAACAGTACATCAACAGCTTGGCTGTTGTCTTAAAAGACTAATGCCATAGTGACAGCAATGGCTTGTCACTACCTTTTGCCACTGGTAGTGAGCCCTGGTTTGTATTTTATTTAAGAAAAGAGAGAAACTCATGAAAAATAAGAATTCAATATTGTGAAACAATTCTTCAAGTAGTTTATATCATGTAAAAATCATACCAACACCCCAAATTATGTTTTTTGAAAATCCACACAACTAAACTCAAAATCTGTCTGATAAATACACACGAGTTGTAGGGTTTCAGAATAGATTTAAATCAAAAGAAAGTGAATAAAAATATATGGTAAGTATTTGTAAAATTTGAAGGAAGATGGCAATTATGATGTCTTGTATGCAGAAAGGAAAACACGGGGGTGGCAATCTGATAATGGTATCTAATAAGAGACATCTAGTGAAAGCAAATGTTCCCCAATGAATTGGTGAAAGTAAGCCTTTTTCTTTTGTCAGTCTCAAGTACTTAGTTTGTAAACTTCTGTGGTTCATCGTCCTATGTAGCATGCTAAAATAAGCTTCTGTTTATGATATGGCTAGCGTGGTTTTGTAATTCATAAGGTTCATATCACAGACAAAGCTCATATATCATACATTTAAGTGTATTCAAAAGCAAATTCAAAGATGTTCTCTTGTAGGATGATGTTCAGTCTTCCCAAGATTCTTTGCCACACAAGACAGTTATAAAGCTGACATTGCAACCAAGGTAAATAATTTATGTATTAATTAGTGTATGAGATTCTTCTACCAATGTTTGTGTTTTCACTACCTAGTAGGTTTTTATGCCATTTCATTTTTTTAACTTTCACTCATAAAAAAAAATAAATAAAATGTAGTCTGGCATATTATGCTAATATTATGTGTAGTTGAAAAACGACACAGCAGTTTTAAAACTATAGAAGTTTCTCACGTGGCACTAATTCAGCTGCAGCAGGTAGTAGGTTTACTATGTGCTTTTATAGCATTGAAATCCTTAATAAATTATACTTGAAAGGAGCAGTAGAAAATTCTAATTAGACATAATTAAAACATAATTAGTAGTGTGAGCAAAAACTTAGTTTTTATAAGGCCTAAAAATCACAATATAGAAAAGCTGGATTTTCTTTACAATTCAAGTAGAAGATAAATTAGGACACTGTTTTCTCTTAATTGCAACTTTGCATTGTATTAAAAGAGCTTACTACTTTAATTATATTTAGGTTTAGAGTATTCAGTTGAAACTGACATCCTGCTATGCCCATGAACATTCAGTATCCAACCTGAAATAACTTAAACATTCATAAAAGTCTACTAATCCAGATAAAGTGAATAATAAGACTTATGAATATGAGAGCTGCTATGGGTGTAAATCAAATTATACAATGTTTTTGCTAACAGAACAGATGATTTAAGATTAATTTTAAAAGTAGTGTACTATTTTTGCTGATGTTAGCATTTATTTTTTCTAGTTCTAGCAAGTGGCAAGCTAATAAAACCTACTTGACTAATTCACGAAGGTATCACACTATTCAGCAGACTAACGGCTACTGTTAAAAATTCTAATCAGATTCGTCAAGAAAACAAGCAGTTTGGTCCTTGTGAGCTTCTGGGGGAAGCTGTCTTGAGTCTTCTAAAGTTAAATATGTATAATATATGTGTATATATAGTTTTAATAGAAGCTTGTTTCTAGTAGTCATGTTGACATACATACTGGGTTTTTTTTTAAAATAGAACTTCTGTTCTCTTATTGCAGTTCTAGATAGGTGCTAATAAATTATATTAAACTTGTCCAAAATGATCAGGTGCCTAGATATGTAACTAAAAAGGTTTTAACTTCTTAAAAATGTGCTCTCAGATATCTTCAATGGGAGAGACTGTATATATTGTATATAAACAGTTGGCTGGAGGCAAGTTATAAAGTAGACTTTTTGCCATTTGAGGATAGCTTTTAATTCTTTTGCTTTCCTTGCCTAGGTTAGTTGCTGAAATTTCCCCCATAGCATTTCCATGCCCCTTCCATCCCCTGTGATACTCCTTTTGTTTGCATCCCGCTTATCTCTCTGCATAGTATGCTAAGTAAGTTTTTTCCCTTTTTGGTGTTTGTGCATTTATGCATATGAAGTAGATACACATGCCAAGCCTTTTTATTTTAAAATTAATATTATCCTAGCAGTCTTTTGCTGCTGTTCTCTAAAGTTGTGTGAAGTTACTAAGACGGTAACATTGGTAGATAATTGCTTATTTTAATTTGCCTGTGTGAAGATATTATACAGTCATTTTGAGATGCAATTCATGTTCCAAAGGCTATGTAATCAGAGTTATGGGATATAGAATAAAGATGAAAAAAGTGTGAGGTAGAAGGGGAGGAGAAGAATTACAAAGGAATGTTGATACTGCTGCCTGAAAACCTGTTGTTTTCTAATGACTTCCTGTTTGGAAACATTTTCAAAGTAATGTTGAAGTACACACTACATATTTCCTTTATTGTTAAAACTTTAATTTGAATATCTGTATGTTCAATTATTTTGTCTTATAAAAACGGATTTAGTCTTTCTAGGCTTCTAACTTTATCCCTGGTTCTAATCTGAATTTCCACTAACATTATTACCATTGTGAAAAGCTCAGACAGTAACTTCTGCTTAAGTCTAGTACGTGAATATTATGACTGTGTGTCTGATTTTTCTAGGTTACCAGTAAAGATGTGAAATGTTAATTTCAGCTGAATCTTAAACTCGCCTTGATAAATTTACCATTAAAGATTACTGTGCTTAAACTTCAGTAAGACGCTTCTAAAACAGAAACTGATTTTTCCTTTCGAATTTTGAGGCATCAGCAGATTGAAAATACTGATTCTTGCCAAAACTTAATTATTTGGTTATCCTCTGTGCATAAGTCCTTTATTGTTTGTAGCGTGAAATCTCTAGATTTATTTCTGATAATGTGTTTTAATATACCATTATGTGGGGTAGAATTAAGTCAATGTAATTGGCAAGGTGTTACTTTTCTTTAATTGGCTGAATATTTACCTTTTTGTAGCATTCCATTTCAGGATTTTGAAAAATAGCTATATTGTAAATTGATTATTCTTATAAAAGTTTTGTTCATATCACCTATAAATTTAGAGGAAAACTACTGACAGGAAGCTCATAAGATTTTTAATGTGATTAATTAGTCATTTTCCTATTGTTTTTTTCTTATTTTACTGAGTTGATGCTGTCAATTTCAAATCTAACCTGCTTTTCAATGGGAGAGTAGTTGATGGTATGCTTTTGTCTCTCTCATCCAGCCTTCCTTTTGATGATTTTGAGTTGTGTTCTCTTCACTGCTTATGAAAGTTTGTAGTCAGTAGTAAAAACTGATCAGACAGACTGTACAGGAGAGCTAGTACAGCTTGATTACATGCAAAAAAAGAGGAAAAAAACGGCTGTTTCAGCAGTCAGTGTTCTACTATGAAGTAGCTCCAGATTGTTGTGTGTTTAAGAAATGCCTTTCAAGCTGCTTCTAAGCAGGTACCACTTTTAATATATTTGGTATTGTTTCCTCTCGACCTGTGCATCTCATCTCTGTAGGGCTCTGTTGCCGTATTTTTATGAATCTGTAATTACATAAAAAAAGAGTAAGGTGTTAGTTTCAATGAAATAGAGTACTTTAAATCTTACTGTGACTCCGCTACCTTAGAACAACTAAGTGGTCTTATGATTAGGCTTTTGAGTACTGAAAATATGGTGTATTTAATTATAGTAAACCCCTTTAATAAAGTAGCATGCTTTTTACAAAATTGTTACTTTCATCTGAAAACAAAGCTTTTGCAAGAAAATATCCAACTAGAAATGGAACTGCTTTTGTCTTGTTCTGAAATTAACAAATAATACAGCTTGTCTTGGAGACAAAGCCCACGAGTATACTGATAAACTGGATGCTGCATCATACTTTCATGACAGCCCTGTCCTTTGATAGTGTCGTTGCTGCTTGGGAGTAGTCTGACAGAGGTCATTCTTCCCGAATGTCAAAAGGCTTGCACTCACTGGACTTGGACAGTGGTGTTGGGTGGGTTTGAACATCTTGCCATCCAGTTTAAGCTGTGACCTGTTGATACAGGGTATGTCGACAGTGTGCGTGGCAAGATTTCTTAGCTTTTTTTAATCTGTGGTGTTTCCTGGAGACAGCATTGCAGGGGAATGTGATACACGATGGAATAACTGAATTGGCTGTCCGTACCGGCTTGGATGTTGTAGTATTGTTTGGCACAACATGTTGAGCCTAGGAGTGAATGAGATCCAACAGTATCCAGTATCAGTCATGCTCTGCTCCCCCCCCCCCCCCCCAACTCCACCCCACCCCACCCCCACCCCCCCCCCCGGTTTGTTTGTTTTTTTTAATTACTTCTGAGCCTTCATGTACCTGACTGGGGAGTTGTTGTGGTTTAACCCCAGCTGGTAATTAAGTGCCACACAGCCACTCACTCCCCTCTCACACAGGGGTGGGAGGAGAATCGGAAAGGAATGTAAAACTCAAGAGTTGGGATAAGAACAATCTAATAATTGAAATAGGATAAAAATGAAAGAACAATAATAACAATGATGACAATAACAGTTATAATGAAAAGGGAGGAGGGGGAAAGAATGAAATCCAGAGGGAAAGGAAGAAAGAAAACACAGGGTGCACAATGCAACTGCTCGCTGCCCAATGCCCAGCCAGTCCCCGAGCAATGACCTGCCTGCCTTGGCCAGCCCCTGTGGTGGTTTAACCCCGGCCGGCAACCAAGCCCCAGGCAGCCGCTCAGTCCCTCCCCCTCACCCAGAGGGCTGGGGAGGAGAATTGGAAAGAAATGTAAAGCTCGAGGGCTGAGATAAGAACATTTTAGTAAGTAAAGCAAAAGCCACACATGCAAGCAAAGCAGAACGGGGAATTAATTCACCGCTTCCCATGGGCAGGCAGGTGCTCAGCCATCCCCAGGACAGCTGGGCTCCATCATGCGTAACGGTTACTTGGGAAGACAAACGCCATAATGCCAATGTCCCCCCCCCCTTCCTCCTTCTTCCCCCACTATATATACGCAGCACAACACCCCATGGTGTGGAATATCCCTTTGGGTAGTTCGGGCCAGCTGTCCCGGCTGTGTCCCCTCCCAGCTCCCCGTGCCCCCCCAGCCCTCTGGCTGGCCGGGCCTGAGACCCTGAGAAGTCCCTGACTGAGTATAGACACCACCCGGGCACAGCCAAACCCACCCGTGTGCTGTCAGCATTGCTCGCACAGCACAGCCACAGCACAGCTGCACCCGCTGCGGAGAAGGAAGTTAACCCTATCTCAGCTGAAGCCAGGACACCCCCCAGGAATAAATACTCAGCATGACATCCCATGCTATAGAATACCTCTTGGCTGGTTCAGGTCAGCTGTCCTGGCTGTGTCCCCTCCCAGTTCCTTGTGTCCCTCCAACCTTTTTGCTAGCAAGGCCAGAGAAACTGAAAAGTCCTTGACTTAGTATAAGCATTATCTAGCAGCAACTAAAAACATCATTGCGTTATCAACGTTGCTCTCGCATCAGAGCCAAAACACAGCAGGTACTAGTTCCTAAGAAGATAATTAACTCCATCCCAGCTGAAACCAGGACAAGCACTGAGCTCCATTGCACTCTACAAGTGTGGTGTAAGACATCCCATATGAACTGAAGATACTGTGATACTGAAAGATTTTTTACAAATCGTTGATTTAGGATTATTTTTAGTGGTAGACCAGCAGTACTTATAATATGCCCAGAAATTATTTTTGTCAGCTAATCACAGAACAATGGTATGATACCCTTCTTATCAGGCTAGTTTAATAACTTAGCAGATATGTTTTGCGCTGGTTGAAATATTCAGGTTGCCTAGGAGATAAATTCCGAGTAGTATACACTATAATCAATGATGTCTTCAAAGAGCTGTCAAAGCACTAAGCAGTTTAGTGACATCCACCTTATAAAAGAAAGTTTCATTTTTCCAGATAGGGGATACAAAATAATCTGGACTATTATTCTTATTTCAATATCTATGAAGAAGTTTTGGCATAAGGTTGTAATTAACAAAATTTTGACATAAGTTCTGTTTATTCTGTTAGGTCCAAAATTTGTGGGTTGTTTTTTGTTGGGTTTTCTTTGGTTTGGGTTGGGTTTTTTTTTTAGAAAGAAAATTCTGATTTACCTTTAAGATTTTGCAGGTTGGTTACCTTTGCAAGAAATCACTTGGCCCGTGTACCCACTGCTTCCTCAACACAGCACTGTAATGCAAAATTTAATACTATTTTATTTTATTTATACTAAGTTTAATATATGATAAAGAATAATGTACAATGGTCAAAAACTCTTGGCAGAGCAACGTTACTTATTTGGTTGGAAGATGACAGCAATGATAACTTGCCTGAGAAGGACATTTGTTGGTGTGATATGCCAAAACGGAGAGCTGTCCCGATGATGTGAAGCAATTGATTAAAGCTTCACACCAAAGGAAAGTGTGTCTTTCTGAGCTTAGAAGGTAACTGGATTGGGGTAATGTTTTAATATTCTCATTTAGCAACTTGAACTTGGTGGTGGTTTTTTTGTTGTTTTTTTTTGACCTGTGTCGCCCATGTTGTATAATGAATCTAAACAGTTGTCCAGTGTAGTTAAAAGGAGAGGATGTTCTGACAGCGTTTGACATTTTAGTAATACGCAATTTAATTACCTTTTGTGCTTTCATGAGTTCTGAGGCATATGCATTCCTAGTTATATACTGAAATAGTGTTAAAAAAGACAGTTGAAATGAGTATTTAAAATGTCAGTGAGGGGAAAAATATTTAAAGAAAACAGGAAAGAATACAGAAACACTTAAAATGAAACCAGAAGTATTTGTGGCAGTTCATACATTGTTAATAAGCCATGTTCCCCAGGGAAAAAAAACCAACCAACCAACAACAAAAGCCCCAAAACAACAGTTTTAGTTTTTTATTGGATGAAATAGAGCTAGCAATATGCACAACCTTGTTATGTTTCTGTTAAAGTGAAACCTCTGTATTAATAACTTTTAAGGGAGGTGAGCAGGACTAGAGGTCATTCAGTCAAGCCTTAAGTCTCTCTTCTTCTATTAAGAAACAAGACTTAATTAAGCATTTGTATTCTCAGCACAGTTGTGCAAATATTTAAAAAAATAGAAAAACATTTGAAATTATATGTGAAGAACTGCACTTTTAGTTTCCAGTACTCTGGCTGCTTAGGCTGAATACAGCCTAATGATTTTTAAAACAAATTACTTTAAAGTGTTAATCTTAGTGACCAGCTGCCTGGTCAATTTACTAGATTTCAGATGACCTGTAACTGCCATGAACATGTTCAGTTTGTTGTAAACTCCAGGTCATTTTGACTGAATTGAATGGATATTTAAAAAGCATTCTCTCTCTTGATTTTCATTGAAGAACTGTTGCAAAGGCAATGAAATGCTTGGCTGACACAGGGCAACTCAGGCATCTGAATCCTGAAACATCAGTTAATGTGCATTTGAAATAAATATTTCAGTAAAAGTCATTCTGCCAAAAGTGGTGAATTCAAAATGAACAAAAGCAGGATACATTCTTTATTCTTTATAGGTGGAGGGTGGCTGTGTAACTGCCTTTTATTACCAAAACCATCAAATTTTGCATTGACAATGTCTAATGGGAAATGGAGTGAGGGGCATGGAGGAGTTCACAGCACCTTGATCTCTTAATACTCTTTCTGTAAGGTCACAGCAGTTTTTCAGAGATTTCTATTTTTACTGTGCGAGTTTTCTACTTCTTGTGTTAATTACACTAATTACATCTTGGAACTGGCTCCCTGCACTGACAGTTGACATTTTGCTAAAAGTTTATCTGGGAACTCTGAAAACAAAACAACAGATAAGCTAAGGGATGAATGTATTTTCTGATGTAAGAGAGAGCTCTTTAAAACCGAACAGTGGTTGTTTTGAGTTATTGTAAATTTTCATTATTAAGAAGAAAAAAGCAGCTTTGATTTGCAATTACTTGCACTCCAAATCTTTCTGTGGAATTAATCTTTTTTTTATTTCAAAACTCAAGTTTTCACTACCATGCTTCTGAATTCAAGTTGTTCTAAAATCCATTGAATTTGAAACTTTTTCATTGCATAAAAAAATCTTATAAATTAAACTGTTTTCAATTTTTGGTCTGTCCTATTGTTGATAAGCCAGTGATGGTCTGTTCTAAACATTTTTGTTTACTGACTGTCTTTGAAATTGCTGTTACAAAATTAAACTAGTAAATAAATTGATAATGTTTGTAGTGTTTGTAGAATCTTTGCAGATTCTCAAATTGCAAAAATTTAGGATTTTTAGTTAATGGAGAGAATTTCAAATTTTTCTTGGGGTTTGCAGTACCAGTGCAATGAAGTTGTGAAGGTGTTTGATGCTTCAGTTGCTATAAAAGAACGATAACACTAAAATGAAAAATCCCACAATTAGTTGTTACAAGAAATGTATGGGTTCCTCTAAAAACACTGTTTGTAATGGAAGTGTTGTATGATCATATGAAATGCAGAAAGAATAGAATAACTAAACATACTTTGCGGGGAGGAAAACCAACCTGGTTTGTTTTTCAAAAAACAGAAAGTGATCATCATGAAGAAATACGCTAGTAAAGAAATGAATGCAACTGAAAGATCGGCATTATATGCATGTACTTGTTGAAGCAGTTTTGGAAGTAGAAGATACACATTTTCAGTATACTAGTGTATTTGTGTATTATTTCTTCTTTTTTCCAGGCACTGGCCCCTTCAGCCTTTTTTACTGGATTTGCTTTGAGCCAATACTGTAATTAGTCCAAGGCTCTCAAGGCACAGACTGAAGTGATATGGCATACTTAAAGTCTTTCTGCTCTTCTGAACCAGATTTTTTTTCCCTTCTAAATGCAGATTTTTAAAGCCTGCACTACAAGAGGAACAAGGAAAGGATTTTAGTGAAGGTACTTCCTGATCCTGAAAAAGTCAGGGGGCTTCAAGCCCATCTTGGACTTCAGAACACCTCACAACTTTGTGGTAAAAGAAAAATTTAAAATAGCGCCTTTGGACTTAATCCTTTTATCCTTAATTGGAGAGTAGTTATGTGCTCCAGATTAGGATATGCGTTCCACTACAGTCCATCCAAATCATAGGAAGTATGTGTATCTGGCATATGTAGTAGGTACATAACATTTAAAAGTGTTGTCTTAGGTTGGTGTTGGTTTTTTGTGTTCTCAAAATTTACAGTTCTTGCTGTGCTGTTGTCTGTGTTTGTTGTGAATGCTGTTTTCTTGAGGGTGTTCCATGGTTTGTTTTGAGAAAGCCACACAAAGGTCCTGTTTCTTGTGAGAGCAGAGGGATGGAATATGTGCCTATCATCTGCCTCGTTATCTGCCTTTTGCATGAGCAATGGGTATTATAAAGATATATCTGTAGAGTTACAAAATTTATAGGAATGCATGTGTGTGAGTTCTCTCACCTTTATTAGCGAATCTGAAGTTTCACTTTGGGTCTGTCATTAGGAAGGTCATTCCTAGAGGGATTCAGAATTTGGAAATGTCAAGCTAAGATAATGGAACTTTTTTTAAGGAAATTATAATTGGTTTTAATTATCTGCACATTAATCAGAACTGTTAGCCATTGCTGCTTTTAGAAATAATGTGTAATTTTAACATTATAGCTCTATTTCTAAACTGCACATTTAACTTAATTTTCAAATGCTGTTGAAATTGTAGCATAATTCTGTTCTAAGTTGGTTTAAACTCTACTGAATTTTTGTCAATTTACTTATTTATTGATAGCAACTCTTTTTTATTTCCTGATGTCACCAGTTGGATTTTTATAATTAAAAGCTGATCTATGGATAATAGATGCTGTTTCCGCCTTTGGTTTTACACCTTACGAAGCAACACAAATTTATGTTGTGTGCTTGCAGTTTCGAGTTAAGATCAAATTCCTACTAATTCTTCTGCAGGATTTTTTTCATAATCTGGAAAAGTTGTCTTTTGCAAAGACAGGAAGAGGCAAAAATCTTAATATTTCTTCCTATATGATATTTGATTCTGTATATTCAAGATTAATATTCTACTCTATAATAAACACTTTAATTGGATTATGAGTTGCTGCTCAGATGTAAATTGATTTTTAGAAGTAAATTGATTTTATTGGTTTTTACATCTGTGGCAGTATTGGTAAATTTACAAGAAGCTTAGCTGCATGTCGTACAGAAGATCATACTAGCATTATTTATCATGTTCAGTTAAGTGAGCTAAAAAGTCTTCATTAGATTTTATCCAGTCAGTGAAAAGCCCCTATTGGAATCTCCTTTTGGGAGAACTTGCTTTTCTCTGACTGTATAGAGAACTATTTGCCTAACTTGAATTTTTATTAAACCACCCATATTCCCACTGCCCCAGATTTCATTTTTACATGACAGTGTATTTGAGAGTGCAGCTATTTAATCATAAGGTTTTCCTCACAAAGGACTTTTCTATTTTAATTAAGTGTCTAGGCTTGTATAGTTATGAATGCTAATGGTTTCAACATCAACTGTACCTCAGAGGGGGTGTACATTTAAGCTGTAGTGATTATTGAAACTAAGTGGTGTAATACAATTAGATGTGTTGATGCAGTTTAAAGCACACATTCGGTGTAGTTTCATTTGGTGCTCTGAGCTTAACGGTATAGCTTTTTGTGAAAGTTCATTCTCATAATGTGCAGACTAAATTTTCAAAAACCAAACACTAACTCAAACAGGAATATTGAAGTAGATCTGTTTCCCTTTCTTTAAAACTGAAAAGCAAAAAAGCAGACTTGGCATCATGTTTCAGTTCCACACTTTAATTTCTAGTCTGCTGTAAATGCATTTTGCCCATTGCTACCTTCACTCTGCTAATAGACATGCTGGTTGCCTAGCTATTACTTAAATGTTTGCTAAATAAATGTTGGGTAGCACATATTATTCAACTTATATGCTTGGGTATACATCTGAGCAGGATGGAATTTTCTGTGCAAAATGAGGCCAAAACCAAGTAAGAATTTCTTTAGTTCAGATTTTAAAACCGCAAATTATTTTCTGTTTGTATTGATCATGCTAATAAAGTAGAATGTGAATAGATTATAAAATTGGAAGTCATATTTGAAACTATCATGGTAAAATGGAGCCAGTATTTTATAGTCAAAGGTTGAAATAAAGCAGGCAAGTGGAAGTATTACACACCACATGGAAAAATAATCTGGGGACTGCAGATTTTAGTGAAGCAGAAAAAAAGACTGAGCATTACAGAAGATCAGATTGAGAGAGTTACTTGTATGGTGTTAGAGGGAATTTTGCTTTTGGATGATGTAAATGTAAATGTTCTGTGTAAGATACAGCTGAAATAGTGTGCTATACTTGGAGTGGTGTAGGCCTCATAAAAAATACGGTGTCTAGTTTTAGAAAGCATACTTTGAGAGGTGAGACTTTCAGAAGGCTTAACAGGAAAACAAGAGTACTAAGGTGAAGAAAGTTACCAGAGGTGTTGAAAGAGTATCATCTATTTAGTTTGAAAAGACTGATAACAAGGAACATAAATGTATAAATTCATACAAGTTTGTTACAAAGAGAGTAAGTTGCATTATACTTGCAGTGGAAAAGAGGAAGACAAAATTGGAAGAAACGTTTAATGTGAAGTAATACAAAATTTATTTGTATATTAGCAGAATAGGTGCTTGAGCTGCAGAACAGTCTAGACAGATTTGGATGTTTTCAAGAACAGTGATTGCAGCCTTTGTCAAAAGCTGTCCTACTGAATTCTTATTCTGATTAAGAGGCCCAACTACAGCAACCTTCTAGCCCACTATTGTTTTGGTGGTTTTTTTTATTAATCTCAATTTTCCTTTTGTTTCTTGAATTTAGTATTGAGGAGCCATAGCAAAACAGCATATTTTGCAGTACTCATCATGGCCTAAGGTTATGGGCTAGTCTGTTTTGTACCTACTGTCTTCCAGTTGACCAATTGGATGGAATAGAAGTAGGCTGGTTTAAAGCATGTAACACCTTCCAGCAACCTGAAATGGCACCTGATGTTTGTAAGAGAACTAGTTGGGTAATGAGAGAACAGCTCTGCTTAAAACTGCAGATTACAACACTTACAACTGTCCCTAATGCACGAGCACATCAATTTATGCTCAGTCATACAGGCAAAAGGAATTCCCTAATTAGGACAGAAAGTTCTGGTTGTTTTTTTTCCCCCTCTGACAAATGTCATTCTGGCACTTGGCAGATGTGCTGCAAAAGGAAGTGTGTTTATATATTGTTTTTGTGAAAGATCTGCCTGACTACTGGGTATTTTAACTTTTTTACACATTAAATGTTTGCTGAGTAATGATTTTTTTTTTTTTTTTTTTTTTTAAATCTGGGTAGGTTTCTGATGGGGTGAGAAGTGTTGAGTAGATTAATAACTACTTACATTAGTTGCAGCAGGTAGTTCTCTATAGGAATACAAAGGTCAAGCTATTTCCTAATACTGGAAAATCTTAGATTTTCCCTCTGCCTCTTCCTTGCCCCCTGCCCCTCTTTATGTATATGTATGTGTATGTATCAAGTTACATTTATACAAGAAATATCCTAAATCCCTAACTTAGACTTACTAACTAGTCTGTAAACTAGTTGGTATGGTTTGACATGGAAGTGTATTTTCCCTTCTGGAAACCCATCTTATGGTCATTACTGGTTTTGCTACCTTTCTGGAAATGAACTACGAAGAAAATTATTACTAGATTCTTGGACAACTACTAATGCATATATTTTCAAATACATATTAAATAATTCCTCAGGGGCTTATTAACTTTTTGTCTGAAAATTAAGTAACAAATTATTTCCACATTCTTTGTTTCCTTATGTTTTGGTGCGGTTTGCTGTGGTTAAAAGGAAGTTGTAAACCAAATCTCACTGATGATAGTTCAAGACACACAGAGGCTGAGTTCAGTGTTTTAATAGCATGTATTAGAAAAAGTATAATTTGAAAGAAATCAGGATAACTTTTTACACTTCAGAAATAACTAAATAAAGAGGGGGGAGATGAGGATGGTTTTGAAAAAAATACATGCAGAGTTAAATTTTCTTTAAAACGAGCATGAATCAGACTTTAATATCTTCAGAAACTGGATTGGTCACATGACTTTCATACATGAGATTTTGAATGACTTTGTCCAAAACTTTCTCTGTTACCTAACTTTCTTGATAAATGAATTTTGAATAGGGCTGAAAGGTGTCTTGAAATGCTGTGAAACATGTAATTTCTAAAGCTCAATTTAGTAACTGGTAGAAGAGTTGTAGAAAAAAGCATTAATCTGCTGTCAAGGAGAGTGTCACGATCATGAGCCTGCACAGTTGGCTTTTGTTCCTAAAGGATTATTAAGAACATGGCTTGAGATACTAAAACATGTCTAATTTTTGTAGAACCAGAGGAACAGCGTGACCAGATGATCTCAGATAATACCCTGAATAACTTTTTTAAAAAAAAAAAAAAAAAAAAAAGTAGTTGATTAAAGGACACTTCAAGTTGTATGTATGAAATTTACATGGCATTTATTTTCAGAACAGTTGTTTTGCAGACTCTTTCCATCTTTAGTAATCAGTAGCAGAAATGCATGGAAACATGGCCAAATACAGAAAAAAATGTGTGATGGGACCTGTACTTAAAATGTCACTTTAATCATACTTTTGATTAAGGAGGCCTTAACTTTTTTATGAAAGACTATAAGAGTGTTGAGCAGAACTCAGTAGTGTGATACAACTTTTTTTCTACCTATCATTGTGAGTAAATATTCAGTAAAGTTTTTCTTGTTAAGAAAAATGAGTTGTTATTGTCAGGTTCTGTTTCAAGTTATTTACCACAAACCTCCAAAGCAAGGAGAGAGCTTTTTCAATAACACAAGAGTAGTTTTTGTGGTCCAGTTCTTTTTACTTTTATTCTGTATTTAAAAACTGAGGAAAATGTGTATCTATTACATGTTTTCTTGGGCTTCAATGCAAGAATCATGGAAGTCTTTTCTTCAGGGGAGGTTGTATACATTTGCAACGTACTGATAAATCTGTTTTAAGGAGATGGTTGTGGTTCTCTTTGTTCCCTTTGCCTTCATCCTCAAAGACATGGACAACCCTAGGCTGGTGTAATGTCAATTCACAGAATTTTTTAGGATTCTAGCTTTCTTGGGCTATTTTTTTTTTTTTTTGGTGGTGGTGGGTTTTTTTGTTTGTTTGTTTTTAGGTTTCCAACATATGGCAGAAGTCACACAATTCAGATTTATTTGTTTTTTTATGGTACTTTTGGCAACTACTGTGGCAAGCAGTGATTTACACAGTTTCAGTACTAATCCCTAGTTCATTTACACCTCGTACACATCAGCGTTTACTAGTTAAACAGTGTTACTATCTACTGACTCACACCTTTCAAAGTAATTTTTTTTTTGCATGTTTTCAGATCTGGAAATGTTCTGATTTCTCTCCTCCCCCCCCCCCCCATTTGATGTCAGGAGAGTTTTTATTGTTTATCATCCCAGTGAGATGACTTCGTTTAGATAATACCAGTTTTGTTAGAACTCTTAAAATCTTAGTCTATCGGCTGCCAAGATCTCAGAATACCTCTCCTGTTGAACCATGGTTTTCTAACCCACTAGTCCTTCTGGTGATTTTACATATATGTAGTTACTCCAGTTAATTTCCTTTAGGACTTAAAGCATTTTAATATGTAGTCATGTTTTTTCCCTCCCTTTCACTCCTCTTCCCCACCCCCACACTTTGATGATTCAAGAGGACTTATGTGCTTGTGTTTGTTGTTTTTCATTCTTCAGGGAAGACCATTGCTATAGTGTATCATTTGGCTTCATGGCTTGTGTCTTTTTCGTGGTTTTGGATGTGCTTGTAACAGTTTTCATTTTAACCACTTCGATGTTTCCTCGTTTAGCCTCTAAGGAAAAGAAACTAACCAGCGTCAAAGGTGCTGTTTGTATAACTTCGCATTGAAATTATGTGTATGTGCTCAGAGAACCAATTCCAGTGAGTTACAATGGGAAATGCTTTAATCTGTCTGTGAAGGTTTGTCAGAGAGATTCTTCTAAAATTCATCAGTCTGAGCTTACAAGTGCCTCAAGGAATTAGTTGTCAAAGGGAACTTGAATAAAGATTCTCCACCAAGCAATAAAAGCTGTAGTCCTCAGCTGTCGTGAGTCCAAGTGTCTTGAAGAGGTGGTCTTCTGAATAATCCTTTGTTAACTGATGATCTGCTGACATATACTACTAGTATATGATTTCTGGCTTCTCACATTAGTTGAATTCATGGCTTGTGAAGGAAGCATAGACTGAACTTTATAAGGAAGTGTTAATTGTATTGTAGATCTTATCAGTAAATGTGTGTATTTATCAACATATATGTATGCCCATATATTGGTGCATATCAGTGAAAAAAAAAAGAATAGTGGTCTAAAATATGATTAACTGTTGGGTTTCAAGTACAAAACTTGCAATAGCATTCCTCTAGGAGACCAAGATTAAAGTTGTTAGAGATCTGAATTAGCTTTATTCACGTTTTGCCTGTGAATGTAGCTACACTGGTTTACGTGTTTTCTTGGCAATTTAATAAAGAAAGTATTTGAAATGAGAGTGGGGGATGGCTTTTTTCAGCTCTGACTGAAGATGTTTCACAACAAGTTAAATCTTTACTACAGGAAAGACTAGTCAAAACATTATTTGATGCTTGAATGTACATGTTTAATGGAAGGGTTTATTAATGGCATATGGTAGGTTATATAGGGGAAATAGCATGCTTGTATGAAAAACAGATGCTCATTCTGGATTTCAGAGACCCAGAAAAGTATGGGGTAAAAAAAATTCAAGGTATATCTTTAAAAAGTGACTGAAAAACAGGTGTCAGGATTTGCTTTTGTGAAATTGCAAGTATTTGCTTATCAGAGGTACATCCAATTTAGGATTGAGAGCTCAAATCTGCACCTGTTTCTCATTTTTTGAGAGGCTGAGAATAGTTTACTCCTGCTCCCAGTGCACAGATGGAATACGCGTTCTCTGTATGAGCAAATTGGCGGTTGCTTTATCTGTAGAAAGTTATATGATTTCCTTTTGTTTCAATACACTTTATATTAAAATAGGTTCAGGTTTCTTTGAAATAGCTTCACATTTCTTTAATTTCTTGCATAAATGAAAGAAGTTATGGCTGACACTTGGCCATAACGGTGTTTATTAAGTAAAATATTTTGAATAAAAGTCTTAATTGGAATTTTACCAGTAGGCATTAAAACTCCTCCCCCTTTATTTGGACAAAAGATGTGAACTTTTGTAGTTTGCTTAATGCTGTTGCCAAAAACTGGTAATATGAATAATGAAAGCAGAATAATATCTTGCTGCTTCTGAAAGACAGTAATAGTCATGTTTTTGCCTTAAAATCTGAAATATAAAAACCTTTTAATATTATCACGTTGCTTCTCTGTGTAATGAAACCACAATACATTACGCAGTTGTACTCTGCATTTGTGGGTGACATTCTTTGCAGTGATAAAGGTTAAGTGAAGTATGGCTCTTTTGTTTCATATAGAATTTAAAATAGTTATGGTGGGTTGTTATTTAAGGATGGGAGTGGAATGGTACTTCAGAAGTACTGTGATTTAATTAATTAGTCAGTGCTTTTGTATATGCACCAGAATTAGATCTTAGTATAAATGCTTAAGTCCTGTTGAAATAAAATTTGAAAACAAAATACTGCCATCTAGGCAAAATTCCTGCATTTTGACTGCTGAAAATCTGCCCTGTTGTTACTAGCTTCATCTGCCTTATTACTTAACAATACACATAATGCACTTACAATACATAGAATCAAGAAGGTATAAAACATACGTACCTTGGTACAACAAGGGCTTTATTGTATCTATCTATCTATATATATAAAAAGTGTGGTGAAATGTCATGATAATGTGGCAGTTCCTAAGGTCTTTTGTCAAGGGTAAATTTTTCACTTGACTAATTAAAGTTGTGTAACACGTTTATAACAATGGGAAGGTGAATAAAGTTTCTCGAAGCATTGTTACATATTTATGTTCTTTGGCAGATAATTTAAATTCAATGAGTATGTGTAGCATTATTAGAAATTGTATACATAAGCTAGCATTTTACTTGAAGGCATAAGAATTGAGGAATTCTACAGTACAGAAAGAATAAGTAAAAGATTTTTGTAATGTTCTGTTGAGGGATGGGAATGATAATCTGTTATGATCTTTGGTGTAGGATCATCTCATAGGTGTGTATTGTTTCTGACATAGTTCTTACACTCTTCTTTCACAGTATATGACTTCTTAAAGTATTTAACTTTTTTTTTGTCTTCCTACTTTCTAAGGGGTCTAGACTGAGAACGTTGGTTTAGTTTGGTTTTGATTCCACAGCTGTTATAAAAAAATACATTAACATTTAAATTAAAATCTTATCCAAAAAAGAAGACATTTTCACTTAAGCAGGTGTGTAAAATGACCTACCCATGTCTAGAGGAAGCTTTCGCAAAGCCTTGCATAAGTTCTTAAAGACTCCGAAAGCTGACCAAGAATATGGTTAACTATTGCGTTGCCTAGTGATCTGTAAGTCCTCAACATGAAACAGGGCTTTAAAAAAGGGCATCCCAGAGTGCTTTTGGTTGTGCTAGAAAGCAGCTGACCACAGTTAGATGTGGAAATATGCAAGGATAACAGTTGTTATGCACAGAAGTTGTGATGTAACAACATACAGGAATCTTCATCTAAGGATTTAAAAGGAAAATAATTTTTTATGGGAAGTTCATTCTATGTATGGCAGGTGATCCAAAGGTTCTTGATAGAAAAAGCTAACATTGCTCCGATTTTAGTTTATTCAGCTAATGAGAAGTTGGAGTTGACCATTCCTAATGATTGTGAGGTAACAGAGTAGCGGCGAAAAGCTATGAAATTGAAGATAAACAGCCTAAGTTCAGTGCAGGGAAAAAGAGGGAGCCAGTGAAAAGATAAAGGGGAAATGGTAGACTGGCTGGTGTTCATAAGAATTTGAGTATCCATGGTGCAAAATGGCTTTTGTTAAAATTAGTGTAGTGTTGAAAAAAAACCCAAAAACAAAAGAAAACCCAAACACAAAACCAAACCACAACCAAAGAGCAGGTTGGAAGAGAGTAGGTGAGATTTTCCAGCATCATGGAGATTTTCCTTGTGTGTCTGTATTGCATTGATAGTTTAGTGGTGGATTAACTTTGTGTCTCTGACTTTACACTGTAATTGTGTAAAGTCCTCTGTCCCAGAAGAAGGAAGAGTTAAATTTGTAACTCCTAATTAACTCTGAGCAGTTTGCCGCTGCCTCTCAGCCCTGAATTTTGCTGTTCCGCTGTTTCCAAAGTATCATCTCAGTAGTGTTGTCCACTGCCTGTCAGACTTTACGGGACCTCACTCTCCTCTGGCATGTCTATATATGAGGGCTACCCTGTTTAGAGCTAACGTTGGAAAAGAGAAGAGAATAAAGGGTTTAGCTATGTGACTTATTAGCAGGACCTTAGCTGTACTGTAGTGCCAGGCTAGCGAATAATGGAGCACAGAGCGTCTACATGTGTGAGTAAGGAATTTGGAAGACTTAGAAGCAGAAGGTGAGTTTATGGAAGGAGGTTCAAGCTGCAGGTGATGTCTAACTTGAAAGATCTAAGTGACAGAATGAGATTACTAGTTTGGGTGAAAGGAGACAATTCCAGATGAAGCAGTATCATTTGTGAGGGTGGTAATTGCATTTGAAGGTGAAGATATGAAAGGAGGAGTAAAATCACGCACAAAATGCTGAGCAATCTGCATAGAAAACAGAGCAGACAATAAGGAGAATCTACTTAGAAGAAATGCTGAAGGAGTGATTTGATGAGTAAGAAGTGGATATCTTGAAAACTGGTGAAACATAAGATTTAATGAAGTAAACTGTTTTACATCAGAAAGGGTCAAAGAGGTTGAAGATAGAATATTGGTTCTACTGTGTATCTAAGAAGTTATTAGAAATTTTGGCGAGAACATTTCTCACTGTGAAATACAAATTTTTTTAAAGGATGAAATGAGCAGAGGGAAACTTTAGGGGACAGTTGTAAATAGTGCATTCTTTGAGCTTAACAATGAAAAGACAAGTATAATGATAGTCCTCCAGATGCACGAGTCACAAATATTCTAGTATATTTATTTTTCTATATCTTATAGAAACCTGTAATAAAAAATGTATAGGCTAATGAAGTTGCTGTATTCAGTCTCAGAGCCGATTCTTCTGGTAGTAACATAATCTGTGTTCAAATGGAAGAACAGGCATAAGGTTACATAAAAAATAGTTATTCCATATGCACCTAATAAAAAGATTTCAATGTATACACAGACAATTGCCATAGGGAATTTGGTAAATTATAATTACTTAAAAATTTCCCTTATAGCAGAGAGAAACTATTTGCTTTAAAGAAAATGTATCGGATATATATGTATGTACAGCAGGTTTTATTCATTACTTCATTGTTTCTAATTCTATTCTAAGTTATTTTTAAAATTTCTTGGAAAAATAATAGCATTAAGAATATTAGGTCTGCCAGAGTTGATGTTAAATATCCATTGTTTCCTGGTTATGTTTTGCATATTTATTTGTTGTGGTATGTACCTGTTGTTCTAACACTGTTTTAATGCTCTGTACGTAAAATTTATGTGCAATATTATTAAACCTGAAGGAGGAAGGTTTTTTGCCAAAAGATAATTTGGCAAATATGTTTTTTGCAGGTACCTTTTGATATATAATCCTACAGAACAAGAGCGATTTTCAGTGGTTTCAGTCAATGTGAATTCACCTAGGGTTAAAATATTATCTCCTTTGGGAAAACCTGTTACTGTCCAGGTTAATGCTGTTTGGGATGGAGCAACTACAGTATCACATGAAGCATATCAGGTATGCCGCTTTAAAAAGCGTTAAAGTACTTTTGATAGGTATTGTACCTCCACAGTTGAAGAAACAGAAGGCGTACTGTAAATACTCGCAGTTCTGTCTTCTGCAGATAATGCCATTAATTCATTAAGTCATTTTAAGGGGAAAACTCCCACACATATATATTTAGCATTAATGTTTCTTAATCTGATAAATTATTAAACTTTTGTGATAGTGTATTACATTTAAAAGGTCTGTTTCAGCTGCATGAACAGAAAATACTGGATGTGTGTATTTTACTCCAACTTTCCAAAGCTGTCTTTCCTTCAAGTGGTCGTCTATACACACAGTCAGACAGTCTGTATGTGCTCAAGTACTCCAGGTGGAAGTTTTTTTAAGTACAATGGCTTAGGCAGTTAGAATCTGATTTTTATCTTCCAGATACAGAGGCTGTACTCTTGTACTCAAGCTAGTCAGAGGACTTCGAGTCCACCTGTTGGTTTTGGTTTTAAACAAAGTTTCCTAGAATGTCTGAGTCATACATCGTTATAGAAGATCGTCCTCAATGATCACCCATCAGAAACTGTATTTTGTTGTATTTGTAGTAATATAATAGTACTGTGTTACTTTCAGGCTTACATTCTTAGTCTGATTCCTTTTGACTTGGGAGCCAAGTTGGACTTGTTTCAGGATAGTGTTTCTGTGAAGAAAATTCATTTAAGTGTGTCTCAGTTGTCCTCCAAATGGATAATTATTGATAACTGTTGTGGGTTAACTCCAGCCAGCAGCGCAGTCCCACACAGCTGCTCACTTACTGCCCCCAGTGAGATGGAAAGAACTGGAAGGGTAACAGTGAGAAAACCTGTGGACTGAGGTGACAGTTTAATAGGTAGTGCAAAAACTGCATGTGAGCAAAGTGAGATAAAGAATGCATTCACTGCTTTCCACTGGCAGGCAGGTGTTTAGCCATCCATAGGAAGGTGGGGCTTAGCTGTAACTGTTGCTTGGGAAGACAAACGCTGTAACTCCCAACGTGCCCCTCTTCTTCCCCCGGTTTTTATTGCTGAGCACAATGCTGTGTGGCCTGGGGTATCTCTTTGGTCAGCTCCAACTATGAACCATCCCTTTGGTCAGCTCCCAGCTTCCTGCGCGCTGGCAGGGCAGCGTGAAAAGCAGAAGAGGCAGTGCTCAGCCATGGGTAAAGCATCCCTGTGTGACCAACACTGCTGATGCCAACACCTAGCACCATATGAGCTACTGTGAATAAATGTGTAACTCTATCACAGCCAAAACCAGTACAATAATTATACTAAATAATACACTGTTAATTGCCTGAGATAGAAGAACTAAAGTCACGTATTAGTACCTCAAATTCTGAGCATATTGCTTTGGAAATCTACCTTGTATATTGTTCTTCTGTGCAGGTTACTTTGTAGCTCCTAAATAACCAGAGACTAACAATGAGACAGTTGCCTTATTTTGCTATTTAAATTGGTGGATTTTTAAATGCAACTTAAGTGATAAATAGGATCTGTGTGCACTTGATGTGCTCAACACGCATCTTTAATACACAGGAAAGATGCTCAGAACTGCACATCGCAGCTACCATTCTTTTTTTTTAACAAGATTCAAAATCATTATTGCACTAATGTAACAGTGATCTTGATGCTATACAAATTAGCAATGCAGACATTTTTCTTTGCTAAGTCTTCTTAATGTGCTTCAGCTATTAATTTTGGAATGTCATTTGCAGTATCATACTCATTTATGGAATGCAGGGAAAATTAAGCCATCCTAAAATTACTGAAGCAAAAGGAGTTAGTCTGAGCGCATATTCAGTATGAAAAGTTGATACTTCAGTGTTTTTAATAATGGCTTCTTCTTTGCTCCCAACAGATCTCTTTTGTGGCACATCTACCGCCTCTGGGGATTGGAGTTTATCAGCTTTTGGAGGTTCAGAGTTCAGAAGCAGTTTTAGCAGACTATAATATATACATGAGAAATAATAGGCAGGAGAAGCCAGACAGACTTTTCAAGATAAAAGAGATGCAGAATTCTGTGGATAATATAATCTTAGAAAATTCTTACATGAAACTGTGGTTTTCTGGAATGTCTGGATTACTGGAGGTGTGTTGCATTATATTTTGAAGCACTGTTTT
Organism: Falco naumanni; assembly: GCF_017639655.2. Lineage (NCBI taxonomy): Eukaryota > Metazoa > Chordata > Aves > Falconiformes > Falconidae > Falco > Falco naumanni. The sequence goes on along the minus strand of NC_054080.1, from coordinate 25,552,717 downwards.
ACCTTTTTAAGAACTTCTGTTCTTATTTGTGGAAGTTCATATGTATTAACCATTTTAAACATAATTCTCTGTCCTTAGAAAATAAATACCAAAGAAGACGGTAAAAATCATCAAATGAAAGTGGAGTTTGCTTGGTATGGAACTACAAGTAACCGCGATAAAAGTGGAGCTTATCTCTTCTTACCAGATGGAGATGCCAAGGTAAATCTTCCGTTTGCAAAGAGATTCTAATCTCTAAGTAACTTGAAGCATTCTGGAAATACAGATTGGAAGAGCTAGTTTTCTCCAACCCTGAAATACAACTGTGTGACTAGAAATAATGGCATCAGTTATTGAAATTATTGGCAGAACTTATTACTTAACTGTACATTTGGGTAAAAACATAGCATTAATTTGAAAGTGTAAAAATTTTCAGAATATTTATGATTCACCAAAAAACTTAAGCAAGCTGCTACCCTTGCAAGAAATCAGGTGAGATGTGACCATTCATTATCAATAAAATAATTTCACTCACTTATGCTGAAAAGGTATAGGACATACTGTTTAATTTCTTAATTTCTTCACTTTTCTGATCTTTAAGATTTCTTGATTGGGAATTAGGAACTTTCAGTTCAGAGTGTAGTACCTTTTTAGCTGATACTGGCGTATTTAGTTTAATGTGGTAAATAAGATACTGAGTCAAACTGATGAATGTAAAGACGCTGCAACAAGCAACTGTTCTGATTTACTTATCTAAGGTTATCAATATTTTTAGCTGCATAATTATTGGAGGGTAATAGCATACTCCTGTTAGTTTTCAAATGGAAATTCAGAAATGACAATGTTCTTACACTGACTTAATTACCGTGCAGACTCTACCACTGGTGGAACTGGGAAGGTGGTATTTCAGAAAGCAAACGATGAAATAATGAACACTTTTAAGAAGCTAGCTACTTTACAGCATTTTTCTTCTGCCCAGTTTCTCCTGGGGAAACTTAAGTTGCATGTATAAAACAAACTAGGAGTTCTATGTTTACCACGTCTGGAAAAAAGGAAGGGTAATCTTTTTTTGTTTGTTTGTTACATGTGTAAATCAGTCTGCAAGTGGACAGAACAGTTTCCTTTCTTTTAGAAGCAGATGGTTTGAGTGTGAGTTGGCAGTTTTAAACTATTTAGTATTATTTAGTCCCGTAGTTGTTTCCATTAGTAATGTTCAATAGGCTTCACTTACTGTTAATTTTTACCTGTCAGTGTTTTAATCTGTGAATACCTGAACAATATCACTTAGGGCGTTTTTTTATTATTTTTACCTTTCATCAGCTGCATGGTCACACTTTAGCTAATTTTATTTTGGATGCTACTTAGTCTTTTGCTTATGTAAACAATAATTGCTAATTAACATCTAATTCTAAATACACATCTGAATTTGCTTAATAAAAATATTGACAAAGCTACGTAGCAAAATGCTGTGGTTTAATCAGAAAAAGTCTTTCACCTGTCCTCAAGCACAGTTAGAAAATAGGGTACATATTGAACTTTTATGAAAAATGAAATTAAAGTGCATTTTTAGTTAACATTAAAAAGGGTGGTGTGTTCAGCTTTTGTAACTTTTTATACAAGAAAAATGAAATAATTGTATTTCTAAAAATTCTGCTTCATTAATATTAAGGCTTATTTGACTTGCATTTTAATAACATTAATTAGATTTTCCCATTGGGAAAAACAGTGTAATCCTATAGTAGTTTCTAAGACATTTTGAACTGAAGATTTCTGTCAGAAGAAATGCCATCTGTTCAGGGTTCTCAGTGTGAGGTGGATTGACATTTTCTAAGTCATTGTGCAGAGTCGCAATAGGATAGATTACTGGCAGTTTTCTTGATTTTTGGCTAGGTGTTTTTTTTTTTCCTGTCCCCCTGTTACTGCAAACTTTGCAGAGAATAACTGCATTTGATGTTGGGTCATTTTCCTCTGGTATGAGTACAATTATGTTTTCTTTGCCTTTATTAACTAGTTGTTTTATCATCTGGTAAGTGTTTTGATTCCTTTCTTTTCAGTTCTGCAATATTCAGAAAATGTTTTCTTCATCTAGTTTAATTTTCTGTCTTACTGTAGTACTTACATAACCTTTTTGGTCTTGGATTCTTCTGCCAGTTTATTTTTGGAAACTTGGCGCTGTAACATGCTACCATTGCAGGCTGTGGCTTAAAACCACGTAAGAACACTTGACACATACCATGTAGCTCTGGTCGTCAGTCGGCTGTCACGAGTAGATGTTATGTATTTTGCAAATGGTAATCTGTCTACTAGAGTGTACACAGATCTGCATCTCTCAAAAGGTCCCTTGAATTAATCGTCTTTATGGCTGACCTAAAATCAGTCTAGAGCACTGCAGAGTGCATTCTTGCTAAGAAGTGGTAAGCCTCTAGTGCCAGCACTAAACTGGCCATCAGCAGAGACCTGGGTTAATGGCAGCAATTTACATAGCATCAAATAGAAGGTACACCAGTAACTCTTTGTCACTGCTCTGGAAGGAATAGCTGGACTTAAGGCTGTACGACACCATGGCAAATGTTGCCATGATGCAGCTAGACAGCTCCCCATAAAACTCTCTCTGGGTTGTGGCATAAGGTCTTGACCATGGATGATTCTATTCCTGCTGTCTCTGAAGTGTGAAAGTAGTTCAGTGGCAGTCTCAGGTCAGGACACCAGTGTGAAGTCCAGGACAGTGACACAGAACAGAGGCTCCATGCTGCCTAGAGATAAGACAGTGCTCCTACCATGCCTTTGTATTTTGTGCAAAACAGAAAAAAAGCAAGGTACCAGGGAAAAAGACAGACAGTATTTTAATTTTTTTAAGCGTTAGTGCTGCTTAACTACATACCAGTGTTATCATGGTTTGGAACGAAGGGACGTCTTTGAACCTTACAATAAATACAAACAAAAGCATCCTGCCTGTGGAGGGAAAACATGTTTTTATCTCTTGTGATTTTGTGAAGGGTGGCTGACTCCATAAATCTCTTAGATGTGGAGGAAAAAAAACCCAGTATTCAGCAAACTTTGAAACAGTTAAATGTCTGTTTTTCTTCTGTATATTCAAGATGAAGTCAATACGTGATGACCTACTTACTAGCCATGTTCAGTATCAATAGGGAATAGAACAAAGCCCTTTTTTTCCAAAGAGTCAGATGCTAAGTGTTTGTGGGATCAATGTGAGCGGTTCATTTTCTTGTTTTACAAATGAGTTTTTCAGAATCTAAGAGGACTTTTTTGGTAGACTCAGATTGGGAAGTTGTGATTCTCCTTCAGGCAGCTGTGTCTGTGCACACATGTATATACTAGTTGCTGTAGGTACTTATGTGCTAACAGAATATATAAGAAAAGATACATTATTTTTTTAAAAAAAGTATCCTGCAGCATTTCTACTGTTAGGGCTTTTCTCCTGTTTTTTTCCCCTTCACACTTTGTGTCCATGGTTAGACTTCCTTTACTGGTGATGGTCTCTGACTTGTATAGCTGTAGCTGCTGCTACTAGCTTCAAGAAACTTTATGACAGGTCCTTTTTGAATCTGTCAGGATTACCCGTTACCTCTACTTCTCAGAGAAGAACACACATCTGAGTTACCTAAATGCTTGGCCTTCAAGCCTAAGGAAAAGATACTGATATCTTTCCACATTTTTGTGGACGAGGTTAGGGTGTTCCACTGCCCAAAAGGAGAGAGACTACCCATGTAGAGTATCCTGCAGTATCTATACATCTTCAAGTATTCCCTCTCAAAAGGGCAGAGGATCCTCATTCAAGCATAAGTGTCCTTACTTTTAATACTTCCCCTGGTTTTGTATGCCTGATAACAGGGAGAGACAAATATGTAGGCACCACTACCTGGAGCGTGCTCACAATATTCAGAAATCGGCTGTCTTTGAAATGTCTGTTCTTTCCTCGGTGCTATGCATTTTCCTCAAGTATCGTATCCATCATCTAAAACGGTCCCACATATTGATGGGGCTGGTTTTGGAGACAGAAGTGTTGAAATGACAACCATCTCTTTTCTGCCACATAATTCTTCAAACAGTTCTCAAGAACTCATAGTGTTTGTTTTTTAGTTTTTTTTAAATCACAACCCCCTGCCCCAGCCCAGTCTGATCTCAAACTGTGTCAAATGAAGGGAAATCTGCTATTGAGAAGCAACTGTTCTTGAAGACTTTTGTCTTGAGTTCTTTTTTAAAATCTCAGGCATATCAAGAGCAATTCAGCATTGTAAAACTTGTTTCTGAGCACAGCTTATTTGACTTCCACACCAACAGTGTGCTGCACTGCCAGAAATTTCTAGGCCACAGTAAGATGGTTAGTAGTGCTTCACTTGACTAAACAGGGAAGGCTTATTGCCCATGCTTCATGCCTTCAGGCTGCAATATGCCATGCCAGCTTCTATGCCAGCCAGCAAACCTTTAAGTGAGGTATCTCTCCTGTTAACTCTGCCTCTTGGCACTTTGGCACCTGATTCGATGACAAGTATTTTAAGATATCCTGGGGAGTTATGGGATATTATTTTGCTCCACATGTTCTCCCTTAAATGTCTAGCTTGCTTTTTTTTTTATTTTTTTATTTCCTTCAAAGGGAAGTTGTCATATTTCTCTTGAATATGAGTACTGAAAAATGGTTTCTGGACCCTTTGACCCATAGTTCTGTTATCCTGTTTTTGAAAATACTGCTTTCCAAGCTCAAAAAAACCTGCCACAGCAGGCTGCTGAACCTTGTACAATGGAACTCCTTTCCAGTGGAGCAGAGGGGAACAGATTTTACAGTCACTATCCATTGTAGCTATTTAGGAAGTGGAGTCTTGAGACTACCACTGGATATGAGACCCAAGTATTTTTATTCCTATTTTAAGGTCTGAGTAATCACTGAATCCTTCATGCTAGAAGGTCATTTAGTCTAGGCTCCCACTCAAACCAGAGTAAATACTGAACTCAGACTGGGGCTTTGTACAGTCAGTTTTGCAAATATATCTCTATCATTGTTCCTTCCAACTAGAAAGTGGTTTGTGTCTCAGTAGTAAGAGGCCTATTTCTGCCTCTTGGTCAGACTTCCACATCGAAAGTATCTTTGTATTTCAGATCCAGGACCAAGATTATTTCACAGGCCTCTGTGCATCTCACCAAGGATCTTTACAAAGATGGTAGAATAACTGCATATTCAGTGTGTGAAGATGTTTTCCTGCTTAAAAGCCTGATTCACCAAATTGTTTTCAGCGTGGCAGACCTGGTCAGTTATCTCTTTATAGGTTCTGAACTCCGTATGTCTCCAGCTAACAATTAAGAAATCACATTCTAGCATCAGTTCTTTTCTAGGCATGAAAAATTAATTAGGAGACTTCCCTGTTCTTATAGTACCATATTTTTTCTTCATTTTTCCTGTTTGCCCAACAGTCAGGAAGCAATAGGCATCCGTGTGAACTTGAATGTACATCATATCTCCACTCTTTGTATCAGAAAACTTGTCTAACCCCCAAAATCACATGATACCATGTGCCTTTGTAACTCCCCTTCCCCATTTGTATATTCTCCCTGTGCTGTGTCTGAATTAGAGGCTTGCAAACTGGTTTTGATGCATTTCTCTCAATGCATGTGCTAATGGAATCACAAATTGTGATTTTAAAAAATTCTGTTGTTTCAGACAATATCTGCAAAATAATGTGTAATTCCTTTTCTTCAGTATCACCTCGTCTTTCCATGCAGTTCAGAGCAATGAGTATGGTTGCTTCTTATCTTCAGCTGGGGAGCTGATGTGGCAACATGTCCACCTTGGAGAATCTGGTGTGTGAATTTGGTATTTGTGACAATATCCCAGAATCAGGGAGCTGTTAAATGCATCTCATTTTGGCTTTCTACCATTATGGGAATAATGTATTTTGGTAGCTGTTGTCAATGTCACCATCATGTTTTATACTAACAAGCTCAATGTAACAAAGTTCCTTCAAGTATTTTTTTTTTTTTTTTTACTTTTTGTTCTAAAAAAAAAAATAAAAAGTTCAGGTAATTTTTTTTAGTAATTGCACAGCCTTTTGCATTGCTTTGTCCCTCATCTAGTGTCTCTGCTTTGGTAGTTTGGTCCTGGATAGCTCCAGTGAGAGCCCTAATGAAAAATGCCCTTAAAAAACAACAGAAATAAGGTCATGAAATAGGTGTTACTTTGCTAACAGAACGTATTTGGCAGGCTGCTGTTCATGTAAGTAGTATTCTTCCAGGTAATAATTGGTGAGGGTATTTGCTCTGGTAATCATCTGAGGCCTGTTGACTTCAGATTTCTCAGATCATTTTCTGAGAGTTCCTTTAGCTGCTGTTTCAGTCCTTCATTGCTAACCTGAGGATCTTCACATTGTGCTATCTTGTAGCTATGATTTTGAAGAAGAATGAATTATTCTACCTTCCTGTCAGTAATCCAGTTCCTCCATGGGATTTTAACCTAAACATATACTTCTAGGAGCATGTAGTCCAGTTGAATGAGTTTGTCTTCGCTGCCGATGTCCAATAGATAAGCAGATAGATAGCAATCTCTTCTGTCAGAAGAAAGGGGAAGATTCAGTGTACATTTATGCATCTTTGACGTTTTTCATGGAAATAAGAGAACCCAAAAGTCGGCTCAAATTCTAACCTAAGATCTGGCCTTCAAATTTCCTTTATCCCATGATATTAATTCACCTGGCTTCATGTCCTCCTAGTACAATACTACTGCTATATTTCTGTTAGCAAATGGATTTTGCATAATAGGTAATACGTGTTTCTCTTACTGACAAGATGAGACATCTTGGAAGTATCCCAGTATCCCATCATTTTTTCATGTCAACAAGTCAGGAAGTCCAAAAGACTCTTTCCTCATTTGGGTTTTTGTACTGGTTAACTGAATACAACATTGCTGTAAGATGATCAGTAGAAAAATCCCCCTTTCCCTAAAACAACCCATCTTACAAAGTGTAAGCAACTATGGTTCCTCGTCCTGTACAAAGTATTCCTGCAGTTGATAGCTACAGAGTTGCCTCTTGGAGCTCTGGCAAAGCTTTTATTAAACAGCATTGTGCCTGAAGCTTTAAGAGTAAATATGTGAATAGAAAGGCAGGCTTTTAGTGTTTAAAAGTCTCCTTCAGTTTCTTCTTTTATGCAATACTTCTTGAAATCTTCTTTGTGAATATATGTATAGTTATATGTTCAAAGAAGTTTGGATGATACATGCCTGTACTTGTTCCTTTCTGCCATGTTTTGTCTTTATGTATCTAATCTTGATTTCATCTCTTCCACAAGATAAATTTGATCTTTGGTTTTCTTCCTTGAGAAAAGAGCATGCTCTCTCTCCTTATGACATTGGTACATACAGGAGGACAGCCACCCTCTAAGAGCTTTCTGCTTAGATCACTCTGAATAGCGTGTTTTTCAGGCATTTTGTTGGGGGGGGGGGGGTGGTGGTGTTAAATGAAGTCTTTATTTATTGCTGTTGCCCTATAGTAGTAGTTGCATGTTTAATATTTAACCTGTTTTTACCCTTGCAACCATCCATGTATTTCTATATAGTGTATACAGGTCAGTTTGGCATCAACTCTTGTAAAAAAGAAGGCATCAATCATTTGCTTAGTCAAAACCTGGAAGGACTGTGACTACATGGAAAAATATTTTTTTTTCATCTTTTTGGATATGAGAAAATTTCTGCTAGTCTTTGATAAGTATCATTAAGAACCCAGTGTGCCTCTGGAGATTTCTTAATGGTTGCCAATTCTACTCTGCATTCCAGGGGCTCCCCTGGCAACTGTAGCTGCTTTTGGTGAAGAAAAACTTCCTCTTTAACTTCAGAAGGATATGCTAGACTGGTCCAGAAGACAGTGTAGGGGCAGCTTTCCTCATGCAGTATGTACCACTGATATAGTAAACTGAGCAAACAGTCTGCCACAGATTATGAAACTACAGAATTTGATTACAGGTTAGCAAGTGTAATTTCACATGCAAAAGAGCTCAGTCCAGATGTTTGCAATATTTAATACATTGCTGTGTTTGTCTGTAGGCCTTGTGTCCATTAATCCCCATAAAATACCTGTGAGAGATGTAATGAGGTTTTTGTTAATTTCAGCTAAAGGAAAAGTGGTGCTGGGAAGAGAAACTGCTGAATTTCAGATTAGGAGTAATTTTTTTAATTCCCAGCTTTTAGACTAGACTTACATATAGAACAGTTTAAAAAAATCAAAGACTTTATTAAATACTTTGATTTATTGACACTACTTTTATGCAAAACCTTCAAAATAATTATTCTGACTTTCTCTTTTCCTTTTTTAGCCTTATATTTTTACAGATCCACCTACCGTAAGAGTTGCTCATGGAAGGATTTTCTCAGAAGTTGTATGTTTTTTCCACCATGTGACACATACCATGCGACTCTATAAAGTGCAGGGTAAGAGTTAGGAAATTCTGTCTCTCTCAGCAGTTATTTTTTGTTACTAGAGTCTTGGATCCTATCTGTCTTTCTAATGTTTAAATGCACATCTGAACCAGTGCAGGATTTGTTAGACCGAAGCCTTTATGAAGCCGTGGGTCCAGAGCACCATGATCCCTTTCTGAGCATCATGCTAGTCATTAAGCAGGCATGCTTAAATTCAACAGGTTTGTTGGAGATACGTCTCAGTATTAGGAAATTTTATGGTATAAATTACCTACAAGGGAGTCCCAAACTTTACTGGGTCATCTCAATGTTGTAAGTAGCTGTAAATGGTGAAAATGAGGGGGAAAAAATTTAGAAATGTATTGGAGATTATGTAAAAACATAGTTTCTTTCATAGCTTTAAACTTACTGATGGAGGTACAGTAACTTCTTTAAAGTCGCCAAGAATGTAAAGTTCTTTTTTAGTGGCATTAATAGTGAGGTCTAGTTTACTCCACAACTGTGGGCATGCTTTAGTTATCTGTGAGCTTTGTCTTTATGTTCTTTATTTGCTTGGAAGAGATTTTGACAGAATTGGCTGGCTGTTGAGAGGCACCAGCACTGAACACAGTCTTTATTGTCTCTTAGGACATAACAACAGTTTTGCTTGTTTTTCCTTCAGTAAAGCTTCCATTTTTTGTTTCTCTACTGTTCAACTCCCAATTTGCAAGAAAATTCTTGGAAAACAGTAACTTTGGAAACTCTTTGCCCTTCCAAACTTGATGATTAAATTGGCCAGTAAAAAATGTAAAAGAGGGAGGAAATTGTGGTGCAATTGTATAAACTTACTTTCTTCTAGAAACTTGACTTAAAATACGTAAGTGTATCTCTTTGTAGTTGAAGTAGGAAACATACATTTTTCAGTTGTTCTTTTTGTATTTACTCTATGTTGTGGTTTAACCCCAGCCAGCAGGTAAGCCCTACACAGCCACTCCCTCCCTCCCTCCCTCCCCCTGTATTGAGATGGGGGAGGGGATTGGAAGGATAGAAGTGAGAAAACTCGTGGGTTTAAACAGACAGTAATAGGTAAAGCAAAAGCCGCACATGCAAGCAAAGCAAAAGCCGCGCACACAAGCAAAGCAGAACAGGGAATTAATTCACCACTCCCCACGGTCAGGCAGGTGCTCAGCCATCCCCAGGACAGCCGGGCTCCATCACGCGTAACGGTTACTTGGGAAGACAAATGCCATAATGCCACATGTCCCCCCCTTCCTCCTTCTTCCCCCAGTTTATATACTCGGCACGGCACCCCATGGTGTGGAATATCCCTTCGGGCAGCCCAGGCCAGCTGTCCCGGCTGTGTCCCCTCCCCATTTCTTCTGCCCCTACAGCCCTCTCGCTGGCAGGGCCCAGGAAACCAAAAAGTCCTTGACTGAGTATAATTGTTAAATAACAACAACATGCAACAAATAGCAACAGCTAACAACATCAGTGTGCTGTCAACATTGTTCACACACCAAATCCAAAACATCGTACTGCACTAGCTACTAAGAAGAAAATTAGCTCTGTCCCAGCTGGAACCAGGATACTCTTGTGAGATTTTTTTGAAATACAGAAGCATTGCCTAATACATGCGACACTTGAAGGAACTTAAACATGTTTTGTATTAGCATTACTTTTACTATAGGTGTCAAAATTGTCTGCGTGGTTTTTAAAATATTATAATTTTCTTTCTAAACACCTTCAAAATCAAATAATGGAGCTGTAAGTACTTTCAAAGTCTCCCTTGCTCTTGTCCTTATTCCTTTTAGGTTTCAAAAATAGTATTGTGAGCAATATGTACTTTATTTTATCAGTTGCACAGAACTGATCTTTTTTAAATTTTTTTTTAGTCGTAATGTATTTCTCTTTAGAACTAAAATTCAGATGCCTCATTTTTTATGACATACATACTTTGAACTTGATTGAGTTCACCCATATGACGTATACAGATCAGAGTTCAGTTGCCAGCTCGTCTCATGCAGTAATTGTAGATCAAACTCTAGATCACATTCCTTTTAAGTACAAACCAAAATGTTATGTAGTAATTTTTTGTGACGATCCTGAGGAAACATGTTTATTTCAATATTAATTTTTGGGGGGTTTATGTGATCAATCAGTAAAATGTGCTTAGATGAAAAAAGTTATCTTGAGGTCAAGATGTACTAGATTGTCAAAAATGTGAAAAGAAAGTTACTTTTCTGCATGGGTTTCAGTAAATTGATCTTCGTAGCAAGGAGGGAACTTACATATGAAGACTGTGTATTGTATTGAAAGGGAGGGAAAAAGCCTGAAGGGTGTCTTTTGGTTAGGGTGGGGTTGTTTTTTTTTCTTTAAAATACATTTATTTGTAATACTCCCTTTTCTTTAATTAGTTACCAGAAGTATTATACTTCCATTTCACAGTTCTCAGAAAATGGGTTGTCAGTGAAAATCGCTTGCCAGTTTCTAGCACATACATTTATCTTTCTTTTACAGTGCACTATTGTTGTGTTAAGAGTCTGACAAGTGGCCAGAACAGGGATGGAGACTGCATCCCTTGGGCTGAGTCATGAGGTTCAGAAAAGACCCCCTTGCTTTCTAAACTCCTTCTCGGAGAGGAGTCTAGGTGCAGCTGGATCCAGTCCTGGTCTCAGACTTGGTCAACAGATTTGTCTAAAGGATTGTATGTACAGCCACTTACCAGAATTAACATTTGCCTGCCAGTCCAGTCAAGGGCTTCCACTGAAACAGTTTCACAAAGTTGAAAAAAATAAATGATTTATTAAGGTGGCAGATATAATGAGTTTGGAATTGGCATTGGTAAAAAAAAAAACTTACTGCAAAAATCAAGTTCAAGTTAAGAGGATGTTGACCTGGGTAATATCCCACATAGTCGGAGGTGCAAATCTTACCAAAGAGGTGTCCCTGCTTGGGAAGGAGAGAAGTCCGGCCCCATTGACCTGTCCCAGTACTTAGAGTTCTCATCCTTGGGGAAGGTGTTGGGGAAGATTGTAAAATGCCAGATTTTATGCTTGTGGTAAAGTGGCACTATAGTAAATTATTGTGTGCCAGCTGGCTCTTAACAGGGTGTCAGTTTGGAAGGTTAGTTGGACCCAATGGTTCAGCATGGAGCAGGGAGGGTTCAGTACAGATACGGATTTATGGTTACATGTACCAGAGATGTCTTGGCCTTCGCTGGAGCAACAGCAGGCTGTGAGATCCCCGCCTCACCCTGAGCGTCAGTCAGTTATTCAGTCAGGATGGGGCCAGGGGGAACACACTGCCACAACTACCTAGTTTTTTCTCTCTTTTTTTTTTTTTTTTTTTTCCTTTTTGCTAACTTTTATTTCATCACACTGTTTCAGTACTTAGACCATTACCTATCCAGTCATCATGGTGAAGTCCTGTACCATGCTCCCAGCTTTTACAAGGAAAAAATATGCAATTATTTAATATATTTTCTGTTCACTTTTATGGTGTGTTTTTTATTTTATTTTTTTCATATGAAATGGCCTTTTTCAAAGTTTAAAAATTGATGACTTTGCGTCGTCGTTTTGCTAGGTCTTCATCCTGGGTGTTGTAAGGGTAGTTATTTATATAGCATTACTTCATTTAAAAGAAGGTATCTTGAACTTGTACAACATACGTATAGTAACAAAGAGTGTGGAGAGAAATAAATATGTCTATATATATAAATATATTTCATTTTTGACTAAAGACCTGATATTCCTGTTGTAACCTGCCTGCTTGCCAGGGGGTGGAAAGCCTGATCATGTGGCTAATCCAGCTGTTGGACAATGCTTCTGAGGCCTACAGCTTTTTCAGCAGTTTTGGTAAAACACTGCTTTTTCCACTTTTGACTTCAGAATTCTGTTGATTTTGAGCAGATAATACTCTGGCTTGACAGCTCTGTTCAGTAACAGACAAATGAGTGATTTTTAACTTTTTCTGCTTCCTTTATCATGTGATTTTGGTATCAGCATGATTTTGTTAATTTTTTTATCAGAAGCTTCTTATGTTTCATTGTCTTTGTATTTTTGTATTAACTCACATTATGTAGTAGAAAATAGCTGGGTGTCTTGCATGGTCTGGTCATTTTAAAATTGAAGACTAAAATATTGTATTGTTCAGTGACCTCATACTTTACTAGTCCTACTTTAAAAGAGTTGGAAAATCTATGACTAGAAGTGTCAAAAGTGGAGCAATCCACTTTTTTAGGACTAAGTCTGGAAACATAGAAGTAATTACCTGAACATTTTGTTGTTGTTGTTTAGCACTGTTATATAGTAGCTGTTGGTAAATTTAAAGTTTTAACAGTTGCTGGTACTGCTGCAGGTGGCATTCAGATTTTAAAAAAGATGAGGAAACAAATACAGAGCCTGATATCGTCCTCATTCAGGTGACAAAGTCACAGCCTGACTGCATTTTACATACTAAACAATAGCATAAATATTGAAGCAGGTGGACACTTTCAGCATTCCATTGTGTAAATGTTTAGAGTGTTTGTTTTAGAATTTGACTAAGACCTTCTTAAGGGAACTATTCCAACATACTCTCAAAGAGAACTGCTAAAAATATTTGAATACTACACGTGTAAAATGAAAAACAGTTCCGCTAACCTCAATCCATGTGCTTAGGAATCTAAGAATTTTATTTGAAGGTGTTTTGTCCTACTGCAAAAGATTCTGCAGTTCAGGAGCCCAAACCAATGAGCATGCCTCTGGGTCTTACTAGTTGACATACAGTGAACTGTTGGGGACAAAAATAAATAACACTTAGTATCTAAGATTCTTGACTACTGTCTTCAAGTTTTAAAGGACTGAGTAGTTTAATCAGTTCTTGGCTTTCTACTGTCTTCTGTTCATAGTCTGTCAGACAAGCACAATGTAATTTTGTCTCACTACAAAGAGATATTTCCTATCTCTGTTCTGCTTGGTGGAATTATTTTCACAATTGTTAATCCCATTAGACTACAGAAAGAGTAGAAGTGGTGATGCTGAGTGATGGTGTGATTCCAGTCCAAACTGTGTCTAGAGCTGTTTGAAAAGGTCATGTTATCAAAGGTATTTAATTTTCAATACAACACACTGTAGAAAGAATTACACTGAATATCTGTCTGCATTTTCAGGTACTTAATCATTCTTTTAATAAATAGGCATCTTTTTTCCTTTCAACAAAAACTTCTGTCCTGTTTGTGGTCATATCAGTGTGCAGTTTCTTAATTCACTGTCCTTAAGGTAGATACTCCCTGTTTTGGTTAAAAAAGCTGACTGGTCTCCTGCTTAGTGGAACAATTGTTGTCAAGAAGCTGGTAATTTCCATCTTTGTCTGTGAATGGCAATAGCTGCATTAAGAGTCAGTGGGAGAAGTAAATGCCTGGGTCTCGCTCCCAGCATATTAGCTGCTGCTAAAGACAACACGTAACAGTTGTGTACTGTTTCCTGCTGATTTACCAGAACCCACATTTGTTACCATGAATTGATTGTGTTCTGCGTCACTGGAAGGTTTCAGACTGTCTATTCAATGAGCTATATCATATGGTATGTAACTGAACTGGCTTCAGATACCTGGTTAGATATAACAGAAAAGGAAAACTAGCAGGGGAAAAATAGATCATGGTGTTCTGGGACCATAGTCATTCTTATATATGTGGCAATCACTTTTAAAAATCGAGAAAATTTAAATGCATCTTTTTCATGTAGGTTTGGAAGGCCAGTCTGTTGAAGTTTCCAATATCGTGGATATTAGAGGAGAATATAATCGCGAGCTTGCAATGAGAATTTCATCTGACATAAACAGTCAAAATAGATTCTATACTGATCTTAATGGATATCAGGTAATTATTGTCCATTAATTACATAGGGTCTCAGTTTTTTACTATCTTAATACTTCCAATTGTAAGGAGTTTGCATCATACTAATCAAACTCATGTTAAACTCCACTAATTATTTAAAAGTAGAAAAGCTTTATAAATGTACCTATTACAAAATTTGATTTAGACCAGATGAAGTAGCAACTGTTTCCTTTCAAGGAGTTTAAATATTCCTTTATATCCTTTTTAACATAAGTGTAATACAGCAAGTTATGACAAGCCACTGTGTAGTTGCTTGTATATTTGCATGCCTTCTTTCCCCCCTGCTTTGTCTAATTAGAGCCCTTTGGGCAGCACAACACTTGATGTCCATAAGGTCCAGCAACTCAGACCTAGAGAACAACTGCTTGCTGCTGTGGTGGAAATAAGTGATGTATATTTCAAGTGTAATAACTTGCTCTCTTGGTAATGCATCTGATGAAAAATAGTCCCAACTATTTTCTTTACTTGGACTCTGCAGCACATATGAAAGAAAGAAGATTTTTCTCTTCTTTGCATTCCTTCCTTGCTAGAAATAGTTTTGCAAATACATTGAAAACCCTACCTGCTGACTAAAAAAATGTTTTTCCAGTTAGTGTGTTGTACTGCATTTTGCTGGAGACAGTAAAGTGATTACTTAAACATGAAAATAATTTTAATGCTACTACTAATTTGTCAGGTAAAATTCAAGAATTCCACTAGCACTTTAATAAGCTTCCTTTATAAATCAACAACTTTCTGCTACTTCACGGCTTGCTTTCTAGGGGAGAAAAAAATTTCTGTTATTCTATAACTGTGATTATTCTTTTTTTTGTAGGTTCCCTTGATGAATCTTTCAGGTTTTTTTAAAATATCCTTTGATCTAAAAGTACATTGAAGTTATCATTTCCAAAGTGGTAATTTTAGCCACAGAACTCCAAAAAGCTAAATAATACAGTCGATTGAATGCTTTGGTGCCGCTTGTGCTTCTAAAGCACATGGGATAAATGTCTGAAAAGGTCTTTGAAATTTAAATGTATAGAACGAATGTATTTTATTGAAGTTTGCGTTCATACTGCAGATCCAGCCCAGACTGACGATGAGCAAATTGCCTCTTCAAGCAAATATCTATCCAATGACCACAATGGCTTATATCCAAGATGTTGGCGTTCGTTTGACACTTCATTCAGCTCAGTCTCTAGGTGTTGCAAGTTTGAAAAATGGTAAGCATAAGATGTTAGATATTATAAAGGCCTACCTTTCACTGCTGTCTGAAATAGTTCATTCAGAGATTACCATACTTACTAGCGTTTGAAGAAAGGAAACAGGTTTCTCCAACTCTGACAAATTTTAGAATGTATCCATAAGGGAGGATGTAGGGGTTGTTCCCACATGAGATCCTGTCATCTTCAATGGAAGATCTGTCTCAAACTAAAGCCAGAAGAAGGAGATTACAAAAAAGACTAAAGGAGCAATAAATTGTCAGAACCAGGTACTTTTCACCCAACAACTCTGATGGAACTGAAGGATGAAACAGCAAAACTGAGCTTTTTTTCTCTTTTGTACTGTTCTGGTAGCAGAGAGCTTAAGATGCATAATGTGATGCTGATCTGTTTGGGTTTTTATTCATTTGTTTGCTTTAGGGTTGAAAGCACTAGTCTTAAGGTATACACAGTATAGCCTAAATCCCTGTCAAGGAAAACAGTAGAAGCTTTTTTGAAGACTAGAATTAGTGAAATAAAGGATAAAAATAACCCTAGGTATAAATCAACATACTTCTTCTGAAGGAAAATCATACCTCACAGATTTAATGGGAGTACTTTCAAAGAGCTTATGAATAAGTTGACAAGAAAAATCAATTCATATTAAGAACTGGAAGAGAGGTGCAGTATTGCCCTCACAGCAGGGAAGGCTATGATGAACGGCCTGGAAGGCTGAAAACAGGTCAGGTGTTCAGTCTATACTGCTACCAGTATATACCAGAATGCCAGAGGAGGCATTCAAATAAAGCTAGCAAGTGGTGGGCAAAATAAGGTATATAATCCATAATTTAAGATATATAATTCCTTGCTGTAATATATTGTGAGTTAATTTACACTGTTTCAAAAAACAATGGAGTGAATACTTAGAAGAGAAAAAGCCCATCAGAAATTACGCCAAAACCTACTTCCCAGTTTCTTTTCAGAAAAATGTCTTATTAATGTCTATTCTGACAAAAGGTGAATACAGTACTAGATCGATGGAAGTATTAGCAAACCTAATTAATTTTAGGGTGAAGAGTTAACACTGATCTGTAGGCCAATGCTTTAATAAAACGATAGTAGAAAATACAGCCTTTTGTTCCAAGACCACCTGATACAAGATCCAAAACACTTTTTTTCATGCCTTCCATTGCTAGAAACTAAATTACCTTTGGCCTGATGATGTTGTACCATCAAATGTTTGTAGGCACTCATAACATAGGTAGTGGAGACTAAATTAGTGTGCAGAGGCTCCGTTACCTTGTAATAGTGTCTGTTTTCACTCTTTAACAATCCTAGTCTCTGCATCACAGAGCAATGCAACATGTAAGTCCACAGAGACCTGCACTGTCTGTCTTCAAGTTCGGAAAGTTAAGGCTAGCACTGTTTGCCATATTGCAGTTCAGTATCAGGGAGAAACTGGCTTTTTGTGAGCATTGGTTTCATACCAGTCAGAGGACATTAGAGGCTTTTCCCCTACTCCAGTTAAATAAAAGAGCAAAAGATGTATCCCATATCTGGTCATAGCAATAATTTCTTAACTATATCATTCTTTGGCAAGCTCTATTATGTCACACAAGGTTAAGCGATAGAAACATCACATATTTACTCTGTATGCCCATTAAACAAAAGGACAATTAATTCATCTGACTTGTTACCATTAGATAGTACTTCACAAAGCAACTGTGTTTACTACCTTTGTCCTAAGGCTATGTTGGACTCCTTAAGAGAGAACAAAAATGAAGCTGAAGGTTCTGTGGCTGCTGAAAGTCATATGCTTCATGACACTTCTTTTGAAGGCTCTTCAGGTTCTCAAAGAGATCCTGTAAGAAAATCCAAAACATTACAGATTAGGCAAGTGCCTTCAGTAGCTGTGTATCTGTGTGTCTAAAGGCATAAGCCACCATCTGAGATTTGTATGAACAGCCGATTGTTTCTCACTTCCCATTCTTGGATTAGAGACTGGTTCCTTACTATGGAGCAGTTAACTCTCATGCTGTGAGATGATCTCAGCAGTATGGAGAGTATTTCTTGCTGTATTGTCATCAGCCTTCAACATCAGCTTCTAAGAGACTTGATTAAAATCTGTAAAGTACATATGACACAACTGTATTCCTACTTCCCATCTCTTCCCATTTGTGGGTTTGGATGCATAATCATTTTTTAATGTTAGATGCTGAACATCTTCCACCTGGTAAATTCCATCTTGTTCTGCTCCAGTTTATGACTTAGTGGATTATCCTCCATGCCTCAGGGAAGACCTCCAGATAGATGGGATGCACCACTGTCATTTAGAGGTGGATTTCCCTGCCGTCTAATGTGTCATTAGTGGGGTAGATGGGGATCACTTATGTCCTGAAGCCTCATGCAATACACTTTTATCATTTGTAACCCAGAAATTTCCCTAAAGCTTTTAAATCTTTGACCCGCTTTTGAAATGGTTTTTATCACTGACTTTAGCAGCACTGATTATTTTTTTTGTATTTGCTGTTCGCAATCACCTTAAGAATCATAAAGCTTTGCTTTGTTGGCCTTCACTATCATAGTTTCTTTAAGAAAGTTGGAAAGATAGGTAGTTTTAGATCTAGAGCTTCTAACTTTTTTTTGAAAACTATGACAAAATTTTATTATAGGTTTGTGGTGGTTCTAGCTTTTTTCAGAGACATCGTATCTGTCTGTCAGGCCAGGTTCATACAGTGTTCGTACACTGTTCATACAAAGACCATCAGTTTGAGGCACAGTCCTGGCCTTATACCTTACTTCAAAATGGTAATTTGTTTCTTACTCATTGCCAACTGACTTTTGTCCTGGATACAAAACATCTGTTTTTACTTGAGAGAAGGAAAGAAAAAGTATTCAGGAAAATCAGATGTGTATTTGTAGAAGAATGAAGAAGTATAAGAGAGACTGTCTTACTATGCAGTCATTCCTACTAGTTTAAATTGTGCATTTCTTGCTTAGGAAACAAGTACTTCAGTCTTCCAGTTTTATTTAGGAAGCAAGTATGCTTGTTTGAAGATTCCGTGTGCAAAAACCATAACAGCCTTAATTACATATCTGAACTGGTTTCCCTCTGGAGGTATAATCCTGAAAAGATATGCATTTCATCTTCCGTAAGGCTATTTATGATTTAAACATCATGCTAAAAGAGCTATTCTGAATGGCAGTGCTACAGTTCAGTATAAACTCACAACTTTCTACTCAGTATTTGTCTAATGCAAAGTTCTTTCCTACTCCCACAAGTGAAAATATCGTTACAGGGAGGAGTGATTGTGAGGTTTTATATACTCATATTGCCTACCTGTTTCTCCTTCTGCCTCCAACTGTGAAACAGAAAAAGGAAAAAGAGAGGTGCCTCTTTTATGGAGTGTAAGATGAAGAAAATTTCCTTAACAGAAGGTCTCTCTATACAGCTGCAACTACTCAGGGTGATTCTTCTCTTTGATCACTTGATGTGCCCAGCATCCTTGTTAAAAATAATAGTTAACAGTAATAACTTTTCATGTTAAACTTCTATTAAATTCCTTGTTAAAAATAATAGTTAACAGTAATAACTTCGTGTTAAACTTCTATTTAGACTCCTATGTCAAAAATTTGTAGGACCTTCTGCTGAAAGACTTGTGAAAATTTTTTGAAAGGTTTTAAACAGATGAAGCCCAACTGTTTTCATATTCAGTCCTAACAGTATTGATCTGCTAATACTCCTCCATACTCAAGAGAAAAATGGTGATTCTTTATAGTTATATTTCAGTATTTTTCGTAAGCTTAATAGAAGCTTTACATATTCTTGTTACTACTGTAATTCTTCTACTGATCTTTCAGGTCAGTTGGAAGTGATCATGGATCGTCGTCTTATGCAGGATGACAACCGTGGCCTTGGACAAGGTGTCCAAGATAACAAGATTACAGCTAATGTCTTCCGACTTCTGCTAGAAAGAAGACATGGAACAGATGTGGTAGGATTCAATGTCTGGATTTTTCTGGCTAATCAAGATACAAATATTTATTTCTGTTGCAGCAGCAGTGAACTCAGTAAAGAAATTATTCCATGAGCAGTAGAACTAAGGAAACAATAGTTTCCAAGGGAGTTTTGTCAACTTGCTTGCATATTCTTACTGGAAAGACTTAATCTTTCACTATTCCTCACACAAATACCTGCAGTGTCTGCTTTCTCACTCACACTTCAACACATGCACTGTTGTGGCAGTTGTCTTTTTTCTTTTAATTTTATTTTTCTTTTTTTTATGGAGGAAGCTTTGAAAAATGCTAATTAGCAAGTCTCCTGCTTCTTAACAAAATTAGCTGAATCTGGAAAAAGGTTCACAAATTATTTTGGATGAATAGATGGAAAGAGAAAACATAAATTTCATTTTCTTAGGAAATAAGATTTAAGTGGAAATATTTAGATGCCAGACATGTAAACCTTATCGCTTCATTATGGTTCCGGGAAAGTTGAGACCCATTTTTTTTGTAAGGGTGGGTTTTTTACCTGCACAGATCAGCTCAGTTTGCCTTTTTCTTTAGTCTTTTGAATAACTCTTCAGTTTTCTTTCAGTTCTTTGCATTTGATCTCTTTGCTTTTTTTCCCTATCGTTTGGAGGGACAAAATAAGTAGTATATCTTCATACTGAGGCAGTAGAATCATGATTACAGCACTGAGTATATTTTAAAAACATCACATAGATAAAGATGAGATGTTGTATACTGAGCTGCTAATGAATATGCAGATAAATTGGAATTAACTCTGGTTTGTAATGGATATCATTAACCACTGTGAGAGGATGATAGTATCAGGCTTAAAGCTAATTTCCACCACTTAATGATTGACAGTGTTTTTTTCAGGTTGTACATGTTATTATGATTTTCTAGTTCATCATGTATAACACAGGCAGAATATTAACTACATTTATCACTGTGGTGTGCAAATACCAGAGCTAACTTAGAAGAAGCTAACTTGAGTTTTGTAGCAGTCTAGCTTTGATAACATTGAGCATCACCCAGCTTAATCTGCCTTTGTAAGAAGAAACCTGCAGAGATCTATACTGTCATAGAAAACTACTTTAGTACCCAGGGTAGTTTGTGTGTTATTAAATTAGAATGTGAAGCTGGTAAGTCAGAATTATTGGACATGGAAATCTGTATTTACATTAGCAAATAATTTGAAAGAACAGGAGCAGATCAAATCAGTTAGTGCCACGGTGCTTGCATTGACGCTCTGTGCCATTTTGCCGTGTTCCATAGAACCGTAAAATAACTCACAAAGAGGTATCTCTGGAAGACTTCTAGTCCAGTCCCTGCTCAAAGCAGGTCTATTTTTGGATCAGAACAGACTTTAAAAACTGCCCAAAGGATCAGTCATCCATTGACTGTTAATGGAGATGTGAAGGGTTAGAGCGCATTTGGTACATATGTCCAGGGAAGCTTCTTGGTTACTTCCTTCTAAAAGAAAACTATTCTATGCACACTGAGACTCATCTGCAAACTCTCTCAGTGCCTGGTTGAGTTAGCTGTAAGTTTCATTTCAGAATGGCACTGCTGCTTCAAACCAAAACACTCCTTTGGAAAATAGTTTTGAGTTTACCTTAGTTAGAACAAAGGCAGCCTAAATAGCTCTGAGATTATCTGGTTAGTGAAACATTTACATGTGTCTTTGCATACATTCATCAGTTTATTTGGGATACTGGACAGATATCAGCTTAGTAGAATAACAATGTATTTCATTTTTCTTACTGAAATTTTTCTGACATCTTTGAAAGATTCTGTGCAAGTTACTGAGAATCTTTCAAAAGAGAATGGACAGTTACCTGCTACAATCAAAAACATTTAAGGTGTTCTGGGGTACCTGTGTTCCAGCATCTGCCTGCCTTCCGGCTGACCTTTCCTGCTGAGCTTATAATAATTCTAAACAGCTGGAGAGTAAGCCTTTGAGAGCCATTGGTTCCTAGACCAAGGACTGTCCCTCTTGCACGTACTTGAAAAGAGGGGGGATCAAAGCTATGGGAGAGTGGGAACAGCCAAAAAGGTGCTGATACCAACTGATACAGGGTGCACAACCCGCAGGAGCCAAGCAAGATCTTTTAAGGAAACGTTCTCTTTCTGGTGTTACATCTGGAATTCCCTTTTGCTGTTTCAAGAGTGTTCGAGCATTTTGTTTTTCAAAATTTATATGAACATTGCTAACATTTTTGGATTCATATAACTTTCAGATGTGTTAAAGTAAGGAAGGGTAGTAGTCCCCTTTCTGATTTTTTTAAATGTACAAACATTTTTTAGTGCATTATTACTCAGAAGGTAGTTGTTATAATAGTTTAAAAATAGCTCTGTCAGAAAAATTATGAAAAAATTATATGCAGTTTATAAATGTAATTGGCTGCAGGGTGACTCGTACAGTGATCCTAATTTTGTTGTTGTCAAGCCCTATTTTGTTATTGACTTGAGGAACCATCGAACCTACAAGAGGAGAGAGTTTTGATCACTTGGCATCATTGCCAGTACAAGCTTTTTCTAAAGTGTGTTCCAAAATATTTCATTCTGTGTTTTTTCAAAAACAGTTCTGAGGATCAGGGAACAGGATTTTTTCTACTCTTTGGGAAACTTTCCCATAGAAGGCAAGCATACGAAGTGTAGGATGTGCAATTCTTTAAAATTAAAATAGATGTTAATCACTTTTGTGGAGTTAATTTGGTTGTGACAATATCAACCAAAAGTTTATTTTATTTTACATTACTGAAATACTTTTTTCTTCCCCAACCACGCAATTAACAGTATATTTTAATGCAGATTCAAACCACATGAATGTCCTGAAGTGTAAAATTGACCTGTTCAGTGGGTAGATAGAGTTCTTAATAACTGGTAGCATACTCAGGTAGCCTGTATTCTACTAAGTCCTTAATCCTGATGTTACCTGGGTTTGGGCTCATTAATTTAGCTCATCTAGCCAGTAGTAAATACTCAGGCTGATACTGCCTCTGTACAAAAGACTTCAGTTTGTTTTGTTTTGCTGAAGTTTTTAAATGTATTTTATTTCCCCCCTAAGCTGGATACTATAAAAGGTATATTCAGAGTGATGATATTGTTCATTAAGTAAGCTATGTATATGGTAAGAGCTGGGCAAATCTCATTTTACTTTACATTATACTCACCTGATTTCTTGACAACTTACATTCTGCAGACCTACCTCTATTGATGTTGTTACTGTGTTTTGATACAATTTCTTTATACAACTACTTCTCCTCCTAGTAGATGTAACTAATTCTGCTTATATGTTCATTCTGTCTTGCAAGCATTTTTGGGGGTCTGCGTATCTTTTTGACTTCTCTCCTAATACCTATTCTTTTTTCTGAGATCAAGCAAGAACTGAAGGCATTTCCTTTTTAAATTGAAGGGATTATTATTTAGCTGAGAATGAAGCTGAGTATAGTTATACGTACTTGCTTGTCAAAAGAGTAAATGTTTTTTCCTTTTTGAAAATACAGACTCTTTATTTTACATTTATTATAAGTTGTGTTAAAAATAAGCATTGATGCTTTTTTAATGCCCAGGCCTTAGTGTGCTATATTAGTACGAGAATATGAATGAAATAATATTTGTAGGAGATGGTAATAACTTTATTTCATCAATGACATAGCTGGAGAAAAGATGCCATGCCAGGCACACACTTTGTTCTTGAGATTCCTATTTCATAACTTGCCTTGGCTTGCTTAATTTATATAACTGGATTTATAGCCTAGTCTCAAGCAGAGAGCAAGGATTCATTGGCTCAAATAGCTGCTATGGTTTGGTGGAGATTTGTTTAGAAAAACAATGATACAGACAGTTAATAAAATCACAAATATGTGGCAGTCAGGTAATCAAACTCCTCTTCTTCCACCATATACAACTATTCTTTTTTTTTCTTATTAAATCTCTCAGCATTCACTTTCTCTGAAAATATAAGCTTGGTGATACAGCTATGTCTGATTATTGAGTTGCATTTGCCACTTACTTGGTGTGTGTATTTATAATGCACATGTACATTTCACACAGTAGCTGTATTCTGCACTGTGCATTGCTCTGCTATGTGTAACCACACCTTAACAGGCATAATTAACTCTGTTTCAAAAGAGCAAAAACTCACCATTGGTTTAACTATTACCGTTCAGAATCATTTTCAAGCCAGAGTGTGGCAACCTTAGATATCCTAATAGCATTTCTAGTTATGACTACCATAGTGAACTTGCCAAATCTATACAAAATCTTGAACTTTAAAGTTTGGGGGGGTTTATGGTGGCCACAGAAGAAAACATAAATACATTTCCCGCTCTTCCTTTCACACAGAACACAATGCATTTTCTTCAGAGCCTTGCCACATACATTTAGTAAGGGAGGTACACTTATTTGTCATTTCATTTGGAGAGAGATTCAGGTATGTGTTAGCTCTCTACAGCTTTGCTTAAAATGCTACGTTTAAATTATTATTACTGCTACTACTATATAGATGATACTGTATTTCTTTTGCTGGAAGTTTTTGTCTGCTGCTCAAGAACAGCATTTCCATGTCTTATTTACCTACAAATACTATCTCTTTTCAGGTCAGCACTGTCCTTGTTTTTATGCTAGGGCACCTTACAGCTTAATTTCTTTGAAATACTGTTTTTCCTTGACACTGACAAAGGTATGTTGCAGAAAGTTTCTAAATAAAGATGGATTTATCTCTAACCTCCATTCATGTGATACTGCCTAAAGCTGTAGCGACTGAATGTTCTCACCCTACAGCAGGGCAGCAGCCATTGTAGCTGGCTTGTGGTGAAGCAGGCAGTACAGAGGACTGCCTTTCTCTGATTTCTGGTCTTACAGCTATGTCTCTTGTGGGTTTTTTTCATCTATGTAGGTAATCCCTACAGTGAATTACTTTCCTTTGGTTGTTTTTATTTGTCTTCATTTGTGCGTACCTGTCTGCCAGTTCTGTTTAGAAAGAAGGTATTTTATTTCAATGGTATTCAAGCTCGGTGTCTCAACTTTTAGCCAATGTAATTCACCAAAGCAGACGGGTATACCTCTTCAAAGTCTTTTCTCAGCTTCTCTGGGCTAGTGCAGTTTGAGGTCTTAAATTTAAACCTTTCTGTATCACCACTTCTAGGAAGGCCTACTGATTCCTCCTGCAAGCTCTGGTGGTAGGGCAGAATCCTTAAGGAGGGAGGTCTGCAAGTCCAGCTTCTTCTGGAAGTTCTTAAGTACTCACAAGGGATAATCTCCTTGTACGTTGAGCAGCAGACTTCCAATGAAGATAGCCTCTCTGGAGGACAAAACTTAGGAGATACAGTTATGTAGTTTCTGTCTTTATCATCAGTTTGGTGACTGACTTCCTCATCAGAGCAGCATTCCAGAAAATTTCTTATCACTGTGTTCTGCCATCATTGGGAACAGGATAGGCTCTTCCCAGTCAACAGGAAAAACCTAGCGCTGTGTATCTTCCACAGTTTTGGCACGGGTTATTTATTTAGGCATTAAGTCCTTCCTCCTTCCTTCTGCACCGTTATTGAACAATATGTAAGGAGGGGCTATAACTAAAGTATAAAATACTTATATTGTTGAGAAAAGCATGTCATGCTGTCTATCTGCTTTTGTGATCCCTTTCATCCAGCTATACTGATGACTGCATATTTGTCAACCTCAGTGTTGTGCTTTATGGTGGTGTGCTTATGGTTACGGTGACTATACTTTCTTTGCCATCTGCACCCTTCTGTAGACCAGCGAGCAACTGTGCTCCAAATGATCGGTTTACAAAACATGATTGCTATTATGGCATCTGATTAAAGACTAACTAAATTAAACATGATGACCTGACAGTCATGGAAGGAACAGTGATAGGTGGAGGAAGCTAAAGAACGTAACTAGGGAGGAGTGGAGCACACCAAACTGGCTGCTCCTGAGACCATGAAACGAAGAAGGTTAGATTGTTCCTGGTGTGAAACTCAACAAGATAACTCACCAGAAATCACTTTCTGCAGACTATAAGAGCTTTAGTGCCTAAAGGGGTTCAGGACTTAGAGGATTTGGAGGAAGGAGAAAATTTTGGAACCTTTTTTTTTTTTTTTCTCCAGAAGCTTGTTATGAGATGCTCAGTGGAAGGGACATAGGACAGGGAGGAAGGATCGAAGAGGAACAAGTGGGAAAAATGGGGTAAAAGGGGCATAAAATGTCCCACGGACTGGAAATGGGGAAACATAACCCCCATTTTTAAAAAGGGAAATAAGGAAGACCTGGGAAACCACAGATCAGTCAGTCTGACTTCAGTGTCTGGCAAGATCGTGGAGCAGATCCGCCTGGAAACTACACTAAGGCAAACAGAAAATAAGGAGTTGATTGGTGACAGCCAACATGGCTTCACTAAGGTCTAATCATGCCTGACAGATTTGGTGGCTGCCTCATGGCAGCATTGATAGATGAGAGAAGAGTGACTGATGTCATCTGCCTGGACTTATGTAAAGCTTCTAACACTATGACACTGTCCCACACAACATCCTTGTCTCTAAACTGGAGAGACATGGATTTGACAGGTGGACTGCTCAGTGGGTATGGAATTGGCTGGATGGTTGCAGTCAGAGTGGTGAACGGCTCAGGATCCGACTGGAGACTGGTGATGAGTACTGTTCCTCAGAGGTCCACACTTTGACCAGTGCTGTTGAACATCTTTGTAGGCCACACGGACAGTGGGATCAAGTGTACCCTCAGCGAGTTTGCTGACGACACTAAGCTGAGTGCTATGGTCAGTACACTGGAGGGAAGGGATACTGTCCAGAGAGACCTTAAAAGGCTGGAGAAGTGAGCCTGTGTGAATCGCGTGAAGTTCAACAAGGCCAAGTAGAAGGTCCTGCACCTGGGTAGGGGCAACCCTCAGTATCAATACAGGCTGGGCACAGAATGGATTGAGAGCAGCCCTGAGGAGAAGGACTTGGGGGTGTTGGTGGACGAAAAGCTCAACATGGCCCAGCGATGTGCACTGGCAGCCCAGAAAGCCAGCCAAATCCTGAGCTGCATCAAAAGGAGCATGGCCAGCAGGTTGAGGGAGGTGGTTCTGCCCCTTTACTCTGTTCTCCGAGAGCCCACCTGGAGTACTGTGTTCCACTCTGGGACCCCCAATGTAAGAAGAACATGAACCTCTTGGGCTGAGTCCAGAGGAGGGCCACTAAGGTGATCAGAGGGCTGGAGTACCTGTCCTATGAAGACAGGCTGAGAGAGTGTGGGTTGTTTAGCCTGAAGAAGAGAAGGTTCCGAGGAGACCTTACAGCAGGCTGCCAGTACCTAAAGAGGGCTTGTAAGAAATACTGAGACAGAGTTTTCACAAGGGCCTGTAGTGATAGGACAAGGGGGAATGGTTTTAAAGTAAAAGAGGGCAGATTTGGATTAGATATTAGGAGGAATTTTTTTATGGTGAGGGTGGTGAGACACTGGAATAGGTTGCCCAGAGAAGTTGTGGATGTCCCATCCCTGGAAATGTTGAAGGCCAGGTTGGATGGAGCTTTGAGCAACCTGGTCTGGTGCAAGGTGTTCCCTACCCATGGCAGGGGCGTTGGAACTAGGCCTTTCCAACCCAAACCATTCTATGATTCCATGATTATGTGATACAGGGGGTTGATCAAGTCCAGTGCTTGGTCACCACAGGCTATCTTGTATTCTTATTAAATGTTTTCTGTCTGAGCACACAAACTTTTCTGAATCTGTGTGAGTCATTAGCCAACTTCAGGTAAGAGCAGGAACCAAGTAGAATAAGAGGTCTGTGTGTCAGCTGTTGGCGGGATGGAGGGGAGGAGAGAGATCATGGGACTGAGAAACCAGTGCAACTGGTGCCAGTTGCTGGCAAGACCTATGTTTTCTGTGTGTGCATGTAAACTGCTAGCAAACTTCAAGTTGGCACCTGGAAGGGTGTGAGGTCTGAATGGGTGAATGGTTAAAAAGCCTGCAGTCCAGGCCTCGTTGTCAGACAGACTTAAAGTCCACACTGATTTTTGAGGGATCAGTGGTTGTTAAGTGTACTTGTGAATCAAGAAATTGAGCGTCTTTGCCTAGTGAGCTTCAGACCTCATCAGCTGGAGGGCACAATCACACACAGATTGTCTGTTCTTATGTTACACAAATGCTCTGTTTTATGCCGATGTTTCTCTCTGCTCACCTACACGGCTGGTTGTGTGTGTGCATGCTTATGGGGAAGGCATGCACTGCCTTTCTTTTGCCTGGTCTTAGAGGAGCAGAACCACAGCAGGCTTCCATCTATTTGACCTATGATGAGAGGAGTCCTGTCATCTTACAGACTACCAAATTTGCCTATAGCAGATTGGGAAGAACTAATCCTGTGCATCCAGATTTCCCTCAGTTTGGTTACCTGTAGCAGTCCCAGGTTTCCTCACCTGCAGTCTCAGTGCCAGGTGAGAATCCACAGGCTGATCATACATCCATACCTGGAGGACTTTCAGAACTCGTCAGACTTCGATTATTCTTTACAATGCACTACTTCGGATGGATTTAAAATAAGTGCATCTGATTTTCACTTGGTGAGGTAACAGCCAGGCTGTCTTGTGCGTAAAGCCTCCAAATAAGTTAAAACCATTTACTGCTTGATGTCAGTTTCATGAATTTGGCTAGTATCAGTCTCAAATAAAAACTGAATTTCTCTTCCAAGTTGGGAACTTGAGGGCAATGTGTGTACAAGAATGTTGTGCAATTTTCTCGCTCTCTTCCTGTTTACAGACACCTTCTTCCCCAAGTGGGAAGCATATTAAGTATTCAGAATGTTTGCATTCAGGGAAGAATGTTTTCTTTTTAAAATTTTAAAATTTTAAAATGTACTTTTAAAGCTAATGCATTTGTCCTACCTGTCACTTATTTTTGTCATGCATTTTAAAACTGAATATTCACATGGTCAATATGTTGTCTGCCATTTGGTTTTCATCTATAAGCAGGCTGGTACAGTATTACCAAGCCAGTTTCTCCTGTAGAAGCAGCATCTCATCAAACATGCAAGTGGATTGTCAATCTTTGTACAGAAGGGAAAAAGTTTTTTTGTTTGTCTTTCGGAAGCTTTAGATTCTTTGACTGACACATCTTGGTTATTATCAGTAACTAGATTATGACTGAGATATTTAATAATATTGTCTGCCAATGCTTTGGGACTGGAGATGCTCTGAAGAGTCTTTTTACTCCACAGATTAGATTTTCCAATCCAGAAATATTCTTGTTTGAAGAGTATTGCCAGTTGGCTTTCCGAATGTCTTGACAAAGAAAGCTGATAAAAATTGTTTCATCACACCACATGAGAGACAATCAGAGATCTGTGTGTGGTCGCAGGGCCATGATCTCGTTGCAGTTACAGGGACACACTGGGACAGCTCGCACGACTGGAACTCTGCCATGGGTGGCTATGTACCTTTTAGGAGAGACAGGCCAGCGGGGCGAGGTGGTGGAATTGCTCCTCATGTGAGGGAGCAGCTGGAATGTATCGAGCTCTGCCTGGGGGTGGATGCAGAGCGAGTGGAGAGCTTATGGGTAAAGCATTAAGGGGCAGGCCAGCACGGGGGACACCGTTGTGGGTGTTTGCTGCAGGCCACCTGATCAGGGAGAGGAGCTTGATGAGCCCTTCTACAGACAGTTGCAGGTAGCCTCACAGTCGCAGGCCCTGGTTCTCATGGGGGACTTCAGCCACCCCGATACCTGCTGGAAAGACAGCAGAGCTGGGAACACACAGCCCAGGAGGTTCCAGCAGGGCATAACTTTGTGGTGCATGTGGTGGAGAAACCAAGAAGGCAAGGTGTGCTCCTGGACCTCGTAGTCACAAATACAGAAGGACTGGTTGGGGATGTGAAGGCTGGGGGCAGCCTTGGCTGCAGTGACCATGAGTGGGTGGAGTTCAGGATCCTGCGTGAAGGAACCAGGGCAGTAATTAGGATTGCAGCTGTGGACTTCAGGAGAGCTAACTTTGGTCTCTTCCAGGACCTGCTTGGGTCAGGGGTCTAGAAAGTACGGTGGTCCAAGAAAACTGGCTAATATTCAAGCATCTCTTCCTCCAGGCTCAAGATTTGTGCATCCCTATGACTATGAAATCAAGCAAGGTGGGATGGAAGCCTGCATGGATGAGCAATTTGCTTCTGGCAAAAAAAAAAAAAAAAAAAAAAAAAAAAAAAAAAAAACAGAAGAAAGGAGTTTATGAATTGTGGAAATAGGGACAGGCCACTTAGGAGGAGTACAAGGATGTTGTCAGAACATGTAGGGAGGCAACGAGGAAGGCTAAGGTCTATTCAGAATTAAATCTGGTGAGGGATGTCAAGGACAACAAGAAGGGCTTCTTCAAGTACATCAGTAGGAAAAGGATGACTGGGGAAAATGTGGGCCTGCTGCTGAATGGGGTGGGTGCCCTGGTGAGGAAGGACACACAGAAGGTGGAGTTACTGAGTGCCTTCTTTGCTTCAGCCTTCATTGCCAGGCCAGCCCTCTGGTTTCCCAGGCCCTGGCAGCAAGAGAGCAGGACTGGAGAAAGGAAGACTTTCTCTTGGTCAAGGAGGATCATGTTAGAGGTCACTTAAGCAAACCTGATACCCACAAATCCAGGGGCCCTGATGGGATGCAGCCCTGAGTGCCAAGGGAGCTGGCAGGTGTTATTGCTGAGCCGCTCTCCCTCATCTTTGAAAGGTCCTGCAGGACAGGAGAGGTGTCTGAGGACTAGACGAAAGCCAATGTCACTCCATTCTTCACAAAGGGCAAGAAGGAGCACGCAGCAAACTACAGACCATTCAGCCTCACCTCCATCCCTGGAAAGGTGATGGAACAGCTCATCCTGGAGGTCTTCACAAAGCATGCAGAAGAAAAGATGATTATTAGGAGCAGTCAGCATGGATTCACCAAGGGAAAATCATGGCTGACCAACCTAGCAGCCTTGCGTGATGGAATGACTGGCTGTCCCCTAGATGAGGGGAGAGAAGTATATATTGTTTACCGTGACCTCAGCAAGGCTTTTGACACTGTCTCCCGTAAGTCCCTCACAGGTGAGCTCAGGCAGTGTGGGTCAGGTGAGTGGATGGGGGTGGACTGAGAACTGGCTGGTGGCAGAGCTCAGAGGGTTGTGATCAGTGCTGCAGAGCCTGGCTGGAGGCCTGTGGCTCACGGTGTTC
Organism: Falco naumanni; assembly: GCF_017639655.2. Lineage (NCBI taxonomy): Eukaryota > Metazoa > Chordata > Aves > Falconiformes > Falconidae > Falco > Falco naumanni. Next base: position 25,522,108 of record NC_054080.1, on the reverse strand, counting down.
CCCAGGGGTCAGTGCTGGGCCCAGTCCTGTTCGGCTTGTTCACCAGTGACCTGGGTGAAGGGGCAGGGTGTCCCCTCAGCGCGTTGCTGATGGTGCAGAACCGGGAGGAGCGGCTGATGCACCAGAGGCTGCGCTGCCAGTCAGGGAGACCTGGTCAGGAGAGCTGGGGCAGAGGGACCTCATGGAGCTCAACAAAGGCAGGTGCAGGGTCCTGCCCCTGGGGAGGGACAGCCCCAGGCACCAGCACAGGTGGGGTGACCTGCTGGAAGGCAGCTCTGTGGAGAAGGACCTGGGAGTGCTGGTGGGCAGCAAGGTGCCCGTGGGCCAGCAGTGTGCCCTGGTGGCCACGAAGGCCGGTGGGATCCTGGGGGGCATCAGGAGAAGCGTGGCCAGCAGGCCGAGGGAGGTGATCCTGCCCCTCTGCTCTGCCCTGGTGGGGCACATCTGGAGTGCTGTGCCCAGTGCTGGGCTCCCCAGTTCAGGAGACAGGGAACTACTGGAGAGGGCCCAGCGGAGGGCTACGAAGGTGATGAGGGGACTGGAGCATCTCCCTGGTGAGGAGAGGCTGAGGGAGCTGGGCTGTTTGGCCTGGAGCAGAGCAGACTGAGAGGGGATCTTACCAGTGCACACAAACACCTTGAGGGTGGGCGTCAGGGGGACGGGGCCAGGCTCTTTTCAGTGGTGCCCAGCGACAGGACAAGGGGCAACGGGCACAAACTGCAACACAAGAAGTTCCTTCTGAATGTGAGGAAGAACTTTATCTTGAGGTTGCCAGAGCCCTGGAACAGGCTGCCCACAGAGGTTGTGGAATCTCCATCTCTGGAGTCATTGTAAATCTGCCTGGACGTGGTCCTTTGCAGCCTGCTCTGGGTGAACCTGTTTTAGCAGGGGCTTGGACTAGATGGTCTCCAGAGGTCCCTTCCAGCCCCAACCGTTCTGTGATTATGTGAAAGTGACAGAATTTTTCTTTCCAGGAATAATCCATATGGTTTGGTATCTGACTGTTTTGATCTGCATCCCTTCATTTAGCAGGGCTAGAATTCTATTTCCAGATTCTGTTGCAGTGTACTGACATCTGAAGTCAGCATCCATGTTTCAACATGTTAGATCAGATAGTTGGGTGCTAGTGGGGTTCTGGAGTTACAATTAGAATTCTTTCCCAATTAGGGTTTTTCATAGCAGATAACAGTCTAGAAGAAGAGTAAACAGTGAAGATTTATGGTTTGATATTCTGTCTGCCACAGTTTTCTTACTTTCACATGGGTGATTTTAGACTACTTGCCTGTGTTGAAAAGCTCGTTTCTGTTAGCTCAGTTGAAGTCCAATTATCAACTGCTTCAGCTGTACTTTCTTCTGTACAGTATTTTCCATTTCTTTCGTCCATTCAATTACTGAATGATTTCTGAAGAGTCTAATGACTATTTTTTGCCTCTAATTAGGGAGCTTGGTTCCTCAATTTAAACTCTTAAAAGAAAACCCCTTGAGTCTTTTCTTAATCTTTTCCATCTTCTATTGATAAAATAGCTCATTTCTGATTTAAGAGCACTTTTTATAGATGAGGCCATTCTTGCAGCTTGTTGCAAATGGTAACCTAAGGTCCTACTGGAGTGCAGCTGATCGGTTTGTTTTTCCTCAAAATTAGTTTAGAATTATGCACCTTACTTTTGGTGACAAGGAAAGTTCCTATATGAGGATTTGTTTACATTTATTGCACAGTCACTAGGGTGGTATTTCAACATAGTTTCCAATTGGATAACTGTATACGAATGTTCTGTAAGGTAGTTAAAAAAGTCAGTATTTGCTCTGATTGAAGCTTATTAAGCCAGTGCTCAGCTTTATCAGTGGCATTCATCAGAATCTTGCCAGTACATCATGTTTGTGAGGCTGCCAGTGGAGCTCCATTCACACTGAGTCCTAAACACTGTCAATGAAGTTGAGGATATAATGCCACTTTTGAGAGAGTAGTACTTTAATTAGATGGAGACTGTGGGACTGCATCTTCTGACTTACCAGCAGCAGGGTACTGCTGAAAACCACCCACACAGTGATTGTGCATATAGAGTAACTGTTCTTCCAAATGTTATTTTTCAGTCACTCATCTCGTAGCAAACTGCATCCCTTCTCCAAGTAATTATTTGGGATGTCCTACGGTGAGAATTACCATGTAGAGGAAAGTTTTTTTTAAAAAAATAGTTGTTTCTGAAGGCTCACCTTTCTTCCTCTTTCCAGCTCCTTGGAGTTCCTTAAATCTGAGTAATCTGGAGTTGAGGGGAACTGTGTTGGCTTTGAGGCGTGCACTTCTTTCTTTGACGTGTTTATGGTGCATGTTAGGCAGTGGTTGAAAGTAGAGAAGAAAATGGATGAACATGAATGCGCTAGTCAAAATTGCTAATCTCAGATGCTTTGAGTGTGAATGCCTGTTATTTAAAAGTGCATGTGAAAAACTGATCTCAAGTAACTGTTGTTGCTGGACTGTAGTTCTGTTACTTCTCAGTTAACATGCCTAGAACTATGAAGCAGTTGCAAGGGTTTTTTGATACCTTTTAAATATATAATAGGATGAATAAATTATTTGAGAGATTCATGTGTAGTTTGTAAGATATTCTAGGACACCTTTTTTAAGTTCTCAGATGCAAGCAGTGAACTTATTTTAAAAAGAAAAATGACTGAATAATAAGAGAATTGATAATAAAACATTTTGACTGACTTTAGCACATCTGTGGCAATGGAGTTAATGGTGTTCCTTTTTAAGGTGAAACAGTGAATTCTTCTTTGAAAGAACATGTATATGCACATTTTCCTTGTGGGCAGAGTGTGCGTACAGTCACTTGAACTGAAGACTTTTAGCTTTAATTGTAAGAGAAAGCTTGCTCATACTTTAACTGGAAAAGAAGAAAATCCTGACAAGGAAGTTTGCCGGTGATGCTGAACTATTCAAGATAACAATAATAATAATTAAAAATAAATGAAGGCAAACTTAGGAACTGGAGGACTTAAGACAGATTAAGCATGCAGTGAAGTGGCAGATGGAATTCAATCTAAAGAAGTGTAGTGGGGCGCATGGAGGAGCAATCCTCTACAACTATCAACAACTACCATTTTTGGAAAGTAATTTGGGAGTCATAATAGATCTATAAAAAAAACTAGCCTCAGTGCTTAGTAGCTACCAAAGAGGCAAACAGTCATTACTAAGAAAAGGACCAAGAATAAACCAGAAATTATCATCTTGCATCAATTCAACTCTGGCATATTTTCAATTGCTACACTGTCAGATGTATTTAATACTACTGCATAGGTATGAATAACTATGCATACATGCGATACACACCCCAAAACAGGAATTATTGTTGTGGTTGTCCATTATAAGCTGATAAATAATCCTCCCCTTTGCTTTAAGTGTCTCCCATTTATTTTTTAGTTCCGTATTTTAAGCCTATTGTAAAACGCAAATTTAAGATATTGGTGCTTAAGATACTATGTTTTCAGTAAACTTTCTGCAAAGTTTTCACTTATTTAACTATAAACAAGCTGACGTTATAAAACAAAAATTGCCTTTTGATAAAGTTCCTTTATTTTCTTTTCTGGCTTCTGTAGAGCTTTAACTAGCTGTTGTAAATATGTAGGACTTGGTCATCTTGGGTTTGTAATGCAGCTTCTGCAGCCATGTAAAAGCTGCAAATGAAAGCCTGGAAAGGTACAAAACTTGCAGAATCTTGGGAGAGAGTCCATTCAGTTCTTGCTGGCATGATGTTGAAATAAAACTGCTGAAAGAAATTGTTTGCATTGCGGACCAAGCCAAAGATGCTTGTTGCAGATTCTTCCAGCTAAGAGTTTTAAGAAACTAGATATTAAGAGAAAGAGGGTTGTAGGATTGAAGTTAAATGAATCTGAAGAAAATAGAAAAAAAATACAGGACAGAAAAATTGTGCAGAAAAGGAAGCCTGCAAAAGACTAGCTGGCTGTCAGTATTCAAGTAGGTACTGAATAGGTAGGAGTAACTTGCTAAAGTAGTAGCTAGTTTCTCTAAACTGCATTGTTTACATGTCAAGGGCCAACACAGAAAACTGAGGGATGTTGTAAAATGAGGTGTCATCTAATGATAATTTTGGAAGATGTACTAATGATTCATAAAAATAGGTAGTATACCTAGTAATAGAAGAGAATTAGTGGATGATCAGAGGTTTCCAAAAGTAATTAAATGGACATTCTGTAAATTATAATTTTCTATTAAATTAATGGAAACATATATAAAGTGGGTTTCAAAATTTAGACATCATGGTGTATTAACTTGATTTTACAAATGTTTTTTGCATTTTGCAGAATGAAGAGAAGGCATCAGTCAGTTTCCCTTCGCTTCTTAGCCATATGACTTCTTCTTTCTTAAATCATCCTGTAATTCCAATGACAACATATGCAGATTCAGGTGTCCCAGAAATGCTAAATACTTTTTCTCCACTCATGTCATCCATGCCTTGTGACATGCATATAGTCAACCTGAGGACAATCCAATCAAAGGTAAGGCCAAACCACTGCTTTTATGATATAGCTTATATTATATATATATGAACTATGATATATATGATATAAATTATGATATAGCTTATTATTGTAGTCTAAACAAGTATTTTATTCTAAGAAAGTAATTTGTGGGGTTTTTTTAATATGATACCATAAATTGCGGTGTGATGACTAGTTCTTGTTAATTCTGTAAGCGCTAGAAATTTGTGTCTGAAAAATGTGAAGTATGGGAATTGCTTTTTCACAAAATACTAATATGCATAGTGCATATTCTGTCTCTGGAGGGGGCATATTTCAACGTTTTCCCAAAGTTTAAGAGCAGAAAGGTTCATACACTTTGGCCTCTTTTTTATTAAGAATGAAATTTAAGGTCATTAGGCTTTGTTCTGAGTACAGTAACTTGTGTTTTTAATAAAGTCTATAGTTTTAAATCCATCTGATTCTATTTGGAAGATTTAAAGAAAAACTACCACATCTTAACTTCCATAGGAATAAATTGTTAAAATATTTTAAGGCTTAAATACAAGACCTATTGTAATTATTCTAACATCAATTTACAATTCTTGGTTCCTGGGAAATTGTTCTCTGGTAGGTTTACAAAAAAAGAACCCAAACAAAAAAACCCACAAAACAACGAAAAAACCCCACCTCAAACAAAAAATCTGTTCTGTACTCAATAACTTACACAACTGTAACCATCATATTTCAAATTTCTTTTTAATAAACTATAGAAGTAGAACTGTTTGTGCATCCTTCTTCCACCAGCTCTTGTGCAAATTCTTTTCAGGTTTTCAACATCTTTTAAAATGAGGGTATATTTACTTTATGCTCCATTGCAGTATCACTCATCAGTGCTGTTACCATAGATTAAATCCCTTTTTAATTCTGCCATGCTTACATACTTAAAAACTACAGTTGTCTCTTCTCTCTTAGTCTCTGTGGTGGCTGAAGTAGAATTGCACATCTATGATAACCTCAGATTATATCCTCAGATTATATTCAGTTTATCATAGTTATTCATTTTTAGTCTTCATCATTATTTTAAAACTTAGAAGAATTAGTTTACTTTCTTTTATTTTCTGTTAGTAGTTCAATGGCACATATATTCCTTCAGCCATGACTATTTCTTACTTTGAATTTCAAAATGTAATAACTCTTGATTTTTGTGGGTCTTGTGCCTTTGAAGAGTTAGGAGTAAGCTTTGTACTGAATTAAGTAAGTCTTCATGAGCATTGTATGTATGTTCCACGCATCACTATAAAATCTTTTCATTTGCCTCAGGCAGCTCAGCAGCACTTGTTTGCTTCAGCATGTCAGGTTTAGTGGCAGACCTTCATGAACATGTCCCCTCTCCCTTTTCAAGGCCTAAATGTCCCTTTGTATAATATGCCTATGACACCTGTAAAATGAAAGGCTGGCTCTGTGTCTGCTTTTTTGAGTTCAACATTACTACTCATAGGTGAATTGTATGATTTTTATTTGGGCTATACCAGTCCTGCTGGCTCAGTTGATATAAGATTGTTTGAGGCTATGATCTCTTCCCTGTCCCCAACTGTGTATTTCAATAATTACTTGATTGACAGCTCTTGAGCTTGCAGCATTACTTTGTGCTTCAAAGTGAAAGTTATCAATAGTCGTAGGATAGGAGCACTATTGTTACAGATACAGAACATTTCTTCCCTACAGCAGAAGCAGTGCTATGCCTTGCAAATAATTGCTTGCATGCCAAAATGGCCTTTTAAAAATCTCCCCTCGGTTTCTGCTTCCTTTCTCTGTCTTCCGTGAATGTGAATGACAAGTGTCATATTTCTGGCTGACACAATGCAAATTTTCGCAGAAACGTAGACTACTACTCCATTGCTTTAGCTGTTGAAGTTGATTTTCAAGAAATTATATCATTACAATTTCACATAAAAGGGTACCAATTTAAAATAAAGTATTATTAAGATTTAAAGTAGAAATCAGAATGCATGAAGATGGATTAAAGTATAAATGAGAAAAAACTTAAGGGAATTCCTTGTTTAACTTTAAACTCTGCTCCTCTTGGTGGGAAGAATATTGCTAGTGTTGTAAGATATGTGATCTTGTCATGGAAGAGTCCACTGCCTTAGGAATATGAAACTAAAGACGTTTTTAATAAAGGTCCAGTTTTTACATTGACACAGATTTTACCTACTGTAAATAGACTGGACCTCAAGATTTTAAAACTGAGTATATTTGTCCCTTTGTACTGAATGTAAATACATATTTCTGTCATGTTGCTTGAACTTCTCAATGCATGTTTGTTAGACTATAGTAATCAGATTAAAAAGTGTTTAAATGGGTTTTCTTTCTCATTTAAATTTTAGCAATGTTGCCCTGGGATACGACTATGTGAAAGCCTAGCAAAATTTTTTTTCCATCTCAAAGCCTCATGCGAGAACCTCATTTTATCTCTCTGAGATAAAAATCAAATTAGACTTTGTAGCCCTTCCAAGAAAGGCAGTCAGAGATTTGTTAGTAGTAAGGGAATTTTTGTCATACAACAATGCTGTGAAGTGTTACAGGATTAAGGATGTTGTTGTTTGTTGAAAATAGAGAAATCTGTCACAGGTTTTCATGCCGTTATCATGGTCACTTACAGAAGGTGTATTTGATGTAAATTAGGCTCTTCCTTGCTCAGGCATTCCTTAGGCTTGCATACACTTAATCTAATTTACTTAGAGATGATGTAAGAATAGGTAAGTTAAAGTAGATTTGGATACTGTGGCAACTTTACTCATTCTTACACCTGCTTTGATAATAGGTTAGAATAGCTTAATTTATTACACATGGTGCTATGTGCATGTTAAAGCCCTGGGAATTCTAAAAGTTTGCTGTATCGTAGATGTTTATACTTATCAAAGCTCTTTTCCTGAAGATGTCATTAATTGTTTATTACCTTGCTTTGTTAAATCTTTTGATTCTTAACAAAGATAATATTTAATTTTAAAAACTTAAGAAACTAAATATTTATGTCATCATTTGAAATGCATAGATGCATTATGCAGATTATAACAAGGTAATTCCAGTTTAATAGAGAAAGTGTTGATACCCATTACTGGCTTGTAATTTTTAACATCAGTTTACCCCATAGGAAGTCAGGCTTTTGCAGTATGAATTTTAGTATTTCACTAATCTGGTGTTTAGGCAGAGTATTATTTTGTGTGCATAAAAATGTCTGCTTTTAAGTGCAACACTGTCACATCAATCAGTGAAAGTGAAAACCAAGTCAGGTATTTCATAGTTGGAGACAGAAAGTAATTTTATCACATAATCATTATTACCTTACTTAATGTAGAAAGAGGTGCTACTGTTCCAATAAACAGGATAAAAAGCCATCAATGATATTAAGTACTGCATACTTGAATATGCTGACTGTAGACACCATTTGTTTGAAAAACCTGATATTAGGTGGTTATAAGCAAATGTTCATTAAACTCTTCTCAAACTGTTTTATTTATGATTTGTAAACTATGCAGTGTTTGCCTGTCAGTATTTTACTACAAAGTATCTAATGTCAATTCCGAATACCATTGGTAAATTTTTACTACTTTAAACTAGAAATATACTTAAGAAACACTAACATTATCAGTTCACCATTTTTTATTTTCTCAGCAAGTATTTAATACTATGAATTTTTTGCACTATGAAGCTGTGTCATGTTGGGTTTCAAAGAAGCTGGTTCAAGCTGTTCCAAGATCATCTTTATTGAGAGAAAATTGGTTTGGGTCTGAAGCCTGTTAGATTGAGGTCTCTCTTGTTTGTTACACCTTCAACAGCTTAAAGCTTTAACATCATAAAGAGCTTAATGTTTGTTGGCATAGGTTTCTCCAAGGCAATAGATAATTAGTGAATCATAGAATCATACAATCATTTAGGTTGGAAAAGACCTTTAAGATCATTAACTCCAACCATTAACCTAGGACTGCCAAGTTCACCACTAAACCATGCCTCTATGGACCACATCTACATATTTTTTAAATACCTCCAGGGATGATGATTCCACCACCTGCCTAGGCAGCCTGTTCCAATGCTTGACCATCCTTTCAGCAATGAAATTTTTTCGTAATATCGAATCTAAACTTCCCCTTGTGTAACTTTAGGCCATTGCCTTTTATCCTATTGCTTGTTATCTGGGAGAAGAGACCAACCCCTACCTCACTACAGCCTCCTGTCAGGGAGTTGTAGAGAGTGATAAGGTCCCCCCTCAGCCTCCTTTTCTCCAGGCTAAACACCCCCAGTCCCCTCAGCTGCTCCTCATCAGACCTGTGCTCCAGACCCTTCCCCAGCCCCGCTGCCCGTCTCTGGACACGCTCCAGCCCCTCAATGTCCCCCTTGCAGAGAGGGGCCCAGACCTGAACACAGGGTTCGAGGGGCGGCCTCACCAGTGCCCAGTGCAGGGGGACGGTCACTGCCCTGGTCCTGCTGGCCACACTGCTGGGGACACAGGCCAGGGTGCTGCTGGCCGCCTGGGCCCCCTGGGCACACTGCTGGCTCCTGCCCAGCCGGCCGTCACCCAGCACCCCCAGGCCCTTTCCCACCAGGCCCTTTCCAGCCGCTCTGCCCCAGCCTGTAGCGCTGCGTGGGGCTGGTGTGACCCACGGGCAGGACCCGGCACTGAGCCCTGCTGAACCTCACACCACTGGCCTGGGCCCATCGCTCCAGCCTGCCCAGGTCCCTCTGCAGAGCCTCCTGCCCTCAGGCAGATCAGCACTCCCACCCAACTTGGTGTCATCTGCACACTCACTGGAGGTGCACTTGATGCCCTTGTCCAGATCATCAGTAAAGATACTAAACAGGCCTGGCCCCAGTACTGAGCCCTGGGGAACACCACTTGTGACTGGCTGCCAACTGGATATAACTGCATTCACCACCACTCTTTGGGCCAGAAGTGAACCTGCTCATGGCTGAGAATTTTGGGAGAAAGCACCAGTACAAAAACAAGCAAACAGAAATAAATTAGAGAAAAATAGGCCAAGGAGCTGGCATGATTGTTTATAGAACCGGCTTTTTTATGCCTTTATAATATATGTAATAAAGTGAAGAGCTGAAGAATGTAAAACAACAGCAGACAATAAATACATAAAGTAATGCATCACAGAAAATAAGTGACTAATGTGAGTGTAGTGGTAACAGCAGCTTGCAGCATGAAGGGTATCTTGCCACGTACCACTCCTGTCGTATGAAGGTAGCTTGCTTGCTGTGTTACTCTTGGTGTACAAGAGTGGTTTTCTACATCTTACCGTAAAACAAACAAAAAAATATTTTGTGTGTAAATCGAAGTTTCCCAGCCAGTTCTAAGCTAAGACTTTGTTTTCTGAAGTATATATCAAAAGAAGTTCCTGATTTGCATTTGTATGCTATCCTTGTGACGTTCATCCTAAGTGATTTCCATGATTTGTTCCAAACTATGAAGCTGAGTTTGTGGGTTACTCTTTGATGCCTGTCGAGGCTCAAAAGCACTGTAAGTCTTATCTATAAATGTAAAAAAACCTTATTTGATATTTGTGTTCTAGTGTATGGTTTTGTGTACACCTTAAGCTGAGTTAGATTGTAGAGGGCAGCTCTGCAAAGTAGAAGCTTGAAAGAACAGAGTAACAATGACTATTTAAAACTAGCTATTTTATTTAGCATATGATTTCTAGTTTTATCTTGCTTTTGCCCTGTAATTTTTCTGGGAAGCCAATTAATACAACTATGATAGCTACACTTCGAGTGTGCACAGGTGCATCTATTGAGCCTTGAACTCCTTGCTTAACAACTTACATTTACATTCTGTAGTATTTTATATTTGAACTCTCTGCTCTTTAGTTCTTTGTTTGGCGTTACAAACATTAAAAGAAACATGACTGTTCAATATAGGCTGAACATTATTTAAGGCATAAGTGGCTCTATTCACTGGCAATGGTAATGGTAATTTTATGAGATCCTAAAATATCTTTCTAGCTTCTCTACTTTCTGAGTAATCTTTTATTTTGTTTATTTTTAGGTAGATAATGAGCCATCTGATGAAGCTGCTCTGATTCTTCACAGAAAGGGATTTGACTGTAGATTTTCAAACAGAGACATGGGTCTGCTCTGTTCCACTACTCAGGGAAAGGTATACTGACATTTTATGGGTAGCTTACCTGACAAGTATCACAGAAACTCATATTTAAGTCAAATTGTAGGTGAAGTCTAGGTAGTTATTTATCAAGAGTTATACTTTCAGGATAATAGTTAAGTTTACCTTGAAAGCTGCTTTCCATTTGATAAAGATATGGATCTGCTGGTGTGTGGGAATGACCGTGTAAGCATCAACAAGTAAACTTCTAGGTCAGTTTTAATCTCATTAACTTCCTGTAAATGTTGTTTTCATATAACATGGATCACTATTTCTCAATTTTTTAATAGCATTTTAGAACTTTACTAAGTAAAAGGAGTCAAATTACATACTCTGAAATGTATTGAATATTATTAACATGTTCACAAATTATGTGACTGTTATTTGAAAACTGTTACTTATTAGAGTATGTCCTTTGTCTCCCCATGATCACTTACATGACCTGCACCATTGCAAATATCTGAGCATTCTGCAATCGCTATAGAATTAATGTGATCCATAAAATGTTCAAATACAAATTATATACTTCATTCTGAGGAGTACAGATGGAGTAGATCGTTATGAATCTGTAGAAATTTTGTCATCAAATTTTGAAATAGTTTTGGGATGGGATTTTTCTTAAGCAGAAGAGTAAGTATGGTTTTGTTTAGAAACAGGAAGAGTTTTAGTTCAAATATTTCTGATCAGTTTTTTAATATGTTGATTTAATTTACTTGCTTTGAAACGTGGCAAGTGAACACAGCCCAAAAAGATCTAACTTAGTATATAGCATCTGAGATGTGGTACTTAGAAATATTTGTGATCTTTGATGTAAGAATGGCTGTGCCAATGACCTATAAGGAGATGTATCGTTTGGATCATTGTTAGAGATCAGGTTGAAGTCAATGTTAAAAGGTATATACTGTATTTTCTAATTATTATTTTTTCCCCTAGATAAAGGTGCATAAACTCTTCAATAAATTCAGAGTGGAAAGTCTTACACCTGCATCTTTATCTTTGATGCATTCACCTCCAGATGCCAGAAATACAAGTGAAATAAATATGAGTTCTATGGAGATTAATACGTTCCGGATTCGGCTAAGATGAAATCTGGCTTTAATACTCAGATAGAAGAGGAATCTGCAATTATATGTCCTCTTAAGTTTCACGTGCAATAAGAAGCACATTATTATTATTCCAGCTTCTGGATACTGTGAGAAAAACATGCATTCTATAATTTTTTGACAACACAGTGAAAAGCCATGTTGCAAGCAACTTTTTTTTGGTTTTGGTTGGGTTTTTTTTCTTTCCATAAAGTAGCAACATCAATATAAGTTAATGCAACAAGTTAAGAAATTTCTAAGGATGTTAACCTCTCAACAGCTTAAATCTCAGGTTAAATGCTAACTAATGACGTTTCTGGTGTTTTAATTTTCATAAAGAGGGGATTGGATTTTAAACAGCCTTCTTTGCTGATCCTTGATGAATTTATTTACAAATTATTCAGTATAGAAAGTCCTGATGCAGCTTGGAAATAAAATGGAATGAAATGTTCTTGTGTAAGTAGCTAATGTCCAAATATTTACAATCATTTATATAAATGACAATAATCTCAATTTATTCCACAATTAATTTCAATTTATTCAACACAAAGGGGATTATTAATTGTGGTAAAATGAAAGCCTGCAGTACTTGTGATAAGTGATGGTAGATTTTAATACTTCTACCATTCACCTGAGTTATGTAAATAGGAAAACATGAACCTACAAAATAATTTTGCAATGGAAATGTTTAATAAAACGCCCATTTTGTTACTTGACACACTGGGATATGTGCAATTATTCCATTAACATGTCTGATGAGAAGTGTCCATAATCATCATGAACACAAGATTTTTTATAAAACTCATTTAGATACCGATGTTCTCTGAAATGAGTTTTCTATTTCAAGATTACCATATCAAGATTAATGTGCCTTATTTTTTTGATAAGTCTTGTTACAATTTTGGTGTCTATGTTAATGTTTTTGGGGGAAAGGTAGTTTATATAATACTTAAGCTGTGTATCTCCTATTTGACAATGCTGGCCACACTCTGATCTGTTTCCTCCTGCACCAAGTTTGTGCTATCTTATTCTGAACATTTTGACTATTTGAATGTATTAAAATGATGTCATAACATGAAACACAGACAAAAAAAGAATTACTGTACAATCTAAATTCACCTGCTTTCAAGGAAATTGCAACTTGATGCAGAGAGTTGATAGTAAGCAAGACGTAGTCTGCAAACCCATCAAAACATGTGCTTGCATGTCACAGACTGTGGTGACCTGTTAATTCAGAATCATGTGCCTATATTTTAAACATTTTTCAAACTTGCAACCTCACTTACATTGCCAGTGTTCATATTACAGTCTTTACAGACTGAAGAATGGAGTCTTACTTTTTGCTTTGTTTTCACATATTTAGTGCTGAAGCCATTCAAGTGTGAAAAATACTTCCCTGAGTAGAGCTGCTGTTTACAGTTAATATATATAAACATGCACTTGAATATGGTCCCATTTCCTAGTCTTCATTTATCTTCATAACTTTCTTCTATCTCTTGCTTATATTTTACTTTTCCATACATCATTGCTTATCTCTAATACTAATGCATGAAAAGGCATCATAACTGGTAAAAAGATGTGCTATTTTCTAACTCTAATATTGCCTACCGTATTTAATTTCATCGTTGTTCCACAGTGTATCAAATTATGTATCATGTAGCTACAGGCTATCTTAAAACAAAATGAAAGTGGAACTTTGATTTCATGCGTTGTCACAGGTTGGATCTCTGTAGATTTTGCTACTTAATTCAATCTGCTGTGTGTTTTGTAATTAATGGAATACTTAGTAGGATCTGGTGCAAGTTACATCAAGAATGTAAGAACCACTAACCACAAAGGGAAGAATCAGTTGGATCCAGTAAATGGATGTTTTCATGCAATAAACATGTACTGTAACTTTCCTTAGCTGTAGTATTTGAAAATACTACTTTTTGCTGGAACTCAAATCTTGGTAGACTTGCCAGCAGAAATTTCTTACAACATTATTTTGTTGCATCTTCAGAGTTAAAATGCTTCAGAGACTTTTATGTGACTGTACAAGAGTGTTCAAAATCTTATTTCAGTTTTGTTAGGCAGAAAAGTAAAATTTTGATGCAATAAAGTTTTAAAGTATCTTGCCTGTTGGAATTGCTTCCAAAAGATGTTTCATACAGCATTTGATCTTTTCTTTTATCATCAGCTGTACAGTCATGATGCCTGAATCTTTTTTAACCAGCAGATTTAATCTTTGTTCCTTTAATTTACATTTTTTGTGTAACAGAAGAGCCTTCAATTTGGGATCCTTTACTTCAAAACTCCACTCAAATTCTAATAATAAATTTTACTTTAATTGGTTCAGAATGTGGCTGTCAATAGATTTGGATTTTTTTGCTTTTGCTTTTTTCCCCAAGAGCTCTTAATGAATTCTTACATGGATATTTTAATTAAGTTCTGTGCATTGGCCATCTATAATTTAATCATATTATTTTCTTTTTTTGTATCCGCTGGGTTTGTAACTACTGGTTAAGAGAACCAATCATTCTTACCTTCTGCTATGGTTTCAAAGGCAATGCTGGGTAAGAAATAGTTTTAAAAACTTGTGATTATTTTCCATACCAGAGTTGTGCTGAATTTGTTGTTACATTCCTTTATCTTAAATGTCTTTGGTTTACTTCCTCATATTGTCTGAAACAAACTGATTTCAACTGAAGGTTTTTTGATACTTTCTCTTGGAAGGTTTTATATCTTATGGGGATATGTAAAATAAGATCTCTAATAAAAGATAATGTTATTGTGAAATGTGGTCAGTGTCATTAATGTCTTAGCCAGCTAATTTAAATTTAAGAGAGAGACAGAGAGAAACAAGCATGCCTTCTTTGAGAAGGTTGATAGATCAATAGCTTTTGGGAATTACAATTACTTGCAGTGAGATGAACTCCAGATGAAAGATGCAATCTATTTCACAGTCACCAAACAGAAGATGATAGATGCTAACTTCAGAGACATAAACATGTGATTGCACGGTGTGGGAAGGGAATGAGTAACACTTCTCTCAGGTAAGGAACCTTGCCCTGACTTAGCAGAAAACAGCTGTGAAATTCTAGAATTCTTTTTTGACTTGAACTAATCTCATTTCTCTTTTAAGCATTTGAGAGTAATGGAATGGAAGCTGTTCTTGTAAATTAAATTAACAAACAGACTCTTAGAAAATAAAGTCAAAATAACAGTTCAACTGCAATTAGAACGAACACTTTTAAGAAAATAATATAATGCTCATATAATGTGCTGTAATTACATATGACATGTTGAACAGAAATAGAGGCTTTACAGGTTTGCTTCCCAAAATGCTGATGGAGCTTGAGCCTAATCAGTTGCAAAGATCGTATAAATTTCACTCAGTGCCTGAAGCTATTTGATGTTGGGCTCAATAGTCTTAGCTGTAAGCATAAATATATATACACATCCTATGTAAATCTCTGTAATTTTAAAGCTGATGTTTCAAGATTAGAAGTATGTAACATCTAACTGCAGCAGGCACCAAGGGGTATGGGTCCAGTTTAAAGCACCCCTTCATCTTTTTAAGATCATCCTACTTTGGAATCCGTATAATCATCTGGACAGAACATGTTCCACTAATTTTGGTTACCAATAAAGTAATCTTTTACTTTTTGAGATTAAACTAACTCTATGTGATGTACCAGCTGTCCATCATGTTGTAAATTAACAGGTGCTAGATCTCTCTACACATCTTTACTAATACTGACACTGAAATACATTGCTCAGATTTAACAGGTTATCTGACTTGTGCTGAGTTGTATACATGATAACATACAAAACAGATTCTGTTTTTCAAAATTGCAAAATTCAAAAGTGGTCCTGTTTGGTTTAGGATAACTACTGTGTCATAATGTTAAGAATTTGCAACAGCAAAAATCACCCAAAGGTATTGTCTTCTAAAAGAGGAAATGTATGAAAAAAATTAATACATTATTTAGAATAAGCTCAGTTCATTGGCGAACTGCCCGCCCCTACCTACCAAAATCCATCCCCCCACCACACATCCACCCGCCCCTACTGTTGGGATTTTCAGATATTCTTACTGATACAAAGTTTCTCTGTCTCCAAACATTTCTGTAATTTACCTGCTTACCTGTAACGTACCTTTTTAGAAGTCCTGAATATACTCAGAATTAATTGATCTGTCTTCATCGGGCAATAATAAATCAGACTTTTTGTTAATGCCCACTGTTACAGCTATTCACATCAACCTGTTTGCATCAATGAGCAACGAAGTCTGTAATTTCTTATGTGATTTGGGCTGCTTTCTCTTGAGTTCTGTTAGATGTTTCCTAACTATTTTCCAGAAGCAGGTATGCATGAATCCTATAGATGTAACCAGTTTGAAAAAAGGGTATCTCTAGTTCGTGTAACTTGTGTGTACAAATCTCAGCAAGAATGGGATGCAACCCAACTCGTTCTGAAGAAATTAGCCTTTTTACAGCTTGCTTTTGAGAACTGAAATCCCTTTAAACTATAGGCTTTGTACTGGAAGAATTTCTTGCAAACAGTGAAACAAAATTGTTTGCAATTTTTCAGTGAATATTGACTTGAACTCAATACTAAAGATTTCTGCATAGTAACTCTTTTGTAGTATTGCAAAAAATGAGCAATTATATCTATTACATTGTTCTAGGCAAAATACCTGAAACTGCTAGGTTCTGCCATCCTTTAAGACAGTGAGAGCAGCAAAGCTGTTTCGAAACATGGACAGCTGGAGGATTTCCAGGGAAGAGAGCAAAATTACCTGGAATCACAGAGGAAGTCTCTTGTTAGAACACAAGTTTTAGGGATATTGAGAAATCTAGCCATAAAACAACCGGACAGTCAAGTCACATTGAAGAGAGAATCAGCAACCTGATTGTGCTAGATCATAAAGTTGCCTGGAAAACAGCAGATACTAAAGACTTGGCCAACTTTGAATTTAATAACAGAAAAGAGCTTCAAAGACTTCAGCAGTAAGATGTGCTGATGAAAGAAAATGAGCAGTTCTAGATGACAGTGAAGGTGAGTTTTTTGATGATGCCAGTTAAATACTATCAGCAATACTGTACATTTATAGCAGTTCTTCTCGAGGTCCACAAAAGCTTGAGGAGGAGAAGGCAAATTGTCCCAGTCCAATTCATGCAAAAGTCCTATATCCTTGAGAAAATTCCTTGGTGACTGACTTGGCTTAATTCAGTGTGGTGGCGAGAGGAATAGATGTGAAAAGGAAGAAAAAAAAATAGGCCTGGTAATGACATTGTGTGGTTTTGCTAGGGACTGGAGCTTCTCCTGTATGAGGAGGATCTGAAAGAGCTGGCAGTGTTCAGTCTGGAGAAGAGAAGGCTCACGGGGCAGGGGGGAATCTTATCGATGTAATATAAATATGTGAAGGCAGGGTGCAAAGAGGATAGAGCCAGGCTCTTGTCATGGTGCCCATTGACAGCACAGGAGACATTGGGCACAGACTAAAACACAGGTTCTTCATATACATCAGGAAACACTTTTTCACTGTGAGGGTGACAAAGCACTGGAACAGGCTGCCCAGAGAGATTGTGTAATCTCTTGTCTTTGGCAATACACAAAAGCCATCTGGACGGGTCCTAGGTACCTGGCTGTAGAATGGCCCTGCCTGAGCAAAGGTTTTGGCTAGATGGCCTCCAGAGGTCCCTCCCAGCCTCAGCCATTCAGTCATTCTGTGCTGCTTTGTGGCCTATTCCTGCGCAGGGGAGGGAAGGCCTCATTAGATAACCAGAACTTGCGTGAGATGCATGTTTGAAGATGTGAGGCCAAAGATGATAGTTGAAAATTGAGAGAAGTCATAATCTTTATCAGAAATGTTTTTCCTGGTTCACTGTGCAGTACTGACCGTTTCCAGGAAAAAAAAAAAGAGAAGTTGGCAAATTTGGTGAATTTGGACTTGCAGTTTACAATGTCTAATGGAGACAAAATACATCCTAAGTAAGCCATGCTGTCTGAATCACTGAATTCAGTGTACTGAGAAACAGCTTTGCAAACAAATTACTTTTGTTCACAAAACTCTTTGTTTAATACCTCTGACAGTGAAAAGTATCATTTTGTCCCATATGTTTTGAATTATTTAAAACAGTAACCCATTCCAAACTAAAATAAATTAAACAATCCGAGTTTAACAGCAATTCAGATAACAATTGTGTCAAAAGATTGAATACAGCTGTTACAAATTTGTCAATTCTGAATGGAGCAGGCTAATAAAAGTCCTTCACCCAGATAAAGAATTATGGTTTGCACGCCAAAAGGCAATTGTCTATTTTGACAGTGCCAAAATAATTCCCATTGCTTTTGCTTGTATCTTGGTAAATGAACTCTACTGGCTTGACTAGTAGGCATAAGGGAGAAACTGTGAAAGCTCAAATATAACTCCAAGGCAAACTTATTCAATGGTTTTGGCACAGAAATACACAATGTAGTCACCTAATTGGTCTCCAAATAGACAAAATGAGCTGTGAATTGTCATTCATCAGAAACTTGGACTTTAGAATATGAGGTAAGTTGCTAGGAGTTGGGTTGAGTTGGGTTTTAATATAGCTAATAAATGTCTAATCACTTCTAGGAAAGGTGCCTTACAAATTGAGTTTGTGGAGGTTCATTTTTAAAGATATGGTTTAAGGGATTTGTGGACTGTGAAAACACAAGACTGTCGATATGACCAAATGTTCAGAAATGTACATAATTTCAAAAAAGACTTTATTTTAGCCACACAATCAACAAAAATAAATTTCCAAGGGCAAAATCAGAACTGAAAATGCTCAGAACTGTATAATTTCTCAGGCAAACATAGATGGAAGTAGTTTTGTTGGACTTTGATCCTATTATACATCATCTGCTTGAGGATTTGCCAGTTTTTCAGAACTCTTTTATGGATTAGGTGAGAAACACCAGTTTATGTTCTAGTGGTCAAAGTTTGGAAAGTTGTGGTGGCTGTTGATGCCCTCAGCTACCTATTACTGTTTTTACACTGGACAAAAGTTTGGGAACATAGAAGTTCTGCAAATCTGATTTCCATATTACAAAAAAATCTAGAATCTACTTTAGGAATTCATTGAGAAAACTGAGTATATAGATATTTTCCTTACTGTTTGTATCATTATTACTATGGGAGAAAGTGTATTTACTGTAGAGATCTTTGGTCTAATTGAATGGACAAGTAACTACTTGCTAATCAGCATATCTGAAATTCTATTATATAAATTTTGAATTCAGACTTTGTTGAATCTCTGCCCTTCAGGAAAATAGGAATAAGTTTACTGTGGAAAAGATTTGGTTTGCTCTGGAAAATGAGTTTTGTGTCTATGTTCTAATGATTAGAAGAAAAATAAATATTCCCATTTCTACTGTTGGGAAAGGAGTATAGGAGAGCAGGATTGCACTCAAAGACAGCAGGGTTTTTTTAAAGTAAAGAGGCAATTAAGCACAGTTATAGAACTGGCAAATCAACAGGCAAACACCCATCCTAGAAACACAGTTCACCTTCAAGTCCACAATAAATTGTTCCTGATTGCAGAAAGTACGCTTGGATTTCAAATGTTAAGAATTCCACAGGAGAGAGGAAAGCCAACGGATGATCAGAGCATGACTCCAGTGCTTAAGCTGGGAAGAGGAAGGTTTTAAGATTATGTCATTATTTTAAATTGTTGGGCAGTCTGCAGTTCTAAAAGCTTCAGTTAAAGTAAGAGAGAATTTATCTGGGGAAAAAGGAAATTTGGCAGTGTAAAACACACAGAAAATGGGACCAAGTGAGTCTCTAGCCAAGACTAGCTCAGTGGAGGAGCAACTATGTACATTGCTGTTAATATTTCTGAATTGCATAAGAGGTATGAGACTTAACAAGTAGAAGGAAAAGTTTATAGCGACTGTACATCTTTGCATCTATGACAGACCAAGAGAGAAACATGAACCTATAGTGTTTTGGCAAGTAGAGATATTTGGAATCTAAAAATTCATATTATCTTAGTAAACTTGCAGTCTTCTACTGGATTTGGGTGGGACAGTGGCAATCAACGATAACTTTTGTAAGCTAATGCTATAAAGATGAAATCAGTCTACAGCATCTGGTTGCTCAGCAACAGTCAGTAGCAACCTGGCTGGCACACAGCAACATTTCTCATAGCTGGGCATCAACAGACAACCCTACAAAACTCTTGTTTGGAGGTCTTGGAAAGCACAAATAGATTCTGTCATGTGGATGGTGTACGGATCCTGCCAACTCAAAACTCATAATAGTTTCACTTTGAGCAGAGAAAATCTGATAACTTCTGACAAGCCAAATGGAGAAGCTCTTTAGAAAAAGTGGATATTTGATTTGTTTCATTATGAGAAGAAAAAAAAATACAAGTCCTTATCTGACAAAGGGAGAGATCCTATGACTATTCTTATTGGTGTAGCAAATTAAAGTGTAAATTGAATGTAGGTCTCAAGGGTTTACCTAAATTTCTTCATTAAAGTCTGATTAATGAATTTTCTATCATAAAGGCAACACTACTAAAATCCTCAGTTTTGATGTTTTAGCTAAGGAAATGCTGTAAAAGCCTTGTGCCTGTGAATTAAAACAGAAAAGACAGAAAAAGCAGATATTTGAAAAACACAGCATTCCTCAGATTTACTTTGAAAGATGTCTTACACTAGTGGCTGGAGGCAGAAAGGAATATTGAAAATTAGGACTGAGACGTGGGACATGTCTATCTATGGTATAAGGGACCAGTGCATAAGGCAGAGGACATGCTTGATGTGTTTGTGGTAGACTTTGTCATAAAGCAGAAGCATGAAAAGTGTTCAGTAGTTTCATGCAGGAGGATATTCCATAGCAGCAATCATACTGACTAGTGTGGAAGGGCAAACTTTAGCCACAGTAAGCCAGTTTCTGTCTTGGTTCTTTGCTTCCAGACAGTACATAGGTCTTCTGCAGAGTGACTCAGAGAAGAAGGCTGCTCTTAGGTGCACTGAAGCATTCCCTGCACAGCCCCCTCTCATTCTCATGCTTGTATACAGGTGCTTATAGGGAGATTAATCCTCTGGGGCTCAACTTTATCTTTTGGAGTATCATCTCATATCAAGACATCAAATAGATTGGACATAGAAGTCTTTGAATCAAAAGGATATATATATAAAAAAAAGATTTAAAAAAGGGTTTAAAGTCAAAAAGCAAAAAGAGATTTTTTTGAAGGCTATGATGTAACAATTTAGTGGCAGTGAAGACTCCAAGATCAATGCTAGAATATAGGCTGTATTGACTAAATATATGCATGTACCTTCTATCTCACCAGGTTGTGTTGTGGCTGAAAGTTGCTGCAATGGCTTTTTTTTTTTTTTTTTTTTTTGTCTGTGAGCTCAGTCTCCCTGTTGCAGATGAAAAAAATCATAGTTTTTCATTCAGAACTTGTTTTAATTAAAGCACGGGAGCATTTCATTTAATGTCACCCAAGGGCAGTAAGTAGAGTGACTATCACCTGGATAATGCTAGACCTTTGATTTACACCAAAACACCAGATTCCCTATAGGTGCCATGTTGGCTGGTACTGCAAGCAAAATGCTCCTGTGAGATTTGGTGGCTGAAAAGCCAGGAGGTCATGGTGTAGGTTCACATCACTCTTTGTGGGGTTTCTTTCTCCAGGAGAGAATCCCAACACATCTGCTTACACACGAGGTTTACCCAGGTGACACACAGGTGCAGGAGTAGGCAGGGCCAACAGTGACCAGCACTACAGAGGAAGCGAGGAGGATGCCAGCACCCCTACCCTTGGCACACCACAGAGGGCAAAGCAGCGGTGCCACACAGGCAGGTGCCACTCAGGATCTGGAAAGCAGATTGCTGAGTTGGAAGCTCAGCTGGCATCTACTTCCCACTGACTTGTTAAGGAACCAAGGTTCGGTGCTAGCCAGCAGTTAGAATTCGCATCGTTGGGTTGGAAGGCTGGTAGGACTCTGTCATACTAAAAGTGGGAGAAAAGGTACTTTCCTTTAAACCTAACATGGTACTGTGTATAACTCCCATGAGCAAAGAAACAAATGACTCAAGAGTCCCATCTTTTAAATTAAACACTTTCAGACTTCCTAATACTTCCTGAGGTTTTGTATTCTACAAATATTGGTAGATTATAGTACAGGATTGTTGCATCTACAGTCTCCCAGAAGCCTTTTCAAATGCATGTAATCTACTAAAATAAGAAAGGAAATGAATACATGGTTAAAAACCATGTACCTGTTAGATTATTTAGTGAGGTGATTACAATGATCTTTTTTCAATTTACAGTTCTGTATACTATAGTCCACAGATACATGTATTTTGTTTGTGTTTTGAATTTCAAGAAATAGTTTTATATAGGACATACTATTTGGAAAACAAAATAGTTACTCAACATAAACACTGAGAGACAACTGTTTGGAATGGATGATTTTTTAATAAAGAAAATAAAGAAAGGTTTTATTTTTATATAATATTTGTACAGTGCTTCACATTGTTAAAAATTAGAATACCTTTAAATTAATTAATGCACAAATCCATTTATCAGAATATTTTTCCTAGCAACTCATATGAATGAATCAATAATTTAGAGATGCAATCATTAACAAGGAATATTGCACCTCTGGCTTAGACACAGATTGTTATCACCTATCTCCTAGAATATAGGCAACAGGAGCATTCACATCGGAATCTTGTTGCCATGACAATGGCTTTGGTCTCTCTTTTGTGCTTGGAAGAGCTTGTATTCTTTTCCAAGCCTGACGCTCAGCTTGCTCTTCCTGCTCCATATTCCTTACATGAAGGAAGGTAAGATAAGGTTAATAGAAGAGTAACAACAAACAGGATAAGAAAACATGTTTGATTTTAAGTATGCCTTCAAATACAATTGAGGAAAAGTTGTGAATGCAGAATTTCTTAAAATGTAGGCTACATACAGCCCAGCTTGTCTGACTGTACATCTCTGCTTTTATAACGAGGGTAATACAGTTCAGTGGAGGATACAAGAATTTTGATGCTGTTTTCACTGTAATTTAGGACACAATGATGTTTGCGTCTGAAGCCAGCAGGACAAAATAAAATGTCATTTACATTCCTGAAGCCCTGTGAGAGTCAGTGTCCTGGTTTTGACACTTGAGACAACAGAGAACTTTGGTGTTTCAGCTCACTTTCTCTCACTATTTAAACATTTGTGTTCAACTGCACAAGCAATCAGCTAGGGTGGCAGCATCCTCACTTAATCTGAAAAAAACATGTCTCCAATCATTCCCCTGCTAGTTACCCCGAGGCTGTAAATACAGTTGTGAGTTTAGGATGGAAAGTGTCACCACTTCTTCCTCACTGGCTTAAAAGTTTCTGTTTCAGTGTCCTGTACCTCTTAGCAGGTAGTGTAACACTCCTCTGGCAAGTAGTCTTCTACATAGCGCCATTCAGTAGATGTAACACTGTTACAGTCCTTTCAGTAGCAAATACCAGTAATTCTCATAGGCTTGGACCACATGAACATCTTGCTTTTCATCAGTCATTCTACTAGAAGTTGTATGCCTGGTTTTCCAACTTTTTATTATCGCTTGGCACACCTTTTCTGAGAATGCTGCACAAAGTAAACCACGTATGTAAAAACTTCTCACCTAATTTAGGTATAAAACATCATAGGAAGTGTTCCAGAGTTTAAGAATAATAATCAGTGCTTGCAGCTATCACAGTGGGATGTTAGTTGCTGGATTCACAGAGATGATGCATAATATAAATGCAACACCATTAACCTTCTGTTCACATCCGATAAAAACAGAACAATCTAGCTTCCAAACCACTTTAATATTGCTGTATCTGACTTCCTAGCTGTAGAAATAGAGCTGAAAAACATAGTTAGCAGTAATAAAGCCAGAAAGACCTTACGTGTTGTCATCATAGCCACTTCCATTATAAAAAGTCAGTTCTGGTTCAAAGAAAGTTGGGAACATTTTGCCCATCCATTCAGTGTGCTGCAAACGTTTCTGTCATTTGCTGTGTTGGAGAAGTGGTATGTTGGGATGGCTAGTTGTATTTTTTTCCAAAATTAAGTCTGATGTGAGATGTTACAAATTGCAGAATGGGAATGCGCGGCCCCTCAAAGAAACAAGGTGCTGACAGTATTGCCCTTTTAGCGTGAAGGTGTTCTTGGCTTTTTCTGGGTTCAGACCATATTGTTATCCCTTTATGGAAAGATCCCATTCTTTCAAGATGACATAGCCATCCATTGCTGACTTTGTTGCATGCAATTTAAAATTGCTCATGTGCTGACTTTGGCAGCTGTGCTGGAGGTTGCACTGTGGGTTAGGTTGTCATGCAAGTGGCCGGAGGTGAGTATGTCCTTACCCTGAAGATAACGATAAACCTGTGAGAAGCCTCAGGTCACCTTCCAGAGGGCTCTGCCAGTTTGCTCTTCACATCAGACAGTAATGAGTGTAAATTATAAATGCTCAACTATTTCAACCAGTCCTTTGTGATTCTGGGATTCTCTAGCTGCAGACTGACAAGACTACCTGAACTGGTCTTAAAATACATACGTGGTCTTGAATTTCCTCTCTGGATGCCTGCTGGAATTTCTAGGTATTCTGATGAAGATGTGCCATTCTTAAGTTTAAGGGCTGGAGGGGTAAGAAAGCTGTAAACGCCCACAATTCAGTCTAGCTGTCTCATCAACTTAATTCTCATTATTCATTCAGCTTTTCTAATGTGTGCTTTTCAGGGAGTCTAATTCTGCTAATCTCCCTTATGAACACTAGAGGAAATCACACTGTAAAAGTGATGTAGGGCTTTCCCACAGAATACTTTCTAGCAAAAAAGAATATATTTCTTGCAAATCATCCTGTTGATCCAGAACATACCTTAGAGGTTACAAAGAAGTAATTTTGGATAAAATCAGCAATAGTTATCTAATAAACATTCTTATGTGGATGTTAATTTATAGTAAGATAAACAAGGTAACAGGAATGCCACACTTAGAGGTAACTTTCAGGACGTTTGTTTCCAGTCAGACAGCGGTATTAGGAAAAAGGACATAAGACTTTGAATTTTAAGAAATGTTCCTCCTCTATGTGTCAAGCAAATACTGCCCCTATTCCAGTATACAAAGCTCTTCCATCTCTGTCATCCTGTCTGTACCAGAAGGCCAGCTCTACAGAACTTGAAAAGCACTGATGCTTTTGATGACTCATTTTACTCTTCCCTTTATTAGAATATTCCACTTTTAAAGAGTAGAATAACTTAAGACTCTCCAGAACTAAAAGTATATTGATACCTATCACGAACCTTGGTATTTTTTCTTATTGCCTTTGTGAATAGTATCTGTTAATATCAAGCTGTTAGACAGTGGAGCTGTAATTTTTTATCAGTGCAGGCCAGAATATTGCCTGTTGTAGATGACAAACCACATCTGTTCCATAGCTGGGAATACACAGAGCTGCTCTAGAGTTGCAAGGGAATGGGGATAATATTGCGAAAAAATGTGCATATGCAGCACAACTGTGGGAGGCATTTTTGTTTAAATGGTTAAGTCAGAGGTCCAAATTTTCCTACATCTAGATGAATATTCAAAGGAGATATTTGTCTATGAATATTTTCCTGGGATCAAAGTTTCAAAATATATAAAATTTAAAATATATACAAACACCTGGATGCCCTCACTTCATTTTCTCTTGTGGCTGTTGAAAAAAGGTGAAATAAGAAAAATTATGTGAGCTGGACTGGAAATATGAGCCTGCTATGTGACTTCCAGGAAGGTTTTTATTCAATGTTGAAATATGATTAAAAACTTTGTTGTATGACAATTTGCGCTGGCCAGCAGGATGGTGGTGGAGGAGTATAGTTAATATCATATATATTAGAAAATGAATGGAAGCTAAAACGGTAATGTATGCATGTATTGTACATCATTTACCTTGAGATTCTGCTCTTCAGTAGCCCAAGCATCCCTCAGCTATCATTTGTATTTACTGTAAATTTAGCTGGTGTGTCATGAAATGCTGTGTTCTGCATTTGTTTACCAATCATACAATTTGGAAGCTACCCAGTTCCAAAAGGCTATAGAATAGCCAATCAGTGGAGTAAAAAACCTTTGTGTTATAGGTTGCTTGAATGTTTGCATCTGGGATAATGACAGAAACTGATAATGTGATATTAAGATATATAACAAACAATTCTTAGTTATCCAAGAATTGCCTTCTACTAGACTGGTGATTTGTTTTTTTCCCCCCATCAGTAAAATTTACAGAATATGGCTAATCTTTGGTGCCAAAGGGGTTTCACCTAGAAATAACTAGGGCTTATCACTTACTCTTCTTGTCTGATTTGATGGTCTGCTTAAGTTGTGGTGAAAAAGTTAATTTTCTAATTCACTAAAAAGCAGATGACCCCTTCAGGTAGCATTCTCTAACATTGCTACAGAACACATTAGATCCTGACTTGCTGGTGCATGACCAACACTCAAAAGTGAGCTGGTATCTATCAGCCTGGTATCACCTGCCTAGATGGCTGACCTGCTTTATTCTACAGGGTCTGCATAGTTTAAAGGTGTCCTTTTGCACTGTGACATCCTTCAGTTCTTCGTAACTGCTTGCTTTCTTGAAACTGTCTGTCATCAGTATTGAAATTGATGCCACACTTTCTTTTCTTTCTTCAGGTTTTCCAGGTTTTCCTAATTCTTGAATGCTGTTTCTTGACTTTTTTTTTTTTATATATATTTTTGGTTTTGGGTTTTGTTTTCCCCACAGTTTTATGTTTGGCACCAGCCATTTATAATAGACAAGCTCAACAATAAGGTCAAGCTTTCAAAGAGGTGCTAGATAGCATGAACAAGTCCCTATTTTTTGTGACAAAAACTCTCTGCATAACGTTTTTTGGGGGGAGACTGAGAGCAACCCATAATTCCTAACAAATGGGTTTAAAAGAGTAAGTCATTGCTAGGCTACCCAGGAGATTTTGGGAATCTTCTCTAATGTGAGTACATCCAGAAACAATCACTCAAAGTAAAAACAAAGCAAAACAGAACACGTTGTTCCCCCACAACCCCGCCCCACCCCTCCCCGGCGGGAAAAAAAAAAAAAAAAAAAAAAAAAAAAAGGTTACTTAAGAGTAACTGTTCTTTAGAGATGTTTCCAATATGTACATTCGTAAACTACCTTTCTGTCTTTCTACCTCACAGTTCTGACTCCACATTCTTGGACTGAGAGGAAGTGACTGGGAGACAACTACCCATTTATACTCCTGTACAAATTGAAAATAAGAGCAGGAGGCTTGGACTGCTCCAGGATGTAAAAAGTGTAAAAGTCTGCTTAACAAAGTCAGTACACTTGTACCCATAGCATGAATGTATATAAATGGATACAAATACAATGCATGGTTTATTTTAGAGATAAGAGTAAAGCATCAAGACTTTAAAAGAGGGACTGTTGTTTATACATCTATCCTTCTGTTTCCTGTAAGGCTCGTCACCTTCAGATGTTTGAATAGGTGCCTGCGCAGTTGTCTAGTCTGTTATAAAAGCTACCACAGGCTAACATCTTCTTTAAAAAAAAAAAAAAAAAAAAAGGAATTGCAGTATTCTTTCTGATCTGTTATAGGATCAGCTTTGTTCTTTCAATTGCAGTATTCATTCTGATCTGTTATAGGGTCAGCTTTGTCCTTTCATAGCATTTTCTTTTAACTCTTTATTGCTAATGATATGTGAAGAAGTTAGTTTTATTTCTTCTTCCTTCCCCCCCACCCCCCCCCCCCCCCCCCTTATTCCAATCTCTGTGTCTCTGTCCTATTTGCCATTAGACTAAACCTATATGTTAAAAACAAAACACAGTACCAGATTAATCCTATTCATAAATTATTGGAGAGTAGGTTTATTTATTAGATTCGTGACTGGTTATTTCTGAGTTCATCTTTTTAAACTTATAAATAAGCAATAGTACTTATCTATGATTGATCCCTAACCTAGCAAAATATATCTGCTAATGCATTTGTAGGCATCCAGATAGTAATGAGTCTTAGGAAAAGATTTGAAAGGACAGATAGGGCAATACCTTATTTACTGTACAAAACATAGTTTTCCCAAAGGCTTACTAACTACATAACTCATGTCAGTATTTGCATCATATGACCAACAGAGAGAATACATTTAAAGATACTGGTTGCTATGATGGTACACTTACTTCTGTGTACGCAAATTAAAAGTTTGATTTAACTGATCTCTTCTAATTCTAATCAGTTTGAAAGATTTTAATTTTAATTTCAACTAGCTTTTCTCATATAAGGAGTTCTCTGAGTTATCTCAAATTTCTATCCATAAAGACAGGAGGAGTTTTGTAAGTTATAGATTTTATTTCAGGCCTTCCAGATCTCTGCACCTATTTATAGTGAGATGAATGTGGTATAATAGGCATGTGTTATCTACTAGAGAAAGAAAAATGTCTTCTCACAGTTCTTTTCATTCTAGATGCTAGAAGAAAAAAAATTATCAGAGGAAACACATGTTGTGAAGGATAGTGGAAAACACCCCTCATTTTTCTGATTTGCTGATACTTCTTTGCTATCAAATCCTTCTGACTCAAATGTTTTCTGCTTTCAGTAGCTTCAGGCCTGCTGAATTCCTCTTAATATTTTCATAGTCTTTGGATGTCTTTGAAACTAGAGTCTTTCCTGTGAAATAATTCTTGCATTATTTATAACATTTTGTCCAGACTTTTAACTATACCTCACAACTATGTTAGCAGACTTCCGTATCTTCCCTTAAACATGGATTCTCTATTGGCATGTACATACCTGTAATCAGAAACATATCTTTCAACTTGGACATACATATCTATTGAAGTTTTTTCCATCATTCTTGTGGTTTTGCATTCTTGTGGCACCACACCTACCATTCAGGATTAGACACTGCAATATATATACCTGAGGCAGGACAAATGGACTGGGACATGAATTGCAGAACGGGTAAGTACGTAAAGGAAACTATATATACAAAATAGTGCACTCTAAATTAGCTGTTACTGAGGAAAGAGATCCGGGAGGCACTGTGTACACTTATTTGAAAATATTGGCAGGCAAGGAGAAAACCAGAATATTAGGATTTATTGTTAGAAGGAGAGTCACAGGGGGAAAAACCCCACCCCAGCAGAAAATACTGTTGTTAATTTGCACAAATCAACAGTATGCTCCTGTCTTTAATATTGCCTGCAGTTCTAATTATTTCATCTTTTAAAGGATATAATGGAACTAGAAAAAGTAATAGGTGCCAAACAAGGCTGATTAGAGTGGCTCCCATATGACAAAAGAGTAAAAAGTTAGAACTTAACACAGCAAAACAAAAAGACATATATATAATTATGAAACTATGGATGTATGTGGATACAGTACCTCATAAGAACTAGTTAAGACAGAACGAAGGTATTAAGTAACAAATTTTAACCAAATAAATGAAGTAGTATAACTTCTGGAAACCTAACGGGTAAATAGATTCAAAAAGAGGTTAGACAAATTCAGAAAAGATAGGCCTTCTGGTGACTGCTAAAAACAGCAGCCCTAGTAAAACCTGAAGTTCTGAAAATCCTTAAACAATTAATTATTGCAAGTCAGGAGAGTAAAGCAGGGTAA
Source organism: Falco naumanni (assembly GCF_017639655.2). Lineage (NCBI taxonomy): Eukaryota > Metazoa > Chordata > Aves > Falconiformes > Falconidae > Falco > Falco naumanni. Next base: position 25,492,746 of record NC_054080.1, on the reverse strand, counting down.
GGATTATTTTATAGTGGTCCTGTAGTAATGTTCTTCTCTTCTTAAAAATATTATATTGACCACTGCTGTGCTTTGACATTGTTATGCTACATACACCCCAAATCTGACCAAACTAGCAATTATTATGCAAAATGGCTTATGCAAGATACAAATCATGTATTCCTCTCCCTAGACTGCTTTATGGCTATTCTTATCAATGGCATCTGTTTATGCAGAATTGTGAGAATCATTCTCAGGCAAGATTATACTGAAATGGTGATTGCAGGAAAATAGGTGCCATTCAGATGCAGACTAAAATTAGAAGTATGTGTAGCCTTTTCACCATTTTAATGACTCAGTAGGTGAATAATTAACAAAACTGCTGTTTCTTAGAAATGAAGGGTTATAGACTTTTTTACATACGTGATCTAGCATGATATCATAGTCTGATTGTGTTGGTGAAAGCTTAAGAGAAGTTGCGTAAGGTAACTGACTTTTTATTAGGAGTATATCATGTCTGTCAGGCTCATGCAACTGCCCACTGTTATTGCCATAAGTATAGACAGTAGTTTCCAGAACTGATGTGTAACTCCAGATACTTTAGAATTTTTGGTATAAAGAAAATGAAATGCCTTCAAAATGCAGAGAAACAAGTTTATTGTTATTCTTTAAAGCCTGAAAGGAAAAGTTTGCTTTCCTCTAGAACTGTGTTGGGAAAGGAAAAACAGTAACTCTTTTTTTCCACCCTGTTTTTGACTATTCATAATTTTATGCTTGTTGAAAACAATAATCTGAAACACTAGCAAATATATTTCTCTTGGGTCTTCAGAGATCATCCAAGTCTGAACTCCTGTGAGTCTAAAAACAGAAAAAAGAAAGTTGCGTTTTCTGTAAGACTGGAATACTTTAAATGCACAGGGAAGGTGCCATCGCCTTAGAACATGTCACTGAAGATAGACCCACCCATTGTTCTTGCTCATTGTCAGACTCATATAATAAAAAGAAAACCTTATTAAATGATGTACATAGAAAGCTGACTCAAAAGAAAAGCTGTTCCAATGGAAACTTCAGCTGTATCCTACACATTTACTTTGTGGTAAAATAATATTCAACAAAAAAGATAGTGTAGAAGTTATATTGATCCAATGGCATTATTCATACATCAATAACATTCCTAAGTAGGATATCTGAGTAATTCACGTCTTGCTTACCCAAAAGCCTTATTAGGTAGCTTAATTTATGTAACTTTTGGCAACAGAGGCAGTTAAGACTGTAACACAGGATGTATTCGCTATTCTTCACCTTGGCATGAATGTCTTACCCTAACCTATTTGTAGGTCATAAGATAAGACACCTGTGCTCTCCCTTCCCATGTGGTCTGAAATGCATGCATGCCCACATACCCCAACTCAGCGCATGTCTAGTATGTAGCCAGGGATAACTAAGAAAATGAACTTATTCATGCAATACACGTATCAGGTCATGGCAAGGTGAGGACACCAAGATGCCCTTGGGAAAGCAAATGATGGAGAAGAGGCTGTAGCCTTCCCAGAATATTCACCAGCTTGCCCAAAAGTCATGAGGTTTGTGTCTTGCTCCCTTTCCGTATGTGAGGGCTTGGGAAGAACAGTGGCATAGAGTGGGCCAAAAGCCAAACTCCTTTGGCAGCAGCAGCTTATCATGTAATGAAAAGAAATCCATATGGCCTTCTTTGTATTGTAGCTGGAATGTAGCCATGACCCAATAAAACAGGAAAACATGGCACTGACACATTGTGTTAGCATACTCCTATTCTATTTGCCAAGGTCATTGATGAAAATATTTAAATACCATCAGTTCTAAAACCAATACTTGAAAAACTCCCTAGCTGCTTTTCTCCAGCCCAGTAGTTCTTTCATCAGAGCTTCATGCCATCTCCCTTTCAGGCAGTTCCTCAACCATGTTTTAAGTTCATATATTAATTCCCAGTGCTCACTAATGTTTTGTCCTTTCAGGTTGTTTAATTTCATCAGTTCTATATGTTTAGATACCTACATTTGTTTTTCTGACTTCAAATGATGATTAATGACTCTGTGGTATGCTGTCGCAAGACCCCCTAAGATGCATGAGCATGTATGTCAGGGGATTTAGCTAAACCTTTATTTATTTTATTTATTTAGCTAAAGTTAGCTAAACTAGACCTGATAGTAATTGCAAAGAAAAAAACTAGCTAGTAAAGCAAAAACCAGAAAAGTAAAAATATCATGCCCCTATTATTTAAATGAATAGTTCACTTAAAAGTGAACTATGAAAAGTAAAGTTCACTTAACATAGTTTATTATAGTTAATGGAATGATCTGCTTGCCACAACATAGTCAAGGTTAGGAACTAGGAATTCAAAAGCTCACAGCTCAGAATTGGAATAATTTTGTGGGTAAACTTGAGTGAACAGAATTGAATCTCTTCCATCCTCCTGCTGGCACATGATGCTCTGCTATGTCTTTGGGCACAAAAAAGGGCTGGCACAGAAGAAAGAGGCGGACTCCATCTCCACTTCATCCAGTGGAACAAACCCATGGCATCTGTGCAAGCAAAAAATATGTTACGAATGACTGAAGTGACTCTAACAGGCTTGAAAGGATTTGGATAGTGCACTGCTGGGGGAAAAAAAAAAACAACAAAACACTTCAAAATTAGTGCAATAGGTCTGAATTTATGCTGTTTCTTAGTTGCTGTCTTAACAGCTATGTTACAGTTCTACAAATAGCCAGCATTCTGCATCTGTGCCGTAGGTGAGGATCTGCAACCTTCTCTTTAGCTGGTTTTGTAATGAGGATGTGATACTTTTTATATCATTACTTTCACCTTTATCCTTTCATTTTGCTTTACTACTCCAGGGGACTTATAGCAGTTTTGTGTTGGATAACCCTTTTTCAAAAGTTTTGTTGAAAATCAGTGGAAGGTAAATGCAAAAGCCAGAACTATATTCTGAATGAAAATATAGCTCTCACCAGTGCTTTATAAAGCAGAGTTCAGTTGGAAATATGTAAAGCTTGAAACAGGGGTCTAACAAAGGCTGAATTTGGTCATGTATTTCCAAGAGGCCCAGAAGTGAGGTTCAGATTCATTTCAAGTTAATTGTATGGCACAGGTATTGTTTTATTTGGTTAAAATTTAAACTGCTTTAGTAAACAAACATATCACAAATCTTCACGTCTATTCTTTTTGTGTGCTGTCTGTAGAGAAATAATCCTTTTGCTGTTGGCTTTCTATCCCTTTTTGCCAGCAGCTTAGACCTTCCAACATAAGCAATACTGTTTTAACCTATTGTAATGCAGTATATGGGAGCATGATTCCTACCACCATGGGGGAAAAATTCTGTATCGATAGATAAAATGTTTGTTTGGGCTTTTTTAGTTGCAGGAAACAGGGTAGAGGTCTATATGTTTATAAATAAAATTGACTTCAATGTACTGCTGAGGAGAAACAGAACAACTGCCATACAAATTTGGAAAATATCACCATTTGATAAATGTGCAACATAAGCACCATGACTTCAACAAAATTAACTTTAATTTTCCCATCAGCAAGAGAAGAACAAGTTCAAATTAGTTATGCATTAAACGATCAATTCATGAAGCCTAACTGAAGAAGGGAAGACCGTGTAAATTGAAGTCATACAAAAAAGGAAACTGATTAGTCTTTATATTGATGTTTCTGTTCAGTATCATTCACATTTTTGTCATTTATTTAATAAAGAACTGCAAGCCCCAGTCTGAAATTCATGGAATAATGAATGGCTTTCTGTTAGAAATGAAACACAAAAAATCTGTCTCTGTGTGCACATATATATAAATACATAGAGATGTAGTTATAAGCAATGCCATGCCAGAACCTTCTCAGCTTTGGCTGGTAGTTGTGTGGTTTGCGCTGAAAATAGTGCCTTGAAAGCTGGGGGATTCTTCTGTGCATAGATGGAGGTCTTCAAATTAAAATGCAAGTCATAAGCAAAATCTAAACTGAACATTTTGTGGGAGGAATGTGTAGGAGGGTTTTCAGGCTATATGGATTGTGTCTTAGTTTACAGAGAGAATGATCAGTTTTGACTAAAGGGTTAGCAAAACTGTATTTCATACAGAGATCATCAAAATGCTATATCAGATGCTCTTACTATTATAACAGTCAATCATCTAAGATTATTATTTTTTTTAAGATTTATAATCCACGTGTTCACATATTCAAAAATTTCTTCTACATTTCCATCTGAAAAGCAGTTTAGGTTCTGATTCAATTCATAAAATTTAATTTTAAAATTAGAATCCTAATGCTTAAGAATTTGCCTGTATTTTGTGCAAGAAGGTAGAAAATTTATTTTTAAAGCAGAGATGTTTTATATTAAATACTGTGCTTGTACAAAGAAAGTTTCATTAAATTCTTACAGACAAATTTGTTGAAAAATCTAAGTACTTTTCACAGACTAAACTATTTTATAAGACCAGACATATTGACTACTAAGGACATCTAAATCTAATTTTAGCTGTTTTGTGTAAAGGAGTTCCCCTAGCAGAGAAACTTCAGAAGTTTTCTAATTCCAAAAATAAGTGTGATTTAAAAAGATATTGTGGTAGACTCAATCACATTTCACTGATTTTAGCTTGACACTATTTAAACAATATCTTGGAAGTTACAGACGAACATATCTCATAGCTTTTAAGGGAAATAATCTTCCCTGGATCTCTGTTAGTATATGAATACAATGACTCATTCTAGAGAAGAAATGTTAGCTATCTTCTTATTTCCATAAGCATTTGGAATGATGAGACAAATAGAATTAACAAGAATTCTTGAGGAAGAATATTTCTTCACCCAGATTCAGCAATCTAGATAAAATATAATTGTTTTCCTACCTACCAGCTTCCAGTCTGGAGTGAAGCGGATAAGTTGTTTTTATTTTTATACCACCGCATGCTTGTTTCTAAAAAGTTATTTGTTTTTATTATGTATCCAAACCCAAAGAACAAGAAACTGTGATCCACAGAGAAACATGTTGGAAGACATGAAGATATACAAGACGATTTACCAATACAGATGATAAAGCACTAGCCCCATGCAATCCAGAATCCTGAAGTGATCAAATCTTCTTACTGTTAAGTCTTTCTGACAAAGGAGAAGGAGACTAATGCCAGTGTCACATATGCATTGCCCTGGGGGAGGGAATTAGCCATCTGGAGAGACTACACCTACTGAGCACAGTGAAGCTGCGCAAGCATTCACCACTTCACCTGAGGGAAATCTTAGAAATGTTGTGGCTCATTAGGACATTTGCAGGCTGCATGTGGCTTGCAAAGCAGTGCTGGTGGCTGAGAGGAGGTTAATGTAATAACTGGTAATGCTGAAGGAGATGGAAAGAGGAGACAGAGATGAAGGTATACCAATGCAGGGAGTCAGTAAGCAATGCAACATACCTTGTGGGTTTGGTCTGAAGTTTTGGTTCTTTTAAGGCTCTTCCACTCTTACAAGTATTTCACCCCTCCCTCCTAAGCTTGCACTCACTCAGCTGCAAGGAAGAAAGCTGGCACTGCTGTAGTTACTTGCTACTCTGAGAGCACTCCATAAACCAAGATTCCTCTGGGTCTTCAATGGCATCCTAGTGACTGCAAGCATAAATCATCCTGGGACAGCATCAGACACAGTGAAGGAGCTATGGGGACAACCACCATCAAAGGCAACTCCAGAGTGCTGCCAGGGCCCTTCCCCTGACATATTTTCTCCACATGAATGGGCTTATGTGCATTGCTGATGTTGCAAGTGAGATGTTTTTATGCTGCAGCGAGCAGGGCAGAAGCCTGGGAAATTCCTGAAACTTTCAGTGCACAGCACTGAGATAGATGTAGCCCTGGCAGGAATCACAGCCTGAAGATGGTAGCTTGTCCTTCACTACCCATTTCAAAGTTACAGAGTTTCTACCACACAAGGGAACTGGCTGTATCCATAATTCAGTGCAGTTTGAGTGCAGAATTTTTCATCCTGGCTTCAGACGCATTGTGGTTTAGCCCCGGCCAGCAACCAAGCACCACACAGCCACTTGCTCCCTCCCCCCAACTCAGAGGGATGGGAAAGAGGATCGGTAGGGAATGTAAAACTCCAGGGTTGAGATAAGAACAATTTAATTGGTAAAGCAAAAGCCACGCACACAAGCAAAGCAGAACAAGGAATTCATTCACCGCTTCCCATGGGCAGGCAGGTGCTCAGCCATCCCCAGGGAAGCCGGGCTCCATCATCTGTAACAGTTAATTGGTAAGACAAATGCCATAATGTCACATGTCCCCTGTACAGGAATGAAGCTGGGTTAATTATCATTGATAATATACAGCTGTGGGTTAGCTTCAGAGGTGGTGGATTGGCCCATGTAGATAATGCGCAGCTGTGCTGGTTAAGTTAAGTGGTTGAGAGCCGATGAAGAGAGTGCAGCCGAGGAAGAAGCAAGAAAAGAGAGAGCAGGCTGTGGATGAGGCGAGATGAGGAGAAGGCAGCAGAGGGACTGGCATGAAGAGTGTGCAGGTATGAGATGGTAAAAGACCTTGTTGCAGCTGGCTAGTTTGGAGAGTGCTGCAACAATTGGTCCCCCTTCCTTCTTCTTCCCCCACTTTATATACTCAGCATGACATCAAAAGGACATTCCATACCCTTTTGGCTAGCTTGGGTCACCTGTCCTGGCTGTGTCCCCTCCCAGTTTCTTCTGCCCTCCTTAGCCCTCTGGCTGGCAGGGCCCAAGGAACTGAAAAGTCCTTGATTTAGTATAAACATCACCCAGCAACAACTAAAACATCAGTGTCCTGCCAACATTGCTGTCACATCAGAGCCAAAGCACAGCACTGCATCAGCTACTAAGGAGAAAATTAACTCTGTCCCAGCTGAAGCCAGGACAGACATGAAGCTTAGTCAACAGAAGATAAAGCACTAGAAGCACTGGGTAGCTGCTGAATCCCACAGGCTAATGAATTAAAAAAGAACTAAGAAAACTGCCTGAATGAAAGGCTGAAGTGGCCAATGACCAAAAAATGTATGGATGGAGGGAGAGAGGGTGGAGAAATTTTAACAGTGTTGCACCTTGTATCTACAGGAATGAAAAGACAGAAAAAAACCTTCCTATATTTCTACCAGGTGGCTAATTCTGGCACACTTGATGGGTACAGAAGTTAAATTGAACAGGAAACTAGCTGAAATCGCTGAAGAAGTTTGAGGAGAATTTTTTCATTTCATGTAAAAATAAAATCTTTGAGGGTGTTCTCTTTGAATGAAGCTAGAAAAAGCCAGTGACTTATTTTAAGAATGAAAAGATGAACAGTACCCTAGAAAGAGGACTAGACTTTGTTTAGGTCTGGAACAAAATAACTGGAGTAGGAGAAAGGACCTCAGTCTGACCGAACAAGGCAAAGCAACTGGGCGGGCATCAGAAATACTCTAGACCAAGATGAAGTTTATAAAATGTGGGGACCACTCCAAAGCAAACAGCATGGTTAAATATATATATATATATATATATATATCTGAAATATCTCATGCAAATACACCTAAATTAGAATGACAGAACTCAGGAACTGAGAGCTCTAGAGACAGCTCAGGAGTATATTAAAGCCAAGACAATGCTCAGCACCCATATAAATGTTGCAAGAAACATAATTATACAATTTTACAAGAATTCATAAGAGCTTGCATAACATGCAAAGGTGCCAATGACATTACAGTCAGATTCTCAATAAAAGTCCGAAAGGAAATGAGTTATTAAATTATTTTAAGCTGGACACTGATGTACAAAAGAGTGTGTTGCCAGAAGTGGTGGTTATTAATATTAACAATGAAAACAATCCTAGGTATTACAGAGGTAATTATATAAAATAGTATACCTAAGGCAAAAATCACCCCCAAAAGAAGAAAGCCTAGGAGAAGCACAGAGTACAGTTGTTGCCATCGATAATACTGTTGCTCCATCAAAGGTTTCTTGGAACAATATGCTTCTTAAGAAGTGCGCCTAATCTAACTGCTCAACACAGTAATCTCAGAATGCTACTCTGGGCTGATGCCCTGGGGACATAAATGAAAACCTGAACACAAAGCAAAAGAAGCTGAAGGAGTTAATTGAGGAAGCAGCAGTGGTCAGGAACAACACCAGGAAGAACAATTTCAGTTGTCTACAGATGACTCCAAAGGGGGTATTAGCATAATCCTCTTTTCAGCAGTGTGAAAATTGCTGTTCAAAACTGAAGACCACAGGTCTGTGTGTGAGGCAAACGAACAGAAATCAGGCATCATAAATGCAGAGGAACTCTCTGAATACAAAAGGCTTTAAGTCTTTATGGGAGGCAAGCATTACTTGAAATGGAACAAAAATTTCAAGTTATTATTGCCAGCAGGGGACTTGGAGACTGGCACTCTTACCCTTCCCTATTCCTTCCCATGAGAGAAAAGGAAGAGAATTATTTTTTCCCCATCTATACAGGCAGGCTGACAAGGGTTCTTAAAATCAATGACAGCAAAACCATTCTTTATGTAAGTGGTTCCCAGCTACTCTGTTTGGATTCCATTTTCATCTCTGAAAATTCTTCCCAGTCCATGGTATATCATTATTGTAAATATTTTAACGGAAAACATCAGAAAGGTACAAGGAACTTGGGAATAGCTGCAGTCCTGGTAATTAAAAGCAATACAGTGGAGAAAAGCATAATACAACATTGGTTAGCTTGTTTAGTAAAATAAAACAAAATCATAAGCTTGAATTATCACAGACTAACATAATGTTCTGGGAGAGACCACCGAAAAAATATTACACCTTTTAGCATGGAGAGCTGTGAAAGAATATTCCTGGGCTATGTTGCAAGCTGAAGAGGAGAAGAAGGTGTGTTTTCATTCTTTAGTATTATTTGCTTAATACAAGGACAAAGATTCACAAAGTGTTATAGAATATTTTGTGTAAAAGCATAAATTAAGATCTTTAGGGGAAGGAAGTCCTGAGAAAGTCTGAGAAAGTTTTATTCTAGCCTTAGATGAACAATGTTGAATTTTTTGAATTTTGCTATAACTAAACAGGCCAGATCAAATGAAAGCCCACAGTAGGGCCCCAGGAAAAGATATACTTCTCTGTAGTAAAGCAAATACAACTTCATTTAGATTGTTTAAAAGAGTATGTCACCTAGGGTATTATTGTCACTTCGGTGTGAAAATATTCCCATGCCCAAGACCATACCAGTAACTGGGAGAAGGTGAAAAACAACTGACTGTCTATAAAGTTCATCAAAACAAAGAGCCAATCTGTCACCCCAGTGGTGGTTAAGCTCCTACCTATGTCTTTGTCTTGCTTCAGCTGACAAATGCTTTAAAACGGAGAACGATAGGGCATCAGTGATTGGCGTGTAATGTCTGATTTCTTCTGAGAATACAAAAAAGCTTATTTTGTCAGCAAATGGCATAGGGCTCTTTCAGAAGTGTCTGTAGGAACTGGAAGAAACCTTAACCAGTGAAACCATAATATGGAAGCATGTGGAAGCAGGGCACAGAGACAAATCCTTCTCTGTGTGAGGAACACAACCATCACAACAAAATAAGCCACACATTGCTCTGGGTTAAAAATATACCATACATGAATCTATGCAACCAGAATTAAGGTGACTGGCACACTTTGGGATAAATATCCATGCTATGTCTAAACCCAGCAGTTTTGGAAGCAATATAGGGAAGTAGAGACATAGATTTCAAGGTGAAGAATCACATCATGAGTAGGTCGCTCAGATTTCTGACAGGTTTGCACTGAAGGCAGTAACCTCATAACAGAACGAGGTAGATTAAGGTTAGCATGGGCATGACTCCACGTGCTTCAATCATATCTTCAAGTTCAGTCTACACATAACATAAATTGATAGTGGGAAAAGGCATTAAATGAAAGCACCTAGTTCAAGACAAAGGAAATGGCAAGAAAAGCCTGAACAAACAAAAGCAGTAGGGTGATTGCAAGAATGGATCAGGGTCTGGATGTAGGCAGGATGACAAGGTGTAGTGATTTAAAAGGAAGGGGAAGGCAGAACAAAATGTTTTGAAGGAAAAAAGCTAGTGCAAGCTTCAAAAAGTCATGGTCAAATCAGGTTTTTGCTGTACAAGAGATTATTTTTTTTTTAAATGTGGAATTGAAGGAAACAAGTGTAGATAACCACATGAGCTCTTAGTAATGGGACTGTGACCAAGCTGTGTGGTGTGAAAAACTGGCTGTGAACTTTCTTTGGACACAATCTCTTCATTTAAAAGCCTTTGTCTAAAAGCCTGTGGGTTACCTCAAAATAATAAGGTTTCTAGGATAATTTTTTTTACTTTTTACTTTACAAGAATTTCTTCCTATATCCTAACCCAAAAGACAAGATAGAGTCCAGAGCTTTATTGATGTGTAATAATGAGTAAAAAAGAATAAAGTGCCCATCTAGGGCTTTTGCAATACTGTTAAGATGAAGAATTCATAGAGGAATGCTATCAAATGGAGCAAGGTCAAAGGTATAAAGCTTTCAGTAATCTCAAAAAAGACCAAAATTTTATCCACCCCTTTCCCTGGTTGCTTGACATTTTGATGGTAAAAAAGCTCTGTCTAGTTTCCAAGTGTATATTCTAGAGGGAAAAATTCTGACATGCTAGTTTGATCAGAGTAATAGTAAAGCTTCTAAAGAGCAGCTTCTTAGTGAATGTACACAATATTGTACAGAAAAGCCTAGGGAAATAAGAAGAGGTAATTGTATGAATCAAGAGGAAAAGCGGACCAAGGTATTTCAGTAATAATTACAGTTATCAATACAGGACGTAACAATTTGAGGTGAAGGCTGCTGGAGGGATCAAAATCTTGTTTTTTCTTTCAAAAGCTTATGTATATATAAATACAATGTGTTTCTTTCTCCATTTGAGTGAATGTTAATCAGAAAAGCTTTGAAAAACAAAATTTCTGTGAGTAGCTTAAATTCATCCATACTCATTAGATGCTCAATTAGGTGAAACAAACTTTTCATCATATGCCAGAGGCTAATTTAATTTGCCCAGGATAAGCAGTTAACCATATCTGTAAAGCTCTGAATTTTTTGGAAATTACTTCAGGGTAGTGAAGCAAAAACTATTAAATACTGGGGAGCTATAGGCAGACTAAAATTCAACATTGTTTATCCTAGATCTAATGGTATTTACTTGAGGTATTTGTGTAAAAAAGCATTAAATTCCATGCTACACAGTGGCTCATTGAAGTAAATTGTCATCAATATTAGGGTAAAATAACCTTCTATTTGTATTGCAGGAGTGTGCTTTGGTTGTTTTATGACATTTCATGATGAATGTTGTCTTAAAGGTGCTTAGTCAGAGGACTTTTTCCAGTAATTTGTAATCAAAAATTAACAATTTCTTTTTGAAGGGGTAGAGTCACTCCCCCTCCCTGGAGGCAAGGGGAGGTGTCTTTTTTGCAGGAGGTGGGGGGAGCAGGGAGTAGGAGATGGGGCAATGGGATGTAACATCTTTAATGACATCAATTACCTTTATGTGCAGTATCAAGACTGATGAATTAAACCAAACTGATGAAGAGAAGAAGCCTTGCTAAACTAAAACAGGCAGCTTTCCTACTCTGGCTTTTTTTGCCTTCTTTGAAAACTAAAATCAGGTTAGAAAATACAAACCAAGTAGCTGCACCTACAGTCAGTATACTGTTCCTACCTGAAAGAAAGCTTCAAGATTCAACCATTTCCCACATGATTATAGAACAATCCTGATTGGATCCTATTTTTATGAAGACTTGGAAAGTTTGACTACTTTATGTCCTTCTATGAAAATACTGTATTACACTGAATTATCACTAATGAATGTATATAGCAAAAAACTTTAGAACAAGAAGAAGTAAATCTATTTCAAATACTGAGTCACCAGAGGACTATTTTTCTGATGCCAAATAACCAACATTTCCTTCCCGGTTAAAATAGCCATATACTACCTTATTTTATTGCTGTCAGACCTACTTAGGGCAATGCCATACATTTTCAGCAGTCTATGAAAAGACTCCTGTGGCTGATCAGTATCCAAGGTTAAATAAGTTAAAACAGTTTTGCTAAACTATTTTTGATCAGCATATGTGACCTCAGAAGCAACATGGCATTTACACGGCTAAAGTTGCTCTTATTAAATGACTTGCTGTTTCTCTAATAGGGTTCTGGTGAAGATTTGCTGGTTTAAAATTAAGCCTTCTCCCCAGTGAATACACATTTTCTAAGTCATTATTATGACCATATTAATTTGCTTGCCCCAGCCACTGAAGTACTTGATACAGTATAGGCAGCCAGAAAAGTTTTATCTCTTGCTGTTTAATTTTCTTAACCAATTCACAGTGTTTGTTTTGAAGCTATGTCTTGAACTGAGGTCCACAAGAGAAAAAAAGTAATAAATCACAGAATCACGGAGCAGTTTGATTGGAAGGCACCTTTAAAGATTATCTAATCACACACACCCTGCCATGGGCAGACTCATTTTTCATGGATCAGTGCTTAAAGATCAGTCCAACCTGACTTTGAACATTTCAACAACTGGGCATCCAACCCTCCCTGGGCAACCTGTTCCAATGTCTCACCACCCTCAACATAAAAAATTTCTTCCTTATAACTAACCCAAATCTATCCCTTTCAGTTCAAAACTGTTACCACTTGTCCTGTCACTACAGGCCATGGTAAAAAGCTTCTCTCCATCTTTGTTATGATCCTCCTTTAAGTATTGAAAGGCCTTGATAAGGTCTTCCCAAAGCCTTCTCTTCTCCAGGCTCAACAACTTCAACTCTCTCAGCCTGTCTTCATGGGAGAGGTGCTCCAGCCCTCGATCATATTTGTGGCCCTCCTCTGGACTCATTCCAACATGTCTGTCTGTGTCTTTCCTGTGCTGACAATTCCAGAGCTGGATGCAGATGGGGTCTCCTAAGAGCAGGGTAGAGGGGGAGAATTACCTCCCTCAACCTGCTGGCCATACTTCTTTTTGTGCAGCCCAGGATACAATTGGCTTTCTGTACTGCAAGTGCACATTGCCATCTTGCATCCTGTTTTTAATTCATCACTATCCCCAAGTCCTCCTCTGCAGAGCTGCTCTCAATCCATTCATCCCTCTGTCTGTATTGATACTGGAGATTGTGCCAACCCAGGTGCAGGACCTTGCACTTGATCTTGCTGAACTTCAGGAGGTTCACATGGGTCCACTCTTCAAACCTGTCAAGATCTCTCTGGATGGCACTCCTTGCCTCAAACATATAAATTGCAAGAATCAGCTACCAGAGAGATACCATACGTCACTGGTTTCCATGCAGACTTCAAGCCACTGACTAACTTTTTGGACGTGGCCACACAGCTTTACCCATCTAGGATTCTTCCTATCAAACCCATTTCTCTCCAATTTAGCAGCAAGAATGTGATGGGTAACCATATCAAAAGCTTTACAGAAGTCTAGGTCAACAACATCCTTAGCTCTTCCCTTGCCCGCTGATGCAGTCACTCCATCATAGAAAGATGCTAGAATAGTCAGGCGTGATTCGCCCTTGGTGATGCCATGCTGTCTATCTCTAATCACCTCCGTGTCTTCCACATGTTTTGGTACATCTTCCAGGTGGATCCGTTCTGTGATCTTGCTAGGCGCAGAGTGAGGCTGACTGGCTGGTAGTTCCCAGGGTTCTATTTTTTACCCTTTCTAAATATGGGTGTGATGTTTCCCTTTTTTCAGTCCCTAGGGGCTTTGTCTGACTGCCATGACTTTTTGTACTGGTTTTGGCTAGGTTAGTGTTAATATTCTTCACTTTAGCTAGTATGGGACTATGTTTTGGGTTTGTGCTGGAAACAGTGTTGATAATACAGAGAAGTTTTCATTACTGTTGAGCAGTGCTTACATAGCATCAAGGCCCTTTCTGCTCCTCACACCACCAGCTGGTACACTAGGGGTGCACAAGAAGTTAGGAGGAGAAACAGCTAAGACAGTTAACCCCAGCTGACCAAAGGAGTATTCTATACCATATGACATCATGCTCAGCAATAAAACTAAAGAGGAGAGTTGGCAGGGGGTCCACTGCCTGAGAACTGACTGGGCATCATTCAGCTGGTGGTGAGCAATTGTTTTCATTTGCGTCACTTGTTTTTCTTCAGCTTTATTTCTCACTCTTTGGTTTTTTTTCCTTTTTGTTACAGTTTTTTTTATCTTCTTCTTCCTCCTCCTCTAATATTTCAATTACGTAACTGTCCTCTCAGATCATGAGTTTTCTCATTTTTGTCCTTCCAGTTCTCTTCCCTCAGTCCTGCTGGGGGTGGGGAGTGAATGAGCAGCTGTGTGGTGCTTAGCTGCTGGCTGGGGATAAACCACAACACTTTTAAAAAATGATGAAGAGTGACTTGGCAACTACATCAGCCAATTATCTCAGGACCCTGGAGTGCATTTCATCAGGACCCAAGAACTTAGTTACACTGAGGTTCTTCAGATGGTCTTGAACCTGATCTCCTATGATGGGAGTGACTTCATTCCCTTACTCCAGGGGTCCTCAAACTACGGCCCGTGGGCCGGATATGCCCCCCCAGGGTCCTCAATCCGGCCCCCGGTATCTACAGACCCCCCCTGCCGGCGGTTGGGGGGGGAACCAAGCAGCCGCAGATGGCTGCCTGCCACTGCATCCGCGCCGGCCCCTGGTTAAACAGTGTGAGGACCCCTGGACTACTCCCTGTCTTGAGTTTCAGGGAACTGAGAGATGTGGGAAGAGAGATTACCACTGAAAACTGAGGCAAAAAAATTGTTGAGGGTCTCAGCCTTCTTCATGTCCGTTGTCACTCATTCTCCTGTCTTATTTATCAGGGTGCGTGTGTACATTTTCTTTAATCTTCTTTTTCTGACCAACAGACCTGTAGAAGACCTTTTGAATCTTTGTATCCCTAGCCAAATTTAGCTCAAACTGTGCCTTACCTTTCCTGTTCTGATCCCTACACATGTGGACAGTGTCCCTATATTCTTCCCAGCATACACATCCCTGGTTCCACTGCTTGCACATTTCATTTTTACACTTTAGTTTGGCTTGGTTGTTCTTATTCAGCCATGCTAGTCTCGTGCCTTCCTTTCCTGGTTTCATCTATATAGGAAAGTAGAGCTATTGCTCTCTAAGAAAAATATTCTTACAGAGCTGCCAGCTCTGTTCTGCCTGAGGGCAGTTTCCCAGAGGGTCCTGACCACTACTTCCTTAAATAATGGTAAGTTTAGTTGCCTAAAATTCAGGGTCCTGACTCTACTCTTCACTTGGCCCGTAACCCTCAAGACTGTGAATTCCACCAGGGCTCTCAGCCTATTTACTGATGTTTTTCAAAGATACCTCTGTGTAGTTAATCCATTTTTTGACACAGAGCAACCCCCCCCTGCCCCTCTTTCCTTGCCTATCCCTTCTGAAGAGTTTTAAACTATCAGCTGCAGCACTCCGGTTTGTCATTCATCCCACCATGTTTCAGTGACAGCAATTAGATCATAGCTTTCTAGCTGCACAGTGACTTCCAGATCCTCCTGCTTGTTACCCACGCTGCGTGCAGTGGTACAGAGGCACTTCAGCTGGGTATTGTCTATACCACCTTTCTAGAGGAACACAGGCTAATTAATTTGAAGAATTTCACAGGTGTTTTTCCTTGTTGGTTCCTAATACATCAACAACCCCTGTCTTGGTTGAGAAGTTTGATAAGGTTTGATTTTGGTTGTGTTACTAGTACAAGCATCTAGATGATGCCTACTGGCATAAAACAGCCTTCTGAGAACTTCAGGTATCTACTAGTTCTGGTAGCTGCTACATGTGTAGAGCCTGGATCTCATGCAGGTGCCTACATATTGGACTTAAACATACTAGGTGACAAAGGATTTCTTCAGACCCATCTAGATATAGTCTAAGCATTCTCGTTATCTAGCTGTTGTCACATATCTAAATTTTTCTAATGACCACTTGAAAACTGAAATAAGCTTTACATGAAGAGCAGCACTCAGAGGAATCCTTTCTGTTTACAAGGCATTAATATCAGTGAGAGCAGAGTGCAATCTGTCTTTTCTTACGCACTAAGTTAGGAATTGATATACCTACAGTGATAAAGGTGGTTTATGCTCTCTAAGTAAAAAGATGCTCTTGATGATGTCAAATGGCAGTCGATTTTGAGCAAAATGCTCTGCTTCCAAATAGTTGCGATGAAGCTGGTGAAGGGTCTGGAGTACAATTCTTAATGAGGAGTGACTGAGGCAACTAAGGCTGTTTAGCCTGGAGGAAAGAAGGCTGAGAGGAGACTCTACAGCTTCCTGAAAGGATGATGTAGCAAAGTGGGTGTCAGTGTCTTCTCCCAAGTAACAATTGATAGGATAAGAAGAAACAGCCTCAGGTTGTACCAGGGGAGGATTTGACTGGATATCAGGAAAAATTTCTTCAGGCAAAGAGTTATCAAGCATTGGAACAGGCTGACCAGGGAAGTGTTTGAGTCAGCATCCCTGGAGGTATTTAAAAGACATGTAGATGTGGCACTTAGGGACATAGTAGTGGTAAACCTGGTATTGCTAGGTTAACAGCTGGACTTGATAACATAAAGGGTCTTTTCCAACCTAAATGATTTTATGATTCTGTGATTCTATGCTATGTACACTGTAATCAGCCTGGGGAGACCACTGGCTTATAATATTGTCTTTTTTCTTTTTTTTTTTTTTTTTTTTTTTTTTTTTTTTTTTTTTTAAGGTTGGATAACATTCAGGCTATTAATTACATTTGTATCCATAGTTAACTTAATTATGTAGGGGTAACCGAGCTTCTTGCTTCAGGGTGTAAACTAATTACCACAAGGGATATCTGCATCTCATGGGCAGCAGTGCAAATTTGTAAAGTGTATATAAAGTCTTCCTTTTCTTTTCAGAGACAGTGTTAATCACTAATTGGACCTGAAACTGACTTCTCTTGTGTGGAAAAAGCTTTATTGCATGTAAATTACATGGAAGCATGATCTATTCTATTGCTGAATAAGTGAAACACTACCATCATCCGTAGAGCTTGGGTCTTTTATTCTAATTCATGAGGGAAAGCAAGCTGATAAACTGAACAAGTCTAATGGTCTAGTCTTGTTTAAACCTCTTAACACAATTTAACTGATGCCTTATCAAATTTAAATCTCTTACGAATGTGGAAATTAATGGTTTTCCATACTGAACTGGAAGGGAATTTGTCCGTGTAAGACATCACTTTTCTGCGGAATACACTGACTGACTGTACCCTTGACAGCATAAGTTTGCAAAGTTGCGCACTTTTACAGAGATCGAATAAGGTACTTAGTCTTTTTGGATGTAAAAAAGCTGAGCAGCTGTATCATGTTTTGACTGAGGAAGAGACCTTTTCAGAGTGAATGTGAGAACCAGTGTATTCTGTAAAGAGGCTATTTCTTGCAGAAGAGCATGAGGAAACCAAAGGAGTGGCTTATGTCTCCAAAATGATGATGATAATGGTGACCTTTCAGTTGCCTCAGGAGGTTTTCTAGTATCTTGTTCTTTCTCTGTGTTCTTCTCTGTTCTCTGATATATTAATTTTTAAGGGATTGACTTCCTAGGAACCAACCAGTATTAAACAACATACTCAAGTGTATCTTGTTTTCTGTTAGTAATATAATATTTCAAAAGGATGAAAATGAAATGTCATCAAAGAGATGAATAGCATGTGAAATGACATAGTGATCACAACTGGGGGAAACGGTTAAAGGGGCAATAATGGGACTGAGAACTGAAGTTTGGGATTTTTGTGAAATCTTATAAAAGTCACTAAACTTCTTTTTATACAGTGTCCCCTAATGAAAACCAAAAAGTTTGTAGTTATGAAGTTTTGTGTTTCCAATGATTAGTGTTTATCAGTGTTTTGAGGTACACCAACTGGAAATGTTCTGTATGCAAAAAAATGCATATTGTTATAAAAGGTCTTCAGAAGAGATTTCAAAATGCATATTAAATTTGTAATAAAATACAAAATGTTGTGCCCCTCTGAGATGACAGAAGGATTCAGCTTCCAGGAGAAGTAGCAGGAATTAACAAACTTGACTACTGCAAGTTACCCAGCAGGCAATATGGTTATAATTGCAACTTTCAATAAAAGGCACTCAGTAAGATTCAGCATTCTTCCTGTTTAAAAACAATTTCTAAGATTCTGTCTGTCAAAAGTCACTATATGGTGCCAAAAACCTTAATGCATTTGTAGTTTTTAATGGAGCTTTAATTTCAATTGTTTTGGCAAGCTGTAAAACGCAGTCCTAACAAAGGGTTAAAAAAGTTCAGCAAAGAATGATGAGGCACAGCCTTACCTCCAGTGACATAAGACTCAGTGACAGACAGGACCTAAAGCAGATACAGGGCTGCGTGGCCAGTGTGCAACTTGAATGGGAACCTAGAGTGAGTTTGTCAGCAAAACTGATCCTTGATTAATCTCAAAACACAACTCATTAGAACTCATTTGAAGTTGCAAGGATAAATATCAGAAGATACACATGGAGAATTTGTATGCCTTTGCTAACAATGTCCAAATAAGATACCTGAAGATTGTCACCTGGCTGGTGTTTGAAGCATCTGTTCTTGCGAGCAACTGACTGGAGTCTAGACAGTCATTGGAATCAACGAGACCCTTATGTCTGAAAAAGACATACTGTTTTAGGTGCATAGGAATATCCACCTCCTCTAAAAAACTGAGCAGATTCACAACATCATACTTTTGAAAAAGGCAGAAACAACATCCTTTATACTTGTCTCCAGAAGAACAACAGACTCTCTTTATTGTTTTGAACTTAGTTCTTCTACCTGGTCAGACATTCTGCAGACTTGCCAGATCACTCAACATTTCCATGTTTTTCATCTGGTTTACTTACTTTGCTCTTGTTTATACATGTAGGGGTTGTAAGAATTCTCCTTCAAAAGTCATTGACACACTTGCATTCTCATGTATGGAGACTGAACACTAGATTCAGCCACTATTTCTATTATACCAGTAATTGAGAAACAGAAGCAAGCAAAATGCAGCATTTTGGTTTACCTTGCTCTTTCATACAGAATTGCAACCATTTGCCTTGTCTACCAATGAATGAACCATTGGTCATTCTGGCAAAGCTTTTTGGAAGATTCATCAGCCAGTGATAATGCAGAATTGAGAGAGGTTAGGTCCTCCTGTACCTAAGTTGCTTTAGATTTTCTCCAGTAAAAATACTGAGACAATTTTCTGTTTGTAAAATCCAGAATTCATGGTCAAGGGTCTTGAAAACATGTCAAAACACCCTTGTTTTGTGTCCTGTTTATTCCAAGGTACCTGTTAAATGATACAGTAATATGGCTACAATTCCATGTTAAAGTCCTATGATTAGGTAAGCTCACACAAAATGTTGTGCTCTCATGAAGTTGTAGAAATATATCTAGTGACCATCATCTGTTCCTGTGATGCTTTAGAGTCTCAGCTTTTGAGATTTAGACCGTATCAACTGTACAAAAAATGCTTGGTCAAGCAGTGTGCACTACATATTCAAGTAGGTATGTAAAAAGACCCATAAAATCCACATCCAGTGTTACTCGTTTACAAAGCAGAGGTTACTATCATGCAATCTGTTGCAAAAGCACATTCAGCATTCTAGGAAGGTTAGTTGCACATTACAATATATATGAAGACCGCAATATTGCAAAACATAATTAGAGTGTACAGTTAAAAAGGATTGATAAACTTTGAAAAACTTTCTTAGACTTTTAGGTTTCTTTTGAACATGCATTGCACACAGATGTTAACAGGGTTCCTGTCGACCCACAATTCTTTCTTCATCAAGGGCTGATCAGAATTTAATACTTGCAATTTTAAAGGGATACGCTTTTAGGCCTGGAAATGTGCATATAAATAAAACCAGTGCTATTCCAGCTCCATTGTTAATAAAAGAAAAATGATCCATGTTCTCTTCAGGGATAACTAAATCTCACAATAGATTTATTTCAAGATTTAGATGCTATTGCAAATAGCGAGAAATCACCCAACAACTATTAGTAAGCCTTCACCCATATCCAACAGGCTTATTAACTGCCTGTAACCTTGTTTCTATGTCCTGCACAGGAAAAAAACATTTTTTTTTAAATAATGAAGTTAAAAAACATTATCAGATGTGCCTTGAAAAGCAAATAATATTACTGAGAGATACTAATTTTAAGAACGCTTTGTTATATTGACTTATTTCCACGTCTTAAGATAATTTTCAAAAATACTATTTTATAGTCACCATATGCATTACCGTCTTGTTCAGGAAGCTTGCCCATCATCCAGAAAGAGAAGTGCTAAGGAGAAACTAGGGAGAAAATGAAGGTGACATAGAGGAAGCTACATTGGCTGAAGGATTTCTACAGAAAGAGCAGAGGCAGGGGCAACAGCAAGGGCAACAACAGAGCACAAGAAGAGTCACTTAGGTAGTAACTAGTACCATGGGTCTTCCAATGGACAAGAGATGAATAGGAATTACAGACAGGGGAATGTGAAGCACTGAGAGACTCAGTCATCACATTGAAGAAAAGAAAAAAGGAAGAGTGGGCTGAGAACAGAAAAGTCATGGATGGTGAATGACAGGAAGTCATAGAAATGTTAAAGGCCAGGGCACAAATGTGGTACTGGTAGGTACTGTGGAAAGACTGAAGGATGATTAGAAAGAAGAACTGCAGCAAAAGACAGCTAAGTTAAAGTAGCACCTGGTGAAGACTGTAATCAAATAGTAGCTTTTTGGGTGAATGTGGAACCAAGACTCCTGCTTATATTAAAATATGTTGGTGAGGTAATGTGCAGAGCAGGGGGTGGACTGATCGTTGACATGAAGGCTGACATCATCATAGATGAGTTTAACAGACTATTACAAAAGACAAAAATAACAGAAAAGCGTAACTCCAGAAAACAGGTTGGTGGCTAGTTACATTTGGTATGAGAACAAATGGAGGAGATGGCATTTGAGGTTGCTGCTCAAAAAAAAAAAAACAAACCAGGAGAGAAGCTATGAAGCCAGAGGTCACAGGGTGTGGAAGAAGGTAAAGAAATCAGTGCCTAAATTATTCTTTGTGTGAGGAGAATTGAAGTCATCTCCATATCACTTTATGTGACACAGGGATCTAGGAATGACAGTAGCATAGAGAAGCAACTTGCAAGGTCATGAATGTCTCAGTTTCTCAGAAATGTCAATTAGGAATCATGTTAAAAGTAGGTCATGCACTCCAGAACCTCAGAGAGAAGGGCACAGGGCAGCATGTAAAAGGGAGAAAGGAAATGAAGAAGGGGACTGCATGGAGGAGGAGTATGGTGGCAGCAAGTACAAATGGAATAAAGGCAGTCTGGGGACAGTGCCACCCCAGGTGATGAGGAAGGGGCAAAGGAAGGTGTGCAGGTGCTGTCTGGAACTGTGGGCTTTGAGAACAGCAAGGACCAAAAATGAAAGAAAAAACAGAACAAATGGTGAGACACTGGTGAGAAGCAAGGGTGAATGGCAGAGAGTATTTAAATTTTTTAAACACTGAGTAGTGTTTAAAAAATGCTATAAAGTCAACATCTGTGGAAGTTTAACACTCTTTCCTTATCCTCATCCAGGCAGCTTATGCCTTGTTCCATGCTGCTGAAGTCATCTCTCTTCTTCCAATGTGACAGTATGTACTCTGCAATTGCTTTTTCAACTTTCTCAGGTTTAGTTTGGAGCACAATGCTAGCACAATGACATGCATTTATGCAATGTAAAGTTTCTTCCTGGTCTGGATTTTAAGGATGCAAAAATCTGCCACACACCATAAACAACTAAAAAACTAAAGTTCTCATGTTCTGCTTAATTCTTGTTTCCAGAAGCTGTTGCTTAAGGTTTTGTGGGGTATTTTTAATAGATAATTTAGAAGACTGATGTGTATCCTTGGGGATTCAGGGAAAGCTGATCATTATAGTATGGTATCTGACACTAACTTGCATGTTTAGTCAGCAAATTCTGTTGTTTTTTTTTTTTTTTTTTATACAATGCATTTTCCTAGAACCCAGTATAAGCTTCCAAGCTTCACTTTCAAAATGTGTATTTAAATTAAGGAGTTCTGTTTTCCTTTCTTGTGAGTTACTTTGCCTTCCCCCTCCCCCCCGCCCTTGCATAGGTTTCAGCGTTCCTGAGCATGTAAGAAGTTGCAGTTGTCTGTTCTGTACATCACATTCAGATTGACACAGTGACATTATACTGTAAATTGATAAGGTAAAATAAAATAATGAAGATATGAACCTACATAAAATATGTTTTCTGTTAATTGTGCCCATTTTTCTTGCACTCTACTTTTGCAATCATATCCTATTTACTATTTGCCATGAGTCATTGTAATCAATTGACTGTATAATAAATGTACTACAAGTTGAGCATGGTACTAACACTGGCTTGAAAGCATTGGCAGAATGATGTTTGGATAAAAGTCAGATTTTATATCTCCAACTTCAGGTGCTGCAAGGCAATGGATGCCTTTTGGGTGTGTCTGTGAAGGACAGTGCAGAGCACAGGGTTCCAGCTGCCAGCTTAGTGCTTGATGGACTGCTGACATAGCATAGCACAGCGCTCATGAGCTTTGGCGCAGTCTTGATCTGAAGGGACTACACAAGTTGTTTCTGAAGCTATCTTATGCCACATTAGCCCAGGAGTTTCTGTGACATGCTGCTTTCCATGTTACAGACATACCCTTAGGTTAATCAAGACAAAATATTTTCCTTCCATTTTTCATTTCTAAAAATAGCTGGGGCTTCAAGAAATGAAGCACAAAAACTCCCCAGGGTGGTGGCTGGGCTATGAGTTATTTATTTTTGCAACCTTGGAGCAATCTGAACTTCTTAATGTCAAAGTTCTTTCCTCAGTTTTCTTTGTAATTTGGCCTCTGATAATAATAGACCTTGCCTCCTGCAATCACGGTTTCTGAAGATGCTCACATTTACGAGTGGCTAATAATCATCTAGCAATCATAATAGCTAAGCCTGTAAAAGACAGGACCTTAAACTCCAGATGCTCAAGGGATAGTTCTGCTCCATCTTTTATAGGAAGTTACACTAACATTTTGTAAGCCAAATTTCACATGCATTTTGGCTTCAGATAGTTTTCGGTTAGTGTAGCAGCTCTCCGAAGCATCTTATGTAATTTTGGTCATGTCATAGACTAATACTGAAGTACCTTACTGGAAAGAATTGCAAGTCATGAGGAGTCTGGAGCACTGGAGTTTTGTATGAAGAAACTGAATTCATTGACACAGTAGTCAAAGGAAAGTCCTTTGTTTTGTACAGCCATTACACACGAACAAGAAGAGCATTTCAATACTGACTGAAGACTCTGGGTAGTATGGTGATCCAGTGTTATGGTAGCCCAGAGATCTTTATGAGAGGATGGTCCCATTTTGGCTTTAAAAACACTGCTATACAGCTTCCAGTCTATATTTTACACACACACTTCTGCGTTTCTCTGGACTATTTTACTGAAGACTGAGAAAAAGGGGGCTTTTAAAATTTGCTTTACAAGTTTTCATATCTATTCTGAATGTCTTAAAATCATATATTAAGCAACACCAAATCTTTCCTGTTCATATAGGAAATGAGTTATTAAAAATGTTAATAGATGACCTGAGTGTGAACATGGCGTTATTTTCTTACATTGTGAATGTCATGTTTTCATATTGAATAAATTGTAAAAAAAGGTTTGAGTAACACATAATAAGAAGTCTAGAAAGCCCGAGTTTTATATTATAAAGAGTCTGACACAAAGTTCACTGGGCAGAATGGATCTTTTTGCTGTTTTCAGTGAGGTTTAGGTGAAGCTTTATGACATTATGTTTTGGTGGCGTGATTGTTTATGCTTTATGATGAATCAGAGATATGTACTAATGAATCCCCCTCTCGAATGCTAGTGCTGTATTTAAATAAAAGGTGATCATTGCCACCTCTAAAACGGATTCTGTCTCTCTCAAGAGAATTCAGTTAAATTGGGTTTATTATTATACCAGCCATGGGAAACACAGGATAAAAGCATGGTATTCCTGGTATTATCGTGGTTTCAGTATTTTGCCTTACTTCATGTGTGCTTAAATGTTTTTACTCAGCCCATGATAAGCTTTTACACCTCAGATTGTATTTTCCTCACAGAAGATGAAGAAACCCACGGGTTCCATCTGAAACAAAAATACTTTCTTATGATCAAAAAAAGGAAAGGTGCTTTCCCACCAAGCAAACCCTGCACTCTCAAGGGCATCATCTAGTAACATCTGTATTCTATTTCTGAAATCTGTTTTGGTAACACTAACACTGCATGGTGTCCACCCCTCACTACTCATAAATAAGCTGCAGAAGAACACTTGAGCACTTGGGAAGCCTGGGACTGGCACAGTATGCTCACCACGCGCTCTCTCAGCCTGCAGCCCGATCCTGAGGTGCACAAATGTCAAAGTTATTCTGCTAACTGCCTTATAATGCAGGCACATAGGAGTGATATGGCGAATCAGGTCTGTAACCACTGGTGACTGCAGGGGCAGCCAACCTGTCAAGAAACAGCCTGCTGCACACATAGCTCTTCATTGCCTTTGCTAACAGCTGCCTTCATCAGCAAGCAGGGAGAGTGCACAAAGCAGTGCATGCTGTTAGGGTCTCCTTTTCTGAGGCGGGGAAGAAGCAACTGTGAACATTTCTTATTTAGCAAGTATGAAACGTGCCTGTGCCAGCAGAGAAGGGAAGTGCAGTGGCTGCGGACCCCACGAGGACTGGGCTGGGGGGCTGCGTATGAAACTGGGGCAGGTCCAGGTGTGGGGTCTGCAGTCAAGACCTGGGCAGGGAGAAGTTTGTTGTGTGGCTTGCAAGGGGTTATCTGCGGAGTGAGCAACAGATGAAGACAGAGAGGTTTAGCGTCAAGGGGGAAATGAGTCGTAGGTAAAGAGAAAATGAAAGAAGATCTGCAGTATGGACGGTTGAGTATAGATCACTAGGTATGGCAGCACAGCTGAGCATGTCCTCTCTGTGTCCTGGCTGGGTGCCAGCTGCAAGAAAGGCCATCTGGAGCACTGATTTATACCATGGTTCACCAACATTAATGACAAAAACAGCTGGCTGCCTCTGAGCTCTGCGTATCACCTTGATAAAGAAATCCAGTTGTCTTCTTTCAGGCAAAGGTGGTTACAAAACCCCTTATGGAAGTTGTAGTAAGAGTTACACTGCTGTCATTTAAATTCTATCATCTTTCTAATCTAAATTGGGATCATTTCCCTTTTAAGCCACTGGGCCATTGAGACTTGTGTACCTGCCCATTGCATCAGGGCCTGAACTGTGCCCCGTACTAACAACCAAAACTGGTGGGTATCTGCGCAAATTAAGAAGGTTTTAAAACTACACTTTCTAGAGATCTCGCTTCACAAAAACACCATACAGCAGAATCTATTCAAAAGGCAAACAACTTCTATAAGCCTCTTGCAGGGATGATTTAGCTGCAGCCAGAGAAAGTCTAAAACCTATTGGAAGCAGAGATATTATCTTAGCTGTCTCTTTGGTGTCAGAAATTTTAAAATGCCTCATGGGATCATTTCCAGCTTGTCTCTAAGTGAAACTAGCAGTCCATGTTTGTTCTCATTGAAGCTAGTGAGAAACGGAGCACTCCCTAAATTTGTTAGTATGCAAGGGGCAGGTTTCAGGATAGTCCAGATAGTCTGTCCTTTCAGTTTGTTGTCTTTTGACATCTTCCCTCAGAGTATCCTGGCAACAGTGGCACTTCTGACAAACAAAAGCCACACAGACACTGCTGCATCCCATCAGAATGACAATGACTTTCCATTTCAGTATTCGTTAAAATGGTTGTTCAAATATGTGAGACACTACAGTGGAGACAAAAAAAAAAAAAAAAAAAAAAAAAGTGCCACTGGGTAATATTATGTTAGAACTTTTTTGGAACATGCAGCAGAGCAACAGTTACACACATGGAATGAACTAAACAAGTATAATTTTTAAAATGGCTTGCTGGTGACCTTAATTCAGGGTTTGCTCAAGTGGGTAGCTTTGGCTGTGAAATAAAAACTGCAGAAAAGTTTTCCGCAAAGCACAAAACCCAATTTGCTGAATGAAATTCTTGCAAGGTCAAGTAGTTACTGCTCTGCAAAAAAATGACATTTAAAGAAAAACACTGCTCTCACCTAATGCATTAGCATTTACAGTGACAAAGGCATACAGATATCTGAACTTCCTTCACAAAACTTTTGTACAACCTTTTCAGAATAGTCATATGTAGTCTAATATAAAGGCAAAGCAAAACAGGGAAGTGCCCTATACCACTCAGCGTGATATTGATCTGTGAGAGATCTAAAGGAATGATCTGGGACTTATGTAATTAACTTTCCAACTTAATTTATTTTGAATCTAAACCACTGGCAGCAATGAAAAGAGGAAAGAGACATTTCAGACTGATAGCCACATCTCTAGCACTGAGCTGAATGCCATTTGAGGACTATATTTACCACACTCTTTGGTAACACACTCCCGATGGATCTGTCCCTTACAAAGCACTCAAATATAGCAAAATAACCTCCACCAGAAAGGCCAGACTAAAATGCATAATGCCAGCATTGGGATGCCCATAGCAACATCATTTTCCTACCTATTTCCAACCTTCATTCCTTCAACTTTATCTTCCCCACAAGTAAAAAATTGGAAAACTCTAGACTTGAAGGCACTCCAGGTATACTTGGGAGCATGCTGACATGTGGGCTTGTTGGAATGATCCTCCCTGTAATACTTGCAGAGCTACACCGGACCCAGGTTCCCCACAAGGCAGGTTGCTCACGGGAAATGTGCTGTGCCGGACAGGTGTTGCTGGGGTGTGCATAGGCAACTGCTTTGGAGACTCCCAATAAAGGGCTCATTTACCACTTTAGCATCCAGGTTAGAGTGCAGTGTGCAAGCAAGAAGCAAGATGTCCTGATACCTATGGCAGCACTACAGGCCTCCTCAAGGGGCCCCAACTGAAGGGATGCTGTTGGAAGCCAGCTGTTCATCCCTCTGCGCAAGGGCCAGCAGTGACTGACAGCGTTTTGTAAGCAAGAAAGAGAATTACATGGCAACACTGAAAGGAATTTTTCTGACTGCAGTGTGTGCAGCTTATTCACTAACACAGCAGATCCTTTGTGAATTCTGTGCAAGCTTCTTCAGTTTAAGTCTACTGTACATTCACTCCATTTAAAAAGATTGGTTTTGGTCTTACTTTAAAGTTGTGGTACTTATGCATGACTTGCATATGAATAAGGTGAATGAATTCATTACTGAGAAGCTAGATTAAGTTCTGCAGCTGTTCAGCCTGGGGACCTGGTTCAAAGCATGGCCAGTGACTGAAAAATCCTTTACTGATCAAGGCAGTTTTAGGCTGCAGTGTAACATAGCAAGTAGCATTAGAAATGTTGGAATGAAAAAGGAATTAAAACAACTTGCTTACACACATTATCTGCAGAATAATGATTTTTAAGAGGGCTACTCTGCAGGTAAGTAAGTAATGATAGTATAGGAGTTGTCCCCACAGCTGCCTGACCTTGTGGGTGTTAATTTGTATCTTGAGTGCAGCTGTGACACTCACAGCAAGTATTCACAAACAAGATGTCAAAAGAGCTTTACAAATTGCAGATCAAATACAGGATATTTGTTGTGGCAGAGAACAAAGTGAGAGGGAGAAGAATATCTCTTTTCTTTATGTTTGACTTTTTATCCAGTGTTCTCTCACAGGCGAACTTTCAGGTATGCTCAGAAATTCTAGGAGACCTTTTTTCTTTGTACTAATTCAAGTGCAAACTGTGTAACACTGTGAATGCAAGCTAAGTCGTGGCTACTTCCCTCACCTTGTTTAAGCATGTTTCTGACTGCCTGTTAATGGCAATGTTTCGTTACTGCTTAGGACGCAATAGTGCGACCATTTCACGTTTATGCCTTCCAGCTGTCAGAGTTATGTTAAACATTCAAGCTATCATGGCAGAGACTGTTGCATTGTTAAAATACAGGTTATATAGTATGGTCTGCTTGGTAGTTTGACAGCAGTGTTTATTGATTTGTGTTTTAAATGCAGCTGACATACTAAAAAATATAGATATATGTTGTTATAAGGGCTTATCAAAGGAAGAAAAATGTAGCACGGCAGAATCAGAAACACAATTGTGTGAAGAGAGGCCCAGAGGACTAAAACTCCTTGTCATGAGTTTGAAAGCAATTGTCTGTACAACACAAATTCTTCTGTAAGGGTTGGAAGAAAGTTGAAATTCCAGTTAAAGAGTATCTGAGTGTACAAGCTGCAGGGAGCAGAAGTGATGAGTTAAAAAATAGAGGAAGGAAATGCAGAGGAAAAAAGTAGCGAGATGAGGCAGACCTTCTGTGACAGAGACCACAGCAGAAAAGCACTATACAACTCCTGTATTGCTGACAGAGGCCAATACTTTGAGAATGTAAGACCCAAATAAGCTGGTTTCGCTTACTGTGAGGGCTTAGACTGCTCTAGGTACACTGGATGGAAAAATTCTGCTCACTGTAACTAAAGAGATACATAAGAAACACTGTGACCTGTGTTCCTCACTGCTGATTTCCTGCAAGTTTGAGTTGTGATGTTGAGGAAGGAACTACACCAATAGCTGCCTTGCTTCTTTCTTGATGAAAGTATTTTGTACCAAAGATAGAACCATTTCAGTGTTTGGATTCTGCTAAAAAATCAGTCTTGTCTTTATTGATCAATGATCATTTGGCAGTGGATAAGGATCAAATATCAGAAAATCAGAAGATTTTTACATCTTTTAAAAGCTTTATATAATATGTTAGGTACCTAATTATTCCTGTAACTCTTCATGTACAGTCTGCACTTTTATACTGGGTAACTGACTATAGTGGCATGTGACACCTACAGTTTCTCTTGATCTTTGCATGTTGTTAGTGTCATGCTCCTGAGAGTATTAGTCCAGATGCACACAGTGTGGCACGGTACTTTTTTAAGGTTCCAAGCTAAATTCAGATCCATCTCTTTGAACCTATAACAGCAGCAAGCTGAACCAAAGCTAGCAAGCACGGCAGTAAGACTTCCAGGTTGTGTGGTGGTTATTCCTTGTGTGTTCCCATATAAAATGAAGGTAGAATATTTTCCTTTAATTTCCAGTGAACTAGAAGTACCCTGAACTTTTCTCTGCTTACTAGCAGCAACACCCTCCCACCCTGCCCACCCCCCACCACAAGGAGTATCAGCTTCACTGGCCAGCTTTCAGAGTTCTCAGCTTTGCTTGCAGCCATCCACTCTGTGCAGACTGTGCTTCTGCCAAGGTCCCTTACAAACTCCTCGAGTATTTCTACCTTTTTTCCTGTTTCTGCCTGAGAGTTTCTATCTCGCAGATAGGAGTTTGAGTGCCTTGGCTCTGTTTGGGGTTCTTAATATCCTGCTGCTTTTGTTATTTGGTTACCCTCACGTGTTTGCAGCACAGCCTTTGACCTGGAGCCACCTACAAGACAAATCCACCTATTAAGCTGCTGGAGTCTGCTTGGAGGCCTGATGGAGTCCTGTGGGGCAGCGGTTTCTCCACCACCTGTGAATCAGAGCTAACCAGACATTCAGCTTCAGAACAAACCTGCCACTGTTGCTACCTGCCAGCCAAAGGTCAGAGCCTGGCATCTCCAATTTTAGGTAGCCCAAAAGGAGGTGCTATAGATTTCCTTAGAAGACTCCTTGGACTTGGTGAAAAGTAATGGAAATTATGATGCTTCATGTGAAACAATGAAGGCTCAACAAGCATTTTCCAAAGAAATCAGTTTAGCGGAGCATTATTAACTTCTGCAGTAACCAATGTATGTTCCCTTGTATCTTTGGTCTTAGGTAACTTGAAAACTTTTAG
The DNA here is from genome assembly GCF_017639655.2 of Falco naumanni. NCBI lineage: Eukaryota > Metazoa > Chordata > Aves > Falconiformes > Falconidae > Falco > Falco naumanni. Next base: position 25,462,854 of record NC_054080.1, on the reverse strand, counting down.
TTTTAAACCAACAATAATTCACAACAAATACTCAGCATGAGAGAAGAAACAACAGAATTCTGAGCATCTGTTTTAATTAATTTCATTTAATATTGCATGCTGGGCCAATGATAGTAAGTCATTATTTTTCTTCTAAATTTGATTTCATCTTTGCTACAATATTCCTGTAGCCTAAGCTATAATATGGTCAGTTTCATATGGCAAAACTTTCAGCTGCAGATTTCACTGCTGTTTCTATGATCCAGCTTTACTAACAGAATGTGCTATCACAAATCGGTACAAATACTGAAATACATCCTACCTCTGCAATGAGGTGCCAGGCAATTCCTGAATGCAACCTACTATTTTAAGACATGACCACATCAAAGAGTTCCAAACCTCTTCTGAACCATTTCACCCTGCAATTGTGTGTGTGTATGTACACATAATACTATGCTACACATAATTTCTGGTTGAATTGCACAAGACAACACTTAGAAAGGAAGTTATATAAGAAGGATCATCTAATCATAGCTTCCTGTCTTTATACCTTTTTTAGAACCAGGAGAGGCATCTCTGCCCTGCTTCTTCGTGTACAGAAGTAATTAAAAGTGCGTTTAAACCTAAACCAGTGCATTTGCAGTGACAAGGAGGGAAGTAAACAGTAATGCTCCTAATTTTACATGACTCCAAATACCTTCCCTGATCACAGTTGCAGAGGCATGTTGCTGATCATTCTGTCGTTCTAGCCTGAGGTATATAAATATCTCCAGTGGTAGATGTGAAGAAATTTAAATTGGTTCATGTTTCTTGTATGCCCATTTCTTATTCCTCAGGGACTAATCTTAAATGTGCACTAAAACCTGTAGAAAAATCACATGGCTGATCTTTGTTTTCAGAAGTGGAGAGTAACGAATATATTGTCTGGAATTCTATGGGCAGTTGTGTAACAACAAAAGACATTTGTATTTTACCTTGATTTCTGAGATATGTTTGATTCCCCTTCTGTACTAACAAAGTCTCTGAACTTTGTTTCAGAAGTACATAACAGCATATTACACCAAGATCATGAGGAAAAACGTTCACTCGAGGGTGGCTTCTAAAATTTCTTGGGAATCCAGCAGTCACATCCCTACAGGATGCTTTTTGGTTTTGTTACCCTCCCTGCAGGCAAACTCTCATCCCTTTATTCCTGTAATAATTTATGGAATTGTTTAGGTTGGAAAAGACCTTTAAAACCATCAAATCCAACCATTAACCAGGCACTGCCAAGTCCACCAATTCCTACCTTTTCCACTTGAACTAATAATTTCCTACATAACATTGTGTCAAATTCCTGCACTGAATTCCAAAGAGAAGAGACCCAGAGTTTTTACTTTGTCCAGAATACTAATTATTTTTATCTGTGAAAAATGCTTGGTGACACAAACTGCTTTTCTAACACTGTTACATATTTAGTCCGTTTTCAACTTACCTGCAATTTTTCAAATTAAAACTATTTTGAGCCGTTATTATTGCAGAGGCCAAACTCTTGCCCATGTGGTTTCCCAGCTCGTTTCCTTTATAACTCTTCCTTTTCGAACCTTTGTTAATATCCTATTAAACCATGTTCTGATTTCCAGTTTAATGGTACCTGCATTTGGGATCAAAGATTCATTGTAAATTCTCACTGCTGGATACATGGTTTCATTTTCCAACTCTTTCAGAATTCTGGAATAAAAAATATCCCATTCCCTAGCAGAAAACCAAATAATTTCTTTTTGGTTTTGTTTATGCATTAGAAGTTATTATGTATCTTGAAATTTCAGATGAAATTTTCATCTTTGGAGTCATACCTACTTTATACCCCTAAATTTCTCTTGTATTTTCCTATGAATGGAAAGTACCTGGACTTTAGTCTTTTTGCTAATAGTAACAAAACCAGAAAGAATATCAATTTGTTTGGCTGGCCTCCAAGGCTTACAGCATCACTTTTAGACAGTCACACTATACAGACTACTCTGAAGCCACTGACCCTTCACACTCTCAAATCTTAAAAACTTTATACCTGTCTGTGCATTCTCTTCCCCGCTTTTGTTTTTCTTCTTTTTACTTATAGGCATGGGGGAGGAATCTCTATTTTAATGTCCTTTGCTAAGTTTAACTCAATTTACTATCTATGTAATCTCCTTCCTTTACTTGAACAACTGTTCAGTATCTTGTGATATAGTTAAAAAAAACCCCCAAGACCTAAGTACCATTGTCCTCCCCCATGGTAGCAAATCTTTATGGAAATATGCTTACTGATACAGATTCATTATCATTATTACTACTAACAAGACAGAATTGTGGGGTTTTGTTTAGAGATTAACCACACACAAATGTAAAAAAGTATGGAAAAGCAACTGAATAACCACTACAGATTAAGGTAGTGGTTGAAATCTAAGGATTTCAAGACAACTTGATTTTCTTCATGTGGAGGAAAAAAAGAGTGGAAAACATGCCATAAAAAAACATTATACTTAACATATTTCAGTGGTGGTTTCTCAAACAAAACACTATTCATTTGAACAATTCTCATTAAAGATGTTATAGCAAAGATGTAGAGATAATGTTTGTTATAACATTGTTTTCCAGAAGGCAAACTTTCAATCATATCTTTTGCCTTTGTTTTGAAAAAGGACAACTACATTTGAGTGTAGTCTTTCATGCACCTTTTTAGATGCATTGCTTGACTCAATCCAGGAATATGTAGGAAAGGACCAAAAGCTAAACCAGGGTAAACACATTCTCATCTCTGTTGTTTTGGCAGATTGCCTAGAGCTCTTTTGAAGTCAGTTTTTGTTTGCTTTTCCTGATGAAAACCTCAACGTGAATTAAAACCACAGGCATAAATGTTCTGGACTTACTCCATTTAACTGCTGAGGACACAACAATACATGGGTTCTATTTTGCAAGGCACCACAGCAGCATGTTGAAGGACCTGTCCTTATCACAAAGGTATTTCAGACAAAACAGGCAAGAGAAATCAGGTTTGAGGGTCAGTATAGGCACTGGGAGATGTTACATTGGATTTTACAGAACCAAACCAGTGCAAAAAATGGGAAGCATCTGCACAGCCTTGTACTTGCTGGGCCGGTGGCATTCTGCTGCACATGCAACACAACCACAGGACAGCAGATGTACTCAAGCCATGGTCTTGTTGGTTTGTGGCAATAGCTCCCAATTATTTGCACAGAGGTGTTTCCTGGATCCGCAGTCTCATACATCAGCAGTTACATGTGTTTAGCAATCATGAGGTGATGGACTCCTTGCTGACTTAATCGCGACTCACAGATAAACAGCTCAAAAGAGGCATTGAGGAGCTCCTTGCACCAGCTTCTGTCTGCTTCCCTGAGTGTAAGTGCTCATCTGAGCCCTGGAGCAGTCAGCTCCCCTGCCCTCAGGTCTCCAGGATATGCGTCAGAGGTGGCCTGGCAAAGCAGGAGGAGACGAAGAGCTCAGAACAACTTATGCCGGGGTGGGAAAGCAAGGAGATAGGACTAGCATCAGTTTGTTGTAGGTGTAGGAGATGGTTAGGGGAAAGGCAGTATTGTGAATCTGGGGAAAAAAGGCGATACATAGCAGGGAGAACTGGATGGACATACATTCATTCTTCCTGGCTGGCCCTGAGCATACCCAGGCCCTGTGGCTTTAGTTCACCAGTACTGATGCTCTTATCTTGAAAATTAGGTTTGGGAATTGCTGTTTAAAAAAAAACAAAACAACAAAAACATCAGCATAAGCTACTTAAAGTATTCTGGCAGCTGTGTTTTCAGGGAAGTAAGAATTTAAGGTAGATGAAACCACTATGCACCAGCTTCTGAGCAGCATCGCAGGAAAAGCCACGTGCTGTTCAGCACTTTTGCTGCAGATCAGTGTTGTCCACCTTTCCAGACAGGCTGGTACCATTATTATGATGACATTATGGTGACAGATTAGTCAACATTTTGCAACAGGGGAATCCCACTCTGCAGTGTTGAAATCTGCTCTGGGAAACAGCCTAGCTCAAGGTAGAGCACTACTACCACTTTTGGCTGGTAGTGTCTGTGCACCAGTCAAATGTTACTTCACTGATTCCTCACACCTGCAGCCTCCTTTTCAGCTGCTAGAATGATGGAAATTATTTCGTACTTTGAGTTGTGTGAAGAACGCTGCAAAGTAAGCAATGACTGTAGTAAGCATTGAACATATGTTCAAATGGTTTATAGTTCTTTGTTTGAAAGATTCCTGTCTGATCAGAAGCTCACCAGAATTATCAGTGTTTTGTTGCCTAAATGAAAGGAGTAGGATTCTGCTGAGGACTTTCCTGAGCGATGTACTAGTTGGTATTTTCATTATGATCTAGATGATGGAAGCAAAAGCATAGTTACTACACTTGTGAGCAGTGCCAAGCCAGGGGGGACAGCAAGAACAATTAAGAATTTAAAATAATCTATCAAAATGGAGGCACAGCACCCCTCAATTTCAAAAGCCACAGGATATGGACACTCCCTAACTGCCCAGTACAGTTTTAAGTTAAAATTACTATCTTGGCCTTAGTTACTTAATGAGGACTTCCCATGTGTAAAGTTCAAGTCACAGAGGTTTTTAAGGCACTGTGATTTAATACTTACAGGGAAATTCAACATGAATCTTAACAAGGGTTTTACAGATGTCTCATAGGAAAAAAAGCAGTCATCACAGTAAGCCTATAGTTACATAGGGGTGTGCTGATGGGACCTGGAGCATCGTTTAAACTGTATCTGTGCTGTGGCCCTGTGAGATATTTGCAGAAAGCCAGAGAGAAATGTTGACTAGGTTATACCTACGAGAATATTCCAGCTCTCTGTGCTCCTTAGACAGAAATTAAAGCAGTAATAGGATGAGACAACTTTAATGCCCTAAAGACAACCAAAAGCTGACCTTTTCTCAATAAATACTAATAAGGATCTAGTTGTGGCTTATGGTAAGAAACAACGGGCACTTTCTCACAAACAAGGAATAAATTCTTACCGCATTCTCAGATTTCCTACCTAGATCTTTTCCTGTCTTGAACAGGAAAACCCTCAAAGCTGTTACAAGGGGTCTGAACCTGCTGCAGTATGCCAGAGCACCAGCATCTGTCAGGTCTGCCTGGAAATGACCATTCCTTTTGACATTTTGCTATATTTTAAAAGCTGCTTCATAGATAAGTTTATACCTTCCAGGTTATTAGAAAGTCCATTTAAGTGCTTCTAGCCACAAAGCAGCTTTGTTTAATGTTCCAGCACTGAGGAAGCTGCTTTGTCATACCCACAAGAAGCCTTTCATACCCACAAGAAGCCTGGTTCTGGTACTGCAACCTAGATGTGTAGGTTTCCTGCCAGAAGAAGGGAGATTTTGAGCAGGTTAAGGTAATTTGTTTTCTGCTGCTTGCTGGGAAAGTCTGAAGATCTGCTACACTCAGATTCTTCGCAGCCAGCTGCATGTCGTCAAAGAGAACCCCTGCATGGACATGTGGAGCAGAAGGAGAGGGTAGCTACATGGCAGGAATGGGACGGGGAGTGTGGGGTGACAGCACCAGCTTGGGCTAGTTAAATACCTGTGGAGCTGAGGTATTGGTTTATCTGCTAAACAGAGCTATAACCAGGCTCTCACTATAAAGTGTCTCATGAAAATAAATAAATAAATGCATTTACTTATAAATTTAGGTATTTAATGCTGATTTCCCTAAAGGATCCCAAAGGGAAATTGGAAATCCTGTCTTCAGGGCAGGGCTTCAATAACATTGTAAGTACACAAGAACAATGAGGAGAAAAATAAAATACTGAACAACTGATTTTGAAATAAGTACCATGCATCCTGTGCAGTGAATAAATCAGGGATCCCTGGGAAAAGAATAGTGTGTGATCATACGTTTAAACTCTGTCTTACTTTATATTCATTGTACCATTGCTTTACCCCTGTGTAGAAACTTCACTTGTAATCTAACATATTTTGTGTACTTGGTTGTGTGACTTAATGGAAATGTGTGTGTGAATTGTGATTGCTGGTTTTCACATGCATTTTTTCCTTTAATAAGTTGCCCCTGCTTTCGTTGTTAGAAGGAGCTGCCACCATGTTGTGGGGTGCTTCTTTCAACACCTCTTGGCTCATTAGACTGTGAACATCCCACCCTGAGCACACTGCACTGCTCTGGAGCTTTGATAAACCCTGGGATTTTGGGATGCTGCTCTCCGTGCAGAATGGGGTGAAATCCTTCCTCAGCAGGTGTGCATGGTTTGGAGGATAACCTGGGAAGGCGCCATGCCACCCACCCATCAGCCCAAGATCAGTGTGGGGCAAGACCTGTTCTCTTCTCCAAACACGTGTGTACCCCTCATTCACTCATACTGCAGGCACAGAGTTTGTCGCTGACATTTCAAGAAGAAATATGTTTCTACTGAGCTTGCCTTTTGCATTTCTTTTGTTCTTAGTGTGGCTCTGAAGTGCTGGGTCCCTAGGTCATGGGCACCTGAGGAGCTGTGGGTAGCACCCTTACAGCCGTGGCCCAGATCCAGAGTAGCCTTGCCTGCAGTATTGAGCACAGCCCAGGTCAGCGATAGTGAGCAGTGTGTCAAATGTACTCATGAAGGACAAATTTCAGGAGCAAGGAAAGAATATTTGAGGAATATGAAGAAAACACGGTGGTAAAACAGGGAGGTATAAAAACCAATAAATTACACATTTTGCACCAGCAAGGAACATTTTTGTACTTCATGTTGCAGAATACAGTTTATTGCATCACAGTAAAAATCAAGATAAAGTGAGATGCATGTTACAATACCATTATCTCTCAATAGATCAAGTGGACAACCAACATTGCTTATATACATTCACTGAAACAAATATACCTGGAAATGAACTGAATTAATTAACAGGTCACCCCTACCTCTGCATTTTAGAGGAAGATGAATCAGTTCCCTACATGGACCCAGCTGTGATAAGGGAATACCAATCAGGGACTTTAGTGTGTAAGCAGCTGCCATTCTGCCTGAGAGAAAACAGGATTGTTTCAACAGACTGTTAGTAACTCTGTGTATCTGCTATGTAAGGTATTATGCAAATGCATTCCTTTAAACATCAGTTTGAGGTCAGTCTGGAAAAATGCCAATATTCTTACAGTTAGTTGAGAAACTGCCATTTGATAAGGTTAGTTGCTAATTTTGTTTATTTATTATTGCAACCCATATTAAGCCATTTGATCTTGTCATTATAAATACCAATTTTCTTACAGTTTAATTACTTCAGTATTTATTAAAATTGTACCAGCCTGTTCAATTAATAATCGTTCAAACAAAAGCCTGCACTCAAGTTAACAGCGTCATTTTCTTACTCGTTTAACTGCTACCAAATAGTGGCCAGCTGGGCTTGTTGTGGGGCTGAATGCCCAATTTTCAAGAATGACAGAACAAAACAATGTGGTATAGACTGAAGCCAAGTGCTGTTAGGAAGGCTTGGACTTCACATGGCATGCTACATATTCATTTGGAAAGCAAGAAGCCTGATTATCTCCGCTGAGATCTAATTGTGACTAAACTGGTAGCTAAGGTGAGATGCTTGTTTGGAAAAGATATAAATTGTCTTTGTGGTTTGGCTACTCACAGCGAAGTGATGAGTGCTGGAAGATTGGTTTAAGCAGCTGAAAGTCAGAGGATATACAGATCACAGAGCATCTCAGTTGGCTTTCACAATGACAGGGCATTGCACATGAACTAGCTCAGCCTGGAGGGCCTGCTTAGTTTGTGGTTAGGTTAGTTAACTCATTAAAACATACCTTATCAGTATGTTAGAAGAAAAAAAACAGCATGAAAGAGTAATGCATTATTTTTCTGCCTTTCTGGGGAGTCACAGATCATTGGCATTGCTAGACTCTACAATATTGTCACTTAACATATAACATACTTACATATTATAATAATACAAATAATACATAGCTATTGGCAATATGTTCTTTGCCATACTGCCTTATGCAGATCAATTAAGACATGAATCCGGTGCCAATCTAATCTTTGTTTAAAGGTTGCATTTCCCATTTTGTGAGAAGGCAGATTAGAGGACCCTGTAGGAACACCATAGGAGAATGGCTGAATGTGAAGCCCATTTTGCCAGTTTTAGGAAGGGCACATAATCGATAGAGCAAATACCAGTAATCTTAGGCTGTATTTATCCTGTTGTGCTTAAAGATCAAAAACATCAAAGATTTGAGGGCTCAGATAGTGCTGGTGATTTAACAGGTGTTGAAGAAGGAAAAGGGATATCATCTCATCTCATACAAATCTTTTGTCAACAAACTTCTGCATGTGACTTGGCCAGGCATAAATACTAGTTATTTACTACCACAAAAACATTCACACAGAGCCTGCGGCTCCACAGAATGACAAAACTTTTAAAGCACATGATTCTGTCATCCACATGGTACATGAAAACGTGGCTGAGTTGCGCAGTCAAGAACAGTTAATTTTAAATGAAGATCCTTCACAAAGGTCCTGAGTCCAGTCTGTGTGCACTTATTTCTGGCAGAGTAAATGTTGAACACCTCCAGATGTGAACACATCCAGAAACTCTGTCTACTTTTAAAAATAAGGGCTGGCTTTGCAAACAATGCATGCAATTACATGGTTCAACTGCATAGAAGTTTGCCACAACTATGCACACAAAATATTTGTGTGTGTGTGTACATGAGCATGTAGATGTGTAGAGGGCCAACTATTTGCTACTGTTACACTTTAACCAAGACAAAACCCTTCTTCTGCAAAATGATAGACAATTCCTGTTACAGCTCTCTAAAGCAGGCAAGAAAAACACGAGATAGAGAGCAAATATATCACATATATACAGCTACTATACATGGAATAATCCTCTGCAACTTTTGTTTGAGGTAATATTTATTTTGAATGTATTTTAAAAATTCACTTTTGTATGAAACAGAAGAGATAAGGAGAGGAGAACTAATTTAATGGTTTTTTTTGGCTGGGGAAGGAGGAGTTTATCTCTGTGACTTTTCTTATGTGCTGGAGATGAAAGTGCCCGTGTGCAGCACAAAGATGAGCGTACACATTTGCTGTTCTGTACTACTGACAGTTGTCAAGCAAGTAAGTGATGGAAATGGTGGTTGTTCCACAGGCAGAATGGCACTGACTAGTGATAAAATTTGTTGTTTCTAGTAGAAGTCACAGGTATGTGCTGACAGCTACAGAGTGATGAGCAGCAAGCATCTGAAGCTCTGATAAAGGAGGAGAGGGCTCTCTAACACTCACAAACCCTGTTTCTGCTTCAGTTTGACTCCTTTCTGTCTCTTCAGGCCAACTTATCTCCTGTTTTTCCAGTCAGCAATTTCCTTTCTGCTAGACCCTATCTCCTTTATGCTTCTCCACATGGGTCTTCACATGACAAGACTTGGCTAGTAGCTCTTCCAGCCTCAATAGCTTTCTCCAAGCTCCCTACCACATCCACCCGCACCTTCTCATCCCGTGCTGACCCCTCCTTTTCTGCTGTTTTTGGTTGTGTTTCTGTTTAGTTAATTCCAGCACCACATTTTTCTGGCACATCTTTCCCTCTGCTGTCCTCTCTACTGTAGTTGGTAACCTTATTCTGAGCAAGAGTGGAACCTGAAATTTTTCAGACTGATAGAAGGCAGACAATCAGTTTTAAAACTTTTGATTTCAGCGGTTAGTCTTGTCAAAACTAAAGTAATTATAAATGGGGTTTATTGGCTGTGTCCCTAGAATCCAGTAATATTTGTATGAAAATATGAAAATTGAAATGTGGTTCTTGGGTACAGAAGATGCAGTCTTTATTTCAGCATGAAAAAATACAAATAATGAAATTCAATAGCAGTTATAATTAATTATTTATTATAAGACACTCAGAGATTCTGAGTTATGAACAGAAACACTCTTCTAAATTATCCAAAAGTATACAAAACCCTAACAAGGTTAGTTTAAATTGTTTATGATGAGAAACATGAAGGCAGTGATCCTTCTCTGTTTATGATATATATGAAAGTAAAAAATACATGAATGCAAAAGCTGGACACAAAACAGGCATTTGGACTGATCTCAAGACACTTTGCACTGTGTCTCCTCATTATTAGGTTTGCTCAGAGTTACTTAGTATATCACTTAAATAGGGTTATGTAATCACTTTAACCTTAAGTTTGCTGTATCTATGCCCATATTAATAACACAGTGTCTGTCCATCTAATGTGGGTCTTTTCAGTATGAGCTGACTGAAAATTTGAATGTCTGATGCTTGTTTGTCAACATTTGTTTCCTTATTGAAATGGTATTAAATGTTTGATGAAGTTTTAATTTTAAGATTTTAAAAAGAAGTAATAATATTGTAATATCAATTGTCTTTGAAAAGCTGCAAGGGAAAAAATACATGTTTTAACAGACAAATCTGCACATGTTCTATTTGTTTCTGCACCCAGTTTTAAGAAACAATAAGAGATACCAGCCTACCAGCCTTCTATGCAGTACTTTAACAAAAACCCCAATTATTTGTAAATAAAACCACTTGTCTAGATTAAAGTGTTGCAGTCATTGGGATAGAAATTTCAGAAAAATAAAGTGCAAAGGACTGTACTGAGAAACTAGTCTTCAGAAAAAGTGGATTATCTCCCAAAAAGTTAAGATTTTTTTTTTTAATCCTAAAATTATTTTATAAGAGAAAAAAATACATCAGTGGTAAATGAAGGTTCTTTCTTATGCTCCTTTCTTAATAAATGAAAATATTTTCATTTTCTCTTCAGATGCTTGAAGAAATATTGATGTAATTTTTTTGTGTTCATTAAACTTTAATTTTTAATACATGAGTATACCTCTGGAATAATTTATGTTAGTTTGTTTGCCCCTTTGGAGGAAAATATATATCTTTGTGTACATATTTATTAATTGAGACATAAGCTGCATTTTCTCAAATAATAATTCCCAATTTGAGAAGAATAGTCTTTCTGTTTCTAGCTTTGCATATGGAATGTGGTGCATGCTGCAAAACTGCTGATCAATATTTGATGAATATTAAATGTTAGTTGTCATCCTGCATGTATAAGAACTTTTTTGTTGTTGCTGTTTTCTGTATTTTTCCTAAAGAACTACAGCTTCGCTAGCACAAATATTCAATGAAACCTTTAAAACATGAACCTGAATATTACAATGAAATTAATTCAGTCTATACAATTAGTGCTTTTATGTTTATGTTGAGTATAACATTCAGATGCTTAACTAAATGTTCACACGGGTAATGATTATTGATTTCTGTTAGGAAACAGACAATATAACATCTGCTATACTCATGAGGGTAACAATACAAATTAAGTGTTCTACACAATGTGTTAACCAGAAATTATTAGTTCATAGTATTCACCAATAATTTTGAATAAAAAATGGCTAAGAACATTGCCATTTGTTAGTGGCCAATTTGCAAAGAAACAGGAAAATTTGTTAAATACGTTCTACATTATGAATCATATAGTCTGTTTTCCTTGGATATGAGGTTGGCTTCAATGAATCTGTCCTTCGAAAATCCCTGAGCTCTTTCAGACTAACAGTCTACTATTGCTTCAGAGACTTCAGGCTTAACATTTCCTCAGCACTGGTTTTATAAAAACTGAAGGATGTTTCACCTCCTAACAAAAGTAAGTATACAGATGTTGTGGAATCATTATTTAGGTATTTTCTAAGAAGCAGTATTTCTCTTCTGATGTTAGACATTACAAAACATTTAATAGAATCATGTTTTTTCATGGCTTACATAAAGCACTCATTTGAGCTGATACTCTTCTGTGTTGAAATATTCTACCAAAGAATATAATACACAATTAAATATAATAATTTCATATTATAACATATGTAAAATTACTTTAATACATAAATATATATTGCATATTATGATTCTATATACATACACTATTTTCCTCTTCAGGGTTAGCTTAGAACTTTGTCAGAGTGTTTTTCCCATGGCCTATACTGCTCATAACAGAAAAACCTCCAGCAAGGGTTTGAAAGGTGATTGTCTTAACATCTGAGCAGACATGCCTAGCAATATAGGCTTCAGCTTGGTCTATGTCCTGGAAATGACATATGCTGGCTCAGTGTTTTTTTCTACCTGTAAGCCTGAATACCTTTTCTGCTGCATTTATATGGGATTTAAACAGAAACATATGCTGTTAATTCAACTCAGGATGTAAAATTTGTCACTTAAGGAACTATTCCCAATCTGTAAGGTTAGTGGTCTGGAAAGATATGGGATTACATCACTATAGTTTGTGAAGTTATTTTCTTAATGTCTCCTTACTGTGTACATTCACTTTCAAAACTATCTGTATGAATAAATGAAAGGTACTGGTGGAAGTTATCCACATGAAGTATTGTTCCTTTCTCACTGTTATGGACATCACATACATGTTAGGGGAGACAGTTGACTAAAGAGTTCCCAGAAACTTCATGATGCAGTTTATTCTAAACAAGGGTTAAAATACTGGTTTATTATACCTGAAATTAAACCCTTCCCCCATGTCTCCCTCCAAAAGACATACATCAGTAATTTTCATTCATATAATAATGAATAATGAATCATTCATTCATTAAATTTCTTCGTCTAGAAAAAGGAAAAAAGAATAATAAATCTGTGGGTCAGGCTTGCAGATTTTTAAGCATCTCACTTCTTCGTCAATTGAATTTTTGTTTTGAAATTTCACTTTCTTTTATTTGAAAGTACATTTTAATAGTGCTGCAGGAAATAACTGATTCCTATTCTGTTGTTTCTGGCATTTAGGGGAATGAAATAATATAGTAACTGTAGTTTCTGAGGGCAGTATCTTATAACATTCAACCTAAGTATTACAGCAAAAAGCTTTGTGGTAAATAAAACATAAATGAGTGTAAGTTATTTATTCCAAAAGCAATGATGATGAAGGTACTGAGAAAACTATTTCAGACTGATTTGTCTTGAATAGTTGATTAGGAAGAAGAGGTTTTACTTCTCAAAATACAGTAAATTTTGATCACTGGTTTTCATTGTGAATTGGAACAAGACATTTGATTTTGAATCAGGTTTTTGTAAAACAGATTGGTGTGAGCCAGTTAACTTTTGTGTGGTAAATTACAGTGTACAGTAAAAAAGTAACAAATATAAAATTTCTAAGCAAAGAAGTATAACACTGTCTCAGTAAGGTTGATACTGGAATATTTTGATCTTTTCAAATTCTTTCAATTAATTGAAAATTCATATTACCTCAACTTTAAATGAATATATATTATTAATTATACAATTAGAAATCAAATTATATATTTTAAATTGTCCATCTGGAAAACATAGGGATAAAACTTGAAGTGTTATGGAGTTGTTACAAAAACTATTATGGCAATATGCTTGTATGAGATTACTTGTGTGTGATTGAACAACTTCATTATATCATATTAAATTAGTATTTCTAACCTCAAATACACTTTTCTAAGACTCAGTAGAAGTATTTCTGCTAATCTGCTTATTTTACAGTAGACCTCATAAAGGAAAAGGACTTTCCAGATATAAGTGCAGTATTTGTTACTTAGTACTTTGGTCTATAAAGCATGATGACCATGTTAGAATTAGTATTAGACTGGACATATGAAAAATCCCGTGCTTTTGCTGTCTTTCCTCTAAAGGAAATATAATAACTACATAAAAAACTACCAAAGCACTATTTTCCCCAGCAAGTTATACCAGGTCAGTTCTGAATATAATTGCTTTTGAAAATGTTAGCAGCTGTAGGATATCAGGATTTTAATTTACCAAGGGAAGTAACTACTCAACCATGCAGTGTATCTGACATTGACTTGATCCTGGTATGATTTATGAGGTGATAACTTTGATTCAATAGCTGGTACACTCATTGTAATTTACTAAAAGGTGACTGATTTGATGTACAGCGGTTGCACTTAAAAAGTTAATTCTCTTTCAGTTTCTTCCCTAGGTCTGAGAGAGAATCCACATAGTTAAAATGTGGATAACACTGGAACTGATGACTTCTCCAAAGGTGGAATGAATTTTCAAAGTGTGACCTCTGTAAATAATGTTTGCTTTGATAAATATGTCCCTGTTCTGATAGGAGATGCACCTTAGAATATTTTCCTAGAGTTGCTTGGTATTTTATACTGGCTGAACCCAGACAGTAATTGAAACTTGAAGTGCGTCATAGAATTTTACTGTTTCAGCTTCAGCAGTAATACAATACTGTAAATTTCTACTCTAAAAGCACTGTGAAATTGGCAATCTGGGGTTTTATTTTGTCCGTAGTTTCTGTAGTGAAAACACTTATGTTATATACTAAATGATGTTGATTTCCAGACTGCTAGCACTGCAGGTTCAGTCAGGTTTGTGAATGCTGTATCACATTGGCTGTTTTCCATCTTGAACATCTTTGCTAGTAAGAGGAAGATGAATAAACCTCCATTTGAACCTGTGCTGGCCCATAGACTCCTGTTCTCTATTACAGTCATAGCAAATCCACAGAATTTATCAAAGGATGTTTTGTTGTTTTTTTCATACAATTTATGAAATGTAAACATTTGGGATTTTTTCATGAAGTTGTGCTTATGCTATAACCATACACACACACACACACACAAGTTAAATGCCTTGTATTTGTATTACTCACAACTCTTAGTTTGTCTACCACATTTTCACATGCTTTCTTTAAAATATTCTTATATGCCTTAACATTAAATCCAGTATTTCTTGGTGTCACTTACATTTCTAGCAGATTTAGAAAGATAGTTATTGTATCTGGATTTATGAATATCTGATTTTAACAAAGGGGTAGATTTTGATCTTACATCAAGGTTACACTAAGTTAAATCATTTGGCGGAGTGGAGCAAATCACTGAGTAGTGTTGTTCTGAATTTATGTTTGTTTAACTGAGAAGACCACTTATACCTAATTTTTTATGAAGAGGTGATGATTTAGTGCTATAGTTTTATGGTTTAGACTTCTGCCAAAAAACACATGCCTTCAGTCATTAGTATCAATAAACATCAATTACTTTCTTGCTTTCTCTACCTCTTCTATAACAGATTTTTTCCCATTATATAACCTATTTACCTCTTGCTGAATAAATGAGACCGTGTTGGTAGTTCACCATGCATGTATCAAGAGAGAATTTACTCTTCAAATTTCATTTTCTTTGACTTCTATAGCTTTGCATAGATATCCAGCTTGGAAAAGCTCTTATACTGTCTTTTAAAATATATATTTAGTGCCTGTGAATAGATCAGTATCCCCAGAGGCTGGAATGTTCTCTTTATTCACTGAAAACACACAACAAAACATAGGAAGAGTTTAAAATTTTGGCTGGTTTCCTTGTACAACTAAACAAAAGGCTGAAATAACAATCTCTAAGTAAGAGTATTTTATGTTCATTGAGATTTAGAAGTGACTGTGGAATCTACCAAGGGAAGTATATTTATGTAGCATGGGTGTGTGCAAACTGCATGGCTATTTCTATTGAGGCTGCTAAGCTGCCTTCTCATAGAAAGACTCTATGAATTACTACTGAGTTGAACTGAATTTGTGGAATTAAATGATGATGAAGAACATCCAGTCTTCTGGCTCATTCATTTTCTACTCATTAGAGTCTGGATGCTGATAATCTAGGATTGTCAGAAAGTGGAATTACAAGTAAATGCTTCTCAATATTTTAGTAATGCTTATCTGTTTAAATTCAAAGATCCAGGAGCCTTCACATACATACAATGTACAAACATGTGGAAAAACCCCAAAGCCCTCATGTGATTTAGTAATCTGCTCTGTTTTCAAAACTCGTTTAGGATTGTAAAACATTTTAGTTCAAAAGGAGCATCTGTAGGTCCCATCTAGCCAATGCAAAACATGGAGACCTTCTCATTAGAGTGTGTTGTTCAAGGCCTTATCCAATTGAATTTTTAAAAGCTTACAAGAATCGAGGTTCCACAACCTCTCTAAGCAACATGTCCCTGCACTGACCTGTTCTCTCTGCAGAAGATTTTTCCCTTGGTTGCTATTTGCATTCTTGCAACTTTTGCCTCCTGTCTGTGCACCTCTGAGGAAAGTCTACATCTGTAATAACCCACTAGGTAGCTGATAAGATCGATTTCAGGTTATTCTTCTCTAGGACAACAAACCTGGCTTCTTCAGCCTCTTTGTGCTCCAGATTGACCAAATGTACTAATCATTTAAGGACAAAGCCAAGAAAGATTTGAGGTACCTGGATTTTACTCAGTATCTCAGCACTTAACTTTTTTTGTTGTTGTACTGTAGACAAATGACTTTGCAGATTTAGCCTGAAAATTGCAGGCTTGCTTTCTGGTTTGAATAATTTCTTAAGCTACTGTCCAGCAACATTGTAAATGACTATGAGATAAAGTGATGGGGTAAGAGAGAAATAACTGAAATATTTCCACAGCTAAAGAAGCTATATGTACATCAAAGAGGATAGCATTGAATCATTTAAAAGAATTTTCTCTAATGTGAATGTTCCCTAATGTGAATGTAATTTTAAATTATCTTATTTATTGTCTGTGTTTTTTAATGTGCCATTTTAAAAATGAAGGAAAAAAGGCAAAAATCAATGTTCACATTTTAAATGAAATCTTGCTTGCACATGCTGTGCAAAAAAAAAGAAGCAGATCTGTCATTCTGAAGACAGCATTAATCCTGCCAGTATTTGTAAAGAGCTGCTATCCATAAACGTGTGTGCAATAGATAGTCTAATTGCTTCATTCATAGTTGCAGGATATACATTCTCTTCCTTGGTGACAGTAAACTTGATGTTTTTTTTCCTATTCACAGTATTTCTTGACGAAGATCAGGGCTGCATATCAATCACAGAAGCATCTACTTACATTAAACATTTCTTGCTCTTTTCCTGTGACAAGTGATTTATTGTCATGTTTGACAGTGCTTGTGTTTGTGTCATGTCAATGCTGTCCAGAATATTTTTTCTTATAATTTAGTAGTGTTTGAGCACTCGCCACTTTTAAATGCATTGCTTAACCCTCAGATTACTAGCATTGTCCAAACTGGCAGCCAAACAACTTAGAAAGATCTGGAATTTTTAAAGCCTTAATTAAACAAATTGTCAGATTGTCTATATGTCTGCATGTTGCTTCTGACCTCTGGTATTTTTGTCCATTAGGAAATAAGAGGTGATGCTCCTGCTGCAGGAGAGGAAGCAAAAGGTAAAATAGCTATTCAGAGTGCAGAGATACTTTAAAATAAATATGCATGTACAGCAGTAGCAGGGGAATGTTTGATGTTTGGTATGTATTTTTATAATACAAAACTCAAAGCATATGCCATTTAAAACAGCTTACCTTTGTAGACTCCAGGGATGACTTTCTTACACATTTTCACTAGTTTTTCTCTCTGTTTTTCTCTTTCTCTGTTTTGGGTTGTTTTTTTCGATTGCGGACGTTTCCCAGTCGGGGGGGGGCGTTATTCATTTAAGTTGGTCTTTTATTCTTGCTTTGGTTTTTTTCCTACAGGGATGCATATTTTCTGACCAAATTAGGTGCAAATATAGTCATGCCACAAATCCAGATAACAGAGTTGTCTACAGAGATGAAAGCTGGAATGTTCAGCAATAAAAGTATAAACCTCAATTGCCTGAGCTAATGGAGATACCTATTTTTGCTTATTGTAGCACTTTAGCCATAATACTTCTTTTAAAAGTAGCTTCATTGTCCTTGTCCTTTTAGTTTGCTTTTCTTTTTCTTTCTTTCTTTTCAGTCATTTCACACACACACACACACACACACCCATTTCTCTTACAAATGCCTCCCTTTTTTTCATTTTTGTAGTATTTTGCCCTAGGTCATGTTTCTAATTTTCCTTTTCTTCTTTTTTCTCTTCTCTTTTTCTCCTTTTAAAGCTGTAATATTCTATGGCATTAAAAAATCCCAAGTACCTTTTTTTCTTGTCTTGCTTTTCCTCAGCATATCATCTACTGTTCTTATAATTTATTTTGTATATATATCCCTTCTTTTTCCCAGTGTGTACTCATACCTTGTGCAATTGAAAAGACAACACAAGTACTTGTCCTAATGTATTTTCTCATGTTCCCACATTACCAGGGAAAAAACTGAAAGGAAAGCTGATTTTAATTCTCAAATGTTTTGATGGCTACTCTTATCCTGTGCAAAGCATCATTGATATCCACTTATCCACTCTCCAGAAAAAGAGTGGATATCACCCTCACTTTCCAGAAACAGAAAAGTTGTGTTTCTCCTGAACACCTCAGGACACTCAACAGTGCTTTTATTGAGAAGCATGATATAGCTTTTTTTTTTTTTTTTTGTGGACTTCTATAAAGTATTAATCTGTGGTGCAGCAGAAAAATTAGTTCAAATCATTCATTCCAAGATAGTACTTATCCTATTGGAATAATTTAAATTTACTTACTTTTGTGATTCACTTCACCTGGTTTGCATGTTTCTATCCCCCATCAGTGAGTCCAAGGAGACTGTTTTTGGGATAAGAAAACTTGGCAAGCCAGGAAAAGGTTTTATTTTTCTCTCAAGATGATTTTAGATTTACAGGCTCATTCAGAATTTGTATTCCTTCTGACTTGCTTTTATCATGTGCAAGTTTCCCACTGGTTCAATAGGTACAAGCAGTTAGCCTAATGATATCATGAAAAAGATGTGAAGCAATATCTAGTTGCTTGACTAGGAGCCTCATTTCTGTAATTCCTTCTTGCAAGCACAATGTCTACACTACTTACAGCTCGTTCAGAATGCAGTAGCACCTTTCTTCTTGGTTTGTGCAACTGTGAACACATAATGCTTGGCCTGTTTTATTTTGGCTGACAATGGAGTGGCAGACTGGCTTTGAACTACCTTTGCGGGTTTTAAAAGCCTTTTGTGAAGCAGGATGTGGCTGCGTCTAACTTGTTCCTTCCTTGCTGATGGAGACACTACAGGATATATCTCTTCAGTATGCACCTTTTATGTCAGCATGTAAATGGGCCTTTGCTGGATTGTGCCTTAGAACACAGAGCTCAGTCACTGCTAGATATATAGTTCAGGGCCTCTATCCCCCATAGACAAATACTGTATTGTAGTTTGTGCTCAAAGAACCCCCAGAATCTCTGTAGTTTTGGGTTTGGTTTTTTGGGGGGGGAGGTTGGTTGGGTTTTTGTTTGGTTTTTTGGTTTTTTGGGGGGGGGGGGGTTGGTGATGGAATTTAGGGGTGTGTTTTAGTTTTCTATGGAGCTGAACTGTGCAAGCTGTTTTGTGGAGATAGAGGCATTGTTACCTGGAAAAACAATCCATAACGCATTTCATTTGTCATTTGTTTTGTCAGCCTGACACTATATGTACTGTGTTTGCATACAGACTATTCTCCTAGTAGTCACCTTTCTTTTCACCTTTGATTATTGATTGGCCTGTTGCAATCCTTGGTTCTTGATGCTGTGTTACCTTAAATGTGCTGTAGTATCAGTTACCCCCTGCCTCCATTCACCTGCAAGTACTATGACTGCTGTAGCGCATCCCACCAAAATACCTTGATTATGCCTTAGTTATTGTTGAATGGTGACAAAGGGGATATTTTGAAGGCAAGAGGCTATTATCCATATAAACGAACCTGAAACCCTTCGAATTACCGCCCCACAGTATCTGTACCATTGCATTGTGCTGTGCCCTTCACCACTTTTAAAAAGTGAAGGATACAGGGTTTTACTTGCTGTGGCTGAAGATACCTGTGACATGATGGTGCCAGCCGTCTGGTGGAAACAGACTTCTAACCTGTTCAAGCTCTTGCCTGCTTCAGGAATGAAGTACCATAAACAGAAAAAAAAACAAAAACAAAAAACAAACCTCAGCTGCCTTCTTCTCACATTAAAATTCAGATACCTCAGACTGGGTTTACTGTCAGTGTCTATGCATCTTCTCTGTACCACTCAGGATTTTGTAGGTTTTGGTCATATTCTGTCAAGGTACTGTCGTGGTTTAACCCCAGCTGGTCACCAAGCCCCATGCAGCTGCTTTCTCACTTCCCCCCCCACCCGGAGGGATGGGGACGACAATCGGAAAGGATTGTAAAACTCAAGGGTTGAGATAAGAAAAATCTAATTATTTAAATAGAATAAAAAAAGGTAAGAACAATAAAAAAACCAACAATAATAATTAGTATCGACATTTATAATGAAAAGGTGGAGAATATGATAAAATCCAAAGGGAAAGAGAGAAAACAAGTGATGCACAGTACAACTGCTCACCACCTGCTGACTGATGACCAGCCAGTCCCAGAGCAGCAATGCCCCCCCACCAAGTTTATATAGCCAGCATGACATCCCATGCTATAGCATATCTATTCAACTGGTTCAGGTCAGCTGTCCTGGCTGTGTCCCTTCCCAGTCTCCTGTGTCCCTCCAGCCCTCTTGCTGTCAAGGCCCAAGAAACTGAAAAATCCTTGACTTAGCATAAATATTACCCAGCAACAACTAAAAACATCAGTGGGTAATCAATCAACATTGTTCTCACATCCAAGCCAAAATACAGCAGGTGCTAGCTCCTAAAAAGATAATTAACTCCATGCCAGCCAAAACCAGCACAGGTCCTCTCTTTTTCTAGAAAGGCCTAGACTGCTTAAGCGTTGCTTAAAAAGAAACTGTTCTATACTTCTAGCTAAAGCAACAAGGACTTTTGAGCACCTTCCAGTTCTGCCATATCCTTTCTGAGACAGATACCAGAACTGCAGATAGTATTCACAGTTCATATGCAGCATGGATTTCTGTAGCAGAGCAATTATTATCTTTTTTATTTGCTAATCCTTTCTTGACATTTGATTTGCTTACTTGTTCTCTTATTTTGTCTCCACTGACAACCAAAGTGCTTATCATACTACTCAGGAGCAAGGTTTTCGGGTGAATGGACAATTCAGAACAATCCACATGTGGAAGCCTTCCCCCACACCACTACCTATCCGATTTTACATTTAGTCACATTAAATCTCATTTACTATTTTACATTCCTTGGTCATGTGAAACACAGTTTACTTCAACCAGTCCTCATCCTTATGACACTGAATAACAGGGCTGATAGCAAATGTTGCCACCCCATTGCTCACCTCCTTTTTCAGGACACATACAAAAATGTTGAACAACTACTTATACTTCTGTGGAACTGGTAATCTCCCTCCATTTCCAGAATTAACCCATTTTTGTTGTTTTTCTGTTGCTTGCCTTTTGAAATGTTTTTATTTGTCTATGCAAGGACCTTCTCTTTTGTAACATGGCTTCTTACTTTGCTAAAGTGTCAGGTATTGTGATGAGTCCTCCACAACAGAAGGTTCTACCATGGGAATCTTCACAGATTCTTCTCCTTTGAAGGCAAATGTGAAGAATTCCTTTGGTCTCAAATTCTATGTGGATGCCCTTGGCAAAGTGAGGTGAGTGAATTTAGGCTTCATCTCTATTTCCCAGGACTCTCAACTGCAGCCTCAAGACAGGTACATAAGCCCGTGCAGGAAACAAGATTTCACATGTGTATCAGTCTGAAACGTTTCCTCTTAGATTTCTTTGTGGTCCCAGTGCTCAGCATGCTGGCTGTTTGCATTCCTGAACCAGCCTCCTCATTCACCCCCGTGCCATGTATAATTCTTGTTTACCAACATCAGTTTCATATATTCCAATCCCTGATCTGAGTATCTATTAGATTTTTCAATGCTGAACATCACAGTGCCTAAAGCCCTTTATTGATGCCTGTGTTGGGAGTTCATAACAGAAGCTTTTCCCATATGATAGGGTTTAATCAGCTGAGGGGAAAAAAAAGAGAAAGATGTGAATAAGCAACTGGATATTCTGACTGATCACAGAATAACTGTGAACTATCTGCAGGAAGTAGCCTTGAAAAAGGCAAGTATGATCATAAGATGAGGGGAAAGGAATTCTTAGGAAACAGGAAAGCGTTAGCACAGGGGTCCTCACACTGTTTAACCAGGGGCCGGCGCTTGGTTTCCCCCCCCGCAACCCCCGGTGGGGGCGGGGTTGGGGGGGGTGGTGGTGTCTAAATACCGGGGACCGGATTGAGGACCCTGGGGGGCCGTATCCAGCCCGCGGTCCGTAGTTTGAGGACCCCTGCATTAGTATAATAACATTGTTCAGGGCTTGGGTGAGAGGTTTTTCTTGATTTCATGCTCAGTTCTTTTTTCTTCTATTAAAAAAACCAAAGATATAAGAGTTAGGCTGGTGTAGATCAGGCTTCCTTGGATGTTTGGAGTGGTAGGAATCCTTTCTCTTGAGTTTAGAAGACCTCACTTTGTTTAGCCTACTGATATCTGAGCATGGATCTAAGAACATCAAAGATGTATTCCTAGACAGAAAAATAATTGTTTCTATTAAAAGGAAAAGGGGGCAAGCAAGCCATGAATTCATTTTAGATATTATATGAAGCTGCTCAGTAATTAGATGCCTCCATTTCTAGAGCACCCTTACTGTGGACAAAAAACCCCCTTTTTTACAAAACGGAGAACACAAATTAAATATTTGTGACAGCGGGGGACTGCACTGGATGATTCAGGAGGTGTATTCCAGTCATTCATTCCTAATGTACAGTGAAGACTTTCAGGTATCTTTCTGTGACAGACATATTCACAAAGACTATTAACTGTAATTTTGTTTTTTATTATCAAATGAAATAATTTGAATGAATTTGTTTTATCTAAGGCATGTACAGATGACTGTATTTCTACTTGTTTTCTTGTCCTATTTTAGTTTGCCAAGAGCTGTGAATCTTGACTGGTAGACTTAGGTTAGCACAATGCCTGTGGTAGCTCTTCTAAGTCTCTCTGATGTGAATCTCTGATAAGGCTGCATCTTGCCATTGCTTTTCCCATGTTTTTAGCTAGTTTTTGTCCAGCCTTGGCAACTGTGTTTTGTAGATCTTCTGGGCAGTCAACACACCTATAAAAAATGTAAGTCTTTTCAATAACATTCATTCAGTGGTGCTCTTTGGGACTGTAATTGTGTAAAACAGGACAAAGAGCACTTTGATGAAAAATTGGAAATTGTATTGCCAGAGGTTTTCCTTCTCTATGGAGTATGCAATTACTGCTACAAAGGATTCTGACATTTTATAATGTAAAGTTTGATAATTGAAGCTTATCGGTTTTTTATAGATAGGGACTGAACTAATCCAGTCTTTTATATACAGTGTATTTCATCATTGTGGTGATATTCAGCTTTTATTTTTTAAAGAAGCAATTAAAATTTTTGGGCCCTTGCCTTTGACAGGATACAAGATTGCTAAGGCTGTTTGTAGCTGATCCTCTTAGGTTTAGTTGTCTGAATACCTGGCTCAGACTGACTAATTCTGTGAGGATGCAGCAAAGCAGCTGTCATAAAGGAACTGCCCTTGTTTTTGCTGAGCTCCTACTAGCAGAAAGTATTTGGTACCTTATAAATATTAACTGAATTGTTGTAATAAAAGTGGTTTGTTATTTATAGCATGTCTTTATTCTTTGTCATACATAATTTAGTACCTTTTAGCATGAATGTAATTGCTAGGCTTTTACAAATATAATTTATATTGAGCTTAAAGGATGGGAAGAAACAGCTGTGTTCTAGTCTCTGGATTTCTGTAATATGTCTGCTGCCGCCATATGTTAAAATTTAAATAAATAAACATGATCACAGTATGAAAGGTACAGCATATATTCTATGCAAATCCAGATTTAGAGTAGTTTGTGAAGATACTCATTATTTAGATATTCTTTGGCTCTGCTAGTCTATAATGAACAACTTCATATCACAGAAGGGAAAACACATTTGGAAGGCACCACAGCTGTCCACCCTACCTATCATTAAATCCCTAAACCAGTTTTTTTTACAATAGTAAGATAGGAATTATACTTCCTAAACAGCTTAATTAAAATTCTCTTTTGTATCTGCCAGACTCACCTACATTATTTACAGCACACATGACTAGTATTTTGTCATTTGGCAGACTATACAGAATGTGCTTGTTCAAACTGTTGTGATAATCCCCTTTTGCCATGACAGTTGCTTTGACTGAGATGGCATCATTTAACTGTTTGCTTGCTGCTATGGACCTCTTTGTTATTAAAGATAAATTCATCGATTGTTTGAAAGTTTTGTAAAGTCTGGATATGGTCATAATTTTGAAAACAGGAAAATCAGAACTAAAGAAATATTTATAATTAATTTTGCATATTTTTGGTCTAAATTCTACAGAAAATCTGTACCAAAAGATATTTTTTATCAGTAATGTGCCATCGCTAGAGTGAATTCTCATGCCAGTAAAATAGTTGCTTGTTATATGTGATTGTCATTATCTTAGAACTGGGTATTTTGCTGCATTCAGGTAACAAATAGATATCCAATTTGGATTGAACTTCAACACAAAGTACTTCTACATAAATCACCTTTTTTCCACAGAATTTATTATAGTGAATTTCAAATTCTGTATGAAAGTATAAATTTTAACAAATTGGTTTTTAAAGAAATCAATATGAAAATGGCCTATTTCAAATAACATTGGATAACAAATTATAAAAGTGAAAATGCATAACAATTCTCAGAGAATTCTGGGTTTACTCATCCATTACGTAGTCTAAATACAGGGAATTAAATACTTCATTCGTTTAATTCACAAAATTATCAAAACTTTGCCTTCCAGGCAAAACTGAGCATAGCTGCACTGCAAGCTTCTGTTATGTTTGTAATATATTGTAACTTTCTTTGTTTAGGAATTGAACATCTTCACCTGCTTTGTTACTAATTTCGCTTGAGGAAGGACTTCAAGCTTAAGCTACTCAATTCTCACTGATTTAAAACTTTCCAGCTAATCCAAAGGTAAGTAGAACACAAACCTGCACTCAATACAAGGTAGACTTACAGTTTCTTTTCCTCAGGTTCATATTGTTTTAAAAGACTATATTCTTTGAGTGAATTAAAAAATACAGTCACTGTATTATTGCCGAAATGTTAAATACAAATAGTTGATACCAGAACATTGCAAAATGGGTAATTTGAATTCAAACTATAATTAAAGGATTAAATTCATTCTCTTTATTCAGTGCCACTAAGTGAGATGACCCACAGAAATCTTGTTTTGATTTGCTCAGCCTGAATTTTTCTTTCTCTAGGCCTGATATGAATGTGAGTACAATACAAATATATTGAAACAAATTGCATATGATTAAGCACTCAATCAGTCCTATTGTGCTTGCATTATCTTGTTTCCAATTGTTACCTGTAACATTGTATAACAAATAACAATTACTCATCTAATATCTATGAAAAAGCATTTGATCAACAAAAAACCAAATTCATCATCAAGTCTGAAGTGTTTTTCCTTTCTTAGAAAATCCATCTCCTTTTCCTTCCTTCAGAAATTCAACACACAAATCAGTTCAGTGCTCTGATCAAAGACCACAGTATGTTTATGTGAGGGGAGGACTCTGGAAAAGGGTCAAAGCTAATCCTGTTGCCTCTGTTATTGTATGGATCAACCCTCCCTTCAGTTTTAAATAAATTCTTTGCACACATCATACAGAAGTTACCTATGGCTCTGACTCCTTTTTTGAGGACTGTGGACACAGATTATCTTTAGATCTTTGCCACAGAGAACCCACCTTTAACAGAACATCAGCATGGCTAGTTCATAACATTATTACTCCACTGAAGAGTCTGGAGAGCTGGAGAGTGCTTACATATCAATTACCCACCTGCCGCTTTCAAGCTAGTAAATTGTCTTAAAGGGGGAGGTCCTTGCTAGCCATAGATATTTGACAGCAATATTAGGTATATATTTTAAGACTTAAACTGCAGTTGTCCTCTGCTGTAAATGGATGACTGAATTCCATACATAAATGCATTTCATGTTGTCACATGCAGCCTAAAGAAAGCACCAAGTAGGAGGGCACTTTTATTGGGGGCGTGTGGGTGTGGGGGTGGGGCTGTCTTATTCATCATACAACATATGCATTATGAATGGCGTTGTGTCTGTGAATACACGGGAGAGTCATTGTTGACTACTTTCAAGATTATAACCTGGTTGAATTGAATTGTCTTTTTGGAGGGTGCTGTATTTCTCCACTAATGACATACAGCATTTGCTTTCCTAACTTTGGTTCTCTGAAGTTAGATGAGAGTATGCAGTGTGCTAGATCTTTACAGTGTTGTTCAACTTGGTAAATGCAGGTGATGTCCAAAAATAACATCCTAAAGTATTTTTCCAACAATCTCTGTAACGTTGAGAATAATTTATCACCACAGAGTAGGTACCCGTAGAAACAATCATAGTTGGTATAAAATACTGTATCTCACCACCATGAAAAAGACTTGAATTTACCCAGATAATTCAACAAGTGGCAAGTAACTTTCCTAAAAGTTACATAATGAAACCAGACTCTCAAAACCAAAAAATTTGGCCAAGTTCACTGCAACTGTCTGAAGGATTTCTGAGCAGCATACCTATTCATTCCCTCCATGTCACAATTTCACTACACAGCTGCTGATGACCACGATTCTGCTGATCTGTTTCCCTCACCTTTGGTAGACTGAGTTCTTTGGATGGTAGCTTGATTTATTTCATTTCCTGCAACCAAATGCTTGATTGTTACTGGTCAGGAGGTGTGAAGGTATTTATAAATTTTCAAGCAAGCATGTCTTCTTCATAAAACTGTGTGTTTTGTTAATACCTCTGATGTTTCTTTCCACACACAGCAGATAAGTGCACTTAAAAAATTCTGTGATGTTACTTTTGGGCTATGAGGAAGAGCAAAACAAGAAAGAACTAAGTAAGCTCTTCCAATAGGAATTTTTACATATATTACATATTTTCTGGTTTTATGTACATATGCAATGTTTGCTCAACTATCCACGAAACCACAAAAGATGGCAATGAAAAATAGACACAAGTCTATCCATAAAGTGAGCCAGCGTAGGTATCTAGCAGGACATAGTGTCTGAAACTGTCAGAAGCTTCTCTTCCTGTACTTTTTCTAAAGGCTTAGGAAAGTAATCAGCAACTTGAAGACCTGCCTATGAATCTTCAACTCATATGCTGTTTGTCTTTGAGCATATGGACCTGAAAGCCTCAAAGCATATGGACCTGAAAGCCTCAAATCCATCCAATATACATATGCATCTAAGTATCTTTGAGTAACTCAGAAAATGCAAATATCCCAGAAAAGTATTGCTTTTCATGAGGAATGCATTTATAACAATATCAAAAATTGTCAGAGTTCAACTGTTTCTGAATTTCTAAATTATCCACCCGGTAGCACTAGCTACAGTTTAAATTTTAAAAGAATTAGAAATATGTATCATGGAACATATAGCTGGAGAAACATGCAAAAGAAGCTAACCAAAGGAATCTCTGAATTGAAGAATATTTGCAGATGATAAAACTGATGAGTTAAAAAACTAAGCACATGAAATGGGAAGAACAAAACAAAGAAGATTTCCTCAAAGCTTTTTTTGTGTCTTGATTGTTAGTGTTTGAGAAAAGATTCATATCTTGATAATTTTGTGTTTTATCGAGACCTTGGTAAAGGGGAAGCTAGAAGGCATATATGAGAAAGATGCTACTGTTCTTATAAGGCATAACATATGGCCTTGGAATAAATTTACTGAGCTGGTATATGGAATAAATTTACTGAGCTGCTTTCAAGAACAAAAATAGTATTAAATGTAAGAGGGGTGTGTGTTTGGGTTAAAAATTCTGCGGAAAAAGTATTTTTGGTGAAATCCATGAAAGTCCTAAGTTTCTGGTGCTGGGGTAGTTTCCATGGCTGGAAGACAGCCTTGGAGATGTGGCATCTGGAGTCAATGGCATCTTCAATTCATAGCTGGTTCCTTAAAGGTTAAGATTTTGAGAAAGCAACTTCCCCAGGAAACTTGGAGGAAGGTGTTTGGCGTCAATTTTACACTGGATTTTTGTGATCCCAATGAGAAAGGCATTCAGACTCTTTGAAATATTACTTAGAATGCCAGTTTTTGCAGTTAACAACATAAGAGCGTATAGTACAGATAACCTTACACCCCCTTCAGATGCTGGGAACCCCACACACGAGGTATGGGATGGGCCTCACTCAGGACATAGCGCTTCGTGCTGATTCCCATCTATGGAAGTTAACCTTATTTAGGTCTTCTGATCCTTTATATGATTTTCCTAATATGGGCTGCATATTTCTGTAGAAATGTGCATTTATAGGGACATTTGCACAGCAGAAAAACCAGTAATCTTCTTCTTTTCCTTTAATGGATATGTATCTGAAAATACAATGCTTTTATTTAATTAGCTTGCTCCCAAAATTGTAGCCATAATGACATTGTTTTAGTCCCTGTATGGAGGGGAGAAAAATCCATGTACAGCACTAAAGGAGATTGCTAATATGTCAGGCAATATGATATTGCATCAAGTCCAGCTGAAATAAAACAGGAATAATGTCATAACAAAGATGAGTCACAAAAGATCAGGAACACTTCATTTTTTCTGTAGAATACTTTAGAGATATGATAACTAGTTTTCCTGTTTGTTTGCAAGCTTTTTATTTCCTGATAAAGAAATGCTAAAAGATCTGAAATTTCACTGCATTAATCTAGAGCTGTGATTTTCTTTCCTCCATAGTCCTGGGGATAGCTTTTGTTCTTATCTAAAAGTCAGACCCTATGTGTGCAGTTTATTCAACCTGAACTGCAAGTGGAAATGGTTCAAGGGGCTAGAAAAAGAAGGGGCAGACATCCAAGTGGGAAAGTATCTTTAGAAGTGATCCTTTAATAAATGCTGCAGAAAAAGTGAGTATGCATGCCAGGAACAAGCTTGCTTTTTTCTTTCTTTTTTTTTTTTTTTTTTTTCCTTTCTTCTTTTTTTTTCTGTTCTTTTTTTTGTTTAAAGGAAGTTTTGTCAAAATATTAAAAGTCCTGGGTTTTTACTATTCAGAATAAAGAGTCAGAATGTACTTTTTCAACTTCTTCAATTCTCCATTTGTCAAATACTGCTTTTCCTTAAACAATCATCCCCCACTACACACATCTTTCTCTTTCTTGCATTGCTTGCAAATGATGTGGTTGTTTACTTTACAACAACTAGACAACACAGACAACATCCAGACAATTCCAGGAATAGCCTTCATTTAATCTGCTATTATTACAAAACCAGTCAGTGTAACTTCATGCTTGTGGTTTTTGCTCATGTTACAGCAAAATCAATATAGAACTGTATTGACATAGTTGAATTTAGACAAATGCACTTACAGTTCTGTCTTTGTTAGCAGTACACTAGTAGTCTTTAGGTCTGCAACATGCTTCTACTACAGAGAGCTCAACCTGTCGCCCTGGCCACATCGGTATGGCACTGTGGCCAGGTGATGTCCATGTGCACAAATTGCCCTTGCTTCTCACCTTTCTAAGAACTCATGGTATCCTGAAAGACATGTGTCATGCACACCCTAAGACTGCCTCATTACGATTTTTATTAGGTGCAAGCTAATATAAAACGTCTGTAGCTTTTTGGGTTTCACCACTTAAAAAACTTGGTAGCGGGCCATGCTCCTTGCTTCTGCTGCCATGACTAAAAGGACAGGTGTCGGTCACCTTGCAGTCATCCATACTAAGACACCGGGCTCAGTGACTGTGCTTTCATTTTTCAGCCCAGTGCCGTATGTGACTGTAAAGAAGATCAGGACAGTGTTAATGGCTAGGATTGTCCCAGCCTATGAGCTGCTGCTGTCCTGTTCAGCCTGATTGCATACCAGGCTATGCTCTGGCTCCACATAGTTCACAATTTCTACGCTTAGCTTTGCCTATTTTTTCCTCTTTGCCCTTCAACAACTGATTAACTACCTACCTGCAAAAGATAGTCTAGACAGCATCAAGTGCCTTCCAAGGCGTCATCCATGGCAGCTCTTAGATGTAGGTTCCTGCCTAGCATGTATATTGCAGTGGACAAAGACAATGTTATTTATTGTTAAGGATCAGCAAGGTATTTTGGCTTCTGGGGGAGTTGTTTTCCTTCCCCCCCCCCCCCCCCCCCCCCCCATTTTTTTTGGTTTGAAGCTTTGTCTCAAGCTATAGACTGAGAAACAGCACTTAAGCTGTTAAGTTCAGAGCATGAAATGAAAGACTGCAGAGGTAATGCAACAATTCTTGAAGGTACAAATCTCAAAGTTCAGAATTGTCAGATATTTAGTTCTGACAGTGTGCAGTGTGACATTTTTAGCAGATGCATTATTTAGGGTATCTGAAAGGTATGAAGAGTTTCAGTTTGGGACTCTAAAAATTACTACCCTGAATACTAAACAGCAGCTAAATTGTTTCATTTTGAAGGGTTGATACCATCACCAAAATCTGCAGGTTTTTTTCCTGCACTGTTACTTCATTACTTCACTGACTCTAAGCAAGATAACTTAAAAATCCCCAGTCACACTCACAATCAGGTAATTTTTTGTGTTGCCTCAGGCAGAGCAGGCATGTAGAAATGCATGGGTGCACCCCACCAACACAGCAAAAAACCTGTGAGCCTTCATTTCACTTACTAATGGCTTCATAAGCATAGTAGAGGAAGGAGAAATCTGCATTCTGCCGTATTCTGTAAGTGGATGATGAGCAGGTCAGCACTTACACATATGACTGGCAGAGCTGCTGCACCATTTGAAACTACATAGTTAAGTCAGTATTGCAATAGTTCTACAACTTCAGCTTATTGAAACATAGCTGAATGTATTTCTTTCTCTGAATGGTTTCTTTAGATTTTGAGCTTTTTTAATCTCTGTATTAAGATTCTGATTGTCAGAACAGTAGGTGGACTTTTAATGTTAATTTTCATGCATCTTTGGATATTACAATAGCAAAAAGTGCTATTTTTAAAACAGGAAGTGATTTGACAGCTCTCCTTGCTTTTGCTCCTCACAACTCCCTATATGTAGGTCTGCAATATCAGTTTTGGCATTGCAGTGCTTGCAGGCATGTCTTTGGAACTCAAATTTCTGTTTTGACTGAATTTCTTTGCTTTAGTAATACACACAGAATTTGCATCTCCAAAATAGCTGGGGATTTTTCAATATCCTTCACTGAACAGTCTGTTCCCTGGGGCATGTCTTTACTGCTATGGGGCTGGGGATGCAGTGTAACATGCCAAGGACTCAGGAAGGAAGATTGATATATATGAAGGAACTGTACAATGACTTGTGCTCTCTAGAGGGAGGTCTCAAGCCAAGTGCATTTGCAGCATGTCAGCGCTTGTTGGCAGATAAAGATAGCTGGGCACAGTGAGGTCTCAGAAACACAGATTTTTGAGTGATTACTCACTGCTCTTACTTTTGTGACTATCCAGGATACAATTTTCCAGCTGCCCTTTCAAATGCAAGTCTTTCTTCCATTTCTGAACAAAAGCAAACAAATTAACCCTCTGGGACCTGTGAACAAGGCAAACCAGATGTTATGTCTTATAACAAGATTATGTGTTTAATTCCCACATGGGTATGTTTTACCACATCTTGACTGTAAGAACCTAAAAAGTCAAAAGGGATACTAGGGCTCATTATTTCCTTTGAGGTTTGTGCTACCTGTTACTTATATTGAGCAAGTACACTTTGTGTATGGTGGCTGTCTAACATAAAATATGACCATTGTTCTTAATTAAAGACTTATTTGTATGAGATTTCACCTTTTAATGTTGAACTGCATCTGTTGTGAGAACAAAAGTTACGAATACCAGAAACCGGGGACACATATTTTGTTAGGACTTCTGTTTTGGTTCATTTGTCTTGCTCTGCTGCATGATGTCATTTTATAGATGAACAAGGCAGAAGAATAATATCAAATGGGAACTAGGTTGCTCAGTGCTTAAGCACTAGAAAAAAGGTGGGAAACACAGTATGTACCAATGTTCCTTGCCAGGCTTAGCTGTTACGGGCATACTTCAAGGGTGTGCATGCTGTTGCTAGGGAAAAATAGTTAGGTGAGTCTCTTACATAATGTCATTAATATTTTGTTTTGAAACATCACATTCTTGCCATCTTGCAGCTTATGTCTCCAATAGCTAAAGCCCTTTACATAAGGCACCTGGTGTGAAACAAAGGAAACAATGTCAGTTTAGAAGGAATAATGAAAAAGCTACAACAGAAGAGAGCAGGTTGCAGTGTGATTGAAATTAGCCAGTACTTCCTTGGCTTGTTGGAATCTGGAAAGATGAAAGGAGACTGAACTATTAAATTGAGGCAGTTTTTATTGATGAACCAGAATGTGTATCCATTTGGCATAAAACGTGGGAGGAGGGGATCAGTAAAAGGAAGTGGAGGGGAAGTTTCTCTGGTACCCAAATGACAAATGAAACTAATTTTATCTTTTACAATTTTATCTTTACATATCTTTATTTTTTGTAGTTTTATCTTTACAAACACACAATTGTTTAGGCATTTTAGATGTTTTCAAAGCTAGTAGAAATGTGTAGCCAAACGCATGCATATAATCATCTCAAGAGTTTCTTTTCCTAGAGACTGAAGGTGTAAGAGATTATTATTCTAAGCTCTCACATGGTGCCTGAATTCCTCACTCATACTACATTTCCCCCTGGATTGTCATCAGGAGTCTTGGGATGATCATTATGAACAAATGTGGTTAATTGGTTGCAACAAATGAGGTTAAAATACCTTTTAGAAGAGACCTAAATTAACAAGGAAAACAACTGGTGGGTTGTCAGCTCCAGTGTGGGCACAGTTTTCTCAAATCCTACCAAGAGTGAGAAAGTTTTAAGATATTATGCTGTTGATTGTAGAAAATTTGTCAAGATATATTTACAGCCAATCAGACCCATTTCACAGAAACATTACTTTACAATCAAAGCACAGATAAAACTGTCAAGCTATAAAAAACTGTAATGCATGTTCATGAAAAAGAAAAAACCCAAACACAACAACAAAAAGATCCCAACAATAAAAAATCCCCTATACTTTAGAATAAGTTTAGTGATACAACTAATGATGTTTGAACACTGAGATTGCACCTGACTCAGGACTAGTGAAAAGGTTTTGCCACTCTAGTCATGAGAACAGATGCAGCCCTCTCACCTTTAACTCACTCATGTAGGTGCCACCCCTCAAATTCTGCTGCGTGTTCTAACAGCCTGTGTTGTTTGTACATGGGTACTCACCACAATTTGACTGATAGTTCTGAAAAGTGGATACAGGACAATTCCTACCTATCCTTGGGCTCTTTGTCCAGGTCTACCATTGCCTTTCTAAGAGAAGATTGTTAGAAGACCTGAATTTGAGTACCAAACTCAGTCTTTGTCATAATACTGCATAAATGTGATTTGTTATTTCAGCAAAAATGTTCAAGTATAGCATTAAAAATAGGATAACTTTGCATGATAAAGTACCAGTTATTCCCCCCCCCCCCCACCCCCACCCCCCCAAGGATGGTACTTAATAACCTGATTTCTAAACAGGGTGAGAGTAATGAAACTCATTTGCAAGAGGATGGACAAAGGTACACTATCAGGACTTCAAAACTGATTTTAGAGAACATTGCTGGAAGCTTTAATATCTGTCTTCATGTAAAGCTATAAAGGCTCTGCCCACCTGCAGACTTAGAAAACATAGCTGACTGAAAATAATGCAATTGTACTATATTACTTACACTTATGTAAGAGTTGAGTTAAACCAATGAACTTTAAATTATCTATATCAGTGGACATGACAGGTAGGATACATGTACATAGGATACAAGCTAAATTTTCATGGGCAACTCCTTGCACAGTTAGGTTTAACTGTAAACACAATACTTAAATGCAAATAATTAAGTTTGCTTTTTGTCCCAAAATTCTGTAAAAGTCAAACTGCCTTTACCGCCTGATGAAAACTTGCACAACCGGTAAATGTATTCCTGTGTCTGCCCCTAAACCTTCATATCAGACCAGGTGATTAACTTCCCTGTGGCTGAGCTAGAATATTCTGGCCAGAACTGAAGCACAAGAAATAGATGTTTTACCCATCAACTGAAGTTTTGCAGGGGAAGTAACTCCAAAAGACAGGCAGCTGGTAACTTGCCACTTTACTGACTGTTCAGACAGAGCAGTGATGGTGGGCTTGCATTTCTATTCCCTGCTTTGAAGCTTACAGCACTGTAGGAGTTAGCTGGTGCCTCCTTGAGCCTTGTCCTTATCTACTGCTGTGTATCCCAGAGCAGGGAGGCTCAGAGGTTTCTCAAACTACACTGTCAGTTGGATAGGTCATTAGGTACTATGTTATTGTTCCATCTGGTACTCAAAGTTCTGTAATTTTTATCTAGTTATGCTGCTGTATTGGGAGTAGTTAGACCACATTTTGTCCCAGACAGCATAATTGGTTCCATTTAATATTTCTGTCTTTCTGACTTTCTTATCACTTGTGAAGAACTGGAGAAGAGACCACTTCATCAGTTATGGCCAGGGCAGTGTGAAATCTACCAAAGACGGGGCTGTGTTACTAACAAATAAAAAAGATACTGTGAAGTTATGCAGCATCATTTTTTTGGGTGCATTTGGGCATATATTTAATACAGTCTTTTGTAACTGGACGATATCCATAGATTCTTTGCCTTGTTCATTGAATGAAGTCATCTATAAACAAACTGAAAGACTTTTCAGTCATTAAACTGTTTTTCTCTAACATACACTTTCATGTCTTACTGAAATCTATCTAAACTTTTCTGTGAGTACAAAAATCACGAGTTTTCTCAAAGGGTTTTCTTTGGCATTCAGTGCGATAATGTTTGTGAAGACTGGTTTATTTTCATTATATTTAGATGGGAGAAAATGTTCTTCATGACATTAACATGTAGGAGCAAAGGCACGAAAAGTTAAGATCTATTACTTTGAAATCCCCAGGTGCTGATATTCAGATAGTGATCTGTGGCATGCTGGTAAGTAAGTTCTCTGCATTGTTCTCACTGACTCTGGTTGTGCTGGGAAGTGTCAGTATGAAAGACTGCAAGACCAGGATCCAAGGACCAAGGAGTAACGTGCTGCCAGCAACTGCGTATAGACATTTTGAATCAAATGTCTTTTTTTTTTTTTTTTTTTTTGATTTGCCAAACACTATCTATACATACCGTGTGGTAGAAGGCTTGTTTAAATCCAGTTTTGTATGGCAATATTTTACAGCCTTACCTTTGATTGGCAGGTTTTGAGGCCAGAAGAAGCCATTAGATCATCTAGTCACATATGTCCTATATATTGCAGGGCATTACATTTCTTCCAGTGACTCCAGACTAGGTACGTATTCTGGAAAGGTGCCTGGCTTTAATTTAAGACCACCAAATAACAGACAATCTACGTTCCTTCTGGGAGTTTGTTCCAGCTGTTAATCACCTACCCTATTAATTTTTTTATCTTATTCCTATTTTGAATTTGCCTGGCTTCCTTTTCTATCTATTGGTTTCCATCCTTCCCTGCTAGATTAAAGAGTTCTCTAGTTCCTTGTGAGAGTGCTTATACACTGCAATCAAACTACCTGCCAGTCTTTTTTTCTGATAACATCAATGGACTGATATTTTTAAGTCCTCACTCACCTGAATTTTCTGCAGCCTGGAATAATTTTGCAGCTTTTTTTCTATATCGTCTCCAGTTTTTTCAGTGACATTTTAGAAGTGAACTTGTGCAGTATGCAGAACAGCAGGCAGTTTGCCAGTATCAATCTCACCAGTGCTATCTAGAGGCCTAACATCACCACTGCTTTCCATTATTCTTCCTCCTTGCTTGTTCCTTCGAGATTTATATTAACCCACATTGTCTCTAAATTTTGCTAAGAACTAATTTTTATTTATTTTCCTGTAATGACCCTGAATTTCTTTTTCAGACTTTCTGCTATCAGCAAATAGTTTCTCACTGTGTAGATATATGCTGCATTTTGGGTGTGGGGAGTGAAGAAGGAAGGGATTTTTTGTTTCTCTGTACAAAAAGCATTGTATTTCAGTTCCAGAGCTGGTTTCCTTGGCCTTAGCCTTGTCTACTAGTTTTGTGTAACCGTCATCGGCTTCTTCTGTGTTGATATAATACATACTTCTAAATCATACTCTCCTCTAAAAACAGCCTCTGATTAATATTAATCCTTTATTGCCAGTTGTTTTTGCAACTAGTCACTTATCTAATTATTAGTTTTTTTAATATATGCTTTGTTGTAGTGCTTATCATTCATTTGTTAATTAAGGGATAATAGATGCTGAGTCAAAAGCCTCATAAAATTTATATTTGTGCAGTAAATTCACCAACCAAAATTGTAATCTCACAAAAGACTGACTCTGATTTAATTTACAAGAGCATTTTTTATTTCTTAGATGGTATCAGTTGAAATTGATTATATCATTTTCATGTAATGTTTACTTAATATTAATTTTGTACTAGTTTTTCTGTGTTTTTTTCCTAGTATGACATAATTACCTTCAATTTTCCATTGGAGCTTTCTTAATGTTTTCTGAATCCTCTAGAGTGTCTTTGATATGCTAGTTAATGTAATACTAAAAAAATCCAGAAAATTCTTCAGCCATCTTACTAATAATGTGTGGGTGAAAGTTACACAGGCCTGTTGATGCAAAACTACATAATACTAATAGATTCTCTTTAACATTCCCCTTAGATATTAATAGATTTATTTGCATCCTTGTAAAGTGATGTTAGTAAAGTATTGTGCTTCTTTTGAAATTCTGAGCAGAAGTATTGGCTCTATTTTTCTCTGCATCATTATTTACAATTTTATGATGTCCTCTGTTAAAATATTCATGGTATTTCTTTATTTCTTGAATACTTTAAAAGCTCATTGCTCTTTTATTAAGTTATGTCAGCCACTGCTTTACCCCCATGGCTTTATCTTCTCATATAAATACATTTTCTATTTACTATCTTTTGGTTTTGTTTCCACATTTTTAATCTTTGAGCTTCTTATCACTGTTTTTGTAAGACCAGTCTTTTTCGTTCTCTACAGCACAATCTGAATTCTGTAATAGATGAAACTGGTGGTCTACAGGTCAGTTTTGTTCATTATACAGCTCTGTCCAGCAACAGGTCTGGTCCATCTGTGTGCCGGTGCAGGATACTGGTATGTAGTGCAAGAGTACAAAAAAATGTATTAAGTTTGCACAGACCACACTGCCTCTGACTTCCATTTCTTGATAGACACTTCTTTACTAGTCTTTTTTAAAATATATTTTTACCTGTCTTTTGGGGTTTTTTTATGAACCTTAAAATGGAAACAAAACCTCTAGAAACATATTCCTTGGGTTTGTAGTGACACAGAAATAAGTCATCAGCAGGATGAGGATTTGTTTAGTCTCCAAAACGACATGTCAGTAGGGCTGGGGGATACTGAGTGCAGCATGCATGTTCAGCCATCCTTGCAGGCCATAGAGAACTTGGTCATATTATGCAGCTGAGTTATGGGAAACACAACTTGAGTCTTCATTCATAATTTGCCCATGTTTTTGTCAGGTATCACTGACAGCATGGCAATAGTAAACTGTAGGAATCTGGATGTGTGTTCCAGGATACACTTCATATGCTGGTAAGTGTACTTCAGCGAGCCCAAGACCTTATTACTCATCCCAGCTGAGCCTGCTTTCCTGCTCCATCTGCTTCTTCCCTACACTAGTTTTCATGTCCTTTCCAGCTTCTCATCCCATTTCTTTGTTTTGAGACTTCTTTTACTAATTTCTTTCCCTGCCAGTCAAGCCTTTTAACTCACTGCTTTTCCTGTTTTCTCCCATTTCTACCATTGCTTGCTACTTTCATCCTAGATATTTTCCTTCACCAGCTCCCAAAATGCTATTGTTCCCAAATATTATTGGTCTTAATCCTTATCTCCTTACTCTGGAGTCAGTCTCTGGCTTCCCAAGTCAGTTTCTCTCTGCAGAAACTTCCCATTTTCTCTGATTTAAAATGTATTTTTTTCTTCTTGCATGTTGATAGGGAGGCATAGAAAGCTTTTAAGAGGTAGTCTCTCAGAACCACAGTAGACTTAGCAGAGGAGAGCAGGAGATCTTCTGCTCAAATAGGGGCCTTGAACACCTGTTTGTTGACAGAGCCTTTGAAAAAAACTCAGTAGTCTCCATGGTCTGTCACCCTAGATTTCTTAAACATCACTAACATGGATTTTTTTCCTCTGTCAGAGAAAGGGAAAGGTGGAAGCAAAAACAATATTAAAGCAAAAGGATAGCCCTGCTGTATTTCAGATCTTCTCTTCCAACATTCTTGGTGAAAGAACTGTAAGACACCTTAAAATATTAAGAGAGACGACAAGATTATTCCATAAACCCTTTCTTTGAAACAAATGGCCAAAACCAGACAAATCTTACCCCTCTGTCTGTGTAAAATAGACTTGCTTTGAGAGTATCAATCTTGTTTTAACTTTGTAAACCACAGCTGCAAATTAGCCATTGATATTATTGTCATACAGTTTAATTAAAGTATTCTGATTTTATTCAGAATAGATCAATACTGTAAAAATTTACCTTAGAGGACAAACGCCTATAATCTTGTTTATACCAATGCTCTGCTAGTAGCTTCTAAATCATTTACTGCATAGCAGGCTGACACCATGTTGATGGGTGTTTTTGTAATAAATAAAGAAAATGCAACCTAATCTGTAAAGTTGCTGCTTCTAAAAACAATAAAAGCAATAAATTTTGAAAGAACTATTTTAGACAAGGAATGAGTATCACACAATCATTAATTATATCTTCATGGTTTCTAGACAGGTACTATAGTTGTGCTTGCCCTTCAGAAGATTTCTCTCTAAAAAATAAATTTAGCATTAGAAGACTAGATTTCAAAACCATGTAGCATCACGATAATAAGATTGACAGAAATGCATAAGCATGTTAGCTGCCTACTTGACAGCTTATGCTTCAGTTGAAACTTACTTATCCAGATACTTTTGAAAACTGTGATACATCTTTAAGACATTCAAATAGTTCTGAATACCTGGATCATAGACACTTCAAAGCAACAAGCTGAAATTTCAGACTTTATATGAATAAGGCTTTTATGGCTTTAGAAAATCTTTATTTAAGATTTTAAAAAATGAAACAATAGGAGAACAAATAACTCCTTAGACATTAAAATAGATCATCAAGGAAAATTAGAACTCTATTTATGAACTATGACAAAATATTTAGCACATTAATGCCTTTTTAATTAACAGTAATTCTTGGCTGAAACTTGAGATACCAATTTATGAAAAGCACTGGCTTCATTTTATGAAATTATAAAAGTTTTTGTAATGCAAATTGACATTGGGATATGTAGTAATAATAATGGAGATACGTTTGCCAATGTAGGGAGCAAATGTGTGCGTATGTGCATGCATGCATATGCACAGATTTTTGTGAACGTGTGCATGCACGTATATCATATTCAATCCCACCATTAGGTGAAATTATCTTCACTGTGCATGTGGACTGTGTGAAGTAGACAATAAATTGCTTGTGGAGAAATTTTGATGAATTGGGTGTGTCATGCAAGATGAATTTTAGCATCCTGTTAAGAAGTCTGGGTGAGTGGGGAATTGAATGAAAGGTCTGGCACGCTGAAGGATAAAAGATTCTTTTTTTTCCCTCTCTGTCCTTTTAATCTTTCCATCTCAAATCCCATTGTCATGTTTTCTCAAATCCTTTCTCTAGTCCCCGTCCATCATGCTGACTCCCTGTTTCTTCCACCAGTGCTTTTTCACCGTCTCTCCTACAGTGTCTTGACAATATGAAGATCAATAAGATTGGAAGGGGTAAAAACTGTGAAGGGAGAAAGAGTGCCTGACATTTTAGTCAGGCCAAAGAGTGGTCAGTGCATATTGCAGCCGTACTTATAGGCAAAAGCAGTGGTGCACCTGGAGATGGCACAGGGACTCCCACTGTCCCTCCAAAGAAGGAGGTCACGGGGCTTTTTTCAGATGTGTGGCTGTGCTCCTCTGTGCCAAGAAGTCTCCTCTGTATAAATGTATAGGTTCCATTTATCTGCATTTAAAATCTTTGCCGCTGATGTTTTCACTTTTCAGATGTTAAATATAATTGAATCTTGTGTAAGTTCTTACTGGTCTTCTCTGTGACACCACCATCCTATTTCATGTTCTGTAGTGCTTGCGGTTTCCACAGACTCAGATGTGACCCAGAATTCACCAGGTGCAGAAAATGTCCACAGTTCAGAAAAATGAAGACAGCTTGTGTGTTTGTCATGATGATAGATCGTAAGGAATATTAGAACGATAAAGGATAATGTGTTTCAGAATTGTCTGACCCTTTGAAAAACTGGTCTGCTTATTCATCCAGAATTGCAACATTTTCTATTGTTTATGCTTTGCTTTGTCAATTTCTCTTCTTTTCCTTTAAAAAAAAAAAAAAAAAAAAAAGCAAAACTTGTCACATAATAAATTGAAGCTAAAGAAAGGTTTACAGAAATGTGGATTGCTATTTTTGCCAGGTTTGTAAGTGGAAGGAGGCAGAAATCTATTTTTATGGATCCCTTAAAAATGTTTGTTTAAGCTGTCGCAAGTACAACTTATGATGTTTTGGAAAGCTTATTTCATGTAAATTTTCCTTCGGTATTTTTTGAATAATAAACTTGCCAAACATTGTAAGGCAGAATACTGCTTCATTCCACTACATTATTCTGTAAGTACTATTTTTGTTCATACATATGTCCAATTTTTATAAAAATTTTCATTAAAAGGTGTAACTCTTCAAATAAATATTGGAAATATTTAATCACTTTTTTTATTTTTTCTGTTGAGAGACTTACTTTTAATATGAAAGAAAGTTGTGCAACAGAGAAAAAAATGTATATGGTTGCAAGTAATCATGACTATGATGATATGTCAATGAATAAAAAGGGTATATGGGAGTCAAAAGACAAAAAAAACCCCAACAAACAAAGAGAAAAGAAACCCTACCTACAAGTATTTTTGTGACTGTTGGCTTGAAATGAATAAAATAGATAAAATAAAGAGGAAAACTAATTTTACATATTGTTTAGAATTGAATGCCTGAATGAGACAGTATTTAGCTGTATTTTATTTTCTTTCACTTCACATAGCAATATTAATTCCAGATCAGAGACTAGTTCGGTCTTAAGGATGCAGGACATCCTCCTGATTTCGAAAAAAACAGTCATACTGACAGGTGGACAGAGCAGTCCTTGACATTCCTTCTTTTAAGCCACTAACCCAGTGACTGAGGAAAGTGCCTCTCCTGACATCAGGTCAGAAAAACTACCTTAGAGGTCCCAGGCAGCCGATTCTCGTGAATCTTTTTTCTATGCGTTTGACTGACCTCTCACTCTGGAAGGCATTATTGCCTCAATATTGATATTCCTATACATGTGTATGCAACAAAACATAGACCTCCCTAGAGTTTTGTGCCTAGAAATTCCAAATACATGTGATAAAGACTGCAACCAAAACCAGGCGAAAAAAATAGGGTTAGCTTTGGTTTATGTGTCTCTTTGTTACCTGTGATTCTAAGCTGTAGCCAGGCATTATCACTCATTGAATTTTCAGCCTCTTGAGGCATGAGAGGATGAAGCACTCCTGGGAGGAAGATGCAGGAGAGAAACTTACTCCACAGTTCATCATTAGAGCAAGAACCTCAAGGCAATTCCTACATTGTTGCTGTCCCCTGCTATTCATGGAGCAGTGAGTTATGGCCAATTAATCCCTCTATTGTTGATGTTTTTTGTTTTGCTACCAGCCTGCTACCACCTTGTGAGGTTCCTTCTTCAGAGTTCAGGGAAGTATACACACTTTATTCTCTGAAAGGTTCATGCTCAGGATATCTTTGGTTTCAATAGCACCAAATGCATTGTGTGAACTCCTTATGTTATCTTATGAATTCTCAACTTACACTCTAGCTCTCCCTGTGGATGGTATTTGCAGATTTTACTGTTACAGCTGTGTGCTTCTTTGATGGAATAAACAAGTTCAACTATCATGTCAACAACAAGTTCATCCTGCACGATATTATTAATTCTGAATTGGGAAACACAAGTCAGAGAGGAAGGTACTGCTTTTGGATTTGATAAGACCGAAGCACAAGCTCAGGACAATCTGTTTTAAGCAGTGGAGGTGGAAGCTGGGAGGCAAAGGAACCATTTTCCTGTAATCACTAATTAGACTGCTTTGTTCTGTACCTTAGTGCATCAGTTTGTGAATACTAAGTGGAAGCTGACTGGCTGTTTCTACATCTTTGTAATTCTCATTCATGACTAGAAAAATTCAAATACTTAACCTTTTAGCTAAACTTTAGTAACAGCAATGTGACTTCTGGGGCTTTTACAAAGCTTGAGAAGAGCTGGTTGTATTGTATGTTTGCTCAGTTGACTGAATTTTGCCGTATCACACGTCAATGTTCTGAAAGTGCTTCTTGGTCTGTCAAGTCATAATAGACACTAAAATGACTAAACTGTAATACATCCCAGAAAGGCAGCTGCAAGCTTACAGCTATGTTTTAAAGGGCATTCCAAATCCCCTGTGTTATCACAGTTAATTACGGGAAAACTCACCAGTTTGAGTTCTGTCTTTAATGTGAAACCATCTGAAATTCTGATTTGGAAGAGGACCCTCTGAGGAAGACGATCTATAAACTCAGCGCCAAGACAATCACTGCATATGAAATTAATATCTTCATTGGCCCTGAAGTTTAACTAAGTTAGAAAGAAATGGTGAATATGGAACAAACCAGAAAACCTCGTAACAATTTAAAAATACCTTGTTGTATCATTTCTTAAAATAAACTTTGCAGTTTTTTTCTAAGAAAAATCTCTAGCTTCTTCAATAAAATATTGGAAGTATTTACCTTCTTTTTATTATTCTTCCTAATGTATCGGTAGTATGTTCCAGACATATTTAAGCATATGCTTAACTAAAAAGCAATGAAATTCAAGCATTTGTATTTCTGCACTGCCTTTCACAGATTGAAGTTTAAGGATTTGATTACGCTGCTGTTTGGTTTTGTGTTTGTTTGGGTTTTTCTTTGGCCCTAACACAGATAAAATGTACACACCTTGTCTCCTGGACCAGCTTTGTCATGGGAGACAAAGGCTATCAATAAGATACAGCCAGGGATGATAATACAATCAAAGACTCTTAACTGGACAGAAAAAAATAGTTTTGACCATAGTTTACACAGATCACCTCTAGATCTTTGTGCCTTTCTCAAGAAAACGTCAACAGTACCACCTTTCGAAGATACAAAGCAGAGAACTTAGAAAACTATGAACTACATAGTCACCAGTTGACGGGTCTCATTTAAAAGTATACCAAAAAGTAGCAGCTGCTGTATAGAAGACAGAAAAGTTCATCTCTCCAAATGAGCTGACAGACCAAATACCAGCAAGGTCATAATGCGTGTGGGTGATGAAGAGCAGGGAAATGAAGGAGATACAGATGAGTGTATCTGATTCCAGTGCTCTTTTTAAGAATGTAGGATTGCTTGGGTGTTGGTTTTGGTTTTTTGTTGTTGGGTTGGTTTTTTTTTTAATGTGAATAAAAATACATAAGAAAAATGATTAGATAGATAAAATTAAGCTATACAGAGGTCAGGACAGATTTTGAAACTGACTATGAGAGAGGAAAAAAGAGGGGAACAAAAAAGTAGAAAAGGCAGTTCTTTAGGAGTGTAAGTGGAGAAAGCCAATAGCTTGGTTAGTATCCAAAAATATTTCTAGCTTAAAGTGGTGTAAGAAATTGTCCCAGACAAAGAGCTCGCCAGTGCATTTGGATTATATATTTCACTAGAGAGTCAAACATCTGGGACATGACCAATTAATTAATAACTATTTAAAATTCAGGTGCTATCAAAGGCTTGCTGGGGGTTAGAATGGGACATAAAGTTGAATCCACTGCTGGTGTAGGCAACAGTGGTGCATTTGTCCCAGAGCAGTTGAATCAAGACCCATCTTAAAACCAGACAGATTTTATTTTCATTACTCCTAATGGGAAGTTCTTTCACAGACTAACTACAGAATTTTTATTATAGTTTCATATGAAGAAAAAAAAAACAAAAACAAAACATTGACCTGAGGAAGAGTTTCTAGTGAAAAGAACATATCAGTTTGGGCAATTTTCAGAATCAGCTTTACTAGTCAAACTTGTACCTGCCTGAGAAAGAAAGAATGTGATACAAGTCCATGCAAAAACATTTAGGAGAAACCATGAGATTACAAAGAAACAAATAGACAAATTGAGGATGTGTAACTTCAGAAAAGAAACTGAATGCACTAGAAGGCTTTCCTCACATTAAATAAAACCAGTTGATTCACGTTTACGTTTATATAAAGCCAGGTGTCATAAATACCAAAGTGTTGTCCATAATAACTTGACGTACAATATGAACAGCCAAAACCCATCTATCTATCTAAGCAAAATACACTTAGGAAAAGAGCAACACAAAAAATAATGAGAAAACCAACAAAAGTAACCAATATAGAAACAGTAATGAATACTAATGAGACTGAAGAAAAAACTGCCATGGAAATTAATTTGAAACATGTCCATAAAGCTCCAATGTCAAAACAGTATCCAAAAATTACTATGAAGTGGAGATAGGGAACCACTTTGTGTAGTCAGTGATCTGGTATGTCAGTTCCTCAATGACTGAAAAAAAAAAAAAAAATAACTGAGAAGGTTTGAGGAACTGCAGGAATTCACCAAAGAGTAGGCCAGAAACATTCCAGGTCAAAAACCAACAATAAGTGAAACAAGTAGTAACATGTGTCATTAAAAAAAGTTAATGCCAGGTGAAGTCTAGAGGACAAACTCAAGCTGCTTTAACTGAATGCCTCTCTGGGTGATACTGTACCTGGCTTGTGCTAAGAATAATG
This sequence comes from Falco naumanni, assembly GCF_017639655.2. NCBI lineage: Eukaryota > Metazoa > Chordata > Aves > Falconiformes > Falconidae > Falco > Falco naumanni. The sequence continues at coordinate 25,418,025 of NC_054080.1, read as the reverse complement.
GGAGAATGTGGGTATTTTGTAGCAATTAACTTGCTATTTTAAAAATAACTGTTGGGTTCAGTATCACTCAGTGGCCAAAAATGCTACACTAACTTTGAACATCTATTCAATATCTCTGCGCTTTGTACCATTTGCTTATGATCTTCCTTTAAATTTGTGGCCTGATTCACAGCATGTTCTCAGTGTGATTTTGAAGACAGGTAAAAGCCAATAAATAACATACTCATACCTTATTTACAAAAAAAAAAAAAAAACAAAAACCCTGTACCTGTTGTGTGGATTTTCATAGGACTTCATCAGGAACTGCTTTACAGCAGGGTAAGTCATGCCTATATTACATACGTGACTAAGAGGAATCAGCTTACCTCAGGGAAGAAGTAGATAGGCAGGATGAAGAGCTGATTTTATAGCCCCTGCCCTGATGCCATGCAGCAGTGAGGCAGGGTGACCTAACAGCTGCTCTGCTCTTTGTAGCCTGCCTCCAAGAATAACAGCTTTTTAGGGAAAACAGTTACCTGTGTGTCCTTCACTGCTATCAGAGTAGGGAGCAAGGGGACTCCTGATGCATCTAGTCTGACTGTGTTTTGCCATCTCTATGAAACCACAACAAAACTGATCTCCCAGCTGTGTGCAGTATGGGAACTGCTATGAATCTCCTTATCTCAGAACCAAACTGTGAGCCATTAGGTATTACACTCTCTGAAAACTGTACTCAGCCTCATAGAGGTTTCTCATGCACTTAATGCTTGATCACCTGGGTCCCTTGTGTTCATGTTTGTTCAGAACCACAGTACTGTAGTTGAGGCAGTCAGGGTTGGGGTCTGTTACTAGCTGTACTGGCTGTAAACAGATCTGAAAGTCCTCCTTGCTCAGTAGGATGACATGCAGTTCGTACCCATTTTGTTTGCCCATGCGTCCCAGCGTGGAAGACACTCCTGCAAAAAAGTTTCATGTGCTATGATCTGAAATGGCAATAAAAGTTATGAATCCTGAGCCCTAAAAAACTGTGAGAACTGTTTAGGTTTACCTAATGATAATAAATAAATATATAAATAATTAGGTACACCTAATAAATAAATAAATAAATAAATAAATAAATAAATAAATGGACGAATAGATAAATAAATAAATAAATAGACATACCTAATAATGTTAAAAAAACACTGTGACTTTTCATTAATCAGTTGTTCCATGACAAAGATGCATTTTCTGTTACTTGTGAATGCTTAACCTGCTTAGCCAGAGACAATAGCAGCATTACCACAGTGTTTCTCCCTAGAAACATTTTGCTGTCTTCACAACAGAAAACATGGAAGCTGTTCAGCATCATCAGTGGTGTTAAAGCTGTCCATGAAACCCTGTTCAAAGCCAGAGACCTGGTGTGCCTTTTGGTCTCAACACCATTAGTAAGAAAGACACATGCAGATGTACTGGAAACCAAGTAACTGCGTGCTCCAGCATGCAAGGCATAGCTGCGTTTATCTTGCAGCGCAGCTTTAACGAACTCCAGCAGCTTCTAGCTGTGTAAGACAGCAGAACAGGCAGTGCCAGAAGTTTTATAAAAAATTCAGAGATATTAGCCACTTGCAGTAGAGGTTCCACCTATCTTTAAAATATGAAGTAACTGAATGCCAGGTATGGCTACTTTATGACCAGACATGCACAGAATAATTCAGAGATTCATCTGAAATGCAAGTAAGTACATACAAGTCAGCATAAGAAAACCAGAAATTATATGTTCCACATATTAATGCAAACCTCTCAGAAGCTTCAGGATCTGAAAAAAACTGGAAAAAAATGGTTACATTGCTGGTATTGGCTGTTTTAATCTGATCTAGAGTAATTAATGAATAAAAAATGGAGCAACATTTATGAGGGGCAAAAATCATTCATTTGGGCCTATTTATTCAACTGTATTAACAGTCACTGGACTTTTTTAGTGCTCTAAGAAATGCATTATACTTGAGTTCCGTGTCATTTTTAATTTGACTGTGCTTAGAGGAGTGTAGGGAACAGAAAGAAGACTGAAAAGGAAGTCTGCATAAATGAGCTCATTTGTGCACCTGGACATTCCCTGGAATAATGATCATGACCATGACCAGTAGATTGTACTGATTTTTGGCCATCCTTTCTTTGGTGAAAGTTTTCTGACACTTTGAAAATTCATCACCAGCATATGCAGGCATTATCTATAGCGTGTCAGTGCCATACAAGCAATGTTTTTAATTTTAAGGCTTAACTTTGGGATGTGTGTGTTACCATGTGAATTAATTTCTGCAAATTGACCCCGATGAACATAGAAAAAGTTATGAGATCAATAATATTTAGATACTTTATCTACCTACCACAATCTGTACTCTATTTGAGAATACAGTATCTTCCAAGACATTATTTTTAACTGGTGTGAAAACTGTCAAAGGAGATAAACTATCTTTAAATCAGGAAATAGCTTATTTCCTGCTGTCTTATCAAACAACACCATATAGTCTAGCAATGTGTACTTGCTGAATTACTAATGGGAAGACTTTTATGTATTGGACTAGAAGTTATGACACTTGATTTGGGTAAACATATTTCAAAACATCTTTGCCTCCTAGGAATAAAGCAAAGCATATGGGAATGAAATCTTTAGTATTGGTTTGTGCCAGATGAATGGGAAAATATAGGAGAAAAATAACTGAAAATCAGATGTTACCCTAAAACAACTAAGTGGTGAACTGTGAAACATAAACAGGAGATAGAACTTGGAAGAGATGTCTTGGCTAGCTGAAGTGTCAATGTCATCAGAAGCTTAAACATAGAAGTTGAGGCCCAGCTGTGAATTTCAGTGAGGCATCTTACAGGTTAGTCAAACATTTGCAGAAAACGTAATCAATATTTCAGCAATGTTGAACTTCAGATTATATTGGTAGTTAGCTGGGACATAGTAATATGGACTAAAGAGTTAAATGGCTTAATGTGTGACACTGGCAATTGAGCAGAGTACTGCAGGATTCTGGTTCTGGTCTTTAGGCAGCTGGAGCTCATCACTGAATGCATGCATTAGGGCTCAAGGACTGCTAAATCATGATAGCAAAATCAGTCTGCAAACCACTACTCACACCAAAAAAAAAAAAAAAGCCAACCCCTTCCTCTTCAGAGCCTTATGCCAGTGTTGAAACGATCCCTGGCATGTTTTAGTCCCTTGACTATGCCCAGGAGCTGTCTGATTGCATGGTAGTTGATACACATCAAAACTCTGCTGTGGGAGTCCTAAAGGGTTACCAGCATGAATAAACATGGCTCGACACTTGAGGCCCTGGCCCTGTTTTAATTTACTGGTATGGGCGTCACAAACCCTGCAGAGCACCTTTTGGGTTTCAGCTCTAGTTCCTGGATTTTAATCTCATCTGTATTAAAAGGTATCACAATTTTATGAAAGCCTGCATAAAATCAAAATGGCTATTCTGAATCCTGCTTAGAAGAAGAGAAATGGTTTCTCCGAGATTCTGCTTACAGTGCTGGCTAGTGTCTCACAATTCACCTTTTATGTTTGCTGCTGCTGCTCTGATTGAAATAGCTGGTGTAGCTCTTTGAAGCAGGTGTGGTCACCAGCCTTAATCTGTCTGTGTGGTCCTAGGACACATCCTTGGTGACTATCAGGACAGCTGGGTGAGTGCTGTTCCCCATTTCTTGGCCACAGGGATCTCCAAGAGGTCCCCATGGAGCACACTTGCCCTGCAGACATGAGCTAGCCAGTTTACAGGCACAGAGGCTGGGACTGTGGGGTGCATCTCCCAAAACAGGGGCAGAGTCTCTAGTTTCAGGTACAGAGAGTCCACTCTGATGAGTTTCTAGGTGTTATCTTCAAAGAAATAATATAATAATGGTTCAGCAAACCACCACTGCTAGGTTCTATGTCTCTAAAAGAAGAAAAAAAAAAGAAGAAGAAAAAAAAGAAAAGTATTTTAGGTACCATACTGAACATTTTTGTTTATCTGAAAATAAATAATATAGAAATGATTACTGGAGTTAAGTCTCTAGATCTTGTATTTTACCTGAGTTACAAACTAGGCCTGAGCTATGGCACATTCACAGGAAAGCGCAGGCAAATGTAAATGTCTTAAACAAATGATGTTTAAGCAATCAGATGCCATCTGATGAAAATGTAGAGAAGCTAAATTGTCCCAGAAGTGTTTTTTAACTTGACTATGGCACAACAGAATATATTCTCTTTTCCGGTTTGGTCACATGTTGATATATAACACATAATGAACAGGTTTTCAAACAGCTGCCTGAATTTGTGATCTAGAATACGTGTTTTATAACTCATTTGGAAACAATGAATTGTTTTTATTGACTAAAATTAAAATGAAAAAAATATCTATCACACGAACATGGTTTTCTTCTAGTTAAAATTTTCTGCTCAAAGAATGTTCCCTCACTTAACATAAGAAAAGCTACACCCCGCAAACCTGCATTATTTAGTACCCTCCATCTTTCAATGTATTATTTAATTTTCAACAACGTACCTGAGGACATAATCCAATAGAATAGTCACAAAGCAAACCCCTCCTCACCTGCTTAAAGTTCTATATAGAATATACTTATTATTCATGTTACTTAGTTTCAGAAGAATGAGCTGTAAAGAATAGCTTCAGGTAATGAACTGATTTTATTGCTATAAGCTTAAAACAAAGCAAAATAAAAGCCAGAAGAATAATACTTCAGATTTCATCCAGGAATATATTCTGCATGTATATTCCTCCTGCTGATGGTAAGCAAATTCAAACAGAAGCTTAAGAATATGCCTATACTGAAAAGTATAGACCTGTTTCAAGCCAATTTGAAGATCAGTATAAAATCTTTAAAATCCCATCTTTTGCTAAATATAATACCACAAATTTCTACTTTGGGTAATGGAAAACACTAGCCAAAGTAAATAATGAATGCAACTCTAAAATGTATGTTAAACAGAAGAATCGTACATAATAAATGTGGTTAAAAAGCTATATTTAGATCAATGAAAACAAGGTATTTTCCACACACAAATTTGGTTTACAGCATAAAATAGTTTATATAATTGTCCAAAACATATATACATACAAGTTTATTTTTCAAAATTGTGGTCCCTTTAAGTGAGTTATTAAGTAAACTGCTAACTTAAAAAGACAAGGAATTCACTTACAAGGTAATTTGAATTTGAATCAGTAAATAACACCCACACTTGAAGTTACATTATCTATTTTCAACCATACAAAGTACATAAGGCGATACATATTTATTTCCCTGTAGGAAAAATAACTCAATTATGTCACAAACTACTGTTACCAGTTTAGCAAGTAATATAGGCCTTTGCTGGAAGTAACTTTGCTCATTTTTTTAAGAATATTATTTGAAAGGCATAAATAATTCAGAGAGCAATACGATTATCACTCAAATTAATATTTTCCATATTACACTCAAATTGGTATTTTTAGGTACATTGATGCAGTTTTCTTCTTCTTTTTCAAAATTTATGCTTGTAGTAGACTGAGAAGGGACTCTGGGGACTTTTGGAACATTCCTTCCTATTCCTGTGCTTATTTGAATGTGTTTCTCTCACTTCCCTAGCAATCACATACCTTAATTTATTCAGGGAAGAAATCCCTAAATTTTCAGTTGATGCAAGTTAATCATAAGTAGTGTTCCACCTGCAAATACCTCAGACTTTAAAGGCAGGTAATTTATTGGTGTGTTTCTGCTGAGATTGAAACCAGTGGTGTGATGAAACGCTCTAAAATTCCTACCAAGGAATGAAAAATAAAAAGCACATCAGACTCTTGTGCACATGCAAAAATCATCTGTGAATAGCAAAATAAACACCATTATTACTCCTCTTTGGTACTGATATGTTATTATATTTTCTAAATGTAAGTCAAAGGATTGAACAACTGAAGACCGAGATGTCAGTTTTGTTGTCGGCTTTACCCTCTGCAGAATAGAAAATAAAGAGAATTCCCTCTGTATGATCATTACATTGTCCTCTAAAGGTTTTTCGTAATTGCTAGCAGTTTGTAATAACAGAAATATATACATGAGCAGAGGAAAGCCTCTGTTTTGAAATCTCATACTTCATTGGATTCAATTGTTTGGTCCCATTAGCTGTTAAGGCTTCTGTTTTCCCATTCATGACCATAGGATCCAGGATTTCAGGAGTTAAATCACATCTATTTCGTGTACATGTACGTGAATATGTAGACATCTATCTATGCTATCTTTGGGACTCCAGATAACATATAACCCATTCTTGCTACCTTTCTTTGCCTTCCTTTTTCTAATTTACTATGTAGTGATTGACCTGATATTTTGCACTGGAAAAGTAGATTAAAACCCACAAGAACAGTGTTATGTTAGTGAATATCATAAAGGCTTATAAGGAAGGCAAGATTTACAGGGAAAAATCTTTTACTTGAAAATACAATATATCCACAATATATCCAGAAAAAGTTCAGGATTTCAGGTGCACAAACCGTTTTCAAGTTTGAAACAGAAAAATTGAAATCATTGCTGCTACAGTGTTTTCTGTTACTGTTACCTAAGAGATTACTATTTCTCTTGGTAGATGGCAAATTGCACAAAATCTAATGTTTTAATGTATAACTTCTGAGATCATAGTTGTTTTATAAAGCAGAGCTTGTATTTTCTTTGGATTTGTTAATAAGCAAAATCAATTTTCACTGAATAATCAGTGCCGCTTCATTCAGAGACCTTCAGTTACTGTTATGAATTCACAGATTTTTTCTGACAAGGTGAAGAGAGAACACTGGTCATTTTACATATTGTAGCATAGTAAACAATCTAAGCTAAACTATTTTTAATGTTATTTTTATTGGATAATTATATTATGATAGCAATTACATGCTGAAGTCTGAAGTGGTCATGCTGAGCCAGATACCAGTCAAACAGAACACCTTGCTCAGCTGATCCTAGAAGTGTAGCCATAACTAGATATCCTGAAACAACCTTGGCTCATACTGAGTTTGGGTTTCAGTAATGATATGGGAATAGCTTCCTTCCTGTACCAGCATCTTTATCGCTTCTAGGAACCTGGGGCGAAACCCAGACCCCACAGCAGTTAAAGTATTGGTTAGCTGATTACTTGGTTTCATTCTTTTCTATTTATTGAACTGTATAGGCTGAAAATAAACAGATCATTACCAGTCTTTGAAATGTCTACAACAGCATAACTTCTCATTAGGGTTATTTATGTCATTAATAATTCCTATAATAATTTTAGAAGCTCCATTCCACCATTTTTATCATATAAGAGGTCCATGCACTGCTGTCGTGATGTTTGTCACACAACTGCCTGGGAAAAGCTGAATGATATCAGCAAGTGCTCCTTTTGTTTGAAATGACAATTCTCTTCAGTCATGGGGTGTTCCCACTCTTACTCATTTCAGCGTACTTAACATAAAAGTATGACATTAGTGGGAATTTATGACAGAATCATGCTGATCCATTTAGCAAGGATTAGCAAAAATGAAGTGGCATTTTTTTGCTGTTAGCCTGAACACTACTGACACTGCATTCCAGATGTGCCGTTCTTTTCTCTACTTAGTGGGAGACCCTGCTTTTGCAGTACTGCCAAACATTTGTGAAGACCTTACCAGTATACTGGATGTTTACTGAAGAATGAGTACCTGGGCTGTAGGGAAATATCCACATTAATTATGCTAGCTCCATCAAAGCCCAGTCTCTCAGCCCACTGAGATCTTCTCTTCTGGCTAACAACTCAGTCAATATCTTCTCTGATATGCCTCTTCAGATCTTCAAGGTAATATTTTGCTGTAGGCAATGTGAGTTGGAAAAAAAGAATTTGAAAAAGTTAATTAGAACAAAGTATTTACTTTTGTAAAGTGCAAAATACCAAACAAAGTTGTATTTAAAACAAAACAAAACAAAACAAAACAAAACAAAACAAAACAAAACAAAACAAAACAAAACAAAACAAAAAACCTGGGCATATGTATTACTAAAGCAAACCCTAAAGTTGTGAAGGACCATGTCTTAGCAAAAGTCAGGACAGTGTTATGAATAAATTGCTAGCCAGAGAAGACAAATGGAACAATACTTAGTCATGGGCACAGTTTACACCTAAAGTTTTTACTTCACTTAATTCTGTTTTTATCAGTAGTAGTAAGCAACAATTTGAAAAATTGCAGGTGAAATTAAAATCATCTGGCCCCCATCAAAGCAAGGGTCCATGTAGCATGGTTTTGGAGTAGCTGGTCACTTATGAATGGGGAAGAATACAAAGGGACAGATGTAGAAATACTTTCCCAGAATACTCTCCTAGCCTTCAGCAACTCAGAGGGTTTCTGAAGTGGTGTCGTGGCAATAGTCTGTTGTGGATTTCTCTTCCATAAAGTTGACAGGTTGCTTTCTGGGGTCATGTCAGTTTGTAGCGTCCAAACCATTCTGAAGCAAGGAGTTCCCCACAGGCATTACTATCCTGCATAGTGAACTGGTATTTCACAGAGGCTTGAAGAAGGGTGAGGTTTTGGAGAGAGGTGTGGAACGGGCAGATGAGAGCTGAAGACTGGCCACAGTCTTTAATGGGAACAGCAGCTTACAGGATCAGTCAGACTGTGACAAGGTGGTAATAAAACAAACACTTTTACTGACTGACCGCAAGGCTTTTTAGATCTCTGTGTTCTGCCAGTGGGGTTAAAAAACTTCTTCTGTTGCTTCTGTACATACATGTCAGTGTTACAAACCGAGGAGGAGGTGTAGGAAGAGTACTGCAGTTCAAGTGACTGCCCCGGTGTTATCTTGGCTATAAAGCCTGCCTCTCTGGAGTTTGTAATTTCAGATTTAGCTGTGGCTGACTCAGCTGTTTCCAACCCTGCAACTCTTTGCTGAACGGTTGAAAGGCTGAAAGAATCTGTGAAGACACTTGTCAGACAGAGGGCGATTTTCCTGTGGTGAATTCAACCTCCTCCTTCCTTCATCCATGCTGATTCTGCTGTCATTGAAAGAATGTCTTCTAGGCATCAAGGGCAAAAGGGCAAGTGGAAATACCTCCTACGGTCACCACTTTCTGCTTATACTCTTCATCAGGCTGGAGTGAATATGTGTTTGGGTTTTCTGCAGGTCTGTTGAAAGCATGCAGAATGTTTAAAATGGCTGCACAGTGATTTAATGCTACTAAAATTGACAGTCAGACAGGGCAGAAAGCTAGTAAGATGGGGATCTTTCCTGACAGCTGTAGAAGCCACCAGTGTTCTTTTGTTCAGCTTTACAGCACTATCTGTTATTGTCAGCATCATTGCTGGGATGTGACAATGTGGTTTTTTTCCTAACTGACTTAATTTGTGATATAAAACATTCCTAATAAGCTTGCTGCACATTCCAAGGGGATGGGAGACAGCAAGCTTAACACTATAAGATGCTTTCCACACACTGGAAAGAAAAGCTTTCAGCACAGTTTGAGATGAAGGTGAGTGAATGCAACCAGACTCATTAAATTAAAGCATTTATGGGGGGCTGGGTAGATTAGATGCCCTTACTCACCTCTGCACCATGCTGTCATTCTTCTGCAGATAAATACAGAAAAGGCTGTACTGGAAGCATATATTTTCAGTGTGAGTGTTGTTACCACTATAATTATACTAGACCTTCATACATTTATTCTTGTATTTTGTATGCTTTATGTTTTGTTTGGAAAACACGCTGCTTTTCAAAATATCTCTGTACAATGTATATGCAGTCTTGTACTTCCTGGATCCAAATACACCTGTGCTCTTGATATCTCACTGTTCACTTCAAATATATACAGCAGGCATTACTTTTATACGTTTTTTTCTTGAATAAACCCATATGTTGGCAGGGGAAAATGTTTTCGTTGAAGAGATTTTTTTTTCTTCCTTTATTTCATTTTAACTTCATTATTAAGATGAATTATAATGATGTTTAAAACCCTAGAGGCAAACTGGTTTCATTTGATTTCTTCTGGTAGATGAGAAAAAAAATGTTAGGAGTTGCAATCTTCTGTGAACTGTATCCCATACTCTCGAGCTTATGTTTTGCATGCACTTTTCAAACTAAAATTGATTCCTATCTCTTTAAAAAAAATTAAAAAAATCATATATTATGAGAAAACTAATACCTTTGACATTTTTTTAAAATTCATTGATAGGCACTCACAGCTAGGATGATGAGAGGAAGAGTTACCTTCTCAACTATTCATAACACGCTACATTCTTTCACACTTATTTTTATTTCTTTAAGAAGTTTTATCAAGCTAGAATACACAAACATCAGTGTAACAACTTTCGGAGGTAAATACTATTTAAAATTATGTATTTCTGACTTATTCTCTGCTTTATGTAATGAAACCCACCACTTTAGAGCAATCCAGCTACAAGCATTGGTAATGCGCACTAAGGTAAATGCAAAAAAACTTGCTTGCAGATGGAGGGGATAAACAGACATCTTCTACATTATATCAGTAAGCATTAAAATATTTTAATTATCTCAATATTTTAGTTATCTCAAATAGTATTGCTGTCTATAAGCTCCTATCTGAATCTCTGTATGAATTTATAAACCCTTGGTCTTGTGGCTTTTTATGGTATTTGATATAGAGACTAGTATAATTGTGTGTATTTTGAGGTAAGGAAGGGTATGAATTGTTCCTTCTTCAGCTGTATTGCACTGGGACTTGTGAAGTTTGAACGCTTCCCCACCCCCAGCTCCAGTTAAAATCCCAGGTCTTCCTTTGCTGGTCTAATTATTAGCAAACTGCTTTTGCTAGATCAATGGGTATGCTTTCAACTCTAATAAGAATGGGGAAAAAGTATTCAAGGCTGATATATTTTTAGTCCTATAGTCTGATTGTTTTGTTTTGGTGTTTGTTTTTTTTTGGTTGTGGTTTTTTGTTTGTTTGTTTGTTTGTTTGTTTGTTTGTTTGTTTGTTTGTTTGTTTTGTGTGTGTGTGTGTGTATGTGTGTGCCTCTGTGGTACAAAACTGTGGTATCAAGCTTCCTTCACATTCCAATTCAAATTTCAGATTTCAACCAAGCTTCTTTTATAACCTAGTCCTTTTTCTGTAAATCCTAAGGAATGAAATACCTGTTCCAAACACCTTTTTGATTTGTTTATTCCTGTCCCCTGTTGCAAATACAATCATGGAAACCTTCCTCAACCATTTTGGTGTTAGTCATGTTTTCCAAAATCTTTTTGTTCTGTGAATAGTTACTCAGACTGGTATTGAAATATAATTATCCTACTGCAGAACACAAAGGAGTCTTCTTTCAGGCCTTCTACAAAGTGGTTTTAATTTTAAAGTCTTACTAAGAGTAAAAGAAAAACCATTCCTACAAAGATATTTCCTTATTAGACACGGGCCAAGCAGTAGTAATTTTTGCAAGTAAAATGAGCATTGAATTTTTTCTGGTGCAAAGTAAGAATAAAAAGGGTCTAAAGGAGTTACAGCCTGAAAACTTCCTGGTCAAAGCTACATTTTAATCACTAAAGAATGCTGGAGAAGCCAAACTAAATGCTCATTTAGCATAATGAGTTCACTGGGGAGAGCACAGGGTCTGTTAGGAGGGCACTCTGGCACTTTTACATACCACAGTTCCTCCCCCAGCATCAAAAGTTAACAAAGACATTGTCAAAGCTGGGACGGGGGTGGGGCTAGAGAAAATGAGCAGTCCTCCCCAGCAGAGGCAAAACCTTAAGACTAGTACCTCTGCTTTAAGCAGGTGAGTGCTTTTCATATGCCTTGAGTTCACTTAAAATGGCAGAACTCTGACATTTTTCTAGAGGTTTCAAGATATTAAGATATAGCTATGACTATTCAGTAATCACATTCCGACTTTACTTCAGCTGTAACGTATGCTGCTTAACACACCTAGTTGCCTTAACTCATAGTGATCAAAAAAAGCACTTGTAACAACAGCATGTGGCAAAAGTCACAGATACGTTCATAGACGTCAGATTGCATCAGGGGTCCCTAGTCTATGGAAACACAGAACTTGAAGTGGAAGCTTCGGCCCATTTGAACCACTACTTTGAACAACTCCATGTACTTTAGCAATGCTAGGTCAGTGTCCTGAACTTAAAGATATTTTTGAGGGCTTTTTTGGGGTCTGCTAAAAGGCTGACATTATAGCAGCTTTTCAAAAGTGTTTGCAAAGAAAAGCTGAATAAACAAATACTCAAAAATTTGGGGCTACATGAAAGCTTTCTTACTATGTTTTCATATTGATGCCAACTTTAAACCTGGCTTCATTTTTTCCCTTTACTATAAACCTTGTTTTCAGTATGCCTTCCAAGTAGACATTCAGTGAGAAGAATTACATACTAATGTTTTTGCTGCTTGCTTAAGGTTATATATAAATGATAAAGGAATGCATATGATAAAGGAAATCAGATTTGTACCTGGCCAATATGGGCTCATCTCCCTTTTCTGCTGAAATATGTCTTTGGCTAACGAAGACGTGTTTTGCACTCTACCTGAAGAACAGGTTCTTGCCTTAATTTAATTATCAAAAGTTCCATTTCTGAAATGAGTTTCTGACTGGGATAAAACTGTAATCAAAACAATGCTGTTGTGATGGGACCGTTGTCATGAACTGGTGTCTTGTTGACTGACTAGGAAAAATAAAGTAGTTAAAATCTTATTTGGAATAATACTCATTTAAAATTACTCCATTCTTAGAGATAAAATTCTTCCTGTACCAGTCATAGCTGCTGCATGTAGCAGCTATTGGACAATAAACTTACAGTTAACACTTTTCAGATGTAGACTCTGAATTGTTTAGCATTTACAGGAATAAGTAGTCACTTTTCATCTTGCATTATGAATCATCTAAACCACACTGGTTTTCTTTGGTAGACCCAAACTTTTGCAAATAAGACCACAACAGACAGATGAATACTTAATGTGCTGGGATTCAGATACTTCCACTGCTGCCTGCACTTTCATATGTGAAGAGTAACATCATCCAAAAAACCAAATCATTTTACTCTAAGATCTGCTATTATTCAGAGCAATCTTGACAGGTTTATTTTTAATACATGTAACTGAAGGTATAGAAAATAAGGAGATATGTATTAATATGTTTGAGAGCAGAGAAAAGAACGGCCACTAACACTGCATTTGAAATGGGGAGACAAGGTCACCTCAGCTTCTAAACTGACCTGTGCATGCATGCTGTGCTTTGATCCTGTCTTACAATTCCTCTTTCCATGCCCCAGTTCTGTGCAAAAGAAATTAGGATTTGGAGGTTAAAAAGGAACTCTAGTGTGGCTTGGCAAGCTCACCACCCTGGGATGCATGCTCAAAACTCTTCAGTACCATGCCCTGCAGTTTGAACAGAGGAAGTTTATCTGCTTAAATTCTCTTTAGAGTACACAGGTAGAAGATCTAGTGTGGAAGGTACATTTGCCTCTTATATGGCTTCTGTTTGGCCATCAGCATGGTCAGCAAAGGAAAATGACTTTGCTTTTCTTCCTCCAGCCTAATTTTGGAAGTCCATAACTAAATACAAAATCCTAGCTGCCCTGTGAGAAGGTAAGGATTTTTAGACTTGAGCCAAGAACATAGCCCTCACTGTAAGAACTCTGTTCAAGAGACTTTCCTATGCCTGCTTTACCTCTGTCAAACAACTTTGTAATAGGGGATTCTCTAACAGGAGATGTTCCATGGGGTGCTCCATACTGAAGTAGTAAATAACTGTAACAAAGCTAAATGAATTCAGGCAACGGTCACTGTGTTCAGACACCTTCTAAAATGAATTTACTACATTTGGATCAATTAATACAGCCTAGAAAAAAATTGCTTAGGATTTTTGAGTGAATTGGAGAGAGGCCTGGTCCTGGGACACTTGAGATTTTTTTGTCTACAGAAACCAAAGAGCGGGAGGGTGTTGAAGCCATAGCAAAAAACATTTCTGTGCTACTTGTTTGCACTGACACATTGTGAACAGAGTTAATCAAGAGAGAACAAAGTTATTGTGGAAGTTTGTTTTATTTGTCATTTACTGTTTAATTCTTGCCACATTTACCAAGCAGGAGTTTGTCTGTCTTTTTGCCACTGAAATTTTCTCTAGGTCTCTGACTTGGTGTAGGTAAGTGCAAAAGATTTGAAAAAATCTTGATGGTTGAAACTGTGGTTGGGAACTCAGTCTTGTTATTTGCTGGACTGTGAACAGATGAACATTTTGTAAACATCTGTAGCAGTTTAAGCTACTACTGCCTTTACTACCTCTCTGCTATCGGCTCTAGCTCGCATGGCTGTGTCACTGTTTCTTAGTCTATGCCCTGCAATATCAGCAGAGCTAACAGGTTTGACCTGGCTTGATTGATATGACCTGAATCAGACAAAAACTCACATGAACTGCCCTGTTGACAAAGCCTTTTGGGCAGTAACCTTCAGTAGAAAGGAACCATTAAGAAGTAAGTGTTATAACCTAATGTTACTGCAGATGGATCTGGGAGAAAATCTTTGGCCATGGAATTTGTTTTTAAAGAAAACTGAAACTCTTTGAATCTGCTCGTTGATGTTGTTTGACAGAATGACCACTGATACAAACACTATTTGACCATCCCTAGTAAGCAGACAAAGTAAGGAAACACCAGCACTTACTGACTCCACACACCGGCTTTCCCAGTAACTGCTCAGGTGTTTTGCCAGGGTGGTGTTAAAAAGCAGTATGCAGCAGGACACAGCCTGCTTTGTCACAAGTAACTGTCAGTCACCAGGGTTATAGATCTAGCATTTTTCAAAAGCAGAAATTCATTTTTCACACGGTCCATGTCCATGAAGTGGATACTGAAAATCTCCCACAAGAGGTTCAGTAGTTTCCCCATGGGAATTTCCTGTTGTATGATGTATGAAAAGAAGCTGTTTTCTTAGAAGACAGTATCCTAGTTTTATCACACATTCTAACTGCCATAACAGATTTTTTATTACAAATCTTCTAGGGAAGAAAAGGAAAGTTCTGTTACTTTCAAACATAATTCTCTGTATCTTTCAAGACACCATACCCTTTCCAAATAATGTTTGCAAGGGTGTCAGCCAGAATAAAGGAGACTAAGTGCAAATCTGAGTCATTTCTTCACACAGACACAAGAACTCCACTGTGGTCTAATGAAACCTTTAAGTCATATAGAATTACATGATTAATACCTGCAGCAGTGTTAAGAGGTTGCCAAATTATTAATTACTAGTATTTTCTTGAAAAGGGTGTCCTAAAATCTTTTACACAACAAGCTTCAATACACTAGCACAGAAGAGAAAGTTTCAGTAGGTGAGTAGTGTCAGAGACACTAGCTTTTATTACATGATAGCCATTGTTAGTAAGTACACATACTTTTTTTATAACAATATATTTTTCTTTTACTGTTCCCTGTAGCATACAGGAATTTAGATTGCAGTGGTCAGCTGAGAGCAATGGAATGAAAAGACAGAGAGAGAATGAGAGAACTATCCCAGATTAGCAACAGCTGTTTAGGGAAGAGGCTTCAAGTCATGCACACATTCAGTGATATACATACAGTGGACCTACTGCAAAGAAAGATTTTAGCTGTGTAAGGGAATGACAGTCAGACACTCAGAAACACTAACCAAAGTGCTTAGCGTCCAGATTACCCAATCCTTCCATTGGTGACACAGGAGTAATACAATTTAGATATATCAGATAGTTTTTGGAAGAAGTGCTGATTGTTTATATTTTCTTTACTTTCAATCCTCAGCAAAATATTGTATTAGATTATTATTCCAGTCATCTTCTCACTACTTTACTAGAACTCAGCTTGAAAAAATTGCTAAGTGTCAAATATTTTCAAAATAAAATAAATAAGGAAAGCAAGGGTAAGGAAGGGGTTGTTAGACCCTCCGAACTGCTATTAGAAAGCTCTCTGGAAGCTAACCTGTGTTTATTCCAGTTTACAAGTAGGACAAGAGGGAAGACCCAGGAAACTACACACTTGTTAGTCTAAACTCCGTTCCTAGAAAAATTATGGAGGAAACAATATTAGGTGCTATTGAAAGGCATTTAAGGAATGATGCAATCATTAGGCACAGTTAACATGGGTTCACAAAGACAAAGCCCTGTTTAACTGATTTGATATTCTTCTATGATAAGGTCACCAGCGTAGTGGAGGAAGGAAATTTGGTGGATTACTTTTTGGATTATAGTAAGGCTTTTGATACTGTCCCTCACAGCATCCTTCTGGACAAGTTGTCCAACTGTGAGATGAACAGGTACACGGTGCACTGGGTGAAGAATTGGCTGAAGGGCAGAGCTCAGTGGGGCTACATCTGGCTCTTGGACTCTTGGCTGGCAACCAGTCGCCAGCAATGCTCCTCAGAGCTCAGTCCTAGGGCCAGTTCTGTTCAATAATTTGTATCAATGATCTGGATGCAGAAGTTGAATGTACCGTTAGTAAGTCTGCTGATGGTACCAAACTGGGAGATGCTATTGGCTTTCTCAAGGGACAAGAGACCTTGCAGAGGGATCTAGATAGATTGGAGCACTGGGCAATCATCAGTGCCATGAAATTTCACAAGAACAAATGCTGGACTCTGCACCTGGGATGGAGTAACACCGGCACAAGTGTAAACCGGGAGAGGGGTGCCTGGAGAGCATCCCTGCAGGGAGGGCGCTGGCGGTGCTGGTGGGCAGCAGGCTCAGCGTGGGTCAGCAGCGAGCCCTGGCAGCCAGGAGGGCAGCCCGCACCCTGGGGTGCCCCCAGCACAGCACGGCCAGCCGGGCAGGAGAGGGGATTATCCCGCTGTGTCCGGCGCTGCTGCGGCCTCACCTGGAGCACTGTCTGCAGGGCTGGGCCCCACCATGTAAGAAGGACGTGAGGGTCCTTGAATGTGCCCAGAGAGGGGAAACGTCGCTGGTGGGAGGGCTGGAAGGCATGTCCTGTGAGGAGCGGCTGAGGGCTTTGGGTTGGTCTGGTTTGGAGACCAGGAGGCTGAGGGGCCACCCCGTTGCTCTCTGCAGCTGCCTGGGAGGGGAAGGGGAGCGGGAGGTGCCGAGCTCTTCCCCCGGGGACCAGTGACAGGTCACCTGGGAAGGGCTCAAAGCTGCGCCAGGGGAGGTTCAGGCTGGACATGAGGAAAAGAGGGTGGTCAAGCACTGGAAGAGGCTTCCTGGAGAGGTGGTGGATGCCCCCCATGCCTGTCAGTGTTTGAGAGGCGTTTGGACAATGCCCTGAGTAACATGATTTAACTTTTGGTCAGCTGTGAAGTGGTCAGGCAGTTGAACTAGTTGATTGTTTTAGGTCCCATCCAACTGAAAATTTCCCCTCCCCTTCCATCCTCTCCTCTCCTCTCCTCTCCTCTCCTCTCCTCTCCTCTCCTCTCCTCTCCTCTCCTCTCCTCTCCTCTCCTCTCCTCTCCTCTCCTCTCCTCTCCTCTCCTCTCCTCTCCTCTCCTCTCCTCTCCTCTCCTCGCCTCGCCTCTCCTCGCCTCTCCTCGCCTCTCCTCTCCTCTCCTCTCCTCTCCTCTCCTCTCCTCTCCTCTCCTCTCCTCTCCTCTCCTCTCCTCTCCTCTCCTCTCCTCTCCTCTCCTCTCCTCTCCTCTCCTCTCCTCTCCTCTCCTCTCCTCTCCTCGCCTCTCCTCTCCTCGCCTCTCCTCTCCTCGCCTCTCCTCGCCTCTCCTCGCCTCTCCTCGCCTCGCCTCTCCTCTCCTCTCCTCGCCTCTCCTCTCCTCTCCTCTCTCTCCCCTTCTTCCTCCCCTATTCCTGCTCTCTTTTGTCAAAACAAGGGGGGTTTTTTCAATGAGGATATTTTTTGGTCCAGTTACAGACAGCCAATTTAATAGAGCATTGTGGTTGGTTTTGGGTTTGGTTTGGGTTGGTTGGTTTGGTTTTATCTTTTTTTTTTTTTTCTATTGTAGCTCAGCAACAGTGTTCTACAGCCATTCTGTGCATCTTAACAGCATATTTATCGTGTCTACACTTTGCCAGTAAGGACCCCAGAGTGTCTCTACTTTATAAACCTCTTGCTTTATTCTGTTTTTTAGATAACAGTCTCTTTTTGTGGATAATATTTTATGCTTTGGATGGCAATCCATTGTGTCCATGGATCCTGTGTGTTGGTTTTGTCATATTCCTGCAACCAACACCTTGGATTTACACAGGTGCTTTATTAATCTTCTTATGGTACTATGCATTAGTAGTGTACACATATAAGTTCACAAATGAAAAAAAGTAGTTGAACATCAGGTAAGAATCACATAACATGTGCAAGAATACCATGGTTTGATTAATTTTGTCTGTAGAGATGTCTAAGTAATCAAGAGTTATATTAAGTAAAAAATTGTCCTCCCCTATTTAATATTCCAGAAAAAAATATTCTTCAAAAGTTCTTCACCACAATAAAATCCAAGTTGAATCAGAGGCTGAATTCACAGAAGATGAAATTTATTGTAAATGAAAAAGTTCACAAGGATACATCCTGGCAGCAGCTCCTAGCTCTGCCTACAGGGAGTTACATCCCTGGCTCACTAGACACAGACACCAACGAGCAGATTAGAGGTCCCTTTCTCAGTGTTTGTGTTCTCAGCTCCTTGCATTGTTCTGCGATGCCTTGAAGCATCTACAGAAGCAAAACCAGTTCCCAGCCCATGCTTCTAGTTCAAATCTACACAAAGAGAGCCGTGGCAGCTAGCACGGGAGTTATAAGATAAAATATGCCTTAGATGGCAATGACTTGATGTGTAAAGTTCAATGAGGGCATGGTGTCAGGGCTCCAAATGGGAAGTAAGAGGGTACAGGAGGTTGGAATATAGATTGGGGTCTTTGTATCAGTGGGACATGCAGTAGATCAGTGGAGATAGATATGGACTTGCTTTCAAAGACCTGGTTTGGGGAGGTGGTGAAGTAAATAGAAGGTAGGAGGAAAGTTACAAGGATGGAGTAAGTTAGTCAATAGGTGCATCTCTTTCTCCCTGTGTGTGAATCTCCATTAAGCCAAGAGCTACTACAGTTCCATATAAAAGGGGATTTTATCCTGTTCTTTCTCTTCCTTTGCCTATCTTGACCTTGGGGAAAGTTCATGTTCCATGCTCTCACAGAAACTTCAGAATTACTTTTAATCATATTTGCTGTAATGACATTTATGTGGGGTACATATTATCATAATGCAGTGCACCTTAAAAACATCATCTTCTGGTCTTAGTCTGCCTTCAGTGTAGATAATCCTTTCAACACATTTAAATTACCACTAAACCCCATTGACAATTCTTCAAGCAGGGCAACATTCAATCTATAACTTTTGATTGGGTTTGTCATGTCTCTCAAATATGCAAAGTTTGGTACCCCTCCTAAGGACTGTTATCAAAAATTAGTTTGGTTAGACTTAGGACTGCTAAGTAAGAGGAAGCCTTTCACCGTAATTTCATTTTTCTTTGCTCTCTTTCTTACTTACAACATAAATCTTAACTGTACAGAGACAGACAGCCCAAAACATGCCAGTTTATAATTTGGAAAAACAGATGCTTATAGAAGATGTGGAACTCTGGATATGTATATATAATTGCCCCAGATAAATCAAAAGGTCACAAAACTAAAAGCATTAAATCTTCACATCTTTCAGAGCAAGGCTGGAACTGGTGAATTTTTTTTGGGGGAATGAAGCTGAATTCAGAGTCTGCCTGGATAGACTGTTTTCCTTTAATAAAGGTGTCACATTTTGTCATTTAAAAAATACATTTCTATTACAAATATTCCCCAGAAACAACTTTAAGTATCTAGTAAACATCAAACCACTTCATCATTGACTTTATTTGTGGCTATATATTCTCTGTGGCACCTTTAGGACAAATTAAAATTTGCTGTCTTTTGAAAAACAACTTGGATGAAACATCACCTACTCTTTTATATATAGTAGGTGAAATGTGCATAAGACCAGCAACCAGCATGCTTATTTAGCCTACTGTTTCTCTGGATTTTTTCTTATCCTTGTTGCTGAGCTTGTAGCCATAGCGGGCACTTAAGAATTTAAGTTGCAACAAACTAATGTGTCAGGTTTCCAGTAAAAATAAACGAGTTGGGTTTCTCCCAGAGATAGCAGCTTTTCAAATCTAGCTTTATCATCCATTCTGCTGGTATTTTTATCTGATCAGGGATGACATACCTGTACAGGCTTTTCTTTTTATCCGTTCTTATATTTAAAAGCTTTTTTCTGCCTCAGACCTGACACTGACAATCCTTTTGTGTTTTCCTTGGTGCCTCAGAGGCTTAATGGTCCAGCACAGTAACTGAACCTTTAGAAATTTCTTCTGTACCTCTGCAGAGACTGCTTCAGTAAGGGCCACAGAGCTGTCACTGTGAAAAGTGAGAGGCCCCTGTGGTTAAACATTCCTTAGTGTTTTTGTTTCTGAATGCAATGGTAGAATGGGTAAATGGATTTCTTTCAAGCACACAGTTGCCTTACAAATGTACATGGTCTCCTTCGGGTAGAGTAATAGGGTGAAGCAGTGCTAGGAAGTTGGCTAATTCCCCTTATTTTGCTATGGGTGATTTGTTTGATGAAGGGCTTAATAGCAAACAATTTGCAAAAATCAACAATTTGCAAGCCTATTAATGTCAAATACTTAAACATCTCATACAAGCATGTAATTTAAATGCAATTAAACAGTTATTAAATGTCAAATATCAATTAATGATTGATGGAGCAGTCACTAATTGAGTAGAAATCTTGGGGCTACTGTGATGACCACAGTGAACTGGAAATTCACTACAAATAAAATGTTTGGGGGGATTGAGCTATTTTAAAAGCAGTTTTCCGTACAGCATGCTATGAGCTAAGTAGTTTTATTTTAAAATTAATTTACGGCCTGCTCCTCCAGATGCTGCCATGAACAGGCTGCTGACTGTAATAGGATTATTCAAAAAGATATGCAATACTTGCAAGAGTAAAGGCTTTGCAAGTTACAGACATTCATCTTCTTGAAAAGCAATGATGTTTTTATTTTACATGACTACCTCTTTCTGTCAGTCTGCATCCTGTGGTCCCAGTAAATTTCTCACCTCTGAGAAAGATTGTTTGAATTTTTTCTTCCTTACATGATATTAAGTTGAGATGTTTCTTTGGTTGTTTTGGAGAAGCCTGTTTTAGGTAAGCCTAGCTGTTGATGATTTCACATTGTTGTTCCTGTATTATAATTTCATAAATGTTTTATTAGGGGGACTGTTGTATAACATTATACGTCACAATCTTAAAATACATCCTCATTAAAAATTTTCATTGTACATTACAGATTCAAGGGGAATTTTTGGTTTAGAAATAGTATTAAAAAATCTTCCTTCTCAATACTGTGTTTTTCTTGTCACCCTGCTGACAGAGAAGAACAAACGTGATACAGTTTCCTGAGAAAACTGAAAATGTACTTACATGTCACAGGTTGTGTTAGATGAGGACAGTCTGCAATCTAGCTAGAAGTGGTATTTTAATGGTTGGTTGTGTGTAGATTGAAAATTATCTAGATTTATCTTTAATTTTCTCCAGCTAGAAGAAATTAAGGTGCTGTAAGGAGGTGGTAGGTATAGAGGATAATTCTGAGCTGGGACGTGAGAATTTTTCCATCTCAATACTGACTGGGGATTTCTACCATGTAACCACTCTACTAGAACAGTGAGATGAAGCTGTATTGTTGCCCTGATGCTTTTTACCTGATGAGTTCTGCAAGTTGCCCACACAAATGTGCAATATCTATGACAACTTCTGTACATGGAGGGTTTGCAATATCAGGGCCTCAGTTCTAATAGACTGCTTTGTCATCTTTTGCTTTGGCATAAAATTCTTCTTCATTTACCTGTTATGCATTGCACTCAGTAGTTGCTTCTGTTACTTTCAGCCAGGGGTCCTCAAACTACAGCTCGTGGGCCAGATACGGTCCCCCAGGGTCCTCAATCCGGCCCCCGGTATTTACAGACCCCCCACCCCCCC
This sequence comes from Falco naumanni, assembly GCF_017639655.2. NCBI lineage: Eukaryota > Metazoa > Chordata > Aves > Falconiformes > Falconidae > Falco > Falco naumanni. The sequence goes on along the minus strand of NC_054080.1, from coordinate 25,396,086 downwards.
CACCAGGGGTTGGGGGGGGAAACCAAGCAGCCACAGGTGACTGCCTGCCACTGCATCCGCGCCGGCCCCCTGGTTAAAAAGTGTGAGGACCCCTGGTTTAAACAGTCAGTAGATAGTTAATAAGTGAAAGGAACAATACTGAGCTATTAAAACTTGCAGTGTTACCAAAAGAAGCTGAATTACTCTTATTTCTGCTGGTGGGCAGACCAAATGTGAACCTCAGCTCCTGCGCAAATTCTGATATAATGGACCTCTGCTTAGAAATTATTTCCTGTCCTTTCTCTTCCTCTCTCTCAGCAAATTAAAGAACAGTTTCTAAAAATTTAGCTCCACCTTTATTCTCTATAGTGACCAGCCAAAGCTGGAAGGATTTCAGAGCAAGGCTGTGTTGCAGGAATGAGAACATCTGAGTTCTTCTCCCAGTGGCAGCATTTGAACTACAGAAGTAGTGATGGAAAACAATTAGAAATGAATGATTTAAGAATTTTTTCATCACATCTGCAACTTGACAGCATAACTGATAAGAGTGAAATATTATTTTCAGCAGACTCACAGGCTATGGCTGGATCATGTAGATTACTATTGTGACTATTGAAAACATACGCAGGAACAGGAGTAGGGAGAGACAAACCATGCTTTCTGAGACTCATTTGAATACCAAACAGCGATCAACGTTCTGCATGTGAGGACTGCTAATAACTGTGGTCTTCATAGAAGCCAGTGAGGACTGAGGGATTTGACAGACAGGTAGTTATATGCATTCACACGGGCTGCCAGAAGGGGAAACACAAGATTTTGATAGATTGGGTGAGTGCCCTGTACTGATTGCAGCTGATGTTCCTGACCCCTAAGTTGCCTTTTATGTTTTGTCTGAGCGGCTTGACAAACCTACAGCATTGGAGAGGTTTTCTTGTTCTTTTATTTTCATTTGAAAATTGCTATCATACCTTGGGGATCCAGCCCATGTGTTGTAAAGCAGGTGAAGTGTGAAGTTGTATAAGGAAAGTTGGTGAAGCAGACCATCTGTGTTCTGCCCACTAGAAATGACTGTTAGGGGTTTTCAAAAGTGCGTGCAGCTTGCAATACAGTTGAGAGAAGGCTGAAAGGTTCAAGTGGCTGATGTAGTTTCTGGCTGGTTGCAAACATATTAGCTAGCTATAGACCACTGACTAAACATACATGTCCTACTGCGGTTACATATCTCTTCATGTTGATTAACTGGCATATCCCCATGGAAGAAGCCATATGACCAGACAGTTGGCAAGGCTTTACTCACACCATTGTTTAGGACATTTCAAACTGTGAAAGGAATGAAATACCTAATCCCTTGCTTACGTCTTTGATCTGACATATAATAGTAAAGGACATTGTAGGCTAAAGTTTTGAAAAGTAATTCCCTGGTGTTTAGAAACCTTGCTTGCATTCACATTTCTGGAGCAGTGCTGCTGATAGGCCAATGCAGTTTGACTTTGCCCACACAAAATCTATCACATGCAAATGATACTGCCAGAAAAGTGCATGTGCCATCTTATGTGTTGACAAAGTGCGACTGGTTTGAAAACCTTTCAAAATGTATTCCAGAATTACACTTTGATCAAGATAAGTTCATGTAACTTGTTTTTGTGTTTCTATGTGTTTCCAATGGCAAAAAGATTTTGTTAGAAGCACAGCCTTGAAAATGCTTGGATTCAAGAGGATTTTATCAGGAAGCTGTACTCAAGCAGTGAAGCAGTCTCAATAAAGCCTGCCTCCTCCTTGAAAAAAGAAAAGAAAAGACAACAAAACAAAACAGGTTTGGGGGGACAAATGGAAAGAAAAAAAGATATCACAAAACCTAATAATAAATCCTTCTTTTTTAACACATTAGGAACGGGAAACAAGCCAGACACTCTGTATGGCCAAAGGCAGATAAAATATAAGAGGAAAAGACCAAGCCAGAGCAAAAAAAGTGAAATTAATGTTTTACACCCCTGCTTATCTTGAAAGAGCTTCGTTTCTGCACCAGAACACTTTTTTTAGAATAGTAGTAGAGGATCAAAATGTTTCAGCTTGAATTGATATAAAAGACAACATAGAATAAATCACCAAGATAAGTAGCAAAACATCATGAAGATTTGTTAAGAGTTTAAGGCAGCTCAGAACCTAACAGCTGGGCTAGTAAGCTGTAATATGTAACTTCACGATTAAAGCTGTCTTACTGTCACAGAATTAGAAAATGGTTAATGCAATGCTGGTTTTTGAGGTAGGTTCGCAAAGACATCATGGTAATGACATAATACTTGTATGAAAAATATTGCTGGGCACTCTTCTGAAAGATAAGCTATTGCTCATGTGAATAAATAGTAGACACTAAGGAAGAGTTAAGCAGATTTTGCTTTGAAAAACTGTTGTAGTTCTTTGAAGAAGATTGTAAACTTATCCACAGGGGGCATGCAGTTGATATGTTCTGCTTGGAATTCTAAAACGTATTTGACAAGGTCCCTTCTCAAAGGGTCTTTGAACAATTCAGCTGTTGTGGCATAAAAGGAAAGGCCATCACATTTTTAAATAACTGACTTAGAAGATGGAAAGAAGAGAGTTGTAATAAATGGTCAGTATTCTCAAAGGGGGAAGGTTGGCAGTAAAGCCCCACAGTATATGCATTGGGGCTACTTTGCCCATAAATGATCAGGGGAAAAGGATGAACAGGAGGAGGACAAAGTTTACTGACGACGGTAAATGATTCAGTGGGGTAAATGCAAAGGCTGACCGTGAAGATCTGTGCAATGAATGGGTAATAAAATGGCAGATTACATTCTCAAGTGAAAGACAGAGGAGGGCAAACACTATGTAGGGAATTATTTGGAAAAAAAATAGGCCCATCATTGTCACATCATTTTATAAAGTTGTAGCACATCTGTGCCTTACAAACCCTCTTCAGTATTTGTTCAGTCTACTAAGAAGTGGTAAAATAAATTAGAAGAGATACACAGACAGACTACAAGATACCCAAAGGTCTTAATTCGTTCCCAAAGGAATTGCTTCTCTATAAAAAGTGGTATAAATTGAGTAAGGATCTTCCTTTGCCCTGTGGAAAAAGGGTAACTGAAGATGTCTTAAAAGAAGCCTATCAAATCATAGGTGGAATGGAGATAAACAGAGATGCATTATGATTCAGGGAGTTTCTTTTTTTATTCTTTTGTCCCCTCTAGTACAAGAACATGCCAAAATCAGGTGAGTTTATCATGCACCAGATTCAAACTAGACAGAAAGAGGTGGTTCTCCACAGGCTATGTAGTTAATCAATGGAAAGCATTTCCACAGAATATTTTAGATGTTGAAAGTATATGTAGGCTCAAGGGAAAACTGGACAAGTTTGTTTAAGATAAATTAATAATTCATTATTAATGGAGGGACATACTTCTGATTCACAAAGGTCCTAACTGTGATTTTCTAGGGTGCTAGGAACACTGATTTGTGATTGTTCTCTTCTGTAGACATGTGTTGGCTATTGTTGGAGACAACATCCTGAATTAGATTAGTATATGTTATTTAAATTTGTTGGGTTCCTTGGTTCTGGAGGGTAACAGAACAATACAGTCCCAAATACAATAGGGAGGGGAACTGAATCACCTTATTTTGGAAATATTTTGTGGCAGGACATTGAACTTAATCAAGAAAGACTTACTGGAGGAACTTTTCCCATTTTGCTTGTCTTGCCATTTAAAAATAGAGCACCCAGTAGATGACGTTCTGCTGTGTTAATTAGTCTTTTTGTTCAGATAATCTCCCAGTAAAACTTTTGACCTTTAAGATAAAATTCCCTTTGAAGCTTGGGAAAAGAAGTAGCACAAGACCTAGGTGAAGCCTTTAAAAGGCCTTTGTAGAGTATGTCATGTTAAGACAAAACAGACAGCATTCATGGGAGCTTCTACGCAAGGAACAGAAACTTCCCAGTTGCCAGAAAGCCAGGGAAGGGCAGCTGTAGCAGTGCAGCTTGCTTGCGTGCTGTCCCTTTAATTTTCTAAAGGCATGGTGGTATGCACTCTGCAGTTATCTATCTAAAGCAGTAAATGGAGCACATTAGACATCCACTGGGGCTGTTGAGAAAGGAGTATGCCCCAGTCATCATAGTTATCCGTGCAAACGATAGCTGTCATACATGACCAGATTACCTGCCAGAAGGATCTGATGAATTACTATCTGGCTACAGCTCCATTATTCATGTCTTACCCGGAGCACTGCTTACCAATGCATAAATACTGGAAGCACACTATGTCTTGTATAAGAAATAAGAATGAGTAGAATCATTATCACATAATTACCTGTTTTAAAAAAATTAAATACAGTTTTACATTTAAAATCACGTGCTGTTAGTCACATGGAAAAATAACTTTTTAATAGGCATTGAGATTTGGATTACTCAGCTACCACATGTGAGTTTATAGTTAGAGCTGACAGGAAAATAGTGTATAATTCCTATGCACCTTCTTGAAAGGAAAGCTTTCTGATATTTACTATTTATTGACACAAGTATTTGGGGATTTTCCTCAAAATATGAGAAAAAGACTTTGGGATGTTATTTTAATTAAAATGCTAGAAAATTTAAAATGAAACTGGGCTGGTTGGCATTTTTTAGCTCGAAATACTTTCAGTGTTGTGTTTTTGAACATCACTGCTTACTGCTTATTTCCTGTGAGCAAGCATTGATTCAGTCAGTGTCAACTCCTCTGTAACAACAAAGTAAGAATTCACAGTGCAGAAAAATGTGAACCAGATGGGAAGGACATGCCCCAGTTTTCCTAAAATTAGCATACCTATCAAACATGTATATGTGTGTGTGTGCACGCACGCGCATGCACGCACTATCAAGAAAATCAAAAGGAAACTTACGCTTCCCAAATTCTGAACAACATTAAGAGCAAGATTTATGGCTTATGGGTATTACAGGACCATTTTACTGGGATATAGTAAATCCTGTAATGTGATTAAGCTCCCTATATTTGTTTTATGGAAATGGCATTTGTATGAACAAATTGAAGAATTATGTGTTATCTGATCTCTTTGTACATCCAGGTTTCTAATCTGAATGTACAGACATTTGGCTGCAGACACAAATATCTCCTCTGCCACATTCATGGATTTAATGCATTTGCATGCAGCTTTGCTGTACAAGAGAAAGCCTTATGATTACATCTACTCTGATATGCCTGTTGAATGATTAAGGGGGTCACACTATCAACGCTGCAGTGTGTCTGACTAGGGACAGTACCAACAGAGAAAGACTGTTTAGAGGGATATATTAATCTTTTTTCAGAGGTATGGGAACTGTTGTGTCTTAGAATACTCCTGCTGCAACTCAGATGAGGAGATCTGCCTGTGCCTGTCATGATGTAATGTCTTATTCCATGAAGGCTGGATTTCTGGAAGAGCTCTTCCCAATAACTCTGGAGGATGACATTTCAGACCTTGGCATTTTTCTTTCCAAGGAAATTCTAATTCCATACGAAAGCTGTAATATCGACTCAGAAAAACAATAGACAATTTGAAATTTTCCACAGAAAGTAACTATTCTGGCTTGATTTTTCAGAAAACAAAGACTGAGCAACACATACAAAAACTGCTCATGGAAGCCCCTGCACTGAAAAGCAGTCTCAGGAACTGGCAGACCCTTGACTGAACATGGCTCCAAGGGACTCTACAAGTATAAAATTGCCATCAGAGCGTGTGGTGGGGCATGGTAGAAAGCCCTGAGAGGACATCTTAAATGGGAGCTTTCAGGACTGCAGACTCCTTTCGCCCTTCTGCAAAACTAGTCATCTGAACTAAACACGTCAGATAGAGATGAATGCTCCTGAGTCTCTTGACTTTGGAGGGCTGGATTCCCTGGAGATCTCAGCGGGGTCTCATCTGCGTGGTCGGGTTTCCTTACAGCCCTAAGGGCCCAGACATCCCTGCAGCCCAACAGCTGAGCTGGCAGAAAACAGCCAGGCATCTTGTGGAAATTTATTGGAAATGAAATGCCTCTGTGAAGTGTTCTGGGTTCAGTGTTTCTACATTTTTCAGCGAAAAACTGTTCACTTGGAAATTTCTTGACCAGCTTTTTCTGGAGGCTGTAATTTGAGTGAATTAGACGTGTACTGCGAGAAATTGCAGCCGATCATAGGGGTGAAAGGAGGAAGGGAGAAGTGCTGTTGAGAGAACAGCTGTAACAAGAAATTCAGATAATGTTTTACGTGTTTTGGTTTTTTGATGTTGTAGTTTATGTTCTCTTCTGTATTTTCAGGCATGCAGCTCTAAATCATAGATCAGTACTGCAAAGCAGACAAGCAACATGAATTATATTATAGATCACAGCTCATTTAGGGTTTTTTTTTTTAGTCAGGCAAGAGTTGGGGTTGGATAGTATATATTTATAGGAGACTACTGGCAGTTTATGTTTTTTTAAAAAGTTCATTAAAGAAAATCTTATTTCTAAAATAATACCAAATTGAAATCAGGTGTTGCTATATAAATGTAGAAACATGAGTACGAAAAACATCATGGAAAACATTTTTAGAAGACTATTTAGAGAACTGGCCATGTAAGTCCTGTGGAGGTTTGTGGCAGAATTCCCTCTGAAAACATGGGCCTGCATGTTTTGGTACTAGCTGGCCTGAATGCTTTCTGTAACATTGTGGTAGGCATTGCAGACACTTGGAAAAAAAGAGGAATCTGGGCGCCTAGTTTGACACGTCTGTTTGAATATTAGTGATGTTAGGTAAGTTGTCTTCTGACAAGCTCAATCTCTGAATGCATGTACATTAATTACAACAATTTTGAGGGAGAAATAACTTTAAGCTGTCTTACTTGAAGAAGATTTGGAGTATTTGATAGAGTAATTACCTTTAAATGGTTAATCTATTGCAGGTGTGCATATACTCAAGCATATTTAGTTTACTCCGTAGAGTTCATCTAGCTTTTAAGCACTGTCGGCTCACAGCTTGCAGGCTGCAGCTCCAACATGAGTTAACAGCATGGGTTTTGTTATGAGCTTCTTTGGCAGCAAGCAGGTAAAAGCAAAACTTCAAAACCATTTTCCTTTGTTGGGAGAACCCCCTTAAGGAATTCAGAGGAAATGGTGCTGTCTGTCTGACACAGTTACAGTCAGCCAGCAGTCTAGTGTCTCAGCAAGTAGCACTGCAGTCACTCAGTAATTTTGTGCTTCATGCCTCAAAGGCTATAAAATAGCCTGTATGATATACAGCAATAGCTGAGTTGTTAAACAAAAGGATTGAATGCATGTTAGTGCATGCAGGGGTTCCTCTGGATTGTGTGACACCTATGCGGTATATATATGCCACCTCTGCAACAGGAAATATAGATTGGCTGCTTCAGTAAGGAGAGGTTTAGATTCCACACCCCCCACACCCCACCCCAAAATCTTCCATGTTAGCTGTGTTTATAAAATCTTCTGCAATACGGTCTGCACAGTTATAAAACAGGGATAAGTTCCATCAAATAACATGTATGCCAAGTGTTATCTGAGCTTAAAAAAAAGAACTGTATGATTTCATCTCTAGGTGTCATTTGACCTATGTATTTTAAAGATTTCAGGGCTGAAAGGAAAAAAAGCTGACTGCTAAAGGTGTTAATGGCTGACAGTATGATCAGCCCCAGTTCTACTGCTCGTCCATGATACAGTGGCATGGCCACGGTGACACAGACTCCCAGCTATGCTTAATGAGCTGTGGGGCAGGCACACCTGGATATCAGCAGAGCAGCCTAAGGAGGAGAGGTGAGGAGTCTGCCTCTCTTCCTAGCAATACACAGCTCTAGGCACTTTCACAGTCTGTGTGCAGGCAAGGGCAGGCTTACCCCGGCCTCCAGAGCACCTTGAAGAAACTGAATGGCAGCAGACATTGAGCTGTCATGCAGACTTGGTCTCCAATTCTCATGATCCAGACAGCTGTAGTATAGGTGAGACTAGGAAGACAAAAGCCCAGCTGGCTAGTATGTACCCTGAGTTCAGCTCTTGCGCACAACATAATTCACATGTATAATATGCATTGAATTCAAGCTACAGCAGAAAAGTGGATGGAAATATGGTGGCTGCAAAGCCCAGTGTGCTAAATCGGGTGTTCACCTTGGTAGTGAAGTATAACCCAAGCTGACCAGCGCTGCCTTCAGTAGCCTCTGGTGGCAGGGCTCCTGCAAGAGCTCAATTTACTTTGTACCTGCTTTTTTTCCAGCAGAGCCTTCAGGAAAGGAAGACAGCAACAACGCCGTTTCTTCAGTAGATGATTCTTTAGGGGGGTGACTTTAAACAACAAGAAAAACAAAAACCCAAAATGCAGCACTTTTTATGTGTCAGGATTACCCCCAGATACTGGAAGTGTTTACTGTACTGCATTATATGCATACTGCACCATTATAAAGGGCTTGTAGTTGGCAGCATCTTTTGTGCAGTGATGGGGTTATCTGAAAATTCATAACTACATAACTGTTTCTCTAACTGATATTTTTCCAAACATAGTTTTAAAAATTGTTAGCTCAAATGTACACCAAATAAAAATATATGAAAGTATTATTAGTTGCCTAATAGTGCCACAAAAATATTACATATAGGGTAGTCATCCTCATTGTCACTATATTGTAATAAAGGCAACAACAATGGATACAGAAAACAGTGAGGCCTGTGCTTTTCTTTCCCTATAATGTGCTGCCTGTGTGTGTATGAGTTAGCGTACAGCACAATTTTAATAATTTTGTCATCAGCTAATATATGTTAGACATGTCCATGAAAGCATTCTATCTGGCTCTAAAAGTTTAAATACAAGGAAGTTATTTCTCCTAGAGGTAAATGACACTTAACTGGTTTTTGAAGCTAAGTCTTACTTCAGACATATTTTTCTGATTGTAACTTGTAGCCACTAGCTTTTGCTATAGCTTTGAGAACAATGCTTCCTCTGCTTCCACTGAGGTGGTCCTGACATTTGAGTCACATTGAGGACAGGCAGTGTGGCGTAACTGGTCTGTGTGCAATCCAAGCAGAACTTAGGCACTCTTATCTACAGTGCTGCCAGTCTGGTGCCTTTCACAGGAACTGGATTTTGCTTTAAATCTTTATTCAGAAACAAGTCATGGTGCTGGTGCTGCACAAGTGGAAGTGCATCACAAACATCACCTGTCCTTCATAGTAGTGACTGGGGAAGTTGTGCTGCCTCCTACCAAGTGGACTGTAAAAAACATATTCAAAATATTAATATCAAAAGAAAAACTGCAACACAAGCCCACCTAGTGCTGCAGTTCACGCACCATCTCTTGTCTCAAATTTGTACTAGCACTGTTAAAGAGAAACATGGAACTTTTCAACTTAAGTGCTTCACAGAGCATGTGTATGCATGTATGTATGTGCCTGTTTCCTGTTTCTCCTTCAGTTTTAACCTTGATATAATGCTTGCTTTTCTCTCTTAGTTTCTACTGATTTTCTGAAAAAAAACCCATTGTAGTTACCATTTTCTGTTGTTCAGCAAGACTAGCCCAGAGACACATCTAATTGACAGTTTGTTGTCACTTGCTTCACCTCATACCTTAAATTCTTTGTAGAGGCCAGAGACTGGAATTCTTTGCTCATTGTACAAGTTTACACAGAAGTATACTCATACAGCTGTATTTGGTTCCTTGTAGAGACACCCAGCTTTGCTCTAAACAAAGAGATCTCAGAAGATTAATAGTCCCATTAGTGAAATGTTCTCCTGCATCTAACTAACTTTTCTGAAACCACAGTGCAGTGCTGAACTAGTGGGACATTAATGCCTCCGGTATGCAGAGCAGCTTGTTCTGACCCAACCTGGTAATCTCCACGCTGTGCCATGTACTCAGCCAGACTAACTATAACCTAGCAGTGGATGTACAGCTGGGGTACAGATTTCCAGCATTTTTAAGATGATGACCTGCTTGTTAAATGAAAGACTTTGATTATCCTTACCTTAGATCTCCCTTCCCTGACTGTAACTGGACAGCTTGCTTACTCTTCTCTGGGTCATACTTAATTGTGAAATTTTTAGAAGTGAACTTTTCAATTTTAAAAATACAAGATTTTTAGAAAAGGAGTATAAAATGTCCTGTTTCTTACCATCATCTTCCTTGTGAAGGTAGGATACATAGGAATACTGAGAATATAGCCACATGTCTACCTAAATATAAGGTAAATAGCCAAAGTTTTTCTCTCTTATTAAAAAAGAAACTGGTTCACCTATATTCACTAGCTGATCTGATACACAGACCTGTCTTGAAAGGTGTCTCATACTTATTTAAACAAGGAAGCTTTGCATTTTAACTGAGAAGTTGCATAGAACATTTAATTTGCTGTAAATGAGATCACAGAAGAAAAATATGTCTTAGAGGTACTGGGACAAACACTGGTAGAAACATTCTAAGATTTCCAGATGTCTGGATACTATCCAGATACTGGTCTTTCAAAACTTATGTAAATCTTCTGAGATGAAAAATCAGAAAGGAAAGGGAAAAAAAAAAATTAAATGGTTACAAGGCACCTAAAAGTTATATTAGTTTGAAGATTCCAAGTCAAAACTTTTAGATGTTTCCAAAAGGAAAATATTTTTTAATTACTTTTTTCATGGAAGTTTTTTTCCAAGTGTTTCTTCCAACTGTAGCAAGTGTTCACTTTTTGGATAATTTCCTATGACAACTCAAACAGCCCTCCATGAAACGTCAGCTACAGGCCAGTTTCCTAAGTGTTATCTACCAAATGCATTTCTGGGTTCAGAACCCCCCAGATTTTAAAGAAAAGTGTATGAAAGTGTCGCTGAAGATCATGTTTTTACAGGGGAAGTAAATTTGAGATGGGCATGTGATAAAATGAATGATAACAAAGAGGAGCAATAAACAGAAAGTTGAGCTGTCATGGGTTAGAAGATGGAAAGCAGAAAGAAACTGTCAGATGTAGGAGCTGAGAGTTGCTTTGAAACACAGAGAGCAAGGAAAAGGTGGATTCTGGCAGAGCCTGTTTGTCTGAATGAACCTGCCTAACCCGGCAGGCAGGTCAAAGCAGTTTTGCAGAGCTCAGGCAAAGATTTTCCTTGACCATGTGAGCTCTCTTTTAACAGCCACATTTGAAGGAGGGTGATCTCAAGGAAAAGCATGTACATGAAGTTGGTGATATAAAACCCGTTGTCTTACTGAGTTGGATTTTTTTCTGTTTTGATTTGAAACTGATCTCGTATCTGATCCCTCCAAAAGAAGACCTGGGAAGCTGAAAGACAGTGACTGTATGGCAAAAAATTACAACCTAGAAACAAGCAGGACTCATTTTTATCCAGGCTAGTCATGGTAACACCCCCTTTTACAGCCCAGAAGCTTTGAAAACCATATGCTTGTTCCCAGCTTGTTGACTTCAGGGGCTTTAAATGAATTTGGGAACACCTTTTTGAGCAGCTCTTAGATTTCTTGTCCCAGTTCACAGAACTGTTAGGAAAGAGTCCACTTGGGGACAAAGAAGTCTGGAACTAGTCAGTCCAAGATAAATCTATGGAGGTTTACAAACAAAGTGAGACAGAAAATCTGCAAAGTGTAGCTCAGTTTTGCCTGTAAGGGCCAGTATTATGTTTTCTCTGTAGTAAATATCAGGAAAACTGGTAGCTTGGGGGTAAACCAAGGAGAATAAACATGTTCCCTTGTTCAAACAAGTAATCAAAAAAGTGTTAGTTTTGCTATAATTTGTCTTTTTGGCCAGGTAAGTAGAAAGAAGTATGTTTTGAATTATTTGAACTAACAAGAAAGTCAGATTTTTCTGGCCTACCTAGCATCCAAAATCCCACTTCCAATACCTAAGTTCTTAGGTAATCCATAGATATATGTATTTATATCCCTTGTTTTAGCTATTCTAGAGGTACAAAAGATCACCACGCTTCTTACTGAATTATATTAATGGTTGCTGGTATTCATCTGCCTGTTAAAAAAAAAAAAAAAAAGAACAAGAGAGGGACTGGCGCTATAAAAAGAAGTATCATTTCCTTCTTTCAGGGAGAGCAAAAGTCCTTAAATGTCTCTTGGGAATCTTCCTTTTCTGTAAGCTTACTAAGCTTTATGTCCAATTCTCCTTTTAAAGTTAAATTACGTCTCAGGCCAGACTGTCAGCTTGTATAATTCTGTTAGCCTTCTGGCCTCTAGTGCAGTCATGATAGTTTAAACCACCAAAGAAGTTGGCTGCCAATCTTCTGTGAAGCTGTGTTTATACCAGTGAAAATCAGAGGACACTCATCTCATCATTAGAGTATTGTTTCTGATGATATAATTTAAAATGTTCAAATGTGTTCTAGGGTTTGATAGGAGCAATGGTAATGCTTATCATCTTCATGAGCCAAGCATTGTTTTCTCTGCTACAAAAACTGTTCTGTGTATTTTATGGCTTTGTGACAGTCACATCTTTAGGAGGCTCAAAAATCACCACTGGACATATGTCATGTCTATTTCAAGGGTCAAGTGTAGTAAGAGGGAAGCTAGTACCTGACTTCAAAGGATTTTGTGCTATATTTTTTCAGTACTTTGTGGTTGTTGTTTTGGGTTTTTTTTAATGTCCTCAAGGCCAACAGTTTTCAAGAAGCTGCCTGAAAAAGTTTCATACAGCCTTGTGTGACTTCAAAATTTTTCTGATTAAAATAATTGTGCCTTCCTTCTTAAGCAAGGAAGAACTTGCTCACATGGATAACACAAGAACATGTAATGAGCATACCCACTCATGCTATGCAATCTTGAGAAAATGTATTTGGGTTTGGAGGAAAAATTGGGGATTTAAAATAGTGAATAGCAGTCAATTGTGTCACTGGTTATTCCCCTTGCATTTGACAGAATCAGTTGTAAGGAAAGCAATTTTTAAAAGCTGTGAATGCCACCATAGTGGCCACTGGCAGTTTCATTAGTGTTCCATGAACTCCTGAGGAGCATTTCTTTCTTTCAGGGCAGGAAGAAATATAAGAGCTCTGTGACTCAACTGACCATATGACAGTGACTTTTGACTGTAAGCCCTTTTATTTATTTTTTTTTTCTTTTCAAATCCACAGGGACAGATATCCAGTCTGAATGAACACGGTGTTCTTGTGTGTTATGGTGAAATTAAACCTCAAATCTGAGCTAGGGCATAATGCCATAACACAGCTTCACTGCTGTCTGCCCCTACACATCTTGAGTGGGTTCCTGAGGCATGAAATCAGTGGAATCAGGAACAATGCCCTTGTCTGCCAAGGACTACAGAAGCAGTTGCCACATCTTTCTGCACTGAGACCAAATGTAAACAAATGGATTAGAAAAACTGTTAAAGAGCGTGGTAATTGTCAGCCTGCAGTCAGCAAACCCAGAAGTAAAGGTAGAGCAAGTAAGAGAATACTGATCAAGAGGTCCAGGACTTCTGGCTGAACAAGTCTCTGGAGGAACCCAGGATTAGCATTAAATTTTGAAAATGTAAGCCAAGATTTGTCTCCACATTCTTTTTCCAGGTGTAAAGCAAAAATAATGGATCTTGCCTCCTCTTAAAAGCACTTTGACAATTGTGATACACAGGTGATATGTATTATCAACAGTACAAATAAGGCTTTTTCATGAATAATCCTTTCTTTAATAGTAAGCACTTTTTCATTTGTAATGAAATAGATGCTTCTATAATGAAAAAGTGCTAGTTTAGAACTAATGCCAAATTTTACTGGTCTTGTCTTCAAACAGTCCCAGGTACACTGCTATTTTTAGGGAAAACAGTAACTTTGCATAAACTCCAACATTCTTTACTTCAGGTTACCTGAAGTGTTTAAGGTAAGAAGTCCCTTTTGACCTTGGAGATGCTTTCACTTTATGCTGAGTGCAAATTGCTTCGTTCAATCTCAGACACAAATATGGTGTTATGAGTACCTTTTGTAGGCCTTGATTCTCTGGCATATCATCTAGAAAATGCTGCACAAAATGTTTTAAGCTAAAATGAGAAGCATCTGCAGGTCTAAAACAAGGGATGGATGTGTGGGTTATAAAACAAAAACTAGTTACCAGTCATATGCAAATGGCTCATAGCTTCCTGCCAATTTAGTGAAACACTTAAATACTTGTCTGAAGCCTCTTCAAACATATTCAAACTCTTTTGGACTTTAAGGGCAAGATCATGATGTTCTTATATGGAGTGTGGGTAGTATCCTACTCTACAGGTAATCTAATTGATGTAATAAATCAAGGTAATCACAGTGTGATTCTTAAGTTCACCAGAGGCTTCTCAGGAGATTTCCGGGGCGGGGGGGGTTGAGACCATACTGCATTTTTCCACATAAATTGGGGTTAGTATCGCATAGAATACCTGTGAAAAATACCTCTCCTTTCTGTGCTTGACCATCTAAGTCTTAGCATGATGCACAGTAAGAATATGAACACAGTGTCATATTGAAGGTGATTATCCTTGCTTGTACAGCTTCTTAAAATGGACCTGAGCCGATGCTGACACTTAGGACAAATGCCTTACCATTATTACCTCTTACCTTACCACATCATCTTAGAAGACTGTGGTATTAGTATGGAAAGATATTTAACTCTCCTACCCTGTATCTCATCTATTGCAGTGTTCTTATATCCTTTGCTTTCTGTTTTAACTCACAGGCATTTTCCTCTTTTCTGGCTAGTAAGATATGTTGATCATAAATTATTTCAAGAAAGCTATGTCCTTCTACTGAATACTGTGCTTTGAAATTTTTCAATAGGTATTCAGTTATCCAGCAATGCACAGCCCTTCATATTCTTGTTATTTAAATAAAGGGTAGAAAGATTAAAATGAACAGATGCAGAGCAGAAATAGAAAGAACTCGAAACACAGATACAGATATAAAAGGAAGCCAGTTTAGAGGAGCCTCCCTTGTAGACAGAATGTGTGGATGTTTTTACAAATATGTGTGTAGTTGTATCTCTATCTTTTTCCCCTTTAAAGCACCCTAGTGTGGAAAGTTACCATTTCATTCAGTTTTCCCTGCTACACTGAAGACAGGGGAAGAGGTTCTGGGAATATTCAGCAAAATGCACAGCCACTCATGTTGCATTACCCAGTGCAAACTTGTTTCAAGCTCATCGTTATTGAAGGGGAAACCATTTTCTTTTCCTGTTGTAATTTTAGATTAAAGTTAATTGTATTTGCCCTATAAAGAAAAGATGACATCAGATGATTCTTTTCCCTGTGGAAAAAATAGAGTTAATTATAAATCTGATATTGTCACTCAGCAGAACATAAAAACTAAATCTGTCATCTTGTACAACTCATATCACCGCATGAAAGCGAGAGAGAAAGCGCTGACTGTTTGCCCAGCAGTAGTCCATTTGAGAAGAGAAAAGGAGAACTCGGCTTCGCTAAAGGTATGTCAGGCAGTGATGCCAGGAGGCATTTTCAAGCATCCCAAATGAAAGAAAACCGCAAGCTGATGTACACAGCATTGCCATAAGCACAATTAGTACAGTCAAATCAATACTAGAGAAATGTACCTTAAGGCCTCTGCTGTTCAAAAGGTCTGAACTCTGATAAAGGTTGTATACTGGGAAAAAAGCATGGCTTATCAAAATTGCAGTGTGGCGATACAAACGTTACAGTCAGGGCCTTCCATTCATTGCGCTTCAGGTTTTGCTGCTTTCACCTGCAGATTTCTTTTAGTATTAACCCCAAGTGAGCAATCCAGCTGCAGATCAAAATATATAGCAATGTCTCCACCTCCCATGGTCCATTTCATTTTTGGCTCACATCTGTCAATTAATGGGAATGTCTTTATTTTGTAGTTGATGCATGGTCTACTCACAGTGAAATTTGCAGTAAAAATTAATACTGCTTTTATATGAAATATGCTCATTATTTCAGCGTTTTAATAGCAGACACCTCCAGGATTTAAACAGATATAGGTGCAAAATCTTGTCACTGCTTCATTAAAATGTAAAGATTTTTTGAATTCATGTATTTTATTTAAACAAAAACTTTATTTTGTTTTTAAAAGCATAAACAGTATAGGTAATGTCATGCAATACATTTATTTACCTGTGCTCATCCAGGATGTTAGTGCCTTGCTTTTGTGATCTATATTGCTTGAAAAGACAGTCTAGAGCAATATTTGTGGCTTAGAGATTGAAAGACAATGGAAGCCTTATGATGGGATCTAGGGGAAAACTCCCGTGGAAAGATTTTGGAAACCTGTCTTGGTGAGCAATTCTGAAGGCAAAGTCAAACACAAAAAATGACCCCACAAAGGGTTTCTGAATCAGGGAAAAAAAGTTGCCCTTGATGAGGCTACTTAGAACCCTGGCAGAGGTAGAAGAATCAGAAATTCTGAAGGTTTCCAGTTGAAAATATCTTGTGGGAAATGGGGACTGTGCTCAGGGAAGCATTTAATGTATGTTTACACTGCAAAATGACTTCTCTGTGTGGAAAACAATTGCTTTCCTTAGATAGGCAAATATATTTTATACAAGATAATAGAAGTTAGAGGTGAAAAAGACCTCATTAGATCATTTTTTTTGTCCCCTTCCAATGAAATAATTTTAGAAAGCTGTATACTGTTTGAGCTTTCTGAATGTCTGTCAGCAATTTCATACCCATGTCAATAGTGGTTTTCCTCAAAAATTCAATTTTGTATTAGCAATAGCAATCTAAGCAGCAATGTGTTTCTGCGAAATAGTAAGTTTTTTTAATCTTCTTAGGTGATTACAATCACTAGCCTTTCAACTTCTGCCTTATATTATCACACAAGTTTTGATATTAAATTTCCCCAAAAAGGCACTGCCAGAATTGCTTTGTTTTTATTGTTTTATTAGCACACATTTCTAAAGCAACCATCACTAATGTCTTCATATACAAACTTACCCAATATAGGATTTATCTTAAAATGACATAAGAGTTCTATAACCTGTTCTGTATATCAGAGTCTCTTAATAAAAATGCTGACTATTAAGTGGAGTCCAGAGACCCCAACTCTTGCTAAGAAAACGTTTTACTGTGAGATATATGTTATACCTTGCCTTGAAAATGCTAAAATATATAAATGTGGGATAGGATAGGAAAGATTAAACCTTTTAGCTTCAGGAAGAAGCCATAGCTACAGAACTTTCTGTTGTGTATATATACTTGCTTTTTATATTTATGTCCTTATTCAGTGAGTCATCTGAGAACACTTGCCTTTCTGGATGCAGCTAGGAAATAGCAAGTTATTGGTAAAGTATCCAGTCCTCCAACCATTCACAATTTGCTAAAGACAAATTTTAGAAATTCTTATAACTACGTAGGCATACAAATGGAGTTTGGGCCTCGGGTTGGGTGCAGAACTGAGCAGGCAAACCTCTATCACAAGCACTGACGGGGTGCACTTTCTGCTTCAGGGAGCAGCATGACCTGCTGGAAATCTGGTGGGTACTTAACCATGTTGTTTTTTCAGATAATTTCAATCACAGTACAGTACAGAAATCTGCCTTGGCTATGGCAGAGGTGATGTTTGTGCCCTGGGATGATTTTGGAGTAGGCTTTTATTAGCCAGAAAATGGTATGACTTCCATTGGTCTTGTTGGCCTTTGTGACTGAGCACCAAACAGACTCTACAGTTATTACCTACTTGAAAGTGAGCAGATGAAAAGTTTCATTCCAGTCAGGCAGCCAGTTTGGAACAATGCGAACAGTTTGAAAATACTTCTGTTCATTGCCTCTTTTGTATTGCATATCCCTGATGTACTTTTCAAGTGGCAAGAATCTGTCTGCTCTAGTGCTACGTCATTAGGAAATTTGAATGTTATGAAGCGTTGAAAATCATTGCATCTGGAAATAGGATACTGAACCAGGGAGGCTGCTGACACAGTGTAGAGGATAGTCTGAAGTTTTCTGCTTGATGAGTTGTAGGCACTTGAAAGTTTCTTTTTGCCTCCTCAATAAAAAAAATTTTGGGTTTCCTCCTGAGGTCCTGTCAGCTTGTGTCACCTAATCAAGTCTTGACTTTTGCAGAGGTACCTGGGGGATAAATGACATCTTGGTTTCTCCTGTTCTCATCTTGAAACACACTTTGGATTTATTTTTACTGGGGAATAAAATGTTCATAAGGTTTTTGTGCATGCTGCAGGTACATGTGTTTGGAAGGTCAGTCTGGAAGTACAGTCCAGTGTCCTTTCTGGTCTTGATTTCTGTGAATCTTATTTTCTGCTAAAATATACCAAAACATATATCTAGAAGCAGAACAATCCTGTGGTATCTGTGCAGTATCCTGAAAAAATTGTTTGGATACTCACAGTATAATTATAAATGATACAGGAAAACATTGTTCCTCTCATTGCTCTCATTGTTGCCAGTGTCAGACATGACTCCGTGTAAAGTCATTGGATCCCACACAGTATAAGTCAAACCAAATGGAATCAGAACTGATATTGCAAGCAGTGGTTAATTAAGGTATGGATAATAACAACTGTTGTCTAGTTTTTTCTGGCTTCTTTTCTCTCTGCTCATTCAAAATCAGGCTTGTGATCTTCGACAGTAAACAAGAGACTGAATAGCTCATACAGGTTTCTGAAAATCCTTCAGAAGTCCCACAAATATCTATATATGCAATAAAGCAACAAGTTAAATCTTGTCAGATGTCTGCAGTTCTCTGTGTTCATGCCTGAGAGTATGGCATTTTCAGGAAACTGCATTCCCAGTGTTTTGCGTTTCCCCTCTCCTGTAAGAATGTTTCTATAATGGTGCTCATCACTTGCCCTCATTCTGCAGGCAGCCATGCTGGGCAAGTAGCTAGATCACTGTACAATACAAAAACACCACCCCCACCATATCACCCCGGATAATCTTCACAAATTGTTAATAAAAGAAGAGACATCAACTGACACCTTGTTATATGGGCATCATAAAAAAAAAAAAAAAAAAAAAAAAAAAACAACCAAAAAAAACCAACAAACCCAAAACCACAAAACAAAACACTCCACACTCAATTTATGAAGCAAATTTAAAGTTGTGTAATATGTCATTTGAGTCTGAAGGGTTTTCTCTTTCCACTTGTGACATCCTCAGCACAGTGTGATGTTGTTATTTCTTCTTTGGGAACTGGAGTACAACAGAGTTAATGACATTCAGCAAAAGTAGAGTAGGTGTCATAATTTGGGTTGAGTATGTGATACAATTCTTAATTTAAGTATTTAAGATAGTGTATAGATTTTTAGGACACAAAATCTGTCTCTGTCTCCATTTTATATCTGTTTTGCTATAGGGTTTAATGATTTATTGTAAGAGGGGTTATGTTCTTGCTTTTGCTGAGAAGTTTGTGGCAGGTTATTTCTCCCCCAGAACCACAGTTTAATGTGTTATTTGTAAAGCATGTAACTATTCAACCTTTACAGTACCATTAAATCAGGTGTGCTTGTGGGCTATGAACAGTAGAAAGCAAAAAAAGAAGAAAAGGGCTTTTGTTTGCTATTAAAACATCTTTGTGAGTTTAATGCCCTACCCTCAGTTTTAGTGTTGATGAAAACTGTTTCTAGGAGAAGAGAAAGAAAAAATTGGTAGATTTGCCCTCCATGCATCCTAACACAGTTGAACTTCAGAGTTTTGGTTACAAGGAGACACCTGTGCTGCTTGTGAGTGCTAGTTTGCCTACAAACGTGATCTAGTTCAACCCTAATATACTAGCTTGTATGCCAGAAGGATTACATCCCAGTTATGACTGTGTCGTGCACAACGCACCATGTCCTTTTGCAACAACTTACGTGCCTCTTCTATTTCAAGTGGTACATCCAAAATTTAGTAAGAGATCTCCAACAGCCTCAGCACACAATCTATGCACACTGGTAGTATATTTCAACTCAGAGACTTCAGGTTCTTTAAACAGAAAATCAGTTTTTTTATTTAAATCTTAAATCTTTTCCTTAAAAAGATATCAGTTTCTGTGGCATATTCTGTGATAAAGCAAAGATCTAATTCTGATGTCCTCGAACCTTGTGTCATCATTCACATCTGAGGAAAGTACATATTGACATTCAAATGTAATGATGTGCAATTGCACCAGTTATGACTGGCTGTGTAAGACATACAGCAGGGGGGAGCCAGACCCAAGGCCCTGTCCTGGCACACATCAACTTGCATTATCTCTTTGGACTTGAGCGATATTATTCTAAATTTATAAAATTAAAAAGCATGAATAGTGCCTCAGTCTTATGAAAAGACAAAAGTCCTTACCAAAATGCATTTCAAGGGAGTTTATAATTACTATAAACTAAAGCCTAAGTAATCTCATCATTTAATGTTTCTGCTTATGCCATGTGATACAGCACAGTGATACAATCCATATCAGAATTAAACACTTGGCTTGATACAGGAGATTTTGTTATTGGAATTACATTGGAGTCGGACATTTTCCTTCTGCATTAAAAGGCAGGAGTTAGACAAAGGTTGGCTGCTTTACCTCAATCCAAAATGAAACTAGTTTATCTCATAGGGTAAACAGAATCTAATTTGAAGCTTATTTCTCTGCTTCATGTTGGAACATAGTAGCTCAGCTTTATGGTCTGAGCAATTTTATTTTGCATTATTAAACTGATGTTATTATAGTCAGCTAGTAGTCACTCAGCAATAGAGACATTTCTCCATGCCATTATGTTTGGATTTAGTTTTCTGACCTTTATAGGCTATCTAACAGAGAGAGAAAGCTTAAGAGACATATCTTATTGTGCCAGACAATATATACAGTAAAGACAAGCTGCAGAGAGCCATGGTTTCATAGCATAAATCTTTGTTGCCTCAGCCAGGTTGGAAGTGCTCAGTAATTCACAGGAACAACCTTTAATTTACTGTTTTCCCTGGATACCACTGAGGGCTGGTAGGAGGGAAAAAACTCATTACAAAGAGCATCTTTTCTCTATTGGAGAACGAAGATGGGAGGCAAAAGATGCCAAGGATTGGTTATTGCTTCTCAATTGCTTATCATCTCGAAAACTGAGCTTAAATCTCTTTGCAAATAATAGTTTAAGGGTATGCTAGCAATTTTGTTAATTTTATAGTAGGCAGAAAACAAAATCAGATGCACTGGTTAAATTATTTTAAACAGCTAGTGCTTGTTTTAATATATCAGTAAGTTCTGAGGATATAGTTATTCCCTGCCATGGTGAAATGTCTCATCCAGCTCAAGTTCTGAGTCCTTTTATAAGCTACAAATGAAATTTTGCAGGATAAAAGATCATTTGCAAGGCTTTGTCACCAGTCTTTGGAATCTTGTTTGCTCTCTTTGCTTATGCGTCACAACAGTTGCTTAAATTTCCTAGGAAGAGGGAAGAAAAAAGAGAAAGAGCAAAAATGTCAAATACAGAGAAAACTAAAGGAATAGAAACTGCAGCCTTTTCTAGTTCAAATAAAAATATTTATTTTGTATTTACTTGTTCTCCTACTATAAGTTTCTTGCTTTTAGTGGCTTCAGGTGCATTTTCATTATTCAGTAGAAGGAAGCATGGTTGCCAGTACCAAAACTGTGTGCTTTTCAACGACATTAGGCAATAAATGTCAGTAGCATTTTATGGTTACTGCAGGCTCTATAGGCTCTACTGAAGAAGATACACAACCATGACAGAGAAATTTGCACAGTATGAAGAAAGACAGCAGCATTTAAAAGCATACTGCTTCAGACCATGACTTCTGATTTCTCAGAGACTTATTCACAGCAATGTGCACTTCCTTGAATAGAAAGTCATGTCTCAGTTCTTAAGAAGAAAGGCTCCTCCTAAACAAATGCTTAGCATGGTGTTTCAGGGGCATTTTGGGAGTTCCCAGAGTGTTGCAGATAACAGACACTTGAAGGAAAGCATCAAATAGTGTATTTGGAATCCCTAAGTCATCTCAAAATGGCATTAGAATTGGACTGGAGTGTATAGAACAGAGAGAGGTGAAATAGCAAATCATGTCTGGGATGCTCTTGCTCTTCTTCTCCTCTTTCATGTAAGAAGTACAACCTCAAAATCATCACATTTATTCTGTTATCAATGGAGTTTCCTTTTGTTAAAACTATAGATACAATTCTCTGAACACTTTAGAATAGAAAGTCTTTAGAAAATTTCTTAAGTCCAAAGATCTGAAATGTGACCTTTTGAAATTTCTCTTAAGTTAGTAGTGTGTTATCATTTCACTGGTACTATACAAATGTTCACAGTTAACAGTTAATGAGGCTTTTGTTTTATACATCGTTGGTGGTATTTTTATTCCAATATTTCACAATTCCATTTCATGTTTTTAATATATGTAATCAGTTTTATTTGAATAACATTTAATTTCAGTCTATTTGAATACATTGAATTTAATTTTAATACCAAATGTTTCAATTACTGCTTATGTTGGAAGTTGTTCAACACAAGCCTGCTTCTCAGTTCCCTGGCCTTTGCAAAAATGTTATTAATATGAGCTTGCTACAACATTTAACACTGATGCATGCAGCAGACCTTATACCAGTGGAATATTTGTGTATATTATATCTTTAATAATAATGTGTTTCAGAGTACTGTGTCTCCCTCTCCACAATATGCCTGGTAACACCCTTTTCCTTGTTCCATCAGGAGGACATCCTTTATCAGCTTTCACCAGGAGGCAATGCTCCCCACCTTCTTTAAAATGGTTTCCTCATTATTTTTGTTGCAAGTGATTTAATACCACCCTGTGCTGTACATGTAACACAAAGCATTTTATCACTAAAATGTACAGCAGTTACCTGGACAGTATTAGATTGACATCTCGATGACTATAGTCATAGTAACTATCACTAGCTGTATTGCAGGGGATTTAAGTCCAGTTTCAGTGTATCTTTGTCTTTGAGACTCTAAAGACTCATACAGTAACTTGATTTGTTTATAATTAACTGAAATGGACAACTGCACAATGAACAATAGCTTGAGGTTGTCACCTAAGTTTTAATTGACCAATGAGGACTGAGGCAGAGTTTTCTAGATCAGGATATTTCTATTTTTTCTTTTTCATAATCAGAAAGTACAAGGCATTTAATTACCAAACCTTAATTCTTATTATGCTCCTTATCATTGTTGTTATTATTATTATTATTTAGAAGATTCTTGAACAATGAGTGAAATTTCCTGTGGGCTAACATGTGCTACCACTGTTTACCTGGCTTTGAATTTTTGCTTTAAGAGGTGTTCCCATCATCTAAGCAATGTGTTTCGGGCCTCATGTAAGTATTACCTGACTATTTCTCACTACTTTTGTCTAACTGATTAAAAATTCAATCTCAGATGCTGTATCACACAAACTCATCTTCCCCTTCAAAGGACTTGGAAGTGGTAACAGGTTATGTTAAGTCATGCTGGGAAAAGCTGCTGTGTACAGCTGCCATAGAACCATAGAATCATCTAGGTTGGAAAAGACCCTTAAGATCATCAAGTCCAACTGTGAACCTAACACTGTCAAGTCCATCATTAAACCATATCCCTAAGTAAGCACCACATCTACACTTCTTTTAAATGTGTCCAGGGACTGGTGACCCCTGGGCACCCTGTTCCAATGCTTGCCAACCCTTTAGGTGAAGAAATTTTTCCCAATATCCACACTAAACCTCCCCTGTCATGCAGGTGATTCAAATGCACATCCTTCGTGCTGCTGTCACCGGTGCTGGGAGCCAAAGGGGTTACTTGTGCTATATTGCTGTCCTGAGGAAGTGTGGGGGCACCCCCTAAATACCATATGCTAGCTCTTCGAGCTGCCTGTGAAATTTGTACCTCACAGTGCTAGGACATGGTAAAGTGTCTCTCTTGCACTTTGAGTGTGTTACCATTTTTTTCCCAGGGTACATTTTGGCATGCTTTTCTGCTGAATGGCAATGTTATTTGAGCAGGTGTCTGAACAGCACATTTCATTTTCCCAGTCGTATAGGTTTCTAGGTATGCATAAAGTAGTGGTGGAGATAGGAGAGAGGATGGTGTTGAAGCAATGTGGTTGAGAGAAGAATTGCATCTGCCTGCCTAATGTCAGCTTTAAGCAGGTGTGGATCAGCATGATTGTGCTGGGCTGTGTTAGCACAATGCCAAGGTGTCATCCTGTCTTGTACCACATGACATCTTATTATGTTAATGTATTTATATGTGGGTAAAATTAGAGTTGCCATTAGTAGCAGCTTTGAATTGCCTAGATTTGCATTTTTAAAATCTTTTTTGTACATTATGCATTTAGTTATTCCTCCTACATATGACAATAGAGGTAATGAATAAAATTTTATTATCAGTAGTGTGATGTTATGCTGTTTTGTTATAATTGCTCTGCTGTTGAAATACTAAGAGAGAAGGGTTACTTTAAAAAGTAAAATTCTGTTACTATGTTTTAAAATCAAAGTAAGTGTATCTATAGAAAGAAATTACATTTCTTGGTGAGAAAGCATCATATGAGCTAATCTCAGTTCTTGTTTACTTGTATTATAGTATAGTCCATTCCTTTTTTTAATAATAGGGTTCAAGCACTATATGGATTCCAGGGGTTATTACCTTTCACCGAAAGCTGCAAATATAGAGAATACTGAAAAATGAGAGTTGTAAAGAAGCCTTATGAGTACCATTTTTTAATTTGAGATTGCTGCCTTGTTAGGCAGAGATAAAATCTGTAAATTGGTCAGTATCTTGAGGTTTGCCCCATGTGCTGGATTCTGTAATGGCAATGAATTTCTGGTGTGTTAAGTGGTATGGCAGGCACATGTGTGAGCTGTGTCATCAAAGATGTGGCCTCATATTTACTGCACGTGCACTGGCCCCAGTGAAAAATGCACACAGCTGGATGCAGCATAGTACCACAGCTTCCCTCCTGTCCTGGGTCCATGTGTACCAACTGAGCTGGCTGGTGGATCTGTGGTCTTTGACTCACTTTCTCTATGCTGTTGGATCCTAGTAGAGACAGAGGCTGCCCTGCTGTGAGAAGAATAGAGGGAACATGCATACTGATTCAAGGATATATGAGAGGGAAACAACAAAGTGAGATACATGCATATTAAATGAGTTTTAACGTCTGAATCTATGGCAAGGAAAGGAATTGAAGTCATTTCAATGTAAACTCCATCCAGTTCCTTAGCCAGAGGTCCCCGTTTGTTGTTGTTTGCTGCTTGTAGGTTTGATGCATGCAGATATTTTAAAAGCGTGCAAGCATACCTGGGTGTGGTACATGAGTCCGCAACTAATGGCAGTGTAGATTGTGACAGGAGTTTTCCATGGAACATCTAATAAAATGAATACTATTACATTCATTGTATGTTTCATTTGCTAATGAAAGATGTCTGTTTTTATCTGATGATACTTAGTATTGCTGTGTTACTGTGTTATGTTAATGTTGGTTTTAGGGGCTTCAACAACAACAAGAACAAAAAAATAATTAAGATCCCTATAGGCAGCTCACTTTTATGCTAGGATGTTTGACATGAGAGCTTGTAGTGTAAAGTGTGGTCCTCAAGACGAAAGATTTTTTTTGCCTCTGATCTTTTTTTAAAATTTAATTCAATGCCAATGGTGGATTGTGTTATATTAGAGAGAACTCTTGGCAAAGTTTCAGAACTGTTATAGCTGCTGCATGATGACTGCAGAGAGAAGAGCAGTAAGCCTTCAGTTTATGATACTGTATGCTCTTTTCTGTAATAGGTAATTGCAAGCACGTGTTTCTGATCTGCAGTTTTTCATGCCATAGTTTCAATGCAAAAAATACATATAATATTAAAGACTTTCTTTTGTTGATTGGTTTTCCAGTCTGCTCCTGATCTTGCTCAAACACACCAATAACTGGATTCTGTGTCTGACCTTTTAGAAGGGGTTGAGCCTCTCTCCAGTTCTGCACAGGATCATAGAATGATATAATCATTTAGGTTGGAAAAGACCTTTTCAAGATCAAGTCCAACTGTTAACCCAGGACTGCCAAGTCCATCAGTAAGCCATGTTCCTAAGGACTTCATCTATGTGGGTTTTTTTAAACACTACCAGGGATGGTGGTTCCACAGCCTCTCTGGGCAGCCTGTTCAAATGTTTGACCACCCTTTCGGCAATTAAGTTTTCCCTAATATCCAATCTAAACCTCCCCTGGTGTAGCTTGAGGCCACTACCTCTTGTCCTGTCACTTATTATCTGGCAGAAAAGACCAATCCCCACCTCGCTACAACCTTCTTTCAGGTAGATGGAGAGAGCAGTAAGATCCCCCCCGAGTCTTTTCCCCAGACTAAACACTCCGAGTTCCCTCAGCGGCTCCTCATCAGACCTGTGCCCCAGCCCCTTCCCCAGCCCCGCTGCCCGTCTCTGGACACGCTGCAGCCCCTCAATGTCCCTCTTGCAGTGAGGGGCCCAGACCTGAACACAGGGTTCGAGGGGCGGCCTCAGCAGTGCCCAGTGCAGGGGACGGTCACTGCCCTGGTCCTGCTGGCCACACTGTTTCTGACACCGGCCAGGGTGCTGCTGGCCACCTGGGCCCCCTGGGCACACTGCTGGCTCCTGCCCAGCCGGCCGTCACCCAGCACCCCCAGGCCCTTTCCCACCAGGCCCTTTCCAGCCGCTCTGCCCCAGCCTGTAGCGCTGCGTGGGGCTGGTGTGACCCACGGGCAGGACCCGGCACTGAGCCCTGCTGAACCTCACACCACTGGCCTGGGCCCATCGCTCCAGCCTGCCCAGGTCCCCCTGCAGAGCCTCCTGCCCTCAGGCAGATCAACATGACCCCTCAACTTGGTGTCATCTGCAAACTCAATGAGGGTGCACTCCATCCCCTCATCCAGATCATTGATAAAGATATGGAACAGGACTGGCCCCAGTGCTGAGCCCTGGGGAACACCACTTGTGACTGGCCACCAGCAGGAAGTAAATACGGGATATATTTGCTGGATAAATATCAGAAACATGCTAAAACATCAATTTCAATTGCAAAACCCACCTTTTCCAGAATTTTAATTAAGATTTAATGAACAGGTGACTCAGAATCACTGCCATCATCTGATGGCCAACAGTCGTATGAAATAAACTGGTGGTCTCATGATGTGCTAGCCATGACCAATGACATGCATTGCTAGGATCCCCAGGTTGGCCTAAGCAGGCTTCCTTTATGACTGATTGCTCTGTTTTTCCTAGTGAATTACTCAGGCTTCTCTAGATTAGGCTCCATTGCACTCTGAGAATATGCCTTTTATGCTTAAACTGGGTGCAAATGTTCTGTTACTACTTTGAGTAGCCTCAGGAAGAAACTTCCGGAGAGTGACTATGTGAGGCAAGCTGATTTGGTGAAGTCTGAAGTAAAATACGAAAAATCTTGCAATGTTTGCAGCCCTGTGGTTAGGAACACTGAAAATATTAAGTAAGTAGGGGTAGAGGATTGCATCAGAACATCAGAGGATGCAGTTGAGATTATTTAGTTTTAGTTATGTAAAATTGAATTGTGTATTACAGCCTGGATTTTTTGTTTTCCATTTAGATTAATTTAATAGACATTGAATTTTTAAGTGAAGCAGGCAAATGTCATTCTTTCATAGGCTTTTCATTTTTGTGACAGCAGAATGAGAAATGAGCCCAGGTTTGGAAAAAAATAAGTGGTTTAAATAGTTACTAAGTGTAGTTTAAATACAGTATAACTGATTCCCTTAAGCTATAAGGACATTACAAAAGTATGCAATCAAATATTTTTAAATAACTGAGAACATTTACACCATACTAAGTATATGTGGATGGTCATTGAAATTTCGGATGTGGAGGTTTGGAATACTTTATTTTGATATAAACAAGATTGTCCTGTTCTAAACAAAAATACAGTTAGATTACAATTTACATTATTAATGCAATTGGGAGAGTTAAAAGAAATACCCATTCAAGCTTGACGTTACATATAAAAATCACTGCATCATTTGAAAGGCTAATGTTAACCTCTCTAGGTTTTGTATATGTATGAATGCTAATGTTAACTTACATACAACAATAATAGCACTGAATGTCTCATAAATATGCCAGCTCATTTAACTGTTGTATTAAACCATTGCTGTCCATAGTCTATAGTGGATTTTTAAATTCTATTTCTGTGATCAAAGCCAGAAAAAAGATAAACACAACAAAAACAAACAAACAAAAAAGCCAGCTACAAGCACCTTATCACCACTGTTGCCTGCAGTGTAAATGTCTTCCATGTTGGAAAGAAGATACTATGAGCTCTTCTGTAGTCTGAACTCATCAAAGCTTAACTGTGGTTTTTGTCAGGTTCCTTGGCTGTTCATAGTTGTTAGGAAAATGGATGTAGAGTAGGATATTTTTCCTTGTCATAAAATTTGCACAGCCAGACCAAAATCAGGCAAAAATTTTATTTTTCTTTAAAGTAATATTTAATTATAAATAAATAAATATTTAAAGTCTTTTGGTACACTTCATACTTACTTCTTATCTTTTGCTACGCATAATGATATGTGCTGTGTTTTCAAATATAGTTATAATCTCAGATATTCTTACAACCGTCCCCAAAGTCCTCTAGTGGATTAAAAATTAGAAAGCATTTTGAGATACAGTGATGCTGGGTGTAATTGAAACATCCAGACTGATTTGCTAAGGTAGGTTGTAAGCACACATTTATGTGAGAGGAGGAAGTAGCACTGATGTTGTTTTGAAGGGTGTGAACCTTTACAGGACCATGATAACAATGATGAACACACTGAAAGTTCTGCATAGGCCCTTTCTGCTGCACTGTCAGCAGAATTCCATTTTTTCTCAAAAGCAGCACAGAAGCTTCATTGCTAATACCTGATTAATGCTCTGTTCCATCAGCTGTTTTTCACTGACAACATAGCTTTCATCTCTAAAAACCTATGTGGCCATCCCCTGCATTTCTCTATTTTCTTCAGGCCTTTTTGCCTGCCTAACTGCTGTACAGATGTTTTTTTCCCCAAGGCTGAGCCTCTGATGTAAGTAAGGGTTGTGAAAATAAATTTTAACTGTAAAGCCAAGCATCCAAATCTTTGTAGATGCATTCCTCACAAATATTTCTTGGTGGCTGAGGTAGAGAAGGATGAAATGTGGAAGGCTCTGTTGCTGTCTGCAATTGCTGCTGCTGCTTCAGGATGGGATTGATGTCTCCTTCTGCAACTGAGATTCAGTTGAGCTAAGCTAAGACAGACATTGCAGTGAAAGCCAAGTAGCTGCCCGCAGGGTCAGTTATGACCCTGAAATGTAGCCATGAGTGCATGAGAAAGCTGTTTTGCTTCTGCAAGCCGTTTATTATATAAATGTGGCAGCAGAAAAATAACCTTGGATATGGAAATACAGTTTCTCATATCAATTGGTAAGTTTTCATGAAGTTTTGACAGTAAGGGCAACAGTATAAAAATAAGATGTTCTTTGGCAAAAATAGAACTCATTCAGTGGATTTAGGAAACCCTACTATATTCAATGAGAAGTTTGAAAAGTTAAAGCTTTTACTGCTGTATTACTGTTGTTTTCCATGCAACATCCATCCTTCAGCCACTGATAATCTGTTGTTATTTAAATTTCACATAGCATTGTTTTGTTTTATATTCTTTCAGAAAGGATCAGCAATAGGATGCCAAGGTTTTTCTGCTTGTCCTCTGTGCTACAGGTCCTTGGAATTCTTCAGAGGGATCTTGTCTATTCCTGCTAGCTCTGGCCTGGAAATTAATGAATCATGGTGGCTATTTCAAGCCCCACTTCATGGGGAAGAAATTAAGTGTATAATCTGAGATAGGAACCTTGGCTATTGGCTAATGTGTTGTTATTTAAGTAAGAAAATCTAAGCAGGAGAAATTTGAACAGGATGTAGAATGACAGTCCCAGAGGTTGACTCTGCTATCTCTGTTTTCTTTCTTTAAGCAATCCGGCGGTGGACTGATCTGTGTAAGGAGAGAGAAATTCAGTGCTGGTATCTTTTTCTGTGTTTCCCCAAGGAAGAACTGAAATTATGTTCTTTGATACTGAGACAAAAACAGCAACCCTTTATTCAAATTCATCTCAAGTTTGTGTGAAAATAGTGAGTTTCAGTTTAGTGCCTCAGATAATGCTTTTCCATCTGGAGGAACCAATCTTAGAAAAATGTATTGCCAGCTACCTTGACCTGGGCAGCACTCACCAGAGGCACTTTTTAAAATCTGTAATTCTCTGGGAAATATATTGTGTGACTGCATCCTCTTGTTTTACTGGTAAGCAGAGGCCATTTGCTGGAATGTGTTTGTGCCTTTAAGTTTCCACATCCTCTTAGGTAATTTGTCATTTCTAGGCTGCAAGCATTGTTTGTACTGACGGAAACTAGCGTAAAACTGAACTCAGTCTTGCTATTTTGTGTGACTCCATTTTTGCATTTTGGTGAGTTTTTCAGTTGCTTTATCTAGTGCAGTTATTTGCTGGCGTTATGCAATATTATCTATAAATATCCATGTAAGGAAATAGACTGTTGAAGAAAGAGAAAGGGTCGCTGTCACGAGACACAGGCAGAAAGGCTGGGAGATATTCTGTTCAATTCTAGCAAAGGCACTGCTGTTGTTTTGTGTTGCTGATCTGAGTACTAAGGACTCGAGTTACACAGCAAAAGTGTTGCTCTGAGAATAAGCAGTGTTTGTGTCATTGGTGACAGGACAGAGTTAATATCCTTTCTTGGTTTTATGACATTTGAAAAAGGGCTAAAATTAGTGTGAGATAGATAGTTTTCATCCTGTGTTCAAGAATAATACTCCTTAAAAATAGAATCACAAAGAACCAGCTACCAGGTTTTTGCCAGACTTTTGCCTCATGAGAAAGCAAGCTGCAGAAAACTAACTGTATATAGATGGGGGGAAGAGAATTTTTGTAGTTTCATTTTGGAAAGGCTGTGCTCCTACTGGAGAAGAAAAAAAAAGGCAAAAAGATTTGAAAAACTAAAATTTGAGAATTTGAGCAAGATAAGCTTTTCAAACTTACTAGGATAGTGTGAAAGAAAAAGGCCAGAAAGCCCATGATATTTAGCAGTCCCTGTGGAGGGGCAGCATGCATCCAGTGTAGAAATTCCTAATAGGAGGATCTCTGTCTCCCAGCAGTGTTATATCTATACATACTGTACTTCCTGATAGCTGCTATGACCTGGACCCCCAGTTCCCTGGGCTGCAGTTCATGGCTGCTGCAACCAGGTACTACGTATTTCCTACTACAAGGTTTCATATTCTCAGAAACCTTCCACTTCTCCCCTGCTGCACACATCACCTATAGCCCCTGCAGCACTCACAAGAGGTACATAAAGGCAGAACTTCCATTCTGGTCAAATTTTCTTGCACTTCACTTGCATTCTGCTGCCAGTGGGGTAATGAAATTCCATTCTTTGACTGCATTAAAAAATCAGATGTATTGCTTTCTCTTCATAGTAGAACTTCCTTAATACAAAAAAAAAAAAAAAAAAAAAGCATCTTTTGACTATTTGTTTCAGATCACCTCGTTCTTTTGCCTTGGTTTTTTTTTTTTTTTTTTGGTAAAGTACTCACTACCTAGCTAAAAGTAAATTAAAGTTATATTTTTTAACACCTCTCCATTTTTATTTAAACCTTGACTGACCATTTCTTAAAAAACATCTGTTTAGGCAGGCAGCTAGGTATGCTCAGTGTGATTCATTAAGATGATGATGTTTACCTTTTCCCTTCTGTTCCAGTACATCTAAAAGCTTTAGCTGTATGACTGCAACTTGCTAAACTGAAAGGAAATACTAT
The DNA here is from genome assembly GCF_017639655.2 of Falco naumanni. NCBI lineage: Eukaryota > Metazoa > Chordata > Aves > Falconiformes > Falconidae > Falco > Falco naumanni. The sequence goes on along the minus strand of NC_054080.1, from coordinate 25,364,428 downwards.
TCACTGTACTGAGTACCATGACTTTGAGATGTTTTTTCAGGAAAATATATTCCCTTTCACTGTGTATGTTCAGAACTGTCTTTTTAAGTTACTAACTCTTAATACCAAAAAAATGTCCATGTTAGATAGAATAGCATGAAACAGAAAAATGTATTTAACTTGGATTACATTTAATAGCTTAATTTTTAAACCATGTAAAATTTGGAGTAACTTTTTAGTATGAATCCTTTTTGGCTAGAAAAAGTTATTAAATGTGTATAATTCTATGATTTTGGGTGACACTGCTCTGTATGTGTAACTAGCAAACTTGTTTTATTGTGGGTTCATGTCAAGGGGTGGTTTACACCTGATCTGCTTTAAATCTGATTCCAGGATACCTGGTATGTATCTTCTATATGTGCTTAAGCACACAAACACAGAAAAATGCCCCAAACTCCCAGTTTTTTATCTCTTTCTACATTTCAGCTGACTTTGGTGCTGAGCAGCATCAACTCTCCAGTATTGTGGAGAAATCTATTTATATATTTTCTTGACCTTTTCAGAAAGCAATTTCCTTACTTCTCTGGTGATCTAGTATTTAGAACATAGCATTTCCTTCATGCAAGTGAGGGACAAAGGTTATACAGCTGGCCTTGTGTCTGAAAGGTATTCCCAGATATTTACCAAGATATTTACCATCTTATATTAACAATCTTATATGCAGAGTATATTTCCATGTGTCTCGATCCCTCAAACGAGGGGTACTGTGTTTATCTTGGTCCTAGTCCAAACAAAATGACATTCCATTAAGTTTCATTGCTGTATGTCCAAAATCCTTAGCCTTAGTGACTTGTGCCTCCAGCTCATAAGCACCAGTGTAGTTATGGTACCTTCATGCTGAATAACTACATCTCTTTGCAGAAGCCACCACTGATGTCTGCTGTGATTTTGACACTGAAGCATTTTACTTTTGGGGTGTAAAACATCAATAAGAGAGAGATATATACAAGCTGCTGCCATAGGCATTGTCAACATAGGAAAGGGAAGACATTTAATGTTCATGTAAGTCACAGTATTTCCATACACGTATGTTAAGCAAAAGTGGAAGATTGCTCCAGGTTTCATCATCTCTGCTAGGAATGAGAATTCCAATAAGAATGAAACCCACTGGAAACTTTTCTTTGCCCACCAAGATGCCCTGCAAAGGAGACTTTCTTGAGGAAGAACAATGGAGGAACAACTGCAGCACAGCAGTCATGGAAAATCTTGGGCATTTCAGAATAGTATGGTTCTCTAGGAGGTAATGCCATGCCAGCTTACCCATTTTGCTATTAAAGGAAGACACAATTATGTCATCTCTAAATCATTCTTCTTTACTGTATTTACAACCTGTGTCTGACCTATGTCTCATGCTTTTCGTGCTGAAGGGATATCACCATCTTCGTAAAATATTCACAATATCATTCAGACACATCAAATTTCTGTTTTGATGATCTCATTTAATGAAATTTTATCAAACAGTTTTACAATCAGAAAAGAAATGTTCAGTGTGAAGCTGGAAACATTTTTATCATGATGTTATCTGTATTCATGGTTCTTATTTATGCTGTCTGCAAAGCACATCAGCCTCCTCATAGCACTGAAGTCATATTGTAGAATGCAATATATTTGATGGTGTATCTGTCATTAAGAGATGGTTTTGTAAGGCAACTGTGACTAATGGTTTTATACAGATCAGAACTCTGGTGGCCAAAATCTGGTTTACTGTTTTAGGGGGAGTAGCTGAAATATATAAAAGAAAAAACTTTACATCATACTGTGGTGTGAGTGTGTTACTTCTTGCACAATGCGATGAACAGTTCTGGACTTCCAGACGAGCCTGGTTTATTCTGAATGTACAGCAGGTTAATGCTTATTACCTGGCTGTCCCCATGGAAAGTTACATGCAGTTGAAGCAGTGCTTCAGGGTAAGAATTTTTTCCCTCTTGAGAAACACAACCTATTTCAGTCTTAATTTTTCAGGTTTTCTTAGGAAACATCTTTATAAGAACCACATGATTCTGTCCAGCAGATGTTTGGAATACTTTTTTTCATTCTGAATTTTGATTGTCAAGAAAGTGCTAACTGTTTTATTTGATATTTAAAAAAAACATCACTTTGTTCATACAGCTATTAGATCCTTCCACCATCACTGACCTGATTCAGTATAATTTGAATTGGCTTGCACCATGGGACAGTATAACCATAAAGATGGGCAGGTAGCCCTTTAGGATTCTTCAAGAGTCTAATGATGTATTTTATAATCATTACCATTCCGTGTGAATCAGGAGATGTGTTTATCAAGTAATTTTGTTTCATGGGGATTGGCTGTTGAACATATTTGCACAGAAATAAGATTCTTTGGAGACTGTTCTTTTTTATTGTTTCTATTCTAACTACAAAGATAAGCACAAAAAATCCTATTTAAATCATCCACTGCTTTTTGAAATAATGTGCTGTAATTTTCTCTAAATGAGCCTTTTAAAGCAGGTGTTGTTCATGCTTTTGGGTACTAGTGTCTCTCAGTTCTGAGGAAATTTATTCATAAATATATTTGCCTACTTCCAGTGAGAGCAGCAGGAATAAAGCTTCAGGCTTTCAATGGGTTCTGAGTGAGAGGAAGAGGATGAGAAGCGGTACGCAGTGTACCCTGTTATTTGACATAATACGTTCTTTGATGTGGACAACTTCCATCACCACCACAAAAAGGAGAGGGCAGCAGAAGCATCAGTGCTGTGCAGGTGCCATTCCACTGCCTGTACTTGTAAGGAGGTAAGGTGGAATTTGATCTTGCCCTTCCACTGTTCCCTAAGTCTAATTCAAAGCATTTAGACCATTTAGCATTTTCACTTTTTCCCATATTGCCTCCAATATGGGAGTAATTATACTAAAATGGCAACTGGGAGGGAGGAGGGAAAAAACCTAAACTTATCATGTGCCTGTACTTAATCTTAAGTACCTCAGATATATGCACTGATCCTAAATTAAACTTTCTAGTTATGACATCTGGCTTTCAACCAAAGTGTGTGGTTTTCCTTTGCCTGAAATAAACAAAGATTAATTTATTTGATCAAAGTCCTTTGGTGCCCTTGTCTGAAAGAATACCAAATGTGTTTGGGATTTTTTTTCCCTGCCAATTACTTCCACAATGCAGGAGATTTTTGAGGGTAAGGAGGCAAACTAACAAATTAGATGGCTGCACACAGAAGATGATCTGAGAGTCCCTCCCTGGCTAAAGGACATGAAACCTGGGAAGGGTCTCAAGGTACAGTTATATTTCATGCCATGGAGTAATTTCCTTTCACAAAACAGCCTGAAGCCTGTGCTGCCTCCCGCTCCCTCATATTGCTAATTGTGCTGTTTTGACAAAGGTAGCCTGGGTATGTTTGCTATATTAGGAAAACATGTTAGGGAGCACAGCACTCTTCTTCTGCTGCATGCTCTGGTAAGGTTGTTCTGGTGTGCAGTCTGTCCAGTGCCATTGGGTTTTGTAATCTCAAGGAAGTACTTGACTTGTAGGCTGCTAAGTATTATGAAACATCGGGTTATCTTTCTTCCTTCAGGTTTTGCAGACTCTTATATCTCAGTGCTAACTTTTCATGGATTTTTTGACTGAGAAGGAAAAAAATATTTTTCTAACTATACACCAATTATCAGGACTCAAAAACATTCATTATGATGACAAGCACATACTACCCTGCCCCTCAACCCTTTCAGCATCTATTGTGTGTCTGACCAAAAAAAAGTCATGGTCTGCAATTGTAGATCCTTTTGGGCTGGAAATAGGAAAGACCTGGCCAGCTGCAGTGTGAGAGGTGATAGATACCACTCACAGCGAGTTGCTTGCAGCACCAGTGGTTCCCTAAAAGTCTCTTTCAGACTGAAAGGAGACAAGGCTTAAACACTCAAAGCAGCCACCTGCCATTGCCATGTCAAGGACAATAGTGCAAATTTCAAAGAGGATGAGAAAGGTGATATTTCAGCACCATGAATGAAGCTGGTTGTTAATAGCTTTGTTTTCATGTTGCTGTGGCTGACTAGATGGCATTCAACATCCGTATCTTAGAAATATTACTTCTTCGGCTGGCTGGACTTCCATGTGTTTATTTGAGTAGTATTTCATGCATACTTTCTAAACACAACTAAAACTGGGCTCAGCATCTGTCTTAGTTCTGTTGTGTTTCCCATCATCATCAATGAAAACATTAATTATGATTCTGATCTCCTTTATTGCAAATATAAATAAAATGTGACAAAATTGTAAGTAAATTCTTTAGTGCTGGAAGCTGATAGAATAGGGCAAAAATTAATTTTATGCATGAAAAATCTCATTAGGCAGCTTCATGGAAATAGAAGAAATTGGCATCAGAGCCCGTGATATATGCAGTTCATTGCTTTGTCGTTGCAGTCGCTCAGCCTGGTCTGTTCATGCTGCTTATGTAAGCCATGTCCTCCTTTACAGAATCTGTATTAGTCTACCTAGACAACACAAAGGTCAAAGGGATCTGAGGGGAAAATACTCTGCTTTTCTCTTATGTGATCAGAAACTTAATACAGATCAGCTGAAACAGCACAATTTTCTGAAATGTTTTTTCCCTGATGTGTAGCAGTGTCCCCTAGAGGCTACAAGGACAAGCAGGGGAAGACTTAGTTAGAAAGGTCATTTAGGACTCATAAAAACCATTAACTAAAGTGCATGAAGCATTGCTTATAACTAAATTGTATTTCACAGAATAAGCAAACACACAATCCTTTCAAGATGCAATTGCAAGACATTGGCTCCTCTTCTCAAGAACACTTCAGTTTCTAATTTTAACAGCAGAGAATGTCCTCAAGGTATGAAGGGGAGATAATCAAATGAAGTGGGGGATTTGAAAAGGCCAGAAGCAGCGCTTGCTAATTCCCCTACATTAAATGTGGAGAAGCCTTTACAGCTTTATGACTCCTTCAGCTTTGTGGAAGTACAAATATTCCTGCTTTTTCTTTTGGGCCAGAGATAGGTAATCTTGATTAATAACTGACTGGCACTAAAGATGTCTAATTGCTGCATTTTCTGTGCTTCATTCTGAAACATCAATGAACCCTTCAGAATGTTTGATAGTTTTTGGTGGGTTTTTTAAAATGGTATCTTGCTGTAGAGTGGGATGTCATCTCCTGCTTAATCTGTACTATGAACTATCAGTTTTGCATTTCTGCAATATGCTGGTTATAATTAATATTATATAAAGGAATGGCAGTGCCCCCTGTAATCATTTATGTGATCATATATACTGACTAGCTCAGTGATAAAAAACTTCACTTTTTAATAAAGTAAAACTTAGTGATATAGGTAAATAGATGTAAATTGTCAACATAAGAATTTAATGACTCTTCTTTAATAGTAAATATGCATTGTATTCACATGTGCAGATTGAATGGTATCATGGTGTGATATTAGAAATGGAGAAAACCATCTCGCTCCTGGTTGTGACTCAAGGAAGAACAGCATAGCCTGGTAGAGCTCAGAAACTATTGCCTCCGCCTGTTCTTTCCACCTGCAGGTGACAGTGATAAACATCTGAGATGCTTGTGCATACGTTCCTGTAAAACTATAGTTAACAGGATAGTATTTTAACATAAATTGAAGCCATGTTTCATCCTAAAAAGATGAGGTGCAACTCTCTCTAGGTCCTTGGCTGAGTCATTAGTGGCTCAGCAGTCTGTGTATGGAGGCTGAGACAGGTGATTTATGGCAATAACCTGAGCACCCATCTGAAACTGTGTCATCTCTGAGACATGCTGTAGTCATGCTGTCTGATGTTATCACTAAAATCCAAGGAAATGTGCAAGCCAAACCTTAAGACTTGTATTTTTGTGTTTCAGAAACTCAGACACCCTGTTATCTCTAGATATGAAAAAATAATTAGAACAGTGATAGACTACAGTTCTTTCACAATATCCCTGACTACCACTTTTAATATCTCTTTATCCAGATTGGGATACCCTTTGAATTTCAGTATCTCCTCCTCCTTAATGATAATGCTTTTTTACATCATGCAGCTCCCTTATTGCTTGGCCCATGCACACATCCTGTTGCTGGGTTTTCCCTTTGTTTTGTGTACTGCTATAAGAGATAATCTTTTGGCTTTAAGCACCTGATTTAGGTCTGTTGGGAAACCATCTAACTAGCTGTTATCCATAGAAGTCATTAGGTAATTAGCTATTTATGTGTGAGTGAAGACAGTTTTGTTATGTAGTGAAATCTGAAAATCTATTAGTATGGGGTGCCGTCTGTTCTTGAAAATAAATCTCTAACAATTCAGCCAAAAGAAAAATATGAATGCTCTACTCATATATTTTTAGGAATTCACATATTATATTACTTGTTTTTTTGGTGCTTCGGTAAGCTAATTCCTCCATCGTGTTCAAATGATTAGACCAGATGAGGAAAGCATGTCAGTAATTTAACACCCTTAATTAAGAAGCACTAGACTGAGTTTGTGGTATTTCATCACGTGATTTGAGCTAGAAATTGCACATTTATCAGCTCGTTGAAAGCGATTAGCCAATTGTAAGAGTGGTTTAAAATTTGCCTACAAAGGGGTTTCAGAATTCAGCTAATTCTGTGTATATGAATATTTTCGCTTGGAAATGAGTTTTATAACCTACACTCTAATTAAGGGAAGGAGTATTAGAAACTGATTATGCATTCTGCAAAATGCTTAAAAAAATTTTTTTAAGTGCTCCATGGCTCTTGCCAGGCACATTTCAAGGGTTTGCTTTTCACATGTTCAAGGTGCAAAGAAAGGGAAAGGTCCAGTAGATGGACTTTATGATTCCATTAGGTCTATTATTTTCCCCCACTTTCCATAAATGCAGTTTTTATGCTTTGACATAAAGGAAGAAAACATGAATGACAATATTTTTTTTTTCATTCTAAAGCCATAATAATCATTCAGCCAGAGCCAGCTCAGGATAAAAGGCTTATTAAAAGCTTCGGGTATGAAAACACTTTCTGCTGTGTGAGACTGAGTTCTTGCTGAGAAAAACCTAGCATAGTTCCTAATAGTTCTGCCGTGCTGTCAGACATTTCACTTTTACTCCATGTACCTTGTGGCCTCTTGCAGCCAGTAGGGACACCAATTTGTGTTTCTTCTCTGAAGCTGTGATTGTCACACTCGGCAGCAAGTTCAGCCACAGAATGTGAGACTGCAGTAATTGGTTAAGTCAGCCTAGAGTGTCTATTCTCTTGTCAGCAGACATTATCAGCCTAACGTTTAAGTAGCAGCACAAAGAAATATATTAATGTTTTATTTGCTTAGTCATCAGGATTTTATGAATTCATATGTGCAGAAGGCCCTACCAACCATGATTGGAGTTTACCATCACAGTATTTTCACCCACAAGAAAATTATGATTACAAAAATTGCTGTTGTTTTGCTCCATACAGTTGCAAATATAGTTCTTAAGTTTTTCTGGTAGCAATAAGCCTTGAATCCAAATACCTTTATGTTCTAGCAGGGGCAGACTGTAAGAATTTAAAGATAGTATTTCCATGACAGTTGTGGAAGGGGAAGTGAAACTAATGTTCTTTCCAAATTTTTGCCCTTTCCCTGTAGCGCTTTTTCTGGTTCTGTGTGATCAATGTCTACTTCTATTTAATTCAGCTTGCAAACATAGATCATGCCTCTTCAGCCCTGGGAACGCATCATGCACGAAGATAAAAAAGACATATATCAAAACTGAGCAAAGGTGAAAAAGCAGAAAGATTTCAGTCAGTTACTAGAACCTTCATTTGACCACAGGAGGGCAGAATTTAGGAGGAAACTTATCTCTCAAGATCAGAGCAGGTAGGGCAAGAAAATATTTTGATGTTACACTGTGATCTAAATATCATTTTGACTGAAATACTGGAAAATACTCCAAACCAAACATTTTCAAGTATCCATGGCATGTCTGCCTAACCACATCAGATCACATTTGAAGTTCAACACCCCAGCACTGGAAATACACAAGAACAGGGTGATGCTGTATTGAGTGTGTTACACAGGCTGCTGTAGGAATCAGTGCTGTGCATACGTCCCAAGACTGATTTTCTCATTCCTTCCATTTCAAAGAAAAAGGAATGATTCAGGGACTCTTATCTTGTAGATGTAGATCTCCAAATGGGTTAATAACAGATTGTGTGAATATTTCTCTCTTTCAGATTAAGCAGATAACACTGGTATCTTCAATGTGAGCAGCAAGATCAGCCAGCTCCCACCTAAGACTAGTGACCTGACTGCATGTGCGCTCCTCCTCTATTCCCCTTTACAGTAGTGTTGGAGAAAAGTATTTTAGTCATCCATGTATTCAAGCACTGGTCTTGGCTGAAGCTGGTAACCTCGGTTTCTCACGGGTCACATCCCAGGTGAGACCAGTACCTCCACAGCTCTCCTGCTGCAGAAGATACAGAGAAGCTGGCATCCCCCAGACCCAATGATACAATGATACGTAAGTGCTCCTTCTCCCCTTGGTCTCTGTGAAGAGATGAACAATTCAGCTTAAAGTCACAGTGTTTTGGACTGAGACGGGGGAAGTACTCAGTCCTGTACTCTGCTAAGGGGTGGTGATTAACTGAGGCAAAGCTGTGTGCACTTGTAGCACAAAATACCGCTCATTTGAAGTTAACACGTCTGAATTTGCACTGAGAGGGAAGGAGCAGCACTCACAGTGGGAATCAGTTGAGAGGCAATTTAAGAAACCACCAGCCCTCAGCTGCAGATAGCTGCTGCCTGCATCCCGACTCTGGCGCCTGGCTGCAGCAGTGTGAATTGGTTTTAACAGATGCTCGCACCTCAGGTGCAAGAGCACAGTTGGTGTGCTGGCAGGCATACTGTGAATAAGCTGGGGACTGTGATCGCAGCTGCCTGCCTGTGCAGGTGTAGGTCCAGATTCTCCATATCACACAGCCTTCTAGAGCATGCAGTGTTCCTCATACACTGAACTGTCTTGTAACTCAAGCATGTGCTTGCTGGATGTTGCTGCTTCAACTCCCAGCCTTGTTTCCTAGCAGAAAAGCAAAAGGAAGAAAGAAAATATGTAAAGAGACAAAATTAGAAGGGTCTTCAGAGGAAATATGTCAATAAACAAACTCATTCTCTGAGACACTGTCCGTGCTATGAATAGCTTACCTAGGAGGAAGGGAGAAGATCTTATTAATGGTCAGAAATTAGTTTGTACGGCAGAGGGACCAAAGAGGAACATCGTAAATTTTTGGACTCACTCTTTTTATGCTTTAACGCTGAACAAGGAGTCAGACATGAGTTGCCTTCTGCCAGTTTGTGAAATCTGAACAAAAAACCTCACTTAAAACCCAAGTAATAACGTATAGACAGTTTGCCAGATTCCTGCCTCTGAGCAGATATATATGAATTTAAGACACAAATTAGAAATCAAACATTTGTAGTTTTTTCGTGGTAAACTAAAGAAATAGTAGAAGGGTTAGACAAAATGCACAACTTTAACTTTATTATTAGTGAAAATGGATGATGGTTACTACAGAATCCAGCAGTATTTTAACATGCAGATTTTTACAATCTGCATGCCACTTTGAAAGCTTCAAAACCACAGTGTAATGAAGAGTCTAGTGAAATAATCAACTGGTATACGTGCCCAAACTATACAGAGTAATTGACCTGAAGTTTTCCAGTCTTAGCAGCAAACTAATATATGGTATGTAAATGACCAGGAAACTGAGTGTAGAAGCTTGGCTGGGAACATTTAGCCCACAGTAGCTTTGTCAAAACCTAAAGAGCTTTTAAAACTAGTGGTTAGTAAAGAGCTGGCACAACTAACTTTCCAAATAGAACAGAAAAAGCATGAAAGGGAAAAGGGAAAAAACATACAAAAATCTGTTGAAAAGCAACTGTGCAAACAGAGGACAAAAGAGGCAAATACAATCACAGAATCACAGAACTATTTAGATTGGAAAAGACCCTTAAGAACAGTGACTCCAACATTAACCTAGCACTGACAAGTCCACCCATAAGCCATGTCCCTACATAAGCACCATATCTGCACATCTTTTAAATACTTCCAGGGATGATGACTCAACCGCTTCCCTGGGCAACCTGTTCCAATGCTTGACAACCTTTTGGGTGAAGAAATTTTTCCTAATATTCATTCTAAACCTCCTCTGAAAAGTAAAGTAGGTCATGACCTTTGTCTGCTATGGAGAAAAATGTAATTGGAAAAATCCTATAAATGACATTGTATTCAATAATTATCCCAAGAAAAATAAAGAGAAGACACTAAAACAAGAAGGAAATCAAAGCATTAACTCAGAAGAAAAGAATTTGGATGTCTGTGGCATAAATATAGTACAGAAATGTGGAAGTAAATGATTTGTAAAACTCAGGTGAGGACTAGATCCATAGACAGAATTTAAGAATGTGAATGGTAAATAGCTACTAAGGGTGTAAGATTATCTTCAGCTACATACATTTTATCTGACCTTTGCAACTTCATTTTCTTTTTGTACGAGCAGAGCCATCTTAGATCTTTATAATGACATGGTGTGACAGCCATTGTGTAATTTTTATACAGTAATGTAGAAAAATATGTGGAAAAATTTTAGATTAGCACTGGAAACATAAATTTCACTACTTTCAGCTAAACCATGTGGATTCAATAACCTAGTAACATTAATCATAGGGCAAAATGCATGGTATCAAAGAATGACAGAATGATTGGAAGGGACCTCTGGAGGTTATCTTGCCCAACTCCTCTGCAATGGGCAAGGCCACCTACAGCAGGTTGCCCAAGACTACGTTCAGATGACTTTTGAGTATCTCCAGGGGTGGAGACCCCACAACCTCTTTTGGCACTCTGTGCCAGTGCTTAGTCATCAGTGCTCCAAGTGTGGCTTCACCAGTGCTGAGTAGAGGGGAAGAATCACCTACCTTAACCTGCTGGCTACACTCACCCTGATGCAGCCCAGGACACCATTAACCTTCTTTGCTACAAGGACATGTTGCTGGCTCGTGTTCAAGTTGGTTGTTCTTTTCTGCAAAGCTGTTTTTCACTGGTTGGTCCCTAGTACGAATGGCTGGGGTTGTTCCTGCCCAGGTGCAGGACTTTGCACTTCCCATTCATGAACTTTGTCAGGTTCCTGTCAACCCATCTCTCCAGACAGTCCAGGTCCCTCTGGATGGCAGCACAACTGTCTGGCATATCATCTCCTCCTCCCAGTTTTTTATCATCTGCAAACTTCCCTGCATATAAGCACAACAAAGCCAAAAATATCAGCAATATGTTTTGCAGTTCTTATGGCAACGTATTATTATTTCTTTTTTAAGAAGTAGAATGTCTTTCAAATTGGTTGCATATAGAAGTAGACAAACTCACTCATTTCAGTACAAGCTTCTTCCTCTGATGTACCCATGTACTAACCAAACAACCAAAGCTGGTTCAGTAACTTGGTGACCATTTAAATGTCAAACAAACAAACTTGGAATGCGTCTTAATCAAGCACCAAAGCCAACTGACTGCCAGATGCTTGAAGTTTAAGAGCTACTTGTTGTCCATATGGCTTTCAAGGGAAGATACTGTCAGTTTCTACTTTGTAAGGAAACCACTACTTCACAGCATTTGGGCACCAGGGTGGGTACAGGGATGGCTGTAGATGCTACATAGTATCCGTTTTGCAAGATGTTGATGGTTGATAACATTATTAAAAATGTTAGAAGTAGTAACATGGTTTAGATGTCTGACTGATGACCATCCGGAGTAAGAACATGGAAGCACTAAGACAGAAATGATGGTATGTTTCACTCATAGCCTCATTGGTCTTAAAACTAAATTCATTAATCACAGAACCACAGAATGATTTGAGTTTGAAGAGGCCTTAAAGATTGCCTGGTTGCAACCCCCCCCCCCCAGCATAGGCAGGGACACCTTCCACTAGATCAGGTTGCTCAAAGCCCCATCCAACCTGGCCTTCAACACTTCCAGGGATGGGGCATCCACAGCTTCTCTGGGAAACCTGTCCCAGTGCTTCACTACTCTCATGGTGCAAATCTACGATCTTTCAGCTTAAAGCCATTATCCCTCATCTTATCACTACATGCCCCTGTAAAAAGTCCTCCAGCTTTCTTGGAGGCCCTCTTTAGCTACTGGCAGGCTGCTGTAAGGTCTCCCTGAAGACTTCTCTTCTCCAGGCTGAACAACCCCAACTCTCTCAGCCTGTCTTCATGGGAGAGGTGCTCCAGCCCCTTGATCACCTCATTGGCCCTCCTCTGGACTTACTCCAGCAGGTCCATGTCCTTACTACATTGGGGCCCCAGAGCTGAATGCAATACATCAGGTGGGGACTCACAAGAACAAAGTAGAGGGGGAGAGTCACCTTCCTTAGCCTGCTGGTCACGAAGCCTGTAACAACTAACAAACTAAGCCTCTGAGAATTAAAAATGATAGTTTAAAGATCAGACTCAACCTATACGTTAAATAATAACAAATTATATGTATCAGCAAGCACATCAGATGCCATAGAGAATAAATATTCGAGAATACTCTTTCAATATTTAAGTGCAGATAGCCTAGAGAGGTTCCAAAGGAAGGCCACAAACATGATTAAGGGCTGGATAATTTGCCCTGCAAGGAAAGACTGAAGGAGTTAGGTCTTTTCTGTACAGAGAAGAGACGTCACAGAGGGGATCTCATCACGGTATTTGAGTAGTTAAGGGGCCGCTACAAAAAGGACAGAGACCTTTCACAAGGAGACACACACAGAAGACAAGGGGCAATGGTACAAGTTGCACTGGGAGTGGTTTCAACTTGATATAAGAAAGACATTTCTTACCGTAGGAACAATTATTCATGGGAACAAACTCCCCAGGGATGTGGTAGAGTCCCCATTGCTGGAGGTTTTCAACATGCAATTGGACAGGGTGCTAGGCTCTCATTCCCATGAAAGCTTTCACCAGATGATCTTTTGAGGTGCCTTCTGACCAGGACTGTTCTATGAATTTATGGTTCTCTGATAATACTGCAAATGCCATGAGCAGGCCTGTGTACACAGGAAAAGAAAAAACCCCTGGAAATGGAGCATGGTGTAATGTCTATCTGATGAAATTTGATTAGTAGGACAAAAGAAGAATGTGGTTAAGGAGTGGGTAAATAGTCTGACACTGGAGCTCAAAATATCACAAGTCCAGCCAGCGTTAGAAGTGGTTTTGTTACAAGAAATGTGTCCACCTGTTCAGAAACATAAGTTGTCTGCAAGGTATAAATAAGATAGCAGGCACTGTAAGACATAAAAGAACAGTTGTTCTAAAGTAAAAAGGAAAATTTATTTGTTTCCAAGCTAGTTAAGATGCATCTAACAACATTAAAGTAAAACTTAAATGTAATGATAAAATCTGAACTATATGTGCAGGTTACAATAATCATATTTAATTTCGCTGTCTTGCGTAAATATGACAGAAAGCAAGTGAAGAGTAATAGTTTTTCAGTGGAGGTAAATATCAGGTCCAGAAGGCAAAGAGGGTTCGCAAATCACTAGCTACAGAGTGGTATCCCAGGTGAGGGGAATAAAATGTTCCATTGCCTGTGCTTGCACCTGCTTTTAATGCTTGAACATTGAGTAAGGAATCTTTTTGTAGCAGGTCATGGCTCAATCACCATTTGAAATTTTTGCTTTTTATTGAAAAAATAAATTAGGAGTCTAGTTTACTGTATTAAATAGAAGATGATAACTGTAGAACCCATAATTGCACCACACAAACAAGGGAGGCAAACACAGGGTGAGAATGTGGTTGCTAAGTGCAGGAAACTTACTTAGAACAAAAACATGATTTTGCAGAATATAATTAGTACTGAGTTTTTTCCAAGTATCAGGTAAATTGTGTTGATTTTTTTCTATTCTGAGGTTTGTGATCTTTCTACCAGGACCTTCTAAAGGAGATAACATCATGTAATGTCCCTTCAGCTACATAATTTATTTAGTAAACATATTAGTTTTAAAATACTTGATGTGTTTCAGCATGCTTATTATCTACTATTTGTAAGGTGGCTCCAGACATACAATGACGGTATGCCCAAGCAAGTAGAAATTGGTTGCTAATATCTTCTGTATGTTTTTAAAAAACCACTAAGAAAAACACAAGCCTGAGGGCCTATAAGCAGAGTCCTTTTATTATTAATATTTTTAAATAAACTAGTATATGTCTTTATATTGGCAAGGCAGCTTAACGTTGCAACTCACTCCAAAGCACAGCAAAATGTCTACATTTTCACCAAAAGAAGCCTGACATTATAAATAGCTCTCATGCTGGTTTTCCATATAGGAGGGGATTATTTTACCCACCGCTGACGACTTTAAGTGTGTGTTCTTAACTGCTGCAAATCATCTAAGACAGAAACTGGTCTGTGGTTCCTCATAGGGAGCATTCTGATGTTGTCCCAGGTGATTCTCTTAATGCTGTCTCCTGGTTTCCTCTAAACCTGCACCTTTGAACTCTTTGGACTCAGATTAGGGGGTATGTCTGGCTAACAGTGTATTAGAATGTTTTTCCAATTGCAAAGCAGTATTTCATACCTAGCAACTTGGATACAGAACTATACTTCCAATTATTTTCTGCTGTTATGAGGGTTGGGCAGACAACAGTCTTAGTGAAGAACATAAACTATTTTGTCTGTGATAGAAACCATATTGTTCAGCTAAACTAATTCTACGAGTTGAATGTAGACTTAACATTTCATAAAGGCTGAGTCACGACTATATTAGTGGCAGAGTCACTACTAAGACAATTTCAGTCCATATTCCTTGCAAGCCATTTTTTACTTTGTGTGTAACATCTTTCTGAAGACAATCCTGGCAGCTGGTCATATCTTCTAGTGATCAGCAAGGACAACACAGTAGGGAGTAGTTTTTATTAAGATATCAGTTCTTTCTTTTTACTTAAATGCATAACTTGTGCATCATGCTGGAGACTATTCAGACTCTTTTCCCCATGTATATTATAACTCTCTTCAAAGAAACCTGCATAACTTTGTCAGTTTTACCATGCTGAATACTCCACATTGAAATTCAAACACATAAATGGCTAGGAATCAGAATTTTCTGAGAGGAGATTTTAATGGACAATTGTCTTTAAATGTCAAGATCATATTCTGTTTAGCATACCAAATCCACTTTTCAGTGTTTATCGTGGAATGAAAGCTAGCCATCCATCTTTGTATGTCCACCATTTTTATTCAGATAATTTTTACTTATCTACAGTGATCAGTTGGAGTGGAGCAACAATAATGCCTTTGTATTATTTACAGGGTATCTGGACTTCACTGAATATGGCTACAGTAGCATGATCCTGAATAGCAAGGCTAAGCACAAGGATTAGCCAACTTCAATGTTTGCTGTTACGGAATTTGCAGGCAGATAATTCCCAAAGGATACTGTTTTCTCCAGGAAAGTCAAAAAGCCTTCCTTTAACAGTGCAGCTTTATTCAGCTGGAAGATGAACATGGAAATAGTTTCCTGAGCAGTTAGCTCAGTTGTAGAGCTGAAGTCAAAGGTAATGAGGGTCACTGTGCTGGAAGGCAAACTCTCTGAGATCAATAAAGTTTCTTCATCTGGCTTTAATCAATAAAAAATACACGTTCTTTCTACAAATGGTGAACAACCTTAGCCTGCTTTCATGGAAACTATCAGAGTTCAAGATTAATCACAGCCTGTACGATGGGGTGATTCCACTGTGACTTCATTTGTTGGCCACATACTGAATCACATTCCAGCTGATTAGACAATTCTGTGCCTGTCGGCTACAGAAACTAAAATATCTGCTCAGTGTAAACTTTGTAGACAGTTATTTTGCCCCACAGATGACTTGTTATGTGCTGCTTTGGTCTGGCAAATTATGAAAGCATCCAAATACGATACAGCTCTAGTGTTAACTAACAGGGGGAAGGAATGCCTAAGTACTTCACATCTGAAAAACCAATACAGTTCATGTGAATATTTACACTTTAAAGAGACATACCTAAGCGTAGGCCAGAAGTGCTTGATCCTTTTGTTTGCTTGTTAGATAGCATACAGATTAACACCTTGTAGCAACAGGAAATGTTGACCATTAGACACATTTTTAGTTGTCACATGGTTATAACTCCTAAATTGTGGTATATTTGCTATTTGTTTCTATTTTATGATTATACATTTTCATTTTCACGTTCATACATTTTGTAATTACTGCTTGTTGGAGCTATACAATAATGAAGCAATATCTGTAAATGAGTGTAAATTTGGATGGGATAATCATGCCTCTTCAATATTGTACAATTTGAGTTATACGAAATTGCTCCCATCCTTTATGGGATCTGAATAGTCATCTCATGGCATTTACATTAAATGATATTGCTATTATAAAATACGTGTCATGTGGGATAATTGGTACATGTTTCATCAAAGTTTTGAGATTGCTAAAGCAAAAGCTGAGCCTTTCAATTTTGTGCCAGGGAAAATAATAGGTAACTTTAACACCATTTTTTATGTCTGTTTTTTATGTTATGCTCTCTGGCTCCACTATTATTTTTTAACACAGTACATCCAGGAATCTGGCTATGAGTAGCAGGTTCCAAGATATTAGGGACTTCACATCAACCCAATCATTTGTTTCCCATAAAAAAAATCCAAACAGGTAAGACCTAAGCTGCCTAAATTCTGAATTGAAATGGCATTCACATGCATGTCTGCTTGTTTTCAAGAACTTCCTGCCCCAAAATACCTCAAATCCGTCAGTGTCCCTACTTACTTTAGGATGACCAGTTGCCCAAGATCAGAAATGTTCCACTGGTTAGGTGGGACCCCAACTCTCTGTGGAGAAAGAACAAGCAGACACCAAAATCTCTAAAGTTACCTTATCTGTTAAATGTATTCAGATCAACCTTTCATACATAGGCTTCTGAGCAGTGCATGAAGCTGTCACCACCACGTTCACAGCTGGAAGAGGTGGTTGGGTTCTTCTGATTTTCTATAATAATCTAGCTAAAGCCCTCAGACAGGAAGCCTGTTTCTCTACCATCTTGGTGCAGGAGGGTAAGGAAGTAATTGTCTTCCAAATCTCTCAATCTCTGCAGATTTAAGAACAGCTTCTGAGCTGGACTACTCCCATTAAGCTGAATCATGGGATTCAGTGAAAAATGAGCAAAGATTCCTGATCCTCTGCCCTTTGTTTGGGTGGTCCCCAGGCATTGGAGATATCAGATTTGACACAAAGCACCACTGCTATTTACTCAAGATTTTGTTAGAAGACTGCAAAATTTTCCCCAAAATAGGAACCCGTGTCTCTGTTACTCTTCACTGGGCTACAGTGTCAGATGCTTTCCTACTTCCATTGTACTTATTGTACTGCCACCGTCTTCCACACCAAGTCTAAAGACACCTTCTGCAGACAATGCACATAGTTAGCTTCACCTTGCTCTGCTTCCTCCCAGTGTCAGAGTTTCATTAGCCTTCATGTGTACTGGCCAAACATTAACTCAGTTTTCAAAGTTATGTTTGAGAGAATTATGTTTAGCTTAAGCAGATTGAACCATTTATTGGTATATGAGAGAGCAAAGACGTAAATGAGAAGGGCTATAAATTCCTACCATCCCTAAGTAGTGTGAAAAAAAAAAAAAGCCTTTCCAGATTGACATTAACCTTGAAGTAACAGAATCACAAATTGAAGATTTTATGTGGAAATATGTTGTGTTCTTTTCTGGGTTCAATGACAAGAGGCTCTCCAAGATACTGAATTTTAGCATAGGTACATTACCAAAGAAATTATCTGAAACACATCCCATTTAGTGTCTCAAGAAAAAACTCATCTCTGCATGGAAACTTACTGGCAATTTGGTGCTGAAGTTCACGCTAATATAGATACGTGCTGCCATTTACAAAGTTCACATTTTGTCATGTACAAAATGTAGCCATGTTTTACTGTTATAAATGCATGAAGTGAAGCAGCAATGTTTTGTCTCCCAAACACCCAAATTTACAGCAAGATTGCATAATCTGTAGTAATAAAGGGCAGTATGATACCTGATCGCACCAAGCCATTTCAGGGAGTAGTGTATCTTGTCAGACATCCTATTGTCATAGAGTCGTAGAACAGTTTCAGTCAGAAAGGACCTTTAAAGGTCATCTAGTCCAACATCCCTGCAATGATCTGGACATCTTCAACTAGATCAGGTTGCTCAGAGCCCCACCCAGCCTGACCTTGAATGTTTTCAGGGATGGGGCATCTACCACTTGTCTGGGCAATTTGTTCTATTGTTTCACCACCCTCTTGATAAAAATTTTCTTCCTTATATCTAGTCTAAATCTACCTTCTTTTAATTTAAAACCATTACTCCTTGTCCTATCACTACAGGCCCTGCTAAAGAGTTAGTCCCTATCTTTTAAGTAAGGGACATTAAGTCCCTTACTTACCATTAAGTAAGTCCCTTTTAAGTATTGAAAGGCCCTGAACACTCTGTGTTGGGCAGAGCAATGCCGTGCAGCATGCTTCACACTCACCTCCCCAGCAGCAATGCTAGCTCCTGGGGAGAAGGGATGGCCCTGTTTATAATACTACCCCGTTTCTATGTTTTATCACCCAGCAAGTGCTAGGAGTTTTGACAGGAGTACTAGCAGTCCTTTTTGCATGAAGTTTATGAATCTTTTTTCCGCATTTAAACCACATTGACTAGTGATAAAACCAGGATAATCCAGCCATCAATTTCCATGTTTGCTCTCTCCCTCTCTCCAGGCAAGGCTACGCATTTCGGTTAGTATATGCCTTTGATAATTATGATTTCATTTTTCATCACCCTTAGTAGCTTTGACTAATTCAGTTAAGGACCATTGTCGCAGGAAAAAGGAAAACTGTTACATGAAATGTTATAGTTTCTCCCTGAACAAAGCTAATAAATCCATGCATGTTCAATAGGAGCCTAGGTCCTTAAACAGGCTAATTCAAAATTCATCCTACAGATCTATTTTCAGATGAAGAGTTCAAGTTTGAAATGAAATTAGAACTGCAGTGAAATTATAGGAACATGATGCTCAGCTAATGCTGCACACTTCTGTTTGCTTGTGAGTTGCTAACTTTACCATTGTTATGTGCTGGCTCTCATTCTGGTAATGTAAAAAGAGGTCAAAAACTGAACAGCCAATGGAAAATGAATTTATTGAGAAGCCATGTAAACTCTCAGTTGGTATTTTATGCCTTAATCTCAAGGAAGATTGCTTATCACTTTCACCAGTAGTATATTGAAGCTAGGACAAACTGAGTTACAAAAAGTCAACTTATTGTCCATTCTTTCACAGATAAAAATGGTCATAGAAGGGGAAAGAGAACCTACAGCAAAAGCACCTTTCTCCTTCTTCATTTAACTACTGATGCAGAAACATTAATAAAGGATTAACAGCCACAAATACATGTAGGGATTAAAGATGGAGAAGAGCTGGTGCATTCTAATGATGCATTAATATTTTAATACTCTAGGATTTTAAATAGTGCAAACACAACAACAGTGTTCTTGCACTTATATTTTGAGGAGATCTTCACTTCTATTCTATTCTACTCTACTCTATACTCCTATTCTATTCTATTCTATTCTATTCTATTCTATTCTATTCTATTCTATTCTATTCTATTCTATTCTATTCTATTCTATTCTATTCTATTCTATTCTATTCTATTCTATTCTATTCTATTCTATTCTATTCTATTCTATTCTATTCTATTCTATTCTATTCTATTCTATTCTATTCTATTCTATTCTATCCTATTCTCTCCCAGCCTAGCCCAAACCAACCCAACCTGTCCTACCACATACCATCCTACCCTATTCCACTCACTTTTTCTCATTACTAAACACCTATGTGAATTTCCAGTACTGCAATTTGTGATTTATTCTTCTCCTCCTCCTCTCTTAGGTCACTTGATAGTGGTAGTCTTTGGTACTCATGGGATTATGGCTTTTTGCTGTTGGCTTTGTAAAAAAGTGGTTTGCACAAAGCTGCTTTTTTATGCTGGCACAGGAAAGGTAAAAGCTTTGCTTTGGGAACAGAAGGTGGTCTAATTTGTGATGATCCTTAGCTTCCCTGTAAGGCTGTCACACAGTAGTGGCCTTAAGGAAAACCTTCACAGACAAGATTTAGCTCTCTAGCAGAAGGTTCTGCTGTGCCTGAGAAGTGGGGCTGTTACTTCAGTTCTCCACACATGTATAGGAATTCACAATATCATCTTTCCAAAAATTTTGTTTTAAGAAATTATTTCAGAACAATTGTGACGTTTCTTCAAGACAGTTAACCTTTTATGTAATAGGCTACACTGTTACTGATCTTGTCTTTCTTCTCAGAGAGGCACACTGTAAATATAAAACATGAATACACGTTGTGGAGAATTAATGGGTCCCAGCTGGAGATACTATTGTTGTACAACTTTTAACTCTGTTTCTAAACCAGACAGGTTAGTCAGTTGCTTCTTCCTTTTAATCCTCCTGACAATCCTTCCACAGATTACCTTCTAGTTTCTACTGATCCTCCAGGATTTTTTTACACATTTCCTCCTTTTAATTCTCTTGACAAATGAGTATGTGACTCAAATTCTATTTTTGCCTTCAAATCTCCATAGTCAAAATACACAGACCTATAGATGCTCCAAATATATTGTCCTGGTTTTGGCTGTGGCAGAGTTAATTTTCTTCCTAGTAGCTGGTAAAGTGCTGTGTTTTGGATTAAGGAAGAGAATAATGTTGATAACACACTGGTGGTTTTAGTTGTTGCTGAGAGTGTAGAGGTGCACAAGAAACTGGGAGGTGATAGAGCCAGGACAGCTGACCCAAACTGGCCAAAGGGATATTCTATACCATATGACGCCAGGCTGGGTGTATAAACCAGGAGGAGCTGACTTGATGAAGCAGGTGGGATCTCTGCTTGTGGACTGGCTGGGCATCAGTCAGTGGGTGGTAAGCAGTTGTTTTGTTTTGCATCACTTATTTTGGGTTTTTTTTCGCTTTAGTTTTATTTCTCTTTCTTTTTTTGTTATCTCCTTTTGCATTACTACTACTGTTACTACTACTACTCCTACTATTACTACTATACTTTATTTCAATTATTAAACTTTTCTTATCTCAACACACTGGTTTTACCTTTTTTTTTCTGTTTCTCCTCCCCATCCCACCAGGGAAGCAGGGAGTGAGCAAGTGACTGCATGGGGTTGAATCATTACGCACATTTACATGCTTGGTATTTCAGCTTGCAAGGCTGTAGCAAATAAGGCAAAAAAAATATCTCATAATTTCTCTGTATAATAATCTCTGTGGAAAGCCTATAGAAAGGATTATGTATGAAGAGCAATTCCCTATATTTTAAGAGAAAAAGCTCACAAAAGCAAAATATCCTTAATGTCCAACTTTTACCAAGGTACAAAATAGAATGAAATGGAATTGAAAAGTGTTAGTGGTTTACTTTAAATGTAAACCATAAATTCACCTTGAATTTACAGGACAAAAATGAACTGCAGCACTCAGAATCATTAGTATACAGACAGTGCTTGATTTCGTCTAGGCGATGATAGCATCTAATATCAGTAACAGCAATGGGGTAGTGACTGTGGTGTAAAATTGCTGTGATGCAGCCTTTCTTGGGTCTATGTCTCCTCAGGGCACAAACTCCAGAACAGAGTGGCATTGGTCGAAAATGAAACTTTGCCTGAGAGCTGAATCTAGTACTTTTCTGTGGGCAGGCTCTGGAGTCTAACTTTTGGGATAAAGCTGCTTCTGTCTGGAAGAAATCTCTTAAATTGAGTACTGCTCTTCCTGGGTGAATTCCAGGGAAATAAATGAAGCCTATAAATACAGCCATAGTACAGCATATCTGGGCTCTCAAACTTCAAAGATGACATACAATTCATATACGATCTGTCTACTGTAATAACTTCTAATTAGGTACTATATCTTTTTTCACTGTTAGGTTTCATGGATTTCAGTACAGCATCAGAGCTAGGAAAATTCAGATATCATCTGCCAAATTTCTTCCGATGAGTCCACTGCATTAAATTAGCAAGCTTTCATAAGAACATACTAAAATTACTTTTTTGCTAATACATTTTTAAAGTCTTGATGCATCAGTAGCTTTCATATCTAATGCTAATGAGAGATGATGAATAATTGTTAATACAACTGCTAGCTGAAATCAGCTACCAATTTGATTGGTAAAATCAGCATGAATATAGTGTGATGAAATATTGTTAGTGTAATATAAAGGATTTCCTGTCAAGAATGCATGCTACTGTTTGTCTCTTTCAGCCTTACAACTAAAAGATAGCTGGAGTAAGGTTTCTGTACTCCTCTGCTCCCAGTGCTACAAAACCAAATTCTGACAATATTCACATGTGGTGCAGTATCATCCAATTTTATTCAGGGGTGAAGAAGAAACAGAACTGGAGCAGAACTTGTCTTTTATTTACAGACAATACAATGCTTGCATTCTACATTTCTTGACTCTAAATCAAATAGTTTTCTTATTTAGTATTTTTCCTGGATATCTGAATAAAGCTGTCATTACTTGTGGCATCATGACTACTCTTCCTCTGTCTACAGAAAAATATAAATAGAACTTAGACTCTCACAACCCAAAGACTTGTTCAGGGAGTTCAGGAAGGATGTATACTCAGCTTCACCCTACAGAGCTGATAGCTCAGTGTTTGGATTGTTATGCAATCCAGGGCAGTATGTATACAATCATGTTATGGGTTTGTATTTATTTTTCAGATACAGTAAAGCTATAGGGTATATGATGCAAAATATTAAAGTACTAAACCTGATTGTTTCACATAAAGCTAAAAATCATAAATACTTTCAATCTTTCATCCTAAAAGCTTTTAATAGAAGAATCTTGTGGTGGTGGTTATTAAAATAAAAAGCTGCTGATTCATTGTTCATGATGAGGCTTTGTATAACAAACACAAATACATGCTTTTAATTTATTTTTTTTTTTTTATTAAGTTGATTAGATATTACCTACAGGGCATTTTGTTTCTCTGTTTATTTTCAGTGAAAACCAAAAGCAAGTTTTTCACAGCATGACAATCATTCCTCCACACTTAGAGCTGGCAAAAAAAGTGCTTAATACCCTTCTGGCTTTCCTTCTTTAAACAGAATTCTTTTCTTTAGCTCATGGAATTAAAGAATACCCATCATCCAAGGAAATGTTTCAAGGTCAGGCATAAGTACGTTCCTCTACCTTTCCTTGTCATGAGCTATCAGCAGAAGAAATATTCTTCCCTGATTTCAGATTTGGGACTCTAGAACTATTTAATTTTATATTTTCTTTTGTGAAGTTTGTGCTTTCATAACTTGCTAAAGTGAGGCTATTGGAGAAAGCAGTCCACTACACAAGTTACAGCACAAATACTAACAGCGTGAACTCCACGGATTAGTGGGAGACAACATATTCATCTCCATGACTTTATCTGTAGGACAAATGCAGAAACCATAGAATCATAGGCACATCTAGGTTGTAGAAGACCTGTAAGATCAAGTCCAGCCATTAACCCAGAACCACCAAGTCCATCACTAAACCATGCTGCTAAGCACTCCATCTATGCTTTTTTCAAACATCTCCAGGGATGATAATTCCACCATGTCCCTAGGCAGCCTCTTCCAATGCCTGAACACCCTTTTTGTGATCAAGTTTTTCCTGATATCCAGTCTGAACATCCCCTGGCACAACTTGAGGCCGTATCCTCTTGTTCAATCACTAGAAAACCCTAAATAATGTTTCAGCATATTGTTTATGAGTCATGTTTCTGTGAAGAGTGTAGTTGCCTTCAAAATTTTTTATTACAGGTCGATAACCTACTGCAATAATTAAAAATTATTTGATTACAAGTATTACAAAATCAGATCTTTTCAGAAATAAGTCCCATTTTTTGGCAGTTGGTACTTGCACCTGGGTCTTCTCCTATGATCTTTTGCATGTTTGCTGAGTTGAGTGAGGCTTTTATCTGTTGCATATTTTAATTTTAATTCTGGGGCTGGGTGTTACTCAATAAGCACTAAGTGCCAAGAGTACAACAGAGGGCTCTCTTTTCCAGTGCCCATTAACCACTCAAAGTGAGGTGACACAAGCTTCAGTGGGAAGTAACAATCAAGTTCCCGCGGAACTCTTGAAGCAGCTTTGCAGGAAAACTGACTGCCAGTGCTGCGTACTGAACAGATAGTCCTCAGACGCAGTTGGTCCTCCTGTGGAAGCCCTTGTGCTCTTGCACTCAAGGTTTTAAAAATAAATGTTGTGATCCCTGTTCTGGCATTGCTAATGCTTTTCATGCAAATATTGCAGTCTTTAAGTAGAAATAATGTCTAGCTGATCTGTGTAACTGTTTTTCTGTACTTCTGTGAGAATTCCCAGCTCTAGGGGTGAGAGGTTGGAGCAGTTTGAAGAGTGATATGTTTTTGCTTAAGATATGACGAACACAGTAAGTAGCTGAACGGTAATTCAGGCTACCATCTTTAATTAGGGCATCAAGACTGGAATGAAGAGTCTTCACAGTGGTAATGAGCACTGATGATCAAAGAAGAGCTACCTTATTTAAATAATTTAAATGGAAACCAATTTTAATCAAAGTTGATATTAAGTATTGCATATGAAAATTACTACTTTTTTCTTTAAATTTTGATGTTACCATGTAAATGAACAGTTCCCTTCTCAGGTATACATGGTATCTGGCTAGCAATATTCCTTTAGGGTTGAACATTTGAATGAATATTTACTTAAAGCTGGCTGCATAACTAACACCCTCCATGCAGCTGAGAAGTCAGGAATCTGTATTTCTGCTTTAGGTGCGCATTCTATTGAGTTTTAAATATCTTCTGATTCCAAATATTTTTGATGTTTTCTAACTTACTGAGTATAAAAATGTATATCTTTAGAGAAATTAGAGAAGGAAAAGTTGGTCAAATTATTTGCTTCAGAGGGGATATATATTCATTAGTATAAATTATAATAGTTTACTGTAATTTTTCTTAGGAAAAAGTTTTTAATCACAGATGCGTCAATATGCTAACCTGGAGCACCTGATGGATATATGGATATGTAATCTTCCAGAGATACGCATGCATACACAGATATTTACATATCCAAAAGCACATTTGAGATCAGAAAATGAATGCAAAACTCTTTAAAAGGTTTAGAATGTGATAAAAATGAAGAAAGATGCAGAAACTTAAACACTCTTTTTACTGCAGTCACTGATAATATTAACCAAAGCCACAAAAGTTTTTCTAATATATAGACTCAAACCAGGTCATACATGTAGGAGCTGTAAGATTCTTGGGGGCAGAGTGCCTGTTTGTCCTGTTCATGCATCAGTGAATCCTAATCCATAAACTCAACTTCTTGCTGTGACAACAGAAAAGAATAAGCCTGAGTTTACCTTCAGCTTATTGTGGACCACTGTGCTGTTCCCTGGTAGAACAAAAGACATTGCTGACACCTTCTTTCATTGCTTCTTTAAACCTCCACGTTGTGTTCTAGTTCACTTTCTAGACATGTAGTGCTCAAATGGTTGAAAACTTCTGAAATCTACTGGATTATTTTCTCCAGTATTTAATGGTTATGAATATTCAGGCAACAATTTGGGTTCACCTTAGTACAGAGCCTGGAAACAAAGGAAAAATATTTTAGCTAACAGAGTCAAAGTCAAATGATGTCCTATCCATTCTTTTCTGCTTCATTTATCCACAGAAGAGTGGCTTTCATGAAAGGACATAGATCTTTGCAGGTCTCATCTGTTTTTTCTTGGTTTTATCATTTTCAAAACTTAAGAGTGTCTTTATGAACAAAGACTCTTCCATTTGACCACTGTTAACATTTCATCATGAGATTTTGGTCATGTCAAGCATCCTATAAAAATGTGTGGGTTTGTACCCTTTCAGCCAACTACCACTGCTCCTAAGGAGACTGATCCTTGTGTACTAAACACTGGCATGTTCTCTTGAACTCAATGTGAAATACCCTGTTTACCCTGTTGCCTAGTTCTCCCTCATCTTGCTAACATAGGGAGCCAAGGACAAGCTGAAATAAATGTTGCTAATGAGTCTTAGGAAATGTGAGTTTGCAGCATGGAGGCCTAAATGTTGATTTACTATGAGTGGAAACTTGGAAATAGTCTGGTCTAGACTTCAAGTTCCTGAAGTTTCAGTGCAGGAAAAACAAGCTGTCTTTTCATTTTAGAAAAATGATTTATTCAGAAAAAAACTTAGCACAAGCTTATATATATATTGGTATAGATACATGTATATATATATATATATAATTTATATGGGGAAACCTCACAAAGCTTATCATGTCAAACATATTTATTTTGACCATAACACTGTTTTTATTGTGTACAGAATATTCTTGCTTATAGTGTTTTAACCCTGATATAGTTATGTTAGCAACAAACTATTTTAACAATTCCTCATGTCTAAATCATTGCTCAGCAAAACTGCAAACAAAGCTGTTTTGTAATAGCCAGGTGCTCAAAGTCCATCCAGAAAAATAAATCAGTCATATTTACCACACAATACTATATTCAGCAGCAAATACAAAAAAACTATTAGTCCAGTAAATTAAGAATTGCCACCATACTTCAGACAGTAACAGTGGATAGCAGAATTAATTTAACTGGAGTTTAATACTCAGGGATTACAATTTCATGTTAATCTAAAATGCTGTCCTCATTGAGAAGAAGAAATGATTGTCCATGACTGAAGATTGCAGAGTATTGCCTTAGCTTTATATAGGAAAATTATCACAATACACATAAAATTTCAAAATCAGAAAGAGAATTGAAAGTAAGGAGCTCCTTCCTTCAAATGTGGACATAGGTGGAGCAAGGTCCTTCTAAAACCCCGCATTTATCAAGATGCAATAAAAATTCCTTTTGAAAATGAAGCCAGAAGGAAAACAAAAATGGAAAAGATAAACACAAGGTTAAAACTAAGCAAAGTGTGGCTTTTCTTATTCCATCTAGACAGTGTGGGATTTTTCCCACCTGAGCAGATGTCCTCCATCTAATTTTCACATGGAGACTAAAGAACAAAAAGAGAGTCACCAATTTGCTTTCTAGCCCCATACATTTTGAGAGTCATTGAAACTTAATAACGAATTTTTCTGCTGCTTCTGATAGCCATAAGCCTCACACACATTCTTGGTGTATTTAGATGCACAGTAAGTATATTCACACATCTGACAAGGTACAAAGAATCAATTTACAGCAAAAGGAAACATCAGATATTGGCATTTAAACTCCACAGCAGTAGAAAACTTGGAAATACCTCAAATAAATTAGAAAGACCTAATGCTTAAAACAGGGGATGGAAAGAATGCAACTTGAAATTTGATGTGCTTTTGATTTTGACTGTTACTTAAGAAAATTTTATGCATATCTTAGTCTGAGACCAAAAAATATACTACTACGGCTTCCTTACTGTAGTATTGTGTGTTTAAAAAGAGCTGATCAAATATTACCCATCTGAAATATTTCCTAATAAAACATGCAATTTGTTTACAGAAACACTAACGTGGAAGGGTTTTTTTCCAGAATTTTGAGGGTTTTGGGTTTATTTTCCTTTTTTCTCCCTTATATTTTGCTATCAGCAACATAAAAAAATGTCTGTGTCTTCCTCGGGTTTTGTATTGCACAGATTTTTGCTCTCTGTATCTTCTCAATGCTACCTCGGTACTTTGAAATCATAAAAAAAAAAAATCATTCAATGAAATTAAAGGCTTGTGGAAGTTTTCTCACCGTAATTCTGTTGATGTGCCAAAATACTCTCTTGCAACACACACCAAAAATCAAATCACAAAGGTGTTTAGTTGTTGCAGCACAGACTAGTAGGCTGCAACAAGGCTTTTACCATTGGTCACATTCTACTGTCTGTGCTGTTCCTCCTTCCTCCAGAGGCCAGACCACACTGCTCCTCCTCTATCCAACCCCCTCTCCCACACTCCTCAGGGCTATTTAACCACTTAGCAGGAACGAGCTAGAGCTGCACATCGTCCAGGCCAACCAACCCACTGCCTTCCAGGCAAGGCCACAGCTGTGTATTATCAATGCTAACCAACCCACTGCCTTCATTCCTCTACATTTAGTGATTTGAAATTAATGGCAATTAATAGGTCAAATGCATCCTGACAAAAAATGACCAGTACAATTCTCTGTAAAGTTCACATTAATATTTTGCTCTGATGCTAAAGCTGAATTTCTCTCAAAGCTTGCTACAAAATTTATTTTTTATAAAAGAAAATGATCTGTTCAGTGTACTTTCTCTGAAGCCTGGAAATGTGCTTTCTCTTTTCTAGGAGCGCTTCAGGAATATAATATATAGAGCTGCTCTGGGGAACACAGCTAAAGTTTATACAGCAGACTTATTCTTTTATGTGATCCCACTAAAAGTATGGAATACGGCTCACCAAATATCCCTGAAATTGCCTGGGTATGAGTAAAATATCATTTCACTGCAGGATAAAGTGTTCCATTTAAAGTGCAAGTGCAGGCTCTAGGGTAATATTGACAAAGTGGAGTTAAATTATGAACTAATATGTCTCCCTTGAGGACTGGAAAGATATACCAGTAATCCTAAGAACAGTACCTGTTTCTCTTCATGGCAGAAATAGTGGATATTAGAGAATTCATTATTTTTACATAACAAGCTCTCTAAATGCATTTTATAAAAAGTAAACCATAAAATACTGGGAATAATAGTGCAGAACTGAGAAACAAACTTGTATTCTGGGTGTCTTTTCTTGCACTGTGAAGAGCATAAAATGGACACAATCCTTCATTGGGAATAGCCTTTCTCCAGCAGGGCTCTCCAGCTGACTGAGAGCTGGAGTATCCTGCTCCAGCCTTTAACCTCCAGTTTAGGAGGACTATATGTATGAAAAGTGAGGGACATTTGTGGCTAGAGTGTCCTCAGCTGTGGTCATTTTCTTCTTTCCAGAGTAGACAGCAGCTGAAGTGCCCTTTCTCTTAAAGTACGAAATCCCAGAACAAGGGATAACAATGGCTGAATGAATATCAGAATGTTCTTCACTAGAAGGCAAAAATAAGTTGTTATATTGTGAAAAGTATGTTGCATTTAAAAGTTATGGTCTACTGGTAAACCAGTACAGGGGTCCTCTCTATTCTTGTTAATTTCTCTGGAGAATAACAGGTTCCTCACACAGTCACGCACCCTGCTCTGTGTGAAGACCCATTGACCATTGGTTGAATTAAGCCTACACGGGGATAAAGATCAATGTGTCTGTCTGTTGGATCCAGCTTTCTGACTACATGCAAAAGGGCCCTTTTATTGAAATTTAACTGACGACATAAAAGCAAGGGAAAATTACAGGCACTGGGTAAACAACAGAGATATTTGATGAAAGATGAACCAGGAGCAATAAGCTGGTTAAAAATAAATTATAAATATATCTGTTTAAACAAAAGTGCACATCTTATCATTACCCAGCTCTCACAACAGCTAAACATCACTCTGTTTACTTGTTTTGCATTTCTGATAATACAAATTTCTGATTTATATCTCTTTTATATAGAAGCAGTCTTGTAATGGTCTACTGCTTGGAGTCAGTCTTTTAGAGAACACATGACAGGTTTTTATTACTCACTGATTATCTTTACACTCCTATGTTCATCTGCCATTTTTCAGTATTGCTGTTGTTAATGATACACATTGGAACAGATATTCCCTTTCAAAGCCTCATGGAAATCGATGATGAAGGAACAACATGGTAGGGTTAGAGTCTGTATATGTGGCTCTCTGTCTTTCTTCAGTACCACACTGGATCCATCTACAGATCTTGGACATCTAACAGCTGCTAGACTTTGATTTTCTGTCCTCAATGTATCATGAATATTAAAACCTAATAATTTTAAGATAGACGCAGCATCTATTCTAATCAAAGCCTTCAGCCAGGCACTAGCATTGGCCTGAACCTGGCAGTTAGCTCAGCTGGGTAGATCGTGGATCACTGAGTAGTATAAGCTGCCTTCTGCCTGTCACAGGGTGAGCATGTGTCCAGTGGAGTGGGTGATACACTAAATTCAAACTACTTTTTACCTCAAGGTAGCTTGGTCTTGTGATCACGCCTTTGGACAAGACTTTTAAATTTATTTTTGCAGAATTTATTTTATCTTTTTTTGTTGTCTTCTGAAATTTATTCAGATGGGGCAATTTATTACATATGCTTTTTAATGTAAATAAATTAGACATTCTGTTAAAAAAAAAAACCTGCAGTGTTGTAACTTATAATAATGCGATAAAGAACAGACAAGCTGAAAACTAATTCTTTAGTAAAACCACCTTTTTGCCATCTATGCATAATATCAAATTAACAGCCTTCTCAGACCTACAATCCCTAGTATCAATATTTTTTTATCCTTCAGGCCATTCTTTTGTAAAGCTGACTGAGGTGTAGTCCAGTATTGCTGGCTGATACTTAGTTTCTCAAGTAGTGAATTTTGAAGTATTAATCATGGAGGATGGTTACACAAAATTATGTACTTTGTACCTGTCGTTTCACTTTAGCTTTCCTAGCATTCATTTTTCCCTTGCTTCCATGGAAAATGAAAGGGCAGTGGTAATTGTCTGGAGGAAAGGGGATGGTCAAAAGGAAGGTTCTTGCATAAACTTTTGTAATACAAAGAAAATGTACCTGAACTGGGACAGTGGGAGTGGCAGAAGGAGGATGCATGGAAGGGACATATAACTGACTCCTGAAACAACTTCTTTTTCCACAGGTACTCCCCCTGTATTTGCACCACTTCCATTTCAGCCTCTTGTACCTCTTAGGTAAAAGATTCATACTAATGGCTTGTTGCTTTGAATCTGTGAAAGACTTTTGGTTTCTCCTCAGTTCCTTCCATTTGCTGACATTTATACACTTATTGATCTTTTGCCAAGTGCTGCGGTTTTACACCTACATAAAATACAAATGCCATTCTGTATCTGTGTATTCTGTGTATCTGGAGAATCAAACATAAGGTAACTCTGGTAATTTACTCAGTATTTTATGATATTAACTGCAGACATCTGGAACTGGCATATATGCTAACATAGTAGCGTGTCTGGAGATATTAATGGTTATTCTGATACTAAAGTTCCTGTGTTGCCTTCTTGCTGTAAAAGTGTGAAAATGCAGTGACACTACCAAGAGCTAACCAGTGTATTCCAGGGCTGCTGTCACACGTTCCTGGCCCGTCTTTAAGCCAAGATGCCAAGAACCATGTGGTATTACCCATTTAAAAAAAAAAAAATTCAAAACAATGCACTGCAGGGCATGTTTGATTGTTAACTTTCAATTACACTCATGAGGAAAAGGTTAGAAAAGTCAGAGAGTAGTACACTAGGATGTCTATGAAAGGGTAAACTCAGCATTCAGGCCTATAAAGTTTACTGTTTTACCCTAGGTTTCCATAAGATAAAGTAGAAATATATCTAAGCACAAGCAAGCACGAGGTGTCTATTGAGTTTTCTAGTATATATTGGAGTTTTGTATCCCCTAAAATGAAATTTTACTCTAAGCCAATGTGTGGGTTTAATTGCTTTTCTCCCATTATTTCTGGGTCAAAAGACATTTGATTTTTAAATTCACAGTCAAACAAGCTAGTTGCCAGCTTGGTAAAAGTACCAAGCACTATTCTTCTTGCATCCTGACTGCATGGAAATATATCCTATTACTTCCCCTGGGGCTGCAACAGGTCTGGTTTCTCTGAGTGGTGTTCCACCTGCACAGAGCCTAGGGTGCTGCTGGAGTTTTTGCCACAAAGTCTCAGCTGTGTTTGCAGCACCAGTGTGAAAAATACCTTGGTGTGCCCTTTTGTTATCTCAGGCTGGCATCTGGAAGCAGGTAGTAGCAGGAGCCCATTGCATTAAGCAGCACAGAGGTTGTATGATGCTTGCAATGGAAAGCTGCACAGCTCAAAAGGGATAATAACAATATTAGAAACAGCAGTTTAAAAATATATCAAAGGTGCGTCAGTTTTCACTTACACCTTTCTTCACTTCTTTCTATAGATCTTGTTTCCTTTTCTCCCCTCTAGCAACAGTACAATTAATCTGCCTTCATAGCCATTCCACCCTGTTCACCTCAGGAAAACAGCAAAAGATGGAGGAGAAAAACAGACAAGTGGTCCCTTTTGTGATCTGACTGCAGTGCTCAAGGAACTTGTTCTAATGAGCTCTTCAGAGAAAATGGGGACAAGGCTGTAGGGGGACTTAAGCCAGCAGCTCCCCAGAAGGACTCTCATCTTCATTGTGCTTAAGAAATGAGAATTGGGCATGAGCTTTTGTGATAGTCGTGATAGTCTTACCTTTCTAAGGCAAGTTAGAGTTGCAGAAACATATTTTCTTCTCACAAATCATAAATCAGAATTTTTTTCACTCCTGCCAGTGGAATTGCACCCTGTCAGCCTGGCAGGTTAGAAGCAGGGACATAAAAACTTCAACCACATAATTTACACATTTTATTCTAGTAATCAAGAATACCATTTTGGTCTTACGTTAGTTTTATCTAAAAAACAGTGCAAATAGGAATAGTTTTGCAGGGTTTGTTTTTCAAGGACACAGCACCCCACTCCTGTAGTCTGGATTGCTTCCACTGCAGGACTTCCAAAGGGAATTTTAGAGTGAAATAGTGATGCAAGAGACAACTGGAAGTGCAGCCACACTCAATGTGTGATGAAACTGCTGAGATCAAGCCAAATTTCCTTTGTCTTATAGCTTACAAATAGTAAATAAAATAAGTATCAAGTTATGTTCACTTCTTATCTCTTATATCTTGAATCTGAATTCTCAAGAATTCCTGAACTGGAGGCAGCAGTAAGAAAGAGGTGCCATGGCATACTGTGTCAGCACAGAAAGACAAGATCAGATGCAGGATGCTAAAATGCAGAAACAGGAGGCTTTGAGTTTTCTGTGCAGGACTAGGAGGCTGCCTGGCCTCTTCTGCCTGTCACAATAATGGAATTGAGTTCAACACTGGAGATAATTGCCTCAAGTCATTCCCCAGCCACAGGGAAGGTAAGATTAATAAAGGACATTTGTTATAATTCTGCAACCAATTTGTGTAATGGAACACATAATAAATAACCACATTTAACACAAGCATTTATCATAGCCAATTTATGCATCAATTTGTTCAGTGTGTGTTAAACCAACCATTTGTATGAATAAGTATTGTTCTCTTTGTGTACCTTTTTTCTCTATTAAAGTAAAAATCATTGTTTGTCAGTTTCTTTTTTCTTTTCCTTGTTCTTTTTTTTTTTTTTTTTTTTTAAATACAGAGGTGGCAGTGACACATATAAACTTCCCAGCCACTGAAATACAGCATACAGTTTTCCACAGAGCTTTGACTGCTACCTGTTGCAATTGGAAGCCATTATTTCAACAAAACAGCCACTAGGGCTAAAACGGTCTTGCAATTGGACTCTGGGTATGCCTAAACTCCCTGGTTAAATTTGAACTGAAACAGCAGTGACTCACTGGAGACACAAAGGATTACATCCTAAAAACCTGATCTGGGATTCTGTCCTTGAAAAGAGGGTCTGATCTGGCAGGCCAGGAGAAAAATGTCCAAAGTGTTTCAGAAAGCAATCAGCTGGATGTGGTAGAATACCAAACACAGTCAAAGGATCCATTTCTGGATGCTAAAAAAGTGAAAGAAGGTAAAATTTAAGTACTTTTCCTGAATACCATTTAGAGCAAGAGAATCACTGTTTCAAGTTCATCTTTCCTTTTATCCCTATCTGATCTTTTCAAGTCTATTCCACTTCCCTCCTGCGAGGCCATGTTTTTCATTCCTGTTTATTTTCCCATGTCAGGTAGCATGTATAGCTCAAAGCTCAGATTACAATCTAAAAGTAGTGTAGCCAGCATGCATCTATTGTTAATTAACAGGAACCTGAGATATCAATCTGTGCTTTCCTCAGTCAGTTGCTTCCTCCTGATCCACATGTTATACACAACCACTGATTTACACAACTGAATTTTATTTGAGTAGCTTTCTTCAGACCTCCATATATGTATTGCAGCGTGAATGGGATGATGAAAACTAGATACCATGTTATAAAAATAAATAAATAAATACATTTTCAGCTGTTATATCTTGGAAGGAATGGAGACAAATCTTTTTCTCACATTTTCCACTAACTTTGCCTTTGTACAACTATGGTGGCACAGAACAGCTCTGTGAACTTTTAAACAAAGAGCTATGTGTTGTGGTTTAATTGCAGCCAGCAGCTCAGCCCCATGCAGCTGCTTGCTCACTCCCCCCACAGTGGGATAGGGGAGAGAACTGGAAGTGTAGAAGTGAGAAAACTTGTGGGTTGAGATAAAGATAGTGTAATAGATAAAGAAAAGGCTGCACACACTAGCAAAGGAAAATAAGGAATCCATTCACCACTTCCCATGGGCAGGCAGGTGTTCGGCCATCCCCAGGGAAGCCGGGCTCCATTGTGCCTAACAGTTACTCCATAACTCCAAATGTCTCACTGCTTCCTTCTCCTTCCCTCAGTTTTATCTGCTGAGCATGACACCATATGGTCTGGAATATCCCTTTGATCAGCTGGGATCAGCTGTCCCAGCTATGCCTCCTCCCAGCTTCATGCACACTCCCAGCTCACTTGCTGGTGGGGTGGTGTGAGGAGCAGAAAAGGCCTTGATGCTGTGTAAGCGCTACTCAGCAGTAATGAAAACATCCCTCTAGTATCAACACAATTTCCAGCACAAATCCAAAACATAGCCCCATACTAGCTAATGAGAAGAAAATTAACTCCATCCCAGCCAAAACCAGCACACTATGAAAAGGATCTGTCCTTCTTTATTGCACACCTTATACCAGAAAACATCCAACCAGCAGTCGTTGTGGAGTAGGAAATAAAACGAACCTTTTATCATCCTATGACAACTATAAACCTCTTGTTTTACATCCTGATTAAAAAGACTTTCTGATTATTATGGTACTAGGAAAACTATTGTAATAAGTAGATGTTGACTTCTGTTGAGATGCATATCATTATTTATTAATGGAATACATTAATGTGGAACAAGGGGAAGACAAAGTCAATATTTATAATGAGGAAAAATAAACTGACGTTCACTGAAACAAGCCATTAGATTCTCAATCAGGAAGATAAAACCCCTCTGAAGCATGTGAGACCAAGATTTATAAATCCCATAACTTCCTTGTGGTCAAAATACTAAATATAAATTTAGAGGCTTTCTGAAGGTTGCTTTTGCCATTAGTTTATCTAAAACTGTCTTGGTAACTCAGCATTTTCCTGTCTTTAAGTATCAAGTTAAAATCATGAGATCATAGAATCACAGAATCATTTAAGTTGGAAAAGACCTTTATGATCATAGACTCCAACCATACACCTAACACTGCCAAGTCCAAAACTAAACCATGCCCACTAAGCATCACATCTAAACATCTTTTACATACACCCAGGGATGGTGACTCGACCACTTCCCTGGTCAGCCTGTTCCAAAGCTTGACAACCCTTTAGGTAAAGATTTCCTAACATCCAATCTAAACTTCCCCTGGCACAACTTGAGGCCATTGCCTCTTGCCCTGTCACTGGTTACTTGGGAAGAGAGATGGATAACTACGTCACTACAACCTCCTTTCAGGTAGCTGTAGAGAGTGATGAGGTCTCCCCTGAGCCTCTCCTTTTCTCCAGGCTAAACAGCCCCAGTTCCCCAAGCTGCTCCTCAGGAGACTTGTGCTACAGACCCTTCACCAGGTTTGTTGCTCTTCCTTGGGCACACGCTCCAGCACCTCAATGTCCTTTTTGTAGTCAGATGTAGGTTTTAAGGTATTCGGTAATATTTTAGACTTGGACTGGCTTATTTTAATGTCATTGAAGCAATCTAGCTTATTTGTAAAGAAAAGAAGGTTTAGGGTAACATGCACAGACCTGTGCTTTGTTTGCATTATGTCAAA
This sequence comes from Falco naumanni, assembly GCF_017639655.2. Classification (NCBI taxonomy): domain Eukaryota; kingdom Metazoa; phylum Chordata; class Aves; order Falconiformes; family Falconidae; genus Falco; species Falco naumanni. Next base: position 25,328,430 of record NC_054080.1, on the reverse strand, counting down.
ATAAAAAAATCAAACCAACGCAACCCTACTTCTTCATTAGTTCCAAGTATCTTCTGGTTTCTGGAGAGCTAGAAGAGAAATTTAGGAATTAATATTTTAAAGATAGAATTTTCTACTTTTAAAAATGGTTAGAATTAATTAGTTGTGAGTATTTTGTTTTACTTTTATATAATTATTATAGCATTGTTTTTAATGTCTCTTTTATGCAGGATAACAGATGAACATGGATAGCAATTTGTTACAGTGCACAACTCCAATGGAAAAACCCATCTTCAGTGTATTATGACTACCTTTGTGTTCTGAAATCAAATTAAATTTCTAACGTTTCTTTCCCAAAAAGTGTCTTCCAGGAACTAGCTTTGCAAGAGGCTATATAGTGCAGAATCTAGAAAATTCACACGTATTGACACAAAGCTTCTGATGGACAGAACTCTGGGCACTGATTATACCATTGTTTCTATTTTACGATCCCCATCTATTCGTAGTAGGTTGTGACGGATGCATACACCACTGCACCGCAGTTTATGTACTGGGATAGGAAAGATGTGTGGTTTTCTTGCTGTTGGGTGTAAAAATAACCAACTTGTTCTGTAACTGTGTCCCCAGAATGTCTGTGGCTTAACTAATTAATCTAAACATTGATGGTTTTTGTATGCTTCTCTGAGTTCTACTTTATATTAAAGCATTGGAGAGAGGATTGTGGCTGGTGCCACATGCAGTAAAAGGACCACAGATCAAATAGCGACACAAACACAGTAGCTTCAATCAAAACAGGTAAAAATAACTCTTAACTTTAGGCTGTATCAGTCTGCAATTCCCTTTGTGCATGCTGTTGCTTTTACCTATGTCTTGTGAGTGAAGATCTCAGCTCCTTTCCTCTGGCTCTGTCGCTTACTGCTCTGCTCACTGGGGGGAACGTTAGCCTGAGAGTAGGTATGGCAGCTCCCTGTATGCTATGCACAGAGAAACAGCTGTCAGAGGCAACTTGTGCTAGTCCACAGATTGGACCAAACTCAGCAAAGTTTCTGTCTCCTTTGAAAAATGATGCCTCATTATGGTCACCAAGAAGGAAGATTAACTATAGCTCACAAGTTAAGAGCATTCAATAGGATGTAGGAAGCCAAGATTCAAGCTCCTGCTGCAATAAATCATGAAAGGTATCTCTGAAATGAAAGAGATCAAAAGGGAGAGGTGAAAGAGACTTAACTCACAGCAGCAACTATCCTGTGAAAATATATTATCCCTCAGAGAAAAGGTAAATAAACCTTGTTCCTAGTGAGGAAGATGCAGCTTTAAATCCAGGCCTCCTCCTACCACAGAAGTCCTCCAGCAGTCAGCTGCATGTTATTGTGGAGAAATGGGTTTATGTCTTAATTTTCCCCAGTGGGACTTAGATGCCTGTTTCTAGGATGGGTTCACAACCCGGGGTTCTGCATAGAAGTAGGTGCAAAACTATGATCATGCCAGCTGCGTAAGCACCTTTGCTTTTCTCAGCATTTCATTTGCCATCTTAGATAGCTTCCCATTCAGACAGCCACTGAATATCCCTTTGTAAGTACCTAAAGCTGCCTTTGCATTGAGTGGGGTTTGGGTGCTTGCCCGGGCTAAGGCTTTGGCTGGGTGTTTGGCACTCCAACACATAAGTACTTGTGAAGGTCTAGCATTTGTGGATGGCGTGCTATAAGCTTTTGTTGCTTGACTGAAGAAGATAAGATAATGTTCGCTAGGAAACAACATTTACTTCTTGTTTCAAAATAAATTGATAGCAACGATCTAATGATTTCCTGTAATTCTTAGGCAAATAGTATTTTGCTATTAAGTTAGTAATATGAGGGGGGAAAAAAAGTAAAAAAACTGAGAAATGAGATTTGTAGCATAACATTGATGTTATGATCAAAATCTTTGGTGCAGTTATCCTATTGGTAATAGAAAGGAAAAGTGAAAATAATGAAAGATTATCTAGGAGTTACCCTCATGGATATTCCCCCAGTAAAAATGTCTTCCTGAATACTTGCGTTCCTCTGGCAATTTCATAATCGATTAGACATATTCCTTCTTGCCCCTGTGTCCCCATTCCTTATCTCATCACAAAGTCCTTCTCATTTTTAGCACAAGACATAAATATTGATTACATACTACAATATGTAGTGCTGATTATCCATGATCTTCTCTCAAATAATACTGTAGTCCTGATTATGACAGATTACATTAGTTTTGTCATTTCTGTTTTGACTGTTTAGTCTGTTTACTGAAGCAACTCTTCTGGAAATTTTATCCCTTGAAATTACAGGATAAATTCTCTGCTGGAATAAGTGAGGTAACTAACTGGAATAAGTAATACACCACCTGGCTGCAGCTATTTTTCTCCAATTTACTGCGCATGAATGGGGTAGGCTCTGATGGGCTTGATAGATAATATTTTCCACACATTAAAACATTTCTTTTGACACTTAAAATGCTATTGTAGTTCTGAAAGACTGAACAACAGCTCTGTTGCTTAATCTTTTTTGAAGCTTAAGCGGGAGACACTGAAGTATTGAGAACTGTCTCAAAAGCTACTTAAAACTTTCAAATGAAACAGCAACATTCTCAAGTTCAGAGACTGATTCAAACTTTTTAAGCCTCATGAAAATTACCTTTTTTTAGTCTTGTAGTCTAGGTAATACACCTTATGAATTTGTTTATTTTAGGTAAAATCATAAGATTATTCCTTTGTTTATGACATAACTTGAGAGATTTGTCTAATTGGTGACAAAAAGGAGAGTAAGGATGAGTTGGCTTTGAAATGACTGAATAGTAAAAAGAGGTTTGGAAAATTATTCAGTAGTATATTTCTTATCGGAATAATCTGACTTCTGACAAAGCTGCTGTGAAACCTCCTGAGATGCTCAGTACTTCCACTGTATAAAGAAAAATGTAGAAAGATCTCTGCTCTGGTCTTTTGATAGTCCCTTTGCTGATATTGTCCAAACCCCACAAATAAAGCAAACAAACAAAAAAGCAGAATAAGATTCTACCCTCTTACATCCTGTATAAAGTCAAGTGGTCTTTTCCATTTTTTTCAACAGTCATTTATAATGTATAAGTGTTCTTAGCCTTTTAGAGAGCTTGTCTGATTTTGACCAAGTGTCAACCAGTTGTCAAGAATACAGAATCCATCCACTTACTTTTTAATCCAGACACTCTGGTTATTCTTTACTTGTAGTGATTTCAAATCACAAGGCCAGATCATCAGGGACTGTATATCAGTATAGCTCCATTGAATTCACTGACAGATTTACACCTGTGGATTATTTGCTTCAAAGTGTGCTATAAATAAAATAAAAACACTTCAAATAATATGTCATAATGATTAACACTTTTCATTTGGAAGACCTTAAAGCATTAAGCTTTTTCTAAGTGAATATTTGTATTTATGTACAAAGCTATATTAACAGCATTCCCAGAATGAAGGTGCCAACTCTCATTTAGCTCAAGCTCTCACTGCAGCAGAGTGAGGGCTCCTTAGCAGATAAGATGCTATTTATCTAAAGTAAAAACCTCGCTGAAGAAACCTTGCTTTTAAACAACAAATTCATTTGGTAATTACTAAACAGATTGGAGCCAGGAAAATTGTTCAAAGCATGGGAAAGGGGAATAGGCCCAAGTCTTCAGCAAAGCTGAAGTTCCCCACCGCCCATATTTCCCTCTTTAACACTGCTCCATGAGCTAAAAGCCTACTAATCCATAACTCTGCCTCCAGATACAGAAAATCTCTTTTATTGGGATTTAGCAGGCTAACTGGAAATGCCCCATATTTGTGTTTTGATTTGCGCAGATTCATCTATCACTGAAATGTCAGTGTTTATAATGTCAGTGTTACAGCTGGGAAAGAGGGACAATCAGTCACCCAAGAGACTTTAAAACTGTACCACGAGACAGTATTTGGAATGTGTGACTTTGTAACTTGTAACACAGCTGCAAACTTTATTAAGGAGGAGGAAGAATTTATGCTGGAGGGAAGTATTATAACAGGACCTCACAGGGATTTATACAGATATATTAAAAATTAAATTGAATTGAATTTGGTTTTATATTGAGCCTGTCAGACTGAAGACGTTCCAAAGTGCTTAAAAAAGCAATGAGTTACTTAACCAGTACCAAGATGACTATGCAGACAGCCTTTATACAGGTGAAATATATTAAAGCATAATTTTAGACCATCTTAGATCAGTTCTCCAACTGCCAACAAAACAATAATGGAACATACATTTATATAGATGTAGTATGTAGATTGAATACATACTATATTAAAATTCTATTTATTTTAAGTATACATTTATTGTAGTTGTATTATTTATAGTCTATCATATTGTATATGACACGTTATATAGTCTTTTTAAAAATAGCTATATAAGCTTTACAGATATCAAATCTACTTTTAAATATACAAGATGGATGATTTTGTGGTTATACAGGTAAATGGCTAGCTTGCAAGTGCAGATGTTTGTCTACGGTTGGCATCATAATCAGCAATAAAAACACTGTCTGAGACGCACCAGGTAAAACTAAGTATCTTTCCCCAAAATCCTGTTCAAATGAAATTATGTTTTTAAACTAAAAAAAAATGTCATGGAACTGACTGACTTTGGAAATCCAATACTTTCTAGCACAAAATTGAAAATCAAGAAGTGTTAGATATTTCATTGAAAATTCAAACTGTTTTTAGAAATAACATTGGGCCTTTTTGTGAACAGCTCTGCTAGTCAATGCTATAGTGCATGCTGGAGGCTTCATGGAGCTATACATGCAAGTTCTTAGGGTCTGCCACAGATTATGCAGAATATGTTGGAACAACAGAAGCAAAACCCATACTTGTCAACTCCCATTATTATTAACTATGTGGCTTTTGATCCTGGAGTGTGCTGTGCTGGTGTGGGAAGGAGGAACTGCCTTTTAGTACCAACTTTTCCACCAGTCACCCACCACCTTCCTAGTCTGCTTCAGACCAGATAACTGTCTATGACAATTTGTTTAAGTAGCTTCTTGCATTTATACTCATTTGGCTTTATTTAAATGTGTTACTCCATAAAAAGCACGATTGTAGACAACGAGTAGTTATAAATCAGTGATACAGAATCCTTTCAGTGACTTATTTTCTTCTGGATATATTTTTCCAGTATAGAGGGAAGATTTGTAGGGACTGTATTCATTACCCTGATTTAAGCAAAACCTCTACTTGCTGTTGTGGCAGCTACAGAAATACAGCTTTGCTGCAGCGCAAGACTTACAGGCTTAAAACACTCATGGCAGCACAGAAGCTGGCTTAAAATGAGGTTGGAGGTCAATATAATCCTATTATACCTTTGCATAAGTGACCACAAGGTCACCAGATAAAATATCAAATGGCCTATTTCCCAAAATTCAGTGTTTCAAGTGAAATTTTTAAATCTGTAGGAAGTTTATTGGGAAAAAATATAAACATGTTGAACTGTGGTATAGCAACTTTGTGTTTGTGTTAGAGGCCCACAGCTAATAGAGATAGAGCACTGAATGGTACTAAAGTTGCCCAAGCAAGGATAGTAAAAACAAATGGATTTGAATCACTGTGACTTACAGTGAGTGAAACAGAAATGCCAGAGAGCACATAAAAAATGTGATGTTTCACAGTAGATAACCTCCAGCGTGGTACCACCAGTTGACACCCCAGCTTTCTGTGAAACAAAGTTGTGTGAACAGAAATGCTGAACAACCTGTGGCTGTTCTCTTGATGCCATTATTGTTTGCTGTTGTTTTGATTTAGATTGGGTTTACTACTGCAAGTTAGTACACTCCATTTTCAAGTATGCTGCCTCACTGCACTCATTCAGGGGTCTGAGTCTACTGACACATTGCCTCTATCAAGAGCCCTAGGATGAATCTGAACCACAGTAAATGTATAATTCTTGTTGATTGTTAAATTCATATAATCACTACAAATAACAAATTACAGTAGTCTTCTTCAGCATGTCCAGAGCAATTTAGCTAATAAGGGAGGCAGGAAAGCAGTTTTGATCTGTGACATACAGCAGTTTCTGTGTGACCTGCTGTGAATATATGTTAGAAATGGTTGAGAGCTTTTCCTTTTCATCACAGAAGAAGAGATTGCTCAGTCCACAACTTTCCACAGGTGGTGTTTGTGAAAAACATTTGCTTTAAAATTCTCTTGGACCTCAGACATAATTTCCAGTCAAAACTGTAGAAACAGTGAGAGACTTCTGAACCACCAGTAGCATGGTGACTAGAGCTGTTGCCAGTGAGGATTAAAGTTCAACGGTCCCTTCAGGAGACTTAATTTTAATGCCCCATTTTCCTGGCAAGTGCTGCAACCAAAGGGCTGCATAGCTGCTTTGGGGTCAGCTCATTCTCATTTCAGTCTGAAACAGGAGCAGAGGAGTCACTCCATCTATGTTAGAGGTGAGAAAACAGGAGACGCAATTGGCCCATGAGAAATATTTGGAAGGTAAAAGGTCTTTCTATTCTAACTGTACAGAAACAAAATTCATGTTTGTCGTTTCTTCACATTGCCAAGGTAGACTTACTGAAATGAGGTCTGCAGGGGAAACTGCAATAGTCAAATACACCTGTAGACATTCAGCACAAAGGGAAAGGTCCAGAGCCATAAATATGTCTGTGTATGTAGTCAAGAAAATAAAGCACACTATCTTCCTCAGAATATATTTGCCCCTTTTGTAACAGAGAGAGTGAAAATATTATTTTTTTTTTGTCTTCCCAAATAATGAGAAGAAATGAGGAAGCAGTACAGCAGCAGGTAATATGGAAATTTGTCCTTAGCTAGGGGCTTTGTAAGTGCTTGTAAATAATACTGAAGCTAAATGATCCTTCAAATCTGATACCTCACTAAGAAAATTGCAGCTTGCTCAAAAGTAAAAGAATCCCCGGTGGCAATTGTAAAACTCAATGAATATCTTGAATCTCTAGTAGGGAATTTGACATTTCAAAGTTGGCTTTGATGTTTATAAACGAGATTGCAAAAGTGTGTATTCTGTCAAAGCTTAAGACCACCAGCATTATAGTACTGAGTTTTCAAAACGCTTTGAACCTCAGGTGTTCAATCTATGAATTATAGGGTAAATCTGGATTGAATCCATAAGAAAAGAAAACCTCAGTGCTGAGATTTCAGAACCTGACAAACAAACACGTCCTCTTCATCCCCAAGAGCAGCAATGATACAGTGTATCAGTGCAGCAGCAGCAGCTGAGGTAAAACACTCAAAGCTCCTTTAAGTGGTTCTCCTGCTATGTGTAACAGGATATATGCTGATGGTTTGGAGACTTTTTTAAAAAGTTGATGGCTTTTATGTAGTTAATCTGATATTAACAAAGAGAACCCCTATCAGCTCTACTAGAGGACATGAGTTTTCCTCTAACACCAGACCAAACGAGAAGTTAACTTGTTCGTGTCACCGCGGCGGCAGCACAGTGTAAAACTCTTCCATCTCTCATCCCACAGACAACCCTTTATTATCATTCCAGTGGCCAGGGATGTGTGTCTGAGGAAGGAGGATTGCAGGATTGGAAAGGACAAGGTGAATGTGTTAACTGTGCTTCATAGCATTCAAACGTATCCTGCTGGGATCTTCTCAGAGGGGTTGGTGTTATAATAATTGAATCAGTCAGCATGAACTTCTACGTGTTCATCTTGGCCACAGAAGATTTTCCTTCTGTGCCTCAAGACAAAGCTCTGGACAGCTGCTAACCTTAGTGTACAACACAGACTGACTTCTGCCATGCTGTCTTGCCAAGAGAGGGAGAGAGGCAGAGGGTGGCAGGAACTCAGGGAGTGCTGCAGAGTTGCTGTGCCTTCCCTGATTTATACACATTTTTAGGCTTTCCTCACAGGCTTTGAGAACATATTAGGTTGCACAGACCTATGAAAATAGTTCTCCAGCTATAGGATATGAACCTCTTCAAGGCATCAGGGTAGCGTTATGTTGGGTCACTTGAAATATGTGTACTAGGGAAGTAAGAACTGCTTCATTCATCACTGAGGCAACAGGCTTGAAGACCTAGATCATCAAGTAAGGAAAGTGTGTGATAACATACAAAATATGCCACAGAGCAGCTAGGCGTTCAGCTCCAGGAAATGTGGCCTCTTGTTGACAGTGAGAAACTGGATGAATTCGAAGACAATTACAACCCTAGTTCACCATAACAGATACTTTAAAAATGTTAACTTTTCAAGAATTATCTTCAAATTAATTTCTAAAGTACTTGACAGACGTTACAGTCAGTTTCATTCTTAGATTCCTTGTTCTAAAGACAAGGTTTGACTGATGCTTCTGGTGTTCCTATGAGATAGCTCTTAAATGCACCTTATACATTATTTACAACTAATTCATATTTAATTGTTTAGTTATAAATAACAAATACTTCTATTTATAAATGATAAAATACGCTGTGTGATCATAAGTCAGAAGTTAACTGGAAGAAACACTAATCATAGTACTAAAAAAACATAATGGGAAAACATGCACTCTAGTAGGAGCCCTGTTGCAACGGCTGTACTGACTATTTTTCCAAAAACAGTAGCAAGAAGTCATGATTGCATCAACATTTTTTGTGATTAGATAATAACTGGTGCTTTAGACCACTTACTTAATGAACTCTTTCACCAAGCTTAGTTTAGAATCCACATGAAGCCTGGCTACCCTTAAGAAGTCCAAAATAAACATGGAAGATACATTATTTGTCTTGGCTGATGGCTCTAAGAGCAGATCAGGAAAATCTTACTGATTTCTATGGTGTTGGACCAAAGGGTATTATATGGAGCTTTTTATTTCGTGTTTAAGGATGGTGGGAGTAGAAGTTCCAAGTTTCACAAGGGCGAAAACATAAGGACTAAGTAAGTTCTTCCTAAAAGTGTCGAAACGGATCTAGTTTTTATGTTTCAAGAAACAGCGATCAAAAGCCTTACAGCCAAAATCTACAGCACAATTGAAGTTTGCACTTTGCACAGTGCTAGGACAATAAATTCCTTGGGACTCTCAGGGGAAGACCGTGTCAGTGTCTGGATTATTCTACAGCTGGTAGGGCTGCACATGATTTTTGAAAAGTTGTTTTGGAGTGGGGATACCTAGAGGGCTATGGCACTACAGACATGTTCCTTTATCCCCAAAGCATCTGTGTTTTGGAGTATGAGCAGAAGTGACTAACACCTGTATCGGCAACTCAGCAACACCTTCTGCTGCTCCAGCCCCAGAACAAAGGATGTCCTCAAGGCTAGTGGTCTCACACTGTAAGTCTCTCGCTGTAAGTCTACAAGGAAAGTGCAACCAGCCACTGTTGAGAATTGCTATTTTTCACATATGCTGAAAATGTCAGAATCAAATTGAACTTAGGCATTAGAGTGATGATTTATGCTAGTGAGCAAAATATTAACAGTTGACTGCTCTTGATTTATGAGATCCTCATCTATTTTGTTGTTTGGGTTTTTTTTTAAGGCAACACATACAGTTTGGTTTTCTTTCCATGAATGGAAATGAGAGAACTTATTTTCCTCATCTTTTAATAAATTCTCTGGACTGCTCTTCCTCTTTTCTTCTAGGAGTCTGTCCTCTCCTTTATGTTGTATTTGAAGCTCTTTCTGCCATTGTTCAGAAAATAACTTATTTTAACATTGTAAAATAATCCATAAATAATATAAAAGTAGATACAGCAACACAGCACAAATAGGTTTACTTTAAGATAAATTATTATAGAATTGTTGGTGTTTAGAGATAATTTTTTAGCAGACTGATTGAAGTCTATTATGAGTCGGTAGTCAGAGGTTACTTTTTTGCCGGTGACATAGGAAAGAAACACATGAACCCGCAAGGCAGCAGGTGTATGTATTTTTTAAAACACCTTTCAATTCCTGCTGAGATCTAGTTTAGGCATTCATACTGTAGGCCTTCCTTATGTTCTGTGGGCTGGTGAACCAATAAAACCAATGTATAAAAGGTACTCATTTTTTCACTCTTTACAGGCAATGTTAAAATTAAAGTAATTAGGATGAAGAGCTGAAAAGGCAAAATGCTGCAATGAAGTGGAAGTTCATGTTCTTCTCTTTTTCTTCAGTAGTGTTATTACTGTGTTATTGGTGATCCTGCAGGTACAGACTATTGCACACAGAAAAATCCAAGACTGAGCAATGCAACAATAAAGGTACAATTTAATCTCAATAGAGGAGAGGCTACATTTCTGCATAAAAATAAAGGGCAGCTGCCTGTGCGGATGTAGGCACCAGTAAAGGCATATCCTGCCTTGCTTTGCTGCTTTTCCAACCTGGCAACATACTTCAGATCCACCACAAAAAAAAAAGGGACTATACTGTCTCCAGAAAGAGGCCAACTGGTCTACAGACAGGAGAAATGGATGTCTCTGCACCCTCCTGTTCAAATACACCGAAGACTGTCTATAAGCACAGGAACAAGTGCTCTAAGTTCTCACTTGAACTTTGCATTTTAGCATGCTTAAGTATCTGGCTGGAACACTATTATGGCCACTAGTGCTGTACCTTGAACAAAAAACATCTCTCTGTTGAGAAATCCACCCAAAGCCCAGCAGTGCGTGGACAAGCTTTCCAGGACTACAGCAATTCTCAGCTGAGGGAAATGCTTTGAATTATTGTCAAAATTGCAGTTCACTGGGTATATTTGCTATCCATGTAGTGACAACTCAGTGTGAAATTAACTCTAAAAACATGTTTAATCTACCACCAAAATCTACTTTTTTCATTGTCGAACTTTCCTTTATACAATCAGCAATAATGAAGTTACCAAACAAAGTGAATCACATAGGACAATGGAATATGGAGGAATGTTTTATAACTTACTAGAGGAAATGAAGATAGGAAAAATGATAGGGTTAGCAAGTCCAAAGAAACAAACAGACCTTCTGGTAGGCATTGGAAAGAAGGGTTATTTGCTGACTGTTGTTCTTTGAGAGAACTGGAGGTAGAATCTTGACCAAGAAATTCAATAACTAGGGAAAAAAACACATGTTGTGTAAAGCTTTATGTAAACTCAGTCAATCTGTATTTATGTTCATTTCTGGCTGAAGTCACTGTCTTTAGGAATGCAAATGATGAACCTGAAAGCTTGGGATTATCTTAAGAGATCATCTATTCTATTCATCTGACAGATGCTTCCTGAATTTCTTTCTAAACCTCTCTAGGCAGTTAGATCCAGTCCCTCACTATCCTTACTGCTAAAAATGTTTCATAATGTCTAATGTGAATCTGCCTTGTTGTGACTTAAACTTATTATGTTTATCTTACACAGCACTGACATAGACAAGTAGAACAAATTATCCCCTTCCTTTTTGCAATGGCTTCTTAAGAATCTGAAGATTGTTACAACCACTTTCCTAGTAGTCTTCCCTTCTAGGCTGAACAACCCAAAATCACTCAGTCTTTCTCTGTGAACAAATCTTCTAGACCTAATATCCTGCCTCTTGTTCCCCCTGGAGTCTCTTCAGTTGGCCCACAATCTTTCTGATGTGTGGCTCTCAAAAAAAAGTACAGTATTTTAGCTAAGGCGTAGCATCTGCAGCAGCGTAAAGGGATTACTTAGTATCTCTGCTTTTGTTTTTGCATCCCAGCATACAACTTGCATCTCTTGCATCAGGGGGACATTGTTATAGTACTAAGCATATGACCTACTGCATCCTCAAATTCTTTGCATTAGAGCAGCTGCCCAAAGAATTCCATATTCTGTATTGGTGCAATTAAATATTTCTGCCAGATTTCACTTTTCCCTATGGAAGAAAGTTCTGTTTTTTCTTGCTCTCATCTTCAAATTGAAATTTATTATCTTTAGGCACCACGATGAACTCTAGTCTTTCCTCCAGCAACCACTGAAGAATCCCTCCACTAAGGGGAGGGATAGGTATCATCTGAGAATTTACTAAGCATATTTCTGTTTCATTGATCTAACCAGTAATGGTAGTTTTGTATAGCAGCAAAAGTAGACATCTCCACTTAATACCTATGTCAATTTGATATCGATCCACTGGAGAATCTTGGTGTCATTTCTCAAGCAGACTTTCACCTTATAGTACTTTCATCTGGGGCATTTCAGGGTTTAGTCAGGAAGATAATATACGTGGCTATAAATGCCTTGCTGGTCAAGATGTATGCACCTAGGGAATGATTCATCCATGTATACATACACAGCTAGTGCCATTTGCATACCTGGAATATAAGACACAAAGGCAATAGGAGACTTACAGTACTGTGGAACAGTATTTGAAGAGTGGGCTAGACAACCTAAAAACCTAAAAGATGTGTCAAGTTAGAAGGAGGTGGACACTGTTCTTTTTGTTGTTTTTTGCCCAGACTGTTAGTTATAAAAATAACAGGTGAGCCTCACATGACTTCCCTGTTCTGTTGTATTCCTTCCCAAACAGCTGTTTTGAATGATTAAGAACAGCAAACATTATCTGTAGCTAGGCAGCAAATCTTTTGCTTATGATTTATTTTATGTAAACAGTGTACAAGGCCAAGCTGAGCATAATTAAAGTGGGTGGATGTCTCTAGCCAAGGTGTTGATTGCTCATTCCCAACAAGCACCTGAGCATGCCTGGGAGGAAGAGAAGGTTCCAGAGGGCAAGGTGGTGCCAACAGGCAGAGAAAGATGGATATTGCTTGGACAGCCTGATGCTGCCTGACTGATCTGGAGTAGTATGTCGCCAAGGTAAATGTTAACAATTGTCATTGGACAACATGTTATTTGCTCAATAGGTTTAAAGGCACTGAAAGAAGCAGGGGCGGAGGAAGGGAAGCAAATGCTGGTTGTAGCATGCAGTCTCTTGTGCTAAATTGGTTTCATACTAAAGGAAGGGAAGGAGGCTGAAGTGTTGGCAGTTTATAAAAGAGTTGTGGGAGAGATCAAAGTCCAGACCAGCTGAGCTGCAGACCACCTGAATTCCTTATTGGATTAAGTATAGAACTAGTTAACATGGGGTCAAACACATATGGAAAGAGCTGACATGGCTTTACAAGAAGAAATTCTGCCATATGAATCTACAGGAGTGTTTTGGTTGGTTTGATTGCTTGTCTTTTGCAGCTCAGTTAAGAAATGAAGAAAGGATATCTGGTTAATGAAGTCAACCTGGATATGTGCAAGGTTTTCCTGTTAGTTCAACAAAGACTCTTAAGGTAGCCCTGAGATAAAGAGGCAGGTTTTGAATGTATAAAAAATCAAAGGGTGAAACTAAATGTCTCTAATAGAATTCAACAGGTTTCTGTGTTGTCTAGCTCAGTCACAAGTGACCTAGGAAAGGGAATGAAAAACAAACTGACAGTTTTGTAATGGTATGAGAGGGCCAACTCGGAAGAAATGTGTATGGGTTTTAGAAGGCAATATAGTAGATGAAATTTAGCATAGGTAACTGTGAAGTGAGGCCTGCAGATAAAACCAATCCCAATTTTCGTATGTAACATTACCCAAGCAAACCATTACAAAACTATTACAAAAGCAAACAAAAATATCAGGTAAGACCTTGATATTTTCATGGAACTATTATAAACTCATGTTAATGCTTAGCAGCAGGTGAAATAAAAAATCATTTCAGAAATTACTTAAGAAAAATAGAAACTAGAACAGAATGTATGTTACAGTGAAAATCTGTGGTTCACTTCATCTTGTATGTTACATGTCCTTAGTGTGTAACAGAACTGGGAAAAAATCAGCAAAGGGTAGCAAGACTGAGTGAATGTTTGTAATAATGTCTTTATAAGGAACAACAAAGTATGCTAGAACTATCAACTCTGAAAGAGGTAACAGAGGAAGAAAGGACATAGATCAATTGTTCACTGTCTCTTCCAATGTGCTGTTCTCATAGAAGACATTAAATAGAGCTTGCAGTTCACAGGAGACAAAAGAAAGGACACAGATCTTCATACTTTTGCTTACCTCAAGAACTCCTTGTTACAGGAAGTTGTAAATGCTGGCAGTTTACAATAGGGTTCAAGAGTTCAAGTTCATAGCAGAAAAAAAACACCATTGACAGTTGCTGAGTATATAGAAGCTATTTCTGAAAGTCCCAGTATTGCATGTGATTGCAGCTTGGGGGTGTATGTAGGGTAAATAACACCGCATATTTCCCCTGTTATTTTTTTTTCTAAGCCTCTCTGCTTTAGGTGAGTATCAAAGACAGGATGGACATGGGTATAGCCCAGTATGAATGTCCTCTAACAGTGACAGAGAAATGTTTTGTAGGGACCTGGGCAAACTGTAAGATTGGCAGTAACCTGGGCTACAAATGCACAGTCAGTGGGCAGGGATTGAGAACAAACCTGGAAAAAAGGAGGTGCTTGCAAAGACATAGTGGCAGGAGGGCGATATTTTTAAATCCTTTTTAATCTTTATACTATCTTCTGTAGTCTAAAAAAATACCTATTATAATTTCTATTGAAAGAAAACCTGATCTATTACTGTAAAACCTCTTCTGTTCTCTTTGGAATACTCAATTCTGAGGTAAAGACCCAGTCTGTCAAAGGTTTAACTGACTTTGTGCTATCATACCACTATGTCTTCTGTCCTGGGTAATCCTAACAGTTTCACACAAAAAACCTTTCTTTGCCTTCTGTCCAGATTTGGCAATATACAGTGTACTGTGGGACTGCAATACATTCAGGTGACAAATCTGTAAGAACAGAATGGTTCCTTGTGGGTTCCTTAGACTTCACCGTCACAAATTGGTTCTCAAGAAGAATGAAGTTTGCATCTCTGCAGAAATGTTATGTCGGCTATGGCTGGGGTATTTTGACAGGGGAGGTAAAAACTGAATAATAGAAATGAGGTGAGATTATAGAAAATGTGGAGTCATGTACTTATAAAAATATTTGGTATGCACTGAAGCTCACCACTTGGGAACAGGTAAAGTGGATGACATCTTTGCAGTGTGTCTATGTAACAGGGTGACAAGCTCCTGGAATACACAAAAATGGTATTTTCAACTAAAAGAGAAAAAGCTTAGCTGAAGACACTAGTTATGTGCAATCTATGAACAATTCTTGGCAGGCAAGTTCAAGAAAGAGTGACTGAAAATAGAATAAATGCAACAATGGAAAACACTGGTGCATAGGAGGGCTTGTTATGAAAGTGTAAAAGAGCTTGGCTAGTTTAGCTGGCTGTTACAAGCTATACTTGATGCTGTAATGTGGAATTAATATGTATGGATACTTCTTGAAGTGAGATGCATGCTTTTTAAAATGTGTTTAAAGAAAAAGAAGTAAAATTTATCTGTATCTAAATAATGTGTTATGTAGATTACTAGTACAATAGATGGCCAATTAGCCTCCAGAGTGTATTGCCCAAGGGTAGTGGCAACCTCTTAGCCCTGGCAAGAGTTGGTGTACCCATAAAGGTAAACTACAGCAAAAGTTACCTCTGTAGCACTGTCATCTTGGTCAGTATTGATGTTCAAGGTAAAGTAAAAGCTTCTTTCAAAATAAACAAGGGGGGGGGAAGCTCAACCAAAACCCTGAATGTATAGGCATATCTTTAGAAACAGAAATTGCCATATAGTGGATTAATGCATCGCCTTAATACACCTGCCCTCTGCCTCTACAGCTAATTTAAAATCTACTAAAAATGAAGTGATTAAAAATCTTTCTGATTGTTAAGAGTTAAGGATGGTCACCAGAAAACTGAGACAAAGGATTAGGTTTAGCTGTTAGGAATTGTCATGGTTTAACCCCAGCCAGCAACCAAACACTACCGGCAACCAAGCCCCACGCACACACTTGCTCACTCACCCCCACCCGGAGGGATGGGGAGGAGAATCAGAAAGGAATGAAAAACTCGAGGGTTGAGATAAGAACAATTTAATAATTTAAACAGAATAAAGATATAAGAACAACAGTAATAACACAATAATAATAACAACAATTAGGATGGAAAGGTGGGAAAAAAGGGTAAAATCCAAAGGAAGGGGAAAGGAAAAACCCAAGTGATGCACAGTACAGCTGCTCACCACCCACTGACCGATGCCCAGCCAGTCCCTGAGCAATGATCCCCCCCAGCCAACCCTCCAAGTTTCTATACTAAGCATGATGTCCCATGGTATGGGATGCCTCTTTGGCTGGTTCAGGTCACCTGTCCCGGCTGTGTCCCCTCCCAGGCTCTTGTGCCCCTCCAGCCCCCTGGCTGGCAAGACCCAAGAAACCAAATAGTCTTTGACTTAAACATCACCCAGCAACAACTAAAACATCAGTGCTGTTATCAACATTGTTCTCACATCAGAGCCAGAACACAGCACTGCATCAGCTACTAAGAAGAAAATTAACTCCATCCCAGCTGAAACCAGGACAGGAATACACATTAGAAGAAATCAGAGCTATATACTCAGAAACCAGATTCATGACAAAAGAAAACAGTGCTAATACAGGATGGCTGGGACAAAAGGCAATCTGTGTGCAGTTGTGGTAAAGTGAAAAGGTACAAAATTTTTGAAGGGCTAATATTGTGATAATCAGTATTTAAATGTATAAGAAAACATTTTTCAGGTTTGCTCACCACAGCCAACAGAGTCCTACAGAACTGCAAAATAAAGTTGTTTGCTAAAGGCAAAACAGGACTGGAAAAAGGTCGTACCTGCTTCTGTCTTATCTGTTTTAGTTCCATGTTCATTTGGACAAGGTTACCTGATATGAATATGTTGGGATTTCTACTTCATCTGCTGAGTAAAAAGAGAGAAAACTTTTATTATACATGCCTTTTCCTAAACCATAGAAGGGGGTTAATTGCTTTTTGGCATTCAATAAAAGTTAATTCCACATTGTTAGATATCAGTAAGTATTCTACAGGGGTATCTGTGACAGATTTTCTTTTCGCACATGGGAGACCAGCACCTGTCTGAATTAGCAGGATTAACAGTGCAGGACTGGTATGAGGGGGTTTGGAGGTATTTTGAATGAAATGTCTAGACCTGCTCTGCCTTTGTAATGCTGTTATTGATAGCTGTTACATAGCACCAGGTATGAAGCATATATATATATATGTCAAATACTGCTGCTGTCTGACTGCATGATCATGCAAACAGCAGGAGCTGTATAGATTGGTATGTGAATGGATATTACTAGAGTATTGATCTCTTAATTCTCTTACCCAAGTACTAGTGTGCATTAAGTAAAGCTGTTAAAGCATGAAAATACAAAATTTTGCATTACTGATACCTATTGAAATAAGAATTGTAGATAAAATTCTGACATCTGTGCCTGCTCAGAATGGTAGAAGTATTCAAATCACCATATACAGAAGGCATAATTAGTGTTAAAGATAAGACACAAAAGGACTTATAGGTAGCAAAGGGGATGAAACAAAGAACAGATAAGGGAAAATTAAGTCACATTAGAAGTTGTTAACAGGGGTTCTTCATATGCAAGATCTACTCTTGACTTCAGTGAATTGTGACTTTGTGAATTGTGAATTCCCCCAGCTAATGAAAATCTCAGGTTCAGGGGAAAAAAACCTGTTGAAACCTGCACTGAAAAGAATTAGTCCTCCACCCCTTTTGGTATGAAATAAAATAATGGAGCATGCACAGGCAGTCCTGTAGGAGTTTTCCTTCTTGTGAAAATGAAAAGCCTGCATCATTGCAGAAAACAAGTTATTCTGTAATTCTTGTTTGTGAAGAGTCAGTGGTGTTCCTGGTTCTTCAGATTTGAGGACAACTATGCTTTTTAAGTTTGAAAATTGGAGGAAGGATTTCTTAGGCCAGAAGTAATTGGCTGTTCTCTGTCATATTCCTTGATGCTGAGGGAATCTGAGTAGGAATGGGTCTTTATCATCCTTGCCAAAAAGAATTTTCCTGTCTCCTGTCCTAAGAAGCTGTCTTCCCTTGTGCTGTTGTCATTAGGTGCTTTGTGGATCTAGTGTGAAGATGGGACTGCCAGAGATCTTTTTTTCATTGTTTTCACCCTCTTTCTAACAACATATTAGATTTTAAAAGCAATATTCCTGCTAGAGCATTGGCTACTTTAATTTTTTCTTTTCAAAGCTAGGGTCCAAGAGGAAGCCACACTTCCATACAACTCAGCCGACTGAGTCAAACTTGAGCACTTACCACAATACACAGAGGAAAGGTAGCAGTTTTCAAAAATGAAAGAATTTTGCACGACTGGCACCTCCATTGCTACAATTCACTGCCAGGATAGAGGCATCCTGGTAGCACTGTTAACAGGTGTAGCACAGGAATCCTGTAGGCAGTATAACCTCTGTGAATCAAAGTTCTTAAACACTGTTTTGTTGTCTATGCTACACACAGTTAGCGTGTCATCAGAAGCCACACTAGAAGCAGATTGCAGCAACAGAGTTCAACCTTAGTAAACATTTAGAGAGTCAAATAATCAGATGAGGGTAAAGCCCTGCTGCCATCAAGTAAGGAGTAGGAGGACACGATGCCACATTGAAGGTGATTTGTCTTCCTGCATATGAGCTGCATGTTGCAGATGAAAGGGCAGAAAGTAAATGAGAAAAAGGAAATCACTGAAATTTAGGGAATGCTGTCATGTAATAATAACGATGAGAAAAACCCTAATGTTGTATTTAGCACTCAGAGATTTCAGATGTCCAATTTTAGCCTTCACAGCACCCCAATGAGATTAAAACCTCCATTCACATGGAGAGAACAAAAAACCAGATCTCATTACATCTGTTTTTGTCTCATGATTATGATTCCTTTGTGTTTTTCCCCGGACAAATGTGTGTTACAACTGCATTTGAAGTTATGTACTGGGGTTTCACAAATCTAAGCAGGTGATCAAGGGAAAAAAGAAAGGTGAAAAGTACAGGAGAAGGAAGGTGGCAAGTATGAATGCTGGCCCTACTATTGCCACAGTTTCAACATGTTTCCTTATGTTGGTAAAACTTCTTTCTTCTCTTTCTCTCACAAATTGAACACCTTTATCTTATTTTTTTATTGTATCTGTCAAAGAAGTTTGACATTTAATAGATTTTTTTAATAATTATCCCTGCATTGCTTTCTACTTTGAAAGCCTGAAGTAAATAATGAATACTGAACCTAGAAAGCAGTTGGTACTTAAACATCTGTATGGTGTATTGCTTGACTGCTAGAGGGAGCAAAGATATGAACAATACGAACTCATAATGAGGTAAATACAAAGAAGATAGTCATAATGGTTTCTGGCAAGCCTTTGGTATAAATTACCCTCAAAAGATTGCAAGCTCTTGCAGAACATGTATATCCAGACAGTCAGTGCTGGTAGATCAGCTATTAACATAGTCTTTGCTTTAAGACAGCTGAAAGAAAAGTGTCTGACATAAGGAATGCTCTTTACTTGGCTTTCACAGTTGTCATAAAAACTTCAATCTATACAGCAGAAATTTGCCAGGCACTGAAAGATTTATTTTGTCTGGAATCCTCATCTTTGACTGGATGTTCTCACAAAGTCATGCAAGTTCAGTGTGATAGTGATCTCTGTGACAGTTGTGCTAAACAGGGATGTTCTGAGAGTAACTCTCTTCAGTACAGAGTTTTCTTTGTTTTTACGTTACGTTTTTTCTCTCTTCCTCAACAGGTACATTTCCACACAAAATCAGATGCAAAACCAAGTGCCTTCTGATTGGTGACCATGTTGTGTACTGACATCACCACACTCAGTGCATATAAAGATGGCGAATGCTAAAGCCTTTGACTGCCTTTCTGTTAATTTACAATCTGTTTGAACTAATTGTCCACCTAAGGAGAAAACCGTGACTATATGCCAGCTGCATTAGTTGATCTGAAAGCAGATGCACAACAGTAGCTCTACATTATTTTACTTTGTCATTTGGTGAGGTTCAGATAACCTATTGCTAGGTATTGAGATTCATTCTCCCATTAAATAAGTAGCTGTAAAAATTCAGTCAAACAGTAAGTTGACTATGGGAAAGTAGCCAATGAAGAGTGAACACCAAGATCCATGCCATGAGATGTGCTTAATGTTGTAGTGTAGTAGGACACGGAAAACTTGTAGTAAGGATGAACAAAGATTCACTACTCTTCTGCATGGGAAAAGTAAGTCTTTCCTGCATTGTGAGTGTCCACCAGGCTAGTGCTTAAAGGATATGAGAAATCAAAGCTATATAGCCTGATAAGAATTTTGTTTAAAAATATAGCCTTTATCTTGTTTACTTGCTTCTTTGTGAAGTTGCTTGTTTGTGAAAGTTCAAAGTATTAAAAATTTCTAAGTATCTTCTGACTGCCTCTGTGACGTCGATGATGATTAATCTATACTTTTTACAGCTCAATGGGATATCTCTAAAACATGTCCTTGTAAATTAAATTGTATCACTTTTCCAATAAGATAAAAACAAAAAAAAGAATTGTATTAACTTGTTGGCAAAGAATCATGTATGCTTTGTTCTTCACTTAAATAGTTCCATCTTAGTGTCGTCCATGCAGAAACATATTTTTCCCCCTTTTCCTGCTATTCTTGGCCTTTAAATAATAATCTTTTTGAAAAAAAAATAGGGATTTCTGTGGCACTCTAGGAATAATACATACCTAAAACTTAGTCCAGGCTGAGTTTCTCTCATCTAGTCAAGAAAAACTAAAAATAAAACTTCCTTTATAGTGGAAGGTCAATTTTATTTTTAGCATAGTAGTCAAATTAGCATGAATGGTTAAAAGAAAATGAGAATTCTATGAGGTTTTTAGTTTAGTTTTGTTTTATTTTAAAAAAAGTGTTTTCTAACCTTGTCAGTCTAGCCCCTTTACTCCAGCTACAAAGGTTATGGTTGGTGAAAGAAATACAAAATTAAAGCTGGTTCCCAGCTGACTGTCACGAGTTTAGCATTGCTGCCAGTTGGTACCATCTTTGACCTGGTGACTGGTCACAGTTCCCACTCCTTAGCTCCACATTGCCTCGGAAAATTTGTTCTGTGCAACACAGCACAACTTCTTCTGGAGAAACCATCCAAATTGTTTATATTCTGTGGCACCTGAAATAGAAGTGATGCCCTGGTTTTAGCTAGGGTAATTTTCTTCGTAGTAGCTAGTAAGGGGCTATGTCTTTTGGATTTGTACTCCAAATTATGTTGATGATAATACAGTAATACTATAATAATTGCTGAGCAGCGCTTACACAGCCCCAAGGCCTTTTCTGCCCCTCACCCCACCCCACCAGCGAGAGGGCTGGGGGCACAAGGGGTTGGGAGGGGGAGCATCCAGGACAGCTGATCCCAGCTGACCAGAGGAATATTCCATACCATATGGCATCATGCTCAGCAGGTAAAGCTGGGGAGGAAGGAAGGGAAGAACATGTGGCATTTTGGCGTTTGTCTTCCCAAGTAACCGTTACACTTGATGGAGCCCGGCTGTCCTGGGGATGGCTGAGCACCTGCCTGCCCACGGGGAGTGGTGAATGAATTCCTTGGTCTGCTTTGCTTTTGTGTGTGGCTTTTTCTTTACCTATTATCTCAGCCCACAAGTCTCCTCACTTTCTGCCTTCCAATTCTTTTTCCCATCCTGCTGAGGAGAAGGGAGTGAGTGGCTGCCTAAGTCTGAGCTGCCAGCCAGGGTTAAACTGTGACTAAGTGGTAGTTTGCTCAGTGTGCTCACTAAGTAACCCAAAATTGATTTAAGATGGACCCGGTCTGAACTCAGGGCATAGGGACAAATTCTGGCTCAAAAAATTATGGTGAAGCAGAAAGTAGATGTTGATTTATGTATCAGATTCTTCTTTTCCCATGGGATGGATAATATAAATCCAATATGAATCCAATAATTTCTAAACATTTCCTTGGAGCTGTGATATTTTAAGGGGGAAAGAAATTGTGTCTTACGTTTCACAAAATGGCTTTCAGGAAAACAACAGTTCCACCAGTTTACCACTTTCAGATATTCACCAGTCCTCTAACACCAAGATGCTGCAGCAATGAGATCTCTGAGGAATATTGAAAAGCTGACATTTGTAAATGAGATTTCTGCAGTCAATATTATGGTAATCTGCCTGATACTCTTACTTTATTTTGTGGTAGCACAATCATTCACTTTAAATAGGGGAAGTGAAATTACTGCCATTGTGTGCAGCCTCAAAAGAGGTACCTGAGTGCATTGGTGCAATCAATATTTTGAGCCAGCTGGCATACTGAGCCCTCTAGCTGCCCAAAAGGTATCCATGGTATGAACAATCTCTACAAGCAGCAAGTATTCTCTAATGTAATACCACTCTAACGTCACACAGGAGGCCTAAGCACCAAGTTGAGTGAATTTGATGTTCACTCAGCCAAAAAGCTTAAATCGCCTTATTGAAATCATGTTGTTTTATTGCCAAAATCAAGCTGCTGCCATCATAGCGAACAACATTGTAATATTTAAGTACAGATAAAGTGAAGCATCATCAATGTTTTGTCATTGTTAACACATCATATATGGACATTACATTTATAATAATAAATCCCTAAAGCTACTATAAAAGGAAAGTGTTTCCAGCCTGTCTCATTAGTTTCACTCACAAACCTTTGTGGTACCTCTCTGGTTTCTTAGACTTCCAACTCATCTAATGAATTGTGATTATTTTCTACCTGTTGCTTCTTAATCAGGCTCTTACCAAACACTAGGGCAATTCTTCTAAACACCTCCATACCTATGGTGCATGGAAGTTTGCAACCAGAGCTTTGCTGCATGATCGGTTTTAGAAACCTGAGCAGAGCAAAATTATAAAAACATGCTGAATAGTATAGTGCAAGAATAACTATTTTCCATCTGAATCTTGTCTTCCACTTCTGTTAGTGGTGCTGCCACCTTGTTCTGATTTCAAAGGGCGCAGCAGCCCTCAAGCAAGCCCAGCTGTCTGTAGAAGAAAGATTTTTGGAGTGGAGCTTAGTGCACAACAAGTTTTGATCAGATATTATACTTTGACTGGGAGAAAAGGAGTGTGACAATGGTCTTCCTGTAACTACTCTAGGGAAGCCACAGTGTTACAGCAGTACCTTGTAACGTCCCTTTATAAACTATGCTGTGGTGTATGGGCAGGGATCTCATTTCTTCTGATCATATAATAAGGCATTGTTTTTAAGATTTTTTTTAATTCATTTTTTGTCGTTTTTATTCCTATTTGCAACTCCAGTCAAAGGCATTCACCTGAATCCCTATATATTTTTCATTTACAACTGGGTGGTAAAGATTTTTGTGTTCTTGGGGCAATGGCAAAATATGTTCAGTCACCTGCAGTAGTAAGAGGTCATTTTTGCAGCTTACAGTCCTAGGCTGTCTATTGTAGCAATGTGCTAGGGTCTTCTCCCTTCTCGGGCCACATCCCATGTACCAAGATGATAAGGAGTCCTTAGACTGTGTCAATACTATTGCAGATATTCCTTCTGTTTCAGAGTATTTCTAGATGTTGATTTTGTGGCAACTTTTGGTCACCTGGATGCTGTAAAGGAGGTGGAATGCAAGCGACAATCTGGCCTAGAATCCAGAAATGTTTTGAATATTTGGAGGTAAAATATTCTATACACTTGTAATGAGTGTGTTGATAAGTATTTCAAAATCTTCGATAAAGTGGGAAAAACTTTTGTACTGTGGTACACATAATGTACTTGATGCATTTCCAGCTTACTGCTTCATTTTTTCCTTAAATCTGTATATTTTTTCTTAGAGCATTTGTTTTGTTTTTCTTCTAGTGTTATGTCTGTAACAGAATTATAATTTGTGTATTTTATGTGAATTGGTGTTTTTAATTGTGACCAGGTTTCTTTTCTATTTATGAATGGTTATTTTGGATGCTTCTTGGTTTTCTCTGGATTCCCTTATAAATTGTTGTTTCTCATCACTGAGTTTTTATAGCTGGATCCCATCCACGAAAACTTTTCATTTTAACCTGTGGATGAGCTGAACTATTACTTCTTATTTTTAAAAAGGACTTCTGCTGACTGTACTATTTTGGTAACTGCTGTCATTTTATTCATGAAATGTTGAAAAGGGTGGATGGTAGCTCCTTAAATTGTCAATAGTATGTCACACATGCATAGAATTGGGCTAATACACATGAAATTGTATGGCATGATGAAAGCTGACATAACTTAATGAAGAATGATGCATGCTTCAGAAGTACACTGTGGGTTCTTAACATTTAACTATTTCTTGAAAATCTCCAGAAGCAGAGAAATAGCTGCAGGACGTGCAGCACTGCAGCAAATCCCAGCAAGTATAGCAAATCACTGAAATGTTTTAAATACTGATCAACAGGTTTTCCATACTTTTGTGATGAGCTACCAGACATGTACATGCAATCGTATTTGCACAAACCATCATCATCAGTTTAGTGGCTGATGTGCACTGTTATTACCATGGACCTTCCTTAGGCAAGGTTTTCTCATATGCAATACACTCCTTTAAATTGCTGTGTCTCTAAAATAGTTCTTAAATATGAACTATTGCTGTGAGGCATTTGGATGCCTGAAAAGACAATTCTTCATCTCTAGGGTATAACATGGTGTGCCTAGCTTCTGGTAGTCAGTTAACTACCTTTTTTTTTCTACTCACAGTAACTGTGCTGCATCTGAAAGTTTTAGGGGGTAACATAAAAGTCTTTCTTCGGAAGGACTATTTTTTATATACTTTTTAATACATAATATAATAATATATTACATACATAATTTATATGTTTATTTATAATGTGGCTGTAACCCATATCTGGACAATCACCTCTAAAACTGAAACTGCAGCAGGAAAAAGTAGAAGTGTGATATACTAAAGGTGATGCCTCGCCTTCCCTAGTAGGTTCTGTATGTGATATGCTTGCATTTTATAGCGGAAATTTGAGTCCCCAGGAAAGTACTGACTAAGATTTCTATGACCTGTTCAAATCATATGTCATAGTTTAACCCTGGCCGGTGACTAAGCTCCAGGCAGCCGCTTGCTTACTCCCCCCACAGTGGGATGGGGGAGTGAATCAGAAGGGTAAAAGTGAGAAAACTTGTGGGTTGAAATAATGACAGTTTAATAGGTAAAGCAAAAGCTACGCATGCAAACAAAGCAAAACAAGGAATTCATTCACCGCTTCCCACGGGCAGGCAGGTGCTCAGCCATCCCCAGGGAAGCCGGGCTCCATCACACGTAACGGTTACTTGGGCGTAACACAAACATCCCCCCTCTTCCTTCTTCCCCCAGCTTATATATACTCAGCATGACGTCCCATGGTGTGGAATATCCCTTTGGGTAGTTCGGGCCAGCTGTCCCGGCTGTGTCCCCCCCCAGCTCCCCGTGCCCCCCCAGCCCTCTCGCTGGTCGGGCCTGAGATCCTGAGAAGTCCCTGACTGAGTATAGACACCACCCGGGCACAGCCAAACCCACCCGTGTGCTGTCAGCATTGCTCGCACAGCACAGCCACAGCACAGCTGCACCCGCTGCGGAGAAGGAAGTTAACTGCACCCCAGCTGGAACCAGGACATCATGTCTATTGCATGGAGGGTGGTGACACCTCACATTTCTAACCATGTAGATTCATTTTTGTATAGTTATTAGTAAAAAATATTTTAATTCAACTTATACGAGAACTTTTTCTGGCAGAATCAAAAATGCCATTCTGTGAATAAATCTTCCAGTTACCATTGACAATAACTATGTATAACTAAGACAGTTTAACATATTAAAAATTTTAAAACTCTGGAAATAAGAAGGGAATGATGACGATATTATAATAATTTATTATGGTCCTATTCTAAGCTTTGAATACTACTAGGTTTAAATCTGTTCTTTGTGGGTTTAAGTCTTATATTAACTCAGTCTGTGAAATTTCACAATATATGTGCTCTTTTGCAGACTTCATCTTGCTTTTATGATGTATTGTTATGTCAAGTTTCTGCCTACCACAGTGCTTACAAACTTCTTTAAAACTTTTCTGATTTCTCTAATTCAGAAAACTGAAGGTTGTAGGTGGTGCTAGGCACATCCATCCCAGGAGATGTTTTCCTGCCTGAAATGAGTCTGTATATGGTCTGAGCTCTTCTCTTCACTGTGGCACATTGATTCAGTTCAATTCATTGAATTTGCAGGGCTCCTTATAATGTGACATATTGTTTTGTGCTATTGGATCATTTATTCTCTGTAGCTAATGAGTAGAAGAAAAGAAAAGTTTCACAGAGGCAAGACTGATGGGACCCAGTGCTGGGTTTCTGACCTGACAGGGTTGTCCCTCAGGTAGTCTGATAAACTTAACCTTCCAGATAATGTTTTGTAACTCCTGAAAGAAATATTCTGCTCCAAGGTACAGATTCATTTTACTCTGAGGTCTGGCTGGAATTCATGTGAGATTTCAAATGTGAAATCATGTATAGCATCTGTCCTTGTAACTGGTGTCAAAGTGAAAAGTTTTTAGAGGCCTTTGTGTTGTGCTTTTCCAAATGTCTAAGCAATAGAGAGGTCATATTATGTAGGCACAGGGCAGATTAGTTCATGAGGGCTTAAGGCAGTTTAGCAAAAATGCTATCAGTGCATTTTCCATGCATCATTGAAACCATTTAGTGTTTCCACTGTAATTTCCTAGATCTACATTTGAACATTGGAAAGTATATTGACATTTGCTCGTTCTTCTCTGTCACGTGCTTTGCATTTCCTTTACACAAAACAGTTTGGCACTGTCGTCTTCTAACTTAGTGGGGGAAGTGGGGGCAGGGGAAGAAAAGAGAAAGGGTGCTGGGAAACTGCCAAAAAGGAAGCAGTTTTATGTTCTAATCGCTTTCCAGTTTTCTAGGAAAAGAATAGCTAAGATCACATATATGGACTTCTATTCAGCAAGTAAGCATAGATATAATGGTTTGATTAGCATGTTTATCTGGACCTAGGAGTTTGCAAATGTATTGAAATATTAGAGGCCAGTTATTGCACCAATTTATATGTGTCTGTTTCATAGATTCTTATAGCTTCCTACTGCAAAAATATCTGCAACAATCTAAATGTAACAAAACCAAGGCTCAGCCCAATATATATAGTGAACTTTCAGACAGTGAAATCAACACATTTACATACTTGGAATGGAGTGGGATGGAATGGAATGGAATGGAATGGAATGGAATGGAATGGAATGGAATGGAATGGAATGGAATGGAATGGAATGGAATGGAATGGAACGGAATGGAATGGAATTTCGGTTGGAAGTGACCTACAGTGATTATCTAGTCCAACTGCCTTACTATTTCAGGACTGACCAAATGTTACAGCATGTTATTAAGGACATTGTCCAAATGCCTCTGACAGCCCTGGAGCATCAACCGGCTCTCTAGGAAGCCTGTTCCGGTGTTTGATCATCCTCTCAGTAATGAAATGCTTCCTAATGTGTAGTCTGGCTGCCAGGGCTCGCTGCTGACCCACGCTGAGCCTGCTGCCCACCAGCACCGCCAGCGCCCTCCCTGCAGGGATGCTCTCCAGGCACCCCTCTCCCGGTTTACACTTGTGCCGGTGTTACTCCATCCCAGGTGCAGAGTCCAGCATTTGTTCTTGTGAAATTTCATGGCACTGATGATTGCCCAGTGCTCCAATCTATCTAGATCCCTCTGCAAGGTCTCTTGTCCCTTGAGAAAGCCAACAGCACCTCCCAGTTTGGTACCATCAGCAAACTCATTAATGGTGCATTCAACTTCTGCATGCAAATAATTAAGAAATATATTGAACAGAACTGGTCCTAAAATTGACCTCTGAGGAACACCGCTGATGACCAGTCACCAGCCAAATGTATCCCCATTCACTACAACCTGTTGAGCTCTGCCCTTCAGCCAGTTCTTCACCCAGTGCACCATGTACCTGCTCATCTCACAGTTGGACAACATGTCCGGAAGGATGCTGTGAAGGACAGTAGCAGAAACCTTACTAAAATCCAGAAAAGCTATATCCACCACTTTCCCTTCCTCCACTAGGTGAATGACCTTATCATGGAAGGATATTACATTAGTTAAACAGGACTTCCCCATGTTGACTGTGCCTGATGATTGCTGGGTCTTCCCTCACACCCTTTTTATAATTTGGAATAACACTGGCTAGCTTCCAGTCAGCGGGGGCCTCCCCAGTCTCCCAAGACCTTTGGTAGGTAATTGCATGGAGTTCTACCACAGCATCCACTAGTTCCCTCAGTAAGTACCTTGTGATGAATCCTACCAGGCCCCATGAACTTGTGAATTTATAATTTCAGTGTCCACAAATGGGAAGTCACTGTTCCTGTACTCCTGGTCCTCTGTCTCAGGGGACTGTGCAGCCCAAGCTCTCAGTTTTGTTAATGATAGAGGCAAAAAAAACATTGAATGCCTCCACTTTTCCTTCATCTATATTACCCAGGTGACCACCTTCAACAAGTGTTGGTCTGATGTTTTCTTTAGATCTGCTCTTGCTATTAATGTACTTTAAAAAGTCTTAATTACTATATGACACATCAGCCTGTTTCAACTCTAATTGACCCTTTGCCTTTTGTGTCTTTTCACTGCATATACAAACCTCTGCAATCTCCCTGTGAACCTTGACCTTGCTTCCAGAGATCATACAATTTATTTTTCCTCTTGATCTCCATGAGGGGTTCCCTGTTCAGCCAAAATGGTCTTCTGCCCCACTTGCTTGACTTGCAACATAAATTAAGCACACTATCTTTCAAAACAGACACAGTTGAACAGTTGGTTCCCAAAACTTGAAAATCAGATGGTGTTTGATCCCAAAATCAAATCAAGTAATGTTTTCTCAGAGTAACAATCATGTAGAAGTTCATTTTACTTGATTTGCAAATTTAGCTATAAATCTTTGTGATAAAATTACATCTTTAATTTGGGTTTTAGTCAGGTTATCTTTTATTGAAATTTCAAGAGTGAAACCCCATAATTGTATACATATTTGAACATATTAATGTATTGGGGAAATGGGGCAGAAATTAAAAATTTCACTTATCTCAAGGAGTTTAGTATAATACTTCTGAGTGTTGCATTATCCCAAAATACCATGTTATGACAAAGCTGGATGGGAAGCTTGCTTGTGAATTACAATAGAATAAAGCAGCCAGGGTTGAGAATACAGCTTGAGAACCAGAGGTGAAACAATGCCTGTTTCAAATGTCACATTACTTATTTCTCACATCTGGAAATAAAGCACAAACAAACACAAGTTGCTTTAGAGCTAAACAAAATTATTTGACTTCTGCCATAATGATTCATAAAATATCCAGTCTCACTTCATTAGCCAACCAGAATGTAATTACTTTACATCAGTTGTCTAACAACAAACAAACCAACTTCTGTTATGTCTAACAATAAGAAGCATTATGCTCCAAGAAACAAATGTGGGTTGGCATCAAAAGGTTCACTAACCCAAAAAGAGTCCTTACAATACTCATAGCATTGAAATAAGCTACAAAGTCAATCTCATACTCCCATGAATAAACCATTTCAAATAAGTAGAATTTAAAAATCAAACCTTTGAATTTAGTGGTTAACTATTAACAAAAACTTTAATAAATTGTCATTGACTTAATTTCAGATAGTTTTCAGATTAATGGAGTATGATGTGCTAGGCAAATGTCTTCCTCATTTCCAGCTTTTTATGAGTTTAATAAGTAACTGCTTAAAATCACAACTGATTTAGCACTCAAGGTACAGTGCTAAGATGCTTTTGCTTTGCAGAAAGCTCAGTAGGAAGAATTCCACATTTCCACAAGATGCCCTTGTTTCTTTGAAATCATGCAGAATTTGACTTCAATAGTGCCAGGATTTGAACTGAGCTGCTGGCAATGTGCACTTGAATAGGAGGAGGTTAAATCTTTTCACTGAGGGCAGCTGCAGAGCTATTTGCAGAAGCAATGTTATCCCAGTGACATGTAACTTATCTTTTCCCTGTTAGGGAGACGAAAGATCTATTAATGATGGATCCTTCAGCATCACATGAAATGAGCTTCTGTATTCCAAGGACAAACATGATTTCTGCACTGGGATGTCAGCTTCAGCCTCCACTTGTTATGCCAGAGATGGCAAACAAGATAGTCGAGACTGCAAGTCTTTACCTATTAAGGTCTTCTTGGTGGATTAATAGTCACTTGTGCCAATAACTGGCCTGGTGGTCCTCCTCTGCTGGTGGTTAATGAAGCTATTGCCAGGGGTCACAAAACAGCCATATTGATGTAAAAAGAGATTTCTCTTTACGCAAATGAAGTACATGTTTCACACAAATCAGACACGTGGGGGGTGGGGGCGGGGATCTGGTATATGAAGAATGAAACTGCCCTTCTCTCTCTGTTAACGCTTTGTGGGTTGTTTATTATTATTATTAGGAGGAGGAGGAGGAGGAGAAATTGCATCCTGTGAAGATTTCTCAGATTTTACCTATGGAGAATATCTTTTTTCCTTCTTTCCCTTTATTTCTGTAACAGATATGATTGTGCTCAATGCTGTACATCAGAAAACTGAGAAGCTGTCCCTACCCATGAGAGTTTGTTATAGGAGGTAAGATGCAGCAGATGGAAAAAGACAGACTGATGGAACAAGGAACACTTTGACAACACCAGTCAACTTGACAGTTGGTAGTCTCAGATCACCAGCATCCTAACAACTGTTGTCAAGCTTCTTGTAGGCACTGCAACAAAGGAGAATTTTAAAAGCACATTTTGAAGGAGGAAGATAAGCTTACTTTGCAGATATTTGTGGAAACATATTAACTTACAGAGGACAGACACACAGTATAACAGTATAAGCAATCAAGGTCAGCACCACAAACATTCACTTCTATTTGAGTGTCATGTGCGAGTTTATGCAACCATTCATTTTATTTTGCATTAGTCAAGTGAAATTCACAATCCATATTTTAGAAGAATCTATATCAGTGCAGGCTCCCCTCTCTCACTCTTCAAGGAAAATTCCCTTACTGGCATATTTTTAAAAGTCTTGGTAGCAAAAGAAAATGTCGCATTTTGCATTCCCTTTTCAGCATGGTTAGAATGCATTATTTCAAGAACAGTAAAAAATGTACATATCTGTCCATCTTACAACAGGCAATGTAAGAACAAAGAGGTCACGCACCATACTCAGCCTGGGGGAAAATTAGCAACTTACAGTGTGTAAGCTCAACATGTCTCTTGGGTAGTAGAATTTCAGAGCTAGAGTTTTCAGGTGGGTCAAGTATTAAGGTTTTTGGATGAGGAGAGAAGGGTGTTTCCTTCTTTCCTCCTCAAATAAATCTAGACTTCAAAAGCTTATGGATGCATACAGATAATCTTCTCCTAACCCAAGGAACCAAGAAGAGAGAAACTGAAGTCTGTGCTGTGTAAGCCAACCTAGATAGTTATCTTGGAAAGGAGTGCCTGTCCTGAGAGGTTCACCGATCATGTTTTACTTCTGCTTTAGTGCAATTTCTTTTTTGCAGTGCAGCAGCATCACTTAGTGCCACAGTTTCTCACTCTTCTTTTTTCCTCCCAATGACAATGGCAATGTATGAAAATGGCAACACAAATGAAAAGCTATCCTGTGGCTCCTGTAGTGTATTTGTACAAGGCTGGGGGACGAACTCGGCACCATGTTCGTTCTTGATATTCATTTCTCCAGAGTCTGTGTAAAACAATTGTTCACATCTCAGGGTAAGCCACCTATAAAGTAAGACAGGGAGTCAGGCTCATGGCCTGTCAGTTCCTAGTCGGTATGTTTTTCTGTAACATACTAAAATGTCTGTTGTGCCTCTGAAGCAGGAGATGAGAAGCAGGATGCTATTCAGTAGAGCAGGTATGCTTGCGGGGTACTGTGACTCCAGATCTTTTCTGCTATGGGTTTCTATTTTTGTCGTGAACTGTCTTATCTTCTCTAAATTACCACAGAAATTTGGTGAAAAAAAATACTTGCTAAAGCACTGATATTGCAGCAAATTACTCAAGTAGTGCTCACAATGAACTAAAAGGGTCTGTACTGTCAACAGTAACTAGGGAATTTCTATATAACAGTTTTTAAGTCTCCAGCTTGAAAACCAGCCTACTTTGTGAATGTTAAATTGCATAGCAGCAACATTTCACATTCCCAAATCTGAACCAAATAAACTTGGTTTCGAAATATCCAGGGTATGGTGCTTATGTAAATAACTGCACATATTTTATCATTGCATATTTAAGTGTTTAGTTAGATACTTGTAATTGCACACATAAATGCATACACAGAGAGAGAGAGAGAGATACATGCCTGCCATGACAGATGCCATTCTGTACCTCCAGAGTCATAAGGTTTTGTAAAGAAGGAAGGACAAGATAAGAAAAAAACCCAAACATGTAATTCTTTCTATGGTGGCCTGTAGACAATAGACAACACTAGAATTTCTTTAACCAATTTGATTTGTCCACAAATTGCAAATCTATGTCGACTCTAATATGTTTTATACTTGGCTAGTCTCACATGGTTTCTTTTTAGGCAGCTCTTTAATATGCTTTTGCAATCTGCTATCCTGCAATTACTAATGCCTTCTTATTTTATAAGGCAGATGTTTTCATTCTGGACATCAGACACTACAGGCAGGACTTTAATACATATCCTCAGCTCCTAAGTCTTGCTGTCACCTTCATCTAAATGTAGAAAAGCAGCCTGAAAACTCTGTATGTATTCATGGCTTTTCTTTCTTCCAGAGCTTTAATCTGCATTACCAGAGGAAAGAGAGACGTGACTGTGACAGGGCAGCTAGAGGCACTCTGCCTGTGAGTGACAAGTGCATGGGGAGGGGGTGTCCATTATCAAGTTCTTACACCTGTTGTGGTAACAAGCTTCACATTTGCACTAGCTGGTGTGTAGAAAGGAGATAAACATGGTCATTTCTTTTCCTCACTTCAACATGCTTCTTCGGGGCAGGCTGCGAGCAGTCTTAGCTGTCCTGCCCTTCCTCTCATTTGTACTTCAGTCCTGAAACTCATACGAAGTCAGAGAGCCTGCCCCAGGTCTGACAGTTGCACTTTGGTTCAGCTCATACCTGTCTTCTCAGCCAGTGTCCTATATATCAGGGCCAATTGCCCACTGACTGCACTGACACAAATTTCAGCCTGGCAAGAGCATTCAGATAAGCTGCTGTTGCCTCCTGTTTGGCAGAATATCCTATTTTTCATCTCTTTCCCAGCTAATGCAGCTTTGCAGTGTGACTAGCATTTCACTCCAAAGCATAGCAGATTTTTGGAAGTCCTGGAGTTGCATTAAAAATAATGCGACTGTAAAACTGAAGTCAGTAAAAACTGACTTGAGGAGACAGGTGCTTGCATAACTTCCTGAAAATACCTTCCTTGTATATTCTTATATACTCATCTTCAATATTTCATCAAACTCTATTGCTTTGAATAAGATAGGTAGAAGAGGGAGGTAGCTGACGAAGCGGTGGGAGAAAATGAAGTGCTGAGGAAGCCTTGGTGACTTTGTCTCTTCCTCACAGCTGTAATAATGCCTCAGGGAATACTGCAGAAAAGTAACAACCCAAATGAAATAAAGCTCTTTACAACATACCCCTTTTGTTTAAAGGAAGCCACAAAGTAGGTTCATTTCGCAGTGGTAATTTGGCTTTAAAATGTCTTATGCTTGAAGTAATTTCATATCTTGTGAAAATATATAATGGTTCATGATCAATGAATATTGCATACTAAAATGGAAGTAGCATTCAGATAGATAAAATATGTAATGATACTTTTGCAGATAGAGGCCAGGAGATTTCTGGGTTTTGATCTCTGATCTGCTATTGGCTTGACTCTATGTACTTTCTCATTTACACAGTAAACTTACTTAGAACTAACACAAAATAAACTCATTTTGCTAAAAAATTGCTAGTAAGAAATAACTCGTTTGACTAAATAAGGGCTTTGTTTTCTGTTCTGTTCCTCATTGTCTCTGTTCAGGAGGATGTTTTTTTAATATATATATGTTTGCTTGTTCCAAATTATTTTGCTTAATTTGTCATTTTCCTTGATGCATGCATGTTGTATAGTAACAGTTTTTTGGGGAGCATTCAGCATTCTGAAATTCTGCATTTCAGTTAGTGCGTAAAACTCACTGTAAAGATGGCAAGACTGGATTTTCTTCCCTCACTGAGTACAGCTTTTGTTGTCTTGTATCTACTGAAAATACGCATAGTTATTGCAGGATCAATATTGGTCATCTGTGATTTGTTTCCTAATGTTTGCATACAGTTCATTATCTCTCCATAAATTCTTTGTAACTGTATGCTTGGATGGACACAAATTGTACAGTCACAGGCATAATAAATCTATCTGTTTTTCAGTTAATATTCATGAGTATATTCACCCTCTTTTAATTACTGAATGTCCGGTGATAAGTATTGTTCTTGCCACTTTGCTGCTTCAGTTTTAGGTATATTTGAAGGTCTGAACCAAATAACACATGCAGCTGCTCTCAAATGTACTATTTTGAGAACAATCTGAATTAATTTGCTGTTAGACATTTAACTGGCTTCTCCCTTCCATGAGCTACTTATTTGAACTACAGTAATCATGTAGTAATCATAATGTCCTATTGAGATAAAGATAAATGTAAATACCAAAAGAGTGCATAACACCTTAACTCCATTTTGCTATTCTCCATATATTAGAGCTACCAGTGAATATAATTGTTTATAATCTTTTATGGAAATTAAAACAAGTCTAAATTGCTGAAATACTGCACATGGGCAAAATGTCAGATTTGTTGCATTATTAGGGGATTTGCATTCGTTCTGAATCATAGAAAACAATAGCTGCTAAGTTAATTGCTAGGAAACTGCAAATGTTCCCTGGAGAACTTAAGACTTACACTCAAGTTAAGACATTTCTCCCTGGATATTTCAATTATGAACATTATTTCTATTTTTAAAAGGATGTTTTACTATACTATAATAGTTTGCTTTATTAAATCATTCATCTGTATTCAGACAATTTTGAGGGTATTTATTGAAATAATCTGACTAATGGGGTTTTAGAATAGCTATAGTTTTGACTCCTTGATATGAGTCGAAATATCATGATTTGCAGATGTTGGCATGATTATTTAAAAAATATGATTGACACAGTTTCACTGCATGGATTTAACAAGTATTTTGAAGGCATTTCTAACAGATACCGTGCACAACGTCATTTTTATAGCAGATTGCTTTAGGTTGCCATCTTGTGGTGCAAATTCGGTTGTTGAAACGGAAGGAGAAACCGATCTTGTGGTTGACAGTAATACCCCTGCTCCTCAGTCAAGGTTAGAGGGGGTTGAAACAATTTAGGAAATAATCCCTAAATGAAGATTCAAATGCAGACGCATGTGATTATTACTTAAATATCCAATATTGTCATGGGTTCTCTAGTTTACCTTGCCTTTACTGTTTATCTAACCATAAATCAAACAGTCTCTTCACTATGATTGTTTTCTAGCTCTTCAAAATGTCTAGTATAAATATTAAAAAATCTTAGAAACCAGATGGAATTCCACGTTCAAATCTGGCATAACCGCATTTGCCTTTTGGTATATACTCATGGCAGCCAAAAATTTTAAGGAAATCGAGTCCTACATAGTCTGGACAGCAGGATCAAAGCCTGTTCTTAGACACACATAATCTCCTGCTGCTGTCAATAGATTTCTGCTGGTTTATAAATTAATTTATTCCCACAGAATAATTTTTATTTGCCAACTGCTGTAACAATAGCCTTTGAGAGTGGCACAATCCAGTCCCACAGATTTGTCCCCACTCAGCTTTGTTTATCAGACATGACTGACAAAAGATGGAAGAAGGGCAAGATTCACTCTGTATAGTGGATTTACTGTTTCACAGTAACCAAGGAAGCTGTAGGCACTGCTTCCCCAACAAACCTATAAAATCTTGGAAGTGTTTGTACAATATTGATTTTTTTCCTTTAAAACAGTGTGCTGAAGAGACAAGAGGGCTAGACTTTTTCTGTGTAGATCATATAACCTTAAACATCAACCAATCTCTTCCTTAAGTAGAAATTTTTTGAGTAAGATAGATGTGTGTGATTGTTCACTTGGGACTTCACAATTGCTGTTGATTTTAGTAGAGGTGTTGCTTACACAGCTCAAGAAATATTCTTGGCTGCCAGCCTTTCAGATAAGTAACTACATTATAATGTTATGTATGGTAGGTCTGTGCAATGTGGAAGAAAAGCTGGCTAGAGAAAAAGCCTAGCTTTGGCCTTCATGGTCCTTGAAAAACAACTTACTGCCGTTCAGTCCTTCCAAAAGATGAATACGTTGCTGTTTGGAGAAAGTTTTAAGAGCCTAGAGGGGAACAGGAATGTGGGTGTCCACTTGGGAAGGGAGGTCCCAGAGGACAGCATAATCATGTATAAGGTAGAGGGCAGAGCTTCAGCAGCAAGGGTCTCTGTCCTTTCATCCCCCGTTTCAGGCATCCCCCATGCTGCACACCCATCCCTCTAGGAGTTACATGGGTGTTATTGTCAATCACTGTGTGAAAGCCTCATGGTAAAAAATAAGCTTTTTTTGTATTAAATGTGAAACTGTTGGCTTCATGAAGGAAACTTAAGAAATAACAGGAGTATCTGGTGATATCCTTTAAGAAGGAACACCAGTTGGAAGAGGCTTTAGGTTGCTCCTTTATGGGCGCCCACAACAAACGCTGTGCAGCTGGGTCCTGACAGGTCTAGGGAAAGGAATCATTAAGACAGATGGGGACAGAGTCAGATAGCAGCTGTTGTGCACAGCCTGCTATCCCCCAAGCACTGTCAGGCTTATGAATGGAAATCCATGTGGTAGTTAATGCTGCTGAGGTATGTGGCTTTAACCTTCCCCTCAGAAGGAAAATAGATGCAATAGTACTAAGAGACTGTGGATGCAGAAAAGCATTTGAGACAGCTGTGCTGCCTGCAGGTGGACCAGATGGATAGCACTGTGAGACTGGCAGGTTTTGAGGTTTCTGGGCTGGTTTGTTTTTTGGTTTTTTGAGGGTTTTTTGTGGTTTTTTTAGAGATGTTCAACTTGGAAGACAGAGGAGCCAGTGTTCTCGCTCACTGGATGTTACAGAACTTGAAGTAATCCAGAATCTCTTCAGTACACCAGTTCCTATTCTCAGTTAGTATTGTATTCATGGTTTATCATTGGGACACCTTTATGATTGGTGTCACAAACTATGATACTTGCCCTGTAGCTCAGAAAGTATGTAGCTATTGAAAACATAGAAGAATTTATCCATAATGGATATTATCCAATATGGAGAACCTAGAAATTAACAAAATCTCTGAGCAATTGATTTAAGATGACCTCACAACCGAGAAGAAATTTTGCAGTCTATTTCTCTCACATTTCTCTTAAATTAAGTCTTCAAGTAAAGACAGTTTCTTCACTCCTTCCCTTATGTCTCTGTTTCTACAGAAAGCCCCTCCTAACATTTAGGCATGCATTTAGTAGTAATTTTACCTTCAAGCACCATAAAAGGAAGATCTAGATGGTTATCATGCTCACAAGCATGCTTTTTCTGCCCGTCATTCTCCCACTGCCTTTTGCAAGATAGGTCTTTGTGATTTTCCTTGTCAAAGGAAAATACAAACGTGGAATAAAATAATGTATTCTCTGATCTCCGAGATGTTTCTTTTAACAACTATTTATTCTTCTTCAATTCTTATTAACCTATATTTTTATTTTTGTCTAGAGAACTGGCCTAAAGAAAAAGAAAAGAGTATCTTTCCAGAGGGGTTGGAGAAGACCCAGGACAACCTATCCTTACCATATGACAAAATGGAGAGATAGATCTGTCTCAGGCTGAAACCTTTCTCAGGTCTCAGAGGACTTCACCTCTTATTTGCATCCCAGTCCTCCCTCCAAGACAAGAAATGTAAGGATAATGATTTGTACCCAGCCCAATAGCTTGTACCCAGTCCAGTAGCTGAGCCTGAAATAACAGAGCACTTGAATCTCGTACAAGGACAGACACGTGTGGAAATCCCAAAAGCTATAACATAAAATGCTGAGATCATTAGAATATAATAGAACAGAACAGGACAGGACATTTCAGTTGGAAGTGATCTACAACTACAATCACCTAGTCCAACTGGCCGACCTCTTCAGGGTTGTCCAACAGTTAAAGCATGTTATTCAGGACACTGTACTGAAAGGCATAGGGCATCCACTAGCTCTCTAGGAAGCCTCTTACAGTGCCTGATGACCTTCTCAGTAAAGGAATATTTCCTCATGTCCAGTCTGAACCTCCTCTGACTCAACTTTGAGCCATTCCCATGCATCCCATCACGGGATCCTAGGAAGAAGAGATCCACACCTCTATCTTCCCTTCCTCAACACATTATTTGCATCCAACAGGGAAGAGGGTATCTTCTTCACAACTCTAACAGGTCTTTTCTCTCACAGAGAGAAAAAAAGTGGTTAAAGGGAACTGGAGGAGGAAAAAAGTTGAATCCCAGACCAAACAGACACACATAACTTAAACATTATTGAGTTCTCTCACTGATACTTATTCTGGACTTAGCTCAAGACAGCGGGGTTGGTGATCAGTCTTCTGTAAAATGTGCTACACGAGTTTAATGACTCCAGTGAGCCAGAAGCCCTGAAAACATGCTATATAAAAGATGGTATGTTGATTTTTTTAACCACTATGATTCAGTAATAGCTTCTTAGGAAGAGTGATCCTTACTGACTCAGCAGTGCTACACCTTTTGTCACTTTACTCCTATGGACTGCAGTTCCAACTCCTATGAACTGCAGTTCCAAAACTGCTTTAACCAAAAAAAAAAAAAAAAAACAACCACTACCCCGCCAAAAAAAAAAACCACAAAAAACCCCAACAAAAACAACAACAAAACAAATTAGCATAGCACAATATGGCTTTGTCAGTGCTTTTGTTTAGCAACTTAATGTTCACAGAGTTCCCCTGAGAAGAAAATGGGTTTTTTACTTTATCTGTAGTATCTTTTTGCCACAAAAAAAGGTGAATGTAAGTGGAAGAGAAAACACTAAAGAATGTAGTAGATGTTTACTTGGCTGCATGTAAAAAAAAGTGTCTGTTACTAAGCTCTTATTGACATAATTGTGGTACAACCACTAAATAATAACTACATATATGCATTCTCCAACACTGTATCAAAACCAGTCCAAGAAATTTAACCTGAAGGTTTATTGTGATACTTTATTCGGTACTGCAACTATCAATCAGTAGAAGAAAACTGTAATTTAATTTTGTAACATCTACAGCAGGAACCATAAAAGACTCCTTACCACATATTATAGTTATAAAAGTGAGGACAAAGCCTGAACCTAACTTGACACAGTTTGCATCATTTGTTCTTTGTGTGCATGGGGTGGGTTTTTCCATCCATATCTCACATTCTGTTGCTTTTTTCTAACTGCTTTCTACATTTATAATGCCATCTTTTTTTACATTATATGCTTTAAGATAACTCTCCCTCACTAATTAAAATAACTGCCTCTGTTAAAATATTACTGCTTTAAGTAAAATGAATAGTCTGCTGATTAGAATAATTCATTATAATGCCAGACCAAAGGGAAGCATAACCTTTTAGAGTCTGAAGTAAAAGTAGCAATGGCAGTACTTAAACTTTCTCGACTACCTCTGCTCTAGCAAGCCTTCCCCATCACTCACTTCAACAACATTGCAAAACAAATGTGCCCTTGGTACCTAGCAAACACGTAAAGGTCCAGGCTTTGCAACCTGCAGTAAGGCTGAGTAGCTGCTGAGAATTAATGAATACTGGCTATGGTTGTACAGTATGACTCATGGTGAGGAACAGTATCATAATCTAGTTTCTTGATTACTAAGTAAAATAATTAGGATATGGAGAAAGCACTTTTTACAGCTGTGCTTCTATTGCACAATGAAGGAGCTCAGTGGCTTCTTATGATGGGAAGGATGCGTGCCACGGCAAGGTTGCACCTGCATACTTAAAATCAGAAAGATGAATGAGAAACTTCTCCACCTAAGTGGCAATGTGGAGTCTCTGCTATCCTGAGCTGTGCCTAGTATAGCCATTACCTGCAACATTGTAAAGCTTCCACCATCATGATCAGGTTAAGGGTTAAAAATAGCAAATACTATGTAATAGATTGAACAATGGAGGTATTACACAGAAAGACTCCTTGTTCATTGTATCTTACTGAAATGATACACTCAACCATGGCTCTTTAAATGGCATTTGTCTTTCTTTGCTTTGAGTGAACTCCCAACTTGCTGGCTGAGTCATTTCAGTAGAGTGTCTTGGTTCCCTGTCAGCAGCTACTCAGAGCAGCACACAGTCAGGATAGTGGTCTCAGCTGGGTACTGTGTGCAGGAGTACTATTCACATAAGAGCATCTAAAAAAGGCTTGATGGCATACAAAAAAATGAAAACAGTGTATTTATTTTCTTTTTGCTCTAACAACAATAAAGTAATATTACGTCTCTAGTAGTAGTTTCCACTGGGAAATATCTAGAATAAAGTTGTTTTTCATTAGCAGAAACCAATGAAAAGACAGAAGAGAGACAAAAGGAAGGAAGAGATGCTGGGAAACAAATTCTTCCAGTGACGTACTTTGCCCTGTGACATGTCTTTGCTGACTCTGCTTTTGCATCCTTGATGTAAAAATGCCTGATGGATGATACATCTAACTGGGTGAATGAGTTTAGAGTGTTACATTTGAAACTGGAGAAAGAACAAGCAAAAACATCAGCTTGGGTATTGTCACGGCACAGGGTGAGCCAGATGCCCTAGAAGAAGTGCAGACTCCCCGGAGCGGATGGGGCAGGAGGTGGTGGCTCAGGTGCTGGCTGGTGGGGTCACACCCTGCCCACCCCAGTCCAAAATTCAGACTATAAACAGCATATTGCTATGTAGGTTGCTGAAACCATGAGGAAGAGAAATGTCTCTTTCTTTTTGCTGATCTTGGCATAATGGCTTTACTCCTTTGCTTGAACTTCTGTGTCCAAAAAGAAGAAAAGAGAGAAAATGACAGACTTCGGCCACTATGTTCTTGTTAACAGTTAGGGACAGTTCACTTTGCACGTGATGGATGTTTAACAATTACTAATCTTTAAATTGCAGTAGTGCAGCTGGAGAGGAAAGGGAAGGTACTTGGAAGATAAATGAATATGGAAGTTAATTAAAGATATATAGTTTCCACTTGAATCAGCTCTGTGCTTTTAAGGAGGAATTGTAGGTGAGGGGGAGGAGAACTTGAAGAAGCATAAAGAAAGAACTTTGAAAAATGAGAAGCTACAACTTCTGAGTGGTGTAAAGGAGAGGAATTGCATAATACAGCACAATTCCATGGGACAAGGGCAGTGAATGTATATGTCCAAGATCACAGTTTAGAGGCAGGTAAAACATGTTGCTTTACGTAGCTCAGCTTAATGGGGGGAGTGGAGGGGAAGAGAAAACAAACAAACAAACAAAAAAAGGTAATTTGGCAAAGAAGTGAGGAGGAAAAGTTGTTAAGTGAAAAGAGAGGAGCTTCATGGAAATTCTACTGCATTATGGGACCAGATCCTCTGCCCAGAAGTAAACAGAAATTTTGCTAGTGAATTCAGAAAGAGCAGGATCATGCCCATGGCATTCACGGAAAGATTAAATCAGAAACATTTAGATTTATTCTTTTTTCCCTCCCTTCTAACAACAGAACAAAACCAACCCCTTGGTGACTAATGGTTTTGACAGAGTACTTCATATACTGGAGTCTAATAAACATTTCACAAAAAACTCAGAGAAGGAAAAGACAATATATTGGAATTAATTATTTCCCACTTAAGAGTAAAATACCACTGCTTTTCTAGACCCTGTTGTAGTTTCTGTCAGGCAGAACTATGTGCATATTATCTCTGTCAAAGAAAAATATTCTGAGCACAGTCATCCAATTAAACAAATTACTTATTAGTCACTTGGTTGTCAGGAAATTGAGGCAAGCTCAATAAAGACATGTCACATAGAAAGACATCTTATCTAAAGAAGTGGATTCCAGCACTTTGTTCCTTCCCCTTGCTTCTTCAATTCTTCAGACCTAAAAGTAATAGTAGGAAATTAGTTTTGGGTCTGTATTTCTAGATTTCATGTTGACCTAGATACAGGCTTGGATTTAATCTGTTGTCACACAGTGAGATAATGAAAGTCTGGAAAGAAACCATCGCCTCTGTTCCTCTGTGTGTTGGAGGCACTGCAGGGCAATGGGCCCTGTCTGAGGGAGCGGCTGGATGTGCAGCTTCAGTTGTGTTCTGCAAGTGGATAGCATGTGGCTGAAGAGGAACAAGAGGCAATTTTTACTTCCTTGTGTCATCAGGATCACTCAAGCCAAAGAGTTGTGGGGATTTGTGTTTTG
Source organism: Falco naumanni (assembly GCF_017639655.2). Classification (NCBI taxonomy): domain Eukaryota; kingdom Metazoa; phylum Chordata; class Aves; order Falconiformes; family Falconidae; genus Falco; species Falco naumanni. The sequence goes on along the minus strand of NC_054080.1, from coordinate 25,286,162 downwards.
ATTTGATTTGATTTTCCTCATTGTTGCAGAATAACTTTAATAAACAAAACAATATACTAGAGAAGAGAATAAAAATAAGCCAAGCAGTTTTTTGTTTGCTGGGATGGAAAATTATTTTAATACACTATCTTTTCTTCCTAATTTTTCTTCATGCCTTTTTTTCAGTAACAAACTGAGGCATTCTGTCAGAATTACTATACTTTTTGGTTTTAGTTTTACCCTTTGTTTGAGAGAAAAGAAACCAAGGAAGATGGCACATCTCTGCATATTATGGCGTCAGCAGAACCTCCACCAGATACACGTGCACTTCAGTCAGTACCAAAATAGCTGTATGCGTGGGAGAAGAAAATGCACTACCCATCTGGCTCTAAGATTTTTTGAAAAGCAAATAGTATTTAACATATGACCAAAAGAATTTTTTTTTTTAATTATTCTGCTTGTCCACTGCCTTATGCTACACAAAATGCCTTACAGCAATGATTACATCCAAGCCAGCATTGCTCAGTCCTTCTGTCTCAGCTGTTGCTGGAGATGCAGTGACTAGTAACTGGATGTTTCTAGGATCAGCAGTAGACAGTGGGGCACATCTCTTCTCTCAGGTACTAGGGGACCTTAAAGACAGGGAGAAAAGTACTCCAGAAATTAAAATCCTCCTCCCAAATCGCAGAAGAGGTCACAGGCCTCTGGGGAAAACTGGGTAAGAAGAGAGCAGAAGCTGCTGTTCAGTTGTTGGGTGATGCCCAAGAGAGTCAGGCTCGAGACATCTCTTCTTTGTAGAGCTAAAGTAGGATTGCACTATAACCTGAAAAGAGAACCAAATAAACTGCTTTTGACTAAAATTTAGTCTTAAAGCAGCTGTTCAGTTTATTTGTTCAGAAATTAATAGTCATCTGTCTCTAAAGCAACTTAGTGCTATGTACCATTAAGAAAAATCAGTAAGAAAACAATAGAATACAGCAGAGTTCTTATTTATTAACAAGTAAGGCATCTTTCTTACCACGAAATTCACTGAAAAGTCTGCCCCAAAAAATAACATGCATTGTTCCCAACAACCTGGCAAATACAGTCTCTGTTGAGCTGGATATAGGATATTGTCAGGATGTAGGTCAGGCACTGAGAAAGAACTTGCTGCATGACTAGATTTAACAAATCATTGTGCAGATCCACCAACAGCATGTTGTTTATATGTTGTATAAAAAGGCAGTTTAGAGCTGATCCCATAATTACCCTGAATGAGCAGTGTTTTGGAAGACATTTGTCCCAGCTTTGTAATTTTAGCTGTAAATACATACCTTAGCTTAAATTCAAGTTCTACATGAGGATTGTCCTAAGCACACTGTATAGCAGAAGTCTAACCTTGTACAGCACTGTAACAAGGAGGAACAGCTGTGTTTTAGCCTTTGAGATAGACACACACAGGAGAACGCAGGCTGGAGACCACAGGTTGTGATGCTGAAGCTGTGACAGAACTCTAATCCATTATAATGTTTAATCCAGTAAAATTACCTTCGTGTTTATACCAATCTGTTACGTGCAGCTAATGAGAGCCAGATTCTCTGCTCTGTTGATGCCACAGTATCTCAGGATCCAGTTCAAATAACCTTAATGGAACAGAGAATTCCCAGAGGACAAATGAAAAAAGCAATTCCAATTTCACATACCACCCCAGTATCTCACTGCCTGATCACAGAAAAGGGAGATAGGGGTTCAGAATGGAAGAACAGCAAGGGATGGTGTATCTGGATAGAGTATCACTGCATTTTCTGCAGATTTTGGGCTGGATGTTCAGCCAATTTAAAATTTCACAGCTTCCTTGGCTTGTGTCCCTTTCCTCACCTCTTCCAGATTCTCCACACTGCTCTGACAACTCTGGCAATGTGAAAGGAATATCCCCATGTGGCTGCCCCAGCACTCTAGTTGGAGCTGCAGGTGCTGGTGTCAGATTATGTCAGGAGAAAGGGACGTACCTCAACTGCTGATGCGCCAAAGTGATCCTTAGATACTGCAAACACTTCCAGAGGGCTGCAGCTGTCAGACCCAGCTACAATAAGGCTGGAGTTCAGCTGTGATGGCTGGTAGTTCCAGTCAAATTAAGTTATTGAGAAATGTGAGAACAGTAAAAGCTATAGCTGGCAGTCCTAATTTCAATTACCCATGATTAAGCTATATATGGAATGTTTCTGAACTTGAAATTCACATCTGTTCATTGAATAATGCTAGTCTCAACTATGAGGGTCTGGGAATCTGTCTTCATGAAAGTGTTTGTTTGCCAGTTTAGCAAGCTGCCTGCATACTCCTTCCAGAACACAGGTTATTCCTTTTGTTAAAAGCCATTAATTTTTGCATCTCCAAGCAGCTTCATACAGTTTTCCAAACTACCGAAGAGAGTTTCTGGGATATATTCTCCCTTACTCATGTGGCAGGCTGTAGTCATGCTTCATCCCAAACATGATGCATTGCAGTTTTGATGCACATGAAGGAAAAAGCAGCTTTATCTATTGCCAAAAGCTTTACTACATTTATGTGTTGCTATCTCTTCACACAGTATTTTACCATCCCTTAAAAAGGTTCAGATTTTGGGATTAGGTGCACTGAAGGAAGGCTAAGGAAAGAAAAAAATATCTATTGATATTGTAATATGACCATTGATATGCTAGTCTGACGAGAAATTGTTTGGATAATTATTGTTTCAGGTCAAGAAGTCATATTTGGCATTGACCATCAAAAGATGATATGTAGAAAGAATAGTGGGAGCAACTTATAGCCTCTGTTTATGCTGAGAGTAAGGGAACATCTACAAAATGAAAGTGATTTCTTAATTGTAATTATAATATTAATTTCTTAGTGCCTTTCATCTTCAGTAGACTAGAAATGTGAACTTGCTGTACCATGAACACTGAAAGATACAAGAAAATCATCACAGCACAGAAAAGTGAGTAAAATGTAATAGCTAATTTTCATGACTGAAAATTGCATCTTCACTGAGGTAATCATGACTTTTGTGTACAATCTTCTCCCTTTTGTAAACAGAAGAGTCATATAGCACCATGTGTTTGAACAGCATTTTCAATGTTGATACATTTTATACATATACCAGCTCAAGCTTGTTTAAACACAGATTTGTTCACAGAGGTCTAGTGATTACATACTTGGCCAACATGTAGAATGGGCACATGCTGTCTAGAAATATGGCTGAGTACGGCAACTATTTGTGACCTCTCATTGTATTCAGAAGAAGAAAACTCTTTGGATGCAAAAGGTTTCTGACATTCTTTGGGTCAATTCTAAAATGTTTTTGCATAAGAAAATAACACTGGAGATTTCAGTCAAGCACACACAGAATTGTAACTCACTAGTATTTACTCTGGGCAAATTATATGGCTAATACTTTTTATTGTGTAGCTGATGTGTCAGTATTATTACTGGTGCCCCTGAGATAAAAAGTCTGTTTGCTAACATTGCTAAAATTCTTGAAGGTACCTTTGCATGTGGAAGGACGACATGACTGTCCTGTAAAATCTTTATTTAAACACTTTGTACAGTACTGAATGATCTCATTTTATTTTGATTGCTGGTTACTGTCCTAGGAAAAAAACCTCTAAAGCACCTGACTCAAATTATGTTCAGAATGCATTTTAATCTCAAGCAAGGCATTTCCTTATTTAAAAGCTTACTCTTAACATGATGATGTACTGGACTGAGAAAATACACAGACAAGGCTGTCTAAATGCAAAGCATACAAGTGTTTCATCATAAAGATCAGACCTGATGCAGACAGATTAATTTTCCTCAGAACACATTTTGCTGAACCTTTTCAAGGCATTGAATTCACAGGATCAAGGTAGTCTGTGGCATTATTAAATGTAAGTGTCAACACCATGAGATGATCTCTATCTGTCTTTGCAAGCAGGGGAACAGAGTGTATGGAGGGGTAAGAACGGTACCTTTTCAGATAGGGGTGTGCAGCTTTTTCCCCACCATTACCCCTTTGGTGTGGATGCTGCATATGGTGTGTCTGTCCAGGCATGCAGGGACCAGTGGGTGGTAAACAGAGCTGGGAGGGCATGCCGGCAAGTCTTCAGACCACGTAGTGGGGGTGGGTCCCAGGAGCTGATAGAGCATTTGAATTTGAACTTATGCAAGGATTTTCTGGGCCATTTGGCTCACCTGTTGAACAAATAGAAAAAAGAAGAAAAAGTATCCCTAAAATCACATACATCGTAATAAACGTTTAGAAAGAGGTGATGGCAAAATTTATCTGGGCCACAATCCATCTACAGAGAAATATAAATAAATCATATAGGGTTTAATTCTGCTTTCCATAGCTTCCATCTGTGTCAATGCCTTTGTTTCTATCAATATAGTTTTACAAAATGCATTCTTATTTATCAATAAGATAAAATCATAAACATAAGATAATAATTCACATTGTTGTCCTTTTGGATGTTGTCTTATAATTAGGAACACTACTTCTAAGCCAAGGTACTAAAACTTTCTCTACTCTTGAAAGGTCCTTGTAAGGTACTCTAAGCTCCCAGTCTTTCATAAGGGTATTTAAAGACCTTAAGGACCACACGCTGGTTGGTAGCTGTGTGTATAGGAAGTTTGGCTTCTCCAAACATGGAGAACAGGTGGGTTTGTACACAAAAAGCAGACTTTTTGAGTACATGATTGGCCCATGTGCATCGATCACATGCAGAACTGATAATGTTGACATTACACAGGCAAATTAGATGTGTAAAATTGTGTATACTTGGTTTCAATGACTGGAAACTTTACTGTTATTATTTCAGTACAATGCTGTACAACTCTGTAGTGCCTTTTATAAACACATGTAATATAACCCATCTCCAAAAGATCAAACCCATCCCATATTTCAGGAGCATGATGGCTTCATAACGGAGGGAAATTACAAACTTTGTATTTCAGACAGGGAGAGAGGAGGATCTTTCTCTTGCCATTTATTCAAGTGTACTTTCTGTAACAAAAATGCAAGCCCTCTAGCATAACGTTTTCTTTCTTGTTCATCTCAAGTTGGTGAGGACGTCCTTGCCTATTTTTTAATTAATCTTCTCCTCTAAGTTAAAACATCAAGTGAGATGCCTATAAGGCATATTTTTCTTGGCCATAATTTGGATATAGTAATTGAAGCTGTTAGCTTCAAAATGTCATGTAACATTATAATCAGCCACTTTTTATGTACATAACATAATTGCTCTTTCTTGGAAGTAAATAGGATGTTGTATCCTGTCAATTTTACTTTAAAATGCCAATGACAAACTATTTGCAGAATATTACAAATCTTTATGCAGCCCTTTACCAGTCAGTCAGAATTCATTTTATTTACCTATCAATCCTTTTAATGGTAATCAGATGGAAGAAAACATGCTTTTCTGTGTTTGTATGTCAATCATTCTTAGCAGCATTCAGACTTGTTTATTTTTGTGATGTGTTTATTAATATTGTTTTGCAGGTACATAAACTCAGTTGAGAAAGTTAGTAAGAGTATAATTTGTTTCTACAGATCCTTCAGGTTCAACGCATTTTAGTTTCTTTCAGGAAATCTTTCTGCTAACATCACTGTATCATTACAGCAGTGTCAGTACTTCTGTTATAAATCTCATTTTTCCAGCACTTATATCAGCTGTAAAAATTCTTTCTGTGTTAAGAATTTGTATTTCAGTTCTCATCTGCTCTTTAGAAACAGAACATTGAATACATGTGTGTTTGTGTGCCCCTTTTCTTACACAGTAATGTGAGAAATACAGTTAAATGTCTACTTTTTTATTTTTAGTATTTTATTGACACCTTCCTGGCGTTCACAAGAGAACTCTGGACACAAACCAAATACACAGGACCTTACTGTCCAAGTTAATGATGAATCTGTTATCTCCATAGCTGTCCTCCCTTTTCTTTCCTTTTTGGTTGTTTTGCCTTCATATTTGTAGGGACCTGAGATAAATTTGTGAAAGGCCTTATACACCTAAACCAGGAATTAGCAATATTGTGATTATTGATAGAAGATATGGGGGTGATTGCCTTCTGGTTGAAAGGGGTGAAGAATGTGTTACTCTGTAATTCCGTCTGACTACTGCAAGTATGAGGTCATTAAAAGAAAGGTGGATGGCACCACCATCTTCCATGGCAGGCACTTAAAGAGATGTGAGCTTATACTCACTGGGCAATTCTGGCTTAGGTAGGTATAACCCAGGGTCAACTTCTTAAGCTTTAGAGAGAGAGGAATTTGCACACATGCCCTTCACTTAGACTCAGTCAAAGGAAAATATGAAGGCTTCCTCTTCAGTGTACAGATTGGGTTTTTTTATTCTATGGATGCACTGTTTGTCCACTGTGTAGATCCTGGGCATCCAGCTGTTAATTTTAGATTCTATTCTTGGAGCTGCATATCTAAAAATAGGAGCTTCAGGCTTCAGTGTTGCAACATCTAAGTCCTGCATTGAAACTCAACAGAGGAGCCAAGTGTCATGCTGCCGCCTTTGAGCATACAACCAGCATTTCCACACAGATGATTTCTACAGGACAAGATAGTTCATCTTGAAACGTCTACATGCTAAAAAAGTCCCTTATGTTTGGACACTGAGTTAGCAAGTTAGCCCAAGTTAGCACACTGAGCTACTCCTTGCCTGAGATTCTGTGTGCCTCTGTGGAAGTTTCCATGTCACGGCCTTCTTAAGACAGGAGCCCTAGCCATGTCTCCATAAAGCACATAAGTGTAGCATATTATGATGGTCAAAGGAGACATGAATTAGGTGTCATGGTTTAACTCCAGCCGGTAATCAAGTGCCACACTGCTCTTGCTCACTACCCCCTTCACCCAGAGGGATGGGGAGGAGAATTGGAAAGGAATGTAAAACTTGAGGGTTGAGATTAGATAGGATAAGATAACAACAATTTAATAATTGAAATAAAATGAAAACAAGGGAACAATAGTAAAAATAAAAGTAATAGTTATAATGAAAAGGAGGGAGAAGGGAAGAGGAATGAAATCCAAAAAGAGGGGAGAAAAGAAAACAACTGATTCATAGAACTGCTCACCCCTGACTAACCGATACCCAACCAGTGCCTGAGCAATGGTCAGCAGCCCCCTCCAGCCCCCCCAGTTTATGTACTGAGCATGACGTCCCATGGTATGGAATACCTTTTTGGCTAGTTTGGGTCAGCTGGCCTGGCTGTGTCCCCTCCCAATCACCTGTGCCCATCCAGCTCTCCCACCAGCAAGGGAAACCAAAACTTCCCTGACCACACTGTTCCCACACCAAGTCTGAAACACAGCACTGCACTAGCCACCAAGAAAAAAAATAGCTCTATTCCAGGGGTTCCTGGAATCCTAAACCAGGACATCAGGTCAGAAAGGAATCTCTGGCCATAGTCCCAAAGTGCAAGCCTTTTTCTTTATTACTTTGGATTTGAATCTTGAAACTTTTCATTAGGACAGTATGTAATTTTGCAGATTCACCAGCAATCATCCCATGTTCTGCTAGAAATCTCTGGAAGAACAGGACATGCCTATAGTACCGTTGATTTCCATCACCCCCAGTTAATGGATAAGCCGTTGTCACCAGGGGTAGCAAGGAACAGCTATGGGACCCTTGAATCAATACTTGGAGTCAAGAATGCATTTTAGACCACAAAAACAACAGGAGAAGCACAGCTGAGAACTGAAATGTTTGTTTTCAGGGGCTGAGGGGGAGGTAGACAGACTAAAAGCTAAGCTGATTGATGAATCCATGTCGGTAAAGAATAATTACTGTCCTTGAACCACACAGCACGAATGTGAACACAAACCAAAGAACTGGAAAGCTGACTTTGTCACAAAAATTGTTTTATGTTCCTTCTGTAACCTTTCACCAGTGTAGTTTAACCACAGAAAACTACACAGCGTATTTTCTATGTAATTGTATATATAAATGTGTATTAGTGTGTATCAATGCATGCATGCATTTATGTATTTTTCTCTATAAGACTCAAGTAGAGAATTCCACAAAGCATTAAGAACATCACATTTAGCCTTATGGGATTTAGCCTCAAAAAAGACAGGACTGAAATCACAGTTACATACATAAATGCAATGGAGTAAAGAGAGAGAAATCTTTCAATATTTCAATTTTCCTAGCAGATGGTAGAAAGTACTTAGACATGATGACTCTTCCTAGATGTGCTAGCATATGCTGCGGAATTGCCCATACAGAAAAGCCTTGCTCATTGCAAATCTCCCAGGAGCTATCACAAATAAAGCACATCAATTAACATTTGCTTATTATGTGACTGTGTGTATGTGGCAATTTACTATTTTTCTCTCATACATTAGGGCCACAATTTAGTCTGGATGACAGATATGCCAGACAAAAGTCTCAGCACTTAGGGTTCTGCTCTTTTCCTTTTATTTTTAAATAGGCATAGTTATGTCTCCTCTCTCTCTCTCCCTCTCTCTCTCATAGCTATCCAAATGTTTAGGGCTTTTTGCTAAACCCGTGTCTGTAGCAGTTTTACTGGCATGATCTCAGAGTTTTGAGGAGACAGTACAAACAATGCAGGCAGCTGCCTGGCCCAGCATTATAGCTTAGTGAACCCTGGTACAGGTCAGATTTTCAAGCAGTTTCTACCATTACATCAGCAGCTTACAGGCATGTAAATTATGGCTATTGAGACTTGCACCTGCAAGAAGGCACATGTCTTAGGCAAAATATAACCCAGATCAGAGGCAATTAACATATCCCAGACGGCTAAAGGCTGTTTGTATAAAGTGCAACAGAAACTGCACATAAGGGTCTGTAGAAGCAGCCCTCTTAGGAGCACAGGAATAGAAGGGACAACTGGGGTCATTTAATTCCCACAGTCCCAGGCAACTGTGCAAAAGATAGAAATTAATCAACAGGGCATCTGGTCCATGAACTTTGTAGCAGTGTCATAGCAGACCCTCATGGGTCAGCAGGATGTGCACCATTACAAGAACAAAGTCACAAGGAAAAAAATATCTAGAGCTGTTTCTTGAAATATTACATTTTGTAATAAGCATATATAAAAGTCATGGTTTGTGTCTGCAGAGGATTGTTACTTCAGTAAGGAAATGGATAGGACACTGTCATACCCCTGTCATAGCAAGACTGTTGGTTTAATTTCCTTACTGAAAGCTGAACATTATTTGCAATAGTCCCTCTGTGTCTCCCTTACATGCAAAAAGCACATTGTTCATCCTCTCTGGGACTCCACTTGCTCTGTTATCTCTATCTCTCCTTCAGAGAAAAGGTCTTGAAAAACAAAATCAGTAAAATATTGTAAACAAGCTAAAAACTTCAGGATAAAAATTGAATCTGCCTGAATGCTGCAACTGAATAATACAAAGTGCTTACTACAGCAGTGGTTTGAAATGTTCTGCCAGACATTTTCTGCCAGTAAAAAGTTTATCAGCTAAGAAACTAGTGGCAACTTGGTCATATGTTTACACTTCAGGTGGTCTGCTGTAAAACACAGGTGCGATGCCCAGAGAAATGCAATTGCTAGATAGTAATAGGCACAATGGGGTTTTTGCTGCCTTGGATCACTGTGTCCACCCTTCTGAGACACTTCTTGCAAGTGACATGTTTTTTAACCCTTAGCAATGTTTTCTGCAAGGAAAAGCTGGATGTGAGGGAGTACTGTTTCATATAGTGCACATCAGTAGTTAAGGGGGAAAAAAATGAATTCAGCGATGTTCTGACTGAAAGTTCCTCTAAGGTGTTCATGGAACATTGCAATACCACAGCTTCTGCATTGAGCACTGCAATTAAGAGTTTTGACTAGTGTTCACAGAGCTAAATATTTTTTCAAACCTGTAGAAGGCATATGTTCTTTTGTGTGTCATTTTTCCACATGCTACTATTTTGAGGACCTACAAATGAATGAGAACTTGCCAACGTATTAGAAGTTGCACAGTCTTGCAAGAAAGATTTTTTTTAAATGCAATTGGTGTAGATGATAGTGAGAGGGATACAGGGTTTTTTTCTTTCCTTTATAGATTTCTCTCATCCTTCCCATTTCCTTGCTATACGTTGGATCCTAGTGTCACCAGAATGTTATTTCCACCAACAGTTCACTTCAAAAAAAAAACCAACCCCACAACTCGAAGGCAGACTGGAAAGGGAAACAGCTGGACAGGATGGAAGCCTGGAGATTTCTTTGAAAAAGAATTCTCTATTTCAATTAATCAGAAGTAAGCTAGAACTCTGTGTTAACAGAGCTTAACACCTACTTCATCCAGCTAATTGATTGAACAATTTTGCAGTGCCGACTCACTCCCAGCTCTAGAAACACTGTGTTTTGCTCAAGGATGAAGTTTGCTGACTACTGAAAAGCTGAATGCCCTTTTCTGAGCTGCCTGATGCAGAAACATATTTCCACATGCTGAAAGGAAAAGAGTCATTAAAATATCACAAATGCCCATGCTGAGTGCAGGTTTGGGAACTTCAGGGAATGCAAGCAGTGCACCAAGTCAAGCGCCTGTAATTTCAGCTCTTTCACCTTCCATGAACTCACTAAATTGCTTTGCCTCTCTGACCAACCCCAGTGCTTTCCCCATTTGAGCAAAGCAAGTATTTCTTCCAGGAAAGGAAAAAGAAAACTAAAAAAAAAAAAAAAATATTCTTACCACTATACATGAAGATAACAAGAATATATATCAGTGCTGGCTTGCATTATTTCTTTGGAATTTCATGAAATCCAGATAGAGGATTCCTGCCTTACATTACACTATGGAGAAAGAAATATTAGTGAACATTTTCCTCTCCATAGAAAGTGATGTGGACAGTAGCCTAAAAGGGATCTGTTCAGGTTGTCAGAAATCCACAGGCCATCAAAGGGATGGTACATTTATGGATCCATTGTCTCTCCACAGCAGTCACAATATCCTTCAAAGACAGCCTTGGGAGACAGTCACACCAAACCCAACATGACTCCAAAGCACATTGTCATCCTTGGGAGTAGCTTCAGTCAAGATCTCATAATGGATGGAAAGCATTAATGCCATTTATATGCCTGGATGTTTTCATGACATGTACATTTCAGGATATGAAAAAAGGCTGTCATGCTAAGATTTGAAAATTACTCTTGTAAGCCAAAAGAAGTTCTTATCTCACAAAAAGTAATTTTTATATACTTCAAAAAGCACTGGGTTGCTTGTTACATCTTCTGTTTACCGCCTAGGAGCTGTCTCCAGCTAGTCATTTCAACACCACTAATGAGTTCAGAATGAGGAAGACAACAAACAGTAATCCAGTGGGAGAAGTATCAAAACTATGTAATGGATCAAGAAGTCTTCTAGTGAATGGACTATGAACTGGATCATAAAAAATAACTTTTGATGAAGGTAAAGTTAAAGGGATGTGAAGAATTCAGGCCTCTGTAGGAGCTGTATCAAGCTTTCAGTAGGCATTTTGCCATGTGAAAAACACCCAGAAATAAAAATCTTTTGGCACCAGTACAGGCAGGTAGAAACAAAGCCTGGCTCAAATGTTTTTATAACCATGTTCTCAGCTTCTCTTTGTGAGACCAAATTTCTGCTAAGAATGGATAGCTGACAAACATAACAGAAATAAGATGCTTCAGGAATCAGCATTTAAATACCATGCCCCAGGATGTCCAAAGGCTTCTCCATTATGCTCTATTTGACCAAGTCAGTCATTAGTTAGGGTGTGAAGCAGGGACCTGTTCCATGACATGTTGGAGGACAATGTAAGATTCTGCTGGCGACACATGTGCATGTACATTCTTCCTGTCTCCAGCTGATGTATTTGAAACATTTCCCTCCCATACAGAGAATTTTCTGCAGGTCAAAAGAATGTAGAGGTAATGCTAAATACAACCAGTTCTTTCCTGTGCATCTAAAAACATCACATAAGTCTTACTTGACTGGTGCTTGAAATCTCTCCTGTTCTTGGAAATATTCTCATTGTATTCTTGAACAAAGGAAAATAATACACTTCTTACACTTGGCATGTATAATACAAGGAGGGAAAAATCTCCATCATCTTTCAGAACTGAAACAAACCATTCAGGAAAGTCTGGCGGTGTTGCTCTGAATACTGTGTTTTTCTGAATTCCAAATCATTTTACTATCTTGGCAGCAAAACCTGCAGTCCTTTCCCTTTTTAAGTTCTAGTATGTCAGGGACCTTCTGTGTGTCAGAATCTACCTGCATTGTAATGAGAATGGAATTTCATAATATTAAAGGACATGTAGAAAAACAAAAATTTAGGATAAATTATGGGGGGGAAATGGTCCTTCTAAATCTGCATCTAACATATACATGAAGCAAAACAGGCGCTAATCTGCAGCAGTAAGCATGGTCAGCAGGTGTAATATATACTCACAGTTTCCCTGTAGAAATCAGTAGGCAGGCTGTTCTCCCTTTCATGGTATGTAATAGTCCAAAATTATCTGTCTCCTAGCTCAATAGTGTGTAAGATTTTGAGCTAATAGCAATATGCTAATTTTTTTATAATACATTAAAAGTGAGAATTTTTAAATGCAGCAGTCAGTGGGTCCTCTCGCTTCTTCAAAATTGCCACGGCATTTGCACTGCCTTTTAGGCATAGCAGGTGACATGACTTTCGCAAGATGTCACACAGCAAGCAGGTAGAGCTGGGATTGCAAGTCATTTCTATGTCGTACTTTAGAGATCTAGCCAAAGACATCACGTAATTTTGGGAGCTTGGTATTGTCATCTTCTCCTACAGACTAACCTCCCTGTCTGGGCCCTGTCTTTCAATTCACTAAGCATTACAACACATCACAGGAATTAAATAGAGCCCTTCCTGTGTGATCAGGAATAAAGCCATGACTTACAACAAGAAGAAAAGCAAGGTAGTCTGAGCTACATCTTCCATGAGGAAATGTGAAAAGGGAAATGTTTGCTATTGCTTTGTTGAACTAAACCCCAGCTGTTTCTTTTTTTTTTTTTTTAAGACTCATTCTAATTGTCTGTGAAATAAAACATAATATTTTTTTTTATTTTCTAAATGGCAAATAGAACATTTTTTGCAGGTTCAAAATATTCCTGCATGTCATTTAGATTTTTACAGAAAATACATCTTCAATAGAAAAACTGTTCCGACAGGATATTTCTAGATTATGTGAGTTATGGATAAAATTTTCAGAAACATAGAAAATATTAGAGGCCTCTAGACACAGAGTAAGAAATTGCTGTTGCATGTATAGAAAGATGCATTTCTTTAATATGAGCTGATCCACTATTTGTTCCATCTTTCCCCTCTTCCTGGACCACTTTTCCATAGGACAAGTTTAATCTACTGTGTGCAGACACATTTCAGTAAAAGAAGCAGCTGCTTATTCCAGGTCTGAATTAAATGCCTAAAATTGTCCATTATTCATCTTTAACAAGCAGACAAAGTAATGTCTGTAGGTTTGACCCTAGCATATACCTGAGGCCAGCAAGTGGCTTATAGCCTGATAAACTGCAGGAGGAGTAAGAGGCCATCTTCAGCTTTTGTTCCTGCTATCAGTACTGGGGACATAAACTCAGATTTAGAGGAAATGCCCCCACAGCAGAAGGACTTCGCAGTGCCCTGCACAGGTGTCGGGGGGACTGGGGAGGGTGCACAGGCTGCACAATGCTCCTTAAAATCTATGGCGGTACTGTGTGTCCTCAAGTACAACGTGCTGGGTGCTGAAATGCATGTGAAAAGGTTTGTGATTATGCCTCAGACCCAGTCACTGAACTCATTACTATTACAGGCTCCTACTAGTCATGAAAGACTGTCACCTACCAGTGCACAAAGATCCCTAGCCTCAGTATTTGCTGCCTGTTCTTGCTCCTTCTAAACTAGCTATTACCCTTCTGGAAAAGAATTTTTTGTCTCTGGAGACATTTCTCTGGAAATGTTGTGCTCATTGCCAAGCAGCAGTCAAGAAAGAAAACAGGAATTATTAGTAAAATAACAGAGAAAAAAGTGGAAAGCATTGTTATGCTACAATACATATAAAATGTACCTACATCCTGACTACTTAGTGTCACTCTGGTAACCCTCATATCAGAATCAAAAGGTTATGATAAAACTAAAAAGTATTACAAAGAAAAAAAAAGAAAAAAAAAAAAAAAAAAAAGAAAGAAAAAGAAAAAAAGAAGACAGGGAAAGAGAGAAGCCAAAACAGATCAGCAGATGCATGGAACTGCATTTGTATGAGGGGACACACTGGGCTAGGAGACTTCAACCCAGATAGGAGGCAAGAAGATATATGACAGGGGTCTATAAAATCACAAATAGTTTGGAGAAGGTGAAGAAGAAGTGATTATTCACTATTTCTTATAATAGAAGAGCTAAGGGTCACCCAATCAATCATGAAGTTTAAAACACTCAGTGGAAATACTTATCACTTAATGCATAAATTATGGAACTTAGTGCTGTAGAGTGTTGTGGAGGTCAGTAGTGTAAATGGGTTCAGAAACAGATTAGACAAATTTATAGAGGAAAGCTCCATTAAACACCATCATCTGGATGCCTGCTCAAGAGGTCCTTAAGCCAGTGACTGCTATAAGAGAGAAGGATATATGAGGAGAAAGACTACTTTGTGCTTCTCTTGTTCTTTTATAAGTTCCTCCATCTCCTCTTGCGGGCTACAGGCTGTCAGGAAGTTTGCTGGATGGTCAGACTAGCTGAGGAAGATTTGCTCTTTTTGTTTACAGTTCTCCCAGTCACTACACATACACCTTTTTAAAGGGCAAAGTAAGTTGTATCTTGTAGCTCTGTTAGACAAAGCCAGGTATCTAAGAACACTTGGCAGATGGAAGACAAATTTCTTCTCTTTTCTAGGCTATCAATGAGTTGAATACTGAATCTCTGTGTACTATTTCCACCTTGGTTAGACAGATCAGATATTCCTATTTAATTCCTAAGGTAATAGGAATAGGCAGTGTATTTTAGACATAATCTATCTTCTATATTGGTAGTGCTTTCAGCAAGTTTACTTTCCTTAACTATAACTCACATTTCACTCAAAAGATTCATGCCTTTTAAAGCACATTAAAAAAACACCCAAACCCAACAACATAGTTAAGAATTTAAGTTCTAGAGATATTTTCCTCCTTTTTCATTCTTTTGTGGAAACAGGAGAAAGCTCTCGCTCCATAGCCTTCATAGTTACCATATATATTGTATCATATATATGTTTATTTTCTGTTCAGTTATTATTATGCTGTGATAGCTATTGAAATATATCTCCTTTGCTCTTAATCTTTTGCCATTAAGTTAAATGCAGTGTTGTCATAGAGGCATTTATGGAAGCCTTTGCCTCCTTTACACCTCATCAGATTCCCAGTTTCCTCACCTGATTGAATCAAAACTGTTTATTCAAGTGGACAAACAGTAACTTGTATAACACTGTTTGTGCCTTACATGTAAGAGAAAACTTGTTTGGCTGAGAATGTTGGTGTTACAGAAATTTTGAATATAGTTTCATTTCATATACTTTGTTGAATCCAAGCCTCTGTAACATAGAAAGATGTTTGGAAATCCTGCATTACAGTCCCATGTATACTGTGTCCAGTTCTGGTGTCCTCAGCATGAGAGAGATGTGGACACACTGAAGAGTCCAATGAAGGGTCACAAAAGTGATTAAGGGGTTGGAGCATCTCTCCTGTGAGGAAAAGCTGAGAGAGATGGAATTGTTGAGCCTGGAGAAGAGAAGGCTCACAGGGGGCCTCAGCAAAGTGTGCAAATACCTGAAGGGAGAGTGGTGCCCAGTGACAGGACAGGACACAAGCGACATGAACTGCACAAACAGAGGAGGCTCCATCTGCACGTCAGCAAACACTTCTTCACTGTGAGACTGGCCAAGTGCCGGCACAGGCTGCCCAGGCAGGTGGTGGAGTCTCCCTCTTTGGAGATATTAAAAGTCACATTTTAAGAGAGAAATATGGCTTTTAGCATCAGCCAGTCCCTGCTTTGCTGTTTCCTGTACGTGAAAAAGGAGGACCTTAAAATTACAACTGCTCTACCTAGTGTTACCTTAATTTCTCTGTAAAGTGATGCAGACACCAGTAGAGGAAGTACAATCGAACAACAAAGTTCTTACTTCCACATAAAGGTAAATAGTTGGGGGCTATCCCATACTTATTGTCAGATCGATTAGTGTAGCTCCCTGGATTGTCTCCATCTAGATCTCAGCCTTTTCCTTTAACATACTGTTGTAGTTACTGTTCACAATTTTAGCTGATTGTGATATAAATTTTGGTGAAATATGCTGTATCCTTAGGCTGAAATATATCAGTCCATGTTAAATGTTTTTTGAGGAAAATTTCTTTATAGCTGATCCGTGACGTGGTTGCTCTGCTTAATTTGAAATTTTCCAGAATGGAAAACCTTGAGGCAGAGAGTTAAGCCTGACATCTTAACTTAATCTTAACATAAGCCTGGTCAGTACCCTAACCACAAGACTATAAAGTGTGACAGACATACGGTGTTCCCTTGTACAATTCCACTTTCATGAAGAAGCTCAGACAGTATTTTTTTAATCCATTGAAGAATAAATCCCAACTGTGGATTGACAAAGGTCACCACAGACATGCGACTCATCTTCCAGTCAACTCAATTTTAATATAAAAAATTCCTTTTTAAACATTTACTTTTATAATATTTTCAACCTTGATTTACTGCTTAATCTTTGAGAAAAAGAATGATCTGTGATTTAAGCATTTTATTGGGACTCAAGAGCTTGTGTTAATTTCCTGGTTCTCCCAAAACTTTCCTTTGCGATTTGCCCAGATCACACCCCTGATCTCTATGACCTTCTGCTCCCCATCTGTAAAATAGGGTTTGAGGCTTTTCTGTGTCTTGACTCCTGTTGCAGAAAGGCATATGAAATTATTCTTGTTCTTTACCCAGTGCCAATAAAGTCTGGTTAGTGTTGTGTCCAGATTTAGGCAAATAGACTTAAAGAAAAATAGGGCAAATTGGAGAATGCTTCATGAAAAGTGCACAGAGATACTGAAAAACGACTGTATGAGAAAGTCTTTAGTAAGTTCTTTAACCTCAGGAGAAGCAGGGTAGAAACTGTTCTCCCTGCCTTATGGTGGACATGGTAATAAATAATGATTTCAAGTTTCAGAATAATTTAGGTTAGGTGTTAAGGATTAGGTTAGGTGTTAAGTAATAGATTAGGTGTTAGGTGTTAAGGAAGTAAGTATAGTGAAGGCCTGGGGAAATTTCCCAAATGAGGCTGTAGAGTTCAGGGAGGGGGTTAAAACTTGCTAAATTAGCATCTGTTTGGAATTGTATGCTACTACCTGCCTCCCATAATGTTACTTACACATAAGAGGTAATGTTACTGGTTAATACAGATTACTGGAAAATGCTTCTTCATCACTGACTCCAACATTAGTATCCCCTAAACTGTAACGGTAGCTAAATAATGGCAGCCTGCAAATATCCCCAAGGGCACTGAAAAGCAGGTGGCCAGCTTGTGAAAGGATGTGATGCCAGTTTTAGTTGTCCTCCAGATGTTATTAGTATAAACCATAAGTTTAAATACCCATTCTTAAAACACGTGAGCAGAAAGGGAAATTACCTGATTTGGCTGGCTCAGAATTTCATTTTACGTCACAGGAAACTGGCAGGTGTTTCAGAGATCCTGAGCTGGTTTTCCCCAAAACACTTGCAGAAGGAAGACCAAGCCAGGAGGTTGTGTAATTTCTTCGTAATACAGACTAATCTTTGGGATCATTTAGATGAAAAATTGTCCCTGTGCTCATTTATTATTCATTTACCCAAGAAGGAAAGGCCTTTGCCCTGATTCCCAGTAAAGCGAGCCATTTAAAAGATGTTAATAACTCCCGGCCCTGACTCTAATGGTTCCTACTACCTAGATAAATGGTTAATGACTTATTCCATACTTGGCTAAACCTTAAGAATTTAGTGTGCTATGAAACACCACGGCCCTTTCCAATGAGCTGGTACATACTGGTAGTAATATTTTCAGTAATAATACATTAATATCCTGCAGTAATATTTTCATGTGTAAACCTCATGGTCCATACATGTACATAAAAACATACAAATATTTCTCTTCCTGTGGGCCTGTACTCTTGCCATCACAAAGGTACTCTGATTAGAATGGATTTTCCAAATAACATTGTGGTGAAGGCGGTATGCAGCTCCACAGTGCCATGGCCAGTGAAGGTTCAGTGTTGATTGCCAGGGCAGCTAGGTCAGATGCCAGGAAACACTTTGTGTGTGTGTATTTTCTTTCTAAGCAGCAATGTGCTTAACAGTCTTTTTACTCCTTTCTGCCCACCTGCCATATCAGCAGAACATGAAGACATCAGCACTTAATTGCTTTACAGCAAGCAGGTAATACAAACTTCATTAAATTAGCGTTGTTTTTGAATAACATGGTCCTCTGTAAAAATGCAATTGAATTCTCTGGGGATTTAAAATCCAGAGTAGTGTGTACTACAAAGCAAACCAAAATAGGCCACCTAAGCTGTAACCATTTTACACCAATCATTAAATAAAACATCTCTGTGTTTTAACAAAGATCAAACAGGCTAATGGCATGTATGTCACTGATCAGTGTCCTTGCTAGTCATGACTCAAAGGATATTCCTTTAATTGAAAATACGTGCGTCTTTCGTTAGAAAAAAAAATAATTCAATAGATGAACTGCAATCAGCATACCAAAAGGGTGATCTCCTCAGCCATGAACATACCGCAGGCACTGTTACAGCACAGAGGACTCTGCCATTCTTTTGCCCACACTTCTCTTCCCATTAAGCTTCCAGTACTGATGCTGTAATCCTTCCCAACTCACATGTCTACTCAGTTCATCACAGATCATAGCTAAACTGTAAATTAGCTCAACTAACATAGCAAATAAACCAGAATAGCTCCTCACCTGCAAATAATTACATTTTGCTGCGTGAAACATGCAACAGGTTTGCTATCAGCTGAATACTGTTTCAGGGAGTAACAAAGAAACAGAAACTTTTCATTAAATTAAAGTTGTTTTTGCAATACTAGCAAAATGTGCTTTAAGATCTTTGTGGGCAAAGTTCCAAAAACAATTTGGCTTAGTGATTTGAGCCTTCCTACACAGGATATTTAATTTTGAAACAGAAGAATCAAACCTCTCAGCTCATGGATTTTGTTGGCGGCATAAGCTATCGAAAATGAGTTTGTCCAAGAAAACTGTGTTACTTATGCATGGATCAAAGGAAAGGTCTAGAAGGAGGGTAGATGATACTTATGTCTGTTGTTAACAGAAATCAGTCTCCATTCCAGGTTCTAAACTCACAAAAAAGATTTATTTTGAAATTATATGTTAACTGTTCTTCAGCTGTTGTGGAAAAAAACAGTTCCCTCTCTTTGAAACAAAGAGGGAAATCAGGTGAATTGTAAGAGCACTCTATATATCTAAAGCATTAAAAGTTTAGCTAGAGTACTCAGCCTTGAACACCTTCTCAAGTTTCCTTTACAAAACAGTAACTAGTGGGGTTTTTTAAGGTTCTCTTCGAACTGGTAAAGAGAGTATTTTGCATATGAACATGCAGCTATTAGTCATCTGCCAGCTTGAGCTTGCAACATGCTAAAACATCTTCTGAAAGATATTCAGCATCGTTAACTGCTATTGAAAGCATCCTGACTATAGCTGACTTAGTGATTCATAAGAGGGAACACAGCACCTTTCTGGACGACTGGATTAGACAGCTAGTAGTGGAGGCCACTGTGTAATCACGTTCGACTTTACAAAAGGGTCTGGAGGATTTTTTAGTGTTTGCATATGAAAAAATCATAATTAGAGATATAAAATGAGAAAGTTATTGGTTCTTGTTCAAATTTAGAGGAACTTGGAACCTACACACCCTATTTAAATATAAAACATGCACAGCTCAAATCTAGTGGAAATAAAATTTCCATATGTAATCTTTTGCACATCAGCCCAGAAAAATAATCTATCCATGCAAAAGAAAAATCAAATTATAAGAAAAAACACTGATGTATGTAAGCAGTATTACCGAAGCATTCTGACTAGCTCCAACAAACACCATTTCTGGATTTCTTAACTTAATGATTTGGGGTTTGACCAGTATTGGATATGTATTTCTATTCGGAGTGCTCTAAACAAGGTAGGAGTACTTTGTTCCACTGAAAGCTATCAATTTCCAAGAAACAGCTCCATTACCCAACTGCTTGTGATTATGTGTGGCATGAGGGACAACCTGAGAAGATTCAAAGCTAGCATGCAGAAGTATGAGTATAATTACCAAGATTTTGATAGTGTTATATGTTGCCAGTGTCACACTAGCAGAACTTGGCCCAGAAACTTTAAAAAAAAAAATGTGATGAGTTGAAGATGGTTAATCTACTTTAAAAAAGTACAGAAGATATGATATCAAGCCTAGTAAAATCTTAACTAGATTTTACTGAAGAGCTTTAAAACAAGACGTACAACTAAAAGTGTTGGAAGTGTTTAATGTAAGTATAAACAGTGTAGTTAGTTAATTTGTTCCTTCAGTCATAAAATCCTGAACTAAACGCACAGATATTAGAGTGACAAACAGAAGAAATGGTTAAAAGAATTAGAGAGTGACAGATAATCATGGGCAGGCGTCACAAAACAATCATTATAAGATCAATTAGTTGAGAAGAAATATCACACAAAGCATAATGAGCAATGTATGACATAATTTGTACACAATCCAGTCCTGTTCCTGTGAATTTTGCATAGAAAATATGCTGCAAGATATTTTATAGATTTCAACAAGCTATTATCATATCAGAAGTAATAGATGAAAACAGCTGCTAAGAAAAATAAAGACATTTTGGCAACAGGGGGTGATAAATGTATTTAGAAAAAAGGTTGGGGTTTTATTGTGGTGGTATTTTTTATTTGAGTGGAGGCACCAGTGATGGAAAGCAGCAGAGAGGCACGAGAACATCATTCCAGATGGCAGGAACTGCAAAGAAGCCTGTCCGCCCACAGTGTTATACTTCATGAGGGAACAGACAGGAGATGAAGTACAGGATCTAAGGAGGAAGCTGAACAAAGATTAGGAGATACACAGCTTATTAAGAGTTTGGATCAACCCTGTGAAGGATTCAGATTCCAAGTAGGAAACTTTACACTCAATCTTAACAGAAACTGATGGCCCTACTTAACAGTTATCTTAAACCAATGAGGGACATTTCAGCTAAACAAAACAGACTGGGCAAAATACATCTTTCAGAGTTGCTGCTGGGAGGTGGGGCAGCTGGGAGGACTGGTGGAGGTCAACGGATGGCACAGAGCTTGGCTTACTAAAGTCACAAGCACTAAAAGTCTGATAATGATACTGGATCTCCATGCGTTTCTTTTGCTATTTTACCAACCTGTGTTTTCTGGGAATTTTTTTATATCTGTTATGAGCACATAAAGGGTTTTTTTCTTGGCTTGGAAAGATTGTTCTGCTTAGAAAGAATGGGAACATGCAGCTGATTAGATTTACGGCTAACAAGAAAAATATGTAAAATTGAGCTGGTGTCACTGTACCTATTAACATAATATAATTAAATTCAATGACTTCACAAAGTCTACTATCTTGGTGAAGATTATCAATATACTCTTTTTTAGAAAAAAAAAGAAAAATTTGTTTCACACAAATTGTTTCTCTTTGCATACTCTAAATCTTTTCACAACGAAGAACAATATATTAGAAGCGTGACAGAAAAGCCATAAATCTGAATGTGATTTGCTTTAAAATCTACTAGAGTCATTGCAAATCATAAAAATGTTCAGTCAACTATGTTCCAGTCACAATTCCTTTTAAAAGACATTGATGATTCAGTAAGAGAGCCATATGGCTCTTCTCTTGTTGATCTAAAAGCTACAGGCTTCTTGAAGGATATTTGTGAAGGGAACCTATCACGCTCAAATGTCACACAGCTAATCCATCTCACCCCAGTCTGTTTATAAAGACAGATGGCAATATGTTGGATTGTCATAAAAAAGTGGACTGCAGTTGAATAACCATATCTAGACATTGCTTGGAATGCTGATTCTTCCAGAACTACTCATCCAGGTTCCCTACATCACCACATGGCACTCTTCTGTCCTCCTGTCAGTGACCTGATGGCAGCTATTAAAAATGGTATCCTAAATATATTGAAAGGAAATATGCCCTGACAGCTCAGCAAGTGGTATTCCAGCAAAGATACGAAAAGCTCAACATCAGCAATGCTTAAATGGGGTGGGGGGAAGTAAGACAGGAAAATCATTAGGTATCCAAGAGACTTGAAATAATATTTCAAGATTTCCATCTGCTTTTTTGGGGTGGTTAGATCACTGCTAATTTAATATGCTCCAAGCACAGGAATTTAAAGGCTGATTTGAGTTTATAACTTCATCATGTCAGTATAGTTCAAATACAAAAGTCAAAACAATTCCTAAATCACACTTGTCTTAAATGAGAAACATTCTTCTGCACATTTGACCTTTCTGAAAATGAAAAGAACTGTCTTGACTGTATTGCTGCAGATTCTGACCTCTCCTTATACGTAGGGTGGAACTCAGGAAAAAATGGCTGTTGATTCTCTCTTATCTTCATGAACGGTCTCCAGAACTTCAGATAGAATTAACTTTTATGCATGCTATCCCCTACTCAAAGTATTGTAGCTCAATTGTTACTTAAACAGCACTGGGAAAAAATGAAGTAGGTGTTGGAGGGATGTAAGAGGAATGGAATGGTAAAAGAGAGAAGGCACTACAGTGTCAGTAAGCACATAGGAATTTTTGCTTTTCTTCAGCAAGTAATTTACTGTGTCACCATATGTAAATTGTTGAAGATGAAATAAACAACAGAAGTCCCTAAAGTAACACTTCTGTCCTACCAAGGCCTTTAAAATAACTTATCACAAAAGGAAGTGTAGTTTTGTGTATCTGGGTTTGAAAAATGTAACTAGTTTGCATAACCAGAAGCCTTGTAATCTACATTCTATCATGCAAATTTTCAATAAACAATGAAATTAACCCAATGTATTCTATACTTCATTAGTTAAACACACTGCTTTGTCACCTGTTTATCCTTTCACAGTAAAAGTTCTTGGTGAAAACACTTTGGTTCTCCATATTCTGTATAGCATCGTACTTAGTATTAATGCTTTACTAAATATATCACTGTCTAACTCACTTTTATAGCAATTGTGCGCTGTGTGACAAGAGAGGAAGTGCTGTTATATGAATACCATCAGAAGTTAAAAGTTTGAAACCCATATCTTGTCACAATAGTGGACTATGAGCACTCTGGGGCCACTTTTGGTAGACAGAGTTGATGCTGGGGGACAGACCAAACCCAGGACTGAGATGCCCCATGCCACTGCTCTGATGATGGGTGCTGGTGCAAGTGTGCGTAAGGAATTGGCTCGTGGTGCATCCTTGTGCACCATTTACTGTGGTAGGACTCTGCCTAATTAATTACTCATTAAATCTCTTTATATTTAAGAAAAAGCATGTGTTTAATTCACCTCAAAGTGTACAATAAAAATACCCAAACACTGCAGTTCATGAAGAAAATGGAGTTATTACTCCCATTTAACCAAAAATATTGCTAAAACTGTTTCTTTTCAAGCAAAATTCTTCACCTTCTGTCCTCCATGCAAGTTTTTATGGCCCATACCATGAAATATGAGTGCAGAAAAGAGGAACAGTTACATTGGCAATGACCTAACTGCCTCGCGTTTGTCCATTCTGTAAGTTCATTTTCACTGAGACTTGTTATTTGAATTAGAAAAATATCTGTGTGTATGCTTATTTAGCTTTAGCCAGGATTTCTAGATCTTTTCAAAGCTGTCCAGAACTGTTCTCACACTCTGCTCTCCTCCAGGTTAAGTTATCATGTAAATAAGTCCTTTACTCTCTGTACACACTCTTGTCTGTGTTGTGAGATGGAAAACAACTTTTCAACTTCTTCCCCAATAGTGTATGTCACCCTAACTTCTGCCAAGGATACTATGACTAGTCTATACCAATATTTTATTGAATGTCTTCCCTTGGGCTAACATTCTTGTAGGTAGGAGAGGTATCTACCTCTGTTGTTTGATGACATTGGTATTTCCTGAAATGTATAGATGGCCATGCTAGTTTTCACTAGTGCTCATCAGTATATATGCTTTTGTTGTAGTTTTATGCTTACTGCAGAGGACATTAAATAGAATATTAAAATAATTGGGTTTGCTTTTTTTTTCTTTTTATCACCACCTGTGGAGCTATGTTCTGTGATGGCCATGTACTTCACAGCTTTGTAATAAATTAAATTCATGAATTAAAATAAAACCTTATTTTGAGCTCTGTTTTTCTTGAAAAAAGGAATATCTATGCTGTAGATCCTAAATGAAAAACAGATTTAGAAGGAATATCAATCTGTTTTGTAACAAAAAGAAAAATCAAAGTGGTTGTATTTTTGAATGTAATCTCACAGCGTTTCATAGGTTTGAAACAAAAGCATTACTTTTATCACGATTCTTGATCCATGTTAGCTTTTCTTGGAGGATTAAATAATAGAATATATAAAACCAAATTCTGCATTCACAAGTTTTTTTAATCTTCAGAAATCAATGTGACATTTTGTCAAGTGTGTTATACCTTCTGTTGATGGTGAGATTTTACCGTTTGAAAAATTCCTCTAAAGTAATTCAGGTGTAAATTCAGAGAATGATCTCTTGGGTTAGGGTTTAATAACCAGACCACTAGAGTTCTGCAATTACTGTATTTAATGAAAAGGTGATGATGGATGGTAGACCTGTCCTCCTTAGTTTTTTTGTGCGTTACCAAAGAGTGTTAAAATGCAGATCATGTTCTTCCATACTAGTTAAAAAAAGGTTGAGTCCAGGCTTTTCAGCAAGATTGTAACTCTGCATCCCATGTTAGAGAGTTGTAATAAATATGTTGTGTATGTGCAACATGTATAGACATACAGATATGGTGTATAAGAATTGTACAGTAGTATAAAATTTCTGACTGTTCCCATCTGATGCAACTGGCTAAGGGGGAGTCTAAAGGTAGTTGTTAGAAAATGAAAAACACAGAAGTAATTTGGATTCAACCTGTGCCACTATTCTCTGACTCAATACTGAAAAAATGCCCAAAATTATCACCATTACAAGTAGGGTACCTTTACGAAGGTAAGTTTTTGGAAAATAAAACATATGACAATGCACAGGCCTTAATCACCCTTTATATTTTCCTTGAAGCACCTTGGTGAAAAGAAAGCTGAGAAAGTTCTTTCTCTAAAATCCAGATGTTAACTTCTGCTTAGAAGTACTTATTCTTTGAGAAGGCCAGGCTTTCCCACATCTTTCCCTTTCATGATCTAGCTATGGCCCCTGTCACATGGCCATTGATTGACACACCTTTACTGTGTGTTTTCAGCTGGTCCTGACCGCACCCAGGGCTGCACGCATTCCTTGTGGGGAACGTTGTGCAACTTTGTTGTGAAACTAAGGTTTTTCCGTGAGGCCTGGTGTGGAAGGATGCCTCGAATGTCCTCAGCATCACAAGTTACCAGGACAAAGGCTCAATGGAGCCTGGAGTACAGCTGTTCCAGACAGCTTGCTTCATTATTTGTTAATTATAGAAAAACGCCACAGATATTTCTGAAGTATTTCTTAATGCGTAGCAACACCAACAGTGTGCTAGGTGCTCTACCAACTCTTATTACACTGTGGTACATGACAACTGTTTGTCATCTATTCTAGTCCAGGGAAAATGCTTAAAATATCTAGTGATGTCATTTCTAATCTTGATATCTTTATCCTCATAAAAGTTACTAAAAATCTATGACAAACACGTCCTTCTCTCTGCATTTGCACAAGTTGCTGTTCTGGTAAAGCCATGTGCCTGTTCCAGGCTAGGTGACTTGCGACAGTTTGTTCATCTTCATTCATCATTTGTTAGTGTTAAAGGGCAACAATTTCCACTCATATAGTGGGAAGGGAACATGATTTTGTTTTCAAAATTCTGAAGTCTCTTATTGCATATAGGTTTCCTTGTTCTGGTGTCTTACTGTGTTGTCATTCATCATGGCAGACAGGTAAACTTATTGCCAGTGCTTTTCATTCACATTTAAACTCGATTGCATTTTCTGAATTTTCTCACAAATGGGCAGGCTAGGAACATGCACACAGTCATTTACTACAGCTCAGCTGGTGGGAGGCAACATAATGAATTGCTACAGCAAAAATGTATGTGTGAAGCCTTGAGTACTTTAACGATGTAATAGATTAAAACAGTTTGATCTTTTCTCAACACCTCTTCTCAGAATGTTGTAATTTTTAGAAATGTGTCTTTTACCTTTGATTTTGCTTTACTAAGATTTTTTGGGGTTGCAGAAATTTGAAGCTCCAATAAGTGTTTAAGCTGCTCACTCACTTCTCTCCAGTCATGCTTCAACCTGGGATTCATAACGATGGATTCATTGCAACTATGTCCTTCATCTTCTGTATTTCAGTAGAAACGTTTCAGAAATATTCATGAGCTAGCTGGGATTTTGCTAAAATTAACTAACGATCATACTAAGAATCATAGAATCTTTTAGGTTGAAAAGACCTTTAAGATCGAGTCCAACCCAGCACTGCCAAGTCCACCACTAAACCATGCCCCTAGGCACCACGCCTACTTGCTTTTTAAATACCTCCAGGGATGGTGATTCCACCACCTCCCTGAGCAGCCTGTTCCAATGCTTGACATCCTTCCAGTGAAGAAATTTTTCCTAATATCCAACTAAACCTCCACTGGTGTAACTTGAAGCCATATCCTCTTGTCCTGTCACTACTTATCTGGCAGAAGAGATGGACCCCCACCCGCCTACAGCCTCCTGTCAGGGAGCTGGAGAGACCAGTAAGGTCCCCCCTGAGCATCCTCTTCTCCAGGATAAATGACCCCAGTTCCCTCAGCTGCTCCCTACAGGACCTGTGCTCCAGACCCTTCACCAGACCATTTTCCCTTCTCTGGAGACGCTCCAGCACCTCAACATCCCACATGCAGTGAGGGGCCCAAAACTGAACACAGAATTTGAGGTGTGGCCTTACCAGCGCTGAGTACAGGGGAACGATCACCTCCCCCGTCTTTTTTCCTTTCCGAAATCCAAGGCAGAAACCATATTCCCAGTCACTATTGTTGGTCATTGGTGAAATCTGTTTGGTTTGTTGATTGGCATCTTTTGACAGTGTTTTCCGCAACTGAATATGATAATTACCATGAAACTGCAACAGGAACATTGGCATTTTGCATTATGCAGATACTTTTTGTATACTTTCAATATTATTCCTTTCCAGGTTTCTGCTCATCCATATTTTATTTGTATTTCACATTACAATCTCTTCAGCATAACATCCTGCATCTTACAAGATGAATAATTTTGCTGTTCTTCTGGCTATTGTGATAACCTTCACAATGCCTCTGTTTTATAGGTCAGTCTTCGCTGATGCTTGTTGTACTTCTGGGTCATTAATGAAGATGTAGGCTAGAACTTCACATAATATTGATCTTCTCAATGATTTGCCTGAGATGGATGTGTCCAACCTGATTCATTGACAGTTCACGTTTTTCTTGTTTCCTTGTCAACAAATGATGACAAATCATTTTTCTTCCATTCTAGTTAGATGAGTAACTCATATGCTACAGTAAGGCCTGTATGTTGCAGCCAAGGATGTGTAACTCCTTCCTCCCAGCAGGTGCTTATATTTAGTAGCCTTAAGAACACACGTCTTCCATTAGAATAAAGGGGCATAAACTGTAAGTTGGCCTGTCTGTGTGGTGTACAAACTACTTCAAAATGACACGCAAACACCACCAGAATACTGGGACATTCTCTGCCTGCCTCCAGGTCCAAAGGTATCTACATCCCTGCCAACAGTCATGGAGACCAACTGGAGTCTGGAAGCGCTTGTTACAATGGCCTGATCTCTACCAACACAACTAAAGTGTCTGAATAACCTACAGCAATATTCCTGAGCAATAACCTTGAATTACTTATTACTGAAGCAAAACACAGCAAGTAGGGTGGGTAACATATAGCTTAACACTCTCTATTTAGCCCCCTGTGGTATGTTGTGTATTCCTGTAACATACCTAAAAAGAAATATGATAAATTAGGACTTTTCCAAGACATAGATTTTGTCAGACCTTCACACTGAACCCAATAAATCTCCACAAAACTTAGCACACTCACTTGCTCTGCAGACTTTGATATTAACTGACTCAAATAAATGTCAGCATTTCCTGAATCTAATTGGCTTTTGCAAAATAGGAAAATAGGATACTAGTAACCTTTTAGTAAACAGTAGGTTTTATATTTTAAAAATCAATTCGTATTTTATTTACCATTACAGTTTGCTTCTTTCTCTTCTGTTCTGAAATATGTAGGTTGGATTCAACGCTAAGTTTGCTACTCCTTGGAGGGGTGGTCAAAATAATCTTGTAAGGCTTAAAGATTTTAATGAACCTAGTGAGACAGGTTTTTATTGCCTTAGTGTGTCTTCTGAAGCAGGTAAAAGTAGTGCTCGTTCAGATGTAGGAGGATGTGTGTTTGTTAGAAATTCTGAGTTGAACAGAAGCAGAGCATTTATTTTCTTTGCTGTATAAAATTGAAGGTCATCCTGACCATTGTACTTAGAGATGGAGGGCAGAATAAACAGGCTAGTTATTTAAATATTTGGGAAATAATTCTGTATTATAAAAAAGAGAAATGACAATGTTTTTTTCCTCTACTATGTTAGCTGCTCCAGTTATTTTGGGGAGTTAACACGAATAAATGTGTCTTCAGATTTTGGCATAGTATTCAGATTCCACTATACAATGAAAAAGAAGACCAACGATGTCCTGGGCTGCATTAGGAGGAGTGTTGCCAGCATGGTCAGTGGATGGTGATCCTTCTTCTCTGTTCAGCACAGGTGAGGTCACGCCTGGAGCGCTGTGTCCAGGACTGGGCTTCCCAGTACAAGACAGACTTGGATAAGGATGCATTCCAGTTCACAGGTTGGATGATATTTTTTTGCCAGTCTTGTAATACAAGGAATCCTTTTAGGCACAGAGAATGATGGAAGTAATGTACTCAATTAGTTTTTTGAAATGGGAAAATAATCCTGATCATTTTGAGTTAGTTATTTTTGGTTGTGCGTAGTTTTGGGGTTTTTTTTTCTTTTTTTTCTTTTTTGCCAAGAATGCCATTTGCCAGCAGTAACAGGTTTTGATATAGCTAAGAAAAAACTGCTAAGCAGTTTATTGATTTTTTTTTTCTTCTTAACCATTTTAAGATTGAAATTATCTGGATTGTTTTTTTAAACTATAATTTCAGCATGGCAGTCAATGATAGGGAACTATACCAGCAGCAAGCATAGGGTCAGTTACACACAGACTGATTTTCCACTTCCCAGGTAGCAGTCACCATGTCCCAAAAATAGTGGAAGTGGCTTTCAAGGACAGGTTGAGTTGTGCAAGAAGAAACCTTGTACTCCATGTGTTACTCACTGCTTAGTTCAGTTGCTGAAGGAGCCCCAGAAGCGAGCATGGACACATAAAGGCCTTCTCCAACATCTAATGAAGCCAGTGAAGAGACTTCATCAATTCAATCTTATAGAACCATATGCAAATGGTTCTCAAATACTTAGTACCACTTCAGTATGCATCCAATATACAACATCTGCTTTGTCTCAGTGAATGCAGAAACATATAAATGCTTCAAACACTAGGAAGGAGGAGCAGAATGTATAGAGAATTATGGATACAATTTTTATTACAAGGCACAGTAATTACACTGTAGTTATTAATTACTAAAACCAAAGATCAGCAACCTGACTACTACAACCTAATGGCATGCTTCTCACCTTTAGTTATTGCATTTTGATTCTAAATCTTATTAACCTTGGAATTATTCTCATTCATATGGTGTACAATCTACCTGTATGAATAATGATTGTTTACAGGTGTGGAAAAGTGAACTGTAATTGTCCTGTAATGATAACTTAAGGACACTTTAATTGCAGTATACTCATACATTGCAGGCCAGAATTAAGTGAATAATGAATGAAAATCAGAAAAATAAAAATCCCTTTCTGCATAACTTTCTTATTTTGTACAAGATAACCTCTTACAAATTTTAGCTGATCTGCATTGGAAGAATGACTAATGGTCTGAAAATGAATTAGTTCTTACTAGAACAGTCTGTATTTTAAATGTTTTATAGTAGAAAGAATCTAGATATATAAACTCTAAAGACATGTAAGACCATAAAACAAGCACAAAAATTCCTGCTTATTTTCCAAAAAACCCCATGTATATAATAATAGATATCTGTCAGGATACAAGTTAAAGCATTTTAAAGGGGTATCACTTCCACACATGTGGCTGAAGAACATTATGTGTGCTGTTAATATACATGATTTCAAGCCACTTACTTCACAGCCTTACTACTCTTAGAAAGCTTCTTGGTGTTGAATATGTAGGTCCCTTCTACTTTAAACTTGCTTTTTTTCTTTTAAATCTAGCTGTTGTGGTTTGATGCCACCAGCAACTAAGTACCATGTACTCTGCTTGCTCATTCCACCCCCGAACATCCACACACCCCCAGTGGGATGGGCGGGAAAATGGGAAATAAGCGAAACCCTTGGACTGAGATAAGAACAGTTTAATAATTTTAATAAAGTAATAATAATAACAACAAAAATAATAATAATTGTAATGAAGAGGAGACAGACAGAGAGGAATAAAATCCAAGGAAAAAAAACCCAAACCAATAAAAAACCTCAAGCGATGCAAATACAGCTGCTCACCACTCACTGACCGATGCCCAGCCAGGCCCCAAGAAGGGATAAGCCCATCCTGACCAGCTCCCCCCAGTTTATATACTGAGCATGATGCTTTACATTATGGAATATCCCTTTGGCTAGTTCAGGCAGCTGTCCTGGCTCGGGTCCCTCCCGGCTTCTTGTGCACCTGCTCACTGGCAGAGCACGGGAAACTGAAAAGTCCTTGATTTATAGAGTAAGTACTACCTAGCAACTACTAAAACGTCAGTGTGTTATCAGCATTATTCTCATACTAAATCCAAAGCACAGGTAACAGCTACTAAGAAGAAAATTAACTCTGTCCCAGTCAAAACCAGGACACTAGTACATGCTGAGAACAATCAGCTTCCCTCTTCCAGACTCAACAACCCCAACTGCTTCAGTCTTTTCTCAGAAGGCACCTATTCTAGGTCTCTGATCATTTTCATTTCTGACAACTTACTGTAGTTAAGTAGACTGAACAAATTATTTCCCATGCTGTATATGTGTACTAGTTTGCACATTCTCTTTATATGATATTTGAGTGTTTTGCAATGGTATGGTATTGTTGACACAAGCACAACAGGTGACCATCAGGAACTACTAGTTATTTTCTTCAGAACTCATTGCTTGGCACTGCAGCTGATTATTTCTACCTGCTTCACAGAAGCTGCTTCCTATTCCTTTTATCTGTCAAGGTCGTTCTGTATTCTCATCTTGTAGAAGACGTGCATTCCTGTCTTGATATCAACTGAAAAGGTAGAAACCTTTTCTCCATCATTTAAATCACTGATGGAAATATTGAGTAGCATCAGATTCAGGACACTCTCTGTAAGATCTCTCTTGAAACATGCCTCCACTCTTCACTCTTTGAGGAGTGAATCAACTCTAATTGCAATTGTACCTACTGAATGTTATATTGTAATACTTGATACTCATCCATTTGTATCTTGCTGTTTTTCCAGCTATTCTCTTTTTTCTCTTCCTAAGAATTGTGAGCTCTTTCATTTTGCCACACAAGTTGTCTTCCGTCTTTGTATTCTTGACTCTTGTCTTATGGTTACCGATCAGAACCAAACTTAGAAGAGCTTCAACTATAATTGCCATCTTCTGATAATGCTGAGCTGTGCTTGTACAGTGACTGGCACATGAAGAAAGGCTCGTGGGTGCTACAAAATGACACTGTTTTGCTATTAATGCAAAGTTTTAAGTCATGCTCCTCCAACAGAAAATGATAGGCTGTTTTTCAAAATTATCTGCGTAACTTCAGCTAGCATAGGTTAATCCAAAAGATTAGGCTGATTTATTTATTTCCTCTAAGGCTCTTTGCATTTCAAGGATCCTCATTCTCTTTTGTCTTTCAGATATTCTTTAGGGAAATATAAGAAAAGCTATTATTAACCTTACAATCTCTCTAATGCTTCTATGTCTCCTAAGTTGCTTCTTACACAGAACGTCAATGATATTTGTCACAAAGGAACACGTGCATTGTTCCTTCTGAAGCCTTATTTCTGAAAAGATGCACTAACTCTGCTTGTCAGGCTTAGGAAAACATTATAAAAATCAACTTCCATAACAGCACATTTGACCTGGATGTGTAAATTTACTTTTATTTCTTTTTAAGAAAGAAGAATATCGTTAAAATTTGAGGCTGCCAAAAGGGGAAGGTAAGAGAGACTTACTAAAATCTCTCCTCCTCCAATGTCATAGTATTATTTTGTGGTCTATTGTCACAAGCCTTTCATTCTATTTTCCTGTGGGTTTTTTTTTTTTCCAAACTGCATCACGCAGCTAGGGTTGAGGAAATAGCCCAACTGAATGAGATTTGGAGTTGCAAACAACCACAGTAAAAGAGCTAAAGACCACCTGGACTGGTAAGCAGTTCAGCAAAAGGGAGGATGGAGAGTGTCTAGTGGGTCCCTCACCACAAGAAGCACTTTGATGTGCTGCAGCGTGTCCAGAGAAGGGCAATGGAGCTGGCGAAGGGTCTGGAGCACAAGTCTGATGAGGAGCGGCTGAGGGAACTGGGGGTGTTTAGCCTGGAGGAAAGGAGGATGAGGGGAGCACGTTACTGCTCTCTACAATTACTTGAGAGGAGGTTGTAACAAGGTGGGTGTCCATCTCTTCTTCCAGGTAATAAATGATAGGATACAGCCTGAAGTTACTCCAGGGGAGGTTTAGATTGGATATCAGGAAATAGCTCTTCACTGAAAGCTTGTCAAGCACTGGAACAGGCTGCCCAGGGAGGTAGTTGATTCGCTACCCTTGGAGGTATTTAAAAGACACATAGATGTGGTGCTTAGGGACATGGTTTAGTGGAGGAATTGGCAGGGTTGGATTTACAGTTGGACTTGATAACCTTAACAGTCTTTCCTAACCTAAATGATTCTATGATTCTATGGAAATTCAAAAGGTCTGAATGACATAAAGTGCAGTGTTTGAAGTGGTTTGTCTGTAACCAGTTAGGAAATGTCCACTCACATGCAGAATTTCTCATGAAGAGTCAGAAGCATTTGTATATGTAGACAACTGCATTCCATCGGTCCTACAAAATAAAGCCGGCACCACTTTTGGGTGGAAGATAGTACCAAACAGTTGGTTCCTGCTGGAGAAAGTGGCACAGCACTGTGAGCTGCAGTTACTCCTAATGCCCAGATCCCTTTGGGTCCCTGGTTTAGCCAAGGTGTGTGCTTCAGTTCACCAGGAAGCTATCGCTAATTAGCTGTACCTTTGCCTCTGTGAAAGTAGGGGTTCTGAGCGTGAACTTACACCGTAAGTCTGAGTACTGATACAATAATGTGGCTAAATAACAGCTGGGAGTCTACATGAGAAAATAGTAGGGCAACACAAGTCCATGAGAATTGGACTCAAGCTTCAGGAATAACAAAATAGTGTT
Source organism: Falco naumanni (assembly GCF_017639655.2). NCBI lineage: Eukaryota > Metazoa > Chordata > Aves > Falconiformes > Falconidae > Falco > Falco naumanni. The sequence goes on along the minus strand of NC_054080.1, from coordinate 25,252,463 downwards.
CTTGGGTTTGCGTTGAAGAAAATTTCTTTTATAGCAAATTATGTTGCAGTGTTTGTGGTAAGGGAAGGTTTTGTGAGGATTTTCTTTGTCAGCTATGTAAGTACATGGGTTTATATACAGACAAATAGATTTATTGAATTGTGGGTTTAGCAGACAAAAGAATATAAAGGAGTATCACAGGAGGAGTCAGAGTAATTAATAAAAAAAATTTTCTATCAGTGTTATCTACCAGAACGTCTTAGAGCAGCTTCTTTAAAGAAATACATGCATGTCTCACCAGCTGAGACTTTGGAACTTAGACTGGATGATGTCATATTGTGTTGAACAGAAAAATTATCCACGTACATACAAAAGAGATGGTCTAATATTCCTTAATATCTGTGCCTTCTACAGTCCTATGACATCAACATATTTTTTCTTAAATTAACAGTACATCTAATAGGTTTGCAAATATTTAATTTTAATTAAATTATATTTATTTAAGTTAAAATTATAATTTTAATTTACATTGTGACTTGGAATATGAATAAGAATTCACTGAGGGCCACAGGACCACCTACAGATCTTAATAGATATGACTGAGGTCTGTAGAGATGATGCAAACAGGTGTTTCTGAAATTCAAAATTAAAATGTCTTTTTACAGAGAAGTCTGTATTGACTTCATGTGGGATGAAACTAGAGGAGGTATATAGCAGAAGTTAAGGTTAACAAGGTCCATAGCAACAATGTTCTGTTAAAAATACTTCGGCAGCATACAGAAAACACAAAGAATCATTCTTGGTTTGATCTTATGGCATACACAAGTTTTTATTTTCTATTAGATGCTTTAACACTTTTTTTATCAGCATTTAAACAGTATTTTCTACACAAATTCTAGGTTCTTTCCACTCGGCATACATATCACTAACTGGTTATGGGGCCATTTGTCCCCACAAATTAGATCAATCCCTAGGCAATGAGGAGGATCTTTGTAATTTTGTCAGCTTTAATCCTTTTGACTGGATGGAGGCATTTCATGATTTGTGTGTTGTCTCAGTCCTCTGCAGAAATTAATGCGACCTGTGGCTCACTGATGAAAAACCAAAAGGCTTAGTCCCAGTGTTGTATGGCTGCACACAAACCACTGCTGCCACAGTAACTTTGTGTTCAGAGTCAGTTACATATTGAACTTCCCATAAAAGATAATGCTTTCATGAAGGGAAAAGGAAGAAATCATAAAGAATTTCACATATGCAGAGGAAAAGGAAAATTAGGATACAGAAGTAATAATGAAAGTAGCAAGCCTAAGAAGAGTAGGGGAAAGCAGGGAAAATTATTCTTACTTCATTTACTTACTTACTTCACTTACAGATCATTTACTGTCTGTGATCTAAGGCAAAATTTGGGGGTTTCAGACTGGGTAATTTCTTGAAAGTATGTCCAATTGTAAATCTCTCTATATATATATATATCAGTTGATCCTGCTCAAAACCATAACTTGGTCACTTATTTATTTGTTTATTTATGCTTAATTAACACATTTTAAACTTCTACTTCTCATTTCTGAAGCTGTCATTACAAAGAGTTTCATTGGGAATCCAAGTCTGCGAGAGGCTTTCAGGCTGCGAGTCTCTGTCTCATGTATGCAGACAACTTAGGACTGCATTTAGCTAAGTTATCAAATACTCTCTTTTCCTTGGCATTTCTGCACAGCTAGCTTTTAACATCTCTTTGCCTGGCTGTTGGCTTGGCTGATTTGTATGTAACCAGGTGACTGATATTCTTGGGTAGATCTGGGCTGAAATTTATTTGATGGTCAATAGAAGGCTTAGTAAGATGTTATACTAAAATAACCATTAAGCAAGGACAAAGACCAACACACAGATATCTTGAGCCAGGTTTGCCAGACCTGTTTTCTAAAAAGCATCATTCAAGACACATTTTAAAGGAGATTTTGGAGATCACTATTTGGCCTGCATGATATAAAACAGTGAATAATCAAAACAGAACATAATGGACACTTGCTAATCATCTTACCCTTTTTTCTCTTTTCTTGCTTATCACATGTCCAAGCCAAAAGGCGGGAACAGGATGCTATCAAAGGTTTGTGGCAACCAGGAGAGAACAAAGAGTAGTCACACCTGTAGTCAGAAAAGGGATAATCATCAGGACCCAGAGTAACAGTATGAACAGTACCAGCACCAGGAGGAAAGGTCCTACCCAGACACAGAGAAGGTGCAGTCAGGCAGAAAAGAAGCACCTGCAACTGAGAAAAAAGAAAAGCAAATCAGTTTATGTGTTTATTAACTGTACATGGAAAGCCCCTATGATTAAAGACATGCCTTGGAAATGTAAGCTCGTTTGATCCTAATGCTACCAGATGCAAATGAAAGCTCATTAAGTGCTACTAAGTGCACAGAAAACATGTGAGACCATGGATAGGTAATAAAAGTGCTCTGCTCCAGGATTACTCTTTTAAGGAGTGTCTTCTAACAGGAATTTAATGGACAAAAATCGAGGACATTTTCCTAAGTTGTGTTTCTTCAAATTCCATATTAATTTATTGTGATCTATAAAACTTGGAACAATATAATTAGAACTAGATATCTGTTAATGTTAAAGATCACATTAAAAACAAACCTTACTCCAGCAGCAAATTCAAGCTAGTTCATTACTTGCACGCATGAAAATGCAGCAGCTCAGGTACCACAGCTTTCCCTAAGGACTGAATGTATACTAAAGGCAATAACTTCAACAATGAAAAACAGCTTTACTCAGGAGTAGAATAATTATGTTTCTAAACCATTTTTCACTTATTTATACAAAATCCATTACATTGTTCTGCAGCCTTCACTGAACTAGGTGGCTCATATATATACACACATGTACATATGTGTGTTTTGATTTCCCACTGGTTATTCATTTTGCCTTAGCAGTTTGTTTCTTTTTGAACTCTGAGCTCCAGAGAATCCAAATATACTCCTCAAAGCATCTTTTTTTTCAAAGCTGGGACAACGTTTAATATACAACTGTCACTAGAAGATATATATATATATATATGAAGAATATAATATATATTATAAATATATAATGTAAGTAAGTGGCAGGGAAGATTTGAGAGGATAAATTTACCCTTCAGAGGTCATGTACAAGACCTGATTAAATATCTAACAGACTCCATTTTAGAAGCAGTGAAAATGGCTTATTTTAATTATTAGCTTTACAGAACTCATCAATTATACCTTGAGATACAAATGCCATCTAGTAGTGAAGTCCTAAAAACTAATAATAGGGAAGACACTATACATCTTTGGATATCACTATTTTTAGACAAATCTTGAACACTTTCCTGGCACGTAACATAGTGCCCTAATCCATTATATGCATCATATTTGCCAAACTTAGCAATAAAAAGATGCAAAAATTTCTACAGAGGCAGCAGATGTTCTTAACAGAAGATACAGCCAAAGTGTGTGAATGTTCATAGCAGTTTTGTCTGCTGACATGTAGGCTGGGTCATCCCTGACGTAGGTCAAAGCAGGACATTTTTTTCTGAGTCTGAAATTGCTTAAAGACAGCAGTTGTTGGCACATGCCCAGTGGAATAAAAGAAAGAAGCTAAGTCTGAACTTTCTTCTGCCCTGTGTTTTTTTTCCCCTGGATTTTGCCAAGGTTGTCAGTACCTGTAAAGGACACGTTGAGAATGGAGCTGTACACTCAGGTTAGCTGACCTAAGCAGTGCTGTTGGACTGAAAGTTGGTTACTGGGACTTGGGAAGACCTTAAATAATTATTATATCATATAGTAACTCAATTCTAATGTTAAAAAAAAAGTATTACTTTACATACATTGCAACGCATGCCACTCGTGTGTCAGAAAAAGAATAGAAGTACTGCTCCAGAGTAGGAAATGCGGTGGTATGAGATGCTGAAGTGCTGTATAGACAAGGCTGGACAAGTTTGGGGCATGTCTTCATACAGGAGGACAATCATGGTCTGTCTGTGAATTTCTGACTGTGAAACAGCTAGCCCTGTAGTCAAGCAACCCCACTAAGTTGCAGCTGCCTGTGTGGTAAGAACTTCACATCAGAGAGCCATGATCTCACATTTCTGTGAGATAAATGGCAGCATCTTCTCATGCCATCACATCTCAGATCAATGGAGCTTTGACACAGCTGATGCTGTACAAGGCATATGCCACACATGAAGCATGATGGAAAATTTCATGACATCAAACTCCTTGTGGGTTTGCACTTTTGGAATCACTATTGACCCTTCTGTCCACATCCCTGAGAATGAGAAATGGAGCTGGACTGTTCGTCTCTGCTGGAAAAAAGTATGTCTCCTTTCTCTCTGTCTTTCTTTTCTGGCAATGGCCTAGAAAATTCACTACCACTGAAAGCCTGGACTTCATATTTGGCCTTGTTTCCGTAAGAACAAAAGTAGAAGAATAATGTGGATCTAAGTTACTTTATTGAAGATGGAAAAAGGGAACAGAAAAGAGAAAGAGAAGCGTATCTTCCAAAATCCTTGCCTCAGCCTAAGACAATATATCCTTTGGGTATATCCTTTGCTTACAGATTGGGTTATTTCTGTGAGACAAAATAAAGGAAACAAAATGAAGTAAAACCAACTTTGGAGTGAGACTTCTTATTTCCAGTGAATGTGTTTTGCTAGAGCTTTCACACCTAATCAAGATGTTAGAAATCAACATCCCTGGTCATTGGGATGCCTGAAATTTGTTGTGAAGTCAGTATCTTCTATCTTTCTGTAAACAGATCATCTGATAAAGGAATATGTACATAGGATTTGCTCTGTAAAGTTTTTTCATTGCTTTTTTTTTCATACAGTAACTCTGCTGAACAACATAGATTTAAAGCTTGATGTTATGTGTTTGGTGATTAAATTAACAGGAAGTATGCAGGAAAACATTCCAATGAAAAAATAATTTTAATAATTCTAGATTAGCTTTTGTTTTAGTTCACAAGTACAAAATACAAACAAATTGAAGCTTAATTAATTTCCCTGAAGAAGAGTACATTTTATTTCTTCTGTTTAAGTACTCAGAAAATAAAGGAAACTTAAAGTGCAGAAACAAAGTTCCTATCAATAACAAATGTAATTTAATAAAAACAAACTGGCATGGGATTTGTATATGTTTCAAGCAAAAAAAGATAGCAATTTATTGATATATTGAAGGCATACAGAGTACTTACAGTGTATCTGCTTTTGTGGCTGAGACTATAAAACTTTTTCATAGGATACAGAAGTATGAATAACGTTTAAACACAAAAGTTATTACTGTAAGAATTATGTCAATCTGATGGACAATCCTTAGCAATTTGTGTGTTGAAGTTCTTCGTTATAGAGCAGAAGATGTCTCATGCTGTCGAGGAGATTTGCACACAGAAACCCAGACAACAAGGCTATACCAAAGTGTTGAGTCTCAGACCCTTCTTGTTGAAGCTGTGATGAAGCGGTGATGATACTGATGATTCAAAGGAAACAAACAAACAAACAGAAAATAAACAAACAAACAACAACAAAAAGGCAATTTAACACATTGATAAGATCTTTTTATTTTTTTTGTCTTTATGTTTGAATTTCAATTACTGTAGCATTCTAAATGTTCACAGTGTTTTGGGTTTGAACAAGATATTGCAAGTTAATGTGATGTCTTTCACTCTGTGTCTTCGAAAAGCCTACCCACTCTGTTTCATCAGGATTGTTCTCTTCCTGCTTTGTCTAGCATGAAGTTTTATCCTCCTACAGACAAGTTTTTGTTATAAAGTACGTGTTACTAGCCTACCCAGTATGGGATCTTGCTTTACCCAGATATGAACTGTATGAGACAAAAGAAGTTGTAACACAGGGTTGGTTAAGAGCTGTTACCAATTCTTAAATATTAAGAGCCGTACAAGTGCTGCCGCTTTTTCACAAAATGACATGGTGTGGTTAGGCATCAGTAGTGTAGATTGGTCACCTGTCCAGATGACTTGAGCTTCAGCATCTGGAATCAGATATCCATTCTCACATCCCTGTGGTCATTCATGGTGTCCTTTACCATAAACATGTACCTGTGAGATTGCACTTATGAGACTGCACAATACAGCCCAAAGCATTTTTATTTACAGCTATGTAATTAAACTGCCAGTATTATCATTTCTTGTGTCAGAAATTTTTTACTACTTAGTCTCCAAAAGATCTGCAGCAGCCCAAGGAAGGCGTGCTAACTTCACAGGGACTGCACTTAAGTGGAGGAGGATAAATAAACTAAATAAACAGTGTCAAACAAAACTCATCAGTGCCGAAGGATTTACATGTCCAAATGCAAAGCTTCAATTACTTCAAAAGGGTTTAACTACCAATGGGAGAAAAAATGCATCTAAAAATTAAGTAAGTGCTTATCTGTGGTGGTGTGTGTAACTAAATTCTCTGTAAGGTTATTGGTATCTGTTAGAAGATCTTCCACAGTGGGCTCAGAAAGTCCTCCTAGCCCAGCGTCTTGCTTCTGACTGTATTTATCCTTCAGTTCTTGGGGTGTGATGACCTCTTTGATGGTACTTTTTTCACCAGCTTCTGCTCTCATCCTTCTATCAAAGGGATGAAAATTAGTTCTAGCCCTGAAACATGGGACTGAATATTCTTCTACAGGAAAGTATCATCAATATTACCACTTCAGAATGTCCAGTCCCTTCTTACTGTGAGAACAGCTTTGAACTAAAATAGTTCAGAACGGTTATACTTTTGCAGTCATTCTGCATGGGCAAATAAGGCAACTTACTGTCACTGCTTCTAGGATCTTGTCCTTAAAGAGCTTCTGTGCTGCCAGATGACTCTGTTCATAGGAAGTCATCCACCTTTAACTTCCCATTGTAACTCCACAGAAGAGCTCAGGAGCATAAGGTTCACACAAATGGCAAAACAGCCCGGTGAACTCTACTGCTTCTCACTTTGCAGGCACTTAAGTTCACGCAGCTGACAGGTTGTGTTAAGACTCCTGAGCGACTGTACACATGAATCAGGGACTCAGCAAATTCTGATAACTGAATCTGGACTGAAATTGTTTTTTGAATTACCCAAGGCACTTCAACAGTCACTCATTCTTGCATGCTAAAAGACTCTTCTCAATCTGGTAAACCATGAGGGATAATTTATTATGCAACTGCTTCTAAACATTATAAAAATTAAGCTTCATTAATTGATTCACCTTTATGATTCGATTTGTTTGTCTGTCCTGAACTTGTTTAATTTTACTTAGGGATTCATAACTATGACAAAGAACAGCAGACCTTGAAACAAGGAAAATAAAAATAGTATAGGTGTGTACTGTCCATGATTTGTTAATAGCACTGTCTGAGGAATTAGTTGCATCAAAAAAGCTTAGATATATCTTGGTTTCAGAGGAGATTCCTTCAAGTGCCAGGTACTGGTATTTTATTTCTGAAAATGGTTACATGTCCAATGAAGGCTGGGAACAAACTACCACTACAGTGTTGGGCGTTTCCTGCAGTTTTGATGACTGGAAGAAGGATTTCTGAGGATGTCAGAGAGGTGCTGGTATCAGACCACGCATTTCTCTCATGATTTCTTTCTCTAACGATCCATGTATTCAAAATGTGTTTAGTAATTAATAGAAGTCACTGTTAGAAGAGTGTTTGCTGTTCTTTTCTCTCCATAGTCACTCGGGAAAATTGTTCAGAATGAATTGGTCTAATTACGTATGATTTTATCATTTTGCTTGCAATCTTTTCATGTGTTGGATTTGGTGACAAAGGAGGTGGAGGGTGTCTGCTTCCAGGCTGTTGCAGCAAAGACATGCCATAAAGCCTTAGTCAGGTGCGACTCCTGGCAGCACGCCTGGGTAGTTCCCACAGCAGCCAGCACCCTACAGAGTGGGAGCTGCTGGACCAACCCCATACTATGCTACTGGCTCAGAGGAACTTGTCACCCATGGGTCACACTAATTCTGGTTTACCTTAGTCCTTAAAGCAGTGTGAAGTACAGACACTAAAAGTTTTGACGTTCTCTTTGCTCCCATCCATTCTGAAGTCGCAGTCTTTATCATGTTTCCCATGCACAAAGTGAACTCTTTTCTTTGTTGTGCAATTTGTTTATGCTGTGCCTGCCTTCCTCACACAAGAGCCTTCCACAAACATTTTGCAGTCTCCTATCCACACACCTCAGTTATTTCCATGGAAGTATCTTAATTGCTTGATGACTATATAAAACAAAGCACATTTGCCTGAAAATTTAGGTAATATTGATCGTATGACAGACACTCTTCCCCCATTTTGAGATTAAGTGGGGGATTAAGTCTGAATGTTCTGTTTAGTCTTGCAAACTCTCTGCAGTGAGGAATACTCAGTTTCCATCTATAGCCGTGCCCTGACATAAGGCTTGTAGGATGGGCCACATTCTCTCACTTCCCATCTGTTTCAACCCTTTGCTTTCCTCTGAAAAACAACCCTCCTCCTCAGGAATTTAAGTCTCTCTTCCTTTTTTTTTTGTTTTGGGTTTTTTTTTGGTTTTACATGTTGAAATAAATTAGCTTTGAAGAGAAGTGTTAATTTTGTCATTGTGGCTGTTTGTTCTTTCTTATATTTAACAATTATCCTCTCTCCCCCAAACATCATAGAAGTATTACTTCTTTTCTCTGTGGGAAATGGAGGTGTAAAGGTACTAAATAACTTGCTCAAGGTCACAAAGATAGTTCATCCAACCAAATTAAGGTTTCCTGAATATCAGGTACTTACAAAAAAGATCATCCTTCTGTTGTAAGAAATAGATGTCTAATAGTCTGCAGTCCTGAGAACGTACTTCAGAAAAAAAAAAAAAAAAAAAAAAAAACAGAAAATCATATTTAATTTTCCTCCTTTTATGCTCATCTGAAGAGTAAAACAGATGTGTACAGCTTACATAGCTCTACAAAGACACAAACTTAGGTGAAAGCTAACACAACAAACTATATAAAAGGGAGGACATTAGAGGTTAGCTCTGTGTGACCTTTCACAAGGTGCAGAGGACTGCACTTACAAAAGAAGCTTGGTAAGCTATTCCAGGCTACACGTTTGAAATAAGTTTTGTCTTTTGGAGCTCTTTATTCTTCATGACAGTTTAAGCTTTTAGTTCTGTTTTTCTGTCTGTAAATAGAAATAAATATACTTGCGCTTTGTTGAGAAGCTTTGTGAGTTCCTGGGAGAAAAAATACAAGTACTAAAAATTATTAACACAGTAAACAGCATTTGTATTTAAACTCTGAGAAGAAAGCCAAAATGATACTGGTCATTTCTTCCCTGGTGTTATTCCCTCCTCCTTAATTATATGTTTACCTGAGTGAATGAAGACTTGTGGGCCCAAGGGGCACTATTGGAGTTATAATAGCCTGTAAGCTAGGCACATAATTAGGAAATTTTTAATTATATAAATGATAGTCTATTGTGTGTCAAATAACTGTAGTCTTATCATTCCCTTACTACACATGAAACCTGGAAACTAGAAACATTAATCAGAGAAAACCTTCACATGATGTGATATATCATCTTGCCAGAAGGAAGGGTTAGCAATGGAAGAAGTTGAGAAACATGGGCATCAACCAGTGTACGCACATCCCTACCCGTATGAGGTCATGCATACCTTAGGGCAGACACTAAAGAATCAGCTCCTTTATACTTCCTCCCAAAACAACGTTCCTTCACAGGTATTTCCCACAGCAGTAAGGTTGTTCCAGTCCTGCCTCACCACAGAGCGCTTTGGCACTAATTCCCCAGCTTCCTCAACCCAACACATTTCTTCCATATGTTGGCTCACTGGCTACTGCTTGCTTCAGAGTCAGTGAGAATAAACAGGAATCACAGAGGGGTATTACTGCTGCACAAGATACCAAGAATTGCATTACTGTGCCACAGTGAGACTGGTCAAAAATTCTGGATGGTATCTTTATGAAATTATCTTGTTTCACAAATTCAGGCTGCAATCTCTGCAAAATTAAAACCTCTTTTTTTGTGTGTGCCTATTGTTTTGCTGAACTAGCAGCAATTTATCCAGCTAAACTCAGCTTTAACACTTCTCACTGAGCTGCCAAACATGCTTATTTGATCACTGCAATCCCACCCAATGCATCGTATGTCACTTGATTATGTTACCAACCATGCCAAGGAGAGTCTGATCTTGTCCTTCTTCCAAGGTTACGTCATATACTGACAATGATTCAGAAGGTACCACAGCACAGCGTATGGCTTTCCCTGCCTTCAGCATGAAATGTACAGCTGAGAGATATTTGGATATGGCTCATAGCAGATCATGCAGGCTGAGAATGCTTTAACAGGAAAAAAACTATCTCACTGTTGTTTCACAATTTGTTCTGTTTGCCTTTTACTTAGTGCATGAGATTTAACTTCACCGTTTTGCAGATATAACCATTATCAAATTTCCACTGCATAGATTTATAAATATTGTGTGACCTCTTGTGGTATAATGAAATATTACATATACAAGCCACGGACAACAGTTTATGGAACCTGCAATCTATGTACAGCCCATCTGCCTTGATGGCTAGATTTCTATTAACCAAAGACTGACTTGCCTACAAAACTCTCAATTATCAGTGAATCACAATGCAAAAATCTCCTTCATGGCAGTCATTTAATGAGCACATGTATTTTGGATAACTCTTAGTTACTAGCCAATTCAATTTTCATAGACTAAAGCCATTCTTATATTTTTTTTTATTTCTGATATGACTTTAAAATTCTGCATTCAGCAGTAATACACAGATGCTGGTACTGAAAACATAGCTTTATTCCTGTCATTAGTGATGTTTGGCACTGAAGAAATGAAGTAATTAACAAGTCTCTGAATCTGCTTGCATGCATAGGAGATCTTTGAGAATCTAATACACACATGCAAATATCAAAAGGATAAAAGAAATGTAATTATTTGCAAAATCAGTCACTGGATGTTACATATAAATGTAAGCACTGCCATTCCTTAAGGAACACAGGAGGTTGTGAAGATGTTATTGTGTGCAGGTGCTTTCTATAATCATGCATAAAGCTTGTTAAAAAATAAAAACCACATCAGCAAAAAAGTGGTATAATTTTTTTAAATTATCTGAATCTTTGTGCGTCATATTGTGTATTACTTGTGGCCATGACAACCAACGATAGTAGCAAGACTGCAACGCCTCTGCAGTCTTACCACAGCAGCAGCCTACTGATGCACTGCATGCAGCATACACAAAGGATGCATGCCATGAAATATCATGCAAACACCTGCCATTAGAAGTCTGTATCAGAAATGCTAGCTTAATAAATACATTGGAACTGAAGCCAGAAATCACTTCTGTTTCTAATGTAGTCCAAGCTGTTCAGTCCCCTAAAGGAGGTATCCGACAACTTGGAGGTTTAGTCTATATGCCATTTCTATAGCTAGGAGAAGCTTAAGGATACTGCAATATTTTTCCCCCCCTATTTATAATGGTGTCCTCTCATTACCTGAAATATATGATGTGAAAGAACACTTTCAGAAATTCCTTAACAAGTTATTAACAATAACTGCATTGCAAGCACAACCTAAGTTTCATCAAACTTTTAAAAATATTCACCTTTCCTACTTACATTACAGTATATTTGAAGAAAATAATTCAGAGATGTGAAGTAGTTTTGATTTTTTTCCCCTTTTTGTCTACACTTCTATGTTTTCCCTTCCATTGTGCTTAGTTTAACATGCGCTAAATGTTGCCTCCTTTCTTGTGTTAGTTGTGGTTCCTGATTTAGTTAAAAGTACTTTCAGGAAGATGTGTTGGTTGTACTGATTATGGACAGTGCTTTACCTTTTAATTCTGTGTAAAGCTTGAATACATTTCTTCAGAAGATTTTGGATAACCAGAAAGGTGGAAAGCAAGAAGTCTTAAAAATCCAGCTTATCAAACAGCCTTTCAAATCCAAAAATGAAAACAACTCAGGCTTTTTGCTTATACATCAAATCATCTTACATGTGTATGTAAATAACACCTTTAAATTAGAGTAAGAAAGCCCCAAACCTAGTTAAAGTTTACATATATTATGCAATTATGAACAAATTAATTATTCTGCTGTGAGTCATCAGTTCTTATTTAATAATGTATAGCATGTTAACAGAGATACTTTAGAACTTCTTGGGGGAGACTTTCCAAAGACCAAAGAGAAAAATAAAAATCCCTAAAGTTTTTTGCTAAAGAAATCTTTACAACTTACTTACACGGAAAAAAAAAAAAAAAAAAAGACAGAGGGTGGGGGGTGGGGGGTAGGGCAAAAAAAGAAAATCAAAAAGGCAATATGATTGGGTAAAATGCCAGTGGGAAAAATGTTGGTGTCCTCTACCTTGGTGGACACAGATTACGCTGTGAAATGGGTGCTCCAGGGCCCAAACAGTTCATTAAAAATTATGTGAATGGTTAGTGTATTTTAGTCATGCCCATTCTGAAGCAGAAGAATTGGCTCCTGCATTTGATAGCTTATGGGCCTGGATGATGGATTTATTAACTGACAGATCAAACTAACAAACCTGTGAAAAGCCATAAAGACTGCAAAAAGAACAAGAGAACTAATTGCCTTTACATAGCCATTGTTAAGGAAACTGAAATCTTTGACATGAGTTTGAAAATGTCTGAAAATCAATCAGAATTTTAAATGTCAGAATAAATGGATGCCCTCAAGTGACTGGAGAAAACAGCCTTGCTGCTTTTTTTTGGAACAGCAGGTTGTAAATGTGTTGCAGCTGAATGTAGCTGAAGACACAATACAGGGGATGCTGAAGGAGTATATGGAAACAAAACATGGGCTCCATGTGAGACCCTTGAGCAAGGTGCAGAAAATGCAGCCTAATTCACTGTGACAGATGTATCTGACAGAGAGAATTCTGGCTGTAACTAGGAAAGTAATGGATATCTTCTGTAATAAATATCTTGGGGGATTTTTTTTTTCCAGTCTCAAATCTGAGCCTGTGAACACAAAGCAAGAGAATTTTTTCTTGTAATAAAAGTTACAGAATCTCACTTCCTATTCATCAATTTCCAATTAGACAGGAATGGGACGGTCTTATGCATTACAAAACAGTATAAAATATTTACCGACTATTTTAAGCAAACTTTGTTATTTCTCTTCAATGTCTTTTAGCTTGCTGGCGTACTAACCTTGAATGGCAACAAGTATGAATCCTTCAAAAATATAAAGTAATTACTGGTATACATCTCTTCCCACTTTCTTCCTTTTCCTCAGCAACAATCACACTCCCATTATACTTTTCTCTGTTGCTTGGATCTCTCCAGCAAATTTCAGCATGAACTTTTGTCTCCCCACGTGCCTCTCTCTCCCTACAGGCTATGTTTTCCTCTTGAAGCTACTTGCAGCCATAAATTCAAGTGCACAGCAAAAACCAGCTGCCATTGCTACCCTGAGCCACCCACCAGGCCAGCACACTCCTCCAGTTTCTCCCTGTAATGCAGCAATCAGTATCCAGCAGCCTGGAGAGCTACTACAGGGCAAAATGAACAGCCAGGGGTAAGGCAGAGGTTGGTCCCAAGACTGATTACTCCTGATCTTTGCATACTTTCCTTTTCCATTTCCTTTTTTACCCCATTATTGATAGTGCAATGACCTTTTTTTTATTATAGTAATAGTGTGTGTACATAAGGCAGAAGGACTGTTATTTTTCACTAGTCCAATAAACCTGAAATTAGAAAATACTGAAGTTACTTGATGGGAGTAAACTTTGATAAAATGGTAATGGTAGAAGCAGCTCAATCTGGCAGCAGGCTTCATGCAGACTGGGATCAACCCACGAGGCTTGATTTTCCTTTCATTTATACTTTTTTTTATAACCCCACTCTTCATCTTTTTCAGATTCACAGCAATCAACGCGAGAGTAGATTCAATCCTGTAATGGGAGATACTCTGCAGCTTTCAGTTCTGCTTGCCTTTGTGTCAGTGACAGAAAGACTCACCAGCTGCAGTGTGATCAGGACTGGGCTCTCCTGTCCCTTTTGTTACTGTTCATCTGACACAAAAATTCAGAAAATAAATTAATTTCTTGCTTTCATATCTTAAACAGAAGAATGGGAGCACTTTCAACTTCAAAGAGGCTACCTTATGTATGATACTAAAAAAAAGAAATATCTGAAGACCCCCAAACTGGTTTAGCCTGCAGAATTATTCGTACTGCTCAAATGAGAAACTTTTAAAAAGTAAATCCTCTTGAAGACTCCCTGGTAGATGCCTTTTATTGTAAATACAGATATCATTGGAGGAAGAAAAATTTAACAAATAACCAGCTGTTGGCCCTGGTGGGCGCCTCTAACAGAATATTTAGAAGCTAGCAAAGTGGAAAAATGTACTGAACTATGTGTTGATCTTGCAAGCTTCAGCTAAACTCTATAGGGAAGAAAATTCAGACCTCACAAAACGATCAAAAACTATATGTTTCAAAAAACTTCAAACACTAAATGATTTTTCACCATTCCTAGAAGTGATCTATCTTTCAATAATGTTTACTAGCCTCATGATCCACTGGAACTTTTAGATGCTTTTCTCCTGCCACAGTAAGTTTTCCACTAAATTCAGCATCAATGTACTCTGGAAATTTCAAGACATCTTTCCATTAGTTTAAATCCAGCTGGGATAAGTCATTGGCTACTATTTTGACTGCAAAACAGCTCATCTGCAGCTGTCCATTTTCCATGTAAAACCTTCTTATAAAATGAAATTTTCCATGCATAAGCAATGCTGAAAGGTGAATGTCCTTTTAAAGGTTAGAGTAAAATTAATTCAGCCTGCTACGAATGCTACTTTCTGTATCTATAGGTATACAGAGAGAGATACTTTATTGTCCATATTTTACTACTTAAAACAGATTACTCTGAATTGTCTGAATTTCGAACTTGTCAGGTCTGAAAACTGTTCTTCCAGAGATGAGTGGGGACAGTCTTTTTATTCCTCAGGACAAATAGGAAATCACAGAACTTCTCTTGCTTAAACTTCCTGGAATATCTTACAACGTAATTTAATTTTAATTACAAGCATGCTTTCAACCAAAATGCTTTTTAGGAAGGTGAAGAGGTATAGGAAAAAAGAAATTTCACCAACACCTCATCAGTATTTGCCCTATTAAAAAAAAAAAAAAAAAAGGTGTATTTGAAAATGTTTTTAAGCGTTCATACAAGCCATCAACACAAGCCTTAATATGTTGTTTCTCTGTATTGCAGTTATTTGCCAAAAGAACCCTGAAGAGAGACTTAACAGGGAAAAAAGAATGATTCTGGGACTCATGAGAAGATAGCGACATAAGCATAAAGGATGTCTTAAATATGGTTGGAATATTTACTCAGAATTTTAGAGGAGGAAGCTCTAACTTGGATTAATCCCATGTGTACTTGGATGCGCATCTATCCACAACACCATTCTTCCTTCTGAATGCATAGTTTTCTTGCTGATGAATTTTTTTTAAATGCATCCTGACACTCCATATCTTAAGTTATGGATAGTGCAGGTATGAGAATAAAGAGTTCAAATAATTTATAGAGAAACACCACCATTAAAGGCAAGATAAAATCCATATGAACAGTAGCATGCATTTTGTATTGCTCTGCCAACTACTCCATCAAAGACGAATTTTTTTCCCAGTATTCATTTAGGATTCCAGGAATGTGAGTATTTAGCACTATAGATAATAAACACATAATGTGAGTGAATAGGAGCAAAAAAATCAAGTACAGAAATGAAAGTACTTTAGCAAATTGACTGGATTCTACTCACTTTCTAAAGGTGTAAATCAAAAGTATTTACATAGTTTTCATAAAATCAGTGTACATTTTTCAAGACCAGTGGGTATGTCATATACCGGAAAATTCATTACAACTTTGGAAATTGCATAACCTTTGCTACCTTGGGTCTGCTTGAATGCAAGTGTAATTTCTGTGCTACATCACAGCAGGTTTTAAACAAAACAGATTCTGCAATGAAAAGTAAAGCAGAGGGATGTTCTGGATTCATCAGAGCATGGTGCAAAGGAATTTAAAGGATCACTAAGGCTTCTACAGGAAAAACAAAATGGAAAGTGAATTCACTAAGCTCCATCCTGAATGCCTTGTGAGTTTATAGTAGCTATATTATATAGTGCATATTATAGTAGCTAAATTATGGATGGGTAAAACAATGACCTTTTTCAGAAATGAGGTTCTCTCCCTGTTAAACTGTATTGAACTATTACTGATTTTTTTGTGTTAAGATCTTACAGAGTTATATGCAAAATTGTCTGAATTAACATCAAAGAGTTTATTGAGAAGGTCTAACAAAACCTGTTCTGAAGATAATTTCATCTTTTAAAAGTTTGTGTAATATCAGTTTCTACTAGATGTACTGATTTTTCTACTATGTCAGTGAAAGCAGCCATACAAAATTATGGCTGAAAAGGTAGGATTGCTTCTCATGGTTGAAAAGATAATTAAATTGTTCTTTCAACTATTTCTTCTGTGAAAAAGTGTGATAGCTTTTCTCAGTTTTTGGCTAATGATTTGTGCGAATCTTCTGTTCCTGAAAGAGACAGATTTATAGATCTCACAGGCAAAATTTAGCCAGGCAGTTACTATGCAAATTTCTTCAAATTTCCCTGTCATTGTGCTTTAATCTTTACTTTGTCTGCTTTATCTGCCAACTTCTGTGTAGGAAAAGAAATCTCATAAATCCTGCAAGGAAGAGTGGAACCACAGCTTCATACAAATCTTCCAAGTTCAGCACATCCTCTCCCCCATCCTGATTATCCATATGTTATATGATGAAAGAATCAGTCTTTCTCCTAGTGAATTTCTCAACCTCCTTCACTTGTCAGAAGAAGTGCTATTGTTATTTATAGCACACTAACACCTAGAGATCTCAAGTGAGACGGGAAGTCAGGATGCAATCTATCTCTCTAAAAGTAGATTACTAGCACTGATTCAAATGTTTTGCTGTTTGGAAGCTGCTCACCTGAACAGCCCCTCTACCATCAAGAAACGCGTTTGCTGTCTTCACTCATGCAGGCAGCTGCGTTCAGATGTCCACATGAAGACACGGGACTGCTTCCTTTGCATAGATTCTCCATGCACGCCCATGTTATTCTAGGCCTCTAAACCATGGCCAAAACTGGTCATAATTCAATTCTTCCTTACTGACTACTGCAATAAGCTTTTTGCTTTTTACATAACCATTACTTTTTGTAATTTCAGGAGCTACCAGGTGGGCATCTCTCAAATAAGGCACCTCTCAAGGTGATAGCAATCTATAATTACGCTTGTTGATGCACCTGGTTTGGTGCCTGGATCAGCAACAGTATAAGCAGCAACAATAAAGAAGAGAGAACCCTACTGGACTTTCATGGAAACTCCAGATCAGGTGAAAAAGAGAGAAGCAGGAAAGACTATAGTTTGGTGGGAGACAGTACTTGGGGAAAGGGGTTGTTTCCACTGAGTAGTGGACCCAGCTGGGCTAGCGTGAGGCACATCAGGTTCCAGAACAAGTAGGAAAGCCCCGTCTAGAGAGCAGAAACAGGCAGTAAAGAGGCAGTAAATAACAGAGGCAGTAAAGACAGGCTGGCGGCAGCATCCCAAAGCGTGCTCCCCTGTTTGCCAAGCAACATGCTGTTGTCATGTACCACTTGCAAGAAAAGAAAGAGTGCAGGGACACAACACTGCAAGGCATCCCTGTGCTTGACCGTTAGGTACCATTGGCTGCTACTGCAGGCTGGAAGGTTGAGGAAGGGCAGCCATCCCCCAGAAGGATGAGGGAAAACTGGGCTAGGCATAGACAGGTGAATGGCAACTGCCCTGGATCTCGGTAGAGATCCCAGAGTGGGACGGATCAGTCCACCGTTACACCAAGAGAGTACATTTCCAGCATCACAGGCACCAAAGGCAGGACAGGAGCTATAGCAGCTCATCAGGTGCAAGTTGTCACACACTGCTGCCCTAACCCAGGGATCTCTGACTCAGCAGGTGAGAATCCGCTCAGCAAAGCAAAGCACAGGCAGGCAAGTCTGATGGGAATAGAAAAGGATTTGATATGGACTGAAAAAGTAATGCTGGGTGTAAATGAGAGTTGTAACAGAAAAGGAGAAAAAACAACTGAGAATTTATGACTGCCTTGTTTATCTCATTGACAGTTTGCTGCGCTCTTTAGTCCGTCTTATGGAGGTGAAGCAGATGGCATGCCTAGTGCCACCCCAGGACTTTGATGCAGTCTTGGCAGGACCTTGTTCAGGGATAGCGTGGGTAGATGCTTTTTCTTTCTGATCTTACCTTCCTTTTCTTCACAAGCATGCTTTGCTACTACTGTCTGACAAGCAAAGGTAGTAGCAGCATCAGCAGGAGCTGGAGTGGCAGCTACAATTCCTCCCGAGTTGATGTTTATAGTTTCAGTTTGGGCCAGAATCACAGGTGTGTTAATAATAGGAGTTTCACCAGTGGGGCTGGGTTTGTGCAATGCAGGGCTGAGAGCCTTGCTTGTCCCCGACTCCCAGCAGAGGTGGCCATGTTGCCTCCAACAAGAAGACATGGTAGACCAGTACTCTTCTTTAAATGATTGCTAGAAATAACAAGCTCTTGGGGAATTGAACTATGGAGTAAAGAGCTTGGACATGCCTTTGAGTTTCTATTTGTGTGGCCACTGTACTGGAAACACAATATAGTAAACACTGACAGATGGTCTAGGTAGGGACAGGCATCTAGAGATTATACGCAAATTTTTAAGATGAATCACTTCCATGGGAGACTTTTCCATGCTGATCTAATTACTTTGCCCGGGAAATGCAGAGCAGCAAGGTCGCTCTGCAGCTGTGCTCCTCTGTAGTGCCGAGGGCTCCACAGGTGACAAGCGGAGGAAAAGGGAGAAGTGTTTGCTTGGGAACCTATAGACCACTGGACTGTTCAGGAAATGTGGCTCTGGAGTGTTTACAGACTGAGAACAGAGCCACAGAAATTGCATACTGGTACGCTAAAATCCAGCACATCACTTGATGACTCAGACACTGAGAGCTGGAAGAATTCATGACAGATGTGAGAATGTTTGATATCTCCCCACACCATCCCAGGAAAGATAGAGAGAAAGCCCAATATTTTCAAGTGGATGATGTATTCATCTGTTTTCTAAATCCCTCCACCTGTGTTTTGGGGAGCGACATTTTCTAACATGGGACAGCTCAGTGGCAGCTGCTATGAGTGGTGCTGTTCCACCTGCATCAAAACATAACCTGGAATATGATCTAGTGGGTCATCTGCTGGTCAAAGGCCAATTCAGAAGCTGAAAAAGTAAAACAGCCAGGAAAGAGAACATGGGAATGCAGAGATATGTTGGTATTTCCTAATGTGAGACAAGTTTTCACTGTCAGGTCCAAGAAGAATTCTGTATTACAGCAGAAATTTGTCAAGATTGGCTCTGATGTCCTACATGACTTGAATCGTACTGTATTTCTTCATTAACGTTGGCATGGGAGGAAAAGCTCCTTCCACTATGAGGTATGGGAAATTTTTTGTATGCTTAAGTGCGTTGGTGAGGGAAGCTTTGCCAGATTTGCTGACTCTCCATTACTTGTCCTAGCCTTCCTCTTTAAACTGTGAAGCACTGAGGGATTGGAAGTAGGTAGCTCTGCTCTATTTCTCATGTAATCCTAGCTACCGCATTTAAATCCTCTTCTGTCCTATGCCCTTGGCATTGCTTGGCCCCTTCTCCATCTAAGTCCTCTACACACGGGTATGTCTGCATTAGTAAGTGGATTTAGCCCAGCAGGAATAGATCTGTAAAGCAGATTAGCTGCTGCTGAGTACAAGATGTCCACTACATGTATTTCAAGTGTCTGTGTATATGTGCAGGTAACTTGCTATAGCACTGTGAAGATGAATCACTACAGAAAGCACAGTTGCCCAGGTTTTCCCCACTGCATGAACAGGACAGATGAACTGTGACTCTACAGAAGCACATTTTTAGGGGAGCCTTTATACCCTCAGAGTTGGAATGACAGTGCAAATTTAGAGTACTGTCCTTAGTATCAGTAGTTTATGTTTGTTAACATTGTAATACCTCTTTGGAGATGATCTGCAAAATTCTTATGGTCTTTTCCTCTCCCAAATATCAATATGGAAAAAAAAAATCATCCTTGATTTCAAAATTATTCTAAAGCTTTCCCTCTCCACAGCTAGTGAAAAGAATATTATTTACTGCAAGATGAAAGCAAGCTCCTGCATCTCCAACTCAATGTTCTCTGCTTCAGAGGATTCTTGAAGAGCAGTATATTTTAAGTTGCATGATCCTTTGTAGTCATGTAGCCTGAGACATTCATGCATATCCCAACCAGTCTACAAGTGGCTAAAACAGGGACTGACGGTTCAATGATAGCATTGTGCATTACAGTCATTTTTTAACTATACAATACAACTCAGTAGGCAGGTGATTAAGACCTGCTCTTTCATTTGTTTAGAGGACAGATTTGATTTTGTAAGTGTAAATCACTGACTTGTCAGGTAACATGATCCATGTATTATCAACAGAAAGCTCCTTTCCCCCTCAACAAGATTTAAAAACCTAGACGTGAGACCTACGTAAGTCTGGTTTTCAGTACCATGAAAATGTTACAGCTTTCTACACGTACTGCAGTAAAATGCTAAATAAAAAGAAATCTCTAAAATTCTTAGGTTTTATTCCAAATCAACGTATAATCCAACAGATATTCAAACAATAATATGCACTTTCTTAAACTAGCAGCCCAGTTTTTGCCTTTTCATCATGAAAATTTGCAGCTGTCAACATCAGTACTTTCTGGATGAGATACAATACAGCAAACTATCATCCCAAACGGAGACCTCTTTGAAATTCCATTATAACAGGGAACGACCCTGCACCTGAGACTAAAATAGCACAGAGCACTATTTTTCGTACAAAATAAAAAATGAGTGACTTTGCTTTGTCCTACACAGCAGCCTTGTGGACTGTACCTCACAGATACTGCATACACATTCATCCATCATTCTTGTTTCTTTCCTACAGGACTAAATCACACTTTTTTTAGCCTGCATTTCAGCTGCCAAAAAAAACTACAGCATACATGGAGCCTGTTTTAAATTACTTAATAAAGCTTCACTTACATAAATCTTATTGTACCTAAAGCTCTATGTGTAAGTAAAGATGCTTTAGTGTGCAGGTGAGTGCATAGCTCTTCGGTTATCTGATTTTACCAAGCATGATTCAGAGTGTTTGAGAGTTCCTCCGTGAACAGCATAGCAGGAACTCTTCCTTTTTGTGGATTTATATCTGTACCTCCTAGCCACTTCCTCTACAGTTTCGGTATGCTCAGCACCATCCTATTGCACTTGCCTTTTCGTGTTCCTCACAGTTTTTCCCTCTTTCTTCTCATGTCTGTGTATGCTTGACTGACTGATGGTCAGTACTTGCCAGTTTTGGTTTGAAGCTAACAAACTGCTGAATGATTATCTAGTATGCATATCTCGACTGAGCATCTGATTCCTGTCTTTTAAAATGGATAGGGCTCTGAATTATAACTGCCTCTCCCTCAGAGCACACTGTAGAGCACTGGTTCCTCTTCTCCAACCAGCTACTAATTTTCACAAAACCTTAGCAGCTTCATGTTATGAAACATTAAATTTGATTTACCGTAGCTCATTGCAACCATTTTTTGAGGGGACAGAAAAATACACATAATCACTACATAATAATTTATTGCTTGGAAAACCAAGCCAAAAAATAGTTAATAATTTATTTTTAAAGATCCATCAATAGTAAGTGGGGGTTTTAATAAGACTAATTAATAAAAACTATAAATAAGTTACTTAAATCTTTTGATTTTGAGATCATTTGATTCTATTTTAATAATACTCATTGTTATTTCTGAGACAGGTTATGAAGAAATGATTCATAAAAAATTGCAAGATGAAAGGTGCTTACATGGAAATGATTTTGCAATTTGAAAAATTAAACTTAAAAAGAGAAGGTTCAAACAGAAAATGTAGCTACTTCATTGATAATGTCAGTATATTTTTCTAAAGTTTTGTTCTTCAAGTAGGAAATAGAAGTCGTTTTCATGTTGGCTTTATTCCAGATTTTGTAGTTGAGAGCAGTCAAGTTAGCTTTCACAGCTTAGTTAGAAAGGCTCAGAGTAATTAACAGAAATATAATTTAACAAAATTGTACCTTCTTGAATATCCCATTTGCACTGAGACAGTATAATTGCTTCATTCCAGGCTGCTGGAAGATTCACATGTTCCCCAGAACCTGAGGTGCTAAGGCCTAATTTTCTCTGTTTGGAAGGCAAAAGGTAAAAGGCTAAAGAAAAGTTTCAAAAAATTTTGGTTCATTTAGCTGATGGAACACCTTTCTTACAAGCAAAAAACAGTTTTGTTTGAAAGAAAAGTGCATATTTTAAAGACAACATTAAATGAGCTTGCTGATGCAAAACTCAAGATTAGGAATTAATGAGGCATCAGTGTTAAATCTCTAGAGTTAGCACTTAAGTAAAAACAGGCATTCATACCTATAATTATAGCCTTATTACCCATTTTAGACACATACCAACAGAAACAATTATTTACCA
Organism: Falco naumanni; assembly: GCF_017639655.2. Classification (NCBI taxonomy): domain Eukaryota; kingdom Metazoa; phylum Chordata; class Aves; order Falconiformes; family Falconidae; genus Falco; species Falco naumanni. The sequence continues at coordinate 25,229,877 of NC_054080.1, read as the reverse complement.
TCTCTGTAAACAAATTTGTAACCCCAGCCAAGGCAGTGCTAGGATACTACTATGACAACCCATGTAACAGTAAAATCACCGGGAAATCTGAAAATGCGTTAACTAACGCTGCACTACTTTGGAGTTTTGTCATTCAGATTTTTATAGATCAAACCACTATTTCTCAACAGATAACCACTTAGGAAGTGTTTTATAACCACATGAAGAGTTTAATAGCCAAAATGCTGGCACTTTCTGGGCATTAAATGAGGAAAATACATTATAATTAGATCTGTTAACATTTTGCATATATTCAGCAATTCCTATGAAAAATGGAAGAGCCAGAACATTCCTTCCTTTCTACTATTACAGTAGTGATGCTGAGGGCTGACACCGTCAGCTGGCTTCATGCACCAGTAATTCCACCATTAAGGGATTAAAATGAGCCTTTCCTTTCTCAACATCAGTATAATTAATGAGGAGGCAGCAGTTTTGGACACAATAGACAGGTTCACCTGAATGCTTAGGGAAACTAGGCAGTTGTCTGCGGTGGGCGACTAACCTGGGTAAAATCACCCCAGAAAGGGGAAGAAAAGATCTTACCAAGTAACCTGTCTGCACAAGACGCTGGGGAAGCTTTCATTGCTCGTGGTCCTAAGAAAGAGTTCTGCCAGTGCAGAGTCAGGGTGGTTGTTGAAGGAGGACAGTTTCACAGCTGCACCATTTTCAAACCACCCTGCAGGAACAAGAAGCACAGTTGTCCAGGGCTTACTTTTTTTTTTTCTTTAGTAAGGCAACAAAATGCAGTTTTGTCTACACTGTTGAGAAGGTGTGAGCCACTTCTGACTCGACACTATAGAACTAATACTTTCATTAAATGCACTAAGCTGAGGCTGTAGTTTTCATCTGTACATTTTGGTTCACTAAAGGGGATGCTTTTTTATTACTGAATGTGCTGTAAAGCATTCTTCCAGTGCTGAAATGAATCCAGGCTTAATTTGGACAAAAATGTATTGCTAAGCTCAAGACCAAAAGCAGCCAGACCTCACTAAGATGCACTCTGGGGTGCCAATTATAAGCATTTTTTGAGCTCTCTTAGCCAATGCTCTTTTTCTGCCAAGTTTAAGAACCACAGCACAAAGGATAACCCTCAAAATGAAAGTCCATAATTTGCAAATAGGGCATTCATCAGCACCACAACCCTCTCTTTGGGGCTTACTAAATTTCAAATGTATTGCTTTCATAATACCTTTCCAATTTGAATGACCACTCTGTTTCTATGCATTAACTATTTTTGGCTTAGAAACTCCACAAGGAATCATTTTGGGTTGCAGAGTATGATGTTTACTGTATTCTCCTCTCAAAACAGTTGCAAAGATTTTAATGGAGAGAATAAAATAAAACATACGATTCATCAAAGTGGTATTACACCTAAACTGCTACTCATAATATTGCTAAAAATTCTCTTGCACAAATTTAGGTTTATAACTCTAAGCTAGTTAAAAGTTGTATATTTTCCTGCTGTGTTTTAAAGTAATATGGAAGCATTAGGATTGGGACCTCAGACACAGCATCATCCTTTTGATTATATGTGAGCCATTTACTAATTTGACATCCTATTACTATGCTGTATAAGATAAATGCTATTAAATTATACTTACATTTTCCAGTAGCGTCCCTGTCATACTCCACAAACACTAACAATAAGATTGAAAAATGTTCTGCTTTTAGGAAATACCCACTGATGCATTTGTTTCACAAGACTTTAAGCCAGACACCTGGACATGGTATCACGCTTTTAAATGGAGGTGTGGGTCCAGCCCCACCACAGCACTGAGCACATGAGATTATATCGTAAATCAGCTCAGGAAGCTCATGTGTTTGGAAACACTCTACCAAAGGAGACAGGGAAAAAAATTGATTACTTATCACAGACGTCAGCTCCCCTGATGAGTTGAACCCATGGTCCCACAAATAGTGGTGGACAGTGATAGAGCCTGAAGCTGTCGTGCAACTGCCTGCTTAGAGCCCTTGAGGAGAAACATGGCCTTCAAGACCTGGTGTAAACTGCTGGCCCTGCTGCCATCAGTCTCATCTCATCTCCATCCCCAAGTCCTCTTTGGTGGTTGCAAGAACTGTTCTGCCTTGATTGAGCTTCGCGGGAGAAATTACGTACCATCCAACAGTTTAGGAACAAAGCAGTAGAAGGCATTTTAAAACATCCTCTGCTTGCTGCTGATGTTATATTATGTCAGTTTACTGGGTAAATAATGTGGTAAGGAAGTCATAAACCTTAAGATACCCAATTACCAGGCATAGCCTGAATTTGTTCCTTTTTGAGGCCAAAGTACACGTGGCTTCATAATGTAATAGGGTTTTGCTCACACCTTGCATTGTGTAGCTGCAGGGAGGTGATACACTGGCCAAGAGAAATCTGCTCTGAAACCACAGCCTGTTTGGGGCTTAACCTGGTCTGTCGCTACACTCCTTTCTAGTCCATAATTACTGCCTCTTGCCTGGCTCTGCACAATGCAGCTCACTTAGCACCAAGTCAGGCATCGCTTAATATTGTTGTGCTTTGTGCAGTGGAGACATATCCCAGGAGCTTTTGCATTGATTTGACTGGGCTTCAGATGATCCCTGTAAATACTAAGATAAACTTCAAAAGCTGGCAATTCTAATTATGTCTGGCAGGAAGATTTCCTTTGATATCCAGGCACAATAATAGCAAGCCTCACAGAACAAAAAATGTAAAAGTTGGTTTTTTTAGGAACACCACTGCATACATACCAGTATGCAAGATCACAGCCTGATTTAATTTAGTTTCATTATGTCACTGCTTTTACTGTCTCAGTACTTTAATTATTAAAACTTTAAACTTTGTTTCTACTTCTGTAGAAAGTGTTGATGGATGTGAAAAACCACAGGGGAAAATAAATAAATAATGTATATTATTTATATATAGCAGTAGATAGCAGAGAAGTTGATTCTTCTTTCAGTACATATCATTCATCTGGCAAGCATTTCTTTAGCTAGTTCTTATTTTCTGGACTTTCTGACAGATTGGACTTCTGAATGAATTTGTCTGTGATTTCCAAGACATCCAAGTTTCCAAGTAGAAAATACAGAAAACATGGAAAAAACATGAAAACAAAATTGCAGCTTTATTTTTTATTTCTTACTAAATTAATTGCAGTTCTTCACATTTATGATACAAAATGTATTAGTATCATATTTTTAAGTAAGACTTTAATTGAAATACTGCTTTCATAATGATATTGTACTAAATGATCTAAGTCTTCACAAAATGTTTTATGTGTAAATTGTTGCAAGGGTGAGCTGAAAAATTAGCAATTAGCTTGTTGCTGAATTCCTAGATGCATACTCATTTCTATCATTTGTGAATTCCTGGTTTTCAGGTAGGAATTTTACCATTGCTGCTATAAACCAGGATTTCACCCCTTTTTCTTGATATGGTAGTGGTCAAAAACAAATTTGTAAATATTCTCTTCCCGCTGTAAGATCACGTTACAGTGGGGTGCTTTTGTTGGGCAGTTAAAACTGCATTAGTATTTAAAAAAATTGATAACATGGTTCAAAGCACTGACGAGCCTGCAGCCAGTCAGAAACTGCACTACCAGCAGTCTCACAAATAGCTCTGTTTGCTTTATGACATTGATTCTGAAGCCTAACTAAAGTAGTAACACTATAATTTCACTTTGAAGGATGACTGCCAGCAGACCTCAAAACCCAGAGCCCACCTGCAGCTCGGGCCACGTGCTCTGCCCCCTTCCTTTGTACCTTATGAGTACCCAGATGTGCTATCAGAAGACTCCACATTTTCACTGGACTGGTTATGTGCTTGCCCATTTATCTCCCCCATTTGCCTCACTGCAGGGCGGGGTGGATGCTGATGCTGCCACAGGTGAGGTGGCAGGAGGTCAAAACTGGAGGTGGAAGGTGGAGAAGGAAGGAAAGCGAAGATGCTTTGCAGCAGCAGCTGGTCCTTAGCCACATTGCAAAGCACACCCTCCTTCCCGGGAGTCTTTACCAGACTTTGCCTTGAAAGGCTCCAGGTGGCTTGGGTGGCCTCTGCTAAGCTGCCACATCCATAGCTTTCCTCCTCTGACATCAATGCATAGTCAGTACAAGAATTTTTGTCTCATTAAATATTATGCTGTAGGGACAATAAAAGTAATTGTAATTTCACCCTAGGTTAAAGGAGGGAAAAAAAATGCACACTGTACATCTTGTACAGCTTTGCTTCATATTCAATTCAATTAAAGCCTACATTTTAAAAGTAAATGAAATGGCCAAACTATTTCCAGTCTGCTGAAACAATATCCTGTCGAGTTCAGGCCCAGCTTGTACACAGGGCTTTGACAGTAACCAGAAGGTACATTTTCAAGCAGTGCGCTGGAATCAGCAATTAAATAAAGTGCTGAATCAAAACTAACCTCAGTAAGTGAAGACAGGTGAGAAATAATAAGCAAGTGTCAGAAGGCGAGTTATGTACAAGGCAAAATAGAAACTGAAAGCTGCTACAAAAGAGGCACATTAAGGTGTAACTTGGGATACAGGGGCTTTACACAGAAGCCTAGTTTAGTCCCTGGGCATGCATGGGGCTGGGGAAATAGGAGGCTGGCACCGGGCTGATGTTCCTCCCCTGTGGCACTGTGGTAGCTGAGAGCAGCTCAGCTGCTCAGAAGCCTCCACATCCCCGTGGTTCCTGATCACCACTGGTTCACCACTGATTCACAACCGGTGTGTGGTTCGGAGCAAGTTTGCACTGCAAGTGAGGAAGCAGTTTGAGAACACACACACCAAACCTAGCTAGCTTTAATACCTGTAGCCAGTGGGCCAGTGAGGGGTCAGCAGTACAGGCTGGTCCTGGGACATCAGAATGATGTCCTGCCCTACGCTGAAGCCTGAGCCAATGCACCTCCACTGCCATTGCTGCCCAGGCTAGCTCAGCTCTGCCTGCACGGATGGCAGTGCCCCAGAGCGCAGCCCAGGCACATTCTTCAAAGCCTATGGGTGTATCACTGTGCTAGCAACAAACTAAGATAAATTGGATAGATGCAAGAAGTCATTGAGCCATTCCCATGACCCAGCCATATTTACTGTATTGTAATGGCTTCAGGGCAAGTAAAGTCTATGATGTGTTTTCCATGTCTGATTTTTAAGATTTAGTAATACATAATACATGTCAGAAGTAGAAAATATAGAATGATTAGATACGGCATTTCAGGTTTCCCCAGGCTATGTAAAAATTAAATAAAGTACGTTGGACCTTTCCCACAGTCAGAGGAAAGTCCCAAGGCAAAATCATCTTCTCTAATCTACTTTTCTATTTCTAGTATGTATTTTACAAATAACTTTTGCTTTATCAATTATTTTACAGATACTAACGGCAGGCTGTGATGCATTATTGAAAAGAAAGAAGACTGCTCATTTGTAGCCTTATGTGTATAAAGTGAACTGCTTAATTGGATGCTTTTCACAGGCTGCCACAACTCAATTTAATGAATATTTAATGACAATATAATGTAGCTATTTTTAACCAATAGCTGACTGCTGCAAAAAAAGGAAAGCTTCACAAATAAGGGCATTGGAATTCAATGCAGTGTACTGCAACCAAATAGAAACCACAAAACAGAAGACACAAGCATCTACAAAGCAAGAAAAGTCAAATGAAACTATTATTAAATACTTTTTTTTTTTTCAGTATAAGGACCAGCCACAGCAACATTAATGGAACCAAAAAATTCTATAACAGGTCAATTTCATACTAAGATTTATTAAGAATCACATCATGTTTATGACCCAGTGGTATGATGATTTAATGGTTTATCTTACGTATTCCATGACACTTTTTTAACTGTATATTTCTTAGAAAAAAAATGAGGTGGTTACCAAAAGTAGAACAGAGTCTTATTTCTGCATCCTTTTCACCTGATTTTCTTCACCCAATCCTCCTGTATTTCATCTTCTTTCCAAATCGTGCACTCCTTCTTTACACTTTCTCTTTGGATTTGGTTTCATTACTCGCTAAAGACTGCTGCTCTTTTCAACCCAGGCCTGAGAAGACACACCACTGAAAAGCTCCAGACTGTTTGCAATGACCCCACATGTCCAAATGCCATTAGTAACAGCTGGATAGATAGTCTGCAGCTCATCCAGGAGGAGGTGATGTGTGGAGGAGATGACTGGATCTCAGGCCAATCTGTGCTTACAGCCATTCTTCTACCCGGCATGCATGAAATACTTCTGTTTCATTTGTGTACTTGCTGCAGTCTGCATTTTCCCATACCCTACCCCTACGTGTTGTTTTTTTAAGCAAGTCTTGACTCACTTCATCTGTGGTGATCAGCAGGAGTCAGCTCCCCATATCTTCCTTCCTCCCTTCTGAAAGACATAGCTAATGAATGTAATACAAATAGAACATCAGCTCATAAATACTGCAAAAATTACCTAGGGCTAACATGGTTGTCAAGCAACCAGCTTCCTCCTAATCACTTCAGCTAGGGATGAGACAGGTTAGTGTTCATCTGGCGAGTCTTCTGAACACAGGAATTGTTATCCCACTCTACTATTACATGTGGCCCACTGTCACGTCTCTAACAGCAAACTGCAATCAGGTATTTCAGAACTGTAAATTTTTTGACAGTTAGGAGATGATTCATGCACTGGCAATTTTTTCTAACTAATCTGTAGTGATTGGCATAATGTGCCCTGCATGTGTTTATTTTAATGCAAAAATGAATGTTGTCTCAAGGCAAAGATCTATCCAACAATGAGTTTCACAAAATTAATACTGTTTGTACCTTCTAAAACTTCTTAATCAAGATGTGTTCCTTTAGATCTGTTTGTATCTCTCCTTATCCATTACTACAAAAAATATAAATTAAAATGTGCAGTATACATTCACAGTTACTACTTTCTATACTTTTTTAAAAAAAAATCTAAGCCAACAAATATGTTCTGTTTGCTGACACTTAACATTCCTATCATATTACCTCTTTGAGAAAGGACTACCAGAACAGAGTACAGAATTTCAGATGAGGAATTCTATATATATCTTGCTATATACAGAGGGGATGTTTCCACTGAATCATTCATAAATATCAACACATCTTTCCTTCTTGATTAAATTAATTTAAAAGCCAAGACTGTGGAACAATCTTAGAACTATTTTTCCATTTTGATTTTGTAAGTATATTTCTTCTAAAGAATAACAGCATTTGAAACTATCTCAGACTATATTATACTTTTCCCATTAGCATTTTAACACATTTTCAAGTTATTTCAGATTTCTCCTTTCAGCATCCCTTCTTTTACCACCATTTTTTATCTCCTAATATAACTCCACTGGGTCTTTCTGAGTTGCTGCACAGCTTTCTTTGATTTTGCCTAACCAACATAATTATGTATTATCTCCAAAATCTGTCTTCTCACCATTCATGTACTTTTATCCAGTGACTGATAAATTCATTAGGTAACATCAATTCTAATGTGCCACAAAAGGACTTCTGCAACGCTAAAAACAACCCAGGAACCATTGCTTTGCTTGCAATCTCTTAACCAGTTTCTTATCCAAGACAATCACACACCTCTGATCCTTTGAGCAGCTGGTTTCCAGAATATGATCTTACCAGAGACTTTTGTCAAAGGTTTTGAGTCAATAATTATATCTGGTAGTTAGCTCTCCATTGTCCACAGTTTGGATGGCTCAGAAACCATTGCTGTGACTGTAAAGGTACAGTTTTTTCTCTGCAGAAATAGGGATGGTTTAGCCCTTATATTTTATCATTGTTTCAAAATATTTATGATGGTTCAAAGAAGGCTCATTGAAATTAAATTTGCCTTGTATCTTTAAAAATAGTATTTACTATTCTTTTACTATCTTGAAAAATCTTTACGAGTTCTGATTAGTCTGCCTTTCTAATAATTCTTTTATAATTTTCATGAATTCCTGGATGATTGTCATGCAAGACTAAAATATTAAAAAAAAAATTTCCACAAGGTCTTAGACACTCTTTGCCAAATTGTAATACAAGTGTTTCCCCTTTTTTCTACTATGTGTACTATCTGCAGAGAGCCAGCACTGCAGTTCAGTTTTGGGACATTCTTCCCACAGAGTTAAAGTCATAATGGAATGACTCCATACAAAATGCTTTAGAGGCAAAATCAGCTGGAGGCTGAAATAGATGTCACCCCAGGTATAGCACTTTTCTGACGGCTTGCTGCACTTTCCATTTCTGAGTTAACTGCCAGAGCCAGTTGTCCTACTGGCAGCAAATGGACTACAAGAAGAACCCTGCTGTCTGGTCAATATGTTCCCAAGCAGTCATGCTGTCAATTTGTTCTTTTTTTATATAGAATTGTTATGAAGAGCCATGCTATGATCTGAGGAAAAAATAAATCATATCATATTATTATCAACTCTATGTTAAAACTGTTGTTCCATTTTGTAATCTTTCTGTGTTAACAGAAAGCAAAATCATTTTGACAAGCAGGCTGGCGGATTTTGGGGAGCTTTGTACAGAATTTCTATCTGCCTCAAGTCAACTTGACTTTCATTGTATGTCTGATGGGATTGGATCCTCTAAAATTGTACACACTTTTTGACTTTTCACATAGATAATGTAACATCTCACATTTCTGAAAAACTAGCTTTACTGGAGCAAAAGAAGTTCTGAGCCAAAGAATTCAGATCAGAACAAAAAGACCTGGGATGTTAGAACTGAGCAAATGAAAAATAAACTATTGACATAAGGAGAAGAATCTCGCAGTCCAAAGATCTTGTGGGGTGATTATCAGTGATCTCAAGCCATCTAGAATTTAGCATGGTTAGATAACAAGAGATTTACAGTGGTTTGTTGGCCTGAGAGTTCAGAAAGCTGAATGTCCATACACTCATTCCAACATAGTAGTTATGACTACCAAACATGGCATATTGAATAAAATAATAAAATCTACTAGCTTTTCAAATTGGTAAGAAAAAATAAGAGTATGCTATCATTTTATTGCACATACTACATCTGGTATAGGTAGTATTAATTCTAAATTTTACAATCACTTGTCTAAGCTCTTAAAAAAATGGTAGAGGAGAAAAGAGTTACTGGGAGCAAATAGCAACAGGATCCTCTCTATTTTGTACCTTACAGATAGCCTAATTTTGCTTTTAGCAGGGACATGCCCTTTATTTTCAAGTCTTAAAGAACCACATAGTAGAGAGATTTAGTAGGTAATGTAGTACTTAAATCAGAAGCTCTTTGTGGGAAGTTAATGGCCTATAAGAATGAAAATTTTAACCACATATAGTTCAACAAACTTTATAAAAAAATGATCTTACAGACATTTATTTAAATTCCACCTACTTATGTTTTCCTTTCTTGATTTTATGTAAAGAACTTTCAAAATACTCTTTGAGAAATCTCTCTTGTATCCCTTCATATTGTGTATTAGACAGTATTGCAACTCTGTAAACCACTGAAAATTTAAGAACTGACATCTTCTGATGCTGTGGTCGATTTAAGAAAAAAAGGAAAATTAAATACAAACTATATTACAGACCTCTGAATTGGTTTTCTGAAATGTGTACTAATAGAGAAATTTCCATTCAAAATTGATATCTAAAAATGCCAATATACTGCTATATTCCCATTCTTCTTACAGAGTTATACTTTTCAAAAGACATTATTATAATGAGCCATATAAGTGTAACTTAAGATAAATCACTTCCCCTCTTTATTGTACACAGCTTATTTTTAGGTATGTCATGGTTTAACTCCAGCCAGCAACAAAGTACCATGCAGCCCCTTGCTCATTCCCCCACCCGCTGCCTCCTGGTAGGATGAGGAGGAGAATCAGAAAAAGGTACAACCTATAGGTTGAGATACTAACAGTTTAATAATTGAAATAAAGTAAAAATAATAATAACAATAATAACTGTAATGGAGATGGAGAGAGAGGAATAGAAACCAAGGCAGGGGGTGCAGAAGCAATGCACAATACAATTGCTCACCACCCACTGACCGATGCCCAGCCAGGCCCCAAGCAGTGATCAGCCCATCCTGACCAGCTCCACCCAGTTTATATACTGAACATGGCATTCTATGGTATGGAATATCCCTTTGGTTAGTTTGGGCCAGCTGTCCTGGCTCTGCTCCCTCACGGCTTCTTGTGCCCCTGCTCACTGGCAGAGCACGGGAAACTGGAAAGTCCTTGACCTCTAGAGTAAGCACTACTCAGCAACAACTAAAATATCAGTGTGTAATCAACATTATTCTCATACTAAATCCAAAACACAGCCCTGTACCAGCTACTATGAGGAAAATTAACACTACTCCAGCAAAACAGGAGAAGGTAAACCAAAATAAAAAATATCTCCATTTTAATGGCATAGGGATGGAGGGTCTGAGGAAGCTGTATTGGCTGTATTAACTATAGTTAATACATGCATGAAAAATGCTAGGTATGATCTGTGTTCAGTGGGCTTTTATACATTTGAAATATATTGTAATTGAACATTTGTAATCATTGGCATACAAATAGTCACATTCCTTATGGAATATTTGAGCAAAACAGGAATGCTCTGTCAGCATAACTTTAAACATCATGTTTACAAAGGGCCCCTTTCCGTCTTCTATACAGTATTTTCATGTCCAAAACTGTGCACATACATCTAATAAACTGCATCCACATAAATATATTTGATCTATTGTAGTTGCAAATTACTATGATCAGGCAAACATAGACACCAGACATTCATTCATGTAGGTACAATAAAGATACCATCACCTAACAGAGCTGGTGTTTCAGCTTCTGACCTGAAAATATTGTGCTTGCTTTCTATATCCATCGATCTGACCTGAATCAACAGAAGATATAAGATTAAATGTGAAACTAGGACTTAAACATGCTTCAGTCTGGGACAGATTCAGTAAAAATTAATCTAATTTCTGTAAAATCAGAATTTTGAAAGCAAAAATTTCATTGAATTATCCCCTGCTAGAAAGAGTGTCAAATGAGCACAGAGATAAAGATTACATGTAAAAGAAATGTTCCCACACATTTAACTGTGACTTTGTTGGAGCTATGCTATTTAAATAAATCAAATACCAAAATAATCTAGAATCTTTCTTTGACCTTATTTTGTCTTGTTCTTTTTTAAGGTCTGTACACATTAAATGCTACTAGAGAAGTTCAGGAAACATTTGTTCAAGAGAACATCCTAACATAGTGACTAGCAGGTTCCACATCGCTCCTTTAAAAAGTGCTGTCTTCTAGCATGGACCAAGTAGAGCTGATAGTCAATTACCACACACTGGATATAACTCAGAGAGGAAGCAGCAAGCAAATTACTCTGATGGTAGGACTATTAGTAGGGCATCAAAATGACAGCAAGTACCAAAACCCTGAAAACCAATAAGGCTCCAGAAGAATAAACTTTGGGAAGAAAACATGGCAAAATGCTTTATTTTGACTGACTCTTCACTGAGTTAATGTAATACATTGACAAAAATACTGTCTATGCTGATGAGGTTTGACAGAAATGGAAGTCCCTACTCACAATAAAATCTACAAGCATAAAACCACTGGAAAACAAACTCAAAAACAATAACAAAAATTCTGTTGGATTTCCCTAGAGAATTTGGGTCAAGCATCCTCATGAACTGTATCATTTTCACATGCATAGTGACCAGTCTCCAATTTGCACTGAGTTAGTATTTCAGGCTTGCCTATTACTCAGTCTCAACCGATCCTGCATATAATTGCTAAGGTAAACAGGGTAAAAAAATAATATTTGAGCTAAACAGGTGAGGAGAAAGCTGATAGACAACTTCTGGCTTAGATTTAAGTCTTTTCATGGCCTGTTAGTATTTAGTCACGTCATTACTGTTTGCAAATTTTGGCTCTTATATACTAATTGCACATTCTAAGAACATAACATTTATACAAATCTAGGGACTGCTTTTACATCCCTGTAGTACCATTGGGGGAAAAAACACCAACACCTAAAACCAAATAAAAGCAAGCAAACAACCAAAACCAACGTTGGAGCTATCATGAATAAAGCTCCCATTTCCTATCTTCAAGTAAGTCACTCTTTTAATTATGCAAAGGGATTTTGCTGAGAATGCAAAAAAATAGCTTTTCATATGTTCATCTGTCCTTCAAACAAAGTCTTCAAGCTTTGATTCACTAGATCTAATGATTGAATATCCATTTACGTTGGAAGCCTGGTGAAAGTGGTCATATCTTTTTGCGTACTTATATTTAATATTAAGACTGTAACCACTGAGGGGAGTGGTGACAACACGCAATTTACAATATAGTATTCAAAACTAAAATTAAAAGTGAATTTGACATATGAAACAGAAAAAACTATACATCAAATATGAAATATTTTACAATATATTTTATACCGGACCATAAACAATCTCACACAAATTTTTAACAACACATTAAGTTTGAACAAATAAGGTCCCTAACAGCAAAGCTGGAAGTAGCCTGAAGGAGGAGAAATTTTCAGAACATGCTATTCACAGCTGATCATCAACTGCAATAGCAGGTGGAGTCCCAGAATGTCTTGGACACTATGTATTCCATAAAGTGCCCTGCATCACTAAAAATACATCATAAGAGATACTATAAGACTTTGTTTGTGGTCAATCAAATAAAAATATTGACACTCATATTTAAAAATCAGACAGTTATTTATGATAATGTTGAGATGGCTTTAATTGACAGCATAAATTATCCTGAACAGCTTCCCTAAGAAACTTTTTTAGGTGTGATCTTAGGGATCAGTATAACGAAATTATTATATTCTTTCAGGCTTAGATCCTTGTGTTTAATACTAGGAAAAAGCACAAACCTATTTAGGCTTTGACATAAAAGGTTTTGATAAAATAGCCTTTTGCACAACAATACACTGTATTAAAATAGAACGAAAAGTCTGAATCAAATGCTTGGTGGTTTATAAAGTTATAATGAATACTGTATCCTATTTTAGGAGACGTTCTTCCAGATGTGGGGATTTAGGGATTAAATTGCAATAAGAGTATTAGCCTTCCTTATCGCAAAATGGGAAATTCTTAATCTTTCCGCATATAAAGCTAAACTTCTGCAGCCAAGCTCAGTTAGGTTCTAATCAGTGCTCTCAGTACTTCCTACCAGACAGCCAGTGACCTATCTGTTGAAATATCTGCAGGACTTCACGCACTGATGAAAGGGCAACAGACCAGCTTTGTGATTGGCAGTAAACCTGTGTGGGAAGCAGATCTACAAGTAGGTCTTGTCCAGGAGAGTCATATGTGAGGTCTCTTGCTCATTCTTGCCCTTTGAAAAGGCCATTCCCAAAAAGTATCCTTGAGCTACCCAGTAAGGTCATCCTTTCCCAAATAGAAAAGGATTCAGGATTCAGGCATTTTTACAATATTAATATTTTTAAAAAATTAATAGTAACTGACAGTTAACTGTCATTAAATACCTCTTGGTATTTTAATCTTCTTTTTTGAAAATGGCTACATATTTTCAGTTTGTAGAAACATTGCAATTATTGTGCTATAAGTGCAGTCTCTATTTCTCAGTCTGGTTTTGGGATGTGCTTTTTTCTTTTCAGGACAACACTGTCTTCATGGAATATTCTTAAATTAGCTGGATGACATTGCATTACAACTTCAGGAAGCAAGAGAATCTGTCAGATCACATCTAGTAAAGCAACTTATTACGGATCATTTTAAATGTTGAGTCAACACATTAAAGTGTCAAGACATGTCAATGTACAAACATCACCCTTTTAAAATTAGAAAATGAACAAATAGACAGTAACATAAATTACTATACAAGATTTTGGGACTTCAAAGGTTTTAAACTACTTAGGCTTACAGAAGCTTTAACTATCACATACCAATAAACATTTTGGTAAGGTTACCACAGAACCCCAGAGTTGTTCTCTTTTGGCCAGAGACTGCACATGAATAGCACAGTGCAAAAGCTTGTTCACTGGTTATGGGGTAGCCAACTGTGGGAGAAAATACTTGGCCGTTTACCTTAAGAAATGCTGACAAGCTGCTGTGGTAAGTGCAGTAGGTGAAGCAAATGGGCAATACACATCTCTGCGCTCCTCGCCCTTGACAAATGCGTCTCTGGTTTGGGCACGAGTGTTTTCAATAACATGAGGACTGTTTACAGGCAGTCAGTGGTCATCAGTCAGAGATGTACAAAGTCCTGTTTCAGTTTGTTTTCAGGATTCTCCCTGTTATGATAGGATTCCTTTGGAAGTGAATGTACAAGAACCTGTTTGACTTGATCCAGTTTCTCTGTTGGATTATTAAAATAGTAATTTATAAAGACAGCCTAACCCAGTGCCTATTGCACTTGGTAAAATTCTAAAAATCTTAAAGTTAAAAAAAAAATATTAAGTTTTGTATGGGGGAGGAATTAAAAAAAAAAAAAAAGTTGATGTTTCCAAGCATTCTGGATTTCACCATGAAGGTTCAGACTATAAGAGAGTAGTTGCATAGGGAGGAGCAGTTATGACTTCATTGCATGCATTAGGAATAAATAAGATACTCAACAGGTAATGGCTATACTTGTTCCTTACAAAAAATACTTTAATCACTGACGAAAACAGTGAGTGGAATTGACTGAAAGAAAAAAATTTAGACAGAAGAATATGAGTGAATCAGAGGGTCATCAAAGGAAAGAGAATTAACTGCCTCTATTCCTCAAAAAATGTAAAAGGAAAATAGTAAAAGACCAATCTAATTACAAGTGAGCATAAAAGCAGAAATTAAGATCTTTGTTTATGCAACTTGGGAAACATGGAAATAGGTGGCTGTCATCAAAAGGTAAAACTTAGAAACTGACTAGAAAGGCACAAAGGAATCCATCTGCCTAGAAGAGGCAAGGGGATCTCTGGCAGCGGGCTGGCCAGCGGGGTGAGGCGGGCTATAAACTGAAGGACTCAGGGGGAGGGGTCCAAAGTGTCACTGATCATATCATCACATCCAACCAGGGAACACGCAAGGCCAACCAGAGCACCGATACATGTTCCTTAGCTGCCTCCCAAGATGAGGACCAGAAGGCCAGACACCTCAAGCGTGGGCATGGCTATGTTGGATCTTCTTGCATCCCTCCTGGGAAACCCGCGTGCTGGTGACCTCTCTGCACTGCCTGTACCCCAGCGCACACAGCCTGGGGAATAAACTGGAAGAGCCAGAGATCTGTGTGTGGTCGCAGGGCCATGATCTCGTTGCAGTTACAGGGACACACTGGGACAGCTCGCACGACTGGAACTCTGCCATGGGTGGCTATGTACCTTTTAGGAAAGACAGGCCAGCGGGGCGAGGTGGTGGAATTGCTCCTGATGTGAGGGAGCAGCTGGAATGTATCGAGCTCTGCCTGGGGGTGGATGCAGAGCGAGTGGAGAGCTTATGGGTAAAGCATTAAGGGGCAGGCCAGCACGGGGGACACCGTTGTGGGTGTTTGCTGCAGGCCACCTGATCAGGGAGAGGAGCTTGATGAGCCCTTCTACAGACAGTTGCAGGTAGCCTCACAGTCGCAGGCCCTGGTTCTCATGGGGGACTTCAGCCACCCCGATACCTGCTGGAAAGGCAGCAGAGCTGGGAACACACAGCCCAGGAGGTTCCAGCAGGGCATTGATGATAGCTTTTTGAGCAGGGAGTGGAGAAACCAACAAGGCGAAGTGTGCTTCTGGACCTTGTACTCACAAACAAAGGACCGGTTGGGGATGTGAAGGTTGGGTGCAGCCTTGGCTGCAGTGACCATGAGTGGGTGGAGTTCAGGGTCCCATGTAGAGAGAGGAAGCAGGGCCATAGAAGTAGGATTGAAGCTGTGGACTTCAGGAGGACTAACTTTGGCCTCTTCAATGACCTGTCTGGAGGAATCCCATGGGTCAGGGGTCTAGAAAGTAGGGTGGTCCAAGAAAACTGGCTAATATTCAAGCATCACTTCCTCCAAGCTAAAGATCAGTGCATCCCTATGAGTAAGAGATCAAGTAAAGGGGGCAGGAGGCCTGCATGGATGAGCAAGGAGCTTCTGGCAAAAGTCAAACTGAATAAGGGAATTTATAGAATATGGAAAAAGGGACAGGCCACTTGCGAGGAATATAGGGATGTTGTGAGAACATGTAGGGAGGCAACGAGGAAGGCTAAGGTCTATTTAGAATTAAATCTGGTGAGGGATGTCAAGGACAACAAGAAGGGCTTCTTCAAGTACCTCAGTAGGAAAAGGATGACTGGGGAAAATGTGGGCCTGCTGCTGAATGGGGTGGGTGCCCTGGTGAGGAAGGACACACAGAAGGTGGAGTTACTGAGTGCCTTCTTTGCTTCAGCCTTCATTGCCAGGCCAGCCCTCTGGTTTCCCAGGCCCTGGCGGCAAGAAAGGAAGTCTGGAGAAAGGAAGATTTTCCCTTGGTTGAGGATCATGTTAGAGGTCACTTAAGCAAACCTGATACCCACAAATCCAGGGGCCTTGGTGGGATGCACCCCCAAGTGCTGAGGGAGCTGGCAGGTGTTATTGCTGAGCCGCTCTCCCTCATCTTTGAAAGGTCCTGCAGGACAGGAGAAGTGTCTGAGGACTAGATGAAAGCCAATGTCACTCCATTCTTCACAAAGGGCAAGAAGGAGCACTCAGCAAACTACAGGCCGGTCAGCCGCACAGCAAGTCCTGGAGGTTATCTCAAACATGTGGAGGAAAAGAAGGTTGTCAGCAGTAGTCAACATGGATTCACCAAAGGGAAATCCTGCCTGACCAACCTGATAGCCTTATGTGATGGAATGACTGGCTGGGTAGAGGAGGGGAGGGTGGTGGATGTTGTCTGCCTTGACCTCAGCCTTTGACACTGTCTCCCGTAAGTCCCTCACAGGTGAGCTCAGGCAGTGTGGGTCAGGTGAGTGGATGGGGGTGGACTGAGAACTGGCTGGTGGCAGAGCTCAGAGGGTTGTGATCAGTGCTGCAGAGCCTGGCTGGAGGCCTGCGGCTCACGGTGTTCCCCAGGGGTCAGTGCTGGGCCCAGTCCTGTTCAGCTTGTTCACCAGTGACCTGGGTGAAGGGGCAGGGTGTCCCCTCAGCGCGTTGCTGATGGTGCAGAACCGGGAGGAGCGGCTGATGCACCAGAGGCTGCGCTGCCAGTCAGGGAGACCTGGTCAGGAGAGCTGGGGCAGAGGGACCTCATGGAGCTCAACAAAGGCAGGTGCAGGGTCCTACCCCTGGGGAGGGACAGCCCCAGGCACCAGCACAGGCTGGGGTGACCTGCTGGAAGGCAGCTCTGCGGAGAAGGACCTGGGAGTGCTGGTGGGCAGCAAGGTGCCCATGGGCCAGCAGTGTGCCCTGGTGGCCACGAAGGCCGGTGGGATCCTGGGGGGCATCAGGAGCAGCGTGGCCAGCAGGCTGAGGGAGGTGATCCTGCCCCTCTGCTCTGCCCTGGTGGGGCACATCTGGAGTGCTGTGTCCAGTGCTGGGCTCCCCAGTTCAGGAGACAGGGAACTACTGGAGAGGGCCCAGCGGAGGGCTACGAAGGTGGTGAGGGGACTGGAGCATCTCCCTGATGAGGAGAGGCTGAGGGAGCTGGGCTGTTGGGCCTGGAGCAGAGCAGACTGAGAGGGGATCTTACCAGTGCACACAAACACCTTAAGGGTGGGCGTCAGGGGGACGGGGCCAGGCTCTTTTCAGTGGTGCCCAGCGACAGGACAAGGGGCAACGGGCACAAACTGCAACACAAGAAGTTCCTTCTGAGTGTGAGGTAGAACTTTTTTACCTTGAGGGTGCCAGAGCCGTGGAACAGGCTGCCCAGAGAAGTTGTGGAGTCCCCTTCTCTGCAGACATTCAAAACCTGCCTGGGTTTCTGTGCAACCTTCTCCAGGTGAACCTGCTTTAGGAGCGGGTTGGACTAGATGATCTCCAGAGGTCTCTTCCAGCCCTGACCTTTCTGTGATTATGTGATTCTGTGAATAAGGGAGGTGAACAACATCATAATAATAACCTTAACTGCCAAGGGAGGTGAAAATTACTCAGTCATGTATTTTCCAGTGTAAGGTTCTTTGGTCACATGTATGTATTTTACAGTGACTTTTCCTTTAATTCTTGATTTTATATCAGAAAGAAAGCAAATAAAAATATAATAATTGATGCAAATAGAGTGCTGACTCATGCACTGCACAAATAATGTGCAGTGTGCACAAAAGTGCACTGTGTACCACTTAGCAGGATTACTGCTGATAAATTTAATATAAATATACTGAAATGCAGAAATGCCTGAGAAATAAACTACTAACTTACCCAGCTGCAACTAGAAGAAAAGCAGGAATACTATTACCACTGAAAAGGACAGTTAACCAGCGTTTTCTGAATTTCTCATTCTCTTGATGAAGAATCAAACTCAGCCTAAACTAAAAGGAAAAAAAAGAAATATATATATATATATATATATAACTTATGCTGAAAGCAAATTAATTTGAAGGGTTTTTTTTCATGTAAGACTGTACTAAACATATTTTTGTTTCACCTGAGGCACCGTAATGATCTATCAACCTAAAATGGCCAAAATCAAAATGTTCTTTAAACATCCTAAGTCTATCGTAATTACTTAAATTTCTTTACAGATAGATGGATAGATATTTAGATGCTAAATAATTAAGATTTTCACTGGTATGATAAGGTAAAAGCAAAATAAGTTTAAAATGAGTTTGTATTGATGAACTTGTGCAGTGACTCTTTAAAGCCTTTATGACCTATACTGTTGAATACATGGAAGGGTATATAAATATGTGCTTAGACTATTTCAATTTTCAGAAACATTAACTATGAATTTAACAAAAAAAAAGTCTTGGTAACCAAAATTACCTCTACAAGTACAGATTTGAACATGTTAACAAAAGAACTCAGGATACTCCATGGTTAATTTTTGGGTTATTTCTTCTCCCTTTCATGGCTATGTCATGTGGGAATAATGTCATACTGAATGGTCTGACGTTTCTCAATCTAATCTCAACTTGTCCCAGCAGAAGTGCCATTTTCAGTTTTAACAAAGGTAGGGTTTTGTTTTTCTAGTTCTCTTCTATGCATGTATAATTTTTCTTAGGTCAAGGAAAACTGGAATTTACACGCTTAATTCCAACGACACTAACAGGACTTACACTCAGTTAATCTCTGTGCAGAATGTCTTCTGTTTCAAACTCTTCTTGAAATAAGTAAAAGTAGTGTCAATTAAAAAAAAAAAATAAGAAAACCACAGCACAAAAAAATAAATAAAGAATTTATTTAATTTCTCAGTCATCTTAGGGTTGTTCCACATTGTACATATTCTAGTGTTGTAACGCACCTTTTAAACTTTCCTTGGGATACTACTCTGCACTCCATTATTAAGATTTATTGTGATCACGTCTCCAGTTTTTTAAAAAAACAGTCAATAACACTATGGGAAAACTCAAAGAAAACTCACCAAACTTGCTTCTCTATCTTTCTCTTCTGGAAGGAAAGAAAAAAAAATATATGATTTTCACATTGCAGAATGAAGAGCAACTCAGCTTCCCAAGAGATGTTGTTTTCCCAAAATCGCTCCAAGTTTCCTAAATGCCATCAATGCCCTTAGTTGTATAAAGACAGATTTACTTATGTCACATACTTGACCAGATGACACATACTTGACATTTGATTGCTGCTTTTAGTCCTGGGAGAGCAGCTCCCACAAAGTTCTAGGTCCAGTGAACTAGAACAACCTATAGACACACAGTAATGGGAATGGCATTACTGCATTAAGGAAATGTAAATTATTTCTTATACATTGCAAATAATGCTAACATACAGTCAAGGCAAAGTTAGTCTAAAGTCTCCAAAGTTTAGACTATGCACTGAACTAAACTGAAATAACAGCTGTTTACTATTACAGCCAGGTACATCGTGTTTTAACAGTTTTCAGAAAGCAGATCAGATAGTTTAACCGCAAAGTGCACCACACAATTGTAAACAATCTATAAAATATGTATTCAATTTTAGAAGAAAAGTTTTAAAAACAGATTATGATCCTCTAATCATTTCAACACATGTGTATTTGTAATGTTGCTAATAGAAATTGGCATTTGCAAAGCTGATGCACAAAGGCATTTCATAAATCTAAAATTCTTCATTACAAAAAGATGAAAGGTTGTTTCACATACTGTTATGATCTATTTCTCTTAATTCAATCATTTTTTGAATAAAGGACCTATTAATAGTAAAAAAAAAAATTCTAATTACAGTACAATAGAGAAGAGACACAGCAAACTCAGGAAACAATTTTAAATTTTCTTATGGGACGTTATGTATTTACTACTCTACTACTAATACCAAAAAGTTCTCTCAAAGAATAAAAATAATTATGTCCCTAGGTATTTACAGGAGACCTGCAAACCTACAGACCAGCCAATCTGTTATCCTGAAGGAATTCATGAAGTTGAAGTGAACGGGACAACGCACTACATGAAACTTTTACAAATCAGATTTTCATTACCTCAGTCTGCAAACATTCACACACATGTATACCCTCATATTTGTGAACAGGGAAGTCCTTTGGCTTCAGAAAGACTACAGACCTGTGTGAAGTTATGCAAGTACATATTTATAAATCAGAAGTCTGTGAAGGAAGAAGACCAAAAGTTTGTTCTACACTGTCATTGGATCAACAACTTTTGCAAGAGCTTAGGTGTCAATGGGTAAGCAGAGGCAGGAAACAATACGTTGCATTTAGAGAGTAATGAAAATGATGTGAGAAGACGAAGGAGTTGCCAGGGGAAGTACAGAATGATAGAATCATTTAGGTTGGAAAAGACCTCTGAGATTAGCAAGTCCAACTGCTAACCTGGCACTGTCAAGTCCATCACTAAACCATGTTCCTAAGCACCACATCTACGTATTTTTTAAACACCTTCAGAGATGGTGATTCCACCACATCCCTAAGCTGCCTGTTCTAATGTTTGACAACCCTTTCAGTGATTAAATTTTTTCCTAATAGCCAATCTAAACTCCCCCTGGTAACTTGAGGCCATTGCCTCTTGTCCTGTCACTTGTTATCTGGGAGGAGAGACCTACCACCACCTGCCTACAGCCTCCTCTCAGGGAGCTGGAGTGAGCAGTAAGGTCTTCCCTGAGCATCCTCTTCTCCAGACTAAACAACTCGAATTTCCTCAGCAGCTCCTCATCAGACCTGTGCCCCAGCCCCTTCCCCAGCCCCGCTGCCCGTCTCTGGACATGCTCCAGCCCCTCAATGTCCCTCTTGCAGAGAGGGGCCCAGACCTGAACACAGGGTTCGAGGGGCGGCCTCAGCAGTGCCCAGTGCAGGGGGACGGTCACTGCCCTGGTCCTGCTGGCCACCCTGCTGGGGACACAGGCCAGGGTGCTGCTGGCCGCCTGGGCCCCCTGGGCACACTGCTGGCTCCTGCCCAGCCGGCCGTCACCCAGCACCCCCAGGCCCTTTCCCACCAGGCCCTTTCCAGCCTCTCTGCCCCAGCCTGTAGCGCTGCGTGGGGCTGGTGTGACCCAAGGGCAGGACCCGGCACTGAGCCCTGCTGAACCTCACACCACTGGCCTGGGCCCATCGCTCCAGCCTGCCCAGGTCCCTCTGCAGAGCCTCCTGCCCTCAGGCGGGTCAGCACTCCCACCCAACTTGGTGTCATCTGCACACTCACTGGAGGTGCACTTGATGCCCTTGTCCAGATCATCAGTAAAGATACTAAACAGGCCTGGCCCCAGTACTGAGCCCTGGGGAACACCACTTGTGACTGGCTGCCACCCTCTGGGCACAGCTCTCCAGCCAGCTTTTTACCCAGCATAGAGTACGCACATCCAAGCCATGAGCACCCAGTTTCTTCAGGAGAATGCTGTGAGAAATAGTGTCAAAGACTTTGTCATGTGAAGGGAGGGGGAGATTTTCTCAACCCCTATTGTTTGATCTGCCTATCAGCGCCCCAGGAAAGCTGAGACCCTTGTGCCCGACCAGTTTGCCAGCATCCCATTGTAGGGACCCTTCACTGAACAGTCCTGCTGGATTGGAGTGTGATTTGACTGACTTGTTCAGCGAAGAGCATCAACAGCATCGGGGAGACCCCTCAGCAGGTCTTTCCAGTTTATTCAAATACGTTACCCGCTGTCAGCAGCTGCTAGCACCACAAAAGACTAACACTAACAGTTTATGGAATAACACTCTTTATTATAAAATAGTGACAAATTAAAGATTGTGATTGCTGGTGATAGGGACTCTCTGTAAAAACAAGCTTCAAGTGACACACAACCAAACTATACACAACAAAACATTAATCACTAGTAACAGCTAGCATAAGACAAAGTTCTTACCCAACAGGCATCCCTATGTGGGAGAAGACAGGTTCAGCCCATTGACTGATCCCAGGAGTTACGATGGAGTCTTCCCTAATTTCTCCCCTCATTCTTTCACTTTTTATACTTTCCTGCACTCTCAGGCAGAGCATGTGTAATTCTAGTCATACATTCTTTTATTATTGATTGGTGTAAGGTTCTCTCACTTTTCATTTAAAGACATAGTTGATAAAAAATACAAAGCACATACTCAGTGAGGGGTGGTCGTACCTTGGAGGTGGGTAACTTTGGGATGGAGGTGTGTGTTAGTATTAGAACAAGATTATAATGAGCAAGATTCATCTAAGAAAAATGATTCCACTACAGTTGCTGGCTCAGGAACCCACATCTTCTCTTATACCTCACATTTGACAGCTGCTATGCAGCTTATCAGTTGTATGGTACCATCAAGTTTCCAACCTTGCAGGGAGTACAGCACAGCCTGGCCATGGTGTCTCCACTCTGCTTCAGCCTCCATTACTCTTCTAGGATAGCAGGTTGTGTTGCCTGGCAAACCATGGTGGAATAGAGTCCATGCATGCCAACCGTCCTGAAAGTGGCAACTGTATTTTACCCTGAACAGGTTTCTATAATGCTACAGCTTCCTTTAGGTCCCAGTTCTCTCTAGTTCCCTCCTCCAAGAGATTTTCCCACAGGCTTTATTAAGGTCCCAGTAGACAACATCCACAGCCTTTCTGTCACCCACTAGGTGGGTCATCTTGTCATAGAAGGAGATCAGGTTTGTCAAGCAGGACCTGCCTGTCACAAAACCCATGCTGGCTGGGCCTGATCACCTGGTTGTCCTGCACGTGCTGTGTGATGTTGCTCAGGATGATCTGCCCCATAACCTTCCTCAACACCAAGGTCAGGCTGACATGTCCATAGTTTCCCATATCCTCGTTCCTGCCCTTCCTGTAGATGGACATCATACTGGCTAACCTTCAGTCTGCTGGGACCTCCCCAGTTAGCCAGGACTGTTGATAAATGAGAGAGCAGCTTGGTGAGCTCTTCTGCCAGCTCCCTCAGCACCCTCAGTGGATCCCATCCAGCCCCATAGACTTGTGTGTGCCTAAGTGGAGCAGCAGGTGCAGTATTAGTGAAATCTGGGAGTTCTTTCTGAAGTAATTCCATATTAACTAGCAAATAGCTTCCCATGGTAGCTGTGTTTGACTTGGTGAGATTAAAAGCAGCTACCAAAGGAATTCATTTGCCTTAATCAATAGATTTAAGTTTCTTACTATGATAATAGCATTTTAAACTTGTTTAACACATAAAGCAAATAATGTTCTGTCCTAAACTGATTAGAAAAATTAGATTATTAATGGTAGGAAAAGTAGAGGTAATAATGTTCAAACGCCACACAAGAATCAGAGGTGTAATGGTGGGCTTAGCATGATGCCAGAAATGGAAGAAAGCAGGGAGATCTGCAGGGCATCCTTTCCTGTCCATGCATATTCTGTATCCTGTGGGTTTGCCCATTGCAAAGCATCAATTTTGAACCCCTTCCATAGTGTGTCTATAGGACCAGAAACCTCTTCAGAGACCCAAAGGATGACACAAAGCCCAAGAAGGATGGCCAGCGATTTAGAAGGATTTGTGCTGCATTTCTTCACACTTCGACATGGGAAACTACCCTTAAAGAGGGATGAAATATGCCCCTTACTCCACAGAGACCTGATTTCATCTCTCATTATTCAAGACCATTTTGTTGTGGATTGTGGAAATGTCGAAGGCACTTATAGTAAAAATGAATCCAAAATCATGTATAAATCAGAGATTCATACAGCAATCTCATTCATGTTATGACAAGAGGCAATGACAAAGGCACTAGGCATACTGAGCAACTAGCTTCACTTTCTTTCAGTGTCCTTATCAGGGCCAGAAAAACCTAGTCCATATCTGCCATTGCAGCAGTGTAACGACTATGGCAGAAAGCTGGTATTTTGAAATTCCCAGTGGTCCCTCTATCGTTCTGTCTGAGACTGCTATCTGCTCATTTCCTTTCATTTCAGTGTATTGGGTTTTCTTCTAGCTGTAACCTTGCCTGTGACTAACTCAGTAAGAAAAAAAGCCAGCAGAAATGTATCATTTGCTTTCTTCTACTGATTTGGACAGACAATAGTAGTCTGCAAGTGCTTCTGTCATCACATTCAGAAATGAAATTTCTCTTTGTTTCCAGTGACATTTTGTGTCAAGCCTATCACAAATTCACCACAGTGTTTTGAAGACAAAACTGCAGTAATAACTTTGGAAGAGCATGACACCCATATAATATCATTAATTATGTATGACATTACCAGCTGCATTTGCCCATTGTTGTGGATACTTAACCTTTACTCTCCTTCTACAATTTGAAAGTGCTTTTCAAATACATGTTACAGTGTGATCAAACAAATTTAGATAAGGCTGACACAGACAGTTTCTTCGTTTGGCATTGATTTTTCCCTACCAGAAATTCTATTAAACTTAGGCAAAAGATATTTTTCTTGAGCACAGCTTTAGCACTTCAGTTGATTGAATTCAAAGTCTATACTAATCAGTACAGGCCTCACTGTAAATAAACATGAAATATTGGTAAAGTTTCAGAAAGTTTCTTGCCACAAAAACACTGCAACCTGGAGCAGATAATAGTATGTGCATCTTTGTCACAATAAGTTACCCAGATTTCTTCTCTTTTTGCTTTGAATATGGAGAAACCTGTGTTTCCCTCACTATGCTTGAGGCTTTCTAAATGATGGTTTGGAAGCTGGGGTTCACAAGGAGTCAGAAGTGGTGCCTGTGTCCTTTAGTGGTCCTTCTGTTACTGATCTACAGAGCATGTTCACATTCAGCCATGCTAAAAATCTGTAATTGTGCCTTCAGTGGTACTGCCAAAATTAATGACTATTCTACTTCAGATGAAGTTCCCTGCTCTAGTTCATGCCACAATCACACTAACAGTTGCACTGATACAGCTGGGAAGCAGGATAAATCCTTCCTTTAGCCCGGAGACAGGAACAAGTGGCTGGGGAGGGGGGAAGCAGGCCAGACGTTACATCAGTGTTACCCCTGAACACTTCACAATATGAATCCACGTGCTAAGATGCATTTTCTTAATATTATAAAACTATATATATTATACAACTAAGTAATGTGCTTCTTGCAAACTACCACAGTCAACTCATCTAAAGCAGTGATCCTACTGTATGCTTGTTAATGGTATGCAGTTCCCTTAAGATGACTTCCTCCCCTTCATCCAGTAATCCATCTAAATTGTCTGTAGATTCTGTTTGACAATGGTTACTTTCCTCCAGAAGGTTCTTAAAAAGGAAGTAACAATACAATCTGCACAAAAGCCTGTCATGGTTATCCTAGCATTAAAGCAGCCAGGTGACAATGTGTTCACCTGGACCATGGCTGAAAACTTTTCACACATCCCACAGCTCACCCAGGAATAGGGATGGAATGGTTGCCTCTCATTCTGCCTCTTCCTCCTGTTCTTGTGATGTCCCTAATTTCTCCTCCTTTGCTAAAGGAGTTGTCTTTCATGCCCATTTCTTTTTGTGTATAGGGGTGATTGATACCGGCACAGGTTGGTCCTCTGGTTCAGCTGGGGTCTGAGTAGCTGCAGTGCCTGTCATCACCATCTGGGTAGCTGCAGAGCCTGTCACCAAGGTTTTAGTAGCCACAGTGCTTATCATGGGGGTCGGTGTAGTTGCAAACAGCTGTTTAACCCTAAATAAGGCCTGAACCACATTCATGGTTCCTAGCAATAGGACCATGCTGTTTTCAACATCCCAAGGATATTAAACATTTTCAAAGTTCTAACACTGTTATAGTAGCCTGGAGGAGAGTAGGAATATGTGGAAGATGTCTCCTCCAGAAGCTGGCTCTCTGAGAAGGCAAAAATTGTAATTATTAATAGTTTCCAATAGATGGCTCCCAAAGTATGGAGTTGAGTGCAATGCTGAGTACACGTACCAGATTAGTTTCACGACCAGCAATTCTATCATATCATAGGCCAGTATTACAAAATACAACAAAATTATAACCTAGGCCCAGATCCCAGAGGTGATAAACAGCACAACAGCAAACACATGCTGCAAGTAAGGTGTACATAACACAACCCTGAGGATACGCACAACTCTGAGAGCAAATAAATCAACATTGTGACCAGCATCTGTTAAACTAATGTAATGAATGGCTATAACAAGTTTTTCTAACGAATTCCAGTCAGATTTGTCAGTATTTCAACCTGCTGGGCCTCATGCTGGGTGCCGAAAAGGACTGTCATAGTTTAATCCCAGCCAGCAACTAAGTACCAGGCAGCTGCTCACTCACCACCTGCCCTGGTGGGATGGGGAGGAGAATCGGAAGAAAGGTAAAACCCATGGCTTAAGATAAGAACAGTTTAATAATTTAAATAAAGTAAAATGTAACAATAATAATAATAATATAGTAATGAAAAGGGAGATAACAATAAGAGAGGGGTATAAAACCCAAGAAAAAAAAGTGATGCACAATGCAATTGCTCACCACCTGCTGACTGATGTCCAGCCAGGCCCCAAGCAGTGATCAGCCCCTCCCAGCCAACTCCCTGCAGTTTATAAACCGAGCATGGCATTCCATGGTACGGAATATCGCTTTGGCTAGTTCAGGCAGCAGTCCTGGCTCTGCTTTTTCCCCTCCCGGCGTCTTGTGCACCTGCTCACTGCCAGAGCACGGGAAACTGAAAGGCCTTGACTTAAGGTAAGGACTAAGCAGCAATGACTAAAACATCAGTGTGTTATCAACATTATTCTCATACTAATTTCAAAAACACAGCACTGTACCAGCTACTAAGAAGAAAATTAACTCTATCCCACCCAAACCCAGGATAAAGCCCTAAACGGTAAGCATTGTCATTGACAATTGTTTCCACATGGCACCAAGTGTGGAGAATTTTCAGACATGTTACTTATCCCACAAAGTCTTTCTTCATCCATGACATCTATTTTCATCAAATCCTTCTTATCTATATGTATGCCCTTAGCAGTGACTTACCAGTCAACCCATCAGCCTTGGTATAAATTAACCAGTTTGTGCCCTGATTACTTCCATCTATTGCAAGAACAAGCTGCAGTGGGAGTCACTATTTCTGACTTTGGATTTAGGAAGAACACCAGTGGACAGCTACAAAACCTTCCAGAGACACCGCTTCAAGAGACATGTCATCTTATGCCACAATTTCGCTTATGTTTCAGGACAAAGCAATCCTCAACCTCCTCACTTAAACCCTGAAAGAGACACACCCAAACATTAAAGCTCTCTGAGTCCTCTGGAGTGGCACAACTTCATGTCTTGCTGCTTGCCAGACAGACCTTTGGAAAACAGCTAAAGGAAACAGAATTTCACAGAAGTGAAAGAAATTCACACTTCCAAGCGGCTGATGTAAAGAAAAGTTTCATCATGTTCTTTTACTAGACAAGGTCAAATTTCTAGTTCCCATTAGGTCTTCTCTACCAAGCTTAACTCTTTTGAGAGATGCTTCAAATAGTCTAGCATATATGCAGATTGAGCAGTAGGAAAGCATGAGATGCAATAAACTACACAGGTCTCAGGAAGGGAAGAGTGGATTTCATGTCAGTCACATTAACCCTGAAAGGCAGCCTCACATACTCTAAGACAAGAGCGGGGAAATCTCAGAGGAAACAGCTAGGCAAGTTTCAATGAAACATAAACCCATGTCCATTAACCAATCTTTCCTCTGTGAAAGCTTCCTCCTACTGACAGTGTTACCAAAAATCATTAAGCAGCAAAACTCTCCAAACCACATGATAGTTTAGAAAGCCAACATTGGTTTATTGCAGTGCTGGGTGCATGAGGTATTTTTCCTCCTAGTATGCACACCAAGCTACTCGAGGGCACACATTACATAGAGTAGAGTACTTGCGTATTCATAGTACGTTGTCATTCATGCATAGGACTGGTAATATGTTTCTTGCTTTTAATACAAATTATCACACATCCTCAGATAGCGCTGTTGAAGTTTTTTGCCAACCATGCATGCTCCCCAAGGTGGAGTTTGCCCTTCTTCAGGGGGAGCTGTTTGAGTTGTAGGTCATGATCTCCCATTACCACAATTACCCTTGTCCTACTTTCAACTAATTTTCTGTGGGTTGCAACACCTTATCTCCTCTAGAGGCCAGAACTTTCTCACTTGCAGGCTTCTTTCTGCATAATTTAGATAACAGTGTTCTTTTCCCCATCTGTTCTTTGTTTCCCAAGGCTGGATCCCTTGATTAGAAGTCCTTTCATTCATCAGTTTTGATGACTTTAGTGGGTGGGTCAGCTTGACCTAAACTTTGTGCACATAAAAGTTTAACATATAGTTAAACCCTAAATCAGCATTCAGTAATTTGGGAGTTCAGGCAACAACAGGGCAAAGTCCTACACCCAAGAAGTTTGGTTTTCACAGAAGGTTTCAGACCTGCCTAAGCTGTAAGCATATTAATGCTTCACCTAGCAGGTTGTTAGAAGGAAAGCTGGTTTAAAAAGCTTGTTAACAGCCTGCTAAAAAAGCTCTTTTGTGCATAGTAGTTATAAATAATTGCTTTGCACTTGAAGTAGTCATAAAATCATAGAAACATAGATTATCTCAGGTTGGAAGGGACCCATAGGATCATCGAGTCCTACACCCTGCTCCTCACGAGACTGCCTACAACTAAAACTAAACCATATGAATAAAACACATGTCCATTGAACTCTGGCAGGCTTGGTGCTGTGACCACTTCCCTGGGCAGCCTGTTCCAGCGACCAGCCATCCTCTCAGTGAAGAACCTTTTCCTAATGTCCAGTCTGAACTTCCGCTGACAGCTTCATTCCACTTCCCCATGTCCCGTTGCTGGTCACCAGAGAGCGGAGATCAGCGCCTCCCCTCTGCTGTCCCCGTGAGGAAGTTGGTAGGCTGCAATGAGGTTGCCCCTCAGCTTTCCCTTCTCCAAGCTGAAAAGATCAAGTGACCTTGGCCACTCTTCCTAAATCTTGTCCTGAAGACCTTTCACAATCTTGGTCACCCTCTGTAGAGGAATGAAGCTGGGTTAATTAGCATTGATAATATACAGCTGTGGGTTGCTGCAGGGGCAGTGGGGCGATGGGTTGGCCGATGTAAATAATGTGCAGCTGTGGCTGTTCTTTTAAGAGGTTGGGCAGCCAATGAAGAGAGGGCAGCCGAGGAAGAGAGAGGAAGAAGCAGAGAGAAGAGAGAGAATGCACCTGGGATGAGGAGAGACAAGGAGAAGGCAGCAGAGGGACTTTATGAAGAGTATGTTGGTATGAGATGGTAAAATACCTTGTTGCAGTTTGATAGTTTGGAGAGTGCTGCGACAGCCCTCCTCTGGACACACTTGCATAGTTTGAGGTCCTTCTTAAACGTATCCTGCTTTCAGGGTGTCTCTAAATAGGATAAGGTTGCCTGAACAAAGTGACCAAAGGAGAAGGGTTACACATATGGAAGAGGGCTGTGTTAGGAATTGGAGGTGGAGGACTGTAAGGGGTGGCTATGAGCCATCAGCATCACTTCTATCATTTCTGCACAACCAAAAAAAGCATTAACTTTGTAACATGGTATGACCCAGATCGCTTTAAATTAGATATTATTTTTTTTTCACATTGGATGTTGGCTGTCCTGTGAGAGGGCACAATGACAATGAGGGATTTTCCCCTCCATGGCAAGGTAGGGAATGGCTAGGGAGCAGGATGATGGGTGTGTATGGTAGGTATGTGAAGTTGTACAGGAACAGTGCTGCCCATTGATCTTTCCCTTAACCATGTGCTCATGCAGGCAGGCTATATGCAGCACTGCAGCCTGTGTGAACATTGCACCAGGGACAGACAGTGTGTAGGAGCAGGCAGAGGCTAGGGCTGCATAAAAAATTACCTATGTCAAGGCAATAGTGTGTATCCCTGCTGGGAAGTGCTTATTTTGAGGAACAGCCAGTGTCCCAGCTCCAGAACAGCTGGCTGGGATTCTGAAGACAAAAAGGGGACACTATTTGAGGGAATGGCTACCAAAGACCACAGGGACGTTGAGCAGTCCCAGGCACCTGTGGCTAGGCAAGATCAGAACCTGATTTGGCAACTCTGGCCTGGAAAGGAAACACATATGTAGTTTAGCGTCAAGTAATTGCTTCAATTCTACACATTTTAAGCACATAAATACACATGACACAGAGAGAGAGCTACTGCAAAAAGCTGTGTATATGTGGAGCCTGAAAGCAGGGCAGGCAGGAATGAAGTCTTGTCTTCTAACCTTACAGTAAATCTTTAATTGTCTCACTGTGGAACTGAAGATTTAACCTCTCTGCTGTCTTTCCAGTTCCTAACATGAGGGGGTGATTGCATAGAACAGCCTCAATGTAATATTGCAAAGATAGCTAGTTAACAGCTGTAAGGCACTAAGCACTGTATGAAAGCTGAAATTATTAATAAATTTAATTTCTAATTTATTTAATAAATTCTAATTTATTTATTAATAAATAAATTACCTGAGTAAATAACATGGAAAAGAGGATACCCCAAGGTACTTCATTCATCTTGGTAAATGTGTTGGGATGCTTTTCATTCATCAGTCATTCCTTTTCATACATTAAGCTCCTTGGAAGCAGAGCTGTGTATGTCCTCAGCCCTGCCACAAGAGCATGCTACCAAGTGGAAATATTGTTGCAAAATATCTCTGTCAGGACTATTGGGAGTGTACCACCTTTCACACCCAAGCATCTTTGTTTCTGAGCGTGCTGCTGCTCCCAGGACCATCATAAAGTAAGGAAGTGCTCCTCCTCCACTCATCCCACACAAGGACACAGGGTTATGAAATGTCAGAAACTGTGGCAGCGCAAGGAAACTGCAAAAATCACAAGAGAACTCCAGAAATCCCAAGGCCCAGGACTGCATTCAGGTGGCACACCTCAGGCAGCTTTGCATAGATATGCCACCCACAGGAGGGCAGTAGATGTGACACATGACCTAAAATGGGACCTGTGCCCTTCTGAACTGATGAGCCCAACTGGATACCCTGGGGGACCTAAAGCACCCAAAGTGTCAAGTGTTTAACACATCATTATCTTTAGCACTCCCTGCTTATGTTTGAGCATTTGTACCCTGCTCACAGTCCATCCTGAAAGTGGTGACAGAAAACATGACCTTTCCGAGCTAGAGTTATTGGTACCAGGGAGTGTGGCAACAGTGATCTTTGTTTTCATCTGCTTAGATGCTGGTGTCAGGCCCAAAAGCCTGTAAAACACGAGGGCTGGCTTAATTTTGAAGAAATCCCAAGAAACTGCCAGTGACATTAGGCTCCTTCATTTCAGATTGAAACTAGACAGATTCATTACCTTGTCAAAGGTAAGTGCAACCCTCGGATCTCTGCCCTTTGCTCTGTCATCACCCACAGCATCCTTTCTGTCACACTGCTATTTTCTTGTGGTACTTGCTGAATTACTACTATTTATTATTCATGGAGAGCTGATGGCATGCTTCAAGCTGGGCATATGTGCAGGAGAGGATGTGCACTCTCTTCTTAACAGACAGGGAGTCTGTTAAAGACTGCTTAACAGTACTTCCATGCACAGTTTTCCTAACTGTTGCTCAGAGCCTACACTGATGTCATTTCCTAAACTTCAAAAACCCCATGGCACTGCCTCACTGATGACACAGACAGGTTGCTTTTCTTCGGTATTTCTCCTCAGCCCTAGCAAGGAAGACAGCCTAACTCCTGGTACATTTTTAACAATGCTAAGAGTTAGCTCATCAGCATGGTGTACTGGCGATGACAGAAGCAGTCCTTCCAAAATGAACCAGAATGACTGGATCTGGAGCCCAGTTCCCAGCACCTCTCTGGCCTGGTGCTCTGGGAGCTGACTGGTTGCTAGATCAGCTGTCCATTTTCAGTTATGTGCAAATGAAACAGAGTAAAGCTGAAGTAGCTGCCAACAGAATGATTTAGGAAGGGGTCTGCAGCTCGTTTGACCAGTGCAAATCCCAGCAGCTGTGTCCCCATGTAGTAAGTACAGCATTAATACATAGGCATGTAGCCCTACACAGTATTGTGTATGTGTGTCACACGGTGGTGCTGCTGATCAGCAAATGTGCAACCTGTGCCCATACTGGCAAGAACAGATACCAACTGCTCTGAGCAGGTATTGTACTGGTATTGGCTCGTGTGTGCATATTGTGTGTGTGTGTGTGTGTGTGAGTATGCATGTCTTCAAACACCGCTTGAATTCTAATGTCTTGATGACAAAATTTTTACTGCAGGTGTGCTACTTTACAGAATTTTACTTTTCCTTGATTTTGTTTTTCTTACGGTACACATACGCCACTGCATATCTCTGTTGTTGTATGTATAGATAAATTAAATCCAAATCTTGTCCAGAGACAAATTGCTTGAGTTCTTTAATGCACTTTTCTTGTCACAAGCCACATGGATAATATCACTTTGTAGCAGGCAGGCTTACTCCAGTCACCACTTAAAACACGAGAATTTTTCATTGCTTTAGGTCTGAGTCCCATTTCCCATACATTTCTCCAACTCAGCTGGGGAACAGATTGTGAACTTTGTTTATCCATGGCTTTGTATTTATTAATCATATACCCAGCATTTTACAGCATTTGGTATGTTTTTGCCAAATCCATTAAAAAGGCATTAATGCATTGTACTGTACATGGTATCGTATATTGACTTTGCCCTTTTTTCTGATTTTGATGTAATTTACTGCCATTCTTCTGGTTTGGAAGTATATCCAATACTCCCGGTGCTCTGCCTTGGACTTCCAGGGATCAGAAACAACAAGCAGCTCAGTCTCCAAAGGCTGCTGTAAAGGCAACCCCTGGATGTGCTGAGAAGCAGCTAATACCAGGGAGGAGGGAAATACTCCCCGTTTCTCCTATTCTGCAGCCACAGCTTACAGGACTGTCTAACAGTCTTGGAAGCAATACTAGTGAGTATTTTGTCTTCTCATGTCAGGGAAAAAAGATCTGTGCTCATGAACACTCAGTTACCCAGAAGGAACAAAACCAGAATGGATGAGTTTGGTTCTGGCAACAGCAAAATGGCACTCAGAAGGTTTGCAGCAGCACAGAACAACTCAGTCCCTGCAGAGACCATTATCTGCCCACCTGCAGATTCAGGATGTTCTTTGCATGCCTGTGGTGGCAACTCAAATTAAGACAGAGAAGTTTTTGGTTGAAGACTATTTGTAACACTGCTGGCTAGCCCCTTGCCTATCACCCCGCACTTGGCACCATGCTGCCAGAGGTGCCCAGCTGGCCAGAGAAAACAGGGGATTCCTGTGCCTGGTGACTGCTTGAAAAACACATTGTGGACAACAGAAGACTGAAGTTGAGGTGTTATTGCATGGGCAGCAAAGGATGACCCAGCCACTCACCTTTGGTTTGGAGCAAAACTCAGTGGGGAGGAAAAGAGCCTCTCAGCACAGAAACCAGTAGCGCTGGAGTCCATGACAATTTTCACCTATTTGTGGGATGCTGTAGCTAATGTGGGATATGCTAAAAAAAAACCTAATTGAATGGTCTGAGCCTTCTGCTGACCTCCTTCCCCAGAGGAGCTGTCACTGCCATGCCTGAGAGAGCCCCCTGCCCAGCCCATGGCCTCCTGCTCCCAGTGTGAGCCCAGATGCCCCTCCCCAAGGCACCCCACAGCGCTGCCATGGGGAAGGAGCAGGGCAGGACTCTGTACCCACCTGCTCATAGATTGAAGTCATACTGCAATGGAGATCCTAGAGTAGGGACCTCAGGAGCAAGATCTCACTGGCAATGGCCCTGTTGTCCCTACAGAGACATCTACTCAGTGCCCACATCTCTGCTGTGTGGGTACTGTGCGTTTGTGGTGTAGAGCAGGTGGCAGGTGAGTTGTCACACTTGGTGTCAGGGCGAGCCAGGGAGAAGGATGGTGTGGTTCTCCCCACAGGGACTGCAGGTCCCACTGGCAACAGCTTGGGCACTTCAGTGCTGTGGTTGCTGCTCAGGAGGGCACAAGAACAAAGTCCCTGTGCCCTCTCACTCCTACAAAGCTGCTGGTGGGCAAAAGCTCTGCTGCTGATCAAGAAACTCCAAAGGATACAAGGGCACAGGGAGCAGAGCCAAGGCTCCATAGGAGAATGGTTTTCCCCAGCTTCAAGTGTTCTGTGGATGGGATGAGGCAGAGCAAGTTTGTGTGGGTTGTGGGAGGGGAGCCGCAGGCTTCTGGTCTTCCAAGCTGTATGAAGAAACAACCCCAGAAGGATCCCTTTAACTTCCACACTTTTTTCTTTTCAGCTCAGAAGTGAAAATCCCCATGTGAAAGAGATCTGCAGCCTCTTCTTCCTAGCCCAGGTCACTCTTGATGAGCATCGGTGAATGTGCACCAGCCAACCATAGCATAGACATGCTGGATGCCAGGTCTCAGTGTGAGGGAGAAACTCAAGAGACTGGGACACCTTCCAGCTTCTCATTTCAATGACTCAGGGAGCTGTGGAGATGGACTCCCCAAGCAGAATCCAGCTCATCTAATAGCTGACACATGCACCCAGCATTTAGGGAATGAACTGGGAAAGAACATTCTGCAAAATGGTCCCTCCTCTTTCACAGTTTTCCTTTTCAAATACCTGGTGCCAAACAGCTGCTCTTAGTAAGACTAAAGTTCAGGGGGTTTGTATTACCCCCTCAGGCAATATCAGGATGATGTCACAAGTCCAAGTCTGGACTGCCAGCAGCCCCTGAAAACCCCAGGCTCTATTTTGCTGGCCCTTTTGGGCTGACTCCTACCTCAGGGTTTACCTGTGTGCCTAGTAAAATACTGAGGAAAATCAAAGATTTTCTTGTGAGCACATGCTAACAGGTGGGCGGCTGGAGGGAAAGAGCTCTTTGGACTGATCCACCACTGAGACACGATTAAGGATGCTCTGGAGGTCAGGCCCACCGAGACCTGGGGAAAAGCCAGTCAGTTTTCTGTTCCTTCCTCTGACCTTATAGAGGCCTTTCAATACTTAAAGGGGGCTTATAAGAAAGATGGGGACAAACTTTTTAGTAGGGCCTGTTGAAAAGAGGGTAAATTTGAACTAGATATACGGAAGACAATTTTTACAATGAGGGTGGGGTAACACTGGAACAGATTGCCCAGAGAAGCGGTAGATACCCCACCCCTGGACACATTCAAGATCATGTTGGATGGGGCTTTGAGCAACCTGATCTTGTTGAAGGTGTCCCCAGTCATTGCAGGGGGGGGGGCAGACTAGATGGCTTTTAAAGGTCTCTTCCAGCTCAAACTATTCTATGATTCTATGATTTGCACAGCTTATAGGGGACTAAATGTATGTAACAAACAAGTTTAGAGCTATGTTGTACCTTTATTTCCATGTGTAAGAGATTTTCAATGTTCATGCTGTCACATTCCTGCTCCAGGCTGTGTTACTCTGCTCTTTAATGGGCAGCAACTACTTTCAAATCCCTTATTCCTGTAATATCCAGAGCCATCGCATTCATGTGTAGGACTGCATGATCAGATCACCACACGTCTTTAAGGACATGTATATTCCAGTATTTATTGACCTGATCCAGACTGAACCTGTTTCAGAAACAAAAGTAACCTGGTTGGTTTTAATACAGATAATTATGTTTACCCAAAAAAAAAAGCTTCATTGTTTTGGCCCCTGCCTCCAGAGGTGGCTGGTTCTTCTGCCCATATTTTTGAGATTACAGCACTAGAACACAAAGTTCCAAGCAGACTTTACGTTAACAAGGAAAATGTTGTGGCCCACTAAAAATGGTGGTAGAGAGAAGGAGGCTCCATGTGGGCTTTGTCTTACTGTGGGACAAAAGTGCTGTTGCTCCCTGGGGCTCTGTTCGTCCCATGTCAGACATGGATGCCTGCTCCATACCTAGTTACTGGAAAACACCTGAAGCTCTGTGGTGGTGCGCTTCTCCTCCTCCTCTGGGCTGTTCTAGGACCTTGGAAGCTGCTGGCTAGATCTCAGTGCCTTGAGTAATGAATTGGGCAGTCAGGCACCCCTGGACTGTACCAGTAACTCTTAACCGACTGAGGCAGAGAATGGCACTGCCTGTGCTGGAGCTCCTGCAGACTGGTGAAAGCAGGGAATAAGAATGGAAACAACCAGTTTTTCCCTGACAACCCCAGAATGTTCCTGCTGGATCATAGCCTGAGCGGTAAACAAGTGGAACAACACATTGCTCCTGGAATTTTTGAGAAAATTACCAACTTAGGTTATGGTTGGGATGGAAATTTGCTGACGACTAAAGCCAGTCATTTCACAGCCTTATAAACAGTGGTCCTAAATGAGACCCTTTGACCTTTCCTGGACCGCAGTGGGCTGCAACCAGCATCTCCCTCTGAGTGGTATGTCGCTCAAGTTCACAAACCACCAAGTCTGTAATACTAGTGGGACCGTCATGGAAAGTCAGTGACGGGACCTGGCTGATACCCATTTTCCTCAAAGCTCAACCCTTCACCTGTTGAGAATGCAAAGGCATCTAATGTGAGTATTGCACTCAACTCAAGAGCAAACTTCTAGTAGGTATATACCTTTGCTGTAATATATATTGCAAGCTTGAAATAGTTAGGTTAATCATGTAATTTTTTTATTTTAAACAAATCAATTTGCTGCTAAAACCTTCTGAACTGTGAATAAACTTTTTCTTACCCCCTCCCCCCACACCTGCCCATGGCTTTAGATCTAATCCATTGTCCAGGTCTGAGGCTAGGAATAGATCCAGCTGCACCTAAACTCTGTGACAGTTCAGAAAGCAAAGGGGTCTACTATAAAACTCATGACTCAATGAGAGAATCTCCTTTACCCTTTCATAGCTTTGATCTTTATAACTGTTTCCAACTCTATGCTCACCCGATTTCAACTTGATTTATCTCTGTGCATCTATTCCATGTAGTACATAATAAACCGAACCCTGACATTGCATCTTATGTCGTTGCATTTCCACATAGTTATATTAAACCTTTTTCACTTAAACTCTTCAGTGATGATTCTTTCAGCAACCTGACCTAACTACTCTTTTTGCAACAAGCTCTACTGGCAAGACAAAGCCGGCATTTAAAGGCAGAAGAAGACACCAGCCCCCAAGCACACTGCGAGGCTGGAAGGGGCCGCAATGACGGGAAAGCACGGAGCAGTGGCAGACTCCTGCCACATGTGCGATATGAGCCCGGAACGGGCTGACGCTGGCTTAACTTTGTGTACAAAAGAGGGAAAGGCCGTGCGTCAGGCCAAGACCCAGTTGTGGGAGGCCTTGGTGGGCTTCTCAGGGCGGGAGGAGCTCAGAGAGCACCAGGTGTTCAGCCGGTGTCAGGCACGGATTGCCTCGCTCGGCACCGCTCTGGTGGGCTGAGGGTGCCGCTGGCGATCGTGCCCGCTCCTCCTCAGCCGGGAGGTGCCAGCGC
The DNA here is from genome assembly GCF_017639655.2 of Falco naumanni. NCBI lineage: Eukaryota > Metazoa > Chordata > Aves > Falconiformes > Falconidae > Falco > Falco naumanni. Next base: position 25,192,091 of record NC_054080.1, on the reverse strand, counting down.
TTCAGGGGAGAGAGACCAAGGGGAGAAAGGGAAGTGCAGGCAGGAGGAACGGCAGGGTTACACCAAGCGGACCCCGCTCTCTAAGCCCTGCCGCCCTGCCTGCCCGGTGGGGCAGTGAGAGTTCACCAGGGTAACGGGCCGGGGGCCGTGCTGGCAGACAGCTGCCCTGCATGCCAGGAGCGCACCAGGGCTCTCTCTCTTCCGCCCGCCAAAAATGTCAGGCCGGGCCCAGGGCTACGGAGAGAGCCTCCTCCCCTCCCCGGTCCGGCCCGCCGCAACGGCAGGGGGCGCACTCGCCCACCCTCGGCCGCCGTCCCACGCGGCGTCCTTCCCCGCTGACCCCACCGCCCAACCCTTTCCTCCTCGCGCCGGGCAGGAGAGGCTCTATTGGCCCAGCGGCTGCCGGCCCCGCCTTTTTCGCGGTCACGTGGCCTACGAGCCCGGCCATAGGGAGGCGTGGCTCCGTTCCGCAGCCGGAAGTGGTGGGGTGCGGACGCCGTTGTCGCCGGTGCCGGCCTGTGCGCGGCCCCCTCGCTCCGTCCCTCCCCCCACCCCCCGCCTGCTTCCTGCCATGCACCCGCGGCGCCCCGAGGGCTTCGACGGCCTGGGCTACCGCGGGGGTGGCCGGGAGGAGCCGGGCCCTGGCGCCAGGCCCTTTGGCAGCGCTTCGGAGCTGGGCCACTGGGTGACCAGCCCGCCCGACATCCCCGGCAGCCGCAACCTGTACTGGGGGGAGAAGACGCCGCCGTACGGGGCGGGGACACCCCTGGGGGCCGCCGGCTTCAACGAGGAGCCCAACTTCGGGGCGGGCGGCCCCGGCGCCGGTAAGGGAGGGCCCGGCCTGGCCCGGCCCGGCGGGGGAGCCGGCTTCTCGCCGTTCCGCCTGTCCCTCGCTTGTCTCCCGCTTGTCTCCCGCCACGTTCTCCCCGGGCGGCGCCGCGGCGGCCGGTTAGCGGGGACCCGCCGAGGCGGGCGAGGGCGGGCAGGTGGCGGCCGTGGGCTGTGCCGCGGCCTGGCTGCGCCCGTGCTAGCGCCACTCGGGTCTGCCGGCGCTGATCGCCACCGCGCCGGGCCCGGAGGGGCGTTGCAGCCGCGGGCTGCCGATGCCGAAACGCCACGAAAAAAGTTCGATAGAAGACAGAGAACCTGCGCCACCGCCTGTTGCGCTCCAGCACCCGCTTCACTGTGTAGCACCACATAGTTACACGCAAATACGATTGAGAGTGCCAGAAGGCACCCTGCAGCTTCTAGTTAAGCAGCGTGTGGTCAGCTCCCCATTGCCCACGTAAGCCATACCCTGCAGAAATACTCAGTCTTCTGTAAGGGCAGGAAGTACCTTTGGATCTTAACAGTATGTTTTGTTACTTAGTGTTGATGTCTCAGACTTTGTGTCTTTTGGCAGCTTTATTGTTATGTTGACAAGGGGTGTGGTATGAGCTGCTGAATTAACTCCACCCCACCCCCACCCTGCTTGCATGATGGTGAAGGAACCATGGAACTGGTAGAATTTGAGAAAGCAAGCATGCTCAAGTCTTTTCCAGTGATTGCTGGGAAACTGGGCAGAAACCCGCAGAAGCACAGTATTATTTTATATCTGTGAACCAGAGGTGAATTAAGAGAAACTTGATAACCAGGCTACTGAACATTGCCAGTAATTAAAAAGAATGTTCTGGAGCAGTTTGTATACACTTAAGTAGCAAAGCTTTTTGAAAGACTAAAGTATTTAAAGTTTAGTTGTATTAATGGATGAGTCTTCTTTTTTTCCAACCTGTAGTGCAGTGTTTTTTTCAGGTCTTACAATGAGTGCAACCCTTAGCTGGACTTCCATCTGTGCAAGCACAACTTAAATATACAAGCAGACACTTGAAGACTGCTGCCTTTTTTTGTTGGGGTTTTTTTTTTTTTGGTCTTATCTACTCATGGAGGGTATATTGATCCTGAATTTTGGAAAACTGACAAGGAGTTGCTGTATTACTGGGCACTAAGTCCAGGCTCTCCAAGTGGAGAGAGTCATATTCCTCTTAGGAGGGCTGCCATGTGTGTGTAGAGCTCCACAGAAGTTACTGGCGTTAACCATGCTTACAGCTTGCTTGCACCCTGTGGATTGTAGGGCTGAGCGTTATTTTTCAGTTGCCTTTACAGTTCTGATAATCTTCTTAAAATCTCTTCTGATGCTTCCCAATGTGTTAAGTGTCTGTCTGGTAGCAGACAACAGAGAACTGAACCCATTACTGTGGTTGCGATTTTAACAGTTCTCTCATAAATAGATTTTTGCAAAGGAGTGGAGGTAAACAGCTGACTTAAATGTCACATCGTCTAGACGTTTGTTACATCATCAGTGGTTTTGTGTGTTATTTGTCCCAAAGTTTGTCTCTTATTACTGGTGTTGTTTTTAAAAATAATTTCACCTCAGATATCTAAATGTATGTTTCAGAGTTATTGCAAACTGTTATGCATGCTAACTTTTTCAGTGGTTGGTTTTAGATTTTTTTTAGATCTTAAGATATACTCTGTTTTACTGTTCACTTTGTCTCTTTTGTTGTCCCTATAGCTGTTTGAGACAAAAATAATTTTATTTATAGAAGTATGTACAGAATCAAATGCAGTACAAAGTGCAAATATTCCTGGGGGAATTATTTTTTATATCCTTTCTTGCAGGTTTGCCATAAACGTTCTGGTTTAGTGCTTGTGATTTTCTGAAGTACGATATAAAATTAAGCTTTTCAGATTGTTTTCATGTCATTTTCTTCCGCTTTGTGATTATCGCTGCTGTATAATCTGTTTCCATTTTTTTTCAGAACAGTTGAACAGATTTGCAGGCTTTGGTATTGGCCTCGCAAGGTAAGAGTTGTATAATAATTTTCAGTGACAATGAAGTAGTAAAGCTGTAGTTGTTTTATGATGCCTGTGTTGTGCCAGGGGAGGTTTAGATTGGATATTGGGGAAAAATCTTCACCAGGAGAGTTGACAGGCACAGGCTGCTCAGGAAAGTAGTTAAGTCACTATCCCTGGAACTATGTGTAGACATTGCATTTAGGGACGTGGTTTAGTGCCTGGAACTATGTGTAGACATTGCATTTAGGGACGTGGTTTAGTGGTGGACATGCAAGTGCTAGGCTAACATTTAGGCTCAATGGTCTTTAAGGTCTTTCCTATGATTCTTTGCGCACTTTTGTGTTGTGTTTTTATGCTAGTAGACTTACACAGCTGACATGCCTTTAGAAACTGTCTACCTGAAATCCATGTAGGTTTCTATTATCTTTAACTGAAATGTTTCTCAAAATTACTTAATGGGCAGTGAATATAAGAAACACTTTTTTGTTACATTATGCCCAGGATATATCCATCCTATCAGAGCAGTCTGAAAATAACACCAGAAAGCTGATCACGTTTGCTGCTTTCAGTGTTTTTAGGTAATGTGAATGTTTCCTAAATATGTGAAAATGTCTTCAAATACATTATCAAAGTATCCTGAAACAGTAATGTTGATTTAGCCAAGTGGTCCAATAACCATTTTAGTCTTTATTATGGTGACATTGATTATTGGTAGTATTTCTGAGAAAGTGGTGGATTTTAACATGTTTAACCATATTTTCAGAGCTTAAATTGTCAAGTGTAAGGATCATGATAAGCTTAGGATTTTTTTGGTGGGATGCCTACTCAGTCACACTCACCTGGTCAGGTTTTTCTCAGTCACTGCACTGATGCAACTTGGGAAATAGTGAGAGGTGGGGTTTTTTTGTCTTGAAAGCTTTAGGACTAAAAAACATTTTACTGTTTGTTGACCTGAATGTGATACTTGTCAGAGAAAAATGCAGTTCTCTTCAGAACATGAGTACTTGTGTCACCCAGTTAGACCACTTGTGTCACCCAGTTAGACCAACATGGCAAGCTGTATCAGTTGAGGTTCTTACAGTGTATTTCTACTTAAAGAGGAGGGGCTTTTACTTGACCTGCAGCCTGTCCTGCTCCTTACGCCATTGTTATCACCCTTGATGCCCATCAGAATCTCTTTTAACCAGTTTGACTCACTAAAAACAGAAGACCAAGTCAATTGAAGAGCTGGATTATTTTTTGCCTTTTCAGTTAGGTTGATTTACCTGGGAGCTGACTGACTGTGAAAGCCAGCAGATGCCAGCTAACTGGATTAGAGAGGGAAGGGATAAAGAAGAACAACTAGGAATGACCATTTTGGGGAAGTAATGAACATGCTGATCTCCTTCAGGAGCAGAGAGATGTTAGCACGGCTCACTCTTACTATATGCTTTGATTTAGTTATCAAAGTTTTCCACATCCTGAAGCACCATGGTCACTAAGACTAAAATGTGTGGTTTTGGGAAAGTGAGCTGATGAACATTGTATCACTGCTGAGAGAAATTCTCTCTGCTTCTGGATTTGTACCAGATTGAGTCAGAAATCTTGTAGGAAATGCTCAAAAGAAAAGGTTAGGTTTTGTGCGGTTAGTTGAGTTGGCTACCCGGACGGCTTAATAGACAGTAGCTGGAATACAGGGGAAGTTTCACCTCTCTTGGTAGTGGCAAACTACTAATTAGTTAGTTATGAAGCTGCAGGCTCAGTACTTTTCTCTGCCAGTCAGTACTTAATTATCCAGAGTAAAATCCCCATAAGAGACCTACCCCAGATGATCCTGTACATTGGTGGTCAAAGCTGTTACTTGGGATGCTTAGACAAAGCCTGGAGGTTTTGCTTTTCTAATCCGTATCTCAGGTTTGAACTGAGTACAGGTAAGTACACTGATCACTCAGGCACTTTGGAGATGAAGTTTCTCTGCGTGATTGTGACCAGGAATCCTACTTTAGAACTGAGAGAACTTTCCTGTGAAGGTTTGGTTGAAATAGCATTTCTGGGGGTGGAGGGAGTGTTGGTTTGGGGCAGTAGCATTCTCTGGTGAAAAAAAAATGTCAGCTGTTAGCACCGATCCTCTGGTCCCGCTAAGGCTTCATCTTGATTGATAGTGTGCTACACAGAATTAACATAAACCTGGAAACAAATAATTTCATAGTTCTGCCTCTGGCCTGTTTTGTTCCCTCATATTTTATGGAGGGAAGTTTTAAGAAATTTGGTATGTTGTTTCGCCTATAAAAATACATACATGCGATATATATGTAAGTGGGCTTTCTTGTAGTGAATGTACGTGTCAGGTTTTTTATTACTTTTTCTTTTATAGTATTGGCAGGCTATGAGGTAGCCATCCAAAATGCCTCGTTAATTCACTAGATAACGTATAGGTTTTTCAAATTCTGATCTAATGTTGTTAGAGAAAAGTAACAAGCCTTTTCTAATAAATTTGTCGTGGCTTCCCATGCTTTAAATACACTTTTCTTTTAAAGCCTATTTACAGAAAATGTGTTGGCCCATCCTTGCATTGTTCTACGTCGTCAGTGTCAGGTATGTCTTTTATATTACCTCTTCCAGTCAGAGCTCCTGTATACTGTGATGTTTCCGTGTTTTCATACTCTGTAGAGTATAAGAAAGCTTCACAGTTCCTAGGGAGACACTGCTATATTAACGTGTTTTCATTTGTATCATACACGTTTTCCATTCCAAAATTTTAACTTACCTTGAACATTCTTACTCATTTTCGTTTGGGCAGTGGAAAATGAATTACAACAAGGGAGTGTCTTCAGAGCAACCCAGATCCTCATTTACAAGCAGGATGCTTTGTTTCCAATATTTTCTGGTATAACCTTGCTTTACCGTTCACATTTGCAACATACAAATACTTGAAAGTTGTGCCTGTTTCCCGAAATGTCAGTGACCACTTACTCATATTTTGGTCACTTTAGCTGAACTTTACAGAAATAAAATCCTTATTTCGGAAGTACTTTTTCCTTTAGAGTTCTAACATCTGCAAGCGTGTTTATAAAACTGCCATTATTTATATTTTTAACAGGTTAACTATCATGCTCGGAATTATCATCTCACTCCATTTACTATTGTGAATATTATGTACAGCATCAATAAGACACAGGTCAGTATTTGGTGTCAGGCTGTATCTGAGCAGTGGAGACGATAGTGCATATGTGCCTTGACATCTTTAACTCTTTATGTAATTGGTGGTTAAGAACATGGCCATTGTAAGGGTTTGCTGTTTTTATAGTTGCAGAAATTTTTCAGGAAGATAATAATAAATATTTTTTTTTTAAAGTAGTATTTAGTGGGGAAGACTTGCATATGTTAGAAAACAGAAAGTCCATGAAACTATTTTTTTTTTAATTAGGATTCTAAAAAATAACTAATCCTCATATGGATTACTTATATGGATTATCCAAATGACTACTTACAAAGACAGTATTGTGTGAATTTTCCGTTTGCATGGGAATAGCAGTCCTGAAACTCAGATCAGAAGACAGTAAAAAAATATTCTCTGGATTTCTTATGGATATGCTTTAACATCTCAAGTTGTCCGTAGAAAATGGTGTTAAGTTTATAGTACAGTGTTGACAGTGAGAGAGATGCCTGCAAAATTGTTGACAACTGCTTGGAATTATTGAAGAACAAAAAATTCTTTTCAGAGTTGAAGTTATTTTTCCCCTGAATTTGGTGACAGTGAAGTTCAGTAGTAGAATTGTAGCCCTTTGTGGTCTGAAATTGCTGAAATTTTATAAAAATTAGTGAGATTAAAAGAGTTTTGATTTTTATGTTGCCTAAATCAGAATATGTTCTGTATTTCAAAACACAGGGTCCAAGAGCTCTCTGGAAAGGAATGGGCAGCACTTTCATTGTTCAGGGCATATCCCTGGGAACAGAAGGCATTATCAGTGAATTCACACCTTTGCCAAGGTATCACAGCGGTTTTTTTACTGCTTCTAACAGTCAGACACTGAATAAGTGTTTTCAGCACAGCACTTGTAATTAGTCAATAGTGAGAGACTCTTTCTGGGAGCTTTGTGTGTTTGGTATGTCTGCCTACTGCTCTGAGTGTAGAAATAGTGCAGCAAATTGGCTTTCAGTATAATCATACTGTAATAATACAATTCATAAATTTCTTTTTGTATTTTGGTTTGTAAGTCCAAAGTAAGAAGTCCTAGTTTCATTAATCTAAACACAGAAAACTTACACAGCTAATGAGCCAGCACTGACATCCTGCTGAACATTTCACTGTCTTTGGTAGGTGAGAGAACAGAATGGCCTGCATTAGTAAATGAGAAGACATGGTAAATAAGAGTCTATGTGGCTGTCAGCTTTGTCTTCTGTCCTCCTTTACCAACAACTACATGTACCTTGTTCAGTATTCTCATAATGAAGCAATTAAAACTAAAAATGAGTGACTTCATTTAAAGAGATATTCACCATTCTACTTCACTGTGCCTATCTTCAGCTATAGTAGTTTTTTATTTTGATTTGTGACTCTGACTACTTCTTATGCTGAACTTCTACGCCAGGATTGTGGTAAAACATTGTGATGTCTTTCTGCTTTGAGATACAAGTCTGATTAAGAATTTTTGTCTGGAGACTTTTTATCAGTGTTTTATTTTATAATGGTCCAGATCTAACAGTAAGGGCTGACAACTGTAATAATATATATTGTTAGTTTTGTTACAGATGTTTTAAGAGTAAGTGGGTTGTGTGAGAAAGTTTATTACGTAAAGTAACTAAAACTTACAATGAAATGCAAGGAGACTGAGAAAAGTTATGAAAAGATAGCAGACAGTTGCAGGGTGCACACTGAAGCACCAGTGAAACAATAAAAATTTATCTTGGAAAATATATTAGGGAGGCAGTCAAGTAGTTGGATTTAAGTCTCACTATGTTTGAATGGACCAGTGGTTTGATGTTAATATTAGTTTCAGAAGAGACAAGTGCCTGGTTTTAATGTGTGGACAGACTACGTACTTGAGGGACATGGAAACTGACCTAGTTTTGAAGATAAGAAATGTAGGCAGGCTGAATCAAGCTACTATTATGATGCATGTGTGCATACTAATAAAAGTAAGTCTTTGCAGGTTCAGGCATTTGTCAAAACCATTAGCAAAAGCATTTCATGCTTACATTGTGTTGAGCGCGTATTTAAGCTTTTTGGTCTGCTGTCTGTCATACGTAACTGAAATTCCCAGGCATACACTTTCCTCCAGGTGCGACTTGTTCTTGTTTTTAAATACTCCTCTAGGAGATGCTTAAGCTCATGAGATGTGATACACTGCTTGTATTTTCACAGTTCTGATTTCTGTCCAGTGTGAGCAAGGAGATTTTTCTTGTGGGCCAGTTGTTCAGTAGCTGGAAAAGTAAGCTAGTGCTGCTGCCAAAAGAAGCAATCCTTTCTGCTGGTACCTGCTCATTCCTTCCTCAGTGATACCTTCATCCTTGTTCCAGTGCAGTATGTGAACAGTCACAAAGCAAACTAGACTGGGGAAGTGATCCGACTGAAATGGTTGTCTTGTATGTGCACCACCCCATGCAGTTTTCTACTGGGTGCTCTCCCTTTTTAATGGTAGCATGCACACAGGGAGCTGAAAGTTATTGCTCATAGCAGCAGTGCCAGCAAATCTGATTTAAAAGCTTATTTAATTACTTTATCAAGCTCCAAAGGACGCAAGGAAGTGAGATGTCAATTCCAGTTCTGTATCATAATACCATAAAAGAATCCCTGTGTTTTAAGAGAGGAGCCTATAAATGCGTGTTAACAGCTTTGTTAACAGGCAAGTTGGTGTGGTTCTTAAACTCATTCCGTAATTCTTCTTCCACTTCAGCAATAGTTATAGCTAGTGGATTGACCGATCAGGCTTTCATGCATTAGTTTGGCTGCCTTCATTTTCCACATCTTTGAAGTATTACGGCTCAGTGGATGTGATGCAAGTGTCTGAAGTACATAATAGTAAATGATCTTCCCTTCCTCTTTAGTAGCTGACATGTATTTAGGAAAGTGATAGCTACTAGTAACACACAATTCTTTAAAGTTTCCTTTCTTGGATTAGAGTTGTAACTACAGGCAGTGGGTGAGTGTGATTCCTGGACAAGAATTGAAGCTGAACACTTTATAGCTTGTTATTAAAAATGCATAATTTAGTGTGTCAAATATTTCAGACAAATATCTTTACCTCATAGCTACAGTATTTACCAAACGTATGCCAAACGTATACATTTGACATTTGAATGTTACGTTGAGCTTGGTGGGATTAAGTTTTCTGTCAAATGGAATGTAGTTTAACGTGTACGGTCCATATTTGACGTGTGTAAATAGAAACTACTACTTTAAGGGGATTTTATTGAAGTCACCTTTGTGTTAAACACACAGGCTTTCTTTTGTTGTACCAGAATATGCCAAAAGACTTGAGCTAAGTCTGTACAGAATTACTACACAGCTTTTAGTCTGACATACTGTACTTGGTTTGGTGTTGTCTAACTGTGTCAGAATGTGATTTAGGATTTCATGAATGAAACAACTGGGTGAGCATAACCTCAAAGAACAGAAAATGCATGATCAAACTAAAATAATCTAATACTCTGTGAAAATGGCTTTAAGAGTTGGTATGTAAGGGTGCAAAATACATGCAAAACACTAAAGCCACTAGTTACAGTGAGAGCTGCAGACACCTTTTTAATAATTTGAAAGGGTTTTTTGCTAGAATATCTAACAGGCCCAAATAACTTGTAAAAGTTAAGCATAGTTTATGAAATGTGTTGCGGATGTCTTTCAATACGGGAAATCCTACAACATAAACTGATAGTAGAACACCAATATGAAAACTGCATGTTGACACCCATGGAAGAAATGCTTGAGAATAACGTGTTCTTATGCATATTAAGGTAAATACTTTTCTTTTTAGGGAGCTTTCACATAAATGGAACCTCAGGCAGATAGGTGGACACCTCCTACTCAAAGGGTAAGTATAACATGTTTTATTACCTTACATCTTATTTTCTAAACACTAACTACTAAATGTATATTAGCTTCATCTGCAGCTGTGGTTACTTGACAAGTTGCTAATAGTAATTTAAAAAAATTTTTTTTTTAAGAATCTTGATTATATACATCACTTTCACAGATTATTTTATTAGATCCATATGTTTGTATGGAACCTGAGTGATTTAAAAGATTAGATTCTTTTGGTAATTACATTATTATATTTGGGAGACCTGAATAAGTCTGGTCACATAGAAATGGAATTTAACAGAACTTTAGACTGAAATTTATCTCAACTCGTGCATTTTAATAATTGAAGTTACAGTTGTTAATTTTCTCTCAGGCTTGACTTGGTAGATAACTTGATAAACTTTCAGGTGCATATTTGGCTAGAATTATAGTATTGTCATTACCTTAATTCTTATCTTTTTCATTTCCACAGTTTAACACATGTGGTAGCAATGCCTTTTTATTCTGCGAGCCTGATTGAAACTGTACAGGTAACTTTACATGTATTTGCAACATTTTGAAACATACTATTAGTCTCTTTATAGACTAGATTATGTGGAGAGCTGAGGCAGGCTTTGGATTCAGGTTTATGTTGGGATGGTTGTGTTTGTTTTGCTTGAGGCGGTATGACTTACTAACGGAGATAAAAATCATTTACCGTGATGGGCATATTAGTTGTACTATCTTAAGTCTAAATCTAGAATTAGAACATTTAATACAGATAGTTGGAATATATTGTCTATGATATAAGGGCAGGTTACATCTAGTTCTAGCATACAAACAGTAAATAAGTTTTTCCTCATGTGAAAGATTTTTGCTCTGCAAGTTGTTGCAGTGACCCTTTCCCTATAACTATAAAGCTTTTCTAGGAAGTCAGCTTTGTTTTGTTAAAAGAGTGAACTCTACTATTTCAGGACTCCTTTCATTCAGTTACGTTTTTGCTTTTAAATTCTCATTTAGCTTTTCCTTAACCATATCAATAAATATCTGGACCGGTCACTTAGGATACTGCTTAACTTGTTCTATAACTGTACAGAGTAACCCATAGTATTGCAGACTGCCTTTCGGTGAGTTGTTGTATCTCTTTCTCCAGAAAGAGACAGGATTTAGCTATGCAGCAGTGGTCCGGGGTAATTCTTCCAGCGATCACTGTATAACGAATTGCTCGTAATTAACACGATGGTATCTTTGTGCAGCTAATGGAACACACTGTAAAGTGATCTTTCATGTGGAGGGTGGTGCAGGTTAGTCACTGTCGTGTCATTCAGTCATCAAAACAGTAATTTTCATTCATAGCATAGGCAAGTTGTAAGTATGGTCAAAACTGATCTAGATGCAGCTGTCTAAACCTACAGTTCAGCTGCTGGTGTATGTCTACAAAATGGCGCTTTTTCTATGGAGAAGAGGCAGACAAGACTTCTACAGTTCTTAGTTTCAGCATGAACTTTAGAGGCTGGTACTCTTAAAGGACAGGATCCTGCTCTGTGTAGAGAATCCAAATTTAAAGGAGCCAGAAGGTACTAGGAAGAGGCTGTTCTGTCTGATCTGGCCACATTATGAATTAACAGGACAGGTGAGATTAAGTGTGTATGCATGGAGGCATGCTGATAGAATCCCAGTAACAAACTCACATTCTCTAAAGTTACTCTGTATGTAAGAAGCCCTATTTCTCTCTCCTGTTGAATTATTTTGAAAGTAATTTTCCATAAATCCAGCCTGAGTGGATCTATGAGTCTGTGGAAACCTTGGGAAGGTTGAAGCGGCCTCATGCTGGGAAGGTGACCTAGGAAACTTTTCTATGTCCTGGGAAGCATCTTTACCCTGAGCATGCCATAATCCTGCAACTAGAAACAAGTAGAACACTGTTCATGTTTCTTGGTTCATAGCAGGCTACAGAATAAAATGCTATATTCAGGTATCTTACTGCTTATATTGTTGTCTGAAAGGATGTTATCTATGTTGTTGGACATGAGGAACATAATTAACAATAAATGATAAAAGAGAGCATGACTTAGAGCCTGTCTTCTGTTTGCAAAATAAGTAATAAAGTTTCTTTGCTAGAAAGCAGCTTAATAGGAAAACAATCAAAAAGACAAAACGGCATCTCCCCCCAACTTTTGGACAGGTGATCTATAAGGCATTGCTTATGAAAATAATTCCACTGAGATCTGAGGGCTTTAGGCTTAGTAGATTCAGCTGTGTGCAGGTATTTTACTAAACAGGTGTATATGTGCTGTATAAAATACATTCTTCAGTTCCTGGAAACATCATGAGCTTTCTTACTAGAAACACAACGGAGGTAAATGACAGAATTTGTGAAGATTTTATTTGTACCGTGTTAATCAGTGCAGGGTGGCACCTTAGCTTACCAGGTTTACATTAAGCTGCAAGAGGACTGACCAATAATGAATTATAAAAGTTATAAAGTTTTAAAAGTTATAAAGATAGTGGGATTTGTAACTAACAGTTTTATATTAACTTTGATTGTCTTAATTCTGATAAATATTAATGTTCAACAGTATTAGTTTTACACGGTTCTCCAAGTAAATATATTTCATCAAAATAACTGTAAATAGTAGAAATTTTTAGCTGTCACATTACTGGTTTTGTCTTTAACGTTCCAAACCACATGGTGGCGTGTTTGACAAAAGCAAGCAGGGTTTTGAAGTGCAGTGACTAGTAATGATGTGGGGGTTATGATGCTTACTTAACTTGTACTTAAAGTCTGTAACTACATTATATTCTGAAGTGTTTGAATTAGTTTCTCCTCTGCACAGACTGACCATGAAGGCTTTGTAGGCTGTTAGTCTTTCCCCAGAGTACTGGGGAATGGTTTTGTGGTTTATCCTGGCATGAGGTCAGCAGACAGCCAACATGAACTTAGAGACTTGTGCATTGAAAAGAACTCTCAAGTCCTGAATTTTGGATGTAACAGTGATGATAAAACACTGAGTTTGTATAAGCAGTGGAAGGGGAAGTAGTATCTTTAGCTTAAACCTGTGGTCATAGGTGGAGTATAATGGAGTAAATGATTACTAAGTGAATTCTTTATTTTCACTACATGAACAAAATAATTATCTTATTTCTAAAGAGGCAGCATGGGTAAATAGTGCTATTTTAGATGGAATTAATGGAATGGAAATGTTCAGAGGTGACTATTAAACTGATACTAAAAATGATCTTTCAACTCCGCTTCAGTTATTGAAATCTTTATTATGCAAATTTAAGTTCAAAGGTGAGAGTTATAGTCCTTAAGGAAAAGGACTTCTAAATTAGATAAATAAGCATTTTGCTCCAGAAGTGGGCATTTTCAGTACATGACTGTTTTGCAGACTGATACTTCCAGCCATAGGCTGAGAATTTACTTTCTTTGGTAGCAACACAAATAACTGGAATGTAGATTAAACAAAGACTCTTCAAGATGGGCTCATTTTTTAGAAGGAGTTTACTTGAATGCTATCAAGAGTGTTAGAGCAAAGAATTTGTATCAGTATAGCCATGCAGATACAATAGCATGCAAATGTTTAACTCTCTTACAAAGTTCAGTAGCGATGAAGTGTGGAAGTGGATGTCAGCGTGGTTATGAAACGGGCAGCACAAGCGTAACTATTCCTTTGTGCTTGTAGAGCGAAATAATTCGAGATAATCCTGGCATCCTGGACTGTGTGAAAGAAGGCATCGGCAGAGTGGTAGGCATGGGAGTACCCCACAGCAAGCGTCTCCTTCCTCTGATGGTCTTGACTCTTCCAACTGCTCTGCATGGAGTTCTTCACTATGTCATCAGTTCCATCGTCCAGAAGCTTGTTTTGTTTGTTCTAAAAAAGGATGATTCCCACAACCTTCCAGCTGAGAGCTCTACTTCTGTGCAGAGCATGCTGGATGCATATTTTCCAGAACTTATTGCTAGCTTTGCTGCTAGCCTTTGTGCTGATGTCATGCTTTACCCACTGGAGACAGTTTTACACCGCCTTCATATTCAGGGGACACGCACAATAATTGACAATACAGACCTTGGCTATGAAGTGCTTCCGATCAATACTCAGTATGAGGGAATGAGAGACTGCATAAATACTATAAAACGAGAAGAAGGGATGCTAGGGTTTTATAAAGGATTTGGAGCTGTTATAGTGCAGTATACTTTGCATGTGGCAGTTTTACAGCTTACCAAAATCATTTACTCAACACTGCTTCAAAATGTTTCCTAATCTGTTCAGCTGTGGATTTAGCACAGTGAACATGATTGACCTACTAACCTAATTATTGTTTAAAATGGCTTAGGAAAATGAAGTTCTAAGAATCCGCACTGGATTCTCCTTATGCTGTAAAAGAACTTCTTTTAAAAATGGGGATATAGATTCCTAAGTGTAATTAATAAAAAGTACTGTTTAAATTTAAAATTACAGGCACAAATTGAGTATTTACTGTGCAGTCATACAGAAGAGAGTTGGATTTCAGATGTGGTTGGAGTGAGGATTTACCTTTCCTCTGACTTAAAGAACGGGTATGAATTCTTAGTATCTGCTTTGTGAACATCACATATGATATTTAATTTCGACTGGTAGCCAGTTGAAAGGAATTTTCATGAGCTGTAGAACTTGCAAGTGGGAGACTGATAGGTTTACTGGTCTTTTCAAATCGTTTTGAAATTCACAGTTAATGAAGCTGTGAGCAAAATAGAAACTGTAAAAGTAACTGAAATAGACATAAATGTCGTAGTTTACAGGTAACACAGATTTCTTTGCTGCAGTGTAGCAGAAGATGACAAAGAGGAATCTTTTGCTTTGTACAAAATAAAAAGTTTGGGGAATGCAAATTTGGCTGTCTTGCAGTTTGTTTGCAAGGCTTACAGTAATTAAAGTGTGAATAAAGCAATTAGAAACTGATGTGTGCATGTGTAAGTGCCATTTTTAGCCATCTTTCTACTCATAACTTCAGGGTTTAATTTTATTCTGCTACATTGTGTAAGAGTAGAATAATCTTACAATGTGTGTAGTATCAGTGTTCAAAGTGTATAGAAAGCATAAAAAAACGAACCAATGTTTCTAGAGTTTCTCTTGTTAGATGAGAGATATGTACACAGCTATCTACTTACTGTTTAGTACTGATGTCCTTCACTTAAAGTCTGCTGAATTAGATATTTTGTGGAGCACAGTAAAGTCTGTTTATGTGCAAGTAAACTACTGAAATGTACCATCTTTTTCCTCTTCCACTAGTAAATCAAGACTTTCAGTCTGAAAGTGAGTTCTGATCATTCTGAACAACTTAGTCCTCCTTGGTTTGATCACTAAATATGAAAGTTGGCAGGGGAGGGGGAGGCAGGCGGGCGGGGAGTGGGTGGTCGTGATATTTAGCAAATAAAACAAGCATGTGGAGAATCACTTTTAAATTATATGAGAGGCTACTGCCTTCTTCACATTTCCATGTCACAAGTCTATCTTTGAATACTGTAAATTGATGTGCATTTCAATCATTAATCATTGTATAGTAGTTAGAGCTTATGGAAACTAGTCACGGCAAAATAATGAAAAGGTGTTGCAATTCATAAGTTCTGACTTCAAATCATTTGCAGGTCTACTTTGCTATTAATCTAACTCATGTATTTTAAATGCTGTTGTGTTTAAATGGAAAGTATAGTGAACCTGGGAAATGATCTTATTTTGAAATACTGTTAATTGCAAATTCAGTGTATAGAATGAAAGCAATGAAATAAAATGAGAATTCACTGTAAATATTTCAAAGTAATTCACTGAAGAGGCATGTGAAGGAATCCCAATTTGTGTGTTATATTTTATTGTGTAGACTTCAGAATGGCTTTTTCAAGTTTCCCATCTCTCCTAATTGCAAGAACATGTTGAATTAAACTACATGCAAGCACTTGAGTGAGCTATTCTATTCCTGCTTTATATTTTTAAAGTTCCTATGAGTATGAAGAAAGCCATATCAGAGAACCATCCAGATTGGAAAGGGTCTTGGCAGGTTGTTTAGTCCAAATTCCTGCTCTAAGCAAGGGCAGCATTGACTTCAGACCAGATTGTGCAGGCCTTTGTCCAGTGAAGTTCTGAATTCCAACTTTTAATACATAAAATCAGCCTTTTCAAAGGTATTCAATTCAGCTGAAGCCAACTATTCCATCACAGCTGCCTTGAAGCAGTAACTAAGTCTATGCTGGAAACCAACACTTGCAGATGTATCAGTTTTTCTAGGAATAAAATTTTGCAGAAGGCATTTTGTCATAGAAATGGAGGACATGCCTTTATATATTCTGCAAGAGGGAACATAGTGTGTTCTCAGAATTGCACTAGATAATGTGCTAGAGTATTAACTTACGTCAAACTCTCTTGTTTTGGTGGCTGAGAGTTTTACAGTTCTAGTCTATGCCAGAATCTCAGATCTGTAACTTCAAGCAGGGTGGGAAAGAATGCTGTCAACGTACAGCAACTGTTCTGCAGTGGAAAAGCCATTTGCTTTGGGCTGTTCTGGTTTTGGCCCTCTTCCCATCAGTTAGAATGAACATGTTTTGATTCTTCAGGTATACTTGCTTTACCTTCCAAGTAATACGCTCTGGTTTGTTGCTGGTTTTGTCCATGCAAAAATGTAAATGAAAGTGCGGTGAAAAAAATCTTTTTTGAACGTTCTTAATTATAAGCACTGTTAATCTATCTATGTTTTTCATTTGGATCATAATTCTAGTTACCCAGTTTTTAGCTCAAATGAGTGATCAATAGGTGGCTTTAGCAAGACGCCCCACTGAAAACTACAAAACGCTGAATTGCTGCAGAAAAGTTTCTAATTTTCTGGAATATGAAAAAATCTTAGGCACCCTGTTCTTCCTGGTACAACCTTAATTATGTTTTAGTACATTATTTTTCTGACACATTTTTCATTGTTGAGAGCCAATTTCAAGAAGATAAATGTTACTGAAGACAGACAGATTCAGTGTAACGTACCCATCTGGTGAAGAATTCCTTGGCTTTTTACCCACGCCTCTTAAAAGGAAACCCTTGATGTACGGTAACTGGCAACAGACCGGGCAGGAAACTTTGAGATCTAGGCCTGCTGGAAACCATTGCAATCATCTGTGCGTGCTGTTTCAGAGACTGCCTTACAGATCAGGCTTGACCCTTGGTTGTGTTAAAATACAGCTTTTAGATGTAGTGTTGGTGTGAGTACTGAACTCTTCAACAAGGTTGCAGGCACGTTCGTTCCTTTTAGCAGATTTACTTTGGGGCACACGTGAGTTGATCTGGCTCTGGGTCCTGTCTGTAATGCTTCAGATGTGCAGTGTGTTTTACAGATTGATGCAGAATGCATGAGACCCCATATCAAATTACATGCTTAGCTCTTCTGAATTTAGGAGGAGGTTGAAAGCAACTGTGTAAGCTAGTGTCCTTCCTGCTGCTTGTTTCATCTGAGATCAGCTGGATACATGCCTTCAGCTACAAACACGGTGCACATGACGTGAGGCCTGTCTGCTCTGATATACAAGTTCTTGCTGTGCTCTTAAGATTTTTGTTGGTATAATTCAGGGCTAGCAGGGGTCACTGTCACGCTATTAACCCTTTCAACGGTATCCAAGGAGAAGAGGTCACACACTTAAGTTTTTCTACTAAATGGCTGTTGCTAAGAGATTTGAGAGCAGTGTATAGCAGCAGCATTCCCTCACCTGTATGGGAAGAGAGGTGGTAGAAAAATGTGAATAAACCATTTCTCTAATTTTGGTTTAGAACACATAATACCTATCTCAAACAGGCAGAAGAAGGTAAGTTCGTTATTTAATCAAGAACTGGTGGCAGCTGTTTTAAAAGCATATCTGATTTTAAGGAGTTGGATAAAACCGTATTTTCGATTTTTTCTTAATGGAGCAAAGATAATTTGCTTTTTACTTTCAGCACTCCAGCCTCTCCACAGACAGTTTGTCAAATTGTGAACAGAATTTGAGGGTG
The DNA here is from genome assembly GCF_017639655.2 of Falco naumanni. NCBI lineage: Eukaryota > Metazoa > Chordata > Aves > Falconiformes > Falconidae > Falco > Falco naumanni. The sequence continues at coordinate 25,174,274 of NC_054080.1, read as the reverse complement.
GGAAAGAAGCAATGCTGAATACAGATAAATGGAAGTCAGCAATTAATGTTCTCAGTTGCAACAAATCAATAAAATCAAGTAGAAATGTCCAAATGTTAGTTTTTATGAAGGGTTTCGTTTGCAAGCCTATTTCTGCCTTTATCTTTCAAAAGGTGTTTTTAAAGATAAGTTAAAATCACAAAATATTTGAAGCCAAACGTACCCTTTTTTTCCCATGATATTTGAAACTAACACAACCAAAAAGCCGGTTATTCTTTCAGCTTTTTCAATAGGGGGGGAAAAGCCACCTACATCTTCCCTTCAAATCGAGGCACCCTTTCAACAGATGTAAATAGCATCATACAGCAGTGTAATACTGCAGTTACAGAGTTGCTTATTTTTGTTACTCAGACTGCTGATGAGTTGGCAGCAGTACGCATTGCCTGTGGCAGCTTGATTTGGGTGAGGTATTTTATCACTCCTCTTGTTTCCAAAGTGTAGGGACAGAATGTGACTTGTGCCCACCTAAGTAATGAAATCAGAAGGGATCGTTCAGCTGTTACCTGAAATTTTGAGTCTTGCTTTTATTTCACAGCCTTAAGCTTGGCATGAAGGCAAGTCCAGAACAAAAGGACTTGTTGCTCAGGACTTGACTCCGTTCTGCATAGGTGATTCGTGTCTTTGCCCAGACTGAGTCTGTCTATGGGCAAAAGGCTTATACATTGGTGTTCCTGATCCTTGATTTTAGGGTACCTTCAGAAAAGAAAAACAGTAGATTTCCTTTTCCTTCAACAGTGAGTGTAACTCACTGAAGTTTCCGATCCCTGAAATGGAATCCTGAATTTATGTATGTAGTATTAGCCTTCAAGCACATTGTGTAGGAATAAGCACCAACAGGCACAGTTGCCTTGATTCCCAGCTCCTGGCTGGTACCAGCGCTATTCAGTACTCCTCAAAATGGGTGTGACGTTTTCCCTGTCCATACAGACCACTGATGTGTTTTATGGTCTCTACAGGTACAGATTGTCACCCTAAACCTGTTGAGAAGTGCAAGCACAGGCGGTATTTTCGAAATGCTACCCATGGCCTAACTTTATGTATGCAAAATGAGGCAGAAGGAAAAACACAAATGAAGGCAATGGGAAAGAGGATTCTTGAAACTAAGTATGTGCTTACCCACATGAGCGCCTTGACAAGGAGGTACATGTCACTTTAACAGCTATTTGAGCACAGCAGAGGGAAGGAGACTTCTTATGTAGCTACATGTGTTTCAGTAGCTTAAAAATGCCTACAGTGTTTTATTTCAAGGTTTGGGGTGGTTTGGGGTTTTTCTTCTTTCCATTGCAAGGGAAGAAAATACTGGCACAAAGGCTGCTGTGATGCAGGTAACTTGCATAATGATTCTGACATGCTTTGAAATGTACTAAATTACATTCACTTTTGCCTAGTACAACTTTATTTAACAAAAAGCAGATACTCATCACATTTATAAAGACTGGTTTTACCAAGAAAATGAATGTGTTGTGTCCTCTTTCGCTGTTAAATTTCATTGATTCAACAATCAATGTATCCTGTAGAAACTCATCTGTGTGTTTTTCTCTCTAGTACTTTTTTGTCTGATAAATGCTAAGAACATAATTTCCTCAACATAATGCTCTTCAATCTTCATAAGCAGACTGAGGTTGAAAAGTGGTTCCAATTACTCCATAAAAGGGAAAATAACTGCATGTTAAAATAAATAACTACATATTAAAATACAGATTCAATTTTTTTTCTCAATGGAAATGCTAAACAGACACTTTAGGTCACAAAGGAAGCATACTGCTGACATTAAAAGTTAAAAAATTTTGAACTTCCTAAAATGATCTGTGTAAGCTTGTTCTATTAATAAATACAGTTAGGAAAACCTTACAAAGTCTGATATAAAAAGTTGGAATCATACATAGGGGCTAACTGGGGAGCTCTGTAACTGGCACTGCTTGAGAAACTAATGCTTGTTTCCACAATAGGGTGGCCGTAAGCATTGCAGTCCTCTCATACCTGAAGGCAGAAGGGAATACAAAGCATGATGGTTCTGCTCTGATGCATGCTTTCCTCTGTCTTGTTGGCAGCTGCAAATTTTCAGTCAGCCATCAGGTATAATTCAGGTATATCCCCCCAGGTAATCCCCCGGCTCGATCAAATAAAATGTCAATAGCAACTTTTTAAATCTGCAGACTCTGTGCAGATTGTGCAGAGAGTTATCAGGTCAGGATTGTTCCAGGCTTAATAATCATCAGGAGAATGGCATTGGGCACGGGGGATTTGGTGATAACATTACAGAGCTGCATGAAGTGGAGGATGAGGTGGGGTGTGCTAACACTACTCTTCCAGTGAGGCAGAACCAAAGGAATGAGAATATGCCTTTTCTAGAGTTTGTACAAATCCTACATTTTCTCCCTTATCCCTCCTGCACATCTCCATAGCCAGGTGTTGTGAGCCTGTGTTCTCCATACAGCGCAGAGAGTCTTTCATCATTAGTGATGTGATACATGTTATTTTCCACAGAACTCACCCTTGTTTCCTTTCTCCATGGAAGTCTACAGGATAGCTTGATATAGTATTTTGTCAACATCTTGAATTTTTAGGGAAAAAATTGAAGCTTAAATTTTGATCCTTATAATTAAGGTCCCAGGAGAATATCTCTATAGTAACCCTCAGATTTATTGAACTACTCCTGACTTCAAGTCTGTCTTCTTTTAGAGGGAGTATTTTCTACTTGACAGGAGACACTTTTCACAAAGTAGAGTTTCTCCTTTTTTTTTTCTAGGGTTCCTCTTCTATATTCTGCCTGGCTTTATACACCATTTCTGTGCCTCTTCACATATTAGGTTGTCTACCCTCTAATTCTTCCACCTTCTTCTCATCAGTCTTCTCTTGCTCCTTGGTTTTTATTTCTGCCTTTTCTGTCTTTGTCCTTTATGTCTCTCCAGTGAAATCTCTAGCCCCTGTTATCTTCTCTTCTGTGTTTCCTTAGCTGAAGGTCACAGTCAGCACTGTGCATAATGCTGCTCATTGCATGCTATAGAGTATTTACCAACTTTATCACCGGAAGATAGAAATTGAACTTGACATCAAGACTGTAATTTATACTCTGCATTGGTGAATGCACAGGGTGATCAATCTTCCCTTAACATTTCAGATGGATGTTTGAAAGTCATGTAGCTCGGTCCATCTGACATGTTCTGTTGGCAGTTCTTGTTATGTTTTTAATACATACATTAGAGCTAGAACAGCAAATATGTACAAATATAGTAACTGTGTAGGGGTAGGCATGCAGATGTTAAAAAGGAAAATGTTTCTTTCTCATTCTTTGTAGTTCTTCAGACAATTTTCTAAATGGTGCCTAACTTTCTGTATTTATAGTGATTGTCTGCAATGATTTTATTTCAACAGCTGAAGCAAAAGAACTACTCATTAGGAATGGAATTAGCATTCCAAGAACTGGTGTGTAGCCATCATAGGAATAGATTCATACCTGAGATTATAAAAATCTGGCTTTGGCATAGAAATATTTGCTGTGCCCTCAGTGATGAAGATAAAAGTTCTCATTTGCCAGAAGTTGCACTTAGATTTTACTCCTAAGATCAACAGGATGGATGAGCTGTTACTTCTGTTACTTTTTGTGTGACTTCACCTGTAAAAAACAAGCATGGTTGAGAGAAGCTAGAATGCCAAGTACTTTTTTGGTCCCCAGTTGCTTTCTGAGATCTGTGTGACTTTTCTTTGTTAATGACTGTTAAGTGCAGCCTCTTTTGGCTTAACTGCTGCTTGTGGTGTGGCTATAGGTGACTTGCATTCTTGGCTGTGCTGAGGCAGTGTTTTCTGTCCTCCACGTCCATTTGTCTTTTTTCCCAACAGAGTTCTGGCTTAGCACCTTGCAGCTCGCTGTTCTTCAGGCACCAGAAGCAATATCTCACCATTAAGGGAGCACTTTGTCCAGGCTAAATCACTGCTGGAGAATTACCAGAAAGGGCTATAATAGTATAATCAAATCAGGTAACCAGGCCAAAGAGAGCAACATCGTAATGCTGCTACACTGATAATTTTGGGGTAACTCTGTTTCTGGTTAATTATGAAATGGCTAGTAATAATTAGATTTAAAAGTAGTGTAGCCTTGGTGATTGATTACATAAAAAAATATCAATGCTGAAATTGGGTAATACAAGATACATTCAAAGAAAAAAAAAAAAGCTGTATTTATGCAACAGCTATACAACAGGGTGATTTTGCATTGCAGGAAAAAGAATGTGGTATTGTTCAGATACCTCCTGCTCTACCTGTGACATTAATGTGAGATTTTCTTTGGATCTAGTACTTGCATGGTTCTGCTTGCTTACGTCTCCGCATATGCATATGTCTTCCTGAGGCCTTTTCTCTTCCAGCCTTTCATTTATTCTATTCCTGTGGATTATATGGATTGGGAGCTTTGAAACAAGACATTAGATCAAAACAGCACAGCTGTAATCACTTTGACAGACCTGCTGAGATAGTTCAAAACATCATTGACTTTTCAAGATGTTCCTAGAATCCACTAATTCTTTGACATATGAACAGTAGAATTTCTCATTTCCATTTAGATTTTTAACAACCTTTCCCCACCTCAAAAAAAACAAAAAACAAAAAACAAACAAACCAAAAATAAAGCCCTTATTGGGATTCTGCATATAAGTAAGACTAAAACACACGCACCAACCTTTGACATTTTCTGAGCTTCAAGATGCAAGCTCAAAGGCTAAATTAAGATCTCCAGAATTATAACAGTAACATTAAAAAAGAAATCTCCACTGATGAATGGTGGGCACATGAAGATTTGGAAACAGTATAATTTCTTAATCTTGTGAGCCTCTGCTCTGGTAAGACTTGTTTAGACTTCAAGTTTAATAGAAATGCCTGGAAAACTGATGAGCATGTATTGCTCGCATAGCATTCTGAGGTGGGTTGGCCTTGGCTGGCTGACAGGTGCCCACCCATCTACTAATCATTCCCCCTTCTCAAGAGGATGGTGGGAGAAAAGTATGACAAAAAGCTCATGGCTCAAGATAAGGACACGGAGTTCCTTCACCAGTTGCTGTCATGGACAAAACAGACTTCACTTGGGGAAATCAATTTAATTTACTGCTAATTAAGTAGAGCAGGATAATGAGAAATAAGAACAATTCTAAAAACATCTTCACCCCCACCACTCCCATCTTCCCAGGCTCAACTTCACTCCCAGTTTTTCCACCTCTTCCCCCTGAGCAGTGCAGGGGGGACAAGGAATGGGAGTTGTGGTTGGTTTATCACATGTTCTCTCTGCCAGTCCTTCGTACTCACACTCTTCTGCTCCAGTGTGAGGACCCACTCATGAGAGACAGTCTTTCATGAACTTCTCCAACATCGATCCTTCCCACGGACTGCAGTTCTCCAAGAACTGCTCCTGCATGGGACCTTTCCATGGGGTGCAGTCCTTCAGGAACAGACTGCTCCAGTATGCGTCCCCCACATGGTCACAGGTCCTGCCAACAAACCTGCTCCTGCATGGGCTCTTCTCCACAGGCCACAGCTTCTGCCAGGAGCCTGTTCCAGTGTGGACTCTTCCTAGAGTCAAGGCTTCCTTTATGGTATCTCCGTCCACTCCAGTGTGCAGTTCTGCCCAGGCTACACTGTAGATATCGGCTCCACTGTGGTCCTCTATGGGCTCCAGAGGGACAACCTGTGTCACCATGGTCTTCACCACAGTGTCTAGGAGGCAATGTTCTCATATTCATTCTTACCTGTAGCTTGGGCTACAGCCAGAATCTCTTTGCAGATACAGGCTATGTTTGATGATCAAGTTTAGAGTTAACTGATGTGTCCATGCACAGTCCGTGCACAGGGCCCTGCAAAAGCTGTCACTTGAACCAGGTGCCAGAATTTCTATCAGACGTCCTGAAACTGAGGTGAGAGCTGTCAGACTTTGACTCAGATTGACTTTGGGAGGAGAACATTTTTTTTCTGGGAAAATCCTGACTGCATTAGGAAATTCTGGTCTGTTTTGATGATCTCTGATTCCTAGAGATGGTGCTGTTGTTGTTGGAAGGATATATTTCAGTATTCACGCTCTTGAGAATGGCCACTGACGAGCTAGGTATTCAGCTGCTTTACAGGGACATTACCTGGATCTACCTGTCTGCTCAGACTGCATCTCATGTCCTTCCTTTATGGTCCCTTAGGCACAATCTGACTTCTGCATGTCAGGACTAGCTCCCAACTTCACAAGAGAGTAGGCAGAATTGAGAGTGGTGATTTTCACAGTAAAGTGAAGAACAAGGATGAATTTGCAAGCAGTTGTGTTTTGGTCATCATTAGATGGTCTCTGTACTCTCAGCTGCTTGTAGAGTGAGTGCCTGAAGGGACATGTTGCTGCTTATTGTAGTGACAGCTTCTTTTTATGTCCTTGTTTGCTTGGTTATCCTGACACTGGCTTCCAGAAGGAGTCTGAGACAACTGGTCTACAGTGCTACTCTGTAATCCTCAGCTGAGCAGAGGGTTTCATTTTGTTCTTACTGACGTGCGGCTTTTTGCAGAACCACACCAGCATTGGAATTTAGCTGTGAGTACTGGGAGTACTGTGAGTACAGCCATACACCTCCTTGTCACGAGCCCCTGCATCAGTAGGCATCCAGCATCCAGTCACCACTTGACTGTGACCCCAAGAAAATCAGTGTAAACTCTTCTCCATCCAACACAGATATATTTTCTAGCATAGAACAATTTCTGACTTGTCAACACACCTTCAGACATACATTCACTTTCCTTTTCCACACTAAGCATAGCCATAAACAAAATAACAGGCTAGCTAGATGCCAACTCAAAAGCTTTGTAGTGAGTGGGGGTAGGATGGAAGCTTCATTTTTTTGTTCCTTGTTTACACCTGGCACCTTGATCAAACCTGTGGGCAGTACACTAAATAGGTAACTTGCTGATGGTATGCACAGTAATCATACTAAAGCAGGGATGGGCAGTTAAGTATTTACAGCCATGGCTTGTTGTGGAATGGATAAGAACTGCTGCAACAAGGACAGCCCTCTGGAAGGACTGTTTTGTGCTCTAGAAATGCGGTTCAAGTCAATAGCTAGCTGGAGAGCAGAGCTGCCAACGCTCAGGTGGGAGGGAGACACTGAGTCAAGAAACAGGAAGGAAAGATTTGTGTAGGTCCTTCTTTACCATTGTGAGTTACAGCAGCTGATCAGTGATCTGCAATTCACAGTTTTTCCACACCAGGTGATTGTCTTCTGCCAAGAGGAATACTCGCCACCTGGTAGGTAATGTGTAGCGTTTGTAATTCACCATTCCAGTAGAGGGAAAAGTGGCTTTGAAATGTTATTTCTTTCTTTCTTTTTTTGTGGTGGAGGGCGAGAGGCAGGTTGTGGGTTGTCTTGTGTGAAATATCAGCACAATAGTCTGGGTTGAAGTGAGAGAAGTGCAGTTTCGGATGCAAGAGAACAGGAGTGGCATTTGCTTTTATCTGAGAGCACTAACCCAGAGGTGGCTTTGCATCCTGCCTCTCTACTTTTGCAATGAGTTTTTTCTCTAACATCAACATAAATTCTTCCATGATCTGTTCTTCAAAGTGCACAGACCAGATTAATGGCTCAAATTTCTATCTTTCTGCTCTTGTCGGTATGGAAAATACTGTATATATCTGGACAATCCGTTGTGAAACAAATCAAACTAGTAACTTCTGTGCTCTTCTGGCTCCTCTCTCCTTCCAGTCCAGTGCAAGCATTGATCTTTTCCTTGTCACTGCTCAAATACATAAGGAAGAGCATCAGTCTATACCTATATTCAGGTGGGTTCTTCCTACCTTTCCTGAAAAGCAGCTATAAACACTGTGCTTAGCACAACTATGTGCTTCTGTCCTCTTGGCACAGGAACAGACAATTCTATTGGCTGCCTATTATACTGCTGTAATACAGACACTGTCTTTCTCTGTGTGAGGGCATCATTTAATCGCTGCTAAAGAGGAAATCTGCCTCCTAGCTTTCTGCGTGGTGATATTGCAATCCATCATCTGTCAATCTGTAAAAAATCTATGCTGAGCCAGCAATTTTCTCCAGTGATTGTGATGGATTAGGTTTTGTCATTTGAGTGATTCATAAAATTTGCAAAAGCAAAGGCCACTAACTCTGTTCTTTACTATAGATTTTTATTATTTTTTCCAGAATAGATGTTGCCCTTGATCATCTCTTCATAAAGAAAAAGTCTTAAAGGTGCAGGAGCAGGCCATCCCCATGTGCCAAAAGATAAGCCAGTGCAGAAGAAGGCTGGCCTGGCTGAGCAAAGAGCTTTGGCTGGAACTCAGGAAAAAAGAGAATTTACCACCTTTGGAAGAAGGGGAAGCAAACTCTGGAGGACTGTAAGGATGTCACAAGGTTATACAGGGCGACGATTAGAAAGTTGAAAGCCCAGCTAGAGCTCAGGCTGTCCAATGCCATAAAAGATAACTAAAAACGTTTTAACAAATACATTAGAAACAAAAGGAGGATCAAAGATAATCTCCATCCTTTATTGGATGCGGTGGGGAACATTGCCACAGAGGTTGAGGAGAAGGCTGAGCTACTTAATGCCTTCTTTGCCTCAGTCTGTAATAGTAAGAGTAGTTATGTTCAGAGTACTTAGCCCCCTGAGCTGGAAGACTGGGATGAGGAGGAGCAGAATGAAGTCCCCACGATCCAGGAGAAAACAGTTAGTGACCTGCTGCTCCACTTAGATGTACAAAAGTCTATGGTGCTGGATGGGATCCCCCTGAGGGTCCTGAGGGATCTGGTGGAGGAGCTCGCCAAGCCACCTCCATCATTTATCAAAAGTCCTGGCTAACTGGGGAGGTCCCAGCAGACTGGAGGTTAGCCAGTGTGATGCCCATCTACAAGACGGGTGGGAAGGAGGATCTGGGGAACTACAGGCCTGTCAGCCGGACCTTGGTGCCAGGGAAGGTTGTGGAGCAGATCACTTTGAGTGTCATCACACAGCACGTACAGGACAACTGGAGATCAGGCCCAGCCAGCATGGGGTTATGAAAGGCAGGTCCTGCCTGACAATCCTGATCTCTTTCCATGACAAGGTGACCTGCCTATTGGATGAGGGAAAAGCTGTGGGTGTTGTCTACCTGGACCTTAGTAAAGCCTTTGACACCATCTCCCACTGCATTGTGCTGCAGAACCCGGCTGTTCATGGCTTGGACGGGTGTACTCTATGTGGGTGCAAAGCTGGCTGGGTGGCTGAACCCAAAGGGTGGTGGTGAATGGAGTTACATCCAGCTGGCAGCCAGTCACAAGTGGTGTTCCCCAGGGTTCGGTACATGGGCCAGGCCTATTTAGTATCTTTATCAAGGATCCGGATGAGTGGATCAAGTGCACCCTCAGTGAGTGTGCAGATGACACCAAGTTGGGTGGGAGTGCTGACCTGCCTGAGGGCAGGAGGCTCTGCAGGGGGACCTGGGCAGGCTGGAGCGATGGGCCCAGGCCAGTGGTGTGAGGTTCAGCAGGGCTCAGTGCCGGGTCCTGCCCGTGGGTCACACCAGCCCCACGCAGCGCTACAGGCTGGGGCAGAGCGGCTGGAAAGGGCCTGGTGGGAAAGGGCCTGGGGGTGCTGGGTGACGGCCGGCTGGGCAGGAGCCAGCAGTGTGCCCAGGGGGCCCAGGCGGCCAGCAGCACCCTGGCCTGTGTCCCCAGCAGTGTGGCCAGCAGGACCAGGGCAGTGACCGTCCCCCTGCACTGGGCACTGGTGAGGCCGCCCCTCGAACCCTGTGTTCAGGTCTGGGCCCCTCTCTGCAAGGGGGACATTGAGGGGCTGCAGCGTGTCCAGAGACGGGCAGCGGGGCTGGGGAAGGGGCTGGGGCACAGGTCTGATGAGGAGCAGCTGAGGAAATTCAAGTTGTTTAGTCTGGAGAGGAGGATGCTCAGGGAGGACCTTACTGCTCTCTGCAGCTCCCTGACAGGAGGCTGTAGGCAGGTGGTGGTTGCTCTCTTCTCCCATGTAACAAGTGATAGAACAAAAGGAAATGGCCTCCAGTTGCACCAGGGGAGGTTTAGATTGGACAGCAGGAAAAATTTAATCACTGAAAGGGTTGTCAAGCATTGGAACAGGCTGCTCAGGGAGGCGGTGGCATCACCATCCCTGGATGTATTTAAAATCACATAGATGTGGTGCTTAGGAACATGGTTTAGTGGTGGACCTCACAGTCCTGGGTTTAACTGCAGGAGCGGGCTGGAAACTAGGACCATGCGTGGCAATCGGTTAGCTGAGGGGAATGTGCTCGAGCTTGTCTAGACAACAATTAACATGATGAGACATGTTTACAGAGCACAGGGGAGTGGGAGACTGATGGCACCTGGCGCCAAGGAAAGGTAACACCTTGCTGTTAATTGATGGCAGTTAACCACCAATCGGGGATTGCCTAGTATGCAAGGCTTAGCTTAAAGGTCTTTTCCAACCTAAAGGTTTCTATGAATCTCTGTTTCTATCTGTAAGTTCCTGGATGTCCCCTAAAGGACTTTTGAAAGATGTGTTGGTGTCACAGCTATCACTTCTAATCTTCAGGTAGCAAAGAATTTGTTAAGTGGTGCTGTACTGAAGCCACTGAATTCAATTATTTCATTGGCTGAGTTTCTTTAAAGTTCTAGGGGTTAACTGTGGCTGTTGTTTCTCTTTATGTTGTTTGCTTGTTCTGTCAGCTGTTTTGTCACTGCCTTAGTTTGAGATAGCATGTATGATATATCCCCCACAGAGAAGAGTTTCTTTCTGAAAATTCTGCAAGCCCTTCCACTGTGAGCACATACAGAAAGCTCTCCTGAGTTCCGATAAGGCCATGTTTTCACTACCCCTTTTACATCCTGACGCTCTGTTGGTGCTGTATGCTCTCTGACAGGTTTCCTGTTCCAGGTGTATTGGGGAAATGGCTGACCATTAGTTTCTGTGCCCCCTGTGAGATACTTCTCTAGGTCTCTAGCCCACTTTACTGTGTTTTTCATATTTCTTCTGTCTCTGTTTATGATACCATCTAATCTTTGGAATGGAACTAGGATTTTATAAAATATGTTTTTTAACAATTTCCCTTACTTTTACTGTGCTGTTTGGTCACAGTTTCTTCTTTTTTCCTTTCATCATGCTTTTCTTGCTCCGTGTCATTTTTTTTCTGTGCCTCTGTCTTGGGGACAAACAGTCATTGCTTGTGTTTTAAAATGATCTCTTGACATCTTGCTCAATGGTGATGTTGGCCTATAAATTGGGGTAGCTGTGTTAATCTGTTACTTGTCCATTTTCTGCCATGTAGCTATCCTGGTCTCCCTTAGCACATCGCCATTAGTGTAGCATCCTGGAGGGCCAGTTAGTAACACACGACCCAGTGCTCTGGTGAAGCCAGGAACTTCAGCCCATTGGGTTTCTACGTCACTCATTGGCATAAACAATCTTCTAACCCCACTTGATCTGCTCATCCTTCACCCAGAGCACTACGCTGGCATTTTGTCTTCCCTGCGTGCTGTATACCCCTGGTCTTAGTATGCCCCATCTACCATCTTCAGGTTTCCACTACGATAATTATTTTGATGTCCTCATTACAAGTTAGCCATTCCAGGTCCCACAGCTTATGTCTTGGACTTCTGGCACTTGTGTGGAACCTAATTTACACTGATTCTTCATTTTCTTATCTGTGCCTTGTTTAGGTGTCTGTTACCTGGGGAGCAGAATTCCTATGGCACCAATTGTAGTGTATGCCTCCTGCTGAAACAGGTTCTCTTCTACCTCTTCCCCACTCTTCATTTCAAGAAGTCATATCTAACTGTCATCACTTTGAAATGAAAGAGTGTACAAGATTTTCTCTATGTGCCCACAATTATGTTTATTTGGTTGGAAAAATGATGGTAGTGGGAAAGAAAGGACTTAAATGAGCTGGGAAGTTTTCATGGAGTAAGCAAAGAAGGTCAAATATATTTAAAACGTGGAGACATGAAATGGTTGCTGTGAGGAACAGCAGGATCTCCTACTCTAGTTTTCACCTTGTGCTGGAGAGATGCAGATTTAAGAACAGTTGTCAGAGAGCAGTAATCAAACTGTATCTGCATTATCCTCAGTGAAATTTGCATTTTTTACACATATGTACAATGGCACATTGTTATTATAACCACACATGCCAGTTTTGTATTTACTTCATAGTCCTGAGGCAATCCATGAATGTACAGATGAAGACTGAAGGACAGAATACCTGTGAAAGAATCTGTCAAAATGTCAGGATGGGTCCCTGGAGACACCAACATACAACTTTTCTTTGGAGTTTTAAACACATTACAACAAATATAATCACAACTGCAATGAATAGGAAAGACATGCTCACATCTCTGGATTTTACACAGGATTTCTGGCCTGTACACTGGCAAAGCATACTGCTTGCAAGAACTGCTCAGTCAAAGCATGTAGAAATTACTTGCAAAAGGGGGGTTTGAAGGAAACTAGTCAAACTTCTTCAAGTTTAACTCAAATTTTAACTGTACATTTTCAAAAAATAAATCCAATTTATCAAAGTGCATCTATCTGGTTCTATTTGACTGTGTTGTCTAACTTGGACAACATAATCAGTGCAAGATTTCTGGGGAAGAAAACTTCTACAGGATAGCTGTTTTCTAACTTCAAAAAGCAAATAACTCAGTAGCATGTTAAATTATGGTCAGATTATTTTAATGTTCCTAAATAAGCTGATAAAAAAATTAGTATGTCAAACACTAATGAATTAATGTTAAGGCAACATGGGTTTGTGAGTTTCTTACTTAATTAAGTTCCTATGATCCTAAAGCAAAATTTCAGATGTAGATGCTACAGAAATCATCAGTATGATATTGAATTTCTCAGACAGTTGACATATTAGCCACGACTCCCTTGTACCACTGTTGTAAAAGACTTACTGAGTTAGCATCATATTGACTAAAGCAGATGATTAAATAAATTAGAAGCTAGAATCACCCTGAGATTCACCATAAAAAATGTGAAAAGGAGTGGAAACAAGTAAAGAATGAAAAAAAAAGGGGAGTAAAAAGAAAAAATTAAACATTGTCCACAACTATCTCATATTTTTAGCAAAAGCTTGGGCAAATGTGTTAAATCATACCAGTAACATTTTTAGGATGGTAGAGGACTGTTAAGCAATCAGAAAGTTGTATATGACTACTTTGTGCAGGAAGAGGGTCTCATTTCAACAATTTCTGCTTGGATATGGTAGGACAAAAATGTTGCCTAAGAGCAACTATCTATCCCTTTTGCAGGACAGGAACAGTGCCATGCTGGCTAGGGCTTGGCCTAAGGATAAGTAATTAAGGGAACAAATGCCCAATTGTGGCAGCAGGGCAAATACAGGGAACCCATCAGTGTGTTAGTAAGAGCATAAAGCTGGGAGGTTGAATACATCTTGCACGTCATTGCCTCATGTTTAGCCTTGTCAGCTTGATAATAATGAGACTCTGTTGTGTTGAATGGATCTGCCAAAAGGTTAAGATGTAGCAGTGACCACCCAGAAACCTTAAAAAGAAAAAAAGAGAGCTTTTTAACTCTTCAACCAGCCAGAAATGTTCATCACGTGGGCTGCCACTGGACAAATTTTCTTCCAAGAATCAGGGTAATTAATTACTGTTCCATGATGCAGATGTGAATTTTATACTATGCCAAATCTTTAAGTGAAGACCAGTTGCTTTTCAGAAAGGCATGCTGTCTCTGAAATTTAAAGGGTCAGAAGCACAATACAGTAAGAGTGCTTCTGCTGGTCATGTTGATGAATAGGACAGAGCAGAGCAGAGCAGAGCAGAATAGAATAGAATAGAAAGTTAAATTAGCATGACTAATTATTAGAAAATGTGATTATATTGCTACAGATGCGTTTAGCAGTACTTGAGCCTCACCCTGTGAACAAGAGACTGGGCTGATGCAGCTGCATCTTTTCTGGGAGTTGCACCTGGATAACTGTGAAACTCCCCTGCCTGCCACTGCAATATTTTTAAAACGACTCTTACACTGCGTGATTCCCTTCCCAATCTACTGCTAAAGATCAGTATGGAACCGGATTACAGAAGCTGTACGGCCACAAGCTCCCCAGTCTGTTCCCTTTACCACAGGACAGGACCACAAAGAACTATCATTCAAGGTGTGTTTCTTACAACCTCGGTGGTAGCAGAGGTCCTGCTGTTCCCCCCAGGCAGCTTCCTGTGACGTCCCACACCTGGAAGCTTCTGCAAGGGGTTCCTGAAGTCTTACCCTGCGCTTCCCCCTGGGACTGCAGCCCTGCGCTTCCTGGGCTGCCCGTGGACGATGTGCGGGCAAGAGCTGCTGTATGTCGGCTGCCTTTCACACAGCGCACTTCTCAAGTTTCACCTTCCTCTTTGCAATGTGGGGAAACCTTTCCTTGTGAGTTGTTTTGGGTCTTTTTCACACCTTTGATCAGTCCGCATAGAGTTTTGTTTCCTAGACATCTGTTAAGTTTTATTATTCCTCTCTGGTTGACTCCTAGATTTTTTTCTGAAGAATATGGAACAATTTTAAGTGTAATTCCAAGTGGCATATGTTATGCAATAAAAATAAAATACTAGTTTATGCAGAATAAATAGGGCACAGTTGGTAGGAAATAAATCTAAAATTATATATTTTTGGCTAATAGCCTTGCCATTTGCTAATATTATTCACCGTCTTTTGCCCATAAAAACTCTTCAGATTTGTTGTTGAGGAGCTGACAACAAACACAGTACCCAATCTCATGGGTTGTCACACAGGCAATATAAAGTTCTGTTTTGGCATCATAACATAGTTTGTTTATGTTGAGAAAGCTTTTGTAATTGTTTTGAGTTGGAACATCATGAATATTGAGCCAGAGCTTCAAAAGCCCTTTTTTTATTTTACTTTAATATTTCAACCATTCCTAAGTTGCTGTATTTGCTTACATTACTTTCTGTGATTTGAAAGAACTGAAAGGAAAAAAAGTCACAAAAAAAACCCCATCCCAAACTATGAAGCTATGAGAAATCATTTATTGCACAAAATATGTTCCTGTTTGCCTTTTCGAGTGCATAGATAGTCCTTCTGGGAAAACTCTCAATGTCAAAAGATTTAAGAAAATTTTGCATCTTATTTATTCCCTAAAGACTTGTTTCTTCTTTAGACAAACAACTGGCAACATAGCAGGTCTTTGAAGAACTCATTTATAATTAAGACCTATTAGGGTTAAAATTTGAACTAAGTCACTCAAAAAAAGAAAGAAGAGGAACACACTTGAGGTGATGAGGTCTATGGGGAATTTTATTTGCTGGTTTATATATTGAGTAATACTAAAATGGAAATAGACTTATCTTTGTTCAGTTAAAGTTTCTGACAAAAGATGTCCTTCTAGTAAATACTGCAGAGAAGAGCTTTGTTCAAGAGCAGGAAATGCTGGAAGCAAACTTGCAAAATGTCTGCTGGAGGTCTCCAAAGGCAAGGCTGAAACAAGGAGTTTTCCAAATGAAACAAGACTCAAACTGTCCTGAAACAGAGCAAGTACTAGCAGAGTCATGCGCCTCTCCACTTTCTGCTTTATTTGAGAAATTATTATTTCAGGCAATTCATGTAATTAATTGTTCAGAAAGCAATCTGGAATTCCACTCTGTTCTTCATGATTACTGAGATTTTTAATTATGAAAAAATGCTGATGCTAATTAATATTAATTAATTAAATTAATAAAAATCAATTTTCAAAGAGTCTTCTATGTACAAATTATGTTCTCAACATCTGGATCTCATTTTATATGCCACGCTGGATTCAAATGCTTTACAAATGTTTAGATGTTTAGGTGTCACCAGATAGAAATGGAAGTTTAAAACAAGTAATTTTTCTTCTAAACAAGGGATCTGACTGTTTCACTGAAGTCTGTTTAGCTATTGAATTAGCAGAGCTCCTTCTGAGACCTTTCAAAATAATTGCTACAACAGCTGATATAAATTGTACTTTTGATATATTTCCTTAATTAAAATGTCTTTTTTTCCACTAAAAATAACCTTTTTTTACTTCTTCCTGATTTTATTACAGTATCACCTTTGAAGTTTTTCTAATGAAAAACCTACTTACCACAAAAGAACCTATTATATAAATAAATAAATAAATAGTGGTGGGTGGACCCTGGTTGGATGCGAGGTGCCCACCAAAGTGGCTTTATCATTCCTCTCCTCAGCTGAACAGGGGAGAGAAAATATAACAAAAAGCTTGTGGATCGAGATAAGGACAGGGAGATCACTCGGCAACTACTGTCATAGGCAAAACTGACTTGACTTGGAGAAAATTAATTTAATTTATTACCACTCAAATCAGAGTCAGATAATGAGAAATAAAAACTAAATCTTAAAACACCTTCCCCCCACCCCCCTCTTCTTCCCAGGCTCAATTCCACTTCCAGTTTCTCTCCCTCCTCCCACTGAGCAGCACAGGGGGAAGGGAATGAGGGCTGCTGTCTCTGCCGCTCCTTCCTCCTCACACTTTTCCCCTGCTCCAACACAGGGAAGACGGTTCTCCATTAATTTCTCCAACATGGGTCCTTCCCACAGGCTTCAGTTCTTCACCCACTGCTCTAGTGTGGGTCCCTCCCATGGAGTACAGTCCTTCAGGAATGGACTCCTGTGGCGTCACAAGTCCTGCCAGGAGCCTGCTCCGGCACAGGCGGCCCACGGGTCACAGCCTGCTTTGGCCATCCCTCTGCTCCAGCGTGGGCTCCTCCACAGGCTGCAGGTGGGTACCTGCCCCACCGTGGGCCTCCATGGGCTGCAGGTGGGTACCTGCCCCACGGTGTGCCTCCATGGGCTGAGGGGCACAGCCTGCCCCACCGTGGGCTTCACCACGGGCTGGGGGGAATCTCTGCTGCGGCCCCTGGAGCCCCCCCTGCCCCTCCTGCGGCGCTGGCCTGGGGGGCTGCAGGGTTGTTCCGCCCACAGAGTCTCACCCCTCTCTCTAGTTGCAGTTGCCAGAGTTTGTTTTTTCTCCTTCTATCTATCTGTGCTATCCCACAGGCACCACCACCGTCACTGATGGGCTCAGCCTTGGCCAGCGGCGGGTCCCTCTTGGAGCCGTCTGGTGTTGGCTCCATGGGACATGGGGGGAGCTTCTGGCAGCTTGTCACAGAAGCCATCCCAGCAGCCCCCTGCTACCAAAACCTTGCCACACAAACCTGATACAATATGTATTTATATAGAAGAAACTAAAATATAAAACTAATTAACAATTAATAGGTAGATGCATAAATATATCTTTAGAGACTGCCAGGGTTCAGTATCTGGTGAGTTTTGGTTAACACATTTTTCAAGGGAAAGAAAAAAGTACAAAACTTCAATTCTGAGCATTTGACAGGCAGAAATTTTAACAGCAATTTTAGCACAGAGAAACTCCTTTGTTTAAATGCTGGTATTTTGTCATCTAACCTTGCCCACAAGGTTAAATGTTTTGAAATTCATAAGAGGGAGGCTTTCCCTGCCCGTACTGTGCCAAACAAGAAGAAAAGCCACAGGAATGTGCCTATTAGAGCTCACTCTTGAGGATTCTGCCTAAAAATACATTACAAGGAGACCAGCTTTGTACTCAGTGTCTGACCTGTGACCTTCTGGAAGTCATTGCAGTTGCACACACACAAGAAGTGGGACCAACAAGGCAAGTACATGACTGGCACTAGGCATTTTGTGGCTGCTGTTGCAGGAACTTTGAGGTCTACTGTACTCAGGAGCCATTTTGGCAGACGATACAGAAGCAGGACTTTGCTGAAGCTAAAGGAGGTCTCACTACAGTTACGGCAATTCTCATGAGATCTTTCATAACCAACCACAAAATAAAGCCAACAAAGGTGAAGACCATTTGGGTGGGACGTAATGCATGATCAGACTGTAGTTCTTGAGGGACTGGCAGCCAGTCACTAAGTAAATATATTTGGACTTTGAATTATTCAGCACTAACACAAACCTGTGTGTGGGATCCAGCAAATGGGAATAAAACAATGATTAGGGTAAGAGGACACCTGCACATTAGATGTTTACACAGGATATTTTAAAAAATTACAATGTGGCCAAAAAAACCTAAATATGTTACTCAGTCCTTTTTACCATCTGATAGAGTTATGATTTTTAGCTTTGTGGTGGGTTGACCCTGGCCAACCACCAGGTGCTTGCCTAGCCTCTCACTCCTAACTCTCTCGCTCCTACATGTCAACAGGATCAGGGAGAGAAAAACATGACACAGATCTCATGGGTCAAGATAAGGGCAAGGAGATCTCTTACAAATTGCCATCAAAGGCAAAACAGACTCAACTTAGAGAAATTCATTTATTGCTAATTAAACAGACAAGGACAATAAGAAATAAGAACAGATGTAAAAAACACCTTCTCCCTGCCCCTCCCTTCTGGACTTAACTTCACTCCCCTCCTTTACCTGCTCCCCCCGAGCGGCGCAGAGGGACAGGGAATGGGGGCTGCGGTCGGTTCATCACACATTGTCTCTGCCACCCCTTTCTCCTCACGCTCTTCCCCTGCTCCAGCGTGGGGTCCCTCCCACTGAGGACAGACTCCTACACAACTATCTCCAATGTAACTCATCTCCATGGGGTGTGGTTCTTCAGGAGCAGACTGCCCCAGCATGGGTCCCCTGCAGGATCAGAAGTCCTGCCAGCAAACCTGCTCCAGCTTAGGCTCATCTCCACAGGCTGCAGCTCCTGCCAAGAGCCTGCTCAGATGTGTTCTCTATGGGGCCACAGCTTCCTTCAAGGCATGAATTGCAGGTGGGTATCTGCCCCACCGTGGACCTACATGGGCTGCAGGTGGGTACCTGCCCCACCGTGTGCCTCCATGGGCTGCAGGTGGGTACCTGCCCCACCATGGACCTCCATGGGCTGCAGGTGGGTACCTGCCCCACCATGGACCTCCATGGGCTGCAGGTGGGTATCTGCCCCACCGTATGCCTCCATGGGCTGCAGGTGGGTATCTGCCCCACCGTATGCCTCCATGGGCTGAGGGGCACAGCCTGCCTCACCGTGGGCTTCACTACGGGCTGGGGGGAATCTCTGCTGCGGCCCCTGGAGCCCCCCCTGCCCCTCCTGCGGCGCTGGCCAGGGGGGCTGCAGGGCTGTTCCGCCCACAGAGTCTCACCCCTCTCATACCTGCTGTTGCACAGCTAGGGGTTTTTTAGACTTTCTTAAATACACTAACCCAGAGGTGCTAGCACCATTGCTGATGGGCTCTGCCTTGGGCAGCAGTGGGTCTGTTTTGAAGCTGGCTGACATTGGCTCTGTCAGGGAAGCTTCTGGTGTCTTCTCACAGAGGTCACCCCTGCAGCCTCCTGCTACCAAAACCTTGCCGCATAAACTCAGTACAAGCTTGCAGGCTCCTCAGTTGAACGCATTTTGTAGGTTTCCCCTCAGAATCAGGACTGAGAGATCAGAGTCATGCTTTGGTGCTGAGAAATAGGCTCTCCAAGGCAAGTGGGCATTTCCTTTCCTTCGTTCATTATATGAATTAATTTGAGTATGTTGTGATTGGCTGATTGATTTTTCGCCTACAGTAATCTACACAATAGATTACTGTGAATACAGGCATGTGAACAAAAACCTGTATCTCAGATTCTGACCTGCTCATATCCAACATTCAAGTATATTTTTAACCCCATCAGTAACTCTTTCTTACCTGCTGAGAACTGTTTCAAGTTCACTGGTAGCTTACAGTGTCCAGATGTGTGCTCAACTGGCCAGCTGCTATTCCAGTGAGCTGCCTGCCTGGACCTCTTCCACAAAGGTCGTTACCCAGCCATGTTGTCATAGCATCAGTGTATTGAGCTTTTTTTTTTTTTTCTTTATTCCAAACTCCTGTCCAGTTCTGTGGACAATTATTTTTGTTCGGCAACATGATTCACAGAAAATAAATATCAATGTGTCATAGGTCTGTTCTGAGGAAATCACCCCATTATGCAAGTCTCTTAATGAGATCATAAAATCCTTTTTCCTATTCAGGGCTTCCTTGCCCATTTTATAAATATTAAGACAACAAGACAAATGAGGGAGTATAAACTAAGTGTTTATGGTAAAAAACTGAGAATCCAAGTTTAAAATTAGGGCCAGAGATAACATTATGTGTGTGTGTGTGTATAAATACTTGCCAAAAGATTTTCACTTTTGAAATCTCAGAACTAATCTGAAATAAGAAGCCGAGAGAAAAAGCCATACTGTTGTAATTTCGCATTTGATTGCAAATTAAAAAAACAAGTCCAGACTTAGTCAGCCTTAGTGTTAACATCTGCTGCTGTGACCTTCTACTAAAACAGGAATGACACACCAAATTTTTCAGATTCTGGTGGTGATTAGAACTGACTCAATGCACGGCTGGATTCATACTGATATTGAATTACCAGATAATCACATTTCACAGATAAAGTACAAAAGTGAAGAAACAGTCAGTATTTTAATCCAAGCAATTCAGAAATTGCAGAGGCTGTTAAATCTCAAACAACCCTTAAAGGTCAGACTAACAGAAAGTCAGCAGAGCTGACAGAAGATTTTTAATGTAGCTCAGACTATCTCAGCTCTGAAAGCAGCACTGAGACCTCTGCAGTTTCCAATTTTTACGCTTCCAGTTATCTTGGGTTTTCTACATGTGCACGTTTTTTCTGGCCATAGCTTTCTCCATGTGGAAAAAGAGACTGTTGCTCAATGCTGTTACCAGAGGACTACTTAGATGTTGCATGTGGAGAGTTTTTTTAACTCTCTGCTGAGATCACATGCCTATGCTATCACATAAATATGCACACCATATATATACGTCTCAGTAAGGAGAAGGAGTGCTCAGGTAGCTCCCAGTGAAGTGGTATTCATGCAACTAGGTGACATGATTTCTAAGTGCTGGCAGGTTCCCCCATGCACGCAGGCTGAGAGAGGAGAGAGGCTGGCATAAGCTACCAGGCAAGACCATCTTCTTCTGCAATGGAGCAAACACCAAAAGATAAGACTGTCAGGTTTTGTACTTCTGTGGGAGCCCAAAAGGACAACATACTTTTCCTTGAAACTTTAAAGCGATTATTTTAGTTTTCCACCATGGAATACACAAATATGAGGCATGTCTTGGGTTCCACACATCTGTTCACCTTTGGGTTGCAATTTGGCAGCCTTCACTTGCAGTCAGTTTGGCTAGTTCCCTTAGCTGAGCAGCCTTGACCATGCGCAGCCACAAAGCCGCAAGCAGCAGTGCCCAAGCACTTCAAAGAGCAGAAAGAAGCTGGAAGTTTTGGAAGCCATCTCAGTAGCATTCGGGGGGGGGGGGGGTGGGGGGGGGGGGGGGGGGGGGCGGGGATGGCTGGAAAGTTCGTGTGACACCAAGATCATTTAAAAGACGGAAATCTTTGGTAAGCACATTATTAGTTGTGGGCAATACCTTAAGAATAAATCTTCTACTTTGAGATTGCTGAATCATAAACAGAGTGCCCATAGCTTCAGAACTGTGGGAGAAAAAAACACAGACAAACAAATTAATGTTCTTTTGATGGTGTGAGTAATTGTCCCTTCCCTCTCAATGCTTTTTAAAACCTCTCTTACAAAAACTTACAGTTAATACCTGAAACATGATTTTTTACAAAAGAAAAACTGGACAAGTGAAACGTAGTGGGGTGATAGCAATAAAGAGAAGGGGCATTTTATTTAGAAAGCTAGGCAAAGTCAGGAGAGAAAAAGAGAAAATAAATGTATTAACGCATAAGAAATGTTGACTATTTTTCAGGCAGCTACAAGACTCTTGTTTGAAAACAGTCTTCCCAAGTCTTTTTGCCTTGAAAAAATTACGTGAAGGGTTGTGCTAAAGAACTTGATTTCCCGTTTATTCTGCCACAGTGCATCTCTGAGCTGCTCCTGAGAAGAAACATTTCCATTTTTGTACATTGTTTTGTGCAATTTCTGAAGGAAATATTAAAAAAAAAAAAGTTTTCCTGCAGTAAAACAGGAATTTCATAAAGTATACAGCTGATAGTCCTGTTCCAAAAGAAAAATAGTGTATTATTTATCCCACTGCTAAGGAGAATAACATTTGGTTTACATTAGGAAAAGAGAAAGTTTAGAAAATGTTTATAATACATCTGGTAGTAATTATTAGTGTTGCTGTAATTTTAAGTCCCTTGGCTGGGGTTTCAAGGTAGAGCTGTCAACATTTACCTCTTAAAGTGCCCAAGCATTGTGATGCCTCCAAGCTCAAGGTTGCTAGAACTTTAGCTAGAAAAAAAATTACTTAGCAATGCCTTGGAGTGCAACAGACCAAAATAGGAGGTTTTGCAGTGAATATTCACACCTTCACCCTGGACCTTTGAGAAGTAGGTTGCTCCTGACCCATCTATCCCGACACAATACCTCACAGGGATTTCTTCCCCTTAACACAACTTACCACTGCTGCCTCCTGTGCTTTCACGGCTTTCCTCCAAGGCAGGGTCTGCCTCTACCACCTCTGTGATGTCCCCGTGGATGTGGGACAGCAGTGTTAGCTACTGCCAGGGCTTTTCTCCAGGCTGTGCCAGTCCCATTCACTTGGCTGCTCCTCACAAGGCTCAGGTTCCCACCTGCTGCATTGGACCACCACAAGTCCCTGCAGAATCAGGCAGGCCAGACTCCTTATTTACGTGTCTGAATATTTTATACAGTCATACTGTAAGTCTGCTTTTTTTTTTTCAGTTGTCGGGGAAAGCAGGATAATTTTTTCTCAAGTTTGTTCTTCTGAAGAGTGACCCATTGGTGAGATAGATGTTGCATGACTTCAGGGTAGGTCTTGTGCCTTACTTGTCCCAGTAAGGTAGAATAATGTGCTTCAAAAATCGCAAACAGTAAAAACCAAGTACCAGGGGCCTCCCCCTTGTGGTCAAGACATTCACGTTCCTCTGATGGTTTGTTAAACATTTGATTCTCCTCTTCCTTTCCTCCTGCCTTTTCTTTCCATACCTGAGCTTTCTAGATGCCAGTCAATTTTTCATTTCCTCTTCTTATGGGATGTTGCAAGGCCAGCTTGGATGCAGTGCACTTTATTAAGCCAGACAACCTGAGAGCAACTTTCACACTCCCAGAACCTCTCAAAGCAAGGGTCCTTCTTTCTTTTTGGGCTAAGAAGAATAACCACAGCAAGAGTGTTAGCAAATGGCTCACCCAGGCTTGCTGATCAACTGCTGGTTGCAGTACTTGCCAAAAAGATGAGGAAGGCAGGTTTAAACTGCAGCTAACGAGAACCGCATGCTTTAGCCACTTTGCCTTCTCTTCTTTTTTATTTTTTAGATTTTACAGAATAGATTTGCTTTCTGCACATTGTATGGAGGTTGATTCAATGTTTGTTGTGGTAGCAGCTGTAGGACCAAGTCCTATATGGAGACAGGTGCAAGATTGCTTTCCTTGTGGGTGTGAATGAGGGTTAGGTATTCTTCCATTGGCTGAAGCCAAGATGCTCCTGGGCCAAAACAGAAATCAGATTTTAGATAAATGTATAGAAAAATTTGGAGTGCCTGTGAAGCTTACATGCCTCTGAGTTAGTTGGCAGCTAAATGTAGGTTTTTTTGAACAGCAATGCTTTACTTAGGTGTCTAAAGTCTATTTGGGGTCTGGAGCTAAGCTGCTTGAATTCAAAGTTTGCATTAAATCAATTGGGAGAAAGTGTTTGCCTTGAAAAACATACTGCAATGTTGATATCCACCTTCTTATACTTCTTACAATTTGAATGTTATTTCTTCCTCAGACAGCTTGACCTTCTTTGAAAAGAACTGTTCCTTAAAAAGAAGTGATTGGTTAACTGTGTCTACAGACAACCTGCAAAATAATAGAGTTGAAGACAGGCAGGATCATGAAAAAAATTGGACTTTGAAGGGTAAGAACTAATTCAGTAGACCAGCAGGCAACTAGCTGGGGAGTTCCCTCTGTTATGGCTCCTGTGTGCAAACTGCAGTATTGCTAGGTGAGGGGGTTGGCTTATATCTTACATGCTATACATATTGGAACAGATTAATATGCTTTGTTTATTTAATCGTGCTTAGTTTTTTAATAAATAGAATGTAGATGGTGAAAATAGATTAGTTTAATTTCATGAAAATCATCGAAGGTATAATGCTTTCCAGAGGCCAGGTATCAGCCAAACCATCTAAGAGCCTGAAGGGCCCAACTTAACTCACCCAGAGTCACATACTATTACTGTGAGTGTTTTAAGAGCATGGGAAAACTGCAAGGTCTTTTGTTGGTTCTGCTGACTTGTAATGTAGCTCATCAATTAAAAAAAAAAAAAAAAAAGAAAAATTAAAAAAAGAGTATGTACCATGCAGTTAGCCAGTGCTCTGGGGACAGATATTGTGGAGAGCATCAGAAGTCAAGACACCTGTGAGGGAAGGGAGAGGTTAAATATTGCACATAGCATCATGTAGTAGCACAACTTTCACAGAAATGAAAAGCTTTTGGGAAAAACCCCTGTTTTTTCTCCTCAGCTAATCAGGCTGCAAATGGAATTTCCATTTTATTTGGTTAATCATCCTTTTCATTGCATTGTAGGCATGAAGGGTGTGACTGTTTGGCTAATTACTCATAATCCTCTATCAACATTTAAAGCAGGGCAGAAATACCCATTTCTTCATTGCCTATGAAGCACATAGGTTTACTTTGACATGGTTCCAACATTTAATAAAAGACCTGGTGACAAAATCCAAGTACTGTATGAGAAATTCCTATTAGGATTCCAGCATCCTGAAATGATGGGTGCAACTGGAATTGTATGCCAAAAACATATGCTGACACTTTCCTCTTAATTGGTTGCACTCTTCTGATTCTGGCCTTCACCACAAGTAATAAGTTGGTGAAGTGTAGGGAACAGAGTACTCTGTGAAACATAAGGTGAGTGTGAAAAAGCAAGTGTATTTGATTTTAGGGTATTTTTTTTTTCAGTTACTTTCATATAGAAAAGCCAGCTAGGAGCTTCTAATAATGCAAAGCACTGTTAAGTACTTTTATGTAATGTTTGACCCACTGTAATTAAGAAACAGATGTTATGATAGTGTTTCTATTTTTGTGATATGTAACTGGGAAGAAAAGGATAACTTTATCCAGAAGAACTTTATCCAGAAGAGGTAGAATGAACTCAGTTCTGCTTGCATAAATGCACTTATCAGGAACATTTGATACCCAAGGATTGGTTTACAGGCATTGACACTCATAGTCCAGATTGTTTTTTAAAATAGCTAAGGGATGGCTTGCACATGGTGACCTGTGTTCTTAATTTTAATCTGTGTAGATTTCATGTTCACAAGGACTTTAATAAGGCTGAGTTTTGTTTTACTGCAGATGTTATGAAAATTGCAAGTTTAAAGAAATCTATGTCAAAATGTGTTGGTTTTCTTTCACATTTAAGATCTTGGATAAAGTTTGTTAGCCAGTGCTAAAACTGCATACCTCTGAGTTTTCAACAAAAAGTGTAATGTAATAAAGTATGAAGAGTATCATGTAAGGGTATTATGTGTGAAAGCTACACTATAAAGTGTTTTCCATTTTGATATAGCTATATTTAAAAGCAACCTCTCAAAATACTCTAGTCCTTCTTCCTCACTAGGAAACTGGACATTAACAACTGCTCCATAATCATCAGTAAAAACAACTTGTACCTAAGGTGTGAGTAAGAAAAAAAAAAAGAATTAGATAAATGGGATCAAAATCCATGTTCTGTTCCAAAAATATAAGTAATGCTTTAAATTAAGCTAAACATATGATCTGAGCATTTGATAATATATCTACATAAAAACTTATTTTCGTGTTCAAGATAAAGCAATCAGTATCAGAACAGATTATTTCATGCATTGAATGGCTTCCTCTAATGTGAATGTTCAGAAATGCATAAGATCCTAAAAGGAAACTTTTCTACTGCAGGGATGATCAAACATTGAAATGGATTACCCAGAGAGGTTGTGGCATCTCCATTCCTGGAGATACTAAATACTCAGCTGCACAAAAGCCCAGGCAGCCTGCTGCAGATGCACCTACTTTGAGCAAGGAAGCTGGACTAGGTGATCTCCAGAGGTCCCTGCCAGCTTCAACCACTGTGTGATTCTGTAATAATTAGGAAAAAAACGTATTGCCCAGTGACTGTAACACCAGGACTGTTATTGACCTTGAAAGGAAAATAAGAAATTTTGTTAAGGCTTGATTGGTTTCATCTTCTCATGTACCTTAATAGGGATGAAAAAGAATCACAGAACTTCTTTGGTACAGCTTTCCTCCCTCCTGATTTCCATACTCACACCTATTTCTCCATTCCTCAGACAATTCTCTCAGCATTCAATCATTCTTTATAGTTAATCACTGATGTAATGCCTGTTGTCCCTACTTACCATCTTTTTTGAAACTTTTCATTTGTAATCTGACAGAAGTGTTTATCTATATATAGCCCAAATGTGCAGACAGCACCATCTAGGACATGTGGTTGCAGTTCTAACAATAATTGCTGCTGATAAAAGGTGACAAGATGACTAAAGCTATGGAAAGGTTTTTGTTAAAGGATAGGTGGAATTGGCTTTGTCAGGCTTCAGTTTTGAGAGGACAGACAGAGATCTGTAGAATCATGCTTTGCAGAGAGAAAGTGAATAAAGATCATCTTGCTGACTGGTCTTGTCCAATGCAGGAACTAGGAGTTATCAAAGGAAATTGTTAGGAGTCAGGTCTAAAGCAAATGAAAGGAGATGGTTCTTCATGAGATGGAGGCTGCTACCTGTGATACCATTCTTTGCCAAAGGATACCGTGAATACTGAAGATTCTTGTGGGTTTAAGGGCAAATTGAACAGGTACATGAACAAAAAAATACATTGGGGATTGCTCAATCACAAACCCTTTCTGATTCAGGAAACAGGGGCAATGAGTTTCTTACCTGCTTGACAAGTTTTTATGCTTCCACTTACAGTCAGGGTAGACTGTGTATCAAGATAAATGAATCTTTGGCCTGACCCAGTCTGGCCAGTCTTATATGCCTGTTACACATTGCTATAGTCAGATCAGGTTATTTTATATATAAGACATAAGCAAATTTCAAGAGAGGTGAACTGTTGCAGAACCACTAACAACTTAATTAAAGTTTAAAAAAATATCCTATTAGTACTTTCCAAGTAGAAGCAGTTTAATTCCCAACTCTGTTTCTAGTGAAAGTAGAGAAAAATAGTACTTTGTATTGCAAACATGGAACCGATAAATAAATATTTCTGGTTCTTTGACGATAACATCTTAGATTTTCAATATCCATGGCTAGGCTTAGCTAATAATAATCTCATTTGTATGCCATTGTGAATACTATTAGTTGTGTTGAAAAGGGTGTGTTTGATCATTGTCCTTAGGGCATAGGACTTACCCTATACAATTTTTGCATGAGGATAAGCTTCAGAAGTTAACCAACACCTCTCCTAATGAATGAAAGTTTCCATTGCATAAACTGACTCTTTCACAAATTAACTTTTAAACAACATATTAAATTGTTCAGTTTCAGCACTTAAGGTACTTACCACCTAAAACAGACACTACTATATTCCAATCAGCCTGTCTGTTTCTCCCATTCATTCTGATCCTCTGTTCACTGGAAACACTCTTTAACTCTTTATCAGGTTATAGAGTTAACCAAAACCAAGTGAAGACATAAATCATCTACTACAGGTGTATTTTCAATCATCTTCCCCTCCACAAAAAGTGGGGGTCCCAAGCTCAGGTATCATGCTATCATGCAACAAGGAAACATTTTGTGTAACAACTGCAGATGAAGGACCAATACAAATTATATCAAATTCATTACTTTTCCAAGTTAATTAACAATGGGATCAGATGGTATCAGAGAGGCGTAGTGTTTTTTGCAAGCTGCTGCCTTCTTTCTCTTGTTTTCATCTGGGTCTTCAGACAATATGTCTGTAGATCAAACTTTTGGTGGCTGGAGTATAAACTTTTCATTTATTCAACAATCTTCACATCAAAGGACTAGGTTGAGCTTCATCTGGTGTTATAGAAATGCATATTACATGTGGTTGCACTAAGCTTTCTAGAAAATGCATTGGCTTTTAAAGTGTGCGGTAGAAATCCCACAGGCTGCATCTCATAGGGACAGGTGTTTTGTTGACTGACTAGGTACTCAATCATCACACTATTTATTGTATATCCAGACAGCCTAAATCTTGTTCCTACAAACTGTCATTTAAAATTTCATTAAAATAGTTTATAGGCCATCTGCTAAACAAATTACTGAAGTGGAAATGTATGACATCATGAACAGGGAAATGATTCAGAGCACCAGAATTTATTTTTATCTTCAGATGCACCAGTTCAAGTCTGAGCTCTTGAAGTTGTGGACTTTCTTTTATCACAACTTATTTCTTTATTGCTTAGCCTAATGGGGCATTGATGTTGATAGGAGGTCTGGAAACATAATCATAACCTAATACAAATTGTATACAGTACTAATTAGGCCCTTTACGTTTATATAAGCCAAGTAAAGAGTACAGGAAGGGAGTAAGATGACTCAGATTTGTGCGTTTTGCACTTTACCAGGAAATTAATGGTGAATTACAAAGTCTCCAACTATTTGCTTGTAAATTGTTCTTATTGATGTTCTGTATCCCAATCTATCCTCACTAATTTTAGCTTCATGGTATCCAAATGCCTAATCCTATATTGGCAATCGCAAAGAAAAATGCAGCAACGAATCAAGTATTTTCAGCACTTGGAAAAGAGTTCACAAGCACTACAAAATTAATTTGTGAAATCATAAAGTGGAAGCCAGTGAAAGCCAAAAAAAAAAGTCCCATCTGGTCTTGGCAGGGTCAAAAGAGAGCTGCTTCCAGCTGCGTGTTAAGCAGTGTCTGTTTCAGTGAACTTCCATGTCGTTCTTACTGTTAATTTGTGTTATGGGAGTACTCTGTGGTCAAGCAAAGGGCTCCTCTGGACTGGCTGCTCTTCAAACGTAGAGTAAAAAGCTTGTCTTCCCCAAGAGTTTACAGCTGTAGTATAAGAAAAAAAAAAGACAGAAAAACTCCAGAAACTAATTCAGAAACATGGGGGGGAAACAGTAAAGTAGCATGGGTCTGCAGCATAGGCAATGCTCACGTTAAAAGAAATGCGGAACTGTTGAAAAGACATCAGACATCAAAGGAGAGTTATGGTGACAATGGGCACTCCGGACAGGGACAACAGCATAAAGCAGGCATTAGCTTTCTAGCGAACTGCCTGCATTATTTTCATCATGAATGGCAAGCCTTGGAGGCTGTTGGCATAAATTTGGTTACTGTATGATCACAGGCACTTCCCTTTATCTGGTAAGATTATTTTTTATTAACTGTAGTTGTCTGAATTTCTCTGCACTCAGTTTCTTTCTTTTTCATCAGTCAATATATATATATATTACATACTAACTGATAGGATAAATAATTTGCATCTTATCAGCTCAGCTGCAAGATCAGTCACAATCATCCCTCCAACTTATTTTTGTTTGTATGGTGTCATTACTCAATATGGTCATCTGTATTGCTCAGATAAAACTCACTCTAAATTATGCTTTTCTAAACTTTCAGATTTTGGTGTTCCTTAATGTCAGGGAATATTTGCTCTGAAAAACTTTTATTATCTTAATTTGTAAGCTACTCCCTTGATAACACTGTTCTCATGTGAAAGTGCCTTGATCCTCACTCTTGATCATCACCCCCTGATGCTTGGAACATATCTTTGAATTCCATACTGCCCGGGAGACTGTTAGGAGCATTTAGAAAATACTATGGCTAAGATGTAAGATTTTATATGTAATTATTTCTAACAGTTGTCAACAATTTGGAGCTTTTGATTGACAAAATATGAAGTCCTGGCAAAACTCCCCCATAGATGATTACAAACTTCCTATCTGAATTCTACCTGAGAATTCAAATTGGCTAGTTAGTGTCTCCCCTATTAAATTACTGCTGTGAAAAGTTAACACATGCAGGATGAATGCCGTATGTTGCTCAAGGCAATTTTTCTGTTTCCCTTCTTCATATCCCTGCTGTATACTTTAACGTGATTCATTGGTCAGGCAGAAAATTAAGGCAGTCAGGGCTTTAGCTACCGTCTAATATGGGCTGTTCCCTTAATCTGCACCTGTTACATCCTTCTTCTCAAATACAGTGGTAGTAACAGATACAATTTACAGATAGAAACCAGGGCTTTCTTTTTCCTTGCAGGAAGAAGACAGGGAAAAGAAGTAAGAGCTGCTACATATTATGCTGTGAGAAAGGTTCTTCACCTGGTCTCAGCCAGATAGATAGGTTGGTCTACTTTTCCAAATTATTTCTAATTTTTAATTAATTTTATAATTAAAAATTAAGCAACTAAAGGCATACTGGGGCAGACAGATATCTATGGCATCTGGGGATGTTGCCCTATGAAGGTTCCTATTAAGGAGTAAGTGTAGATTAGAACTGGTGCATGGACATTAAACAAAGCGTATACATGAGGTTCTCAGCAGCTGTGTCCCAGCCATGTGTTAAAATCTTCCTATGGAAAAAAAAGGCAACTATCATATCAGTGGTGCTTCAGATGTTGTACTTTTGTACATTTCTGGCAGATGTGCACTGAGTGAGGTCCACGTATCATCTTTGTAATTCTTCTAGAAAGAACTCTCAAAGTACTGCAAGTATTGTTTGTTACTTCTCATTCTGGCATGTGTTGCCACTTGCTATAGGTTAAAATACAATGATTGGCTTTAAAAGTGCAATTTCATGCATTTTCTTGTTTGCTTAAGTGGGAGGTGAACAAATGCTTTGAGTGTGTATTAATGTTATCATCAATTAACAGCATGACTGCATCCCTCAGAGAGTGTGCACCCTTCCCAAAATTGCAGTAGAATGTCTCTCTGTTATAAAGGGGGAAAAGCAGTGTCCTTCACAGACATGATTGCAAGGTGCTCTGTTGTCTTATGCTTCAATAAAACTGAACAGAAACGGCAAGAGGCATTGCCACAACTCTTTCCTGTCCTGTTCTTTGTGCATGCCAAGGACTGGGCATCCCATGGTGCTGGGCACAGATGGATGGGAGCCAACATCGGCAGCCAGCAGAAAAGATAGTCGGCAAGCGCCTGCTCAGAGACAGCAATTAAGGAAACACTGAGAACAAATTACAAACCCCATTCTCAAGACCCCTGAGACAGAGTTGAAAGGGGATAGCTCATCTCAAGTGGATGCTCAGTACCTGCAACCCAGTCTGAGATGAGCAGGAGGCACTTCCTAAACACACAGCAGGTGTACCACACAACACTGTTCTCCCTCTCCTTCTCATGTTGGTTAAAACAGCCATTCAGTTTTTGGAGCAGTAGTTGAGGGAGCCATAATTGTGGATTCACTTTCCCCTCCTGCAAGGGAAGGCAAAACTCCTCTTTCTAAAAAATACTCATTTGACCATTTGAGAACTAGGTAGAGGTTGTTCCCTGTGCCTCCTTGGTGAAGCTATATATCTGTGCAAAGAAGAAAGATTCATTGGACTCCCAAAAGACAGCACTGAAGAACCATGGCTCTAATTTACATTCGTTTCCTTTGGGAGAGAATGAGTAGGGTGTACTTGTTCCCCACACCCAGCTTACTTAGCAATAGCAGGCATCTTACATGAAAACAGAAGGCAAAAGTTCCCATGATCATTCTTTTGGCTTTAAAAAGTTTCCATCCCACCTATAATCTGTGAGGAGCTGAGACTCTTGGCGTGTGTTAAGTGCGGCATACGTACCCTAATCGCTCTACATGTCTCGGGGAATTTGGCTAAGAGAACATCTTGTCTCTGGGTCAAGATGAGGGTTGGGCGCAAGTCCAGCCTGCGGCTGCCAAGTGCAGCTAAGCTGGGGGGTAACAGGGACGCCCACACAGAGGCACCACCCAGTGCTTCCAGGGGGGGTCTTCAGTAGAGGTGAGAGTCTAACAAAGATTAAGTACCTCAAGGGTAAGGTGACAGGTGGTTTCCATTTCACAGTCTTGACTTTAGCCATTTTAATTCTTCCTGTGTCCTATTTTGTGTCTTAGGCTGTGCTAGATCACAGCTTGTGTGTCAATGTCAGTCCAGTCTTAGCCTGCAATGAAAAGAAATTTGAGTTCTTTAGCCATGCCTTTAAACAGTCCGAACTTCCAGAAACATCTTTACACAAACATTTGTTAAAATACCTGTGCTAGAATTATCAACATGCAAATACAATTTAAAGTCTGCAAACCTTACAAGTTAATTCTAAACTTCATAATTACAAAATACAGTTTATATTTGGTTCTTACTGTACGATACATTTTTTGCATGTTTGGTTTTTGTAACTCTTAATGCTCATTTAAGGACATCAAAACATGAAAACCTGAGCCAAGGACAATCTCCAGGAAACTTCTGAAACTAATATGAAGGTGACCAGACAAAATCTGAAACTAAACAAGGAGTGATTCATATATTACTTGGTATATTATTACCTTTCTACTGGAATGAACTAGTCAGTCAAAACTAATAATATTTTGCTATTTGCTGGGCAAATCAAGCACAGGAAAATACAAGTGTTTATTGTATTGATGTTATCTGATGGAATAAGTTTGCACACTGAACTGTAGCTTATATTTACAAAGAACAAACATTATAGACAATACCTGGAAATTTTCCTTTTTTTTTTTTTTTTATAATTCTTGTAATATTCGTTGTATTTTCTTTTAATTAAAGAACCAGATCCTAGAATTGAAAGACTATTTTCACTGCTGGAGCAGTGCTCATGACTACAGAGATCAGCTTGAGAGCACAGGCTCAGAGAAACAGTAAGGTAAAAGGGACCTCTGGAGGCCAGGCAGTCCAACTAGCTTGCAGGTTAGACCACGTTGCTCAGGACTTAGCCCAGATAAGTTCTGAAAATTCACGGGGATGGAGGTTTTGCAGTGTCTGGGCCACCTGCCCCATTGTTCAGCCAATCTCATTCTGAAAAGCTTGCAATATACTCATGAGGTATGGCAAAAAAAAATTGTATCTTAAACAGAACAGTAAATGGAATGAATACAAAATTATACCATCCATTTGTCATTACTTAATAAAAACAGGAAAAAAAAAAAAAAAACAACCAACCAGACAACCACACAACTCTCTCCCCATTAAAAAACACTGAAAACCACCAAAACCACACATAAAAACCCCACAACAAAACCCATGCACAGAAAGTAAAATACACACATAATATTTAGAAAGCATGGAGGCACAGGAGCAGAAGTCATCAGCAGAAGTTCGCCTTCAGTTTTCACAGGCACTGTGCTGCAGGATTTCATGACATTTCTAGAAACATTTGAATATATTATATTCAGGCCTAAGCCATGATTTCAGGGTTGAATGTTCTATGTCAGCAATGTAGTCTGACTTCACGAGGACTCTCAGTCCATCTGGCCAGCCAGGGTGGTACAGTAAATTGTGCCTGTGCCCATGAATAGTAATGTCTGTGACAGCAGCCATCGAGAGTCCTGCAAGCTCAAGGCTTTCATTCCCTCCACCCCATGTCACCTGGTTATTCTTCATCTGCTAAAGAGGGGCACAGCAGGTGTGGAGCACTCTCACACATGTGAATAGCTCCCTCTTAACCTGTTCCTGCATGCTGTAATTCTAACCATGCATTCAGACTTGCCAGATGACTAGCAGTCAGTTTCCAAAGAGCTGAAAAGTCCAAGGTAAATCAGAGAAATTTCCAATTCAAGTTTCACTAAGTATCTTTTTAAAACGGTATGAAACCATACTGCATAAAAGAGATATGAGAACATCAGCACACACTTTTACCTTGCTACTAGTCAAGTCAGAAAGCATGCTAGCATAGAGGCTCACCAGAGGCACCAGCCACCCCCGGCATGTTTCTCTCTGCTTATCTGGAAGGATTTTGTGAGGACAGGGCACTGTGCTCAAGCATCTCAGTCTGATGTCTCAAGAGGGATGAATCTGGCCTCATTAGCTTTAAAGTGAGGACAGGGCCATGGTAACGTGCTGGTTTATCTCTTATGCTCTCCGTCTGGAGACATATAAAATGTATGAGACAGTATTTGGAAAGGCTGATATGGCAGTATGGTATTTAGTAAGATACTAGATACTACAGGCTGCAAAACCTTCTGCAGAGCCAAAGTGTAACCCTAAAAAGTTTAATCTAATTCTGGGTACCTTGCAGGGTGATTCGCACTAGAACAGAGTATCAGTGATGTAAGCCATGGTCTCCTCTGCAAGGCCCTGGGTTTTTTACAGATGATCTATACAAGCCAAACATATTCCAAAACATGGTAGGAAGGCAGTGGGCATCCTGCTTAGTCAGAAATTCTTCATCTGCCACAGCAGCATGTACCCTAAGAAGTTCTGCCTATGTTGTCCTTGTCACCTTTCTGCCTCAAAACTCACAGTGTGGCAAAGCAATGTCCTAATCCCTGCACTTGCAGACCTTAGTCAGACTTGGTTGTGCAGTTCAGTACTTTGTGTGGGGGTCTCCATTGTTCCCAGTCTTTTCTATGCTCTAAATCTTGTGAGGTGGGCATGGTCCTTCAGCCAGCGCTACCTAACCAATACATGACTTCCAAGCAGAGGATGCAGAACCAAATGGTTATATCTAGAGCAACACATATGAATGGCAAGACCTTGACTTTCCAAAATTGCTTGAGATAAAGGAAATTTGATGGTGGGAAGAAAGACTGAAATATTCACTCTCTGTGAACTCACATGCACTGAAAAATGCCAAGCAAAGAGTTAGCTCCTGCTGGGTGGTAAATACAGAAGCTAAAATTTTTAAAGAATGAGAGCAGGGGAGGAAACATATCCATTTTCACATTCCTAAGCAACAACAGGATATGATTTTCACTGAAAAGAACAAATACAAAAGCTCTCAGAGTTGATAAATAAATAGTAATAAAAACATATGAGACGTTAACTAAGAGTAAGGGGTAAAGTTTGCACCTTGTTCTAAAGAGGCAAGTATGTCCAAAAGAAATCAAAGCTTGAGTTGCTCCAAAAGCAGATACTCTGGTAGATGATAACCTGAATCTTCCACTCTCTGTTAATAGGAAAAATGGGCCTATACCTGAAACTGAACAAAACCAGTGAAATGACAATGGATTCAGTACAGTACATGGCCACTTACTGATGTCACAAGAGATCTAGCCCCTAAGAGGGAAGACTACCAGACATCTAATGATGATCAAACAGCTTAGGTACCAATGGGACTTAAACTATCTGACAGTAGCTCTTTCATTTCTCCCAGATTTGGAGGAAAATAATTCAAAGAAAATTACCCATAACGTAAGTCATACAGACATGGCTTTCCCAACATTATACCAACATATGTCTCTAGAAGCTGCTCACTCTTCCTAAGATACTGCAGACATGCAAGTAGGTGTATAAGTTAGTATATTACAGCATGGTAGCAAGGTTTCAGATGAAATCTCACAGATTCAAGGATGGTTTATGCTGGAAGGGACTTCTTGAGATCATATAGTCTGACAACCCCCTGCTCTATCAGGGTCACCTAAGGCAGGTTGTCCATGAACATGTCCAGTGGGATTTTGAATGTCTCTGTGAATGGAAACTCCACAATCTCTCTGGGCAACCTGTGCTAATGTTTGACCACCCTCACAGTAAAAAAGTGGGGTTTATGCGTTCAGATGGAATATCACTTTTTAAATTTTGTCCATTGCCTCTTGTCCTGTCAGTGGGCACTACTGAGAAGAGTCTGACTCCCTATAAACATCTAAACTGCACGAACAATAGTTAAGCTGTGGTGAATTCAAGACCAAGGAGTCCAAGGGGGGGTGGGGGGATGGGGGCATTTCTTAACATTCATCATTCTGGTGGGATAAAAGCGTAACTAAGAACCGCATCCGAGATATTCAGTCTGCAAGAAATATCTTCAGATTAGATTAACTAGATCATTGAGAAAAATGCTCCCTTAAAAACCACCATCACAGAAAAGAGACAAGTTTCCTGAATACTGGAGATAACCATATACTAGCCAAATATTTCAGGACTTTCAAAAATTTCTATGTAGAAATGACACAAGTAGGAAATTACAAGAACCCTTTTTGCTGTAATTAACACAAATATTTCTTTGTTTTTACTCCTATTCTCGTTTCCAGGCAGTGTCTCCAGAGAAAAAGTAATGTTACACAAAGATACCTTACTTAATGCTGTGTACTATAAAACAATGAATATTAGCTTGCCCATAGTGACATGCAAATTTCCTTGGAAGATTATATCCTTCTTCCTTGCAGAAGTTCCTCTGATGTTCTCTTGTCTTCTCCCTTCAAAGTCTTTGACCTGTAAGTACAAACTCATCTCCCATCTGTGCACCATCAGCTCACAGATCTGCTTTCTGCTCCCAATGCCTTTTAGTCCCAGCTAAATTCTTATCCAGTTTCTCTGATGGCTCCCTGTGGGTAATGAGTCATCACATTCAATTAATATGGCTAAAAACCCACTTAAGAGTGTCTACTGAAGCTCTTCTCAGTGCCTTGTTTCTCACAGCTGGAAACATCAGCAATGTTTTATCTGATATGAGACTATGGCTATGTGGTTTTCTCTGCTTGCAGCCTCTCTGTAGGGCCTCCCACCTTACTGTGTTTAAGGTTTGCAAGCTCTCACCAACACTGTTAAGAAGCAACCTTCACCTGATCCATGCGGCATGCTGCCGTATGGAGCTACCTGAACTGCTTATGGTTGCTGGTGGTATCATAGCCAGTCTACCAGAAGTCCTGCATGAGCTGTTGCTTATTGATGGAAACTGCCCCAGAGAAGATTGACACACCGGCATGGTTAGGCTGTGCTCACTGCCCTATGAGACTGTATAACACTCAACCTAATTACGAGTGTAATCTGATGGGGTAGAAAGGTCTGCAAAAACCTATGTCTTATTGCTTATGTTCATGTGTTTTTAGATATGTATTATTGTCCCCAGTAGTCATTAATACTTTTTAATGGAGCTGCTATCACATGAACAATGCCTTGGAGTCTTAGCATTTACATAATTACTATCAATTTTATATCAGCTAAGTTATTTTCCATTACAGAAATGTTTGTGCTAATACCAACGTCCTTATGCTTTATTTTCTTGTTGACAAATTCTGTAAAACAGTTTCCTTCATCTGTCCCAGACTACTACAGCTGCTCCGAACAAGTTCACACATTTAATCTTCTAAGCTTCATCTCTTAGGCAGATGTATAATTAATTTTTGTACATGTAGAGGAATGAAGGCAGTGGGTTGGTTAGCATTGATAATACGCAGCTGTGGCCTTGCCTGGAAGGCAGTGGGTTGGTTGGCCTGGACGATGTGCAGCTCTAGCTCGTTCCTGCTAAGTGGTTAAATAGCCCTGAGGAGTGTGGGAGAGGGGGTTGGATAGAGGAGGAGCAGTGCGGTCTGGCCTCTGGAGGAAGGAGGAACAGTACAGACAGTAGAATGTGACCGATGGTAAAAGCCTTGTTGCAGCATTCTAGTTTGTTTGTGCTGCAACATGTACAGACTTATGTAATTTTTTCTCAGAGACAGAGGGGTAATGCTAGACAAAAATTGTTATAGCAGCTCATTCAAGAGGGGAAAAATTATCAAATCTTTGTATATTAATATTCTAAGAAAAGGTAATTGAGAAAGGAGAACACTTGTTCTGTGGGGGGAAAATGGCTTTGTCATAAAACAGAAAAAGCTTAAGTGTCCTGAGGCACCAGGTCACAAATCAACTCGATTAAATCTTTGCTTATGATGCAAAAGCCAGAATATGCCACTGTTGATAAATGTTGATGTTACAGGACTATATTGTGCATGAAATCATAGAAAGGTTACCTTTATAGTATTGAGAAAAGAATGCCAAAACCATTCTTCTCACTGCCTTCCTTAAGAGGAACAGCTCTTCTAAAATATCAAAAGGAGAGACTCTCGAGGTGGGTTGTGTTGCACAAATAGTTTGATGCATTTTAAAATTACTTAATAGCTGTAGGCATTTGCCAAGAACTTGTTTAAAATTTTGACTTATTTTCAAAAAAATTAAATTTGGAATCCAGAAAAATGTAACACCATTGTTTAAAAAGCACCCCCAGGAACCCTTAAGAAGAGGTAAAATAATGAAACCACAGTTGTCCTAACACAAGGTTTTGGGCTCTGCTCTGGAGAGGTATGAGGGCACCACCGCCCGAGCACCATCCTGCGACAAATGCTCCTGCTTGGCCACAGCAAATGCAGTGCCATGTGAAGACCCTCCAGGTCTGGGGAGTTTCTGGTGAGAGTCTGATTAAATTTGCTGGCATTTTCATTTCAGAAACACACAGATGTGTTTGTTTCTTGTGTTTGTTGAATTCTTCTCTGCTGATGTGACTGTGTGCTCGCTCTCTCTCTCTCTGACTGACTCATGACTCTAGAAAGCAATATGCATCACATAGCTATGTTTTCAAAATTAGACTTTAGAGAAGCACTGACTCATCAGTGGGACAAATGTCCGAAGTTTTCTCAATGTATTAAAATATTTTCTTTTATACAGGCAAATTTTGAGCAAAATATGTCTGTGGTTTCTTCTGAATCAAACTCAGAATATGCTGGCACTCCTGCTGCTTTTCTTTGACCTGGAATTTTACTTGGGTTGGAATTTTTCTCCTTGGTTCAAGGCAAATATTTGCTTTTTCATAGTTGTACTCTGTATTACTAATTGCTGAAACCCATGAGACCTAAAAGACATCCTTCCTGATTCCCAGGTCCATCCCATGCACAGCTCAGAACAAACTGCACAGAATTACAGGTGGCCTGCTGCTGAGAAACTTCCAGCTTTTTCCCAAACTCAAAATACAAAGGTAATTATTTGCTCTTCATGCCACTGGCTGCCAATTGCCTACTGTCCAGCAAGGAGGTCATCTCGCTACACCATTGCTGCCTTCCCAGGCATATGCAACTTCTCATTTCTCTGTCTCAGTATTTCTCACTCCCTTCTCAGCCTGTTGCTTTGCTGATAACCACCCCAGGTTTTCTCCTCTCCCACCTCCCAAGCCTACCTGTGAAGTCCTCGTCCCTCTAACCCTACCTGCAACAGAGGTGGGAAAACAGGTCTACAGATCCTTCCTCCCTCCATACTTTGCCAGGTTTCCTGATGGGGAAGAATGGGAGATCGCGGGCAGAGTGGCATTTCACCCTTCTTTCACAGCAGCATAACACAAAACCATCAGGCCTCCGTGGTCTCTCTCACACTTGTGGAATAATATCCACATGCCTTTATGCCAGAAGGCAGAGAGGCGGGAGAACAGTCTGTTAGGGATGCTTTTCCCTTTGCCAGAAAAGGGAGATCCTGCACCTTCAAGTAACCTCAGATCCTCCAAGAAACACACAGCTCTCAAATACCAGTCTCCTCTGTACCTCAGGTGTTCTCTATTTTCAATGCGATTTTTTTTTTTCTCCTAGTCAGTGAGGCAGGGTAATAGATTATAGGACTCGAGTCTAAATTCGTGTCATCTGTATGTCCTAACAGAAGCTTTATTAGATGCTCCTACTGTCTCAAAACCTCACTCTCTCATTCTTCCCTCTCCTTCAGTATGTGATAATAATGTGGTTATTGAGATAAGAGCCTTGTAATGCCCCAAGAGAGCTCTGTGTTCATGTGATGTAAGTGTGCATGTCCTTTCCTATATACGGGGGGCGGGAGAAAGGGAGAGACAGAACCTCTGAACACGATGCTAAGAAAGCAGCACAATGATTCATCTCACCAAAACCACACGGCTTCTGACCACGGGGCTGAAAAAGCATGTGTGAATTTTTGAAATAATGTAACCACTGCGACAGCCTGACAAAGCAGAATGATGTGGGGCTGCTGCCCAAGCCTTTCAGTACAGAAGGTTCAAATTCTGAATTTGCCTTCATTCGCTGTGAAAAATTACTCAAAAAAGCCTACAACTTTTGAACTAAAGACATGTGGGGTGCAACACTATTGGCTCCTTCATCACTGAAAAAGAAGCTTACCGTCTGTCTCTGTGGTAGATGCCCCATCCCTGGAAACATTCAAGGTCAGGCTGGACGGGGCTCTGAGCAACCTGATCTAGTTGAAGATGTCCCTGCTCATTGCAGGGGGTTGGACTAGATGGCCTTTAAAGGTCATTCCCAACTAGTCTATGATTCTAAGAAAAAAACATGGGGTTTGCACATGGCAATCTTCACACATAACTGATTAAAGGTAGACAACTCAGCTTCATATATTTTATTAAAGCCTAAGGCCTGGAGAAGTCTCAATTTATTGTGCTATGATGATCTCAAAGAAATGCTTAAAGAGTCTGTAAGACTCTTCTTTTTTCTTATCAGATCAGGTCACGCTGTAACAAGTCTTTTCTATTTGAGAGAATGACAGTAAGAAGTGTAATTTGTCAGCAAGGGATGCTATAGAAGTATACCACCAAGACATTTCCGTATGAGTTCTAGATTCAAGGGAGTGATAGCACCTTTTTTTGCTGAAGATGTATAGTCTGCATTTCAAAAAGGAGGTATCACACCCAGGGACAGAAGACTTTCAGGTACAGTTACATTGTTACACTGTTAGTGGCATCTTATCTGCTCTGTGCTGCTGCCAAACATAGTTAATATATTTAATATTTTCTTTCTTGTAAAAATTGAAGGTATTTTTCTATTATTCATAGGATTGCATTATAAATTGTTTGTTTAGCAGAACATATGAAAAATTGCGTGAACCTCCAAAATTTATGGAAGGTTGCATCAACAGCTGAAAAAAGAAATTATCTGAGTCCAAACATTAAGCCTAAGAGTATTTTGCTGCTCTTTGCTTCTCAAAGTGCACTTGTTTGCCAATTTGATAATAGAACCACCAATTCTCTTCACAGAACTGGCTCTAGTGTGCTCCCACAGCCAATAGTGAGACAGACCAGAGCAGAGGAGAGGATGTGTTGGAGAAGATCCAGGTGTTTGGTAGCCCTGTCTAGGCTCTTCACAGCACTGATATGAATTTCTGTTCTCAGAAATACAGAAGTCTGAACTTCTCAGATGGAAGATGCCGTACCATTACAAAGCATTATTCAGTTTCTTGCTGTAAAGTATCAGAAATTTTCCCTCTTAATGTTTACATACTTAGAACTTTGTAAGGCTCTTGTTTCCAAGCATGACATTTATTGTAACAAGAATTGAATTAAATTTTATTCTAAATATTTTTAAAAATTGGCCTAAGAGTTGACTTACCAAGAGAGAAATGACTCATCATCATTACATTATTCAGGGGCCCATGATGCTGGTGCCATGGCGATCTGTGCTGCACCCAGACAACGACTGGTATTTCCTTAAGTGTATTTCTTGTTAGTTTGATAAGATGTTGAATTGTATTGAGTTTTGTTAATGGCATGACTCACAAGTATGACTCAAAGAATTAAAAACTTTCACATGCACAAGATGGTAACATTAGTAACAGTCTTCTCATTATTTTTAATCTGTCTCATAGCCTTTCTGCAAAAAGATTCTTTCTTGTTTCTACTCTACTATTTTTTTCCTGAATTTGTCATGACACCATGTCCCAGTTGCCCACGTGTTATGTCTCATGAACATTTCTTCAGCTACCCTGAAGACACTAATTCCCACTTCCTTGTAGGCTCCTAGCTGTTCATCAGCATGGTGAGATCTGATATCTGATCACATCACATACCTGATCCCAGTTCAACACATGATTTTTCAGATCTCCCTCCAAATTGATTTCTTAATCAGTTCATTACAATCGCTTGTTGTGGTTCCAGCTGGGGTGCAGTTAACTTCCTTCTCCGCAGCATAGCAGGTGCAGCTGTGCTGTGGCTGTGCTGTGCGAGCAATGCTGACAGCACACGGGTGGGTTTGGCTGTGCCCGGGTGGTGTCTATACTCAGTCAGGGACTTCTCAGGGTCTCAGGCCCGGCCAGCCAGAGGGCTGGGGGGGCACGGGGAGCTGGGAGGGGACACAGCCGGGACAGCTGGCCCGAACTACCCAAAGGGATATTCCACACCATGGGACGTCATGCTGAGTATATAAACTGGGGGAAGGAGAAGGAAGGAGGGGACACGTGGCATTATGGTGTTTGTCTTTCCAATGTTACAGTTACAGTGAATGAATTCCTCACTTTGCTTTGCTTGCATGCGCAGCTTTTGCTTTACATACTAAATTGTTCTTATATCAACCCTTGAGTTTGACATTCCTTTCCGATTCTCTTCCCCACCCCTTCAGGTGAGGGGGGAGTGACCGAGCGGCTGCCTGGGGCTTGGTTACTGGCTGGGGTTAAAACACGACTACACTCTTGGAAGAAATGTCTTTAAAAATTTGTGTAGTGGGGTTATTTTAATTTGCTTTGGTTTGGGGATTTCTTGTTTGTTTGTTTTTAATGTAACCTTAAGGCCTCAATTAAATCTCTTAGGTAATTTGCCTGTTTCAGCCTGAAGTGAAAATTTTTCCAGCTTCTTCCCAGATATTGCTGCAGATTTTCTGCAGAAGTTCCATGAAGCTGACTTTCTCTCTTACAATATTAATCAAGCAGACCTGCCCTGCTAGGTAAAGAATAAAATGCAAGCACCTATGTTAGCCTCTGTATTCTTTCAGATACTGTGTTGAGTAAATTTAATTTTACATTTGTAGTTCTGACTAGTGCTTTCAAGATAACACAAACAAAATATTGTCCAGGCTCGCACAGAGTAGGAAAGCTCATAGACCAGCTATGTTGCTTCCCCCTGCTCACTTCCAGAAAGAAAGTGGTCTTTCGTTGACTTCCTCTTTTCCAGGCTACATTACATACATTACAATAGCTTTTCTTTTGTTACTTTCTGTGATATAAAATCTGCATTATCTATTCTTATGTTCTGTATAATTTTGCACTTGAGTTTCCACAGAAACCATATCCTATGTAACCATGATGTTAACAGTCGACTGGGAAACAGGGTTATCACATTTTCTTCTTTCTTGAAATTTGGGCCCTTGCTTCTCTGTTTCTCAAGTAGCTACATTGATTCTGGTCTACTAATCAGGCTAACTTTAAAATCAACTGTCTAACAACTGCTAGCAAATGATCAGGAGTATCCATCTTCAGAAAGGATGTTCAGAAGAAAAACCCACAAAGCAAGAGAACCAAGACTTTAGATTTGTTGATCTTGTAATCAAATAGGCTTCAAACTCCAGCTGCAGATTAATGCCCAGAACTGCTGTTGCTTCTAAACTTACGTTAAACATTGCCCCTGTTTGTCCTTTTGAAAAGTAGTTCCCACTGCACTTACTCCAGGTTAGCCTCCAAATACCACTAGGTCCTCAGTGAGAATAGCATAACTTTCTGTAGCCAAAGAAGGTCTTTGCTGGTCAATAAATACACTCACATAAATGTCTGGTAGGGAATATTAACAGCAATGCCTATTCCTTCTTTCACAGACTGTAGATTAATATCTGTACATAGTTTGTGTTAAATTTTTTACTACACTGCTATGAATGTCTCTCCATCATTCAGCTTTTAGCCAAAGAAGCCAATGATTAAGCAGATCCAGGACTTGCACCTTAAGTGATAAATTAATGGTCAGTTCACATAAATGGAGGTAAATCATCCAAGGTTTGAAGAGCATAAGGATGCTCTTGGTATTTCCTGTTGCTGAAGTATAGCTATACTATGGTTATATGGTCCAAAAAAACCGCAGTGTGTCAGTCTGGCATTATGCCTATCCTAGGAAGCATCCCAAAAAGTGACATGGCAGTGCTGTTTCTAGAAGCCTGCTAGTAGTTTGTACGGATTCAGGCAGCTTTGCACAGGGTTGGCTTTCTGACTCTCACCTCCAATAACTTGGAGACCTCTGCATCAAATACCAGTGTAAGCAGCAATGTAATCACAGCTGTTTGGTTATGAACAGTCATGTCCAATGTAGCGTAGTGCTTTTCATGAAATAAGGATTTTTAAAAGTGTGCAGTTCCTTCCCATTTAATTTTAATGCCAGCATCTGCAAAATGTTGAAATAATAAAAAAAAATTAAAAGCTTTTTAGAGTTTTGTGTAGTTCTTCATTAGAATTAGAGATTTGAGTAAAGAGCTCAAGAGTACTTAGTGGTTTAAGCACATTTTCTCATGGCTTAACCAGCCTAAAAATTTGTTTGCCTGCCTGTCATCAGCAGCCTCTCTGCTCTTTCTTAACATGTTGCAGTTACTCTCTCCATCCCAGTTGGGTGGGCAGTACTACACTTCTAATCCTGTTCAGGCATGGGATTTCAATCCACTGGGATTCATTATTACCAGTCTGACACAACTCTCTCTGGTGTGTTTCTTAACATGATGGAAAGCAGCTGTTCCAAGAATATATGGTGCAGTGTGCCAGCTCTGGGCAGTCTGGGAGCTACCTTTCTGGTTTTGTGATGACGCCACTCCTAATTCAGAGTTTCTGAGATCCCGATTTTGTACCACGAAGAGAACCAACAGATCTGGTGGTAGATAAAGCAGAAAGTCTGAGCAAGTTATAACAGGCCACTTACGGAATTATTTCCTGCTTGTGAATTTTCATATTGTTGAGAAAATATTCTAGCAATGGAATGCTTCAGTTGTTCCTCTGTCACTGTTCGAACAAGGGAAATACCACATTGGTTTATGATGCAGGGACTGAAATTTTAGACATTGTAAATTGTTACCTCTTGAATCAATTTGTCAGAGAACTCACAAGGAGGGAAACAAATCTGGATTAGCTATAAAGATTAGCTATTAGTCTTAGACTTCTATAGAACTTACCACAAGATGCTCAAGTGCAGTATATTTACAGAAGGGGAAAATCTGCTGAATTAACATTT
This sequence comes from Falco naumanni, assembly GCF_017639655.2. NCBI lineage: Eukaryota > Metazoa > Chordata > Aves > Falconiformes > Falconidae > Falco > Falco naumanni. The sequence goes on along the minus strand of NC_054080.1, from coordinate 25,129,477 downwards.
TATTTAAATGTGCTGTGTGTGGGTGCATTGATCAACATAAAACTAAAAGAACTTCCTAGAAGGAAATTTATAACAGGCCAAAATATAAAACACTTGCAAACATCATGGATATGTTATTTACTAAACCAAGTAAATGTGTATGGCAGATCAAGAAGGACTGTGAAGACAATACATGCATGCACACACAAAAGCAAATGGGTTCAACAGGGAAGGATGGTTATCTGTTGTAAGACAAGGAATTTTTTAACACAGGAACCAAGCACAAATTGGAGACAGAGTAGCCAGTGAACTCTTGAGAAATTAAACACAAAACCACTATAAGGCAGACAAAGAGCAGAACAACTACCTAAAGACATTAAAACCAAATAACAAAGGTATTTTCATTTATTCTGGAAACTGAAAACATGCCAAGGAAGCTGTGGCATTAACAGACAAAAAAAAAAAAGACATAAAGGAACCCTCTAGTAAAAAATACCATAGCAGTTAAGTATTACATTGTTGTCTAATGCAGATTCATACACCAGAGACATTTTTGGCAGAGGGAAATTCTAGAGTTGGCTCAAAATAAAATTTCAGCTTACTCAAAGAACTTCTTTGAATGATAAACTGAACAGCAACGAATGGTCAGGTCCAGCTGGTATTCACCCAAGAGTTTGAAAGATGTGAAACAGCTGAGACAGCAGCAGCAGTGTGTGACTTTGGTCAAATAAGCCCTGGCACAGAAGGACTGGCGGGTCTCAAATGAGGCTCCAGGAGTGGACCAGAAATCTAAATACCAGTAAGTCTAATTACAGTGCCGGGTGAATTTTTAAGTGCAGTAATAAAGAAGAGAACCTGCAGATAGAAGAGATAAATGTTATACTGAGGAAGAAACAGGATGGCTTTTGTAAGAGGGATCATGCTTCACCAGTGTACTAGTTTACTCTGAAGCAAGCACGATGTAAGGTGTGTCAGCTCATACAGAATAGTCAGATTTACAAAAAGGTTTTGACAAGGTCTCCTGTGAAAGTCTCTGAAAGATGTTCAGTTGTCATGGGAAAGTAAGTTTGATTAACAGCCAGCTAAATGTTGAGAAATAGATGCCAGGAGTAAAATGGGAAGTTTCAAAACAAAAGGACATATTCAGTAAGATGTCTCAGGAGTTCATGTTGACCCTTTCACACACAACCTAGAAAAAAGGGTTGAATGGTGAGATGATAAATTTTGCTAATGGTATAATAATAATAATTGACATTTTTCAGAGCAACTTCTGGCAACTAGTCTTATGCTTGTCTAAGGTTTGCACAGTACAGAGTGACAAAGTGCTAAAATGACAGGTAATATTCAGTAGTGATAAATGAAACATGATGTATATTTGAAGAAACTGCCCCATCTGTGTTTTCTAGGTTAGGTATAATTGTTCAGATCACAGATGTTAGAGCCATTAGCTCAATATGCACAAGCATTCAAGAAGGCAAAAGAATACTGAGACCCATTAAGAAGCCAAGGTTTATGGATAAAGTTAATGTCTTTCAATAGCTCACCAGGTTTTAATCTAAAGCTTCCCCTCAGTGTTGTTGGCTGCAATATTATTGCTGCAGTACCATGAGTTGAAAAAGAACTTAAAACAAAATAAATATATGATTCTGCAATTGTAGATTCATGAACTGCATCATGGATACCAAGTCCAGTTCTGGTTCCCCCATCTGAAAAAAAGACAGATGGGAAAAGAGTGAAGGATGGAGTCTCTGTGAAATGAGACTTAACAGCTCTTCTACCAGTAAGAGGCAACTGTGGGGGGTAATAGATGAAATTCCCAAGGGATGGGAAAAGGGTTGACTAAGGAGTGAATATGCACTGTTTCTCATAGCAAAAGGAACATGAAACTCTCAGGCATCAGATATGAAACAGACAATGGAAATGTTTTTTCACAAAATGCATATCCAAGCTGTGGCACAAATGGCCTTAGGAGCCATGGAAACCAAACGAAGAATTAAATCAGGCAGGGCGTAGAGCAATTTGTGCAGGGTTGGTCAGCTGAGGGCTGCCAGATGTCACGGCCTGAAAGAAACCTCCAGCTGAAGAAGCCCTTGAACCACTACTGACTTTCAGAAACTGGCTTAATAAGTCTAGGCAGCACCCATTTTCTATATGAACTGTTTCTAGAACTCTTCTGCAATGTATTAATTACTTGGGACAGAATAATAGAGTAATTGCACTGTTATGGACCTCGATCTTGATTTTTCTGTTCGCCTGGGTCTATTTCAAGCCTGTGCTAGGCAAAGGTACCACCAGAAATTAGGTTTGGTCTTGGCATGAGGATACACAAAAGGGTTCATCCAGGTAAGAAGTAAAGCAGCCCTCAGTACAGTCAGTCCTCTAGGACTGTAGGAATAAGCTCAAAATTCAGAGATGGCCATATGAATTCAGTCCACTCCCTAAGAACATTATATACCATAATTTAAAAGTGTATAAACGTAATTCATAAGAGGAGTGTTAGTGTCATAGAGCACTATCTTTCCACATAACTTCTGTTGACCATTCTGTTTCCCACACTCCTCACTGGTCTTCTTATATTAAACATTATCTTTAGGTTCAGACGATTCAAAAGCATTTATAATTTTGTCCTTGTAATTTCCAGTTCTGGAGGCACTTTCCTCCAATATCAAAGCTTCTTACATGTCTATGATAATAACGGAATTATTCTGAGTTGGAAGAGGAAAATGTCAAATCAAAGACCCATTTTAAAAATGATAAAATAAGAGTTAAAAACAAGATTCAGATGGGGGAAATATGGATTATTTCTAAAGCAAAGAGAAATGTTTATGAAATTTGTGGAAAACTCAAAATTTATTTCTTTTCTGCTAAGGAATTGAAACAGCTCTCCTTTAACATCCTTGCCATTGGAGAGAAGGAAAGTGATAAACATGATACTTATTTTTAAAGAACCTTGGAAATTAGCTTCTTTCTTTTGGCCTCTGGTACTATCTTCACTTCATTTCAATTAAATTAAACATCTAGCCACAGCTTAAATTTTCATTTTTAGGAATGAAGCAAAAAATGCTATTAACCTGAGCATGATTCACCAGTGACAGGCTGCAGGAAAAAGAAAAAGCAAACAGTATAATGCATGTGTAAACTCAAAAGTCATTTTCAAAGGCAAATGAAACTGATAATCTCTCAGCTGCAAAGTTGAGTCTAGTTTCTGCCAAAGAAAAATGTTGACCGCAAATGATCAGAAGCCTAACTGACCTTTAAAAGTAGTTTGAACAAATTTTGGCTATTCAGTCCAAATAAAAGAGGGGAAAATAACATCACTCAAGAGTATAGAAAACATCTGCAAAGAGCAAAGGATTGGTGTGTTCTCTTTCTCCCAGGTAGGGAAGGTAATGATTAGTGGCCTTAAGCTGTGCTATGGGTGGCGTAGCACAGACATTAGAAACCATCATTTGATTAGTAGCACTACAGAAGCTCGTCTTGAACAGTCATGTTATTTTCATAGCTTGATGTAATCACACACATGCTGACAGCTCCTCTGTCAGAAATAGTTTAGGTATCGTTGATTGTGCCTTGAGGAAGGGTTTAAAAGATCACTTTTTGACAGCTGTTCAGCTCCATGTATTTTTATGAGTAACGAAGTGTCACCATTGTTTATATTCCCTTCACAAGTACATGGGTATACGCTTACTTCCCTCATTCAAACTGTTGACAGATTTGTAGGAACAGCTCCCTTTGCCTGTTGTAATCCCTGCCAGTTGTAATTAATTTAGAACTTCACCCATTAAGATTTAATTCTTAGAAATAATCTTATTCCTTTATACTTGTCCTTAGTTATGATAAGTATCAGCTCCAGAGAGACCAAGGCAGAGTTCTTGCTGTAAATAGTACCATCAAAAGAGGGAAGATAGCCATATTACTATTCTTACTCTCCATTGACTTTTCCTCTGCAGACAATTTCTATCCCAGCTCCTACATTAAAATCTCTTTGACAAAAGCTAACTGTCTTTTTTTCTAGGTAAGTATTTTATTCACTACCAGGATTCAACAATGGGGAAAAAGGCTTTCTCAGAATGAGACAGCAGTCTCAAGACATTTTGCTGAAAATCACTCTTCTGGTAGGACAAATATTTACAGAGAGAGATTACCATGACCCCACTACCTAATAGCTTTCTTGGTTTGATTTTTTTTTTTTTTTTTTTTTTTTTTGAGATGCTGAAGTTCATGTTGGTTTAATCAGAGATTTCCATATACTCCATGTTAAGCTGTGTTAAATACAGCTTCAGCTTTAGGCCTGTCCAGGGTTCTCCTCTGTTCCCCACAAATGTGCTTATCCTGCACTGGAAAACAGGGCTCCCCACAAGTGCGGTGGTGTTGCCTTGAGGACATACATGAGACAGTGACTACTGGAAGATCTGTGCTATTCGGTCTGTGGTTTCCTCTTTGTTGCTCACCTTTTCTTAACATGTAGTCAATAAAGACTAGGTGGGGTTGGCTCTCTTCTCTCCTTTTTGTGCTCATCCACCACTACAACAAAAAATCGGGATATTAGGGTAGAATAAAATAATCTGAGAGCGTGTGGCTGGAGCTTGTATGACACTTCTTTTGGTGGGCTAAAATGGTTATACAGAAGTTTATCTGTGGTTAGAAAACAGAGAGCTTTCTTTTTTCCTCTCACTTCTAACTCTGTTTTACTGTATTACTGAGATTTATTTTACTTTATACTTAATTAGGAGACTGAAAATACGTGTTTCTGCTGAAGGGCAAGTCTCAGTTTTCATTTTGACACTGTGATCTAATCAGACTTATGAAAAGTACTTCAGCAAATGAAACAGGCATAAGCATGGACTTTCTCATTCATGTGATGATTCTGTGTAGCCTTGATAATGCCAGCTTCATAGTGTGTGCTTAAAAAAAATCAGTCCTTGCCATAGCTGCATGCGTTGTGATGATGCTACTGCAAGTAGCCAAGGGAGTTATGTTAAATCCAGCTCAGGAACCCTTCTGCAGCCACCTCAGGAACTGCAGTGTGACAACTTTATAAACCAGTGCTATAACTGTGTCCTCAGCTGTGTCTTAGGGGCAAAGTCAACTTCAAAAAATTACTTTTAGGTCTTGGCTTATTGTTCTCTGTGGTAAACAACAAAAATAAAACAAAACACACAGGGACTACGTTTGACTATGACTGAAAGTGTAACAATAGGCTGCAGTAACACTGAGGTCACTATAGTCTGGATGGCTATACCCAAATAAGCTGTAAGTTAACAAATAAAAGAGTGTTTACATAGTAGCAATGCAAACAGCACTGAATACAAGTCATTTTACAGCCCATAGGAACAATGATCTTACAGGCTGCATACGTACGCATTGGACGTGGCATGTGTAAGCATCTTCCAGAAGATGTCATGGCAGTGCAAGTCTCTCGAGAGGACCAAGGCCTGTGATCTTGAAGCTTCTTCCCACTGTTTATGGAAGGTTTCATCCAATACTACTTCTTGATGGGGTTGTCTGTAAGGGACACCCATCAGGTTGTCCTTCCCTCTGGTTTTGACTTCCAGGCTCTCAACCAGCCACCCTCTACCCAAGTTTCATGCATTTGAGCCATTTGCTTTTACACAGAGTACATATTCAGCCATATATGTTGAGTATAATAACATACTGCTTAGATGGTTAGTCAAACAGGACCAAAAATTAACATATTAACACCAGAAAACAAGCACTCAGTCACGAGGGAGTGGGAATGGCTTGTATATACTTCCTTACATTACTATTTCTGTTGATTTCCACTAGGTGTTAGCTTTATTCTGACACTTCCTAGAACACAATAGCTGTTATTACTATTGGAACAGGGCACTTGCCACTGGTTTCATTTATACTGGTGACAGGGAGAAAGTGCACTATGTATTCGCATGGGTTTAGCCCATGTATGGGTTAGATTCTTTTCTAAATTGAAAAGGTATGGCAAATTCACATAGAATTAAAGATAAAAAGGAAAACAATATCATGAAGAACCTTATCCATTAATCATATATGTATCTTATGCTAAAACAACTTTTTGAAGAAATTAATGGATGCCTAATATTTTCAGTACAGTAACCTGAGCTATTTTATAATCTCAGTTATTTTAAGAACCTGCTTGGATTCCACTCCTAACAAAAATTAGAGTTCAAATGGTATGCTTTCTTTTGCAATCTCTGCACAAAAAGTTTTGGAAGATCTGTAATCAGAGTTATTTCGTAATCTAGACTTGTTAGGGGCTATTTTTGTTCCTGTTTCTGACAAATGACAGCTTGAGAATGGTATGCTTTCTTTTGTAATGTCTTCCAGAGAAACTTTCTAAGATCTGACTGTCCTTTCAAATAGCGGATTTATCTGTTGAGTGGTGTTAGGAAGTGGAGTTGAACACAGTCGTTTGAGTGGCTGGGGTGTAAGATACCTTGCAATTTCTATAAGTATGGGGTCCTCAACATTTTTTTCCCCTTCTGTGCAACTACAAAGCAAAAATATCATAAGAAACTTATCTGAAGTTATCTGTAAAAATGCAGTTAAGTCCTCTTCACTGAAGCAGGTTAATTCCCCATTCATTTTGATACCTGCAAGTAAGAAAGTACAAGTCTCCTTCAGAAATTGTTAACACGTAGGGTGCAGAATTTAAACATTAGTTCTAGGAAAGTCAAACTTCTCATCTCAATTACTTTGAAAAACCTCATGAAGCAACATTGTTTCATGGACTTCACAGCCTCACAAATGAGCTGTCTTGTCCAGATCCAAGAGTTGTGATGCTCATACTTTCGTTTCTGATAAAACCAGCCATATCTGGAAAATGATGAAAGGCAATGTCTAGACTTTTTAAATTTCTGGTTTATTTCCAGTATTTGGCATTGGACACTTGGATGTCTGTCCCAACAGAAGAATGGGAGAATGTCTAAAACTTTAACATGTGTGCTTTCTCTCCCATGCAGCTGCATTCAGGTCAGCAGTTGCTCAGGCATATACTTTTTTCTTCAAAGTTAAAAGCTAAAGGAAGGCTAAGAAATGATACCTTCAGTTAACTGCATTTACATCTAAAATATGAGTGGTGAAAAGTATTCCAGAAAATACTTGTTCATGCTGTGCAGTTTATCTGAAACATTTCTGTGTCAGTTACACAGCAAAATACGGTATATTTTTTCTAATTTGCTATGATAAGTAGTGTTTCATTGTATAAACATAACCTGCACACAATACAAGTGGTTTTGCCAAATTTTGTCAAAATTAACAAAGCATTTACCAAAACCATAACAAATACTCTCTCTGTCAGAAAGATATGATCTATAACGGAATCCTTTCTAGACACCAGTGGAGGTTTTTAAGCGTTGGAAACAGATCAAGATCTCTGGTAACAGGGATTAATTTTACCTTCTCATTTCCTGCTTTGCCTGTGAATTTCTGACTCAATGTATTTTAAAATATTTGAAGAGGCTCAAAAAGCCAAGTTTACAAAGGTCAGTTTAGTGTGATCAGACACCCAACTCAGACAGCAGTGTTATATGCTTGCTCCTGAGAGAGTAATTCAGTTGCCTGGTATTAAGTATTACCTAAGGGCAGTCCACGAAACCAAGCTCCCCGTTTTAAAGCTCATATTCCTTTAGATGTTTAATGCTGACTTGGAGGTGTGCTCAGAAGCGTGCTAGGGAAGCTGGGGTTAAAGCCGGCCACCAGCCCAAAACTGGAAAGAGGGGCTGAAGTTCTTCACTGGTCTTGAGGCAGCCTGGTTTATTAGGCTGACTCGAAAAGCAGTTGAACAGAGCTTGCTAATCAGGCCAGCACTGATGCTGCAGGAGTGCAGAGCGTGAAGAGGCAGCAGACAGTGTTTTAATGTGCTGTTCAGGTGGGGGCACCTGAGTGAGTAGGGTAAATACTTAGACCAAAAAAGGTTGGACACTTTGGCCCCCCTCAACTAGGACCTACTTTAGGGCTTAGGTAGGACTCATTCCTCTGTCCCATTCTTGACAGCCTAGGTGGATAGCTCAGGTGCTTTTCATCTGTCTGCCAAAGTGAAGCATCAGGTTTTAGGTCTGTGTTGTAGTCCAGACTAAGATGACAACTACCAAAATCAGTCAAAAAGACATAAACTAGCATGTCACAAACTCAGAAGAATTCAGCATTTTCAGGGTGTGCAGAGTTTCAAAATGACTGAAGCTGGCAGGGACATCTGAATAACATCTAGTCCAACCTCTCTGCTCCAGCATGGCCACCTGTGTCCTCTTACCCATGACTGTGTCCAGATGCCTTTTGAATATCTTCAAGTATCAGCTGCCTCCCCAGGGCCCAGGGTAAACATGACAAGAAAACTCACTATGCTGGTACTGCCCTTGGGTTACTATCCGTTATTGATTTTTCATGTAGGCAGTGACGAAGTTGCAATAAGAAGTCCAAAGGCTATCAAGAAAGACTTCAGTGCCTAGGGACAACTGGTTAAGGGATCAGAAGCCCAAGTGGCATTCTCCTTTAGCCTTCCAGTTGCATGGAATGATGAGGAAAGAAACAGGATAAACCCAGCAGATCAATACCTGGCTCCATGACTGGTGTCACCAGCAGAATGTTGGGCTTTTTGATCATGGGTCAGACCATGACACCAGGCCTGCTGGCAACAGATGGGGAATGCCTGTCTCAAAGGGGAAAGGGATAAAACTAGGCTCACTTAGAGGTAAGTGTGGGGGTGGCACACCAATTTTAGAGGGACAGTGTTCCAGAGAGGTCCTTTGATGTGCTCTACACTGTGCTGAGTACACTGGAGTGCATTTGAAATGTCCCTGCACTAACGTGCGCAGCACCTTAGCCATCTCAGTGGAGACAGAGGACAGAGATCCACACAGCAGCAAAGGCATAAGGGTCGTTGATGTGTTAGAAAACACAGAAACACCTGAAAATAATCACATAGAAGTTAGGGCTTCTCCAGCTTTCTTAGCCTCACACAAGCTACAGGTTACTTTATCAATGTAATACTCAGGTGGCTTTTGGGCTATATGTATCTTGGAGCATGCTACCAGGCCAGCTAGTCAAAGAAGGACCAGCAGGAGGGGTGGGGGCATTCTGTCAGGAGGCAAAAGCTCCATTTCCAGGCTCCAGTCCTCCTGGGAGTGATGCTAAAGAAGTCATCACCTCTGGAGGAGAGGAAGCAGCTCCTCACACCGCTGCTCAGGGCTCCCGGGCAGGTGGGAAACACCACTGCCCTCCCCAGGTTCGGGACAGCCAGCCTGCCTCTCTCTGCTGTTGGGCTGGCGAGGGAAGGAGCCATGAGCACAGGAACAAATCAACAAACTGCTGTGCTTGCAGCACAAACATTCCTCCAGCTCTCCCAGGCTGACAAGTAGGGCAGTCCAAAACAGTGTCCTGTAAGGTAGACTATTAGAAGAAGCAAGGAGTCCCTGGCATTACTTGGGATGTTATTAACGAAGACTGATGGGTAGAGGGCTTCCTATAGGGAGTGAGTATCCCTGGGATATGCAACAGCTAAGCAGCAGCACTGAGGACTGCAAATCTGAGTGAAGGTACTTTAAACCGGGAGTGAAGTGAGAGTTAGACATCTGCTTGGTTCTAGTTAGCAGGAATTTCCTTTTGCTTTCCCTGAGGCTGTACTACAGCTGTCCATTACTCTACATGGCAATCTTTCCTGGCAAAATATAATTAAGCATTACTTACATAGAGCAGATTTTTGGCACTTTGCTCTTTTTGAGAGTAGAGGGAGACAAAATGTAGCTAAATGCCAGGTTCTTCCAATAAAAAGTAAAGCATATAGTAGCTGGGTATGAAATAGATGAAGTGATTCTGAAGAAGTTTAATTCTGATAATTTCTGCAGCCCTGAAAATACAACAGCATAATCCTGTTTTGATCTGAACCTTCCAGCACTGGCTAGACCTGCTCCAAACTTTTACCAAAACAGCACAAAGGCACAAGCTTGTCAACAGTGTGCTTCAGTCAGGAATAGCAAGATAAGAAACCATTTTGTGGCAAGCTGTTTGTAATAAGCCTACATTGCTCCCTATAGTGAATGCAATATCTCAGTATTATTACTGCTTAGTTTAGAGTTTATCAAATCATTCAGTCACATGTGATTTAAATCATTTACTTTGGTGATACCTGTAAGAAAAAAATCTTATAAACTTATGTTTTTCTTTACAGTACTTTGATTATACTGATAATGTCAAATTCATAGTAGGTTTGTCTGGCTATGTTCCTGTTAAATAGTATGCAACTGAAATGTTTAGAAACATTTTATAATATCACTGCATGAAGTTAAAGTAAGCTACAAAGTGCATGGAAGCGCAAGTATAGAATACTCATGGGAACTGAGAAGATGAGGAATAGAAGAAAACAAGGGAGAAGTTTAACAGCAGATAGACTCTTCTCTACCTAGGAAAGATAAAAACCTTAAAACTAAGCATTTAAGGGTGGACTTGGAAAATGGTCAGTACTGAATAAGAATAGAAGACTAAAAGATTCCATGACTGACATTGGAGATGTGAGGCAGAAGGTCCTTGGACAGATGAAATGGAGATGGCAAGAGAACGGGGGATGGCAGTGGGTAGGGCAGCGGGGACAACGGTGTTTAATCCAGAGACTGCGATCCCTTAATGGCCTTAATATTAACTGCAGGTGTGCTGAGTCTTTGCAGCCTTTCTTCTTTGGACAATGAATCAGTGTGAATCCTCCTGGGAATGTGTATTTTCTTCCTTCTACCAGCTGATCTGCGCAGAGAATAGCAGATCCCCACTGCTACGATTAGTAGTCCTGGATGGAAAGGACCTCAGCTAAGAGTCTGGATCCTGCCAAATCAATGTGACTGTTAGTCTGGCTTCTGGTGCTGAAGCTTCTCTTCCTGATGGGTGTTCACTTTCCTAAAGAGCCAGGAAGATAATTTTAGAAACAAATAGTCCTGAGAATACTGTTAAGATCTGTATGAAGTTCTTGAAGGAAAGGATGTACCAGCTCTTGATGTTGTGGGACTTAGTGTTCAAACCTGAGGAGTTCTACATGCCACATAGAAGCCACCAGCATTGGGAGTTTTGGGAGAAAGGTGTTCTGTATTCATCTCAGGATCCACATGAGTCCTGTTGATGTGCTGATGGTCTAGTCAGCAGCTACCCAAACTAATAACATCATAATAGCCTGTTAGATCAAAAGATTTTTAGATTATTTTTTTCCAATAATGTAGACTTACTCCTGTGTTTTGCTGACATGTCTTTTGATCTCTGGGGGAAGCTGAAGAGTAGTGAAGGCAATTGGCAGCTACACTCTCTCAGTGCTGTTTCTTTGGTTGACAGCCACCAGTCAGCTCCAGGCGCTCCTTAGGGGGATATACACACCTCTTCCAAGTGGCATTTGAAGGTCATCACCAGCATTCTGCTGCTGCCTATGTGCAAGAAGGTAAGCTCCTAAACACATGTAGGGACAACCAGCCAGGCTTGAGTGTCTGGGACTAGGAAGAGCAGGGTCCAGGCATCAGATGGAAATGTGGAAAAAAATGTGGCCAACAGTCTGAATTTCCATTATGTTGGAAATTATGATACTCAAAAAAACCTTCTACATCATGTTCTGAAATAAAAATTTCACAAAAATGTGTTTAAAAATGTAAGGTCACCGATCTTTTAACACATGTTTTGTTCATGAAGGGTATCTCTAACATTATCTTCATCTTTGCTTAAGTACTGGTTTCTTGGTGGTGACATTCGCACACCCAAGCTGCTACAGGCAGGGTATTTTTGGTTAGCTGGCTGGGTACTGTCACCAGTGAGTAGATGGTGCTGGGCACCACGGAAGCATGCAGGGCCTTCTGCACCTGCAGAGGGACCAGCAGGGAACTCTTCAGCCTCACTCGGCCTGATCCATGAGAATAGAAACCTGAGCAGTGTTTGTCCAGGCAGATGGAAGATTTCCTGCGCTTGTGCCTGCTGGGAGGGGTGGGCAGGTCACAGACAGGCTGTGTGCTTCTGCCTCACCCTGGGGCACCCTGTGCTGGGCACTGGGGCTGTGACATACACAGTGCATGTCCTCAGCCACCAGCATAGTTTCTTCCCACCTCCCCAGCTTCCCTCACGTAATCACTGTCTTCCCCCACCTCTCTTTTCCAAGTACAAATTTCATAATTTAAGAAATTCCCAAATCCTACATATCCAAAGTATAATTACGCTAAACATCCTGGATATGATGGCATTTCCGTAGCAATGTGGTATTTTAGGAAGGAATGTATTGCTCATGTATACAAAAAAAAAACCCAAGAACAAACCCATAAGGTTTGCTTTTCACCTACATATACCAAGGCTTAACAATCAAAAAGTGTCTCAGCAAATACAAGCAAACTGAAAAAATATATCACTAATAATATAATATTGATCAGGAATGTCTACCAAAGTCAGTGACTTCTTATTGGCTTCGAACTCTTCCTCCCACCGTGAGGGCTGGCAGCAATCCCACCGGCACAGATATTGTCTCAACCTGCAGCAAAACAGCAACAGCTATTTCTCAATCCTGTATTTTTGCTGCACAAGCACAGTCACAAAGGTGAGGTCATCAAGGCAACCAGGCAGCAGGGATTAGGGGAGAAAGTAGATGCACTATGGGTATAAAGCTCCATCAGAAAAATGCCTCTTGTCACGAGTTATTTCTTTTAACGGAAACCACTTCCAAATCCCTCAGATCTGGCCAACAGCTCAGGTCAAAAGCTGCTGTCAGAAGTGAGGCCTCAACATTCTTACAGCTGAAGAAAAGTTAAGAGTTTTTAATTGCTATGGTTATAAAAATGGACAGATTTTTCTAAATTCCTCTTTTTTCCCCTTCCTGCCTCTCTGACACATATGTCAATAATTGAACCTGTATCTCTGAAGAAGTTAAAATAGAAAGCAAACTTTAAAACGTATTCATTGTAATTTGCCATTTCTGAGGTTGATGCTGGGTAGAAATTAGAGACTAGGAAAGTTGTTAACAGGTACTGTTTGTTCAGAGAACTCTTCACATACAAAAAAGTGATTGTAGTTAGGGAATGCTTTTTTTTTTCTTAATAATCTTTCATTTGAACTTATTTACAAGCGTGTTTTGAATGTTCGATTGTCTTCTATAGCCATGTCATTTCTGCTGCCTTTAAAAAACACATTTTTCATTTGCTGCTCTGATTATATTGCCAGTGTCTGATGCAACTTTGTTCTACTGCTAAATTCAGAGACACAACTTCAAAAGTAAAAACATGTGCATATTAACAGTGATAGGAAAGAATTTTGATCCAGTGTTATTTGCATTTAGAAAGTTGTACTCTTTACTTATACTCAGGATTACTATGTCCTGTTTAGTACGGACAAATAAACACCTCTCTTTAAGTATTCACCGATCTTAGAACTATTCACTTCCTCAGATCAGTATTACACTGAATTCATGTCAGGAATAGGCTTTTCATCAGTTATGCTGGTTTTCAGGAGTACAGTAAAACTCACCTGAAGTGTCTTCCTTTATGCAGGGGTGCACCTTTGAAATGAGAAACGCAAAGCTGCTTATTAACTTTATGTATCTTTATTAACTCACTAATTGTTATGAAGCCTGTCAGCAACTTGAAAAAGCTCTGGAGAAAGATAAAGAAGATGAAGGCACACAGCTTTGCAAATTAAGAAAACCCCAACAGCTTTTGGAATACGAGAACGAGACATTCTTTGGGAAACTGTGATGTTGCTGGTTTGTTAGGCGACACTGAGAGTGCGATGCGGGGAGGCACCCCGGTAACACCGTAAGCGCTAAGGGCTGCCCGAGCCCGGCTATAGCGCGGTGCACCTGCTCCGCAACTGCAACCCAACCAGTCCAACAGCTTTTAAGGCGTCGAATTTAAAACGTCGGGTCTGACTGGAATTAGATTTCTATCCCTACACACACACACAACACGGTCAGAGGGCTGCTGCCACACTCGGGACGAGCGGCCGGGAGCTCCCAGAGCTGAAGCCGGGGAAGCGCCGCCCGGGCCGGGCACCTCCCGCCGCGCCGCTGCGAGCCCGGGGCAGGCGGAGGAGGGGAAGGAAAAAAGAGGGAGAGAAGGGAGCGACCAGCAGGGGGCGAGGGAACCCACTCAAGCGGACAGGCACGGTGTGTTGACTCACCTGCTTTGGCTCGTCCCCAGCTCAGCCGGCCGAAAAAGCCACGACGGGGGCAGTCCTCCCGGGTTTCCCTGCTGACTCATGCCGGGGAAGCGTTCCCTAAAAACGAACACGAGCACTCTCTGGAACTGGCCTGAGGCTGAGCTTAAAAGCCTGCACAGCCGTGTCGCTGCGGGACGGGCGGCGCAGCTGGGCTGGGCTCCGCAGTGCGAGCCCCGCGCCCCCGCCGGGCCGCGCCCCCGGGGCTTCCACAGCGGCTACCGGGCGCTCATCGTGAAACACTTTCGCGGGACCAGGGAATACCCGGAGGGGGGGCCGTGGCAGAGGAGTCGGCGCCGGCCGCCCTCGGAGAAAGGGCTCCAGGTGCTCCTCGGGGCGAGGGAGTCAGCGGGGCCGTGCCTCCTTTGGCCAGCCTTCCCCGATGTCCCGGGCATCCCGGTCCCCGGTGCCCGGGACAGCCGGCTGCCCTGTCAGCTAGGCTGTCCCCACGGCAGAGCAAGTGCCCCTCATCTGCGCTCCCCTCAGCCTGCGCAAGCAAAGGGGCTCTCTGGGAAAAGTTGTTTGTAAGGTGAAACGTTCACCAGGAAAAATCTGTAGGTGGAACAGGGACAATGGTGACCGCTGTCCACCAGCTCCTGCGCTAGGGTGTTAAAACGATGCACTAGAGATGCCCCTGCGACCTGGGTATGGAGGGTACGAGCGTCCACCCCAGGCAGTCCATCTGCAGGTGCCCCGAAGCGCCTTGCCTCGCCTTTGAGAGAAAAATCGCGTTACAGCAATAGCTCGTGCTGAAGGTGTATCCCACACAGTCATGGGGAGGGCTATTCACACTTTTTTCTTGCAAGATTAGCTGTTTTGGAGGTGTTTTGTTTGGGGGTTTTCTTGCTTCCATTTGTTTTGGTTTAGGTTTGGATACCGCGTTTGATTATGCCGGTTTTCTTTTTAAGTCAGTGACACAGCTTCAAGTCTGAATAATTATTTATTTGCACTTCTGGAAAGAGGTGCATGAGACGTCCAAATAAGCCCCAGTTATGGAATTGGAAACCTTCATTTCCGTAGGCGTACAGGTACATATATGAAGCCAGCAACGATCCGAAGCCCAGCACGAGATAAACAACGTCTAAAGACACCATGGATAATCATAAGGGTAACCAGACAGTTCTCTTCTAGTGCTCCCGAAGCACCAGCATCCCTCTCTTCAGATCTGCCCTCCATGGCTTGTAGGGTCACGTAGCGGTGCAGGAGAATTAACCTTTGGCTTTTTCTTATACAGTCTTTTGTGGCTTGATCATCTTTCTTCAGATCGCCGACTTACCGCGGGCATCCCCCTACAATTTCAGCCTCTGTAACCACGACGAGATACAAGAGGATCTCCTAAACGGTTTGGATCCACACAGGACCTTTAAAAATGAGGTTGGTGGTTTCTCTGGTGGCATCGGAGGGAAACTGTCGGGACGGCATTGCCTCCACGATTTTACCCTTGACCGCCGGCAGCTACTTTGTGAAAATCTCGATTAGCAAGTCGGGAGTTGGCTAGTTTAGTAAACCTGTGCCTGTGAAACAGGACGGGGAAGTTTTCTCCTACTCTCCTCCGGGGACCTTCCTAAAATGTGCTTCGCTGAAGCTGGGACTGGCAGGGACGGAGAGCAGGAGCCCGGGCGGCTGCTGCCAGAGCGCTACCCGACTCTTCCCGGCGCCTTGCACACCCGTAGGACTGAAAGTCGCTTGTGTAATGGTTCACCGACGCTGAGGATGGTGTCACGGTTCCAAAGGTGATAAGCGGTTTAGCAGTTACTCGGATGGTTCACACGCGCAGCCGGCGCTTAGCGGAAAGACCAGGCGGCGGCTGTCGGGACGGCGCACGGTGCGGGCAGCCCCGCCGCTGGCTCGGGCGGAGCGGCACCGCGCGGCACCGCTCCGCACGGCTCCCGCAGCCGCCCGTGCCCCGCGCGGCCCCGAGGGCGACGCGTGGCGGCGTACTGGGGCGCTGGGGTCGTTTATGATGGGGTGTTGGAGGCGGGCTGGCAGCCGGAGACGGCGACGCCGGGGGCCGTGGCGTTAACGAGCATCCCCTGTTGTTGTTTCCCTCCAGGAGCTACAACTCGATTTTCACACCTGCGAGGACGCGCCCTCCCCGCCGGCGGGTCCACAGCAGTCCGAGGTTCGCCCGGGTGCACGCATCCCCCGGCGGCTAGGTGGCATTCCCTTTCCATGAAAAAAAAAAAAATGGTGGGGGGAGCGTGAAAAGAGAGGGGAAAGGGGGAAAAGGGGGGGGGGGGGGGAGGGACAAACAGTGGGAAGCGGGGAGAGGGGTGTAGGGAGAGGGGTGCAGGGATGGGGGTCAAAGGGGTGGGCGGGCAGCCTTTTTTTAAGGGTGCGTGGGGAAGCGCTGAAGGGAGCCGGGATCGCGGGCTGGCGGCTCCGGCGGGGCCGGGGTGGTGACCAGCCGTCTCCCGCAGGGCGCCCGGCGGGCAGAGCGGGCGGCCCGGCTGCTGGAGTGCTTCCTGGAGAGGGCGCGGGGCTGCGGGCAGCGGCCGTCGCTGTGGCGGAGCACCCTCCACATCGTGCTGCGACACTGCCCCGGCTACCGGCCGCCACAGGTGGGTGCGGGGCCGGGGCCGGGGCTGCCCTGCCCTGCCGCGGGGAGGCCCGGGGCAGCGCCGGGAGCTCCACCGCGGCCGGCGGCGGGACGCTAACGCGTGTGCGGTGGCAGGGCGCTGCCGCCGGGGAGGCGAGCCGAGGCCCGTGCGACGAGAGCAAGGCCCGGGAGCTGATGGCGGTGTGGAGAAGCTACATCAATTTGGGATAGGTGGCTTCTGGGGGGTGGCTTGTCATTTTTTTTCTTCGCCGCCGGACTTTGCTGGATATTTATTGCCCGCCATCGCAATGAAGTCATCCTGCGGGTTGTTGTTGTTGGGTTGTTTTTTTTTTTTGGGGGGGGGGTTCCCGCCCTATATAATTTATTAAAAATAAACCAACAAGCAGTGACCGTCTTAAGTACAGAGGTGGTTCGCGCGGGTGTCCGGGTTGCGCCGTCGGAGGCCGGTGCATCGGGCGCTGTGCGGGCTCTGCGGCGGGTCTTCCCCGCGGCCAGCGCCAGGGCCGGCCGCTTCTGCCTGAGGGGAACGGGGGGCGGGGGCGATCCCCCCTCAGAATAAAAGGTAAAGTCGCGCGGTGTTGGCTGCAGGGAGCCTGTGTGGGGGCGGTCGCGGGTGACGGCTCTCAGCGTGCCCGGGGCCCTCGGGTGGGGGGGCCTGCCCGGCACCGCGCCCGCCGGCTGGGTGGCGCGGACACTCCCCTCCTCGCTGCGCCGCGCCGGGAGTAGCCGCGTCCGCCGCGGGGCCGCACCAGGGCTGCCGGGCAGCGCCGCCCGCCCCGGCAGCGGAACTCTGCCCGCCGCAGGGACCGTTTTCGGCGGCGCGCGGCGGCGTCAGGGGGCGGAGCGCCGGCCGGGCTGGCCGGAAGCGGTGGGGAGCGCTTCCTGCGGGCGCACGGCGTGCGCGTGGGGCAGCGATGGCGCGTGAGGGCGGCGGGCTGTTCGCCGGGTTCCGCGTGCTCGGCCGCTTCAGCGGGCACGTCCCGCACGTCCTGCGCTACCATGGCCGCCACCGCGAGTTCTATCTGGCCACCGCCGTCGGGCGCAGCGTCCACACCTACAACGTGAGTGCCTGGCCGCCGGCCACCCTCTTGCATGCCCCCGCCGGGCCTGGCCGCCGTTGGGCCTGAGGGAGGCCGGGGCGGGCGCGGGGCAGAGGCGGGCCGCCGCCACGACCCTTCCTCCCCTCACCCCGGCCCTCGCCGCCGTGAGGCGGGGGCCTGTGAGGGGCCGCGGCGCCCCAGTAGCGCAGGCCTCGGCGGCAGGCGGGGGGCTGCTCGCCGGCGGGCGGCTGGAGGAAAGGGGGCGGCGGGGTCTGCGGGCCGGAGCGGGCCGTTCGGCCGTGGGGGCACCGCTGGCCAGACGCAGTGCGCCGTGGCAGGCGGGGCGCATCCAGGCAGCCGAGCGCCCAGACGGTCAAGCTTTTCCTTCGCTGCCAGACAAACCAGAGCTCCCCCGCGGTTTCCGTAGCTGTGGTTTAGCGTTTGAGAGCGACAATTTTGGGGAGCAGTCCCCTAGGTCGTATTAAGACTTATGTGTGGGAGCAGAGGAGCGTAATTCCGTTCTGCAAGATATAAGCTTCTGATAATGACGCACCTCTTGCTGTACGATAAAAGCATCTTCAGTGTATAGAAGCAGTAACAAAGCAGAACTGAATCGAGTGATTACAGCGAGCAGCAGACTGCAGACAGCAGTAGATCTTGTACATTTATGGTGTTTTTTTACGGTTTGCTCCTGTCAGCCTTCTCCACAGACGATGAACTAAAATAGTAGTCATCATCACTAGGCAAAGATGACGGTAACTGAAGCAAATTCTATGTGAACAGAGATAAAAAAATAACATAGTGTGATTGTAGTGGAAATAAAGTAGAAGCAGAGGTGATGTGGAAAAAAAGTTGGCCAAGCGCTGCCAAGTGTCTAAACATGCACTTAGTTTCCTGTGCTTTAGGATAAAATATATTAAGAGGCACAATTTACTCTTGTAGTATCGTCTTTTGACAGATATATTGTTCCCTTCCTTTAGACCCACTGTGGGCTTTCCTGTAGATATTGTTGTAAACTAAGAGGAATAACTTTTATGTCTTGTGAGGCATGCAAATTCCTTATCTCACCTGGGTTGTTTCCTACAGTTTTGAATTTCTGTTTATAACAAATGCAACCAATTACTAAAAATGTCTTTAACATTTACATTGCAGGTGAAGAAACTTGGTATTGTGGCTGTGAGTAAGTATGCACAGATTGTTCATTCCGTTTTTGTGTGGTTTTTTTTAATGCATCTGACATCCGCACTTGATTCTCAACTAAAAAATGGAAAATTAATTATATATTAATATTTGCACTTAAATAAGTTGAAAGGCGTCTCAGAAATATGGGATATCAATTTGGGAATGAGACTGCTGTTGCAGCTGTAATTTAGTTCTCTTAGGGATATACCTTGTGAACCTCCTGTTCTTTCATCTTGCTCTTATAAGAGCACCCTTAGGCTTTAAGGACTGAGCAGTGAAGAAAGCTGTTAATTCCAGATACCTTTTTTTTGGTTGGTTTTGTGGTTATTAGAAGGTTGTGTTACAGGAGGAAAATAATCACAAGAATAGAACAGGTATGGATGGGACCAAAAGTCTTCAGGGAGTGTTAAAAATTGGCTGGACTGCTGGATACAAAGGAAATGAGTTGGTGGCTTGACATTCGGTTGGCAGCAAAGCATAGTGCCCTAGGTGTCAACAGCAGTGCCTATGTTGTTCATGTTCAGCACCTTCACCGACAGCCTGGGTGATGAGGCAGTGTGTGCTCCTAGTAAAAATTTGCAGAAGATACAATGTTAGGAGCAGTAGCTCACACCCGGAATGGCAGAGCTTCAGTGTGGGGAGGTGTTGCAATACACTAGGCCTGGGCCAACAGAAACCTCGCCCAGTTCAGCAAGGGCAAGTGCAGAATCCTGCACCTGGTACGGAACAAGCTGGGAACTGACTGGCTGTGTGGCATCCTGCTAAAAAGGAGCTGGGGCTGTGCTGGTGCCAGGTTGAGCATGGACCAACAATGCAGTAACTGAATAAGGCAAGCTGTGTACTGAGCTGCATTAGGAATGTGGCCAGCAGATCCGGGAAAGCTGTTACCCTCCTGGGCTTGGTGCTGGTGAGGCCATACCTGATACCCAGTTAGTGGTTGGCGCCCTCCCACTGCTCCTCTTTCAGGAGCGATGCTGAGGAACTGGGGTGTGTCGCACACAGCATGAGAACTGGATTTTAGTCTTGCGAAGGGACAGATATGGGGTGACCTAGAGGCAGCCTGTTACCTGAAGGGCAGTTATAAGGATGGCAAGGCTAAATTGGTGGTGGTGGTGGTAGTAGGCAGAGTAACAAGGGGCAACAACCACAGATAGCAGTTTGAGAGGTTGGTTCTCTGAACTTTCTAATTGCGGTGTGCTTAAAACTGTCTTGGCCTAAGCAGACTTCCACACAGCTCATGTGGAGTACCAGGTCTCTGTAACCTGATTGCAGGCCTAAGTCACTTCAGAGGATCTATGGGAAGATGTCTGATGTGTTCAAACAAATGAAACCTCTCATTAAGTGCAGCCTTTTTTATGTTCTTAGTTTAATTTGTCCCATTGAAGTTGTGTTTCAGTACAGCAAAAGGTACAGATTTCTTTGAGAGAGCAACATTGCGGGTAAGGCTGCTGTGCGTTGATGTAAATTTGTATCGTAGATGCACTCCCATGGAGACTGGTGTTTTCCTGTGCAATCATTAAGCACCTTGATTTGCATTTTTATATTTCCCTAAATTGAGAGTATTTTTCCCTAGAGTATTTCTTTTTCATTTCAATTTTGTACCACTTGGGACCAGAGCAACAGCCTCCCAATGTGATCTGGAGCTTGGATGCTTTTACAGTTTGAGCTAGTTAAGTAACAGATCTCATAGTACTCTTCCTAAACCAGTCACAAGGTGGGGAGTGAGATGGATTCTTAGAGGGTGAATTCCTGATGTCTTTAGCTGTAATCAGGAGACAGGTACAGGAGTGGATTACTAGCTTCCAGGTCTGCAGCATGGCTTAACCTAATAGGCATTGCTAATGCTGTGACTTTTGATTTATCATGTTTCCAGTCCAGTGGCCTCAGGGGCTCTGACAGTCTTCGTAAGTGTTAATGTTGGGATAAATTCTTTATAAGCCTTCATGAAGCTAACATGTGCCTTCACCTACAGTAATAATTCAGTAATTTATTGTTACGTGTTTTTCAAAAGAACCACCATGTGATCTGTCAGTCTGATGTTATGTTGTTACTGATGTGATGTTATTTATGGTAATAGTTGCAATCATTTGAAATGTGTGTGTTTCTCCAAGAAATTCAACAACATTCAACAAGAGAGCTTTCTCAGTGGGTCACCCGGCAAAATAAATACATAAAAGACTGTCAGGCTTTCTCTTGTGTTATGAACCTGAAACTTGAACTTTTCTTTTGTTTGATTAACAGGTAATGCTTTGCCAAGAGAGATTACATGTTTGGCTGCAGACCGCATGTTGATATTTGCTTCATATGACAATATTCTCCATGCTTTTGCCAGGAACAAAGAGGTTTTTATTAGTTTAATTATTACTTAGTAGTACAACACAGTTGTGTATGTTTGTGTTTTCAAGACTGATAATTTCCTACAAATGTCTATTTCTGTAGATGTTCAGTAGTTTCAATTTTAGGGAAGCAAAACCTGTGGAAGGAGGAATAAAGAGCTTAAAATAGGAGACTCTAAGAGCAAATTCTGTAATACCTGACCTGTGTTTTATATATTAATTATAATAACGATGTAGTTACCTAAACATAAGAAAATTGTTATTTCACATAAATGAAATAAATTGACATTAAATCAAGTAATTAAAAATATTTAGTTAAAGTATTTTTACAACAGTTTTAAATTATCAGAGAAAATTTATATTCCACTTAGTTGTATGGCCTTTCCATGTATTTTATTTAAGCTTGTTGCTGATGTGTTAGCTGTGTTATGTTAATATGATATCCTACCTGAAGAGGTTATATTGAAAACATTTTTATTTTGAACTTATAGGTGGTGCATACCTATGAAGGTCACAAGGCAAGGATACACCTTCTGCAGCCTTTTGGTGATCATGTCATCTCTGTGGATGTTGATAATGTTCTTATTGTTTGGAATATACAATTAGAAGGCAAGCAACACTTCTGTTACTGCTTGATAGGATAGCTGCTACTTTATAGGAATTGTAAACATTCAGTAATTTTTTTAAAAGTTTTTTAAAATACACATGTTCAGAAATAGCTTACTCTTAAGAAAAAAAAATCCTTAACTGTATAATCTTCAAACTGTAATGTGAAGTCCTAATCCTGCAGTAATTTTTCATGAATGGATCCTGCACCACATGCAGAGACCCAGTCAGATTCCATATAGTGTAGAGAGATATGCTGATATGGAAATTGCATTTCAGTGTTCCATTTTCTGGTGAAGGCGGTGGTACAGCATCTTTGGCACCATCTCTGAAATCCTGTAGTTCCTTGATATTTACCAGTCTGGGTAAGACTAAATTCTTAGGAAAAATATTTTGTTTATGTCAGCATCTTCTCATGCCATTATAAAGTGCCTTACAAAATCGTGCTTCAGTGCCCTGAATTTTTTTTCTTTAGAAAGCATTCTCATTGGTTTGACCAATGTAATTCCCTAAATGCGGGATCTTGAAAGTGGCTGTAGACAGGCTTTAGAGATTTGAAGTTGCTATAACAAACAAAAGGCATGCTAATCCAATGAGTTGTTTTGCTCAGGCAGGAGCAGGAATCCTTCAGAAAGATATAAATCACTATGGTTTTGCCAGCACTGTTGTACTAGGTAGGCTTATAGGGAAAAAAAATATACCTTCAAGCCAACAGATGTTATAATGTAAAGAAGTTTAGCCTGTCCTGTTACACATTAGCTAATCCTTTAATGCAAGAAACACTGGTTATGGGATTTGTACAGAGTAAACATCAGTTCTGCCTTTACATTTGCCAAGGAATAACAAGCCTGCAGATTTGTAGGGATAGGCATGCTAAAATTTTTCTTACTTTTTTGCAGAGGAGTATCTTCAAGTGGATTTTGATAAGGCCACTTTTGCAGTTTCTGCAATTCTGCATCCCAGCACCTATTTGAATAAAATTCTCCTTGGGAGTGAACAAGGGAGCTTGCAACTATGGAATATAAGATCCAAGTAAGATTTTTAATAACTTGGATACACTTCATGTTCCAAGTAGTTTGATAAGCAGTAAATAATACTTTTAAGTAAAGTAGGTTTTGAACATGGAGTCTTTTACTGAAACCTTTGGCACAAGTTTTCTGTTGGTCTGTCTCCAGGAACAAAGAATGCTGCTGCTCCCTGAATGCTGATGACTTTCAAGTTGTGTATTGTCTATTCAACCTGTAAAATGTCAGGAATTGTCCGGGATTTTTTCTTAATTACAGTTTTGTTTGGTTTTTTTTTTTTTTATTTCTTGGAATCACATAGCTTTCCCATGAAAATAATTAAAATAGTAGTAAATGCATGTTCAGGCCTTCTGCCTCCTGTCTTCCAAGCTTAATTTTTTGGTTGTTGTGGTTCCAAGAAGTGCTGGCAGGTAGTGTGGAGGTAATTCCTAGTATTTGATCCTTATACTCAAATAAGAGATGTGTAGACATGTAGTTGTATCTGAGCATGTCCCAGTAGAGCACCATCCATAATGGCAGTATTTCATGCCTACTGCGATCAGCTCCTTTTCTAACTTGTGAAAGTTACAGCTACAGTAACTTCCCTGCATTTTAATGTACCTGCTGCAAGTAGGTGTTAACTCAGCTTGTGTAGGTCAGTGTTTCGTTCTAATAATTGCTGTATACTTTTAGTGATATCACTGCTAGAGTTCTTTTGTTTCATAATCTAATGTATTGGAGGTGCTGTATATGCTATGTAAATCAGGAAGTACGAATAACCTAAAAATACAGAAAAGTAAATGTCTCATAGTACTGATGTCTCTTCAACGCCTGTCACAGCATCTGAGGTGCAGTACATCCTAGATGACAAAAAGTCTTGCTTAGATGGCTTGGCTTCTCTTACGATTGTGTAAAAACTTATGGGACTGTAACTGCACTTTAAGCAATGTTTCTGGGTTATGGAATATATTTTTAACTGTTCCCTACATAGATAATTTTGTAGATAGGTATGGGCAAAATTAGACAAGTAAATTGGAAGAACTGAGGGGAAAGTTTGATGGTTTCTGGGAAGAAAAGGAGGGGTGGTAACACATGGCTGCTAGCAGTCATTCAAGAATGGCAACCTATGTCTGTGGTGACGGAATAGTTTTTTAATCATGTCTGTGCTTAAGTACTGTCTTCATAATTTCACCTCAAATAAGTACTGCATGACTGCCTTGTCGATGAACAGTCTTGCTTCACATTTTGGCTGTTACCATTTCTGAAAGAAACAGTGTGGGGTGTGTTAGTAATATGTGTTAGTATCTTCATTTAAGGAAGTTACTCTGCAAATGAAAGATTTGGTTTTATTAAAAGTTGGACCAAGACTGAATTTTCTTATTGATGTTAAGAATTGTGAAGAGATTTGTTCAGAGCAGAAACTCAAGGGGAGCAGCTGACATAGAAGGGGTCTTCTCCTTATTTCTGTTATGTAATTATGTCACCTTTGCAGTATTAATGCATGACACTAACTTTTTCAATAAAAATTAACCATAAGTTTTATTCTTAACCTTACTTGGTATTATCACAGAGGTTTTTTTCCTTCTAACTGATTTGCAGGGACAGAAAGCTGTTGTACTTTTCTGTGCAAGTGCATATAAAGCAGCCATTTTGTTGTGGAAAATCCCTAAGGGTAAACTAACTTACGTGTTTTGTGTCTTGTTTTCCAGCAAACTCTTATACTCGTTTCCAGGATGGCATTTAGCAGTCACAACTCTTGAACAAGTTAGTATTTTTAGCATCTTATTTTCTTACGTGACTGGTCAAGAATAGTGTGCAAAGTATCATTGTTTAGAGTTACAGCAGTAAAGATGACTTGTGTTCTTTCAGGTAATTTTAATAACCCTCTCTTGAGCATATTAGACATTGAAGAGAGGTAGACTTGAAGGCTTAATCTCTGCCCTTCCTCTAGTCCTAGTTCTGTTGCATTTAATATCTTAGCTGGTTTGTGTTCATTACATCTGCAGTCTTTAATCACTGAATGATGTAATGAATTCACAGAAACAGTCTGTTTGCAGGACGCATGTGTATTGTGTAACTTCTTGTAGTTGTTTGCTAAATTTATTTTGCTTTGGATGTTAATAAAATACAGATTTTGCTGATTCAAGGAAAGATTTTTCTCATTGTATTTGCTGTATTTTTGTAGAGATAAAAATTAAGTAGAACTTACTGGTAGCATTGACAGCTTTGAAAATGGTCTGTAGTTGTCCTGGGTAAAACTTGTAAATATGAGGATGTGTGGCAGGTATATATCTACCAGCACTACTGAAAACTTGAGGTGGGGTGTTTTTAAAAGAAGTTCCAGCTTCTAGAAACAGAATTGTTTCATCTAGTGGAGACTTAAGTGCAAAATCTTGCATCTCCCATTTTTTGTTTAGATCAGATGTTTAGTCGTGCATTAAGGTACTATAGACAGAAGATCTCATGTGGGAGGCCTTACTTGGTTCTTTACTATTTATTCTAGACTTAGATACATTGGCGTGGTATTAGTAGTGTAGCAAAAATTTTTTCCTTTTTCATTTCAGTTGTTCAATTTTTATTGCAGGCTCCAGCAGTGGATGTTGTTGCAGTTGGTCTTGTATCTGGTCATATAGTTGTTCATAATATTAAATTCAATGAAACTCTGATGAAATTTCAACAAGACTGGGGTCCCATCACAGCAATATCTTTTCGTACAGGTAAGTCTTAGTTAGCATTTTTAGTGGAAGGTAGAAAAACATGTTTTGATAAAACATTTCAGAATCAAAATTTGGGCTGAGAGTTTTAGTTCTGAAAGGTTGCAGATAATCTAGAAAAGTAAGGTAAATCATGCATCTTCATAATACTGGCTGTTTTGTAGCATTTTTTTGCATACTGGCTCAGTGCACAGGAAGTGTGAGATACAGTACTCCTTTTTCAATGAAGAGTAAGACAGTTTGTTTACAATGTGCCAAGAGCTAACAGTACACAGTTACCAGAGTTAGTGCAGAATAATCAGTACACTATAAGTTGGTATCTAAAGCTACCTGTCAGCACTGTCTTCCCCCTCTAAAATGAAGTTGGAATGTTTATAGTTGGGTGAGTACTGAATGGATGTTACTGGGAAGCACTGTTTTTATTCATAGCTTTTTTTTTTATTTAACAAGCAGTTACTGATTACTAAAGCTAGTTACTTTAATGTTGATCCTGCCTACAGAGCTGTTGATACTGAATCTAATCTCTCATTTGAATAGACAAACTTGCAAATCTTAACAGAATATAGATTGATGCAGACCCTGTTGAGGTAGAATCCTAGTGGAGATGCTTGTGGAAAGACTTGTGAGAAGTGGAAGTAGTGCCTTTTTGTGTCAGCGGTTTAACTGAGAATATTGGTGTGTTAGGTTAAATAACTTCCATTGCCGACTTGAATATGTGGCTTTTGGACGTTCTGTAATAGCTCTCTCTTCCTGTCTTTATAGTTATGAAATTTAGTGTAAATATAACCTGATTATTTTGAACTCATTTACTTATTTTAGTGTTTGAGTAAAGTACTTTTCATTTGAGTTAAAATGAACTTGGCAAATTTCCCTATCTGTGAAGCTTTACCCAAAAAGAATACCCTAGGCCTGTCTGATTTAGTTACCTATGATGTGTATAATTCCAAATTGAGAACTGGCTTTTCCTTTTGATGAAGTGGAAAGATTAGTTGCCAATTATCCAGGACATTCAGTGGAGTTTTATCTTAAAATCATAGTCATTGACATTAGAAAAGACCTTTGACATCATCAAATTCAACTGACTAATGTATGTGGTATGTTTTTAGAAGTTAGTATGATGATCTTAATATCAGACAGGATAGAGCAAATAGAACAAAATCAGAAATCCTGTGAATTGAGGTTTTAATTATTGCTTAGAATCATTGACTAAACAGTGATCAACTTCTGGAATTTATTTTTGCAAGCTGTTGAGCAAAAAACTTAAGAGGATTTATAAAAAGGACTGATAACTTCTAGAGTGGTGATACAGTATCTCTCACATCTTGAAATATAAAGGCTAGTATGTTTGGGGAAGAATCTGGGGTATAAAGTAACTTCTGAAAATGGTACAGGTACAGTGTGTCTTGTGCTTTCAAGCAAAACGTTTAGCATCAGCTGCTGTATTTAGATATATTTGTTGTTATCTGATATGAGAAAATCCTGATTTTATTATCAGTACACAAAACCTTTTGAACTTCTTTTTTTGATTTTTTTTTTTTTTGAGCAGACGGACACCCTGTAATGGCAGCTGGTAGCCCAGTCGGACACATTGCTTTGTGGGATCTAGAAGAGAAGAAACTAATGTGTCAGATGCAAGATGCCCATTCAACAGCAATAGCTGGTATGTCGTTTGTCCCTGGAGAGCCACTCCTTATTACTAATGGTGCTGATAATGCTATACGGGTAAGTTACTACAGCTGCTGCTATCTGCCGTTATGGTTTTGTTTTTTTTTTCTTTTGCAGTCCTCTTAAGTATAAACGTTTAGTTTGGATTGAAATAGCAGTTATCAGGTTACTGAAGTTGCTGGCCCCGAGCTGGTCTGTATTGAGGCAGTTTAAGGGTTTGCTGCTGTGATGTCATTGCTTCATTTACTGCTTCATGGTAGCCTTGAAGGGCAAAGCTTTGGATCCGCTTTTCCAGAACCACAGGTTATATCCTGCTGCCCTATCTTAAATCTTGATCTATTTCTGTAATGTTCTAGGTCATGAGCAGTTGCTGTTCATAAGTGTCCTTTGTGCTGCCTGTCTTCTGATGCCATTCACCTTTAGTGGAGGGGCAGAATGAACAGCAGGAAACTATCAGCTGCTGTGGTGGAAACCCAGAGTTTTAGGTTCAAGGATGAAAGCCAATGTATGAATTTTGCTGCACCAGCTCCCAGCTATACTTGTTCCACTGCCAAGAGGTGTAATTAATGGCAGGGCAGTGTTTACCAGCTTTGTTTTTCTGCTTGCTTTTTGGGAGGTAGGTGTGGATTTTTGATGGACCTGGTGGTACAGGACGTGTACTGAGAAGCCGAATGGGACATAGTGCACCCCCAACAAAAATCAGATACCATGGCCAAAATGGAGAACAAATTCTTAGTGCAGGTATGAATTCTCATTCTTCTCTTTAGTTTAATTTCCTGCTGTAATAAAGAAAACCTGCAGACCAGAGTGCTGTCTTTGTTTTATTAATACAATAGATTATATTTCATGTGTTAGTATGTGTACTTATGAAACGTAGAAAGTGAAAGCGTCATTCATTACTGTATCAAACTGTTTAATGATTTCCCTAGAAGAATCTATATCCATCGGTAGGCTGATAAGTGGTGGCAAGCAGAAAAGCTTAGGAGATGCTTTTGTCATCCATATTTATGTGTTTGAACAAGTATTGTTTCGTTATCTCCAGCTATTAGCTGGACAAAATGAAAACCTGTTAACAACTAGGGAGATTCTGTTGTGCTTGGGCAGCATAATGCATTTAGTAACTAGAAGAGCCACTCCACTCTTCCCACTAGTTTGAGGAAGCTTTGTGGGTTGCAGTGTCTTCATAATTTGTTACAGCCTCATTGTGTCTGTAATACATATATTCCCAAAGTTGCTTGGTAATAGTCTGAAAGTGTAAAAATGCCTAAGTGACGACCCTTCCTTAGAAACTAGCATATTTTAAAATCTATAGACTCCTTAGGAAATGAAGTGGTAGATCAAACTGTTTTGCGGCCCAGAACACTTCAGTAATGGAATAATAGAGCCTTTTCACTTAATGTTTAATTACGCTGAAATAATGGAATTGTCTACGTAGGCAATGTTTGAAAACATTACACTACATATCTAATACATGCTAAAACCACCTGCGCTAAAATCTCTTGCAGATCATTCAACTAGTTACTTGGCAGTAAGTCAGCTCACACCAGATGAACCATACTAACATCAAGAGTTGTCTAACAAATCCTCACATTGCTTTTGCAGTTTACTGCTTTGTTAACTAAGAAACATGGAAGGCACAGAGGCTACCACTGAAGTGAAAGGGTCTCAAGCTTTGAGATATAAAGTATCTGCAGTGTAAGGAGACTGACCTTTTACATTGCTTTCTGAACCAGTGGTAAAACTTTGTGCAACAGAAAGGAGGTAGCAATGCTGTGGGGTGCTGTTCCAGTGCTGCTGGATTCCTTAAAACAGGACATCCACAAAATAACTTTGGATAGTTTCATCAGTGTTGCTGGCTTTCATCCTGCTTAACATTTCTCCCCGTTGCCGGTATATACATCCTGCCTTACTTCTGTATCATAGCAGCATGGAAAGGTTGCTTAAATACTGTAATTGTTCAGTTGTCTTTCAGATTCTTTAATTTCACTTTGACAAATTTTCTGTTTCCTTGGTTGGCATAGTAAAAATTTTTTGTGATTCTTAAAAGTCATCTCAGTGCCTTTAGTTTTACATGCATTAATTTTCTGTTAGTTTCAAGTTCCACCTTGTCCACATCTCTGTCACCAAGTGGACTTGTTTCCTAGTTTCAAATTTGTGTCTTCTGTCTCTTTATTAAATGAAATGAGATTTGTATCAGTTCTGTGAACATTGGTCACTAGGTACAGGAGGGAAGTCCCTTTACTGTGCTGGTTTACAGGAAAGATGGACAACTTGGCTTTTACTATTTTTGTTTGGGTTAGCTTACTGGCTAACCTAGGTATAGTTCTTAACCAACCATAGCATGTGTGTGTTAGACAAAGGATAAAGAAAGGAATATTGTAGTTGGTGAGGGAACAGCTAGATAATCATGGTGGACAATGGAAGGGGACAGGAATTAAACGTAGAGAAGATACCCATAAAAAAGGGGCCATTCTGATCATGTGTAGGGCAAAGTAGTAGGAATAGGACATAGGCCATAGAAAATCAGGCTCTGTTAGTTCCACTGCTTATTGTGTATCTGTTTGGTTTTTTTTCTTGGACCAGAATTTTTAGTAAACACTTTTATTATGGTGTTTGAGGTTTCTTAGTACTTGTCTTCTGCTTTTCTTGGTCAATAACCTGTGGTTATTTTGCCCTTCACTGCTCTCTGCTAATATTTTGTCAGGTCAAGATGGAACATTGCAGTCTTTTTCAACAGTGCATGAAAAGTTCAATAAAAGTTTAGGACGTGGTGAGTATTTCAGTGGCAGTACAAATATTGGTGAAAAAAACCCTGAAAAGTATTTATGTAAGCAGGAGATAAAACGTTAAGTAGGCCTTATTGTCACTTTTTACTGTTGTATGAAAACTATCACCTCGGTCGTTCTGCAAACTCAGTCCTTCCTGATGTATATAAAGTTTTGTTAGTACATAAGAAAAGTAATTTCTGTAGCCTTGCAGTGTAGGTTATTTCACTGCAGAAAATGTTGGGCATGATTTTTGTATTAAAAATGTGTAACACAGCAGTTGACATTTCAGCATATGTAATTACAACTTTTTACCCCATTTGCTTTCTATTCAATTTACTGAATTATTAGTTAATTCGTATTTCTTGACTTGACTTTTGAATTAAAGTAGAATTTTATTTAAAAGGCACATGTTCCACACAATGCCATGGTTAAAGGGACACTTTCTTGTACAGTTCAGAGAGCCAGGCTCATAAAGACTGAAATAAATATTTTTAAAATATCTTTATCTATATATTGATAAGCATGTTTATAGATAGATTTGATTGTTGAAAGGGCTGAGTGTCAGGTACTGCTTTATATAGTCACATCTGTGTGACCATGGTTGTAGCTGTGATGGGGAGACATCCTGCCTCAGGATGTCGGCATAAGATCCCAGAACAAATGGGTTGAGTAGTACCTCTGTGAATGTAATAGGCTAGGGATTTGCTCAGTATCATGTGAATTTTGATAAGAAAAACTATTAATGTTCTTAGCTCTTCAAACCCTAGATAACAGAAATGCTGTGTTAATGTAAGCCAAATTTTTCCAAATTTAATAGGAACTTTACATTTAGTAAAACAATCCTTTTAAACCATTATTCTCAGATCTGTCCATGAGATTGAGACACTTTTTTTTTTTTTTTTTTTTTAAGGTTCAATTAACAAAAAGAAATCAAAAAAGAAAGGTCTTAAGCTTGATACAATGGCACTTCCACCAATTACAGTCTTTGCTTCAGGTAAGTAGTCTTTGAGATACCTTACAGAGCTCATCATGTCTTCGTTTTGTCTTTTAACCCTCAAGACTGTACTGTTTTGAAAACTCGTGCTGTATCAAGATGATATGGTTGAGATTATGTGGCCCTTCATGAGCTCTTGAGTGACAGTTTAAAATGACATTTTACTTCGTAAATTTTCCTGTTACTTCAAAAAAGAGCATTTTATTTCAAATGTCTTTGTTTAATTTGCTCTTTGCTTGAAAATCTCCAGCACAGGAGCCAGAATCTTCTGGTGTACATATTATTCCAGACTGGAGAACCAGCAGTTGTGACGGGGTGTGTGTGTGTGTGTGTTAGCTGAGGAATCTTAGTTATTGTTGTGGTTGATTTTTGATTCCTCAGTGCCTTTGAGCCACTTCTCAAAGTCAAATTTCAATTACTCTATTCATTTGTAATTCAGTATGCAAATAGTGTACCTAACTTCTTGAAGCAGAATTGCAGTTATCTTTGCTTCACCAAAACGTGTTTCTTTAAATTAATGACCTCCTCTTAAGGGTAGCTATTCTTTCGTCTTCTGAGAATGGCTGATTGTTTCATATGTTGAAAGGTTTGGATTTACAATTTTGTGTAGTCATTTTGCCTACATATGGTATGTATATTTGCAGACATCAGTGATACAGACAATTTGTACACACTTGCTGCGCATGTTCGTGTGTGTATATATACCTTGATGTACTTCTGAAATTAATATTAGACCTGCCTGATTGATACAAGGTGGTAGAACTACCTGAAATGTGTTTTGGAGACATAAGAAAACATGTACTTAAGTACATTTTAATTAGAATTATTTCTCTTTGCCTATATTGTCTTTGGTGAATTGAACCAGTTTATATCTGGTTGTTTTATTCTTTTCAAGTTCTAGAAATACCCAATTTCAAGCTCTCAAGGTTTTTTATGTATAAATTCCAGGGAAAAAAGTGAACTTGCTCATTATTTAGATCCTCATGTATAATATTTGACTACAGAGTTTGGATACTGAACTTTTGAGGAATTATTTTCCTGCCAATCAGGAAAGTATTTTGCTATGTGGAGCAGACTGAGCTTTTAAACCCTGTTAATCTCAGGGCTTCTGCTGCTTCAGCTGCAGCAGATGCAGTTAAGAGACTTAGCTGGAAATGTGTACATTGAGCATTTAAACCGTTTAAGTTTAAATGTGCTTTTTAAACTGCATAGACTCAAAATATTTAAGACATGAAATATAATACACCAAAAAAATGCTTGTGGTTTTGTTAGCATCTTAGTTACACTAGTATGCACAGTGGCTTATCACATGGTTTTCCTGAGTGGTAGCCTTTTGACTGTCCAACAAGAATGCTAAATATGAACTAAAGGTATTTCAAATTACTCTTTCTTATGAAACCAGAAGAGCTTACTTGACTTTAGAATGATTATTTCTAAAAGTAGTATGTGTTACATTGCAGAAGTGGCTCATCAGAGTGACTGGGATAGTATTGTTGCCTGCCATCAAGGGTATATAACCTGTACAACCTGGAACTATCAGAAAACTTCCATGGGAGTTCATAAACTGAGGCCAGAAGAATTTAGCAAACACAAACCTATTGATATATATGCAACAGTAAGTTTTTTTAGGATAATGTTTCTTCAGCATTACATTATATGCGGATTTGATTTCTGTTTGTACAGAAGTGGTTTAGAATGAAAAAGCACTATCCAGACATGTTTTAGTTCCTTTGCAAAGTGCTTGCTGCCAGCTTAGTGTGTCCTACTAGCTGTTTTGTAAAGCATATGGTCTTTAAGAAATGTGCTGAATACGTATTTTTTCCTTAAACATCCAGGTTAAGTGCAGATTTTATTTTCTGATTCAGATAGGTGGTTAATGTTTACCTTTGATCTGTCATCATGACATAGAGTTAGCTATATGTCTGTGATGATAAACTGGCTCAGTGAATGCACTTTGCTGAAGATACCTTTTTTTTGGTAATACAGAAAAATGTATTTCCAAATTGCAGGCAGGGTATTCCCTCTACAATGTTTTCCAACTTGAGCTGGACACAATGAAAGTCAAACACTCATTTAAAGAGATATAAATGATTACTGAGGCTTATGAGCTTGCAAGACAAGAAGTTGCTGTGGCATACTTGATGTGTTAGGCATTCATACTACTACTGTATCTTGTGCTGAATTGTTTTTCTGACCTTATGCTTAGTAGTTAAGTGGTAGACAAGATCAGTTGTAAATACTTTCTTTAACTACTAAATTCTTTGGACTGTTTTTCAAATACATCTAGATCATTGTTTCTTTGTTTCTTGCTATTCTAAACTCCGTATGAATTTACCCTGTTTTGGGGTTCCATTGGCAGTATGGGCTTTGAAAGAGACATGCAGCTGGCGTGCTTGAACTTCATCTTTGGGAATGTGTTTGTGGATGTCTTTTATTATATAGTTTAGTCATTTATTGATATTAGATATGACTTCTGATGGATGTCACTAAGTCAGTGTTTCATTATCCCTCATAAGCATGCACTGCCATATTTATTACTTATTTGCTTATTTTAAGTACTTACTTGCTTATTTTAAGAGCTCCTCTGTCTGCTTTTTTGAGATGTAATCGTTTGTTTGGTGCAGATTTCCTTTAAGAAGTCTAATTAGAACATGTTAGTACTTTGTATTCCTGATATGTTATATGTCTTCTAATAACTTTGCTAATTAGATAAAGAATTATATTTTTATTCCCTTGAAAGGCAGTTGACATTACATCATGTGGAAACTTTGCCGTAATTGGGCTGTCAACAGGACAGGTAGACGTGTATAACATGCAGTCTGGCATTCACAGAGGGCGCTGTGGCAAAGAAAAAGGTAAGAATTGCTACACTTCTAAAATACTGACTCTAACAGAACAGCAACAACGTGGTCTTCTGTTATCTAGGAAATTTAACATAACTTCTGAGTTGATTGGAGAATATTCCCAGTTTCTCAGATTACCTACCCTACACTGTCCTATCTTACACTGTAATCACAAGTAATTTGAAACTGCTCTGAAAAGTACAGGATCCCTGCTAGTTTTAACAGCACTGATGTTAGCATATGTTTGGTTTTAATTAACACAAAATTGTCAGTTACCAAAATGGTTAGCACTAAAATGAGATCCTCTGGCCTCAGCTTTTTTTGAGATAATGACATTTTCAGTACTTGGCTTCTTGTTATAGAGTTCTGTCTCTGAGGTAAATGTTCCCATCTGTTTTTTCCTCCCTGCTTAAAAATGAAAGAGTACTTTACATGCATGGGAAATTGAAATCCTAAGCCAATCCAGTTCTTTGTATATGCTACTATTTTCAATTACCCAGCTGCAAACTTGGGACTTAACGTAAGTGACAGTGTTCAGACTTTCCCTTTTAATAGTTGCATACATACATATTTCATGCCACGTAGCCTCGTGTTTGCTGTTTTTTTAAAGTCTGCAAGTTATAATAGGGCCCTTGTAATCTGAATTTTTTTGTTGTAGAAACAATGAAAGAGTCATGATGAACTCTTACACCTTACTGGGTTTCTAAAAGCCATCTAGCATAGCAAACATGAAGTGGTGTCCTGATAACATCATTACCTGATAGTGGGATGAATTTTGTAAGTTCAGTTACTGGCCAGTAGCCCTAGTCATAGATTAAGAAATAAAATTGATCCAAAACTAGAGGAGCTGTGCCTTATCTTTACAGCACAGTGTAAAGTAGCCTGGGAAAACTCCCAGACTTTGTGCCAGAACTGAATCTGTAAATTTTGTTTGGAGTGGTCAGGCCTCCTGGAGGTATTTTGTGATTCAAAAAGTCCCTCAAATCTCACATTCAAAAAAAGCCCCCCAAACAGAAAGCACAAACAAAAGCTAGTATTCAACTTCAATTACTCACAACTTTTTTTGTATTCTCAATGCTTATATGAAAGCAATTTGGTTTATGTACTGATAAAGAAACTTTAAATATTTGAGCAGTCTTGTCAGGTGGTTTTAGAACTGTTTGTCTTATGCTTACTGCTCATTTAGTGTAGTTAGGCAAAGACATATGGAATAGTGTTTGGCATTCTGCTGATTTCTATGCTATGTTTAAATTCTGAAATACAGCTTTGTTTTCCTTTGATTTGTAGCACATGATGGGGCCATTAGGGGGGTAGCAGTGGATGGATTAAACCAACTGATAATCACAGCTGGTAGTGAAGGATTAATTAAATTTTGGAAATTCAAAACTAAAAATCTAGTTTATTCCATTGACCTTTCTTCTCCAAGTGGAATTCTGCTTCACAGAGACAGGTAAGGAACTGAAGCTATTTCATGTCCGTATTGTTCTGTATGTACTAAGTCTAGGATGGCAACCAAATATTCTAATAAAGTTTAAATTTCTGATGCTTTGAAAACAGCTGACTTCTAGTTGACCAAAAAAAAAAAAAACAACCTACAAGATATTTTATTAGACTGAAAGAATGTAGTACTGTTTATCTGAGATTCGTAGAATTATTTATGTTGGAAAAGACCTTTAAGGTTATCAAGCCTCTTCTCAGTATAAAAGATTTTGTGACCAATGTTAGGATGTTGGGTTTACTTCTTGTCTCTGAGTATTCACTGTCGCATGTGCTAATGATTCTTGGCAGTGGTATTCTGGGAATTGCCTGTGATGACTTCAGTATTAGTGTTTTGGATATAGAAACCAGGAAGATTGTCAGAACATTCTCAGGACACCATGGACGGATTAATGACATGGTAATTGTTAACTCTTTTTTTTTTTTTTGTAACAGGTGACATATACAAATACCTAATTAATTTTAAAGACAGTGGATTTCTCTGTTTTTAGCTTCTGTTCTAATTCTAAGTGCTAGAAAGTAAGCATTTATTTGATTTCTTCAGTTTTATGCTCAGTGTTTTACCATAAATGTAAAAACAAGGACCAAAGTGCTTTTACTAACAGCCAAGTGTATCCTGTGTCCTATATTTAAACCTGTTCTGAAATAGCTTCCATTTTTGTCCTTTCCTCACTTTCAGTAAGGTGGTATTGGTTTTATTTTATGGCCAGACCATTTCATCCTGGTGTTGAGCAGTCTAATCTTGAACTGTGTGAAACAGGACCTCCTGTAGGGACTGACTTGTCAGTTGTGCCATTTAAATTGACTGTTTTATTTCAGACTTTCAGCCCTGATGGTCGTTGGCTAATAACTTCATCAATGGACTGTACTATTAAGACTTGGGACCTTCCGTCTGGATGGTGAGTCAGTTTAAAAACATACAGCAGAAATTTATTAATAATAATAAAAATAATTTCGGTCTGTAAGGGGCAGAAAGCCTTCTGGCTTGATTGTATGTCACCAGCTTGTACTGTGTGATATTCAAAGTTGTACATGGTGTAAGACTCATACTTTAGTTGTGTGCGATGCTAGCAATATGTGCCTTTTTCTGGGCGTACAGAATAACAATGTGTTGAAGATCTAATGATGAAACCTGGAGTTTCCATGTAGTGTGAATGGTTGTGAATTTGTTCTTTGTCTGGAAGCAGCACTATAATCTAAATGGAAAGAGACTGTTTAAGAGGATTTGCTTTGTGAGATGCTGAATTATTCATTGAATGGTTTGAGTGACCTTCAGAGATCTAGTCCAGTCCCCTTGCCATTGACAGGGACATCTTTCACTAGACCAGGTTGCTCAAAACCCTGTCCAACCTGACCTTGAACACTTCTAGTGATGGGCCATCCATAACTTCTCTTGCTCTTGGGAACCTGTTCCAGTGTCTCACCACCCTCATCATAAAAAATTTCTTCCTTATATCCAGTCTAGACCTACCCTCTTTCAATTTAAAAACATTACCACTTGTCCTGTTGCTGCAGTCCCTGTTAAGTTTATCTCGGTCTTTCTTATACTCCCCCTTTAAATATTGAAAGGCCACAAGAAGGTCTTCCTGGAGCATTCTGTTCTCCAGGGTGAGCAACCCCAACTCTGTCAGCCTGTGTTGATAGCAAATCTGTTCCAGCCCTCAGAGCAGGTCCAGGAAAATTATCAGACTTCTTGTCTGTCTTGTGGTGGGGGCCTCGAAGCTGGATGCAGTACTCCAGCTGGTTTTGTAAATAGAAGCCTGTTCTCACTTAACATTCATTTTAGCAACACAGTAAGGCTTTACTTCAGTTACATTTTTCATTTGTGCATGCTCACAACTGCCAAAAATACTTCTTTATGATCCATTGTGAGTAGTCTCTCAGAATGAATTTTGGCCAAGAAGTACACAAGTACACACAAGGAGTTCAGGAGCCCAGAATAAACAGGCAGAAAAGTAACTGAGTTCTGCCAGTACATTCTTTTAGCAGCACTTCAGATTGATTTTTGGTAATTTAAATAAGTGCTACACAGTGTGCAGTTCTGGTCATATGTAAGACTGAATGGTTTCATTTGGATTGATTACTTTTGTTGATGTGGTTTGGTAAATACATTTTTATACTGTAAAAATTTCATTTTACTATGAAAATTGTGTTGAATCTCAACAAGCAATTGACCTATCCCTATGATACCAGTCCAGAATAGGACAGGATGGACAGTAACTGTCTTCTTTCTGGTATAAATGGGAGGGAAATTAAGACTATGTTTGGATTTCCTCTTTCTAACACTCTTTCCCTCCCAAAATTATATGATCATGGCATTAATTATAAAACTTTAGAAATGTTACTTGTATTTTCCAGTTCTTTAATAACAACACTTTGCAGTAAGAGTTTTTTCAGAAGTAATCTAACAGTATTTCTTGTTTGCATGTAAATATTTTGTCTCTAAGTGACTGCTGGAAATTCTGGTCAAGCTGAAATCTAGGCAGATACATGACAAACCCTGGTTTTGAAAGTAATTAGGTTAAATTGTTCTTTGAGAATTTAAATGAAAGTTTTTCCCATAACTATAGGCAGAGGAGTGTACTGAAAATGAGTAACAGCTTTTAAAAAAAATCGGATGCTTGATTTACATCTACTGTGGTATATTTGCTCATAAATAGAAGAACTAAGTTACAAATTGTGGATTCTAAAGACTCAGCTTGGATATTGTCCTTATAAAAAGATGCAAAACAAGGTTTTAGATGACTAAGTCCTATTTTACAAAAAATACCAATTGACTTTAATAATGTCATACCATTTAGTTACTGAACATCTGTTTTTACTTGGAAATGCCACTTACCTGTCCTTACATAATGGAAGTATTCCTAGAGCATGTTTTCTTATGTAAGGCTTTTTGAGAATTGGGGAAAAAAATAACTGATTTGTGTAGAGAAAGCTACAAACAGGAACCTTGGTATTACGCAATCTTTTCTTTCTGCAGCGCAGCTTGCATAGACAATTTAAGGAATCAAGGGTGCAAGCTCACTGTGTGTAACTTGGGTGGAGTACTTGAGACAGGATGGTGTGAGAAACACATTGATATTGTGAGCTCAGTAATTTCATAGTTTCCGTTGTCTCACTTCTGCAGTTAGGCAAGAAATGTAATGGTGAATGCCTTTAGCACCCAGGCAAGATTCGTTGAGCAATTACTGTACATTCTGTGTAAAAATTACAAGCATGTCTCTCATTGTCCTATAGTGGATTGACACCACCCCCTGCCCCCACCACTAGTCTGTAATTTTAATTGTGATTTACATTTATTAAATAGAAAATTTTAATGTTAACTGTGGTTTGCAGTTGTTCCTTATGGTTGCTTTACTGAACAATATTTCTCAGTTCCTGGTAAAGTATGCGGTAAAAGGATGGAATTGAAACTAAACCCAGTATTTATAGTATA
The DNA here is from genome assembly GCF_017639655.2 of Falco naumanni. Lineage (NCBI taxonomy): Eukaryota > Metazoa > Chordata > Aves > Falconiformes > Falconidae > Falco > Falco naumanni. The sequence continues at coordinate 25,090,702 of NC_054080.1, read as the reverse complement.
TTTTCTAGCCATTGTGCACTGTGTGCAAAATATATCAGGGTGACTGAAACATGTTCTGGCATTTATGGGTTTAGTGTTTGTGTATTTTATGTTGAAAGCGATGAATGATGTGGCTCTTACTGAATTATTTTTTACTTGTAACATGCGTCCAACAGCATGCAGAAGGAATAAAACATTTCATTCAGGGGAGAAAAGTGGCTTTTATTTTTAACATGGTTTGTCAAACTATCACAGGATTGCTCAGTATCTAAGAAAGTACATGCCTACAAGATTTTACATTTTAAACTGTTTGGTTACTTCAGTACTTTTTTGATGGGTAGTGAACAGAATGGGGCTCTAGAATTAGCTTCTTTCATCACTTGTCACTTTGCTTTTGGTCTGTAAACAATAGCAAAGTATTCAAGCACTCCATTTATTCTTTTTGTTCCTCTCAATGAACTAGTTGTCAAACTCAGCTGCTTCTTAGAATTTGAAGTAACTTAAATTTATGTCTCAAAAAGCAACAAGCAACAAGCAGAACCTGGGCTTGAGTGCAAGTCTACTAGATGGTGTGCATCATCCAGTACTCGGAAGTTGCTTATTGTTGAAGTAGTCGCCTGCTACTGAATATTTTAACTTTATGGGATAGGTTTTTTTAGTTCTCTGCAATAGTGAAATGAATGATCAAGGAGTGGTATATCAGACTGAAGGTACAGTAATGTCAAAATAAACTGGTGCGGATAATAAAATTTTCAGTGTACTGTTCATTCTTTGCTGTAGGAGTATCATATCCTAGTGTTAACCAGGTGTATATGAAGTATTTTGAGAGAGGGAATTGACAATTAATAGCAGAGCATTAAAAGATGAGGTCAGAGCACCATGGGGCTGATTGGAAGTATGAAATTTATGGCCGCTAAAAAGGTTAATGTTAGGCATAAGGAGTTGTGTGTGGACAGATGGTTGATCGTATTTTCCACAGAATGTGGATGTCCGTGGATGTCTAGGGAGGTAACATAAATGTACAAGCTCTAGCTAATTTTAGAGAATTTTGTAGAAGTGAGTGGTTTGTTACACAGTGTTTGGTTTTCATCTGCCAAGTTTGTATGTCATATTTGAATACTTCTAATACACTAGTTTGTATATATACTTCCAGTGTCCGGCTTGCATTCAGTTGTATTTGTGCTGTAATTCAGATATACATAGAGAATTCATGTTACTGAGAATTTCTGTTGTGTTTTCTCTCTTTAGCCTCGTAGACTGTTTTTTGGTAGACTCCGCAGCTGTAAGCCTTACTATGTCTCCTACAGGAGACTTTCTAGCTTCAGCACATGTGGATGATCTTGGAATTTATTTGTGGTGAGTACATAATTTATCTATTTCTACACAGATGTTCAGATGGGGGAAAATCACCTTTATCACAAATAGAAAATTTTTCTGTGAAGTATCATCTGCAGGGTTTTGTCTTCTCTGGTTCTAATTAAGACACATGTTATGTATTACTGTGATTCATAAATCTTGGAATCTCTTGCAGTTAAGATATTTATTCTGACAATTAAATTATCTCTTCTCTAAATGTTTCTTTCTTACTTTAAAGAATACCTTTTATGGCATCACTAAAGCTTTTCTTGAACTCTACTATTAACCTCTTTTGAAATGTCAGTGCTCATATTGTGTTACTTTCTGAAGGGCTTTTCTTCTTGTCCTGGTATACAGTGTTGTCTGAGACTTCTGAGTAGAATTTGGAAGCTGTAATTGTTTCTGTGTATTAATGCGTCATCAGCACAGATGTAAAATGTGCTTTAGTTCAATTTCTTCCTGATACGGTTTTAAAGCAAATGACTGGTTAAGTCTAGCACTGAAGTAACACACCTCTTAAGTGATTCCTTCTCCCCACCCCCACCCCTTGATAGATAGATCCTTCAGGTTAATTTGTTGCTTGTAGTTTTGCCTGAGTTCAATGCTTAAGTGAAAGTGTTTCATCGTGAATAATAACAGATGTATTTCCCTAGCCCTGTTTTATATTGACAGAAAAAAACATTTGCCAGAATGACTTGTGTGCATGTTCCAAACCTCAAGAAAATTTGCCAAGAGTACCAATCTAAAATTCTGTGAAAGCAGAATGATTCATTTATATTTGCATAGTGCATTGTATGTATCAAGTACAAAGCAAGCTTTTTAAATAGGCAGTTTTGCAATTTCAGGTAAATACAGTAACTGGCAATGATTGAAGTAGTCATAGTTCATAATGCCATATGTATTACAGTTTTTTGACAATAATACTTCAGCATTATATTTCAGGTTTTCAGATGATGTATATTGCTACATTTCATATCTTGTTTATCTGGTAGATGAGGAAAACTAATGTTGAATGGAACCTTTGGTGAATTGCCACAGACTGCAGTAAAAATTATGTCTAAAGTACTTGTTCTAATTCACCTGAAAATTTTTTTAAAATGTCTACTTTATTTTTCAGGTCAAACCGTTCTCTGTATTCACTTGTCTCTTTACGGCCTCTTCCGGCAGATTATGAGCCTTCTGTGGTGACATGTCCTAGCACCTGCCCTGTGCAAGGTAATCTTCAGATGAAAGAGTATTTAATTTTCAGTTTGGTGTTATGTTTCAAATTGAAGATTATTTTCTTCCTTAGTGAAAACTCATTGTGTCTTAGCATTCTTTCTCTAAACTGTTTCTATTGCTTCTACTATTTTTGGTATACATAGTCATACATATGCCAGCATTATCTGCTAAAATCTAGTCACGTTTCTGTATTCAGAGATAAAGAATTACATTGTGATGACCTCCACATCTTCAAGGAGATTTGTAGGTAATAAAAACATCTGTGCTATCTGTTGGCTTTCTTTAACTCCAGAATCTCCTGTTTGAAAGCAATGTTACTGTTTGGTGGTGGGAAGGAGATTGATTGTTCTTCATTTTACTTCCCTCCAACATTTTTGTCTGCCTGTATGCCATGGTAGTTTTCCTGCTCTATACTGTGTTGGCAAGAGAATTGGCTGACCTGCCATGTACCTGCGCTAGATTCTCAGTGCTTTCACTAAGGCGCTAGTGAAAGGCCTAAATTACATTTATTTTTTTTATATATACATTTAATAGAAATGGTTGTGCTTCTGAAGGCCTCTAGATGGGGATCTTGTCTGTCCATGTTTCACAGTGCCTACATTTAGATGTCTCTCTGGAGGAGAAACACACCTAGCTATTGACCAGACAAACCAGCGTTGGAACATACTTGATGATGACTGCTTTATTAAGCACATACTTATTTTAGATACCTAAGTTAGGGAGACAGGGTTTCACCCCACAGCTTTTTATGTTTTAATTTTACAAACTGATTCTGGCTGAATGCTTTAAGTAGCTTTCTGTCTTCAGCAAATAAAATTCCTGTTTAGATGCTCAGACCTTTTAATGGTTTACATTTCTTTGTTGTTTTAGGCTTTTGTATCACATTCATAGTTTTAGCCATGTAATATTTTGCAAAAAGGAAGGGAAAGTAGATGTGTTTGGTGAAGACCACATAAGTAGTTTAGAGAAAACGTAGCGACAAACTGCATATCTTTTTTTGTGGGGTGTTGTGCTTAAATGTTGAGATTTTCTTCATTTTTATGTGCCATTTCAGTCATACCTGTGAACACATGGTGAACATTGTGTGTATTTAAATGCAAAGATCTTACAGTTTTGTAACTTAGAACTGAAATACCTATGTGTTTATTTTAAAACAGTGAACAAAATTTTAAATGTAATCCATTGTTTTCTTTATGCAGGACTTCCATAAATTGCTTTTATAACATTTCAGCCAAAGCACCTAAATCCTGTTAGTCTTCAAAATCTTGTTTATCCAGTGCTGCATTTTAGCTATGATTGTTCACAATTTAATGTTTCATATGGGTTAAAAAAGATTTTCTGTAGCCTTTCAGCTATATATTGTGCTAGCACCCATATATATATATAGCTGTTACGTGTGTGTGTGTTTCAAAAACTGGAAAGGAAGTAATCATCATGTTTTGATAATGTGGACTATATATGCTCATAAAACATATCTGTTCTTGAAAGATGTAGATGTGGCAGGTGATGAAGAAACATGTGATGAAATGATAGAATATGTCTCACCTGAGCAATTGGGAGAGCAGTTGGTGACCCTTTCCTCATTACCAGAATCAAGGTGGAAAAATCTCCTCAGTCTTGATGTTATCAAGGTAATGATATTATGCACACCATTGCTTATCTACTGTAGTATTTTAATTGTATTTTTGAAGGAGGTAAAATAAGGGCTATTTCTCCTGTAATGTAAAGCACATCGCTGTCTTAACCTTTCTCTTGGATGTTCAAGAAATCTCGAAGAAACTGTTTTGTAACTTTTGCTGTTGCTGTTTCTGCAACATGCAAAATAGCTGTCTGAAGACAGGTATTTCCATGTCAATGCAGCTAGTAAGTGCCTGTAAAGCTGTTCTGGGTTATGTCTCCAAATTGCTGTTTAGCCTTCCCATAACTAGAAAAAGAGGGAATGGGCAAAAAATAGTTGTATACAACCAGATACGTTTCTTCTTGTTCTTTGAGCTGCATTTACCTGATGACAACATTTGATCGCACTTTTCTGGTATTTCTCAAGATTTTACAGTAGAAGACGATATGGTTTTTTTCACAGTTTTGGGGATTTTGGAGAGGGGCTGTTTTTCTTCTAAATTGTTGCTACATATTTAGTGGTAAAACATTGTATGTATGTATTTATTTTTCAGTTACTCCTTACAGTGTTCATAGTATTTTAAAAATTAAACTCTTAACAAAAAATTCCCACATTCTTCTTCTTATGATGATGATATCTTTAATTCAAATATCTAATTAACAGAAAAAAAATAAACCAAGAGAGCCACCAAAAGTTCCCAAGTCGGCCCCTTTCTTCATCCCAACAGTTCCTGGTCTGACACCTCGATACATTGCTCCAGAGGAAGAAAATGATGCACAGGTAAAACCAGGAAATAGATACAATAGTGTTTATCTACTGTATTTTAAAAGAAAATCTTAAGTGTTTTTTAGTGCTGAGTGAAATCTTGTTAAAGTCTTTGAAGTACTAGTTTTTATGCACTTACATTAATGCTTGCTTTCTTAAAGTCTTTTACTCTGTCAGGAGGGAAGGACTCAATTGAGATGTAAAAATATGTTTGCATATTCATGTACACTCTCTTATACTTTCATGGTCTAGTCGAAGGTAGTAAACCTTGGAGTACTGGCACAGAAATCTGATTTCTACGTACATCTTGAAGAAGCCCTGAGCAGTAATGAATGTAAGTTAACAAGACATTTCACTGAAAATGTAGTTGCTAATAATATTTTGATAAACATTTGATTTCTAATGCCAGAATTGTAATGTATGCAAGGAGAAAAATATGCATAGTACAGTACCAGAGGCAAAGAGAATGACCCGTTATGTATAAAGCTGACCAGTATATAGAGTGTCAGTCTAGATCGAAGATCCACTGATACTGCAGCTTGCCTGCAGCATGGAGCCCAGTTCTGGCTAAAACCCATATGCAGAAAGAAAGTAACATTCCTGAGATGGTTAAATTTTTTTGGACATTGTGATGATCTCACCCAGAGAAGGTGCTGTGTATATTATTTGTAGGCTAAGTAAGGAAGGGAATGATCTGGTAAGGAATAGTCTGGTGATATCACTGAAACATGAAAAACATAATTTGCCTAGCAAGTTCTGTTTTCAAGGGCTGCTTCCGTAAACATTCAGCAAAATTAAGAGCTTCAATTTATTGCTTTCTAATTTAAAACCTAAGAAGAAAGAATTTATATAAAAATAAGCTTTTGGATTTCTTTTAACATTCAGTACATTTTGAAGTTCAGTCACTTAAGTTACCTGTGAAATGCTCCTGCTGTTTTCACTGTTTAACTTTTGCTGCTACAGAATCATTGAAATTCAGATTTTTTTTAAATCGGTGCTAATATATCTTGGCTTGGAACTGTAAATGGACAGTCACTGGTAGCTTGTCCACAAGGTAGTTCTGCTGGGAATTTTTCCACCCCTTCTTAAACTCTTGAGGTGACCAGCTTACTTAGCTTCACTTAGAACATTTTGTGTGCAGAACTTCATTATCTATTGCAAAGTGTGGATTTATGCTGTATTTTTAGTATTTCAATTGATATATTCCATTAAGCTGCTTCAGAGCTGCTCACAGAAGAGTGAAACATCAGGTGAATATTTAAAAACCTAACCAAGCACCACCTAGAGGCTGGCTGTACCAGGGAGCAAGTACGCTTCATGATGCATTGCAGTAGTGGTCCCATGGGCCTGCCTCAGGCCACCTCTGCTGTAAGGCAGGTGCGCTCCAGGGTCTGCTGTAATCCCAATCCAGGGAGCGTGTTGATCCTGACTCGGGAAGCTGCTGGTGTGTAACGTGGCTCTGTGCTTGCTAGTTTACAAGCATCTCTTTTTGGAGGTGACTAGGCTATTCAAATAAATAGTGTTATACCAGAAGCCATCCTGTCTTACCATTGGGGTGGAGACAGGGTTTCATACTTCAGATCAGAACTGTGGAACATAGGTCGAGCTGGGCACTTTTAATGTATAGTATGTGTGACAATTTCGTTGTATGTTCCATGCTTGTTTTTTAAACGTCACAGCATAAAAATGAGTTATTATGTCTGTTTAGCACTGCTAATATCACAGTTACATTTAAAACTAGCTAATGATCTTCATAGGAATCAAATACAGCAAGAAACAGATTTATACCACCCAAGGAATATTAGGCAATGTCTGATACCATTAGTTACCATGATATGAGAATTTAAGAAGTTGCTCAGCAACTTCATAGCAAAATAAATACTAATTAGAAGACAACTGTGTTTGCAACAATATGTATTTTTACTTCTGCATTTTTAAAGCAAATGTATGGAATTCTCAAATATTAGGTAGGATTGTAGAAATCCCTAGGAAGAAAATTTATGAAGAGGGGCTAATAGTTTGTAAATTGTATATATTTTTACCAGGGAAAAGATTTCCCCTGCCCTATCAGCCCTCAGGTCCCATGAAAAGCAGGAGGAATTCACTTAATAAAGTGATAAATTACCTTAGATGCACCAGATGATCCTCAGTTTAGCCTAATGTCTTACAGTAAGAGTAAACACTGTAAAGATTCCTAGTAAAAATAGTAACCTGTCTCTTCTAGGATCTATTTGCAGTGACAGCTTTAAGTCCCAAGTATATACATTCTTTTTGCCAAGAGATATAAAAATAATTTTATGTGGTTAATAAGAACTTCTGTTGAGCTTAAAAGACAGAGATGGGGGGGAGGGAAGAGATAAAAATACAAAGATGTTATTTGTCTCTTTCAAGGTGAACTTACAAAGAAAATGCAACTGTATTATTAGATACGTACTTCTCTGTAGGTATGTGATAGGACAGTAAATTAAAGGTAAGATGGCATTTTATGGCAAACAAGTAAGGAAACAGTAGAAACTTGAAACATATAGTCACTGCTTAAGAATTTTAGAATAAATGTGTCTGCATGAAAAACTTGTAAGGTTTCTTTTCTGCAAGTGTTACTGATAAGGTATCCCTCAATGCTTTAACACAGATACAGCTCCACTTAACTTACTGAAAAGCTTGGGACCATCAAATATTGAGATAGAGCTAAGGGGTTTGGCCCCTGAAGGTGGTGGCTCAGTGGAGGTGATGCTAAGCTTTTTGAAAATGGTTGGGATGATGCTGAACAAGAAGTACAACTTTGAACTTGCTCAGGCATACCTTGCACTATTTTTAAAGGTAACTATTTTCTTCTATGATTTTATGTTAGTCTTGTTTAAAATTATGGTTGTCCAGTAAAAGGATGTAAATTGTCTCATCAAAAGAATTTTCTTAAGTGATTTTTTTTTTTTGTTGTTGGGGATGATTTTAAAATGACTGAGTGTATTGGATAATTTGATAACTCATCTGGTCACAGTCAGAAAAGCTTGCAAAAAACAGGTAATGGTGAAGAGGACCGTGCCAGACAACTTTTATTCTAGTATTTGTAACTTAGAATTGTTTTTATTTTTTGTAATATATCCAATTTCTTAATGGTTGTTAATTGCTAAGCTAAGATATGCTATGTCTTAAGTAAGAAAAGAATTCAGTGCACAGTATGTGGTAAACAGGCATTTTGTTGAACTTCCCACTAGACATTGCAAGCCTGACTTACTTTCAGTGTCAGTGGGCTGCCTTTCTTCTGTTACCTGTTAAGCATTACGGAGCTAATGAAATTATTCCCAGGTGAGTGTAAGTTAGAAAGTTATTGTGATAAAATACAGTAGCAGTTACTCTTAGACAGAAAGTGGTTCTGCAGAAGGTTGAAACCCTTCTGCTGTACAAATGCTTACCTTGTCAAAGTACTTTGATTTATGAAGCTGTTTAAGCAATTAATTACAGTTTACTAGGAAACATTGTTATAAACCTTCAGACAGATGTAATACTGTCTATTTAACCGACTATGTCTTAATAGCCATAGTGCAGAGATTGGTTTTAAAGATAGTGTAATGCTGGACAGATATGCTCTTTTCCTTTTGTTGGGGTTAAATAGAATTTGTGGGGTGGCTTCCACAAGAATAAGTAGTGCAGACAAATTGATCTGTAGAGTGAAGCACTTAGGGTTGAGGTCTTTATATTCACCAGTGACTTTTTTGCGTGTCTATTTCTTACTGGTCTGGTCCCATGGACTGGATATGATTAATAGTTGCAATATTAGATGCTAGAATTCATTTGGTTTCATACAAAAGAGATATAGCTCTTGCAGTATAGACTAGGGACAGCTAGGTGATTTGCCTCAGAAATGTACTCTCGGTCTGTACTAGAGTAGAATAATATAAACTCACCCTGTGACACATGAACACCAATAACTTTTGTTGTAGGTTCCAAGTAAAACAGCTCTGAGCTTAGTAAGACTCCTAGATTTAAATTGTAGCCAGGAAAATAACTATTTAATCAATAAAAGTGATAATAATGTATTGCCTCTACAAAATTGAGAGGTTGGGATTTTTTATGCTTTGCCAAGGTTACGGTTTATTACAGAAGGATGATGGCTCTCCATGTATTAGCATAGAGTGTGCTGGCATCGTTCTTCCTTCTTTATGCAACACAGACAGTTAAAATGATAATCCTTTGTTTAGCCTTTCTAGTCTAAAGAAGAATTTGTGATGTCGGTTGAAAAGAGGAGAAGGTTACTGACTGGAAATACAGCGGCAGTGACAGAAGAAGATCTAGTAAAGCAAGCAAGCACCTAGTACATATGTGGGGGTAAAAAGACTTGTAAAAGGGAGTCAGCATTAAATGGAGGGAATAAATTGAGGGAAAAGAGTCCTTCCCTTGGTTGAGACATTCCTGAGAGCAAAGTATGGAACTGAATGAGAAAACTGATCTTTCAGTATTTTTATTGTCTGTATTTGTTTCACTAACTGCTGGTTTTCATTTTCAGTTACATCTTAAGATTCTCTCATCAGAGCCAAACCTACTGGAAGAAGTATCCAGATTGTCAATGCAACTTGAGGAAATTTGGATTCATTTGCAGACTCTCTTCAATCAGAGTCTCTGTGTGTTAACTTATATGAAAAGTGCTTTGCTATAAAATACTTAAGGATTTTGTCTGCATAAAATTCCCTTCAGAATAATAGTACAATTTATTTCTCAAAATACTAGATTCCAAGAATTATACTGGGATTTTGACGCTGTTTTTATACATCTGTATATGGCAAATTATTTTAGAGCATACATAACCGAGTATTTTTATTTACTTCAGTTGGAGCAATTATACGTGCAGCTTAGATATTAATGTTGTGTTAGTGTTTGCTGACAATGAACAACAGCTGGACAGCTGTAGGTAACAAAGCTAGTTACCTTATGCTTTCATGACCAAAAATACAAATCAGAATGAAGAAACCAGGCAGTGGGGGGGTGCTGGGGGGAAGTCCGAATGTAATTTCTATGCAGGAAACCAAAACCTATATTATGCTTAATAAAAAATACTTTTGATGCAAAAATAAAACAAGTCTGATTTATTTAAAATGTATTAACATTAGTTTAAAACAAATGAATATAAAAATGGCATTCCTCTGTAATCAGTGCTTTTCCTGTAAAGATAAAAATCAGTTTTCTTTTTACTTTGACAAGCTGTGTCCACTATTTTGCCTGAGACAGCTAATTCTGAAAGCAAAGATTGCTAGCTGCACTACAAATAATGGAACTAGGGAAAAAAACTCAACTAAACCAGAGAAACCCCACCAATTCTTTACAACCAGGTTTCTTGCTCTAATTTTGGAGGCTCAATTTCTTAGAAAAATTAGGATTCTTTTCTTAAGGAGATAAAAGATTACCAGAATAAAAGCTTTGAATTGTGAGAAAGTTTAATTGCATCAGGTGGAGTTTTTATGAATCTATGTTTAGGTTTCAGATAACAAAAGTTTGGGCAGAGGCTGGGATTTCATAAATGGGATTGTCTGAAACTGCTGTTTGAGAGTACTGCCTCACAGCATAAGAATCTCCTGAACAAGGCCTTTGCTGTATTTTGCATGCTCCAGCTGCAGACACATACTAACAGAGTAACTAATACAAATGTATGCAGTTTTGATGAGAAAATTTGAAAGATGGGTTCATTGCATTTAGCATAAGACTGAAATGAATAGTGTAGTTCTGTTGTTCTATAGATGTAGATTTATTTTTTTTTAATACCATCACATTATGGAACTCTTCAGTCGCGTATCCTGGAAGAAATTATCTGCAAACATAGAATGGTTTGGATTGGAACCTTAAAGATCATCTATTTCCAGCCCCGCTGCCATGGGCAGGGACACCTTCCACTAGACCAGGTTGCTCAAAGCCCCATCCAGCCCGGCCTTGAACACTTCCAGGGATGGGGCATCCACAGCTTCTCTGCGTGATACGTTCCATTCCAGTGCCTGTTCACCCTCACACTAAAAATTCTCTTCCTGGTATCTAATCTAAATCTACCCTTTTTCAGTTTAATGCTGTTACCCCTTTCTATCACCACATGTCCTTGTAAAAAGTCCCTCTCTAGTTTTCTTGTGGGCCCCCTTTAGGCGCTGAAAGGCTGCTGTATTCCTGGAGCTTTCTCTTTTCCAGGCTGAACAATACCAACTCTCTCAGCCTGTCTTACAGGACAGGTGCTCCAGCCCTGTGATCATATTTGTGGCCCTCTGGACTTGTTCCAACAGGCTCATGTCCTCCTTGTGTTGGGGGTGCCAGAGCTGAACACAGCACTCCAGGTGGGGTCTCACAAGACGGGAGTAGAGGGGAATCGCCTCCCTCAACCTGCTGGTCACACTTCTTTTAACACAGCCCAGGATACAGTTGACTTTCTGGGCAGCAAGCACACGTTGCCAGGTCTTGTTGAGCTTCTTGTCCACCAACACCTCTTAGGTCCATCAACTTGGGGCTGCTCTCAATCTGTTCTCCACCCAGCTTGTACTTGTGCTTGGGATTGCCCCTACCTGTGTGCAGGACCATTGAATTTCACGAGGTTTGCACATACCCACCTCTCTAGCCTGTCAGGGTCCCTCTGGATGGCATTCCTTCCCTCCAGCCTGTTGATCACACCACACAGCTTACTGAAGGTGTGCTCAATCCCCCTGTCCATGTCACCCACAAAAGATGTTAAAGAGCGCTGGTCCCAGTACTGACCCTGGAGGAACACCACTCGTTGCTGGTCTCCACTTGAACATTGACCACAACTTTTTGAGTGCAACCATCCAGCCAATTCCTTATCCACTGAGTGAAATCCATGTCTCTCCTATTTAGAGACAAGGATGCTGTGTGGGACAGTATCAAATCCTTTGCACAGGTCCAATTACGTGACATCAGTTGCGCTTTCCTTTGTCTACCAACACTGTAATATCATAGGTGGCCTCCAAATTTGTCAGGCACATTGTGTCCTTAGTTAAGCCATGTAGACTGTCACTGATCACCTCCTTGTTTTCCATGTGCCTTAGTATGGTTCCCAGGAGGATCTGCTCTACGATCTTGCTGGGCACAGAGGTGAGACTGACTGGCCTGTTGTTCCCTAGTCTTCCTTATTTCCCTTTTTAAAAATTCGGGTTATGTTTCCCCTTTTCCAGTCCATGGGAACTTCACTGGCTGGCCATGACTTCTCAAATAGCAACTTCATCTGCCAGTTCCCGCCAGACCTACAGATGCATTGCAGGTCCCGTGGACTTGTGCACCTTCAGGTTACTTAGGTGATCTCAAACGTGATCTTCTCTACCTGGGGTGGTTCACTGTCCCACTCCCTGCCTTTGCAACTTGGATGGTGTGGATGGGGCACTTGCCAGTGAGGACTGAGGCAAACAAGTTGTTGAGTACCTCAGCCTTCATGTCCCGGGTAACCAGTTCTGTTTGCTTCCAGAGAGGGCCCACATTTTCCCTAGTCTTCCTTTTATCATCAGTGTACCTATAGAAGCTTCTGGTTGCCCTTGACATCCCTGGCCAGATTTAATTCTACCAGGGCTTCAGCTTTCATAACCTGATCCCTGGCTGCTTGGGCAATTTCTCTGTGTTCTTCCCAGGCTATCTGTCCCTGATTCCACCCTCTGTAGGCTTCCTTTTTGTGCTTTATTTTGTCCAGGAGCTCCTTCATCCATGCAGGCCTCCTGGCCTTTTTGCCCAGGTTCCTCTTAGAATGCATCACTCCTGAGGTTGGAGGAGGTGATCCTGGAATACTGACCAGCTTTCTTGGGCCCCTCTTCCTTCCAGGGCTTATTCCCATTGTGATGTACCAAGCAGATCCCTGAGGGGGCCAGTGTTGGGTCTCCTGAAGCCCACGGTAGCGAGCTTGCTGTGCGCCCTCCTCACTGCCCTAAGGATCTTGAACTCCACCGCTTCATGGTCTCTGCAGCCAAAGCTGCCCTTGAGCTTCATTCCCCACCAGGCCCAATGTGTTGATGGTAACAAGGTCCAGCATAACACCTCTCTACTCATTGACACCTCTAGTCACTTGGAGAAGAAAGTTATCAACACATTCCAAGATCCTCCTTGCTGTGCTGTCCCTCCAACAGATACTGGTGTGTTTGAAGTCCCCCGTGAGCACCAGGGCTTGTGAACATGAGACTGCTCCTCTGTGAAGGAGTCTATAAAGGACCTCATCCGTGCAGTCTTCCTGGTTGGGTGGCCTGCTGCAGACCCTCACTGTAGTGTCAGCTGTCCCTGCCCCTCCTTTAATCCTGACTCACAAAGTCTCAGTTGGCTCCTCATCCATCCCCAGGCTGAGTTCCATGTACTCCAGCTGGCGTTTGACATACAGGGTGACACCCCCTTGTCTTGCTTGCTTGTCTTCCCTAAAGAGCCTGTATCCTTCCATTCCAACACTCTAGTCATAGGAGCCATCCCACCATGTCTCTGTGATGCCAACAAGATTGTAACCCTGCAGGTGTGTGCATGTCTGTGACTCTCTTGTTTACTCCCCATGCTGTCTCTTTTTGTGTAGAGGCATTTAAGTTGGGCCCCTAATAAAGCTGAGTTAACTGGGACTGGAGTGGTTGCAATTCCGTTGTACTGCTCTTCTGGTGCTCTCCTGCAGACCTGTGACCCTTTTCTAGGCTCTGGGCATCTGTTGCTGGCACTGGCACCACACTGGTAGGAACGGGATGGATTGAGGTTCCCCCCCTTCTGAGCAACTTTTGTTTAAAGCCCTCTTGGCCAGCTTGGTGAGCCTATGATTAAAGATGCTCTTTCCCTTCTCTAACAGATGGAACCCCAGCAGACCGGGTTGAAGCAAGTGACCATTCCGCACGTGCCATGAGATCAGGATCCTTTTGGCTGCTCAGATTTGCAAGAAAAGTTGTCAGGGTTATCAAAGGAGTGCATAGGTGATGGGAAGTCGGCTTTTACAGCTTCTCTGTGTTGCTATGGCTGCTCCTTATCCATAACTTTGGCTTATGTTAAAGCTTGAAGAGAACCAAGAAATACCATGGAAGTTTGCTTGGCACTCCATGGAAGTTCCATGGAAGAATGCTGTGGCATTCTAGCAAATTAGGAGTGAGAATGTTGAACCCGTGGGAATGATGTACACCTGAGGTTTTTTATGAAATTTACTACTGAGATTTAAGAAAATCCTTTGTAATCATAGAATGATTAGCTTCTGGTGATACAGTTCTCAAGAACCCATTACTCCCAGATTCTTGAACGGATCTGAAGTGGTCCCAAATTTCCCTCAAATTTCAATGTAATATATAATAAACCTGAGCTTATAAGTGTTACTGTAGCTAATTCAGAAGACCTTAAAGAATCATTTTTTGAACCAAGACGTAAGAATATGAAAAGATAGTCAGTAGTTGTGGACCTCCCTCAGTAGAAGAAGGAACAGTGGATAAAGAACTTTCCTCTTGGATCAGAGTAAAGCTTTGCCAAGCCTAGTGTCCTGTCTCCAGTTGGAGCAAGGAACAGATGCAAAGCATCTAACAAACAGGTTATGTATAAAGGGATCCTTTCTCAGGCACATCACACCAGCTTTCATCAGACAGCTAGTTAGATACTTCATGACCCAGCTGTATTCTAACAGTTGTGTTTAATATTGTATGACAGACCTGTTTGTACTCCATGAGTTCATCTAATCTCTTTTAGAACCCATTTATCCTTCACAACATCCTGTAGTAATGGGACCTGCAATTCAATTAAATACTAAGTAATGTATTTCTGTTTGTGTACTCCAGACCTGCTGTCTTCTAATGTTGTATGCCCCTCCTGCTTCTTGAATGTGAGAAATAATAATTAAGCTCTAGTCCTCATGCTTCACAGCCTCTCAGCCACAGAGCAGTTGTGAAATGGTTTCTGCTTGTGAAGGAAGTAATCCATTTTACTGAATGTGTATGTGTGGTTTCAGTGACACTCAAGAACCCTTTTTGGGTACAGATGTTTAAATCTGTATGTAAAACATTTGTCTAGGATTTGTAGAGGTGGGTGGTTGGGTTTTTTTTCTTGCTTTCTTTTTTTCTGGACTACTTGATGTAATCAGGAGAAAAAAGACATACCTTTTGCCAAACAGGCCATTCTTCTGAAAGCAGAACCAGCCAGCTAATTTTTGTGAACGGTTTTTGTGTAACACTGTTGACATAATATTTGCAGTCTGGATGGTATCATTAAATGTGTTAATGCAGGTTCTTATATCATAAACAGATGTGTTTTAAGTCTACCTGGAACACTTAAATAATGTCATTCAGAAAACAGTCTTTAGATGTAAGTGATATCCCACATCCTTTATTCTTTTGTCTTTTTCTCAACATTCCTAGTCATCACTGCTCTTTCAGGAGCGTTTGACTATTCTTAAAGCTGGTCCTGGTCATACACCAATAGCTTGGATTGCTTCTTGTTCTTAGCCTTTTATTTTGTCCTTTATTCCCACACATTGAAATGGTGAGTAACTTTTTGCCATTAGTATCTTCTTCAGAAATGAAATAATCCCCACTTGCTAGTGGATACGAGTGGATATTTCCACCTGCTACTTCCTGTATTATCCCTTCAACCAAGACATCAGGGACAATATCCTGTGATATTAGTCAGAAATTGTTGATTACAAGTGGTAAGACATTGAATTTGATAAGCTGAGCTTTGTGTTACCCATAAGAACTCGCTTCAGCCTATTGGCATTGTAATGGCATATGCAGTAGGGTTTGAGAAAAATTAGCTGGATTAAGGGATATAGGTGTTAACCCTATGTTTTCTTCCAAGCAGGACAATTACTGAAGATTTTGCCATTCTTACACAATGCCAAGCCCATTTTAGACTAGCTCTGACTATCAGGTTGCTGTTACAGTTCTCCATGTTACTGTGTGTTGTAGTACTCCTCCCAGCTTCCTCTCAAGCCTGTTACTCGCCTCTGCCTACCTTGTGTTCTTGTGCTCCATTTTCACCATGATTTTCTCTGCTTTCTTGGCTCCTGAGCATAGCTGCTCCTCTTAGCAGCTCCTGTGCACAGCAGTCCTGTCAAGTAAGGTCTCAGTAATTTACTCTGTAAGTTACAGAGTAATGTTATAACAAAATAACACTATTTTCTTTTGACTGTGTTGTGCTTTCCAAACTGATTCGGTGCTCACGATTTTGACATCAAATTGGTTAGCTGAACTTTGTTCCCTAAACTTGCTGCTGGCTGGATTCAAACTCTAAACAGTGAAGGCTGCTCCTCTCTGAGCCATAATAAGCTTTCACTGCAATCTTTACTTTCATTTTTCTTTCAAGTAAGAATAGAGGCATTATGAGGCAAAATATGCAAATGTGAAGTGAGAGTAAACAGATGCAAATGTTTACACATTTTTCAGCAGCCAGCAAAGACCACTGACTTGAATACGTTGTGCATTTCATATTTAACTCTTGGTTCTTCAAAAGATATGTTAGGAAAGGTCTCAAGTCTGTGCAAATTGTTGTAATTTAGTGCAAGTGTCATTGTCCCAGAATAAGGAAAGTGGAAGAGCCAAAGCTGGCATAGTTGAACTCTTGTTGATGAGCTGTGTTGAAGGAGTGTAGCATTATTTAAACATCACCAATATATAAATAGTTTCTCCTTTTGACTGTTGACATCAGCAGATGTTTCCTGAGCATGGTATGTTAGCATATCAGTCTTTTCAGCACATCACCAGCTGTAAAACTTGGGCTTCTTAAGAATTACTTGTTTGAGAAAAAAATATATTACAAAAAAAAAAATTAGCTTTTTAGAGATGAGGTATCCAATCAGTGCCTGCCTTGACATCAGTGCAAGGAGTCTGCTTTACTTTTTTAATGGGTTTGCAGGATGTGTTAGAGCAGAATAAAATGTTGTCGTTAAGTGTTCTTAGCACTTGTGCTTTGCTTTTTGTGAAGCAGTGATAAATGGAGGAAAGAAAAACGAAGGACAAAATTACTAAGATCCTTCTATCCTGGCTGTTACATATTCCCCAGAGGGATTGAGTGAGCTCTCTGATGCTCTGTTGCGCATCATGGAACTTTGCTGATTAATGGCAGTCTCTGGAAGATACCTTTTATCCAGTGATGTGTGTACTGCTAGTTCGCAAAGCAGTCCACGTGGCTAAGTGGAGGTGAATACTATTGCCCTGACTCTCTGGTGTGTTAAAAGGCTCGGTGAGTGTTAGAGTATGGCAGTAGTAAGGGTCATCCTCCTGAAGGATCAGACCACCTTGGTGATTGGCAGTTACCTGAAATCATCCATAGAATAAATCAGAATAAGTTAGAATAAAATAACGTATTTGTAGGATACTCACTCAGTTGCTATGTTTGTAAAGGCTGCGTAAATAAAAAGAAACTTGCCACTTAAATTAGGTCCGGAGGATTCCTTAGTCCTGTGTTAGCCTGTAGCCAAGTTGCTAGTTGCCTTATAGCTACACAGCTGAAGATCTAGCACTTACACTTGAGTTGCCCAATACTGGTCTCAGAATAAGACATGGATTTAGCAACTCATCCCATCCATTAGCACCCCAAACTCTCCCTGAGGGTTATTCGGATTCACATGTCTCAAAAGGATCTTGTAAACTTAGCTAACTAAAAAAGTGTTTATGACATCCTCTCTTAGAAACAATGATGTTTCCTAGTGCTTTGGAAATGTTAGCATCTCTTTGGCATGGCTGTAACTGAAAAGTCATCAGCCTGTTGTAATGCAGCATGTCCTTTCCTGTTATGTGGGGCAAAGTTTACAGCCCAGGTGAATGCATTTCCAGTGTGTCAGGTTACATTTTCTGTTGAACATAAGGTTTGATCACACAGGGTTGTGCAGATGGTTGTTCACATTTGAGATTAACCTTCATATTTATCCATTGCTTTGGGTTGATGAAAGAGTGAGCGATGACTGCCCAATTCTCTTTGAAGAGTTTCATTTCAAGAAAATCAAGACAAATAAAAGCTATTTCAGCAGTGGTTACATCAGTGCTTAATTGAGATGCTTTATTCATGGTACTAGAATAAACAGCATCATCTGCACAGAAATCCCTGCAGCTCCTTTCATGCTGATGGCTGAGGATGATATCCCACTGGTGCATATGGAAAGGGCAGAAATATTTGATGCCTTTTTTTTGGCTTCAGTCTTCAGCTTTCATTTTCTGTGTGTACCAGCATCCTTTCTGAAGGAGAGGAGCTGCCAGAAGTGGGGGAGCAATGAGAATGTGTTAGGAAGACTTTAAGGCACAGTCCTCTGAAGTCACCTTATAACCATGGAGCTGCACAGGACTTAGGCACAAATGCTGCCCAATATAATAGCATTGCCTATCAGCTATAAAAAAGTATTGTGATCAAGGAGGGCCCTGACAACTGGATTGAGGCTGTTGGGCTCATTTTAAAAAAAGGTGAAGTGGAGGATCCAGGGAACTATTGGTTGATCCAAGTTATGTCAGTCTCCAAAACAATCACGGAGCGTGTGCAGCATGTGGTTTCAGAATCCAACTCCATTACATAAAGGACAAGATGATGAAGAAAACCCAGCGGAGAGTCATGAGGGCAAGTCATGCTTGACCAAGCTGGTTGCCTTCTAGGATAAAATGACTGGTTAGGTGGACAAACGAAGAGACATGGATTTAAAGATAAAATTCAGTGCAAGTATAACAGTATGTAATTACTTACTAGCCTGTTATTAAACATTGCAAATTGATACTGTTAAAGTCAACAGGCATGCTGTCAGTTAAGGTTTTGCAAATTATGGTGTTTGTTCATTGCATTCTGTGCACTGTGTACATATTACACTGTGAGCTGGCTTACGGGTGATACTGAGTCTGCAGCATAGAGGTGTGAATTACGTTTGCAGTAATCCACTATAATTGGCATTATGAAAATTAATTTAGTCACGTTCTAATTATGTCTAATGCATTATTATTTTGTTAAATATCCCATGGCAAAGAGGCTCAATAAATTAGATGCAGCAATGTTGAATAATGCTACTGGCATTAGAAAGATTTGCAATGAGGCATAGAAGAGTTACACTGCCAAATGAGTTGAAAGTATTTCAAGTGAATGTCAGATAAGAAAAATTATTCTAAAATTGGCCACAACACATTTGACCGATTTACAAGTTCTTGCCTTTTATCCCTGGAAGTTTCATTCTGGTGTATCACCACCATATTATGTCCTCTGCTGCAGCTATAGATCTTTCTTCTTTTTATGATAGCTTCTACAGCCTGACTATTTTATAACCATTTGGCAACGCAATTTGTGCTTGAGCAAAGACCCTCTTCCTAGGGTACAAGATACTTTTAGTCTGGGAGTGGTGAGAAGTCCAAGAAACACTGTTTAAGAGAGACTGTAAAAGCATGTAGCTAGCTAAGAAAGAGAGATAAAGTGAGTTGTCTTACAGAAAAGGTAATGTCTAGAAATGTATTTCTGGATCAAGACTCTGCTGCCTAGGCTTGGAGATGGTAGGAATCTCAAAATTGTAAAAGAAACAGACTGAGGAGTACCTTTGCAGGAGCTGGGGACTTAATGCCATTAAATCTCACTTCTTAGCAGGGAAAATGCCTCATGTGGTGTAAAGACCTTGTGCTGTCAGAAGTAAGAAAGATTTGTCAGCCCTCAGGAAGAGGATGGACCCCAGTACAGTGGTATTTGGCCCAGGAGATTATATCCTCTCTAGTGATGCTGTCCCTTTTGCAGCAGCATCTCCCACGATAATGAAAATGTCAGAGGACATACCTCTGATACACCAGAGCAGGAGTTACGACAAAAAAGCTGCTTGGAAGAGAGGAACACAGCCTCTTTTTACACAGGGAATGGAAGACAGTGAAGTCAATAGCAGTGATCCTGCAGGGAAGCAAGGATCTGAAAGCCCACAGCGGGTGGAGACGGGCATCCTCATGCTCCTCCTTTTCCCTGCCTGGCAGTGGGAGCATTGTGGCCATGCTGTAGAAGCCCTCTTTTCCTTTACAGCAAGGTGACTGCA
The DNA here is from genome assembly GCF_017639655.2 of Falco naumanni. Classification (NCBI taxonomy): domain Eukaryota; kingdom Metazoa; phylum Chordata; class Aves; order Falconiformes; family Falconidae; genus Falco; species Falco naumanni. Next base: position 25,070,822 of record NC_054080.1, on the reverse strand, counting down.
AGCAAGATCTTGCCTTTATGCCTTACATAATTCCTGTAGGCAATTCTGCTTAGACAGGGTCACAGAGTCCCAAGGTGGCCCCAGCAGGCTGATGTTAAACACTGAGGATATCACAAGTAAGATGCAACGTGTCTCCTGGCCTGTCTTAGGGGACCAGGCAGGAATGATTTCCTCATAAACAGAGGAGCCAAAGCTGGAATTCAGCCTCTTGGAGAACTATAGCTGGTTTTCTATATAAACTGGGATTTGTATCTGTGTATTGTGATTGTCAATGTCAAGGTCTTGAAGTACAACTGAAAGAAATTACCTAGTGGGCAAATACAAAGGTGTTGTCAAAGCATTTACAGTTACATTACAAAGTTATGTGAAAAATGTAGCAATTTTTTCCTCAACAGAAATCTATTAGTGAGATACACTGAATGTTTCTGGGGGTTGTCAAGACATGAACAGATTTGTGTCTACAAAATACAAAGTTACAGTAAGATTAATTTTTTCATGAAAGTATCTGTTTCTGTGAGCTGGGGCAATTTTTTAACCTACTTTATAAGTATTTGATTAATCTACTTTGTAAAGAAAGAAAATACTACGTTGTCAAAATGAAAGAAAAAGATCAATGAAATATTAGAGGTAAACTAATGAAGAAAACTTTAAACCTAAGGGATCATGATACTGAAAACAGTATGTGCTAATGAATATTTGACGATGTTAGATTCTCTGCTCCATGAGTATGAGAATATTTCTTAACTTAGCCCAGTGCCTGGCAGTTAAAGAATAAATCTTGCTTATAGCATACATTTATAAACCATACTATTTTGACATGACTTAGGAGGTACTTTTCTTTTGGCATATGCCATTTCCTTTCATTTTGAAAGGAGAGACTTTAAAAAATTTGTAATTTTTTCAAGCAGAACCATAGCACAGCTCAGATACTCATTCCTCAGTGTATTTATCATCTTGATACATTGGAGGAGGAAATACTGGAGCCCTAGATCATTATGCATGTTGCCAGTAATCTTTATTGCCCCAACTACACTGACGTTTCTGGACTAAGAAACACAGATGGAGCTCTGGGATTTGAAGAAATTGGCCCTGTAGCTTCATGTACAACTTAAACATGGACCATAAGTTCCTTGATGTGCCTGGTCAGCCTGAAAAGAAACACAACACAGTGACTGTGGCATCAGATGAAAGTGGTTAAGATGAAACTGACTTGGGGGGCAGGATCCAAAGCTTTGGATCCAACTGGGGGATAAGCAAGACCAGTCAGAGCAGCGACATATGTTCCTTACCTGCCTCCCCATCCCTTCTGGGAAACCCCTGTGCTCAATTACCTCTCTGAATTGCCTGTACACCAATGCACACAGGAAGAACCAGAGATCTGTGTGTGGTCGCAGGGCCATGATCTCGTTGCAGTTACAGGGACACACTGGGACAGCTCGCACGACTGGAACTCTGCCACGGGTGGCTATGTACCTTTTAGGAGAGACAGGCCAGCGGGGCGAGGTGGTGGAATTGCTCCTCATGTGAGGGAGCAGCTGGAATGTATCGAGCTCTGCCTGGGGGTGGATGCAGAGCGAGTGGAGAGCTTATGGGTAAAGCATTAAGGGGCAGGCCAGCACGGGGGACACCGTTGTGGGTGTTTGCTGCAGGCCACCTGATCAGGGAGAGGAGCTTGATGAGCCCTTCTACAGACAGTTGCAGGTAGCCTCACAGTCGCAGGCCCTGGTTCTCATGGGGGACTTCAGACACCCGATACCTGCTGGAAAGGCAGCAGAGCTGGGAACACACAGCCCAGGAGGTTCCAGCAGGGCATTGATGATAGCTTTTTGAGCAGGGAGTGGAGAAACCAACAAGGCGAAGTGTGCTTCTGGACCTTGTACTCACAAACAAAGGACCGGTTGGGGATGTGAAGGTTGGGTGCAGCCTTGGCTGCACTGACCATGAGTGGGTGGAGTTCAGGGTCCCATGTAGAGAGAGGAAGCAGGGCCATAGAAGTAGGATTGAAGCTGTGGACTTCAGGAGGACTAACTTTGGCCTCTTCAATGACCTGTCTGGAGGAATCCCATGGGTCAGGGGTCTAGAAAGTAGGGTGGTCCAAGAAAACTGGCTAATATTCAAGCATCACTTCCTCCAAGCTAAAGATCAGTGCATCCCTATGAGTAAGAGATCAAGTAAAGGGGGCAGGAGGCCTGCATGGATGAGCAAGGAGCTTCTGGCAAAAGTCAAACTGAATAAGGGAATTTATAGAATATGGAAAAAGGGACAGGCCACTTGGGAGGAATATAGGGATGTTGTGAGAACATGTAGGGAGGCAACGAGGAAGGCTAAGGTCTATTTAGAATTAAATCTGGTGAGGGATGTCAAGGACAAGAAGGGCTTCTTCAAGTACATCAGCAGGAAAAGGATGACTGGGGAAAATGTGGGCCTGCTGCTGAATGGGGTGGGTGCCCTGGTGAGGAAGGACACACAGAAGGTGGAGTTACTGAGTGCCTTCTTTGCTTCAGCCTTCATTGCCAGGCCAGCCCTCTGGTTTCCCAGGCCCTGGAGGCAAGAAAGGAAGTCTGGAGAAAGGAAGATTTTCCCTTGGTTGAGGATCATGTTAGAGGTCACTTAAGCAAACCTGATACCCACAAATCCAGGGGCCTTGGTGGGATGCACCCCCAAGTGCTGAGGGAGCTGGCAGGTGTTATTGCTGAGCCGCTCTCCCTCATCTTTGAAAGGTCCTGCAGGACAGGAGAGGTGTCTGAGGACTAGATGAAAGCCAATGTCACTCCATTCTTCACAAAGGGCAAGAAGGAGCACTCAGCAAACTACAGGCCTGTCAGCCGCACAGCAAGTCCTGGAGGTTATCTCAAACATGTGGAGGAAAAGAAGGTTGTCAGCAGTAGTCAGCATGGATTCACCAAAGGGAAATCCTGCCTGACCAACCTGATAGCCTTATGTGATGGAATGACTGGCTGGGTAGAGGAGGGGAGGGTGGTGGATGTTGTGTGCCTTGACCTCAGCCTTTGACACTGTCTCCCGTAAGTCCCTCACAGGTGAGCTCAGGCAGTGTGGGTCAGGTGAGTGGATGGGGGTGGACTGAGAACTGGCTGGTGGCAGAGCTCAGAGGGTTGTGATCAGTGCTGCAGAGCCCGGCTGGAGGCCTGCGGCTCACGGTGTTCCCCAGGGGTCAGTGCTGGGCCCAGTCCTGTTCAGCTTGTTCACCAGTGACCTGGGTGAAGGGGCAGGGTGTCCCCTCAGCGCGTTGCTGATGGTGCAGAACCGGGAGGAGCGGCTGATGCACCAGAGGCTGCGCTGCCAGTCAGGGAGACCTGGTCAGGAGAGCTGGGGCAGAGGGACCTCATGGAGCTCAACAAAGGCAAGTGCAGGGTCCTGCCCCTGGGGAGGGACAGCCCCAGGCACCAGCACAGGGGGGGTGACCTGCTGGAAGGCAGCTCTGCGGAGAAGGACCTGGGAGCGCTGGTGGGCAGCAAGGTGCCCGTGGGCCAGCAGTGTGCCCTGGTGGCCACGAAGGCCGGTGGGATCCTGGGGGGCATCAGGAGAAGCGTGGCCAGCAGGCCGAGGGAGGTGATCCTGCCCCTCTGCTCTGCCCTGGTGGGGCACATCTGGAGTGCTGTGCCCAGTGCTGGGCTCCCCAGTTCAGGAGACAGGGAAGTACTGGAGAGGGCCCAGCGGAGGGCTACGAAGGTGGTGAGGGGACTGGGGCATCTCCCTGGTGAGGAGAGGCTGAGGGAGCTGGGCTGTTTGGCCTGGAGCAGAGCAGACTGAGAGGGGATCTTACCAGTGCACACAAACACCTTAAGGGTGGGCGTCAGGGGGACGGGGCCAGGCTCTTTTCAGTGGTGCCCAGCGACAGGACAAGGGGCAACGGGCACAAACTGCAACAGGGGAAATTCCTTCTGAGTGTGAGGTAGAACTTTTTTACCTTGAGGGTGACAAGAGCCCCGGAACAGGCTGCCCAGAGAGTTTGTGGAGTCCCCTTCTCTGCAGACATTGAAAATCTGCCTGGATGCAGTTCTGTGCAGCCTGCTCTGGGTGAACCTCCTTACCCTTCTTTAGCAGGGGATTGGACTGGATGATCACCAGAGGTGCCTTAAAACCCCAACCATTCTGTGATTCTGTGATTTGAATTAATCTAGCAAGAGCTGTGGACTAGTGCCTAGGAGTGGAGTGTCAATGTTAAGCTGAATGCTGATGTTGGAGAAGGAGCCAAACCCAAACTGTGATGGTAGGATATTCTTAGTATCTCAGTGTATTCAATCAGCAAGAAGGTGGTTACAGCTGAAGTACAGCTGTGTACGCTAGTCCAGATTTATTGTTCTGATTTAAATACTGTTTTAAATACTTATTACAGTACTAAAAACAATGCTATAGTCTAGTTAACTATTAAGCTTTGTTAGGTATCTGCTTTTAATAATTGACAGCCCTAAGTGAACTGTCAATTACAATGACAGACTCCTGTTGATTAGTGATATCTACAGTGAATCTTCAGCCCCTGACAAGAAGCAGGCTTCTATGCTACAAGGCAGTCTGCTGTAATAGCAGACTTATTATAAAATAATTTTTTATAATAAGCCATAAATGAATTTTCTACTGTCTTTCCATAATGAAACAGTATATTATTTTGAAAAAGGATTGGGGTAAAATCTTTAAATAAGTGAGAATTTTGCAAAGCTTATGAAGACAAGATTACTAAATAAAGTCATTGAATCTTAATCAGGATTGAGAACTACATTCAGAAAAACTACATGACTGTTTTATGCACATTGGAAAATAGTAAATGAAACAATTCATTACCTTTAAATAGGAAATGATAACTGAATGATGCTCCATTCTGTCTTGTTCTGTTGAAATGAGTCTACATGACCACAGATTTTTTGCCTCTCACAAATATTGACCTAATGAGGTATTGGAAATGTGTATAAATAACAACAGAAAAATGAAAACAGATTTTAAATCTAATAAAATATAAAATTCTGGCTTAAGAGAATTATATAATTTTCCTCCTTTTCCAATCAGCTTTTACTTTTTGTCCCAAAAGACACTCTCAAGATCTTCTTCCTCTTAGCTGTAACCGTCCTCCCCAAACCAGAAAAGCAAATGTTTAGTAACATTAATTGGTAACCTTTCCAATTATTTCTGCCAAACCTGTCTCAACTTCTGTGAAATTGTTCTTGCAGCATTTACACCACTGCTTGTATGTATCATCTAAGGAGATTTTAGGAGCTGAATAAAACATTGTGGACGCATCTGGTCAGTTCAGCATTTTCTCATCTGTTTCATTTTTCTGAACAAGTTTCTGTCTTTACATTTCTTGGTTATACTTTTCTTCTTTAAAATGAGGGGTCTTACTAAAATGACATGGATTGTTCCTCATATTGTACTAAGATAAAGGGAAAATCTTATTTGTTCCATTAATTTCCTTAATTTCCACTCTAAGATTCAAACTGTAACAATTATCCTTTGTTACATTCTGGTTCCATTCCTATTAGAGACTAACTCGAAAGGCAAGTACTTCTTTTCCCATTGTTATTTCATTAGCAACCACCTTCTGAAGAGCTAATTCTCAGTCTAAGCAGCACCCACTCATTTTGTAACGTTGATAATAATTTCCACTTGCTCAATGGGAGCTCTTTTCATCCAAAGACTTAAGGCACTTGACTTGAATACATTTAGCTTGAGAGCCACCCATGGATATAGGTAGGTGTTATCAGAACTGTGTGATTTGTAGGGAAATGGACCATGTAGCATAGTACTGTGTAGAAATCTCTGTATGTTGTCATGTAGGAATGTTAGCTGGAGGTTGGGTTCCCAGTTGTGCCTTCCACGCCTAAATCATGTGGTGCTAGCTTGCTGTTTCTTCCTTTTTCATCATGCAGTCTCAATACATCTGTTGTTGCTGAATGTCCTCGAACAAGTCAGCAGAATGACCAGAAATAGTACAGAGGGATTCCAACTCTTGGCTCCTCATCCTGCTGCTCAGTATTAGTCCTGTCTTGAGAAACTTGGAGGTAGAGGAAGAGGAGTGATGAAAATTAAGATCTCTACATTTGTGGTAAGTTGGACAAGAGAACCCTGTTTTTTAGTTTCTATGTTGCAACCTATGGTTTTGAGATCTGACCAACTGTGATTTTGAGAAGATCGCTGCTCAAACGTTTTACCTAGAAGTTGCTAATAACCTGTCTTCTCCATCTCTGTCAAAAGCCTTCAGTGCTTACCTGTATTAATTAATGCCAAACAGCAATTCTAGGTTTACAGGGAAAATAGGGTGATGTATCATCATTCTGCAAAATAAGTTACCCAACCAGTCAAACACTTACAGCCTTACTTTACTTCAACTCAAGCCAATTTCTTTCTAGGAAGAACAGAAGAATACTAAATGGTCTAGTCTGACTCCTAGTAAGACCAGTTCATATAAAAGTGTTCATATTCACAAATGGATAGATAGCAACCTCTGAGTTTGATCCTACCCAGAAGTGCAATAAATGAGGAATTTCTCTATGAATTCAAATTGCTTCAGTCATGTGAGTCATTGTGTTGCTGTGTCAGTGCTGACAAATCTAGTCATGATGTTGTTAAAAGCTGTCCCATCTCTTACTCCTTTCCCCCTATGAAGACTGCTACCTGCACAGCCAAAGTGATAGTAAACAATGTATTGCTGTCCCTCAGCCATTTCACCCTTTTTACATAACGGTGAAAGGAACTTTACATTTAAATGGCAGCAACAAAGAGCTGAAGATGAAGTGTAGCTGTGCATTTACTTTTTGTGTTATGGGGCCTTGACTATCTGCTTTAGAGCCCACAAATCACATCCCTGAGGTTCATATAATGAAGGGCTGTAAATGTAGATGGAGAAGCAACAGAAGGGCAAGAAGATACACTTTTGTCACATGCCTGACATTTTAATGTGCTTGGTTTTCAGGTTGTTCATGGAATTCAGGATATCTATGAATCTAGTAGTGTGATACATTATTGAAGTGGCCTAACATTTCCCCTAAGCTTTCTGGTTTTAGTTGCATATTACTTCAATCATATACATACTGCATGGCATCAGAAACCCCATGTCAGGAGTCTTTGCAACTTTTAAGCCATAGAGAGGCACCATATGGAGTTCCAAACTTGGTGAGCTTCAGGATATATGCATAAACATTTAGTAACCAACTAATCAGCTGTGCAAATGTCTTACTGTGAGTCAAACCCATCAGTCTTCAGAAGTGCCCACACAGCAGAAGCTTTTCTTGGCCAAAGTGTTTCAGTATTGTGATGAACCGAAAAGTTATTTAGGAAAATAACCTATAGGAAAAATCACTTCAGTGAGATCGTATTTCTGTCTGACCTGCTGTCTAAGTTATGCTTTATGCTGACATAATAACTGTGAAACTTTCATGTAACAGTAATAATGGCTCTGTTAGATCTGACTGAAGTGGCCAAAAGCAGATGCCAAGGAAAAGGGAAACACAGCAAGCATATCTGATATTTTCTCTGAAATACTTTTTCAGCCTTTACCAATTTGAAATTAATGGACTACCTGAGGTAAAGGTGGTTTCTAACCATTCTGGGATACTGAACAATGGATTTGTCTTTCATCAGTCTGCCTGGTCCCTTTTGAATCCATCTACATTTTTGGCATCTGCAGTATTCCATAGCCAGAAGATCCACAGCCTACCTGCTCACAGCTACCTCCTCATGCTTGCTTGGAGGCTGGCTGCTTGCTAACTCTATCTTACTCTGCTTCATTCCTTCACTGAAAAAAGCAGCAAACAACTAATCCTTATCCATCCTGGTCCTGTCCCGTGTCCCACCCCCCCCACTCCCCCCCCCAACTCCATTCTTGATTTTCTAGGTCTTTAGTTTGGGTAAAAGATGACTTTGTAATGGGGAAAAACTTTTACCTAAGCAATGTAGATAAACACTAAGCAGTGTAGACACTTATAGAAAATGAAAAATATTTCTTACATGACATCATGTTTGGAATGCTTTGATAAACAACCATGAAGGGTGATTATTTCTTGAGTTGTAGGCAGCTTGGGATAACTTTAAATGTGAGAGAGTAAGTCGCTGGCTGCATCCTCCTCTTAGTTAGCTGACAGTGTATTAATCTGGAAAGAAAAAACAGACAAACCTTCTGGAATCCCTATCCCAGTTTTTAACTGTGTCTTAAAAAAACATTCACAAAGCAGCAAATGAGAGACAAACTGCAGGTAGCAAGTTGTTGTTTTCAGATACTTCATGAGCTTCTGGAATTTAAAAAAAAAAAAAAAAAAAAAAGGTCATTCAGAATGTATCAGCATTTTGTCAGTAGTATGTCCCAGCTTGTCAAATTCCAAAATCTCCATTTCATTTAATTGCAGGGAAGACCATTACACAATACGTTCCTTTTCCTTGGAAGTTTTATAGTACACAATGCTTTGGGTGTGATCCTGGCCCAAGAGGACAGCTCTTCAAGTTGTGCAGACCCTCTAAAAGAGGGAGACTATGATTTTACAGGTTCTTTGCAGTGTATAGCACCATTAGTAGTAATGGTGGACAGCACTGTTTGGGATGTCACGATCAAAGCATTCTTTCTGTCCTTCGCTGTAAAGGAGTGGGCTGGCAGCTGGTCAAACATGTTTGGCCTGTTATCTCAGAGCATCTGTGTTGCAAAGTATGACTTGGTGTTTAACATTTAAACAAGTAGAAAAAACACCAAGAATATAAATAGTTTATTGTGTCTCTTTTGCATCCACATTTGAATTTTTTCACTGTTTAATGGGATCACTTACAGTATTTGAGAACACAGTATCTTCTCTGGGACTCTGTTCAAACTTTAAAAATCATATTCAATGTTAATGTTCAAGTGCTGTAAAATGAATGCTGAGTATTAATAATTTTTATGTGACATTTATTATGCTAGATTTTGCACTGAACCAGAACTAATGGAAATTACAGCGTATGGCCTGTATTTGTTCCCATTAAGGGTACTTGTTCTCAGTAGCACTTCAGGATGCTCTTGTCTGATCTGTTTATCTGTTTAGTGGTTTGAGCTGCCTAAAGTCTTGCTAATTCCCATGACCAGTTCCACACCTGTAAGGACAAATACACTAATCAGGGATCACAAGAAGGAGCAAAGCTGAAAGAAGGTAAAAACTTGCAGTTAAAACTGTGGTTGTAGAAAAGCAAAATTTTCTTGTTTTGCCTGCAAAACTGGAACAGAAAGTTGTAAGTTCTGTTCTCAGATCTGTCACTATCTCTCTGCCTAAAAATAAATCAGTAATGTATTCTTGAGTTCCTTCATCAATGAAGCAAAGTGAAGTGTGCTACTGTTAACAGAAATTCAAGGAAAAATTTTGAAAATGAGCATAACAAAGTGGCAGACTAGAAAGGAACATCCCGCTCAACTTGCAAGTAATACTTTGGCACCAAAAGGTTGTGGCCTGCTCTGTGCCAGAGTATCATATTGTGCTTATACATATCTTGTTAGAACAGTTTCATTTAGCTCTCACAAAATCTTTCCAGCAGTTGGCCTCCCATAACTGTCAGAATGATTGAGTAATTTGGATGCTTTCCAAGGCTCCTTTTCCCAATAACCTAGATTGTTTCAGATTGAGTCTGTTGTGGAGAAAAACATTTGCCAGGAATTTCTGTTACAGGAACTGGTGGAAACCTCACTGAACCTGACCCAAACCAGACAAGCATAGGTTTGCTACAATGTTATATTGGCAGCTCCTAGATCACAAGTGTCAAATTTAGGCATAGTAAGATTCCTGAACAATTTTAATGTGTGGGTCTTTGTATTATGGACAGCGAAATGATCTTCTGACGGCTGATGGTTAAAAGACCGCCATCCCATGCGTGTGAGCAGAACATGAAAGAATATTGAAATTCTACACAGACATAACAAGGGAATATTGGTGGCTGGCCCCATCTAGTGAATGGAGGAGGTGTCATCCTCATGATGAGTGAGGGGTGTGAGGAGTGTGGTCATAGGTTCTGAAGAAACTCAGAGGTACAAACAAGTAATTTTTATGTTTAGTGACTTGAATTAGAGAGTTCTATAATCAAGCCAAAAGTTTGGGAGGGAAATTATTTCTGTCAGCACCATTCTGAGTAGGGCTATGTTGCATTTGTTGTAGCCCAGGAACAGAACTTGAACTATTTGAGATATGAGTAGTTTGGGTTACATGAATAGGTAGGAAAAGACATACCAAAAAGTACTATCTGGGAAGAAGCTGCAAGACCTAGACACAGTCTGTTTTGTGGCTAGGGAGATCAGGTTCATAGATGAGATCCAGAGAGCAGGCAGATGTGGAAGCCATCTAGTAGCAGGTAGCATGTAGTAGATGTGGTGTTGTGGAAAGAAGTTATCTACAACTAGGACTGGTCTGAAAGTGCTTTGATCAGAGTACAAATCAGGTGTTAAAAATCACATCCAGTTCCTAAGACATCTGCTAAAATGACATTCCCTAAGCTCCACTCTTTCTTCTTGACACACAAGGTGGCAGGTAGCTCTCCTGCTTCCCCATCTGCTCCAAAGATCCTAGGCCTTACAGTAATAGTTTGCTGTCGCCCCACCCATTTCCCCTTTGCACCCAAAACTTCTGATGATTAAGGCAAGTTCTTGTTGTATACTTGCCCACAGCACTGAATCATTCATTGTGCAGCTTCCCTACTTTTAGTACCCATCAAATCCAGGAGAGTCTTAGGGGCAAAAGTCACTCACTTTGGTGGAGATGTGATCTGTTCAGGATCAATTTCTTAATCTTAAAGAAGTCCTGACATTCTTCCACTGTTGTAAGCACCATGACACTTTAAGAATGATACTTTATAGCTATGTGAAGGAATTGGATTACCTTGCAGAAGCTAATGACTTTACCATTGCTGAGATACTGTCTGAGAAAGAAAAGGAAAATCTGATGTAGGACATAGTGGAGTTGGAGATCAGGCGTCATCTGTGATACTGAATGCCTACTCATTCATGAAGACAGTGTTAAAACATGCCTTAATAATAAGAGCAGAAGGATGTCCGTAGTGCTTGAACAAGAAAACATGGTCTCTTTAGCACCCCACTTCATGCTCCGATACCCTGATGCAAGACCCACGAGTCAATAGGACACTGCCATTCATTTCAATAGGAGGTAGCGGAGGGAGCAGAGGTGGGCGCACCTCCCCAGTGAAGGCTTTTGGGACTTATAAAACACTCAAGATTTGTGAAACAACTGTTGATTTTTTTTCTTCATTCTTGCATTCAAGATGCTAGATGCTCAAGATTTTTTCTCCCATACATGTCACTCACAACCATATATAGATATAAATATATGTATATATATATATATATGTATATACACACACACTTTGGTTTTTTTAACTTTTTGAAACTGAAAGTTGAAATCGAATATAGTCCACTGGCAGCTCCTGAGGCTGCAGGGAAAAGATGAAATACCACAAGAGTCAGTTGTGCTGGTGATGACATTTGTGTACCTATTCCGTTTTTAATAATTCCCTGTATGCTATCTGCAATGTGTTAGCTGATTCTTGCTATGTATTCACAGATTAAAATCTGTCCAGGATTTGTTTTTAAACTAGAGGAGACCATCACCCTTTTAAAACCTTTGGAGCTTCAAATGAAGGGAGCCTCACCAGCTGCAAGACAGCAAAGTTTTGCAGCCATGTTAACTCCAAACAGTTTTCTGTCTTCATATTTTTTAAGCTAGAAATTTTTTTCAGCAACTTTACTATCTCACAGTCTTAAATAAGTTTTAGTAGTTTCACATGGTAAATTATTTGACCCCCACTGGGAAAAAAATTCCATGCTAGCCAATGCTTTTATAAAAGGAGCATGTGCTGTATCCATAATAACAATTATATGAGCACAAAGTGCAAGTATTACAGTTTTTCACGGACTTTAGCAGACTTGTGATGCAAAAATGTAAATTCACTGAAGACTGCCAGTTTTTAATGATAAACCATATGTGATAAATTGATCAGGACACTCCGGATAGGGAAGGGGGAGCAGGGGAAGCATGTTAATAGCATCTAACTGGTGGTGCTCTCTTTACATTGCCAGAAGGCAACAGATATTTTTGACCTACCATTTAATAAGAAAACGAGATACCACTTGAAGATAATTTTGTAACTCACATGTATTCGTTAGTATCCTACTGCTTTCATCTGCTAATTTGCATTCTGGCAATAAAACTCTCGGATATATTGTAAGCAGTTTAAGAGCAAGTGGGGGACACGCATGGGGAGCGTAATCTCAGCCAGTGGAAGTTGCCTGGAGCCACTGAGGCCCAATAAATTTAGATTCAGTCTGTCGCCATGTCTGTTTTATTTGCCAGATGAGGTCCCTGATGAACATTTTCCCCCCACCCCATAAAGCATCACAGCAGTCTTAGTGCCCGTGTCCATCCATAGCCTCTTTGTCCTCTACTGAAAAAGCTCTCCTTCCCACTGCCAGGATTAGCTCCCCTCTGAGGTGGACCCTTTCCTTTCTGGCAAGGCAGGCGTGTCAGTGCCACCTGTGCTGGGGCAGCCCGGCCCCATGGGGGTGTGAGTCAATGGGGCTGGCCATGTCACACTTGCGTCTGAGCTGTAGATACTCCTTCTGTTGCAGCAGCTAGAGGATATCAGCAGGAAAGGCAGACCCTGGAAGTGGTTTTCTGTCACTTGCAATGGAGTGTTCCTCCTGCTTTCTTGGCCAGTTTCCAGTTTGTACCTCTTCAGTCTGCAGGCCAGTAACCTAAATTAAAATGTAGCCAGCATGGCCCACACATTATACCACATCACTGCTATGTCAGACTGCAGAGAAAAATAATTATCTTGTATTGATGTGCTGAATACACAATACTAAATTTAACGTCATCGCACAGGAGTCCTTATTTTCAATAATAAATATAAATGCTCCAGCAGCATTTATATTTAAAACTTTAAAAGAAGTTTTTCAAAAACTTTAAAGAAGCATTTCTGTCTGGGAAGAATGAACCATGATGAAATTATCAGAGATTACCAGCAAGGCGCTGGGGGTGGTGGTGTGTGGGGGGAGCGGCAGGGCTGGGGTGAAGGGTCTGATAGCATAGGTGCACTCTCAAGAGTCCCATAGATTGGGTCATGATCCAAATTCAACTGAAAACAATTCATGTGTTTCAGAGGCTTAGTACAGTCTTCCGTGCTGCCTTGACCAAACCAAAAACAGATAAGCTTCTTTGCGAGAGCTGGTCACATGAACCTGTATATATGAAACTCTGCCTGGTCTGTGTGGATACCTTCTGCACATCTAAGTGTTAGTCTGTAGCAACAGATTCCACTGACATGAGTGGGAGCAGGTATTCAGCCTCCCGCTTGTCAACAGGCACATGTTGAATATAGGGTGTTTAAGAAGTGTTTTTTGTCTCTTTTCTCGTCTGTATTGCTAGTCTTGCTGTCACAACTTAATTCTGCTTTTATCATGTGCAGCCTTTGGCAATGTCTTTGTTTCTAGGTGAATCAATGTGGTAGAAAATATATATTTTTGCTGAGGGACTGATTCTTGCAATCAGAGAAAAAAAATAAAGGGGGGGTTGCTCTGAAAATCTATTACTAGTCTAGTATCAGTGGTATAAACCTGAATCCTTGAAAAAATTTATTGCATGGCAAGTGGAATTCTAGAGGAAAAGCACTTCCTTAAATGGTCTTGAAGCAAGTTGACCTTGGTATTTATTATTTTAATTGAGAACAAAGTTTTGGTTGAAATTGTTGGGGTTTTCCAAGACTAATAAGAATATTAGAGTTCTGCAGAAGTGTGTCATTCTAGGTGTATAAACTGGCATACTGCTCTACAAAAGTACTACATTTCTTGACCAAACTGCTGGAGATTTACCAATCTGACAATAGTACAACAGGAAGATTAGATTCTTTAAAAGAAGCTGATCATAAACACAACATGCACTTTTAAAACTGTACCTTAAACTTGCTTAGTGGCACAGAGCAGTTATATTTAGAATAAAAACAATCTTACCTGTCTTCTTCAGTGATCTGTTACTCTTCACACCTAGCTTCATTGCTTTTTTTCTAACATTTTACACACATTACAATGACTCTCCTAGAAAAATTTTGGTTTAGGTAGGTTAGGTAGAAGAAGCCCAGTTGTAAGTTTGATGTTTGAGAAAAGCACCACATACAGAATTGAGCAAGTTGCTGTAAAGACAAGGATACCCTAAATTTTAGCATTTGCCTAGCTTTCTCCTCTGAAAACAGGATAACTGATGTAGCCTCCAACTTAATTTTTTTAGTTCTCTAGAATCCCTATTCCTGTCATTTACACGCAGTTAGTAAAAAAGCAGGCTGGGTACTGAAGAAACCATTTTTGATGAAAAAGCTGCACACAATACATAAAGGATACAGGCAGAAGATATTAGGAATAGTTATATGGGCAGTTATGCTGTCTTCATTACTATGCCTGAAAATGGTAAGTATGACCTGGCCAAATCTTGCACTTATGTCTCACTTTTATTTGCCATTAGTATCTTTTTAACTAAGAAATAGTTTTTCCTCTGGTGGAGCATCAGATGACAGGTGAGGCTATTGAAGATTAGTACAAGGAGGAATATACAATTTAAATGTTGAATTCTGAGAGCAAAGACTCTCATTGGTGTCAGTGGGTCTTGGATCTGTCTGTAACAACTTCAAGATTTGGCTCAGAAATACTGTATAATTTTAGGGGCAGAGGAAGTCAAAGTAATGGACCAAGATATAGATGACCTATGTAGTTTCCAAAGTATTAAATCATTCTCCTATTTAATAACTTTAGTTCTATTGAGAAAAATAATATTTGGGGATGTCATATTTATGGTGATGCTACAGCATCCACTTAATTCAGTTCCTCTCATGGCAAAGTGCTAAGCTAGCTGTGTTGCCTTTAAACTCTAAATGTCATCACTCCAGGAAAACCTTCACACCTTCACAGCACTTCCACTCCCAGTTCTTTTTATTATTCCCACTTGTTTGAATGTTGCAGTGGCTGATGCAGGCTCTTTCTTGGTCTCTCTTCTCATGACCTGCTATACAGTTTCACCACTGACATCCCAACCGGGAAGAATTACCCAAGAAAACGGCTGCTAGTGCTACGCAAAAGCATCTTGCATTTTGCCATCATATGCTGCCTGACTGAAAGATGTAAAAAGCTATAGCCAAGACAAATATACCAAACAGATGGTTCTTCACTTTCCTGTCTTTTAAGATCTGTGCTGCTGGGAACAAAGTTTTTGTTGTCTGTGCTGCTGCTTATATGTCAAAGAACCAGGGACTTTTTTAACCAACACCTTCTCCACAGAAAAACAAGCCTTGGTAGGAACCCAATGTACTCTTTGAGCTAAACTCAGTAAATAATTCTATATGGAAAAAAAGTGCTAGGAACAATCAAATGTTTTCTGTAGGTACTTTTGAAGTTAAACATTTTGCTTCAAAACTAACTTCTATTGTTATAAATCTTTTATTGAAAAAGATAACCAGAACTGAGACAAATGAAGTATTTTGATTACTTGAAATAAGTAATTTGCATTTTATCACCAGACCCAAAAATACCAACTTCAGCTTGCTGTGAATAATTTTGTGTGGGATCTGGCCAACCAACCAGGAAATCTCTCGCAAAGTCTGAGACAAAGAGCAAAGACACCACTGTCTTCACTCTGGTGAAGAGCGAAGAGGCTCTTCATTGTTTTCTCTCATTTCAGATTGAAAGCACTTCTTTCCAAACGCAGTCAGCAAAGCATAATGAGCTCTGCTATTCCTCAGATCACTTTAGATAGCTCACATTTCCTTCCCCATATGAGTTAAGATGCTTATCTACATAACTGCTGACATTTTGTAATAGTGTCTTCCAAAACTCCTAGAGAAATGTGAAAGCGGCAAGTAAAAGGGAAGCAGTCTTGTGTGACTATTTTCTGGAAACTTTGTGTAGAAAAAGGCAAGATTAGCTGCTTAGGAGGTAGATACAGCAGTATCAGTGCATTTCTCATCTGGTGTGGCAAAACTCCCATCCTTTTTGAAATCAGTTGTACAACTGCTGACACTGGAAGGGAACTGGTGACAATCTTAAACACTGTAAGGTGGCTGGCCAAATATTTATTTCACTTACATCTACTAATACGCTTAGAGTTCACTGGTTTGCATAAGTATAAACAAAGCCAGCATTAGTTTCTGACCTATTATTACATCATACAAGTAATTGTTTAACCCTTAACAGAACACAAAAATAGTCTCAAAAGCCTGTAGGAGACAGAAGGCAAGAAACACTGAAAAACATTCAGCAAGAATAGTCTGAAGAGTGCTTAATATTTTGGTTTCTTTGTTTCCATAAATTTGTTATGGATTTTAATATCGCCTTCCTGCATATGAGCTGTATAAAGGCAGGAGGAATTGTTTTAGTAAGTACAAAAGCTTTCTGTACTTTCTGTACAGTAATTACATGCAGATCAGCATTCAAATTATGCATGATTTTTTACATACACGTATCTTGACATTTACCCTTGTAAAGGCTGAAGCACCATTTATATCCTCCGGGTGAACTCAGCTTTACTGTGAAGACTGGCCCAATGCAGCTTTATTTTTTTTAATATATTTTGAACACCAATGAGTATTTCAGAAAAAAATGGGCAGATTCATCTGAACAATATGCTGATTTGTGATCATAGCATTCTGATTTAGTCAAGAGTTCTTCACTGAATTTGATGTTCAGTATTTCACTGATTGCATTTCAGTTCAGATAAGAAATGCTACTTGAGGAACCAGAATGCCTCTATTCATCCATCTTAAATTTGTAACAACAACAAAAGGAATTTATAAGTCCTTGCAAAAAGATCTCTACAAGCCAGATGTCACCAAAGCTTTTAGATACATTACATAAATCAAGGGTCTAAACTATGTTAAAGGTATATACAGTAGAAAACTACTGACTGAGAAATAAACAAGAAAAACTGTTTACATAAGCAAAGAAACTGTTCTGCTTTTTGCTTTGGTTTTGACTTATTGTATTGGGCTTGCATGACAAAGTTTTGATAGTGGGGGGCACTACAGGGGTGGCTTCTGTGAGAAGGTGCCAGAAGCTTCCCCCATGTCCAATGGAGCCAACACCAGCTGGCTCCAAGACGGACCCACCGCTGGCCAAGGCTGAGCCCATCAGTGACGGTGGTGGTGCCTGTGGGATAGCACATCAAGAAGGGGAAAAGAACCTGCGCAACAAAATTGCAGCCAAAGAGAGAAGAGGGACTATGTGAGAGAAGCAACTCTGTAGACACCCAGGTCAGTGCCGAAGGAGGGGGAAGGGTGCAGCCCATGGTGAAGCCCACGGTGAGGCAGGCTGTGCCCCTCAGCCCATGGAGGCACACGGTGGGGCAGGTACCCACCTGCAGCCCGTGGAGGCACACGGTGGGGCAGGGGGATGCCCCAAGGAGGCTGTGACCCATGGGCAGCCTCTGCTGGAGCGGCCTCTTGGCAGAGCCTGTGGCCCTATGGAGAGAGGAGCCCGCGCTGGAGCAAGCTTGCTGGCGGGACATGCTGGAGCAGCGGGTGAAGAACTGCAGCCCATTGGAAGGACCCAGTTTGTGGAAAACCATCTCCTGTGGGGGGGACCCCATGCTGGAGCAGAGGAATAGTGTAAGGAGCCTCCCCCTGAGGAGGAAGGAGCGGCAGAGACAGTGTGTGAGGGACTGACCCATTCCCCAGCCCCTGCACTGCTCGGGGGAGGAGGGAGACAAATTGGAAGAGGGAGTGAAGCTGAGCCCATGAAGACAGGAGGGCTTTTAAGATTCGCTTTTATTTCTCATCATCCTACTCTGATTTGAATGGCAATAAATTAAGTTTCTCCAAGTTGAATCTGTTTTGCCCATGACAGTAATTGCCGAGTGATCTCCCTGTTTTTATCTCGACCTCTGAGCTTTGTTGTATTTTCTGTCCCCTGTCCAGCTGAGGAGGGGAGTGACAGAGCATCTTTGGTGAGCACCTGGTGTCCAGCCAGGGTCAGCCCACCACACTTATGGAGGTCACACTGGAACATGAAGGTGGAGATTCTGAAATACAGTCTCTATACATGACATCCACCTAGCTTTACTGGAAATTATAACAGATTGCTTTATAATTTGTCATTTAATCCTTGTTCAATTTTATTGGAAAAACAATAGTTGAAGGGGCAAGTAGAATAATATATTTGTTGAGTCTGCAAATGTGATCATCATTGTTATTTCCCACTACTGTAATTAAATGAGGGAGACAGATTTAAAAAAATTAGCTAAATGAGAATTTATACGAAATGAACTGCAGCTAATTTTCACAAAGTGGAAATAAAACTCATCTCTTGTGCTTGGAAAGGTGCAATTTTATTGGTATAATTTGTTTGAATATATATGTGTATCATCTACAGAAAAGACTACAGAGCTGTAACTTGGAAATACTAGACCTGTTTTGCCTTGGAGGGATTCAGATTTTTTTTGTTTTACAAGATGTAGCATACCTTCTATGAAAGTATGATTCCATATGGTCTTGAGTCATGATTGAATTTGTTAGGTATTTCCAATAAAGTTGTTTTTTAATGAAATATGCAGAAGTTATCTATGCCATGTGTCTATAGTCCTGCACTTCTATCAGTGGGTTTAATGACACTGAATTGCTGAATAATGCCAAGACCTTGCAGTTCATCAGCAGCTTCATGTAAGGTATACCTGTCTACACTCTTGAATTACAGTAATTATTCTTGAGTTGTAATAAATACAGGGTAAAGATCTTTATACGGATGCTTATCAGAGAGCAGATGAGGTGCTGTTAAGGTGTCCTTTTACCTAATAGTAACCTGTTCTTGTCCCTGAGAGCTAAATTAGTTACATTAAATTTTTCAAGAATCAAAAATGAATGGTTGTGGACAAATCCAAGGGTGAGACGGAGAAAAATCATCACAAAGAGTTGAAAGTTTTATCCTGGAGCCCCAGGGTTTTTATGTGAGAACTGTTGAAAAGCCGAGCAGTTAGGTAAGTTATGTCTCTAAGGAGTCAAACTGGAGACAACCTCAAGCAGGCCTAAGATCAGCATCACATTTAGGTAAGACAATATGAGTTTAAGATCATGTTTTCCTAATCCTTTCCTCCACATTTGTCTGCAGATATGCTTATAAACATTACTTCCCAGGACAAGGATGCTCTTCTGCTGTGTTTCTCTGGTCAACTTGTGTCAGAGAAGTATCAGCTGGCATGACTAAGACTGTGTGAATCTAAAGAGTGAAAGGACTTGTAAAAAACAAAAAGGACATAGACGTTCCATCTAGCGGGGAGTAAATGAAGGAATTATTCTCTGAAATACTCAAGTGCAAGCATTTTGACCCCTTTGGCTTTTCTGCATAAGCTTTTCCAGACAGCTGCTATCTCGTTATGAGATCCCCCAGTGGAGGCATCAGGTCTGCCACCTGAAATTATTGTTCTTATGAAGGTCAAAGGTGCAATGCAGTCCTGGCCCAAAATAAATTAACTAAATAGTTAACCTTTACTTTTAGGTTGGATCATGTCACAATATTTGAGTTTTTTTCCAGAGTTTGATCTTTTCTAAAAATCCTTTTACTAACACATAGCAAGTCTGTTATCATCAATATCCGGCAGGCCACTCAAAGAGATTAGATTGCAGTTGAGCAAGACCATATCTGGATGTTTAATCAGAAAGATGTACAAAAAAATATCAACAAAGCACAGCCATTTCCTTGCTTATAAAAGCTGCAGTTTTCCTGAATTTACAGAACCGGCAACAGTCTAATCAGAAATCACTGACGCAAATGACAATAGCTATTTTTCCTCTTCTGTACCATGCCCTGGGTGAAAGCAGTTTGTGTTTCCCACTGTTTTCACTGGCACTCAAGTCACGAGAAACCTGCTCACAACTACACTGCAGCTAGAGCCCTCTCAACTTGTAGCCAATCATATATGAAGCAAGTGAATGAAATGGAGAGGATACGTTCCATACTGGACAGCAACAGTCAGAACTGATGGTCAGAACAGCTTTTCACAACATAATGGAGTTTTATGTGTTTTGTTTGGGATGAGGGGAGGTCACAATCAGAAAGGCAAGAATTACAAGCTGGCCTAGCCAGTAAACTAGCTGCCTTACGGAACAGTAGGGATGAACTTTGAATTCTAGCTGTATGATTATAGCCATGGCTATTAACTCCTCTGTTAATGGACCAGCTACTGAACCCACTTTACTGCTAGGTAAGGTGCTGAGGTGAAGCCAGTGAAGTGTTCTCTTTACATGTGTAGTAAGAAATTTTGCGTTGCTGAATCTGGATATAGTTACACAGGAAAATGAAGCTTAGGCTGCTTCTCTCTGCTGGGCAAAGTAACACAGAGGGATCTGCTGAATTTTTAGCTGGGTTTTGTTCATGAATCAGCAAAAGGAGGTGCACAGTCACTGAGGAACTTTTAAATTTTTAAATTTAAACTTTAAACTTTAAAATTAGGTGAGTGGCAGCTGTTTCCCTTCATAGATGCCTTAATGTTTGCTTTGGTGCTGGACAAAATATAAATTGCAGGAATTAGAAAAAAATCAAGTTTTAAAAAATATGTTTTCCTAGTTCATAGCATATGTTTTCCAGTTTTTCAGTACATAGCATATCCACCTAAGCTACTAATGCTGTCATGCCTAAACATCCTTCTGAACTTCCTCCAAAATGACTGATTTACTACTGAATTGAGGCTGGACTCCAGCCTACTCCGTGAAAGTGAGGTTGCTTCATATAAATGACTGTTTCTCAGAAACTGCTAGTTTTGCCTTCCTCTTACAGTTTGTATATAATTTCCAGTATGTAGATGTCTTTTTCCAAATACCAAAACAATGATGAAATTGTCTTTTCCTTTTTCAAAGGAAAAGAAACACTATTAAACATTGTCAGCTTTTTTATTTAAAGAGTGCCTAGCTGTGACTAGTACTCTTTGTGTCTGTTTTTGTAATATTTTCTGTTTTTTTCAACTTTCTGTTTGGCTGGCTTCATCTTAACCCTGGCAGAAAGTCTGTATTCTTATGTGTACATTTTAAAGATCACTTCATGGGTTGTTTTTTCTGTGGCTTGGGGTGAGGAGAGCATTCTTTTTCCACCACCCTGTGCTAGACTGAGTTTAAACTGCATAATAGCATCCTAGGCAGGGGGAGAAATAAAGAAAAAAAGGAAAAGTTCCACAATAGAAACAAAGAAGCATTTTATCCTTGAGAAAATTTTTTAATTGCTAATAAAGGCAGAGGATCTCCAGCTGGATTTTTTTTTTCTTTTTGAGCAGGGATTACAGAGGCAGAAGCAGCTAAGTGGGCTTCACTCTGGAAGGACTATGTGTAACTTCTGTGGGTCCTACCAGGCGACTTTTGTGAGGCTTGCCCTCAAGGGATTGGTTTATTTGCATTTAATGACTCATGTAGGCTTTATCATGACCAGCTTTATACCCTTTAGTGAGCCAAAGGATGCTGTTTGATCCTGCAAAATGAAAAGGAATGCTTCAAGTATCCTTCTACATTCTAGAAATCAAAGGATTGATTGATACACTTAAAAAGGGACAGAAAAGATAAGTGTAAAGTTATGTTGATAAGACAATGTTTCAAAGGCAACTGTTCTGTGTGTCCTCCTGCAATGACTATAAAATGACCCTGTTGGTACCTGGAGCCTACATAATATGGTTCAGGGATGGCTGAATCACATTTTTTCTCAGTTCCTCTTCAGGCAATCATTTGTTTTATCCCCACTTACATGTTTGCTTTTCCCAGACATGGGGAAAAAAAATGGTCTTGACTTCAAAACGTATGAGTAGGGGTTGAAGAAAAAGGGCATGTTGCTACAGTCCCTCTCCCCTATTGCCACTCTACAAAGGATCTCTCTGTTCATCTTCTTTTTTTTTCTTGCATAAACACATCTTCTCACTGCCACCACTCTTCTGATGGCCTCTCCCTACACTGTGTTCATTTTTACCCAATTTAATGTTTTCATGTGCACAGCTGATGAAAGAGCCTGTCCTTATCCAGCAGCTCTAGAAATCGTTAAGTAGGCTTAGATTTACATATAAAACAGCATGAAATATGAGAATTTAAGAGACTGTGATGAACTTGTTTGATACAAGTCATAAGGCTTCATCTACATAAATAAAAATAAAGAAATTAGCAGAAGGTTTTGGCATTCCTAACTGATGGGCATTCAATGGAAGCTTGCATAGTCATCCAGAGGTATTGGAAGCTGAGTGCAAGATGACAGATGTAGCAGAAAATAAAATGTAATGCAAAGCTTTGTATTCAGCAGGGAAAATCAGTGCCAGGTAAGGAAGGAGAAAACTTTTGGGATTTGCCCTGATCTGAACTTCTTTGACTTATATGTGACATAGTTTGAGGAGCTTCTGTTTCAGGAGACCTAATTTGCATTACACACATAGCAGGTAAGCATTAGGTCTAGCACGGGTGCAAACGTGGTGTCCATACTGGATCATCTGTGCAAAGAGGGAAGATCTAGTATCTGCAAATTATTTTGAGAGAAATGTTCCTTAATGAGGACAGCATCTGACAGTTTGTTTCTTATAGAAGACACTATCTTTTCTAGTATAGGTGTGGACACCTTGTACCTTCAATAAGAAGCTGAATTGTTTTTTAAAAAATATAAAATAGCAATACCAGACAAACAAGTAGTTTTTATTTAAGTTTCTTGAAAATATATGCTGCAGTTTTTCCAGGAAGAAATATTAGCCTAAACTGGCAAGGGTCTAACATTACTCTTCCAAATGATGCCCACAAACTGGGAACTATTCATTCAAAACCCTGAACAAAATTTGCTTGTTCTCTGGTTTCTGCCCAATGTCTAGCTGCTAGAATTGTATTAAAATTTCAGAAGTCAAGTTTAAATGGTTCTTACCCTGCACTTATTTTTAAAGTTAACCCTGGAAAGTGTGGACTGCTTATACCTGATGCAGTGATGTCTATAGAAAAGGACAAAAGCATTCCCAAAACAGAGTCACAGCAACTAGAAGCGCAGAAAGATTGCTGATCCCACCTCTGGCAACACACCAGATTAGCTTCCTGGTTTGGGTTTAAATTTATGGGTGGCAGGGGAGAGAGCAGGAGGCTGGACATTTCTTGCATGTATTTTTTGTTCATGAAAACTGTTTCTTCTTTCCTCTGAGTTTGTAAGCTGGGTAAGTCGGCAGGAAAATGGTGATATTTGTAGCTCCATAATAAAATTTCACACACAGTATGCCACAAATACATAACTGAAGTTTTATCAGTGTTTTAGCTTCATGTCCAATAATGAGAGGGCAAATCTTCACGTTGTTAACATAGATCTGCTATGAGTGGAGCACCGTGTGTTTGAAATGCTGCCTTTGGTTTCCTGGAGACTGAAGGAGGCATTCATGTACTGTAACCTGAAGACTTCCTTTAATTCTGTATGAACATATTTGGATATTATTATTGTAATTTTTTAAGGAAGTGGAACTCCTGGAGAATAATGTTCAGTCAGTTTTCAAGTACTAGGTCGTCAGCATCGTGCAATCCAGCTCACTTTGAGACAGTTCTCAGGAAAGTCAAATGCCTTTCGCATAGATGCCCCAGTACAAAAATAATCCCCTGGTGCTATGTCATTTAGCAAGAAGCCCATAAAGGCTCATGCTAAGCATACCCAGGTCATCTGAGATGTGAATCTGGTTGTAGGTACCCGGTTAAACATAATCTCACTAAAATGTTTGTTACAGAAATCCCACCACAACAGAAATATACATGCCCTTTGGGTTACAGAATATGTTAGGTATTTTACTAAACAAAACCGTGACATGGAATATGTGGTGTGGAATACCACTGACTTCTAAGTGTGCCGATTGGCCATTTTGTGCATGTGTGCGTGATTTTCATCATCAGTGACCATTTCTTCTCCCAGGAGAAGCTGTCAGAAAATGTCATAAGAAAAGAGGAAAAGATGTCACCTAGCAACCGAAGCTTTATGAAGAAAAGTTCCACACTGACCAGCAGAGACAGAGGGAGCTGGGGAGCTGGGAGGGGGCATGAGTGACAGTAAAAAGGCTGCTTGTCTGCTGCTCTGGCGCGGATCTCAGCCCTGTTACAGCAGGTGCCCTGGGCACAGAGCTTGTCTGAAAGGAAGTTTGGCATTTCTGTCGAAGTGGCTTGCATAGAATTTGATTTACAAAATAGAGCTTTGGGTTACTTTTTTCTGGCTTTCGAATATGGATTTGAAAACGATAAAATCTGAAATTGTGATGGGGATCTACATTTTAATTTTATAACTGCAAAAAGCAAACTTGAGAGGAAAGGGTATTATCTCTCTTTTATCTATCTCATTTATCTCTTTTATCCTTTCTTACTACTAACAAAGACCAGATTAGCAGATATTTCTTCTATTATCTGATTAATCAGAGAGGAGCATTTCTTTTTTTAAGGTCTTTGAGAAATTAAGAGATTTGGAGTTAAGATTACTTGCCCCCCTGCGGGTACTGTATGGCAGCTAGGGAACAGTAAAAGAGATTGGTTTAGAGGGGAAATAAAACGTCTTGGAAAACGTTAATGCACCTGAATTAACGCAGTGCTGAGCAGGATACTCTGCTTTATCCGAGCAAGGAATACAACATTTAAAAACAGGCTGGTGGGTTGTGGTTGAAAATTAGAGGACCATACTTCTGTCACTTCTGTCGCACAGGCTTGCACATGGTCCATTTTACCTCCTGCCTGTGCTTGCGTGACAGTATGAGTGGGTGTAATAGCATGGAGAGGAT
This sequence comes from Falco naumanni, assembly GCF_017639655.2. Lineage (NCBI taxonomy): Eukaryota > Metazoa > Chordata > Aves > Falconiformes > Falconidae > Falco > Falco naumanni. The sequence continues at coordinate 25,046,088 of NC_054080.1, read as the reverse complement.
GTGAGTGGGATTGATCTGGCACACTATGCATGCGAGGCACACACAACTGCTGCTGTTTTATTTCACCACTACACCAACAGAAACTGCCCTTTATATAGCCACTTCTGACTAAGGTTTTTACAGTCGGGGATACAATATACTTTATTATAATTGCATGCCTTTCATAACCTGCAGATTTCAAAACCTGTTAAGAGTGGGATTGCAGCATGGCAATTTTATTTCTTTATGGCTTCTTTTACTTCTGTGGTGGTGGGGCTGGCTGTATTTTTTTGATTTTTGCAGTCGTGTTTGAGCACTTGTCAGTCTCTCTTTCCCACCGCTATTTGTCTTGTTCACTTTCTGCCTCCACACCCTCCTTCCGAAACACACAGCAAACGCGAGGGAGAAATCCCGAACTCCCTTGTTGCTCCCCGACAACCGACCCCAGATATGTAACCCGCAAAATGGTGCAGCCTGACGGGTGGCGCCCACCTCGCTGCGGGCTGCGCATCCCTCCCGGGCCCGCCGCGGCCGGTCCAGCCCGCGCCGCCCGCCCCGCCACAACCGACAGCGGTCCCTCCGGATGGGGATGCCATTTCTCCCGTCGTGAAGTTGTCCTCCCGCGGAGCTCGGTCCCGCCGTTCGTGGGGCTGAGGGGGGCTGCGCCCCCGGCGACCGCTTGCGCCAGGATGCCTTCAGGGGACTCGCAGGGCGCCCGCCGTCCCGGGCAGCCCCGGGGGTCGCTCCCCGCCGGCAGCCAGCGCCCGCGGGCCCGGGGCGGCAGCTGCCGGCCGCACTCGGCTCGGCGGGGCCAGGGTGGGCGCGGAGGCGGTGCGACCCCCGCCCGGGGCACCTCCCTGCGCCGCGGCCGCCGCCGCCGTGCCCGCCCCGCCGCTCCGCCCCGCCGCCCTCCGCCCCGCTGCGCCCCGCCCCGCCGGCAGCCCCGGGCCCGCCCCGTCGGAGGCGCCCCCCGCCGCCCCTCTGGGCTGGGGGAGCCGCCGCCGCCGCTCCAGCCCGGCCCGGCCCGTCGCGGAGAGGGGGGGCGGGGAGGAGGAGGAGGAGGAGGAGGAGGAGGAGGAGGGGAGAGCGAGAGAGAAAGGGAGGGAGGGAGCGAGGGAGGAAGAGACAGAGGGGAGAGGAGGGAGGGAGGTGAGGTGCGGTGCCGCCGTCGCCAGCCGCCTTGTCGCTCTGCTTTCTGCAGCCAGTGCGGAGGAGGGGGCAGCCCCCGGCAGGCGTCCCGGCATGCTGAAAGTCACCATGCCCTCATCCTCCTCCTCCTCATCATCCTCCTCCTCATCCTCCTCCAGCTCCTCGGCCGCCAGCCGCCCGGGGTCCGCCGCGCCCGACTACTGGATCGATGGCTCCAACAAGGACACCCTGGCCCACTACTTCGAGCTGGAGTCCGAGCTGGGACGGTGAGGCGGCGGCGGGCCGGGCGGGGCGGCGGGCGCGGGGTCGGGGCGCGGGGCGCGGCGCCTCCCCGGGCGGAGCGGCGGGGCCGGGGCTGCCGGGGCTGCATTTCCCCTCCCCGGCGGCGCCGCGTCGCTGCGGCGAGAGCGGCAAAACTTTGGTTTGTCTGAAGGGGATCGGGAGAGCGCGCTGCCTTTCGCGGCGTGTAGGTTTTCGAAGGAAAAATCTACCTCCCGGGAGCCAAGCGGTGCGCGTCCCCAAAAGAAACGAGTGGTTTTCGGGAGGAGGCATCAGTCCGCCTCGGTAAATGCTGGTCCACATAAGCAGCTTTACATTAGTCAGGTTACCTGTATATTTGCAGAGTCTAGCCCCAGTACTGTATCAGTTGAATGGTAGGCATCACTTTGAGAGCACTAAAATGCCAGGTTTTTGGCAGCCTCACTTCATACAAGACCTTTTGTTGTTACCGCCCTTATCAGCACCTTTAGACCTTGTGCTGGCAAAACTCCCACCCCAGACAGGAGTCCATGAACAGGCCCCTGCAGGCAGAGGCTTTTCGTTGGAGTGCAGTGCAGAAGAGTGAGCCTCGTGCATGTTCATTCATGAATTCTGCACTACTGCCCTAATGCTTCTGCTGGGCAGCCTAAAGGTCCCAAGTGTTCCATTTTTTAAAAATCTGAAGTCCAGTGTAAAATGCTATGCCTATATCTAATGCGTGATTTTTACTCTATAAATACAGTTGGTGGTTTATGTTGAATCTGTGGGTGGAAAATAACCTGCGTGTAGGGGAAAAGTGAAAAATGATAGCTTTTTAAAGGGTTTATGGTAGATGACTTAAATCTGTAAAACAGCAGGTAATAAGTAGCAATTGACAATTTTTTCAGTGATAGAGTATTAAAATCCTGGGTGGCTGTGGGAAATTTGCAGGTAATAACATGGTTGCCTTGGTACAGTATTTCTGCAGAAAGGGCATGCAGTGAAAGTTACTGCCACAAAGCATACCTGTGCTTGTTGAGCTGTAACTGATAGGGGCAGGAAAGGCGTAGAAATACACAATAATATCATTCTTGGCTTGCTGGCTAGGTCTTAAGCATCTGCTGCTGCCTTTTTGCCACTATTGCTACTCATGCTAGCCAGGTTTAAATAGGCATAGGTTTATGTATGCTCACCACGTTTATACTTGACTTCACTTGCACCTATGCACAAACATAAAAATGTAAAACATGAAATATTGTTGTGTCAGTTTTATGTTCAAAATTGGCCAAAAAAAATTGTGTAGTGCCAAATAACAGCAGTTGATACCAACTCTGTTGCCTGGATTAATACTGTTATGTGTGGTCTGTCTAGAATCCTTTCAGCATGTGTGATAGTGACTGTGGGTTTCATTTAAGAATAGTCTGTATTGGTGATACATCATGGGTTTCTGGTGTAACTTGGAAAGGGGTTTTAAAATGTGAACTCTCCTGTGTGAGGAAGGAAAAGTTAATGAAAGCTGAGGTGCAGTGGGCTTTTCTACCTTGCAAGGTGAGGCAGTAGATGCTGAAACCCTGACAAGGTTTGAATAAGGAAAATAACCGCACCCAACTAGTGTAGAGATGCGAGTCACTACCTCTGCTCTGCTGTTGGATAGAACAAGGAAATAATGTTTAAAACAAAAGCACAAAGAACACTGGTAAGAACTTATATCTTAATCAAAGAATGTGAAGTAGGGAAGGGAGAGAGAAGAACTCAGAGGAGTACATGCTCTGAGGGAAAATCACACCAGTGGGTATGGCAGTGAGATCTTGATCCTTAGGTCCCAAGGCTAGCATTGAGATCCTTTCAGAGCCAGCATCCAGAGTGCTGATGTTAATCTCAGACCCCCTCTGATAGCCCAGGTGTGTCTTAGCAAATCTATAAGCAGATCCAACAATCCTTCTTGGTTCCTAAGTCTAATATAAAACTACTGTTTTCTCTTGGTAACCTTGTGTCCAACCTTTTAATTGTGAGATGATTTTGAGTACCTCTACCAAAAAAATACCCATTGCTTAGGTTAGAGGTGGTGAAAGTATGTCATGTGAGGCTGAAAAATGTGGGTATGTTATCCTTTTAGATGCGGTAAATGAAAACAGCATACTAAAATAACCAACTGGAGACACTATCCTAAAATATCTTTAACAAGTACAGGGACTGGAAGATGTCTTGTGTCAGACTGCAAAGACCTACATTTGGACAGCTGTTGCCTAGTTTGGGAGTTCCCTTTAGGAAGGAGTGCCCTTTCTGCAAAGTATGTCTGGCAAATCGTGAAGCCATCATAGTCAATAATTCTTCCTTGCGCGACCAACTAAAGAGTCGGGGGAGAAACGGGGGAAGCTCCTGCTAGCAAGAAAAATAATAAATGTCTAAAAGCTTGGGTAGAAGTAAACAGTTGTCTTTCAACAGTGGAGTTCCACAGGGATCGGTTCAGGTGTCTGTGCTGCTCAACATGTTCATAAAGGGGTCGGACAGTGATATTTGATGGTCTTACTAAATTATTGAGGGTTTTAAAGACAGCCTTGCCTATAAAGAATTGCAGAAAGACCTTATTGGACTGATAGGGCATTTAAAATGGTGGATGAAATTCAGTTTAGATAATTATTTCTCCTCCACTCCCATTTCATTTTAGTTCCCCCCCCCCCCCGCCCCCCAGTAAATCCTGTAGTGAGGTTGAGACAGAGATCTCTGGAGACATGTGTGGCATGGATGGAACACCTGTCTAGAGGTGATTGTTCACTCTTTTCTTTGATGCAGGCTCTGCAGGGCATCTGACAAAGCTAGCAAGCCAAAAATGAGCCTCGGGAGGTAAGGCCATTTCAGCTCAGTGTGTAGTTAAGTGGTGGAACTCCGGGCTCCTGGATACTATGGGCACTGAAAGCTCACATGGATTTAATGGGCAGCTAAGCAAGTTCAGGAAATCCATTAAGACTGATCAAATGTGAAGATACTAGCTATTGAACTGTCAGTTGTTGAACGTTATCAGAATATTTTTTGACAGTACTGATACAGGTTTACTTCTGTTCTTAAAATCTTCTTGAGGTTAAAAGCATTCTGGGATAGGCAGGCTTTTACTGTGACCCAGGACAGCTATTTTTATGTTCTACAGAATGCCTGGCTAGTTAACCATACTTTTAGTCCATTTCTGACAAGTTGGTTTTGTGTGTACCACATAACAGGAGTTAAGAATGCTGCAAAGATGAAATTTTGGTCTTTGCTTTACAAAGAGTATCTGTTCCTTCACGGAAGGTTGCAACACTGTTCAGTTGTGGACATTGGAATTCTGTTCTGAGTGTAATCGTCTAAAAGGTTATTTTCCACACTTGGAAAAAGATTTTAATAGTTTTAGGTTCTAAACTGGTATGTTCCTTAAAGACTAAAACCTTTTATTAGCCTTATGTAACCATGCTGTATGTTTTGGTACAGAGTTTCTGACTTCAGGATTAGTCCAAAAATAGCATTTGAGTGAAGACGAAATTAAGTAACAATTTTTTCGATACTCGGCAATATTGCAAAAAAGGAATTTCTCTTTGTTGCAATTTCAGTTATGGAATCTTACTTAACATGCACTTCCTTGCCTAACTGTGCCAAACTACATAATTATTTGAGTTGAAACTACCTAATATTATTATTGTAGGCATATTGCAGATTATTAAATGATCAAGAGCAGCTGGAAGTATTTCCAACTAAATCCTTAGGGCTTTCTTTCAGTTTCAAAGCATGAATTAAATAATAATAGTAGTTTTTAAAAAGCCTTAAGAGTTACAGGCATTTTTCTGTGTGTAAGAATGATAAATCAGGATTTTCCAAGGTTACCTGTTCCTTTGTGGGCAGCCTTTCAATTGTATAATCCTTACTGAGGACCTGAAACCGAAAGGCACCCAGTACTTGCAACTTACCTTGAACTGACAGTGTGAGCTGAATCATAGGTGGTTTCTGTCCTTGAGTTCACAGAGAGAGTTTAAATCCAGTCTGTGGTTTGAACTCAAGATTTCAGTGTGCAGAATGATGTCTCACTCTGTCAATCCTATTTATGAGTGCTGTCGTAGTAGCATCTACTTTTGTAATAGCAGTAGTAGATGAAATCGGGTAACTTCTTTGTATAATTTTATAGAAATGGATTGGTTTTGCACTCAATGGTTTGAAATTCAAGCATTTTTTTGCTTTGAAAGTATGCCAATTATTTCCCTTTCCATTCCTTCATTAAAAAAAAAAAAAGTAAATGGGCTTTTTTTCTGTTCTTCTCAGGAGTCATTTGTTTTATAGACTGCCGTGTTTATTTTGAAAATCAGTTGCCATTTTGCTTTGAATTTTGCTGTGCATTTAGCGTAGGTCAGTCCCTCCTTCAGTAATACTTTCAATTACTTGCTTGTGACTTTTAGTACTGGACCTGAGGATTTTCCAAAGAGATGCAAGCTTGCGGCTGACAGCACATGATGCTAGCTGTGTGAATGTGAGCATGGAGTGCTTCGCTGAACTAGGATGAGAATTATCTTTGAGCAGAAACGCCTGTGTAGATTTGCCTGTTCCCTACATCACATCGTGCCATGAACTGTAGCTTGCTTGTTACCCTCTTGCCTTCAGGCAAGCAGCAAGCATTTTCATGCAGGCAGTTCTTGCTGATAGGGAAGGCTGCTGCAGAGGTGGGTCTGAGGCCTTGTTTGGGACTGTTGTGGTAGGTGCATTGGACCTTGGTTTGAGGTGGGAATTTAGGAGATACAGAGGACATGGTATTCTTTTGGTGCTGGCCAAAAGTGGCAGTTCATCGTGGAGAATGGTCTTCATGGATTGCACCAGCCAGCGTAGCCCTCCCTAGCTGACGATTTTCACTTCCTTTTGCTCTTGAAGGGGTACTGTCCCCCTCACCTTTCCCTTGAACAATGTCCTAAGCATTTGACCACAGGCTCTTTTATGGCAAACATGTACTTTGCTCCTACTGAAGCAGAGCTGTTGTGAAGTAGAGAATCCAGTGCTAAATTGGCCAGAAAGAGGATGTCAGATTTTTGTTAAGCAAGATGCTGCTCTAAGAGAGGGGGAGTCAGCCCCTCTCAAAATACATGTTGATCTACAGTCATAAATAAAAAGTAATATCAAGCAGTGAATGCTTTTTGTGGAAGCTCTATAGCTTCTTAACCCTGATGTTCTGGATGAAATTACTTGCTTTGGTACCAGGAACCTGAACTTGCAATGCCTAGTCCACGGCTTGACAGCCAGAGTTCTTTACTCTGTGCAAGGAGAGTATTTTCTTCAGTTTTGTCTGGTTCAGTTCAACAACTAGTTATTTCAGAATTAAAAAAATGGGTGTTGAAAAAGCAAGAAAAGAGAATTTCCTCTATCATTCAGTAAATATAAACCATTTGAGAGTAGACATACCATTTCACCTGAGGCTTGCTAATCATGGGGAGAAATGGGCTCGGAGGGTAAATACTTTGAACCTTGCCATGGGAGATTATTATTGACTCAGTTGTCCAAACGCCTACCTTTGGCACGAAGTTATCTGTCTAAACATTATCTCTCTCTGTGTTTCTTAGTTAGAAAACAAGAAAGCTTTTTTTGACTATTTTGTTCGCACAGCTGACACTCTATTCTTGTTAGAAAATGACTTTTGAGTTTTACAGACAGTTGTTCAAATCCCTCTACAGTTGGGATTTGTGGCAAAGCCATTGTTCTGCTGCAGCCAGGAGTTTTGCATTGAACTACAAACTCAACACCTGCTTTGCTAACTCTTAGAAAACAGATGACAAAATATGCATTTTTCTTAATGGCCTACGTGTATGTCTGATTCCTGCTAATACTGTAACAGTCATTGTCTCTGTCATTTCGTGATGGAAAATAGGTTGTTTGATTCATTCAGCTATGGACAAAGTGTTTGGTTGTCAGCACTTGTGATCAGTCACGTCAGAGAAGCTAACACTACCATAACCACCTTCTTTCAGGAAGAAGTTAACGATTCTGTGGAAGCAACTGCCCAGCTACCTCTGTAAATAAACAGGTTACTTGGTTTTTAATACAGTCAGTAATATATAAATCATAGCTGTATTATATAAAAAATAGTTTGAAACAAGCTTTTCTTCTTCGAAACATGAACTGAAATAGACTACAGCTAATAGCATGTTGTGGCATGTTTCCAATTAAAGGAGCACCGAGATTTTGTTTGTAACATTGTATTGTACCATTGCTATTTTAAAAAGGCAGTTTGTGGATGTGTCAACACTGAGGTGTTTTAATTTGGGTAGGGAATGACTTTTGTGAAACAAATGTCCCAATTATCCCCTCTCCCTGTCCCTTGCTTTGCATCAAGGGGCATTCTTGGAGCACATAGAGCAGACAGAATGTAGCTGAACCAGAAGATGCAGTTCAGGTGCACTTAATCCACTCTTGTGAACAATCAGTTCACAGGACCAGATCAGGGCTCATCTGGTGTAAAACCTGCAAAAAAATTGTGTGTTCATGTCGGTATGTTGCCACCATCCATAACAGTGGTGTGCTCGCAATGCACTGCACTACATGCTACTGCATACCTAGTTTATATGTTCTAGTGATACTGTATTTGAATCTAACTAGTTAATTGGCAATTTGATTAATGGGATGCTTGTGATATCATGCATTCAACATAATGTGCAGGTCAATGTCTGTCTGCTCAAGTTTTAATTAACTTGGAAGCTAAAGGGAGTATATATTATATAAATCAAAATTCAATACTTAGAGCAAGCATTGAAAGAGTAGTTAGTCATTGCAGAGTATTGCATTGTCTCTGTACTCATAGTAGTTTGTGTACTCAATGCATTGTTCTGTCAATAAACTGAGCCGTTACCTTTTTTCTACGAAAGGAGTGGTGGGGTGGTTTTGAATAGCTGGAATGAATAGATGATCATTCTGTGTAATTTTCACAGCTTTCTTGTACTTAAAAAAGAGCTATTAGAAATAACAATTCTCTAATATATTTTTGTTATCATTTTTTTTCTTCTGTCAGCCACTATGCATTTTTCTCATTGTTTTTTATTATCTTTTTCAATTAAAAAAATATATGTATTTCTAATGGAGAAAATGACTAGCTCTTGAAGTAAGTACTCCTAAGAATACCAAAAATATTTTTTGCACGTAGAGCTTTTAGGAGTTCAAAGTAATGATATCATTTATGTTAGTATGAGAGTAGTCATATTTGAAAAACATTGCAGTAGTCTGCAAGGGGTCAGATACAACAAAGTTGTTCTTGTAGCTTGTTACAGAGAAAATGATGAAGTATTTTCAAGTTCATTTGAAATCATGATTGTGTAATAAAACTATGTAATTTTGCATGGAGGGAAATCTACTAAAGACCTGTGGTTCGAGAAGCAAATACGTGTTCATTCCACTGTGTCTTTTGGTGTGTGTCCAAGTGTGCATAGTATTGTGTAAGCGATTGTAATGGACACAATTCATAGGTAGAATTTTACCAGTAACAGATGCTTGAATGCTTGCTCACATGGCAAAAAGCCACATTTGAAAAGATCACCAGTTGTCAGTGGCGGTCAGTGAAAAAATACTCGCTGTTTGCTCTAGCTTGTGCCCCATCTGCGGAAGTCCAGGTACTTGCTAGAAAGGACTAGCTGTCCTCTCCAGTTACTCAGATTAAAGAAGTTTTATCTTCCCGAATGTTGTATGAAAAGGTCAAGCAGGAAATGGAAAAAAAAATAGTCATCCCCTCTCCTAGTTTTGTTTATAGTACAACGGATTGAGCTGGCTTTATTGCAGTAAACCTGAACAATTCTGTGGTGGTCTGCTAGCCGGAAGTTTGGCCCAGCTGTGGGAAAGTGATCTTCTGACACTGCACATTGTGTGGAAAAAAGTGCAAAGATCTGAATATTATTTTCATCTATATATGTACAATATGTATGTACCATTAGTGGGAGTTAATATTGCATAAAAAGAAAGAATATGTACTCTCTTTTGCTTTCACAACAAAGCAGAATTTAAACATAAACTTGCATATTTGTTGTTGACTTCTTTGTTTAGGCATTCTTATCATGCTTCCTTTCTTCACAATAAGCAGACCTTCATTAGCTGAGCAATCACTGATTTCACAAGGGATATTTTTTTTACAGTACAGTGATGCTCATTCTGAGAAAGGGTAACCAAATGTTCTGTGTGTTTCCAAATGTTGATGCTGCTTTTGATTTTTGATTTGTCTAATAACTTTTAGAATATTTGTGGTTTCCTTGTCTCCTCCATTAAAAAAAAAAAAAAAAAAAAAAAAAAAAGTAAGAATGACAGCTTTTACAACCAGTCATCGATACTTGGAAAGACTCTTACTTTTGTTGTTAGTGAGCCTTCATTTGGCCTGGCATGATCAGTGTCCCCAGCCAGTCAGTAATCACCAGAAAACGCATTTTAACTTGCTGGTTACTGCTCCTAAAAACTAAACTAATCTCTAATTTATAAGGATTCTTTTTTATTATTATTCTTCATTGTTCTTTGGAGTTTAAGCTAGCAGCTTGGTGAAATCTGAGCTGGAGAATCATTAAGAATTTAATTTAGGGGGTTTTGTGTTGTCAAAGCACGTCATTTTCTTTTTGTCGCTTTTGCCTTCCTTTTGTAATTCAGTGTTAGGAGAGATCTATCAGAGTGACACCACCTTTGGCAAAAGTGCACAGGATGTGTTTTCCCAGAGTTCCATCTGTGTAGCTTTTAAACCTCTAAAAACTCACCTGAACAAGGCAAGAAAAGCATACTTGTTCCTTGCTCTGTTCCAAGACTGCAGTTCATTATCTGTGATGCTCTCCCAGCTTTCTGATGTAGGAAATCAGATCTGTTTTGGAAAGTGTTTTGTTGAAATGGGATTAATGGGGAAGGTTCTTCTCAGAATGGTATCTCAGCTAGCAGCATGCTCCAGAGCAGCCCGAACATACTGTAACTGCTGAGGATTGTGTGTTTTAAGGACAGACTGACATTTCCCTTGAATTTACTGGAATATGTAGGAAGGTTGTCGTCATGCACATGGAAACTTAATTCTTTTTTCCTGGTTAGCTATGGGGTTTTTAAGATCTCTTAGCATGAGGCAATGAGAAAGATCATTGAGAATGAACAATCCAAGACCGTTTTCAAGTGTGGGTTTTTTGATCAAATTATACATTACATTTGCTCGATTTCTTAGACTATATAATGTTCAAATCAGAAAGGTGGAGTAGTGGTGACATAATACTATACCAATGAGCATTGCAAATGAGTCTTTTGGTTATAGAATGAATGCAAAAATTGTGTTGTTACTGTCATAGGTTACTACCAGTTAAAACACATAAACTACTGGGCACCATCAATATTTGCATCTATTGCCTTGAGAATAGGTTGCTGAGGTGTTGTTGCTTTTTGTGTAAACTAATCCGAAGTTAGAAGACCCTACAACAATATGATTTTGAAAGGGACCGTTCAATCTGTAACAATCAAAGCCTTTGTCTCTTTGAATTTCATCTGCATGGGATAACAGGAAAGAAATTATTTGGCATGAACCACCAAATTATAAGGTTGGAGTTGTATGCTAATTCTGACACAAGTGAAGTAACCACCTGAACAACATAATGCTCTACCTTCTAAGCTGTTCTCCTTTCACATGTCTGGTTATCCATGCTAGAACTCCAGAACCGTAAGATGTGAAATAAAAGATAAGGAAAATAGCAACCCTGCTGAGGAAAAAAATTATAAAACTTGCTGCCTTTTGACAGTTTACTGTCTGTCTATTAGGGTTGTGGATTTTTTGGGTTTTTTTTTGGGGGGGGGGGGGGGTTGGTGTTGGGTTTTTTTGGTGGGGTAAAACATCAGTAAAAGCAAATCCAAGATTTATAATGCAAATCCTCAAAAACAGCAGCATTAAAATTTAAGCCATTCAACAAATGTATAGTCTGTGCTTCAATGCATACCTTGCTGTGAGCATCCATATGCCACAGGTAAGATGCCAGAACTGCAACTTTACCTCAGGATTGATGTCATCTCCACAATCCTTTTCCCCAATCTCTCCTCACTAGAAACATGTGATGCCTCCCTTCTCTGCCCTCTCTCCAGGCATTGGGAGAAAAAGCAGTTTAGGGAAGAGGCATCATTCTAAAACAGATCGTGTGTCTCCCCGCCCACCCCCCCACCCCCCCCCAATGATTTTTCCTTCTTGCAAGTATTTGTACTTTCTTCTCAGTTCAGATCATCATGAACACACCAGTACTGTTACTTATGTTCAGTCTTCTGATGTTTAAAGCGTATCCGTGTGTGCCTGGTTCACAGCTTTTGCAAATTCATACTTGAAATACTCAGTTGATTGTGGTTTTATTCATGAAGATGACCCGCATTGCTCCACAGATTTTAGCAGAACAGAATACTGCATAAAAATGTACAGATGTCCTGAATTTATGTTTTATAATGAGGCAGCACAATATTATGTGACTGAGGGGGATCAGTCAATCAGATTAGTTGCATCAAACTGTGAATTGCTTGTTGACATTTGGTCATTTATTAAAAGCCAGGAACGTTGACATTAGTAGATAACACATTCATGTAAAGAAGTTTGGACCAGCCCAGAAATTACATGCAGGAATTCCAATTTAATCTAAATAAATTACTTTCAATGAACAATTTTGCACTCTTGAATGGAAATAAAAGTGTGCAAGATCTTAATGAATATTCTTGGAATAAGAAGTCTGGTATTATCTTAAAGTACTTCTGAAATAATATTCGTACTGATTTGTCTTTAATTAGTCCTTGTTAATGGAGGCACACTGCCAGTACCAAAGAATGTGCTATGTGATTTTATTTTGTGTTTAGCTGTAAAAAACTTCTAATACTGTGTTGAAAGAAGTGGACTTGCATACCCCTTCTGCGGAAGGCTGGCCATAAATTGTGCAACTTTTGGTTGATAATGAGACCTTGTAGCTGCTTATATTCTTTGAAGGTTAATTATTTCAGTTTTATTCAAATGAGACTGTCTTTTTCAGATTCTCTGTATATGCAAGCCGGTGTTTGCTGTTTCTTATTTATTGGTGTCCTGCACCAGTCTAACATTGTGGACCAATGAGAGCATTTTAAGATCAACCTTTGGGCCAGAAATTTGTTTTAAGAACAAACATTGGACCAGAAATTATTACAATTATTTTGGCACACATTGGTTTTTTTTTTAAATGTGGTGGATTACATAGTTTTGTTCTTCTGCAGAGAAAATGGATGTCTGGGTAAGGCTTTTAAGGCCTCAAGATAGTCTGCCATGGATAAGTACTGATTGTTTTTGGTTTTGTTTTTTGTTTTTTTTTTTTCAGTCTATCGACTTGTTTTCTAGATTAATGAACCACAATTCTGATCTGGTATACAGTGCTTTAGAGGTGTTTGTTTTCTTGAAGTAGAACATTTGCTTGTCAGCTTTCCACATTGTGCAAGAATGATTTGCTGAAGCTGAACACAAACCAAGTTGAAAATCATTATCATCATCTAAGTTCAGAGACCTGTAAGATACTGATGCATGAATGTTTTTACCTGCTAGTTCCGTTGGATGCTCCCCGACCCCGTTGTGTGCTGTAGGGACAGCGAATGATCAGTCTTCACTCTCTTAATTCTCTTCAAACCCTCATGAATTTCTGGCTTAGTAAAACTGAAAACTGAAGGGCTGCAAAGCTGATTTTGTTATGGGAAACACTTTATGGTGTAGATACTGATGATCATTTAGGAAATTAATAATGATTAATTTTGTTTAGTGGCTTTAGGTTTCAGGTGGTCAGAAACATAGTAAAGGTGGGTTTTGTCTTGTCTTGTTTTCCTGGGATTCTTTGCTGCCTGATGGAAGCTGCAAATGTTTATGGAGCACTCTGTTCGCTATACACTGTTCTGTTATCTAACTGGCAGGGGACTGAGTTGAAAGAGGAAGTCAGATTTGCTCTTCACAAAATATTGTTAGAACAGCAGGTCTTGGAGCAACACTTCTGATACTAAAAAGGCAATAATAACTTCATTTTGTTTGCTGCAGCAGGGGGGAAGGCTTTTAAATTTATTGCATCTGATTCTCCCTTCACAGCAATTTAATTCAAGAATATCTTAACCGCAAACAGAATTTGGATTGGTAGTTAAAATTAATAACCAGTGAATGCTGTCTAAGATCAGTAATCAATTGCCAGATCGGGTCAACGTGTAATGGAAAATCTGCAATGAAAGAGATACCTTGAAATTCACTGGTATGTTTTCTGATCTGACTCTCATGGACATTAAACCCATCTCCATCTCTGTATTATGGTGGTATCTCCATAATAAATATGCAGGTAAATAATTTTTTGAATTTAAATTCAGATCCATCTCTATGCATAATTCATATCATAGGTGTTCAACAGTATGTGGAACAGGAATAAAACTGAGTGGAAAAGACAGTTTTATTCATTACTATAAAAGCTTGCTCACAGAGTTGGTTTGATTGGCACTAACATAAAAAGAATACTCTTCTATTTTCAGACAATCATTCATTCGAAATCACAAAACAACCTTGATCATCTCTTCCTCCACTTTATCCTCCTCCTCAGCACAACACTTTCTTTTTGACCATTTCAATCTTCAGCTTGTGTAGTTAAAAGGAATTAGCTCATGTTACTTGAAATTGATTTTATTCTATATAAGTATATTTTTATTGTTCTTGCAACATTTATGTATTAAAAATGTGTTATGCATGACTTTAGAAACAAAGAAGTGTTGTTTCTGATGGAAGCAGTCATGTTAAGATGTGTTTCCTTTGCAGATGACCATCTAAAGTAGAGCTGGTAAAACTTGTTCTTTAAATAAATAGTCCAACAAATCTTACTTTTTCCTCCTGTCAGTCCCAATTTTGTTAACTGATTATGTTTTTTATTTTTGAATGAATACAATAAATACTTATCAGATAGCCTGTTTAAATAGTTTGCCATAGTGCTTCTTATGATCTGTATTTTAACTGTATTGAGTAACTAGCAAGACCATTTAATTGTGTTTTTCCATAGTCACAGTCGAAACAGAATAATAATGATTAGCACAATGTGTTAGTCATCCACGATGGCATGCAGCCATTGGAAGACCATATTGCATGCTTGAGAGTCGTGCCTGTTAAGGTTTGTTTTATCCACATATTCATATCTTTACAATAGTGAAACAGCAGATTTGAAAACTCCAGAATTTCCATCCCATGATAAATTTCAGTATTTTGGCATTTGTTTTTGTTTTGAGTTAGGATGAGCAATTGAAGTATTGGCATGGTGTGGATAAGGGACAGTTTCACAGCATGGAATTTTTCAACAATTATGAATTAAAATTTACAAACATTTTCACATTTTACATTTTGTGTTAATTAAAGACAGTCTTGACTCAAAGTAACCAGATTGCAAGAACAAACTACATTTTATCTCTTTTACCATGGTGCCTTATGAGAGTTTTGATGCAGGTCCGTCTTTTAACTGTTTTCACCTTCTGTCTTTGATTCCGGCTTGGACTGTGTTTTACATGTTACACCAAAAGACATGCAGCTTTGATATGATATATTTTCCTACTGTAACATAGGGAGGTTGCAGAAGCTGTGTTTATGTGCTGACTCCAGTTATAAAATTCTCAGGCTTTCCTAATAAGAACAATAAACATTATTGAATGGAATGGGATCCCATTTGCCTTTCTCATAGCTCCTATCTTGGTAGTTTGTAGCTGTCAGGTTGTTTGTTGCCCAGATTGTTTGTCTTCTGTTTTCCTCCTCTGTTTGCGATTGATGAGACTTGTATTTTACAGCTTAGTTCTTGTTATTTGTCTGTAATGCATGACTTTGCTGTTAATACAGCTGAATTGTATCCCTTTTGTCTTTCTCCTGCTCCCCAGGTAGTAAGTACAGTTTTTCCTTTCTGATACTACAGCCCTCTTCTGTATTGCCAATGCCTCCCCAGCTTTGTCATCAGCAAACTGAGTCAGCATACTCCTAAGTTTATGCCAAAGTCAATAACTAAAATATTAAATAAGATATATAACAAACTGAAGGCATATTGCTCAAATGTGCATGTTGGGAAAAAAATAGAAACACTGAAGTAAAAAGCAGTGTGTTTCTGGCAAGCTTTTGATGAAGGTTAGATTGCATAGGCAAATTTTCTAGAGAGATAAAAAAAAATCCTAAAAGGAAATGGTTTATAAAACTGCTCCCCTCTATGCCATTATCCCACTCAAACTGAAACTGCAAAAAAAATTATTATTCTTGCAGCATTGCTTATACCAAGGATGAATCTGTTCCTTTACATTCTTTTGGTGACTCCTTGCTTCTTTAACCAAGGATGTCTATGGTTATTTTCACCTTCCTTCCTCCCTAACTCCTAAGAAAGTGCTCTCAATTGTCTTTATGCAAAAAGGAAAAGATTTTCTCCACTGGACTTAATGGTTGCAACTTAAGAAGCTGAAGAATGGGGCATTCTACACCTATCTTCTTGTGATGAGTGCCGAACAGGGTGTAATTGGTATGCTAGTCATTGGTATGCTAGTCAGAAAGCTGATAGAAATCTTGAAGTTTCAGGGAAAGTGAGGGATTAGACTTCATTATGCAGGTAGGTGTCTACCAGCATCCCATCTTCCTCCTTTTCATTTTTGGAATGTGGATTAAGTGTGGATAAATATAATGACTCCTGAATGTAGGAGGACTCGGCTCCTGTAACTCTTGTCAAACAAAAATGAAGAATAGCATGCTTTTAATTGGCACTTGAAAATTATGTGGGTCTGAGTTATAGGACCTGGTTTGTCCCTGTTTTTTATCCAGCCAGCATAATAATTGCAGATGTGAAAAGCTACTGCAACAGTGGCATAAAATGCTTGCCTTCATATGTATTATGAAAAATCCCGCTTAAAACTTATTTGTAAATTTTTCATCTGGAAAATACGCTGTGGAGGAATTGGGTTCCTTTAGTCCAACAGATGGTGCCGGGGAAAGGTGGTGATAGTTCTCCAACAGAGAACCACTCCTGTGAGGTAGAATAATTCACCTAAATTTAAGGACTCCTCCTGCACGCAAAGAAGGAGAGAAGTAACTTGACCACGATTACAACAAAACCTGTAATTTAGAAGAAACTATCTACCCATGTGTAGTTCTGTGATAGCCTTTTCAATATGAGCAGGAGAGACAAGAAATGTGCCTAAAAATGGTATATGATCATTTTGTGAAAGAAACTGTACAACATGGTTGCCCATGTTACCAGTCTTGGTGACTCGGCAGAGTTCTTCCTGTGTCAGAATAACTGCATTGATTTTCAGTGTCTGCTTGTTGATAGCAGTAGGTTCAATATTGATTTGTTGACATCACCAAGGGATCCGTTAAATTCTCTGAGCCACATTCTTATCTCAAATTGAAATAAAAGTCTCTTTTTGGGGCTGATGTTGTGCTCTTCTGCATCCTTAATGTCTGGCAGAAGATGTATCTAAACTGCAGATGTTGCTTTCAGATGAGCATATAGCACACTGGGTATGTGCGTTACTGTGTTTAAAGGAAACTTAAATTTGCCTTTCAGTAAGAATCAACTCTAATGATACCATGGATATGCTTTTCATTCCAGTTGTGGAGATATCTTGTTTGGAAACACTACACATTTGTTTTCCGAACTTCCAGCCATGTCAAAACCTAAAAATAATTTAAAAAATTGCATTTCAAAATCCCGTTTTCTCTATACTGACTAATGTATGCGTATACATTTGCAACAGAAATTTAAAATGAACTATTCATCCTAAAGTTTTTGAGTCTTTATAGTGTAAGAATGGCTGTGCTGGGTCAGGTCAAAGGTCTGTTTAGGCCGAAACCCTGTCTCCATCCATAGTGAGAAGCACATACCTAGAAAGAAGTGTAAGAACAGCATGCATCTAAGAGTACTTGCCCAGAGCAGTCCCTCAACCCTCAGAAATCTGAAGCCAAATCTGAAGCTTCAGCTCTGTATTCATATCAGTATAGCAATGTAGACTTGCATTCAGTGCTCAAGATGTAACACAGGATCACAGAATGGATGATTTTGGCAGGGACCTCTTAAGATCATCTAGTCCAACCTCCCTGCTTAAGCTGGGTCAGCTAGAGGAGGTTTCTCAGGACCTGGTCCAGTGGAGTTTTGAATATGTCCGCAAGTCAAGATAGTCACACAGTGGATTTATACAGGAAAAATGCTTAATACTTCATAACAGTTGTGTATGGATTGCCTTTTTTTTTTTTTTTTTTTTTGTAACTAGAATTGGGCATGAAGTTGATCGTTGTGGAACATTTCCTTAGATTTCAAGATTTCTGTGCTTGTAATAATAGGTCACTTAATCTGTTTAATATATGAAATGAGGATGGTGTTCAATATTCATAATTTTGTATTTATTTACATGGACTTTCACCTGCCATTTAATACTCTGTCACTGAATCTCAGTGGAATCCTCTTCCAGCTCTTCAGTTTGGCAGAAATTTATTATTATGAAGAACTCTGAATACACACACACGCACTCCAACTAGTGTCACCTCCTTTCTCATCTCAGCTCCTGTACTGGCTCATTGAGTAGCAGACAGCAGCTCTGATCTGTCAGACTTCCTGATGACCTCTGTGCACTGGGACAACTGAGCACTTATTCCTTCCCTGTTTTGTGTCTCTTAACCAACTACTAATTAATTTCTGCCTTCTGTGGCTTCCTCAAGAACCTTTGGTGAGGGACCTTGTCAAATAAGTTTTAGAAATCTAAGTAGATCAATCAATCAAATCTCCTTTATTCAAATGCTTGCCAAATCTTTCAAAGAATTTCTGTGGTTTTGAGACATGGCTTCCCTTTGTAGAAGCCACGTTGATCCTTCCCCCGGTTATCATACATATCCATATGTCTACAGATCCTATTCTTGGAGCTTTAAATTACTTCAGCAATATAGAGCAAGGGTACAGTCCTCCAGTTCTCCATGTCTCTCATAACCATTTTTAAAAATTGTCACGTTTGTTTCTTTCCAGTCTAAAAAGGCTAAGTGATATGCAAGAGGTTAAATATTACCTTAATTTGAGTTATTTCAGCCATGAGTTCAAGTTAATCTGTTAAGTGAGTCTCAGATCAGTGCTCCTCATGTGCTATTGGTCATTTAATCTGTTTGTTCCGTAATCTCTTATGCTGCTTCTCTCTCTCTTCATTTTAAGAGGTTTAAAGACTTTTTTTTTTTTTCTTCTCCTTTTATCTTCAGAGTAAAGAAAGGTTCTAACATTGGAAAAACTTCAGTTTGTTCAACATCAGATGTATCACAGACTGTTCAGTAGACATAAACTTTTTACAGAATTAGAATTTTGTAATCCCAGTGCAGCCGCTCTTCACTGTATTACAAGCCATTCCTTGCTGCAGAACACTGTAGAGATTGCTCTCAAAGCAGAATATTTTTTCAGTCAGGGGAAAACAGGTAAGATGTTGCTCTCCTGCCACTTGAGGTAAATGCCTCTAAGTAGTATATCTGAGAGAAGAGTGAAGCAGAAACAGATGACTGGTGTTCATCTTTGCAAGATTTCATCCTTTGCCTTCCTTTTACTGTACTTTAGCACCATTTGTGCAAGGTGAAAGTCTTCACATACTTTTACTGGTTATTAAGTCTGTCCACATGGTGTTAGCTACTTTTAAGTCCAGCCAAGGAGGAATCTGTATGACTAAAGATAAACAAAATTTTGGTGACATTGTTCTGCATCCCTGTGTTGTGACTAACCAGTTCTTTTGTCTTTTTGATGAACTGTGCGAAGGACAAAACAGTTTGGGAAGCTGAGAGATAAAAGTTGAATTCCTAGCCAATAGGCAGATTGAGAAAAAATATTTGCTGTTATAGGCATAGGTTTTGGTATAGAAATGGTGAATGAAGATTACAAGTCTTGCATCAAATCTACTGTTTTCCAGTGATGCTGGAAATGATCTGGGTAGAAATTTGTATAGCTTGTAAAAGAAGTGGATGTGACTGAATGGTGGGGAAAAATTCCGTCATTATTGGACAGTGAAATTTGTGCCTAAGTTACCTCCATTTGGCCTGACTAAACTATATAAGGAGTGCTTCAGTATCGACTAATCAATAATTTGAATGCTAGTTTCTTGGCTCATTAGTCCTGTCAGCTTGCATTGTGTCAGTGTTCATCTATTACGTTAAGTTGCAGTATCAGTTTTGTTGTAGAAAAAACTTGGTGTTGTTTAATCACTTGGAATTAAAAGAGGTAAGTGACAGTATTGACTGAAACTGACTGTGCTTAGCATTGTCCCTAAGACAGTAAGAGTTGCTGTTGTGAACTCTATAATTCATGTAGATGCCATAAATACATGCACGCACACCCACAGGGAGGTACATGCAGGCACAGCGAAGTTGGATGAGAAGCTAACTTGCAAGTTTTTCATATGTAATGATTTTTATGGTTCTGTCTGCTGTCAGATGAATGGGAACCACCAGAAAGTGTGCTCTGCTGAAAATGAAATTAAATGAATAATACATATTTAGAAGCCCAAGTATTTTTCTTTGGAAATGTTTCTTTCAGCTTGTATCAGTGATGGACAACATAGCATTCTGAATTTAAGCAAAAAGTCTCTCCAAAGAGTGTTGGAAGCGGTAGATCATAACAGTTCTTGAGTTCCACTAGAGATAGTAAATGGAGCATTTTAAGTTTTGCCCGGGTAGAATAATAGAATCATTTAGGTTGGAAAAGACCCTTAAGATCATTGACACTAGCCATAAACCTGACACTGCCAAGTCCACCGTTAAACCATGTCCCTAAACACTACGTCTACATGTCTTTTATATACCTCCAGGGACGGTGACTCAACCACTAACCTGGGCAGTTCCAGTGCTTGACAACCGTGTGGGTGAATAAATTTTTCCTAATACCCAATCTAAACCTCCCCTGGCACAATTGGAGGCCATTTCCTCTTGTCCTATATTGCTTGTTACTTGGGAGAAGAGACCAGCCCCCACCTGCCTACAGCCTCCTGTCAGGGAGTGCTGCTGGCCGCCTGGGCCCCCTGGGCACACTGCTGGCTCCTGCCCAGCCGGCCGTCACCCAGCACCCCCAGGCCCTTTCCCACCAGGCCCTTTCCAGCCGCTCTGCCCCAGCCTGTAGCGCTGCGTGGGGCTGGTGTGACCCAAGGGCAGGACCCGGCACTGAGCCCTGCTGAACCTCACACCACTGGCCTGGGCCCTTCGCTCCAGCCTGCCCAGGTCCCTCTGCAGAGCCTCCTGCCCTCAGGCAGGTCAGCACTCCCACCCAACTTGGTGTCATCTGCACTGAAGGTGCACTTGATCCCCTTGTTCAAACTGTCAATAAAGGTATTAAACAGAACTGAGCCCTGGGGAACACCACTTGCAACTGGTCACCAGCAGGATGTAACTCCATTCACCACCACTTCTTGGGCTCGGACATCCAGCCAGCTTTTCTCCCACCATGGAGTACACCTGTCCAAGCCATGAGCAGCCAGTTCCTCCAGGAGAATGCTGTGGGAGACAGTGTCAAAGGCTTTATTAAGGTGAAAGCAGACAACATCCACAGCCTTTCCCTCATCAACTAGGCAGATCATCCTGTTGTGGAAGGAGATCTGGTTCGTCAAACAAATTTAACAAGGCACAATTGTTCTTATTAAATGCAGATACTTAAGCGGAATCTGAGTACTTGGAAAACAGACTTTTCTTGCCTGACTGCTACTCTACAGTAAATTCATTGCTCACCTTTTCAGCGAGTAAGAACTTTATTGTACCATCTGCATGTTTAAATAATGATTCTTTCTGTGCATTAGTTCTCTTCCTCCTTTTTAGCAGTTTTATTGTAGGGAAATGGTGGTTGTTTCTGCTACACACCACCATACAGGTTATTTGGGAAGCCCAAATAAAGATTCTTTCTGTTCAGAGACCTGGCATGTACCCTTGCCATTTAGGGGTGCATAGGTACTCAGAAGGAAAGATGCACAACAAGGCTACCAGCGATAGTTTTAGGGAAGACAAAATGCCTATGAACTGCTGTGAAGTTCCCATTGTTTTGCCTTTGGCAAAGGGAAGGCACAAAAGTACCACCCTCCTGGAGCCTCTGAGCACCTGTGTGGATACCTACAGTTCACGAAGCTTTTCCTGTTAGTTTGCCACCACTTCTCAAGCTAAATTAAAGCTGTCGTTGATGTGCCTATACATACTGTAGTCATACCTTAGAGATACAAAGTTGCATATATGGGGCCACACAAAAATTTGGGGTTGGTTTGTTTGGTTGTTTTTTTTCCCCTGGTATGAAATCATTTAATGTCTGTTGGTTTTGTCTGTGCTAACAGTAGTGGTTTTGAAGTAAACAAATACATGGTATCATTTGTAAATGCTAACTGATATTAGAGCTTCAGCTTATCTTTAATTCTGATCATTCATTGAAGGTTTTGAATGTAGAGTAAGTCAAAGATGATTAGTGAAGACCCTGAAAGAAAGAAGAAATTAGGAATTATTTTATTTTTTTAAAATATATTTTAAGCCCTGAGAGTTGGATCAAGGTTAGGAGAACCAAAATTTTATCTAATGCCTTGAGAAGCTGCTTAGCTTTTCAAGCTATGTAGACCCCTGCTGTTACCACTAGAAAGAAGCAAACAGTAATCCATCCTGCCTGCGTTGCACACCTGTTTTACAAATAGATGGGTCACCTTCTGAAAGTGCCTCTGTTAACTGCAGAGGATGCTTTGACAGCAGGATTAAACCACATGCTTTTGCACAGCTAACATGAAGAGATTCATGTCTAAAGATACTGTGCAGCACCTTTGTAAAAGCTATGCTGTAAACTGCTTCCTGCTGGATGAGTTCTGTCTGCCTGGCTGTGGTGGGCATGTAAACGTAGTTTTATGCTTCCAAGAATATCAATAAAGCAAGCCAGGCCAACGTACCTGGCTTGTCATTGCAACTTGAGTAATACTGTATGTAATAGGATAAAAGACCTAAATTAGCTATTGAGTTGCAAATTAATCATTGGCATAAAATCATTGAATAATACAGCATTTGTAATGTTCTGGATGTAGATTGTGTGACTGTCTTGCCACCAGACATATGGAATTCTGTTTATAGAATGGCACTGTATCATTTAAATCTGACTGGAATAGTTTTCCACTGGATTTGGTTTTAATGAGCTGTTTTGTTCTCTAATTATGTTTAATTAAATGCAAGTTTCATTGGGTTTTGGGTTTTGGTTAAGTTTTTTTTGTTTTTAATAGATAAAAAATTTGTCTGCAGTAAGGGAAGAAGTGGGAGACCTGCTTCAATAAAGAAGTTAAGTGTGGGTGAAGCTGAACATCTAGCATTGCAGGCTATTACACTTCTCATAGAGTTTCTTAGGAACAGCTTCTGAAACCTGAATTAGGAAAATGTAAAAATACTGATGGATTGGATTGATTGATTTTTACAATGGAGCATTTTTACCCACTATTTAATTATGGCAGATCTGCAGTTAAATATATCTACATCCAAACAGCACCCTAAAACATAACTGGAAGTTGGAAATTTGGCTAGCTTTAGATTTGCAAAGCTGTCTTTTTTACAGACTTGTATTTAAGAATGTATGTGGAATATGTCACAGCTTTGTTTATTCCAAATAGCTTGATTTGATAAGGATTAAATAGTTTCTCAGTCTTTGTGCTCATTTCTACGTATTATCTTGCAAGTATCTTTCTGCATATCACTAACAGCAATTTCATTCCATCATTCCAAGTATCTTGGGGAAGGAACTTGCAGAAAACAGTAGACCATCAGGAATATAGGCACATATGGAATGTCTGCACACAGAGACACATAGGCAGACAGACACTCACAAGCACACACACTTACCTTTTCTCGTTGTTTTTCCATTAACTTTCAAAAAGATGAATGAATTTTCAGAGTCCTGTCAGAAAACTTTTTTTAATCTTGTTTGCAAAATGTATTCATTTTAGTTGTGATTGGGTATTAGAATCTGCAGGTTATTTTGTTACTGTATGTACAGATCCTTAGACTCCTTACAATTCCTCTGTACGATCTCTAAAGATGTGAAAGTACAGCACAAGCAGTGGCAAGGAGCGGAAGTCATTGGCTTAACTTGCAGTAAGGATGATTTAGATAAGCTATTGGGAGAGTGCAGGATAGATTTAATGAGGTGGTCCAGGAATGCAGTTGGCACATATCTGTTGCATGGTCTGTACCAGTGGGCCTCTCAGTTGCTCATCTTCTCTTCTTCCTCCCCACTGCCCCCACACACCTCAGCATTTGTCTCCTTGGTCAGTTCCCTAATACTTGGATTCTCCCCATACATGCATCTGCTTGCCTTTAGTGCCGCTCTCTTCTGTCTCTTCCCTTCAGCAAGGGGCTCGGGAGCCCTGAGCAACTGAGAGAGGCCCAAGCAGAAGGTGCTTCTGCCCCTTTTCAGGTCTACTTTCTGTGACCCTGCAGCAGTGCTGGCCCTGGTGTGCAGCCAGCACTGATAACCCAAAGAGAGCTGACTAGTTTGTCTTCCTCTTTGAATCTCATCCAGGATGGTCGTGTGCCTCACCTCTTGGGAATGATTGGGCTTTATGTCTCCTTCAGGGAGCTGAAATGAGTAACGAGAACATACCACGAGAGGTGGCATATATATCATTGCAAATCTGGAGACCTTTTTTTTTGATTCTGGAAAACACTTGTGGGTTTCAATAATACTAATTTTCATTGAAGCTACAGTAGCTGCACAGGTGCATGGATAAACCTCTTGCAGTCTGTTTTGCCTAACTAAAATGTCAGTAATGTCAAGGGTGAAATGATCCTCTGCTCTGTTTAACAAGCTTCACGAGGTGGCTTTTAATGAGGTAGTCAGTGCAGTTTCTGTGGTGTAATGATGCATTTCATAGGTTGCCAAAAAGAGATGCTGTAATTGCCTGTGTCCACACTATTCTGTGCATCTGGCAGGTGCAGATCCCTGAGTGCTTCATATGCATGCATGTATGAAGGTACACGTATCAACTTTTTGTGTCTATAACATTTATCTATTTTTCACAACAAATAATTACATCGATCAGACAAAGCTGGGACTTTTTCAAGGCCCTTGAGTAAATCAGGGGACTTAAAGGTAGTGAAAGTCCCGGTAGTTATTCTCATACTGACAAAAAGGCAGCAGTGTTGGATAGAACAGTGGAGGCCAAATCTCTTATGATGAGGCTCGTCCTTGTAAGGTGGCTTGATGAGAATCCAAGCTGTAAAATCTGTGTCTTTCAGAACTGAGAGTTTGTTTCTCCAGAGAGCTAATAGAAGCTCTACCAGCAAATGTTTGCCCCTTGTCCCTTCTTATATATTTATTTTTAAAAATGCATTGGCTAACAATCCTAAAGTGTTAGGAGGACATTCTTGTCATCCTTCAGTGAGATGTCTTCATGGCCCTCTAGCTGTGTTCCAGACCAAAAAAATAACATTTTTCAAGGCTTTATTTTTTTCTCATCCAATTAGCAATGCAGGTTCATTATGTCTCATTATGACAGCCCAGAAAGTTTCCAGTCTGTTCCTTGTCAGCTTCTTGAAGTTCTGTTATAGTTTAACCCCAGCCAGCAACCAAGCCCCACTCAGCTGCTTGCTCACTCCCTGCCCAGGTGGGTTGGCAGAGAGAATTGGAAGGGTAAAAGTGAGAAAACTCGTGGGTTGCAATAAAGACAGTTTAATAGGCAAAGCAATAGCTGTGCATGCCAGCAAAGCAAAACAAGGAATTCATTCACCGCTTTCCATGGGCAGGCAGGTGCTCAGCCATCCCCAGGGAAGCCGGGCTCCATCATGTGTAACGGTTACTCCATAACTCCAGATGTCTTTCACCTTCCTTTTTCTTCCCCCAGCTTTATCTGCTGATCATGATGTCATATGATATGGAATATCCCTTTGGTCAGTTGGGGTCAGCTGTCCTGGCTGTGCCCCTTCCCAGCTTCTTGTGCCCTCCCAGCCCTCTCGCTGGTGGGGGTGAGGTAAGAGACAGAAAAAGCCTTGACTCTGTCTAAGCATGGCTCAGTGATAGGGAAAACATCTCTGTATTATCAACACTGTTTCCAGCGCAAATCCAAAACATAGCTTCATACCAGCTACTATGAATAAGATTAACTCCATCCAAGTCAAAACCAGCACAAGTTCCATTACCAAAGACTTTCTATGAGATCAGCTGTGACTGTGCATTCCCAGTGTAGTTATGTGACCCAGTCTGTGTAAATACAGTTTCTGACTATTGTGCATTTGTCAGGAAGTGGAAGAAATCAGTTTCTTTAAGCTATTGATCTTATCTGTTTGTCTGGTATGCTACAAGAATAACTCATATGCTAAAAAAGACTGAAATAAATTCTAGATTTTTTTTTTTTTTTTGGTAATTAGTTTGAATATCCTTTTGAATGAAACTGCAACATATGGGCATGTTCTGTGGTAAAATATTGGAAGCCTAATACATACAGGATGCTCCATGCTATTGTACATTTATGGCTGAAAGAAGGATTTCATTTTGTGCTTAGGTGTGGTGATTGTCTCTGAAGTACTTCAGGCCCATAAGACTGTTTTTTCTTTCTCAGGTTAGCTTGCCATGTGGTATTTGAGACAGTGTTCATACAGGGCTTGTACCAAAACTTGCAAGATATTTATAGGCAGTTCTGAAATGCATAGTCCATTTCTCTTGTTTTTTATGCTGTTGTCTGGATTGCCTCCTAGCATTTGTACTCCGTTGTTTCAAGGGGATTATTTCCAGACCTTTCCATATGGTACTGCTTTGTATGCTTGCTGTCTTTAAGGTGGTCTTTGTATATACTCAGATCTTTATGACACTGTCCCAATCTCTTGAGGAGTCATTTCCTATGAGTTACTAATGCCTGTTTATAGATATGCACAAACAAAAGCCAGTGATAAACTATATCCTCAGACATGCATGCAGGTCTGCTTGGAGGCAGGGTTTTTATAGAAGAAAAAACATTCAGATTTCATCAAATGGAAATCATAATTGACTGTGGTGGAGCTACACTATCTTACATCAGTTGAGGACTATGTTTTTTGCTGGCCAGTTCACTCTAGTGGGTCAAATTTTTCTGTGCTGTGATTTCCATAGCTCACCATGTTGCTTATACAAGAGCTTAAAAGTGTGCCCACAGGTGAACTCTGTTCTTTAAAAACACAAATACCTGCCTTCAGCTTTTCGGCCAAGCCGTACTTCAGACAGGGACAAAAGACTTTGTCTTGAATTTCCTGTACTTAGTTGGGGAGTGGTCTTGCTGACTAGTTTCTCTAGTTTGTCAAGACCAGTTTTAATTCTTTTGTGCTCGCCAGTGTTCCTTCCTAGTTTTGTGGTGTCTGTGATAAAAATAACATATTTTTATCCCACTAGAGCAGTTATGACCTGTCTGTTAATGACCTCTTTCACGTAGGTAATTCATGAGAACACTAAATAGCATCAGTCACAGGAGCAGGCACAGGATGGATGACACATCTGTCCATTTCAACAAATTATAACTAATTTTAACTATCAAACCTTTTCTAACTATTATTTCAATGTGTTTATCCAGTGTTTCACTGACCCTATAGCATTTTCTCTTAGACTGTCTCCCAGTATTATTTCTGAGAAGGTCGTGCAAGACCATGTTAACTGCACAGACGTGCAAATGTGTGGCATCTGCTGCCTCTGCCAGTAATGAGGCCTATTACAGTGTAGGAGAAAATTTTCAGCTTCATAATGATTTACTCTTGAAAAATGGAAGCTGGTTGCCAGTCATCCCCTCCTCATTCTCTTGTGCTGACAAATAGTTTTCCTATTTTTTTTTTTTTTCCTCCTGGTATTTCTCCAGGATGTGAAGCTGTTTGGACTCTGTTTTCTCCTCATGTTCTTTTTTCTTTTAGAGACAGTGACAGTTTGGCTTTCTTCTAGCCTTCTTCTTCCTCACTTATTTCCCTTGAGTCATCAAATACTGCCACTTGTGTCTTCGAAATTTCTTCAGATCACTCTTTTAATATTCTGAGGTAAAACTTCTGAAGGCCAGCAAATTCAATAACACATAATTTATCTAGGTACTCTTTGATA
This sequence comes from Falco naumanni, assembly GCF_017639655.2. Classification (NCBI taxonomy): domain Eukaryota; kingdom Metazoa; phylum Chordata; class Aves; order Falconiformes; family Falconidae; genus Falco; species Falco naumanni. The sequence continues at coordinate 25,018,702 of NC_054080.1, read as the reverse complement.
TATTCTCTCTCCAGTCTTAAGCTGTTACAAAGCTGTTATGATTCTTCTGCTCACTTGAACAAAGCTGACCCTTTAGTGGAGGAAAGACATTACACTTGTGCTTTGCAGAGATTTTATGATCGGGGTTTTTTCTCCCTCTCTGGACCAAGTAGCTGATCAATACTGCTTTCAGTCTTCCTTGTAACTCCCCCTTGCCTTTGATATGACTGTCATTGTTTGCCCTTGTTTTTCAGACTGCCTGTGCACGTCCTTTTTACTTCTGCAATCATCTTTATTAATATGACCTACTTGATTTCACTTGTGTGTGTGTGTGTGTTTGTGTTGTTTTGATTTTTTTTTTTTTCCTGTTCTGCTTTTTCTTCATTGTGGTTGAGGAAGAGTCCAATTTGCCATGTAGGTCTTTTATTATACTCCCCCATCCCTGTGCTGCATTGGAATAGCATGCACAGCTTCTCATAGCTGTGTTTTCTGTCAACTCTTCTAAATGCTCTTTTGCCTTACAGTTGCCTTCCTGAGATCTAATGTGCCAATTCTGAGCTGGACTTCAAAACAGCAAATCTAATATTCAGCTTGTTATCTATTATAGCATGTACACTATGACTACATAATCATTTTCTGGTGATTTTTCAAAACCACATCATATTCAGCAGTGAACAAATGTAGGTTATAAACACTCTTCTGTTTTATAATTTTCTTCACTTTTAAAATTTGATGTATTTATTTTTACTCCTTTTTCTTGAAGCTACATGCTTAGCCTCTTCAGTGTAGTGTTCGTATCTGAAACACTGCATATAGTAGTATTTAATTCACATAGCATGTATACATAACAGTCAAAGTTTTTATAGTGAATGATTTAGTTATCATTCATATTTATCATACTGTTCCTTGAGAATGATAAATGTGTAAGGAACAGAAATAAAGCCATTACCATGTCATGGGAAAGGTCGGAGGTACAGCTGAGAATAGCCCTTGGGTTTCCTGACTTCTGGATCTGTTGTTTATTCCCAGTGGGATCCTCCTGCTCCACCTCTAAACACTTGGATCTATAACACATACAAAGTTAGGCAATGGGGATCTAACTTCTTTTATTAAAATGTCATTTATATTAAGCATTGCAGTTTGCTGATGAGGCAAATGTTCCTCACACAGCTGAGGTATGTTGCTGGTCTGTGTCTGTTGCTGGAAACGTAACATTAAAGAGGCTTTTATTTAGTGATGTAGTAAACAGTACCTTCTCTTTGAAGCTGGAAAGACATCGGTTGCTTTATAAACTTGGCCCTCCATACAGTAGAACTGTCACCTGCAAACAGAGTAAATATTACCTAACTGTATTAATTTAGTTAGTCGGAATGTTTACTTTTGATTGTAGTGTCAAGTGAAGAGTTACTATGTTTTTGGGTTTTTTTTCAGACTGAACAAATGCAGACTTTGTGGACCTATTTGTTCACAAATGGCAGAATATACCATTCGCGAATGTGGAGGTTTTTCTCCATTCCTGAGCAATCTTTTAGTAATTATGCTGGATATTTTGTATAACTGTACTCATTCAGATGAGTTTTCCAGATAGATTCAGGGAACTAGTTTCCATAAAAAGAAACATAGATTATATAGTGACTGTATATAAACATAAAAAAATAAAACACATCGTCAGTATCTTTAGCATAGAATGTGCTGTCATTTTTGTTCAGTCTTAACAGCCTTGTTTCTTTTCCACAAGATATTGGGTGCAGTCGTACTCCTTGTCAGAATGGGGAGATGCGCAGAGGAAATGTATTTCTTAGGGCTTCTTAAGAAAGTAATGCATTAAGCAGTGTAGATTAGTAATTTTAATTTTATGGGGAAGAATTTCCGGTTCTGTGAGTTGTCACAAACTCTTAATAATTCACATAACCATTTGTGTTGGATGTTTCATCTGTGACAGGCTGAAACCCAGGAGTGAAATGGTGATAGTACCTATATCTGATAGCAACCACATACTTTGGAAGCGAAACCAAAAACCTGTAAATTCTGAGCAATTGTAGCATTAGTAACAAATTTTTTTGTTTTACCATGTGCTTCTGAACGCAAGGTTTTTAGATACTTGTAAAACTGACAGTGCTTGTGTGTGTACTTCACATCTTTCTAAAAAATGATTTAACTTCTGCTCATTTATCTATCTCAAAAGCTCTCCATTTCAAGGTCTGGGAGTCTTTTTTTTTTTTTTTTTTTTTTTAGTATTCAGCCTTGTAGGAGATCTCATGATACAAAAGCCAAGTTCACAGTTTTTGGATGAGATTGTTTTACAATAATTACTGTTATTATGAGTTCAAATGCAAATTTATCATGTCTTTCAGAATATTCTTCAGTAATTTTGATTAAAAACTTGTTTACAGAATCACAAAATCATTTAGGTTGGAAAAGACCTTTAAGGTCTTTTTTTAAGGCCTTAATTTAAGAATTGTTGTATTTATTTTTTTCCCTTGGAGATTTGGGGGAGGGAAACAAAAAAAAAGGTTTTAAAAAATGCAAAATTGACATAAATACTATTTTGTTTGGCAATAATTTGATATATTGTTTGCATTTCTAGAAGTTGGGAAAATTCCAGATGGTGAAAAGGCTGCTCTCTTAAAAAGCAATAACCTTCAAAATATCATTTAACCCTCTTGTGAGGGTTATGTTAAAAACTTTTAATGTGGTTTAAGGTGATGTTTCTGTCCTACACTGTGAATATAAGATTTAAATTTCTTGAACTTAGTTCTTGAATACAGCTTTTCCTGAATCGTTCTAACTACTTCTGTGAATATAGAAACAAACTGTAATTCAGAGAAAATTAGCCTTTATTGAGCTTTTTCTGCTCTAAACATCAGGAAAGAAAAAAAAATAGTGTTTTGGTAGGTGAGAGGAAAAATTCATAACAAAGAAACCAGAAAAGGAGGGCTGTGTCACCTTCAGTTTTTAAAGGAAGAGACGCTTCTGCAAGAACACTGAAATACACGTACAGGTGTTCCTGAAGTGGTGCCACAGCAGTGCAAGGGCTATGATTATCTACAAAGTTTAATTCCACATTCTGAAGTTGCTAATGCAGTACTACAATACCATTATGTCATTAGCATTTGAATGTTCAGGATAAAGTTTTCCAATTTATATCACTGCTTTAAAAAAGCTATGTTGGTTTTTTTTTCACAGAAAATGCTACACAAAAGAACTATATAGAGCAAGTTGACTTGTTCAATGTATATTTATTGGTTGGCATGTTTCAGGTTTCAGTAGAACTTAATCCAACATAAGTTCTGCTTGTACGCACTTTTAAGAGCTGATTCTCTGTGCTGTGGATAATGGCATGTGACTGCAATGTCCATGCACATGCTGAAGTAAACTTTCTTTCTGCAAAGCACCACTGAACCCTTTAATTATACCAACTTTTACCTTCAGAAATATCTGGCTATAGGTGTTATAATACAAACCCTAAATGGTTCATTTTTAGTTCTGTAGTGGAGATTGGCGTAAGTGTGTTTAAATCTGTTTTCAAACAGTGACCTCATCTACAGTAACCTTACTGTTTAGTTCCAGTTGAGACTTCATAAGCTGGTATGGTGCATTGTGTGGTAACTTCACTCAGCCTATGTGTGTTTATGTCCTTTTACTCAAGAAATTAATTTCTTTAGCAATGCAAGTAAGTAAATAATGACAGGTATGACAAGCTGTGGAAGTTGCTTTCTCCTGTTCTGCATTACCTGGTCTGTAGTGGCTACGATGTGCCATTATGGAATAAATCCAGTGTAGAGCCAGCATCTGTTGTGGAGCCTCTGCTGGCCTATGTATGAGTAGAGTCCAACAGCAGTGTCACCTGAGATGACAGAAAGATATGATGTGCCGTGAAAAACATTTGGGAATGTTCGTAACAACGCATTAGGTTTTTCAAAGTATAGCATCAAGAAGATGAGATGTGCATTTTAAATGTTTCAGTAAAATAGATAGTGAAGTGAAAGCTCCTTCATTCAAATTATAAATCAAACTGAAGAGTAATCACCAGGTGGCTGTCCCGTTTTGTTGACATGAAGAGGAGACAGTTGTGCAATCAAGATTACCTTAAAAGATTTGACAGGAGCACATATTCTTAAATATATCAATGTTTTTACTTAACAGTGTTTCAAATAAATCCATCACTTGAAGGTACAAAATCCTTTGGCTATTCCAGCAATACCAAGAAAACATTGTAGAAAATTCATCTCTTCCTTTTTGCTGATTAGTTGTATGGCTCTCATGAACTTTTCCCAAATTAAGCTTTGGAGTAGACTGAAAAATCCTTTTCTTCAAAATGGATCTTTTGCCTGCCTTCCTTTAATCGCCCCACCCCCCCCCCCTTTTTTTTTTTTTTTTTATTAGAAGTTTATGTAAGTGTACTTATCTGCTCTGAATTTGCAACAAAAGGAAAAGCTTTCAGATTGATCATAGTTGTGAAAATTACTGGTTTGCTGTGAACCACTACTATTTACTTGAGGAAATTACAGAGATTTGGGGGTTTTATATGACAAAATAAGCTTATTTTTAAGAGTGAAAGGCTTTGTGGATAGGAGGTTAGTATAAAAATAGAAACCTGCAAGAAAAAGAAAAGAAAAAGATGTGGTTCTGCTCTGAAAAGCAATACTGTGAACAGTATTTTAGATTTTTTATGGACAGATAAAAATTATTTGTATTTTGTTGAATCCTAGATTAAATCTCCTGATTTTTAGAAAAGAAAGGTTTTTTCTACTCCTAATAAGTAGGATCAACAATAATGATTCTTCAGTCTGAACTGGAGCCTCAACTTGTTAAGGCACTTGAGAACTCAAGTCAGGGGTATTAATATTGTGAGTAAAATGGAGCATGGGCTTAAAAACTGAGGGTCACGTATAGGTCACAATAGGTCAGGGTCACATAACACAGGGCAACAGAGGATGTTCCGATACTGTAGTTATGAACTCACTCTCCTTTCTGTTTGCTCTTGCATTGCAGAGGAAATGTGTAAAAATCTGCTACGCTTTCTCCGAGTCCATAAAACAAGCACAATTTCCAGCATCAGCTCCTGGATATGTTGAATAAAATTATTCTTTGCAAGATAAGTGGCCACAGTTGTCTGCTGCACATTTAATTTTAGTCTGTAAGGCACTGCAGTGATTAGTAAAATGTAGTGAATTAAATCTGTCTTTCATAACAACAGTATAATACAGCATAGGTATTTGCATTTTGCTGAGAGCAGATGCAGCTCACGTGACTTGTGTACAACTCCTACAGATTACAGTGCCACTGAAGCAGTTGCTAACGTAGTCATCGGATCAGACAGCCAAGTTGGTAGATTCCAGGCCTCTGGTGTGGGAAAAGGTACTTTCAAGTAACCTAAAGCACAACTTATTTCAGAAGTGAGTTATTTTTAATTTCTAAACAGCTTTGCATGGATATCTTTTAAATATGTGTCATCTGGAGCTTTTCACCACAACTTGTGATTTTGCTGACTTGAAATTTAACTGTTTGCTTCTATGCATTATTTTTTTTTCCTAAGAAGAAAGCTAATTTCAATGATTTATGAACTCAAATCCAAGATCTTTAAATAGGCAGGAAAATTAAAAAGTCAGAGTAACTGCAGATGTGTCTTCTCTCAGTATCTGACAGAACAGCAGTTATTTTAGAAAGCTGCATGGAGGAGGGGTGGAGGCTGAGTTGCAGTAGAGGTCCAGAAAATGTGTGATCTGAAACACAGCAGCATTTATATACCTGTCATTCAGAAACCTTAACAGATTTAGATATGGGATCAAATCGAACTGGTGAGGTTGCCTATATTTTTCTTTTAATAAAAGGAGAGTGAGTAAGATGTGTTGATAAGTCTTTACTAACTTAAGTTATGCAAACCCAGTTCTAAGCATTTTTAGAAGTAAGGCTCCCCTCCATAAATGCGATGTCAGCAAATTGTATTTGAACCAAAGGGTGAGATTAGTCTTAGTTATTTCTACAGCATTGTGTGTTTCTGTAACAGTGTATATACATTTATGTGGCAGATCTGGAACAGATGTGTTCTGGACTCTCCAGATGCTTTTTCCAAGGGCATTGCTTTGAGCATAATGAAATTTGAGCATAAACTGGAGAAACAGAGATACTGAATAATTGCAGCTCTGTAAAACCCAGGTCAGTAGTTGCTTGTCTGCAGAATCATTTTGTAAATCAGTTATTGTCATTATCAGAATAAACCAGAATTGTTTTTAAAATGTACATCCATCACACAATCTTCACAAACCTCGCTTACATCAGCCAGAAGAATTCCCCATCCAAAGTCGAAACATCATCGCAACACCGACAAAGGCGAACAATTTACACGCGCTGCACCCCTCGTCCTTTCATCACAATTACAACAAAAATCATAAAAAAAATTGTAACCAGGACCTCGCTGCAAACAACATTTACCGTGGAAAACTGTTCCTCGGGGCAGCCGCGGCGGGCGGCAGGCGACGGGCGCTGACCAGGGTGCTGACCGCCGGGCGCCGCGGCCGGGCGGGGCGGCGGCGAGGGAGGCTGGGACCCCTGTGCCGGCGCAGGAGAAAAGCCACAACTGTTGCTAGAGGGAAGGGGCAGGTGTTTCCAGTGAAGAAACTGGGAGAATAAAGGTTGTCACGTGGTTATATTCGTTTCTTTTCCTTGTAACTAAGGATGGCAGTGCTGTGCAGGACTCGAAAGACTGAGAGCTTTGTTAAACTTTTTGGGTAAATAATTTCAGTTGAATTTAAACACTGTCTTGATCAGGCTTATCAAAGGATTGTTGTTATAATCATTTCAGCTATGAGCTGCATAGCTACTTATGGCAGAAGAAGTTGGTGGGGGTTGGAGGTTATAACTAGTAGGAGAAAAGGAGAAAAAGGCAAACGGTTATGGCTAGCCCACTTCTGAAACACGTCTAGTCTTGTGCTTGCTTTTAAGTGAGAGAACAATTTTTATACAGTTTACTCAAGTTAAATAGTAAAATGGCATACCTGAGCACTTTTTTCCCTGTAATCCTAGAAACATTTGAAGTCTTATATGCTGACCTTGTATGTTTGTAAACCACAGACCGATTTTCTTTATCCCTTGGCAACACTGGTGAGTGGCAAATAAGTCAATGATAAACAATCCTTTTTTTCCCCTTCAACAGAAGAGAAATCCTTTTTACCATTTTCTTACCCCTTCTGGCCTGAAAAAATGCTTTAAAACATAAGTTTCTGTATGCTGTGCGGCATGTGGAGAACTCCCGTCTCACTGCATCTAAACATGCTAGATGGAAAAAGACAGATTTGAACATTTTGGAAGAACCTACTCTACCAGTGTGTCTGCATTTGCCAAGCCTGCACTTAATTCCTCCCACATGAATAAATAAGTAGTCAAGATTATATTATTTTTTTTTATATCCACCTTTGCAGTCAGCCATATCTGCTGAAAGTTGCTTTTTGGTTTATACTAGAAGATACGCATGATCAAGGCATTCTGCATATCTTGCGTGAGAAATGTAGCTATTGACAACATCTCCTTTATTATATCAGAAAAATTATTACAATAAGCCACAGTAAATTATTAAATTTTTTTTGTTAAAGTTTTGAGAAGCAAAAAAATGTTCATGATGTCATCAAAAGCAAAATCAGTTGCAGAAGGCTGATTGTTTTGTTGTTCTTTCTACACTAGCTGGTTTTAATTTTGGTATTGATAGATTTAATACTGTCTGAAGCCAGAAAGGATCTTTAGGTCATCTGATGTTACCTCCTGCCTAATCCAGACCATTATGTGTCATGGAGGTACCCAGATTTTCAGCTTTGTATTGAAGGCAGACCTTATTTTGTGGCAGGGGAATTCTCATATTCTTTTAAATGAACTAGCAAAACCCACTTGACAGTATATGCTTCTAAAAGATGCTGACTTGTCACAGTTCTAGTCATCACAGTTTCACCAGTTCATCAATTTCTCCAGTGTTTGAAATGTGGGAATCACAGGTAGTCAGACCAGATTCTGTCCTGGTTTTCACTAAGTGATGTTGCTGAATCCTTTCCGAGATTATGTAATTATACACGTTATATAAATGTAAATATATATTTATATAGATTATATAAATGCAGAGCAGGGCATTATTGAGCAAGTGCAAAAGCAGCATAAGAAGCTGTTGTTTAATTAAAAGGTAGTTTACCATTTTAGATACATACTTATTATTTCAATATATTATTTTGATGAAAACTCAGTTTATTTTCTATTGGAAAGATTTGCAAAATCCCACATGCTTCTTATATACTTCTTCATAAAGAAATGATTTAAAATTTATTTAATATTGCAACATATCATGCAAATGTATGAATTGAGTAGTTTTGCTTTTCATGGAAATAATTGGCAAAGAGTTTGTAACCACCTAGAAAAGATGCTTGTGATATAAATAACGTTCCAAGTGCAGGTGCAAAATATAACTACTAATCGCTATATAAATCACAAATGAAACCCCCATAGGAAAAAAAAAACACCAAAAACCAAAAAACAAACCACAACAAGAAAACCAAACCAAAATAACTTGGACACACAAGTATGCAAGTCTGTAAATAAAATTCCTGGGATGATCAGCTTGCAGGTGAAAGGATCAGGTTTTTATGTAAAAGCGGATGGACTGCAATGGAGTATTATGATTTAAATAATTTGTTTATTCAGTATAGAAAAGTGGCCATATGATTTTCTCTGACTCCGATACCTTGAAATAAGTTTCCACTTGGAAAATTTTGTTTAGTCTAAAGCTTTGCTCTGAATTTGGGGGAAAAAAAAATAGGCTCAAAGGTCAGAGACTGGAGCTTTCTTTTGTTGTGGTGAAGCAGGGGAGTTTGGATGACCTTTAAGAGAAGCAACAATGTGTGCAAATCTGTGAGCTTACCTTGGAAAAATAGGTGTGGAGGTGGTAACCAGCCATAAATTGTTTATTTGCTTTTTGCTTTTCTGAAGAAGACACGGGATGCCCAATGAAGGAAGGGAGAAGAATTTCTATGTGGTTTTGTTTCTCTGCCTATAGCAGTAATGAAGCTGGAGAGGGAAGCTAGCTGGAAAAATGTAAGTGTTGCAGGAGCTAGAGGACTATTGACATAAGGGTGGAAAGATGAAGAGTCAGAGCCTGAACAGGAAAGAACATTTGGAAGTGCAGAGAGGAAAATGGTATTTTAAGGATTTTTGTGCAATAGAGATGCGGTTTTTGAAATGTGTGAATACACGAGAATATTGGGAAATGATGCAGCCTCATAATTAATTAGTTTAACAACTTTATCTATTTTCATATATCCTGCCACACCAGAAGAACAGAAAAGATAAGTGTTGTTTATAGATCCCACTGTTTAGGGGGCTGGTGGGAGCGTTTTGATAAAGTTGACAAAAGCTAACCTTTGAAGGTCCATACCCCTTTTCCTTTGGATCCAACAGCTGTTTTATTAGCAGGAAAGGAAAATAATAATCTTGGTTGGGAATAGTTGTCATATAGAATTTTTAGTTTTTATGTAGGCGCACTGTCTTGTTCAATGCTGTTCTAGAGAAAAAGGGGGGGGGGGGATCAACATTACTGCTTTATGGAAGAATAGGTGCACCCTGTTCTATAGATAAATGTTAATTTAACTGGGGTCACATTTCACCCAAAAAGTGCAACCAGGAGGTGATGAAAGAAATCCGTGGTTTTATGAAAAGGAGAACCATCTAATCACATCTGGTCTGCCCAGGACCCTTCAGATCCAGTCTCTGTTTTTATACAGGAGTTCCATAGGAATGTTTTTTATCTTTTAGCTTTCTCTAAAGTTTATTTTTGAATAATCTCATCTACTGACACAAACTCAGTCATGTTTTCACTGTTGAAAAATCAGAGATCTGACTCCTTACACTGTGCATCACCTCCTGCCTCTATAGCTGACATTGCATTATGATGCCAGGATATTGAAGCTGTTTGTCTTTTTTCCAATTTTTATCCATTACTCCTTTGCTGATCACACCATATCCTCCCCATTCCTCAGGCCTATGTTCTACATAATTTTTTAACTCTTCTGAGGGTGGGTCTTTTGTTGTTTTCATGCAGGATTTTCTATCTAGTCATACAGCTGTCACTTTTATCATCAGTTATTTTGGTGTTATTTTTTTGAACTTGGCAATGCAGTTTTGCCTTTCTTATTTCTACACAAAATGCTAAAGTAATGGTTAAAGCAAAAGACCAAAAAGGTAATCACATTACCCTTCCTTTTTGTCTGCTTTTGCTGGCTTGTTTTTACTTTTAAGAATCTTGGTTGCATGATCTTAGATAGCAGGATGTTTTAACTTTTTTATTTGTTTTTGTTTTTACTTTTAAGAACCTTTGCTCAATCTTAGCTAGCAGGATGCTTCTGTTTGCCATGTGACACCAGACCTCTTTGCCTGCATGTATGACATCTGATCAGTTACCCTGGAGGTTTTCTATCAAAAATGAAATTATTTAAAATAATATTCTAAAATCTCTCACTTCCTTTCTTGTGTGGCCAAATTGCTATTGCTCTGAGACTGGCCTGCAGTTGTTCTGTCATTATTTCTCGTGAGTCTTGTATCTCATGGTGTTTTCCACTGAGGAGGTGTAGGCTTTTCTGGGATGTCAGCACGAAAGGCATGGTCACTTCAAGTTGGTGGAAAATAGGAATGGTAGAAAAAGTGTTTGTTTTCTTATGTCCCTTCTGATATTTGTTAACCTGGTGCAGGTGGCATCAGGCAGACAACTTCTCGTTGATCATGGCACGCTGCTCATGTCTGTGGTGAGGTTCAACGTCTTCACTGTTCATCACATCTTTACAGCATACCAAGTAAGCAAAGCTATGAGTGGTTTTACCTGTACAATACCGAACATGCTAGGTGGTATGCCAAGGTATACTGAGAGCATTATGCTCTTACACATCTCCATAGGAACATGCTTTTACAAGCAGTACATACAAGTAGTATTGTTAAAGTCAGCAGATACTAATGCCAGGGTATATGCTGAGGTTGGTCACTTGTGCTAACACGTGGGTCTCCACAACCAAGGCTTATGGTTAACCTCTGCCTAGGTTTTGCCTGAAACCACCATGTCCCGTTACAGTGTCTTCTGCAGTGATGCACCATACATTGGCAGGGTGAATTCAACCTCTGTGGAGTAAGGACTGTCAAAGTCTGTATATGCAATATGTGTTCAAAAGATTTTAACCATGGCAGTGTAAAGCACTGTACATGTAGCAATAAAAATAATAACACTCTTGTTGCATTTAGGATTAGAATGTATGAAAACAAATTACCTGTGTCACAACCTTTGAGAAGACCCTTAGGACATGAAGAGATCATAGAGGAAGGACAAAATTAACCGCCTCTGAGGTTCATTCCAAAATTGGAACTTTTAGTGTATTTGGGGAAAGAAATCTGAAAGAGGGGATGCCAGCTGAGAAGGAGTGTTACAGATTGGTTTCTCAGCGGTGTAATTCTTCCTTCGAACTTCCCACACCATCTTGCATCTTAAATCCGAGGTCAGCTTGAGTGGGCTTGAGGTTAGAGACAAATTTTTCACATGTTCTTCTTAACTGTTAAGCAAAGTATAGTAAGGCGTTCTTACACAAGTGGTAGCAATGAGAGATGGCTTTGGAGCTCTTCCTTGCCCGCTGGAGTTTCTTACCTCTTCCCATTTTCACTCAGAGATAACATCTTCAAAGCACTCTCTGGAACAAAATCTGCTTTTTTTCTGTAATGCTTATCTGATTGCAAATATTGGTAATGTCCAAATGTTCAGTTTCATCTGGCAGCAGAAAAGTCAATTACTCTTTTCCGATCCAACTTATTGGGCACTGCAAGATTAAAAGCACATTGTCTTCAGATATCTGTATTTTTACACATCAAACTTCAGTCTCATTTTGCCTTTTCCTAGCAGTAAAAATGGGAAAATCTTCCTACAGGTGTGAAACCCTTCATTTCAAGTATCCATAGCATAAACTCTATATGCTTCTTGCTTTTGTATTTGCAGATGATGCAGAGAGGAAATCTCAAAGTGTTGATAGAGAAATTTAATCTTCAAAGTTGTTTATGTCATTCTAAAACAGTTGTTTACAGCACTTATGCGGCAGAATCTTTGCAATCTGAATATCTGTGTATTGAGATCTGAGCAAAAACTTTTTTTGCCAAGCTAGGGCAGTCAAGAGAGGAAAAGAATTTGATTGTTATCATCATAGTTTGGGTTTATTCCATTAATACTAGGGTGGGGAAAACATGGGTCTTAATGCCTGACTCTGAAATTGAGGTGGGTTCTGTTTTTTTCAAGTGTATTTTGCATCTGGGAGATCTTTTATTTACTTGTCCCCTGAATGTTTGTTTTATTCTTGCACACTGACAACTCGCAGTGTCAGTTGCTCTACTCTTGATCATTAACACATATCTATTCATTTAAATAATTTTCATTTTTTCCATTTTAGGATGTATATTGTTTCTTCTGATCTCTCTTCTGAGATTTATCACCTGCTAGGTTGACACAATTATTTCTGATGCCAGTGCATTTGTATTTGCATAACCCCGAAAGAAAATCTAAGGAGTATTACTGCTTTGTATTACGAACCAAAGTATATCTAATTTGTTTATTTCCTCAGTGTTTTTAATTGTCTCTGTTTATAACTATCTCTGTGAGTGCATATCTATAATAGATGAATCATAACTAAAAAATAAAATCTCACACAACCTCACTGGATAAAAATAGTCTTGAGGGAAAGTTAAGTTAAACCACATCCTGTTGATGGGAAGGATCATACCCTTACCATTCTAATTTTTGTGACTACCTGATGACATTATTTCCATAACAGTTGCATTTCATGAAAAATGAAGTTGGTTTTGAGATTTTTTTTTTTTTTTTTTTTTTTTGCTATGATGATTTTACATATTGGCTTTTGTTGGTTTTTGTTTGTTGTTGTTGGGTTTTTTTTCATGCAGGCTTCCATTGCTGTTTGGATCCTTGCAAAATATCACTGTTCATAGCTTTTGAAACCACAGAGCATGATAATTAATGCTATGGCTCCCTGTATTGTCTGGTTTTCTGCTGCATAAAACTATCAAGTTTTCCTGTGGATGCATCTCACCTTTTTCTAAATACTGCATTGTAGTTATGAGATCTGATGCAGTGTAGGCTGACAATTGGTGGACTTAAATATACAGTAAGTTCATACAGTTTTAACCCAGGCCAGGCCCATGGATTTGGTGCCTTGAGAAGTTGCTAAGCAGAATCTGTCTCATTGCCAAAATATGTATTAACTTTCTGTTACACATTTGTTTTATGTCATCATGTTAGAAGATGTTGGCCAAAAACTTATTGTCAGAGCTACTTTTATTTAAAAAAGTACAGGTAGATTTTTGAGAAAGAAAAAATAGATTTCTTTGAACCTTTAAAAGCCCATGGGAGATGTGAACTTGTGCAGTATTGATGTGCAAAACATACCAAAGCATTTAGCATTTCAAAAAAATCAGTTATTAATCATATTTTCTCTATATGCTATCATTAGTCACTATAGATGTACAATCATATGTTGTCCATCATCTTTGTAAAACAAATTTAGAGTGCTTTATAGCTTTACAAGGTGGCTGGGAAGTAGTTGGCTCAGAGAACTGGCAATGTGATATCAGTCCTGTTACCTTTAACTTCTTAATTAAATCCTGCTGAGCTCTGGGAGTGTTTGGAAGTGCTAATCAGCCAGTGGTTTTGGTTGCATATTCCTCTGCTTTTTCAGTCTGTTGTCCTCCATGAGAGCTAAACTTCAATGGAAAACATTAAATATATTAAAAATTAGGTTTGATGAATCAAACCTTCAACTTAGGTCAAGTTACTTCGTGGACTTCAATGAAGTGATAGCTGAACCTTTGGCTTCAGAATACCATGTTCTTACTTTTGGGTCCATATTGAAAGAATGAACTCTTACTAAGAATTAGTGTCAAAGCCTTACATAATCTAACCATATATTTTTTCCATTTGTGTTTCTCATGATGGTGCATGTCAACCAAAAATTTTAACAAATTGTCAGCTATTGCCTACTTTCTGAATTTTAGGAAATGAATTAGAGAAGGATGCATCCTATCTCAGTCTCAGAGGCTATCTGATTTGCTCCTTGTTAAGTATGTTGGATAGTTTCCATAAGAAACCTGACTGAAATTGATTACTGATAATGATAGTGAGGTGGACTTGACTTTACTAGAAACTAAGTGTAAATAGGAGAGAGGCTATGAATTTGAAAGTAGATCTGTTTAAAAAGTAGGTTTCTCTATTCAGACAGCCTCATAAAAGTTAGTGCCTCCAAATCAGGAGCTCTGATGCTATCTCACAGAAGCTGGCTAGGGAGTTTCTCTTTAAAAGTCATTATCAGTCAAGAGTCTTTCTTAGCAAGTCTCCAAGCTAGAAAGTCATAAGAAAATGTTGAGGAAGCAGAGGAAAGATTTTATAACGTAACTCCACTTGCATCCAGAAACTATTGACTGCTTTGGACCAGAGTTCAGTGGTTCTGCTGGTGCAATTACTGGTTGTTTTTCTTGTTTGAAGGTTAAGAATATGCTAACAACTATGAATTGCACAACTGCAAGGTGGCTGAAGCTGGCAGGGACCTTTGAAGATCACCTAGTTCTACCACTGAGGTCAGAGTAGGCGCAGCTACAGCAGGTTGCACAGGACCACGTCCAGATGACTTTTGAGTATCTCCGAAGATGGAAACTCCAGCAGCCTCTCTGAGCAATGTGTCCTAGTGTTTGAGCTTGAACTTCACCGTGACTTTTCTATTTTCTTACACTTAAATGATATTTCCTGTATCTCCTGTTACATCAACTGCTTTTTGTCCTGTTATGGGGAAACACTGACAAGAGCCTGGCTGTGTCTTCTTTACTACCCTACCACCATCCCAATCTCAGCATACATTGCTGAGATTCCCCCTGAGCCTCCATGCTGAACAGTCCCAGCTTTTTCAGCCTCTCTTTGTTTGTCAGATGTTCCAACCCCTAAATCCCCTTCAGAGCTGGACTAAATCATCTCTTTTGCTGGTCTCATACCAGTAAGTTAGTGTCTTCTGCTGGGACCCCAGAGACAGACCTGACCCAGCATTTCAGATATGTCTCACCACTGCTAAAAAGAGAGGATTTAACACCTTCCTTGACCCACTGGCAATGCTCTTCCTAGTGCAGCCCAGATGCCTGGCCCCCCCAGGCCAGCAACCCTCATCACCAAAGCCTTGTTAGGCATTGCATCTCCCCTGTCAATATCCATTTTTAAAAATTATGTTTATTTCTCACTCATATTTGAAGCAGTTCCCTTGCAGTTAAACTAATCTAATGAACACCTGACTGAATCGGAATCCTTCACCTAGTTCTGTGTTATAGCTGGTGGTTTTCTTGTGCAAGATATATTGTCGAGGGGTGAGAGGCCATCACATCTGAGCAATTCAAGTTTGTAGAAATATGCTTTTAAAAATAATTTTAAAATTTTGAAAATTTACCTTGTAAGATGGGAAAACCCCGAACCCATTAACGAGCAAATTAAAACAGTCCATATCTCTATTACAGTAAAGTGAGGTCGAGGAATACTAATTGTTAGTTATTATTGATTCAGGGAATAAGTCAACTCATTTGAGGGATACATTATAGCAAGAGAATGTGGTTTTGTTTCAGCTGGTTGTGCCTTGCATATTTTTAAATTCAAGGAGATGTTGTGCCCAAACAAAAGTTGTCTGGTGTAGCCGTGGCTTTTACCTAGTGGTGTAAATGCACGTGATGTGTTGCAGACTGAAAACCGCATCTGAAATAAAGTAGGAATGCTATGAATGATTGAAACTACAATGAGTGACCACGTGGAGGAATGGAGAAACTACCCTACCAATTAGCAAAGCATTAATGAGTAGGTATTGAAGCGGGTTCTGTGTTTCATTGCTTGGTGTTCTCAGAGGGAATATAGAAATTGCTCCTTAAGTGTCGTTTAATCCAGTCATGAATGTTTCTTGCTTTCAAAATAGGGATGTGACATGCCACTACAATTTCATAATGCATCTTAACAGTGACTTTAATGCTGTTCTCAGCCAATAGCATTTTTTCACCCAAAAAGTCAATTTTTTGTCTTTTGGCTACCAAAGTTGGAGGAGCTGAACAGAATTCTGTAGGGTGTTCATGGCTCCCAATCATAGTATTAAATATGAAATGTAGTCAGAGAGTTTAGATGATGATATGCACCTGTGGGACTCAGCATATCTGAACAGATTTGTATTCTACATAAACATGAAAAGTCAGAATTTATATCTGAGCACGTCTGTATTATATTTTGTTTGCAAGCTCTCTTAGCATCCAAGATGATTATATAGAGCATAGGTATGTCTGAGAAATACATGTTACAATTCCTTTCAGAAATGAGGGATTCATTGTGTTTTTAAGGTCAGAAAGCATCAATCTTATATTTGAATTTAACTACCTCTGTAGGATAGATCATGGAGTTTCACTGAGGCTTTCCTTTATTTAATGCAGTAACACGTGATGAAACTGTGGAGTATCTCCTAGAAAGGTGGAAATAAAATATTCTGCAATGGAATAGAATGGAGGAGAGGGGTTTCTTTGAACTGGAATGAAAAATCTTACATCAAGATGGGTTTTAATCAAATTATCTTTGTGCTTGGATGGGAATATCTTATTGTGCCTTTCACGGTGTAATTATTTATGTGGCTTTTACTTTACACAGATGTGTGTAGCACAAATCCAAGAACACTAATGCTGTATGAAGAGGTATGTAGCAAGGAAGACAGTCTCTGCCCCAGGGAAACTCCCTGCCCACTGGAAAGGCAGAACCCACTGGCATATAGATCAAGCAGGCAGACTGTCTGTGGTTTGAAGCTATGAGCTCTGAATACAAGTCAGCTGGGATCTCCCTAATGTGTTTCAGGGGAAAAAAAATAAAAAGAAAAATACAGTCGTGGCTTGTGTATTCAGTTTCAGAAGTTCCGTGTTTCTACTGGTCAGTGATAGTCCTGCTCATACGTTTTCCTGTTGTGTTGCTGCTTTTTTTGGTTTTTGAGGTTTTATGGCTTAACCGCCATAGATCAGGGAATTTGAAAATATTGCTTTGCTTCTGCTGTGGGATGAAAGGCAGCATGCACAACAAAGGCCATAGGTACTAAGGCAGCAGGCATTGAGAAGTATGTTCTGAAACAAATAAATATTAGAAGAAAGGAAGAACAGGAACAATAGTATAAAATTAATTTTATCATAAAGCCATTGCTCATTTTTTGCTTTATGAGTTATGTATTTCCTTCATCATCGTAGTATATTATGAACACTTGACTTCACTGAGCTACTCTGGCCTTAGAACTTGTGGGACGAGAAGGTAAAGAAAGGAGCAAAGGGGGTTGATAGACTCCAAGCCACATCTGTCATCTGTTGTGTTGTCTCATTTGGCCAATGACTTAATGTTAAAATACAGTTGCAAGGGACCTCTGACACGTTATTCAGCAGCTTCAGTTCAAAGTTAAAGGAAAGTCTCTTGCAAGCCATTATTATGTCTATCTTTGAAAGAGTAAATGTCACCAGGGACTTTTATTTCTAGAGCTGTTAGGATGAATAAGTCTGTGCTTGCAGTTAGCAATTTTAGCTTACTTTTCCACATCTTCTCCTGAAAAGCATTTGTGTAATTGGAGATTTAGGATGGTCTCATCTTCTCCAGATCTTCCTGTAACATTAAGATAGAAGTTTTGACTTCCACAACTTAAATGAAGCTCCCACTCCTTTCTAACGTCAAATACAAGACTAATTTTCAAACCTGAAGCTCACTCTTTTGTGCTGCCATCAGGAGCTGTCATCTTTTGTCAGTCAGCTGTCACCTGGAGTAATAAACTATACCATAAAAGAAGTGCTAAAATGTTTGTTCTGGAAAAGACTTCCTGTCTCTGTCCAGTACTCTACCACTTTTTGCAATCTCATTTTATAACCCTTTTCATATATCAGTAATGTTCCGTTTTAAACTGGCTTCAGGTTTTTGTGCCATTTGTTTCTGTTAGAAGCTTGATCAAAACCTGACTCCTCTCATGGTTAAATCTGCCTAATTTCTGACGTAAATATAATTGGAGTCGCTTTATATACCTTGGATTTTGAACTAGACCCCAGATTTATCTCAGCTAGTTCTTTCTTGCCCACAGTGTAGAAACTGGAAACGAGTATTTGAAGTTGGTGAGCTGACCTTGGCTAGGTGCCTAGGCTGCTCTATCACTCTTCCTCCTCAACAGGGTATAGGGAAGAAAAATATGATGAAAAGTTCATGGGTCGAGATCAGGACAGGGAGATCTCTTACCAATTACTGCCACAGGCAAAACAAACTTAACCTGGGGAAATTAATTTTGTTTATTGCCGATTAATAACAGAATAGGATGCTGAGAAATAGGAATAAATCTAAAAAGCACCATCTCCCCACCCCTCCCATCTTCTAAAGCTCAGCTCAAAAGGTTGTGGTCAGTTCATAACCCTTTCTCTCTGCTACATCTTCCTTCTCATGCTCTTCCCCTGTTCTGGAATGGGCTCCTTCCCATGGGAGACAGTCCTTCATAACCTTCTCCAACATGGGTCCTTCCCACAAGCTGCAGTTCTTCAAGCAGTGCTCCAGTGTGGGTCCCCTCCATGGGATGCAGTCCTTCAGGAATGGACTGCTCTAGCAGGCATCCGCCATGGGTTCACAAGTCCTGCCAGAAACCCTGCTCCTGCATGGGCTCCTCTCCATGGGCCTTGCCAGGAGCCTGCTTCAATGTGGGTTCTCCACAGGGTCACAGCCTCCTTCGGGCATCCCCCTGCCCCACCGTGTGCCTCCATGGGCTGCAGGTGGGTACCTGCCCCACCGTGTGCCTCCATGGGCTGCAGGTGGGTACCTGCCCCACCATGTGCCTCCACGTGCTGCAGGTGGTACCTGCCCCACCGTGTGCCTCCACGGGCTGAGGGGCACAGCCTGCCTCACCGTGGGCTTCACCACAGGCTGCGGGGGAGTCTCCGCTCTGGCCCCTGAAGCCCCCCCTGCCCTTCCTGTGGCACTTGACCTTGAGATTTGATGTCTCCTATTTTTGAAGAACTAGTCTTGCTGATCAGACTAGTTTCTGGGCACATGTTTCTTCCTGTAAGACAAAGTAAAAAAAATAATTAAAAGTGGCTTTAGCAATATGAAAGGAAACAAACAAAAAAATACGACTATGTCATAGTCACTTCTGTTTGGTTGCTGGAAAAACATAAGGTGCATGCAGAAATGTTCAGAACTTCAAAAATATATAGAGTAAGATGTGTTTACCACATCAATAAAATACCTTGAAACTTTATATTTGAAATGATGGGTGATAAATGCCTTTTGATGACATACATGCAATTAACACGGTATTTGTACATAAATAATTTGAGTTCGACATTTAAGTTCTGAGAGTAAATAGTTAGTGTGGAAGTACTGCAAAAATCAGTGCAAAAAGGCTGTTACTGAAATGACAGAGCCTAACATACTTGCAGGTATGCTTGTATTTCCAGTGAGCAAGGGTTACTGCAAGGCACAGACCTTAGGCAATAGTGGAGATCTATTTCTTCTTTGTTAGATAGCACTATTTAAAGGAAAAGAGCCTGAAAATAAATGGCAGCTTTCTGCCAATGCAAAGAAATTTAATTTTCTTTGTTACTCACCCAGAAAAAACCTTCCAGATCCACAGAGTATATCGAAACAAAAGAAACACTTGACCTTTGCCTGAAAACAGAGCAGAACTCAGGCCTTACCGCATGAGTTGCACAGTTAGACTCTTCTCCTTGTCATAAGAGATGCAAGCAATCTAAATAAGGATTCAGTCTACTTTTTATGAATTTATTATGCTTGAAACAGAGTTGATGATTCATATAAGTCACCAAATTAAAAGATTAACTCTGCCTTTATTTCTTCACTGCCTGATGGCATCAACAAGAAATTGTCATAATAAATTAAATACAGTTCAGTGAAAGTTGAGAGAAACTCAAATATATTTTGAAAAAAAAGTTATGTATTGTACTGGAATGTGAGTGATGCATAGGAAGGGTGATCGTTTTTGTGCATGATTAAAACCCAGGTATTTATTTTGGAGTCTCAGAATCCTTGTGACTGAAGAATGATCAGAAACACATGTTTGGATTTAATTTAGAAATTAAGAGCTAAGTGCTGGATTCTGAGTTTTCTTTTCTTTCAAGCTACACAGTGCAGAGAAAAATGAAAAATACATGCCACGTCTCCTAAATTCATGAATTTGTTGCACACCATTTCAGATACATTTTTCAATTGTTTTGCAAATTCTTGTCTGAAGCAGAGTTGTGGTGTAAGGTAGGGGAGTTAATTTATTCACGTTTTCGCTATGTTCTGCCAACACACATAACTATGTCCCTGTTGGAATTTTTACCTAAAACCCTGACTGTCTGCCTGAGACATGCACAGAATTTAAAACATGGTAGATAAAAGATTGCAGAGTCTAATCAGTCATCTAATAAATGGTGAACAGCATTAATTAAAAAAAAAATACTCTTTGATGATCTGGTTCACTTCTACTTTCAAATTTAAGAGAACGATTGTAAGCAAAACCCTCTGAAATGGTAAGTACTGTAATTCAAGTTAAATACCTTTTGTTGTTGCAATGAGAAGACGATCATTGGTACAGTTGATTACCACATAGAACACTATTTTGTGCAGAAAGGACAAGGAGAACAGTCTGACAGCTACCCTCTTCAGTCCTGATGATTTACTAAAGACAGAAACAGGTGCTGAAATGGCTAGGTGTCAAATTTGAAGAGGACAGGAAAAGTTTAGAGGATACCTGTTACAGGTGCAAGAAAGAAAGATAACAAGGCTGCTTTTCTATATGGAAAGCAAACACAGGTCTTCATAAGCGAAGTTCCCTAGCCCACTGATTTCTTAAAAGGCGATGTCTTGCCATCCTTTTACATTTTGTTAACATGGTTATTATGAGGGATTTGGTAAGCAGTGAAAGTGTGCACTGCACCAGATTTCTTTTCTGTAGCCCTTTTCAAGTATCAGTTTAATAACAAAAAAAAAAACTTCTTAAAAGATTATTTATTCCTAAGAGAAAGTGGTTTGGAAAAAAGAATGTTGGTAAAAATACAATGCCTTTTTTCCTTCAAATGGTATGTGGAGAGAACTGAGGACTTGACTCAAGTCTGCAAGTTCTGTTCTGGAGAAGAATTAGGTGGCTGGTGAAATAATCCTGTGTCTACTCAAGTAACAAAGACTTGTCCACAAGCAGAGTATAAAAAAACCAAATACTTGTGGTAGTATTTATTAGTTGATTCATAAATACCTGGTGAAATGATGTGTGCCTTGAAAGCATTTTAAAGAACTCTGGTATTTTTCTCCTTATCTAGCTTGGGGAAAATGATATGTTGCTCAAGAGGAAAGCTTTGTCTTGCAGCGATTGTGGGGAAAATTAGAATTAAGAAAGTAACATAAATTGTCAGGAAAAAAGCCACAGGTCATCCCCTTTTCCCAGAAAATGCTTACATGGAATTTAGGTAGTATAACAAGAACATACACCATGAATTACATTGTATATATTTTTTAAAATTCCTATTTTTGATCTATTGTAAATTGTAATATGTGTTTGAGGAGGAGGTGGAGCAATTTTGAAGGTTTCTCTGTAACAGGTTGCAACTTCTGTTAATATCTTAGCAGACTAATGTTATGTATGCAAATCTATCCTTCTAAAACCAGATCAGGTTTATCTAGGTCTAGTTCATGATGTTTAACTAACAACAGTTTTCTGTCCTGCTTTCAAAATTGGGTATTTGTGCGCTTTATCAGCTTATTAATATGTTGTGTTAACCTACAGTGAACAAAGACTGTCAGAAATCTATCCAAATGGCTTGCTGATAAGGCTTAATTTGTCCAGTAAATTTCAGCAGTTAAAAGTGTTCCCAGTCAGCCGTAATCACAGATATCTTAGAAGATACATTAGCAGTAAGCTGTTACTGCAAACTAATATGCAAGATCAAAGTGTGTCCTTGCAGTTTTGTGCTTAAAGCAAAATCTGTATTTATGGATCTCTGATCTCTCTGTGGTGTTGTGTTGGTTTTTTGGTTTTTTGTTAAGCACGAGAGCTGGGTACTGAAATGTATTCCCCTGAGGTCATCCATTAATGAAATAATGGGAGAAAGTGAATACATCGTGCTTTTAAGCAAGGTTATCGTATCTTTGTATTTGAAAGCACAAGGCTAGGGGAAAACAATACAAATAGAGATAGCTTTGCTATAAACATCATACTTGTCATCATCCTGCATTAATAAAGGAACTAGCAAGAGAAAATACTGGTATTTTGTCTCTTTGCAGTTGTCTATTCAGATAGTGCTGG
Organism: Falco naumanni; assembly: GCF_017639655.2. Classification (NCBI taxonomy): domain Eukaryota; kingdom Metazoa; phylum Chordata; class Aves; order Falconiformes; family Falconidae; genus Falco; species Falco naumanni. The sequence goes on along the minus strand of NC_054080.1, from coordinate 24,996,350 downwards.
TGTATGGCTGTATAGTTATTTCAAATTTAGTATTTCAAAATCACTTCCCATTTACTTAGGGTTTTTGCCATGTTGCTCTTCTGGAATATCTGTCTCATTTTTTTCTTTCCGCTATTTTTAAAAGTACATCTATTTCATGTCAGTGTTAGGTCACTCTACCCATTTGGTGCAGATGCTGGCTATTTAGAAATCAGCTATGATGCTCTTGCTGTTACCGCTGTTCCCTTGTGTAATGAGCTTCTCAAACTGGCAGCCCTTAAAAAAATGTGTGTACATTTACTAGAGTCTTACAAGATTTTACAGCCCACAGAGTAAAAGGAGTGAGCAAGCTGGTACAGGTATATCTTTTTAAATGCAGAAGTAGAAAAATGTGTGGTGTCCTTTACTGTCACTGAGTTCTGGATAAGCCTTTCTCAGCACCATTCAATAAACCTTATTATTGTGCAGTGTACATTTTACTGTTAGAAATGGCAGAACCCTCACTAGGCTTGCTGCTCACTGTGTTTTGTCCATGACGTCTACATTTGACCGCAGGAAAGCATGGAAGTGCTTCCAAAAGTACCTACACAATTCAGTGATGAATAGTCACCTTACTAATAAACCAGTGGAATTTGATTAAAGTCACGCAGTGCTTTGTATATTCACTCCATAAAAACTGGGAGTTTACTGTGCTTTATCTGGTTGTTGTGTAATGTTAGTGTCATTTTTCAAAACTCATGGCAAACAATAGTTGAGTCTTCTACTGTAAAAATTATCTTGGTGCTTTTTTTCCTCTTTTCTTTGAAGTAACAAGATTTGAATAGTAAATAGCTGTATTCTAGCCATTGCCTGTAGAACCCCTGTCGTTTGCAGCCAGGATTTCTCTAGGACCATTAGATCCTCCTGTCTTCTCATCACACCATGAGTGACTGACAGCTACCCTAAGATTTATTATTTCATTATCATGACAGGAAAGCTGTAGCTGATCAATAACAACAAAAGCAAAAAGTAAAAGCAGTTTCCTTTTATTTAAAAGTTAAGTGATATGCTGCAAATGGGCTTGAAGCTAAATGATATGGTTGGCATGAAAAGCTGACATTGACAGAATGATAGTAGGTAGGTAAAGGCAGTGCAAGAGGACAAAGTTTCCTTACTACATCTCTTGTTAGTAGTAGAAAATCAGGTTAAAATTATTTATTTTTTACTTACATTTGTGTGTGGGAGCACAAAGAAATTTCTGTGCTTGTACAAGAGAGGATGGACTGCAGGAGGGAGATTATAGGCAGCTGGGTAAAGGTAGATTAATATTGTTACTTTTTGCATTTTTCTTCAGAAGTTGGTTTTTTTTCAGCTTACAGAATGTGTTTACTTTTGTATGAAGAGCAGGCAGATGTTCTTTAGGGATGGTGATTTTTCACGTTTGTTGAGGCATATTTGGTTTAAAGAAATTTGTTCAAGTGAGCCACAGTAGCATCTGTCGGACCACAGACTGCTAGGTTGCACAAGAGGTGTGTAGAATTGGCGCAGTCCTGTTTAAATGGTATTTTAGTGAAGGTGTCATGATACACTCACATGCGAACGTTGGGTTGATATTTTAGCTTGATAGAGGTGCCACAGATGATGTATTTTGTGTGGATTTTTTCCCCTCAGTTGCTGATTATGTAACGTTTAAAATGACATTGGTTGTAACAAGTCTATAGCACTGTTTTTTCACACCACTTTTGTGCTGCATTGAACTTTAAAAAAATTGCATCACAGTTAATTCTGTTTTGCATCTTCTCTAAGATACTAGTAATTAAGCTAAGCTGGGAAAAAAGAAAAAAAAGACTTAAGCTATTACCTATTCTTCATTTTATTCTTTCCTGTACTGTTCATCTTCTAAGCCTGAAAAGCAATACAGTTGTTCCCTTCAAATTTTGCCTGCAGTTTTCTCTCCAGCTCTTGTTCTCTGCTGTACCTTTTTGTCATTACATGTTCTGTTTCCCCAAACTCTGAAACCATAAGCCTATCTACATATTTTCTATTTGCTGCTCCTTCTGTTCTGAAGTCCTTTTTCTCACTTCCTTTCTGACTACCCAGCTCCTCACTTGGCACGTCTCCTGGCCCACTCCGCATGCTCCCACCCGCCTGCTCCACTCACCACCTTGTCTTCGTTTGCCTGTCTTCTCACTTCAGCACGCTTCCCTTCTCAGCTTCCCTCAGTGTCTCGCCGTTTCCGCCTATCTCATCCCCAGTTACAGAGATAAATATAGATACATGTACACATGTCCTTCTCCATTTCCCTATCTGGGATGGCTTGTCTTTTTTTTTTTTTTTTCTTTTTTTTTTTTTTCCCAAAGGGCTGTACTCCCTGTGTTGTTCTGCTTTGAGCGGTGGTGTGCCATGAGGGACTTGCCCGGTGCATGCCCCACCAGGCGAGGTAGCTACTTTCTCAGGCACAATTTCATCACACATGTTGGTCTGCGCTGGCTGGGACGGGACACGGGTAGGCAGAGAACAGAGAGGTTCATGAATTTTTGGTAATGACTGTATCAAGAGAGTATCAAACACTGTTTCCTGATAGAGATGTGGAAAGCCTCTGGTTCAATGAGGGAAGGGCATCATGGTGACGTTTCTGCTGCTTTTGAGAGTCTCGAGAAGAGACTGCCACTATCTTCATTCACCGAGTCATTGCTATATGGGCTGCAATACTTACAAAAGGTGGGAGTAATTTCTCCTAACCACAGACAGTTAGTATTATAGTTGCCTATATAAAGCTTCCTTGGTGATCAGAATTAAAACAAAACACTTCCAGGGCATGTTTCACCTGGCCTGTTCTGAACATCCTTAGAATGGAATGAATCATGTTCCAGAATTGCCCATTTCTTGCTGTTAACTGTGAAGGGAATTTAGATGATTATCAGGGAAGTGAAGACCAACATTTGATCAGATGAGATTTGCTCAGAGTTTTTGTACAGGCTCAGACAGGAAGAAGAAAATTGTATTAAGTCAGACGAGTAATTTGATGGTTCAGGAAAGGTATTCAGTGCTTCTCTTAGCATCTGAGATCTTACACAAATGGGGAAATAAAGCCGAGGTAGAGCAAGACTGTGCTAATGAGGCATCTGATGAGTCTACTAATAAGGAAGAATTACTCAAGGTCCTATGTTTTAGCAAGAGCTGATGTAAATATTGTGGGGAGTTAAAATTAGCCAGAGGAATTTAATATTGATGTCTCATCTCCTGATCTTCACAATGGCACATTTTTCTGAATTCTCTTGAACTGACATTGTTTGCTTTTCACTCTTCTTTTCCTCTCTGAGGAGAACTAATTCCATGGGTATACTTGAGAATCCTCCTCCAAGTTAGGCTGTGAAGCAAATTTATCTGAAAAGAGCCTGGCTAACTTTGAGGTGATTCCATTGATGCTTGTGAAGGTTTTAACTGGTCTGTCAAAATACATTGTGCTGATGGCTGACGTCTTAGGTGCTTTGGCCAAATTCTTCCCAACTGTATAACCTCTTCAATCCTGTTAACTCAATAAGAAGGTAAATAGTTGGTTCATTCTAAGACTAAGATGTGCTAGAGAAGTAAAGGCTTTAAATAATCAGTAGGACAGCCAATTTTGAAAGTGTTGCCACATGCTAAACTTTTTCTAGTGCTCAGTAAAATAGCCTTTACAAGGAAACCTTAGGCATTTTCCTCATACACTCCGATCATGTGAACTGATATAGTATCTCAAGAATGAACCTAGAAGATTGTCTGGCTTTTCCCACAGCGTCAGTATATTTAATAAGGTATTGCCTTTTCCTGCAAAGCTTGCCATTTTAGACTGTCATGACTAAAATAATATTATTTCTCTTACAATTACTGTATGGAGTATGATGTTCACTTTATTGTATGTACTTTATTATATGAACATTACTTGAAATAACTATGGAGTCATTTTTGTTGTTGTGTTTTACTCATGCATAAATTTCTGAAATTGAACTAGAACCATAATTTCCATTATGCTGCTGTGTAGCACTGCAGGAGTATTTGAGTAAATGGAAATAACTTCAAATTACAGCTGTATACTGCCCATTTCTAGTACTGTGGAGTACAGATGTAACCCTGTGTGGTGATTTGTAATAGCATTTAAAAAATTAACTTTTTTTTGCAAATGAAGTGGAAAAAAACCCAACGAACAAACCTTTAAAACAAAACTTAAAAAGCAACCCAAAGGGGGAAGAAAAAAAAAAAAAAAAAGGAAAAGAAAATTACTCCAGCCAAAAATCTGTGACTGCTCTAGGCAACCGTGTTGGAAACAGCTGTATTTTCCTCAGTTCCTGTTACTGAGGTGATGGTGCTAATGAATGTCCATGTAACGGTGAACTTTCAGCGAGCCCAAGACGGTTCCCTTTGGGGACTGTTAAAACAGCGGCACTGCAGGATGGGAAGGCTGCCCCTCGCCTTTGCTGGTGGCAGCGGCAGCGCTACCTGTACGGCAGGGCAGCCCTTCAGTGCCAGTCCTTCCATCGGCAGGAGACTGCCCGCCATCCCACCATGGTCCCACACCTCCCTGCTCCCTGGCCCTGGCCACCGGTGGGCTGCACAGTGTCCCCTCCTCTTCCCTGCACTAGGAGCTGGTGGAGTGTGCTTGTCACGTGAGCTTCTTCTCTTCCTCAGTTGCTGTCTTCTAGGGTAGCACTCCTGTCTCAGAATAATGGATGCATCTTTCTGATCGTGGAGTCATGGAATTATAAAACCAGACTTCTTTTTTTTTTGGCAATCTCCTGCTTTCTTTCATTATAGTAGAGGTAAGGGGCTTTCATTTGTCACAGCCAGTGTTTTTCGTTATTGAACGAATCACACTGCCACAAGCTAAGCACCCAAACTAATTACCCGTCAGTCTTTGTTTATGGGTAATTACTGTTAACATTTGCAAATTAATTTCATTCTGATGGACAAACTATGAAGCTCTGACTTTCTACCATTACAGTTGATAGGAGTAGGTTTAAAATTTAGGGTAATAATTTCTCGTCTTTAAATTCTAGTCAGGGAGATTAATAGAGCAAACTGGGAGAAAACAAGCTAACTTTTGATTTTGTTAATGATGCTGGCACTAGACCTTTCTGATAACTGTAGAAAATATGCTGAATGCTGTGTTCCTCCTTTCGGAACAAAATATGATGCTCTTACAAAATTGCATAGGCCCTTGGTGGGAGAAGGGGAATCAAGATGGAACTGGGGTGGTTAGTTGCATGACATTTTATTTTATTTTTTCTTAATATTTGCAAAATTATGTTGAGTTGTAAGTTAGCAATAGCTGTTAGTTTCAGCAGAAAGCTAAGCACATTTGTTGAGATGTTGGAAATCAGAGTCTTTTTCAACTACAGTTTGCTTCAAAAATAAAAAATAGAATGGTGAAGTCTTCTCTGTCCTCTCTCACAAAATCTGTGCTATTTCACAGAAATGAACAAGCGAGTCTAGAAGTTCCTCATAACTGGCAGTTACTTTTGCTGCCAATGTTATTGTAGTATGACTGCACCGAATGTGTACATTCAAGTAATGTGTATATTAAGCCATGGTGTACTAATCTAGGATAACTTCTGTAACTATTGTTACCAGTAAATGCGTATAGAATATGTATAGTGAAATCGTAGTCTGAAGTCCAAGCTTGGAGGTTATTAAGGTCCTGAGTAGTGTTACAGTATTATTAAAGGCTGATTACTCTGATCATTTATCTTCATGATGGTGCAGTTGAACAAGCAGCAAATTTATCTTTCTTCATATTTGAATGATTGGTATTTCCTCTGTTTAGATTTTTCCTGAAGGTGGGCACAGTAGCTATCTCTGTTACCTCGTAAGTAGTGATGAGTATGCCGTGCAGGCTTCTTGCTATCCATAGCTTATTAAAACACTTGGTAGCTTGATACTGGCTGAGTATTGTCTGAATGCCTCCTAAGTTTTCTTTAAAGATGTCTTCCCATTTGCCCTGTTTTCTTAGTAGTCAAAAACTTACTGGCTAGGCTGAATCAACCCTGAACAAGTAATCTCAAGAGCCAGTGTGGGCATGGTGTGCTTTTCCTACAGAACAATATTGTGCCTGAGCATGGAAGGGTCTTCGAGCCTCCGAGATGCACCATGCCCTCTGGTAACATGATTCACTTTCAGATACTGGGCAAATACAAGTGAAATGTTCGGATACGATATGGCTGATAACTGTTTTACCTGCAAGAGAAAGAGTAAAACTGATTGTAAACCGCGTTCAGAGCAAACTTGTTTTTTATGCATACATGTATTCTTTTACAATACTTCAATTCTGTGACATAAGGAAGTTACAAGAGGTTAAGGAATTGTCCATGAGGTCTTGTAAGACTGTAAGATGAAAAGGGATATTCTCCATCAGAAATTCATGTATGTTTACTAGGAGACAGTAGGCTGCAGTAAATGCCAATGTCCAGGAGATCAAGCAGATATCTAGAAATTATGAGGATGGCAATAAATTGTCACGGAACAAAGGGAAGAAAGTTTTCTTTAGATTACCTTTTGGGGAGAATAACTCAGTATTTGTAAGTGCAAATGAAATAATTAAAAAAAAAAAAAAAAAAAAAAAAAAAAATGCATTTTGACTGGGTACATTGCACTTATTTCTACTTCCCGAGAGTACTCTCCTGTTCTCTCACCCTCTTGTGGCACAAACTAACATTTTTGTTCCCATTGCAGTTTGGTGATGCAATGTAACATGCATTGCCTTCTGTTAAAGATATGATGAAAGAATTCTAGCTAAAAATCATGCACCTATATTTTAAAACACTGCCTCTGGTCCTTGTGTGTTGGTGAGATGTTTTAATTTCCACACTGCAGTGAAGAACAGATTTGGCTCCTTGCAGTGTTTGGAGATCACTGTTGTGTTCTCTGCTCTTGACTTTACCTCTGTGAAGTGAAGAGGGTTCATTTATGTTTATGGGCAGCAAACCATTGAGTGGAAGCTCACTGAGTCAACAGTGCCTTCCCAAGCAGGGGCAATGTGGTCTCAGACCTGTTCAACAAGGGCATGATGTCTGACTCTGTATAAATAAGACAGTTCGTCTTCTCTCGTGTGGCTGGCAAAAAGGATATTTGTGAATGTAATTCAGTTTTGCTGCTGATAAATGCACTAGAAATTTCCTAATTCCATCTGTCCTGTTTCTTTATTTTGAAGAGAGGGAGGAGTTGCAATAAATAACAGGAATGTTGTTTAGAATTATGACGTGCTGAAGCATTTGCTTCATACTATTTGCCCTGCATGCTTGCCCCTTGAGAGCAGCCCACTGACCAAACCAAGAGCTGTTTCACGATCCAAATGCCAGAGAAATGTGGGTCTTCTGAGTCAGGGTGACCTCCTTAGGATTTCTTTCCTTCTTTCTGTCTACAGAGTTTCACCATATGGCCAGGCTATCTCAGCATCTCTTCAGCAGCAGCATTTAATGTCTATGCCTGTAGCCAGGCCCACCCTGCTGAAAGAACAGCAGATGGACGATGTCAGAAGTTAGTGATTTTCACTGGAGGTGTAATGCATGTATGTTTAAACACCTTGATTTTGCCTTTTGAAAAGACCAGTATGCCACTTCTTAAGAAGTCAGTCTAACTTGATTTCCCTGAAGAACTCAAATAAAATAATAATGTAGCACTTGGAAGCCAGTTTCTTTGATAATCATGCCCCTGACACAAACTGGCACAAAAATTATATTTTAACAAGAAGAGGAGTTTTTGCCTCAGGACAATAATTCAGGAAATTTATTTAATTTTCTATTATTGTAGCTCAACACTGCGAAACAAACCCTACAGTAAGTTTAGGTCTTACTGGACCTATTTGTGAGGTCTATGATGAGGGAGGTTTTTTTTGCCCTTTGATAAAAGCTAAGAGGTATCTGAATTACAGATTTAATTTCTTTTTTTGTTTCCCTCTTCTGTTTGTTTGGTTTTTTTTAAGACCTTAGTAGTCTCATGTTGGAAGAGTGATGCTGCTAAAGGAAGGTGGCTTTTGCTTTTTACTTTTGGAGCAATGAAGGCATAAATTTAATATTCTAATCACTCATCTTCACATATTTTACACTACTACATCATGCAATTAGGTCCTAATCCCACTCCACCGTTGATAGTGTATTTCCCCTATAGATAAATTTTGCATTTATGCTGCTACAGAAAGGCTTACCAAAGGCAAGAGACTTCAAAAATGCTCTAATTGGCTAACCATAGGGGAAAATCTAGAAATGTTGGAGTAAATGTAGGATACCAGTGTGTTGTTCAAGACCAGGATTTTTTCCTAAGTGGACTGACAAAATGGCTTCGAAGAGTCCTATTCAGAAATAAGAATACAGGCAAATGAAGCAGTTATTTTGAAATACGTGACCTGAAACTCCTAAGTGGCTTGCAACAGTCTGTAACTAGCTTTATGTAAGAACAAGAGTATATAACAGATAGAAATATTTCTCAGTGACATGTGAGTGAATTTATTGCTTCTGAATCTGAAAGATTAATAGATACGCCTAGACAAGTGTTGCTTAGTTTTTCTATACCCTGGAATGCGAGTTCTGATTTTTTAACTTTAGGCTGCTTTGAGCGTGTTTTGTTCTTTATCTAACTGACCTATTTTTCCACATTGTGCAGTCATCGTCTACATGTACAACTGCATGACGTCACTCTATCCCACTTCTGACCTAAACTATTTTTTCAGACCTACATACATGTGCATAGAACTCAGCCAGTCTTCACTTATTATATCCTACCTCGATTTTCTGCTGTCTTTGAAAGGAGATACAGAAGGTTTCTATACACCCCTGAGCAGCAGCAGAAAGCATTTGAGGCTGCCTGTCAAGTCTAAAGAGTGCTAAACTCTTTTACTGCAAAAATGGTGTTCAAGAGTACTGCTTGTGCTGAAAACTTCTGTTTTCTTGCAGTTATTAGAAAAACCTCTTAGTGGTCCTTCTGATGGTTCTGTGTGCTGCTTTTATTTGCATAAAATCTTTCCCAAGGAAAACAGAAAAATCTAGGGGTTTTGGCAGTGTTGCTTGTTTCAGTGTGGTATGATGTTACCCAAGATAGCTCTGAATCAGTTGTCTTCTTCCAGTACAAGTTTACCAGGGCAAGAAAAATGGGTGAAGTGGATTTAAGCTCTCATTAACACCAGACCTGTATGTATTGTTCATGTTCCAATGTTCTGTGATAAAATCACAGCCACGTGGCTGTCTGAGTAGTCCCTCCACCTGAAGTCATATCGCGATTATGTTCATTGTTCTCTCTTGGTATGGCTAGACGTTTTTAAGTACCTGAATTAGTTTGTAGATATACCCTAGTTTCCATCAGTCTGAACCACATTTTTTGTATAACCATGGAAAGGATATACATTTAGGTGTAGCCTAAGGCTGTAATGTTTTTACGGTCAGGCATCTTAGTTTATGTTCTCCTTATCTAATTTACTAACTGACCCTAAACAGGTTTGGGAGGGTTGCTGGGATAAATGGTGCGAAGTCTTCCCAAAATACAGAGATGCTTAGGGAAAAGCGATGTTAACCATGGGTAGTAAGTTATGGAACTGCTAATAGCTCCCGCAGGTAAATGGAAGAAGTGGGAAGGCTGTAGGAGAAGAGGGACAGAATAGGATGGAGCCTCCAATGTCCTTGAGACTGTGGTCTGCATTGTGCACAACACTTCTTGGATCTTTGGACATTTACAGAAAATGTGATGTAAACTGCTTGCTCTAAAGGGCAAGGGCTGTGTTTAGCCACAATCATTAATATTTTCTCCTGCGTAACCACTGGGCTTTATTGTCAAGATAAGACATAGTCTTCCACAAATTTGTGTGGTCTGTGAGCTTCCAACAGTTTTTCAGGTTTGCAGTGTATTCAGTGTTTAGAAAGCATTAGTGTCGTTTCATTAGAAACATTATTTTCCTGACTGAGTTCCAAATATGCTATTGTCAACAGGTTTGTTACTAAGTCAGTGGGAGAAAGAAAAGGTTGTGTTTTCAAAGATTACAGACAGAGGCATAAGGAAAGAGTCTCTGAATGAAAACCTGGATAAACTTGTCAGCATTAGAGTCGACTTCACAAAATTATACACTTTTTTTCCCCAGGATGTATTAAATAATTTAAAATTATAATATACTTTGCCTTCCTTTTTGAAGCAAAAGCTTTACAGAGCCTGACCTTATTAAAGTTGTTTATACAAATGACATATGCTAAAACTTTGTGATATATCTTTTACAAGATAAAAACATTATCGACTAGATACTTGCGCTGTATATGAAGATATTGTAAATACATAATTAAGCAATCTAAATGGGTGGTCTGTTGATTGCAATGAGTACTGTACATACTCTGTTAAACCTTCAGAAAAGAAATTACATTCAATTTTAGAAGAGTTTTGGTAAATCAGAGCAGTCCCAGCCCAGAATCAGCATTTTGATGTATGTGAAGCTCGATAAGTTTGCAGAGTTTGACTTCCGTAGTTGGAAGCACATCAGATCTCATTAAAGGTATTTTCTCTTTAAACATCAAGAAAACAAATTATGGGAGGGGGTGATAGGAGTACGTGATACCTTCCACAGCTGGGCTCATATTCAGAGGATAATGCTGTCCATATGAACGCAGTGCTTGATCGTGTCTCTGTGGGTCATGAAGTATTGTGCAGCGTGGCTGGTCAGCCCTCTCAGACAGCAGCCTCATGAAGACCTGTGGAGGTCTGTGTCAAAGCCTTCTTCCCTGCTTGTGCATGTCAGCCTTTTTCACAGGTCTGGTGGCATCAGTCTGTGGCTGATGTGGATGCTGAAGCCTGTGCCTGTGGAGGAACCTGCTGTGCAGGCAGGCACCAGCTATCTGCTTACATCGACCGCTGATTGTGTGACTAGCACAGTTAGTGCTTGTAAGTGCATGAACCAGTGCAAGGGCATAACTGACCACACTTTTTATTCCAAGCCTCTCTCTGAAAGTACATGGGGAACATTTTTTAAATAGGTTTAAAAAATGTAAGCTGTGAATCTCTAAATCCTATACAGACTATGTTGCAAATACTGCTTAACCATGATTATATTTTACATTTTAATAAAGGTTGGAGATGCCAGTCGTCAGATGTGTCATTGGATTATGCTGTGCTTGAAGTTTCAGTATGATGGGAAGAACATGAAAGAATTCATTTATTTTAAAATCTGTAATACACCATTGTGCTGAATTCTTTATGTACAGAAGTGCAGACTGACAAATTAGATTAGAATCACTATCCTGGATTACAGAGCAGCTCTGACAGCTAAAAAGCCTCAGTCCTTTAAAAATGGAAATTGCAGTCATTGGAAACCACAGTCTTTCTCTGACATAGCCAATTAAACAGTGGCTTGGTCAGTGGCTAGTATGGGGATATATTTCACAAAAAGATAGAAGATGTTCATGGACTAGAAGATCTTGGATCTTCTCCTGGAAAACAGTAATTTTACTCTCGTAACTACAGAAAAGAGCTCCCTCATTTTAAGCATTGAGTAGCGGTGGCAATTTTTTAAAATGTACTTCACCACACATGTACTTGTATAGGTATGTCATTAGTTTCCAGGACAGTCTGTGATGACTGTTCCTGAGAAGGGTTTCTATGACATTCTGAAGATTCTCTTGAAGTTCCTGTAGGTATAAATATCTTCATCGGGAGCTTTCAAATGATAGGAAGATAAAAAAAGGAATTTCACAAAAAGCAGAAAAAGCAACATGGAACAGAGGACACAGCAGTAGCTCTGGAAAGAGAGAAAGCTGACGGTGCATTAAATTTACCAAGGAAGAGATCTGATAAATGTGCTAGGGGAACAAGGAAAAAGAAGAAAAGTTAAGTCCTTTACTTAATAGGGAAGACAAGCAAATAAAGCATTGTGTAGCGAAAGCTGGGGTCTTTGTAAAAGTTTAATAGAATATTAAAGGCCTAATTAGAGCAGATGAGATAATATTTAGGTAAGTCAAAGTGATGATGTCAGTGGTGAGTTGGTGATGCACACCTCAGAACACCGAAGAAGGAAAGTCTCAGGAACAAAACATGAGTCTTCAGCTGTTTCCCTAAGAAGCGACTACAGGCAGATGAGGTCCCAAAAGGCTAGAGAAAAGCAAAGTACATGTGAATGAAAAAAGGGTCGAGGGTGGCTTCTATGAGAAGACACCAGAAGCTCTGTTCATGCCAGACACAGCTGGTTGCAGCTCACTCCAAGGTGGACCTGATACTGGCCAAACCTGAGCCCATCCATCAGTGATGCTGGTGGTGCCTCTGTGATAACATATTTTTAAAAGGGTAAAAAACACTGAACAGCAGCTTTGCCTACTTTGTCCCTTGGGCAGGGTGGGAAGTGACAGCAGGGTGGGTGGTCAGGAGTGCTCCAGGGTGGCTGCCTCCCCATGGTAGGGGTGGCTCAGGACTGTTCCTGTGGGAAGGGCTAGACCTACTTAGGTCTTTCCCAGCCACCAGAACCAAGGTCTGCCCAGGTCGGGCCTTATTTTGGAAAATCAGACCTGACTTGATACCTCCCCCATGCTTGCAGTAAGTTGGCATTTGGTCATCAGACTTACCAGAGCTGCAGAACTTACCACTTTGATGGAAATAACCCCCCACTGACACAACCTGCAGCAGAGTACATTGCCTTAATGCTATCATTATTTTCTCAGGAAATATCTTATTTCAGATTTTTGCCACTCCCTGCTGCAGCTTCCTCTTTCTACTGTAGCTTTTTTATTGCAATAAAATTGCGATGAAGTGTAAGTCTGCAGGTTACTGTTATGATGATGGCAAGTTGGGTTTTCTGACTGTTACAAAAACGTTAGAAATGACAGATTAGAAATATCCTATTTTCCATAATAAGGAGCACTTCACTTAGTATTCTTACTTCAAAAATATACCCCAAAATGTTTGATATTCAAATATCCAAAATATACTCAAAATTTTGAGTATATATTTATATATGATCAGAATTCATATAACATAATAAAAAGTGTTAATTTAGGGATCTTGGCAAAATATAATACACTCTTCCAAACTCTTTTGCGTTGCCTCGTTTTCAGTCTTACCTCTTATGATCAGAAATGGCTGTCCTACCTGGTTTAAAGAAGAAAATATGCTGCATTGCTAGAAAAAAGCCTAAGAACTTTTAAATCTGCCATATATTAAAATTTTGTTTGTTGTCTTGTGGTAAGAGATCCTGGGCTGGTACTGCACATAAACTTCTTGGCAAAAGCAACTTATTTCATAGAAGCTGTTGCATGGGAGTTGATGGTTCAGCAGAACAGGAACCTCCAAGGCAAAAGCTGCATAGCTTACCAAAATGAGAGCTGTTCAGGGTAAGAATGGGCACAGGAGCTTGCAGAATCCCAGAAATGTGACCTAAATTAGCTGGTAAATAAGTTTGTTCAAAGCTTGCTTATGCAGACATGAAAAGCCATGAGATATTCCCCATCTGATCTAAAAAGGCTACTTTTTATTTACAGAGCAAGCTATCGGTAGACCTCCCTTCTACCTTCCTTCCCTCAACCAGGAAAACCAAGACTCGTTACGAGGTGTATGAAGCTGTTTGTACTGCCACATGTTGTCACTTAGGGCAAAGGCTGTTTTGCCTTCTGCACCTGGAGATTGTCACAAAGAGCCATAGTCAATGATACCTACTCAAAGTACAGACTGTTTAAAACACTTCCTGATGCAGGAATGTCTCAGCAGAGAAAAATAGGCAATTCTGCAACACCCCAGGAAGGGAGGTCTTGCAACACACTTGCTAAGGTTTTTAGAAGTTTTTACTGCTCAGTGCTCTTCCGCCTCACATGCAGTCTTCATTAAGATTTAACAAATAATGTTTATTCTCTTAAAGGGAGGGAGGGCGAACGAAGTGCTGCTTATGAGATAATGGTTTGAACTGTCCTTAAAATAAGGCATGTGTTTTTCCAGAGGAGCTACGTTCTCTGAACCGTTTCAGTTGTCAAGCTTTGTGTGCTGCTTAGGCAGGGACAGTAGCCACATGGCCTGCCACATAGATGGAAAGCGCAGGCACAGAGTCTGCGGCCATAAGAATGTGACTGAGACTGCGGATCCAAGGATTTGGGTCTGCGTCTTGCACAGGCAGTCTGAGCACCTGGTTTTGAAAATTTGGCCTCGTGTTCCCAGAATTCCAGGGACAAAAATCTGCATCCTGCTGGAAGCAGTAAGAGTTCATTCCGTCCACTCTTCTGCCTCCTTTTCTTTACTCTCTCTCTTTCATTGAACTGCCTAAATGTGAATAGGTAAGTACTTTTCTGTCCCTGAAAAAAGAAGAGCAGTCTCAGAGGAAACCGTTCTAAATAAAATATTCAAAACCAATTTCTGGACTGCAAGAGCTTTATGTCAAAAAATCAACCTCACGCTATTGCAAGTTCATTTTCAGCCAACTTTCAGTTGCAAGTTTTTTTCAGACTTGGTAGGAAAGAGATTGGTTTTCATATTGAGAACTCTCCTGCTGTTTTAGAAATACAGTTGTCCTTATGTGTGGTCTAGCCCAATTTTTTAAAGGGACTAAAGGAAAAAGAAGAAAGAGTACTTGTATTTCCTGTGCATTTTTCTTCTGTGCGTAGTGCTCTGCTTCACCTCACATCCATTTTGGCAGCCTTACCTGACACTTTTCTCGGGAGCCAGCTTTCTGAAAGTTGGGTTACACCAAGGAGAGCAATGTGCACATAATAAAGCAGCAACATCTGAAATTCAGTGTAGTTCAAATTTTCTTTCCATGTTTTCAAATTAAGGTAGGAGATGATTGTTGCTCTTTTACTCAGTCTGGGTCAGCTGTGTTCTTACATTCATTGAAAGGCAGGGAAGTCAGATTTCTTAAAATGCTTTAAGATACATAGTGTTGGTGGTCTGTTCCTGGTCCTTGACGTTTACACACCAGCTAGACAGAGGGTTAAGAAGTAGTGTTTGAGGTGGGGGAAATAATCTAATTTTAACATAGATATTATATAATGTGTCTAATTTAACTCCTAGCTGAATGTCCACTATTTTAAAAGGCAATAAAGGCAGGTGTAATTAAGTGTTTAGCCTGCTTGTGGGGCAGAGGTCTTTTTCTATAAATTTCCTGCAGTACTTGAGGAAGGAGCCCCACTGGAAGCTAGTGAGAAATATGCTGCTGCAGTCCCAGCAGCAATTAGCAGCTGCTGGTCCAGCCACCCCAGCAGGAGTGGCTTGGACTGTACGTTTTAGTTAGCGTTTCGCCAGCCAACCTAGCCCACATCTGAAGGATTACAGTTCTACTAATTGTTGTATGTGGAAGTTACAGGTTGAAGAATATTGGCAAGCATTAGTTTAATTAGTGTTTATTTAAATATAGTGCATGTCTTTTGTTAGGAATGTGCTTATGTAAGGCTCCTTTTGTTTGTCTGCTAAATGCAGTGAAGGCTGAATACTGAAAATACCTTGTTGGTCTGCTACATTGTGAGCCTGAGCAGGAACCGATTGCTAAAAAGTCCTTTCACCTCAGATATTAGAAAATCAGCACTGCAGCTGAAACTCATAGAATCAAAATCTTAAAAGTATGGATGTTTTTCTTGTCAAAATCAACCAGACATGGAATGCAGTGGAATTAGCTTTCCCTTCCAGAACTGTGTATGTTTTTTCCACCAGCCTTGCCTTCTTCAAAGATTCGTTTTATTCCTTACAGCATGTGGGAATTTAAGTGGGTTTTCCCCCCTACATTATGTTTGTTTTGTGAAATTTTCCATTCTTTTAATAGTTGTGAAATAATGAGTGGAAAGGGAGGCTGCACTTGCACACAATTGCCTACAAGTCCTGTATATGTAGACATTAATGTTTTGAAGAGGCTTTTAGATCAGATTTGAATAATTTAAAAATTGCTTGTAAGTTCACTGTAGAAAGTTTGTTTTGATGAAATGCAAGTTGTGAGAATTTCCAAACTTACATGTATGTGTTTTTTTTAAATTAAGCAATATTAGTAATGCCATAGAATATCCTTTTTTTAAAATGTAATTTTCATTTCTGTATACATTAATGGCTTTGCCAGTGATTTTTTTGCTCTATCCAGTATTTAACTTGAAACAGGGCATTTAATTTTTAAGTCTAGAAACAGTAATTTAATGCCTATAAATCCATTTGAACTTCTAGTGTATGTATAAGAAAGAGTGAATGAATATATTTTAGCCTTATACTTCTGTAACCTGTGCAAAAAAAAAAAAAAAAAAAAAAGTATTCTTTATGGAAACCAATACTGGACTTTAATCTGTTAGTGCAGTTTTGGCAGCACAAATTTCCATGGCTTTGTAATAGGTACAGGTTTCTTAAGAATTCATTCTTTCACCCGATTTGTTTGAACAAACTAGATTGTGTAATCATTTTTTGACTGCATGAAGCACAAACTGATTTATTTTTCAAAAATCAGTTAAGAACTTAATTAATTTAATCCAAATGAATTTTTTAGGAGATTATGTTGAGTGTTTATACTGAATTGATTCAAAATGCAGTATAAAACCTGGGGTAAATGGGCATGGTATAGAGATGCTGACCTACTTTTGGAAGGGCCAATCTTTTTCCTTCCAGTGAAAATACCATCAGTGACTGTTTATTATAAAAACTGCAGCTCTAGGAATTCACCTTTCCTACCTACTTGTGACCAAATAAACATCTGGCTGTGTTTCGGTTTAGTTCTCATTCTTATTTCAGAGGCAGAAGCTCTTTGTGGGTGTGTGGGAGGGAAGGTTTTTTCCAACCTGGCTCAAATTCTGTGCCTTTTCTTGCCTTGGTTTCTCTCTCTCTGCCGGTCCCTACCACAGGTCCAGCCTGATCCTGCAAATTCCATTTTCTCCTTTATGTGCAAATTCTGCTGATCACTTCCACCTCCTTAACACCCCTCCTGGGTGTCCCTGCCTTCCTTCCATCTGTGCTGACACCACTATTTTTGACTGCATGTACCTGAAGTGTGACCATGCTTCTCTTGGCTTCGCAGTTTGGACTCCTTAGCACAGACAGAGTGCTATGATGCTGTTGCCCAATCTCTAAAATAGCGTCCTTCTAAAAGAATTGCGAATTGCAAAAGAAAAACAATCAGAATACTCAAGAAAATGTATATTAGGGGTGCAAAAATTTTACACAGAGATTTTTAATATTTTAAAAACATTTTTCTAATTTGTGTGGAAAACAACACAGATCAGTCATTGAATTTTAGTCTAATTTCACGTATTAAGTGGTTCTTTAAATACTTTAAATTTTTCATGCAATCATTGGACTAATGGCTGAGTGAGTTTATCATGTCACTGAAGTGTTTGTACTACAGGAAAACTGATTCTGATACTGAGTTGCGTGTGTAGCAGCTGTGACAGAGTCCAAGCACACAAGAAGACAAGAGGTTTCTTGTGACTTGTCATTGTCCTCATTGTAGGCAGCATCACAGGGAAGCAAGTATTTTTCTTGTCCATTGTGACCAAGTAGTTAAGATGTATACATTATTTTTAGGATTTTTTGTAAGTTCAAAACTGGATGTAGAAATACATTTATGGTAAAGTGGTTTAGGTTGATTTTTTTTTTTTTCTTTAGCATGGTCACTGTTACGTGTGGGTTTTTTAAAAGTAAATCTTTTAACAGAATCATTAAGCAGCTTTCCAGACAGAAACATGTATGCCAGTAAAAGAGAATGACAATGTTTTCAACAATGTAGGAATTCTAATTTTTACTGTTCTCTAACTTGGCCAACTACACAGTCCAAGAATATGCCTTTTTTTGTATTGTTCCAGCTAACTTCAAATAATTTATACTTTGAGTTCAGGCAGCCTGTTCTAGGCAGAGATGCAAAAAAAGCAACAGCTGGATGCTTCCTGAAGCCTATTTTTCTTTAAATAAATACACACATATAAAATATTTCATATAAATTTCATATAAATTTAAATGCATATACATACACATATATGTAAAGATAGATAAGTATCTATGTATGTATTCACTAATACAAAGAGAAAAGAGCTGGCAGGATCAACTGTACATACGCCAACACAATACAGGGAGTAATCTTGTGGTTGAACTCATCTGGAGTATGGGAGACTCAGTTGCTGGTTTCTGGTCTGAACTGGGTATGGGTTGGTTGTCAGTCACACGCTGCAGTGTACTTCTGCAACTGATTGTTAGCTGCTTGGACTTAGGGTCCTCCCAGTTTCTTTTGTTGAAACTGTTAATGCTGTAGGATTAAATATTTCCTGGTGTTGATACCTGCTGCTTATCAAATACGTGCCTTAACCATTAAGTATAGGTGATCTCTTTGTATAGTATCATTGAAGTGGAACACCACCTGCAGCAAATGGGACATTGAGAGGCTTGCAGTCTATCTGGCCATAAATTTAACCTGTAGAAAGTGGTGTGTTGCCATAAGAATTTATGGTTTCTGCATATTTGTGTTTTCTGACCCAACGTATCAATGAAATCTTTAGTTGATACAAATTCCAGATCTGGTTCTGAGAGCCTGGTTGTTGGCAGTCGAGGTTTGATGTTGAAAAACTGAAGATAAGGGCAAGAGGTTAGAGTTAGCAGCTCTCTGAGCTTTTCAGTTGTAGGAGATTTTTGCAGCTGAAGCTTCCCACTGCTTTTTGGTGATGAAAGCTTGAATCACTCCAGTTATATTGGTGACCTTCCAAGTTATACAGGCTCAGGAAAGCTGCATGTGCTGATTCAGCAGAAGGCTCACTGAACTCCACAGGAAGCCAAAATAAGCAGAGCAAAATGCTCTTATTTGCAGAAGGCAGTTCTGTTTGCACATGTACATTAAGACCCATAGGCTGTTTCCCCCTTGCCTGCCTTTTTTATTATTTTTTTTGTTTTAATGGGAAGAAGCAAAGAGGTCCTGTTATCACCAAAGAGACAAGGAGTCAGGTCTGCACTAGTAATGGCTGTCTGCTAAGCTTTGCACCAGGTGTGGTGTAACCAGGTTGCCATCCTGTTTGTGAGTCCAGGTGCTGGTTTCTGGCATGGAAGAGGAAGGTGGTGTTAGCTGTTAGCTTTGTGGGCTCTTTCCTGGCTGGTGGGAACATGTCTGTCAGAGCTGGACATAGGCACATAAACCAAAAGAGGACTCACTAATTCCAGGAAGTGTTCCCAAGTCTTGTGATATCTTGCCATCGCCTTTTCCCCCAAATTATGACTCCAGGGATGGGCTGTCAGAAATCTTTACAATAGAGAATAATTTCTAAAGTAGCCCCTCTTATGTGTTTTGAATGTTGACTAACGATCCTGATGCAAAACTGCTTATCTGGATATACCTTCATAAATTCCTGTCTCTCTGGGCTGTCATCTGCCTCTTTCAAGAATTATGCTGCCTCTCTTCCACTTTGGGTACAGTCAGATGAACTGTTGGAGGTGGTGCCATGCAACCCTTGCTGGTGTGGCTGTCCATCTCATCACTGAGCCAGTTCTATTAAATCATCAGAGGTGTTCCAGTAGCTGAGTTTTAATCCGTGTGGAAGACTTTGCAGAGCCAAGTTACAAGCTGGTAAAGCAAACACAATAGCATTACTGAGACAGTGACTGCCCTCCGTTGTCGCAGCAGCAGCAAACACCTGAATATGCGCACAGGAATAGCAATCTGTTTGTTTGGACCATCAGCTGCACATCTTCTCTGGCTGTGCCCTCAACCAAATAAAATGATTTCTAGAAAGTTTGCTGCCTGCTCGGTAAGAGCATATGTAGGCTAATGAGTTTAATGTTTATATTGCATTCAGTATGTCAAGCAGGGTACAAGAATAATTTGCAGTTCCTGCAGTGACTTCCCCATTACAGTGCTGTAGTGAAATACTGGAGATATAAACCTTATCACAGCAGGTCCTTAGAATTTTATCTTTTAACATCTTTCATTTTACTTAAAAGGTGTTAGGTTTTTTTTAATGTGCTATATATTTTCTTCTTGCTAAATAGAGCCTTTTGAGACTTGGCCAAGGAGAGATCTAATTAAATTCTTGTAATGATTCTCGAGTCACTGAGGCTTGCAGTACTCCCGCACATTTATCAATACACTGTTATGAGAGACAAATCATTTTAGCATTTGAGATGAAGTGAAGATTACTTTATGTGTGTTTGGTGCACACAAGCCCTCAGACGATTGGGCTGCGTTTCCATTGCTGTATGTGACCTTTCCTGATGAAGTGGTCTTTATGAAGTATATCTTCTCAATTAAATGCCAGTTCTTGTGCTTACTCATGTTCTCATAAAAATATGGACATGCCTACTCAGAGCTTTATCTGGCATCCGTGCCCATGCTGAGGAGGGAGAAGTGCAGAACCTGCATGGCAGTTTTGTCCAGCAGTGCACCCAGAACAATAAACTTTGTGTCACAGCTTTATTCATATAGTCAAACATGGCTATGCCATTGCACTGTTTAAAAGAAAGCTGCTGGTGCCATTCTGCAGCTCATGGTCATCTCCTACAGATGTACTGAGATGGGTTTCTTCTGGTACAGAGAGATCTGCAGTGCACTTCGGTGTGTGGTATATATGAAATCCCTTCACTGCAGAGTGGTTGTGTGCAGCTTGGCAATGTATGTTCCAGGAAGTCGTGTATGATAACAGCAGTCCCCTCTAGCTTAAAAATCTGCAGCTATTTGGAAATGCTGAGACTTAGAGTGGGTGATAAATCTCCTGAGGACAGGAGGCTTCCATAAATGCCTTAAATCCAGTGCTAACACGTAGCACTTCAGTGCGTCCAGTTTGATGGTGGCTGACACTGGGTTGCTCAGCAGCATCTAACAGTAAATGTGGTAGAATATAAAGGTATCTGAACTGTTTGTAACCATTATGGTTTTGCCAGAGGTTTTTCCACTCTTCAGCTAATTCATAGACTACAGGTCCCTTCCTTGGCAGTAACAAGTAGGGAACAGCACATAACCTCAGCAGCTGAGCCTGCCTCTGGAGAATGTCTAGCCCAACCTCCCACTCAGAGAACTGCCTTCCAACTAGCAGAGCCATCATTTCATAAGTGCTCAGATTTAGCACATTCAAGCAAGTGCGCCTTGAAGGCAACCAGAAGATGTTAAGCCCAGTTCAGTTTTGCTATGAACAAGCCCCACCAGTTTCCACTGAATTAACCAGAATTGCTGCTTGCTCCATCTGGTGCTGAATTCAACTGCTTGGGAAACTGGGAGAGAGTAGCACAATAGTTTCTTTTCTGTCTCACTCCCCATTACTGCCATCAACAGTAAAAAAACCCGATGTAACTAATTGTTGCAAATGAGTTGCCTTAACGAAGACAAGATATGTTGTCACAGGTTTGGGGCCAGATTATGTTCCTTGCTATGCTAAGGAAACCTCCAGGATGTGTCAGGAGATAGAGAAGATGTGACCAAGAGGCATCTTGAGCTCTTGCACATTCGGTTGGCAGAATAACTGCTGAATTTCACTGGTTCAGCAGAGAGCAGTTTTTACACTGTTTTTTTTTGTTTGCATCTGTGGGGAAAAATAAGGTATTTTTGCCCAAACTGGGAGGAGTAGAAATTGTAGTTTCAGCTAGGCAACTCTGTTTATTGACATATTCGAAGAGGTGTATGTACAACTACTCTTCCTTTTTTTTTTTTTTGTTTTGTTTTGTTTTGTTTTTTAATTTAGTGGGGCTACATCCATTGTCTACAGATGCAGGCAGAAAGGGACCCAGAAACCTTACGCCGTCAAAATGTTGAAGAAGACAGTAAGTTGTTTTATTTTGCTTTGCTTTGCTTTGCTTTGGGATATATTTGGGATTTTCTCTGGGTTCTTTTCGGTGCAGTTTCTTTGTGTGGGGGAAACAGGCTAGATTAAGGACCCTGCTAAGCTTGTATTTTCTCTGGCCAAGCTTCTGCTCCTCAGCATTAAAACAGCCTTCAGAGTTAATAGTACTCTGCTGGGAATATCTTATCCCAACAAGTCTTGCCTGTACCTTTATCTGGTGTTGTCTATATAGACTTAGATTTGGGCAAAACTTTTAAAGCAGAAATGTCTTTTTCTTTCACTATGGAAAAGAAGCAGCTTCTGAATCATTTAAATGCTCTGTTATTTAATTTTGCTTTAAAACATTGTTTTGCTCAGAAAATACTATTACATGATTTATCTTTTTCAGAAACTAAAGCATCAATTCAAACCCAAGTAAAATTAAATAGATCATGGAGGTCTTTTCCCCCCACAAAACTGTGAGAGAAGCAGTTGAGGCAGCGCTTTTTTTGGAGTCCCATACATGTCACACTTCTGTCACAGCTATTTCTGTGTATGTTACAAAATAACGTGGTCGAAAGCATAGAGACTGAAGAGGAGGAAAGGCTACTAATGGATTGAGAGACTTCAAGCAGAAAGAGAGTGTGGGGGATAGGGTAGAGCAGTTCATGTTCCTAAGAGGGCGAGAGAAATTTGAGAGGAAGCAAGCAGGTTGTGAGGCATGGACATGACTTTTATTCATGAGTGGCTTTGATTCAGTTTATTTCAGTGTTAAATCCTCCATTATTCCATAAAGTTCAGGAATGCTCACATGTAGCAACATAATGATGGGTGGGTAGGCGTAAACATGTTTAAATGCTGAATTAACTGGTGGTCTCTGTGCAAGACATAATGAGTGGGTTCCACATGAGTAAAATGTTGGCATTAATCTGTCATCTTTGAAAGTAAGCCAAAGTTTAAACTGGCATAGAAATTCAGTTGTGTGCGCTGCTTTTGAATTTTCATCTGGTGCACTGGAGGAAGCGGAGCATGTGAGGAGCTTGTGTTGCTGCAGCCTACGCTCTGTCTTTCCTATGGATATGCAGAGAACTTTTAAGTTTTTACCAGTTCTTCACACCAATGATTCCTATAATGTTTTGGAAGTATATTTCCTTAACAATTCTCATTCTGAAATGCACTGGGAAAAATTACATTACTTAAAAATATTTCTTTGCGCTTTTTTTGGCCTTTCTGGAGATTTAATTAATCTTCACAATGGCCATATTAATACTAAATCCATCTACTTGTGTCTGAAACTATTCAATTTAGACTTTTGGTGGACTTATTATAATACAGATTTTTTTACTAAGTGTAGGGAAAATGACAAGCAAGAATTATGAAATAATATGGTTATATAAGTTGTTTGCACAGCAACAATAGCTTGGCTTAGCGCAGCCTTGATTGTATTAGCAGCGTGGTTAAGCAGTTCACACAACTGAGTTGTTCGGGGTGTAATTGATACACTTTGGGATGTTTTGTTATGAAAACACGTGATTTTATTACACAACTGAGCTTATGTGTATAGCTGAGAACATGGGAGGCGATACTGTAAAGATGTGCCACTGCTTGTGTCTGTGTGCCCTGAGATACTGTAGCTCCGGTTCTGATTTGGAGATGTAATTATTGTCACAGAGACAGAACTAACTGTGTGTTACAGTGCTCCCACAGCGGGAGGCCTGATCTTCGCTCAGAGTGTCTCAGTGTAAAAATAACCAAGTGTGGGCCAAATCATACAACAAAATGTTGATTGGCCTAAGTTTCCTGTTGACTTTTTTAAAACACTTAGAAAAAACAGATGGCAGTTCTATAGTGGAAGAAAAGTGATAGGAGAAAAAGAGGAAGAACCTGTGACTGCTTTTGATGCAGTCTCATTTCTTCAATTCCCTTTCTTAAATGCACTTAAGGGAGCTCTGAAGAGCACAGGAAATCAGAAGAGAAAAGATGGCTAAAGAGCAAATAATCTGATTTTTCCATTCAAACATTTTAAACATTTAAACACTGCACTGAACAAGACTAACTTGCTAAGGGAGACACTAGGAACAGGGTGAGGGTCAGGCAGAGGAGTGGTCCACCTTGTTCTGAAAGTGGTAACAAGTGAAGCGTGATTAGGAGTCTGCTGGCTGACCGGCAGCTCCACATTTGTGAATGCTGATCACTACAGTGCCATAATTTGAAGGAAAGCATTAGAAATTATTACTTTTCTCCCATGGGAACAGCTCAGATAAGAAACAAATGATCCTTTTGGATTGAAGTAGTGTGCTAAGAACAGACTGCAAGAAACATAAAATGACTATCAGTGTTCTTTTCATTTAAATAATAAGATTAATTTTTCATTTTGCCTGACTAATGCATTCTCATTTAAGAGCAAATAAAATTTTGGGCAAGACATATCAGTCAATTCTAAGAATACACACTTGTGGAGCAATGTGAGCTCTTAGGAGATTCTGTAATTAATATTTCTTTACCTTCTAGCTTAATAAAATAGTATTCTTAGATTATTTGCTCAGTTCTGTTTGGTTTTTTTCTGATTGCTAGTTAAGCCAACAAAGAGAAACAGGAGAAAATATGTTTATACAAATCTTTCATTGTCAATAAAATAAAATGATAGTTTGGGAATATTCTATTTCCATTAATTAAAATTTTATACGGTTCCAAGAGGAGGAGAAAAATCTTTTTTGCTGGTTCAGAACCACTGAAACAGAATACTTTGGTTCCTTGTGTTGTTTTGGTTTTGTCAAATTCAGCCCCAGTTCAGGAGTAGTTTTGAATCCTTTAAGTTAAACTTATGGTGAATAAAATTTAGTTCAAAGAACACTTCTGATTCTTACTCCTGAAGTGTCTGACTGTCAAAGTTAGGAAACTTACAAGCAAATTAGGACTATAGCTGCCAGAGCAGCTAAAAGAAAACTGTTAGAAGGGCTAAAGTGATCCAAAGAAAAATTAATGTATATATTAGTGGGAAAACCTGTCTCAGATAATGTATAAGAAATTAAATTTGGAATTGTTATTACCAGATAAAGAAAGAACTATGTTCATAAAACAATGTCTATGGGGCAGGTGAAAAAGCATGCTGAATTATTGCCTTTGATTTGCTCATCCAACCTTTATGCTCAGTTCCTGAGCATAATTGAAATGTAGGGTTGTATTATATACTCATTATTTGATTTTTGCTGTAGAATCATAGAATCATTTAGGTTGGAAAAGACCCCTAAGACCATCGAGTCCAACTGTAAACCTGACACTGCCAAGTCCACCGCTGAACTATGTCCCTAACATCTCTTAAGTTCCATGCAGGTAATAAATATAAAGGTTTGAAACATGAAATTTCTTTGTGGGGAAATCCATTTCGTGGAGCAAGAAAGAATCAAAAGTGGATCATATAATGAGCAAAGTACAGTGATGAACTTTTACACTTGCAATTGGAAATATGATGCTGGTTTGCTTTGAACTACACAATTTACCTCTGCTTGGTGACTTGGTGCTTAAGAAAAACAAGTATCTTTAGGATACACTTTACAACTATGATTGTTACTACTCAAGCCGAGACTTAAAAATTATGTGAGATTTACAACCAATCATTCTGGAACATTTGTTGTTGCAAACAATGTATAGCATGTGGATCATATTAGAACACAGGATGCTTGAGGGAAGTAAACATATTTATGTGCTATTTGTGAAATGAAGACTCTCATTTGCAGACCTTTGCCTCCTTTTGGTGTGTTCTAGGAAAGCTAGGCAGCATATGAACCAGGACCAGCCTGGAGATTGTTTCATAGTCGGCAGGTGAATGTCTTCCAAGAAATGAGATGCACCTCTGCCTTAAGTTTTCTACCTGTGTCTGGATAACTTGCTTTAGAAGCAGAGAACAGATGGCCTCTGTTCCATGGTTTCTAAATTAAGACACTGAGTGCCTGCCTACGTTATACGTCTACCAAGTGCTAACAACTGTAACCGAATAATTTGGGAGCTGCCATTGCAATAAAGCAGCACGCTCTGCTGAAGGAAGAACAGGATGCTGAGCTGGGTTGTCTGGAGCCTGGGTCCTGATGTATTCCCAATTCAGCCTGTGCTGTTAGTTGAGGTATTTTTTTGATTTCAACTTTCTCATCCATAAAAATGAGATAATACTCGATTTGCTTCCCAGCAAGGCTTTGAAGGATAGCCTGCGTAATATTCCTAGGTTTAATTGATGGGTAATGTCCCCTAAGAATTATAAAGTATTATAACTTATTAGGCCCTCTGTGTATCAGTCAACGAGTCATGCAAGCACAGAGACTGTTTTGGAGGATTCACATTTTGGTTTCATTTTTTTCGTGGGTGAGTATCCTCCCTCACAGGGTTTGTGATGCTTAACTAATACTTCCTCAGTCCTTTAACTAAAATCAGTATTTATGAAGCAGCATTCTTCTTGCAGAATGGTTGGTGTTCAAAATCAGACAAATTTTAGGCATATGAACTTTTTCTCAGATCAGAAACAGAGCAACAGTTTTCAAGCAACACGTATGCTGGAAACAGTTGTGCTGGGATTAATCTAATTGTACTAGTCAGACTGTTTGAGATCCACAAAGTTTATGTCTGTGGAGCAGAGAGGAGTGTAAGCAAATGTAAAGGTAACAGGCTTCCCTCCTGGATAGGTGGGGCTGGATTTCTAGAGTTAGGGTATAATGGTCTATAAAGGCATATGTAAAAAATCTCAATTGCATGCATGTTTGCATATATCTGTATATATGTATACAAATATATACAAACA
This sequence comes from Falco naumanni, assembly GCF_017639655.2. Lineage (NCBI taxonomy): Eukaryota > Metazoa > Chordata > Aves > Falconiformes > Falconidae > Falco > Falco naumanni. The sequence goes on along the minus strand of NC_054080.1, from coordinate 24,969,938 downwards.
TATATACACACATAATATGACGTATACATATATATACATTATAAACAACATATACTCCCTGTATAGTTGGGAATATACTTGGCTGGGGTTTTAATTCTGTGTTGCAGTGAATTGATGGTATTAAGTGGTAACCAAGAGGCTCATGCAAATATTTGGTGTGTTTTCTTGGAGGAGTGTTTCTTTTGATTGAGCCTTTCCAACTGATTGAGAAGGCATGTGCCACAGTGGGGATGTGTGCTGAGTATCACACTTGGAGACAGTCAGAATTAGTAAATCAATCTTTTATTGACTTCTGAAGAAAAATGTGTTTGTAGCCATAAAATGAAAATTTTCTATTGCTGCCATGTGGCCTTATGGGATTTACAGTTTGATTGCCCCCTGCCTCCACATGCCTCTTTCTGTATAGACTTTATAATGAGAAAATAAATATATATAGATGTGTATGTATACGTAACAAACAGTAGTTGTCAGCACTTTTAGTGGACTGCCATCTGAGTGAGAGTGATGAAGTTTAGCAGACGTACCTGGCCCACAGAGAAAGCAAGAGCTTGATATAATAGTCCAGTTTGTCTGATGTGCTGTGACAGTATTCTCTTTTCTCCAGATTACAAAGGTTAGGAATATGTTTACATAAATATGTGTGTATATTTAAGGTAAGTTTTTCTTCACAAAGCTGGTATTAACCAACACATTGTATTAACATGTAGTGTTTGATATTTTTCAAATTTTTCAAAAAGGATAAAGAATTGTGTCATATTTAAGTCTACATGACAACAGTCAACTCCACATCAGTACTCACCCTTAAAAAGGTGTATTTTTGTCAGCTGGCTCACACATTTTCTTCTGTTATTCATTCACACACACACATGTGCACACACACTGCCCATGCCATTGCTTGCTAATTATTGGGAAATGATAATTTCTTAATTACCACTCCATCTGCAGTACTAGCTATTAGATACATAGATTATTTTTCCTGGTTTTCTCATTTTTTGTCATTCATTTCATCATCTCATTCATGTGCAGTTCACACTGTTATTCTGAAAGATGAACAATATCCTTCAGTCAAAATTATTTTGAATAAAGGAATAAGGCAGTAAAGCTTTGAGTTTTCCACTGCTTATATTCAGTTTTCCCTGATATATAAGGGGAATCTGGCTTCCACGGTCTGACTCACTACTTCCCAAAAGAAAGAGCTTTCAGTAAAAGTTAAGTCCATCAAATGCATAATGTCTAAAGATGAAGAATAACGTTCATTTTACATAAATACCCTACAAAAGAAAAGAGAACTTATAGATGGGTATTTTTTCTGCAGTAAGATACCAGCAAGTTTTTGCTTTAGAAGCTATGAAATCAGAGTGCAGTTAACAAAAGTGGAAATTTTACTGAAAAATAGCTTTGTAATATGCTGGGTTAGTCTTTGGAAAGCGGAAAGTTATTTTTGTCTGTATTGACAGGACATCCTTCAGAAAAGGAAAAAAAAATCCCATTTTGCAATTGAAAAAAGCCTGTTCTACATACAAAATAAAGTAATTTAACATGTAATCTGCATTACAATGTGTTGTATTATATCATTTTTGAGTGCAAGTGACGTATAAAAGTCACTTAACATAGAACAATATTTTACTTGTTGCCATTTAGTTTGAATTGCTGTGCTCTTCTTAAATCATACCTTGGGTTAAGATTTTAAAAACAGAGAGTATGTATTATATCTTTTTTCCTTACTCCATTTAATTTATAGGTAATTAGATAGCACTCATTTCTGGTGTGCACAGGTTATTTTTCAGGAATACAAAAATCAGCTAATAAAAAAGAAGAAAATCCAAATCTCAATACATTGTTAGGCAGTTCAAGGAAGCTCAACCTACTGTCACACTGCAGTGTTGAACAAGTAGTTCTGAGTAACTAAATAATATTCCTTAGATTACTGATTCATTTTTTTAAAAAAAGAAACAAATGAAACACGTTCAGCTTTGAATAAATTAACAAGATACGTTGTGAAATGATCTGAGTTGCACATTTTCTTCCACCAGCCCATCCATGCACATTTTTCGCCTTTCCTGCCCACAGTGATTTGTCGTCTCCATGGCTTTAAGCAAGCCTAGAGGAGCTTTGTGTGACTGGGATGCACACAAATGTAGAGAGGCGAGACAGGGAATAGGAATGAAATGTGTTGCTGTGTGAGGATATATTTAGTGCCTAAAGCAAAGACGCAACCCTGCAAAAGAGCTGAGCAGAGGTGCAGAAGTAAATATTAGGCTATCCTGAGATTATAGTCCTCCTCTTTAGAAACCCTTCATTATTTACAGCCTGTTAAATCCAAAAACGTGCTTTCGATAGAGCTGTACTGCAGGGAAGGCAGCACTTCTGCATAGATACATGGTCTGTGAGGCTGATGCTAGGCATCTCTGAAAGTCTTCTCCCTCTGCCTTTTAGGAATTTGTTTTCCAGAAGTGTGTGCTGTGATCCTATCATCACAGTTGTGACAGTTAACCGTTTTGGGCGGAGAGAGGCTGAGCTTGTTCTGTGCTGCCAAGAAAAGAATGGGACAACTGGCTGCATACACAAAAAATCATGGAATCACAGAATGGTTTGGGTTGGAAGGGAGCTTAAAGATCATCTAGTTCCAGCCCCCCCATGGGCAGGGACACCTTCCACTAGACCAGGTTGCTCAAAGCCCCATCCAGCCTGGCCTTCAACACTTCCAGGGGTGGGGCATCCACAGCTTCTCTGGGCGACATGTTCCACTGTCTCACCACTGTCATAGTAAAGAATTTCTCCCTAATATCTAATCTAAATCTGCCCTGTTTCAGTTTAAAACCATTTTCCCTTGTCCTATCACCACATGCCCTTGTAAAAACTCTGTCCCAGTATTTCTTATAAGCTCTCTTTAGGTACAAGAAGGCTGTTATGAGGTCTCTCTGGAGCCTTGTCTTCTTCAGGCTGAACATGCCCAATTCTCTCAGCCTGTCTTCATAGCAGAGGTGCTCCAGCCCTCTGATCATCTTCATGACCTTCTTCTGGACTCATTCCAACAGGTGCATGTTGTTCTTACATTAGGGGCCCCAGAGCTGAACACAGTACTCCAGGTGGGATCTCATGAGAGCAGAGTAGAGGGGGAGAACCACCTCCCTCAACCTGCTGGCCGTGTTTCTTGTGATGCAGCCCAGGGTACAGTTGGCTTTCTGGGCTGCCAGTGCACATTGCCAGGTCTTGTTGAGCTTCTTATTTACCAACACCCCCAAGTCCTGTTCCTCTGGGTTGCTCTCATTCCATTCTCTGCCTAGCCTCTATTGATACTGGGGGTTGCCTGACCCAGGTGCAGGACCTTGCTTGGCCTTGTTGAACTTCATGAGGTTCGCACGGGCCCACCTCTCCAGCCTGTCAAGGTCCCTCTGGATGGCATCCCTTCCCTCCAGTGTGTTGGCTGCACTGTTCAACTTGGTGTCGTTGGCAATCTCGCTGAGCATGTACTTGATCCCACTGTCAATGCTGTCAACAAAGATGTTGAACAGCACTGGTCCCAGTATGGACCCCTGAGGAACACCACTCAACACTGGTCTCCACTTGGACATTAAGCCATTGACAGCAGCTCTTTGAGTGTGATTGGAGCCATTTCCTTATCTACCAAATGGTCTACCCATCCAACTAATGTCTCTCCAGTTTAGACACAAGGATGCTGTGCAGGACAGTGTCAAAAGCTTTGCACGAGTCCAGGTAGATGATGTCAGTTGCTCTTCCCTCATCCATCAGTGCTGTAACCCCATCGTAGAAGGCCTTCAAATTTGTCAGGCATGACTTGCACTTCGTGAAGCCATGTGGGCTGTCACCAGTCACATCATCAGTCACCTCATTATTTTCCATGTGCCTTAGCACAGTTTACAGGAGGATCTGCTCCATGAACTTGCCAGGCACAGAGGTGAGACTGACTGGCCTGTAATTTCCTGGGTCCTCCTTATCTCCCTTTTTAAAAAACAGGGGGTTTGTTTCCCCTTTTCCAGTCTGTGGGAACTTCACCAGACTGCCATGACTTCTCAAATATGATGGACAGCAACTCAGCCACTTCATCTTCCAGTTCCCTCAGGACCCACAGCTTCATCTCATCAGGTCCCATGGACTTATGCACCTTCAGGTTCCTTAGATGGTCTCAAACCTGATCTCGTATAGTGGCAGTTCATTCTGCCGGTCCCTGTCTTTGACTTCTGTGACTTGGGTGGTGTGGTTGGAACACCTGCTGATGAAGTCTGAGGCAAAAAAGTCATTGAGTACCTCAACCTTCTCCATACGCTGGGTAACTAGGTCTCCTGTTTCCTTCGGGAAAAGGCCCATGTTTTTCCCAAGTCTTCCTTTTATCACCAATGTACCTATGGAAGATTTTCTTTTTGTGCTTTATGTCCCTGGCCAGATTTAATTCTGTCAGGGCTTCAGCTTTCATAACCTGATCCCTGGCTGCTTGGACAGTTCCTCTGTGTTCTTCCCAGGCTTCTCTGTAGGCTTCCTTTTTGTGCTTGATTTTGTCCAGGAGCTCCTTGTTCATCCATGCAGGCCTCCTGGCTTTTTTTGGCCAACTTCCTTTTTTGTTGGGACACACCAATCCTGAGGTTGGAGGAGGTGATGGTTGAATACTGACCAGCTTTCTTGGGCCCTCTTCCCTCCAGAGCTTATTTGTGATGTACCAAGCAGATCCCTGAAGAGGCCAGTGTCGGGTCTCCTGAAGCCCACGGTAGCGAGCTTGCTGTGCGCCCTCCTCACTGCCCTAAGGATCTTGAACTCCACCGCTTCATGGTCTCTGCAGCCAAAGCTGCCCTTGAGCTTCGTGAAGAGAAGAGGGCAAAAGACGAGAAACTACAGTGTTTTCTCCAATGCTGTCAGTTTGGCTGTTGGAATAATACAGGAGCAGTGTACAACTTAAAACACAATATCCTGGGTTTATTCCTCTGGCCTGAAGCTGAGTTTTCTGTAGCCCCTCAGAAATGCAAATCTAACTGAGGTCTGTAAGAGAGAAGATTTATTTTACCAAGAACTCCATAATCAGAATGTACTTACTTGACAAACTAATTACACTCGTGTATTTCAAGGTGAAATATATCCTCTTTGGCTGAGGTGGTTTCCTTTTGGTTTATGTCCTTTAAGAGAAAGACCAGCCACATGCAGGGAGAGATGGAAAAGCGAAGGTGGAAATTAACACAGCAACTGTGTGAGTGGCACAACCTGTGGGTTCTGGTTACAGGAACGTCTTTGGGAAATGATGAAGTTATCATCAACATGTGATGTCCATGAGATACATCACCTGATCTTAAGACTGAATCTAAGGTTCGGTACAACTTTCTAAGCTGAATATTGTGATGGTTGATGGCTGCAGGACTAGCGTGTATGAGTGAGGATCATCCCAAATTTTTGCCAAACTAAACTTGCTCTTTGCTCAAATCAATTAAGAAGGGCTTCCTTACAGCAAAGCAACACTCCACCCCCACAAATGCTGAATAAATAAAAAATAACCAATAACATGTTTTTCTACAAATGTAAAGAAAACCCACTGTACTGTCTTTGTTATTCCTGCCCCTTTGTTTTAGGCAGCCTTCAAATACTAGGTTATTTCCAGTATATTCCATTATACTTTGTGTATATTGAATGAGCAGGTGTTTGAGACTCCCAACTGGGCATGTTTTCAGTAGATATAGTTGAAATCAGCTGGAAGCATTTCCGTAAGTAATAAGAAATTGCATAAATAAGATGGTTTGGTTTGTATTTTAGTCCTGTGGCATTCAAATCACTTTCATTTACAGTTTTATTGAGAGAATTCTGATTTCAAAGTTATTTTAGAATTCCAAAGGTTACATGGTATGCTAGTTTCTGAGGACCTCTAAGCAGTACTGTCAGGAATATCAGCCTGCAGAAATTTAGATTTTGTCTGCAAGAGACATATCACTCATATAGGTTTTAGCTCTTTATTCACTGATAAAAGAATAGTGCTACAAGAAATGGCATGATAATAATTGTAGGTTTCTGGAATGAGTGGCAAATTTAGTAGGTATAGGATTTGAATGTAAAAATATGAGAAAATACAAAGTCAAAAGAACCCTGTGACATGGCTTTCCAGAATTTGTGGGAAAAGTCCAAATTTCTGCAGATGAGAGCTCAAATTCCTAATGAGAAGCCAAAAATCTGTTACTCAGAACTCCGGGAAAATTACTCATTTCACTGTTATAACTAATTTAAGGTATTCTTTTTGGGTCATTGCTGTGTTACAACTGCAACACCACAGTGAGAAAACACATTAGCATTTCCATGTTTTATGGATGAGGAGCACATGAAGTTCCAAGGCTAGGAGCTAGATCTGGAAAACATTTGCACCCAGGCAATTAGTACCACAGTTCCTAACACATCAGTAACTAACTCCTGCATGCTTTACTTCACAGGTAAAATCTGCCTTCTCTTGTCCAGGCAAAATAGACCCAGGCCTCTCAATCTTTCCTTGTAGGAGGGACACTCCAGTCCCTTCATCATCTTCATTGGACTCTTTCCAGTATGTCCTTGTCTCTTCTGTACTGGGTGGCCCAGAACAACATACAGTATGTGTCCTTTGATCTTCACATCCCCAGTGAACCCTTCCTTTTTGGTGATTCTGAGGTCCAGCAGAGCATCTCTCCTCACTGGCTCCTCTGTCACTTGAAGGAGGAAGTTATTACCTATACACTCCAGGTACCTCCTTGATTTCTTGTGTCCTGCTGTGTGTGCTTCCAGCAGATATCAGAGTGGTTGAGGTTGCCCATGAGGACCAGGGCCGGCAAATGTGAGGCTGCTCTTATCTGTCTGTAGAGGGCCCCATCCACTTGTTCTTCCTGGTCAGGTGGCCTATAGGAGACAGGCACTGTAATGTCACCTTTTAACTTGTGTGTTGTCACCTAAGCACTTGTGTGTTATAAGCCAGGTCTTCTTCCTCCCATGTAGTGGATATGTAAAATGTATTGAAAGAGAGACAGTTTTACTACCACTGGGCTTCATACAGGGCTTGTTCGTCCCAAAGTTCATGAGAGTATGGTCAGAGTATTGCAGTTGTAGTAAGGACCTCAAAATTAGGTTGAAGGTCCCAGATGGTTCCTCATCACTGAGTAGGTGAACCTCACCAAAAGCTCAAGTAGCCGCAGATTTTACCTGCAGTAACATAAGAACCCATGGGGTCTTTCACAGATTGCATTTTTTTAAAGTACCAGAATTGCACCCTAAATCACACTTCATGCATCAGAGGTGTTTTTTAGGTCTGATTCTGTGGATTTTTCAAATCTGCATGTGAGTTCAGTGGCCATAAAGGGAGATGTACATAGGTGAGTCTCCTGAAATTCAAATAGTCACCTGTTCTGGTTCAAGTTCACATATCTTACAATTGCCTCCTTTCAGCATCTCCTCCATTTACTCCTGAATTGTGTGAAGCATCAGGGAACACAGGATCAAATACGGAAGGCACCCTGTGGCTCTTATATGTGGAATTCACAGGTTGGAGTGATCTGTTACAGGGGGAAGTCACTCTATGTTCCTGCTAGTCTCAGCTTGGTCAGTCACTTGTTCTTTTTTTCCAGCACAGCTCATAGATTCTGGCAGAGGAAGCAAGTTAGCATGCTGTCATTAATGTAGTTCAGACATCTTCCTCAGGGATTGGAGAGCTATAGGGTCAGAAGCAGTCCTGTAAACTCTAGTGTTATTTGTTGACAAATCGCGCTAACAAGAAACTCAGCTCACAGTTTCTAATCTATGAAGTGAGCTCTGTCAAATATAAGGCGTTGCGTTCCCATGTCTGCTTGCCTCTCTTAACCATCTCACCTATGTGCTTCTCTGTATCCTCTTCCAAATATATAAAATATTTTTTCTTTTTAGTCCCTGAAAATTTTCTTCAAGGGCTTCCTTCCCTGCTTTCCTTTGAGGATCTACTGGTTTTCTGCATTACACAGATTATAAATTATATAACCTGTAAATTTTAAGCAGTTTTGGGGCATGGTGTCATTTATATGGCTCCTGTAAGTGCAGAGTTACAGGTTCTATATAGTGTCAGGCAACACTAAAGTGAATTCAGGAGCCCTCATTATCAGTGTTTGGGGCTGACCTACCAGAAGAGCTGTCTAGCATCAGATTAAAAGTCTTATAGTAACAGGTGTCATTTAAGCAGCAGGTCCAGAGATTCAGGGTGGTTCATCAAAGAAAACATGCAAGACTTAGTCTGCACATGATGTTGTCATTATTTTATCCCACCTGAAACACTTCGAATGAAACAGTCTCATTTGATCATCAGATTCACAACCAGGCCTTCCCCAATCATCGTCTATGTTATTGCTTACAAAATGAAGTGGTACAGCGCATAGTTCATTGTCACGGCTTAACCTCAGCCAGCAGCTCAGTCCCCACAGCCACTCACTCACTGCCCCGAGAGGGATGGGGGAGAAAACTGGAAGGTTATCAGTGAGAAAACTCATGGGCTGAGATAAAGACAGTTGAATAGGTAAATGTGCAAGCAAAGCAAACTAGGGAATTCATTCACCGCTTCCCATGGGCAGGTGGGTGTCCAGCCATCCCAAGGGAAGACGGGGTCCATCATATGTAATGGTTACTTGGGAAAACAAACATAGTCAGTCTGAACTTTTGCTCTTCCTCCTTTTTTCCCCAGCTTTTCTTTTTGAGCACTGTGTTACATGGTATGGGATATCCCTTTGGTCAGTTGGGGGCAGGTTTCCCAACTGTGTCCCCTCCCAACTTATTGTGCCCCCCCAGCCTGGGACAGTGTGAGGAGCAGAAAAGGCCCTGATGCTGCATAAGTACTACTGAGCCATCTGTGTTATCACCAGTTTTCATCACAAACCCCAAAAGCCCTGTACAAGTAACTATGAAGAAGATTAACTCTATCCCAACCAAAACTGGTACATTGATCTCATGGAATCATTTGATATCTGTGATGGAGATTACAATATTAATGGTAACCCTGTTGCATCAAACCTTTATTGGATAACAGTGAAGGTTCACATGGATCTGTAAGTGTGAATTGATTTAGAGAAGGATAGGTACCCTAGCTTATGATTTATGTGCAATTCCTTAAACTGCAGCGAGCATTGCACTTGACTAATAATATAAGTAGACGTAACGTATTCTAGATCTTTATCAATCAACTGAGGACTCGTAAGAAATTCATGTAACTTTAAGGTAAAATGTTGTACAGGGTGATAGAAAATATCCTATTATCTAATAGCTCTCAGTTTCTAAGGAGCTATTGCTTTGCTAACGTGGCAATCAACTTGTTCAGAAGCATGTGTGAATGTGAAGCCTTTTACAGAGTTCCAGATGTCTAGAACTGGTTACATCACTTAGAATAAAAGATAGATTAATGAATTTTCCCTGAGAAGAGAGGAAGTTTTTTGATTTGTAACTGTATAAGTCAAAAGCCAGAATGGGCAAGAAAATTTTCTAAGTAATCCTACAAGTATTACTGTTTTGAACTAAAAAAAGAATTGTGCTTAACTTTTGGTTTACACATTTTTCTTACATCTTAGAAGTGTCCTCCTCCACCTAGTTTTGGGAACAGTAGCAATGACAGTAACACACTATAAATAGTGAGTAGCTGAAATGAGCAGTTCATGAATACCTAATAGCCTGAAATTTGTTTGCATAAACCGTTCAACAATTATCAAATGTATTTGCAGAAATCTGTCTATAAATGACTCAGGAACAGAAACAACAACCAAATTAGTTAGCTGGTTAGAGCACTGCATATAATAAGACCTGTTCTAATGAACATATAACTTGTTTTGAACATGGACATAAAATGTTATTGCAAATGACCAGTGTTGTGCAAACTATATGTGCCTCTGGACCCATGCTTCACCCTTCAGTGATGCCACCAAGTTAATGTAGGTGAACAAAAGAACCCATTCACAAAGGCTTTTGTGTCTTTGGGGAGTATTACCTGCATCTGGTCAGCTTTACCATTGAAATCATATGTTAAAGTATGCAAGGCCTGTTAATCAGCTATGTCAGCATGTGATTTACTGTGCTGAAGTCTATGCAATCCCACAAATCATCTCTGTCCACCTGGTGGTTTGATTGCAAATGTGCTGTGCTTTCTGAGAAACAGAAGTGTTGCTTCTTTGATGGAACAATTTACATTTAACAGATTAAAAGTACCGTCATATGCAGATAGTGCATTCACTCATTTTTAAAAAGCATATGCTTGTACAAGCTCAGCTAATCTGTATTTGCAGCCGACAGGTTTGCATGTACAAGCAGACCTTTAGGCACCTAACAAAACAAATGCAGGTGTGTTGATGTAACTTGCAGTAGTTCCATGCAAGTGTGTTCAGTCTAAAGAATATGCATCAACTGAAAGATTACAGCCGCAAATTGAAGTGTGGACATGTACACAGAAAACAATTGCTCTGATAAAGAGTACTCTGCTTTCTTTGCATTAATAATACAAGTTTACTTATGGAGGCTCAAAATAAAAAGTCTCAGTGTCCTACTCTCATGGTTTAACCCCAGCCAGCAGCTCAGCCCCACGCAGCTGCTCGCTCACTCTCACTCCAGTGGGATGGGGGAGAACATTGGAAGGGTAAAAGTGAGGAAAGTCATGGGTTGAGGTAATGACAGTTTAATAGGTAAAGCAAAAGCCGCGCACGCAAGCAAAGCGGAACAAGGAATTAATTCACCGCTTCCCACGGGCAGGCAGGTGCTCAGCCATCCCCAGGGAAGCCGGGCTCCATCAGGTGTAACCGTTACTTGGGAAGACAAATACCATCACTCTGAATGTCCCTCCTTTCCTTCTTCTTCCCCCAGCTTTACCTGCTGAGCATGACACCATATGGTATGGAATATCCCTCTGGTCACCTGGGGTCAGCTGTCCCAGCTGTGCCGCCTCCCAATTTCTTGTGCCCCCAGCCCTCTCGCTGGCAGGGTGGGGTGAGGGGCAGAAAAGGCCTTGGGGCTGTGTAAGCGCTGCTCAGCAATAATGAAAACATCCCTGAATTATCAACACCGTTTTCAGCACAAATCCAAAATACAGCACATACCAGCTGCTATGAATAAAATCCACTCTATCCCAGTCAAAACCAGCACACCTATCAAGTTAAAGCTCCCTGCTGAGTTTATGGAAGATACTGCAGGGCTGTGCAATTACTGGTGTGCCTCATTGTATTGTTTGATGTGTTCTGTAAGGACCTCATGTTCAGCTTGAATGGAGAGAGCCAGAATAGTCTGCCAAGATGAAAATAGAAAAAAAAAAGATTATTTTGAACCTTTTTTTTTTTTTGTTAAGGTAATATTATTCTATTAGGACTACAATGGTTGCTCCCATATAGAGTTGCTGACCTTACTGAGAAGGTCAAGCAACGCCCCAGCAAGAACAGCCCCTGAAACATAAGAATTCCTTACTTTTATTTCCATTTTTTAAAAAAAAAGTTAATGCAAAGAATCAAATCACCTGAAGCAGGTGTTAAATAAATGCCCTACTTGGAACAAAGAAGTATCCATTCAGAAGGGTCAGCTTTTTAAAATTTTTTTACCCACTATCCACTGCCATGCTGCTTATCGAGTTACACCAGAGTAACTCAGAGAGATAGGCTGAGCCACATAAGAAGTACCTATTTTCATTTGTTCTGGGATTTTTCTGTCATACCACTTTTTGTTTCCCTCAAGATTATTTATCACTTATGGTGAAGACTGACATCCATATCTTGCATTGATACATAGACTAGCTGATACATGTTATTTCCATGGTACAACCCACCTTTATACAGATGAAAAAGCATATTTAGAAGTCTTCTTCAGTGTTTTAATCTTGAAGTCTTGACTGAAAGACTTTCATAGAAGATACTCGATGTATGAACTGGGCAGAAACTGCAATTACTGTTACCCAGGACATTCTGAAATTAAAAAGCAAAACTCAAAACTGTATAGAAAATATGGACTTTGAATCTTCTTCTTGTGAAGATTAATTTAAATTCAACCTTTAAATTCCAGTTCATTTCTTGAAACCTTTCAAGAGACCCTGGGTAGACCAGCAGCCCTGTATGTAGGTGTGACAGCTGGGAGCAGACCTTTTAGACTATGATGGGACTGGCAGCTCTGCTTGTGGGTAGCCTGTATCTGTATAGGTTTTAATATTTCATCTTAATTGTGAGAAGACACAATAATGGCAAAGTTATAAGTGGTAATTAATGATTGACTCCATAAAATACAGAAAGGTTTAGGCTGCTGAGCAGTTACTTAAGCTGAGAAGAACATAAAAATTGTTTCTTGGAAGCACTTCTAATGGAGTGTGGTGGCAAGCCAATAATGATTTGCAGCATGCTTCTTTTACAGTGAAGAAAAATACATGCTCAGAGCCTGACCTGCTGGTTCAATAAAGCATTCATTGCTCAAATTAGAGACGTTCATGTGAGTCAATAAATGGGATATTAAACAAGGAGCTGTGCAGAGCTGGGGTGAACAGCCTCCCAGAGGTAGGCAGTGCTGTGAAGCTGCTGGAGAGCCACTTGCATTGGCTGCTTCACACCTCTTGCCTGGGCACAGCGTTGTCACCCAACCTGCCTGGTGCTCATATCTGGCCAGATAGGCGCCTCCATGTCCACAGCACCCTGGGGAAAGAGAGCAACAGAGGATAGACTTGCAGGATGAGGAATGTGCTCTGCTGCTTGCTCTCTACTAAGTTTGAGGGGTATGTACATATGTTGGCCACCTGTTTTCAGGGTGGCATGACATATCACAAGGCAGCAACTAGATTAATCTGTTCGCAGTGACAGTCCATTTTATCCTGTTTTGTCTCAGGGTTTGTAGCATCACTCCACCTCACCATCTCAGGGCATGGAAATGTGGAAGAATCTCAGCTTTCATTAAGGATTTTTCCAGCCCTTTCCCTTGTCAAATAGCCTGAAATTTATAGATCAGAAGTAGACTGATTATAGACCTAGCGCTACTTTGCTACATGACCAGTATGAAATTTCAAAGACGTGGTGTTTGCAGACACGTATCTAGAAAATGAATGCCTAATTCTACAGAAGTGAAATAACTGGAGAGACAAAATACTAGGAATAATGCAGAAATAGTTACCTTTTTTAATGTAAATGCTTTAATACAAACTAAGGGGGTGGATAATTTCATTCACCCGCACTTGCAAATGCTGTCCTAACTTCCTGCACCTTGGTTGTGTGAAATGCTCTGTTAATGCTATTCATCCTATGCCTGTCTGTCTGTAAACAGGACATACGATTGCAGTTTGGAGTGCACGCAGCATGCTACCATTTGTCTAGTGAACTTAGGTAATATAGCAAAGCTGTGTGTCCAGCAGCAGTATAGACGGACATTTCAGTTCAGCACACAGGGTTCTGGGAATTGTTGGACTTCCTCTTGCTCCCAAGTTCAGGTCGCTGTATCTTTGCTGCCACAGGTACTTTATCTAGTTAGATTAAAGCCAGCATGCAGATGCTTACCTGTACTCCAGTCACAGCCCCTGCTTACTGAAGCATACTGTGGAGATCTGCAAGCCACAGCACGTGGCAAGGCTATGTTGCACCTACAGGCATCTCTTGTGGATTTGCTGTGTTTTAGTGCTTCACATCAGTTTTTCCACATATAAGCCACGGAAGTATGTAAGTGTGAGTTTTAATGATTGCCAGCCATCTAGCAGCTTTGTTTGAATTTTGTCTATGGGCAGTGAAATCTTCATGCCTAGTGTCAGTGGTGAAGAAGTGATAATTTTCAGGATTACATGGCAAATAACTTCTCAGTTTTCACGGATGTACCACAACAGAATGCTGCTTCAAAGGCCTGTCACAGCAAATGCCTCTTGATTGCTTGCAGTTCAAAGTTTGCAAACAGAAAATACAGCTCGGTAAAATCATACCAATGTTAAAATCACCCAACTAGTCATTTGCACAACCTGGTGCATAATTAGTGTAAGTTTTTCACACAAAGTAGTCTTTTAAGTAGAAATAAAATTACCTAATGAAATGTTTGACCAAAAGCATAATATAGTCTAGTTAGCATAGATTAAAAGCAAAAAATAAGGAAACTTGTAGAAGGATAATCGCTACACTAGTGGAACTGGGAAACATCTGAAAGTTAACATTTGATTGTTTTTCCTCTTCACAAACAGGCTGTTTCTGATGACATTATCTTTGACTGTGATTTACTCACAAAGGTCTTACTGACATTCCTGTGAGTAATGTTAATTTAAGGAAAGTTTAGATAAATTGTTACGTATTGTACTGCATATTTAAATTGCATCCAAGGAGAAGACAACAAAAATAAACAATTTTTCAGCCTCATTTTGGTCAGTTATTACATGTACACAAATCAGACCACTATATTTGATCTAGCCAAACATACTTAATTTGACCAAACATTTGTGGTAATAGGATATTTTGGTTAAGTTATCCAAGTTTTAAAACTTGTTACCCTAGCAACATACAGTATCGAGTGAAATGCCAGACTATCATCGTATCAAATAATTTGCCAAGAGTATAGGTAGTTGAATTGCTGAAATTCCTGCCCAAACTAAAAATAGGCCATGTTTGGCTGTGATATAAGTAAGTATAATTTGTTGAAAGGAGATGAAACAAGGTAAGTGTTGATATAGCTCTACACCTAGTGTAGGAGAAGGTAAGAAAAAAAAAAGTGGTGAAACAGGACACTGTTTATGTAGTAAACAGTAATAAAATGCCACAACTACATATGCCGCTGCTTTTGCTTTGGAACAACTCATATCATTTATGCATGCACACTTCTGTTGTAAAATCTGTCCCAATAGCCATTGTCCAGGATGCTTATACATATGTAATTCTTCTAAGTTTCTCTGTGGCCTATTTGCCATTGCAACATAGCAACTTGAATTTTGAGGTACCTTTTCCACATACCACTACCTGAGGAAGTGTTACGAAAGTCTACTGTTTTGTGTCAGGTCAGGACCTGGAGCACAGAGGGACTCGCCTATGGTTGCTGAGTGGATGTCTAGGGAAGCAAGGTCCTGAAACTGAGTTTCAGTTCACTTTTTCACTTAGTTTGTTGCCATCTGCAAGAGGAGAGGAGGCCTCTGTAGTTTGTCAGTTGTGACTACTCACTGCCTAAAGGAAGCATCTTTAGGGTTAGACAGCCTCATCCATGCCTGTTGCCAGGCATGCATGATGCACAAACATTTTCAAAACTGCAGAAAACGAATGGTAGATTGTTTAGTTTGTAGTGCTGCTTTTGAGTAAGGTAAATTTCTCAGTCTAAACAGCTCTCATGAGTAAATGACTGTCAGTGCAATATTGTACATTAACCTTTCTGATCCTGTCTGAGGTGCAAGCGTATAAAGACAGACCAGATGTGTATTATTCTCTGAATCATCAAGAGCCCCTTGCTAGCAGGCAGTGAGCTTTGGAGCCCCTGGCTGTGTGTTTGCACTCACAAAAGCAACCCAGATTTGAGTAAAGGTGCTGTTGCCAAGGGGGTATTGAAACCAAGTATGACCCAGGCTGGTGCTCACAGCATTTTAGGAAAACTGAACAGGAAACCATTCTTCAAACCTGCTGCTTAGTATTTATGTAGCAGGCAAGAGCAAATGAACACTTTCATTTGGAGTAGAAAGCAATAAAGTTTATAAAGCCCGTGATGGTCACAGAGCTTAAATAGTCCCATGTTTGACCCCAGAGCAGGCATTTACCTGTGAAGATTTAGTTACTGATCAAGTTCTTTATCTTCGGTTAGATGTTCAGGTAATGGAATAATTCATTCCTCTGTGATTTTTGCTTTCTGATGCTTCTTGCATGCACTGATCAGTCCAAAGTTGTTGTTTTTAATTTGAATTTGCTTTCTGGCAGAGCCACTAGAAGAGGTTAAGTGTCAATGAGTTTCAAGAAATCCCTAAGGGCTCTAGCTGTGCGCTCATTTACACCACTGTCAAAGCACTGGCATTACTAACCTGGAATTATTCCTGATTGACACAAGGGGAGAATCAAATTCTGCCTCTCCTGTATTTCTGAATGTGACTGATTCATGAAATTTGTTGTTGCTGGAATAAATAAAATACTAAGAAGCACTTCTCTTCTTCCAGGTAATAAAAAAAGGGATCATTTTTTTAAGCATGTGCTCTGCTTTCTGAGAATTTGAAGGTAGTTTTATGTCCGTTTTGAAGGTTTATGTGTAATGACTGTTTATTTCCCATATGATGTAAAAGACAAAAACAAACCCAAAACATGTGTTTGATGAAAAGACCCCACCAAAAAAGCCCACACCCCACCCCAACCCCCGCAATCTTCTGCTTGATGTCATCTGTGTCATTGGTTTGAGAACAGGTAATGACTTAACTTGCTGACTCTCATACATTTCATAACCCCTGAGATGAAGAGTACTGTAGAATATGTTTATCATTGTCATCAGTATAGGATTTCTCTAGGGTTTGTGAGAATATTTGCAGACCAGATTGTTTCCTCATAAATGTATTAATTACCTTTAGCAAGGTAAAAGCACGCACACATTGCTTATGAGCATTTTCCTTTCTTTCTTGCTTAAGCGTTTATGTTCCAGGAGAGCTGCAGTTGTCTTTTCTGAATGAAATACTCCCTAGATCTGCATTTCTTGTGAGAAATGACTGGTGTCCCCACAGGACATAAGTTGTTAAAAGACTGCAGTCTGAGAAGGGAAGGAAAGTGAAGAGCTCATCCTCTCAGAGGTTTAACCAAACAGAAAGTCTTTTGCATTAATAGACCATTCCTTTAGACGTATGTGAAGCAAGTTAAACCTTATACTCTGTCTGTGGCTGGGGGTGTTTGACCTTTGCATCACTTTTTTGTTCTAAGCAATATGTTGCACTGCCTAGATGTGCACATCCTATGTGCAGAAACCTTTTCCCAGTGCAGCTGCTGAAGAGTGTGTCAAAAGGAAGCTATCCTGGCATAAATGGAACCAACATAAGTAGTGATAGACAAGAGCAGAACTTTAGTAAATACAGGAATTTTAGCACCTTTTTCAGATGTCTTTCCTATATTCTGCTTCTTGTATGACTTACATGTACATTGGTAATAATTTTGCTAGATGCAGGTGGTTTTCTTTTATAGTATCTGTCTCGTGTTAAAAGAAAATTACTCCTTACAGTATATTTGACTTATGTGTCTTGCATCAGCTTATTCACCTAAGAGACCTAGAAATGCTGTTCATATATATTTTTCTGTGATGCAGCTAGAAGTTTCTATGGTGAACACAGAAGTAAATTTTTCACTTTTTCCCTCCCCACTTTTTTACCAGGTAGACAAGAAAATTGTCCGCACAGAAATCGGAGTTCTTCTTCGCCTTTCACATCCAAACATTGTAAGTTTAGCCTTGTTGTTTCACTCCATGTTTGTTTCTTTGTGTTGGTTTTTTTTTTTTTTTAATTCTTTCCATTCCTGAGAGATGACTGCTATGGTTCATTTACACAGACTTGGGAGCGTCCTGAACTAAAGCTTTGGGTTCTCCTTATGAGCACATTAGCAGCTCATTATTGAAGACTGTTGAATTATACTTACACTTTAAAATAAACTATTGATGTTCTGACAGGGTTGAGTGAGAAACTATGCAAAAGAAGTTATGTAAATAAAAGAGGGAGTTGGTGTTGTCCTCAGAGCGTGGGGGAGGTCTTACATTCAGTTACTCTGAAAGATTGGCAGACAAGTGTTGACAAGCACTAATGAAAGCAGCTTCTTAAGCTCCTGTGTTACATAGAGGTTGCTGAGGTATAAGGAGTATGAAAAAAAAAATGCAAAGGAGGTAAAGAAGAAAAAAAGGGGGGTAGGACAGAACAGGCACAGTAACTTGCTCAACTGCATGGTAAATGATGCTGCAACTTTAGTTGGTACCATTCTCTGCTTTATTGACTGTGGTGTGGTCTGTTTCCTGCTGTTGACACTGTGATATACTCAGCCAGAAGACAAGTAAGCAAAATTAATCCTTTTTCTTATCTTTTGCCAGATAAAGCTGAAGGAGATATTTGAGACCCCTACAGAAATCAGTCTTGTTCTGGAATTGGTCACAGGTGGAGAACTATTTGACAGGTAAATTATCTGTATGCACCTCCTTGGTACCTTCCCCAAGGATGTTACAGTCCAGATCTCTTCTCTGCACAAAATCACTGTGCTATTAATTACTAGAAATGTTTCATCAGCGTATGGTTCATTCACATGAGTAAATATCGGCAGGAACTGGCCTAAAAATTAGTTTGGAAATGTGATTATCAGGAGGGTTTTTTTGAAAGGATACACGAGTTGAAAATGAAGGAAATTGTCAATAAATGCTAAAGAGCACACACTACTGAAAGAAGGTGCTCAGCAGGTGCATAGAATCAGAGTGTGCTAGAGGAGGTAAAAAAGGCATGAAAAATTGGCAAAATGGCGTTGACAGGTCATCATAAAATATGGTAGGTGGCAACTGGCCTGCCAGGAGGGTAGTGTTATGTTAGATAAAAATTCGGTAAGCAGAGTAACAAGAACACAATTCTCCTTTGTATTCAATGTATTTATAAAACCTCTGGTTTTGTTACAAACTATTGATTTCTGAAGGTGTGGCTCATAATGCTCATACTGCTTGTGGTATAGGTGCATACGCATAAAATTAAATGATTCTGTAATGCTGTTGCAGTGATATTTTACTGGTAGGGATTTGTTTTTCAGAGCAAGAGAAGATATGAAAAGTATTTGATACTGCCTTGAGTAAATCAATTCATTCACTGGTGTTGAGGATTTCCAACCCGTAATGACAGGTTATTTGATCTTCCTTCTTCTGTAATTAAAGTTTAGTATTTTAGAGGACTGTTATACAAATACACATCAAAGACTCAGTCTGAAAGTATCTTTGACTTGAGAAAACAAAAATATACCTTTTTTGGTACCATGCTCATAGCTACAACCTTAAGATGAACTATTTCTGAACAATGAGAACAAAAGCAACTCCTCCTGTAATGTCGTTTGTTTGGCAGAAGGATGTTGCTTACTCTCTCAATACTCAGCCAAAGCAATCAGGAGAAACGTGCTGAAAGTTAAACAACCAGTGAGCACCCAGTCCTGAGCTACAGAGGACCTAAAGGGCAAGATGGTTTACCTTTTACATAGCCCTTTGTATATCCACGTCGTTTCAGACTGGCTGGTTTTCAGGAAGGCTGGACACACTGCAGGAGTCTTTGATGAAGAGAGTTTGCAAAATGATAACACAAATAGGCCAGCGAAATTGTTTGTTCCTGAGCAGCAACCATCTGTGTGGTAGAAGAATGGAAGATAAAAGACTCCATGGGATCCAGGTTGGGGAATTGCATTATTTGATAGAACTACGATTTAATATTGCAACATTTTCAACATTCTGTAATCTGTACTCAGCAGTGATTATAGTATTTGAGCTTCCAGACTGATCTTTCCCCAAAATTATATGCTTAATGCAGTAGTTTGGCTAGGTAGAGCTGTCTGGCATTGCCTGAAAAGAAGCAAAGCCATTTAGTCACTTACTAGGGTTATGATGCTCCTTGTGATGAGCATCTAACGAGCGCTAATACTATGGAGGTCTTCTGAACTCTGCATCCTCCTTTTTCCCATATACAACAGAGCTAGAAACTTTAGCAATAGAGTCTTCTCTGATCTGTGATTTGGAAAAAAACCTAACAAACAGAAAACATGAAAAGCTATTTTCAGCTGTTAAGCTAACAATAGGAGTATTACTTCACTCTTCAACCTTAAACCAAAAATAATTTAATAGAAACATGCAACCAAGATGTTTTGTGCTAGTCACTCCAATTAAGCATTAGCTGTCCCTGTCTGCTCTTTCTGCTAGGCTGAAGGATTAACACTTGCATTGTGGTGTATGGTGGCTGCTTTCTGAGTGTGAGTGAGGGTACATTTAGCTTTTTGCTGTAGGGCAGACTTCCCCTCTCATGCCTAATCTTTTTGATCCATACATCTTTTTATCATGCATGAAGGAAATCTCCTAACTTACAGAGAGGCCTTGTGCACTTTTCCCTCTGTGCTCGCATGACTCCTATCCCAGGAGAAAGCAAAATGACCTTGGAAAATCTGCTGGACAGTGGGGTTGTGTCAGATGCGGAGGAAAAGCTGTGACCCTGTCTTGAGAGCCAGCCTATCGTTGCCCTCGAGAGAAGACCCTGTACAGAGAGTGTGTGGGCAAGCAGGACCCTGACGCGGCCAGGGACCACCCCAAGGGTTTGGAGGACCTTATGTGCTTGTTTGTAAACTACCATCCTTACACAGGCAGCACATCAGGTTTTGTTCTCTGGAGGAGTTACTCTTATGCATCTTTCAAATTAGCTGTCAGCAAATGATGTGACTAGATCTGGTACACAAACACATCTGCTCTCCTTACTGTAAACATCTTCACTGCTGTTACTGCTACGGCTATTTCTGGCAATATGCTTGTACTCTTTACATCAACTGTTTTATTGCTCAGATGTCCATTCTTCTTCTGAATAGTATTTGAGCTGCAGATGAGTAAGTTCTTTCACGCATACATTCCCCTTATCATGATGGCAATTTTATAAATACCCAAGATCCGATTAGTTTTCTAGAATCCTATTAGCATTGTCGATGTGCTGCTGGTTTCACGCCGCTCTAACATAAAAGTTCTGGGCAATAAAATTACTCACTTCCTTCACCATATTTAATATTTCTGTCAAATCATCCACGTTATTGCTAAACTGAGCTTTCATTATGAGAATTTTTCAGTTGTGTTATCTAAAAGGAGATAAATTTTTAAAAAAGTATCAACTACACATCTGAATTAATACAGTTGAAATCAGTTTGGTTTTGGTTGTATTTTTAAAGAGAAATTTGGTTGTTATTTTGAAGAGAAATCTCTTTCCCAGACTTCATAAATCGCATTGCAGATCATACCCTGACACACAATATTCCACAATCCTAGACACAACAAATATAACTCTAAACTAAATTGGAGAAGTTTCTGTAAATTAAGTATTTATTGCCGGTTTGCATGATGGTTTTTGCCAACCCAGCAAGTGAGCAGTGACAATAAGCTTTTGAAATAAGGCAGGCAAATGGACGAACTGACTAAGACAGAGAGAAAACTGTGGTGGGTCTAAATTAATTATTATTCTTGGTCTTTCCAGATGCTCTGTCTCCAGCCCAGTGCTGGCACATATGACTGACATTTGCTTGGCCCTCCTTTTTCATTCCTGCACGTTTCAAACAGACTTGCATGGTTGAAGTGCATTTAAACCAGCAGCATTTTGACAAGAGTCCTGGGGGATAACCCTCTGGATGGCTCTGAGTGTCCCAGCAGCAGAGTGCTCAGCAGCACACAGACATGTTTCTCACGCTGCCACAATACGGAGGCCAGGCTGCCATCACACTGGTCCTCACTGGGCAGGAGCTAGGTGAAAAACAAAAAGGCAAAATTAGCACAGCTGTTCAAATACATGGCAGAGTGATAACTCTAACATTTGAACCACCTTTAAAGGACTGTGTTTCCACTACAATTGTGGATAGGAAGTTTCAGAACTGGGAGCAAAGTGGCAGGCAAAAGTCAGTTTTCATCCATCTCTCATCTTCCTTCTCGCTTCATCTTCTTTTGAAGAGTGTTGCAGAGCCCTAGTTTGAACTGTAGGCACATCTTTTACATGAGAAGTTTGAGTGGTGGAAAGACATAATGAAATTTGGTTTTATTAGGTTTTTGAATGACATCATATTGTGCATACAGAATAAAGTAATAAACCTTATGGGGATATTTTGAAAGGCAGATTTATAACCAGAAAGCTTCTCTCCATTTCAGCTCTTCTCCATTTAACAGGAGAAACTTAGAAGTTAATGGAATTAATCCTCTAGGTGCTTTCAGATAGATGGGACTTAAATTTGAGCTCAAATAAATGGAAACAAACATTTTAATATGAACTGAAGATCACAGTGGAAGAAAGAGTTTAAATGCAGTGACTATAAGGGAATGTAGAATGAATTGATACCACCAAAATTGATGTAGTTTTCCTGGAAAAGATACTCGTCTCATCTATGCAGGCAAATTTTGTCAAAGTAATTGCTTTTTTTAACACATTTTTATTAATAGTGAACCTTAGATTGTTCAAAGATTTGATTAGGTAAGTAGTCAGTGGCCCAATTTTTTTTGTGTTAACCCCTTTGACTATTAACTCTTCAATTTTCTTTATAGTTGTTGCCCTTTGCTATAATGATGATTCTTCTTAAGTTTTGTTCAGTTATATTTTCCTCTTGCCTCTTCATTTTCCCCTGTGTACCTTCATCATACCTTACTTAAATATAATTTCTTGGTACTCTGACTTTCTTTTCTAGTGTGTGGTGTCTTTCATCAGATCCTTGCTCACTTTGTTGATCTGGCTTTGCTTCTAACAACCAATTATTGTTACAGTCGGTAATAGGCCTTGCAGCACAGAGAAGTCTGACATATGTCTTTTATGGGCTACCTTTTTGGAAGTTGGTCTTTTCCCTTCAGATTTTATTCGTATCTATTGTGTTCCAGCTGAATCACTAATACATCACTTTTCCAAATAGTATGTTCAGCAAAACCCATCAACTCTGCTTTAACTTCATTTTAGTCAGAATGCCCGCAGATTGCTAAAAATAGTTTTTCTTAGGCCCTTTCTTCAAATGATAATGTCACTCTGCACATTTTCCTTGTCTGTACTTCGGCATCTTGACCATAAACTCTTCTGTTTCTTCCTTCATCTTTTTATTAAGTGCACCAAACATTATCTAAAAATACCACTTACAGCTGACAGTCTCTTGACAGGCTTCTATTTCAGATTTCATCTGATTTCTTCTGAAATATATATTCAAGCTGATACTATCTTCTTTTATGGAGCATATATTAACAAAATTACTAATTACTTCTTCTAAAGAAGTCGCCTTTTTAAGAGATATGTGAATGATTACCTCTTATGTACAAAATTTCCTGAAGCTTTCCCAGGCTTCAAGCACACTTTGTTGTTTCTGCTTATGGAAGTTTTAGAATTGCTAAGGAGCGTCAAAAAGAGTCAAGGAGTTAATCAGTCACTAAAGTGGGGGTCTTTTATAAACTATGGGCAGAATAACATGCTTTATTTGTTCCTGAGCTCTGTCCTCATGATGTGGTGGCAGTCTGTCTTCCGGAGAGGGATCAGAGCAGTTGTCTGGACCTAAGTTACAGTCCCCTCACTCAGCACTGGCCAAAAAAAAAGAAAAAAAATCTGACTTAACTACACTGACTATGCTCTATTCTCTGAAATCAGAAGACAACACACAACTTAGCTCTGGTAAAAGTGTTCCTTGAAGTCATAATAGCTCACTTAGTGTCTCTTAATTTCAGCTGCAGTAATGATAAAACCCAGTATTTTTAGAATAAAGAAGTGTGTGTTAGTGGTAATTTGTAACCTTTCCAATGTAATCTGGTGTTTCCTTCTTGTACAGAGTTGTAATAATGCCTTTACACTTCTTTGTGGTCAGCACCTTATTTTCTGTCACTGGACAGAATTACTCTTAAGTAAGTCAGTATCTACTGACCACAATATTTTCTTGAAGGTGAGAGATACAAATGATTTTTTGTAAATGTTTGTGCATAGGATACTATTTACAATCTGGTCAATATATGCACTTAGAGTCAGGTGAAACACCAAGTGCCCAGAGGGAACATGTTTGCAGATTTATAAATGGCTAAATGACTCAAGCAATGGTGATGGTGCAATTATAATACTGGCTGGCTTCCTGCCACTCTCTAAATGTGAACTGATGTGATATTAAAGCTCATCTCATTCTTAATTCTACTGTGGAAGGCTTTTCACTTAAAACATTCTCATTTAGAATGTCCTTCTGCCTTTCGTTGTTATTGCTGGAGATAATTTTGCAGGAATTGTTAGCATGGGTATGTCCTAGTTGGGACCAGCCTGTATGTTGCTAGCCCACTCTGGGAACTGGGCAAGCCCTTGCAGGTAGGATGCATCAGTGCCTCTGAAGCTCTTTATTTTGTTAGGTGCCATTAATACTGAGACTTCTTGTGATTAGAGCATCTCTGACACACGTGTTCTCCATTTTCTGCCATAGCCTCACCACTATCGTATAGACATACGTGGTTTGGATGCCAGACAAACTAGGAGAGACACACCTGTAAAATTAAATAGGAAGCTGATCAAGCCTTAGCTGATTTCCTCAACTATTAAAAAATTTAGCTTTCATACTTGTTTGAAATTTAGAGATGTTTTAACAGCTCTGTGGAGGTGACAAGTTGAGGTATATATACTTGCAGCCTATATATATCTGTAGCCTACATACATGTATGCAGGAAGTCTTTGACTGACCAAAGATGTAATGGTGTGTCTTCTATGCCTTGATTCAACATCTTTCCTGAAATTATAAAATCACTTAGGATGTGAGTGCTTTGTACAATCTGTTGTACGACAAGAGTATAAAGGGAAGCCAAAATGTTTTAGGAAGTACAGTTATCCTAAATATTCAAAGCACCAAAACACTTGTCCAAGATCATAATTAAGTTGATTTTTTTTATGAAAGCCTGAAAAGTAAATCCTTTTCAGGTAATGTACTTCTTAGTTCAAAGTTGAACTTTAGCTGCTGGAGTCAGGAATGTGTCACACATCCATGCACTGTAAAGAGATGCCAAGGCCACCAAAGGAGGACTGGAAAGGTGAACCTGATACAAACTTGAACTGAATAATGATAATGTGGATACTCTCACAAACAGGGATATAGAAGAATATAAGCACAATGTATGTTACGCAAGCAGTGCCCAGTTTCAGAGTTTGGTGGCTGTTTGTTTCACTCTTACTGGGAATTAAGCGGTGTGCTGGAGTGACCTCCAGGGCAATGTGTTTAAAATGTAATGGCAGCTACAGCTGTGCTGGTTTGGCATGTAGGGCTGGAGTGGGCACGTTGTTCGCCTGAGCTCAGGAAGTATCCTTCAACCATCCTTGGGGGCCCAAGGTTTTGGGGTTTGTTTCTTAAACACCTCTGTAATCTGCTTATGTGGGCTATTCCAGTGGCTGTCCAGCCTGGTAATTAGATTTGGCTTCAATATTAGGAAAAACTTTATTATTGCACATTTGGCCAAAATCTGTTTGCCTTGTTCCCAGCAGGTAAAGAAGATGATAACTTCCTTCTCTATAGCAAACTCTCACACAGTGGGGGACTGCAGAAGACTATATATTTGAAGTCTTTCGTCATCAGTTGTGTTTTCTATGTTTCAGTTATTGCCCACTGAATTTCCTTCACTTTCCCACTTCTTTCTTACAACATGGTGCCCTTAACTAGACAAAGAAATCCAATGAAAGCCTCACCAGTTCTCGGCAGGGTGGCTTTATCAGTGCCTTCGGTGCTGCTCTTTCCCCCTCCCTGCTCCTTTGCAAGCTTCCAGTGATCCTTCTCTTTGTCCCCTCCCTGTTTCTCACCAGACAGGAGCTGTGAAATGCTGAAATAATTCAGTTTGTTGCATTGTCTCACACAGTCAGTTACACAGAAACTTCTGCCTGAGAGAGAAGTTTAAGCTGATAGTTCATGAGCACTGTGGTTTCACAACCTCTAGAAACAAAGACTATTATTTTTAAAAATGTCTGCTGAAATTAAGCTCCTGAAAGATGAACCTGCCTTTTTGAAAATGGTGGGCACTGAACTGTTCTTACTAATTTCACTGCTACTTTTGTAGGTGTGGCCATTTATTTAATCTTCCCCAGGCTTTTAATTTATAACTTATGATTTTCCTACAAGATTTTTCTAGTTCCGTGGGTGCTATTGAAATGCTCAGTAGGAAGTAGAAAGTTGAAGAGGGGAAAACAAATCCCAGTTTGAGCTACAAGAAATACACAATCTTTCTCTGAATTCTCCTGCATGGCACATTTATCAGAAACTGCCTCTTACCTAACAATGATGGAGGTATGACTGAATGACTGCAATTCTGCATTTCATTTCTAAACAAGGTGTTGAAAAAAACATCTTGTTTGTTTGACTTGGAGCCAGATCCAAACCCAGTTCTGTATTTCCCATTATCCTTCTTCATATCATGAGCTGGCATTAACAGCTACTCTGCACTGAACTGTGAAAATGGTTTTAAAATGAGGAAGAATCAGCAAACTGAATCAGACCTGCTATTTTTATATTTATTATTCTTCAGTGCTACAGTATCGAAAATCCATATTTAGAGAGAAACCTTATTTTTAAACTAAACAAATGCATCAAAGAAACAAGGAATTGGAGTCACCTCAGTACAGGTGTGAGCCAATAAACCTGTGAATCATTCATTGAGAAAGTGTTCCTTGTGGGAACCTTTTTGCTGTTGAATAGAGTGATGTCATTTTCTTTTCCTGTTTCTGCTAATTTTCAGTCTCACTTTAGCTTGTAGAAAACTTTGAATTTAATTATAATGAAATATAAGAATTTACATGAGAATTAACTGAATATGTGCAGAAAAAATCTCCATGACAACCGAAGAATTTTAGATGAATTAACATTTATTGTATAGAACTGAAAATTTTAAAAAAATTGTTAGCACATACTGGCATTGGAACAGATCTTGTATTTCTGGAAGCCAGTGTGTTGCCTGAGACTGTACTGGGTGTAACAGGATGCAGCCCACAAGTAAGGTGTGGTACAAGAGTTTTGGATAAAAGCCAGCTAGAGGCAGAACGAAAACAACCCTAAAAACAGTGATGGGTTTTTTTGATATTGTGATACTTATAAAGAATGACCTAAAAATCAAATACAGACATAGCATGAAGGAAGAAAGGAAACAATGTTGGGAACCAATAAGAAAATTTTTTACTCTTTTGGGTGGCTACATAGATTTTGCAGACCTTTTGCAAGCTATGTGGTGTGTTTCTAGATTCACCTAATACTGAAATGCAACACTCCACAGTGTGGAGCAATAGTATTTATAGAAGCAATATTAAATGATGGCTAAATATTGCAAATTATAGAGTAACTGTTTAGATTGATTAGCATAAAACTAAGTGCAGTTACCCATCTGAGGTAAGGAAAGCAAGAAACAGACTTTACCTGCTCAGATTTCAGGTAGAGTTAGTGGATGGGTTGGGTGGCCTGTGTGGGATGGAAGCAGGGAAGTAAAGCTAAGAATAGAACTAGTCCATTTAAAGTGTGAGGGAGGAAAAAGCAAGTTTGTTAAAGTGGGTAAGATTTCAGATGTTCTTGGTCACAAGGAGTCACGAGAACAACTTTAAAATTGAAGGAGCAGTCATTGTTCTAGATTCCCGTGCCCAAGAAAAACAAGAGACTGTGGTTTCAGGGTCTGGGAGCTGGTAATCAGCTGCTTCCTCTTCACTGTTGCTTCTTCCACCCCCTGGCACTCTCGATTACAGGTTTCAGGAGTTATTACAGTGAGGGCTTGGAGTGGCTCTGCAGGCTGTGCCACCCAGGAAAGGACCTGCAACCCTTCCTCGTTCTTACCTCAGAGGTCTCACTGCTAGGGCAACAGCCAGTGCTGACCAAGAACTTCAGGTACTGGCAGTCTTGCATGAAGAGGTGTGTGCCATCAGTGACTCTCCCCATCTAGCATTTTCTGGCATTGGATGAATCCTCTGCTTCTTCAAAGCAGATTGCTGGGTGGGTTTGATTCCCTTTTTACTTTTACAGCTGTGCAAGCACTGTTTCTCTTTCTGGATTTGGAAAATCTGGCCCTCTGTTTTGTTACTTACGGAAAAATCAGACCCAAAGTCTAGTCTTTTCCTTCTGTAGTGAAATGGTCACTTGTTTGTTTTTGTAAATGTGTTGTTTTCACTTGTTGCCTAAGGTCTTGTCCTTAATCCCCGGACACATGTATTCCAGTCAACTGTAACATTGTATAGCAATATAATTTTTAATACTGCTCTGAAAATCGATTATAAAAGGACACATTGGGGTTTCCCATCTCTTTCCTCGTCGATTTGCAGACCAAATGCATTTAATTTAACAAGACTGCAGTCTTCCTTTTTTTGTTGTTTTGTTTTTTTTTCCCCCTACCAATAATAAAGTTTCTGCAGAGCAAGTGTGGTCACTACCTACCTCCCTTTACTGTGATGCTCTGCTGCTTTCAGTGGCTTCATATAGATGTGGGGAACATAGTACCAAGTCCTAAGAAGTATGTCCTGAAAGGAGTAAAATCCAATGCATAGTCTTCCCAAATGATACTGCAGGTTGCCGAGGTGTGGTGAATGCTGGTATGAATTTATGCATCTGCTGATACTGACTGTGATGAAGATGTGGATAATGGCAACATTGTAAGCAACACAGCAAGCGTTGGGCTTCTGTGGCAGAGAGAGGCTACAATTTGCAAAACTAAGGGATTTATATTGCCAGAAAACCTGTGGCACTCGGAGGGAACAGAAATGCTAGAAAGGCTGGGTGGAAGTTGGCAAGCATTACTGCAAATTATTAAACACTTGAATGCATACATGTGTTTGACAATCACGTGGAAGCTGCCAAATTTCAGCTACCTGCTGTGTATAAGAAAGCGTGCATCACAAACACACTGTACCATTTCCACAGGCTTGCTGGATGGTGTGATGCTCAGGGTGGTTTTGCTGAGTCCTGAATGTTTTATAGCTCTGTTACCTATGACAGCACAAAGCTTTTCCACCCCAAGAGCAGCTGAGAGAGCATTGTCATTGCTTTGGTGGGGTGGCCGTGGGCTCTGGGTTGTGGGGTGCGGTGGGATGGGCTCTGCCCAGTGACTGGAGCCCACAGGCAGGCCAGGGTGCATCTCGGCCATTCCCAGGGGCATCTCCATCTCCAGTGGCAGTGGGAAGAGGAGTGATGAGGGGTCTTTGGGAAATACTTCCCTGCTTCTCTTTAGAGAAGAAGGTGGATTTTCTTCAAATATTTCCACATGTGCTCAGAAGGGCACCAGGTGGTGTTTTAGGAGACGTGTAGCTTGGTGTGCACAACTACATACTCTTGTTAGATGTGTGTCTTGCCATGTACAAGTGCAAACAACTGAATCAGCATATTTCAATAAATCTGTACATGAAAGCAGGAAAAAGTGATTCTACACAAATGTGATTAGAATATGAATTGTTTATTTAATCAACATCACATTTTTGCTTGCTCTAGAATGTCATCTTCTATTTAAAGCACTGTCTTGAATTTCTTGGATGTTTGTGACACCAAATTCAGTGTTTTTCCAAGCTTTTTTTTCTTTGACTTTAAGCATTTCTCTGTCCCTTCTTCCAGATGCCCTGGTGTCTTCCTCACAGTTTTTCTCTACAGCACTCTTTTGGCCTACCTGGCTTTTTTCATTTGCATATCAAAGAAAGTATTTACTTACTTCCTTATTGTTGTTGTTCCTGTCTTTCTGTTCCCTCATTGAAGGTTTGATCTTTCTTCATCCATGCTTTTCTTAAAGATCAGTCTGTAAAGTACTTATAAATAATTGCTTTTGCTTCAATAATAACAAAATAAGACATTTCTTTGGGTTTCCTTCCATTATGGAAAAAAGGGCAATGAGTCACTGTTAATCTTCAGGCTGAAATGGAAAAATCCTTGTAAAGAAGCTTCATTGGTCTCAGGTAGGAGTGTCATTATAATAAAGCGAACTGGCACACCTACCATTTGTCTTATGTAAACTGTCACAGGGAGGATGCAAAATATAGATATGCAAATGATCCCCCAGCATTATTAGAGGACCTAAACTACAGGATAATCTTCTTTCAGTACTATTCCTTTACTGCCTAATAGCCAGTTTTTAATTTTAAAACAGAGTGCCCTTAGAAATAGTTTTTCATCTTTAGAAAGAAGTACGTCTTTTTTCATTATCGCTGTTACAGAAGATTAGGTTTTCTATTTACTAGATTATTATTAATTAAGAATTAGGTTTGTACTCTCAGTAGGTCTGGACTCTAGAGTTATGAAAAACTAGAAAGTTGACTGCACATGATGTAAGCTGTAATTGACTTGCCAGTGCATGTTATTCACATGTAACATCAGCGGATGAGTCATATGCACTGCACAATAATTCTACAGTTGTTTTTTATTGCTGCTCTGAAATATGGGTCCACACTTCATTATGTTTGTTTCCTGTAAAGTGTAAATCCAGAATGTCTTCATCTTCAGTGTCTGTGTGCTTCTTCTGTTACGTGTTTAATGTAAGTAATAAGAGCAGTATCCTATAGTTGTCTAAGGCAGGGTGGGCTGGTCTTCTCACGCTGTGGTCAAGAGGGCAGTCCTGAGCACCGCTTTGACCTCTCTTGTTTCCACCGGTCAAGGAATTGGTGGTTTTCTTTCCTGCATTGGTTGGGCACTGACAGGAAACTAGGAACCTCACCTTTTCTTTGATTTTGTGGAGTGGAAGAAAGTACAAAGAAGTTGTGTGCGCTTAAGAGATATCTCACACCCCCCACTCCACCTAGATATATCTGTTTGAAAAAGAAAGGATAGAACAAATACTGGGTTACCATACTGTAAAATTAGAAATTTGTTGGATGAAGGGAGAAAGGTAAATTGAATTCTAACTGTATTGCCACATTTTTCTTTCATCTTAATCATGTATGCGGGAAAACCCGAGAATTTCAAATCCTGTTGGAACCTGAAAACTTTCTGCCCCACACGTTTCTGAGGTCAGGTGCCCAAGTTCATCCTGCAGCTGTTGGACTCACGCATGTGCACGGTGGTCCGTTCCCAGAGGATGTATGCCTGAGCAATGAGGATTTGAAACCAGCATGGTGCTGGCAGCTCAGCCTGTGTGCAGCACTTCCCCAGCAGCAGCCCCACCATGCCTGTCTTTTTCCTGTGGTTAATTGTGGAATATATTCTAAAATCTGTGGCAGAGGGTCAAACTAGCACAGCAGACTTTTTGGTTTTATTACCTTGTGACCAAATTTGAAGTTACGTTATGATCTCCCATGCCCTGCTAAAGATTGTAAGCTTAACAGAGCGATTATGTGAATGTCTTTAATACGCAGAAATCTGTAAAACAAAGACAGTGTTGTAACATGCCTCTTGTGCCAAGGTTAGAGGAGCAAATTAGCACCCAAAATAACAGCAGGGAAGAGGGAAGGTGGGGTGAAAGTGAGGTCTGTATTCTCAAAAATGCGTCTGGATGCTACAGGTGGGAACCTGCTGACTGACACTAAATACTTTATTTGAATTACAAAGGAGGAGGAAGCCAAACCAGTGTATTTAGGGGAACAGACCCAAGCAAGGGGGCCACTGTGGCTCAGGTCTCACCATGTAATCTACCAGAGAAGGATAATTCAGTCTGAAATAGCGGAGAGGGCATCTTACTTTCAAGCACAATGTAGCATTTTGTTGTGTAATTTACGATTTTTCATAACCTTTTTCCTAAATTTGAGGCCACACACCTAACATAGTGTCTAATTGAGCAAACTTTGCTTTGGTTTACCCTTGTGGTGTAAGTTCAAATAAAGCTCTCCCTGATAATCTGAATGGATGGCCAAAGCAGGGGAAGGGCTGGCAGTACAAAAACACAAAGGAGGTGAACTAGTTTATATGCAAGGGTAGCTGAAGGGCTGCCAGGAAAAAAAAAAAAACAACCGCCTTCTAGAAATAAGGCCAAATAATTATGCAGCCAAAAAATCATGGTGAGATAGAAGAACTCCTGCTTGAGAGGGATTGCTTGCTCATACTAGTGCCACATGAATAGACTTAGTTATCTGTGAACATAATGCGTGTTAAGGTAAAGTAATTGCAGCTGGTTAGGAATATCCCTGTATAGACCATTTTCTGCAGTGCCATGCTTGTTACATCTGTTTCTGGTGGGTTATTATCTTGGCATTGTTTCTTATTGCACTTAATCTTCTAATGAGTATGTAAGTAATGCTTTCATAAGTACATTAATCAACATCTTTTGTGTCAACTTTTGTAAAGCTGTAAGGAGTTGCACTGAAGGGATCTCAATATGAGTCTGTTATTTCAGAGAAGTGATAAAAAGATACTGCAAAACAGTGAAAGTGGGGAGAAAGGAGTGTACCCTTCTTGCCACAAGCATGGTCTGTTTCTGGATCCTGAGGCAGAAAGTCTTTCCAGCAACTTTTGCCTTCAGCCGTTATATGCGTCTTGCTCTCCTGCTTCATGGGGACTTTAGGGTGTTGTTTTGTAAAACTGGCTTGTGTGCTTGCAGGAGATCATTTTATAAAATGTCTCAGAGGCACCACAGGCTCTGTTTCTACACATCTGTCTATGTTTTCTTGGGCTTTGAAAAATGAATATGGTAAAAAATCAAAACTTCACGTCAAAGCTCTGACCTTTAAGGTAAGTCTCTGAAGGAAAATTACGGTAGTTCACAAATACTGTGTGTAGCTAAATACAACAGTAAAAAGACTGTTGGGAGTCTTAAATGGAACATTAGTGTATGTTATTGATAGATCCTTCTTTTATTAACTTCCCATATGTTATTGTGCAAATCTGTATCTTCTGCTGACCCTGTTTAACCTGTTTAACTGTGCATTTATCTAGTGTTCATTCTGTAATGGCAGTTCTTGGAGAACATGTGATGCAAATCCTGGATCAGCTTCCAGACCCTGTGCCACTGCTGGTGTTCTTCTAAAAGAGCTGCAGTAGCACAGCTGGGCTTTGGGAGTCCAACCCAGAAATTCACATTAAACCTTGCTGCCCTTTCTATGCAGCATAGCATACAAAGTGTTGAAATACACCACTTCAGAACATTACCTTAACACAGAAAAGTGTTTTCTTTCTTAATGTTTTTATCACACTAAGGCTCCACAGACATAACATCATTAAAGAAGAAAGCTGAAGTTTTGTGTGTTTTTACAAAATCGAATGGTTGTAAAAGCTAAGGGAGACAGAAAACCAGATCTGAAGGATCTTTAGAACTTACAAATATTGCTGAATTCACCATAAGCTCCACATGGTCAGCACATTTGCAAAATCAATCTATTATGTGTTGTCTATACAAAATAAACTTAGCATACTGGCTATTTACATTAAGAAGAAAGAAAAAAAGTAGTTTTGGTTTTAATGAAACTGTGTTTGACTACAGAGCCCCCAGTTTTCTACTGATGGGGGAAAAAAGACAACTTTTTTCTTCAGCCCATTATACTTGAGGGATAATTTGAAGCTAGTAAATTTTTACACCAGAGCTTTCTCTTGAATAATTCAGATCTGTGTGGGCACAGCATAGTGCTGTTGTTTAGTGACCAGCTAACTGGATAAGAGGAGGCAGGGGGAGGTGGAGGAAAGCTGAAGTTAAATATAAAAGTGAAAAAGCAGTTCCTAAAGGTTACCTAGTTATATCACAGAGTAATTCACATTCCCTGAATTTAGAAAATTCAAAAACTTTTCAACTGAATGTGTGATGTGTATATGTTATGAGCTTCTTACCTAGTTGATATCTCCAGTTTTTCATTTAACTGGGAATCAAAGGTAACCTAAATTGCAAAAGAGTTGTCTTCTATTCTTTAGGGGGCACTCCAGAGTCCTGGTCATATTTAAAGTTGATTGTTTTCTAGCTCATTTTTGAAAAGAGTGTTTTGCCTGGTTTGTTTACCTTAATGCATAATGCTGAACACGATTTCTCATGTTGTTTTTTCTGTAGGATTGTGGAAAAGGGTTACTACAGTGAACGAGATGCTGCTGATGCTGTTAAACAAATCCTGGAGGCAGTTGCTGTGAGTATTACCTAGCATCATATGTTCAGCACTTAATCTTTCACCTATAATGGCTCAATAATTACTTATGTGTGAAAGAAGCAGAGTTCATTGGAGGCAGTCCACACAAGTCCCCTCCTGTAATTAATTTTGTATTGACTTTTTTTTAAGGTAGTGGCACTTTGAAGGGGAATAAGAGACCTTGGATGGCAGTCAGAAATACGTTTAATGCTCTAAGACATCTGTTACAGTAAAGTGTACGTTCTGTCCAATCTCAGAAACCTGTGGAGTTCAGCACCGATCATTTTAGCCCCAAAAGTAATTTGAAATAATTGGGACTTGTGTAGTCTCTCATTCTTTTTTTGTGGAGTAATTTATTTGG
This sequence comes from Falco naumanni, assembly GCF_017639655.2. Taxonomy (NCBI): domain Eukaryota; kingdom Metazoa; phylum Chordata; class Aves; order Falconiformes; family Falconidae; genus Falco; species Falco naumanni. The sequence continues at coordinate 24,935,994 of NC_054080.1, read as the reverse complement.
AACCTTAAACAAAAGAGAGTGCATTACTTTTTCTCTCAACTTAAAAGGATAATAGGTTGGCTGAACATGTTAGCTGGTGTAAAGAGTTACAAGAATTTGAATCAGAGACTCCTGCAGAATATTGCCATGAAAATAGTTACACTTCATTTGCAGTTGTTGCCTGAAGGTGACCCATCACAGTTTTTGCCACTATGGAAGAGTGTCCATACAAACAAGGTTCATTGCAAGGAAGTGTTAACTACTGGGAAAGTGGATAGTGTAGTTACAACATATCTAAACAAAAAATCAGTTCTCACTGCTCTTCAAATTGCACATATGTACACAAAATAACAGTTATATTGAGAGAGATGAAAGTAAAGTTTGGTGCCGGTAGTTTGTAGAGTTCCTAATAGATCTTCTTCCTCTATATTTTGTGTGGTTTTCAAACATTTGAATTTTTGTACAAGTACATCACATTGTATGGCTTAAAGAAAGGTATAAAGATGTCTGAGACAAGAAGATGAAGCTTCTAGTGGCTACACACAGTATTTGTGCACATTATCCCCACTTCTCAGTCACCTGTTGCTCTTCCATCTGATTTGACACCAGCAGTTCACCAAACAGCAATGAGATGCTGGGAAAGTACTTAAGAAATTAATTTGTCAAATGTCTAGTCTACATGCTAGCACTGATCACTTCTAGTGCAGAAGAGAGGGGACGTGAAAAAACAGTCCAGTTGGGACACTCAGAGCATTTCAGACAAATAGTAATACAAAGGAAATTTTACTTTGTGAAACTTAAGATGTTGGCAGGGCCTAAGGAGTGATACATGCTAAAGATTTTGCCTTCTGCTCTGCCTGGCAGCCTGACTTCAGAGTCAGCAAGAGGTATTTTGGATTTTATCCAGTGGCTCTGTCTGGTTGCCTGCAGCAGATGTTTGGGGTGAAGCAGCCAGGTAGCGGAAAGGCTGCAAAGATCTTGGAGCAGACACAAGTGCTTAGAGGTGTGCAAATAGGGCAGATGAGACATGACTCGTTTTGGGTGTATTTCCAGACTGTCAGACTTTTCAAACAAAAAACAGCTATTGATCACATGGAAAAAAGAGAGGACAGCCAGAAGGGCTCTGCTGAAGGGTGGCAATGGTGAGGCAGGATCTCTATATATTATCCACAGAGATGAACTGTCCAAAGAGCTGTCCTCAGGAAAGTACTAGAGATGTGATGATTGACCTCTCTAAGAGTTACCTAGAGGTGAGGAAAAGTTAATGTGATTACATCAATAATAAAATTATTCAGAAGGAACAGGCCAACTTAGACATATTTTCCTGGGATGGTAATGGAATGCCCCATTGTGAAAAATTACAAATCATAGTTTGCTATTAGTTGCAAACCTGTTCACACTGAATAAGATGTGAGAAATGGTGTTTACTGCAGTAACCAGACATACTGCAAGACCACCATGTTCACATCATGCTACTTTCTGAATTATCTGATGTTTACTGAGGCACTCTCATCCGAAGTAATATAAATTATGTATTTAAGTTTAGTGCACAGCATAACACTTTTGTATAAAATTCTCAAAATTGGGTCAGATTATTATTTTATGACCAATTTTTTCTTCCAGTCAAAGTGCCCCTGTTAAGATCGTTCTACATTATTTATCATTCTTTTGCAAAAATGATGAATGAATAAGTTTTGCTGAATGATGTTTCAGAAGGTGTTTCAGCTCTTTATTTTAAAAGGTAGGACCCAGATGAAGATCTTCAACTTCTATGAATTGTGATAGTGTGGCTGAAATCTAAAAAGCTGGCCTTTAAATGAGCATGCAATTATTTGGGTTTTTATAGATCCTTGTGCTAGATCCCTAGCTAGGACAGAATATGTTGACTTTTGCTTTTAGAGCTGACACTGAACATCTAAACCAAATCTTAGAAAGCTGTGGAAGTGGCAGTGCCCAGCTTGGGATCTTTGCAGCCCAGCTGAGATACTGGAATACATTGGGGCTGTAAACTTGACGGAATGGCATTTGTGAGTAGAGCAGGAATTATTGTTAGAAACTGGAAAATACTGTGGCGGCAGGGTAGTCTTTCCAGAATAAAAGTAAATGCATCCATAGATCATTCTTAAAACCAAATAATTGTACAATCCCCTCAATAGACCATCCCAACAAATGCCTTCCTGGCACCAGGTAGGCATTTTCGCCTCTGCAATTTTTAGAAATTGCTCTTAGCAAAAGAAGCATTCAGCCTTTCCTTTGCTGAACTCTCTTGAATTAGTCTGCCTACTTGTTTTATAAATCCCTTGTTAAGGGCTCTTACTGTAGTAAAGGATGTGTCCTCACAGTGGATCATTGACATGAGAAGATATTATGTCTTCATTTAGCAAAAATTTTTTGAGACATTTCTAAAGGATTTAATCAAAAATGTAGAATGGGATTTTAAAAGCACCTAAGCATTTTTGTTAAATTCCTTTTGAAATTGTTAAACCAAATGAACTAATACTTTTTAAATAAAAAGAATCCCATAAAGCTTCTGGATCTGTTTCTTGTAATATCTGAGTGCCTGTAAGACTAGCTTTAACTGGCTTACCAAGAATTAAGCAAGCAGTCATAGAAGCACACAGAAAATTAATCTTAATTTTCCAGGTCACAAACCAGCATAAATATATCAGACATCTGTCCTCCTAAGAACAGAGAAAATAACAAAACCATTATTGTTTTGAAGGCCACCACATGCATTTTGTCCTTTTCTGTGATTTTTCTTTCTGCTGGTTACATCTGATACAGTGTTCCCAGTACATGACTGCGTTTGCTCTTAGTAGGAACACCCTTTTTTCTGTCTTCAGCGCCTTCACCTTTTCCATTATTCCTCCATTGTTCTTCAAGCTGGGGGATAGCTTCATTCATAAGATAAAAGGCTTGTATGAAAAACTAGGGCAAGCCAGCACTCATCTTTTTAGCTCTTTTGCTGTGCTGTTCAGAACAGGCAGGGAGGTTTTGTTGCTACCTGACATCTCAGAACAGGGTGAGTTTCATTCCCGGGAGAGGACGCATTTGAGAGCAGACTCTCTTGATACATCATTGCTCTTTCTCTCCTTCTGAGATGATCAGTTGTATACAGTGTGGTTTCTCGGGTGCTTATTCTGGTGGCGGTTCTTCTGTTTTGTGTAAGTAATTAATTTCTGTACACACATGTCCTGAGGCCAGACCTTCAATGTCTGACTTGCAGAATGAGTTATTGATGTTACGGACTTCAAATAATCCTTCAAATATTGGTCACAAAAAGACACTTATACACTTTTTGTGTGACAGACATCTACTTTTTAGATGGTCAAACTCAAGAAAATGACACTGAGTTTTTTTAATGTGTGCTTTCAAAACCTTATATTTTTCACTAGAAATAAACCGTGTTCCTTCTTGCCTACTCTGCATTAGTGTCAAAGTTATAGGTTTCTGCTTGAGGGATAAATTACTCTTTTCATTATATTTAAATTTGAAATTATTTTTAACACTTCACATTTTGTAATTAGGGTAGTTACTAGCATACCTTCTACATGTCGGTTTGAACTCATCCAGCAGTCTCTAAGTTAATTTCCCATCACATTTTCTAATAGGTTGTTTTCTTATGACTGGCCATTATCTTGTCTAGATAGGAACATTTTCCTGAAGCTATATGTGAGACCCCCTGTGTTTTCATTTCTATTTTTTATTTCAATTTTCTACCACTTCAAGCTTCATTGTATGTCTGCACTTACATTCAATTCCTTGTCATCTTAAATTCACAGGAAGCATGCTGAATTCTCAGCTGCCATTGCCAAAGACTGAGGGCACTTAGCCACATGCAAGTTTGAGAAGGAAAATCAGGATTAAAGATTTCTATTAATTTCAGAGAACTTTGATGTGTCTGCTAATGAGCTGTATGATAGTAGGAAAGAACCTACTGCAAATGCAGAGCTTACAAGTGTATTTTACAGACCCAGAGGCACTGGTATGTCTAACCGTTAAAGCTTAGACCAAATGAAGTAACCAGACTTCTAAAGACTGGCTGAAACCCAAGTGAATTGATTAAAATATTTGAGGGTTTTATCATTCAAAGAAAAGTGGACATTAGATAAAGATATTTTTTCTATACAATCATTGAGTTTGTGCGTGCTGGAGGTAGAGACAGCAAATGGATGCTAGTTTTAGCCACCAGCTATGAGATGAACTTAACCAAACTATAAACATCAGAGAATTCTGCAATTTTGACTAGTAAATGTGTTGTATTATCAATCTATACTTAGCCAGGCCTCAAAAGGCACATTGTTAAGAATAAATATATTGAGATAAATAAGGAAGAAACCTTGGGTTCAGTTCTGTAGAAAATGAAGTTAAATTCCACAAAAGAGAATGGCAGGGATGCCTACCTATTATAACACAGGATAAATACTGGTGTAAAATAGTAACAAAATTTGTGAACACTATATGTAAGAGGAGGAATCTTGCATGATTACACCATTGTAGATATTGAAGAACATTGGCTTCCCCTCATCAGATTTTGCAAAAGATTTCCTTTCTAGTAGAGGCAGCATTTGCACCTTAAGATCTCTCCCCATTCTCTGATGAATCCTTAGTATTTCCATTCTCCCTCTGGCAGTGGGGAGTGGTTTTCTGAGTCTGCTCCTGGCATAATTGTTGTTCAGGGCACAGTTAGAAAACAGCAGTTGTTCTGTTGTAAAGCCACCAAAACCCAACAATCTCTGCTTTTCCAGTGGGGGGAGAAGGGGAAATGTAAAGTTTTGTCAAGTTTTCAGAAAGTTTGCTTGAAAGGTGGCATTTCAGTAACTTGCAGGTCTAGGCCAAATTCAGCGTGTTTGTTGAGTATGCAGTCGTCAGTAAAAGGACCAATGCTTGGTACTGTAAAACAGGAGGAATTTGGTGTTCCAGCTGCAATTCTGTGCTAAGGATTATGGTGGCATGTTGTTTTCCCTGACAGCATGGTCTGCTTTTGCCATTCTCCCTCTAACTCACCAAGAGGAACAGGAGGAAAATCACAGAGATTGCTGGTTTTCAGCAGTTGGTGCTGGTGGCCCAAGATGTTCAAGAGCTGTCCTGTCCATTCTGATTTTTGTAGCAAAGCAGATCTTGGGGTATTTGGTGCCCCTTTTTAATGGATAAAACACAAACACAAAAGTCCTTAGTATACCTTTTCCATATAAGTTTATTAGTTATAATATCCTGAGAAAGTGACTGTGTGGATATATTATTTTGCCTGCCAGATTTCTCCCTGTATATTTGTATTCATTGTTGTTTGGTTTACACTTTGTCATATAATGTGCTGGATGGTTCTGCATTTCAGTCGTGTCAAATGGGGTGCAGGTGGATGACATACAAGATGTGTTTATTGTTGGCGTGAAGTCTTGACTGAGGCTGTAATGGACAACCTGTCTCCTGACCAGGTTTTTGTGATGTGGTCTTCATCTTTGCCAGCTAGTTTGCTCTTGATTCAGCAACGGTGACTGGAAAATTCCTGCTAGCATGACTTTACCCAGTAGCAGTCTTTGCTCTCCGGTGTCCCTCTGTTACTGAACCTTGTTCAATGTACTCCCTAACTATTTATCTAGTCTTCCAAAACTGAAGTCTGTGAAGGAAGACCAGTACAAAACTGTTTCTGGGCTTCTTTATAGCAGCTGTTAGTGTTAGCTGCTGGTATTTCAGATAACCCCCCTGTTCTGAGGAAGAGAACTGGGAGACAAAAATCTTTGAACTTCCCTGGATCACATAAAAAGGAGAAGAACCAGTTCCAAATGGAGCTGTCCTCCTTTGGTGTCCTGTCATCTTGAAGAGTAAGATCAAACCAAACCAAACCAAAACACCCTTTCTACCCTTTGTGACTGGGCAATATTTTCTCCTGGCTTCTTCAGAAGAATAAAGAGGAAAACCTACTCTTCTGTGTGACCAGCGGCATTACTCAGCCTGGCTTGCAGGGATGGCTTGTAGTAGCTGTAGTTTTGACACTCCCAAGTGCCCTTCATCCAAGAAGCACCAGTAATTTCCTAACACTGTTGGCTCCTGTCCTGTCCTATCCTTTTCAAAATAAACACTAGAGGAAAGGCTTTTTCAAATAGCATTCAAATGTTAGGACTTATGCTTGCTTATGTATTCAGTAGTGATGGTGGCTTTTAATTTCAGGAATTCACGTGTTCTGTGTAATCATCCTTGTGTTGGCATGACCTGTTTTCCATTTTGTGGTTATAAGAATAACAACAATAACAGCAGTAATTGTAATGATGAAGGGAACAGAGAGAAATAAAGCCCAAGAAGAAAACAAAAATACCCACCCAAACAAAGAAACCCAAGTGATGCACAATGCAATTGCTTATCACCCGCTGACTGACGCCCAGCCAGGCCCCAAGCAGTGATCAGCCCCTCCCAGCCAACTCCCCCTGGTTTATATACTGAGCCTGATGCTTTATGGTATGGAATACACCTTTGGTTAGTTTGGGCCAGCTGTCCTGGCTCTGCTCCCTCCTGGCTTCTTGTGCACCTGCTCACTGCCAGAACACGGGAAACTGAAAGACCTTGACGTAGGGGTAAGCACTATCTAGCAACAGCTAAAACACCAGTGTATTACCAACATTATTCTCATACTAAATGTAAAACACAGCACTGTACTAGCTACTAAAAGTAAAAATAATTCTTCTCCAGCTGAAACCAGGACACGTACAGAAAAAAGAGTCCTCTTCTTAATGTTCAGTCATTGACATAGAAATACTATGTCCGTGTATTTGTAAAAGACAGCACTGAATTTTTAATTGTAAGAATTAGGTTAGATGCCATATCTTTGGAAGTTATTTAGATCAAGAGCTGAAGATCTACCACCTGAACATTAACTGCATCAGCGTTGATGTACTCATACATCACATTTCATTACCTCCTGTAGGTAGTACCTTCAGCTATGATTACTTCTAGGAGCATACTTAAAGAACTGGTTTTTTGTAAAGTACTGTCTTTGCTTACAAGTTCCTAATGTCAACAATTTCATGTTAAGGACATCTGCATGGCTTGTGGCAGTAGGCCTTGCACAAGTTGTGTGTATAAAGCTCTGCAGAGCTGTGTGGAAATCAGATATGTGCTTTTATCCATTTCCAGTTAAATGCCTAGCTGGCATTAGGTTTAAGTGGATAAGAGATTTGCATATGTACATGATATGCAAGCATGCCATACATAATTCTAAAAGCAATTTGAAAATTATGCTGAGAACATCTGCTTTTAATTCAAATAAATTTGCTAAAATAGATGTAAAGCTCTGATTACAAATTGGGCTCTGTCATCTATTAAAAGCATTGAAATTTTACTATTCTTTGATATTTTCTTTTGCTTAACTGAAAGATATTTTGTTTTCTGAAAATAAAAATCAATATAGAGCCTAAAACTTTGTACATCTCTCTGACCTAGGAAATCATAATAACGTTCACTTCCCCAAGTGATTTCCCTATACTCAAGGACATAATTGCTTAGTTACATAATTATATTCTCTAGGGAAAATATGTGAAAACTGATGTCATGCATGTTATTTTGTGAAGTCTTGATTATTCTAAAGGCTGTTGGAGGCAGAGGGCGAGGAGAGCAGGCAGGTTCCACATCAGCCATGCTGGCCAGTTTTGCAGCCCATATATGTCCCTGCTTCCCATCAAGGCTGTGCCCAAAAGTGGTTTCTCCAGTGGGCTGCCAGCCTTTTTGCCTGTCACATGCTTCCTCTCTTCCTTGCATCCACACATATCAACATAAGCTAAGTTTCCAGCCATCTCACACAGTTAAAAAAGCAACACAACAGGATTGTTTTCTTTTGTATTGCATCTTTTTTACCTTCAAAGCAGCTTACCTAGTACACAAGTCACTTTTAGACTGCAATCATATACATCATATAAATCATATACATCAAACGTCAAACTGCATCAAACACATGTCCTGAAAAATATATTCTAACATTTAAGCATTCATAATGGAAGCTTTATCTACTTCAATTAAGCTAATTTTGTGGATGTGACAAATTATATATACTTATTACGTTCTGTGCAACACGACAGTAGTTGTAATGATTACTATGTATGTAACAGTTGTACTTCATGAGTTATAAAGAAATGCCTGGTCTGAAGATGAATATTTAAGTAAAGCAACTTTCAAAAAGTCTCAAAGCAACATTTCTTTGTTAGACAAATTAATACAAGGAATGTCACAGCAGATACACTGATTTTACCAACTGATTTAACAAAGTTTGGATAAATGGCAGGTATTCTGAATTCCCTGTGAAGTCTTGCCCAGAAGGAAGGTTCAAGGCAGTGACTAAACAGGATCTTGTTATAGGGGTAGCTTACTGCAAAGGGTTTTACAGTGCACTTGAAGTCACAGTAAGGGAAGAGAATGTATATAATTATGATTTTGCTGTTTATAACCATTTATACTTACAAAATTATATTTATGTGGGCAAATCACAGCACGAGTAAAAATATGGAGATTGGTCTCTATAATGAGAAGCACATACTGTCTGATGTGATCTTGCTTGTAGCCTCTTGAAATAGCATAAACATCCACTTTAATGGTGATTGTAGTAGACTGCAGAATTAAGAGGTTCTAACAATATTTCTTAAAAGGACTTCCATAAAAAAACCATGCCTCCTATACATAATAAACCCTGTATATCAAGGCAAGGTGTCAGACAAAGAGGAGGAATGAAATAAGGGGAGAGTCTTTTTGTTTGCTTGCATATACCTTCTTATAATCACAGTCAGTGGAAGCAGACAGGACCAGTTGCTGGATTGATATCAGGGTGTGTTTTGCAGAGCAATTATATACATTCTTCCCTTGAATCTGGATGGTGAGTATTGCCATGGGCATGACATACAACTTAATGACTTGTAGGGAGAAGTAACAATTTCCATGCTAAGGTATTGTTGCTGGAGTTTTTTAATTAAAAATATAATTGCCATTTGATGTCTTCTGGGCACAAAGTGTTTATTTCTTCAAAATTTGTGCGTTACATTTAAAGGTGAGTCCTGTTGGAGAAGGGTGATTTAACATATCAGATACAGAGATGACACCATGGAGGCTGGGAAATTGTCTTGGCTCTTGACAGCATTTTAACAAGGGCTTCATGAGTGTCATGGGGAGACCTCTCTAGTATTTTTCTGTCAAGAACAAATAAGCAGCTAGGTAAACTCTCAAGTTATGTAAGGAACCTACTGAAGTGCCACCACAGCCTGGGAGAGAAATGCATTTGTGTCCCAAATGTGCTATTTCTGAAGCGATGTTAACTAATGGTTTCACGACAGAACAATCTGTTTAGAGGGTGAGGGCATTTTGGATAAGTAGCTTCATCATTTTACTAGCTTAATTTCTTTTTTTTTCTCCTTGTTTGTTGTAAACAGATTTCAAACTAATCTTTCTTCTTAATGATGTATTAAATTGTTGGAAGGGAAATAGAGTGGTTTTCGTGATCACATCAGCCTGATTTATCAGTACCTTCATTCAGAATTATTCTGTCAAAAACATTTTTGGAGACCTGTTTTAAGCTGAGTGCAAAGCTCTTTTTGCAGCACACAGAGAAAAGAAGATTTACAGTCAAAAGATTCTGGCAATGCTTCCATCAGCAATAAGGAAATGAGGGTATTGTATTTGCTATTATCTCTAATATAGGAAATGGAACAAGCACTAATGATCATGGTGCAGATCTACCGTATTACAATTAATGTCCAGTGCAGCAAAAAGTCAGGGTCAAAGTTGCTAAGTTGTAATCATCTTAAATTATGCTTTCATCTAAGTAAAGCGTCCTCTCATTTTGCAAAAAAAGTTACTACAGTATTAATTTTGAAAAATATTTGGAAATATCAGTGAAAATTATTAATTAGCTATTGTTGTAACTCACAAAACATCACAAACACAGTGCCAAATGCTGCAGTTTTCAAGCCAGTGCCTGCAGTTGATGCTTATTGCAAGACACTGACATTTACAGGGAAGTTGTCTAAGAACTGATTAAGGACTCAATGGTTCAGCCTCTTCCCAATGCATCACAGGCAGATGGGCAATTTGCCTGTACATTCATTTATAACATGGGCTGCTGAAAATACTGTGTGAGGAGAGTGCTGACCCAGTCCAAAGGCTGTGTCTGTGTGCCTGATTAACTGACCTTTGGGGCATCATTGTTTGGCGAGGGCCTGGCCATCCCCTTTAGAGGGAGAACAGCCAGGCACAGGAAACAAGCTCTGTGACAACACTGGGCGTGAGTCTGTGTCTTGGCTTTAAACAGAAACCCCTTTCTTTTCTGTATGTTACTGGCCACACTGTTAGCAATTAATAAAACATAAGTAAAGGAAAAAAACCTGCCTTTGTCTCAGACTTTAGCCTGCTAATACTTCTTTTTTGTTATAATTTTTATTGCATGTATTGTGCAAACTGTCATGCAGGGATATGGCATCCAAATATCTGTCCCCATGGAACATAAATAGTGTACAGTCACTACAGGAGCCTGGCAGGGCTCTGAAGGCTTCTGAGCTGGAAAAGCTCCTAAAACATCCTGAGAGCCTTGCGTACTATGCAGAAACAGTAAAAAAATAGCAATTGGATGCTACAGAAAGGGTCAAGAAGATTCATGGCAGATCCCAATGAAGACTGAGGAGGTCTTGCCTCAGAAACTGCTCGAGGGTAAATATCAAAGTAGAAAACCATGCAGCTGTGCATGAATAGATAGAGGAGAAATGATAATTGCTACTGCAGGAGTGTCAGCAGTAACTACTGCTCTTCATGCAAACTGTGCAACTTTGATAAAGTGATAGCTGTGTGGTCAGATACTGCATTATATCTCTAAGGGCTAAAAGGCATCTAGTTAAATGTTACATTAAATCCCCTAAAACTTTTCTAAGGTTTGAGGAAACTTACAGACATTTAACAACTTGCAGAGAATTCAGCGTGGTGAGAAGGGCCTGAATACATCTGTGTACAAGGAGCCTTCCCTGCTGCCCCTGCATAGACACCAGCCAGGGGACCGGAGCAGCCCTGGTCCGTGCAGTATGCTACCAGGCAGAAAAGTGCTTCCACAAGGAGCTGGCACAGGGTAGCAGCATATTTGCAGAAGTCACTACTTTATCTCCGAAAAGATTTGCTGAAGCCTAAGGAGGCCTCTTTCTTTAGCTTTCCTGGTCCACAGGGTTGTGTTTTTCTGTCTCCCAAGCCTGCTGTGCCTGCAGACCTAAGTGAGGACAGGCTTGTCTCCCTGTGTCTTACTGTTCCAGCCTCAGTAACCATACTAAGGATAAAAATACATTGGTTGTTCAGAAGTAAATTGCAAGTGAACCTGTGAAATGAAAGACATGTACAAAGAATTGCTCAATAGTACTGTTACAGACTTGTGCAATTTTTACTCTCCAATTTCACAGTACTGGACTGACTAGATAGCGGGCTTTCAACAAAACAGCTATTTGCAAAATTACATTTTTTATTAGGTAATATGGAAACTTACCCAAAACTCCTCAAAAAAAAAATCTGCCATCTTTGGGAGAGATTCCTGACATACCAAGTGGGTGGCATGAGAAAGCTTGACCGACATTGATCACTCTTAAACAAGCTGTGTAATAATTTATCAGTTGTTTCAGATAAGTGGCTCCATTTCTGTGGCCCCAACAGCATGAGTGAAACAAGATTCCTTACTATTCCCTTGAGATTCCTTAACTGATCCTCTGAAATACCAGAAACTGTGGATATTTTGGAACTTGTAATGAGTCTGGTTTTCTCCTTTTTCATTTACTCTTTCCTAATACTTTTCATGTCTCTGTGTGACCACTTTTACATGGTGTTCTCATACTATTTTGCTGTTTGCTGTTTGCTGGCACATGCAGGTTGCTTTCTGAACTCTTTTACCTCCCTTTTTGTTAATAACTGTCAACAAAAGCAGAGAATATTTTAGCTTTAAATTACATATACCCCTTCTTTTCTGTTGAGGTTTTCGTAGGCTTATGTATCTGAAGATCCAGACTCTAGCGGAGGTGAATAATGAAGCTGATGTTTTCAGGGATCAATGCTACTTCATGCTTATTGCTCCAGTAATTTGAGTGCATGATGGTGCATGTTACTTTATGAGCTAGAAATAATGAAGGAGGATATATGTAACCATCAGGGTGTCTCCTTGATTCAGGTAATGGGTGATCAGGGACTTTTTCAGGTGCGTAGGCCTTCCAGATTTATTACATGGTGCCTGAATGTAGTGTACAGTCTATGGTAGTTCAATTTCTGGGCACTGAGAAATTTGATTATTTGGTGAACAGTGCTGGATGTGGGAAATTTGGCAGATTTTCTGACACAAGTTCTGCATATATGTAGTAGTAATGATGGGCAGCAGCTGGAGTGTAAACAGTATATTTCATCATTGGAATGTGCTTTTCCAAATACCCTGCTCAGCTGAGTTCATCTGATAAGCAGCAACAGCAGAAAATGAGTGTGCTGTCAGTTAGGAAGTAAGTATATACATCTTTTATTGCTTGGGTTTTAAAATTACTTTGTTGTACCTTTGTGGTTTACTGTCTATAAAGTATTATCATACTACGTAATTATTATCACACTTTATGGTAATGAAATACGGTAATTCTGGATTTTATTTTAGAGTGCAAAATTTAGCAACTGTAGACCTAGGTACCATAAATTATCAGGGCTGCAAGTGAGTCCTTTTTCTTGCATCTGACTGTGCCTGCTTCACTGATGTTCTTGTATTTTTCTATGTGACACATCAATGAATGTTTTTATGTTGCTATAAAGAACTTGAAAGGCACGCAGTAAAAAACTCTCTCAATTTTAAAGCCTTAAAATTATGTCTTTCATTTAAAAATCAAGATTTAATCTAAAACTCTGTTATGATGTGATAAGATGTATTATGGAACATCATTGCTAACAAAAAAATCAATATGTTTTTCTGTGCGGATGCAACACCCTAGAATAAGTTTGCAAGTGTGACTGTATGGAAGGATGAGTAATTGACAAAGTTACAAACTGGAAAACTAACAGCTCCACATCTGTCATAAATAAGAGTTCTGTCTTCTGCAAGCACACTTCACTGAAGTGTCTTTAGTTTGAGTGCCACATGAGCATTTGGATGGATACTGAGGGTGTATCTTGTCTTGCAGTCTTTCCCTTGGTGACAGGACTAAAAAGATCTCATTTCTCTTCCTGGGTGCTTAATTTTTTCAGCCTCAGGAGAGAGATGGTTGGTAAATTCTCAAAGGTATTAGTTTCCTGTAAAAGGTAGTTGAAAGTAGCCAACAAGCTGAAAAAGTATAGGTGATAGGAAGCAGATTCCTTACGTCTACTTCCTCAAAAAAGAAAGGCTAGAAGACACAAAGGTGCAGCTGCTGATGTCCTGAAGGGCAGATCTGTGAAAACGGTGTTTCCCTGCCCTACTGTCTTCATCTCAATCCTTGGTTTTGCCTTGGTGATCCTCCCTCTGACTTCATTTCTCATTGGAAATCAGAATTGGGAGGACCAACAAGCAGACACGTGCTAGTCCGCTGCTGCAGGCAGCCAATGCACTGCAGCTCCCCGCCTGGTGCAAACTGACAGTCGCTTGGTGGTGACCCACCAATGTCTCCTCAGAGGGATGCTTCCACCACTCAGCTGCTGCTTCTGCTTTGGCTTTGTAGGGGTCCCACTGCCACCATGCAGCAGCAGAGGGAGGTTGCTGTCCTTTCCCTGCTAACAGGGATGCTGGTGCAGGTGTATGTGGCTGGGATCTGCCAGCATCTTTGCCTTCTCTGCAGGGATTCCTGGAGGGGTGATTCCTCTCCATGTTGGATGCTTTCCCCAGATCCTGTTCTCCAAATGATGCAGCATGATGATGCCACGTACTCTATACCCAGCTTTGGGTTTTTTTGGAGAGCAGAGGAACAGGCAGGACAGGCTGCTGTAGCTCATGTGAGCGTTAGCTCATACTCCAGCTGTTAAAATTATCTGTCATGATGAACCATCTTGGCTGTTGCAGCACAGCAGGCTGCTTTCAGCGCGTCTGTATGAATGCCACACATATGCTGTTCAAATACAGCCAACCATGGCAGCTGCATTCACATAAGAGAAAGAAAAAAGGCTGCAGTTCTGTCTAACAGTGTAACTCTTCGTGCTGCTTGTAACTCGTCTGGGACAGGACATGGCAGTCGTGAGGGGTCGATTTACTGCTGCATGTTCCCTTGCTTTAATGTAAGCATTCAGTGGTAACACTGATGCGGAAGAAATGTAAAAAAGAGGTCCATCTTCTCCAAGAGGCTTGAAATACATTTGAAAGGGTGGGCAATGATTCAGTGTGCATTCAGAAACTGAAGTCTAGGAGGTATTTATTTTGGTGGTATTTATGTAAATTATGGATTCTGCTGTTCAGTTATCCATTGGCAAATCAGATGTGAACATAAGCTAAGTTTTGTTGATAAGAACAGCATATTTTTAGACAAAATAATCTTAACAAATAAGAGATTATCTCAATATTTTGAAAGACTGATCTGGTTTTCTGTGCAAGCATGAGTCCCTGCAATGATTCGGTATGTGTGGTTGTTTAGAAGGACAATAAAAAGAAATTAATAAATCCACAAATAAAATTAAAAGCTCCAGTCTCTAGTAAGCTCTGAATTCACTAATCAGACAGTGTGAAGAAAAATCCAGTAATATGCAGAGAAGCCAACTCAAAGACAAAATCTTATGTATTTTGTCTTTTAAATACCTGTGTGGTCACTGATGCTTGCATCAAGGATCAGCTCCACTTTAGAATATAAAATAACCATTTCCAGCTCCATCTGTTTTTGCACTTGTTTCTGTGTGAGACTGCTGCTGTCCTGTCCTGGCTTGTCACAAGTGTTATCAGTAGAGGTGTTCAAGGTGCCACCTTCCTAAACTAAATTTCAAAGCAGAGGTATGCAAAAGATACCCTGTTTAGACAGAATACAGACCTGCTTCCTCGTCAGACTTGCTGCCTTTTCTCCGTCTCTGCTAATGCTCTGAAGGAAGCAGCAGACTGAGGCAGGTATGCGTTTTATCAGATCCTGGGTTGTCTGTTTCAGGAATGCATGGAAGATATTTATAATTGTGTTTTAGTAATGTGAAGAAATGTTTAAATAACATAATAAAAGTACTTTGCTATCAGTTAAGGTAACCAGAAGCATAATATAGTTGAGCTAACACTGCTGCAAGAGCATTTGTTGAGAAACAGCTATTGAAATAGCCAGTAAAGCATGTCTCTTTCAGGTGTCTTTTTGCAAGATATCCCAGTAATCGAAGCTGAGGACCAGAAGTTGGGGCTGTTTTCTGGTGCCCCTATTAAGCAGGATGGTGCTCTAAGCATGTTCTGTGGCTCATGTCACATCAGGCTTTGGACGTGGTGGACAGCAGCATGGCTTTGGCAGGCTGGCCTCTGCTCCCGGTGTCCCCAGCACCACACAGATATGCAAGACACACGTACCCCCTGAGCTGCATGGCTCACTGTGCTTCAGCCTGCTGCCAGACTGCCCATGGAAGAACCACCACAGCCAGCTGGATTCAGATAAGTTTAGATCTGTGTCATGGTTTAACCCTGGCTGGCAACCAGGCACCCACAGCCACTCACTCACTCTCCCCCCAGTGGGATGGGGGAGAGGTTCGGAAGAATAAAAGTGAGAAAACTGGTGGGTTGAGATAAAGACAGTGTAATAGATAAAGCAAAGGTTGCACACACAAGCAAAGTGAAGCAAGGAATTAATTCACCGCTTCCCACGGGCAGGCAGGTGCTCAGCCATCCCCAGGGAAGCCGGGCTCCGTCACACGTAACGGTTACTCCATAACTCCAAATGTCCCCCCCTTCCTGCTTCTTCCCCCAGTTTGTATACTCACCGTGACGCCCCATGGTGTGGAATATCCCTTTGGGTAGTTCGGGCCAGCTGTCCCGGCTGTGTCCCCTCCCAGCTCCCCGTGCCCCCCCAGCCCTCTGGCTGGCCGGGCCTGAGACCCTGAGAAGTCCCTGACTGAGTATAGACACCACCCGGGCACAGCCAAACCCACCCGTGTGCTGTCAGCATTGCTCGCACAGCACAGCCACAGCACAGCTGCACCCGCTGCGGAGAAGGAAGTTAACTGCACCCCAGCTGGAACCAGGACAATTTGTAACTTAGATCTTCCCCAGAAAGCCTTTAATCTATGAAAGCAAAGATTCATGAAGTGCTACCACCCTTCAGGTTTGATATACTTGATATGATGTGGTTAAACTGTTAGACAGAATGGACATGTGGCTTTTAAATTAAAAGTTAATTATTAGTCTCTAACACTGTTACCTTTTACTTACTGTTCTTCCTGGACTTTTTTTTTTCCCTGTTGTGACCTCTTTTTTTTATTTTATTGTTTCTTAGAATTTTTCTTTCCACATGAAATACAGACCAGTGTATCTAAATAGTGAAAAATCATGGACTGGTTTGTAGGTTTCTGTCAGTTTTCAAATTTGATTGATATGTTTAAAATCATAGACTTGATATGTTTGATCTAGGCAAGGGAAATTCAAGTCTTTAGTATGGTAGGGCACAGCTGAGCAAAAGCAAATAAGTAATTCACTGGGCCGTTGTTTTCAAACACTAACAGTCTTCCTTGGAGAGTTGGGGGTTTCCGAGCTCTGTCCAATATGTTGCATACTTGGCAAGGAAGGGCCTTTGGCTGAAATCCTTTCATGTAGCTTTGGAAATGTGAAAAGAAATGACACCAGCCAAATAAGGTAGCTTTTTATGCTTCCCTGCTGGCCCTCCCATCAGTGACCATAACAAAAGCCTTCTTCACAGCCCTTCCCCAAAGATCAGCTAAAACCATCCCTGACACAGCCCGTTTTACAAGTCTCATCTGCAGCCATAGGTGATGAAAAGAGCCTGGCAGCCCGAGACCCTTAAGAACCAGAGTGCCCACAAAAGCCTACTCTTGATAAATGGTGTGAAGAGCACTGCGTACACAGAAGTGTGCCCTTGCCAACAGGGACTTACAGATGTGTTCATCAGTGGCCTTCTTGACTATGTTTCTTGTTCTCCTGCTGTAGCTTAATGCTGTTAACGCTGCAGCACTCAGGGGGAGTGTGCAGGTTTTTTCTGATCAGAAGTAGTAGTCTGTATTTTATCAACATTCTGAGGTCTGAATTGCACGTGGAGAAGGAGGTTGTCAGCCAGGGCAGGGAGGTATAATCCTTCACCAGTATACTTGGGGATATCAGAGACTACGGACCTTCTCTGCCATTCCTTCCGTAATCTTGGGGAGCAGACAGCTGCATTCATGCTTCTGCATTGATCAATGAATGCAAAAAAAAAAAAACAAAAAAAAAACCAAAAAGCAGGATGGGAGGCCATAAATGCTTTCTAGTTCGTAGAAGTCTGGACCTTTCCTCACACAGTCAAGCATGCCAGAAAAGAACGGCAAAGAAGCATGTGTCTAAAATTCTGGGAGATCAACGACCCAGCTCTGGGTCCCTCTCTGGATGCAGTGTTTTCTACTGAAAGAAAATTGAATCCAGCTTTATGCTTGTTGTCCTTCCCTTCCACTGCAGGTATAGGCCCTTAAAGCTATTTAGATTTGCAGTGGGGGTAACTGCATAAGATTTGAGAATCAGCTTAGCTTCTTACATACTGTACTTTTCTTCACCTGCTAACCATTTTGATTTCCGCTTAATTTTATACCTAAAAGTGTATACAAATTTGTGTACAAAGAAGTATACAAGAGTGAAGTATTCAAGCGAGATTTGTGCTTTTGAGAAGCTGTTACGTTACTCTTCTTTCCGTGATGTTTAGCAATGCCAGCAATTGTACTTAACATTTCATGATAATTAGGTTCAGGAACTGTTTCTGTAATGACACAGACGTATGGGGCCTTATGACTGGCTGATTTTCATTGTGTGCTTTCACTAAATAGTGGTTTAACATACACCAACCAAAAGATAATGTGCAATGAGATAGCTCTGAAATCCTCTATGCTTTTTTTCATATCTGTCCCAGGAAAATACCATTCACATCATTTGCAACTTAAGGCAAAGGTAATGTATTTCTAAGTGAAAGATACTATGACTTCCTTTACTGATTTGCATGGGTTTTTGTCCAGTATCAGGTTTAATCTCCAGTTGCCATCTAGCCCTAGTAATGTTTGCTTTGAGCTGGAACCCCAGTTGCAGTGGACAGGAAAAAAGCTCCACTACATCAAGCGTTACATTCTCTCAAACTCCCATCTGCACCCTTGGCTATTATTCAGCCACAAGAAAAGGCTCTGGTTTTCCCATCCTCACTACCAAGGTTCATTTAGGTGTCAAGTTCATACCACAGAAGCTTTAAAGAGCCTGTTTCTTTAAATAAAGTGGCAAATAGGATAGACATTGCATTTAGGCAAGAAGAAGTTTCTGAGTGCCACTACACTTCTGTGCATTGACAATGTCAACGACTGTATGGCAACCGTGGCCTGAGCAAGGTGAAGCCCTTTTTCAGAGCACCCTAAAAAGATTTTCTGCCACTGCGACCTTTCATTGGTGGCAGACAGCGTTCAACTTACATGTAATATAGTCATGATATTTAAAGATAGCTGTTTCAGTAGATTTGTGAATGGATGTACTTTAACAATATAGAAGGCCACTCTTCCTTGCGATGGAGCATAGGTCTTTTGTTGCATCTACCCTGCATTTTGTATTAATTTTCTTTTTTCTAAGCAGGGGAACATTGCTAACAAACAATACCCCAGTGTTCCTTGTAATATGTGATGTGTTTAGTTTAATAGGCAGATGAATTTAGCTGCAGGTTTTGATAATGCTAGTGGGCTTGTTCTGCTCCTTAGGCATTGCCACTGACTTTGAGTATACAGAATTATGTCTTAATTAACTTAGAAAATTGTTTAATGTGATTTAGCAATACAGCTCCATTTTGTATTTCAAGTAAGTCTGCACAGATCAAAGCATTCTGCATGTCAAATATGTGCAACCTACTGAAATACAATATTTGAAATAAATGTATTTTAAATGTTGTTTATATGGCATTTAATGAAGCTTCCTTACCCAATTTCAACATAAAGAATAGAAGACTGTGTTGGAAAACAGGTGTGCTGTGGCCTGGACTAACTCAAATAAAACTAGTGTAAAATCTGGGTAAAAAAGCTGAGGTTGTGCTGGGTTACTGGAGCCCTTTCTGAGACTGGAAAGTACACCCCTTCACAAGAGGGATGTGTACACCAGGCAACTTGTTGCAAAAATGAGGTGTCACCAAGCAGCTTCTCTGCAGCACCCTGCTGCCTGGTTCTGCATCTGTCTGGGGTGGATTTGCCCCCTCCAGAAAGAGGGTCCAAGTAATAGGAGCAGCAGCCTGCATGCTGCCTTGCTTGGGGCAGTGAGGATTGCTTGAAGCCTCGGTTATGCCCTGTTGATTGGTAGAAAAGAAGAAAATGTATCTTCAAACTTTCATCTTTCCAAATTTAAAGTAGAACGAAAAAAACCTCTGGAAGGATGATAATGCACTCCATGTCAGTGGACATAAATCATTTTGGCCTTGACTGGTAAAATTAAAGGCATTTGTTGACCACAGGCTGCTTGAACTTCTCTCTCCTCTTCTCATAGTGAAGGTCAGAAGAAGGAGTATTTTAAAAGGCTGTTCAATAGAGAGCAGCACAGTAAGAGTGAATGTTAGTTTGAACTCTTCTTACGTATTTCTGCCTTCAACCACCATTGCAACAGCAATTCTTTGTCCAAGATTTGCCTTGAGAAGACGGTGTTCTTAAAGCAAAGAAAACAGTGCTTCAGATAGGGATGGAAAAAATAACTACAAATGGCCTGCGGCCATTTACAAAAAAATAGTTCTTCTTGGCTGCTGAAATTAAAGCCTCTTTTTAGTATTTTTTTTTAGCATTTTGCTTTTGGCATTTGTCCTGAAAAGTAGCTTTTCTTGAGGAAAGGACTGAGACATCACAGATTCACACATTCTAATATGCAGTACACAGAGAAATATACACAGTCTTTAATATGTAATATATATAGCCTCAAGTGTCCTATACTGATAGGCTTTGCTGAAGCAAGTAGAGCTGGCTCAAAGACTTAAGCCCTTTAGCCTACAGATTTCAGATCCTGTCCTGAATATTAGGATACGTTGGTTTTGGCAAAAATTTTCATAAAACTACACTTTTTCCTAGGGATTTTATGACCTCATTGTGGCATACTTAGTTCACAGCGGGTGACTGTGTCTCCAGAATCGATTCCTCTTGATTTCAAAGGGAAGGAATATGCTCTGAATAGGGAACTACAAAACTATATGCCCTCTCACCAGCCACTGAAAGCAAATAAAGCCTGAGCTGAAATCTTTGTACATCTCTTTTTCAGAGCTTTTTTAAAAGAAGTATGCAAGCAGAGAGCAGCTAAAAAGTAATACTTTCCTGGAGACCACAGGAAATTGTGGTCATTGTACGACCTCTCGCTTTGCTTTTAAAACTCTGCATAGACCAGCGATGTGGTAGGCAGCCAGCTAGTGACCCCTTCCAAAATGGTTACAGCTTACCAAGCAGGGTCTTATTGTACTGGCGGAGGATATTGTCCCTCAGCTGCAGTAGGGGCTGATGTGCAGCACCAGGTACAAATGTGCAGCTCCACATGGAAGCAGTATCAGTGTGATGAACATTCTTAATTTTCCACTAATGTATAACAGGTTAAATGCATGTGCTTTCTCCTAAGACAAATGCATCTCGATTTCTAACTCAGTTTGTGTACTGTGTGCTGGTTTATGTTTAGATGCATATGGTCATCCATATGTACGTATCATCTGTAAGTAACCTAACACTGGCTGCTCTCAGTAGGCTCTGTAGTATTTTTTTGTGTGTGCAAAATAATCAGCTTTTGCCCACAGTTTATATGCATCCTGTTATAATTCTGTGATAACACAGTCACAGGGTAATTAGGAATGTCTGGTCCATCGTTTGATCTTTATCGATTAGTCTGGCAATCAGTATGAGACATAAAATGTAGTTACTGTTACTGAGTAACTTCTAAATTGAGGGGATGATGGTATTAAAATCTTGTTTATAAAAGTCCTTTTACTCAAAATCTCAGTAAATAAAATTAAAGCATGTAATGAGAAACAAGAGTGTCAGCTGGGATGACAAATCCTGCTGCTCCTGCCGCACCCCTGGAGCAGGCACCGGTCGGGACACCCTGTTCCCCGAGAAGCTGGTGCAGGTAAAGGAGAGAGTGAGTGTGTGCTGGAGGCTTTGCCTCCGCAGGAGTCTGGGGAGGAGCAGGACGAGAAACCAACAAACTCATTCAGTGCTGACCTCAGTGGAGCCTGGAAGTGAAAAGATTTCCAGCAGACCTGGGCTGGTCAGGGTTGCTATCAAGCCTTTCCTCTGAGTGATGTTTTACATTCTTTAAAGATCGCAGGGAGCTCTTGGGGACAATCTGCTAAAGTAAATGGCAGAGTCAAGTGTGCTGGCTCCTTTCTTTCCCTTTTCTTTTCCCTTTTTTTTTCTTTTCCTCTTTCTTGGTTCTCTTTATTATGTGGAGTTGCTCTGGCTCTTTCTCTCACTTCTGTATCTCACATCTCTGAATCTAGAAGTAAATCAATATTAACAAGAACAAGGTAATTTGGCCTCATTCAAATAAACAGCTAATTTCCTATTGATCAAAGTGAGAAAACAATCTGACTGAAGAAGTAATGAAGATCTGATTGAAAATTATGTCCCCTCTTAAACCTCTAGCTTTCACCACCTCACTCTTTATAATGCCATCATTTATGGATGTTTCTAATCATAAAGGTTTCTGGCTTGCAACGACCTGAATTATGAATGTGAAATATACGAAGAAAGAAACACACAATTAAAAATTCAAAGCCTTTCACTGTTTTGTATGGCACAAATAAGCAAAAGGAGCCCAAGCCCCCTTTTGCCTTTGCAGGTTATGGTTGAACAGGTTTGCTAGACTAAAAAGTGCTAATGGAATATCAATCAATGTTAATTTTAACATATACCAGAACATGGGGTGCCACTTTACCTCAGATGAACCACATCAAAACACAACTGCACTGGGCACAACAGCAGACGTGAACATAAACACCAATGCTGAAGAAGAAAGCAATGCTTTGCCTAAGGACTATTTACAGAGCAAAATATCCTTGTCTCCAGAGGTTTTGATCACCTCTTGCAACAACCACAGACATGATTACATCTGAATTTTGGTAAGGTATCTGATATTACTCCAGATCAATTACTCATTTAGCTGATGTTTGCACTGAAGGAACTGGAGATTAGTACAAGAAATGCAAAATGGGCAGGAAATTTAATCCAGTCCTCCTTTGCCCTTCGATTAAATTTACCTGGAAAGGAGTAAAGTACCTGGTGTGAATAAACCCTTTCCGGACAACCAGGGATCCACAGGGGAGTGGAGAGGCTGCTGTGTGATGAGATGCTGCCAAACTTGCGTTTTTCAGCAATGCAAAGTAAAAGTTTGAAGGAGTATTTGACCACTGTAACTACATCATGATAAACACCAGACAGGGTGGAAGGAATGGGTTTAAGCTAAAGGATTCTTGGCACAAAAAAACCAACCAGAAAATAGTATGAATATCTTTAGGCTAGAAATGAGAAGAAGGCTCCTCACTGTGAAAGCCACAGGTATTCAGAGCAACCTTCCAAGAAGTGTGGGGAGGTCAAATAATGAACTGCTTCTCAGGTGATGCTCAGTATAGTTATAAAATAAGACTACACAACACAGGTCCTGTAAAGGCAGCAACTGCAGCAGAGAGCTAAGGGAATGTGTGTTGTCTAGTTTTATGACCCTGCAGTGAGAAACTCCTTCATCCTCTTTCAGGAGAGTTTGTGTGAATTGTCAAACCCAGCCAGATCATCTTTCTCAAAGTGGTCACCATGGAAAATGACCCAACTTTCCCATTAAATCTTAGGGGGTCAGTGCTGGGCAGGTACCTCTGCCAGCCCTGCAGTGACATAGACAGCCAGGTGCCCAGACTCCTTGGGGGCCTCAGGAGGCATCGATCTGCTTAAGCCCAGCTGTCTCTCCTCCTCCTCCTCCCCATGGTGCCTCTGCTACCTACGCTGCCCACCACAGCGTGGCTGCCTGACTGATCTGTACCTCGTTGCTTCCACTGCCCTGGGCATTACCTGGGCACCTGATGGTGGCTGCAAAGGGACAAGATGAGGAAGGTATGGGGGCACCAAGGAGCAGGAAACAGTACATAAAGACAGGAGGCAGAGTGTTGCACTCTGAATGTTGAGATGTTGCTGCAGCTCTGTTACCTACAAAGGGAAATTTGCCTTTAAGGTAGAAGTTAGGCTGCAGTATTTTTTTACTGAAAATCATTATTTTCTATTTTCCACTTTAAAGACTTTTTTAGAGTGTCTTGGGTATTTTTCTTTCTCCTCTTTTTATACTATAACTTTTTGAATGATTTTTAGTTGCAGTTTCTAGTGGTTTCTGTGGGTTGTGCTGCTTAGCAGAAATAGGAGTTGATGCATGAGGAATCTCACTCCATGCATCAAATCCTGTTTCTCAGGTAAGAGCAGGCTGAAAGCACTTGTGCAGTGGGACTGGTGGACACTAAGGCTGGAAGTAGAAAGGCCAAATGAGAAACGATGAGCTAGGAGGACTTTGTTTCACCGATGAACTGGAAACAACTGCATCCTTATTTAAGTATTGATCTCAGTTCAGTGCTTGCCAGGGTGAGCATCCTACTGAGAGACAGTCTTTGCTCAGCCAAGGCAGCAGTACACAAAATGCTGCAAACAAGTAAGCAGAAATGATTCTCCTGTCTGCTCAGCCTTGCACTGGAAGAATTTCAGATGAGGAACGTCTTTTGTCAGGAAGGAACAGCTTGGGCTGCAAGGCTGTTAAGAACATGCTGAAGGGGAAAGATTTAAGAGGCTGCTAGCTCCAGTTCAAGGGGGAAAGAGGAGCAAAGAGATCTCAAAGCTCTGAGGAGGTAATAAAGAGGAAGGGTACTGCTGAAAATGACATCTTGTAATCTGTGAGGCTCAAAGAAATCCAGCAAACATATGTTTCACTCAGACTTTTGGCAAACTGTGGTGGGTTAACCCTGGCTGGACACCAGGTGCTCACCAAAGCTGCTCTGTCACTCCCCTCCTCAACTGAGGGGACAGAAAATATAACAAAAAGCTTGTGGGTTCAGATAAGGACAGGGAGATCACTCGGCAATTACTGTCGTGGGCAAAACTGACTCAACCTGGGGAAATTACGTTAAAATATTATGATTCAAATTAGAGTAGGATGATAAGAAATAAACCCAGAACTTAAAAACACCTTCCCCCCACCCCTCTCTTCTTCCTGGACTTTATTCCCGATTTCTCTCCCTCCTCCCCCGAGCAGTGCAGGGGCTGGGGAATGGGTCAGTCCCTCACACACTGTCTCTGCCGCTCCTTCCTCCTCAGGGGGAGGCTCCTTACACTCTTCCTCTGCTCCAGCATGGGGTCCCCCCCACAGGAGATGGTTTTCCACAAACTTCTCCAACATGGGTCCTTCCCTTGGGCTGCAGTTCTTCACACATTGCTCCAGCGTGGGTCCCTTCCATGGGGCGCAGTCCTTCAGGAACAGGCAGCTCCAGCGTGGGTCCCCCATGGGGACACAGGCCCTGCCAGCAAACCTGCTCCAGCGCGGGCTCCTCTCTCCATAGGGCCACAGGCTCTGCCAAGAGGCCGCTCCAGCAGAGGCTGCCCATGGGTCACAGCCTCCTTGGGGCATCCCCCTGCCCCACCGTGTGCCTCCATGGGCTGAGGGGCACAGCCTGCCTCACCGTGGGCTTCACCACGGGCTGCAGGGGAATCTCTGCTCGGGCCTGTGGAGCCCCCCTGCCCTCCCACAGTGCTGGCCTGCAGGGCTGCAGGGCTGTTCCGCCCACACATTTCACTCCTTTCTCAGCTCTAATATGTTGCGCAGGTTCTTTTCCCCTTCTTGATGAGCTATCCCACAGGCACCACCACCGTCACTGATGGGCTCGGCCTTGGCCAGTGGCGGGTCCATCTTGGAGCCAGCTGGTGTTGGCTCCTTTGGACATGGGGGAAGCTTCTGGCACCTTCTCATAGAAGCCACCCCTGTAGCCCCCTGCTACCAAAACCTTGCCATGCAAACCCAATACACAAACACCAAAGACAGCACTGCAGACTATGGGGCTGAGCTCCTACATGGTCTTGTCTATGACAAGGTCTCCAGTTTATGTACATAATTTCACTTACGTTTTTAATTTTGGATAATTAACATTCTTCAACTTAGCCCTCATAATACTGCTAATAGATTGGTTATAATCCAACTTTGCTTCTATTGCTGCTTTTTTTTTTTTTTTCCAAACTGGTTTCCAGGTGCCTGTTTTTCTCCTGTTTTTCATCTCACGGGCTAAATAGCCAAGCCATTTGTATTTTCTTGCTCATTTGAGGGGCTGCCCCTCTTCTCTGCTATCTCTGTTTGTTTTACCCTGTCCACCTCCTTCTCCTCAGTTCTCCAACACCCCCTTGCACTGCTGCTCTTATCCAGAAACTCTCACCAGGATCTTCATCAAGCACAAGCTCCCATCCACCTTTCATGCATTTTCCAACATCCTGACAAGCATATTCTGTAATACACAGAGCTCTACTGTTTTCCTTGCACAGCAAAGATAAACAGTTTCATGTGACTGCAAAAGGTGAACAGCAGTGGGTATTGGCAGGTCCACTGAGGTCTGTAAAATATCAGTTTTACTCAAGGGCAGCAATCATTCCTGTAACTGGACATCTGTGTAATGTTGCTGAGCACATCAGCTGAAAACGCAAAAGGAGGAGAGAGACTTAGGTGTATTTATAATACACCTAAATGTATATTTATATTTTTATAAAAATATACATATTTTATAAAAATAAAATGGACTACTAGCGCATCCTAGGTGTATAAGATGAACTAATGTGATGCCATTTTTGCAACAAACAAATGCAATCCTTTGATATAGCAGGGGAAGTATTCCCACAGAGAGAGGTACTGCTGCACAAGGCTGTTGTTGAACCAGATGCCAAAACAAGCTGATAGCTGTGCTACTATATGCTGCAACACTGAACTTATATATTGAGACTTTTCTGGTCTGAAGAACAAGCAGAGATTTTTGGAGAACATGAAAATTCTCATTTACCAAGAAAAAAAAAAGTGGGATACAATATTTTAAATTTTTAAGGTGATAGGTGTAAAGATGAGGTCTAGCTGAGTGATCGGGGGAATTAGTTCAATTTTGAATTATTTCACCTGGAGCATGGGTGTCTGCAATGGTATCTGGGATTGGAGTTCTCCCACAACAGCTGAAATTGAGTTCAGATCTCCAAGCAAGAAATCTATTAACCCTGAAGCCCATGTCCATATGAGCACAGATTAAACATATGGGCTTATTTAGCTTAACAGAAGTTGTATGCTTGGGAGAGGAAAGAACTGCTGTTTCTCAAGACAGCAGGTAAACATCTAGAAGGGATACATACAGAGGAATGAAAACCCACAGCTGTTGCCTAAGCACTGGGATAAGAACAAGTTTCCAACAGGAATTCAGGAACAAAAAGCTGACTAGTCTTATGATCAAGGCTCATCACTCTGTGAGAAGATATATCTATGACAGCAACACTGCAAAAGAAAACTTTAAACTAGAAACGTGGTGAAGATAGAAACAAAAGGCTGAACTTCATTTTTGAGGATCCTTTCCCTTCCCAGGCTCCAAGAGGGAGCATTCCTGCAATGACAGGGATGTTTTTTTCCAGGCTGTGGAGTCAACAAGGCCGAACTTAATGGCTGTGCTTGCTCCACAGAACTTCAGTGGAGCACTGATGATCCACATGGAGAATGGGGAATCCAATCTTGGTAAAATCTGTACTTTTATGAAATGTATTCTTACGTTTCAGTGTATTTCCACCGCCCCCCCACCCCCCCACCCCCCACCCCGCTAAAGCAGTAAACAGAAAGTTTGAGGTTTCAGCTGATAGTTGCATGCAGTCAGCATTCAGCTTCTGTGAGCTTGCAGAGATGAGAGTAACTGTGTTTAGACAAATATGATTAAACAAAGACAGAACAGTTTCAGATAAAGCAATGCTGCTTCCAAACAAGGAAACAGACACTATCAGGCACACTGTCAAATATAAGATTTAGCAGGAATAGCTCAAAAATATAACACCAATGAAAATGCCAACATTTTCCACCATTACAATGACATTTACTGCAATTACTTCTTTGTCGAACTTAATTATCTTAACTGCCACCGTGTTTAAGCTATCTTATCACAGGTTTTGGAAGCTTTTATCACAGAATTATAACAGGATGCATATAAACTGTGGGCAAAAGCTGATTATTTTGCACACACAAAAAAATACTACAGAGCCTACTGAGAGCAGCCAATGTTAGGTTACTTACAGATGATACGTACATATGGATGACTGTATGCATCTAAACATAAACCAGCACACAGTACACAAACTGAGTTAGAAATCGAGATGCATTTGTCTTAGGAGAAAGCACATGCATTTAACCTGTTATACATTAGTGGAAAATTAAGAATGTTCATCACACTGATACTGCTTCCATGTGGAGCTGCACATTCGTACCTGGTGCTGCACATCAGCCCCTACTGCAGCTGAGGGACAATATCCTCTGCCAGTACAATAAGACCCTGCTTGGTAAGCTGTAACCATTTTGGAAGGGGTCACTAGCTGGCTGCCTACCACATCGCTGGTCTATGCAGAGTTTTAAAAGCAAAGCGAGAGGTCGTACAATGACCACAATTTCCTGTGGTCTCCAGGAAAGTATTACTTTTTAGCTGCTCTCTGCTTGCATACTTCTTTTAAAAAAGCTCTGAAAAAGAGATGTACAAAGATTTCAGCTCAGGCTTTATTTGCTTTCAGTGGCTGGTGAGAGGGCATATAGTTTTGTAGTTCCCTATTCACTATAGGAATAAATCTAACACAGTCCCTAAACCTTAAGTCTCTTGTACATGATAGAAAAAAACTAATTTAATTTAATCCTAAATTAAAATGCAAAAAGAAAAATATATTGGCCAACCTGTCTCCATCCTTCAGAGTGCAGCAATGACAGGTGACTGAGTGATGGTCATTGCATTTACTTTCACAGTTTTGAAACAGAAGGCCTCAGTTCTTTGGGGGATTTACAGCATTGACTGCAGGCTGATCAAGTCTACAGAGATGGTAATGTGGTACAAAAGCAAAAACTAGCATGTGCACTTTGATTTCTTTGAAGATAAATTAAACATTTCCACTGATTTCATAGGATTCATTGCAGCTTGTCATGTGTGGCTGTGATTTTTCTAGCTATAAATCCTAATTGAAAATTACTATTTACCAGTGGCCTGTAAGACGTATACTTGAGCTGGATTTGCACCTCAGGCTCCTCTGCGGTCAGATTTTCTGACTACAGAGCCTGAGGCAGAGGCCAGAGATGGCAGCACATTCATAGCTGTATCTTCTCACTGCTCACTGCAGAAAGCATTAATGTGATACATTGTTCTCCTACAGAAATAGACCTGAGTGTTGCAGTTTGGAATAGGTTGGCTTATTTGAATTAGGACTACATTCTGTCCACATTATAAGTTCAAAATACTATGTTTTTCTTCTCAGTTCCATAGCTGTAAGTTTTGGTAGAATATGTTAACTACCACAACAGTTTTGTTCTGGTCAAATATTTTTACAAGTGTTTTCTGAATGATGGGAAGAGTATGGCACAATAACTGGAAAGAGAAATTTACTTTCTGTAGGTTCTTTTGGACATCTCCATTATAATATCAAAATTTGGAATTAAATGGAGATAGGTCCATGTAGAAAATAGGAAAAATGTGTGTGGATACAGGACTCTGAAAATTTTAGCTGACAAAAATAGAATTCTAAATGAAATCTCTTACTGTGTCTTCCAGTATTAGCAGATCTCATAAAGGAGAATGTTTGCACTCTTCTGTACTTTAGACATCAATAACATGGCAAATTTTAAAAA
This sequence comes from Falco naumanni, assembly GCF_017639655.2. Taxonomy (NCBI): domain Eukaryota; kingdom Metazoa; phylum Chordata; class Aves; order Falconiformes; family Falconidae; genus Falco; species Falco naumanni. The sequence continues at coordinate 24,907,043 of NC_054080.1, read as the reverse complement.
TCAGCAGTGTGCTTAAAGTTCTGCAAAAAAAGCACATCATCCACAGAGGGATTTCTTTGTTTGACAGAAATTAAACATCCCATTTTAATCTGTTGCTGATCTTTCTGAAAACAGAGGAGCTAATAGCAAACTCAGTTTACAATTCAGCATTTCTCCAGGTAGCACATCATATTTTAGAATTCCAGACACTGAAAACATGAAGTTCAGGTGCTTTGATAAGGTCATCACATTCTCCAGTAGAATGTGAATTGTTCTTTTGCATTCAAGAGCCTGCACAAACCATGTAATATTCCTTTCCAGAAAACTCATAATTATATTAGTATGCAATCTGAGACAGCTTTTCAAAGGAAGCAGTCATCTACATAATAGGGATATCCACAGCCTAATCATCATGACCTCCTCCCCTTCCTCGTAGATGAGAATTTTTTAACTCCTTCCAGTTATGTTCTTGCAGGCATAGCTCATTTTTATGTTTTCTATTTTTTTAGCTATATGATTTTTACTTAGGGATCCTAAATAACTGTCCGTGATTTTTTTGTTTGTTTGGTTTGGTTTGGTTTGGGTTTTTTCAGATTAAGGGGACACTGAATGACAATCGTAAAGTTACAGTAGTTTTCTTTGCTGGTTTTGAGTGTAAGTTTTATGTTGCAACAACATGAAGGGGCAGTATAGTTGGCAGATCGAGCCTGCAAGGTGTACCTCAAGCGAGGTTTCTGAGGTATAGTGTTGCTGCTGGAAACTGTGTGTTTTCCTTCCTTGCTTCAGAATAGGAGACTGCACATGTCATGATGCTGGGATCAGTCCAGATTTGCTTCACCACCACTATGATTTCATGTAATGGAACCTGGAAGACTGAGGTGGGCCTTTGTATCGCACAGAGTGAGGGCTCACCTCTAGTGGATGAATAAATGGAAACACTTCTGTGTGTGTGGATTTTGAGGGATGTGCTGTTTAGAGCTATGTTTTGTAAAAAGTCTGTAATAAAAGTAAAAAAAGAATTTTTTTTTTTAAAATATATGGTCTAGGCAGTCTTTGCTTAAATATAAGATCAAAATTAGCCTTAGCAAGTGATGTTATTATGTGTAGGACAAGCTTCACAATTCAACAAAAGCAGTATAATTCACCCAAAACAACATCTGTGTGTTATTTATGCAGATATAGGATTTCAGATGCAGAAATATAAGTATTCATTAGATACAATGATGTGTTAAAACTGATAGTTTTTTTTTTACACATAGTTCAGGAAGGTTTCATAAATGGGCAACAGAAATGTCATCCTCCTTACATTGGTTGATTACCCTGAAATCTCCCCTTCAGAACAGCAGTGAGACTGACCGCACCAAAACACACATGTGAGGTTTCCTGAGCCCTGCTGTGTTCATGTGTGAGCTTGATGCAAAATTCCAGCAGCCTTGTCTTACTAGCACTCCACTACTTTAAGATCTCTGTGGATGCTAGTAAATTAGGTGAGGTCAGTCACTGTCAGCAATGCCAAATGGCTTGCAACAGCCAATATCCATACCATTAAATTGTGCCAGCCTTCAAAACAAAGTGGCCAGTTTCAAATTGCTTGGAGGGAATAATCTTTGGCTTGACTAAGAGGGAGCTGTTTAGATCAGTGCTAATTTACCCAGGAACATTATAAATATTGGAACACTGTAGACAAGTGAGTTTTAGCACCCAGGAGCAGTCCTTGGCATAGTTTAACTTACCAGTATAACTGTACTGTACAAGCAGAACAAAATCACTTTAATTCTTCAAAAGCAAGTAGTATAAGCTCTAACCTGCCCATTTAGGAATTACATTATTTTCTGAAATATCCCTTTTAAAAAGGGAGAGAAATCAATCAAAAGCCATGGAATGTTGTGGTTTTATTAGAATATAAAACTCAAAATTATTGCAAGAAAAATAGAATACGTTGATGTACAGTGAACGGATGTGCACCTGTGGCTAATTAGGTCGTTATATAATGGCCCCGTTATAAGTATACTAGAGTTACTGTTAGCAAATCTCCATGGTTAGTGAAACCTAACAGTGCCAAGAATAGTTTTTCATCAGCTAAATGTTTCTCTGATGCTGTAGGTTATTGGGGTCAGCACTAGCACCAAGTATCATGGACAGCAGTTTTAGATCTATTCTAGATTGTGGGTTTCATTTCTATTTTTTTAATTTCCAAATAGCAAAACCAAAGACATTTCTGGCTTGCAAAACATTACTTGCTTTTCAGTAACCCACTCAGAATACAGAATCTGCTTCTGTTTTATATTTGCTATAATTACAGTGATGTTGCTGAAGTTTGTATTATATACAGGGTTGACAGACTGATAAAATACCTTCTGAAGTTTTATACAGTTGGCTTAAAGGAAGAAGCCTGATTGCAAAATTCATCCCTGCTTCCTTTTAAGTTTGCTATAGTGGCATTAATTTACAAAGGCAGATAAAGTGGATTTATGAAGCTTTTGAGCTTTTCTTTTACCTTGGCCTTCAAATAATTGCATCACTAATACTTTTAAAATATTTTTAATGTTTAGAAATTAATGAAAAACTCTTTCTTATTATGGATTTTTTTTCTATTTGTTTATAGTGTGACTGTGGTCAATAAAGTAAAAAATGCTGAAGACAGAGAGTAAGTAGAAAAAAGTGGTAGCAAAGTAATATGCATGTAATACTTTTTGTCTTCAGATCACTTACAAACAATAAAACCTCAGCACACTTCAGAGGGTTGTAAGAGCTATTCTAAGTTAAGTAAGTTGAGTAGGGAAGTTGCATGAGTTGTGCAAAACTACAGAGGAAATGGATGCCCATGCAAAGGGCAGGACTGCTACTTTTTGGCTTTTGTTTTAGGGAGGGGGCTGTTTGTAGGGTTTTTTAGCTCTCCTGGGTTTTTTTGCAACTCCTTGTGGACAGGAAAGAATTGTATTGCACCTCAGCGGCTCTGACAGATTAAGCCATGCATGTTCAGTAAGTTCTCCCCACAATTTTGTGGCGTTACCCTATATCTAATATCATGGGGTTTTTTTAATTTCATCAGAAATGACTGAGTTTTCCCAATAAAACATACATCATTCACTTTTTCATTACGCAACCAGACAGAGGGCAGGCACGTAGCAGTTGCCTAGTAGACGTGGAGGCAGCAGCGAGGTTACCCTATACAAGGGGTCTGGGCAGTTGCAGGAAGGGAACAACACCTTTGTCTTCTGCACCCCAGCCATGCAGAAAAAGAAAGTTTAAGCAGAGTGGCTGTATGAGGAACATTGTTAATATATGTTAATTCTTCACTGAATTCAGAGAGTGTGCAAGTAGGCGGCTCTTCTGGATGGATTTAAGAAGAAGCCACTATAGCAAAGCTCTTCTACCTACTCCGATGCTGTGGCCTACTTACAGTTTAAGAGGAGAATTTCAAGCCACTGCAAACAGCTCTCTGCACAAAGCCCGCTCGTTTGGGATTTGTGTGGGAAGGTGTGTGCGTTATTCTCTCCTACATATGTCAGATTGTACAGGAATGATTGTACATGATGTGCTGTGATCACACCTGGGATAGTGTCATCATCCTTAAGGCTGCTTCACTCTTCTAAAAGCAGGAAAGTTCAAAAGATAAAACTATTTCCAAATGTAAAAGAAAATAATTGTGGAGATTGCGGTTAAAATTTTATATAACCTAATTGCTTAATTTAGAACTTCCCTTCTAAGCTGTCTTATAACTTTGTCTATAGTAGACCAGCAAAGAAAATAAACAGATTTGGATTTATGCATCTGTGCTGATGCATTTCTTCATACATTTTTATAATACACAGGTGTATTATCTGAAATCATAAATCAAATTAGTTGTGTTACTGCATACTTATAGAAAGTACGAACGCAAATATTCTTTGTTCCACTAATAACAATATTCTGTTAGATGAGTTTATAGAACTAATTGAAGTTTTATGAAACTATTTGGCTGTCAGTCTGTCAAGCAGCAGTCATAATGGCACGCTCCAATTTCCCAGAGCAACCAATAGAGCTAGAGAAGTGTAAAGAATAGGCTTTCTGCAGGATGTTTGGAGAATCTTTTATTCTTTGGTGCCTTTCTAAGACTCTGCTTTGTTGTTATCCAGATACAGAAATCCAAAATGTGCTGGAATACGTTCAGAAAAGAAATCAATGTTGGTTTTGTCTTCTGCAATGATAAAATGGTCTTCTGTTCATTCATTCCCAAAGCCAATGGAACTGCAGTCAGGGAACGGTGGCAAAGGGAAGTTTATGCTGTATATATAACTTGATTTTGCACTTTTATTACTGGAACCTTTTTGATTCTTTTAGAGCTAGATTCTGACACTATGACTGTCTTTTTTTATTGAAAGCTCTTTGAGCAAGATGTCTCAGATACACTTTGCAACACTTCTCAAAACAATCCTTGCATTTCCAAAGTAATTTCAATTGTTTTCTATTTTGTAAAAAAATTTAATAATTTTAGCCCTAAATAAATTGTTTATACTGTAAGCAAACAACTCAGATAAATGCATTTTTCCATAACCAGAAGAAATCAAACTATCCAACTCTTAAAACTGAAGCATACAGGATTTCATGTCCTGTTCTGTGTTCCAAGTTATATGCTGCCTGAGGGGTAAATGGACATACAATAAAGGCCACTCATCATAACCATATCACTGTGCTTTTAGATAAAGCCTGAATTAATTGAAATAGTGAAATTTTGCATGGACTTCAGTGGGGACAGAACAGTTTCAACAGCAGTTTATTATGTGTCCCCATTCCCCTTTTGCACTTGTCACTCAGACATCTAAAACACAGTTTACGTGTCACAACATTTTAAAGATGTGAAACCTCAGGTGCTGAGGATCTGCATCATTTGCTGTAGGATAAGACTACAGTAGCTCCAGGTCACATATCATATCCTCATATCAGTCTGTAATTTTTATGCAATTATTGGATGTGTGAATCATGAATTGGCTGGTAAATGCAGAAAATTATAACAGAGCATAGATTATCACTACCTGTGAAATTTTAGATTTCTGTTGATTCTACCAAGCCATGTGTGTCTTGTTTTCCAAAGTCTACACCAATGTGGAGTGTCTGACTAAGTGTACATCTTGAGTGACACATATCTGTTTCTCTGTACTCTGTAATATCTGTGCGAATGATTGTTTTAGACACAAATTATATGGAGACTGGCTTTGCCATTCTGCATACGTAAGGTGAGCTCACACGCCTTCCTAGTCGTAGAAAATAGGAATGCATGTATTTTTTTCTTTGTCCTGTTAGATTATAAAAGTTTATTTAAACTTTCTCTTAACTGCTTCAGTAACTTTATCAATTAACCACGTCTATCAAACAGTATACAGCTGTAATCAAACTAAATTACTGTGCAGTAGCTTTCATTATCAAATGACACGCTTTTGTAAGGGTTTTTGTAAGGGCTACAGAAAGAGCTTAATTACAAGTCTAGACATTCCTGAAAATGAAGAAAAAAAATGCCCTTTTCAGTTTCTTAAAGATGTAGTGACTGCATTTATAGCTGAAGATGTCCAGTACTGAATTGGTATGTATGCCTTTGGTTCTCTCTATAGGAGCCTACGGGCTTCATTTTGTAATAAATTCAATGTATATATGCTAAGTAGAAGTTTTCCTTCTGAAAACATGAGTGAATCTGGTGTTAATGAATGTGGCAGTCATATTATAGGCATCCTGTACAGAAATGCTTATAATGAAACCACTGCCCCAGCCACATCAGATCACATTTTTCTCCCTACTACTAAACCAATGCACACAGAAAACTGTCATCTTGTCTGAGGAGAAAAACGAGAGCTAGGTCCTTGGTCCAGATCATTTCCACAGCAGTGGCTGTTCAGCATTAACCCGAGAGGTTGTATGTACTACCCTACAAGGCAGCACTGCCCAGCAGGGCAGGTGTGAGCTGAGTGTGAACAAGAGGTGCAGGCGAAGCTCCCTTAACCATCTCTTTGATCATCTAATGCACCTTCACAAGGGAGCTGGGTTCATACATGGCAGGAGGCTCTGTAAGCCAGACCAAGGGCTACTGAACAGGACAGGTTCACAAAGGACTTAGGACATATGCACAACAGTAATCATGAGGACATTCATTGCTGCCAGGGCTGTCTTTGCTCTACAGATTCTGTTCATTGCAACGCAGGAGGTCATGTCCAGAGCTGGGATCAGTTGACATCAAAATCACCTGGTTAATGAGGAGACATCATGAAACGCAAAGGCTGTGCAGCTCACAATCACTCTCACAAGTGGAAACAAAGATATTTTAGGACTTTTCTCTTTCTTGCTGACAGAAGGGCACTTGCAGCACTGACAGCAGTGGCCCTGTGCCTGCCAGGAAGAGTGCAGGACCCTGGGAGCATACCAATGTGGTCAGGGGTAATCTGGTTTCTCATCAGTCCTCTTGAACAAAGGTCAGTGCTCAGGGACAGTGCACATCCTGGAGTTAACCACAGGCATGAAATATACAGAAAGTAGGACACAGGTCAGGTTGTTTAAGCCTGAGATGGAAGAATAGCAGGAGTTTGAAGGCTAATACCAGAATGGCCAGGGTAGAAAATGAGATGCATCTAGTATGAGATAAGAAGGGTAGAAAAATCAATCGTCCTCATAAGAAGAGACCCAGGTGAAGGAGACCTATTGAAAGATGTCTAGAAGGCAGCAGTGGTTTTGTCTTTTTTTCCCCACTTGTTTTCAGTAAAAGTTCAGCTATAACTAGATGCCTAGTACAATTAACAGCAGTGACTGAGCAGTAAAATGTGAGCCTAGAATAAGAATACACTAAGTCAGAGAGTATTCAAATAATTTAGGTATTTTTTAATTAGTTGCACCCAGTGACCTTCATAGTACAATCTTTAAAGAGCAAGCCTTTTAAGTCTGAAACAGATTTAACAGGTAACACTCACTGCTGGTGCAAGCTGGGCAGAGAAGCAGATGGTGTGTAGTACTCACATCAAGAGGAAGAAGGGAGGAATTATAGACCAGCTGCCTCCACTCCCCAGAAAATATCTGCATTAAGTAATGAAGCAATGGAATAGAGGGACCTGGGAGATAACAAAGCAGGGAGGTCAGCAGTGAGGCAAGTTTTTGTCAAGATCAAATCATGCCAAATCAGTCTGGTTTTTTCTCAAGCAGGGTAAGAGGCATTGTTAGTAATGGAGGAACAGAAGGTATCACACAAACTTGACGTGAATAAAGCTTTTGGTGCTTGTCTTACTTGACAGCCTCACAATAAGTTAGGGGAATGTGGTCACAATGATGGGATTTTAAGCTGGATGGAGACTGGTGGTCTGTACTCAGAGAATGTCTATCAGTATATGATGGAATAAAGGGTACACCTACAAAATTTTTGTACAATATAAAATTGGAAAAAACTACAAGTGTGTTGGAGAGCCTGATTAGAAATAAATAACTTTGGTAAAATTCAATGTCCTTTCTGTACTGTCAGCTTGAATAGTCAACAGTAAAATCATGGGCATGGGAACAAAACAAAAAGGACCTGAAGCTTACACTGGATCAAAAGGCAAACAGCAATGGGATACATCGCAAAAAAGGCAAATAGATTTGTTAATTTATTCTGTAAAAACTGTCGGGCCACAACTGGAATACATTTTTGCATTTTTAACACACTGATGCAAGTCAATACAGCCTGGAGGAGAGCAACAAGAATTATCACAGGTCTAGAGGAGATGATCTGTGAGAAAAGACCAAGCAAGCTGAAGTTCTTTATTCTTAGAGAATAATTGTATACATGGTAACAAGTACTCAAAAGGCTGTTGCAGAGAAGTGAATAATCTGCTTTCTGTTTCTATGGTATATGAGAAACAAAGTAAAGGGCTTCATCTGTCCCTGCCAAGATTCAGGCAAACCACAGAGAAGTACTTTCTAACAGTCAAGAGAGCATAGCCCTGTAATAAATTGCTTGTGGAAATTATTGAGTCTCTAGTATCAGAGGTCTTTAAGCATAAATTGGACAAACAACCATTGTAGAGGTAATTGATGCTGCCAAGGAGCACAGAGGGGAGTGGATGATTCAGGTTTATTTCAGCCCTACTTTTCTATACTTCTGTGTAATAGGTACCATAAGTAAAATTAAGGAAAAAGGCCAGAGCAGTCTTCATTTGTCCTTTTGTCATAAAATCTTTCAAATTAGATAGGAACCTGAATTATTAAAGCATAAAACAAAGAGCAAAAAGGAACTCTATGCAGCAATTAGAAAGAAGCTTTAAAAAAAAAAAAAAATCTTTCTGCTGCAGTCACAATTAGAGTCACAGCAATTACTTAGTCATGAGTTGCTGTTGTGTACCATGGGAATAAAAGCCCAAGATGAAGGCTGCCTTTATTTTAACTGGGAAGTCTTTCAGGAAAAGGCCTGTATTCCCATCTAGTGTCATACTGAGTCTGTCCTCAACGTTTATCGAAGAGTAATGAGACTATCGTACTCAATTTTGCTAGATTTCTCCCAGATTATCTGAGATGCTTTACACTAACAGTGCAGTACCCCACTGTGTGCCTGGAGCACAGCGGATTCACCCACCTGGCCTCCTTCGGCCTCGTTGGCCAAAGCAACTCAAAAAGAAGTGTGATCATAGGATGCACAAATAATTTTTTCACTATTAATTTTAGTTCCGTTGCATGTCAATTCACTAATTTAATACAGGCTGCTCAGGGTTGCTAGTGTTTCCATTTTACCTTTTCTTGTTTGTTCTCTTTCACTAAATGGAATAGCCATATGTTCCTTAAAATCAGTACTATCCCTATTTAGAGCACCTGCCTTCCTATTAAAAAAAAAATAATAATCAGAGGAGAAGGTATATGAGAAAGCATAATTTCTCTTCCCTGTGCCATTCGCCAGCTGCTCAGATGAAGAAGACTTTCCACACAGTCTTCTTCCACAGGCCTTGCTGTGAGATCCTGTGGAGGCCTCTCTTCCATCCATGCCTCATCAGGCCAGACAAAGTGCTGTTATTCTACAAGTAAATCTCACATTTTAGTACACAAATGTTACAGGACATGACTATAGCTAAATGTATCCATATAATGTTGCTATGGAAATACAGAAAGTTGATGTAAATATAAATTTTCTTTATCTACCTTGTTTCACAATTTGCTAATACAAATTAGCAAAGCTGCAATTGGAGAACTGCCATGCCTTTATTTTCTTTTAGTGGTTGGCATTGTCTATGGAAAATCAGAAGAAAGTGAAAACAGGACATTTTATGCAGTAGAAGAGTATAATGTCATGATCACATTTTATGTGCATGCTATGTTATACTGTTGCACAGTGCATCTAAAAATTTTTTCATCCATCCATAGAATTCAAATGTTTTTCAAATGTCATCTATATCTTATAGGTGGGGACAGTGATACATTTCAGCAATGCCTAGATCGTAAAGTGACTCAGGACACTGCTCTGGCTTGATACCTGGGCCCTGATCTTCTCATTTAGTCACTCCATTTAGTCATTAAGAGCTGTAGCATATAAATAGTAGAGCACAGGCTGTTTATTTCACAATGACAGTACGCAATGCCCAAAGCTGTACTCCAAACTGGGAGAGTCTTTGAACTTATGCTGCAGAGACACTGCCTGCAAGGGAACATGACACATTAAAATCATATGTGAGCAACAAAGTGAAAAACAATCAAAACAGAACACACATATGTTTTTTTTATATGAAGTGTGCTAGGATAATTTCAGTAAACCTGTTTCTAAATCAAGATAGCTTAACTCAGATTACTGTTCATGTATATACCAGACAATGTAATTGCCAAGTAATCTTCAAAACCAGGAGCTGTTATGCTACATGGGGAGCAGAGCTCTTGGGACTGGTGAAAGTCTGCAAACAAGTCCCAAGGTATTTACCAAGCAAGGGAGTAATGCTGAAAATGGACACAGTCTTGGAAGGTCCTATTCATAGTGTGTTGTGGAGCAAGAGATGTGCTTAGTGAATAACAGGTGGCTCAGACTAGAGGACAAGAGGCTGCTGCATGTGCTCGATGCCTTTCATAACAAGACTTTTTGAGGCAGCTACCTTTTACGGAAGTCCAGCCAGTGGTGTCACCCCTCAGAGTGCTGGGGATCCACAAGGCTAGCTGGTACTTTTGTGTGGTTGAAGGATGGGATCTCTGCATCAATGAAAACACTGGGGATTTTTTTGGTTGTTTTGCCATTTGGTCTATTAGCTCACAACAAAACTATTTACTCTCTTGGCCAGCCTCATTTAACATGAGGCTAGGTCTCAAAGATAGGAGATGCCAACAATAGGTCTGTTAAACCCCATAACCTGACAGCTTGAGGCAGCCCATGCCACATGCAGGCTGGTCCAGGCATCATTGGTACCATCTTGTGACTAAATACAAAGTCAAACAAAAGAAACAGTGGGAGAGAGAGGACAGAGCAGCAGGGACTGAGATTAGGGACTGTAGCAACCATGACAGTATTTCTGCAGACTGCAGGGAAAGGTCAGAGGAGGTACTATGAGTGGGCGGGGATTCTGGGCTAGGATGCTGGGGAAATGAGAGGTGTGGTGAAGCGCGTAAGAGTAGCTGTGGGTGTTGTGAGGAGGGCACACAAGAGAGAGAGCTCAGACTGTTGCAGTGGCAATAGTTGAAAGACATGGGCTAGGTTATTGAGGCAATTCACGTTTGTTGGGCAACCCCATCCTGCAAGTTTTCTGCAAATACCAGGCTGGGTAGAGGAAGGAACTTTTGTGACATGGGGACTTATGTGTTTGTAATAAAGAAAGAGTTCACACTGCAAGTTCAATACTACTCTGTTAAAAGTCAGTCAGCCATAAGGCACAAGTTACAATTAACTGTATTAACAACGGTTAGCAGATGTCATCGGTTATGGTTCTTGCTATGTCTGAGAAGGAGCTCTGTGAGCCACTGTCACTTCATGACTTAAAAGGGAGGAAAAGTCGACCAGCTTCTCCCAAGTTTTTCCCTCCTACAAAAATGCAATTCTGGGAAGAGAAGAAAATTTTGTTGTTTTCAGCCTCACACCATGTAATGTTTTTAAGATTATGGACATGTGTAAAAAAGGACCTGCTAAAAGACTGCAGATTTGGCTGGAACATTTCTCTGCACAAATTTGGTCAGATTTTTCGTATGAATGAATCAAAAGCGTCTGCTTTCCACCAAGCGATCGTGATATGTCTGATTCTTCTCACTCCTACAGAGTCAGCTAAACTGACAGCACATGAACACGGATCAGTTCAGACATCTCTTTCTGTCCACTCCAACTTGATTGCTTTTGGTGCACTCCCTGTGTGCTGCTGTTATTACCTTTGCATGTCAAACACATCAGTGCTATGCTGTGGGAGCATCTTTGCTACAGTTATGTCTTCATTGCAGATAAAGATGTATTTTTATCCAGGGTGGACATGATTGTGCGCCACCCTGCTGATGTGACCGCATTAAATGATGTAGCAGCCTGCAATCCATCAGTTCCATATACCGTTGCCTGTTTTTACCTTGGATAACTGATTAGCTATCTCATTGTTGAAAATATAGCTGGGACAAGCACTTTTGATTTCACTGTGAAGTAAAGTAGATGAGAGTGTTTGGCTGACATGTCATGACGAATCCTGCAACTTTATGGTTTTAGAGAAAGTCAACAAAAAACACTTATTGTACTGTAAGAAACACACACTTAGAAATCACTTAGTGTCACTAAAACAATGCCCAAGGAAAGAGCAATGTGTTCTTACATAATGTTATTTGAACACTGGCAACTTATAAAAACTAAAATTCCAGTGAGATACACAGTCAAGAATTCATCTCAAATGCTAACTCAAGTGCACACTGTAGCTGTGCTTTCTGGATGAATATTCAGTCATTTGTCATTTGTTGCATAACAGTGCACACACAGAGTTTTTTTAATAGTGAAAACACAGCTGAGGGAGATGCTACTAAAATGTAGACCAGGAGATCTTCAGATAAGATAACGTAATTCTACCCTTAAGCACCTTTCTTCCAAGGCTTCAGATGGTTCTGCTGAATGTTTTATCAGCAAGAAATACAGAATTTGTTTCACTAGTTTATCCTTTTTTGTCTATCAGTATATTATATATTTTTTCCATGTCTGTCTATAGCAGTATAAAAGGCAACCATATATTGCAGAAATTCTGTTCCATTAGTGCCAGGCAGGAACAGCATCTTTAGAGGAATTCAGTGGTGAGTGAATTCACATGTACTGCATGTGCTTTGGCAAGACAGATAGATTTTTGAGACTCTGCAACTGGATGGTTTTAAAACCCTTGAGAAGCCTGCTCCAGGGCCTCAGTACTTTTATAGTTGGCCCAGAACACATACTGTATCCTTCTCAAAGGTGTCCATTTAACAGTTGTATGACCATTTTCTTATCTCTCAGAATATTATAATGTGCAGCAACTACCTCCTCTGAGCCCGACGTGGTAATTCAACATCTATTAGAGTACTTCCTAGAAGCTGTGACTGTATTTTAAAAGCCAATAATACTTCCTGAGATGTTTTTCTTCTGAAATGGATGTAATGCTGACTTTGCCTTCCCAAATTCTAGTTTCCTATTCCGATAACGATATGCATCCAAGGATCCTGTCTGAGCAAGTTTGCAGAAAAAAAGCTGCTGAAAATTAGTTAAGTGACTCTATGTCACACAAGTAGTGGATTACTAATCTGCTGCTACAGATTCTTAGGAAGATGTTAATTCATACTTGACCATAACATTTTATTCTCACTTAAATGTTTTGACTTTCTCTTCTTCTAGTACCTGCATGCAAATGGGATTGTGCATCGTGACCTGAAGCCAGAAAATCTACTCTATGCAACACCAGCACCAGATGCACCACTAAAAATCGGTGAGCCACATTAAATGTGTGCTTCCCTAATCCCTTTGTACCAATAGTATGTGCTAACTGATGTTTACAGTATATATGTCTCACAACCACTGTATTGGAAGATAACGCTTCTACTCAAATGAACAAAAAGTTACTACTTCAGGAGCACAGCTGTGCATGGTGTTTTTAAAACTAATACAATACTAGGTGCTTGCTTAGAGAATTTATAGCCAAAATTGTGCAGAACACAGCAGAGAATAAAGCACTCGGGAGAAACAGGAAGGATCATGAGATCAGCATACAGCTGCACGCACCACTTCTGTGTCCCTTATTTTGTTAAACTAGTATTTTAAGAGGAAATGTTCATTGGCATGAAAATACAAATGTGCTGATAAGCAGTAGAAAGCAAACTGGGAAGGATGGCTTGTGTTTTCAAGGCAGATTTGAGGGATAAGAAGACATGATCTTTGCAAAGAGGATAGGAAAGTTACTTGAAGCATGGTTGGCACTACAGGGGGGATGAGGAGGGGCAAGATGAGACCAGGCTCTTCTGAACAGGGATGTATTGTACCAGTTCTGTTGGGGATGGCAGGCGCTTGCGAAGTGCTGGGTATGCCCATTTTTAGCTTGAGCAGAGAGGGGCTCTGTGCAATGGACCTGAGCTGTATGTAACCAGTATGGAAATATCACCTTGTGCTCCCTTACTGGGAAGCATGGGGGAATGCAAGTGAGTATTGCCACATTCCTCAGACCAGTGTTCATCATGGGTTTCAGGAGCCAGATTTCCAAGAACTAGTCCCAAGCAATTTAATATGAATTTCTAGGAAAGTCTTGCATCTCAGGATGATGGTGTCTTATCTTTCCTGGAAAGGCTCTAAACAGCTGTAACATAGTTTAATGCAGCATCCAGTGGCCTTAGTTTGATGGACAGAGTGGTGTAGGGGCTTCTGAAGTATTTTGCTAAATGTGATTCTTCATCTTCTGGTTAGGTTATTACCTTGTTTAAATTAGGATCTCATTGAGATCAAGAACATGGCAGTGTTTATAAACATAAAGTATATTTCTATTTAGATAAATAGTAATACATAAAGGATAACCATTTAGGGACAAGTGAATCCCAACTATGCATTTCTAGAATAAAATATGAATTATTTTTATCCTGTTCTTGAGCCAATACATTCCTTTTTATATTTCCTGTAATAAAACAAAAAGCTTTTATTTTGCATTTTTAAGGCCAGATTGTCATCACCTAAATTAAAATTTGAAGAAGCTCAGTTTATTCTCAGTGAAAACTAAAAGTGTTGTGAAGACTTCAGGTTTTGTGTCTTAAAAAATGAGTCATGCAAGTACAACGTGTAATGTCATGAAGGCTCTTGCTGTCCAAGTAGTAATTCAAGGCAAAAACGCTGTAAAAAGTGTGATCAGTACTTCTCCTGGCACAACATCAATGCTCCCAGGAGCCTTCTATCAAAATACTGCTGGGATTTTCTCTTGCAGGGACTGTGTACTCTGACCATTATCCAAGAAATCACTGATGCACAATTTGTTAACCCCAGATTATTGGGTTACTCACAGAGTGGAAGCTGAATATCCACCTAAAATGCATTTCTGGATCACTGCATGTATGCCCTTAGGCATCCCATTTTATTGGCTTTGTGCAGCCTTCAGGGTAAAATGTGAGCTACATTTCTGTCAAGCAAGAGCCAGGAATACTTATTTTTACAGACAAATTTTACTTCTGGATTGCAGTCTGGGTAGATTCCTTATATTGATCCTCATTTCTGGAAATGACAGTGCTGTCCATTTAATGCATAAATACTCAGGTAATTATATACAGAGTGTAAAAAAAAAAAAAAAGTGATTTTACAAGGGAGTAAGAACATTAATATTCCTAAACAATCTTAACAGCTGACTTTGGACTTTCCAAGATTGTGGAAGATCAGGTGACCATGAAGACTGTTTGTGGAACTCCAGGGTACTGTGGTATGTTGTTTTATTATTTACAGTGTGCCACACTTAATGTGAAGTTGTTACATTTTCTCTTTCCAAGTTGAAATGCTTCTTCCTAAAGTCAAAATTCAAAAAGCCCCTAAAAACAGAAATAAAAGCTAAAATTCAGAACTGGTACTGGGTTAAATTTACTAAACTCATATTCTCTAGCAATGGAGCTTAATAATCAAAACATATGTTACGGTGCAAGTTCATTGCTCGCATGGAAATAAGTTCAAGTGTTGTAAAAATGCTGAAATTACTAACATAATAGTAGAGAGGCATCAGCAGAAATTTGGACTATGAAAGACATAACAGAAAACACTAAAACTTTATACAGTTAATCACAATTATGAATATTTGAATATTGCTTACAGTGAATTTATTTTAAAGTAATTTTTTTTAAGATGGAGGAAATCAAATTATTCCTTAGAGTAGGGTCATAAATTAATCCCCTAACCCCAAAAAATTTCAGCAAATACATGATTTTAAATGCAGGCTTGACTCAGACCATTCTGGTGCACGCTGTGGTGGGACCTGTGTAACAGAGTTATGAGTGCAATATCAAGGAGCGCTTTGTGTCAGATCTTGTCAACTGAGGTGACTGGTGTAGATCTAGTCATCTCTTTCAGCAGTAAGAAGGCTTTGGCACTTTTAACTAATCCTTTCTTCTCCTAAACAAAGTAAGAACGAAATCGTAGGTTTTCTTCAGTTTTACCAAGAGAGTGAGAGTTGGCATGAACCACTGCTTACCAAATGGCTAATTTGCCTGTGCATTCACAATACTACAACAAGTATATGTTTACAGGTGACTTCAGAGCAAACGTCTAACATGTAAGCTTAGCACTGTATTGCACAAGGATGGTAATTTGAATGCCTTTAATAATTTAGAAATTAGAAAATTATATACTTAATAACATTGAGTTTATATTTTTCAGTTGGTGGCCTTTAAGTATAGTTTCTACTTTTTAAACTGTGGAAAATGTGCACAAAATTTAGAAATTGTGTTTCATCTCAGTTGTCCTATTCTTACATGTTTCTGTTTTTTCCAAAATCACAGCTAGTTCATGCTTCTTCATCTTGTAGCTTTTAATAATGTAAGGCGTCTAATCTGAATGCAAGAAAACTACCACTGATAGCTCAAATTAAAACACATTTCCTAGAATCATAGTTAGGTAAAAGTATGTTCCCTCACTTTCATATGGGAGAGTGAGGTTTTGTTAAGCAAGTGAAAAAACACAGTACTGGTAACAGTCCATGAATAATTAGAAATGAGGGGGTGGGGGGTGGGCTCTCCATTGCTTTGGGGAGAAAATAAGTGGTGCAGAGAGTGAATGTTACAATTGCTGTATGCATAACATCTGGCAAACAATGTCATAGCTGTGATATATGTCAGATACCAGTAATGTAAAGGGGATATAACTAGAACCACCACCCCTCCCTCCCCCCAAAATCCAAAATCTAAAAACAGAGTTCAAGCATAACCTGCCACAGCAGAGAGAAAGTGAGCATACAACTCATTTGGAAAAAAATAATTAAAAACATGCTGCCAAGCCCCAGCGGCTGTTCCCTCTTGGGGCTGGAGCACTTTGCTCTCCCCGTGGGGCTGTGGGTAGAGCTTATCCTGCTGCAGGCAAGGATGTGTCCAGGCTGGCCATCCCCTGCACATGGCAGACTTCTTTCCAGCAGCAGCATCCCCAGGTCAGAGGGGACAGCACAGGCCTGTAGGATGCTTCATCCCTGTGGAGAGCTTTCAGCCTGCCTGTAGGTGGGTGGTCTGTTGGAGCAGGGCAGAGCCCTGGTGGATTCTGGCTCAGTTTCCCGTGGCAGCGCTGAGCTGTGCAAGGCTGAGGAGCCAGCAGCTGGATGGAGCCTCGAAGAATGTCTAGCAGCTTTCAGCAGGGCATCCTGTGCATGCTGTCAGGCTCCTGGTACAGCACCCTTGTGCACAGCTTCACTGTCAGAGCAGGGACAGCTAGCTCCTGGACATGTGCAGAACCTCACCAGGACTCCTGGAACCAGAAAATGAGCCAGAAATGGATCCTCCAGTGCCAGAATATGCAAAAGAGGAGCCCCTCCAGCAAAAGAGGGTTACGGCTGCCTCTGCAGTCTACTTGCCCTTCATTGCAATGCACTTCCATGTCAGCAAACCAGCTAATTGTCAGGGAGGCTGGTGATCTCTTTTACACGAGGGGAAGCCTTCTGGGCTTCCCATGGTGTATCCTCACTTCCAACACCCAGTGTGATCTTGTGGAGGAACCTATTTCTGCTATTCTTGCTCAACTTTAGATCATGAATGGGTTTCTCCACAAAGGCTGCAAGTTGCTAGCAGTGTGCTGGGTGGTAAACATCTGTTTTGGACAGAACTGAGCCAAGCCATACGGAAACTAAAGACTTGGCATTTGCTTTTGTAACTGTAGAAGCAAAGAGGACATTGGAGTAGACCATAAAATTGCTCTGTTACCTCGTAGCACAGCTGATAATGGAATTCAGGTGACACGTCTATTACCTTGTATGACATTCTCTACCAAGCACACACGGGTGCCAAGTATGCTTTAGAACAGCACTGAATTCCAGTCTGCTTAGTTTTGTAAAACTGTACTTCATGTATTAGCTGCTAATGTTCTGATTGTCTTCTTTTCTGACAGTTATACTACAAATGCCATAAAACTATAGTTAGTATTAAGCCCTTTTCATGCCTGTCTTTGTATACTATAAAAGTAGGACTATGTTTATTCCCGTAGAGGAGCCCTCAGAGTAGGGACAACTTGGTGGGGAGGGCTGAGGCTGAATGTGTTTTGAAGAGAAGAAAGGAGCTTTGTGACTACAGATGTGGACCTGCAGTGCCTGCAAACATGGACTTGCAATACTTGATTTACAACCTGGTTGACTGACCATGCAGAATTCCTGGTGCCTGGAAAATACTCAAGCGTTTCTTTCCAGAAGTGGAGGAAACCCAAGAGGAATACTGTTGAAATGCCAAATTAAACTATGAATAATTGATAGTCACAGGCTGCCAACTCCCACATCCTGCCTACTCAGTTATCAGCAGCTTCTCCAGAAAGAACACAGCAACAAAAACACATACTGGAGTCTGGATACTTTGGCATCAAGACTTACCAATTTACAGTCCCTGGGATGTGTAAAATGATGCAAAGGAATGAAAACAAAAAGATGGTCAGAAAGAACTTAACTTCCTGAGACACTGCATTTTTAATTTACTTAATATGAAGGGCATAAGTGATTCCTGACAGTAGCACATAAAAATAAACCAGTGCAGAGCAGTGATTCATGATCACTGTTACAGCCAACATCTAAACTAACAGCAATGTATTGGTCAAATCCATTCATCAAAAGCAAACTTCTAGAAATATTAAAAAATCATATTTGAAAGGTGTATAACTGTGTAATCACAGTCCAAATAGCAAGGCAGACGTGTATATACCAATCTTTGGTCTCCTTTGTGGCCATTTTACAATACTGAGGTGGAAAGATAAGAAAAGCAAAAGAAGGGTAGAAAGTGTTTTCTGCCCCTATGCTGAGCAAGATGACATCCAAAGCAGCATTGTGTTCCCTAGAAGAATCACAGAATCACAGGATAGTCAGGGTTGGAAGGGACCTCTGGAGATCATCTAGTCCAAACCCCTGCTAAAGCAGGTTCACCCAGAGCAGGCTGCACAGAATTGCGTCCAGGCAGATTATGAAGGCCACCAGAAAGGGGAATCCACAACCTCTCTGGGCAGCCTGTTCCAGGGCTCTGTCACCCTCAAAGTAAACAAGTTTTTCCTCACATTCAGAAGGAACTTCTATTCCAGTTTGTGCCCATTGCCCCTTGTCCTGTCGTCCCCTCTCAGTCTGCTCTGCTCCAGGCCCAACAGCCCAGCTCCCTCATCAGGGAGATGCTCCAGTCCCCTCATCACCTTCGTAGCCCTCTGCTGGGCCCTCTCCAGTAGTTCCCTGTCTCCTGAACTGGGGAGCCCAGCACTGGACACAGCACTCCAGATGTGCCCCACCAGGGCAGAGCAGAGGGGGAGGATCACCTCCCTCGGCCTGCTGGCCACGCTTCTCCTGATGCCCCCCAGGATCCCACCGGCCTTCGTGGCCACCAGGGCACACTGCTGGCCCATGGGCACCTTGCTGCCCACCAGCACTCCCAGGTCCTTCTCCGCAGAGCTGCCTTCCAGCAGGTCACCCCACCTGTGCTGGTGCCTGGGGCTGTCCCTCCCCAGGGGCAGGACCCTGCACTTGCCTTTGTTTAGCTCCATGAGGTCCCTCTGCCCCAGCTCTCCTGACCAGCTCTCCCTGACTGGCAGCGCAGCCTCTGGTGCATCAGCCGCTCCTCCCGGTTCTGCACCATCAGCAACGCGCTGAGGGGACACCCTGCCCCTTCACCCAGGTCACTGGTGAACAAGCTGAACAGGACTGGGCCCAGCACTGACCCCTGGGGAACACCGTGAGCCGCAGGCCTCCAGCCAGGCTCTGCAGCACTGATCACAACCCTCTGAGCTCTGCCACCAGCCAGTTCTCAGTCCACCCCCATCCACTCACCTGACCCACACTGCCTGAGCTCACCTGTGAGGGACTTACGGGAGACAGTGTCAAAGGCTGAGGTCAAGGCAGACAACATCCACCACCCTCCCCTCCTCTACCCAGCCAGTCATTCCATCGTCGAAGTCTATTGGGTTGGTCAGACATAATTTCCCTTTGGTGAATCCATGTTGACTGCTCCTGATAACCTTTTCCTCTACATGCTTAGAGATGACCTCTAGGATGAGCTGTTCCATCACCTTTCCAGGGATAGAAGTGAGGCTCACCAGCCTGTAGTTTCCTGGAGCAAAGAGGAAGTGTATTGGCCATTAAACAGAAAAACAGTCCCATTTACTTCAGAACCCCTCACGTGACATTAACAAACATGGCAGGGAGAATGATGGTTAACATTTCTTTTCTTGGTCCATCTCCATCTCTTCCTCTGAGGGCACTGGCTACTTTGCTTGTACACTGTCCCATTAGCTATGGGTTAACCTGAGTTTAAATGAGTTGGGATCTAGTATCCCTTCTCAAAAACAGCCCCTCAAGTTCATCAGTTTACCTAGCAGAAGAGTAAGCTCTCTGAGCTTAGAGAGGCAAGCATTTGCCCAGCTGCCAGATGTACACATGGTATGTAGCAAACTTAGAGATTCATGTCTTTTGCCTTCTATATTAATGCTTTGTAAAAATGTTTGATGTGTTCCCTGCATGGTAAATCCTTCAGGTAAGCAGAAGAAGTCTGAGCCATCTGCCTGGAGACCGTTTGGGAGTTGTGCGCACTCTGATTAAAGTCATGCTTGGGGAAGCCTTGCTTCCCCTGGATGATGCTGCGTGTTCCTTGGGAGAGCTAGCTGCCCCAGTGGAGAACTCCCACAGGCTGGGAGCAAAGCAGAAGTTTGCCAGCAGCCTGGGGCAGTCTAGAAGGGCAACCAAAGCTTCAGGCTGAGGCAGGAGCTGTCATACATTTTGGGAAGCTTCAGCCCTTCTTGGCCTTGCTGATCATGGCTGTGAAAGTGTAATATGGGAAGGTGAAGATGTGTGTACATGGTGCAGTGTTGATACATGCAGGTGCAATAAAGTCCTTTGTGGCAGCCATCTGATGTGCATCATAGAGCTCGTGACTACCATCCTACCATCCTGTACATCTGATGGATATTAATACAGAACAATGGTTGCTGAGAAGAAGGGCTACTGATATGTGGAAGTGTAGCTCAGTAGTGTCTTTTTTATTTTTTTCCAAATTAGTTAGGTATTTTTGTCTGTGGCCAAAAGGTGAGGGAATGAAGGGTCTTGCCTCCCCCAGTATTGAACAATTCCTTTTCTTCCTCTGGAGATGCGGCATTTTCATCCTGCCACCTCAGCAGCTTTGACCAGGGAGGCTTGCCCAGTTGGAGGCAAACCTCGAGGGTGCGTGGAGTTAAGAGCTCTGGGGGCACAGGGGCCGGGGGTGCTTGAAGTAGGCACATCACAGTTTGGGCACATTTTCAGTCACACGCAGCAGCAATACATACTGTCTGAGGGATACAGCAGTCTGCTCAGCTTTCCTTGAGGTGTGTCTGTCAAGCTTCTTGGGCAGAGATTAACTCCTCTTTACCGTCACAGAACTAGTCCCCCAAGACTGCCTGGTCTTTGCGCCTGCTCTGAACTGCAGCAAAAGCAATTGCCTGAAATGGTCTCATCATTCCTTACAATTAACACACAATACCAAAAATAAAGCCCAAATAAAGCACCAAGTAAATAATTAAAATACTGAAGGAAAAGTACCACCTCATTTGTCATATTGCAGCTCTAGTGCTGCTGTAGCTTTTTGTGGTTCCTTTCACCAAAAAAAGCAATTTGATACCAAAGTCCACTTTTCATTTTATTCTGGCTGTGCATGGACATGACTTCTGTTGCTTTATACTCAAATGAAGGGGATCATTTGCCTAATTAAGGGCTTAAAGGAGCAGGCCCTAACTTTTTAAAAGACAGGCGTGTTCATGGAGTTTAAATTGACTTTGTGACTGTTATTTCTGCATTCAGCTTTCATCTTCTTGACAAGTATTTTATCATCTGCAGCACCAGAGATACTACGGGGATGTGCCTATGGCCCTGAGGTGGACATGTGGTCTCTGGGGATTATCACCTACATCCTGTAAGTGCAGATGGAAAATGCATGATCCTGAACTTTAAATGTGATCTTATTTAAGTAAATCAAATCCTAGAGGAGCATGGCAAAACATTCAGGTTATATAATTGTTAAATATAATGTTTCTTGCTGAACAGCAGTGAGGTCTGTGCAGATTTGTGCTATTAATGTGAATGAATAGCAGCTGAAAGCAAAAATACAAGCATACAAGTATCAGAAAGCATTATATGTTTTCATTTTCATTTACACAAACTATGAGACATACCATGATCCTAAGTAGCTTCTCAACTACAGATGAGGCAAGGAAAAGTTATACCTGTGAATATTCCCAAATACAGCTGCCCCATCTGTGTCAACCACAGACACTGCTGCAGCTTCGGCTGCAGCATCAGTGTTGCTGTCTCACAGCATCTCTGCCAGGAGGCAGGGAACAGCCCTGAACTGTCTGTCTGCAAATCAGTCTGTTGGGTTAAATGATTAATGTTGAAGTGTTTCACTTCTTACAAGATAACCAAAGATACTGTTGACAGAGGGCTGTGAGTGATGCTGGCCGTACTTATTTTAAACAGTTGAAGCTGCAACTACAATCCAAAATTTTCAGACAGCTGTGTCTAAAGGTAGGCACTTGTATCTGCATCTTACTATGGCTAGTCCTAATTTAGTTGGTAAGCACTGTAATTATTTTATTGCATTGATGGAATCTTTCAAAGGAAGATTATTGAGAAAGGAAGATTGTTCCTGCTGTATTGACACTTCTCTTTATGTGAGAATAAATAATCTATTCCATTGACAACACCAATACTAAGATTGCTTGTGTAGTTGTATACAATACTTGCAGGATGCCTTTTATGGGAAGAAAACAAGATTTTATACATATACATTCAAATTATTGAGGATTTTCTACATCTGGGCCATTATCTTTTCCCTTCTAGGACTCATTAACTCTGTCCAGCAAATGCAGCATGTAATAATACAATTAATTTCTTTATGTCTTTTGCAAAGAAAGAATTATATTTTCTAGTGTTTATACTGAAAGTACTTGTAAGGATATGTAAACACTGATGGAAATATCAGAAAGTATCTTTTGTTCTGCACATAAGCTTCAAATAAGTCACAGCTCTCCTTTCAGGTGCCTGTAAATAATAGGCTACAATATTCCTATTTGCCGTTTTGTTATCTGCTGCTTTTAAAATGTGAATCTTTGTCTCAAGGCCTGGTTCAAGTCTGTAGAAGATCCCATCTCACATATTGCCTGCCAGGTGATCACTTGTCATCAGTTCTAGTGGTCCATGTGTGGCACAGAGATGAGAAATTTGCCAGCAAGGCTGTCCCTGAGATTGGAGCGGTGACTTTTGTGGTCCCTTTACAAAGATACCTAGATTAAGCCATGGCCTTGTTTAGTTATTCAGTGATTGAGGGATAGCTGTTGTACTTAAAACTGAGAGCCTTCCTTAAGCAGAGCTTAAGTGTAGGCAACCTCCAAGTGAGAAAATGCAAATTCCTATTGGAACATATTTGCTATGTACAGCCTTTCCAAACTTTCCAGCTTTGAGGAGTTGCTCCCAAGACACATTAAACCTCTGCACTTTTTAACACTGTGTAAACACAAGCATGTGAACTCCAGATCTGGATGGGACACCATCAGTACAGATACTCCTTTACTTCCTTTGTTCCTCTCCTCCACTCTCAAAATCCAATTTGACCTACAGGAACAAGCCAGGCAAATAGGGTGCTAGTCAAATCACTTGTCCATCTCTTCCATTCAGCTTTAGCAATATTCCACCTTTAAAACTCTTCTATTGAGTTTAAAGCTTTGTAGAGGAACGTTTCTGATGGATTAGAAGCTGAGACTAGAAAAGTACATGTTCAGTAACTAATTCATTAATCCTTCAGCCTAAAGGACAGTGTTGCATGTCTCAGTCTCATAGTTCAGTAGAAGGAATGCCTTATGTATGAATGCATGTATGAATATGTATGAATGACTTATGTACAGTCAAAAAAAATACATTGCTGTATGTGCCTCTAAAATAGAGTGCATCTAAGAGTTAACTACCATGCTACAGAAGACGTGCATAAAACTGTACCTTCTCACCAATACAAAGTGGATTTATCATATGATTAAGAAAAACTTTGACACATATTTTGTCAGAACAGTTATTCCTGAGGCAAATTATATTAAGGTCTATTGATGATAACTATTTTAATGCCAGGGAAGCCACTTTTATAGTTTTAACAGCAAAGAGGACCAGTCATTTTGCATTCCAGCGGCAGATTGGAAACACTACAACATATTTGAGATGCAGATAGTGGCCAACTAACACAGACACTTTGTAGTCAAAATCGCATGGATTTAATTAAAGGTGGTTCTTTACTCACTTAAAAGGGCACAAAACATTGTCTGATCATTTCTAATTTGTTTTGAAGTGCTTTACAGGTTCAATTTATCTAATTTGAAATCACACCTCTAGTTTTATTCACCTGATTGGGCACGTAGCGAAAATTCTGTCTGCCGAAATGGAAATTTTTTTTAGATAGAAGCATACCCATAGAAATTGTTAATAAGGCAACAATAGAAGATAGTAGTGAGTTACAATGAAAATATTTTCAGGAGTAAATAAAAGAATCACTTCCAAGGCTTCCAACCCAGTCACAGCAAGCCTTAATTAAGCATGGTCTCATTGTATGATGGTACCAGTTACCTGGTATCCAGAAGCCAGTTTGGGCTGATCCAGTTAGTGGCCCAACAACCCTCCTCGGCATGGGGGTAGGACCCCATCTGAAGCAAGCTCAGAAATGGTGGTGGGAGGGGCAGGCAAATAGGAGGGGAGCAGCAGAGGGACAGTGACCAGTTCCCACCTACTGAAGCAGTAGGTGGGAGCCGGTATTTGGAGGTTGGATGCTTGTGTTTTAATCCATCTCTGCCAGACTTGGAAATTAGTAGCGTGCCCGGAATGTGCTTACAGTGGAGGTTTTCTCCTCTTTGGCAGTGCAAAGTGATGCAGCTGTTCCAACCACAGCTACACACCACTCCCAAAAACACATTTCTTCATGGAACATCTGTCTCCTTTTTCAGGACAGTCAGCACACTAGTTTTGTTTAAAAATATAAAACCAAGTTAAAATGTAAGGTCAAATTTTCTAGATTTGCTGCTGTCTTCTTCTTTACAGTCTGCTCTTGTTTTTCTGTCATCATTTCATTGCTTGTTGCATTTTCTGGAGACAAAGTATCAGACTTTCCGTTTAGCTCAGAATACTTACTGGTTGAATAGGAAATTCACTTTGAAATTTTTGATTATGTGTGCAGGCATGATTAAAGTGCAATGAAATGACAAAAAAGGACATTATATAAATGGAAACCACTTCTGTGAGTTTGCTTTCCCCAGGGCCAGCAGTGTGGATCTGTATTTTTCAATATATTCATAAATGTGGTCCTTAGTGATATTATAAAATCTCTTGATAATATGTAAGCTACCTAAGTAAAGATGAGGGCTGATTATTAAAACCTGCCAACGGTTTTTACGTTTTGTGGATGACAGGATGAGAGAATGTACATTGATGATCATAGTAAAAAAACCAGTCCTAACTGGACATATAAAAACTTCTAACTTCATGGGTAAAATGTGGTTCCTCAGCTAATTCCTATCCCTCAGGAAAGATTTACAGGGATTCTGATAACATACTGAACATGTTAACTCTGTGCTTACAGTCCAAAAAAGTAGAACCAAGGTCAGGAATTGTTATCTAAGAGATTCAGAAAAAGGTAAAACCCATGGCTTGACATAAAAACAGTTTGATAATTGAAATCACTTAATTAATTAATTAACGAACAAGCAATAATAATTAATCATAATAAATTATAATAGAAGAGATAACAAGAAGAGAGAGAGGAATAAAGCCCAAGAAAAACAATTGCTCACCACCCACTGACTGATGCCCAGCCAGGCCCCAAGCAGTGATCAGCCCCTCCCAGCCAACTCCCTGCAGTTTATAAACTGAGCATGGCATTCCATGGTACGGAATATCGCTTTGGCTAGTTCAGGCAGCTGTCCTGGCTCTGCTTTTTCCCCTCCCGGCGTCTTGTGCACCTGCTCACTGCCAGAGCACGGAAAACTGAAAGACCTCAACTTAGGGTAAGGGCTACTTAGCAACAACTAAAGCATCAGTGTGTTATCGACATTATTCTCATACTAAATCGAAAACACAGCCCTGTACCAGCTACTAGGAAGAAAATTAATTCTATCCCAGCTGAAACCAGCACCCACTTCAAAAAGACACACAACTGGAGAAGACTCAGAGAATAGAGCAGGTGTGAGCAAAGGTTTCAGACTGAGGAATGATAAACAGTCCAGGGGACTTCGGCCTAAGGCCAGCAGAATGAAGAGCTGCTAGAAAATATTTATTGGCATGTAGAAGGTAAACAGATATGAACTGTTGCACAGCTACTTTTATGGCAAGTCCCTGTGTTCATAGTTCCGATTACAGTCATGTGAAAATGGGAAATTTACAATTAGATCAGCCTTTCCCAGCGCTTTTGAATGCTTATGACCACATTTTGCTCTGCTCTGTAGAATTAGGAGTTCATAAGTACCTCCAGGTCTGGTTTCCCAGAGTGGTCTACAGGACATGAATCAGGGAAAGGTAATACTGGGAACTGTTTCGAACAACCCAAGACTAATTGCACTTTCATAAATTTCTTCCGTTTTTATCCTTTCAGACTTTGTGGCTTTGAACCATTTTATGATGAAAGGGGAGATCAATACATGTTTAAGAGAATCCTAAACTGTGAATATGACTTTGTGTCACCCTGGTGGGATGATGTGTCTCTGAATGCCAAGGATTTAGTAAGTAAAGCAAAAATAAGACTGGAGTATCTTTGCTGATATGTATTTGGCTAGTTGCTTCCCCTGAGAAAGAGTCCATTTTTGAGTGGGGGCAGAATAATTGGTTAATGAGTTGTTCATATGGCTCCTTGCTTTTCTTGTTATTACCTCTGGCATATTATGGTGCTGTTAAATATCCCCTGTCAGTCCAGTGCTGTAATTTTGCACTTAAAACCATGGATGTTCAGGTCCTTCTGTGAACTAAGCCACAGACTGTTGGCAGCTGTCACAGTGTTCATGTATGCCTGCCTTTCATTCTAGCTCTGAAATGTTTCATCATTCCTCTTGCAGGGCAACCAGCTCCAAGGGAATGTAGAAACAAGCCCTATATTTTATGCAGTTTTCAAGTCTGAACTTTAGAGGAAGAATACAAAAAGGAGTGAAGCCGCCTCCACCCTGCTTTTGCTGATAGCCTTTTTCTGTCCATTTAAGCTTTTTCTCAGTAAATGAGGAATGACTCATTTTAAATATGGTCCATTAGCAAAATACAAGGGCTGGCATGCTATCTGCACTGTATTCTTTTATTGATGGATGAAGTAAATTGGATCCAGGAGATACTGATCTGCAAAGATAGATATGTTTGAGTTTGATTTTTAGTCAACAATAATTGCACACTTCAGTTATTTCGTTAGCACTGAAGACACAAATGCAGTTCCATATTATACAAACCGTGCCATAATATACTACATAATTAGTGTTTGTAAAGTACTTCAAGATGCCTCAAATGGAAGAACTGTAGAAGTTCAAAGTACTTTGTTATTGTGTTAAATGTGAAGTTTTTCTAAGGTCAAAAAAATATCATTTACTGCATTGTATTGTCAAAACCCCGACAAACAGCAGCCTGCAGCAAAGCTGTTCGTTTATTTTATACAGAGATCTTTGGTCCAAACTGGTCCCTAACATTTTCCTACAGTAAAGCTGAGTTTCAGGTCTGAACACTGTATAGCAAGTTGTAGGTAAGGATGAAGCCCATGGCTCTCAAAACCCATGCTGTGGGAAGTTCTGAGGTGTTCAGTTGAAGTGATTTGCTAAACTTGACCTCTTTCATGGGTGCATAGCAGGGTCCAATGGTGCCTGTTCTCCTGCACCCGCTTCAGGGCACCGTCTTTCTTTAGTGGCTCTTTGGAGAGAAGCCAGAGAGCCCTAAAGCGAGTCCTTCCTCCACACTTGGGTACATAGCAGTGGTGGAGGCCTGTGCCTTCACTTGCACTCTGCTCCAAGAGAGTGTGCAGTCAGGACAGTTGCAGAAGTGTGGCTCTGCTAAGTACCGTCTGTGTACTTCTTTACTCCATCCTCACCCATCTTATTTTTAAAACACCACTTGTCCACACATACAGCAAAACCCATGAAATGCAGCTTTACTGGACACACTTTGTATTCAGCAGTTTGTAACACCTCCACTCCCAGAGGTATGTCTGCAGTTTCTTGTTCCCAAAAATATCCCAGTGTTGTGTTTGCAGAGGTGCAGCTTCCCTGGTCTTGATAACAGAATGTTTCAGAGTGTACTAAGAGAGAAATACTTGTACAGTGGTTTTTAGTTCATGTGTACATGAGATTTCACATCTGCATGAGATGCATACATTGGCATTTAAACTTTCCAATCCAGTTTAAACCTTGTCCAAATCCAAAAGTGGGGATAAGGGTTTATGTGACAGTTCAGACATACAAAAGTCTACGGCTGATACTGGCCAGCTGCTTTGTTACATACTCTTAAAATGCTGGTAACCATTTGATATTTTTTTCTCCTTTCTTCCCCCTTAATGGCTGTTTTATTCAGATGTTACTTATGGAGGACCAAGAAATCCCAGAAACAAAATACGTGCAAAGACTTGAATGCAAATTCTTGTTGGTTTCTTAGAATGTGTTTCACTAAGATGCTTCCCAAACCCCCAGATGCAAAGCTTGGTAAGCATACATGAAGAATAAGGTTAATGGTCTTCTGTATTTCTTCCTTGTGATGCAGGTTAAAAAGTTGATTATTTTAGACCCCAAGAAACGCCTCACCACTCTACAGGCTTTGCAGCACCCATGGGTCACAGGGAAGGCAGCAAACTTTGCACATATGGACAATGCACAAAAGAAACTTCAAGAATTCAATGCCCGGCGTAAACTTAAGGCAAGTCTCTGGACATTGTCTCTGTTTTGTCTATGAAATACACAATTAGAGTAGTAGCCTTGCAGAAGCCTTGCACACTTTTCAGGATAACATTCCTGGAAGCTTTTTTAAGATGACTAATGAAGATGAAAAAGTTGAAGGTGACTTAGAAAATGTCTGCAGCCAAACAAATAAAAATAAAGTTGATAGAAAAAATGAAGTTGATAGAAAATTCTGTCTAAACAGACAGAACTGAGAACATATACAGCTTTCACAAATTCCTTACCCTTCTTTTCTTCCCTTCTTCTCCCTTCCTTGCTTCTGCCCATCTGTCTGTCCTGTACTATTTGCACATCCTTAGAGTACTGACCAGAAAGAACAAAATTCTGAGTAGTTTCTTCATGAGCATTCGTAAATGTGGAAGGTATTTAATATACTATAGCATATTTTGATGTGTAAGCCACCCTCAATTTCTATACCTATCAATACAAAGCAAGAGCTTAAGCCATCCTTCTGTATAATCTAGAGTCAGAATTTCAGACATGTAGATCCATAAAATACATGGGTTAACATTAACAGGCCCAAAACATGCATTTCCAGGTAACTTTGACAGCAAATGTGCAATAGAATTCTTTATCTGGAAATTAAGTGCTGCAAGGCTGGATGGGACCTATGCTGAAAATAACATCAGGTTTTGAATCACCAGTATGCTCCTTTACCGTCTAGTCTGCATATCTACCATGAAAAAGAAGCAGGGAAATATTTTTAGGTGCAAATGGAAGGCAGCTGGGCATCTAGCTGACATAACGTCGGGAAACCTTCTTCTCCCCTAATCCTTTCTTCAGTTGTTAAAGATTTGTGTCTGCTTAGGAGAGACTTTCAGGGATATTTCAGCACAGAAATTATTACCAACCGTCACAGTGAAGCTGCCCTTGTAGCCCTGGGGAATGAGCAAAAAGTATCTTATCTGAGACCTGTACAACCCCCAAGCAAAACCAAATTCACAATGACCCTTAACTTTGGTTTTACTTGGGGTTTTTTTGATATGGTTATGGAACTGTGACAGAGAATCATTACAGAACAAAGAAATGTCATTTACAAAGGTCTCAGGCACTGTAGATACAAATCACAGGTATGCTTTGCCCATTCAGAACTGAGTAAATGTGTCTATTAACATTGTTCTCTTCAGAAAGATTTCTGTACCCTTACTGCACAATTGCTGTTATTCACTGAAGATGCCATGCGTCATTATTATATCAAAATGATTTCAGAGCATGAGCAGAGTCATAAATTTCATTATTTCTGCATGAGCTGTCCAGGAGGTCACAAACACACACATGCTGGTTTTGCATATTATGATTTTGATTTTCCTTATATTTTTACACCTTTGATCACCAAGACTTTTTTGAAGCCCAGGTTATTTAGAACTCTATAGTCAACCAATTTATAGTTCTGTGTTTAAAAACTGTTGCTTTTTATAAGTACTTCTTCAGTGCTTTTTCTATTTAAGAGTAGATGACCAAATTTCCAGTTGTTAAGAGAATTAACTGAGTATAGCTTTTATTGTAGAGTTAATAGTTGTACACATATATATGTATGAAATGAACCATAAATCTTTAGGCAATTAATTGCTGTCCAAAAAATAAAAGCAAAGCAGAATAGTGAATTCAATAGTGAATACATACTTTACTTGTTGTTTTGTTAGTAAGAATAATATAACATTATCCTCTCTTTTCCACCATGCAAGTCCAGCAGCAGGCTTTCTGTATTTAAAGGCATGTTTTAATAGAGTAACTTTAAAGCTCTCAGTCATTATTTGGTTCTTCATAAACTGTGTTGAATTTTTTTCGTAAACATCCACACAGCTAGTGGGAGGAAATGACATTAGAAGTATCTTTATACATTATAATAGCATTGAGTGGCATGTTCTGTTTGTAGATTGTTGTCTGAAGCTCTCTCACCACTAATGTGGCTCTGTGTGATTTTTCTGCTAAGAGGTCTAGACCCTCACTGTCAGAATTATTGCCACTTTTATTGGCTCATGCCTTGTACTATGACTTCATATTCTGTATTAGCAGATTCTTCTTTCTTGCTGATGTTTATATAATCTGATTTTTCATTAGCATATTCTTTTCTTTTTTTTCCCCATAGTTAGCTCTGCAGACCACCCAAAAAACTTCCTATACTCCTCATCCCCTAAACCCACTTCTTCTGCGATGCCTAAGCGAAAAGCTAGCTGAGTCAAAAATAGCTAGTTGTCATACAGAGATTAGTATTTCTTTCCTTCACCTCTGTATGTTTGTTTTTTCAGACAATAAAAATCTCCAAGGCAAGGGGTAATATAACTGTTGTAATGCATGTCTTCGTTCTGTGACTTTTTTTGTTATATGAGAGCCTATCCTCAATGTGTATTTACATATATGTATGTAGTAAGTTGCCTGTGTACCCTGCACCATTGTGCTTGGAGTATGCAGTAGTGCAACAGTGATAAAAATTGTTTCCCATCGAGAACTCTTCATGGAATAATCAGTGATAATACTGTTATTATGAAGAAGATAACTTTCTTTTTGCCATCTAAATTCAACATGAGATCTGAATTAATTTCTGAAAAAAAATGCAGCATATGCAGCTGAAAAAAAATTCTGTTCATATTGGAAAATTTGTAGCCTTGTGAAAGCAGCAGTTTTAAACCTCAGTCCAGTATTTCAGGTGGCCTTCTACATCTGTCCAGTTCCAGGCAGTTATCCGAATGTGATGTTACCGGGAGGACAAAACGCAGTTACATTCCCTAATGGGATGATGCTAAGGCTGCAGTGCTGACAGACCATGTCCTTTAAGGAATTTTTGCTTGATCCTCCCTCTCTTAGGCTGCAGTAAAAGCTGTAGTGGCATCAACTCGCCTTGGCAGTGCCAGCGGTCACAGCGCACATGACAGCAACAAGCCCAGCCGTAACCCGTCTCCCGTCCATGACAGCAAACCTGAAGAGAAACCCACTCAGGAAGCAGAAGCAGCTCCAGAAGAAATGTCTTAGGTCAATGTGCTGCTTTGTTTCAGCTGAGATCTGTCATTTCATACACCAGCTAACTCATCATTCAGCAAGAAAGATTTGTAAGCTTGGCCTCTCTGGTTCTGCTTTGGGGTGCCAAATGCACTGGCTGGTGATCTTCAATGCATGTGACTGCTTATGAAAATAGTAAACTGTTCCATAAGGCATGTCATGGAAACAGTGTTATTTGCAGTAATACCAGCAGGTGAAAACATGGGGATTAATAACTACCTACCAGAATGCATATACTTCGTATACATCTATCCAGTGTTTCTAGATGGCATTTGAAACAAAATACTATTTAATTTGGTTTTATGGAAGTAGGTGTCTTCTGTATGTTGTAAGTTTCTTTGAACTGCTTCTTTCCAGATTTAGTCCTGCAGCAGGCAAAAGGAAGGAAATACCAAGCCAATGCTTTTAAAACTGATGTATGAAATAATGCTTTTTATCTGTAAAATTCAAAAAGTATTTGGGGATTTATATGCAAAAAACATTCCACTACTTCCGAGAAGAAATTGAAATGTTAGTTCTACTGGGCATGAAAATGTACGTTCCTCAAGCTTGTGTTGAGAATGCCTTATTCTGACTTTTCCTGTTTATATATAGCATTTTAATGACAACCAAAATTACTCAGATTTTTGCCATTTCATTCTCTAGTAAAGTGTTAGCAAAACAAAATGACAGACTAAAAGGGGATTATAGTAGATGCAAATTTTTGAAATACCATTATATTTATTAATTCATTTTGAAACTGTGCAGTTAGAAGATGTTTTTATAGGGCCTAAGGGAATAATCTGCAATTACGCAAGTTGTAAATGCTTGAAGGAAGCTATTCCACACTTAATGGTTTTGCTCTGAGGTAACACTCTTATACGAGGTCTGGGAGCAAGTAGTATAATCTGGTTTCTTCCCAGATAGTTTACCCTCGTGAGTAATCAGTTTCCACTCGTCAGCATAATTAGTCCAGATTTTCCTAATGAAGGACCCCTCCTGTAAAGTGGTCCACCAGCACAAACCTTGCATCCACCCAGAGCTCCTGTGTCTTAAGTTCAAAGATGTGTGCATGGATCAGCTTGCAAAATTAGTCAGGCTCTTCAGATGTCTTGATTTTTTTGTTGAATGTAATTGATAGGAATTGAAAAAACTAACACGCATCCGTATGTATGACCATTTACAATTGTTTGTTATCACTTTGATAGCACGTGGATTTCATCTTATTGATATATTACAGAAATGGCAAAAAGTACCTGATATACAGCAATGTCATCTGTGTGTTATTTTTTTTAATACTGATAGTTACCCAACATCCAAATACACTCAACATTCCTCTTTTACTTTTCTTATGTTGTTAGGCCTTGCACAACTTGCCTTGAAAACATATATCAGCTACTGAAAAACCAAGTCATTAATAAAATATTCAGTAGCTACATTTCCTGATGAAATTAAAAAGTAATGCAATGTTATTCATGTGGTAGGTTTGATAAATAAAATGTAATCTAGATTAATGTAAAAAAGAAGATTAAAGATATTGTCTGTACTAGGTGAGAATGCATGCTAATGAATGTATTGCACTTGAGATTTTTTATCCATTTCTTATGACTCTTTGAACGTCTACAAAAAGGTTTGCTAATTAAGTGTGGTTGAAATTTAAAGTACATGCATCCATCCTTTTCCCAGGAGACACACTTTGAGGTCAGCTGAAACAGCTGGTAGAGGCATGGCTTCTGTGGACAGACCAACAAGACACTTTTGCAGATTTTCCCTTGAAAACAAGTAGAGTAAGACTAATCACTTTGGAGAAGGAGATAGTTACATCCACCTGTCTCACTTTTTACTGTCTTTCTTATCTCCTGTGAGATGACTGCAGGATGAATACATTTCACTGCCACAGATTTCTTCCCCCTGTTGCAGTGGTGAAGCCATCCAATTTTGTCAGTGGGGAGGTTTGATGGAAAAGGTTGGATTTCTGTAACATTTTCTCCTTAGTTTGGGATAGTTGCTTTTGATCTGCAAAAATGGAGCTAGCTGCACAGTCATTGTGCATCTGTGAGTGCTTGAGCAGAAATATCTTCACCTGAGGCATGGTTTGCTGAGCTGAAAAAGTAGTCCCAGCTGATTCTTAAAGTTATTCTTTGCTAAATTATATCACAGCATATCATTATGATGAACTGATGCCATGCAACCAGAGACCTCTCTGTGACAGCATGATCTCAGAGGCAGCTTGGTGTTGTGCATAAAGGTTCAGGAGCTTCAGTTGGTTTTGCTTAGTTTTCTTTTATTATGCTCAATATGAAACAATCAGGACATCTGTGCTGAATGAATTACCAATATGTGACTCAATAAAGTAGTGTGCCTGGCTTAAGTACTATGCAGAAGGAAGAGCAGTGCTAGTGTGTATGCATGTAGCTGAAGAAAGAAGAGTTACGTGCATTGTTTTTGTCTGACAAATCACATCCTGGTGGCATCTGCCGTAATTCAGACTTGGGAGTAAAACACCAGTGTCTTACTGTGGCTGAAAAATATGAACACACTCAAATACTACTGGAGGTGGACCAGTTCCACATCTGTGCTTACAAACTAGGTAGAAAAATACTGATGATCTTCTCTGTTGAAATCCTAAGCTTTTAAAATGCTGGAGATATTAGTAAAGTCCTTCAAGTACATGAGAGAACCTTGCCATCTTTTTTGACAAATTTGAACTTAGCAAAACTTTTCCTTTAGCGGCACATTGTAGTATTAACCAATCAAAGTATAATATTTGAGAGCTAGGCTGAGGAGCTGATGGCTGTTCAATGGCTAACAATGTCCTGCCTTTGCACGACAACAGGGTTTTTTACAGGTTCAGAAAGATTCACTGCAAAATAGAACAGATTTCCTGTGATTTCCAACACTTTTGCTTCCGATTTTGTGGATGACACTGTGGATTGCACTGCATGAGCCCAGTGCCGGTTTGTTAGCTGAAGTTTGTACTTTGCTTTGTGCAAGCATGCTGTAAAGATACAGACACACCATAGTCAAACTTTTGAATGCAAAAGAGCATGAAGGCAAAAGTTTGTAATACACCATGTGCTTCAGAAGAAGAGTACTAAGGGCTCTGTCCCCACAAGTGAGCAGGCTGTCAGGCACATGGAGAGGAGTGGCACAAACCGCCCAGCATCCCCTTTACAAGGACCCCACGCCTCCATTAATAAAGCAAAAGGCTCTGAAAAGCTGTGTGGTATTACAGCAGGATATAAGTGGCAACCAAAAAGTTTTTGGAGGGCGCTCAGAGCAGCAGGGAGTCCCAGGCTGGAGGAGGCTGTGGCACGCTGGTGGCAGAGCCTCAGCACTTACCAAATAAAGATCCTTCTCCCTACAGCTTGCGCTGTGAGTGAGACACAGACTCAGCAGGTGGCTCTGGGGAAGGTGAGGACAACACTGCATTTTCTGCACCCTCACAGTGGGGAAAGGGAAGAAGATGCTAGCAGTTGTCAGTGTCCAACTTAGTAGATGCACAGAAGTATCTGCTAAGCAAATGCAGGACTCTGGAGAATAAACACCCATTTCCAGATAATGATTGACAGCTGTCCCTCAGCTTTCACACGCATCCTGGGGCATGCTGTTATGCAGAGCCCTGCAGTGCAGGTCTCAGGACTTTTTTGTAAGGTTGACATGTGAAAGTATAGGGCAGAGGACTCCCAGCAGATCCTTGCACAGTGTCCTGCATATTGCCAGCTTACAGAGTGACAGACACAAGTCTTAGCACAGTGCCTTGACCCCTGGCTTGTGCAGAGGCTGTGTATTTCTCCTGGTGAAGAACTCAGTTTTATGTGGTTGAGTCTACCTTGTTGGTGCCTCAGGTTACGAATGTATAGCTTATGTAGGCATGGCATTCAAATAACAAAAAAAGATTTTCTTATATGGGAGAAAAGCAGGAATGAGGCTGACCAAGCAAGATACGCAGTTAGAAAAAGCAGGAATGAGGCTGACCAAGCAAGATACGCAGTTAGACCTAGAGCACAATGGCAGGGATACAAACAAGTCCTGATGATACCAAAGGTAAACATCCTTGAAGTTACTTGATAAAAGCTTAAAGGATGTCTTTTCAGAGTAACTTCAGTTAGAACACGCAGCTGCAATAGTGAGAGTTAATTCCACTTTTGTGTAAAGAAATTTAGCTTGATAAACCCTTGCACAATACCATGTTGCATTGAACAAAACCCATCAGCTTCATTGCAAAATAAGAAAATATAATGGTAAGGAACAAAGACGAAAAAAATACTAATAAAATAATTACCTAGTCCAGTTATATCTAGAATGTAAAGATCTTAGTTCCAGAACATGTATAAACTTTTAATGGCAAGACTAGGTTCTGCACATCAGCAAAATTTTGCTTTATGTCTGGGAGGTAAAACTTCTGGCCAGAGTAATTCAGTGGAGATTGATGGAGTGTCAATGCAAATATGGAGAGCATTGCATGGAGTGTGAATACTCTGACTTATGTAAGGATGGAACAATGTCCATGCATAAAACTAAAAATCCAGCAAAAGCAAAAAACCCTCCTGCACTGCATGTTCTTCTACCCCTCTGGAGTGGAACAGAGAACATGAACTTGGTCATTATTGGAAGGCATTTAGTATTGCAGGGATAGGTGTAGTACAGAAGCAGGAACAGAATGGAATAGTCAAAGTGGCCCTATTCTGAACGTATCAATAGACATATATTAAAATATATATATGCACACATAAATATATACATTTATCAAAAGCGAGGCAGAGGCAGAGA
This sequence comes from Falco naumanni, assembly GCF_017639655.2. Lineage (NCBI taxonomy): Eukaryota > Metazoa > Chordata > Aves > Falconiformes > Falconidae > Falco > Falco naumanni. The sequence continues at coordinate 24,870,790 of NC_054080.1, read as the reverse complement.
CTGCTGAACAGTCTCCAAAAGCCACATCTGTATGAACCTTTTAAGCCATCCTTTTCCCTTTGCCAGCATTGCTCAGCTGGAACTGAAACCATAGGGTTTAATGTTCTTGTATACATGGATCATTGCTGAATGAAATTCAGTGTAATGGACATAAAGGTATGAAAGATTAATAAATAAAATGTTAGAGAGTTTCCCCAGCTGTGGCTCCAAGACAGCTGGGAAAAGATTCCTTCTGCGACCTTGTCCTTGGGCCAAAGTGGAGTGATAAGACAAGCACAAGGGTTAGAGCTGCCCTAAACTGCACAAGAGACCCCTGCCCAGCGATGCTCCATCCACAGCACATGTGACCAAGAACTGACAATCTGCCCTAATCGAACCCTTAACTTTTATATCAGAAAGATGCTTACTGGCTAAGGCATATTAACCAGCACATGTTCACTCCCATTAAGTAGTGTGGAGTTCCTCCCATAGTCTCAGCTACCTTTTTCTGCTCACTTGAGAAACTGCAGCATTCCAGAACATTATATGATGACACATAAAGAGAAAATCTTAAAAGAAAGGGATCTTTTTCTGGTTGTCCCTTTCAAACTCTGGCTTTGATAGCAAGTATTAGCATGCATTCATGGCCAAATGGCCTATTGTTTTTCTTCCCCTTTTATGCTTATTTTTCCCTGGCTCTGGACCTCATGGGGCACCCAGGAAGAGCTGTCTGGTAGTCAAGTGGGAGAAGAGCCACCTGACACTTGGCAGGTTTCAGCTGCACTGCCCTGACAAATCTACTGTTGCCTTTGGGTCTGTCAGGTGGTTTTTCTCTTGCTCTTTGAGTTGCTTGTGCTCCCAAAAGAGTCTGGTCAAGTTTAAATATATTCCTCTATGAGCCACCCTTGGTGTGATTTGTCATTACCAGTTAGTACCCAGGGAGAGGTATTTCTCCTCTCCCTCCCCATTTCTTAGACACATGCTGTTTGCTTTCTGCTTCCTTTCTCAAGAGCCTATACCGGGCTCACAGAAATAACCCAGTGCTGTGCAACTAATGCCAGACAGAACCAGAAAAGAATTCAGCTCCCTGAGTTAGTTTCCCAGTAGAAAATGAAGGCGTCTGGGCTGCTGTAGATGCTTTAGCTGTATGAGCTGCTAATGCTCGGGGCCGGGGGTGGGGGTGGGGGGGAGGGCGGGGAGGGGTTTGGAGGGGGTGGGGGAGGGGGTTCAGAGCAAAGTGGCATGAGAACAGCACCATGCCAGGTTCTGCTCCTCAGCACCAGGAAGCTCCTTCATCAATGGCATCTTTTTCCTTATGTGGAGAAGATGTGATTTAGGTCAATCCAAAGAAACACATCAGGTTTAGAAACTCTGAAAAATATCATGTGTGCTATGACCGATGATGATCTTGTTAATCATTTACTTAATACCAGTTGATATACTTAGTATTATATTTTATGCAGCATTGCCTCTTACAGTGTTGGCAGAAGAAACAGTGAAGTCAGTTTGTGACACTTGGTCCCGTTTGTTGTCTGGAACTGTAAATAATGATCTGCTTTATAATACAAAATCTGTGTGGAGCCAATCATTGCATCTGTATATGTACACACAGGCAAAGCCTGTCAAAGAGAAAAAAGAATGTAATTCTTATCCCCGTGTTGGGTGGATCTGGGATGGCTCTCCTAATTGAAATTACTGTGTCATCGCAGACTTTAGGCAGTTATTCTGGTAACTCCAAAGCTAAGGCAAACCATGCAAATGGCAGGTAATCTATCTCAGACACGATGCCACAGTAGCCACTGAGTCATATTTATTCATCCACAGAACTGTGCATAGGGATCTGCTTTATCATATCAGCCCTCGTTATCATCTCCCATATCCTTTTGAGCTACTCCTTCCAAAAGCAAGCTTTTTTATTTATCTAGGAAATTTAAATTAATTATGCATGAAACTGACAGTTGTTCATCCCTGTCTCCTTGACACCGTAGATCTGGGGGAGGCTCTTCTCCAGCCCCTGACAAAGTAGTAGTGTTGGACACCATATTAGTTGTGATGAGGTAATGTTACTTTAGTCCTGCCCAGGGAATTCTCACTCTTTCCTCCTGGACTAGCTGAAGGAGCTGTAGGTTTTGCAAATGTCCAGTGATCAAGCTACCATACTTAAGTAACCAAACAGGGTGAATGAAGAACAAAGTTCAAAGACCTGTGGCTATTTAAGAGACCTATATCTGAGACATTGCTGTTAAGCTCCATCTTACACTTCTTGAAGTATACCAAAATGGCTAGACCCATTTAAATCAATTGGCCTAATCACAGCAAGGGCACCTGTGTGAGAGTATCTTTGCAGATGAAGGCACAATTTTGACAGACATTAACCACAAAACCCTCCAAATGTTAGCTCCAAATAGGTGCATTGCACTGTGAGAAATCATAGCTACCATGATGCAATAACCAGGGTATTAGGAAAAAACAGATCCCAAGGCATCATTGTGTTCTTTATAAACGCTAACTTAAATGAACGAGCACAACTGCCACCACAAACCCCTAAATACCACCAAACAATAAACGCCCACAACAAAAACAAGAGAGGATTTTGCTGAAGAGCACACCAAAGAGGGCTCCTTCTTAGCTTTGTCTGGACAAGGAATAAGGTGAGAAGTGTCTGTAAGTGTTTCCTCCAAGGTCTCAGGTTCCCTGATTTCTGTTATTTTCCAGACATCACCATCAGCCATGTTTATGAAAGTAGCATAAATGTATCTAGTGCCAGCCTCCTCTAGATGGATAAACCTCACCACTGGCCCCACTTTTCATTTGCAAGACATCAAATTGTTTTGTTTGTACTATTAACATGGCTCCCAGTCTCTTCCTCAGCTTGCTATAGGGCCTGGAGCAGTCTTTGATAGTGAATGGGAGTTTGTCAAGAAACATTCCATGAAACTTAGCAAACGAAATGTATGCTTATTTGGGAAAAAGATCCTTGAAGGATTTTCTAAATCCTGCTGAGCAGTGTCCTCCTTGAGAACTATCTTCCTTTGGAATGACAGTGATCCATGAGACTCTGCAGAGGATCCCAGGCTCGTACCACGACCAACCTACTGCCCTCAGTGTAGTGGTGGATGCCTTGCTTGCTCTGTTCAAATTTTTACCCTCTTGGCTGCAGGGAAACAGTAATTACAAACCAAGATATTTTTTACTGAAAGTAATTAGAAACAAGAACAGTATGCTATTATGCACGACAGGAACCACTTCCTCATTCACACCACGTGCTCATGAGAAGTCATGCTAAGGCTTCTGAGTAAACAGCAGAAATTTCATTTAATGTTCCATAAGGAACATTGTTTTGGGGCTTGTTTGTTTGTTTCTCAGAGTACACAGTGTTGAGAGGCCTATCCTTGTGAGAAAATTAACTGTAAAGTGATTATGTGCTCAGGAGAAGGAAAGATGGAGTTGTGGAGGGTGAACCCTAGTCCCCAAGACTAAGATAAATAGGATGGTCTTTCAGAACAGCAAGGGTGGCTGACGCAGCTTGCAAAGAAGAGGAGAAGAGTCACCAAGTCCGTCTCACCTGTGGGAACCAGTTTGTTGGTCCCAAGCAGCTATACCACCATGCCCTTGCAAGCCTGAGAGGCACCAGTCTGGCTGGCTGCTCCAGACCCACAGGAAGGAGCTCATCACCTTAAGCTGGTTTTAACCTGAAGAAATGTGATACATTAAGGGCTTGTGTTTGGCTTGGTCTTGGTTTGGAGGCTCCTGGTGGCTCTTGGCTTTGAGGCTGGATGAGGACCAGACTGTAAGCAGGGTGTTTTGTGCTTGTGTTAATTCCAGAGGAGTATATGCTGCCTGGCTAGAGTATGTGCTGATGCTTTCAAGACCAACAGACAAATGGTGCTATTGACTTGTAACACAAAGTTTTTTATAACCCTGTAACAGAAGCTCAGTCTCAGAGCAATGGTGGCTGGACTTTTAATGATGACAATGAAAAATGTCATATATCTATTAGACTCTCTCAAATTAGCTCTGTGTCCTGTGTACCTGACTCCCCCTTTTACTGCTTAATGTGTAAGAAACCCTGTACTGTCAACACTTACTGCTTGTACTAGCAAAGATGTTAGCCACCAAATAGAAATTTGTAGACTGCTTGTTTAACTGTACACTTTTACTTCAGACTAAGTCTATTTGTGTAGTAACTTTTCTGATACTGTGCAAATGAACCAGAGAGAAGTTGGAACCAGAAAAAAATTGACAATTGTGTTATTTCAGTGTATTGTGTTTGGGACCAATGTACCTGCTTGTGTGTTTGCATGGAAATGCTGATAAACCATGAGAATATGCTTTTGATGGTGGGAAATCTATTTTTATTAAGTGGCTTGCATGACTGATCTGATGCTAAATAAACTAGTAAATCTAGAAATGCTTACATCTATTATTTGCTGACAGCTAATGCTCAGTGCAGGATAAGGAACAACAGTCATCATTATAGGGAGATGCAATGATGGATGTTATCTGTATAGCACAGCCTTGAATGAATTCCAACTTGGTGTAGCATTTCCCCTTCTCCTCTTCCCTCAAAACCTTACAGTTGGATAACAAACTAAATCTGTTATTAGTGGTAGAGTACAGAACTAGGGGGCTTGGAAAGACCTTTGTAAGGTTGTCCAGGCTATCCCTGTGCCCCAGGGAGGGTTATGCAAGATAAGATGCACCTCACTTGTTCTTAAAGACCCACAGCAATAGACACTGCCACTTCCTTGTACAATCTCCCAAATCGTTTTGCTATTCTTATGACTGGCAAGTATTTCATAAAGTTCTGAGTCTTTTTGTTACAGTTAACTGTCTATTATGGTGATCCGTTTTCTGCAACCATTTCTTATGAATCTGAAGTTTATTAAAATTCTCTTCTGTTCAGCATTCTTCTCTCTCAGCAGCACAAACCAAGTCCTTCCCCACAGGTCATAAGCCCTAGATCTTTCACTGTTCTTCTCGCTTCCATACAGATTTTCTGCCTGTAATTGACTACTCTCCGTCAAACTATGCAGCCCAAAGCTGCATGTGGTCCCCGAGAGGAGGTCTTGGCAAGACTGAGGTATTGGAAGCATTTTCTTTCTCTGCTTTGTTTACATATCTGTCATTTAACACCCTCAGTGTTGTTCCCTCCTGCTCGGTTTGTCATGGGTCACAACCACCATAGGTCTGCAGAAGAGCTGCTTGGCCAGTTGGCCACTATCTTGTACTGGTGAAACTTGTTATTCCTGCCACTCACAACTCCTTAGCATTGCAAACTGCTTAAACACAGAGTGCCTTTACACCCCTTTGTGGGAGATGGTTTTTCAAAATCCCTGAAGGATCTAAGAAAATAAATGCTGATAAGCAATGCAAGACGTTCTGTATGGTAACAGCGCTCCAGAAAAACTGTCTAATTTGGTGGTTCCATGAATGCTGCTCAATCCCTTCCCAAGCTAAGGCAAGGCATAGGTTCTTACTACAGTTTCATGAAATCATCTTCTTATCTCCATAAAAGTATGGAAAAGGGCAGCAGAAAGGCAAAAGGAGAGAAGAGGGCATGTGTAGGAGCTGGATCTTACGGACTTGAGCTCCCCCTTGAGCTCAAAATTTTTGTGCTTTGGCCTGACCTCAAAAATAGCGCATCAAATGGTGGTGTGGAACCTTGACTTACAGCACATCACACTGGTTTTATAGCAAGCTTGAGACAAGAAAATGGGGCATAAGAAAGAACTTACAAGTTTGCAATGTGACAGGACTACTCAGAGGGACTATCCATAACTTAGAATAGCTGGGGAGTTACACAAAACCATCTCGCCTCATAATTAACAAATATCTGCATTTCTGCTGATGCCTGGTGCAATCTGGTTCTTAATAAAGCCCTGTTTTTTTGTAGTTCTGATGTCCTTCTGAACAGTTACACCACCTTATTTCCTTTAACATGTTGTACATACGCAAGTAACTTTTTGTCTAAAATATCCAAGGATGCAGATGCTTTGGTAAATGATTCAACATTTTTACATGCATTGTGAATTCTCAATACTTTTATTTGTTTGACATTTAAAAAAAATAATACATGAAAGGCATCTTCCTCCATTTTTTTTATTATACTTCCACTTCTGCAGGCAAAAGGCATGTGGCAGGTAGAACATGTGCTGGGCATCAAGCTTCCTCAAGTTCTCTTCCACAAATGTTCAGTTTCTATGGTACAGGCTGGGTGGCACAGAGGCAGAACTGAAAGGTGTTTTGCCTCTGTAGAGCATATACACAACTTGATTCTTCATCTTACCTCTGCTTTGCACTAGGAAGCGTTGATTCCTTATAATCCCAGTAGAAGGCGACCAGCCTCCATACAACATCATTTAAAGTGCTATTTATTGGAGCTAACACAATAAAGAAAGAGACAGTAGTATAACTTTGCATCCCTTCAAATGCTGGGAACCCCAACTTGTGAGCCATCAAGCAGGTCTCTGGCACAGCATGCTGTACAGATCCTACCTGTGGAAGGGTTATCCCATTTTTTGTTATTCAAGCTATTGCAAGTTTTTCTTAAAACATTCATCATTTCATTCATCGAACTACTTATCCTTACTACTATGCAGCGGTAAGGATATCCTGAACCTGCTGCACTGTCAGACACAGGGAAGGCCATACAGGTGCTGTACCTGCTGGTACTGTGTGGCAGCTGCTTGCAGCCTCCTCTGAGTAAGTTCACCCTGCCGCCAGGGAACATGCACAGTGCAGCGCAGGCCTGGCCCAGCTCAGGTTAACTGCTGCGTGCATCACTAACTCCCTGGTGTACAATGGTCTTCTGGTAAGATTACTACACCTGCTGGTCTTGGGAAACTTCCAGCATCTCACCTCTAATGGGCTGTTTCTGTACAGATGTTAATGTTTTACTTGTAGCTTTTAAAATAGCCTGATTGGTTGAGGCAGGGAGACCATGAAATTCCACAGATGGCTATGCACATCGGGTCTCCATACTGTATGCATAAGAGATGCCGGTTTGTGGGGGCATTCCTCACGCTCCAGTGAACAGGCATGCTGTGATTTCTTTCCTCCTTCCTCCCAGCTGTGAGGAGCTCAAAATCCTGTTAGGCATACAGACAAGGAGGGGTCGCATGCTACCCAAATAACAGTTAAGTACTCATGTTTGCAACTGCTCAGATGTACCCCACCGAGTGCTGCCCTGCATCCCCAGTGAATCTTGGCGCTCGAATTCGTAACACCACACACTAGCCGTAATGCTGTCTGATTGGAACCCAAACTGACCGCGGCACTCAGACTGACACCCTGAACAAGTCAGGGAGCATTACTTAGGGTAGTAATTTACTCTGCAGTGTCATAACCTGCCTCAGAGCTGGGTCTGTGCTAGCAGGCAGGTCAGCAGGCCCAGGTACAGAGCTCAGGAAATGCTTTCTATCCCAGGGCACAGCCAAACTTGTCCCCAGATGGCTGGAGCAAGGTCAGTTTCTGACTACAGCAATCAATCTTCTAATAACTTCATCTATGCTGCCTGTATCAAAAAAACATTTCTGAGGATCGCTAGGTAGTCATACTCACTTGACACATTGGAAGAGAAATTTTAAAGAAAATCACTTCGGAAGAGACAGTTCTGGATAATGCATTTGGGACACCTTAATCCAGATATGACATCTCTTATTGTGTGGGTCAGCTGTGAAATGCACACAGGTATCTCCCGTCATGCGCTGTTATCACCTATGTTCGTTAGGAAGGTAACCCTAGCATAATCACTCCCTACCCATACTGTAAAAAACTTAGTCACCAGCACAACTCAGTGAGAACTGGGAAAGGCAGAATGAATGTATTATGAAGTTTATATTGTGATCTAGGACTTAGGATATATTCTTTCCTGGAAAGCATTTAATATTTAGCATAGATTTATTATCATATCTCCCACCTTCATACTCTTTCACCAGGAAATGGGTTTAAACATCACTGTTTTTTCTATTAATTCTAATTAATGTCTGTAATAATTTTCCAGATCCAAAGTGACCTCTGTACCTATTCCTATCCCACTTCACAGAAGGTGACAAGATACATGGCCTACAAGAGTGTACCATACCTCAGAGGTCACAGTTCATTTTCTCAGCAACAGAAGAGCAATGCAACTCTTTGCTCTGAAGTCAAATGCTACAGAACTCTCCTGCCTTTATGCAGGCTTAGTAACAGAAACAGCCTATCTTCACTGAAAGCACAAAAAGCCATGTCACTGAACACCAAATAAAGATAAGTACTCTAGAGCTGTTAGAGCCCTTATAATGGGCATTTGGAACAGGGACCTCTTAATCTTTTCTGCAGTGCCTAGTGTTGTACAAACATCATCCTATAAGTGTCTTGTGCTCCTTTTAATCCGTTTCTCCAGCTCTGAAGTGCCTCTGTATGGATTTAAACTGGGCTTTTTACAGAGCAATGGAATATTCTTCTCTATGTACATCTGTACCACAACCCCTCAATTAGTCAGTCCCAGCAGTTTTAAAAAAAGAAGACATAAATATGCAGATTCACTATACATGTAATCTTTATAACTGGGAAGAATAAATAGGGTACACTTCACACAGCTTTCTCTATAATCATGTCAGCATTCATCCCACAGAGCAGTACTGCTAGGGATTTCATACTTGCCTCTGTGCCAGTACTAGAAAAGAGTGGACCCTAGCATTTAGGAAAAAGTGTGTCTGCTGACACCGACTCCTTAGTGTCCTTGGTGATGAAAGATCACCTTGTGAACTCGCATTACTGCTGGGGAAACAAGGAAGGTAGAAAATATGGGAAGAGTAAACAAGGAGTTTAAAGGGAACCACAGAACACACAAAACCCGACAGGGAGTTGACATTTTCTGCCTGTGAAGGCACCAAAATGCCACTGCCTTTAACTGTCTTAAACTACTAAATGCCTTAATACAGGAAACATACTGGAAAAGCCCTCACTATATTTGGTGTCATGTTTTTTCTCACTCTTTTCTTGAGCAATAAGTCCTCACTGTTCAGAGTTCAGCTACAGTGGCCAGTGTCAAAAGAGCCAATTATTTTCTTCCTGAGAGTTACCAGTCCTTGGATTGTATGCATGAAACCAGTCCCAAAACATTAGGGCTCTAAGGTGCTTTCCCTATCACACAGCTAAACTTGCCGCCACTAGCACTGGTAATGCATAGGGATAATTACAATCTCACCTGCGAAAATGGTGCATCCCAACATCAAAAGTTTAATGACAGGTTTTAAAGAGAACTGAGGTCCCTAGCTGCACAGACAGTAATCTTTTGAAAGCCCTTGCTATGCATCTGTCAGCATCACTGGGTAGCTAAATGTCCTCAAAAATCTGACCCTCCATCCACCAGCAGAGCTGAGCAATTCGGCAGCTTAAGCTTTGGCCTTCAGTCGCTTATGTTTTAAGAATGCTAATTTCATTTATTGCAAAGATCAGTCTAGGGGTATTATAGGTGTGCTGTCGCACCTACACCAATGCCTATACCTGAAGCAAGCTAGTGGTCCTTTCTGTTGCTTTAGTAATTCCAGGATTTTCAGTTAAGGAAGACCAAAAAAATCCAAAACACCAAATCCAAAACCAAACAAAAAAATACCCCCACACACAATTACATGCAAAGTTAAGTACAAAATTATTTAGAAGTGCAAAGTATCGTAGATGATCCATTGGAGGTTTGGTATTTTGACAACTGTGTGATTAAAAGAACACTAAAAACTATGGAAAGACACCTGATGACTTAAATGAGCTTTGGATCTGCTGTAAGGGCATTTCTTTATCTATGCACTGTTATATACAACAGTTAATTAAATTACAGTTACAACACTGAAGAAATGCCAATAATGAATACTTATTTTTGCTAACAAGAGCGAATAGCTTTCTTATGAGTAGTATCATTTAACAACTTAGCTATGTAATATCCCTATGATAAAACAATTTTTTAAAACAAGTTACAGATGCACCTGCACAACCTAAATAAATCAAAAATTTTCAGTAAATATAAAAATATATATTACAAAATTACATCTTCAATCAGATGCTGCCTGTACAGTGACCTGCACCAGCAAAATCCTGAGCACTCCACTCTCAATACTCGGTGAGAGGTGAGTTCATGCTACATTTTTCAAGCCCAAATACACATCTTGTGTTTTCTAACTAGGAAGCCAGGGGTTTATAGATTCAGACTACTCTTCACACAGCTGCAGAGTGCTGAGCAGGAAACAGAACCTCGCACCATGCATTAGGAACGTATGCTAAGTATCACATCAAGAAGTACTTGGTAAAGTTGGATCCCTCAACATAAAGGTTCAGGTATCATTCAGGAACAATATTAATCACCTCTTAACTCAGTAGCTAACCTATGCTAAGCTAAACAATATAATTTGATTGCAAGAAATGCACGGGCTTTTAAGTCACTGTTTGCCTATGTTTTCAGTGCTTTTTTGAGGTCAGAGTAGAAATTGGCTAGGGTACTAGACATGGCAGTGTCTACTGCAGATTGTGGTAGCATCCCTCGCAGTTCAGTCTGAATATAGCCTGTCAAAAGACTGTGGCTAGGATAGTCCTTAAGAGGGACGCAGAACCAACCGCAAGGGTGATTGAACCCACGGACAAAGTTAGGTCTCACTTCTCCATAGTCTAGGCTTATACCTATTAAGGGGAGAAAAAAAAAACAGAAGCAAAAAAGAGGAAATTAATTTCAGACATAAAAAATAAAGGTACGGTGAATTTAAAATTTACAAGTTTCTGCTTGGGTAATTTAGTTGAAGTGACAGGCACACTTCAAGTTTCTGGGTACTTTCATAGAAGAAAGTTGCTCTTCATCCAAACTCCATGCCATGCAGATCTTGATAAACAGGAATTCCAACGTTAAAAAACATTATTCCCATTTACTAGCAAGCTGAGCAAGTTGTTACTCCACATAGTTTGCTGTAAAAGCTGAGTTAGAGCACTCAATTTGTCTCCTGTCCCACAGCTGGCATAAATGAAACTTGGAACACAGGGATGGCTCAAGTAACTTTTATAATTCTTTAAATCTGTAAAATGTTAAAATCCCTTTGAAATAGTTGTTGGAGACCATCTTCCACCATTTTTGAGTGTTTACCGCAAAACTAAATTTATTTTGTATCAAATCTTAAGCCAAGCAGCTGTCGCAAAGTAAGAATTAAACAGAGGTAAGTGGTGCCTTACCGCACGTTAGAAGCCCATCTTCATAGCTTGTAGTGTAAGAGAAATCAACAAATTCCCTTGGTGCTATGATGTTCCAGAGCTGGCCAGCAGTGGTGTAGCGCATCACACAGCAGTTCTTGTTGAGTGACAGAATAAGGAGGGTAAGACAACAAAGATACCTTAGTATAATGAATATAGGGAAATTTATGCTTCTAGGCAGCTAGTCTTTTCCACAAATGTCGCAGACTCTGTCAGCTACACTGTGAGGGCTGAATGGCTGTGTCATTTTCAGTCTAAATGCTGGAAGTTTGTAAGGACTTGCAGTCTGCACCAGAAAGCTGCAGGGGCAGAGAATATCTGGCACCTTTAAACCATACTGACTAAAACTAGAAAACAGTGTCATACCTGGGAACTGAAAGCCATGTGGCTTTTATGTTGCCTAACCATTACTGAGGAAGTCTGAAAGGACCATGAATAAATCACGAGAGCCCTCTCAGTATTAAGATGCTGTCAAGTACTTTTAATCCAAGTGAAATATAAAACAGAATGCGAACAGTTCCTCAAAAAAAGGCTTTCTTATAAGACAATAGAGTTTGTATAAATTTTAGGGAATAATTAGCAGAAATACCTTGACATATATATCTTCCTTAAGAGCCACAGCAAAAGACATGTTCAAGTCAGATGTCCACAGGGCTTTAAAGTCATAGTGAATGCCCCCAGTAACCAAAAGGCTACCTGTTCTTCTGTAATCAACTTCAAACCTACCTTTCTTTAACAAGTCCTGCCCCTCAGTATGAATTACTTTGTCCCCCAGCACACAGTGAAGTCAGCCTTTCAGGAAGAGGGAGAGGCTGGAGCTTCTGTACATGTGGATTATTAATACCCACAATTTTGGAATGGAAGAAAGCAAGCCATATGAAAAGGCTTTGGCATATAAAATACCACACTGTAACTCTATGTGAATTTTATCAGAGGCTACCAGAGCTCCCAGATCCAAGAAAATTGTGACCAACTAAGTTTCACTCCTTTATTTTTAGAACTTCAAGGTTCAGAATAGGACTGTGCAGCCAGAAAGCCTCATCTGAGGTCATCCACTGCATGTATGTACAGTATCTCATGCTCATGCAGAAAATGGGCATCAAAATGGTAGTATTAGTTGGAACGACTGCTCTGCTGTAACATTAAACTCATGTATGCATCTATACGCCTTTCCCTTAAGAATATAAACCAGTCTTCACCTCTTCAAATGTTTCTATGATGTCCATTGTAGTCATTAAGCTGTCCCAGTCTAGTCTATAAGGTCCAGGGCGAATATGATCCACTATTCTGTTAGTAACATCTTCCACAACTCCTTGAGCTTTGTAGCTAGACAAACAGATGTTTACATTTACAAGTGAGAAATTCTTTATAAATATTCTGTTAATTTGCAACAGCATACTTACTATGATACCTCGGTAGCTGGAGTTATGGTCAGTGAACAACTGTATCACAAAAACAGTACACAAAAAGACCTATGGGTGCATCTGTTCTTCTCTGCAATAAATGTTACTCTGAGAAATTTTGTCCTTATGCTGCAATTAATATTTTGTAAATGGCAAACTCCTTCCTCAGACAAAAATCATCATGTTTAGTTCTCTTACAACTTGTTATTTTGCTCCTCTTGCTGGGCAAGCAAGGGAGTCCAGGAGGGGCAAGTAAAGCTAAAAGCAAAAAGAAAGGACAGCAGGACTACAATGGAAAAAAATATTTCATCAAGTAGAAATAACAGTAGTAAAAGCAATCTAATTAGAACTACACTTTACTTTGGTAGCATGTAAGAGTACCAAATAATTAATATAGTGTAAGACATTACAGAACATTCTTCTGTTACCAGATATTTTTAGTAGACATTAGAGATTTTATTTACTTGTGTTACAGGTCCTCCAGTTCCTGAAGGGGAAGAATACATCAGGACAATTATTTTCAGAATAATTCTTATTCATTAAGCTGTTCTTATTAATAGTAGGTAACTTAACAAATCAAGTAACAAATTTATCTATTCCCTTGCACAGTTCACCCATATGCACTCTTCATTACCTAGCTGGAGCCAATATTAGCTGTATACTCAGAACAGAGGACCATGTGAACACGCCAGTGGCTTCCAGCTAGGTGTTTGGAAAGTTCTTCAAAGAATCGTTACTTTCGCCAGGTGTACACACGACCCTGGAGTCTTCATCTGCACATAGCAGCCGCTGCTCTCTTGGCAGTGATTCAAGTTACACAAACTTTTGGTGCCAGCGTGCCTGTGGCCCTGCACAGTCGGCAGACTCTTGGTGTCTGGAGTCATCGGTTCTTGCAGACTTAACAGGACTTAAATTCCGCAGACTGCATCAGTCTTTGACATACTTGCAAATGGTACCTTTTCACATGACTTTTCATTTCTTCAGAGTGCTATTTTCTAGTAACTATTTCTCTGCCTAAACCTACAGATACCAACAGAATCCAGTGACAGAAACTCATGCAGGAAGGACCTATATGTCACATATCTTTCCCATAACTACACGCTTGATATTTTACTAGATTGCAGTTGCATAGTCACTGTAGCAGTTCAAGCATTGACTGCATTGCTGTCCAGTAACACTTTGGACTGCTGAACCTGTACTTGATTCTGTGGTTTGCAGACAATCTTTCTAAAAGGCCTGGGCATATGTCATTGCCCACTTCAGCCAACAGGAGTTTTGTATAACTTTCCACAGTTTTCATTGTTTGTTGCTCTAAACACCATGCAATGCTAAAGCATCAAAGTATAACGCCAAAAAGACATGGTACACGCAAACTAGATGATCCACTTATCTTCCAGCCAATCTGCGTAGCTGAGGGCTGTAGAATCCACAACCTTAAATTCTAAATTCTAGAAAACACATCTGTGAACCTTAGAATGTATTTGTTCTGCAGACAAACTTACAGATATCCACTGAATTCCTCTGATGGTTTACGCCACACAGTTGCATCTTTCTGAAAGAAAATGCAAGATATGGTGTTCTCACTTAAATACAACTAAAAGATGCCCAGAAAATGCTTCAATTTTTCTTAAGAAAAGCAAATGTCTTTACCATTAACTATGGTTCACCCCAAAGTTCTCATGGACCTGGGCACTTTTGTACACTTTTCTTAAGAAGATGAGCAGGTGTTTCAGACATCATTTTACTCGTCATCTTCCGTTCTTTCAAAAAAAAATCTGTCATACTTTTCCAGTTTCAAATGCTAGAATTCTGCACAGAAATAGGGCTCCGCAGACTAAGCCAGTTCGCTATGAAAACACATAGAATAATGGAACTACATTACTAGGTAAAGCCTTTCAATCAAAAGGCAACTGGAAACCTATTATCTGAACACTATTCATAGACGAAGACCATGGAACTTCTGCTTCCACTTCTGTAACACATGACCAAGCAAATGTGTGCAGAAGATGCTGACAGTGACAGACAGGAAAGCTTAAGTTTCCCTTCTCTCTTAGATGCCTCACTAGAAGTGCTTTGCAAGCAGTGGTCTATTCATTTTAAAGTTAGCCAGAGAAAATAAATAAACCAGTATCTCCTGATTTTTATCTAACCATGGAATAGAACCCATGCACAAAATCTCTGAATTTCAGTGTTAAAGGGAGTACCATATGGCACCTTTTTATTTGGAATCATAAGCACAAAGGACCAAATGTCCTTAAGAACAGTAGCATAAGTACTGCATCCAGAACCATTTAAGATATTTTGTGGCAAAACTCGTCTCCCTGGCAGATAGCTAAAGCTCTGAATTTCTTTTACATGGCACAGTACCAAAACACAAGGAAGGCAGGAAGGCAGGAAGTCCAACTAGAAATTTTACAGGGGTAAAATCTGGGCAATAATATGATCTGAAACAATGAGATTCAGGTAACTTCTTAAACTAAAACAATGGTACAGGTATAAGACAGCATTTAGCAAAGCAGTGGTAGTGTAGCTGTTTTGCAAAAGTGAAAGGCTTGGATCCCCTGTTACTCCCTTTCAAGACTGACTTTATTAATTTTGCAAATAATCAAGTTACATTTGGTACAATTGACACTCTCTGATCAATGTCTGCCTTCAAAGGCAAAAAAAAGAAATACAAGACCCACCCAAACCATTGTAACAAAAAGGCAAAGATAGAAATTTACCATACCAGTTCTACCACATTGCTACACTGGAAGATCATAATATATTTCGACCTCCTGTGCAGGACAGGATAAAAAGTATTCACTCAGCCTAGAACTGATGCACCAGCAAAGTCCATTGAGCTTGATGCAGCAGGACTCAGAAAAGCCAAACAACTCAAAAGGTTTTGGCTGTGGTGGTGCCCTGTCTCCACCACGCCCCATCCACCTCACCCCACTATGGAAGCCATAACCACTAGTGGGGGTTGTGATGGCTGCATCCAGCTTACTCTGGACTTTGGGGGATGGGTGACAACATGGTAGCCAAGGGCTGTCTGGAATGATGACCCAAATACCTTGCTGATATGCAAATATGACTGTAAGTCAATCATCTTACTTTATAACTGGTGGACAGCCCAGAGCACGTTGAGCTCTCCTGCACAGCGGCAGGTGACACACCAGGTTCTCCCTTTGAGTATGGGCGCCTCTCAAGGTTACTACTCAAGGCTGAGAGACTCCTTGCCGCAATGGATTCTTGATAAGTGATTAATAGCATGCTAAACTTTGAAGCCTTAGCTAAGTCACATAAAGGATTGATTGTGCGCATCTAACCCTTTAGACATAAACCATCGACCAAGTCTGCAACTAGGAGTGGATCCAGCTGCAGTTAAGACTCCTGTCTGAGAAGAAGTTTAGAAAGCAAGGGGGCTCTTTCTGAACCTCATGACTCAAGAAGAGGGCCTCCCTGAGAGTTTTGTCTGACCCAGTCCTCTGTGCAGTAAATAATCAGGCGTACCTTGCCACTGAATCTTGTTAAACTATTTACCACTTAACTTTGTTATATCAATAAAGTGTATTGTTGCTTCTCTCTTACGAGTGAAGTACATGACTCCGTCTGCAATGATGCCAAACTGCTTGGAGAAAGCAGGAACTGCATCCCCTTTCATGGAAGGAAACATGATAACGTGGGGTCTCTGAAGGCAATGGAAACATGAAGCAGTATGAGAGAAAGACCTGAGAATGATCTCAGTTTTTTAGAGGAAGTCATTTGGAAGTTGAAGCAGGATGGGTTTGAGCATTACAGACAGACAAGATTCCAGAGGCCAACAGAGACTACCTGCGGGCTGTGGCTGGTTTGTTGAAAGCACAGATGAGCCCCTTGCCACACTGCTCGTGCTAACAGTATTTCACGTTTTGCTTTAAGAAAAGCCTATAGTCCTGCACAGACGGGATCCTTCCGTGAGACACCTCCCTGAAACGGGTCGGAGGGTCGGCAGGAAACACACCGCCACCCAGACAGGCACTGCCCGGGCAGGGTGGCTCCGCAGGGCCTCTCACATCAGGCTCGCAGGAACGCGCCCGGCGTCCCACACCCGTGCTGTACGGCACAACAGGCGCTCCCCACCCCCACACCCCCCGTGACCCGCGGCCGCCCCGCGCACTCACCGTTTTCTTCGCCAGCCGCCAGGCGCGGTCCGCGATGCCGTGGTACTGCACCAGGGTGTCCCGCAGCCGCGCCGCCAGCGGGGCCGGGCCGGGCAGGCCATCCATCGGCTCCCCTCCGGCGGGAAGGCCCCCGCTACACCGACCGCACACCACAACCGGACGACACACCGCGCACGTCAACAGCGCGGCACGACTCGCTCAAACCCGCGCAGCGCGAACGCAGGGAGCGGAAACCACCGCCCCCGCCGGGCCCTCCCCCGCCGGGCCCACACCCCCCGCTCGGGTCGGGTGACAGCGGGCGGCCGCCGGGGTGCGGCGGGGGGCGCAGGACACGAGCCAACGGGCCCCCCCGGCGCCAGGCCACGCCCGGGCCTCCGCGGCCTTTCGGGGCGCGTGACGGTCGCTCGCACGCGGGCCCCCCGCTGCCGCCACCAGCCCCGGCGCCCCGAGCCCACCTGCGGCCCGTCCCTCCGCCACCCCCGGCGACCGCACTGCCAGCCGACCCGGCGGCCCAACGGCCGATGCCGGGAGCCAATGAGAGCGCAGCCGGCTTCCCGGCGCAGCCAATGGCAGCGAGATCCGCCGAGGGCGGGGGTGGGGCTCGCTGCCTTCTCATATCACGCGGCGTCACCGGCGCGTCGTCGCCAGCCGGAGGAAGGAGCCCGTCCTGCCGTTCGCTGCTCGCGGCGGGGCGCGGCGCCCTGATTGGGTGGAGGGAGTGGAGTGATGGGAGGGGGCGGGGACAAGCGGCGTGGGGAGCTTCCCGCGCGAGGCCGGTGGCGGGCCGGGCCCAGCGAGGACTGTGCGGCCGCGCTGCGCCTCGCCTCGCCTCGCCGGGCAGCGGGACGAGCCCGCGGGGGCCAGCTGCGGTCCCGGTAACACCCGGCTGGCCCCGGTCGCCTGCGGTGGCAGTACGTTACTGCAGCATCGCTGGGCTGTTGAGCGGCAGGCCGAGCCTCGGTCACCCCACTCGTCTCCTCACGTGTGCCTGGTTCCTGTGACTTTGTGTGGTGGTTTGACCCGAAACCGGGACACTTCGTAAAGGCTTTTTTGCTGTGGCTTTATAAAGGTTTACACAGGGTTGCAGGTTTCCAGCAGGTTTCCAGTTGAGCTGCCTCGTGGATGGGCTGAGGCCTGTCCTGCAGCTGGAGATGGGGTGAGCAGGAGCAGTGAGGGGTGCATTCCTTGGGCCACTGCTCCCGCGTTGCTGTTAGCTGTGGCGTTGCTGTTAGCTTTGGTGTGTGAAGGCACAGACTCCAGCTGTGGTGCAACCAGAGACACTGTTGTGCAGAAAAGGTCATATTTATATCTGTGAGCCCGGATACAAATTCCAGCTGTACAGACCACCAGGGTCAGGGCGGAAACCGTTCATGCAGTTACATAGCTATATATCATTACAAGTATGTAAACACCTTTTGGCTAGACAACCATGTTTATCTTTCTTACTTTCCTTCACAGTACCTAATTGTTCTCTTACCTCCTGTCAGATCAGACATTCTCCATCCTCTGGCTTTTGCCACAGCATCTGAAACTGAAAACAAAGTGTTTGCCCAGCTGTGAAGGGCTCAAGATGGTGTAGAGCACAGCAAATGACATACAGCAGTGAGAAAGCCTGGGATACTCTTGCTTTCAGTCTGCAGTACTTGAAATGTGATTGAAGTGTTTAGTTTTTGCCCTGTAAATCAGCATGCAGTCCAGATTCTTAGGAATAAGGCTAGCACCTGTGGTCAGCTTGTAGCTGAAGCAAACTTCACAGTACATGTAACTTGGTTTCCTGCAGAATTGCACTGTTCACTGGACTTCATCTGATTCAGGCCAACAGAATCATATTGGGCAACACCCACTCAAAAAGACCAAACCCTTTGAAGGACAGAAAAAGAAATGGGGCAAGAAGCAGGCAGTTAGAGTAGGGGAACAACAGATCTTCTTTGTGTGGTAATAAGTTGTTCATTTTGGCCAATGAACGCTTTGAACATGGTTGTATTCTCAATATATGGCTTTACATGGCTTTTTGAACTGCCTGTAGCTCCTCTTGCCGTTTAGAGCTCTCAGTCATTTTTCCTTAAATTAAACCGGGTCTCTAAACAAAGATCATGCTTTTGAGGACATCCGAAACAAAAAGTGAAGATGTCTTACATGCAGTCCTTGAAATTTTACAATGCAGATTCCAAGGAGTAGTTTTGAGCTGAAAGCATAGTGACACAGTAAGAATGTATTTCACCTGTTTTCCTTCAGACTCATGTCATCTTCCTCCAAGGGAAAAAATGTATGTCTGACCAGCCCCTGGCTGCTTTGTCCATTCTTCCCTGCTGTGTTGCTGTCTTGAAGTCCAGTATTGTCTTGCCTTTGAGTTGCTTCATCTTCCCCATGAGCTTTTACCTATTTAAACCCATCTGTTCACTTTTTTTGGAGGGAAACCTTTTCCTTGAAGGAGGGAATGACAAGTTTTTATTGGAAAATCATGATTTTTTAATAAAATCTTATTTCTAGAAATGTGTCCTGTTTCCATGGGCTGGATGGATTTTAACGGAAGGCTGCCTGGTCTCTTGAGAGCTGCTCTGGCAGCTCATACTGCAAGTTTCTTAAGCCTGTAAGTCTAAGTCATCTGTGAAGCCCCTGGGCACTCTGTGTTCTGATGTTCAATATTCATTTTATGGTTTGGGCCAACTGGGTGCTTTCAGGGCTTGTAAACTAGTTCTTCACTACAGTGAGACAAGTATTTCTAGGCTTCCCTGCTGTGCAGTGCAAAGTCAGTGGAGCACCTGAGATAACTGATGTGCAACTGATGCTGTATACATTTCCTGCATGATGTTCCTTCGCTAGCTACCGCAATACCTACAGTGCTACACAGCTTGAATTTATGCCAATGTGAGCAAAGTGCTATGAGGAGGCAAATACTAAATGTTGCTAACCATGCCATAACTGAGACTTTGCTGCCTCTTCCTCCTCAGTAGCTCCTGAACCACTCCCAAATTACACCAGAGCCATGTCACTGCTGGGTTATGCAGTACTGCTGTGGAAGATCTGTTCTTGTCGTAGAACACCTTACACAAGGAATTTTGATTATCATGATGGGTGGGATCTATGGATATTGTCAAAAGCCCAAAATACCTCTGTCCCCCAACCTGAAAGTAACTTAATAAAATTAAATTTATTATGAAAACTGCTGCATTCACCTCTATGAAGATGAACTGTTCTCTTAGAATGCCTGATATTTCATCCTAGAAAGACTGTTTTATGGAAAAGTGTGAGACTAACTACTGCTGTTTAATTTAAGCCATGCCTCAAAATGGGTTTGATCACTGAAGGCATTCCTCTGTAGAATGCATAACAAATAGTAAGGAGAACAGTTGGGGTGATTTTCAAATACAAGGAACTGTACACATCTAACCCTAATGTCTTGCAAGTGTGTTAGAGGTAACAAAATGTGTGCAGTTGACCAAATATACTGAACCAAGTTATGCTGCTGTAGCAAAGAGTGTAGAACCTTTAATATATAATCTGCTTGCTCTTGCATGATGCTCAGCAGACTGGTTCCAATCCAAAACACTGCTGAAGTATTTTACTGGATCAAACCTGAACTCCAGCTGTTGCAAGAAGAACAAATGGCACATGGTTGCCTCATTAAAGTTATTCTGACCAATAGAAGTCTCTTAAATTGAAATGTCTTTAGTGCCCTTTCTGGGTAGGAAGATGATCCTTGAAGTCCCTTCCAATCTGGTATTCTGTGATCCTAAAACTAGCAAGCTGCCCTTAATAATGTATTTGATAGTTTCAAACTTAAATACAATCTGAACTTGTGTCACACAGAGAACTCTATATTTGAGAAAGCCTGTGCTGTTTAGTAGGCACTTTACATGGCATTTTGTCCTCCCAAGGCTGCTCCTTACCTGTTGAGCTGGCTTGATCATATGGAGATACTATATCTCCCTTTAGAATTAAATTAATAGAGCTTTTCAGGATCAAATCTGAATTTTGGAAATAGAAAGACCATTCCAAGATCAGTGTTACCAGGCTTCCTGTATTCTAACTGCTTTTTACCAGTTAATCAATACCTACAGACAAGTTGAAAAGCTAGGATTTTTTTCCTCATTTTCTGCTTCATTAGGAGATTTCTGCTTTGTATAAGCATTGACTAAGGCTTGTGTAATTAGAGTCATTGGAGAATTCACATGCAGAAGTGTGGAGGTAATGGGGCCTGGCATCCTTTATTCTTTTGGGCATTTTCATTCCCTTTGATTGATGGGTTGGCAAGAGATATGACACAACTTTCTGAGAAGGAAAATGTAAGTAACAGTATTGCTTGACACTTTCGAGCATTGTCTTGCTGGATTTTCAAACTATTTATTTTCTGGTGAATAGACTACAGTGTATCAATGCAGGGTGATTACCAACGTAGTCCAACATATTTATTCTGAGCCTGAGCCTCTTTTAGTAGTTACGCCATTATGAAAATCAGCTGGAACGTCTGTGCCAATACATGTTCTGTAGTACAACTCTATCTAAAATATCACAAATTAACTTTGGGGTTTTTTTTTTCAGATTAGTAAATTCTGTAGGATGTTGAAGAGTACTATGGTTGATTGATTGATCAATTGATCTCTCCCTAGACCAGTGCTCAACTTGCTCATGAGCACTGTGTTTTCCATTATTCTGACCTCTCAGTTTTCCTGAGATCATTATTGTGCTCAATGTTATCAGGACATTAGACTCGAATTTACTTGGACCTGCCACCTGGTACAAGAGATACCATTAATTTCAAGCAAGTACAAATACAGTTCAAAACATTTACTTATTTATTTATTTTTCAGATATGCTGCTTTTAACTATGAAAGGTAGAAAACATGTATGTCAGAGTTCTGTAGGTTTGGGGCCTTTGCACAGGCACCAATTTTCATGGTAAGATTCAGACTTTCTGGACCCAGGCATTCTGTGTTGCACAACACAGGCTTTATAGCCCTTTAAAACTATTCTTCACTGCAGACACATAGAATCACAGATTGATTGAATGGTTCAGGCTGGCAGGGACCTCTGGAGGTCATCTGGTCCCAACCCCCTGCTCAAGCAGGGCCACGTACAGCCAGTTGCCCAGTACCATGTTCAGGTAGCTTTTGATATTTCCGAAGATGGAGAACTTTTGGCAACCTGTGTGAGTGCTTGGTCACCCTCAGAGTGCAAAAGTGTTTCCTGGTGTTCAGAGGGCACCTCCAGTGTTTCCCTGGGTGCCCACTGCCTCTGGCCCTGGCACTGGGCACCACTGAAAAGAGCCTGGCTGTGTCTTTGCACCCTCCCTGCGGGTATTGATATACACTGATGAGATCCCCCTGAGCCTTCTCTTCTCCAGGCTGAACAGCACCAGCTCTCTCAGCCTTTCTCATAGAGAGACGCTCCGGTCCCTTTGTCACCTTTGTGGTCCTTCGTGGGACTCTCTCCCGCAGGTCCATGTCTGCCTTGTGCTGGGGAGCCCAGCACTGGACCCAGCGCTCCAGATGTGGCCTCACCAGTGCTGAGTAGCGCAGAAGGATGACCTCCTCTGACCTGCTGGCAGCCCTCCTCCTTGTGCAGCCCAGGACACTCTTGGTCTTCTTTGCAGCAAGGCCACACTGCTGGCCTGTGTTCACCTTGGTGCCCACCAGGACCCCCAGGGCCTTTTCTGCTGAGCTGCTTTCCAGTTGGGCAGCCCCCAGCGCGTACTGGTGCCGGGGGTTGTTCCTGCCCACCTGCAGGACTTTGTGCTTCCCCTTGCTGAACTGCACGAGGTTCCAGTCAGCCCATTCATCCAGCCTGCCCAGCTCCCTCTGGGTGCCAGCAGGACCCTCAGCCCCTCCTCCCTGCTTGGCGTCACCTGCAAGCTTGCTGGGGGTACACTCTGCCCCACCATCCAGCTAATTAATGAGCATGTTAAACAGGATTGGGTCCAGTATTGACCCCTGGGGCAGACTGCTTAAAACAGACTTTGTGCCACCGACCTCTGGGCCTGGCTGTTCAGCCATTTTTCAGTCTCCCTCACTGTCTGTTCATGCAGCTGGTACTTCAGTGCTTCTTTATGAGGATCCTGTGAGAAATTCTCCAGTTACTTCACACTGGCAGTTGGCTCCTAATGTGTATTTTTCACCTTTCTAACCACCTAATTCATGTCCACTGTCAGGGAAATAAGAGTATCCAGGTTTATAACTCAGGTCTAAGTAGAAAGCTGAAAAGTGGACTTCCCAAAGAAGCTGCTTTGGAAAGCCATGGTCTTGAAATGTCCTGGACAGAGCACATTCTGCAAGCTGCACAGCAGGACTGATATTTAACTAACACCTTTTTTTTACTTGAAACTTTCTACCAACTCATCTGAAATAATGTGGCCCAGAAAAATTCTTACTAAATAATAGACCAGTGTTCTGCCCTTAACCACTCCTGGTGTTTCCAGTCAAACTGGCAAAGCATTTCAAGCGGCAGGAAAACTGCTGGAGAAGTCTGACTTTCTTTGAATGTCAGCCAGTGAAATCTTGACTCTTAAGAGTTTATTTCTTGCTAAAAACATGCACAAATATTACTCACTGTCACATGAGCCACTAGATCCAACTGACTATACATCCGTGATAGAAGGCTCTTTCTAACCCAGTGTGGGCAAAATGTTTTTTCATAGAAATATATCACAAGTATGAAGAAAATAAAGAACTTTGTCTTGCTGTTGGGCATTTCAGACAGTGGAGCCATTCTAGACAGTCAGCTAGCTAGTGATTCTTGCAATTTTGCTAAAAAATAAGTCACAACAACAACAAAAAAAAAACTTTGTAGAAAACCTGTAATATTCTTCATGTCTGATCTTCAGTTATGATCTTCAACTTCTTTGGAGGAATTTGGATAAGTGTACAATGTACTGCTTTTCCATCAGAGGGTGATGGAAAACAAGGCTTTGTTTTATTCTGGTTGGTCCACATATAACTGCATAAACAGCATTAGTATTTTGTGTTTGCTTGGCTAATAAGAGCTGTATTAAATCAGCTGCCTTGACCATTCCCTGTAAATGTGAAGTAAACCCAAGGGCTATGACTGGATTCTTAGCACTCATACATATTCCCAAATGCAATTTTCCAGATGGTGTGAAGCAGAGCTAAAAATCTTGCACGTTTCATTTGTATAGCACTAGCAGCATTTGCCTCTGCTAATGAGTGAGCCAGACTAGAATTCAGCTCACTTCTCACATATTCAGTTTCAAACTAATCTATATAAATAAGAAATGAGAATGCAGTAGGACAGTTACTGCCTTAGCCAGACCTGAGTCAAAGGGACAGTCTCTGGAAGACAGAATGGCCCATTGCCTCCATAGTGAGATCTGGGCCAGCCGACACAATGTCTTTCTGTGGGATCAGGTTGTTGGAGAAATCATTGGACTGAAGATCCATGCTGTTGCAAACTGCAGTGCTGTTTAGGGAGGGAGGGTGATGGTTTGGAACGCAGCTCAGGCCAAACAGTATTTAAAAAAATAATCTCTTCACAACCAGCAATTGTACCGGTTTTTTAAGGGCATTTTGCGGTTACGCCACAAGATGGCAGGAAAGCAAAATAAATATTTTTTGCTAAAGCAGCTAAGGAAATACGATAGAGAAGGGGACTAACTGTCCTTATTAAAGTGTTGTTAAAGCCTTACAAAGTTTTGAAAACCGTTAGATATTCCTTTAATTAACATGATGTGACAGTGACTTGTGCTAAACCATAGTATGGTAGTTTTCCCTTACCTGGTGTTTGTGGGTCAGGACAGGTTCTTTTGCTACAGACAGAAAGTAAAAAACATAGCCCTGATTATTTCCTTTTTGGATCCTACTGGAATATGGTGTGTAGCAAAATATAGTGCAGAATAAGTCTTTTTCTATCTGGAAGAAGAACCACAACTTTCCTGAATGATGATTAATCCTTGCTTTCAGTATTTTATTAGTATACTCTCTCTAACTCTGCCCTTGCAAAAAACCTACCATCACATTCTTCTCAAAGCTGACTGCAAAACTAGTTAGGAGATTCAAACGGTGATTTAGTTCTTCTTGATTTGAGGAATAAAAGGTAGAGGTGTCTTAAAATCACCTTTGTGCTTCACCTGCCTGTGTCATCTGATATTAAGAAACCGCTATAATCTTTTCTATGAGAGAATGTCAAATGAATTAATTCCTTTCTTGGCTTGTCCCTTCAGTGTAATCTTAAAAGAGCTGTTTTTAAAACATTCCATCTTCTTTTTCAAAAGCAATGGTCACCACCACATCGTTAGCATAGTGTAAGTAGCAATAGTGTATAGTAGCAGTGCATAACAATAGCATGGGTAATAGTGAATGGAGTCTTACTGTCAGTTCTCTGTTGCTTGTACAGTCTGGTCCCACAAAGCCTCCTAAATGCCCCATAGTGCTGACTACTGTCAGCATTGTCTACCACAGTAGTTAATGATGTTTAGGGGATCTTCAGTGTTCTCCCAAGTGTAGAAAGCTGAGCAAAAGACCCATATCCAATGACATAGGTGGTTTTAACCTCTCGCCTTATCTGGTTTCTTTGATATAGTTTTCTGTGTCCTCCCTCCATCTTATTGTGGTAGTGTTTGTCCACGTTTTAAAGTCATAGAGAGCTTTCTGCATCTGGTAAAATTATTCCCCTTGCCCTCTGCAGATAACTCGATCATCTTGCCTTAGTGAACCAGGAAGCACCTCACCAAATAAGTCTTTATAGGTCTTTTAGAAGTCTTCTTTATGATGGAAGAGTATGGCACACAGTCCTTTGTCTAGCTCTTATTCCGTCTTTTTTTCTTTTTTTTTTTCATTTTGTTAAGCAAGTACACCCCCTACATGTTATTTTTTGTTAGAAAAGTAGCCACCTTATCTTCTTTATACAATAGAAACTACTCAGAGTACTTCCAGGGTAAGAACTTAGAGCTCTGAGATCTTAAAGTGCATTTGGCAGCTTTTCAGTTAAGTAAGATTCATTTGTCTTTGATGTCTGAGCTATTTCCTTCAAGAAGATGGCATTAGCAGTTAAAAATAAGTAAACCTTTTTGACTAATGAATTGAACATAATGTAATTGTTTAACACACATTCTGTGTTAAATGTGTTTAACACATATTAATGATATGGACATAATAAACGCCTCAGTTTTCTCAGCCAGTCCAAAGCAGACTTGACATCATGGATTTTGTCTTCATCCTGCTAATAAATTACGTATGTAATATTGGGAGCATTAGGTAAGAAAACTAACAGAGCAACATAGTTCTGGTTCAGGCTTCCAGGTGGATATAAGTAACCTAAACTACTTTTCAGATGTGACAATGGCACAAGACTGAACCTGATTATCTTAAAAGGTGTCTTCAGCTCTATGACCTGTTGTTTTGTTAGCTTTGGTGCAAGCCTATGGTATACTCCAGATAAACAGTTCTTCCCCTGTACCATGGAGGCATGTCTTGTCTTTTCAGATTATTATTATTAAAACATACCTCAGGGTCTGATATGTGGGAAGAATAACAGCATGGGCAAGGAAATTCAGAACATAGCCTGAAACTTACAACAGGCAGTTACTGAGTTTTTTAAAAATATGAGGAGACTCCTTGAAGCAGCCTCAGATGAAACAAAAACAACTAGCAGAACATTTTTAGGGGAAGATTCATTTCCAGGGGGAAGAACATTCTGGTAGAGGCAAAACAAAGTTAGAGTTCAAGGAAATTGTGTATGTAAGCAACTAGAAGCAGCAGGTTATTTGGTGATTTAAGGACTATAGTTCAGCTGATAAAGGGATGTAATTCTGTCGAGCCACTAACAAAGGGTGCATGATGGAGGTTGTATAGTCTGTGTAGTGTTCAATAGTCACCAAAAACTGTAGTGGCTTCAGTCACCCTGACTGTCTGTGTACAGCAAGAAAGAGCTCAGTGTTCAAGGAGTTTTAATATGTGTGAAGGATGCTGTGATACCTGCTTTGTGCAGTGCTCTGGAAGTAAGAGGTTGAGACTGTGTCAAGAGAGCAATATTCTTCACAGCACAACATTTTAAAATGCAGGATGTGTTAGAAGGCCAGTGGTCTCTTCTTTCTCTAAGAGTTCAGGGGATATGAACTGTGTGTTAATGCAAGTTTTCCACATATAATTCCTCTGCTGTATTTCTGTGGCAGAAAAATGTTAGATAAATGGTCTAGGGTGAAGCAGTTCGCATTAGTTTACTTCTCATGTAATTCTGCTTATAGCACGAAGAAGTAGGTGGATCGATCTACTCTGCACACTATAAATTTGACATGTGGATGCATATATTCCATTTGAATAAGTCATCTTGCCTTTGGCCCAGTGACCCAATAACATATACCTCAGTAGCTTCATATTTATATGTCAGAGAACTTTAAATCTACACAATTTTCTGTACCTGCATCGTGAAAGTGTTGATGTGCTCCATTCTAATGTACATTTTCCTTCCTCAGGTATTGTCTTGTATATTTGGGGTAATATTGGGCATTTTTTGTGCCCGCTAGTACCTGACACAGCTTTTGGATAGTGTTATATAGTTTAAAGTAATAACTGTGTTTCAAGTTGTCTATGGTTATATCTGGAAGTGATTGCTAAGTAGATGGGATAGTCAAAATTCTTATGGGTTTATGTGAATAGCCACAAAGTTCAGTGATCTAAAACAAGCAGCCAAACAAAACATCTTCCATAGGAATCAACACTAGAAATATTTCTTCTTAAAGTGTATAACTTGGCACTAAGTCTTAGAAAACTTTTATGATGTATATGTGTGGTGGTTTGACCCTGGCTGAATGACAGGTGCCACCAAAGCTGCTCTGTCACTCCCCTCCCTAACTGGTTGGGGGACAAAAAATACAACAAAAGTCTTATGGGTTGAGATAAGGACAGGGAGATCACTCAGCAACTACTGTTGCGGGTAAAACAGGCTCAACTTGGGAAACATTAGTTTAATTTATGACCATTCAAATCAGAAAAACACCTTGGCCCCACCCCTCCCTTCTTCCCATGCTTAATTCCTGATTTCTCTCCCTCCTCCCCACAAGTGGCACAGGGAGACTGGGAATGGGGGTTACAGTCAGTTCATCACACGCTGCTCCTTCCTCCTCACACTCTTCCCCGGCTCCAACACAGGGTTCCTTCCGTGGGAGACAGTTCTGCATGAACTCCAACATGGGTCCTTCCCATGGGCTGCAGTTCTTCACCCACTGCTCCAGCGTGGGTCCCTTCCACGGGGTGCAGTCCTTCAGGAACAGACTGCTCTAGTGTGGGTCCCCTGTGGGGTCACAAGTCCTGCCAGGAAACCTGCTCCAGTGCGGGTTTCACATGGGGTCACAACCTGCTTTGGGCATCCCCCTGCTCTGGCGTGGGGTCCTCCACGGGCTGAGGGGCACAGCCTGCCTCACCATGGGCTTCACCACGGGCTGGGGGGAGTCTCTGCTGTGGCCCCTGGAGCCCCCCCGACCCTCCTGCGGCGCTGGCCAGGGGGGCTGCAGGGCTGCTCCGCTCACATGGTCTCATACTCTCTCATACCTGCAGTATGAGAGATTCTTTTGCACAGGTTCTTTTCCCCTTCTTGATGAGCTATCCAACAGGCACCACCACCATCACTGATGGGCTCGGCCTTGGCCAGTGGCGGGTCCATCTTGGAGCCGTCTGGTGTTGGCTCCTTTGGACATGGGGGGAGCTTCTGGCACCTTCTCATAGAAGCCACCCCTGTAGCCCCCTGCTACCAAAACCTTGTCATGCAAACACAGTACTATCTGTAATATTTACCTGGAGACTTCTAACTTTTGTAAACATACAAGTTAAAATTGATCAAAAGCATGCAAAAACCTTGTACTGAACTGTGACTGAATTCATGTTCTGTTTCCTAGAGACAGTATTTTGAATTCTGGAAAGTCTTACTAATGGACACAGATTTTACATGCTTTTTTCTTGATTTTATCATTTATAGTATTAATAACTTTGTACTGTCTTCTTTTTCTTTTTTGACTTCCACATATCTTCACTCTGCATCTCCTAGATTGGAAGCTTCCAGTTCCTTCTCTCCCCCTTTCTCTTCTTCACTTCCTCCCATCATTTGGTGGCATGACAGATCTTTTTTTGTTCCTGCTATGTTGTTGGGCCGTTGAACAAAACAGGTATGTCAGTTAGGGAAATAGGGCAGGTAGCTCTCACAGTAGCTCTGACATAGCTTCATATTGCCAATTCCTCCAGATATACAGGAAAGCTTTTGTTATATGACCTCACTTCATACTTTGAAGGCCAGGTAATTCAGCCTCAAAGGGACCTGTGGGTCCTGTGGCTGTGCCTGTGAGGTTAAATGCTTCCTTGCTCACACGGACGAGGGAGCACAGGGAGGCAGTGGCAGATGGAAGAGCCCAGTGATACCCCTCCCTGGCGGCTCCTGTGGTGGGTCCGGGAGCAATCATCTCACCAGGGGCCCATCTCGACATGCCCAGAGGAGCGCAGGGGCCCAAGGGCAGGCAGGAACCCAAGCTGAGGGCTCTGAGGGGGGGGGGGGGCACCCTGTCCAGGCTCTTTCCAGGGCTCTGCCTGCAGGTCTGCAGCCCCATGGCCCAGGTGTGACACCCATCATGAAAAGTCAAGACTGGAGCACCTTTCTGTGTAGAGGCATGGGATGTGTTAGGGGAAGAGCATTTCAGGATTGCAGAGGACTTACTACTTGGGCAGTTTAGGGAAGAAAGCAAAGATGTGGAGGGGGAGGGTTTTAGATGATTTGAGGAGGAATGAGTAGGGGAAAACAGAGGGATAAGGTGACAGAAAGGGCTGGTTGGTTGTAAACAGTTTGCTGGTCAATACGCTTGTCTGCCCATGCCACGTGCCGAATTAATACAGCTGTGCTCCCTTCTTCTTACATTGATTTCTCTTCCCTGGGGGCAGGGCTGTGTTCTGTGTGAGTGTGTGCAGGCTGGGGTCTGTTGCCAGCAGCTGGAGTCAGACCACAGGCTGCAGGGCCCGTGTGCCCATGGTCCAGCACCTGGATGAGTACAGAGGTGTGGGGTGTGATCACTAGTGAGTGGGGGGAGGTGATCACCAGTGAAGATCCAGCCTGACTGGTTGGCAAGTGGCTGAAGTGGCTCAGGAGCCAGATGTGTGGGGATGTCTGTGAGGACAAGATCATGGGAGGAATGCTCCTGTTGGGATCAGGAGAGCCCCAGCCAGCTGCTGGAGAGACTGCAGGGTCTGAGGGACCCTAGGGGAAGGACAG
Organism: Falco naumanni; assembly: GCF_017639655.2. Taxonomy (NCBI): domain Eukaryota; kingdom Metazoa; phylum Chordata; class Aves; order Falconiformes; family Falconidae; genus Falco; species Falco naumanni. The sequence continues at coordinate 24,840,852 of NC_054080.1, read as the reverse complement.
GTGGTGTGTCTTTGCAGTGGTGAGACCACAGGGTGGAGGGGGGTGGCTACTGGAGCCCAGGGGAGTCCCCGACAGCTCAGTCTGTGTGTGTGTCTGAGGTGCCCCATACCAGCAGCTGGATCGGGGGGTCCTGTGTCTAGCGACAGCAAGTGGGGAGACCAGGATCCAAGGGCAGCTGCTGCGCAGAGTGAGCGTCAAAGCCCAGCTTCTGGAGGGGTCCATGTTCTCTACAGGTTGGTATCTGTCCTGCTCAGCCAGAGAGGGGAGCAGGGTGAAGCCATCTGTGCTGTGTTTATGTGAGTGCTCTTTGTGTCTGTGCCTGCCCATGTGGCCAGCTGTGTCTATGTGTGTACATGTGGTGCATCTGTGTGCTCTGCGTGCATGTGTCTGCTGGGAATATTTGCCCATCCTTGCTGTGGGCTGGACCTGAGGGGCATGCAGCTGCAGCAGCCTCACCAGTCTCAGGCTGTCAGATCTGGCATGGTTTTCCACTGACAAAGCCCGCACTGCTTTGTTTATTGCTGTGAGTAGCACATATGAGGCTTCTGTGCACTGCGCAAATCTACATTGTATTCTCTCAGCTAGGGGAAAATGCCTGCAGGTGTAACATGAAATGGAGACGTGGGATTTGTTAGTACAGAGGGACATTTCATCCTGAAGTGACTCTGGAAATACATTGCTAAGACATTGGAGACAGCCGGCAAGCAACCCATTCAGTTTCTCCCCAGGGTGGTCCAGCTGCTGGACACTGTCAGCGGCCAATGGATTCAACCTCATAGGAACAGCCAGAAATACCATTTGATACTAGTCTCCTGCTTTTGTAGGTAACGACATCCAATAGCTCCCTCTAAACTTGATCAAACTTCCAAATCACATTTAATTAAAAATTTTGCTTATGAACAAGCCTATAATTCATGCTTACAGATCTATCAAGTAGGCTGAAAGTGACATGGCCACTGCTAGCATCAAGCAGTTAAATGGTTGAAGAAAGAAACCAATTGCAAAGTGCAACATGAAACTAAATCCTAAAAGCATCACCAGAAGATCTGGTTTTTTCAGTTGCTTGTAGAGCTTGCTAGTATCTGTTTCTTTTGTTTCTGTGGGGCTTTTATGAAGTTGCTAGCAGATAGCAATTTATACTAGTGGTGACATATTGTGAGAAGAAAGAAATGAAAGTAAACCATACAGGGTTGATCTGGGGCAGGCAGGTGTTTTGTTTTTTAATGGGGCTATAATGCTTAGCACAGTTACTGGCCAAATAATTTTGAAGCTAATGCCTTGAAACAAATTGTCCACACTAGTCTTGCGGGAGATGGAGGTAGAGGGAGTAAGCTGTATGACATGTAAACTTTAAGCTATTTGGACTTGAACAGAAGTAACTACATGACACATTACGTTTATAAGCAGTTTTCCCCAACTACACGGACAAAGCCTGGAAGCATTATGACATTTCTATTACTCTCTGAAATAAAAGTATGTTCTCAAAGGACTTTCCTGTTCATTTTCTCAAGGCCTAACATTCATTTCTATGAAAGTAGTTTTTTGGACAGTGGAAAATCCTGATGGCTCACTTTCAGTCTCTTTGACTACAGTTTAATCTTTCATTGCTTTTTACAGATGCATATAAAAGAGTAGACTAAGTGGTGCAAGCCTTGTTAATACCCGATTGATAATAGATGTGTGAAATACTGACCTGATTGGAGAGTGTGTTCGTGGACCTACATATTGCTCAAAAATAATGTAGCAATGTAAGTATACCAGTTTAATTTATTCTGGCCATAGCAATCTGTAGATTGCCTTGCTGGAAAATAACCCGTGCAAATTGTGTAGCTGACACCTTCATCTACACACGCAGTTACCACGTTCAGACAATGGGCTGGTTATCATGATGGGGCACAGCTAGCCTCTGTGCAGTATATGAAAGTGAAGTGTATATATAAATATTTCCCCTGTAGTCATCTTTATCCTAGAAACTCTCCTCTATGACTGCTATGTTTAATTCTGCTCTACTGCAATTGCATATACAGGTCAAGCTTGCCACAGGGCTTAGATAATTTCCTAAGGTACAACATGGAAGCTCTTGGATTTGTTAATTCCTGCATTCATAGCAAGTCTTGTGACCTGTGGTATTTTTCTTTGAGTTTTGGCTGTCAGATTTTTAATCAGCACTGGATTTTTTTGTCATTTAAACACAATTCAAGCCATGTCCAAGTAGAGAAATTTTGAAACACTTGATTCCCACAGAAAGGGTCATGACAGATGGCAATTTAAGTTATTTCCAGAGAAATAGAAAGGGATTTAGAATTTAAAGGCACCTAGCCAATTGATTTCACTATTCTGTGTTATATAGCCAGTTAATACTGGAAGTCATACCACACAGGCCAGTACATGAAATTTTTTCCATTCATATTAAGGGGAAATATGAGGGGTATGGTAAGTGGATTTTTAATCCTTTTCTTTTTCCTGTACTACCATTACCCATTTCTTCAGTTATTTCTTTTATCCTTGTTTTCTTTCTGCCATTTGTGCTGGCTTTTTTCCTTTGGTTTTGGGTTGGTTGTGGGTTTGCTTGGTTGTTTTCTTTCTGCTGCTTAATGGAAAAGAAATTGCATTACTAAGTAACTGATCTCCTACAATAATTCCAAATTTATGGGGTTTCTTTGTGGGGGTCTTCAGGAAGGAGGAGTTACTGAGGGACAAGATCCAGAATATTTGAAGGACTAATTTCAGCTCAAGGTTGGAAGTCATGAAAAAGAATGCAATATCTGTATATATCTTTTGTTTGAATCTAGTCACAAGCATAGGAACATAAGTTTATTAACAATATTTGCATCTTTTTTGAAAAGGTCGAGGATATCAGAAAAAGAGACAGCAAATATAGAATATTTCCTCCTTCTCAAGTTCCTATTATCTTTAGGAAGGAGAAAAAAGAAATAAATACGTAATTCAGATGTCAAAGAAAATAGGCCATTTACACCATAATGTACATTAAATCGCTGAAACAGTAAACTCTGCTCTTAGAAAACATTTCTAATATTATTTAAAACATCTGTCATGATTTTCAGAATTTTGTAATACAATGCAAAGAATATAAGAATGTCTCTTGCAGTGGCTAAAAGCCTGTAGAAGCATATAACAAAATAATCATATATGAATTTTCTCAGATATACTTTCACTCTGACTATTTGAAGATAGATATGTCTTTGATTAAATTAATGACTATTTATGGATTTTTTTGTTCTATGAATTTGCCTACTCACTTTTCAAACCTGTGTAAAATATTATTACCCAAAATTTGACCATATGCTGTGTGGAAAACGACATCCTTTTGCTTTTTTTGCATCTGCCTTCTGTTTATTTGGTGCCCTCCCAAGCTCTTGCACTGGAACAAACAGTGAACAGTTAATCCCCACTGACTCTTTCCATACACGCAGGTTTTATTTACTCTGTCATATACCTCATTCAGTCGTCTTTTTTCCAGATTGAAGAGTTATTGCTTAGGAATCTTCATGTAATTATTTCTAATGCAGAAGTAATTCTACAATTCTGAGTATGTTTTTGGCCTTTCTCTTAACCTTTTGCAGTTCTCCTGTGTCCTTTCAGCCTGACCTACGTAAAATATCAGTACTTCTGCGCAGACTAATGCTTCTACCTTTTGAAAAACATAGCCAGGGTTTATTTAAAGACTACATCTGCTAGATAAATACATCACATACCTTACCACTTATTCCAAGTGTCTTAACATTTCTACCTTAGGTGAAATCAGGCCAACGTGAACATCAATTTGCAGCTATTAGAGCTGAGTAGACCTTTTGTTGCTGATTTAGAAAGAATAAGATTTGCTTGTTCTTCTATTCAGCCAAGAGCTGCTCAGAAAACATCTCCAGGAACAGAGGTGTTTGCTCTGTGGCAAACTCATAGACCATGGTAAAGTTCCAGTTGAAATTATGCCGCAAAATGTTTTACTCAGTTCTTTATTCTGTGAGTTGAACAGAAGAGGTGGAAGATGGTGTTTTCTTTGCCTAACATGGAGGAGTTGTTTGTGGTGGCATAGAATAAATGGTGTTTTATTACTTCTCAATGACTTTGTGTGTTTTTGAAAAAGAACAGAAAGAAAAAGTCCATTGGTGATTTTCACTGCTCCATTAAAATTTTCTTGCTCAGTCATATTGCAGCCATTTCAGTAAATTCCCGGGGAATTTTTGATCTAGCTTTTTTTCCTCTCTTGCCAAGACACTGAAGACAGGACACACAGTAACAACATGCTTGATGTCAAATATGAAGTCCTGGTATAACCCTGATGATTCATGTAGATTTTACTCTGAAGATGAAATAATTCTGTTGTGACAAGAGGTCTTGCTGTGGTCATTAAGAGTTCTCTAGTCCATCATCTTGGACAATATTGACACCAGTCTGAGTAATACTAAACTAGTGCATCCTTAATAACCGTAGATTAGGTCTTCACTGGAGATGTTAATGATTGTCTCAGCTTCTTTATAGCATGCCACCTTGTTTGTTCCAAGAGCTTCTGGTGCCAGTACAGCTTGGAGCTTTTACTCCTGAGAGCATAAAAGATTGAAGGGCAGACTTGCCATGAAGTTCCTTCCATTCTTTCATTTTGGACACCCTTATTTAGAGATAAGAAATTGCAGCAATTAACCCTAGATCTCCTGGGTGTCTTTCTCATTCACACAAAGGTAGCCTGCAGTGCCTCAGTGGAGGAGGCAGTAGTGTCACCACTGGTGAAAAAGACCAAGAGTCCTTTGAAGAGGAGAGGAACTGATTTCCAGTTGGTATTCTGTATCTAAAAATTATAATAAAAGGCAATGGAAAACTTGTGGAAGGCTGAAAACTGGAGAGGAAAGAGGGTATGACATCTTCAAGAAGAGAGTGCTTAATTCAGAAAAGAAACTCCTTCCATTGCATTTTGGTTCACCACAGTTAGTGCAGAGTATGGACTTCCATCCTTAAACTTGCCAATACACCATGTTCCTACAAGGTATTTCTTTTTTAACACTGACACTACACTATTTACCTTATAAATTTTATTTACCATCACTCTAAAACCACATTCTTCCCTGATCAGCGACTACTTATTCTTTTTGAACATTTAGTTATTACTTCATACACAGTTTGTCTGTAATTCAGTGGTGGTGTTTTGATGTGATTCTTTCTGATTATTCAGGACATCCATTCCCGTCCTCCAATGTAATTCTAAAGGACTTCCCACTTTTTACAAAAAAGTTAAAATTTTGTCAGACATACACATGCTCTGACATAGCATCCTTCACCTCAAGTGGACAGTAAGGAGATAAATTAGCCCTTGTCAGCACTGGGATTTACAAATAACGGTTGCTGTGCTTGTACAAATTGCAGTATCTGTATACTCAGGGTATCCATGGTTACACTTTTAACTACAATAAAGAATTTCTTGTTACTTCCATGGATGCGTATTTACAGTGTTCACAAAGCATTTACAGAAGATGTTAATGTCTTGGGTTAGTCTTTAATATGACCTGAAGATGCGCTCATCTTGGTGTACTTGCTTCAAGTTGCTGCAACAGCAGTCTGTAGATGACAGCAGTTAGTTATAAGGTAATGTGCATGTTCTCAGCTCCTGAGCTGTCTCATCATAAAAAGTAAATTCTTTGGGGAAGAAATTAACCTGTTTGTACAAGTATACATGTTTGTAAACATCTAGTAGACCAGCACCAGAAATTCTGCGAAGTTCTTCAGACTGATTTACTGCAATAGCTTTAATAGGCTGGATCACAATTTAAGCAGATAGCACGGGAGACACATACTCTGATCCATTCAGGGATGGTAAACACTTGCTCTTCAACCAGTTCTCTGCCTCTCCCTCTCTATTCTTCTCCCCACATCACCTATTTCTTTGGCCAGAGCCTTTTCCAGATAATAAGCAATTTACTTGCCTATCCTGTCAGTTATCATTTGTTTTACATGCTAAGATTGGGAAATCTGTTATGTAATCTGTTTTCCCAGAAAGTGGTAAGGGCCGTTAGCAACCTTACTCTTCTGTCTCTGCCTTGTATTTGTTTGTATTTAAACTGTTTTGAGAGGCTTGAGTGGTTTTTTTTCACGTTTTATTGCAATCCTGACAAACAGCAGTAGTTAAGTTGCTATATACTTAACGGTTTTTCTCCCTAGCCTAAGCATTTGCTGTTTCATAGACTGAATCCCTTGAATGTGAAGAAGCCCTCTTGTAAGTTTAGAAAGCACTTAGTTCATCTTGATGCTACCTAATGGGTTTTAAAAGCAATAACACTCAACGGTAGCTTTCTCATCTCTTCAGTTTTCTGTTGATGATATGAGTCCATTTATTTACTGAGGCCACATAACTGGTTTAACGGGAAATAGCACGTGACTCTTTTGTTTTCCCTAGATGAGATACTATCAGTAAAGGTTGGTCTTTTGGAAGGTTAAAACACTGCCCAAGGAAGGGGAAGTCACACAAGTCTGCTTCATTTTATTTTTTAGGCAGTTTTGTAAGAATGGTAGTTTTGGTATCTTGTACAGTTTTAGTAAGGGCTCTGTGTGTGTTTGTGTGTGTGTCTTCATATCCTCAGAATGGGATACTATTTTTACCTCTTTCAAAAATTTCAAAAATAGCTCCCTTTTCCCCAAATGCTTAAGTTTTGCTCCATCCTCACATTTAAAGGCGGCACAAACAAGACTTTGTTTATTTGGATTTCTTTGTTAAGTACTTTGACCTGAACATATAAAGGAGTGAACTTTGCACAGTGAGTTGTATAGCCCTTAGTAAAAAGAATTTCCTTGGGTTCCCATAACTGCTCCAAAGAAGATTTGCAGAACTCTAGAGATGTATTATTCCTCATCTGAAAAAAAAACCCAAAACTTGCCGAAACTTGCACTCAAAAAAATAAATAAGTGTGCTGATTTCTAGTTGTTGTGTAATTTTCCTTCTTGATGGGAAGATCTGCAGGGAAGTTTAGGAAGAAAGGCAAGGGCATGGCACTTCTAATATAGTCTAACTATTGAATTCTTATTCTTCGACAGCCAAATTAGCTACTGCTTTCAGATAGTGCTGTCATGACAACATTTTGTCTAGTTGCTTTTCTAATTACTTACATTAGGTCATGCTTTTCCACCATAATGGAAGAATTAATTTGCCATCAGCAGAAGGATATAACAAGTTACTGAAAAGCAGTAGGTGGAGCTCACATGTTATAGCAACAGTATGCAAACCTGGTGTTCAAAGGCTCTTTGGTGTTTACAGTATGTCTGCATGGCAGTCAGGTGTCACTGCAGCATATATAGCTGTACCAAAGGTGACAGCAATCTACGTTTGTTGATACCAATCGAAGAGAATAATTAGCAGCCATAGGTTTGGGTGCATGAGGCTTGCATAAAGCAGAGGTAGCTAGCCCATGCTGAAGTGCTTGGTACTGACAGTGCTGCTGATACCAGCTTTAAGTAGATTAAAGCTGTTAAAGCTTTTTCTGCTCTCTGTGCTCTCACATTTCAGATTAGACTGTGAGCATATGCAATGCATTGTGTGTGTACAAATATGTCCATGACCCCAGTGTCACTTCCAAGTACTCTACTGCCTGGTTGACTTTCAGAGCTGCTAACATGGTAATGTTATGAAAACTCAGAACTGAAAGTGCTAGTAGGATTTGTGGGCATTTTAATTCCCACACTTTAGAGGGGAAATACTGTGCCTTTACATGGTTTTTCAACTAATCTTACTACTTTCATAATTTCTTGCAGATCATTATGCAAACTAATGGTGGAGCTCTTAAATAAATTTAAAGGTTCCTAGGCACGTCTCTTAAATAAATTTTAAAAGGATCATTAAATCATTTACTTATTAACTGGTGTGAAGGGGAAAATACTGAAAGTAGAGAGGATGTTCTGGATTGCACTGATGGATAAAGGGGACATCAAAAGACTGAAAACATTCATGGGTTACCAATAAGTTCTGCTGTATGCAATGGAATAATAAAGCCAGGGACTAGATGGGGTAAAGGAAATAGGGACGAAATTTCCTGATAGGAGCAAAATGAGGTTACTGTTGCAGCAATAGACTTAGAGCCCTGGGGGAGGAGGCAGGTGTGCAGTCAGTGAAGCCTCTCCTGCTGGAGCAGTGATCTCCAAGGGAATCATGCCCTGGGAGAATTGGGGACAAGCAACACTGGGTACACTGACACCCTGAAACACGGTGTCAGTGAGTATCTAATCCATCTAACGTAGGACCTTCTTTCTGCATTCATTTTTTTCAGGGAACTAGGACTCTAACACAAAGTGACTGGCACCCACTTCAGTGCGTCCCTTTCACTGAGGGTACAGAAATACAGAAAGAAGTCCCCCCCATCTTCTCAGGATCCAGGCTAACAGAGGTGGTGATGGTAGCACCTCCTTTTGCATTGTCTTCTGCAAGAATGGGATTGGCATCATATCACCAGAAGATTGACCAAACTCCAGGCCACGGGCATCTTTAGTGAGAGCATTTTCTGCTGTTCAAATTCAACTTCTCTGAAGACAAAAATGCAAAAGCCAGGAAAAAAAATGAAGCTGAATGAAAGTTTGATTTGTCCTTGTGATTAGGACGTATCACTGAGTGTGAAAGTGCGAAGGACAGAATCCCTTTCCTTCCCTCTGCTCCAAAGACTGCTCTCTTTTGGTAGGCAAAAAGCGGCCACGTTCACTGTGCACAGAGCTGAGTCTGGAAGCCCAGTTCTGCCTGTTCCAGCCAAGGAGGGGTGGAGACTGGTCTTGAAAAGAAAACAGCACAAATTGGTAGTTAGAACATGCTATGCAATTACTGAGACCATGGTTCCTTCAGTCCTCTTCAGAGAAGGATTTTGTTCCTGGAATGGGCTCTAGATGTTGCTGCCATCCTCTGCTTTGGCTTCCTGCAGGTCTTAGACAGAGTTATTGACACCTGTCCTCCAAGCCAAGAGACAGTGCATGTTGTGACAATGCTCAGGCCAGGCTAGTAGTCTAGATACTGTAGATGGTGTAATAGACGAGTAGATATGTCAGCTATTTGTTGTGGATCATTCTATTATGTCATGTAAAAAGAAAAGGTAGCATATAGAGAAACTTAACCTTGAGTGCCAGCTCAGGATGTTGTAACTGATTATCTTTAGCCTTTACAACCTAGTTGTTACTGAGGGCTTCTTTCTCATGCAGGGAGATGAATGTGACAAGGATTAACATTAAGTTAACTACCATAAGTAGTGGTTCACACATGTTACCCTTAGGAATCACATTCAGAAATGACATTGAAGAAGATGAAAACTTCAGTACCAACTACAAGCTTCCTCCTTTTCCATTGCAGGTCTTCTAAATGAAACTATTGTATAGATAATGAAGGAAAGAGCTTTTCTGGGATATTGTAGTTGAACAACAATTTGAGCTGTCTCACTGTAACTTGGCTTCCTTTTCTGGCTTTTCCTGCATTACATGTTTTTCTTAATTTCCCTCAGTAGAGTCAGTGGAATGGGTGTGCCACACATAATTGAGTGCCTCTGCCAATGCTAGCAAGAATGGAAGTACACCACTAAAAATCAGGGTTGTAGGTAACACCATCACCCTAAAGATACCACAACTATCTTTAATACTCCTGCATGTCTGCAGGTGGTGTTAACTGGTAATGTTTTCAAATGGTTTCATGTATCTAACATGTAGGAGCCACATCCTAGAGACGAAGCTTAACTTTGATTTTTTCTTTGAGTCACTTACAAAGACTTGCATTTGACTGAAGGCAATTCTAAATCAAGATTTATTTAACAGTGAATTCAAGGTGGTGAATAACAAGGCAATGTATAACAACAGTGCAAATGTTAGCCGAAAAGTCATAAGTTTATAAGCCTTGAACAGATAATGAATATGACAGTCTTCTCTAACTTACTTGCTGTGGAAAAGAATTATTCAGTGCCCTTTCTGAATCACAGAAACAACTTAACTAGAACATAGATTCTCTGGGATCCTGTTCTCGTGTAGCAACTCACACATGGTGAAAAAATTATTTCCTCTTACCGAGTCAAATAGCCTGCCGTTGCTTCATAGTAACATAACACGTGATGTATTCACCCTTTCTGTCATAAAGACAGAAATTATGTAATACATTTGGTTTGTGCAGCCGTGCAGCATCTTTCTCATGTCTCCACCCTCAACTTTCATGTTCTAATTACTGGAAAACTTGAGTAGGTATGGAGAAGCACAAACCTCACACTGCTAAGTGATGGCTTTGACTTTGATCAGATAAGGAGCTTCAGGAACACATGTAGGACCTTCGCAAATCCAATTATACAGTTTAGCATGCCAAAAGGAAAAGTTTGTTCCAACATAACCCTCACAGTCATTGGTTTTAATACAAACCTTGAATCTATTCTGTATTAATTCTAATTCTGGTTAGTGTAACAGTAAATAACATCTCATTTATGGAAGATGTGTCAGGTTTTTTTTAATTAATTTTTAACCAACTAAGCTCTTTGTTTCTCCGATAGAGTGAGGTAGAAGGTACTCAGACAGCTTATGATTTGGTTCAGAATGTAATTCCTTCTCCTGAATCTAAATTGCTTACTTCTGTACCTTCAGTAGAAGCTCCTTTATCTCTTGTCTTATGAAAGCTAGATGGGTGACACTTGGCTGACCTCCTGACACTGACAGTTGTAGGGATGTTTCTATCTATCTGCTCAGCCATTTTTGAGCTAGGATGTGTCTAGTGGCCAGAGCAGAGAGCACTTCAAAAAGCCCTTAGCTGCTGCCAAGTAATTCTGTCCCAGAAAGGACGTAACCCTGCCAGCCTTGCTCTGATCCTGAGCTAAGGAGACTTGCTCTGAGGGCTAATGAGATTAGGAATGGCAGCCTACTGACATGGGCTTCCAGGTTCACCCTGAAATTTTATTAGCAGCTCTGAGGCATCCTACATGGATGTATGAGATTTTGAGCTTCACCATTACAGTGCCTTGTCCAGCATACAAAGGAGAATTACACTCTTTCACATGTAGGAGTAACTAAAACACTATTCCTTGCAATCCCACTTCTGAGTCCTTGCTGCTGAAGTTGATTTGCCTCTTTTTCTTGATGTTTGGCATAGCCAATATTTTTTGCTTGGCTCAGAAGATGATGGCTACACAGCTGTCTGTTCCTGAGTGCCAGCCCAGGGAGGATGTCCTATCCCAATGCACACTAACAGTCTCAAAGCTGCATGCAGATGGGAGCAGCCCTATCCATACTGTGTACGTGGAGTGTCCTCAGACAGCACAGCTATCCCAACAACACCCTCCCAGCGCCTGCCCTCCTCCTGCCTTCTCTGACACCACCTAGGCAGCCTTTAGAAGGCAACCCTCACACATCCTTGCCACTGATCCTCACGCTCCTCTAGGAAAGCAGGAGAGGCTCACAGGCACTACAGCACAGCAGCAGCCTTCCCATGCTTTGTAGCCTCCATAAGGAATGGAAACCAGCACCTGCCCTTACAGGACCAGCCTTCATGGAGAAGGAGGCTGGGGAGAGCACACACAGCACTTTGTGAGCCCCACCAAATAAAAGGGGATGGGCATCAGCTGTAGGATGGATACGGTTCTGCTCACAGTGTTTGTCCAAAGCTTTTCTGAGGCACTCAGATCCAGCCCTCTGTCCTGCCTTGTGTTTTGTAGCATCATTGGCACACAGAGACTTCACTTGGTAGAGTACTGTGGGATGGGCAGGAGGAGTGAGGCATTGCCCAGCGTCTGGAAAGTGACTATTGCAAAGAAAGTATTGCAAAGGCTAGGCGAACTTGTAGGTGTCTCCAGCATATGCACTGATGGGGGGCTGCCTAGGTGACAGTCCTTGTGACATGTTGGATACTGCAAAGGGCAGTGAAGATGCAACCATTGTTCCTCTAGTACAATTGTCAGGAGCTGAGTACTCCCCACTCCCTATTGCACAGCTTCTGCTTGGGAAGTTGAAATACAAAGATTTTCAACCCTCCTCCTGTCTTGTCCTCTCCTTTCCAGTGCGGTGCCATGTGATAGGAGCCACAGATGCTTACTTTGGCTGATAAAAAGGTGTTTATCTGGAATGATTTGGTGCTGTACTGAAAAAGGTGCTCAGTACCTTCTCAGTACAAGGTGGTGCCACAGTGTTGTGATTATGGTGCACAGATTGTGCCGCACTTGAGCTGGTTTACTTTCTCAGGTCAAGCTGTCTTCATGCTGCTCTTTGGGCAGCTTTTGTCCTGTACCTGAACAAAACAAAATGTGTAAATAGTCCTGGGAGAACCAGGAGTCTCCTTAACTCTGATGAAGTATTTGCACCACTAGGCTACTCTTTTTCTTCTTGCTCTTTCCATGGAAATATTAGCCTGCGGTGGAGGAAGGAAGGAAAGTGTATCTTGTTAATGGAGTATAGCCTTGCCCAACACGTCTCAGTGTAAATGTGCCTGGAAATCGAGACCTCAGAGCCTACAAGTTGCATCTCATGATCTGGGGCAATGTCATAATACCCCTTAATTGACTCAGCGTCCAAGTACTTTTAATATCTATCTCTAGGTCAGAGGTTGCCAAAGTAATCTGTCTCCAGGTTAGAGGATGCCAAAGTAAAGTGCAAGAAACTGAGTTTAGGCATCAAGGAACTGAAACAAATGGATTTTCAGGTGCCTTCAGGAGTGACAGTTGTTTTCTGAGGTTTAAGCACCTACAGTACCAGTTTAGGCAGGCTAAACTCCAGTGTTTCTGGTTGGGCAGTTCTTGATAGGTCTCTGCCAGAGAAATTAGCTTTGTGGATTGCCCTTCACACTCTCACTACTGACTTGAAGGGAGCATGACCCCAGCCCCTTAAATTGCATTGTTACGAATTGTTGTCTTTCCAATGCCTGTTTTATAAGTGCCTTACAGAATACCTAGAGGCCTGGTTGTTCTTAGGGAGAGGCATGTATGTAACCACAAATGCTAAACAAGCAAAGAAACAAATGAAACAAAACCAGGCTATAAAATACTAATGAACAGAAAGTACAAAAATGTTGCAAATATTTTGCTCAGACTTAAGCAATATATCAGGGTTAAAACTGGGGATATTAGTGCTAGTATCAGGTAAGAAATAAATCATCTAACCCAGGCTTATCACAGTAGTTACTGGATAATCAATTCAAATATTACCTTGTTAGTAAACAGAAATACTCTTGTTACCCTCCAGAGAATTCTAAGCCAGATATTACTCAGATAACATTTACCATTTTGCAATATCATATTGACATAAGAAACAGATATAATTTTTTTTGCATAACTGCAGGCTGGTGCTGCATTCTGCTTTTTCCAGTAACTTAGAAATTTTGATGCTAAATTATTTTTCAGCATAACTTAACTGATACAGAACTGACTTTGAAATATTTTCTTTATTTATTTTAGTTGTGTATTTTTCTTTTTTACCAGCAGAGTATTTGTCTTCAAAAGTTCTTCAGGCAGATTTTGAGACTTTTGAATACTGTCTCTCAGAAGCCCTATTTTCCTGCAAAGGATGGTTCTTTCAGCCTTCTTCACCCTGTGTATCACATGTAAGAACATGGCCCTCAGCTATGAAACCAACCTGATATATATTTAAAATTGTCAAGCTATAGCAGTTTCTTGCAGTCATGGTAGTGTGTATTTGCCTTTTAAAACTTTATATTAATTGTTACAGTACCAACAGAAATTGTCTGTTTAAATAAGTACTTAAAAAAAACAGAATAGGTGACCAGCCCTATATATAGATTTCACCACCTTCTCATCTACATTGCTATATAAACATCTGATTTCCTGCAATTGTATAAAAATATATTTTAGTACTACTAGATAATGCTGACTGGTTAAAATTTCAAGTTAATTAACAAGTGAGCTTAACATATGGCCAGTAAATGTCATAATTGCTCTAGCTTAACTTTTTTTATTTTAGTATGGCTTAAACCAGAACATGCGGGACACTATGAAAATTTTATACAGCAGCCCTTTGAACTGGTAAACATTCAACACAAGTGGAGTCAGCAGGATGGGGGAGACTTAAATCTGCTCTTAGTTGTGTGTTGTTTACCAGACTGCCTGTACTGACTGGAAAATTCATTGTACATTAACTTTAGATTCTACTTTTCCTCCTGAAGAGTGTGTGTGGGCTGTGTGGCAGAATGAGATGTTACTTTTTATGTTCTCTGTCCTATATGCATTAAATACAGTGACTGTTTGTAATGATGTTGTCTCTGATGTTTCATTCCTTACTGTTTATTACAGTTGGGGTGTGTGTTTTATTTTGTTGAAGTTGTGCTGTTGGAGCAGAAGCAGATAAAACCACTTTATCTTTGAAATTGTTTTCCTATGGTTACTTTGTAGTTTTAGTATCTTCCCTTATTTACTGCTTTATCCTTACATTTTGTGTGCTAGGAACTATATAATACTCAGCTCTGCATCTGTAAATAGAAATTACATAATTAAAAACCTGGCAGCAGCATACCCTGTCTACATGCTCATGGCTGCTTTAGCTCCCTGATTTCTCAGCTGAAGCCTGTGTTTGCTGTTCAGAAATTCGGTGTGTCCAAACGTGGCAGGTTTGCTGCAACACAGCTTGGCTGTGTGGCACTTTGGGCAGCATGCATTCAGCACTTTTTAAGTACTGCAGTACTTTTTGATGGGCTGTTTTGATCTGCTTGTGCATGCAAGATATTTGCCCAGGTTTTCTGGGCATCTGCAGCTTATGCTCAAACCAGACAGTCTGATCTCCTGTCCAGAAGACCAAAATCCACTCTTGCTCCTAGGTATAGCTTCCAAGCAGGAAAAGTTGTACATGCAAAGATATTGAAAATGTGGTAGACCGAGATGCATCTTTCTGTTTACTGGTTACTTGGGTGGATAGCAAAACTTCAAATAGCAGCATCACTTTTCTACTCTTAAAATATTTTGTCTTTGACCTGAGGTCTGTTTACAGTGAAGGCTACCTCAAGGAACTTTTCCCATAGATAGGACCTTTCCCTTGCAAATACAACACAGCTGTATTGCCTGACTTTCTGCAAGTGAACAGTCTGCAGCGGAACCGGTTATTTTAAATGGAGTACGTGAATAAGTGCTTCACTGGACTGTAGCCAGGGCACTTGGAGTGTTTCAGAACTCAGCCCGTGTTCTCTTTGGTTTGACACTGTCAAATTCAAAATGTTCCAGTTGTGCATCAAGTTTGTAGTACAATTGAATTGCTCTGTAAAAAGCAACCAATAATTATCTGATATATTCAAGGGAGTTTTTCAAGGGCTGATTGAGAACTTGTTGTGGAAACATGCCTAATTTTCTAACAAGAATTTTCAACAATGGAGTTTCATGTGCTTTAGACCACTTGTAGTCATCTTAAACATATTGTGATTAGTTTGTTTTTAGAGGTGGGGAAAAAAATCTCTTTCTTCCTGATAGCAAAACTTGCTCTCCTATTTTTATATGAAGTGTATATGATTACATAACCTTCTGTGGTATTTTGGCATTGGAAAAATATTATCAACTAGAATACCCTGAAGCACTGGGGTCCTCTGCCTGCAGAGTGCTTGGAATGCAGCCGCCACTAAACCAGACTGCATGACTCTGCAGGTGGGAAGACCTGAAAACAAACAAGACTTGGGATTAGTCATGCATAGCTTTGGAGGATTGAGGGAGCAAGTGGGGTTGATAGCCCTCAAAATACGTATTTTTGCAGTCATCTACTTTTCTTTTCCCAGCATAAGGCAGGAAGATTTGAAAAACAAATGCCTCTCTTTCTCACTGTGGCTGGGCAAACTTGTCAGATGTCTGCCAAAAGCTGGAGCAATCCTTCCAGCACCATTATTCATAACCTCTGACTTTTGTTTAGCTTTTATTTCAGGTTATGTTAGTGGGTGCTGATAGAGGAATTTTCACCATTTGAAACAAATTGCGAGTCAGATCATAATGTCTGTGCTTACGTAAGATGTTCATATGGTTTAACATAGCAACCAAAATAGAATCGGTGAACTAGAGACTGATGTGTGTTTATGTAGCAGCATTGTTCTCATGATGTGAATAGGAGCTAATGCTTATCTCTCATTTAGTAAATGGAAACTTGCAGGTTAGATATTATACTCTTGAGGTTGTCAAATGAGATTGGACTTTTGGCATCTCTTTCTCACATACTTGCCAAGCCGGACAACTTCCTACATAATGGTTGCCCTTTTGGAAAATACATAAGCTGTTTCTTGGAAAGTGGTTAAAGATCAGGCAGAGTTTGTTCTGCATTTTACAGCATTTATTATTGCATAAAAAGGCTGTGTCCTACTTCCCATGGAGGCCTGGCTAAAGACTAGTGATGTGATGGAGGCATGCTTCCCAACACAAAAGAAACCCTGCTGGAGACAGTGAAAGGCAGTACTACATACAGGTCCCTGTACCTGCTACACATTTGTATTTACATTTGGGAAATATGTACTCATGAATGGTCTTTAAAATCCCTCAAATATATCCACACTGCAGGAACTTCAGGGCTCAAGATGGGGCCTCTGATAACGTTGCTTTCAGATCATCCTAATCAGCGGTAGGGATCCTCAAGCATACAACTAAAAGGTGACAGAAGATGATGGTAAGAGGGCCTGAGGATGCAGGCCCAAGGGGGTAACAGGAGGCCAAGGGTGGAAGCACAGATCACAAGAGGTCAATTACCGGACACTAAAGGAATGCAGCCTGGATAGCTGGGGAAACTGGTTGTAGGGCATGACAAAGAAGGAATATGTATCCCATGAGTAAAAATCCCATATGTGGTAAAAACACAGGAGAAAACAGGGAGGTGTCAAAGACAGTCACAATCTCTAGAGAAATGGAACAAAGGAAGAAAAGAAAGAAAGGAATTACTCCATTCTTGTCTTCCTCCACTAAGGACACCACTGCCACTTAGTCACGGCAGGTTCCCCTCAACTTCGGTAGATGAGGAGCGCTGCTTTATGACTTACTGTTCAGTGCATTTTGCCTGTTTTTTTGCCAGTGCCTTTACTATGTCACTGGATAAAGTAAGTTTGAACTCTACAGAGCACTGTGAGTGTGTGCTTGTGTGTGTGTGTGTACACATGTGTATGTATGGGGGCAGGGGGGGAGGGTGCATTTTCCACTCCAATCTGCCCCCACACCGAAGTGATTGATACCTCAGCAGTGAGTCAGAGTAAACTCAGATGCAACAACTCACTTGAATGAGAATTTCAAACCTCCTCTCCACTCCCTCCTCCAGTTTCTTTGATCAACTCTTAAAAATCTCAGGCCGTCAAAACATGAACGCATGCATGCATTTGTGCACACAAATAGTTGGAAAAAAGTTAAGGGAACAGAGTGCTGCTTGCTATCCCAACAACGCCTTTGATGGAAGACAAATATCTCTCTTTCTCTGCACTTCTGTTCTTGCTGTATCTGACCTTTGGATTTGTTCCTTGCTTGCTGCTTCCTGCCCCACATGTTTGTGCATTGGACAGAAGAGTGCAGTTCCAGCCCAGTAAATTGTAATTGGTTGACTTGCTAGAGAAGTATCTGATTCAAAGAGTAATGGTCCTGCTGCAAAGAAGAACCAAATAAATTAAGTAGAGTATGTATTAGTATTTCTGCTTTATTTTATCTTTTAAGGTTAAGGTTTGTCTAATGCTCTATTTTTGTTCAACATAGAATTAGAAGATTTGTGGGTGGAGGAGAAGCAGTCCATACAGTGATGTGTGGATACTGCAGTATTCTTGAGTTTTGGGAAGATGTCTCAAAATTACTTAAATTTTAGCCTAAGAAGTACTGTGATTTGGTTTGAAAACTGAGAGATAATTAGAAAAATACCAACTTGTATTTTGAGTATTCTGGCAAAAATTCATTTGTTATATTGTTCATTTTACAGCTTTTAAAAGGTACTCTTGTACTTGCACACTAACTGCTCTCCTACATCATCACAGTGCAACAGGATTACAGTGCTGCAGTTCTAAGGTTGTCCTAATAATTCCACATTACACTTTTTAACATTTACCCACAGTAGAAGTCCAAAGCAGCCTTTACCTTTCCCTGAACTCAGTCTGGAAATGCAGTCAATAAGCTGCCTCAAGTTTGTGGACAAAAGCCCAGGTTACTACATTAACTCCAAATCATGTAATTACCAGACTATAAACCTGTATCCCCAGTCTATTAGAAAAGCATTACATATGCTATTCAGCTGGAGGTGGTCTACCCATCCTTCTTAAAATTGTCATCGCTAAAGTAATGCAGTGATGTGAGTAAGCATGAATAGCTGAATGAAGGCAATGTGTAGCACAGATACCCAGTTAAAAATAAAACCCATATATTTTGGTGCAGACCAACTTCTGGGAAAATGATTGTTTTGTGAAGTATGCAGGCCAGGCCCTGTCAATGATGAAATCTGATAAATTGTCACACATACCTTAATGCCCTTGGTTCAGAAAGTCCCCAGGGCAAGTTTTGAGAAAACAGATTGTTGCAGGACTGGACAAATTTCCCTCTTTCCTATTCTTCCTGAGTTCTCAACAGACCCAAAATGATTTGCAGAAAAAGGTCAAATTTGGCAGTGGCTTTAGATTAAAAGCAAAACCAGAAACAAAATAAAACGAAACAAAAGGAATACCCAAAATAAAAAACATTGCTGGGAAACATAAATGTTGGGCATATATATCTCAGAATTAATGGCTTCTTTACCAGAAGTTTCTCTTAGCATTTTTAAGCAGCACTGAATTTTAGTTAGAAATTATGCATTTATTTATAAATTCGCAAATGTTACCTAAAAAGGTTCTAAAAAGGGTTACCTGGCTGAAAATGGAGTGATGAGATGCTTTGAGTGCAACACAGATAATTTCCTGGCTGCACACTGAAGAGAAAAAGCCCTCTGAGCTGAGTTGAAGTCACCAGTTTTAAGACTTTTATTTCCTTCAAAATGTCCCAGTTTTTCTCTCAGTATCTTTATGCCAGATCAGTATTGAAAATACGCACTGTCAAAACCTGAGGGGCTGCTGATGGTGCCTGTGTAATGGTGACCCTTAGGATCCGGGATTTTCTTTACATGAGGCAAACATAAAACACAGCAGTGCTCCTGTGAAGCTAGATCAGCAGTATTATCCTTTTCAGAAATTATGCTGTGTCCCCACTTCCACAGTGATGACTCAGTGATGCTTTATTATTACTAACTTTTAGCAGTATAAGTATTCCATATGAGCAGTAACTTTAAGAAGTAATTTCATGTAATATCTCAGAGTAGAAGTTACTTCTCTTTCATCTCATTTTTACTTACCAGTTGCCACAGATGTGGCCCTGAAACTGGTAGGATGGATATAAAGGATTTCCAGAGAAACAATGACTTCTACTTCTTCTTCTTCTTCTTCTACTTTCACAAATGTAACTAGGGAGCAAGAGCCAATCTGCAGTGCATAACATTCATTATAATTGAGCTTTGCCTTTGACATCTAGCTGCTGCACAATTTTGTATTTAATCTGAAATAGCTAGAAACACCGGGCTAATTATATTCCTATGAAGAGCCACAGTTAAAGGAAAGCCTGTTAGAAATTCAAAATGGGTCTGCGTCCTCCATACCTTGCTCATTTTCTCCCTCAGTTTTCTCTGTTGCAGACTTTTGATCTTTACAGTGTTCTCCATAACCACACCAGCATTAAACAAAGGGGGTGGGGTGTGTGGGGGGTGTGGGGGTGTGATCCCTTAAAGCTATTGGAACATTCATAAAGATGAACCTTATGAGAATGTGGAGAATTCCCTTCATAATTATAAATTGCTTTTTAGCAATTCATTCACATTGCAGTTGAAGCCAGGAAGTTTAGTTCAATGTTAAGGCATAGGTACTGAGTCAGATCTGAGGCCTAATTAGATGAGTGCCTTAGAGTGACTAGACGCAGATCCGTTTGATAGGTGTGCAAAAAGCAGGCTGGTAGGAAAAAAAAAATTCTGCTGTGTTAGATCTTCCCTTTTATCTCAAATAGCAAAAGTAACTGAACTCATAAAGTGAAATTCAAATTTAAAGAGACACTGTTTGATGGTCCTCTTGTCTGAATGAAAGTCAGCTCTGTAAATCTTCCTAAATTCTGGCTTCACCTCTGAAGAAGAATGCTTAGAAAGCTTTCTTTAATGAAATTTAGTAATAGCTGGGTTAGTTCTAAAACGAGGAAAACTACGCTAAGTGCTCTAAGTGCTTTAAAATTCACAAAACAAGGAAAAGCTAAGTAATATTTTCATATTATAAAATATTATAAAATAAATATTCAGTAAAACCAACAAAAAGTATTATTTTTTTTTTTACTTTACTAGAATAAAGAACATTTTTATTTCATTTCAGGACAATGTACAATTTCACAGCTTTTCATTGTTTGATACTGATTGACCCCTCAAACATACTAGAGGACCTATCCTCAGGATTAAGCAAGAATGATCCCCAGAAACAGATTTACACTTCTGTGTTCAACGAAACATGTAATTAATTAATGTCTTGTATGTATGTGTGAATTACTATAATCCTGACAATATGCTATTAAGTAGCTGATGTGCTAGAGCTAATGGGTAGAACACAGGTGTCACAAACAAACTTCTGAGGGGTCATCTGAATGCTAACGTGAAAGTAAAATTTACTTTCGGACACAACTGTTGTGGTGGTGAATGTGTGCCATGACAAAGTGTGGGGCAGCTTGAAAGCTACCAGCTGAGCCCGGAGAAACTGTCTGTAGCGTGTTTAGCATCATGTGTGAGTTAGGAGCATGTGTGCAGATACAGAACTGCTCCCATGTCTCTTCTTCAAAAGGAGCGCAGCTATAACCAGCACATCAAGTGGTTTATGTCCATATACTAGCTGTACTACCTGGCAGGATCTGGAGAGGTGAAGGTTATCTGTAATAGCCAAGTAAATAAGAGCCCCAGCTACAACCGAAGCAATAGTTTTTATACCTAAATTGCATGCGTTTTGCTTTTCAGCATGTATAATGGCCTAGTACAGGATTTTGGCAGCTGGTCAGGCCACCAAAATTGTCTTTGGGACCTCTCCTTGTTGACCCTCCGCAGCCTACAGAAGACAGCTGTACCCAGCGATCTGTCTGCTGCAGTCATAAGCAGCTAACCCATAGCCCTGTTCCTGTTGTGAGCTCTTGCGGCAGAAGTAATCGGGAAAAAAATAAAAGGTGGCTTTTACTAGGCACCTCTGTAAGCCCCTGGGCGTAGGGGTGGCTGGTAGGGTAGAGCAGAGGGGACCTGGAGCACGCAGCCCTTGGGGGCAGCTGGGGCCATGCTCAGTACAGCACCGTGAGCTGCAGTTTGGTCCATGCTCATCTCTCTTGCACGTGCAGGAAACAACAGCTGGTGCTGGCTGAAGGGTGAAGGCGGGGAACTGCCTGTGCTTCTTGGCAGCACATCAGTTGGATGATTTGAGGGGGGATACGGGCTTATTATCAGAGTGGGTGTCTTAAAAGAAGCCAATTTCCTTATTTTTAATTAATTGTTTTCTTAAGGCAGTGAGCTAAAGTGAAAAATTAAAATCAGTTTTAAAACAACATAAATACTGTAGGTTGTGGAAATAATAGAAACTGGATGTAGCAAGTTTGATCATGTCAGTTTTGTTTCACTCACTGATTGTCTCCCTCTCACATTTGCTGCAGTTAGTGCATCCTACCTTCAATTAAATCGCAGGGTCAGCAGGCTAGAGGCTACATACAGGCTGCGACTGCTTCTTCTGATGCCATGATTAGATTATATGCAGCCACAAAACTGGTAGTTTTAGCACAGCCCCATCAAAGCGTGACAAGCAAACAGTCATGGTTCAGAGTTTTACATACTAGTCTGCTTATACCCACAGAAATCAGTGCACTTAAAAATACATTAAATGTTTTAAATAGGGTACAGGAAGAGAAAGAAAAGGATGAAAATATGTGAAGCATAAAGCACTGAAGCCTTTGGTTTGTTACCCTGGTATTGCATTCTTGTTATTTCTTTTCCATTTAGGTAGAGAGACATTGCTTTAAGAAAAAGAACAAACCATCTATTAAATCTTGTTGTTTCAGATACTATTAAAATAACTAACATTTCCCATTTGAAGTGAAAACTCAATTAAGATGTGTTAGGCAGCTCTTCTTAGGAATCTTGTGTTTATGCCTGGGCAGCAACAGTAAAGTACACGTACACAGACAGGACGAGACCTGCAGCTTTACCTGTTGCCAACACACTAGTGAGGCCAGTGCTAGAGAACCCCAACTCAGCACAGGATCTCACTAGCCCCGCTGAGTCCAGCCAGGCTCTGTGCAGCAGCCCATGAGACTGCTTGTAGCTGCTGCTGTGGTCACCAGCCAGCCTGCAAAAGACCTGGTTTTAGCCAACAAAGAATGAGAGGTAAGGGGGAGCAGGGCTTGGAGAGGGCACCTTTGGGGGAGCAGGATGCTGCTGCCAAGGTTCAGACAAGCATCACCACCACTTCCAAAGCAGCTTTGTGTATCTTCCCCTTGGCCATACTCTTGTTGTGACCAGCATGTGCCGTCCCTGCCAAGCATCTCAAGCAAGCATTTGCCAGCTTGCATCAGGCATGGAGCCACTGCACCAGGGCAGGCATTTGCTGCTGTCCTGCTGAGTCAGAATTGTGATGTTTCTTCTGCCTAGAGCAAGCATGGAAGACACGGCTTGCTGACTGGGGCTAGCTGGTTACTAGCAGCCTGACCCTGTCAGGGCTGGACTGCCCTAGCAAAGGATGCAAAAGTGCATGAGGAAGAAAGGTATACAGACTATGCTCCCTTTTCTGTATGGTGTTCTTAGCTGAGCTAACCAATGCCCTTTCCTGGACACTGAGACCAGGAAGATGCAATGGTGTTGGTGTAAACGTGAAGATCCCAGGAGGCAAAGCAGCTGGAAACAGGATATATTAAAATCAAAAGATTTAGGTGATCAAGTCTTCGTTCATTCCATGCTTCTCACTAAGTATTTTTAAAATTACTGTGAAGTGGAATAAGGCCTGAGCGACTTCATTCTCCCCCTCAATTTATTTACCAGGAGGGTCTAAAATCTTGCACCTATCTTTCATCTGTTGCTCCCTTTTTGTTTGCTTGGGCTTTTTTTACTATACATGAAATAAAAATGGATGTTCACAATTACTAGTCTGAAAAGATCTCCCAAGAGATTCAGCCTTCTGCAGCCATAGGAACAACCTGCATGGCTATGACACAGCTGGGAGAAATTTGTGCATTTTTTTCTTGAGTGTGTGAGTTTTCCCAAGATGTCCTGCAGCAGTGGCCAAGCTATTAGAAAACATTTCCTAACATTAAACCTAAAGCTCCCACCAGGACTTAGGCTCTTTGTTTCCTGCCTTAACTCTCATGGATGAAGAAACAAGGATTTTCCCCTGCCCCTCTGCAGCTGCCTTTTGTATACATCAGGAGTGTTGTCAAGTTCCCCTTGCATTAAACAGTCCTATTTCTTGCAGTTTTTCCTCCCTGAGCCTGTTTTCTAGTTTTCTGGCTATTCTCACTGCCCTCTCTTGGTCTCCCTCCAGCTTCCCCCATCTTGCAGGAAGTGTCTTGCCCAAAACTAGATACAGCAGTTCAGCTCAGGCTTTGCAAATGCTGACTGGAGTGGAACAAGTACTGTATGAGCCCTGTAGATTATACCTCTGTTTATGTATTCTAGTACAGTGTTTGCTTTTCTAGCAACAGCAGCTGATTAACTCCTGCTAGCTTCAGACCTGCTATGACCCCCAGATCCTCTTCTACAGAACTGCTACCCCAAAATTTGTGTATCTGTCTAAGCACTGGGTGACATTGTCTGCATGTAGTACCTTCTTCTTTATTGAACAACACCTGCTTAAAAAGAAAAAAGACCAATTTGTCAAGAATTTTAAGTGTTCATGGTGTTCACCAATGCCACTGCCTGTACCTTTTGCTCAGTGCCTAAAATTCAATAGGGTTGCTTCCTAGTTCAGTGTCCTAGTTGCTGAAAATGTTGATTTGCACAAAGGCAAGGACTTCTATGCCTGCGTTTTTGTAGTAAACGGCTGAGCACTTTTCTGGTATGGTTCTCCAGTTTTGCTCCCACCCAACAGTATTTCATCCTGACCTGCTTTACCTAGTTTACTTATAAAAAATCACATCAGCCAATGTCAAAACATAATGAAAGGCAAGATTTATGTCTTCTATTGTTTATTCACAAGGCTTTTACCTTATTATAGAGGAAATGAGACTGGTTGGATGTGATTTTGTTCTCAATGAATCCTTGCTGACTGTTAAAAAATTGTTTGCATAATATCAGTAAATGCTTTTCTTTCAAACTTCCAAACTTTCAGTATTTTTTCTTAAAAATTCTGCTGATTACTCAATTTAATTGGCTAAGGCAAACTTCTCTTAGCATGCATAGCTTAAAGTACAGGCCTCTGCACAATACCTTGCAGTGTTGAGCAGGATTTGGTGACTTCTGTTGCAAGGCACTGCTGACTCTAGAGGAAGATAAGCCTATCCAAATGATTTTAAGGAATAGATTACTAGACGTAGGATAAAACAATGGCCATATCCCATACCTCAGAACCAGCAATAAGAAAAGACTCTTAGGTTCTTAGCAAGCAGTTCACCCAGGGAGAATAACAAAGGCATAAGAGAGACTTGGTTACATTTGCCAGTGTAATTACTCTGAGTTTTGACTGCCAGTAGCAACTATTGTTATTAAAAGCTATGATTTTTGCAATGATGACTTGGAAAGCTGTGAGTTACTTAAACTCTTTAGGTGGTCAGGGAGTAGCTTACATTAAAAGTAGACTCAAAAAGCAGCAAAACCCAAAATGGATATGACAAAAACATGTTCCTGATAAATAAATCAGTGCTGAACATACAGGGAAGAGGAAGAGCTATTGATGAGCCTGGAAAATGTTACTGGTAGGCTAAAGCAATATAGTTCAAAGAAAACTTCTGAACTGAGGCAAGTACTGTTGGCAATAGCAGATATTTCATCATTGCAGAGATCAGACGTGTCAGTAATCAGCCTTTTGAGTCCTTGTAGCAATAGTGTGTAGAAAGGAATAGCAACAACTGTTGCATGCATCCTGCATACTTCCATTAATCAGATCACCATGCATTTAGTGTTTCACAGTCACTAAGGTATCCCTGCAGCAGTGCTGTGAAGGATGAAGGTTCTATTTTGTAGAGGAGTTGTCACAAAAGTAGGCCATAAAGCAGGGGGAGGCAGGACAATGTGAGGGTTACACATTTGGAGTGCCTAAAACTACACTCCAGCGTGGAGCCTGTAAGTGGTTTCTTTCTTCTTTTTCTTTTTAGTGTTTTTTTTTTTTTTTTTCTCTTTTAGATCTGACACCAAGATTATTAAACTTGCTTTAGCCTGCATAAGAAATTGGTGAACTTGACCAGTGTTTTTTTGTGTCATGCTCTGGCCTTTGGTCTATTTTTAATGTTCGCTTTTAACACGTCCTCTGAGAACTCTGTAGCCACTCATGTTACAAAACCTAGTAATCGGTATTATCTCCACTTTACATCTGTAAAAAGGAGGCACACAAAAGTTAAAGCTACATTTCCAAACCCAGCTTTCTCTGCTGCTGTATCAGGAATTATGGCTTCGAAGGACTTAAGCATACTCACCTTTTACAACATGTGTAACTTACTGTATGAGCCTCCTGCTGTCCCAGGGCTCGATGCAGCAGCCACTGGATGTGCCTTGCATCCTCCTGGCTCTTCTGCAGCAAGCAGCATGGGCATGCTGATGCTGGGGAATAGGTTTTTCTGGTGCAGCCATTAACTTTCTCCCTCGGGGATTTTAACTCTGGTTTTACAACTGTTTGCTTTTATTACAGTCAATAATTTCTGTGAAAGCTCAGGGGATGCTCTGTGGGTTGGATATCAAGCTGGGACGCGTAGCTCATTCACTACTAGGTTTTCTCTCTGCTTCGTATGAGTGCTGGGAAATATAGCAATAAATCAAGAAAATAGCACAGCACTGGACATACATGACTGTTCAGATGGGGAATGTGAGGTGCATGCTACTGCAAATGCCACGGTCCAAGACAGTGACATATGTAATTTTGTTTCATAAGGAAGAACAACAACAGCAACTAGGAGAAGATAAGGGAGTTCTGAGTGCATTGGATAAAGTAGTTTCTCTGACCTACTTCCTTTTTGCTTGCTTTCTTTTCAGCAGCATCCACATATCATTCTGGAAATAGGAATGAAATCAGAAAATCAGTTTGCGGCACAGTCTTGGCATGGAAATGGTATACTTTGGGGAGGTACAAGTTGAGACTCGCCACTTGAGATGAATTGTGCAGTCCCAATTAGCCAAGAATACACACCTCCAAAATACTGTAAGAAGCTGATTTGCTACCCAGAACCATTTCAGAAGTCACCCCTCTCCAGGTGCAAATAAACAGCACCTGTTGTGGTCTTGAGTTACTTTGACACACTGACATACTGAGGGTACAGCATGCCAGTTTGTGTTCTCTAAGATCCAAAATTATCAAAAAGGATCTGTTCCATAGCACAGGAATTGCCTGTGGTGCATAGGAAACGGGGAGGTGTCTGGTGCTGTTCACTTTCCTGCCCACTCCCAGAGGGATAGCAGTCGTTCCTGTTCTGCTCCTTTGCCTCCTGTCTGTATTGTAAAAGCAAACTCCTGGCTCAGAAATAGGCAACATGAGGCCCTTAATCCACCTTCCTTTTCCACACTGAACTTGCATGATCCACAAGAAAGCCAGAACAAATCTGGTTGTTTATCATGCAGCAAAACTCTGGCCCACTGTCTGCATCGCCCCAGAGGGGTTTTTTTTCCAAGGTCCAGGAGAGTGTGGGGTTCGACACCCTACTTCTGGCAGCTTGCTTTAAGAATGTTACTGCTAAAAATTATCTACATAAAATGTAGCAACATGGTCTATTTTAAATACATGTTTTGCCTCAGATATACCTACCACCCTGTGTATAGACCATTTCGTTCATTGTAGTGTCAAAAATGATTGAATGCTGTTATAAGTTAAGAGTATTGAAATTTTATGTTCTGAAATGAACATCTCTGCCTACCCCCAAGTTTGTTATTGCTGTGAGGCCTCTGGGGAAATGTTTTTCTTAGTTTTGCATGTTATTTCTAATCTAATGCATTTCTCAGTGTTTCCCGGGGTTTAAGACTTTAAGGTCAACGAGAAAATAGTGCTATTCTCTAAAGCGAAAAAAAGAAGGACACAGCTAAATATTCTACAAGTCATCAAAAATCTGGTTATTTAATGGCACTATATCATCTTGAGAGAGAGTTTATGCTTATGGAGATGGTTTGGTCATGGGGTGTGCGGGAACAGGCTCAGTGCTTCATGTGTAATTCTGAGAGATTCGAGGAAGCTCAGCATTCTGAAGCGGGTCCACATTACCAAAAGAGAGGCTGTATGATTTTCAGAAGTAGGAGCAAACCTTATCTGCTGCTGGACATAACATTCATTACTGCTCTATCTGCAAACAAGATGATGTTTATTTTCACAACTTTGGTTGCCGTTCTGATTTTTGAGATTCAGATTTACAAATACTATAGACAGGACTTTAAAATGAAAAGGTATTGACTTCGCAGGAGGGCCCAGGCAGGAATTACTACAGCAGAGTTGTGTCCCTCTTGTGCCTTCCTCGTGGCCCGGCAGAATACAGCCCTGTTCTTGATGCCCTTTCCAAGTCGACCTCACCTCTCAAGCACATTTAGAACAGTGCAAAGCCCACTAAGGCAGTTGGGGAAGAATGAGTTTCAGAGAACCTGTGTTATGACTCCCTTCCCTGGGCCATAATCCTCAAGTCATTCCAAAATGATTCCCTGTCCAAATATTGCCCAAAAGCTGAGTAAGTGTGGTTTAGACTAACAGGTCCCAGAGCATCCCAGCAGAAGATGAGCTGTAGTTCGTGCAGTCTCCGACAGGGGAACATCACAGCGCAGTCACCATGATAACAAAGGAAACCCATTAAAGATTACAGTGGCGGCCTCACTTAAAACACACGAAGACCTCTAATGTCTGGTCAGTAGCGGCCAAGCACCCCAGGAAGGAGAGAAAACTTGAGGTTTGTCTTTCAGCGGGCCAAGGCAGAGGGAAGAGCAGGGGCAGTCTATGCAGGCAGAGCCCCCCGAGGGAAGGTCACCTGCGATGACTGCAGTCATGCCCTCCTGCTCAGCACCTCTGGATCCATAAGGCATGGCCAGTGACACCATCCAGACTGAGAGCTGAGCTGTGTAGTTTCAATCACTCAGCTGAAATCTGGGCTTCACAAGTACATCAAAAGATTTGGGTCAGCCCCATGAATCTGGTTTTGATCTTGTTTATCCAGTCTAGTAACTTCAGTAGAATTGTTCAGGATTTACAGTTGTATGTGATCAGATGGATGGCTGTTTCAACATCCCTGGTGCCTTGCTATGTAATTTAGGCACATAGTGGTCTTGGATTCTCCTACGTAATTTCTTGGAAATTAGGATAGATACCATTAATTATAGAAAAGGATTTGAATAAGGTCCCTGTTTTCTGTCACAGAGAGTGATTCCCTACCTTCCAGATCTTTGCCCATCTTGCTTTCATGGACTGGAGTAATTGCACTCCTCTCAGTTGCCTTCAGAAAGCTTCTCCCCAGCTTCAGGACATTGTGTGCTATATTATCATGGATTATCAAACACACCTGGGGGCTGTGGTCAGTTATTTGACCCACACAACTGCTAGATATGGGCTCCTGTTGACAAACCTTGATTCTTGTGACCCTTTGGGCAGAGGGAAGCGGAGAGCCATAGCACTGGGCTTTGGTAAAATGGGAGGTGGGGTGTACAGCTGTGCACTCCTTTGCCAGTGCCTTGCTCCTCCCTTCTGACTTTAGATGTTCAGATCATTCAGTAAAAGGACAAACAGCAATTGAAACTCGGGGAAGGGTGCCCTGTTTTTTCCTCTGCTCTCATGTGTAATCTGGCAATGCTATAAGCTTTAGCAGTTATAGCAAATTGCAAGTCTGCTAACTCAGGGCTCCCCACTGAAAAGAGCTTCCTCAAATTGCTGTATTTCAGAGTGAAAAGCATGAAATACAACTTTTCCCACTTTGTTGATCAAAATGCACCTTTAAATAGTAGCAGTTTTGCACTTTACATAACTGTTTCCTGCCATGGTTAGCTTTCCAGAATCCAACAGGAATGTTTCCTGCTGCTAAGTTAACTTACTGAGAACTTATGGCTATTTATTTACAAACACAATGTTCAGGCATCCTATTTATACCCTCCCCTCCTTTCATTTTTTGCAGAGTGTTTTTACCTCATGCAGCCTTGTCCTCACACAACCTTCCTGTGAGCAGCACTGCCAGCTTGGGTGGGCTACCAAGGAGACACTGAGAATTTGTTGGGCTTGAAAAGAAAGCATTAAATGGACTGTGAATTTGTTAGAGGCTACAGGTGGTTTTGAATGGCCAACTGAAGTCTGTGCAGGAAGCGTTAGGGCTCCTGACCCTCCCAGGGGACCAGACAGGGCTCCACAGCCACGCTGGTGACTCATGGGCAGAACCTCACCTCCAAGCAAATGCTAGTGAGGAAAAAAATGACCAAGCCAAAATGACTCACAGGGAAATGAAACCTCCAGAGACAAGGCTGCTTTGACAGTCTGCAAACACACTTAACTCTAGCAGCTATCAGTACAGTCAGCGACACAGCTGGTTGCATAACCGGTGGGAAAGTAAATCTAGATGTAACTGTAAACCTGTGGCAGTCTGGTCCCAAGTGCAGCAGTCTCTAGGACTTGCTCTCCAGTAGTTTTGTTGTAGAAAAGTTGGATGGTCAACGGTAAGTCTGAGTTGATGAGTACAGAGACTTTTGTTAGAAACTTAAAACATACTGACATTTCCAGCTAAGCAGTGCAGCTTTTGGAAAGGAGAGGTGTAGGTGTTGAAAGGAGAAATCATGACAGAAAGAGCTTTTTGTATTCTTATATTTGTTAATGGGAATTTCCTGAGATGAACTGAAGATTTGAGGCTGCAAAAAACACCTGAGAATACATGAAAAAGTGCATGAGAATCCTGCCTAGCACTTGCATCCTGAGGATGTGTCTTGGAAGAAAGAAGTCCCTACTGCTGTGACTTCGTGAAATTTTCAGGATCTGTTCTAAGTTATGTAAAGTAAATTTCCCAATAATACAATTATCTGTCTGGACAGATTCATGGGTTTAACTTTGGACACGTGCAATATGAATTTGAAACAGTGCTGTGCAAACAGGATACTCTTTCTTTGTATAAAACATCAGCTGTTGGGCCACATCTCTTCCTCTGGAATCAGCAGCTGGAAAATATTAGATGAGTCACAGGGAGTTGAGAGCTTTGAAAAGCAGTTGTGTGCGAAGTGACATACTGGATGAAGTCTTTAAACCCACAACTTAAAACACCAAATTGGAGCCTTCAGAGCAGGAATAGAATTAGGCTGCTCTGAAATGTTAACAAATTGACAAATGGGATCAAGCTAATATGCTCGGGCAACATCAGAAAGGGCAAAGTAGAAATGAATGCACAAAGAGCATAGGCATCCTTCTGCCGTTTTTTTTTTTTGTTGTTTTTTTTAAAGCAGTGCTGATTTTGCAGTTACACTGCTTCCTGAGATGATTTACACCAGCCTACACAGCACTTTGAGCTCTGGCCATACCCTGACAGGCAGGTGGTAGCTCAGTGCTCTGGATGCTCTTACGAAATGGCTCAGATGAATAGGTGCAGGCAGCCAGGACTGGCAGTATGCTAGTAGGTTACCTGAGGATTTTAGGTTATGTTTATGTAGCAATTAAACTATAAATGCAGGATGTATTTTCTTTGTTATTCTGCAGCATCAGTAGGCAGTATTTGAGTATCCAAATGTTGGACTCTTTCTTCAGGAGCATGTAAACTATAGCATGTCTGCTTTGGTTTATTGTGTTCCTACACTTAGCCCAGTTACTGGAGACATGGGGTCTAACTGCGGTTGTGTGAATGTTCCCAGGCATGTCCACAGGCAGAGGCAGTACCAGGGTCTTGAGATCCCAGCTGGGCTAAGCAGGCACAGCTTGAGGCATCAAGGCATGCCCCTGCTCCCCACACAGCTGGCCGAGAGTCTCACCTCCTGCTACATCTTTTCCCAGTGGGGCTGCCAGCCTGCCTCCTTGCCTGCAGCTCCCCACTCACAAAATGTGGGCAGAAAACTCATCAACAACTGCCCTCTATAGCCGTTTGCTTCCTGTGTGTTTTCAACAAGTTATTTCAGAGCTCTGCAACTGAGAAGGAAAATACCTATTGCAAACTAAGCATAACACTCATGTTTTGTCTCTGCAAACCTTGCATTTCTTGAGCTCTAGCTCAGACAGGCACAACTTCTGAAATTCTTTTTTCCCCTTAACTGCTTGCTATATTCTCCTCATTTTTTTTTCTCCCATTCTTTCCTTTCTCTCAACTGGACTGTAAGTTACCCATCTATTTGTGACCATAACAGCAAAGCTCATGTAAGTTCCTGTATTTCAATCTTTTACTTCACAAGAACTCCAATGAATCTGAGAAAACAGGGCTGTGAGGAACCACAAGAAAGGGTCTTGTGTCTTAGCACATAGAGCACAGCCCCCTTGCACTCAGTCTGCAGCATGAGTAAAAGGTGAGTGGGGAGTGCAAGTCTTGTGTGGATGGCTCTGGAAATGTACAGGGGCACACTGCGTTTGCCAGGAAAGATTTTGGGAAGCCATAAAAAGGCAGAAATTCCTAATTCTAGTCTATCATTAATTCATGATAGGATTGTCTGGCTTTGAGTTACAGGTAATACAAATAATAACAGATATTTGCCAAGATGTTCTGAAAGATCTCAGGTGAACATCGATGCCTACCCAAGCATATTCCTATCCTTCAACCTTTGAAAGTCTTTTCCGTATTTCTAGGATTACTTCAACCTCTTTTATGACAGTCAAGACTACTCTATCTCACTCTACACCCATGCAGAGCAGTTAATTAGCTCCACTTTGGACTAAACCAACCCGTTTCTGTCCGTCACTCCCCATCAGCCACGTTCTCTGCTATCGTTCACACTACATTTGCTGCATTCCCCTGGGCTCTTGCCACTGTGCACCCATCTACTCTGAGCTGCGGTGCTCAAGTAGGATGTCTTACTCTAGCTTTAGCCTTGCAATGCTGAGTAGCGCTCAGCTATTACCTCACTTAGTTTGCTGGTTGTACTCCAGGTTATTCCAGTATGATGTTTGCTCTTTTTTTTTTCCACAGGAACATGATGCTTCACATTTCCTTTTTGAGTTTGAACTTACCTGGAATACTGATGGGTTTTTTTCTTTTGTAATAAGGTAGTACAGCTTTGGTAATGGAAAATGAATTGGCGTCTATTTAATTGGGATCTGGCATTAAAGTAATATTGATTTAAAACTTACTGTTCTTTTGCACAGGTTTTATATGCATGCAGACAGATTTTAGCTAACTTCCACTGAATAAACATATGAATAGAAATCAGGGTTTTTTAACTTACCTCCTTGGGATGTTTTTGGCAGCATAAACTCCAAGGTGTAAGGGTTCATGTTTTCTTAATTTGATAAATAACAATGCAGATTTTTTAGTACTGGAATTTAACTCATAACACATGCTGTTCTGCCCCACTTTTCATTTAAAATGTAATGCCTGGTGGTAACAATACCTAGTCCTTAATTACTGAATTTATCTGCATAACTTAAAATACCTTGTGAAAAGCAGTTATCCATTATTATTCCTAATTTGCAGAGTTAATCTTTGGCTTTTTCTTGTTTGATTTGCTGAGGATAAGGATTGATTTACCAGATACTCCACAATATGTTATTAGAAGGATTGCAATTAGAACCAATATTTCTTGAATCAATCTACTTGACCACAATGCTTTAAAAATACTCTTACTAGTCTTTCTGTTGCACAAATAATTATTTAACTAGGGGGTTAAAAAGGCAGCTCATCATTCTATACTGCATCAACTGACTGTGAGACACATTCACTGCTTTTTTATCCCAATTGTTTTAATTGACTTCCCAGCTCCAGGAAGCCTCCCCACCAACCTGAGACATGCCGACCTGCTCCATTCCCAACTCTTGCCTACCACCACCTCTCTGGATCAGCTTTATGCTGCTGACTCTCCAATCCAGCTCAAGGTATTTTGGGGCCATAAGCAAAATCAGCTGTTGTCATCTCAAGGATGAGATGAGTAGACCTTCTCTCACCTTTGCTCTCAATGTAGCAAAGTTCCGTTATGCTGTGGCTGTGCCGAGCATACAGCAGGGAGAGACTCCCAGCCTCCTCCCCCGGCTCCCCGACCCAAGCCCTGATGCAGGAGCACAAGTTACACTGCTCACCCCAACCTCTCGTGTGCGGGAGGGGGTATCTGTGCCCCAGGCACGAGCAAACATACCATGCGTGCAGCTAACGTCTCAGACAGTCGAACTGTATAGTTTCTTCAAAACACGCCTAGTAATGATGATCCACAGAGCATTACAGGGAAGACATGTATGAAATCCTAGGGGCATTCCTTAAAATGGCCATACCATTGTATTTTTAGGTGTGGTCACTCTTAACTTTTCTCTTTTTTTTTTAGTCTTATGAAGCTGATGGTACATATGTGCCACAACCACTATTGGTAATGCGAAAGAGCATGTCATCTTTGCCTGTTTAGGAAGCCTCTATTAATCATAACGTATATGAAATAATCTTTGGCAAATTTCAGTCTCTAGAGTGTTAGTGTATTAAAAGTTGTTTTATACAGTAAAGAGTCCTTTGTGTTTATTATTAATAAAAAGACCTGTTATTTGTGGTATTCAAGAATGACTTTTCAGTTTTTCCAGTTTGATCACAGACCCTAATTCATAAGATACTTATGTCTTTATTAAAACATGGCATGTCGCTGTGAAGACTAAAAACTGGTGCCAAAGGTCAAGCAGCCATTATTTCAGCAGCGGCAAGTTCCAAAGGAGTGTGTAACCCTTTTAAATATTTCAGCTAAAAAGCTTTTCTTGTGTAGCAAATTTAAATATTACTAACAATAGGATTGGGATTTAAAGGCCTTTTAATCACCTTTCGTATCTCTTTTAGAAATGGTTTGCTTAATTCCCAAAGCCAGTGGACCACAGGCTAAAAAAATAAGATTAATTAATCAGTTAATGATTGCTCTAATTCTGTTAACTCTTTCTCATCACTGACATATCTATATAGATAGGTGGGTGTGGGTATGTATATATAATGTTTATATCTATGTACATATACTAGAGCCAGAGAAGATAAAACTGCTTTCTAACCAGAGAGCTGGCTCTAGCCCAAATTACACTGCTGTCTGTTGAGTCTCCGATGGTGAGATTGGTGGCCATTTGGATCAGGTACTCAGTTTTCTGTGATACAACCTAAGTCATGAAACCAAACAATCCCTGTGTAAATTTACTTGGTGGGATGTCAGGACATACGGAATTGCACTTGTTTGGTCTCATTACTGGAAAAAGTCAGGGGAATTTCAGACCTACTAGACACACACACACACACACACACATATATATATATATACACACACAATAGATATATATCTACCAGATATTAATTGGTAGATCACTGCTTGTGGTATTTTTTTTTTTAAATCCTCTTTCTGTTTTACATGCTAACATGAAATCAATATATATTTTAAAACTTAGAAACACGTATATTATTTTTTCCCCAATAAAAGTATTTTTAGAGAGGACTGTATCAGCATTCTTTGAAATTATATTACACATGCTAGGAAAACAGCCTTTTAAGTTAATCAGAGGTAGATAATGAAATATACTGTATTTGCCATGCACAGCCCCAAGGTCTCCTCCTGGGATTACTAAAAATGGCATCAAATGTCGCATCTGACCCAGCCACTCAGCAGTCTTGAAAGCAAAGTACTCGACTACCATTGTCCAGCAGCTATCATTTTCCAGATCCAGGTCTGGCATTTAGGTTATCTCAATAGCTATTGTTTAGCAGACAACAAAAAGAATCACCTTTAACTTCACCAGATATTCCTGAAAAAAACTCAGAAGTCATGTAAAGAACAGGTGCTAACAAAGAGAAAAGGAGCCCTCCTCTTACAATAATAAGAAATAGACACCACAGCTACCCTTAGAGCTTGCATATTTATTGAACAAATCCTACTAAAATAGCTAAAATACATTGGGTACTTGTAGTGCATTATTAAAGATCACATCATTACAAAAGCCTGCATTTTCAGCAGTACACAACTGCAACTATACATAAATGCCACAACTGCTGAATATTACTTCTTGCTTTATATACAGCACAGTAGACATATCTAATCTATCGGAAAATAAAATGTACAAGAAGAGGGATACAGAAGGTGGGAAAAGGAAAGAAATCTAGGAACTGCGGTGCATGCATTTGTATTTAACAGTCAGAAGCTAAAACAGTTCAGAACAAGGCCTGCCCTGTAAAAGGAAGAGCTAAAAGACAGAATTATATAAAAAATTAAGGTGGGCTTTCAGACTGTGTCTAACACAACAACACTCCATGAGTAGATGATACTGTTTAATTTTGTGTTTTGTGTTGTTTTGTATTGATAGTAGTCTGGGAGCAAGAACAAAAATGTAAAGTCCACATGTTGACAGTACTGTGGAAATGTACTCTTTCCCCTTTAGAACTTCTCCTCCCAGAAATTTGCTGTGTTTTTTTTATTATATCCCCTATTTTATGGTTTTGAAGAAGACATTAAATTTGTCCCTTCTTTAAAAAAGGCTATTTAAAAAAAAGGCAAAAAGCAAAAGAGATTTTGAGAGGTTGGTGGAAAATTATTGCTCATCTTTCTCCATTAGGTGGATAGGAGTCAGAAAGGAGATTTTACGTAAATTACAGTTTTGTGATTGCTCCCACTATAACTGCATGTTTGTGAGTGGACCCTGATAGGGAATCAGTTCCTCACTTGTACACTATAAGTAGTTACTCACCTACCACACTGAATAAGAAAGCCACACTGAAGACACAAGTAAACAAGTCAGTCCAGTCTAAAGAACAACATTCAGAAAAACAAAGTACCAACACCTTCTCAGAACATGGAAAGAAAAAAATAACTCCATCAGAGCTACCTTGCCAAGGAGCATATTTAAAGTCCAAAATAGCACCATTCATCAGTGTCTCAAATCCCGTGGCAGCATCACAATCACTTACCACAAGGAAACCATGAGTTTCATACTACTTCTATACATCAAAAGAGTACATGGATAAAATATAGAGATATACAGACAATCAATGAAAATAAACCACTAGGCTTGCTACATCTAAATGAAAAAAAGGGGGACTCTCAGCCTCTGCAAGAAGCAGTTTGGGATGGTGGTAATGGAGAGAGCAGTTTACCGGTTGTGTGTGTGTGAGCAGTGGAGTTTGAGTAGTGGAATAAGACATTGCTGTGGTAGAACCAGGCCTGAGGGCCCACCTGTAATGTTTGTAAACATGGATTCACAGTGTGAAATTCTGAGAGCTTTCATTTGAGTCTGAATGCTAAAAAATATTTTTATGGTACACGTTTATCCACTGTTATTCTCTAAAGCAAGGCTCAGAGTCCCATAGTTTCTTCTTACACTTGATGATTTACACAGAAACAATTCCCGATACATGACACCATGACCTCATCAAACCCATACACCATATGTAATACAAATGGAAAAATTATGACTAAAAAGAGTAGAGGTAATCGATTTTGGTGAAATGGAGTCCATCGCCATTTACTGGAACCAGGCATGCCCCTTCTGCCTCACTTTTCTTCTTGCGATTTACTTCCTTCGAGATGGGGAGACTTCCCTGCAGAAAGGAAAAACGGTGTTAGCTGTGTATTAGCTGTGCTTCGGAGAAGTCTGTTCGGTGGGGTCCTCCCTGCTGTTATCCTATGTTTTCCACAGTGCCCTAGCTGAATTCAGAAGTAAACACCTACTAAACTTGTCTGGATCCACTATAAATACTAATGCCACAGAGAGCAAAGGATTGTTCAAAAACCAGGCAGCATCTGGGGAAGAGTCTTTGCTTGGGGATGAATGAGCATCCCCCAGCAGACAAAACACAAAATAAACCATCCTCCACAGCTGAACTGGGGAATCCAGATGCTTGTTGCAGCTGGAGAGATCCCAGTCATCCCAGCAAAGTTACAGGGGAAGAAGCCACGGAGTCACAACCCTTCCTGCAGTTTGCCACCGGCTGTACATCCCTACCCTATTCCTCAAAATTACTTTTCTCACTTCTGCCAAACCAAGCCATTTCTGTGCCCTTCATAAGAGCTGGGACAGCTCAGGTGTAAAACTGTACCTGCACATGCTGTGTGTGCAGTAGTTCTGGCACACAAATTGGGCTGAAAAGGGGCAATTACCTGCTTTGCACACAAGAAGCGCAGAAGGCAAGCACAGTGTCCGAGTGTCATGAATGCAAAACTTGGGTCCACAAATTGACAGACAGCACCAAGTGCCTCTGAAATGTGAGGCACTCAGTACCAACTCGGGTAACCAAAAAACGAATGTTAATTGTATTATCTAGCAATAATTAATTTGTTTGCTTGCTTTTTTTAAACCCCAAGCTTACTTGGCCTCCAACATAAAAAGTGTATCTTGGCTATGAAAGATCGTCTTATTATTAAGAGACCCTTTTACAGCTTAGACTGCTCATCGTTTAAACACCTTACAGCTTAAGCAGCTAGCATACACTAATAAGTGACTTTCCTATAGTACTTCATTGAAATGAGTACTCTGAAGACATTGTAGTGTGTTACCTGTCCCTGAACAAGTAAGGAGGTGGTGTGCCGTACCAGCCAGCTGCCTTAGACAGAGTTTTTTCACTGGCTGAAGTCTATGCCTACTCAGCAAAGTGTCCAAATACGTGTTTCAGTTTAAGTTTCAGAAGGAAGCCTAAAGGCTGAGCACTAGCTTAAAGTACTTTATTCATGACATCTCACTGCGGGATCTTAAAGAATGTTTAGCTAGTAATAAATGTAAATCCTGGGAAAAAAATCTGTAGTTTCTCTGTTTAAGAAGTGTTTTATTGTTTTTGTTGCTTAGGACGTGTTTGTTGTGTAAGCAGAATGCTTTTAGCTTATTTAAGAAATTGAAGCTATCTTCTCCAAGTTGATTTTTTTCTGATGTGAGAGTTGTGAGTTTCTGAATTAAACACATAGCAGTTGCACAACTGAAAGTGCAATTTTCAGCAGTTTTCCTTTCCTGGCTCCTCAAAGCCCTAATTTCCACTGGAATGTCCATATTTGCTATATTTACTTGTGCTGGGAAGGAAGCCACCCCATGGCTCTCCCACTGTCTTTATCATAGTTTACAGGATAAATTCTGCTTTCAGGTAGATTAATTCCCTTGGGGCTCTGCACTGCACACAGCCAGGAGCAGTTTTCAGGCTGGACAGGGTAAAATTCTTTCCTAGGGGCAAATGGTGCCATCTCCCTTTGGGGCATCAAAAAAATGGAGAAACTGAGCACACTTCAGCCAGTACATGTGCAGAAGGGCTCTGCAAGCCAGGGGAAGAAACATACCTTGCCTTTGCTAGAGCCAAACTGGGGGTTTTGCAAAAGACAATTTCAGACTGACAAAATAACATTTAAATTTCAGCGACTGCACAAACCTGCTTCCTCAGAGGACTCTAGAAAATTCCATCTTTGTGATAGTGTTTTTGCTTTTTAGTTGAGTAGTTTTGCTACTTGTGTATCATTACAGGATATGAGAAGAAAACTAGAAACTCACACATGCTAACAGGCACACCACACAGACCAAAGGTCTGGGCAAATTTCCAAAAGCATTGTGTTGGGTAGTTCCTTTTCAGCTGTGAAAACAATCTCAGCCCTGAAATTCTGCCATACAATCATAAGATAAAAAGTCCCATATGACCCTTCTAGGTCTGGAAATAAATTGTCTTTAAGAAATGTATCCTTTTATATTTGTTGGTTGCATGAAAACAAAAAAGCACTTTTCTCTGAAATATCTTTCAAAAAATATATTAATTTTAATTTGTTCTTTCAGTAGTTCAAGCTGTTAAACATTGAGTACATAAAACTGTTGAGCTGAAGGACAGAGCACTTTCTGCAGTCTTCCTCAGCAATTTACCCTGATTAATTTTATAGGATAGATGAAAAACATTAGATTCCAAAGACACCCAGTTTCTGTTAAGGGTGGTACTCTGCTAGAAGGTGGATTGTGTGCAGCTAACAGTCAAGGTGCTTTTAAAGATCAATTGTGATATAAAATTTGGAGCTAGTTCTAAAACCTGGTCCTTTTAAGCATACACTAAATATATTTTGAAGAACTACATAAAGGCTACAAAAAATGCATTCTATTTAAAAAGCAGGAATGCAATCACTTCCGAGGAAAAAAACTATAATAATTTTTGACTAGCTGAGAAACAATTATCCCTTTTGATAAACTTTTTTAAAGTTACGTACAGCATAAAACCATGGCTATTCATAAATCCAATATAATGCAGCATTGTTACTACACTGCACATAGCTCACAGCTTCATTCCTGTGTTTCAGGAGCAACTTTGTTTAATGATGAATGAGAACTTACTAAAAGCTGCTAACAAAATTTGTAATAAAAATCATCTAGTTAACACACAGCTGATTCATAAAATTTGCCAATTCATTTAATATAAGTATGACCATATGTATATATCTATATATCTCACATTCATCATAATCTGGCATTGCTATCAGCCTACTCAGCTGAACTTTTGAAATACTTTGAATGTTAAGAATGGCAGTACTGCCATATATGTTAATTTAAAGACTGGCATGCTGGCATAGGAGTCTGCAAATAGCAGACTTCAAGTAGCCCAGCTATAAATTTTAGAGGTTACTTTATAAAGAAATAGTGTGGAAAATACAGTGTTATCTAGATGGAATAGCAGAGTTTTGTTAACAGGGAGCTGGAGTCTAGATAAGAATTGAAACAATCAAAACAGTTTTCCATGTGCTCTCTTCTTTACTTACCTAATTTTTATTTTTTTTTTTTTGCCAGATTTTGAGTCAGTAATGAAAAGGGATATGAAAATAAAACAGGTACATTCTGTGGTTCTGAGTAACTGTTGTATTTTCCTACTCAAATTTCGTATTGTTTCACATTTATGAAACCAGCAATGGTAACAGAATAAAATCTCACAAATCTTGTCTGACAAGACACATCTGCATTTATGTTGGGGTACTGCTTGTCAAACTCAGATAAAAACTGCCATGCTTTGTATGCCTGTTACTCAAGCCAAGTAAAGCACAAACAGAAAACACAAAAGAAAAAGAAAAGCAACACCACCACCTTCCTCCTCCTGCATAATCATTGACTTCTTCATCTGCATTGCTAAGAGACAATCGCCAAAATCATGCATTCAAAACTCAGATGCTAAGCCTGTAAAATCATGAGACAGGCTTAAGAAACAGAGCTCTTGAAAATTAGTATGTTTTCCTTCCGGTATGTAGCCAGCAAGAGTCCCTGTTTTCTGCAAGCCTGAAGGGTAAAAACATAATTTTAAAATGAAAGCTGAAATCTTCAGTTAACTGCCTGGGTCAAGGAGCCAAGGCTTTAAGAAAAACAGAATACCATGAGACTCGTGATGAAATCATGAGAGCTGGCTACTCTCTTGAAGCAGTCATAAAATAAAACCCATTGAACTTTCAATATTTTTTTTTTCCCAGAAAACTCTCATCTTATTAAACTGTTTATTAGATGAAACAAATTACATGAGTAACTTTACCTTTGGAAATCCCCCATCCTCTTGGCTGGTTGGAAAGATCTTCTGGCTTACCCAAATGGTTAACCTTGGTTGATAAACCTGTAGTGACATAAATATATACAATTTCTTACTAACAAAGAGAGATTCATTGAATGCAATCAAGTGGTGTTCATGTGACAGACTGCATTACTAAACCCAAGAGTCTAACGTCAGTTGAGCTTGGCCCAGAGACCTAGCTGCCTTTTTTGCTCAGTACATATTTTTGACTACACACGACAACAAGATCTGCCCCTTGAGTATTTCAACTATATTGTTTATGGCAGTCTGCATTCAACAGGCTTTTTAAAAACAGCATAGCATGGATTTTTTTGCAATGTCTGTAAGAAATCCTTTATAAGAGGATATCCATATTAATAAACTTACTGAAGATACTGTGAGACCACACATCCACTCTCTTCTGCCACAAGTCACTGGCAAAAGGCAATTTAATGAAGTTTATTGCCTTTATTGATGACAGCAGAGACAAGGGCAACACACCTTTGATAATCCTTTCACAATGAACTGTGAACTAGAATTTATTACTATCTAAGATCATTGCCACAGCTTTAATTTTATGTTAGCACCCTGTATTTTAGACATTAAAGGAATTCCAACACATTATAAAGACATACCATAAAATAGCTGGCAGCAGGGTTTAACGGTTAAGGTGCTGGCCTATGACTGTGACAGGAAAATATTCCTATGGAAAATGCATCAGATCCAAAGCCAGCCACTGACTACAGCAGGAGGCTAGAGTGAATAAACGCCAGGCTAATGTATCTCGGTTACAGTGAATCTGAGCTGGAAACCTCCTGTGCTTCAGTTCCTCAACTTTGGGATGAAGATAAGAGCATTTCTTCGTCTCGCTCTCATTAAACACTGAAGTGGTGAGGTACAAGCTGCACACAACGGTGAAGATCTTATTTTCCT
Organism: Falco naumanni; assembly: GCF_017639655.2. Classification (NCBI taxonomy): domain Eukaryota; kingdom Metazoa; phylum Chordata; class Aves; order Falconiformes; family Falconidae; genus Falco; species Falco naumanni. The sequence goes on along the minus strand of NC_054080.1, from coordinate 24,799,231 downwards.
GCTGGGTCTGCCTCCTGGGCCTCTGGGGTTTTGTGAATTGAACTCCTTCTGCACAATGCCTGAATGTCAGATTGTCAATGTTTTGAGTTGAGCATTATAAGTTACACCATTTGAATTTGTTTGCGCTTTGGGAACCAAAACTTGCCCTATCACTTAAACTCCTGGTGGGCAAGCTTTATGTACCTGCTTACTATGGTATTTACATTGAAACCTGAGGAAGGTTTTCATTTCTGTGGAGTTGCATGTTGGCTATTAGTCGTCACAACCAGACTAGATGTAGCTTGGAGAAATTACCAGAAGTTTACTTGAATTATCTTTCCAAGAGAAAATTCTGAACTCTACTATAAAGTAGGAAACAGAGGAGGGAAATTTAAAACACAGAGCCTAAGGCAGTGCCTGCTCTGACACATTCTCCCATGATTTTCCGCGGTACAAACCACAGTGCTTTCTACTGTTTAAAGAATCAGATTTTATTTCACATTTTAGATTACTGTATATATGATCTCAGACAATCCAGTTGAGCTCTCTGGGTATGGCCAACACAGAATAACTAATGCACAGTGCAGGGTACTCTGTGAGTCCATCAGTTAATGTTCACATTAATAATTTCAGACACTGGAATGAAAGACACAAAATAACCCCTGAGCTCTCCTGTTGGTATTTATAATCACTGATTACCCATCCTGCAACTATGACTTGATTTTGCTGTGTAGTCATATTTTCTGTATGAAAACTCATGGTGGCAAACAGCGATAGCAGTTCAGCTCTACCACAGGACATGCATGTTCAAACCAGAAAAGTATACAAAAATGTGTGTTTTCAGTTTTCCTATAGGAGGGTGGAATAAACGTCAGAGTACAGTATTATTAATCATGATGAATATGAGTTTCTCTATTTTCCATGGAGTGTAAGATGTGTTCAGGTTAGCCTATAAGCCTTGTCATCCCTATTAATATTTTAACAGTAATAAAATAAGCACCTGCAGTTAAATGACAAAGAAAGGATCCTCAAATTCATAAGAACTTAAAGGGACTGCAGTTTGAGGGTAGGAGGGGTGAGAGGCAGGCATAAAAAGAGGTAAATTGTAAGATATACTGAACTATGCTCCAGAGTTTAAAACAAAAAAAAGCAAAATAAAAATCCACTAAAACCTACACTACCACCACCAAAAAACCCTACACACAGAGCTACCTTCCACAGTAATTTTCTATGGGAAAAAAACTAATAATCCTATTTTCTTAATATCTCTTCAAAAACAACTACTGTGGCCAATATTGGTAGATAACCACATGGACTAATCTACAGACAGTAACTGTTCTGCTATAACTGTACCAAACTCCTGAATGGGCAGCCAAAGGACTTCAAGAATCTGCATTGTGAGCAATGCTAAAAGGCTGGAGAATCATGGTTTGGATCCTGGATAAGTGGAGGAAGATTCAGGAATGGGAAAAAGGATGCTGGTGTAGAAGAGTCTACTAAGGACTTACTACAATCCACCAGGAGGAAAAAGAAAAGAAAAAAAAAAAGATGTCTGCTGTGCTATATGTTTTATAAAATACAGAAACTACTTAGATATTCAAATATACTGATAACTAGGGTGTTAGAAAAACAGCAAGAACTTTTCATCAATTACAGCAGCTCAAAACAACTGGCATTAATGTTGCAAGATGAGCTATAGAGAGAGAAAAAGTGCAAAGCAATGCTCCATTACAGAGTACGATGTAAGGCTTACAACATTCCAGCTGTTAGCATGAAGAAAACATTTCTAGATAACTGCTTCCATTGATACACACTGTATTTTCATTTCTTAGTATTTCCTGTGTGACTATTATGCGAGTACAGGCTTGGCTTAAATAACCAATGTATCGGGATTCAGAACAGAAATACTGAACTTTAGGATGGACTGATAACTAAAGTTACTGTGAGTCTATACAATGCATATAAATCATATGCTGACTCAAATTAATAGCCTTAGTATTTGATAATCCTTAGGAAAAAAATCAAGCTAGAAAACTTCATCCATAAATTATCAGTGGATTACCTCTAAACATCTGACTAACAGCATTACTACCCTTGGAAGTCTGCCTTCCTGGCAGAACATGTGATACACAAAACCATTCACTCTCACTTTGAGAAGTCAGGGGGAAAGAAACCTAGTGATCTGGGAAGTGCTCTCTGAGACAGTGTTCTACAACAACAAGCAATTCTGCCCGCCAAGTCAAGCCCTGCTTGAAATAGGAAATGATGATCTATGAAGAATATTTTCTCAATCCTTCAGCCTCCATCCTCTTGAAAAGATAAACATAATAAAAACTAAGATTAAAAATCAGTAAAAGCAAAAATGTTTTATTTACCAGCCCTTACAACAGTCAGACTCCAGAACTACTTACTGCTACTTTTTTTTTTTTTTTTTTTTCTCAAAACCAGAGGGATTTCTAGAGTAGATTTTTCTTTTCTCCTCTGCCCAACAAACTGAGAAACTTTTTCGGTATTGCAAAAGATCTGTTTAACCAGCATTTCAAAACTCTAATGCCTATTCTTCCATTGCAAGCCATGCCCTCTTTAAGGAACAGTAGGTGAGCACAAATATTTGTCCAGCTTTAAAACTGATAGCTGGACTAAATCTACTGTGTAAGTCACATTAAAATGCTAAAACTAATTTCATGCTACCCACTCTTCATTCCTACTCACTAAAAGCATCTTTCAAACATTCAGATGTATCCATCAAAAGGAAAAAAAAAAAACCAAACAGATTTAAGGCATGCTAAACTTAGCGAAATGAGCACACTCCTGTTAAGCATTCCCAAGGTTTTTACAGTTAAGAAACAAGTAAGAAAGGCCACAGGGTTTTTTTGGTTGGTTGGTGGATTGGTAAGGTTCTTTTCTTTTGTTTTTTCTTCATGGGGACCACAAATTAATTCCTGTTCATCAAGTCTCATTCGAGACTTACAGGAGTTGAATTTGACTGCAGTCTGGATTTCCAAACCACCAGCTTAAAGAAGAAGACCAAGTGCTCTGACTACATCAGCAAGCACCTTTTCAGAAGTTTCAGATAATTTCTGTATCATATAAACCAGTTCTGTTGAGGGGGAGGAATGAAAAAGAAAGGAAAAAAAAGAAAAAAAGAAGAAGAAGAAATTATGACAAATACTCCAGAAATTCCTAATTCCACATAAAAGATGGTCTTCTCTCATAATTCTAAACTAGCCTGCCTAAGAGAGGAAAAGGAAAAAGTAGAAGGGAAAGCTTTACCACACAGATTAACAGTCTAATAGCAGACACAAGATGGCCATGTGCTGAGGAAATGAGTAAAATGGTAGAGGTATGTGTTGAAGAGAAGGAAAGAATGGGGCATGCTCTTCCCTGACTCAGCATGAAAACTGCGCTTGTGCAGCTGTGAGGACTGAGGGCCCTGTGGGCCAGGACTGGGAGAGGACATCTACCTACCATGCCTCCTCAGGAGATGGGCTGTACAGCTGGAAAGGAACGCCACTCCTTATTTCTGTACCTATATTTCTTTAGTTCGGGGATTTCTCACCGTCATTGCTCTGTGTTGCAATGACATCAATCAATAGTATCGGGGTCCTAGAGGAAAAGTTGTAGATGGTTTCCTTTGTGGCTGGTCTCAGCATCACCGAAACTGTCTAGCAGATTGTCTTTCTAAATTGAGTCCCAAAGCACTTTCTTTTGCAATAAAAATTATAACATAGTTGCATGCTAAGTTGAAACAGTTATAACTTTGCAGGTTTTTTTGAAGTTTCTTAGTTACCAGCTGGTTGGAGCTGTAGTGACCTTTCCCAGCACATTCTACCATGCGCTTCTCAATCGCCCAAATGCCTCCCACTGCAGTAAAAAGTTCTCTTTGTAACCAACAGCCTACCATCACAATCCAGATGCACAAACAGAACATCTTACTGCACCACTGATTGAACACCACATAAATAATTCTGTTAAAAAACCTACTTCATTTTAAAAAACACTGGAAGGATAGCTGGTGCTAGGATCAATGTATTTACTTAAGTGCAAGTGGTGAACTAATGCTCCCATCTGCAGTAGTTTATTTTTAACACTCTGAGAAGACCATTACAAAGGCATGTAATATTCATGTCCACCATGTTCCAAACCTAGCACACAGGGTTTAATACATACAGCAACTGTCGGGTGAATGGTCGCTGCTTCTCAAGAGTTTAGCTGGGTCACAGTCTGCTATCCATCACCTTTGTCCTCTGAATCTTCTGGAGAGGGCAATGACAGGGCTACATCAACAGTGCTCATGGCTACTCCTTATTTCAAAGAGTCAGTGAAGTTTTGATGAACCTTTGCTGTATTTAAGAAGTTGTACTTGTGATCAAATGGGATGCTGCTGTTGTGATAGGCTGGCTCTGAAACTGGCTCAGTGAAGAATTTTCCCTATTGAGACATCAGAAAACCCAACTTGCCCAAGTTAAAATGCAACTTAATTACCTTTGCTTAATTCTTTAAAAATACTGTCAATGTGGTTCAGCAGGTGTGAGGCCTGCCAGTTTTGTGAACTTGATCATCACAAGTCTGAGCCTCTGGTTGAGGTACAGCTGGTAACCCCAATAACCTAACTCCACATTTTCAGTATACTGTCAGGGCAGACGGCTTCTGTATCATCAGTGCTGTGAATATTCAAAAATCGGGGGGTGGGGGTGGGGGGGAATAATTTTCAATCCTTTAACTTGGTTAATGCCACACAGCAGATAAAGATAGATAAACGGTTTGAGAGAACTGTTGAAGAACTGTATGATCATTCTCCTCCTGGCTGGGATTGCTCCAGGTGGCCCACCTTTTTGGTGAGACTTGATCTGCCATTACAGTAATAATGAATACATGGCAGTATCTCAGCAGGACATGGCAGGACAACTGCACACCTGAACTTGCCTTTGACTTCTCTGCACCAGCATCATTTGCTGGCTCTGCCTTTTCATGGGGAAGATATTACTGCTGCTTTTTATTCCTCCCCATCTGATGACTCAAACTCACAGCCACATAGAGATGAAAAAGACTAAATGAGACAAGTATGCTTTTCCTTGCATCCCCCTCTTCATGCTGCACATGAATTAGCAACTTTATTCATTAGAATTTTTTCGCAGTTCTTGTTCATCACTTCTTCAATTTCTGTCAATTTCACAGAATAGGATGTCATCTGCTCCTTCCCTACACAACATAAGTGACCTTGGAAGCAGTTTTTCTAGATTTTAAGTACAAATCGTCTCCTATAAACCCATCTTAATTCATTGTTTCTTTCATTGTTCTCAAAACATCTAGTTTCCAGGCTGCACTGAAGTGTCCGCTCCTCTGTAGTCTCCCACCTTGGCTCATCTGTATCAGCTTCTTCAAAGAATTTGCTCCTATCCTCACCCACACTATACAAGTTGCATCTTTTACATATGTACTTAGAGCATCCCATGACACATATAAGAAAATTAACTGAGTGACTGTGCAAAATTTGCTAAAACATGCTTTTAAGACTAATGGGTTCTACTGCTGCAGAGCCTTTTGCTGCAGGAAAGGATGCTGGTAGCTAAGCACTTAGAGCGGGCACATTGTTCCAAGTCTCTTACATGACTACTGGCCTCCAAAACTGAGTGAGTATGGTGTTGAGGAGGGGGAAAACACAAGCTAATCTAGCTTGAGTATATAGTCACCACACTCTGGCCAAATTGTTTAGTTGATAAGAACACTCAACAGAAACTTTAGCTGTTTTCTGACATACGTGATTGAATGAGGTTAGTTATAGAAAACACTTTCTTTTTCCCTGGAGAGGAATCCTCCCCACACCTACCTAAGTGTAACGCAACTTTTAGACAGATCAGTTTGCACTTTTCTGCACTAGTAAGGATGAATCCAGCTTGTGTGCTACAAGTGCTCTCATGCTGCTTTTTTACTTCATTAATATGCAAAAAACATTGCAAAGCATTGTTAATATTTACCACACATATGAAGAGTAAGAGAAAAAGAAATCAAGTGGTACATTGTGAATGCTGTCATAAATGCTCACCCAACTTCTGACTGAATTCATTATTTTAACAAAGACACTCATTACCAGAGTATCACACTACTTGAAAGGAAAATAAATGCAATTATTCCAGAACAATAATAAACAAATGTATATTGTATGGAAAGCTCCATTAACCCATATAATGGCTGCAAACTACTTTATTCCACCAGTAAATTTCTGTGCATGAACTCTGAAACTAAAACATTACAGAAATTGAAATAACCAAACGATGCCTCCAGAAAACCAAACTCAGAACCCAGTGCAACCCAGCACCTTTTCCGCTTCATTTCGTTTGCCTCTGCAGTACAATGGTAGCTTTTGTTGTTTTACTTAACATGCACACACAGAAAAACAACAGTTACAAGCCTGAAAATTAAAATAGTATTTGAGTTTTCAGTCAATTACAAAGGAGTTTGTAATTTGCTCTTCAGTGCAATAAGGTAATGAAAAGTTTAATTAATAACTATTTGTATCTACACCTAATGGTAACTGCAGAGCAAGATGCAGAACCAAGCCTCTTGTTACAAAGTCAGGTGAACGTACAGCATGGCAGCAAAATTCAGTACCAAAAAGGCCCCACAGTTAATTTCTTCAGTAGTTTCATACCCAATAGTGACAAATTACTGGATCAACAGACGTGGAAGAAAAGCAGCATGCTCACAGACTGACCGAAAAGTCCATTTAGCCCAGTCTCGCCCTCCATTGAGTTTTGATCTTAAGGGAAAGACCAACAAGGACAGTGGTCAGTAGGCAGACCCTGAAGAGAGAATAGCGACAGCCCAAAACAGTGCTTCTCCTGTGTGCTCTCCCAGTTCTCTCCTTCCAATTTTGGGATATACAAAATCTTTACACCAAGCTGACTCTGCAAAAGTGTTTCATTTTTAAAGTTCATACAGTTTTTCTAAATGAATGGCCTGAATACTGTAACTTACAGAAGACTTAACACACTGCTTTGGACTAAAACGGTTTTGTTTGTTAAGTTTTGTTTACATTTCTCACACATACCAGAAAGATGACCAGAAATCCAACAACCGATGTTCTCCAAGTGGTAGCAAGCTCACTGCCTCTGCTGCTTTCCTGCAGAGCCCAGACACAAAAGCCTTTCCTCTCATGAGATGCCAACCTCTTGCCCAACCAGCATATTTCAGACAAGTATTAAAAGCCCCAGTGGTACACTTGGAAATGGGAGACAAATCCACATTGTACAGCCAGTACTTACCTCATTAGAAGAGATGCAATGGCCACAGCTGATGATAGCGTAACAGGTGCTTGAAAGCATTATGGTACATTTACCTGCAGTCACCATATTACCAGCATCTAGTATCATTTAATGTAGCTTAACTGCTACTCCAAATACAAAACCACAAACTATCATGTATGTTCTGTCGGCTCAAAGCAATAAAAATCCATCGGTTCTGGGACTTATCTAATGAGGAGTCACACAGGAAAAGAACTTTCCCTGCCAAGTATTGTTTCTAGGTTTTGTTCATGTTACCTTATACAATCACTTAGCTGAGAAAGTAAGGGTAAGGACATTTACCAATGTTTCCACAGGATTTTCTTCTGCCAGCAGGAATAGAATTGTTTAAGCTCATATTCTTTCATGATGGAGATTTATCACAGATATAGTCATGTTCAAACAAAGAAGGAAGATAAAGAAGGATGATTTGTTCCCTTCTCTAACTTAAATCTTTTTGAGTAGCTCTATGATGCCAATGCATGTCTTCTAAACATGAGTGCTGTAAGAATTCAGGAGTTCTTTCTGATAATATACATATTAACCCAAGGCTTATACCACCTCCACTGAGAACACACAAATTTACTTTAACTTTTTTCAACTTACTCCCACACAGGTATGCTACTCTAGTAGACAATAAGGTTAGTATTAACAAAATTAATCCAGAAACATTTCTTCCTGCAGGATGAGAAAACACTACCTGTTCTGAGGGTGGTGTAAGTTTTTTTGTGTTGGTTTTTTTTTAACGCAGTATTTACAGAAAGAAACATCAGGGATCCTCCCAGGAACATCTACATAGGGATTCATTCAGTAGTGCTACTGTGAATTTGCCACACCAGCAGTCTAAATTGAATTTCATGTAGCACTCAATGATTCATAGTATTATTCTACACTAAACATTTGAAAAGAACATTTTTGCACCTTTCCAGATTGCACTGTCGACCAATATGGCTTCATGAGGTGAAAAGATATTTGAAATAAAAACAAAATACAAATATTTAAAAATATTTTTATTAAAATATCCTGTCCCAGACAATGATAACTACTGGGTTATGTTTATGAAGTTGTTTGAGGGCTATTTAATGTAGTCCCTCTCCCCTCTCTTTAGCCATACACACAAGGATCAGAACTCAGGTGTGGGGCAGCAGTATTCCTATGTGAAAAAAAGAAGAGATTGTTGGGGAAGCCTTTGGATCCCAAGACTTAAAAATCAATAAATCAATGTCATGACTGTAGTATTACAAGGTGTATATTAATTCTCATTGCTGACTTTCCAAGACACCACCATTTGTTAAAAAACATTCAGTGAAGATTTGTCCTGGACAAAGTATTACATAAACTTCTGATCTCATGTGTCCACACAGTTCTGTTCAGATAAAGTATGCTGGTGCATAGTCACAAAAATTTAGCATTCAAAGCATGCATGTTTGTGTCTGGGTAGAAACACATACATACAGAGCTTTTCTCTTTTACTGTGTATAAGAACTGTACCACAGAAATATCCACAGCATCTACATCTTGGGACAAAAATCACTTTTTCTGGAACCCCACTTCAAATTTCTCTAGTCATAATCAAGTAAAGGTGTTTTTTTGTGCAGTTGAACTGCTGACTTGACAGAAGTATGGCAAAAAGTGAGTTTGTATTTCTCTATCTATCTTCTAAGCTGGAAAGGTTTTAATTCTAGAGTTTTCAGGAATCAAGTGGCTTTGAGCAAACTGCACCCAATGTATTCTTCATGCACAACACATAAGCATAATAAACAAGCACAATATGCACATTCAGGCAGCCAAAACCGCTTAGCTTTCATCCCTCTCAATTACTTCTCTTGACCAAATTCTGCCCATGGCTACACATGAACAGAAGAGGATCTGATATAGTCCTGCAGCTCCCATGCCATTCTGAACTGCCATAAAGGAGAGCCCAGTTCCAGTACCAGACTTGGAAATAATTAACAAAGTATGAGTTTTCTCATGCCAGATCAGGAGCTGCATTTGTCCACTGTCTGTCTAGTATTAGGTTGGATATAATGTCTCATCCTAATATCTAATTCTTCTTATTCCTCAGAGCACATAAAAGGTTCAAAATTATGCCTGCCTCTGCCAGGCTCCATTCTCCACAGATAATCCTGAAGTTATGAACAATTGTTCCAACTAAGGTGAAGTAATTTTATAGACACAGGAAATTTCAGAACATGTAAAGATATCTGCATATAACTCACGGGAAAAAGGCTATACTGTACAACACGTAGCCGAGAGATTTCACACCACTAGTGCTTAAGAAAGCCATCTAATTGTAGTAAATCAGAATTAAATGAATGAGCTGCTTTAGAATATCTTTTTTTTATTTTCAAGTATGTGAAAACTAAAGGCTGCCCAGGCAGATGGTGGAATTACCATCCCTGGAGGTGTTTATAAAATGCATAGATATGGTGCTTAGGGACATGGTTTGGTGATGGACTTGGCAGTCCTGGGTTAAGGTTGGCCTTGATCTCAAAGTTCTTTTCCAACCTAAATGATTCTGTGATTCTACAAAAGCTTCAATACGAGTAGAAGAAAAGGACACCTCTGAGTGCTTCAGAAGCAAACAAATGTACCGCTTTGTCCAGTGTCTAAAATGCCTGCTTGATTTTTCTTTAAAAACATTTACCATTAGAAAAAGCCTTTCCTGGTTTTGCTAGAAGTCTCCTCTGAGGTCACAGGAAACTGGCATTAAGACTTCCTTGCTCTCACTCTTCTGACAAGATCCTTTATTCCAACGACAGAATTACAGAGGCCAAGCATATTTTTTTCTTAACTAGCACTAAAATCTAAATTTGTATTTTATGGCATGCAGCACTTCCCATGGAGGTGATGTGCAGAAATTCTAGGAATTGCAATAAAAAGAGCAATTTAAATCACTTCAGGATTTTATACACTGCACATAAATACAAAAGGTTCTTTCTTCCTTTGGGTGGTCACTTAAAGAAATACAATACACAAGGACAGATCCTCAAATGGCAGGTGTTCTTGTGTAAGATGGCTCAAAATGTCCATGAGTTAAAATTATAATAATAGAAAGTACATTTTTCTGCCTTTCAATTTCTCTTTAAATTATTGATGATGTTATTAAACAGCTCCAAGAAAGATTAATTAGCCAGGTATGAGGAAATCCTAATTCAAACACTAGGAAAAGGAGAAGCAGCATTGAAAACTAACCTTCTAAGTTATTTGCTTTTACTTGTAAGCAATTTTAAGAACAGTTTTATGGCATAAGAACACGAACAAACTAACAAGGTAAGACAGTGAAGTTAAACCAGGAATTAATTTGTTCTCACTCAGCAAGTTTATTCTGTTCACTCTGAATTTTACTGTAAGCTTAACTAAATAATTAATGAACTTTCAGTTTAGCAAAGGAATAAGCAGGCTGTTTTCCACTGTTTTTTAAGGTTTAGTTCAGCCTGGTGAAATGTAACAGCTAAACTTCCACTGACTGGTGACAGCAGGATAGAGCCTTTGCATATGCTGTTAGATTAAAAACAATGTAAGCACTTTTACAATCACATATTTCAGTGTAGAAAGTGTTGCTCTGTAAAGAATTCTTCCTGCAAATTAGAATGGCTAAGGAAACACTTGCAATAAATACAATATGCCAAAGCCAAGTGTGTCCACTACTGCAAGGAAAGTATGTCAGTGGTCTGACTTAAAATTACATTCATTGTTACTGTGCCAAAAATGAAAGAAAAGGAAAGAAAAGGTGGTGGTAGGGGATAAGACTGCCAAGTATCACATTTTAAGCAACCTTGCAAGCTGGGGCAAAACCTAGTCTTTCCTACACTGAAATTCTGATCAACAGTCATGAAAAAGTAGAATTAGGCCTTTTCATAACAAATAAAAGAACTTGTCAAAAACAGCCAAATGAGATTTTTTTATGTTACACTGCAGAACTAACAATAGGACTAGACAGGTGGGTAACTACATTTTTTTTTTCTTTTTCTGCATTTCAAAAGTCCTAAGTTGTACTTTATATTCTGGCCTGGAGACTGGCTTTACAAAACTGATTTCATTGACTACTACTGGAACCTTGCTAGATTTATAGAACCATCTGCTGGTAAAAATCAGTGGCTCTTTTATGCCTAACTAAACTTAAAATAATCTTTTGTTCCATAGATAGGCATATATTGCACATAACAGCCTGCATTCCATCTAAAAATGTGGGCTGATTGTCACCTTGGTGTTGGTAGGAAAACAGTTGCCTTATCCAATATTCCACAGTTGTGTGAACAAAATGTATTTTAACATGATTTCCATTCACAGTTTAAGTGAATCATTTCCCTTTTAATTCCCCACCCCCAACTATTCATTTATACACAGATGAGCAAAGCACTTTGATGAAAGTAGGTTCCAGAATAGACTAAAACTCCAGAATTTGCAAGTTTATTTTTGCAGATAAAACAACAAGCCAAAAAAAAAAAGCCTTTATAACATTACATATTTGCTTATTTGAAACATCCTTTGATCATCCCTCCTCCCCCACATCAAAACAACCCCACAGAACCAGAGAAGGATACTTAATGCAATTATTTTAAACCAATCTTAATATGTCCCCGAGAACCTCACATTTTGGAGAATATTCTCTACTAATGTACACTCCATGCAATGCTACTTCAGACAAGCCACTGCCCCATACAAATTAACCGGTTTTTGACCACGGTATCATCACGTAGCCCCCAAAACACGTTTACATCTGTACATGTATTCAGACATCCTTCAGTGATAACTGCATGGTCAATCAAGAACGCTATATGGCTACACAGCACCTACACTAATTCTGCCTACTTATATACTTTTTTCTGTAAAAAAAAAATTTTCTTTGTTCTGCTGATTCTCAGACAATCCTTTTTAGAGAATGCCATATTTAGAGAGTATTTAGACGTATACCATTTCACCCTTAAAATTAGGTGTTTGTCAGCGTAATATCTCAGAATATAACAAATTTGCTTTAATCAGTAAAAATATAAATACAACTTGCACTGAAGGAAACAGGTTACTGTGGAACATTGTTCAACAAATACAGTCCAGCTAAGTGCCTCTAGGTTCAGTTAGGCTGAGGCCTAGCCATTTTTTCTGGAACAGATCTGTATCACAAAGAAAGGCTAACCTTCCAAAAAAAATTACCAAGTAAGAAAATCCAGTTTGCATCTTCCGTAGTTCCCTGACAGACTAACATTAAATCTGCTTCACTTACTAAAAGCAATGACCTATTTCTTCTTTTTGGGAGGAAGGTGGCAGGGCTGAAGTTATTGGATATTGTTTTCTCTGCAAGTATTCCCACATGTGTTATGATGTATATTTTTCATAGTAACCTAAACACTTCTTGTTTCAATTAAATAAGCCTTACTGCACAAAGAGGGATTTCAGATTTTTATTCAAAAAATGCAAGAAAATCAAAGATCCAACATACGGAGGTTTTCAGAGTACATCAGTCATCGTATGGCAATTCCCCACAGCCTCAAAAAGTATGTCTTATAAAAGGTTGTATTTATAAATAAGTACTGGGTATGGGGAAAGAAGGTTTGTATTTATACAAAAAATTATTGATTCTTTGCTAAATCAACCAATTCTTACCATTTTTAGATTCTGTTAAGTCTTGGGATTGCAGTTTCTCTCAAGTAGCACAAGGAGAACAATCTGAAAACAATTTAAAAAAATTAAAAATGAAAAAGAAAAGTAATTCCAACTGTCACAATATTTAATAGGGTTTTTTTTGCCAGCATAACAGTGGCCATGTTATAAGTAACAGAGACATGTATAAGCTTCAGTGACTAAGATTAAAGTCACGCAAATTATTCTAACCACATGTATGCTTATATATCATGCATGTCTGTACTTTAGTGGTCTGTAGGCTTAAATATAGGACAAAGGAATCCCTGGTACCAGGAACTGCAGAACCCCACACTATTCTTAGCACTTGGTACATCTGTGAAACTCGAGTACTATACCTAAGGGTTAACACACCTAAAAATCAGTTAAGACGATAAAAAACCCTATGCTTACTGTAAAGGTGGTCCATTGTTCCCAGGCATACTGCAAAGCGTGGGTTTTTTGCAATCAAGAAACAAGTAAAACAGTGTCAGGTTTTCACAATGTAATGGCCCAGAGAGTAGGTATTTTTGGAAATGGCACTGCATTACATAACCTCCAGCTTTTTCTCCCTCTCTATTCCACTACCCCCCCCCCCCCCCCCCATTTTAAATAGGGAGAGATAAAAAAAGAGAGTAGGTCCTACCTCATTTAAACAGTACCTTAAATTACCACTCTTAACTGACTGAAACTGTAGCATACCTGCTTTATCAGTTTTCATATAGTGACCAAAATTAAAGTTCTCTTCTATCGATTATCTATTTCTTACCTATAGTGTATATGTATGAAATGTAATTAGGCATGAGTCATATGTTTACACACAGACACACACATACACGTTGGATTTAAAACTGCAAACTCGTATATCTATAAATGTACACAGAAACGTTTGGAAAAAAAGCACAACAGTAAATGTTCACCAAAATACGGTTGCTTTGGGTTTTTTTTTTCTCTCAGAAGAACCACCCAAAATTTAACTGCTGCACATGCAAAAATGCAGAAGGCTGTTGCAGGAATGACTGCTTTCTAAAAATAAACGCCGGCAGCCTGAGAGGAATCCAGTGTCAGGGCGGAGAAGAGGGAGATTCGTTTTATAAGGGAGAAGAAAAGAGATGAAAACCCAATCCGAGAGCCTTGCATGCATGCTAAAAAAGCTAAATGCATTAGGTTAAAAAATGCATTTTGGTGTTTGTGGAGTGCAAAAGCAAGAAAAAGGAAACAGTTTTAGAAAAACACTTCTCATCTCCCTTTGCATGTGTGCAGAAAAAGCCCCAACCTAGAAATCCACCCTTAAAACATAAAGACAAAGAGTTAAATACATATACTGCACGTTTTCTCATCTTTAAGAAAGCCTGTTTGGAAATGTGCACCGAGAGGGGGAAAGGCAAGCTGCAGCAAAGTCCACCTAAGGACAAAGGGAAATTAAAAGAAACAAATTGAGAGAGAGAGAGAGAGAGAGAGAGACTGAGAGAGCCAGACCCCGAGAGAGACAGCCTTAATTAAAAAAAATAAAATTCTGTTGGATTGGAATTGCATATACTTACAGACAAAAGCCCCCGCTCCCTGTTCCCTTTCTGTCCCTTCTACATGATCTGAAACACAAATGTGGATTTTAAAAGGGCAGCATGCTACAGAAGGGAATTTATAGTTGGGGGAGTGGAGAGAGGGTAGGGGGTGTGGGGAAGAATGACTGCACCTCTTCCAAAGTGCAGCCTTGGAGAAAAAAGAAAAAGGGGTGGGGGTGGCTGGGGGAAAGTCTCTCTCAGGCTGGATTTTGGTTGCCAGTACTGGTTATATTGAACAATGAGCTAATTCTGATGGTAGCTGGCTGCCCGCCAGCTCTCCCCCCTCCCCTCCCGTCCCCTCCTTACACATACACACTCCCCCTGCCTTGCCCGCCCGCTCCCGCCCGCCTCCCCCCGCCCGCTGCTGCAGCGCCAGACTGCTTAGTCTGCAATAATCCGCAGCCCCACGTCCCCCCGCTGTCTGGGAGCCAGGGCACCGGCCGCTCCGCCGCCGGCCGCGCTCCGCCGGGGGCGGGGGGCAGCGCCGGGCCCCCCCCCGGCCGCCCGCGGCGCTGAGGGGAGCGGCGGGGCGGGCGGCAGCCGTGTGCCGCTCGCGCGCGGCCGTTGGAGTCCCCGCGCGCCCCGCGCCGGGCCGCCCCTCGCGCGCGGGGCCCGGCACCCCCCGGCAGCGGCAGCGGCGCGGGCCGGGGCGGCGTCCAGGCGCGGAGCGGGGCCAAGGCGCTGCGCAGCGGCGGCGCCCGGCCAGCGGCGCGGAGCGGCGCGGAGGGGAGGGGGAGGGAGCGGGAGCAGCCACATACTGTAATAATAACCCTGCAGCGGCAGCAAAGGGCATCTGAGGAGAAGGGGAGGGAGACGGAGGCAGCCGCTTCGCCTCGCCTGCGGCTGTGCCCGTGCCCGCGCCCGTGCCCGTCTGGGAGGGAAGAAAATGGTGGGCGGGGAAGGAGGGGGCGCCGCGCCGTGACACGGGCGGGCGGGGGCCGCCGCGGGGAGCGGGCCCGGCCCCGGCGGCGAGGGCGGGCGCGGAGGGGGCCGGCGTCTCGCTCGCTGCCCCGGTGACCCGCTGGCTGCGGGAGCGCCGCCGTGCTGGCCGGTCCTGCGGCTCCGCCGGGTGCCGAGGGGGCGCGGGGCCGCCCGCAGTCGGGGCGCGGTGAGGGAGCGGCGGGCGCGGCCGGGCCCCGCGGCCGGGCTGGCTCCGGCGGGGGCGTCGGGCGGTGACACCGCGCGAGCGGAGCACGGGCTCGTCCCGCAGTGCAGGCGCACACCGGCACGGCAAGGATGGGCGCCCCGCCGGCCGCGTACCGGCAGGACGGGCAGAGGCACAGCCCGGCGGCGTCCCGCCAGCGCCGTGAGCCGGGCCGGGCGCAGCCTGCCAGGGAGGAGCCCGCGGGCCCCGCAGGAGCGATGTGAGTTCGCACGTTACCAGGAGCGGGCCCCGTTCGGAGCGCGGGGCGCAGGACGAGGGGCCCAGACCGCAGCGCAGCGTCGCGACACAACCGGCTGCTGCAAAGGCACCGGAGGGAGCTGAGCGGTGTAGGCTCAGTGCATTGATGAAGAGTGCCTGCACAGTACCTCTCCCTAAAACGCTATACGGGGATATATATGGCCAAAAAGCTGAGAAACAAGTGGTAAGGAGCTGATGCCCTGTTACCCTGCAGCCTGGGTGGGTGCCTCCCTCAAGGTTAAAGTATCTGAGGCAAGGGTGATTAAAATGGTGTGAAATCATACATGCTGCAGCGTAACAGAAGACTCAGCCGACTCTTATTAGGTTAGGTCTTGAGCAACTAACCTTGTTTTTTTTTTAAATCCACTTTCATTTGACTCCTCATGAAACTGCATTTTTCTGTGCTTCACATAGCATTGCCATTTGTTGAGTGGAATCAGCTTGCTATCACATCTCTGCACCTTCCTGAATAGTTAACTACATCTCTGGGAATGCTTTGCCAGCCTGTCAGCTTAAGGAAGATTCGGCAGCTGGAAAGGGGGAAACGTGGGACACAAGCAGCCCCTGATATTTAAATCCCTGGCAACCTATGACAGTAACTCTGTCTTCAGCGTTAGGGTCAGATCATTATCCACAGAAATACATAGTTACTACCGCTTGCCTCTGTTTTGCCTGCCTCCACAGGTTGTCGCTGATCAACTGTTGAGACTGAAGCACATTAGAGTTTGTACATTGAAACTTTTGAGATAGTCATATTCTTTTGCCGAATAGCAAATGCTAGCTACCTAGTGGCACTCAGATAAGAGTAATGGGGTCCCTTTGGCCTTTTTGACCTGGGGAGTGTGTCCCCTACCTGGTGAAGTGTCAGAGATTTACCACTTACAAAGATTTGGCACTGGGGAATGAAACTACATACCAAAGACGTCACAAGGTGGAAAGCTTGCATTAACAAAGCCCCTAAGAAGCTGAAGTGGACAACCAACACTGAGGGGACAGGTAGGTTCTTTTAGGTATCTTTGGCAGAATGATGACAGCATGAAATCATAGTTACAATTCAAGCTTTATATTCTTAACAGAATATTATGACTAGTATAGCATTGAATTTATGATTTGAATGGCAAAAGGTTTCTCTAAGCAGAATCAATATAGTACAATCTATAAGTAGCATCAAACAGAATTTGTAATACAACCTAACTTATAATTTCTCATCTCCTAGATTCTAACTTATGACTTCTAATCACCTGGACCCTCTGCAGATCAGGTCAGATCTTAATACCTGGTTTGCTGTATCAGTACAACAATCATAATCCGGACTCAGAAATTGTATACAAGAATATAAGTCACTCAGTCCGTGGAGGAAGCAGAGGACGGTGGAGGTGTCCCTGGCTGCCAGAGGGACCCGGGTCTCACTGTCCAGCAGCAGCTCAGCTCCAGGTTCCCGCTTAGGACTCATAACTGCTTGGTTTTATAGACAGTGTTCTGGGTGGTTACGCCTCCTGGTCTGTGATGGGGCCATCACCACCACTGGCTTGGCCCGGTGCCTGGGGCCTTCAAGGCTGTTGGGGAAGGGGTAACATCTCTGGTGCCCAGGAGCCTTGAGGGAGGGGAAAAAGAAATCTGTTTGGTTTGTCTGCTTTGTTCACAGGACATTCAGGGCCTGCTAATGAGGGAAAGCAAACGAATACGTGACCCCTTGCTCAGAAAGAATACCTGCTTGCCTTATAAAACAGTGTTAGTTATGCTAATGGCATTACCAGGGTTCAGGAGCAGGGAGTACTGGTCACAAATGCTGAAGTGGACTGAACATGCCAAAGCTGGTGTAAAGCACGCTGGATATTATGTGGCATTTTCTGAAAGGTTGTGAGGAGACAGACAAGCTCCCAGCTAGAGCTGTGGTGTCTTTCTGCCTCTCCTGCTGCCTCAAAACCCTGTGGGCCCAGCTATGTAGTCCTTTCTCCATATATACCCACCACCACTCTGCACCCCATTTAAGAACCTATCCACAGCCTAAAGTTCCTGTTGGAACAACCAAGAATGGTTGTGGACTTACGGAAACCTCCATCCGAGCCCTTAAAGCCTTCCTTTTCTTCCCAGTGACTTGGTTTCTTACCCCAGGTACGCAACATGGTTTGCTGCACTGTTTGTGGTTGACTGTGTCTGGAAAGTCCTACCTGTGTTTTTTGCCTGTGACAAGCCAAGTTGCTAGGATTTTTCAATAGCAAAAATCAAAGCTCAAAGTCTGCACTATCTAGTTTGGTTGTAGTGTCTTGAATTTCCTTTCTCTTAGCCAGCTTCCATTAGCAGCTCTGATGGAAACTGGGAAATGAAGGTTTAGCTGGTAAGAGGAGTAAGAGGGCAAAAGCCTGCATGGGAGAATAGAAGGAGGCAGTCTGGCCCCACTGTGGGACAGGAGAGGTTCTGCCACCACTGGTTCTGGAAATGTAATTACATGTCCAAGATTTACAAGACCAAACCCTAACATGGAAGATGTTGATCCCAGAAAATGAGGTGGAAACTGAGAAAGGTTAACAGCCAAGTCAAGCAAACTGTTAATCTCTGGAAAACACTTTTCTGAAGTTATTATCATGGAATCACAGAATGGTTTGGGTTGGAAGGGAGCTTAAAGATCATCTAGTTCCAGCCCCCCTGCCATGGGCAGGGACACCTTCCATTAGACCAAGTTGCTCAAAGTCCCATCCAGCCCGGCCTTCAACACTCCCAGGGGTGGGGCATCCACAGCTGCTCTGGGCGACATGTTCCATTCCAGTGCCTCACTGCCCTCACAGTAAAGAATTTCTTCCTCATATCTAATCTAAATCTACCCTCTTTAAAGCTGTTCACACTTGTCCTATCACTACATGCCCTTGAAAAAAGTCCCTCTCTGGCTTTTTTATAGGCTGCCTTTAGGTACTGACTGGCTGCTATAAGGTCTCCTCAGAGCCTTCTCCAGGCTGAAAACCCCAACTCTCTCAGCCTGCCTCCATAGCAGAGGTGCTCCAGTCCCCTGATCATCTTTGTGGCCCTCCTCTGGACTCACTCCAGCAGGTCCATGACTTTCTTGTACTGGGGGCCCCAGAGCTGAATGCAGCACTCCAGGTGGGGTCTCATGAGAGCAGAGTAGAGGGGGAGAATCACCTCCCTCAACCTGCTGGCCATGCTTCTTTTGATGGCCAATTGCATGGCCAGCAAGCGCACATTGCAATGTGCCACAAGGTCACATTGAACTTTTCATCAACCAACACCCCCAAGTCTTTGTCCTCAGGACTGCTCCCAACCCATTCTCTGCTCACCCCATATCCATGTTTGGGATTGCCCCAACCCACATGCAGGATTAGTTAAGAAATACATGAAAAGAAACACATTTTTTGATCATGTCTTTGTTAAAGTGGTAAAGAGCATTAGGATGCTGAGAAACATCAGTAGGTGACCAGCCTATTAGGGGGAAATATAGCCCTTTCTAAAATGTTACATTGTGAGGAAGTGGAAAAGTTTCTGCACCTGCAGCTGGGACCTTCAACCCGACTGTGAGTCCAGTGACAGCCTTCCCTCTTTTAGTCTCTAACCACTCATATAAAACTTCATTAGTACAAATGTGGCATTCAGGAAAACAGGTTTAACTCCAAGCCTGATTTTTATACCCTGTGGTTACCCAAACCAGCCTCATTTTGTTCTGCAGTCAATTATAGATGTGAAGGAGAAGTTTGTTCCTTTTGCTATCTCTCATCTGTGACCATTTGCTTTGATTGTTTTCCCCTTTATTTCTCTCTTTGGTCTGACTTATAAACCCTAAAATGGATAAAGCCCTGATCTACGAAAGCATTATGATTATACAAATAGCCTAAAATGAGCTTGCAAAGCACAACAGGCCCTTAAGGCTGAGGAGAAGGTAAAAGCAGCAGAACAAAGATTTGCTGTTCATAAATCAGCAGCTGGGAAACACCATATGTTGCAAAGAATTGGCATAGAATAGTCACCAGAGAATCACTCTGAAGTTGTCCCTCCCAGTTCTGACAGGGAGCAGAGAAGCTGTGTCCTACACTATGGGCCACAGTTCCCACTCATCTTCTCACCTCCATCTTTCAGCCATCCAATTCCAGCATTGTGCACAACACACAAAACTAACAAGGCTCTGGTCTGGAAATGGGTCGGATTCAAGCCTGCCAGAGGCAGTGTAGTGCTGCCTGGTCATGTAATGAATTGGTTGTGGGTTGCCTGAAATAAGGTGAGAGGAAGGAACATGAGTTGTTTGGTTGTTTGGCAACTGGAGCCAGGTCATGCATGTAACTCATTGTAAAGCCATCCAAAACTCCAAATTCAGTTATATTTGTTTGCAGCTTTTGTGAATACGCAGCTTCCGTTAATAATATCTGCATCATTACAGCACTTTTCATGGATGTATCAAAAGCACCATGTAACACCACAAAAAACTGAACATGCAGGCATAAAAATACAGCATATGATGAGTTTTCCTTTGTTGCAAATTCTTCTGCCTCTTGTGCTATTCCTACTCTTAAGTTCTATTGATCAATAAATTAACTCAAAGAAGGAAGTGGGTAATTGCATTGCTGCATAAAAAAAAAACTTCAACAGATTCTCATTGCCATAAATGGGACAATGTAGATTACAAGCTAGCTATAAGAAATTACATGCAATGTTTTTGTGGCAACTAGAGTGAAGCTGACTAGGGGAAGACTATCCGTTAACTGACTTTTTAAGAAGACATAAACTCCGGCTTCTATTTCCAGTTTAGTTTTCTGGGGGCTGGGATGTAGAGGGTTTATTTTTTCCTGCTATCTTCAGATCTATGAGAATTTTGTTTTCATTTATTTTTATTACCAAACAAAATGAGCTATGCATAAATAACTGATGAAACCAAGTTATCTGGAAGATTTCCAATTAGGATTAGTTTGTCATTAAATAAACCAAATGTTAAGGAATTTTACTGGTGCTTCAACAGAGGACAGCTTGGATGGAAGAACTACACATCAGCTGCTATGTGAACATGTTCACTTTTAAAAACCTGAAGTTCCTCACACTTCCAGAATGGATTATTAGTTCACCTGGTGCAGCTTCTCTGCAATAATGACTGATCTTGAACACATGGCAGGAAAATGTAAAATATGCAAAATACTTCAAAACTATACCAAAGGAAGGAAAATTGTGGCAAAGCCTGTACAGTTAGATTTTAGTCCTCTTGAGTTCAATGAAGCCACCTACATATATACAGTTAAGTACCCTGTTGAGGTTAAGCATATCGAAGTTAAAGTGAAATTCTAGAACAACTAAAATTCTAGGGAATTTTGCTATGGACTGGGATAAAGTGTTTTTTCCCTTAGACCAGTCAGAAATAATTTGAGAATGTTGTAGAAGAAAAGGCAGTATGATTTGTGGCTACAGAGAGAAAAAAACGTAAAAATGGAGCAAATTTCAGTCCTGGAACATGGTGAAGTGAACAGAGCTCCAAAAGCAACAATAAATGGTAAAAAAGGGGAAGAAAAAGATACTGAGTGTGTTCATTTCATTTCAGTCAATAGCAATGCATGATTTCTAGCTTTGCAGTCATGCACTTGCAAAACAGCAGGCACAGTACAGGTATGGGCCTAAGAGTTCAGTAAAGGTCCTGTTTTGCATTTGCCGATCAAGGAGCAGAAAAAAGGGGGCACAGTGGCTTGCTTGCCGAGTACTCTTCCCATGCATACACTCTTCCTGGATCCTAATTGAAGGATGCTCCCTTGAGACATATTGCCTCTGTGATCTGGTTAACTCCAGCAAGCCCTAGTCATGTTTAAATTACAGCAGTTGTCAGACTGTCTCTTGAAAATTGTGGCTACTTGTGCTATGGGGGGGGGGGGGGGGGGGGGGGGGGGAAGATGTCTTTTTTATATATCCTACCTGACGAGTCCATTGATTATCTCCTATTTCTTATGTTTGAGTAAAACAGAATAATGGTTCCCTAATCAGGGTTCACAATTCCCATAGGTTTTACAGGAAGTTAGGGTTTCTATTGTAGAGTCAGACACAAAATACAGAAATGGACAATTACCTGAATTAGTGAATCATCTAATAAAACCTAGAACCTGGTGGTCTGACTCATCTTTTCAGAGCATATGGATTATACTTCTGGGACACCTTAGTTTATTTGTTATCAGCTCCATTCATAAAAATATTTGTACCAAAATTCTAAACACTTATAGATCAAGATATTTATTCATGGACAGCAGATTAAATTTTGAAGAAACTTTGCATATTAACCAAGAATTGCATGACTGAATGTTTAGAACTTGGCTTGATCTTGACCTCATTTTTTCCCTTAAATCACGAAGTCCTTCAGCTGTGCAGAGGGATTGCCAAAATATCCAAAGCAGTATCTTCATGTAGGGAGCATGGAATCTCCTGAGTTCAAAAGAAGAGCCTTAGTTATGGTCACTTTCAAGCAGATTGCTTGCTTTCTTTTATGACATTGCCATTTTAGTGACTAAATGTTACAGAGACACCATTAACTGAACTTTTGTGGAGCTGGGTATATGTACCTTAACTGCCTAGTTTTCCTGTAAGGAAATTATGATAAATTACTTGAACAAGACAAAGACTCAGAAACTTGGAAAATAATTGACAGCTTGGGTTGGACTCATTGCAAACTCGGGTGCTTTACTGTGGAAAACAACGGCAAACCATGTAATTCTGATTGACTAGGAAGTACTAGTTCCAGCTAGGATAAAGGATTAGCATGTCCTTCCTGGAGAGGGAGATGGAGAGCAGGCAAGGAAGACAGCAGAGAAAGTTTTAGACATTATCAAACTTCAGAAGGAAGTTAAAATGCAAGTCATGGGGTTTGTTGTTAGTAAGTAGACAACTGAATTGCATCCAAAGCAGACAGCAGTGCCTGTGCATGCTTCACTCAAACCAGCACGAGGCGTTTCCTAGCTTACATTGACACTCTGTGAAGTCATGTGATATATATACTACAATGTTGCCATTGTTTAAGAGACATGAGTTGAAGGCCAACTCTGTAACTCTCATTTCTGAAGTAGCATTTATTCACACTGGTGGTTGCACAGAAGACAGTGTGTTAAATGCTCTTTCAAGTAACATTTCAGCAGATGAGCCTTTCTATTCAAGTCAATTAAATAAAAACAACATGCTTAGTTTAAATTCATGAGAATTCATTTAATTAAAAATGCAAACTACATTTTTTCTATTACGGACCATGCATTCAATTATGCTCAGCAAGTCAGTGAAAACCTGCAAGATTACCTTAGTCAATATTTGATGAGTTTAAGCCCAATTTTAAGTTTAGCTATAAAGGTGAGTTTAAGATTCAATGTAATTTGACTGGAATGCAAGAACGGAGAATCAGTTGTTGGTCGTTCATTAATTCTTGAAAAGCAAGATTAGAAGAAAGTATTTTGATTTGAATCAATTCTGTCATCTTATTTTCAAGTATCTGGATTTTGATTTCTTTTTTTTCCTCACTACAGTGGAAGGAAATACATTCAATCAAGGAAATTTCATTCTAGATTAAGTACAAAAGCACTGAGGTTCACCACTGCAAATCAGGCTGACAGTTTTGAAAATCTGAGCACTCTGTATTACAACAACAACTTTGTCATTATATTAGAAAACAATTAAATATCCTTGAAATTTCTGCACTGAGACCTGGAAAGCAGGGTCTGTAAAACTAATCATAAAAGCAAACACAGTTTGGGTCAGACACAAACATAAATATTTGTGCTTGGGGAATATATAAAGGGGGAAAAGTCAGCCAATGTACCCAACAGTACATAGGGAATAAGTGAAATTGCTATAGCTCAGGGACTCCTTAATCCTGTATTGTAGGCCATAACGTTTCCTTTAGAGTACTCAGGACTTGTGTCAAGAATATGTGAGACTGTGGAAGGGATGGGTATGGAATTAATTACATTTTTCTGGCTAGCTTCATAGGCTTAAACCCAAAAATTAAATTTTCCTTTTAACGGTAATGAGTTATAAATTCCTCAATACAGAAAGAGATGGTCAGAATTTAATTGCCTCACAATTCTTTTTTCATTTTTTTTTCCAAAGAATTGCACTGTACTTTCTATCACAAGCTGTATCTCATTTACTTTTCTGCTCTTTCAGATGCCTGCAGGGTATATCTAGAACTTCACTTAAAGCTATATTGTTTTACTCTGCAAGGAAGAGTCATGACTGTTCACTGACAACACATCTCCCATTCATTTTGAAGAAAGTAAGCTTCAGTCCATTATCTTTCATCTAATAATTCTCTCTTTTTCTTGCTATTTCTTATAATTGTGACCAATGAACCAGGCAGTAAAAGATTACAGTTAAAAGAAAAAGTTAAAAGATTCCTTTTAAAGTCATGAACAGAGCTCTGTGTGTGCATGTGTGATAAAAAGAAATTATGCATTTTTAACAAAAAAAAAAAAAGAAAATTCCTAATGACAAAGTCTTCCTAGATTTATCAGATGAGATCAGTTACGCCATATTTTATACTGATTAATGAAAATCCAATTCTGGCACTGGAGAGGTAATTACCACACCTGGCACCTCCCAAATATCCTATGTAGAATATCAGACATGCTTAATTTTAACTGCATACTATTTTTATCAAGGATAATCATGGTTAGTTCTTACGACTGGTGCTTCCTCCTCTTGAACAGCTGCAACTTAAGTATTTAAACTGTGTGTAGGAGATGGAGGGCTGGGGGCAGGAGGTCATTGTATGTGTAGGTAGTCACACATGAGAATCCAGAATGTAGTCACCTCTGCAGATGGCAATGCTAACTTGCTATCAATATGTTAACAATGCATTTCAAGTGGCTTTTGGTGGAAGCTTTCTTGGTTTGTATTTGGCACTACTTAAAAGGAGCTTTGTTCATGATGGTCCTTTTGGTGTTGTCTTTTTTAACTCAGCAAGTGTACTCTGCCATCACATAGAGCTGTTCTAGAAGCCAATCTAATATTCTGTGGAATAGTACTTGACAAGCAGTAGGAAAGATTGAGGTTAAATGCTAGATGTTAATGATTTTAGATTTCCTCCTCTGGCCCTACTCAATCACTCATAAGTGTCCTGTCTTCATGAATGCTCTATGATCCTATCACAGAGTTTGCATCATTTGCAAAAATGTATAGTCAGAGCAGAACCCTCTCCAGAAGCAATAGTGAAGGGTTCCAGAATTTTAAAGTTCTACTAAGTGTTATTTCTATGAAGAACTAATTTTTATTATTAATTAATGTGTTTCTTATGCATTTGAAAACTATAAGCCCTTTAAAAAACCCAAAACTTTAAAAATATTAGACTTTCTCCCAAACGAGAAACATACTTCCTTTCAAAGTCCTAAATCTCAAAAACATCTTGTCAAATTAATTTCCAACTTTTCTTGGGGAAATGCATCTTGGGTCAGAGACTGCACATGGGAAAAAATGAACAATGGAATTTTTTTAAAGGTGGCACAGTCAACGTCAGGCTTGCCATGAAAAACAATTACTAATCTCCACTGAGAGGTTAACTGCAGAATTTTCAGTCCAGCTGTGGACTCCATGAAGCTGTGTTCCCCTTCAGTTTGGTTTTGTAAATGGGTAGTTTTAATCATAATTTATAGTCTAAAAGACCAAGGCAGAGCCATGCAGATGCAAGCTGGCAATTAAGAGTGGAAGTTTTTTAGTCATGGATTTTCCTGTGGTACCCAAAGGCTTGCTCTTGATTTCTGTGTTGCTGCCGAAGGGACACAGGCAGCACACAGGGTCTTGAAGCAGTGGAGATGTGCCAGAAGCAATGGGCATGGCTGCCATCAGCCTCTCCTTGAAGGGCTGTGCAGACCCAGACAAGCTTCTCCGCTAAAAGGCCATCATGGGAACAGCTGGTTAGACTTAAGAGCAATTTTCACAAGTGAAGTAACTGGTGGAGACAACAGTGGGAGGGTCTGGAGTTATACATGTACTAAATTACTTGATTTGTAAAGTCAATGAACACATCCCATCCTTCTTCACTTCATTTTCTGTCTTTGAAAACTGGTGCACATCTTTATTCATTTGTGCCTGATGAAGGATTTAAGATCCTGATTCTATTTAACAGTTGGGCACTTTTCTAAATGGGCACATTTCTAAAACAGACATGGCTGACACTCACTTCGAGGTCTATTTACATTTACTGGAGAGGTGAACTGTTATCTTGCATATGGGAACTTGATACGGTTGTTTGACTGAGACTACAAGTTTGGCTGACGAAGCGAATAAAGTTGATGCAATGACTGCTGTTTGGCATTTGACTTGGCGCTCGTAATGTTTTGATTAAAAAGTGAGAGAAATTCAAAATCCCCATGGTTTGGATGAAACCCCAGCTAACTGTAATTGTGCACAAATAAATGCCTGTGTACTGAAAGGTGATGTGGCTATTGGCCTTTCACTGCTTAACAGAGATTTTGTGTCTAGAAGAGCTGCTATTGAAGTTTGCAGGGACTGGTGCATATTGCAGGGGAAGCATCAGCCAAGCAGAGTGGTCCATGCTGCACGTCATCAGTACCCAGTGATATATCTTTAGTTGACAAAGAGATACAGGATTAAGCCACTTTGATGGCAGTCACTGCCCTGTCTAAACCTTAGTCAGGAGAGTCTCAAGGAAGGTGCTGGCATCCAAGAAGCTGGAGAGCATTCTTTTTAAATATTAGTGTGGGTTGATTTAAAAGACTTCACCTCAGAGGGCTTAGCTACTGACAGACCTGGTTTACACAGACAAGCTCACCATCTACTCTTAAAATGCCTGTTGGAAGCATAAAACTTGCAGTATAGCTGACCAAGGTGGTGGTGGTGGGATTGCCAAATTCACCATGCCTACTAGAACACAGCAAGTGCTGAAGGGAAGAGAAGGCAGCTTTCCACTAGGCTGTTCTGTCATGTTGATGAGAAGAAATCTAAGGAAATCTGGAGGAGGGGGGAAAGAAGCCCTGCTTACCTCTCCTTACATGACTGGTAAGGCCACTCTCCCCCATAGCAGACCGGCTAACCAAACCTAGTCCCAGCATCTGGTGTGCAAGTTGCTATAGCCCAGGAATCTAGTTACGAATGTAAATGTGGCACTCATTCAGTCAGGTCCTATAGCCTGTGTAATATAAGAGGTTCATATCGTTGACCATAATATTCTTTCTGCTGCTATTATATTTGTCTCCTTTAAACCAATTTTTCTATCATCTTTCTTTTGTCCCTAGGGCACCAACTGATTCCATGAATGACCATTTATTTATTTTAGGACCTTGGAATGCTGTATATAATCTTGGAGACTCTATAACTTAATATTGAGCTGGCTACTTAGTGAGGACCCTGTCATATCTTTTTGTTATTTGCTGATTTTCAATTGTTTCCCCTCTGTTTTAAAATTTGACCTCCAGCTGTCAAAAAAGACCCCCAATATCTGATGAGCTCTTTCTTGACACTACAATGCAGAAGTATGAGAAACAATGTGAAGAGTAAACTATTAATATCATATTGAAAATTGTTTACAAGTTTATTTCTAAACACAGTAGTGCTCTTAATTTTTCTCTGTAATTATATCAGTAATGCAGTTTATTTTGAGAGTGCAGTTCTGGCACTGTGCTCATGCTCTACTGTAGTAATGTCCCTTAGAGTAGCGTGTTTTGCTTTTTGTTGTCTAACTTACTGCATTTTCATTATTTTCTTCAAAGAAAGCATGTGGTAACAGAACTTGCTGCTGAAATACTTTGAAAAGTATTTCCAACTGATCAAGCTGATCTTTTGATAGAATACTGGCACAACAGAATTGAATCTGAAGAATTCTGGCTCAGTGCCTTTACTGGGATAAAGAATGGGTGGTGACTGCTGAAGTGAACAAGCAAAGCTGGGGTTTGAAGGGTTACATTTGGTCACATTTACTCATAGTATCATGTAATATTACATTGTTCTGTAATATTATACTGTTTAACATGCTCATTAATTAGCTGGATGGTGGGGCAGAGTGTACCCCCAGCAAGCTTGCAGGTGATGCCAAGCAGGGAGGAGGGGCTGAGGGTCCTGCTGGCACCCAGAGGGAGCTGGGCAGGCTGGATGAATGGGCTGACTGGAACCTCGTGCAGTTCAGCAAGGGGAAGCACAAAGTCCTGCAGATGGGCAGGAACAACCCCCGGCACCAGTACGCGCTGGGGGCTGCCCAACTGGAAAGCAGCTCAGCAGAAAAGGCCCTGGGGGTCCTGGTGGGCACCAAGGTGAACACAGGCCAGCAGTGTGGCCTTGCTGCAAAGAAGACCAAGAGTGTCCTGGGCTGCACAAGGAGGAGGGCTGCCAGCAGGTCAGAGGAGGTCATCCTTCTGCGCTACTCAGCACTGGTGAGGCCACACCTGGAGCGCTGGGTCCAGTGCTGGGCTCCCCAGCACAAGGCAGACATGGACCTGCGGGAGAGAGTCCCACAAAGGACCACAAAGGTGACAAAGGGACCGGAGCGTCTCTCTGTGAGAAAGGCTGAGAGAGCTGGTGCTGTTCAGCCTGGAGAAGAGAAGGCTCAGGGGGATCTCATCAGTGTATATAAATACCCGCAGGGAGGGTGCAAAGACACAGCCAGGCTCTTTTCAGTGGTGCCCAGTGCCAGGGCCAGAGGCAGTGGGCACCCAGGGAAACACTGGAGGTCCCCTCTGAACACCAGGAAACACTTTTTGACTGCAGATTGCTGAAGGGGGCTGTGGGGTCTCCATTGTTGGAGGTATCCGTTCTGTGATTTTGTGATATATTACGCCAAGGCAGAATGTAAGGATTATATTGAAGAGCTGCTACTGAATATTTTGAGTTGTTTCAATACCTTTTATATGATTAAAGGTTTCTGTGTTAATTTAATTGGATAATTTTCTATCTGACCTCAAAAGCAGTGTAGATAGTGACTCTATTTATCCACATGATATCTGGCACTTCTGATTTGATACAGGTCTGCAAATCAGTACAGACTAGTAAGAATGTACAAGTCTCCCTTTGCTTGACCTATGAGAAATTAACTGTATATCTGCATTTTGTCAGGTTTGTATCTAAGGCCAAAGTGCCACATTTTAAAGGAAATTTTGTGCTTCTGGGAAAAAAGAGAAAGTTTGAAAGGCAAGGAGGGTGAAGAGAGAGAAGGAAGAATAAATCAACCAAGCAGTGAAGTCCAGTATTTAACCATAGGTTACGGAGATCTTCAGTAGATTACTCTTCTTGAATCTAGCCAGACTATTATCTGACAAAAAGTTAACAACTGTGTGTGAAAGTCTTGGTGGATCAGCTTAGTTCATAATTGATATTATTTCACTCAGTTCTTGCAATCAGGAGTAAATGGCATTCTCATTTTCTGACACAGTAAAAAGATGGTGGACGGAAAAGCAATGCAGACAAACTGAGAAATCCCTTCAGGTCAGTGGTGTGATACTCCATCAAAAGTATGGAGGGACATGTAACCACGTGCCTTTTGGTTTTGTATTGTCTTTCATAGTGGATCCTGACTGTCTCATTACGCCCTTCTGCTACTCCACTGTGTACTAGGAAATGTTATATTATCACCGTAAGGGCATCGCTTCCAAACTTTAAATTAAACAGAGAATGCATACGATTGCATATTTTCCTTTCACTTTTACTGCTGATACTTGTTTTTAAATAAGTGCTTTCCATCACTGTTCAGATTGTGCTGCTTTTCCTGTGGTGAAGTCATGATCTTGATTTTACATCATCATAGTCTGTTGCCTTGGAAATGGCTAATGGTAAAGTTCAGATTTTGTACTCCCACACAACAGCAATTTGAAGATAGATTGTATGGATTAAAATCTCATTTTCTTCATTTAACAACCATGTTTTCTCCATTAAACCTTTTTAAGATGACCAAGAAAAATAGTGTTAAGACATAGATTTACAAGGAGCATTCAGACCTCAAACCTATCACAACATAAAAATTATCATTTAATTACTTTAGTTCCCAAATTAAAACTGAGTTGCAATTTGTGCATTTTCTAAGTTCAGCTTGAAATTAGTAACAGTATAGTTACGGTTTTTTGAGAGTCAGGTTCTTTCTAGGATTGCTCAGAGATTCTGGGTAATATTTTTCAAATTGCTTGGCAAAATTCTATTTAAAAAAAAAAAAAAAAAACTCCATGCATTTTTATTTGAAACATTCTGTATCTAAGAAAATAGAGTGTGAAAAAAGAAACAGTAAAGAGTATCTTAATACTTTTATTTTTAAACAAACTAACCAAACTGTTAACTTTTCCATCTGATTTTTGTCCTTACAGCTGTAATCATATAGATTTAACACCTCACAAGAGCACTTTTTTCCCAAAATACAGCACAATTCATACCGATTAAGCACAGACTGATTTGTCACAAATGCACCCGTCATATTCCTCATTTAATCTGGATTTAAATATATGACTGTGGGAAAAGTACCGAGTAGCTTGGCCTACAGTACTTTTATTATGGTGACAGTCTTGTCTGGCAGCTTGATTCACCAACAGTGGAACTTAGTGGAGCTTTCAATCAAGCCTTTAGTCTCATCTTCAGGAAAAGAACTCAAGGTCTCTGCTTTCCAACTGCCTGAAAATGACAGGTGTTCAGCTGCAAGCTGCTTAGCTCAAATCCACTCTCTATAAAATGGAAGACGTGCAACCCGATAGCTAGGGTGATGTATATCTGCCCAGCTAATGAAGGGCTAATTATTCTTATCTCAGAGCAGTCTGCAGACCCAGGATTTTACTAGAATAATAACTATAGCTTGAATTTGAAGGTAACCATGGTGACTCTAGATGCCTCACTGTATTTATGAGCCAAGACTGCCTTATCCATAAATGGCCACCTTAGTGCACTTGCACAGCTCTGTCTCGTTGGAGTGCAATCTATTCTGCCATTAATTAGATTTTGAAAAGAACTGAAGGCTTTGGACAATGTTTACCACAGCAGTTCACCTCTTGCCTGGAATGGACTTCTGAGTTTCTCCACTTCTTAGATTCAGTGGCCTGTATGTCCTTCTAGATGTTATAACTCACAAATCTGAATTTCTGTAAGATCTGAATTTCTGCAAGTTTTGATTCCTTCATTCCTTGCATACGTGTTTCTTGCCTGTAAGGTAAGGAGCAAGGGGTGTTTGCTCTTGTCCTAGAAGAAAAATATTCACAAGCAGACTGTGTATTCATAACAGAATTGTCATGCCATGCACACTGCTTTACTTCATATCTGGATGGCACCTTCATGTGTCCATCAGGGCATGGTGTGAGGCACTTCTAATTAAACATTGTCGTGGTTTAACCCTGGCCTGGCGACCAGGCACCACGCAGCTGCTCGGTCACTCCCTGCCCCCCAGTGGGATGGGGGAGAGAATCGGAAGAGTAAAAATGAGAAAACTCATGGGTTGAGATAAACACATTTTAATGGATAAAGCAAAAGCCACACACACAAGCAAGGCAAAACAAGGAATTCATTCACCACTCCCCACGGGCAGGCAGGTGCTCAGCCATCCCCAGGGAAGCCGGGCTCCATCCCGTGTAACGGTTACCTGGGAACACAAATGCCATCACCCTGAACATCCCCCCCCCTTCCTGCTTCTTCCTGCAGCTAATATACTCGACATGATGCCACATGGTATGGAATGTGCCCCTGCCCAGCCCAGGTGATCTGCCCTGGCCATGTCCCCCTCACAATCTCCCACCCCACTCCAGCCCTCTTGCTGGCAGGGCCTGAGAAACTGAAAAGTCCTTGACCCAGTACACACACTACCCAGCAATAACCAAAAACATCAGTTTGTCATCAACACCGCTCCCACACCAAATCAAAAATATTTTTTTAGCATTCCACCAGCTGCTAAGAAGAAATTAACTCTATTCCAGCCAGAACCAGGAGAAACATTTTATCTTACCAGCCTGGCAGAGGGAGGAGATCCATTTGCTGATAGCAGGTGATCCTTTCATGGCTGTGAAATTGTGGCAACCTCTGGTTATTCTTATATCAGATCACATAATTGAAAAATAATTCAGGCTGGAAGGGACCTCAAGAGGTCTCTAGTCCATCTTTCTGCTCAAAGCAGGGTCAACCATCTGAGGTCAGAAAGGATTGCTCAGGGCATTGTCCAGCTAGGGCTTGAAACCATCCCAGGACAGACACTGCAAAACCTCTCTGGGCAAGATCTGCCACTGCTTGACTGTCCTCATGGGGAAAAGTTCTTTCTTCAATCTGAACTGCTCATTTCAACTCATGCCAGCTGTCTCTCATCTTCTTCCCATGCACCACTGGGAAGAACCTGGCTCCATCTTCCTATTTGATTGTTTACATGGCCCTAAGACATCATATACATTTTATAATGGGCAAAGGAAAACAACCGTGTCAGAATCATAGTTCCAGAGTGGTAGCAGCAGGAGAACTCACACTTCTATCAGCTGATAAAATGAAAAAATATTTTGTCAAGCAGTATTACAGCATGCCATAAATTTTACTACTAGGCTCTTACTAACTCATGTTATCTGAAGACGATGTGGTCTGTAAGCTTCTCAATCATTTTTAGTCAACTTCAGGACTTTCAGTTATTTGTGTTGTTTCAAGACTGTGGACTTCAGCAACAAACGCATCACACTGCTGAAGAGACAGGCACTAGTTTTCAAGACAGAAGAGAGGACTGATAATTTTGGATCTCCTTTAGACAAAAAATAAAAAATCAAACCCTGCTAGATAGCATTAGCCATCTCTAAGCAGGTGGAAGAGAAAGGCAATTTTCAGAGTTGTTTCCACAGGTTAAACACATTTTCTGAAAAACTCACTGTTGTGACTTGAAAGAGTAAGCAGCTACTAATGGGAGAGCTCACCTTCAGAATGAGCCAAGATCAGAGTTGCAGAGACAGAGAGAGCAGAAGACAGGAGGCCGTTTGCATCTAAGGATGGCATTTTCACCCCAGCAGGGAAGTGCTGCTTGCAGCTGCTCTGCTTGGCACTATCTGGGGTGGCAAGTGGCAAACTGGAGAAGTTGTAGCCAGAGATGTGCTAGGAACGAACATGACTTTCTGAAACAACCTCTGCCACAGAAGTGGTGAGAGTAAAGGGCATCACCAACATTTAATACAGGATTTGATACGTTTCTAAAAGAAATTACATGTTGTGATCCCTGTTACAGCAAAAGGCTAGACTCAATAACTTTGTAGGTTCATTTATCTGCCGTTTTCCTCTGCTCCTTTTTCTCCCAGTTTCTCTCTTAATTCCTTGTCTTAAACTTTTCAGGAAACTGGAACACTGTTGATTTCTCTGTTTCTTATTATCAACTGACAGAGATATTTAAGGGCAGGATGGAAAAGCATGAGAGAGTGGGAAAGCGTCCTGTAGAAAATGGGAAGGATGCCACAGCTGGCCATTGTTATTTCTGAGGCATCCACTACAACACGGCCTGCCTGCCTTCCAGAGCTGAAAGAGAAGTTTTCACAATTTATCAGTCTCTGCTACTCTCTGGTTTGTTCTTTACAGAATGCAAAAATAGGACAGGGAAGCCTCACAGGTTACAGATTGGACTCAAATGGCCAAGAGGTGGTGGTGAACAGAAGGTTGAAAACATTTCCAGCTGTGCACTGGAGTGAAAGACAAAAATCATGCACTGAGTAGACTTTTTCCAGAAAAATCAATGAAAAGATATATAAGAGTTTCTGTGTAAAACAGGGTACTTGAGTTTTTAGGGAGCATAAAAAGTCTCAACCATAATTGATGATTTATATGAAGCCACTCTATATATGTGTAAGTATATATTATACTTGTGTTTCCTTGAAGTAAATTTCTGTTTCTTTTCCTCTTCTCTGAGAACTAATCAGGTCTAAGTGAAACAATGAAGAAAATCTTAAGTGTTTATTACATACCATTTCTGGCAGCAGTATTGGTGTTGGGGTAAACCAACCAGTACTGTAGGAATACACAGCAACTATGGTACCTTCCCCAGGTGTACACATGAAGGTACTTAGTAAAACTGTGGACCTTTTCAGTTAGTGAGTCATTTATGTTTCACCTTGAACCTAATTCAAAACTCATTTAAGCCAGCCAGATTCTTGACTTCAATAACTTGGGGTGAGATGTAGCAATCATTGCATTCTATGTACCTGAGAGAGCTCTTCTCTTACAGAATTGCAAGCAAAATAAACTGATTTCCAAAACAGGTTATCGAAGCAGATGAAAAACCTACTGGAAAATAGCGCAGGCTGAGGAAAATAATGATTCCTTTATCAATGATATTTTTGAAGTAAGACTTTGTAAGAACTTTGCAGAAATTATGTAGAAACTTTTGTAATTGTGTTATGAGAAGCTAATCAAAATTTATTGCTTCTATTTCCACTTCTGCTGAGAAAAGTTTCAAATCAATTTAGAAAGTTTAGGCTGTACTAAATTAAAATCTGAATCTTAGAAGCCTAAGAAGGATCATTTAAAAGGCTATAAATTCTAGTGAAGGTAAGTCAGACACACTGACAAACCAAGAAGTACTTTGGTAAATGCACATATACTGAGAAATATACATATAAATATATTAACAATGAAGTGTACCTAAAATACTACTGTATTGTTCAAATTTAGTAACATGCTGAAATCAGGTGCATGCATAAGGACCTAGCAATTTTTATGAGTTTGGAAAACTCTTAGTATAGGTCAAAACTGAGGCCTTTACATAGATGTTGTTTTTCGTGTTGCACAAAATAAGCTTGTGAACAGCTTCAAAAATCACAGAGTCTGTGGGGCCTTGAAAATAAGGTTTTGATGTATGCTGTAAATACATAGTCCAGAAGTCTGGCCCCATTGTTCACTATTCATAATGATGGAGATAATCCTTGAACAGGAGCATTTATGGGAAAAGGTAGTGGTAGATCTCGCCATGTTTAAGAAGCTCATTATTGTGTAGTCGGTGGGTACATCCTCAGAAACAGCAAAATGCCCACATACATTATGAAGTTACTAACCTGGGTATTTACAGTTCGGTGGGAATGCTGACAATCATTTATTTAGCATACTCCTGAGGACAATGTCCTTGACATCCGAGTTTGACCAACCCTGTAGCAGTGCATCTGAGCAGGAGTGCCAAGTCTCAGTTCCCTCTGTACCTATCCAGTTTTGAGATGCAGGCTACACCAGCAAGTTTTAGCCACCTAACTACAAGGCACCAGGAAAACATACATACCTCATTAACAGTGCTGTGCCAACTGGAGGATTTTACAGATTCAGTTATCCTGTCGCAAAAGTTTTTTCGGTGATAAAAGTTGTGCTTCTTAGGGACCTAGCGGAGGGTATACTGGCAAGAATACTGCCTCTGCTACAATCAGCTACAGTACTTTGTACACATCTTGCTCTACCTGAAAACCTTCTTAAAGGTACCAGAAATAGCAAACTTTTGACCCAGGTTAAGACTTAATATGAGAAATGGGTGGAAACAGTAATTCTAATGGTACACATTTCATCCCAGTCAGCAACCAAACATTAATGAAACTAGATCTCTAGTTGAGAAAATACTGATATTTTATGCATATGTACTAATAAGCATCTTCACTCCCTTTGCTAATTTTTACTCTTTTAGTCCCAAAACATTTGTAGATACAATTACAAATGAATGGTCTAGCCCAATCCATATGTCAGTCTGTTCCCTGAAATTTTCAGGTGATTTATAACCCCTATGATTCCCCTTTTGAAGTGAAACTTCCAGTAATGATCAGCTTATTCATCTCCTTTTGAAGTAAACAGCATTAAGGTCAAGCATACACCTCAGTAAGAGAAGTTTAAGATGGCTGAGCTTCTATGTGTTTGCTCCTGAAATCTGTAAGCCACATCTGCCTGTCCCTGAAGCAGGGAAAAGTTCTACGCTGTAGATGAAATATTTGGGACTAAGACTAAATGTGGTAATACCTGTTTCAACTTGTTCTATTAGGAAAATATTTTCTCCATGTCTTACATCTCACAGGCTCGTGTACATTAATGCATACGTTAAAATATACAGCTTAGCTATGTCCAACAGTCTGATATAAAAATTAGGCAAAAGGGATAAAGAGAAAAGGAACTTATGAGCATGCCATAATGCCATCTGAAATGCTACTTCTTTCCTTTATTACCTCTGAGCACAAGTCTGTTGTAATATTTTTCTCTTCAATGCAGCATATTTCAGGAATTTCAGATGAAAGTAAAAACAAAACTGTATAGGAAACATGCCATGTGAAGGTTGTGCTTGGTTTCCTTCACAATCAAAAAGGTTTTATAATGGACCGCACACCACTATGCAATGGGGCTAGAGGCAGCGTGAGCCATGGAGGGGCTGCAGCAGTTGCTGTGTCCCCAGGCACCACCACAGTGAGGGTGGCTAAGGAGCGAGAGCTGGTGTGACATGATGCTGCTTTGAGGCCACTTTCCCTTCCCCTTGGCAGCCTGCAAATGGATTGCAGTACCTTGACTTCTTCCATGAGAAATGAGCAGTGGTTTTATCTTTGTATTATGGAACACTGGGAAAAGGAGGAAGATTTTTCATTTGAATCTTTGTTGCAGTGAGCAGAATGTTGTGCTTTCTCTTGGAGCCTGCCCCAGCAATTCCCTAGCACTGCTGTTCCAGTCAGAAACAATGTAAAAACTGGAAAGGGCTTTTGGGCCCATCTGACCGTGCAAAACTACCACCTCTTAAGCTGAAACTTCAGCATAGACTTCAAATGTTAAAGTAAAAGCAGCATGTGATACAAGGTTATGCTTTACAGCAAACAAACTGACGTAATGTAAACTTGGTCATCACCTTTGCATTCAGGAGCAGTTTTGAGGCTGCTATTTCAAAACTCAGATTTTTCACCTTTGTTATGAAATAGAAAGGTCTAGTCCTTAACCAACTGTATGACTTGCTATTTATGGCTCTTCTGCTAATAGTTCACACAGAGTTGCTGTTTCTCATACTGCACATTCACCCTGAAATCCCCACAATATTGTGAAGAAAGTATGAATCTCCTGCTACCTCCTTTTCAGCTACAAGGTCTTATTTGTTCATCACTATGGCAACTGCTGCCCCAGCCCAGCTTAATAAGGTGCTTGTCTAGACAGCATTAAACATATCTGCACTTATGTGTGTCTGGCTTTAACAGCCAGGTGTGCAGAAGGTGCAGTGGAAGGAAGAGAGGCAACAGAAAAGGAGAAAGTAAAAGAAGAGTCAAAGCATTTCAGAAGCCACCACACTTTACGTAAGACTTTTTAATTCTGGAGGCCTTTCCTGGGATGCAGTGTTAAAACATGTTCCTCACTCAGGACACACAGATTTATAGGTGTACATGAAAGAATGGCAAACTGGCTTCTAACTGACCTGAGTAAGGGCCACCACTGTCTGTGGGCTCTTCTAGGAGCAGAAGTACCTCTCAGGGACAGGTCCATTTCATGGTTCCTGTGGAGAGAAGTGCGGTACGTCTGGGACTGATTAAGGTCAGCAGGTCCTAGCAAGGACCTAGCAGGTCCTAGCAAGGACCTGCGGAAGGTCTTAGTTCTGATTCGAATCTGCTGATTGGATCTTCAGGAAACTAGAATAAAGCATTCCAGCACCATCCACCTCCCTGTCGCAGGAGGCCCCTGTGGAAGAAGTTTCCTCACAGGCAGTGGAGCAATTAAGCCTGTGTAGAGCAAGAGAGCCACACAAATTCAGCTGTGTGCAGTCTGTGTAAGCAGAATTTATTCACCAAAATACGGCAATTCAGTCACTTTCTGCAAGTATGCACCCATCTCAGCAAGTACCTTTCATGATAAAAGAAACCCACATTTTCAGCGTTAACTTCACAGTGAATGAGGGCACAGCCTGATGATAAGCTAGATTTGATTTAGACTTGATTTTCTGGTCTTCTCCCTCCCAGAAAATACCTCAAATAGCATGCTACAGCATGTTTGGGGATGCTGAACTGCCAGTGGGTATTTTTTGGAACTGTCCTTACTTCAGTAAGTAAACACAAACTAGAGCAGGTCCGGCTGACATCCAGACATTGACCAGCCTAAGCCTCCCCACAACCGATGTCTTAGCAGTCATCCTTCCACCTCTCCTGTTCCCACTGTGCATGAGACAAGCAAATACTCACAGAGCCACAAAAAATGCATGTTGAGATGTTCTTCTGTAAGGCAGAGGGCAAAATACCCCTGACAGAGGCAAGAGTTGAAGTAGCTTTCCCACCACTGGAAGTGGGAAGCAAGACCATCAATCTACCCCTTCATTCTTACTCATTATTTTCTGCAAGAGGCTGAAAAATGTAACACTTCTTTCCAATCTAAACCAAGCAAACTTATTAAGTGGCAAGAACAGTGAGAAGGTAGGGGAGAACAGGAATAAAAAAGGAGGGAGTCATAAGTCATAAATTAAGTCAGTCTTAATTTTTGCGGAACTAAAAAGCACCTAATTATTCATACTGTTTAGCCAATGACCCTTGTACTCCTAGGTCAACAAGATATAATTTTGTTCCTCACACATGACAGGTAAATACCATGAATGCATTCCTATGATGAATACCCAAAATATGAAAGGTGTATGACACTAGGACCTGCGTGTAACACTTAGTGCTGTCCTCGGAGACACCCTGTGAAGTGAAGCAGTTTCCAGGCAGAGGTGTCTGTGGGACTGAACACCTGGATTTTTAATCATTATCTGTTAACTAGGGATTTTTTTAATCTTGAACACCTAATTGTGCCCTTATTGTAAGTTAAAGGTAGCAGAAAAGTACACACAAAACCGGCCAACATGCAAACTCCGTATTGCAGTCACAATGAGGACACCAACAGACAAAAAAAATGCTCTCTCTGATACTTTTTTTTTTTTTTTTTTTTTTTTTTTTTTTTTCCCAAGAGAAAAATTGTTGTGGTGTACGTTGGCAGGCATCAACTTTTCGGCTGGCACTAGGTGACAGGAAAATACGGAAGTGTCCAGAATCAATTCAGGGATGATGCCTGCTGGCAAACAGGCTCCTCACAGGAAAAGCCAGAGACGGGCGTTGCAGCTGCTTGTGATGCCAACACACTGTGTGTTGTGGGGCTCACTGGTGGCCAGAACTGTTCAAGAAGCGAGCATATCCCTTTGAAGAGAAGACAGTTAAGATTGTTGGTAGAGATACATATTCAGCACACTCCCAATGACACTTTGTCTCAACAGTTACTGAATCCAAGAGGAAACACTCTTCTGGTGGAAACACTAGCCACTGGCTCTCACCTCTGAGTCCTTCTTATTTGACACACTGCACAGGACAAGATGATGCAGCTTGCACTTCTTGAAACACATTGGGTAGGTTGAGGGCAAAGATTGAAAGGGCCAATTTTTAAGAAAAACAGCTCTAGGTGGTCATGTGCTCAGTTATCTGGCTAGGCCCACTGCAGCGTAGCCACTTGTCCCTTTTACAGCTATCCCAAACTCATGCTCACAGGATCTTACCATGTGTTCATATGTTGCATGCCAGTATCCCACTCCAACATCTGCGGAGTTATGCCATACCCTTCCATGTGCTAGGCTCAATATCATTCACATTGAAGCATTTGATCATTCCAGAAAGGAATATTCTTGTAACATGTTCATTCATTCCATGAATATGAGGAAATGGTAAACAAAACACCTACACATATTTTATAGTTCGAAAGTTTCACTACAGTCTTTCTTGCTAAATACACTATCTTGAAAAATAAGTACTTTTCACTTGTATTCACTATGCTACAGTGTGCACCATGGTATGGTTTTTGCTGCTGGGTATAGTTACATTACATCAACATTTCCTACCCAGAAGATCCCCACTATTTTCACACTGTAACAGCACTATGCCAGCCTAGGTGTCACTAGGTGGAGGGGGCATTGACCAACTGTTTATTACACAGTGCTAATAAATCTAATGGCTTCATGTTAGGAAAATCTCTTATCTACTTAATGCTCTACCAAAGCCTGAAAATAGGAGTGTCCACCTGGTATAAGTCACTGTAATACAGCCAGATTAATTACATGTAGCTGTCTGAAAATGCTTTAATTCTCTGAAACCCAATGTTATTTTGCTTTAGGGTTGCAATTAAGCCCAAGACAAGTTTAATGAGAGCAGTAGCATATACTGAGGTACTGTTGCTAGGCATCTGTGTGCAGGGTCGTATCAATTTAGTCCCAGCTGTTACAGCAGACAATTGGCACAATACCTTCTGCTTAAACTTCTTGAGTTTCCTTTGTTTGAACGCTCTTGAGAGAACAAAATATCTTCATGAGATGTCAAGTGCCTAAGATGAAGCATTACTTGCAAGCACTTAATATTCACTGTCAGGAAGCCAGACTGCCAATGAATGCCAATAATTGATATGATGTAGAAAGAATTGTATATGACTAAGGATTTAATCTCAGTGTTAGTATTGCCCCTAGGAAAATCACCATCTGTGTTCAATAAAGGTTGTAGTTCACTGATAGAATATGATTTTTGTGTGAATGAAGCCTCATGTTTAATGCTCAGCATCACTTCCTTTTCTGAGGCAAACTGAACTATCAGGATACTTCCCAATCTTGCAGAAACTACAGATGAAGAGGCGTAAATCAAATACCAGAAGAATGATGTCTATTATACATACTAATGCTCCAGAAAGTTTATTGTTTTTCTAACTAGAAATTATGACCAGATTTCCAAAGGTGACTTGGCCTTCTGTACTGACTGGATTTAAGTATTGTCTTTAGAATATTTGGGACATGTATTGCTGAACTAGACTGATAAAGGAGTTTTAGATAGTGTTTGTATTTAATAGTAATTAATTAGTATCTTTTTGTTTCATATAATGCAAAATGTGAATTTCAATAGCTGCTGTTCTCTGTGAGTCATAATACAGCCACTACTATAACTATACATTTGATTGCATAGTGAGGTAAATGCAATTAGATCACTGCAGTCTTTAAAAAGGATATTACCTTTGCTGAAAACATATAAGCAGACAATTTACAGTTTATAACAGGAAAATCAAACTCCTATGAAAAATTTCTTATTAGAAATTGTCAAAATCAAACAAATTGCAAAGTTCTACAGCAAATCTTTGATTCA
Source organism: Falco naumanni (assembly GCF_017639655.2). NCBI lineage: Eukaryota > Metazoa > Chordata > Aves > Falconiformes > Falconidae > Falco > Falco naumanni. Next base: position 24,758,382 of record NC_054080.1, on the reverse strand, counting down.
CTGTTGTGACCGCTAAAAAGTCAATGTCCTCAAAACTTTATAACTTACCAGGTGACACCGGGAAAAAAACCCAAATAAACAACACCCTGCTTTAAATCTTCTGTCTGTAAAAATTGATCATTTATATATTTGCAGTATAATTTTCTTTTCAAGGTCCTTGCTTGAGTGGACAGAATTTTGTAACATTGGAATTTTCAAGCTAGCATCTTATTTAGCATTGCAGCTTTTCTTGTATACTGTTGTACATTTGCTATTTTTATTCTTCTTGGTGCACTTACTACTGCTTTCATGTTGCCAAACCCTGTCTAAGAAGAATCACCAAAATGGCATCTAGTCTTAAGTAGCCTAATGAAAGGAAGAAGGGAGTTCTGGATGCTTGAAAATTTCTCTGTGTAGTTTTTATTGACAAAATTGTCCCCATAAAAGTCACAGGCAACACCACTTTTAACAGCATAAGGGGAGTTCATTTCAGTGGGACAAGGATTTGGCCCATCTGTATGTTTTTACTGACAAACTTGAGCATATGCAGAAAGTATTTAAAGAAGGTTTTGGAGACTTAGATCTTATTTCTGTAAACTTTTTACAGTTGCTTATCTGTGTGTCTGTTGTGCTTAGCTTGAAAAAACAATTCTCAGTGGGAAACTTAGTCACGCAAACTATAAAAACATAAATGTCATGCATTTGGTATAGATGCTACTTGATTACAACTAAGAAGTAACAGAAATATTATCTATTTCTGCTGTAACATATAGAGCTGCAAATCTTCCACAGTTCAAATCCTGCGGTGAGATTCTTGCTCAAAGTGACAATCCTGGGAAAGAGAGGGAGTGCTGGGCAAATGTAACTGAAAGCAGAAACCAGATTTTGCTTATTTAGCTACAGCTGTCACTGTATCATGTTATGGATTTGCATGGTGAACTTTACATACAAAACAACACATTGGCTGTAGCTGTCTATACCTAGTCTGAAGGATGCCAAGGGCTGTGACAAATACAATTCCAGGCTGTGCTACAATGCCATAGATGTCGCATGCTGGAACTGGAATATGTGGTGTTCTCACCTGCAAGCCAATTTATGATTCAGCCTTATTTATATTAAATAAAATACATGAAAAGCACAAACAGAAGAAAATCTGCTCCATGTAGGCCAACGGCCATATAAGCCATCTGCAGTCTTCAGCCTCCAGGGACACCATGGTCTGTGGGAAAGCCAAAAACAGGCCTTCCCATCCTGCTGTCTTCTCATGCTTCTACTGCAATTTCCTCTGGGGAACAAGGTGCTGAAGTTCAAACATTCCTCCAACAGCAGAACCCATAGGCTGAACAACCCTTCTGGTGTGGTTCTTACCAGGGTAGAATGAGCACACAGGGTAGAATCTGGCTTTTATACTTTTATTTTAATTTAGTAGCAATATTAATAAAGCAGCTTGCCCTCATTCCAGTTCAGTGATAGCCTTGTTATACAATGTACTTTAATGTACAGTAGCATTTATTTGCTATCATAGTGGGAGACAAAATCATATTTCAACATAGAATCCGGTAATTTATCTCTCTCTGACTTAGGAACATGAATGTTACATCTAAAATGTGGAATTTGCTGAATGCATACTGGACTTTTAACAGGAAAATATTTTTTTTAATTGGTATTTGAAATCTGGTGTGATAGGTCTCTTTCTGTTCATCAAGGTTTGTCTCTGTGGCATCAGTAGCTGCTTGGCCTTTCAGCATAGTACTTACAGAAAGAAGGGGGAAATGCCAAAGGGAAGAAACACTGAACCTTGAGTATAGATGGTGTAAAATATTGAGTAATGGCTGCTGGATCTGACTGGCTTTCAGAAATGGAATCATAAGTGTTCCCAGTTTCTCTTGGGTCAGAGCTGTTTTACAGGGTAGCATTCCCTTTTCAGTGTTCACTGAGAAGCTGAAGACATTCCCTGAGAAACATGAAGATTCACTGTTTCACTAAACTGATCTTCCCTGGTGGAAAATAAAGTATCCTTAAAACCAAAAATTAAGAAGATATGTTCCTGAGGAGTAAGATCTAATCGGTAGAGTTATTGCAGACCGTCAAGTAATTAACCCTGAACTGGCTTTAATTTTAATACAGAAATACCTTACGCTTTAGCCTATCTGTCTAGGAAGGGGTTTGAGTCTTTGTCAAATCAGATCTGAACCTCCTTAACAAGTAACCACAGAACACAGTATATCAGAATACAGACAGATTTATAATTTCAAGAACATCTAAAACCATTGTAATGGGAAGAAATTAAGCTAGCAGAGACCCTCTTTCTCTGATGTGTTAGCAGAACCAGCCAGAGATGCAATCAACAGGATCTCAGTGTTCCCAAAAAGACTAACACCAACACACCTTCAGATTTGCATGCAAAAAAATAGTGCAAATTGAGTGCCTTGCCCACATATGCTGCAGAGAGAGTTCTAAGAATTAAACCACCCTTTTCCTTATTAAGCTTGCCCTGAGGGCACAGAAAATGTGGTTTATCCATTAGCTTCAGTCATGTGCTCTTGGCATAGGATCACAGAATGGTTTGGGTTGGAAGGCACCTAAAGATCATCTAGTTCCAACCTCCTGCCATGGGCAGCGATGACCTCCACTAGACCAGGCTGCTGAAAGCCACATCCAGCCTGGCCTTGAATACTTCCAGGGATGGGGCACCCAAAACTTCTCGAGGCAACCTGCTCCATGGTCTTCCCACCCTCATTGTAAAAAATGTCTTCCTTATATGTAATCTAAGTGTACCCTCTACCAGCTTATAGCTGCCACCCCTTGCCCTACCATTACAGGCCCTGGTAAAACATCTCTTTCCGTATTTCTTATAAGCCCCCTTTAAGCAATCAAAGGGCACAACATTGTGTTCCCAGACCCTCCTCCAGGCTGAACAAAGCCAACTCTTCCAGCCTCCCTTCATAGCAGAGGTGCTCCAGCTCTCTGACCATCTTTGTGTCCCTCTTCTGGAGCTGCTTTAACAGGTCCGTGTCCTTCTTTTACTGAGGGTCCCAGAGCTGGACACAGTAATCCATGTGGGGTGTCACAAGAGTGGAGGGGGAGAAATGTTACTAAGAAAAATGCTGCTCCACAGCCCACCAGCACCCTGCACCCCTAATAACACCACTTTATCAGTATTCAGGCCTGATTGAATATTATTGTATATTAGTGAAAGCCACTATTTTAATAATTAAACGCACCAGGTATCTTTAGACGTGAGTGTAGGGTGTGAGGGAGAACAAATGAGCTAGGAAAGGTCTCCATGCAAGACTCAGCAGGCAACATCCTGCTCTCCCAGCCCATTCTGCCTCTGCTGCAAAAGGCTTCTGTGCATCTGATTTCCAGAAAGGGCATATGCAAAATTTCACTGAACTGTTGATATGGAGGAAACAGTGGATGAAATTAATACAATACAGCAGTGCATGCTGACAAGTATTTGCACCTTATTTGCTCATGCAAAAGAAACAACTGGATTCATAACTCAACTCATACAAAGGGTCAAAGACCTAGGCTACTGTAAGCAAGCAACTGTATTGGTAGCTTTCATGGAGTACCCTGCCTCTGCCCTGGAAGCTGCAGTCTCTTTCATGTCCCCAGAAATTATAGTCCTGATCCTCCGCAGGGAGATTTGCACAGCCTGAGAGAACTATGCCTAGAGATGAAGTCCTACATGCCTTTTTCAAAGATCAGTTGCAGGGCTTCCTGCAGCCAAAATTGCTATTGGAATAACTTTGCTCGCTTGAAACCTTAGCTGAGTGTTAATTCACTCATTGGAAATCTGCCCTCTGAAGTCTAGCAGGCAGGGGATCAGATTGTCTGTGGCGTCTAGCTCCCACTGTCTTTTGGCAGAATCGGGTAGCTGACAGGGAGTTAATAACAGCACCTTCAATCTCTTTCTAGTTGAGGCCCCAGATGTGGGTTAGACCACAGGAGATGCCTTCCAGCTGCTGCATTGGGAAAAAAATCTGACTTTGCCTGCTTCCCTCCCTGCACTTTTGGTTCAAGAGAGAAAAGTCATACTGGATCTATGACCTCTGGACCCACTGGGACTCCTAACACAGAAATGTATCCAAGCACATCTTTACTGAAATACTTGGATGTCTAAGGAAAAGATGACTTCCACCCAACCAGAAGACTTACAGGGGTCTTCAGGGACACTTTGCTGACATCCAGTACTGTGAAACCATCTGCAAATTTCAGGCAGTGGGTGTGACTGTAAAATTATATTCTGGTGATAGATTGCAATGAAAAGTCCTAAAAATGAACAGTAAGACACAGCAAAAAATGTTTTTGATCTTGTTAGACCTAGGCTAGACCCTTACTTAGGACCTGAATGTAAGGCTCATACATAGCACAATAAAGACCTATGTTACACCCCTCTGTTCAAATCTTCTCTGTGGTGTGGAGAGTATTTTTTGGAATAAGGGTCAAATAAAGACGTTTTTGCCATTGAATTTGCCTTCCAGCAGGTACAAATGCATCATTCACTGTTCTATGTGCAGCAGTTGTACTGGGGATTAGTCTTACTGTGCTTCACCATCACTTGCTGCAAATAAGAGATTGGCAGAGTTGTCTCTGCCAGGCCTCTTGCTCCTCACTCTCTTGAGAGAGCAGATCACAAGAGGTCATCTACCTTTTGAAGACCATTGTCCCTGAGCTGTTGTCAAATACCTACTTCTACAGCTTACTGCACATGGTGCCATACAGTAACTGTGCAAGCAGGCAAAACAAGGAGTGCAACACCAGTTATTTTCTTAAACTATTCTAGTGAGGTAGTTAGGGGTTTTTTCCTCACAGCTCATAAAAAGTATCTGAGGAGAAAGGGAGCAGTGGTCTGTAAAATGTGTTGCCAGTCCATGCCCTTATCTGCCATACTAGCATGGTACTGCCTGATGTAGTATTCAGTGGAAAACTATTTCTCTGCAAAGAGTTTTAGATTACAGTGGGATTGCTGCCAGAGCAGAATGTCAACTTAGGTGACAGAGCCTTGAATCCAGCATTGCTGTCATGAATCCTTGCTGGAAGATGCTCCATTAGGCTTTAAAGTTTGAGGCACTGCAGAACTGCCTTTCTCACCTTCAGTGCGATTCAGTCATTCATTACTTTGTATGTTGCACTTCTTTGATCATGGATCTCAGTAAAAAATTTATGAGCAACTCCACACATCCATAAGAAAGTCCCTCACATTCTCCTCTTGAAATTAATTCTATAACCCTGCATAAAATATGTTGGCAATGAGATCTTCTGCAAAGGAGTTCTGGATCATTTCATTATTATTGGAAATATAGTCAAGGGAAGGAGAGCCCATCTGGAGTGTATTTTTGCCAACCTTCCATCATATGGTGACACACAATTGGTGACATCCCCGTTCTTCCTTAATTCTGATATTTCTTTCCTCCTTTCCCTCCATTAAATTACATCCCAAAGAAGAATCAATGTCCGAATTTCTGTAAGAGAGTTGTATTTAACATCAGCTTTTAATTTCCTAACAACTGGGGGGACTCTGCTTTTGGATCTTAAGAAACAATGTAGCTTTCAGGAGCACAAGACTAGTGGGAAGTGGTGAAGGTACAAATGCTTATCCCTGTTTTTGCTAAACAAAAACCAATCTTCACTTTCTCAGACCAGGTCAGAAAGCTAGACTTAGCAGAAACCATGCATTTTTAAATTTTGTTTTTGAATAAAGCTTTTTATCATAAGCTTGAGCTAATACAGTAATTTGTAGAGCCGACTGTGTCTCGGTTAGTTGGCAAACAGAGGTCAGAACATGTCAGTTCAGCCAGTGGTACAGAAACAGCCTACATATTTTTAAGGCAGGTAAATGTAGTGATTATGAAACCTGTTGTCTTCTAGCTATCCCATCAGAAGGGGCAGTGTACCTCTCACTCCCCAGGCAGAAATATGAGCGAGCAGCTTCCACATCAGTATACTTCAGCTCTGATTTAGCAAATGCTTCCCAGGTGTTTAGTTTTCATTCTATACTAGCGATACCGTCAACGTGACTCTGAGTTACTGCCAAACTTTTGTTTAGTGTCAACCAGACCTGCATGATCCAAGGGGAGTCCGGGGTTCCTAGGGGAATCTAGAAGTAACAGGATACAGCCTCAGGGAACAATTTTGATCCAGCTTTAAAGGGAAAATAATCCATCAGGGAATTCAGATACTGTTAGAAAGTTTTGTGTTGGGTCCTGCCCAAACGCAGATGTCCAAGAACACAACAGCTGAAAATAATGAATCACAGTCGTTTCCAGTGATACCCGTATTATTATTATTTTTCCTCTCAGATTTGTTTTATGAAGCTCAGGATCAGAGTTGGGAAACTTACAAAGAAAGTGGATCTGAGGAGAATGTGAAGAAAAAGCACTTTCTGAAAGTCCAGCAACTCAAAGGCAATTATACAAGACCGCACTACCATGACAATCATTGCAGCTCTTTACTGGGAGTAAAGCAGATGTACAGAATGTAAGTATGGGCATCATGGTTTTGTGTTTTCACTTCTAAGATAACTTGCACATTCCCAAATTAATATATAGTGCAATCACTATGCTCTGTCATAGTGATTCCCCAGGCATATTTAAGGGATGGGAAGTGTCAGATAAAGATAATATCATAGTAAAAGGTAACAGTTCAAATAGGATCAAAGTGAGAAATTTCTCAAGAGCCCTTCAGAGAGAAAACATGAACTCCAAGTGTATAGCTGTAAAAAGGACTTCCTTAGTAAAAGGAGTCATACAGTCCAGGCAAAGGTCCCTTCAGTTTACCGCAGGAGTTCCAGACAAGACTATGAAGAAAGAGGAGAGTACATGTAAAAACAGCAAAGTGGAGTATCAAAGCAGGCCCTATTTTCAGGAATTTTTGTAACTTTTCGCTCTAATGCTAATGCTTTGTGCTGCCAAGGAGTTGGAATGAAGCAGTCTTGTAAATGTTTTGCTCCTCTCAGTTTCTCAAAGAATTATTATTAGCGGAACAAGCGGTAATAATGTTTAGCCTTGCTCCACTCCTTTTCACCAGAGTGCAGAGACAGCCTTGAAAGTATCTTGCGAGGAAAACAAATGGTATGTCTGCAAAACACATTTTCTGTCTTACATATGGACACCCATTCCTCTGGGAGGCAGTTCCAAGAATTAGGGGATCCTTAACATGATGAACCAGTGCATTGGGCTCCCTATCTTCTTGTGGAATTTTTTGTGGCCATTAACTTTGTTAATTCTCACAGCTGAAGTATGCAGTTTGAAAGAATTCTTGGTTATCTTCTGTTCTTCTTTGCTTTGTAAAATCTATGTAGACTTCTGCTATAATACCACTGACTGAAACAAAAATGCAGTTGCAGAGTGTAAAACTTTTGCTTTTATGAAGCCTCATGCTATTGTCCATAAAATAAAGGACCATCAAGACAAGTTTACATGAAATCTTAACTTTTCTGTTGTGCATATCTATTACAACAAGCCAAGATTTTCAGGAGAGACAGCATCTTTTATTAGATAGCAGATACAGTTTTAAAAAGTCAGATAAGCTCACACAGTCCCTTCATCAAACCAGACAGAATCACCAAGCTCCATGCCAAACAGATGTTGGAAATGATACATGCCTACATCGCTCTTCCTACTGCTGCATGGGCAGTAGTATGTCTTGCAGTGAATTGTAACTTGCTCCAAATAAAAACTGACCTTTTATCCCACAATAAAATTTTGGAATAAAGCAGTAGAGAAGTGAAGTGCATTAAACATTCTCTTCTCTGTTGTTGGTATCTGCTTCCAAATGTGAAATACCTGAATCAGAGATTACATATCAGTCTATGGTTCAGTTTGTCCATAGACATACCAAGAAAAGGAACTACTTAAATAAGGAAATAATGACCTCTTCAGACTAGCAAAACATGATCTATCCCTGTAGCCACAGAGAGGGGAAGATACTCAGTATATTGTAGGCTGGATATTTAAAATATCACACCATAATTTTTCTGGGAAAGGAAGAAAGAGTGTTTCTCAAACTGGAATTAAAACTGTACATAAGTGTTTATAAATTAAATTTTCCTTAGACCCTGTATTAAAAAAAGTAGTCTTGAAAACATGGAGGTTTATTCTAGGAATGAAACTGTCTTCCACCCCTTGTAGTTGGTAGTACAAAGCTATGCAAGAGAAAGTCTCCTACTCAGTCTATCATTTCTAAACCAGTTTTTCAGTGTGGTTTCATGTGTCTCAATGGCACCAACAGATATAAGAGATGAAGTGTCCATGCCCCTCTCCCATCCTTACTGAGGAGGCAGGCGGGGAATATTGAGAGAGATATGAAAGAAAAGGGGCAATGTTCTACCTAGGGTAACCTTGCCCTCAACATGCAGAATCTCCTCTAGCTGGGGAGAGGCTTTGGGAGTGGTTCTTTACCACAAACTATCTGTAAGCAGCTGTTGTGTGCCTAAAGCAGGCAGTTGTTCTTCAGACTCCTGTTGTAACTTGTGTGAGCTCTCCTGCAGTGCTCATTAATGCACCTGGTTGAGGTGGTAAATTGAAATACATTTCCATCATTTATTGGAAGACATAATTGTAAACCTGAAATTAAGGGCTTGGAGGGATTATAGAAAATCTTCCAGCTGCTTGAAAAAATCTATTAGTCCATTAGGAAGGGCTGCAGAGATTGCTGTTTCAACTAGTTTTCCTGTATAACTCATAAACATTGCCTGTCAAATCCCAGACTCTTCACCCAGACAAACTCCTGCTGAGCAAATGGAATTTTGCCTGAGGAAGGACTGAATAAGGTCTTCTGCAGTTAACCCTGTGAGCCTGGCATTGAAGGACTCATTATCATGCTAATGCTACCTGTTCTTATTGAATCTGACAAGATGGAAAGAGCCACAGAAGTTATACATTTTTACATACTGGTCCAGGTGCATTTGTTTAGCCTGGGAATTCACTGGTCGCCAAATATTCACAATGTATACGGTACAGTGGTCAAATTCGTGTTTGCCCTCCAGACACTGATTGTTGGGGTCTGCAGCGGGTCTGCAGACAAGTTAGTTGACTTCAAAGACTTAGCTGTGTACCTTTAAGACAGCCACAAATTGTCAGGTATGTAAACAGGGTGTGAAGAATCGGAACTTAGAACTGCAGCATATGGGCACCTACAGCAACAGCAAATAGCAAGCAAGAAGAAGGACACAAAAACCTATCAGGGTTTAACACCTCCACTGTCTAAGATATATAATAAGTTTGTATAACCAATAAAGGCCATTTTGTCCGAACCCAGCCACACAGACATAGTGGTTTTTTCAGTCTGCCTCGACTTGCGTCACCACATTTGGTGACACCAACGTGCCGATGTGATCCCAGTAAAGGGTATCAAAAAGAGATTCTGAGACTGTGCTGGTGTGACCCTGGTAAGGGGTGTCACAAGCGATGCTGAGACTGTGACCAGTGGGTCGCTGGGGAGGCAGAGCCTGGTGAAGCAGAGTAGCGCATCGAGCCAGTGCAAGATCCTGGGAGAACTTGACACCGGTAAGGTGAGCCACCAGGGACAGCATGAGGAGTAACTTATCTAAAGAAGATAATATAGTGCTATCAATGTGGAAATTAGTATTAGAGAAGCGTGGAATTACTTTAGATGGGCTTTGGTTAAAAAATACATTATTGTGGGCCAAAACACATGGAGTGGAAGTGTCCCCCACGACTGCTCTTAGCGTGTCGAGCTGGGACAATTTAGGATCAACACTGTCAGAAGCTCTGGAGAAAGGGGACAAAAAGGCGCCGGGGCTTTTGCCTACATGGGGACTGCTCAGACATGTTGTAGGGGGCTTCAAAAATCCGCAAGATGCAAATGGGGGCTTGCAAAATCAGCAAAATGTGAGTGGGGGCTTGCAAAGTCCACAAGGTGCAAGTGGGGGCTTACAAAGTCAGCAAAATGCGAATGAGGTTACATCATTCAAACCTCCCCTGTATCCCTCTCCAGAATATAGACAAGAGGACGAGGGGGTGGGGGAGGGGGAGAGTCTGTATCTATTACCAGGTGCCACTCCCCAGTGCCCCAAATCCCCTAAATCTCTCCAACTGCATCGACTTATACTCGATACCGATTCCGAGGACAAGGACAACAAGCAGAAACCTCGGTGGACCGATCCCAGCCCCCCTGCCTCCCCCCAGCATTTGTGCCAGCCCACACTCCCTCCTCCCTTGGCTCCGGCCCTCCCTCCCGCCCCCTCTACTAAGGCCCTGCCTGCGCAGGATGGAAGCGTGTGAATGAGTAGTTTTAATCTATCACCTTTTAAATAAAAAAGCCTGTGTAGTGTGTGTATTTTTAGCTGGGGGTATAAATTGGTGTGAGTCTATTAATAAAGTGGCACTCACTTAAAAGAAAAAAAAAAGAGGGAATGAAGGGAATGACCCCAGAGGCATGATTAGAGAAAGCATGTCATGTTTTTAACTTTCTGAAAATCTCTGCCGACCATGTGGTGCCTCCCATTGTGTGACATTTTGTGTCAATTGTTGACAAGCAGCAAAAGCATGAAGGTGTCTTAGTACACATGAAAAACCCTCGTACCAGGCATTGGTCGGGACCGCATGAATTGTTAAGTCGGGGAAGAGGTTATGCTTGTGTTTCTACAGATGAAGGTCCGCGATGGATATCTGCTCGCTGTGTGCGGCCTGAGCTTAGCGTGCTGGATCGTGGGAGCGCTGCTGCCGCCAGTCAACCCAACAACTAATGCGTGGTCTCCTTACTGAACCAGTCCTCGTTTGGCGTGCCCTTCCTTGAAACTGACTTGCTGACATTGTTGCAAAAAAGTGAATGTATGTGGGGAATGAAGAATCTTACTGAAAGTCTTGGTATTTGGGATAATTGATTACCTCTGTATAATGTTAACCCAAAAGAAGTTGATATTGTTTGCACTTTGAATGTCGATAGTTGTCTTTATGTAGATGCTAATGTAGTGAAAAGCTATGATGGGACCATGACACCTGCATAAATCAACATGTGAACATGTTGATAAGCATAATGTGTTTAAATGCAATGGGAACGTATTGCAGTGGTTCTACTCTTATCCGAAGTTAACAGCAGGGAAAGCATTAAAGAATTAAATCACCTTGTTTGTTAGGCAGTTAAGAATGTGAGTCAAATTTGCCACCATTACATACGAAACAGAGCAACTATTGGCTTTTTGTTGTTGGCTCAAGGACATGGCTGTGAGGATTTTGATGGTATGTGCTGTGTGGATTTTAGGCGCTCCATTGCAGCAACATGTTACCAAAATCTGAGAAAATGTCAGCCTTTTTGGCATCCATTCACTCAATTGGCAGTATTGTTTGTTTGCTATTACCTTGGTTGCCATCATGTTTGCAAGGGCCCTGCAGAACATGGCAAACCTGGTACTAGCTGTTCAAAAAACAAAAAAGGGAAATTGTTGGGGTCTGCAGCAGGTCTGCAGACAAGTTAGTTGACTTCAAAGACATAGCCGTGTACCTTTTAGACAGCCACAAATTGTCAGGTATGTAAACAGGGTGTGAAGAATAGGAACTTAGAACTGCAGCATATGGGCACCTACAGCAACAGCAAATAGCAAGCAAGAAGAAGGACACAAAAACCTATTCAGGGTCTAACACCTGCACTGTCTAAGATATATAAATAGTTTGTATAAACAATAAAGGCCATTTTTGTCCTAATCCAGCCACGCAGACATAGTGGTTTTTTCAGTCTGCCTCGACTTGCGCCACCACAACTGATAATTTGTACATCACTATTTTCTGTCATTAGTCTGTTAGGTAAGGATATAAATACAAATTTATTTATTTATTTTGGTAACTGCCAACCTTTCCTCTGTTTGTGATTCTCCTAAAAAACCAATACTATCAACAATAACTTTGCTTTCCTTAATAGCCTTTTAGGGATCTCTTAGAGACATCCCTTAAGAGTTTCTGGATCAGACAGCTGCAAACCATTACTAGCTTAAATTATTTCCTTCTAAGTGCTGAAATTGTTGACACATGTAGTCTATAGGCTAAATAATATTTTGAAATTTGACAAACGAAGGCAGGATTCTGATGTTCTTACTTGCTCTTTGACAGAAAGCATTTCTGTGAGTCTGCTCCTGCAGTGAAGTACTACAAGATAAAAGTATTATTATGCAACTCCAAATTGTTGATCGTAGTGGGTTTGCAGGGCAAGGTTTTGATGGTAGAGGGCCTACAGGGGTGGCTTCTGTGAGGTGCCAGAAGCTTCCTCCATGTCCAATGGAGCCAACACCAGCTGGCTGCAAGATGGACCCGCTGCTGGCCAAAGCTGAACCCATCAGTGATGGTGGTGGTGCCCCTGGGATAGCACATCAAGAAAGGAGGGAGTAAAAAAAATCTTCACCAGCGAGAGAGAGGAGCGAGACCATGTGAGCGGAACAGCCCTGCAGCCCCCCTGGCCAGCACTGCAGGAGGGGCAGGGGAGGCTCCAGGGGCCGCAGCAGAGATTCCCCCCAGCCCGTGGTGAAGCCCACGGTGAGGCAGGCTGTGCCCCTCAGCCCGTGGAGGCACACCGTGGGGCAGGTACCCACCTGCAGCACGTGGAGGACCCCACGGTGGAGCAGGTGGATGCCCAAAGCAGGCTGTGACCCGTGGGAAGCCTGTGCTGGAGCTGGCTCCTGGCAGGAGTTGTGACCTCATGGGGGACCCACACTGGAGCAGTCCGTTCCCGAAGGACTGCAGCCCGTGGAAGGGACCCACGCTGGAGAAGTTCATGGAGAGCTGTCTCCTGTGGGAGGGACCCCACGCTGGAGCAGGGGAAGCGTGTGAGGAGGAAGGAGCGGCAGAGACAGCATGTGATGAACCGACCGCAGCCCCCATTCTGTCCCCCTGCGCCACTCGGGGGGAGGAAGGAGAGAAATCAGGAACTAAGTTAAGCCCAGGAAGAAGGGAAGGGTGAGGGGAAGGTGTTTTTCTGATTTGAATGGTCAAAAATGAAACTAATGTTTCCCAAGTTGAGCCTATTTTACCCATGACAGTAGTTGCTGAGTGATCTCCCTGTCCTTATCTCGACCCATAAGACTTTTGTTTGTATTTTTTGTCCCCTATCCAGTTGAGGAGGGAAGCGATGGAACAGCTTTGGCGGGGATGAGGTGTCCAGCCAGGGTCAAACTGCCACACTGGTCTTCCTCATCAACACAGTGTGCACAGAACAAGTATCAGCTGTATTGTCTTGGAGTGCTGCAGGACCTTGAAAGTGTCCTGACCTGGATTTTACTGGTACTGGGTAAATTCCCATTATTATTCCTCAAAAATGAATCACACAGATTGTGTTTACCCTCTGTCGGAGGCACAGCCTGTGTGTTATTGTTATGTCTAATGCCACCATTTGCTCAGGGCAGAACCAGACAAAAATAAATTGGCTGAAATAACCTAACACACTTCAACTTCACAGGCCTACTTGAGTGCCAGAAGTAGTAAATGATGAAAGAAAGTGTAACTAAGTGTTTTGGATTGAGCTGAAGTGCTCTGAGAGAGCTCAGTTCCTATTTCACCCATGTAAGAGGTATCTTGGTTAGATTCCAATTCAGTTAACTGCATGAAGCCCAATCCTTCCTTAAGACATGAATGAGCAGATACTACCTGGATGATCTAATATCATTGCAATAGGCATATTGTAAAATCCTGAACTGAGTGACCTCTCTGACACCTGAAACCATGAGATCTGCTTACGTTTTCTGCGCATTTTGAAGGAGACAGGCTAAGTTCTGTGCTGATCTAGTGCCATCAAGGATAGCAGTAATGCTGTTATGTGTCAGTTAAAACGTAGTCACACATAGTTCTTTTTCAGTGACACTTAAAAAGAAGTGTGACTATTTCAAAATAGAAGTCCTAAAATTATACTTAACAACCCATATGAGTGTCTTGATTTTCAAATGAATTGGACATTTGAAAGTTCTCATTGAGCTGTTGCTATTAAGCATCCTAGAAAATCAAACTGCCAATCCATATACAACTACACGGACGGTATACAGATGAACATGTGTCTGTGCATAAAGTCATCATTCTCTGTTCTTCCCTTCTTCACTCAGCAAACATGATGTGTCAGAGAAAAAGCAAGAGAAAGCATGAACTTAATCAATGGCAGGATGGGAAGGGTCAGAATTCATAGCTTCACATAACACAGATGACAGTCTGGATCCCTGGATACCCATACTAGGCTCATGGACAGTAAAGAACTAAGGGTATTCTAGCACAAGCAAATTCCCATTTGTTCATTCCCATAGATCTTGCATATATTGCCTGATCTCTCTCTTTTCGGTGTACATGGCAATGAGTTTGAACAATTTCTCTGGAAGTTGAATTTGTAATAGGACCTTCTTACATACATAGCACATACACAAGAGAGAACCAGAGCAGGATTCATGCCCCTATTTTTAAATGTAATTGATGCAAGAATCTACCTGTGAGCCACGTGTCTATGCACCCACACCAGTCAATGAAGTCGAGGTCAATTCAGTCAGTAAACTGTAGCAAGCAAGTAGTCTGACCAAAGATAGGTGTGAACTTTAGGATCAGGTGAATCAGTTCCTCATCTCCATTGACTGGGCAGACACAAATAACACAGGTATCTAAAAAGAAACAAGATATGCATCAGCTCCAAGGTTTCCCTACTTGAGCTTCCTCCCAACTTCATTCAGTTGTCAGAAATCTTTGTGAAAAGTCAGCTGTGTTCTTCTTGAAATCTTGTTTTCTCTTGACTTTTGTGGCTCTTTCCTCTCCTGTTTCTTTTCATGAGTCTCTAACCTCCTTGCAAACTAATCCCCTTCCTTGACCTTTCACACTTCTCATGGACCAGTGTTGCAGATCCCATTCTATTCTGCTTTGCTACCATATTTCTCAGTTGTCTTGCTGGCAAATGCAAGCCTAAGAATCATCTGGGCTGTAGACAAATCGTAATTTTACCCCTTTAGCCTAGAACTGTCTCATTCTAGCCAAACCAAAAGTTCAGCAAGTTTTTCCCAGTGAACATCATCTTCAGTTCAAGCTGTCTCTGGGCCCTCACACTCAAGTCCTGATAAATGTCAGGGATATTCTTTTCAATAGCATATAATATCACTGAGCCCTGACCCATGATATGCATACTTATATAAAAGCAGTTTTCAATACATATAGCAGCAAGCAGTGGAAAGTCAACTCTGATTCCCCTTTTTTTTAATCTAAAGGATAGGCCAATAAAAATAACAGAACACCAAATTTTCTTATCATGTCTTTGGCAAGAATGAACTTTGTAGGGGGGGAATGTTACAGTTCCAAATTATTACTGGCTACTGTACAGAAAAACTATGCAGCCTGCAGAAAGATGCAAAGCATGTAAAAAGACTGCTGCACACACTAGTGTGCTTTTACTAAAGCAATAATTTTTGGATATAGATGACAGAATTCACCTTCTTTTTAATGTGGTATGCCTCTGGTTTTCTTGTCTCAACAAGCGCTCAGAACATATCTTTTTTTTCACATTCTTTCTTGGGGGCTTTAGGGATAATGAATTCATCCCCCACCAGATCTGAATATATTCTTCTCACTCTTGACTCTCCCTCTTGAGTCCAGCATGTTTTGAAGCATGCTTTAACAGCTGAGGGAGAAAAAAAGGTGTTAGAATATTTAATTTGCAATGTCCTGTGTCCCTAGCTCTTAATTCTGCTTGCTATTTAATATTGTCTTTCTAAAGTCCATTCTCATCAACAATGCTGCTGTGAAATGGCTATGAGCCAGCTGGGAAACAGTACATATTTTTGCAAGTCTTCTCCTTTTCCTGGCTACCATTACAGTAATGTTCCTGCTATACATGCTCAGATCAGCAGTGAATGGGTAGGGGAAATGACAGAGTATGTTAGCCTCCAGTTACAAGTACTCATGATAATACAGTAGCAGTAAGAGCAGCTGTATCAGGTTATTGTACCAGAGGACATACTGGCAAAACCATGTGATCTTTATTCTGTGTGTCATATAATGCTTTAAATGCATACTTTCTGTGAGTCTTGCTGCATTGGTCAATTTTCCATACAATTCTTTATAAAACGTCCCTCCAAACAATATCACTCCTCATGTGAAATGTTACTGGAGCCCTGTTAGCTTGATGATAATGTGAGTTCTCCCAAACACTCCTACAAATGCACCAAATTAGTAAGTGTGACATTGTAACTTCACTGTGCAACCCATAGATTCTGCAAGGCTTCCCTCTACTACCATTAAGACTTTGCACCTTTATCACCTAATGTTTTTCAGGCACTTCATTGTCCTTGATAAAAAATAAAAAGCATAGATATTGCTGTTCAAGGAGTTTTCCAATTAAGGTAGTTGGAAGAAGGTTTTAGTCTATTATCTCTCTGCCAACAATATTCTGCATTTTCCACATACCTTGATTACTGATTCGATATATACACTGTTTTAATCGTTGTTTTAGTAATGTAATTCATATCTATATTACAAGTAAATTATTTCTGTACAGATATTGTAAACACACTCATTTTCACTCATGCCTACATTTACCTCCACCTATTTTCACTTCAGAAATGTTAAACAACAAGACTCAGTAGTCATTGTGTCTATTTTTAATATCAGAGAAAGTTAACAGGTATATATCAATTTGTTGGTGCTGGGGACAGTGTTTTTCTACAAAAATAGCAGTAAATTTAAAAGGAGGGGCAAAATCAATTTCTGATTTAGCTGCTTCTGAGGAAAGCAACTTAGGCTCAAAAGCAGCGGAAGGTCTTCAGTGATGTGCGGTGATTAACCAGTGCTGCAGATCAGACCGCGTCCTTGCTCCAGTCTTGACCGCCAGGAAAGGACAAACGCTGGCAGCAGTGCCTAGCAATACAATCAGACCATCTGGCTGCGTACGTCAGGTGCAGAAGGACTGCTGCAAGGCATCTCATTTCCTAGGCAGTGAGGTGACATATGGTGTCCTCACATCAACACCTGCCCAACACAGACCTGCAGCCACACCTCCTGCACCACTGGGTGCATCTCCAACCCTCTGCTCAGAAGGTCCCATGTGGGCATGGGTTTGGGATATGCTAAAGCAAGTGCTTCTCAGGGTTCACTCCTCCCTGCATCAGTGTATGCTTTGCCAGGCCAAGCATTGCTCCATGAGGTAGCATGCAGCTGGGCATCCTGTCCCACTCCTTAACCAGAGGCGTTTAGGAAATACTACGAGTGTAGTGGACTCAGCTGCCTACTAGGTTGGGATTATCCAGTAGTCTCTGCTCTTGGTCGTTTAGAAACGCCATAAGCTGAGCTGCAAAGAAAAAGGCTGACAGCAATAGGTGCAGATAGCACTTCTTCAGACTCCTGGGGTCTCCTGCTTCAGCTACCAACTCCTTCATAGCAGGGGGAAACACCAGAGTTGTGAGTACAAGGAGAGACAGGTGGCACAGAGAGTAACCTGCAGAAAAATCAGTAAGTAAGGAGAGTGGAAGATCAACTGCAAGTAAATATTGACTTAGTGCCTATGTAAATATACATCTCTCCCTTCTTTTCAAAACTCTAGGGGAGAGACAAGCAACTTTGAAACAAATCTCCCCACCAGCATGGCTGAGGCCGTGGCCCTGGTGTCATTCAAGCGCCATCATTTGTTAATCATTAGCAGGGATGAAAAGGTTACCAGTGGAAAGACATAAACAGAGCTCAACCCATAAATAGCACCTGCTTCCAAGAACCACCTCTAATGACTGCATCTTGGAAATGAGGGAGAGGCTGTCCAAACCCATTAAGGTACTTAGCATACATCTGTATAATAGACCTGTCATTTTGGGTTAGGGAGAAAAGAGAACAAGATTCCCAACACATTGGGAAAATACATAAAATTACAGTTTCAGTCAGACTGTGCAGTTCATGGCCTGTCAACTTCTCCATTTAACCCCCATTTTCAAGATGTTATTATTATTCAACTGATAAATTTGCTCTGAGTTAAGTCTTATCGCAGAAGATTTTTTGAAAGAGCAAGCAAGAAATCTCTCATTACTCCTTTCTTCACAAGTGTTTGAAAACAATTTTGAAGCCATGTTTAACTTCAGTGTGCAAGGGCCTCATATTTTACAGTAATAGGGTAAGTATTAACAAAATTAGGATGTGGGCAGTGGTATGAAGACCCAAAGAAATGAAGCAGTATGAAATGCAAGTATACATTTGGACCAGAGACTGCAGTTTAACAGTCAAAGTAGGTTTCTGTATATTGACAAGGGTAATGATGAAGACAATAAATAAGCGAGCACAGATTAAAAATACCACCTGTAAAAAGGGAAGCTGTGTCTGATATTTTTTTCCTTGCTTTTTAACATGTAAAATAATTTCACCTTTGGTGTAGCTCATAGGAAAATGCTGGATCTTCTTCAGGAACTAACTCAGACATTATGCTGCTAAGATTGCTTAGATAAACTGCTGCACCTGTGGGCCTATGCTGAGTATTTGGGAAGTAACAGAGACTAGAAAAGAGGCCAGTTTTGCTGCACAACTCTGAAACGACTTACAAGTACTTTTTTTCAGGTGAGTGTGCTAAGAATAGGGAATATCATTCCCTGAATGTGATCAAAAACGGGTAGTAACCCCTTTGTTACTGAAAATATGCTCCTTAACTCCCAGAATTACTACGGGTAATGTGCTGTAATACAGTTTCATTTTCACCTAGGTTGGCAGTGATTGAAGGTTGCTAATATATGGTCATCAGTTAACAGCTAGTGTAATACACACTACTAGGCTCGGAAGCAGACCAAAACAAAATTGCTGTGAAAATGAATTTTCCTTGGAGAACTACGTTTTTGAGTACTATGCCTGCATGACCTCTGACTCCTCTGGACAAAAACTAGGAATACTTGATCCTAAATGCATTCCCTTGTGGATCCAAACTTTATGCTCAAGGCTTTCACCTCGCTTGGTTCTTCAGACAGATTTTTACAGGATTGCTTAGGTTGACAAGGATTGTACTGGGGCATGCGCACACACAAGGGTTCTGCAAGGCTCTCCCCCAGGGGCTGCAGGTCAATGCTGCTCCTGGTGCTGTTTCCAAGAGCAACATAAACCCGCAGATTACTCACAAAATATCATACAAAGGAGTAGCATCTGTCAGAGAGCAGTGATGGACAAGTAATTCTTTTATTCCTATAGCCAGTCTTTGGAAAACAGGTGAAACATACTATGTGACAGCTTTGCTGACACTGCTCAACTTGGAAATAAAAGCGTATGGACTTTTTACATAAGGACACAAAAAACTCTTAGTTTAAGGAATATATGGTATAAAGCGAGGTTCTGAGAATATTTTTCTTTACATAATGCTTGGTAGGAAACAACTCAGGTTTGGCAAAGTTCACATAATGGAAAGTTAATATTGTCCTTGCATGTAAACTGTTACAGCTATTAGTAGAAAACTGCTAGGACTAACAGAACTGTTCCCTGTGGAATACTTTCAGTTTCCTTTATAGGGTTTGTTGGGGTTCCTCTGCTTTCTGTGTTGTTACTCACTTTACAAAAGCTACCTGTTCTCTCCAGCATCATTTTTTCAGTCTTCCTCTACCTTTCTTCATCAAAGTCTCTGGCCAGCCTAGGGTCTGGATTCTTTCATTCTTTTATTTACCGAATCTCTCCTTCTCCCTGCATTGCCACTTTTCTGCTCTTTTTTCCATCCCTTTTTCTTCCAGCTGATACAATAACACTAGTCCACAAGCAGTCTGTAGATCCTGTCCAGTGGATGTCCTCTCCCTTTCCTCCATTGCTCCTTAACAGGACAGAGTCTTTTGTTTAGTTAAATTGACTTTTTTAGGATTCCCTCAAAACCACTGGATTTTTTGGCTTTACTTGGAGATAGGACCCAGCCACTCCCAATGTACCCTGGCAATAGCTGCCCAGGGGTCTTTGAATGGGATGTTAAGCATTTTTCATTCTTGGATTATTTTCTTTGCACTGATTTGAAGTCATTGTTGATCCACTGAATAGGGCCATCAGGGTGAGGGTAACTGCAGTTCCTCAGGGACAGCAATCACTTACACAGCAGAGTAAGTGCTGTAAGCTGTAAGTAAGCTGCAACATGATGGAGAGGGTCAAAGATGCTAGCAGATAACACTGGAGGTGGACTTCGTGTTTTATCAAAAGCTTCATTAGAGACTTGCTATTAAATAATTCCACAAATATCAAATGGCCAGTACATATATTTGCTTATCTTTGTGCTCTGTGAGCTCTGTGAAAGCTGAGAGCTCTTTCCTGCAGAGATAAATTATCATTCTTCACCAGTATGTCCTGGTACTCTCAACAAACGAAACAGCAGTGAGACAGTCCAGAAACTACTCCACAAGTGGTCTGTGTTGGCTCTGATATTTTAAGTTGCCAAAAGAAAATAGTTTACTCAGCACTTCCTTCCCATCTGTATCTTACAGTTCTCAAGCATTGCTTCTCTGTGTGTCTTTCTGTGATGTAAGGATAAAAGGCAATGTCACCCAAATGTTCTTCCTTAATTTTTTTTTTTCTATCCAAATATCATATGTAAAGGAAGTAAATAGGAACAAGTGCACAAATCAGAGGGCAAGCGGTAGTATTAACTTTTTTCCTCATAGGATTCTTGGCTGGCTTGAGTTTGTTAGAAGCAGCTCTTGAAATGCAGTGGCAACCAGTTTACAATAGTGGATCACACCAATAATGTCTTTTTTCCCAAGGGTTAGAATAACTCCTATATCTGCCTAAAGTCAGCAGTGTTTCTAAACTATTCGGAATGTTTGCACTGAAGTATTTATGTCAAGTAAAAATTACAAGAAAAAATCCCATCATGCTATGACATATTGTAACAGACTGTGATTACACATACACGGAGTCAAGTTCTTTAAATATACAAAATCACAACAAGCACTCTTATAACTGCTATCCTGGGTAAAATTACAGCACAACATTTTTCTTTCCAACCATTAAGTTCAGTTCCCAGAACTCTCCATATCCAACAATCTCTGTGGAGGAGATCAGTACGTAATTGAGAAATTCCACATTTGCAGTCAAGAAGAGTGAGATCTCTCTTGCACAGAAAAAAATGTAAATTATTTGTGATATGTGTTTCCTCAGATTGAAGGACTTGCTTCACTCCCATAAGTTACATCAAAACATCATCCACTGGGCACTTCATAACATAGTGCACTCTACCAGGAATTCAGCGTTAGACTAGAACAGCATCAGTAATAACCTCTTCATAGCAGGCTCAGTCACAATCACCTCCCCAGTACTAGGCTGACTGCATGTACATATCAAGCATTTGCCTCAAGCTTGGCTCAAACAGGCCAGAACTGGTGCTGGCATGAACAGAAGAAATGTCAGAGAGCTATCCAGGAAACTGAACTTGCCCTTCATCTAGTTTATGGGCCAAAAGGGAGCATGCTACTGCACATGAACACATCAACAGAAACAGTGGTAAGAAATGCCTTCTTCCATCTTTAAGCCAAAAGAACTGTGCCATTTCCAATTGAACCAGAGCCCTGCTACCATGAATCACGCTCAGCTCTGCTTGGTTACTACAGCCCGCTACCACCTGAGCTACACAGATGCAGGATAAAAAGCTGAAGAACCAGACACATTCATGAGAATCCTGACTGAGAAATGCCTTCATCTACAAGATCAGGGTGAGACTCATCCTAGTACACTGAAAACATAATTTCAAACAAAGTCTTGGCAACAGTCCAGCCAGTTTTTCTTGAGCAGATCATAATGTAGCATTGGAAAAACTCAGGGGAAAGTCTTTTATTTCAGTGACCAACTCGTTCACAGCATGGGTGAACACCTTTAATGTTACTCTCATGTTTACATCTATCGTCTAGACACTCACGTCTAGTGAGAATAGTGCAGACAGCTGAAAGAGAAATCTGTTCTCATACAAGGGAGTCTGCATTGCTTACAGAGCCTCTAGAGTTTAAGGTATCCATTTTTTTTTAAATAAACAACAAATTCAGCTAGGAATTAGCATTTTGGATTCCACTTTCTTTGACTCATCTAGTGGATCTGAGTCCAGTCAAGTCTCTCTCCAGACTAGGGAAATCTGAATTTTATCAGCTCCATGATTCACTACAAGCTTTCCTCACTTGATTCCAGTCACCCAGTTTCAATTCTCTGGACATGAACCAATTCAACAACAATGTGAAATAAAGGGTGGAGGACTCTTCTGATGCAGTGCCTGGCTGTGAAGCACAGTTAGTCAGCTAGAACCTGACAAAAGGCTTAAGAACAAAGCTGATGTCCAGTTATTCAAAGGGAATACTAAGTACAGCCTGCTCCAAAACAAGCAATGTCTTCCAGGCAAACTGTCATTTTCATGTAGTATCAGGGATGTCCACAATTTGAATGAGATCAAATTATGAACTGAGGAACATAAAGCATTCTTTATAGCATGAGTTTCTAGAATGACTGTTACCATAACTCAGTTGGCTCAGTATGTATTTTATTTCAATTTTTTTAAAAAAAATCAGGAGCATAACCATCTTCAGCTGTTGAGATCAACGACTGGTATATGGTCAATGGGGAGATACAAGAAAATCTGCAGAAGTGCATATGGCTCTTCACTGAATATACAGAAGGTCTAGGGAAGTAGTTCTTCTGACTTAGACACAGAACAGAGGCATGTAATTGTCACAGGTATGTGGCATTGCTCGAAATCAAATTTCTCAACTTGCTAATAAACATTTAAAAGATTCTTTCATTTTGTTTAGTGCCATATCCTCTATAAGAACAGCAATTCATAACAAGCTCTACTTACTTTTTTATGGAGTATTTTTTGGAAAAAAAATGAAAATTTTGTTTATTTTCTATCAGAGCATTTTCAAAGACAGGGTAACATGAGTAGAAGAACCTCTGCCTATCAGGCAGAGCCATCCAGTCAAGAGCACATCTGAGGCACAGCCATAACCCTTACTGGAAGTTTTCTATCATTGCCAAGGAAGCTTAGGAAAATGTCTCACTACGTTGCCTCGCAGAACTTATTATGGCTTGAAGCTGCATAAACCAGGTATAAATAGGCAAATCATCATGGCACCTTCAGCAGTAGCTGATGATGTAAAGCAGATGTGCTTGCATGTACATAAGATTCAGTCTTGTATCTTTTTAAGACATGTTTGCATTCGGATAGGATCTTGCCTAATGTTCTCATGCTATTATCATGTCACGGAGAACCATGCTGTATGAATGCTGTTCGCCAGTGTCAGCCAAACCAGACATAATCAGAATTCAGAAATGCCTTAAACATGTATTTTGCTCTTACTAAGTTCATGCCTAATCAAATAGGTTTTAAAAAGGATAGCCATTAAAATGAAGCAGTTGGCTTTAATTTTTTCCAGTCATTCAGCATGGAAAGTCTTATCAAAACATCTGACAGTGACTACCTTGACTTAACTTATTTCCTGAAATTAAATATGATTCACACTACTGAAAAGTCTGGTGATTTACAGCCAGGATTGATTTGATACTAAACCAACTGTACTACACATTTCTTCAAAAAAGAAATAGCCAGTCAAGGAATCTGTACTTAATCTAGCTAAGTAGGTTCACATCAAATTAACAAGCCATCCTACTGGCAGACAGGGTAAAATCTTCAGCAATATTGAGTCTAGGTGTAGGTTCCCAACTGTCTAGACTTTTAAAAAATGCGATGTAGGCTCTGAGCTGAAGCACTGATTGTTTTACACCTAATTTGTATATACTTCCCTTCATTCAAGCCCCTGGCCCCAGGGTAAACACCTTCAGATAAATTTACAAAAGGACCAAGTACCCAGTCTCAAGCCTCTGTTCACCCCTTTCTAATCTAAAGCAAAACAGTGTGTATCTTTCAGAGTGCTGCCTCACTACTACTTAGGTAGAAAGGTACCTAAATGTCAACAGACTTGTGTTGTAAGGTGCCTTTGGTGACTCTTAAGGAAGAAGCAGCTTCAGCTGTAAGTGCAGCTCAGGGCCAACTCCTAACACAAGGTTTTTCATTCCTCTGGCTTCACCCTACTCATTTTCTTCCCCCATTCCTGTATCTGCAGCACTCACACAATATCCCATTTTCAAGCAGTTAGTCCTGAAACAAACTTCAGGTCACAAGCTCTGGCACTGCTCTCTGAGAGCCCACAGGCTGTACTTGCAGAACAAGGCCAACTGTACTGCTGTTGTAATAAACTTTATGAAGAAAATCCATCTCCTTTAAATAGAAGAGCACCATGCCTCCTATACCTTCAGCTCTTGCATTATTCACTCTTGTCCTTCTCTTGGCTAACTCAAATCCTGGGCTTCATTATATTTTCCCTCCAGCTCACATAGGCAATCAAGTAGGGGGTACATGAACCATAAAAAACTGAAGTAGTCAGAAGACCCTATAGTCATGGCAAATCCTGGTGAGTCCTCTGCTGCTATGGTGAATCTCTCGTTTTCAAAGACAAGTGTGCTGTAGTGGCTATGAACAAGCCAAGCACAGTGGGAGTGAGATGACCACCCAGGCTATGTACAAGAAGCACCTTTGCTTGCGTATTTCGAGCAATGGTTTGTAGATTACTATACAAGTTGTTTATTATCTGGTTATTGTCCTGATACTGGGGCTTCCTTCAGCCTGACTAGTTTTCAACCTGCAGCTGTTGCTGACAAAAAAATAAAAATAATTTTTAAAAAATCACATTCTGGCACTTCCTTGTCTTTCCAAGAAACTGTCCAAGCACCAATATTAAAGCAAGATGTCCACTGGGGCATCCTTAGAGTTTTCTGAGGCCAGTTACTCGGCTGTTCCCCTTGGCAAACAAACCTTTCCCTAGAACTCAGTTACCATCTGTCTGAACTGCACTCCAAGCTTGACGGTGCCTTCATTGGTGTGTAACACTGTGAGTGAAACACAGGGTGCCCATCCTCTGTTGCCTCACCACAAGTCAGCTGGTGCACCACCTCCCTGGGCACAGGGCACACAGCATCGCTTCTTCTGCCTGAAGGAGGCACCACCTGGACAAGGTCTAAATTTCTGTGCCCTGTAGTAGGCTGGGAAGCAGTGAGCTCTGCACATCTTTGGTTGGGATTCACATTACTGTGGGTGAAAAAAAATCCATCAATCTAAATATTAAATCACCCTTAAGATAGGTAAGGAGAGATAATCAGCTCTTGGCAGAGTGTAGAGCTGTGTGCATGGCAGATTTCCCCAGAGTGATCTCTAAAAGAGGCAGCCCAGCAAAATTCCTGAAGACTGTAACTGTTAAAGTTTTACCGTTAATTAGTGTTCTCACTCCAAACCCCAACTTTTACACAACTTACAAATTTTCACATTTTACGGAGAAGACAGGTATCTCCCATGGACAGGCTTTAGTGTCCTACTGAAAGCAAGCATTTGCCCAAGAAATACATTTGTCCTGAATCTCTGGTGCCTTAGGCTTATTATGATTTTTTTTTCTGCAGCTGGAGAAAATAGGAACTGAAGTTTTATAAAAAAAATGAATAAAAAAGAAGGTTTACAAATTACAGTACATAACTACTATGTATCGGGAAGGAATACTGATATTGCTTCCTCTTTTTTTACTTTTCCCTTTCTCTTTGCTCAGACAGCTACCCAAAAGTAGAGCTAGCATCCATCACATTATGGGAGCAGGGGGGTGTTGAAAGAATAGCTTGTGCAAATGGTTCAATTTAGTCAGAATTTCCTGAGTGTCTTGTTCCAATGAAGACATAGAAAATGAAAAATTTTGCTCAGGTTTATGCGTGTTGAAAACTGGTTTTGTTTTTTCAGCTTTTTGTGTCTGAGTTTTAAAACAGAAAAACTTCAGCAGAAAATGTCTTGCCAACAGTAAAATCATTCAGCTTAACTTTTTGTGGAAAGTCAGTTTCTGAAAAAGGATGATGATTTTTTGACTGGCCATTCTTAGCATTGATCTTCCCCTGCCAGTGTGGAGCATCTTGTCAGTGAATTGTCTCACAGAAGAAAATTACTTTCTTTCCTCACTGTAGTAGTCACTAGCCCAGCTTGTCTCAAACAGTATGAGGGACACCATTTATTTTAGACCCAAATTGATTTAGTCCGTAGCAAGGCTGACGAATATTCTGTTGGCAATTAGAAACACTGAAATTGAGTTTAAAAAAAAGTAATAGATCTGAGACATACTGAAGAAATTCAAGTCTACTGGTGTTTGAAATACGTGCTTTAATTTGAGGTTATGTGCACGTTCCATGTGCAACACTGGAAATGTTGGACATTCAATCCTGAGCAGGTTGAATGAACTGAGTTATGGTCATCCATTTAAAATCTGGTTTATGACTCATAATGAAAAGGAATTATTGTAACACTGCTCATTTAGTTCCCATCAGTAAAACTGTCATTTTACCATTTCATGGCTCTATCAGCTCATGTCACAGCCCTCTCATTTCAGGTCTACCCAGTCAAATGAATATTTTACTGCAGCCCAGCCATTAGCAGCGTTATTGTCCCACCAATCATATGCACCTAAGCCCTACTCAAGTGATATGTATAATTAAGTAATTAGTAATTAGATACAACTGGATTATTTGCCAACAGAAACAAGAATCACATTAAAAGCCCTGAATTACTGCAGGCTCGGTTAAGGGATCTGAAAAGAAATGCGCACTGTATGCTTATCACTTGTTCCCCCCACGCCCGCAAGAGCAGTTCTGTAAGGTCAGGGTAAAACCATGGCTCTGCCTCCCCACCACACTAAGCAGGGCAGCTGAACAGGCACAATTAGTGGTTTTCTTCTGATTTGTTACAAAATATGATCCTGCCAGATAGCAGCACGAAGGGATTTGACTCAGCTTCATAATGCTTCTAAGGTGCTCTGGGGTGATGAGGGTAACATGACATTGTTTACTTCTAACAAGCAAGACACGTAAAAGAAAAACACATGCCATAATATCGCATGTGTGGTCTTATTCTAAAGCATGCCACAGCCATGCAAATAGAGGGGCGAGGAGGGGGGAACCAAACGAAAACCAAAAAAAAGGTGGCCATGCATTATTTAGGTAAGAGACAGTAAGGACTTAACCTTTACCTATAGTGACTGCCTATGATGGGTGAGGGGCTCAGAGTCAGGCATATACACATCTGCCTTTTCTGCCAATGAAATATGCCTGATTAGAAGTTAGCTGTTAATCTCTTCAGCAGGGTATTCAGAGGCACACTGTAGGCCCAGAAGAGTAGCTGTGGAAGGTATTAACAAATAAGTTCCTTGCAATGGGGAGATGTATATGTTTTAGGATGAGCTGAAGTTTTGACTCTGTCTGGACAAAAGTTCTAAGTTCTTCTGAGCTTCCTAATACCTCTTTTAATACTGGAGAAGGAAAACAAGGCTCACCTGTACTGCACATCCAGCATGCTGGTGTGAATACTTCATCCCAGCAAAATCCACACAGGAGCACAGGAGGAGCTACCTTTATCCAATAGCAGTGTTTCAAATATCACGGTCAACATCTGCAGAGAGACGACAGACTGTCACCCCTCCTATAGACCAAAATACCAACCACAAAGCAGTTACCCAGCAACCTTGCGCTTTAACACAGAAAGCTGGAAATGTCACTTCACCAGTTGTTCCACATTCTGCTCACCCACAGCCCTGACCCTCAGGCTCAGTGTGGGTGAAGCCAGTTTCTCCTTTACCGTGGAAGATAGCTTCAGCCCTTAGACACAGACCAGAGGGGACAAAAGCAGCTCTGCAATGATCCTTCCCTCTTGGTGTAGATGAACCATCTTGAGCTTTGTGTGCTATCTGGACAAAAAAGCCTTACCCAGAGATGTGTCTAACATGAGTGAATGTGCCTAAGCTTGAAATAAAGTAAAACAGCTGCATTGTGATAATCAGTGAATCAGTTTGTTATTCTAAACTTGTTTTTGCTGGCTTGGTGTGGCAGGCAAAGTAGTATAAAATGCATGTTTGACTTCTATTTCTCCTCTAGTAATCTGCAGTTTAATTATCTGCTTGGTTGTTAGCATCCTCTAATAATATTAGAGATGCTCTTAAATTCAAGAGAAGAGGATATGACAGAGCTGGATGAAAAAGATACAACTGTGACAGTTCATAGAAGAGGAAGCACGGGAAGTAAATGGGCATGTTCCTGGTGGCAGAACTAGCCTAAACCTCTCCCAGGAAAACAGTAATTAAGGCTTAATGCCTAATGTTTATATTGAGACATGAGAAAGAAAAAATGCAAGAGATTCAATAAAACCAGGCAATGCTGCCTGACAAGAAGTAGTTTGAAGTTTAAAGCATAACCTTGAGATAAGCAAAGTGGTAGGAGCTAACAGACAGAGCGGGGCTCCCTGGCTGCCTGGCCCCCATCTCAGAAGACAGCAGAGGCTTGGGTTTTTTTGGGACACACTGAAACAGTTTGAATTGCTGACCCACTCAGATGTAACAATTTGCCAAGAAGACTGTGCCACAAGCCATCATCTGTACCCTGTGATTTAGCCAAACAAACGTTAGTTTTGCCAGAAGCAAGACTCATCGGAGCTGTAGCAGGGGACTTAGCACAGCCACTCTAGGGTGGTGCTGATTCATCTGCGGTGTAGGCTAGGATGGGGGGCTGTCTTCATCACCTTACTGCCTGCTTGAAACACAACAAGCAACAAATTTACTTAGTCCTGGCCATCATCCTAGGAGGCACAGTGCTGCAGAACCATAAAAAATCATAGAAATCCAGAAAAATAGAACTAAGAGGCACCTCAAGAGTGCATCCTACCCCTACCTAGCACTGCACTGCCTGCTGCCACCAGAAAAGCAGCTGTGAGGAAGGATTCGCAGAACAGAAAAATGTGACCCAAGTACACATATACCTGCTCACACAACGGTGAACGAATGGGAGACTGAATCTTCTTTATTACATATTTATTTTAGATAGACTATGTAGCTTTCAATAAGCCTAGTCTAAAAATGAAGTCAGAATGTTGGCTGATATTACAAAGAGCTTGAAAGGAGTACAGAGCACTGTTGAAGAAAGAGTGATAATATGATTATTTTTTTTTTCCGCACTGAGATTTTCACTTCATTCTTAGCTCTGTTTGTTTTCCCTCTCTGGAATGTTTTAACTACTGGAGGAACAGAGCACACTTCTGAAGGAGAAGCTGCAAACCTCCACGTGTTTCCAAAAATTTCAAATTGTACTTCTGGTTTCCAGGCAGTTTCCTTTATATCTGGGTATGGAAACAGTACAGCCTTAAGACAAGGATCCCTCAGAAAAATCAATACCTAGTTTTGGTCTTCTTTCTTTCTTTCTTTCTTTTTTTCCTGTCTTCAAAAAAGTACTTGTTTCAAATGCAACGTTGTACACTCTCAGTAGTTTTCTTCAATACTGCAGTATTTTCAAAAATGCTTTCAGTCTGAAAAACAAAAAGAGTTGTTAGGAAGCAAAGACACGCTGTATCGAAGAATCAAAGCATGTAAGTCTCTTAAAAAAAAAAAAAAAAAAACAAACAACAAAGCAGCAGCTAGAAACTAATTATTGGTTTCTCACAAACTCCAAAAGTGACTAAAGAAAGTTTTGTGCATTTGGGTCATTATCCTGGTGTTCAGTTCAAAGCTATGACTGCGTTTGTGTTTTTGAAGAGGTTTCTTAATGTCTGCATCTGTAGTAATGTGCTAAAGTATCTGGGAGGGGAGCTTTTCAAACATACTTGTTTTATTTATTAATTAGACACCCGCTGTTTACTTTTTGCTTTCTTTGGAAGTCTACACAAGTATGGATAAGACTATGGCTCATGTCATACATCTTTTACATGTTTTCTTTTTCCTTGGCTATACAGAACTGGGCTATTTAAATGAAAACTTTTTTCATTTTTTAACAGTTTGCTGCTAGATATCTTTCAGTTTTTCTCTAAAAATAGATCTTCCAGAGCTCAGTCATGGGTCATGCTTTGATGTAAACAGGGATCAAAAATGTGCAGACCTGCACACTATATTGCAACAGAAGAAAATGTTTCAGCAGCACGGCTTGGAAAAGATGTTCACACTACAGCTTCCATCAGTTGCAAAACTTTCAGGATTGCTCTTTTATGTGCCTTCCAGCACAACAGTCATAATAATGGCACATTCAGTCATTCCCTGGAGGAGATGTAGGTAGCTGACACCTATATCAGCTCAGAGCTATTTTGCACTAACAAGTCATGTGTTTTCCGTCAGCCTGAGCAAAGGGATGCTGTTTTGAAACAAGTGGGAAACTATTAGCTTCTTTGTCAATGACTTCAAGATGCCTCTGATGATCAATATCAGTGAAGAAAACTTTGTGGGAGGGTGGGTTTTTTTCATCTTAAGTCCTGACAGAAGAAACACGGATGACTTACTGTTTTATAGCTGCTGCCCAACTCATCTCTGTTTGGAATCCAAAACTGGTTGCATTATTCATTGATTACACCAGTCAACCTTTTCTTTAAAAGGGCAACCTATCAGGTTTCTCTGAACATATGACTATAGTGCAGTGGGGAACTGATCTGGACTCCCACACATGACCTGGCCACCCACTGTCCACTCAGACACAGTGGCTGTCAACATGACAAGGCAGCCACATGCTGTGGTATGGCTTGTAAGGCTGGTCCCCAGGTGTGCAGCACAGCCATATCCTCATTTCAGAGGGACTTATATTAATATAACCAATATAACTACTTCTTTGTAGGCAGAATGGGGAGAAGATCATACTCTCTGAAGATCTGAATCCATGAACAGCTGAAAGACTTACATAAGAAAAACTCACCCTAGCCCTCCAATGTCAAGATGAGCAAATGAGAGAAGTAACAGTCCTCCAGACACAGTCTGTTACTACTTTCTGAAGCTGGGAAACCCAAATAAATACATGCCCATAATGTGTCACTTTGCTGTTGCAATGTCACCTGCTAGTGCTAGCAGTGGTGGAAGTCTATCAGGCAGTCAGTCGTGAGGTTTACTCGACAGTGGTGAGCATTAGTAACATGGTTCAGATGAATACTTGCTCAAGGGAATGGCTTTTCTCAGTCACTGTGGACCACCAGGTGCATCAGCGAACATGCCTGTATTCTCCTTATCACAAGAAACATAGGAACCACAAGGGAAACAAGTCTGATGCCCTGCAGACCTCTCGATTACAAAGCCAGATTAACCCTTACACAAGTTATCAAGGTGGGGCAGAGATTTTCCCATTTATCTCTTCAGAAAGGCAAAGCTCTTATTTGTTTCATGTAACAGTTCCCACTGCAATAAGTTGCCTCTCCCACATTTTAGAAAACACCATTTGCCCTCCAATAACATCTGAAATTGTACCAGTGGGAAAAACAAACAAACAAACAAACAAACCACAACCACCACGTGGCAGAAGTGTAACAATACACTTTGAAGTGATAGGCTGGCTGCTGGTCTTGCATTTGGCAGGCTGAAGGCCAGTCCTCTCCTTCTATAACGTTAGTGCTTTTGCCTACTAAGTGCCAGTGTGACCAAAAGCAGAGTGGCACAACTGCCTATCTTCTGCAGGGGATGCAGGGGAAACACTTTGTTTGAAGGAAACTCAAGAAAGGTCTGCATTATATAGCTGATAAGGGAAACACAGATATGTTTTCTGTTTTTCAGACAACAACGCTGTGCCCTTATGTTGTACTAGAAAGGCTATTTCAGAAAATCTGCTACTTTCTGATGCTTTCATCATTCTAAATAATGCGTATACTGACATACAGTCTGACCAAACAACCACAGTAATTATAAAATAATCAAGAGATGTTTGAAAAGTAATTATCATATACAAACTGCCTCTATGTCATTGCAATATAAAAAGAGCAAAAGTGTGTCAAACTTTTCCATGGACCAAAGGACACTTTGAAGAATCAGCTATGGCCGTGCAGTTGTGCATGACAGTAGGAAGTTTTGCCAGACCTATGTTCCTTCAAAATAACTTTTGTCACAGATCTATGACACACGAATTACTAGCTTTCTCATCAGACACTTGACCAGTCCACTAAAGTGCTTAATGACATTAAGGCCCTTTTATTCAACGCTGTCACCAAGGAAATGTAAATCCAATGGCTAAGTGTCACATTCTGTGTTCAGGTGTTAGCCATCCTGAATGTAATCTTGTCAAGCGATGGATCAACTGATATGGTTAAAGTTTTTGATGAGACTGGTTAACTGGTTAATTTATCTCTGGAACAGTTGTTTTCAAAGTTATTTTCCACATTTTGAAGGGACACAGAAAATATGGCTCAATATGTGAGGTATACACTTTTCCCCACCATGAATTATTTTTTGCTGAATTTACATCAAAGCCACTATGATATGATATCCGATAAATCTTGAAAGACGGCGACTACAAATATACTATCAGAATACAGAAAATGGATTCACAGAGATTTGCATAAGGTTGTATTGAAGCTATAAGAAGAAAAAATACTGTACCAAACTTCTGATTTTTCGTTACGAGTGCTTAGTCATGTGTGCATGTATAGCTCCAACAACATGTGGCTATGAGTGCATAAAATGGCATTTGCATTGATATCACCAGTTAAGAAAATCAAGTCCACAATTAGGACAGAAATAGATTTTAATTACAAATGAAGGTTATATAAGTGTAAAAGCAGATGTAATAATTAGAGCCTTTTTAGTGAAATCCTGAGTGCTTATTCATGAAGCCACAGAGAGTTATAGCAACATCTGGTTCCATAAGAGAATAAAATATTCTTTTCATTTATTAAGTACCTGCTAATGTGAAAAGGAAACATGGCTCTGAACTGAAACACATGTTAAGTGTACACACTGCAGCGTTCATTTCTGAAAATCATACCAGCATATTACTTACTGATGCATGAATGTTTTAGAAGTAAGGTAATGATAAGCAGTGCATAAAGTAGTAAATTAATTAATTTAGTCTTTTAAATTGTGTCTCATGTTGCCCAGGCAGTACTGTGGCAAAAAAGTGACATTTTGCTGAAAAACAACAAACAGCACAGACAGAACCCACTACAAACACTGCTCTAAAAGTTGTCCTTTGAAAGAACCGCTCACCTGTTTTTGCTATCTTTTGATATTGTTAAGAAGACATACTGTAATTCCTTTTTAGTGTCTATTTGTGAATACAGAAATCTGCCAATATTCTTTTTCCCCTTAAAAAAAGGCACATCACTTCAGCTCACAGTTGCTGTGATACCTGGATTACAAGGCAAAATCCTAATGTTACACAGTCCACGATGAATAAATTCATGTGGGTTTTTCTGTTAAAGGAAGACATGCCCTTAATCAGAAAAACAGTAGCAGTTATGGTCATTGCACTGGGGGGCATCACACTGAACCCAGCTGGGAATACCCCCAGAATGACTGTGCCCCAGAAGTACTTGGTAAATATCTCATGAAAGGAACAAGGAAACATAACCCAATTTTTTTCAGAAACGTAAACAAATTTTTTATAGATATATTTTCCAGTGGTCAAATTAATTTGACTTGTGACTGTACTTTTTGTGTGAACAAAGTATGCACACAGGAGGTCCAGTAAGGTAAGCTGTCTTTAGAGCTTAGTTTGGTCAAGAAAACTCAGAGTATAAGTGTTTTCCATTATACTGTCCAGTTGGTGCTTTCTAAGTGGCACCCCAAACACAGATAAAAATGTTTCCATTTTGAAAAAATAAAAAAGAAATGCTGTATCTCGGTTTTGACTTGTAAACTGAGGACTTGGATTCCCTGAGAAAGCAAAGTTCTATTCCACAGAGTAGTCTTTTTCAGGCTATAAATACATAAACAGACAATTTCTAAACCTCATGTATACTCTTTATTCATGTGCCCTCCATATCTACTTCCTTAAGAACTGTCTTATTAAAACAAATTTTACATTGACCCCAGCAACTAGCACTGTAAGGAAAATACAAAGTATTGTAAGACTAACAAAAACTTCAACAGCTAGCTAAGAAGAAACATTCACTTTCTGGAATACTACTGTTCCAGAAGCAATGTATTTTATAATAATTTTACCTTCTTACATTTTCGTTTTCATTCTTACTTTTTTTTTACTCCTGAGGTAATTTGAGAGCTATTATTTAATAAGTAAGTATGCTTCTTGCTGCTTTTTTGCTGTAGCTCAGAGACCCCCAGGGTTTCTGCAGGTGAAAGTGATGCCACCTAAATACAGCTAAAGATAATTCGTTTCACATTACTTCATCCTAACTCAGCTTAGTTAAGGAGAGCAGATGGATCCTCCTGAATCTCCTGTGCACAAATTCTGGGTTAAATTAAGACAAAGCCATCATAAGACTTCTCAGCAGTGTAGGTAAAATTTAATTTTGCCAACTCACTGTGGGGCAGAGCAGGGCTCTGTCCAGGACACAGACTGGGAGCAGGAGAGCCAGGCACTCTCTAGTTGCCTTGGCTGCTACAACAGGGCTGGTGGCCATCACAGAGTCTGCAGCATCGCTCCTGTGCATCAGCAGTGGGTAGCCAACCCTTCTAGAGCCCTGGCACAGACAACCCAACAGGGCCCTGGGCATTCAGCTTCCCCACGCAAATTATCTCCTTTTTTTGCATATGCCTATAGCTAGCTCTGAAACAGCACTTCCCAAATAACCCAGTGTACCCAGAGGCACAGCAGCCTATTGAATTGATCTGGATAGGTTTAAATCCAGAACTAGTTCTAAGTCACAGGCAAAATTTGTTCCAGATGAAATGGTCCCAGTGCCACTGTAAAAAGATGATGAGTAAGTTGTGAATGGGAGAGATTTTAGGATACACTTGTCAGACAGAAGAATTTTGTTTATTTTACTGTTCTGGGACATTGGCTATCATTTCCTCTGAGCAACAGGTTACCTGCATTTGGGGATCCATTTGGAAAGATCAAGCTAGAGAAAAGCATCCACATTTTTCTCACAGTGAAGCTTTATTGACTAAAAATGTTTCATGAGTTGCATGCTTTGATTGAAGAGATCAATCTTAGTAAAGACATAAAAGCAGCATAACAGCAAGAAAGAGAGAACTGAGACATTATTAAATTAGTCTGATGCTTGGTAACCTTGTTTCAGCAAAGAAAAGGAGCCCCGAGATCGAACCTAGGATTCCTCGTTCCCTTTATGGGTAGCAATTATTACATTTTATACAGACATAGCTTGACTGCACACTCATGCACATAAAAATACAACAACAACAACCACACACAAAAAAAAAAAAAAAAAAAAAAAAATAAAAAAAAAAAAAAAAGAAAAGAAGAAGGAAAAAAAAAAAGAAAGCAAGCAACGGAAAGAAGCCTTAAAAGTTTTCACAGAAAAGACTCAGAAATTCTCTGACTTTCTATCTAGGTCCAGGTGAAGTAGCTGCACTCTCTGTCGTACCTGTTCTAAATGGTTTTAGTTCAATTTAATGACTAACAATGATGCATTACATAAGTACAGATTGACAGTGAAAGGTCACCTATTACCAACTTCCAGAGCAGAATAGCTCTTCGAGTGTATCTATTTTTTCTACCTTCTGCCAAATAACAATAGCTGTTTGTACCATCCAGATGATCTAATGTAATTCAACAGATACCTCCAAAGTATTAAAAATTTAAATGGCCATAAGAGTTTTATTTCTCAGTCTCTCTCCTGTTTTCCCCAGGATGTGTAGGGACTAGCTTGACTACTTCATGCAACGCTTAGCATATTGTCCATATTTTGAATGTGAAAAATAATTTTAAGGGAAAGTTAAAAAAATACTTATATTTATGTGCATGAGAAAACCTCAGCCATTTTTGTTTCAGAAATGGCTTCTACTACTGTGAAAGTTCTGCCTTCATTGCTTTTAAGCCTACCCCTATTTTATTTACCAAGCATACTGCAGTTGTTCAAAACATCTCTCGCAAGGGCTATTTCTGATTACTTCTTCCATGAAACAAATGGAAACACTACCATACACAACTGTTATTTTCAAAAGGAAGTGAATAAAAAACAGCCAACAAAAAATGAAACACCAGTGGAAATTAATCACAGTGATTTTTGCTGCAAAGAAAACAGGCTGTTGCATTTCATAATTGATGGAACTATATCAATGTCCATAATGTTAGTACTGAATATAATGGCCAACAGTTTTCTCTCTTCCACCAGTTTTGCATTTGTTGCATTATGTTCATTGGAATATACTTCCAATTCACTGTGGTCTGGGATGGCAGCCAGGGCCAACGAGAAGCCACAACCAGTGCCCTAGAGATGATAAACGCATGTTGTGATAACAGGACCCATGTCTCACACCGAGTGGATAGAAGGTGGGTATTGTTTTCATTCTGCATTAGTTTTGTTAAGTAATCAGAGGGTAGGTATGACTAATAATGTGAGAAATTATCGGTGCTAAAAATTAAAAAAAACACTTTTGACGTTTCAGACACCACTGCCCTTATTTGGACTGAAAAGAATGGAGAGAGTATATTTCATCCTTGCCAGAGCTACATATTACTTATATTACCACTTACATTGCCACGGTAGCTCTCCCAGCATATCTGTAGGGACATATCACATATCTCTGTGGTAAAGAAGGCTGCATGACTGAGAACTCAGCATTCAGAGCTGAAAGGAAATAGCACAGTTCTGCATGTCTATTTATTCTTGCCCACCACTCAAGCTCAAAGACTGATGTTATTCTAGCACTTTCACTGTGTCCCACAGTCTGCTGGAAATGGAAAACGACTGAGGAACAGGTTCAGCACACGTAAGGGAGACCCAACATACAAAGAATAAGCACACTTTCTTTTCTCTTTAGAAATACAAAAAAAAAAAAAATCTAAAAGAGCTGTTTCTGTGTCTTTGTCTTGTTTGAACTCTAGCTGCCAGGGATCCAAGTTGTAAGCAGCTAAGCGGTAGCGGTAGACTGCTTTACTTAGCTTTTTATTAGCTTGTTTAAAAAAATCAAAATGTCATCGCATTGCTTGTATTAATGATGTTTTAAGAGAAAAGGCAGATTTCCTTCATGACAGTGCATTTCTACTTATCACAGGAATATTAAATGTTGACTCCTTTTCCTAATAATCTGGAAAGGAAAGTATTTGGGAGTGAAAATCATCTCCCAGGTTGCTACAAGGGTTTTTGTTGTGTCTAGGCCTGTTTCTTGGAAGACAGTTGTTTTACTTCTGGACTCAGAGTTAGCTGATTGTACAAGAGGTACACAATCTTATTTTCCAGTTGAAAATAATCCCTCACAGATTCTTAAAATGGGTTTAGGTTCACAGAAAGATTTCTTGCTCAGGACAGTTTAAAAGGAATGTGGAACAACATTAGAGAAGTTGTTAACTACAGCTCGTGTCAAACTGCCTGCCCCAGTGCTATGCTAAAATACAGATTAGGCTTGTTTGCTGATAAGCCTCTTATCTGTTGCTCAAAGACTTTTATAACAAACTAAATAGTAGATAATATTTTAATTTATTGTGATTACTTGAGAACACTGATACTGAACACACTACACATCTCAATGTTTTATAGAGTTTTGACCCTGCTGTGCCATCCTTCTTTTGAAAGATAATCACATTTTTGTTCAAAACAGAAGTCTGACATTTGAGTTGATGAAAGCTTAATTTTATAGATGCTATACAACTTTAAACATGTTACTGATACTAAGAGGAACTTATTCTAGAGCTGTAGCAAGACAAATTTCTGTTCATGCACTTCATTGGTGCTGAAGTCTCATGAAAAGGGGAAGTGTCACTTGTACCTGAGGTTTCAGAAGGCTTCTGAAGTCCCCAAACTGGTTTGAACCTTCATAATTCACATGTCAGGGACAACACAGCTATCTATGCACTGTACTTCGTCACAAAGAATAAGTATGGAAGTTCTGAACATTGGCTTCACAAACCAACACTGCAATATTCTTTCATCCAGAACCATGAAAGGCTTTTCCATAATCACAGATAGATAGAATAGAAAGGAAAAAAGTGAAATAGCAAAGTACTTAGAGATAATTAATTGCTCTGGCTTCCGGTCACATGCCAAGCTTTGCTCTTTGCTTTGATATTACCATAGTACACCTTTCATCCTCCTGGCAGTAGCAGAATGATGAAACTTCTTGAAACTTTGTGGGAAATCCTTTTTCTGTGTGTGGAATGACTACTTTTTTCACGCACGGCTGGTTAAAAAGAGGGCTGCTATAGGAAAACAACTGAAAGCAAATTGTTCTTGCCTTTCATAGAGCAACCTTAGATGTGTTTGCCTTCACTATCTTGTGTAAAAGTTTTAGTCTCCAGCAGAAGCAATTTCAGCATTCAGATCTTTTAAGCCATGTTTTCTCTCCTCTTTCTTTTCCCTTCATGCTGATGCCACTGCTACAGTTTTCTGGCTCAGAGCTATCAGATTTTCAGCCCTAGGGGTTACATTCCCCTCTAGCTGACACCAAACTATATGTTTATCTACACTCAGTGTCTGCAAGCTCTCATCATCCTGTCACCACCGATGCCCTAGATAATGGCAGTCATATAAATATAGCTACTTCTAAACTGTAATAGCACAGTTTATGTCAAAAGTCCTCAGAAATAGAATGTGAATGCAAATGAAAGAGGATAGTCCTCAATGGAGCCATTGCCCACAGTGGCAATAAAGGTCTTGTCAAGAGATAAAACCAGTCTCTGAGATTCTAATGTTGCCTCCAAGACATGCCCAAGAACTTGTCTAGTCTAAGTGTTTCAGCTAAGCACTTGTAATAGAAAAAACAAGCTAACCCTGTTTCTTGTCAGGTAAGTCAGTTTTCAAGCCACTTAGCTGCAGTTCCCTATAAACAAAGAGCATTCTTACACCAAAGCACCTTTTTTATTATTATTTAAAAATGTTGCCACAGAAGCAAACAGACAAACTAAAAAAAAAGGCAGTTTAGAACATTTTTAGTGGCCTCATAGCCAAAAATTAGGATGCCTTTCCCCTACTGGATAAACAGAAAACCCATGAGAATTTGTCTGAAGATGATGAGGAAAAGCTGAAAAGAGAACTGGGAGCCTAAATGTTATCAACGCTGTAGTATCACTGGCACTGCTTCAGCGCTATAGTCAAGGAAAAGCCTCAGTTTTTTCTTTCTTAACAGAAAGAAAATTAATGCCTTCCAATACAAGCTTTGTTGAAGTATCTTAACAGTTCTGTAATTTATGAGCTGAGAAAACAGTAACAACCCAGCTAAGGATACATCAAATATATCTTTGATGACACTTTGAAGACATTAGAAGACACAAACATGAACAGGAACAGACTGAATTGAGTTTTGCTTAAGGAATTAATGAGTAGCTGAAGGAGGTACAAAAGGGAGGCTTCATTGATCAGAAAGAATGCAACTCTATGCGCAAGAACTGAGAAATTAAACATGAGTTTTACAGGGACAAGTTGATGGTCTTGAGCACAGTTTTCAGGTCAGACCTCCTCCCTTAAGGAAATTGGTTGGCAAAATCAAAAGAATGCTGGATACATTTGTAAGACAACTAATCCTTGGAGAAATGAGGCTTGGTAAACAGAAACTAAAATAGAAGATTTAATGAAAATGCCACTATAGCAAAATGACTCTTCCGGCAGCTATGAGACAGATACTCATGAAAGCTGTAATGAGTTTGATGAGTAACTTGCTTTTAATCAGCCAGCTTTTACATGATGACTTTTTAAAATATGCAATTTGGTAATAACACAAGCAAAATTTTTTAAGTAGCAGCTGGAGAACATGGCAGGAAACCTAAGGTAGCAGAGACTTCAAAAATACTACTTGTTTGCATATTAGTCAGTTACTAGGTGGTTTGGATTATCCATATCTTGATTACTGATGTGATAAATGCCACATTTGTTCAGATCACCAAAAGAAGTTGATTAGCATTGTGCCAGTAATTTAGCACTTCTAACAAAAACGCCTAGAAGCCTGCTAGGATCCAGTTCCTCCTGGGTCCAGAGGCAGAGTACTCATGACACTAATGGCCTTCACAATCTGTTCTTCCTTTGCTGGTAGAGACATAAGGCTCAAAATTAATGTTCTTATGCAGTCACTTGAATTTTAGGTATTTCCAAGCTATTTTTCATTAGCAAATGCAATATTTCAGTCGAGCATTGTCCATTTTTGTCTCTGTTCAAATTGAATGTCTGAGCAGCTCTGTTTAGAAACTACGACAGGGCAGCTCTCATTCATGTTACTATCTCCATCTAAGGTAATTATGTCTGGGCAGTTACTCTGTGAGAACTGTTATCAGCTATCCCTGGGGCCAGGATCCCAGGAGGCTTGGGCACAATGATTCATTTGAAAATCCAAAATAGTTGTAGGTACAAGCTGGGCACCAAGTTCCTATGCCATGACAAATCTGAGGTTCCTCTGTATCTGCAGAAAGGCAAACTGTTTTGAGGGTGAGGACTCCAACACGGCAGACTGCAGTAGCTACAGCAGTTAGGGGCCAGCAGAGGAGGGCTTATGGAAGTTCAGTTTTGGACTTGAGAGCCTACATA
The DNA here is from genome assembly GCF_017639655.2 of Falco naumanni. Lineage (NCBI taxonomy): Eukaryota > Metazoa > Chordata > Aves > Falconiformes > Falconidae > Falco > Falco naumanni. Next base: position 24,718,065 of record NC_054080.1, on the reverse strand, counting down.
ATTCCCTAGCTGCACTACAGTCATCTTATCTTCTGCAGGATTTTTGGACTGAAGAATCATTATTGAAGATTCATTATAAGTTCTGACAAACAAATGTACTGAATAGTCTTGTTACTGTTCCACCTAGCCTTCCTACCAAGAATACCTATCAAGCAGATTTTCTGGTCCTGAGTCTTGGGACCCAGCAGCTTTCAAGCTTCAGGAGTCTGACCAAATCCTTGCCTGACCTCTCTCGCCTCTCCTGTGAGTGTCTCCAGGGTCTTCTGCTTCCTTTTCTCCAATCTTTGCTTCTAGACTGACTTTTTTATCCTCCCTGACAGGTGGTATCTAAACAGGTCATCTTCTCTTAGACGGTGCTCTGGAAATCCAGTTTGGAAAACTTACTTACATTACAGCCAGCTCAAGGCTTTGTTGCCATTTCATGGGAATGAGAGATCACCAGGGCTGAAAAGGCATGATGCTATCCCTTCTTAACCCTTAGATGAAATAAGTACTTTTCCTGATGGTTTCTCCTTCCTATTCAAAAGGAAGGACGTAGTGACAAAAGGAGTTTAATCTGGACAGTCTTAATGTCTTAGAGGCAAGGAAGTACTCACAAAATATAAAGATATATACATAAATCACCAGAGAAGTATGCAGGTGTGCATTAATCCCTCACTAGTTTGTTAGCCAAATCATACTTTCCAACACAGGTGTTTATAATTTGAGCAGGTCCTGTTTCAGACCACATTCTCTGCAGTCCAGTGCAGTTATGTGGGCAGTGATGTGTTCTTTTGCCAGACTTCTTACATGTAAACTCCTTCCTTTATAAAACCAGTGTTCTCTTTTTAGCTCACCAGTAACACCCCAGTGCTCACCTGCATCCCAAACCAAGACTGAGCCATATTGCACTAGATAATAAAATAATGCAGAGCAGCAGGCAGTCTTTGTCCAGAGGTGCTTGTCATGTACTTCAAGCAAGTCACAAGCAGGGAGAACTGGGAGGGAAGACAAGAAAGCCGTGGGTAGGATTGTTCGGTTGCAGTGACTCAGCCTGCATAATTAGGATTAGATGGTGGCTTTCATGTCATTACTCTGTGTAAGGGGGAGTGCACAGGAGGAGCACCAAGGAAAGTTTGCTTCAAGAAGCTGTAGCCTTTCATGAGAATCTTTGTGCCCACAGGAATGAGTAATTCGCTCATGCACTCTGCCCAGTTTATTCCTCAGGACACAGCTTTCAGCACCCTTCCCACAGTACTGACTCAAAGCAAGAAGGGCTGGCACTCCTATGCTAAGAGATTGCTTGCATAAGATGGAAGGAAATACCAGGCTAAATTCTGTCTCCAAGTAGAAGTCTCTCTTTTATTTATACATACACATGAATATGAGATTGCTTCAGTAAATGAAAGAGTACAATGTGTGTTGGTGTGCATGTGAGAGAGGTGTGCATGACAGAGAGACAATTAACTGCAATACTTCAATGCAGTCAAGGGTAAATGGAGGTGAAAAGGGTTTATCTGCTTCTAATTTCAGCAAAAAGAAGTTTATCCAGTTCTCATAAATATCACGCAATGAATTCATCCCTGTTTAAATTTGTTTACTTCTTCAACGCTAATATAATGGTAGCTAAATAATCTATTACTATAGCAAAAGAAATTCACAGATAGCTGACATTATCGCCAAGTTTTTAACAAATGTGTGTTTGAGAGTTTAATTTAAAATATTTACTGTTTTCAAATAGATGCTGAAAAGAAACTATCATTTTGGTGATAATAGTTTTCTTAATACATTTTAACTAATGAATATGTCTTGAACATATCTCTGATGTTTTAATGGATTCAAGTTACTCCTTAACATCAGATCACTATGCACAACTTTCTTTAAATGTACGCTTTGTATTTGGTACAATCCCAAGTAGCTTAGTGATAGGTCATAATAAATCCTGGCACATTAAATCCTGAAACACAGCTGTTAATACAATACTTTCTGCAAAGGAGAGGGCTTCTTTTCATTCATTAACAAGACTCCAAATCCATAATTTTATTCAGAAAACAAAATCAAGTTATACCAAAGGAGATATAATGGCTTGGATTTGGGAACTGGGAAACCAGTAGCAACTGGTTTGTCTTTTCTTTAAGAGGCAATGTAGCAATATTTGTTCCTTGAAATGACTGTTCATGAAGAAATCCAAGAATACAAGTATTGCAAAAGAAATCAAACACAGTAGCATAAAATCATACAGTAGGACTTAATAAATCATTAACAAATCCAGAAGTATCAAGTGCATTTCCCTACATGTTATTCCTAATGCGGTAGCGTAAACATCCCTAGTTCAGCAACAGAAAGTTTCTTTATGAAGCAATATTTGAATTTATAGAGATCTCAGTTCTCAACTCATGATCTTAAAAAGCAGCTTTAGTACTGACAGCAAGAAGACTAATAAATGCAACTTTATGTTGGTTTGAGTGGCATAGTAATGCTCGAGGCAGTGAAACATGCCCCAGTACTGTAACTCACAACTGTGCCATTGATGTCTGGCAGCCTTTAAGCCTCTGCTGAATGAAAATCCCTAGAGACAAAACACCAGCCTGCTTACCTTCTTTACAAGTAGGGCACTACTACAGAAAATTGTATTTTCCTTTAATAACAGTGTTCACTTTTGCTTCATCTCAGCTAGAACGAGAGAACTATTCCTTTATATATTTTGTAAAAAACTTGATTTTATTAAAAAACCAGAACTACTACTAGATGTAATGCTGAAATGGCCATTGAAATGAGAAGCGTTAGCATTTTTGTTGAGAGATTCTTCATGCTATGTTCTTACTTACTGAAACGACAGTAGTCATGATTCCTATCACTACACACAAATCAGTCATTCTGGACATTTCGCTGCACTTCACAGTACCTCATAAAAGGTTACAGCCCCATATTTGCTGACATACACAAGTTGTTGCTGTGGAAAGGAAGAGGAGTACAAGCTGGGGCAGAAGTAACAAATGTACAGGTTACAGGTACAAATGGGGAACTAGGGGATGGGGAAACAGGGAGCTGCCTTTGGATACAAAGATGTTCAGGAGAACACAGGACAGGAGGTGAGAGATGGGAATGAGCTACCTAGGGAACAGGCAAAAACTCCCTACAACCTTAGGACTGCAAGCTGCAGATGCCAGTCTCCATACGACGAAGAAGAAGATGCCTTCCTGCCGGTTATCACATGCCAGGTTCTGGAGAGGACCATAGGACATGGAGTTTTAAAGTCCTTGTGTGCCTGCATAAAATCTTCCTCGGCTGCCCTTACAACGTCTCCTTCTGGGCTCAGACCTCTCCCCCCGCCCCTTTCCGGCTGGGCTACGATTGCGCCTGTCAGGTTACTCGTTCCCCCAGCTCTGATCACCGTCCGCGGAATTTGTTCTCCTGACCCATTGCTTGTGCCTTATTCACTTCCCCTGCTATGCCCGGCTGCTTCCTATATGCCACCATTGGGCACAGTGACGCGTGTCCACCTACCTGGTGACAAAGGCAGGGAGCACTCTGTCACTGGCAGGGTGTCCCACGTCAAAGGCAGGGTGCCCTGTGTCACAGGCAGGGTGTCCCAAGTGACAGGCAGGGTGCCCCGTGTCACAGCCAGGGTGCCCCGTGTCACAGGGAAGGTGCCCCGTGTCACAGCCAGGGTGCCCCTTGTCACAGGCAGGGTGTCCCATGTCACAGGCAGGGTGCCCCGTGTCACAGGCAGGGTGCCCCATGTCACAGGGAAGGTGCCCCATGTCACAGCCAGGGTGCCCCTTGTCACAGGCAGGGTGCCCCGTGTCACAACCAGGGTGCCCCGTGTCACAGGGAAGGTGCCCCGTGTCACAGGGAAAGTGCCCCGTGTCACAGCCAGGGTGCTCTTTGTCACAGCCAGGGTGCCCCGTGTCACAGGCAGGGTGCTGTGTGTCACAGGCAGGGTGCCCTGTGTCACACGCAGGGTGCCCCATGTCACAGCCAGGGTGACCCGTGTCACACGCAGGGTGCCCCGTGTCACAGGCAGGGTGCTCTTTGTCACTGGCAGGGTGCCCCATGTCACAGGGAAGGTGCCCCATGTCACAGGCAGGGTGCCCCGTGTCACAGGGAAGGTGCCCCGTGTGACAGGGAAGGTGCCCCGTGTCACAGGCAGGGTGCCCCGTGTCACAGCCAGGGTACCCCTTGTCACAGGCAGGGTGACCCGTGTCACTAACAGTGTGCTGTGTGTCACTAGCAAGGTTCTGTGTGTCACAGCCACAGTGTCCCATGTCACAGCCAGGGTCCCCTTGTCACAGGCAGGCTGTTTCGTGTCATTGGCAGGGTGCTCCGTGTCACAGGGAAGGTACCCCGTGTCACAGCCAGGGTGCCTCGTGTCACTGGCAGAGTGCCCCATGTCACAGGCAGGGTGCCCCTTGTTACAGTCCGGGTGCCCCATGTCACAGGCAGGGTGCCCCATGTCACAGCCAGGGTGCCTCATGTCACAGGGAAGGTGCCCCATGTCACAGCCAGGGTGCCCTTTGTCACAGGCAGGGTGCCCCGTGTCACTAGCAGGGTGCTGTGTGTCACAGGCAGGGTGCCCCGTGTCACAGGGAAGGTGCCCCATGTCACAGGGAAGGTGCCCCATGTCACAGGCAGGGTGCCCCTTGTCACAGCCAGGGTGCTGTGTGTCACAGGCAGGGTGACCCGTGTCACACGCAGGGTGCCCCTTGTCACAGCCAGGGTGCCCCGTGTCACAGGCAGGGTGTCACGTGACACAGGGAAAGTACCTCGTGTCACAGGCAGGGTGCCCCGTGTCACAGGCAGGGTGCCCCGTGTCACAGGAAGGGTGCCCCGTGTCACAGGGAAGGTGCCCCATGTCACAGCCAGGGTGCCCCGTGTCACAGGCAGGGTGCCCCATGTCACAGGGAAGGTGCCCCATGTCACAGCCAGGGTGCCCCGTGTCACAGCCAGGGTGCCCCTTGTCACAGGCAGGGTGACCCGTGTCACTAACAGTGTGCTGTGTGTCACTAGCAAGGTTCTGTGTGTCACAGCCACAGTGCCCCATGTCACAGCCAGGGTCCCCTTGTCACAGGCAGGCTGTTTCGTGTCATTGGCAGGGTGCTCCGTGTCACAGGGAAGGTGCCCCGTGTCACAGCCAGGGTGCCTCGTGTCACAGGCAGGGTGCCCCATGTCACAGGGAAGGTACCCCGTGTCACAGCCAGGGTGCCCCATGTCACAGGGAAGGTGCCCCATATCACAGCCAGGGTGCCCCGTGTCACAGGCAGGGTGCCCATTGTCACAGGCAGGGTGCCCCGTGTCACTAGCAGGGTGCTGTGTGTCACTAGCAGGGTGATGTGTGTCACAGCCATTGTGCCCCGTGTCACAGGCAGGGTGCCCCGTGTCACAGGGAAGGTGCCCCATGTCACAGCCAGGGTGCCCCATGTCACAGGGAAGGTGCCCCATGTCACAGCCAGGGTGCCCCGTGTCACAGGCAGGGTGCCCATTGTCACAGGCAGGGTGCCCCGTGTCACTAGCAGGGTGCTGTGTGTCACTAGCAGGGTGATGTGTGTCACAGCCATTGTGCCCCGTGTCACAGGCAGGGTGCTCCGTGTCACTGGCAGGGTGCCCCATGTCACAGCCAGGGTGCTGTGTGTCACAGGCAGGGTGACCCGTGTCACAGGCAGGGTGCCCCGTGTCACAGCCAGGGTGCCCCGTGTCACAGGGAAGGTGCCCCATGTCACAGGGAAGGTGCCCCATGTCACACGCAGGGTGCCCCGTGTCACAGGCAGGGTGCCCCGTGTCACAGGGAGGGTGTCCCTTGTCACAGGGAAGGTGCCCCATGTCACAGCCAGGGTACCCCGTGTCACTGGCAGGGCGTCCCATGTCACAGTCCGGGTGCCCCGTGTCACAGGCAGGGTGCCCCTTGTCACAGGCAGGGTGCCCCGTGTTTACAGGGAAGGTGCCCCATGTCACAGGGAAGGTGCCCCATGACACAGCCAGGGTGCCCTTTGTCACAGGCAGGGTGCCCCATGTCACAGGGAAGGTGCCCCATGTCACAGCCAGGGTGCCCTTTGTCACAGCCAGGTTGCCCCATGTCACACGCAGGGTGCCCCGTGTCACAGGCAGGGTGCCCTTTGTCACAGGCAGGGTGCCCCATGTCACAGGCAGGGTGCCCTTTGTCACAGGCAGGGTGCCCCGTGTCACAGGCAGGGTGCCCATTGTCACAGGCAGGGTGCCCCGTGTCACTAGCAGGGTGCTGTGTGTCACTAGCAGGGTGATGTGTGTCACAGGCAGGGTGCCCCGTGTCACAGGGAAGGTGCCCCATGTCACAGGCAGGGTGCCCCTTGTCACAGGCAGGGTGCTGTGTGTCACAGCCAGGGTGACCCGTGTCACACGCAGGGTGCCCCATGTCACAGCCAGGGTGCCCCATGTCACAGGCAGGGTGCCCCGTGTCACAGGCAGGGTGCCCCTTGTCACAGCCAGGGTGCTGTGTGTCACAGGCAGGGTGACCCGTGTCACACATAGGGTGCCCTTTGTCACAGCCAGGGTACCCCATGTCACAGGCAGGGTGCCCCGTGTCACTACCAGGGTGCCCCTTGTCACAGCCAGGGTGCTGTGTGTCACAGGCAGGGTGACCCGTGTCGCACGCAGGGTGCCCCATGTCACAGCCAGGGTGCCCCATGTCACTGCCAGGGTGCCCCGTGTCACAGCCAGGGTGTCCCATGTCACAGGCAGGTTGCCCCGTGTCACAGTGAAGGTGCCCTTTGTCACGGGCAGGGTGCCCATGTCACAGGGAAGGTACTGTGTGTCACAGGCAGGGTGCCACGTGTCACAGGCAGGGTGTCCCATGTCACAGGGAAGGTACTGTGTGTCACAGGCAGGGTGCCACGTGTCACAGGCAGGGTGTCCCATGTCACAGGGAAGGTACTGTGTGTCACAGGCAGGGTGCCACGTGTCACAGGCAGGGTGCCCCATGTCACAGGGAAGGTGCCCCATGTCACAGGCAGGGTGCCCCGTGTCACAGCCAGGGTGCTGTGTGTCACAGCCAGGGTGACCCGTGTCACAAGCAGGGTGCCCCATGTCACAGCCAGGGTGCCCCATGTCACAGCCAGGGTGCCCCATGTCACAGACAGGGTACCCCTTGTCACAACCAGGGTGCTGTGTGTCACAGGCAGGGTGACGCGTGTCACACGCAGGGTGCCCCTTGTCACAGGCAGGGTGCTCTTTGTCACAGCCAGGGTGCCCCGTGTCACAGGCAGGGTGCTCTTTGTCACTGGCAGGGTGCCCCGTGTCACAGGCAGGGTGCCCCGTGTCACAGGCAGGGTGTCCCGTGTCACAGGGAAGGTGCCCCATGTCACAGCCAGGTGCCCCGTGTCACAAGCAGGGTGCCCCATGTCACAGCCAGGGTGCCCCATGTCACAGGCAGGGTGCCCCATGTCACAGCCAGGGTGCCCCATGTCACAGGCAGGGTGCCCCGTGTCACAGGCAGTGTGCCCCTTGTCACAGCCAGGGTGCTGTGTGTCACAGGCAGGGTGACGCGTGTCACACGCAGGGTGCCCTTTGTCACAGGCAGGGTGCTGTATGTCACAGGCAGGGTGCCCCATGTCACAGCCAGGGTGCCCCTTGTCACAGCCAGGGGGCCCCGTGTCACAGCCAGGGTGCCCCGTGTCACAGGGAAGGTGCCCCGTTTCACAGCAAGGGTGCTGTGTGTCACAGCCAGGGTGCCCCATGTCACAGCCAGGGTGCCACATGTCACAGCCAGGGTGCTGTGTGTCACATGCAAGGTGACCCGTGTCACAACCAGGGTGCCCCATGTCACAGGCAGGGTGCCCCGTGTCACAGGCAGGGTGTCCCATGTCACAGGCAGGGTGCCCCGTGTCACAGGCAGGGTGCCCCATATCACAGCCAGGGTGCCTCGTGTCACAGCCAGGGTGCTGTATGTCACATGCAAGGTGACCCGTGTCACAGGCAGGGTGCCCCGTGTCACAGCCAGGGTGCCCCATGTCACTGGCAGGGAGCCCCATGTCACAGGCAGGGTGCCCCATGTCACAGCCAGGGTGCCCCTTGTCACTGGCAGGGTGCCCCGTGTCATACGCAGGGTGCCCCGTGTCACAGCCAGAGTGCCCCATGTCACAGCCACAGTGCCCCATGTCACAGCAAGAGTGACCCATGTCACAGCCAGGGCGCCTCGTGTCACAGCCAGGGTGCCCCTTGTCACAGGCAGGGTGCCCCGTGTCACAGGCAGGGTGCCCCATGTCACAGGCAGGGTGCCCCTTGTCACAGTCCGGGTGCCCTGTGTCACACGCAGGGTGCCCCATGTCACAGCCAGGGTGCCACTTGTCACAGGGAGGGTGCCCCGTGTCACAGGCAGGGTGCCCCATGTGACATGCAGGGTGCCCCGTGTCACTGGCAGGGTGTCCCATGTCACAGGCAGGGTGCCCCGTGTCACAGGCAGGGTGCCCCTTGTCACAGCCAGAGTACTCTTTGTCACTGCCAGGGTGCCCCGTGTCACAGCCAGGGTGTCCCATGTCACAGGCAGGTTGCCCCGTGTCACAGTGAAGGTGCCCTTTGTCACGGGCAGGGTGCCCATGTCACAGGGAAGGTACTGTGTGTCACAGGCAGGGTGCCACGTGTCACAGGCAGGGTGTCCCATGTCACAGGGAAGGTACTGTGTGTCACAGGCAGGGTGCCACGTGTCACAGGCAGGGTGCCCCATGTCACAGGGAAGGTGCCCCATGTCACAGGCAGGGTGCCCCATGTCACAGGGAAGGCGCCCCATGTCACAGGCAGGGTGACCCGTGTCACAACCAGGGTGCCCCGTGTCACAGGGAAGGTGCCCCGTGTGACAGGGAAGGTGCCCCGTGTCACAGCCAGGGTGCCCCTTGTCACAGGCAGGGTGCCCCTTGTCACAGGCAGGGTGCCCCATGTCACAGGCAGGGTGCCCCGTGTCACAGCCAGGGTGCTGTGTGTCACAGCCAGGGTGACCCGTGTCACAGGCAGGGTGCCCCGTGTCACAGGCAGTGTGCCCCTTGTCACAGCCAGGGTGCTGTGTGTCACAGGCAGGGTGACGCGTGTCACACACAGGGTGCCCCTTCTCACAGGCAGGGTGCTCTTTGTCACTGGCAGGGTGCCCCGTGTCACAGGCAGGGTGCCCCGTGTCACAGGGAAGGTGCCCCATGTCACAGCCAGGTGCCCCGTGTCACATGACCCGTGTCACACGCAAGGTGCCCTTTGTCACAGGCAGGGTGCTGTATGTCACAGGCAGGGTGCCCCATGTCACAGCCAGGGTGCCCCATGTCACAGGCAGGGTGCCCCATGTCACAGCTAGGGTGCTGTGTGTCACATGCAAGGTGACCCGTGTCACAGGCAGGGTGCCCCGTGTCACAGGCAGGGTGCCCCATGTCACTGGCAGGGAGCCCCGTGTCAGAGGCAGGGTGCCCCGTGTCACAGCCAGGGTGCCCCATGTCACAGCCAGGGTGCCCCGTGTCACAGGCAGGGTGCCCCATGTCACAGACAGGGTGCCCCGTGTCACAGGCAGGGTGCCCCTTGTCACAGCCAGGGTGCCCCGTGTCACAGCCAGGGTGCCCCTTGTCACTGGCAGGGTGCCCCGTGTCATACGCAGGGTGCCCCGTGTCACAGGCAGGGTGCCCCATGTCACAGCCAAAGTGACCCATGTCACAGGCAGGGTGCCCCGTTTCACAGGCAGGGTGCCCCGTGTCACAGGCAGGGTGCCCCGTGTCACAGGCAGGGTGCCCCATGTCACAGGGAAGGTGCCCCATGTCACAGCCAGGGTGCCCCTTGTCACAGTCCGGGTGCCCCGTGTCACAGGCAGGGTGCCCCATGTCACAGACAGGGTGCCCCGTGTCACAGGCAGGGTGCCCCGTGTCACAGCCAGAGTGACCCATGTCACAGCCAGGGTGCCCCGTGTCACAGCCAGGGTGCCCCATGTCACAGGGAAGGTGCCCCTTGTCACACGCAGGGTGCACCATGTCACAGCCAGGGTGCTGTGTGTCACATGCAAGGTGACCCGTGTCACAGGCAGGGTGCCCCGTGTCACAGCCAGGGTGCCCCATGTCACAGCCAGGGTGCCCCTTGTCACTGGCAGGGTGCCCCGTGTCATACGCAGGGTGCCCCGTGTCACAGCCAGAGTGCCCCATGTCACAGGCAGGGTGCCCCGTGTCACAGGCAGGGTACCCCTTGTCACAGGCAGGGTGCCCCTTGTCACACGCAGGGTGCCCCATGTCACAGCCAGGGTGCTGTGTGTCACATGCAAGGTGACTCGTGTCACAGGCAGGGTGCCCCGTGTCACAGCCAGGGTGCCCCTTGTCACTGGCAGGGTGCCCCGTGTCATACGCAGGGTGCCCCGTGTCACAGCCAGAGTGCCCCATGTCACAGCCAGAGTGCCCCATGTCACAGCCAGGGTGCCTCGTGTCACAGCCAGGGTGCCCCTTGTCACAGGGAAGGTGCCCCATGTCACAGGGAAAGTGCCCCGTGTCACAGCCAGAGTGCCCCTTGTCACAGGCAGGGTGCCCCATGTCACAGGCAGGGTGCCCCGTTTCACAGGCAGGGTGCCCCATGTCACAGGGAAGGTGCCCCTTGTCACAGTCCGGGTGCCCCGTGTCACAGCCAGGGTGCCCCTTGTCACAGGGAGGGTGCCCCGTGTCACAGGCAGGGTGCCCCTTGTCACAGGGAGGGTGCCCCGTGTCACAGGCAGGGTGCCCCGTGTCACAGCCAGGGTGCCCCGTTTCACAGCCAGGGTGCCCCGTGTCACAGCCAGGGTGTCCCATGTCACAGGCAGGGTGCCCCGTGTCACAGTGAAGGTGCCCTTTGTCACGGGCAGGGTGCCCATGTCACAGCCAGGGTGCCCCGTGTCACAGGCAGGGTGTCCCATGTCACAGGGAAGGTACTGTGTGTCACAGGCAGGGTGCCACGTGTCACAGGGAAGGTACCTCGTGTCACAGGCAGGGTACTGTGTGTCACAGGTAGGGTGACCCATGTCGCAGGCAGGGTGCCCCTTGTCACAGGGAAGGTGCCCCATGTCACAGGCAGGGAGCCCCATGTCACTAGCAGGGTGCTGTGTGTCACAGCCAGGGTGCCCCGTGTCACTGGCAGGGTGTCCCATGTCACAGGGAAGGTACTGTGTGTCACAGGCAGGGTGCTGTCTGTCACACGCAGGGTGCCCTGTGTCACAGCCAGGGTGCCCCATGTCACAGGGAAGGTGCCCCGTGTCACAGCAAGGGTGCCCCGTGTCACAGCCAGGGTGCCCCGTGTCACAGGCAGGGTACTCCGTGTCACTGGTAGGGTGCCCTGTGTCAAAGGGAAGGTGCCCCGTGTCACAGGCAGGGTGCCCCATGTCACAGCCAGGGTGCCCCGTGTCACATGCAAGGTGACCCGTGTCACAGGCAGGGTGCCCGTGTCACAGCCAGGGTGCCCCATGTCACAGGGAAGGTGCCCCGTGTCACAGCCAGGGTGCCCCGTGTCACAGGCAGGGTGCCCCGTGTCATAGCCAGGGTGCCCCGTGTCACAGGCAGGGTGCCCCGTGTCACAGCCAGGGTGCCCCATGTCACAGGGAAGGTGCCCCATGTCACAGGCAGGGAGCCCCGTGTCACAGGCAGGGTGCCCCATGTCACAGCCAGGGTGCCCATTGTCACAGGCAGGGTGCCCCGTGTCACAGGGAAGGTGCCCCATGTCACAGGCAGGGTGACCCGTGTCACACGCAGGGTGCCCCGTGTCACAACCAGGGTGCCCTTTGTCACAGGGAAGGTGCCCCGTGTGACAGGGAAGGTGCCCCGTGTCACAGCCAGGGTGCCCCTTGTCACAGGCAGGGTGCCCCTTGTCACAGGCAGGGTGCCCCATGTCACAGCCAGGGTGCCCCATGTCACAGCCAGGGTGCCCCGTATCACAGGCAGGGTGCCACATGTCACAGCCAGGGTGCCCCGTGTCACAGGCAGGGAGCCCCATGTCACAGGGAAGGTGCCCCATGTCACAGGGAAGGTGCCCCATGTCACAGCCAGGGTGCCCCTTGTCACAGGCAGGGTGCCCCGTGTCACAGCCAGGGTGCCCCGTGTCACAGGCAGGGTGCCCCGTGTCACGGCAGGGTGCTCTTTGTCACTGGCAGGGTGCCCCATGTCACAGGGAAGGTGCCCCATGTCACAGGCAGGGTGACCCGTGTCACAACCAGGGTGCCCCGTGTCACAGGGAAGGTGCCCCGTGTGACAGGGAAGGTGCCCCGTGTCACACGCAGGGTGCCCCGTGTCACAGCCAGGGTGCCCCTTGTCACAGGCAGGGTGCCCCGTATCACAGGCAGGGTGCCACATGTCACAGCCAGGGTGCCCCGTGTCACAGGCAGGGTGACCCGTGTCACAGGCAGGGTGCTCTTTGTCACAGTCAGGGTGCCCTGTGTCACAGGCAGGGTGCTGTCTGTCACACGCAGGGTGCCCCGTGTCACTAGCAGGGTGCTGTGTGTCACTGGCAGGGTGCCCCATGTCACAGCCAGGGTGCCCCATGTCACAGGGAAGGTGCCTCATGTCACAGGCAGGGTGCCCCATGTCACAGGGAAGGTGCCTCATGTCACAGGCAGGGTGCCCCGTGTCACAGCCAGGGTGCCCCGTGTCACAGGCAGGGTGCCCCGTGTCATAGGGAAGGTGCCCCATGTCACAGCCAGGGTGCCCTTTGTCACAGGCAGGGTGCCCCATGTCACATGCAGGGAGAAACGTGTCACAGCCAGGGTGCCTCATGTCACAGCCAGGGTGCCCCATGTCACAGCCAGGGTGCCCTTTGTCACAGGCAGGGTGCCCCATGTCACATGCAGGGTGAAACGTGTCACAGCCAGGGTGCCCCTTGTCACAGGCAGGGTGCCCCTTGTCACAGGCAGGGTGCCCCTTGTCACAGGCAGGGTGACCCGTGTCACAGCCAGGGTGCCCCTTGTCACACGCAGGGTGCCCCGTGTCACAGCCAGGGTGCCCCTTGTCACAGGCAGGGTGCCCCTTGTCACAGTCCGGGTGCCCCGTGTCACAGGCAGGGTGCCCCTTGTCACAGCCAGGGTGCCCCATGTCACAGCCAGGGTGCCCCGTGTCACAGGGAAGGTGCCCCGTGTCACAGGCAGGGTGCCCCTTGTCACAGGCAGAGTGCTGTGTGTCACAGCCAGGGTGCCCCGTGTCACAGGGAAGGTGCCCCATGTCACAGGCAGGGTGCCACGTCTCACAGGGAAGGTACCTCGTGTCACAGCCAGGGTGCCCCGTGTCACAGGCAGTGTGCCCCGTGTCACAGGCAGGGTGTCACGTGACACAGGGAAGGTGCCCCATGTCACAGCCAGGGTGCCCTTTGTCACAGCCAGGATGCCCCGTGTCACAGGCAGGGTGCCCCGTGTCACAGGCAGGGTGCCCCGTGTCACTAGCAGGGTGCTGTGTGTCACTACCAGGGTGGTGTGTGTCACAGGCAGGGTGCCCCGTGTCACAGGGAAGGTGCCCCATGTCACAGGCAGGGTGCCCCGTGTCACAGGCAGGGTGCCCTTTGTCACAGGCAGGGTGCCCCATGTCACAGGCAGGGTGCCCCGTGTCACAGACAGGGTGCCCCATGTCACAGGCAGGGTGCCCCGTGTCACAGGCAGGGTGCCCCATGTCACAGGCAGGGTGCCCCGTGTCACAGCCAGGGTGCCCCGTGTCACAGGCAGGGTGCCCCATGTCACAGGCAGGGTGCCCCGTGTCACAGGCAGGGTGCCCCATGTCACAGGCAGGGTGCCCCGTGTCACAGGCAGGGTGCCCTTTGTCACAGGCAGGGTTCCCCGTGTCACTAGGAGGGTGCTGTGTGTCACTACCAGGGTGGTGTGTGTCACAGGCAGGGTGCCCCGTGTCACAGCCAGGGTGCCCCGTGTCACAGCCAGGGTGCCCCTTGTCACAGGCAGGGTGCCCCGTGTCACAGGGAATGTACCCCATGTCACAGGGAAGGTGCCCCGTGTCACAGCCAGGGTGCCCCTTGTCACAGTCCGGGTGCCCCGTGTCACAGGCAGGGTGACCCGTGTCACAGGGAAGGTGCCCCGTGTCACAGGCAGGGTGCCCCTTGTCACAGGCATAGTGCTGTGTGTCACAGCCAGGGTGCCCCGTGTCACAGGGAAGGTGCCCCATGTCACAGGCAGGGTGCCCCTTGTCACAGGCAGGGTGCCCCGTGTCACAGGCAGGGTGCCCCATGTCACAGCCAGGGTGCCCCATGTCACAGGGAAGGTGCCCCATGTCACAGGCAGGGTGCCACGTCTCACAGGGAAGGTACCTCGTGTCACAGGCAGGGTGCCCCGTGTCACAGGCAGTGTGCCCCGTGTCACAGGCAGGGTGTCACGTGACACAGGGAAGGTGCCCCATGTCACAGCCAGGGTGCCCTTTGTCACAGCCAGGATGCCCCGTGTCACAGGCAGGGTGCCCCGTGTCACAGGGAAGGTGCCCCGTGTCATAGCAAGGGTGCCCCGTGTCACAGCCAGGGTGCCCTTTGTCAGAAGCAGGGTGCCCCTTGTCACTGGCAGGGTGCCCCGTGTCACACGCAGGGTGCCCCATGTCACAGCCAGGGTGCTGTGTGTCACAGCCAGGGTGACCCGTGTCACAGGCAGGGTGCCCTGTGTCACAGGCAGGGTGCCCCGTGTCACAGGAAGGGTGCCCCATGTCACAGCCAGGGTGCCCCGTGTCACATGCAAGGTGACCCGTGTCACAGGCAGGGTGCCCGTGTCACAGCCAGGGTGCCCCATGTCACAGGGAAGGTGCCCCGTGTCACAGCCAGGGTGCCCCGTGTCACAGGCAGGGTGCCCCGTGTCATAGCCAGGGTGCCCCGTGTCACAGGCAGGGTGCCCCGTGTCACAGCCAGGGTGCCCCATGTCACCGGGAAGGTGCCCCATGTCACAGGCAGGGAGCCCCGTGTCACACGCAGGGTGCCCCATGTCACAGCCAGGGTGCCCCTTGTCACAGGCAGGGTGCCCCGTGTCACAGGGAAGGTGCCCCATGTCACAGCCAGGGTGCCCCATGTCACAGCCAGGGTGCCCCATATCACAGGGAAGGTGCCCCATGTCACAGGGAAGGTGCCCCATGTCACACGCAGGGTGCCCCGTGTCACAGCCAGGGTGCCCCTTGTCACAGCCAGGGTGCCCTTTGTCAGAAGCAGGGTGCCCCTTGTCACTGGCAGGGTGCCCCGTGTCACACGCAGGGTGCCCCATGTCACAGCCAGGGTGCAGTGTGTCACAGCCAGGGTGACCCGTGTCACAGGCAGGGTGCCCCGTGTCACAGGCAGGGTGCCCCGTGTCACAGGCAGGGTGCCCCATGTCACAGCCAGGGTGCCCCGTGTCACATGCAAGGTGACCCGTGTCACAGGCAGGGTGCCCGTTTCACAGGCAGGGTGCCCCATGTCACAGGGAAGGTGCCCCATGTCACAGCCAGGGTGCCCCTTGTCACAGTCCGGGTGCCCCGTGTCACAGCCAGGGTGCCCCTTGTCACAGGGAGGGTGCCCCGTGTCACAGCCAGGGTGCCCCTTGTCACAGGGAGGGTGCCCCGTGTCACAGCCAGGGTGTCCCATGTCACAGGCAGGGTGCCCCGTGTCACAGTGAAGGTGCCCTTTGTCACGGGCAGGGTGCCCATGTCACAGCCAGGGTGCCCCGTGTCACAGGCAGGGTGTCCCATGTCACAGGGAAGGTACTGTGTGTCACAGGCAGGGTGCCACGTGTCACAGGGAAGGTACCTCGTGTCACAGGCAGGGTACTGTGTGTCACAGGTAGGGTGACCCATGTCGCAGGCAGGGTGCCCCTTGTCACAGGGAAGGTGCCCCATGTCACAGGGAAGGTGCCCCATGTCACAGGCAGGGAGCCCCATGTCACTAGCAGGGTGCTGTGTGTCACAGCCAGGGTGCCCCGTGTCACTGGCAGGGTGTCCCATGTCACAGGGAAGGTACTGTGTGTCACAGGCAGGGTGCTGTCTGTCACACGCAGGGTGCCCTGTGTCACAGCCAGGGTGCCCCATGTCACAGGGAAGGTGCCCCGTGTCACAGCAAGGGTGCCCCGTGTCACAGCCAGGGTGCCCCGTGTCACAGGCAGGGTACTCCGTGTCACTGGTAGGGTGCCCTGTGTCAAAGGGAAGGTGCCCCGTGTCACAGGCAGGGTGCCCCATGTCACAGCCAGGGTGCCCCGTGTCACATGCAAGGTGACCCGTGTCACAGGCAGGGTGCCCGTGTCACAGCCAGGGTGCCCCGTGTCACAGGCAGGGTGCCCCGTGTCATAGCCAGGGTGCCCCGTGTCACAGGCAGGGTGCCCCATGTCACAGGCAGGGTGCCCCGTGTCACAGACAGGGTGCCCCATGTCACAGGCAGGGTGCCCCGTGTCACAGGCAGGGTGCCCCATGTCACAGGCAGGGTGCCCCGTGTCACAGCCAGGGTGCCCCGTGTCACAGGCAGGGTGCCCCATGTCACAGGCAGGGTGCCCAGTGTCACAGGCAGGGTGCCCCATGTCACAGGCAGGGTGCCCCGTGTCACAGGCAGGGTGCCCTTTGTCACAGGCAGGGTTCCCCGTGTCACTAGCAGGGTGCTGTGTGTCACTACCAGGGTGGTGTGTGTCACAGGCAGGGTGCCCCGTGTCACAGCCAGGGTGCCCCGTGTCACAGCCAGGGTGCCCCTTGTCACAGGCAGGGTGCCCCGTGTCACAGGGAATGTACCCCATGTCACAGGGAAGGTGCCCCATGTCACAGCCAGGGTGCCCCTTGTCACAGTCCGGGTGCCCCGTGTCACAGGCAGGGTGCCCCTTGTCACAGGCAGGGTGCCCCGTGTCACAGGCAGGGTGCCCCTTGTCACAGGCAGAGTGCTGTGTGTCACAGCCAGGGTGCCCCGTGTCACAGGGAAGGTGCCCCATGTCACAGGCAGGGTGCCCCTTGTCACAGGCAGGGTGCCCCGTGTCACAGGCAGGGTGCCCCATGTCACAGCCAGGGTGCCCCATGTCACAGGGAAGGTGCCCCATGTCACAGGCAGGGTGCCACGTCTCACAGGGAAGGTACCTCGTGTCACAGGCAGGGTGCCCCGTGTCACAGGCAGTGTGCCCCGTGTCACAGGCAGGGTGTCACGTGACACAGGGAAGGTGCCCCATGTCACAGCCAGGGTGCCCTTTGTCACAGCCAGGATGCCCCGTGTCACAGGCAGGGTGCCCCGTGTCACAGGGAAGGTGCCCCGTGTCATAGCAAGGGTGCCCCGTGTCACAGCCAGGGTGCCCCGTGTCACAGGCAGGGTGCCCCATGTCACAGGCAGGGTGCCCCGTGTCACAGGCAGGGTGCCCCGTGTCACAGGCAGGGTGCCCTTTGTCACAGGCAGGGTGCCCCGTGTCACTAGCAGGGTGCTGTGTGTCACTACCAGGGTGGTGTGTGTCACAGGCAGGGTGCCCCGTGTCACAGGGAAGGTGCCTCATGTCACAGGGAAGGTGACCCATGTCACACGCAGGGTGCCCCGTGTCACAAGCAGGGTGCCCCGTGTCACAGGGAAGGTGCCCCATGTCATAGGGAAGGTGCCCCATGTCACAGGCAGGGTGTCCCTTGTCACAGCCAGGGTGCTGTGTGTCACAGGCAGGGTGCCCCGTGTCACAGGCAGGGTGCTCTTTGTCACTGGCAGGGTGCCCCGTGTCACAGGCAGGGTGTTCCGTGTCACAGGGAAGGTGCCCCATGTCACAGCCAGGTGCCCCGTGTCACATGCCCCGTGTCACACGCAGGGTGCCCTTTGTCACAGGCAGGGTGCTGTATTTCACAGGCAGGGTGCCCCGTGTCACAGCCAGAGTGCTCCGTGTCACAGCCAGGGTGCCCCGTGTCACAGGGAAGGTGCCCCATGTCACAGCCAGGGTGCCCCATGTCACAGGGAAGGTGCCCCATGTCACAGCCAGGGTGCCTCGTGTCACAGCCAGGGTGCCCCGTGTCACAGCCAGGGTGCCCCGTGTCACAGGCAGGGTGCTCTTTGTCACTGGAAGGGTGCCCCATGTCACAGGGAAGGTCCCCCATGTCACAGCCAGGGTGCCCCTTGTTACAGGCAGGGTGCCCCGTGTCACAGGCAGGGTGCCCCGTGTCACAGCCAGAGTGCCCCATGTCACAGCCAGAGTGACCCATGTCACAGCCAGGGTGCCTCGTGTCACAGCCAGGGTGCCCCATGTCACAGCCAGGGTGCCCCTTGTCACAGGCAGGGTGCTCCGTGTCACAGGCAGGGTGCCCCGTGTCACAGGGAAGGTGCCCCGTGTCACAGGGATAGTGCCCCGTGTCACAGCCAGGGTGCCCCTTGTCACAGCCAGGGTGCCCCTTGTCACAGGCAGGGTGCCCCATGTCACAGGCAGGGTGCCCCGTGTCACAGCCAGGGTGCCCCATGTCACAGGCAGGGTGCCCCGTGTCACAGCCAGGGTGCTGTGTGTCACAGGCAGGGTGCTCTGTGTCACAGGCAGGGTGCCCCGTGTCACAGCCAGGGTGCTGTGTGTCACAGGCAGGGTGACCCGTGTCACAGGCAGGGTGCCCCGTGTCACAGGCAGGGTGCCCCGTGTCACAGGAAGGGTGCTATTTGTCACAGGCAGAGTGCTCTTTGTCACTGCCAGGGTGCCACATGTCACACGCAGGGTGCCCCGTGTCACAGGCAGGGTGCCCCGTGTCACAGGGAAGGTGCCCCTTGTCACAGGGAAGGTGCCCCATGTCACAGCCAGGGTGCCCCGTGTCACTGGCAGGGTGTCCCATGTCACAGGCAGGGTGCCCCGTTTCACAGGCAGGGTGCCCCATGTCACAGGGAAGGTGCCCCATGTCACAGCCAGGGTGCCCCTTGTCACAGTCCGGGTGCCCCGTGTCACAGGCAGGGTGCCCTGTATCACAGGCAGAGTGACCCATTGTCACAGCCAGGGTGCCCCATGTCACAATGAAGGTGCCCGGTGTCACAGCCAGGGTGCCCCATGTCACTAGGCAGGGTGCCCTTTTCACAGGGAGGGTGCCCTTTTCACAGGCAGGGTGCTGTGTGTCACAGGCAGGCTGTTTCGTGTCACTGGCAGGGTGCTCCATGTCACAGTGAAGGTGCCCCATGTCACAGGGAAGGTGCCGCATGTCACAGCCAGGGTGCCCTGTGTCACAGGCAGGGTGCTGTCTGTCACACGCAGGGTGCCCTGTGTCACAGCCAGGGTGCCCCATGTCACAGGCAGGGTGCCCCATGTCACTAGCAGTGTGCTGTGTGTCACAGGCAGGGTGCCCCTTGTCACAGGCAGGCTGTTTCGTGTCACTGGCAGGTTGCCCGGTGTCACTGGCAGGGTGCCCCTTGTCACAGGCAGGGTGACCCATGTCACAGGGAAGGTGCCTCGTGTCACAGCCAGGGTGCCCCATGTCACAGGGAATGTGCCCCATGTCACTGCCAGGGTGCCCCGTGTCTTAGGCAGGCTGTTTCGTGTCACTGGCAGGGTGCCCCATGTCACAGGGAAGGTGCCCCATGTCACAGCCAGGGTGCCTCGTGTCACAGGCAGGGTGCCCCATGTCACAGCCAGGGTGCCTCATGTCACAGGCAGGGTGCCCCGTGTCACAGGCAGGGTGCCCCGTGTCACAGCCAGGGTGCCCCGTGTCACAGGCTGGGTGCCCCGTGTCACAGGGAAGGTGCCCCATGTCACAGCCAGGGTGCCCTTTGTCACAGCCAGGGTGCTGTGTGTCACAGGCAGGGTGCCCCGTGTCACAGCCAGGGTGCCCCTTGTCACAGGCAGGGTGCCCCATGTCACAGCCAGGGTGCCCGTTGTCACAGCCAGGGTGCCCCGTGTCACAGGGAAGGTGCCCCGTGTCACAGGGAAGGTGCCCCTTGTCCAGGCAGGGTGCCCCTTGTCACAGGCAGGGTGACCCGTGTCACAGCCAGGGTGCCCCATGTCACAGGGAAGGTGCCCCATATCACAGCCTGGATGCCCCGTTTCACAGACAGGGTGCCCCTTGTCACAGGCAGGGTGACCCGTGTCACAGGGAAGGTGCCCCATGTCACAGGCAGGGTGCCCTTTGTCACAGGCAGGGTGACCCGTGTCACAGGGAAGGTGCCCCTTGTCACAGGCAGGGTGCCCCTTGTCACAGGCAGGGTGCCCTTTGTCACAGGCAGGGTGCCCCGTGTCACAGCCAGTGTGCCCCTTGTCACAGGCAGGGTGCCCCTTGTCACAGGCAGGGTGACCCGTGTCACAGCCAGGGTGACCCTTGTCACAGGCAGGGTGACCCATGTGACATGCAGGGTGCCCCGTGTCACAGGCAGGGTGCCCCGTGTCACAGGCAGGGTGCCCCGTGTCACAGGCAGGGTGCCCCGTGTCACATGCAGGGTGCCCCGTGTCACAGGCAGGGTGCCCCTTGTCACAGGCAGGGTGCCCCGTGTCACAGGCAGGGTGCCCCGTGTCACAGGCAGGGTGCCTGCCTGGCGGAGGGATGGGTGTGAAGGCACACAGCCCGGGGTTGGCGGCTGGAGCAGCCAAGCTCCGCTCACCGCACAGCAGCCACGGCTGGACAGAGCATCTTCCACAGTTGAAAGCCAACTGCCAAGTTCTGGCGATTCCCGACCGAACTCCTAAGAACTGTCTTCTTTTTTTAGATTTATCATTTCTCTAAAATACATTTTGCAGTGATGGCAAGAGACACATTCTGTTGTAAGCACCCACCCTTCCTGCCAAATTTCACAGCCTATCTTCAAAGCATGGGCGTGCAGAGCTTCAGCTGAATGACTGTATTGCTTACATTTACATGGAGGGGAACATGAGTATTTTTGCCTCATACAGTTCTCAGATATGGCTGCACTTTCAAAAATGTTTAAGCCTGAAGATTAAATTATACACTAATGAATGCAGGGGTTTATAAGGCAACATGCAGGCAAAAATAAAGAGGTTTCAACAACTTGGTCTTTTTAATACACCATGATCTGATAGAGGCAAAGATACAGATGCAGAGCTTAAATACAAAAGCTGAGAGGAAGTGTTTAGAAGAGATAAGCAAGTGTAATGAAATAAAATTAAGAAACGGAAAATCTATACCAGGAAAGAAACCTTTCCAGCACTGAAATTTCGTTAGCTGTAGAATATTGTTCCTTTGGGGATGGTGTAAGCCCCATGACTCATCACCTAGCCTATAAAAATAGGTTTAGACAAAATATTAGAAGCATATGTCCTTCTGAATAACCCTGTGCTCTCAGAAGGATGAACCAGATGACCGAGTGTGACTTTTCCATCTGTAACATCCATGAATCCAAAAGAATTTCTGTATACTCTGCCATGGATTTTAAGGCTCTGTGGTTGAACAAACCTCACTGAAAGACCTGGTTCTATCATCAGTGCTCATGCCAGTTAGCACTGTGGTCCACAGCAGCCCTCTCTCTCTGAATTCCCCTCAAAATTGTATTCCAAGGGAAGAGAGAAACTGAAGAGAAGAAAATAAATGTGAGATTCCTCATGTAACAATCCAGAAAGTGTCTGAATCTCTCCCGTGTACAAAGGGATTGGAAATGTTAGAAAAGTCAAGGAAGGAGCATCACCCACATCAGCACCTCATCCTGCAACACCCTGTCTCCCTCCTGTGAGCTGTGCCACTGGCTCAGTGGCCTTATCATACTGCTTACTCACCAGCAGATGTACACCCCCTCTCTCATCAGTGGAGGAATCTTTGTTAAGATGCTCTGATGATGATTCAAGAAGCAGAATTAATTTACAGTTTAAATGGCCGCACAAAGTGCCGTCCTTAGAAGTGCTCCTAATTGGCATGAGTAACCTGCACTGTAAGAAAGGTCAAATAGAAAGTTGCCACAGAGAGCTCCCTGCAGCAGCAGAAGCAGGTTGCTCAGTAAGACAAAAGTAAGGCAAAACAAAGGGTGATAAGAATTTTCACATTCAGCCATAAAAACGCAAATGCTATACTTCCTACAAAGAGGGCCACATTTCTCACTGCAATAGAATTGAAACGAGAGAATTTTCAAAGCAATAAACTGCACGATGCTCACTAAAAGGAGTGCAAAAATTCCTGTTGGTTGGTAGGCTGAGCGCAGTTTAACAAGTGGATCTGCTGTAAATGCTGCTTTTATTAAACATTTGTAGAACTGGTCATTTGAAATCAATCATGCAGGTGAATTCTAATACTTAGCAGTAAAAAAGATGTTTCAGTTGCCTTCTAAGAGTGATCATTTTAGGTTATTGTTTTAAAGTTCAGAACCAGCATTTTGAGGGCTGACTCTGGAAATTACCATTTCAAGATTATTTTCAAATCACAGGGACTATATAAAAAACTGGACCTTTGGTTTTCACCAAACCAGACATAGATATGTAAGCTTCTGGTGGAAGCATTGTTCCTGAAACACCAATTTTTGGCTGGCCTGATACACAACCTCTGTCATCCAGATTCAGCAGGAACTAAGCAGCGTCCTGTGACCGGGAGCTACAACTGGCTTTGAATGCTGAGCATGGATGTGCTAAACTTTATTAGGTGCTTAAATGGCAGAAGCTGGAACTTCCTGAAAAATGTAGGCTACCCAGTTTATACTCTTCTCAGTTGCATGGTTTTATTGGATACAAGTGTTTGCATTTGACAACATTGTGATATTGCTGATGACCAAAACTGTTTCTCAAAAAGTCTTTCCAATTCTAATGGCAGTGTTCTGAGTAGAGCAAAATTTCCCTAGCAGTGGAGTTGTACTGGTCAGTACTAGATAGCTGAAGATCTTCCTGAACCCATCCTTCTCCTTTTGTTCCCCTACAGTATAATATTGATTCAGATGCCAGTAACTGATATTTGCATACAATCCCATACATTTGCTTTTAATTTTGCAAAAGTTGCCAACTAATTATATACAGCTTGAGTTTCCACAGTTAACAGAGAGCTGAATTTTGCATTTCAAGCAGGGATTTGGCCACTTTTGTTATACATTAGGAAAGAAGTAAAACTTCCATAATTAGGACATTAATTCCCCATTTTATGAAACACAGCTAGTAAAGCAAAGAGCATAAAAGAAAGGTTGGGAGATACAGTTCTTTCTTTTTTAAGACCAATGGAAAGGAAGAAGTTGGCAAAGAAAACAGACAGAGAGAAGTAGATATGACCTGAGGCCAGGCATAACAAAAATGAGAGGGTGCAGAGGCAGAGGGACATCCGTTGTCTCTGCAAGGGTATCTGTCACAAACCTTTACTGTGAATGGTTTGGCCTAACTAAGGTAACAAATTATGAGACCCAGGACATAAATGCAGCTGGAGAGAATAACAGAGTTCAATAGAGTTTTGTCGTTGTGATGGAGCAGAAAATGAGTAGGTAACCCAAGACTGGGAGGTATCTGCTAGAGAAGAGGAGCAGAATAATACCCTGGCTTAGATGAATTACCTCTGGAAGGATGTAAGGACAAAAGAGAGAGAGGAAGAAAACTACCAGAGGAAAGATATCGCTGGGGAGGAGAATGCCTGCACTAAGGAGAAACAGAAAATGAGAACTACAAAGCAGGTCTTCCCAAAAGAGAGTGGAGAAGAAGAAATGAAAATAAGCAAAGGATGAAACAGAAGTTGGCATAAGGATGATAGATGGAAAATCGTGAGAAAGAGGGCCAAATACAGAAAGACATGCAAAAGAAGGAAGAACATGCAGGGGAGGAATTTCATAGGAATAGGAGAAGAAGCAGGTTTACATGATTCCTCAGGAGAAATTGATGGGCCATCCCCAGAGCGGACTCAGAGGATGGGAGGGTGTGTTGTCTGCCAGGATGTAATATGTGAGCATGTCTCTGAGAGGGATCATCACTGCAGTGGAGGAGAAAGCAATGCAATGCATGACACTGCCAGATTCCTACTGGAACGACTGAAAGACACTTATGCACAACAGCAGAGGACTGGGAAAGAGATGATGGGACTCAGTCTCCAGTGCAATTCTTTTAGTCCCAGAGGGAACAAAAAGGTGGATAAAATGTCCAAAAAAAAAAGTACAAAAATATGTTCAGAGAAGAAAAAAACACAAACCACTAAGAACAAATGCTACTTCAGGGAAGAAACTTTCTGACTTCCTTCTGTTTCTCCTGTATTCAGAGACACAAAACCTGAACATCTTGTTCTAGTAAAAATTAAAAAAAATCATATAAAATTCTCAAAGTGAGTAACTTACCAAAGGCATCTCTCTTGCTACAGCAGTCCTCAGGATTCAGCACCTGATTTGAAACAGTAACAGCAAACCAACACTAGCTATGTGGACGCCTCAAAAATTTTTACTCCACTTAGGCGCTTCTTGCTAATGAATGCTGCCATGAGTGCAAAAAAATAAAGGTCTATGAGTCTACATCTGTTTTTCAGGCTGCTGTCTGAAGTCAGCTCCCCCAAGCCTCAGTTTTAAGACAGTCATTCTTCTCAAGTATGACAAATTTTGGTACTGTTTAAAGTAAATCATAAACCTGCCATATTTAAAATATTTATTAAAAGAAAAATAAATCCATGTATGCTTCTGTATTATGTTTTCCAGGTTCCTTCTCCATCTTTCTAAAACACAAGATCTCAATTTCCAGAACAGATTGAGAAAATTAAGATCACTGGTCTGATTAATGTTTCATATTAATTTCTAATTTTAATCACATGCCACTTTTAATCACTATTAAATGCCAGTACCAGGCACTGACATTAAAATATCTAAACTTACCTTACCTGAGGGGAGTAAATACTTTTTTTGGAAACTAAAATTATTTTTATCTGCTCCTACACAAAATATGTTAGATTTGGCAGTGGGAGAAAGGGATTGTTTTCAATCCTGATGAAAAATGAAGCCAGGCAACTCATTTACTAAAAAAATGTATTGTGTGTTGTTGAAATAGAAGCCATCTTCTCAAGTAATCTAACAATCAATACCTTTTGAACTTTTGAAAAATCTTTGGGAAAATATAATCTCTGCAATAGACCTGAAGTTGAAATCCAAATTATTTTAATGTATATGTCTTCCAGCATTCACTTCCTCTGATCTTGTTAGCGTGGCCCACATTTTGGGAAACCTAGGTTTTTACACAAAAATGAAAAGCTTTTGTCCAAAGGATAAGTCATGATCCTCTATAGTAATGAATATGAGTAACACACCAAAAAGATAAGGAATGATTCTTTTGACTATCATACATATCCATAGGCCCTTAGTTTAGTATTTGCTCAACTCAGGCACAAGAACATCATTAACACTGTTGATATTACTAACTTTCCTGTAAGTAAGCCAGCAGTTCAATGTAGGTGAAAACGTTTCTCAGAACTAAATGACACGTTTGTGTGTTGTGGATGTTATGTATGCAGAGAGGGAGACACACAGAGAGATTTCCATTCTGAAATGTTTAGCCTTGGAGATGGACATCTGCTACCGTGATGGTTTAGATGTTACTAATTTAAAACAGAAGAGTGACTTACATGTATGTGTAAAAAATCACTTCAGGTGTTCCCTCTTCAGCCATTCCAGCCCATCTGCAGTTGGTAGTTACCAACATCCAAGGAGATAATCTTGCCAAAGAACAGAACCACTGGGAAGGAGTTACAATATCCTATTAATCCACGTATGTACTTCCCCTTGGAGACTGTATTATTTGCTCTTTGTAAATGTCAGTCATGCTCTTAGACAATTTTAGATTCCTGGGGTAAAGAATTAAGGATTTGTAGAAGAATTCACAGAGCGTAATCCAAGTCCAAATGTTCACTTCCATTTTCAAACATTATCAGAATCACAAATATAATTGGGAGATTATTTACTTCAGTGCTTTTCCCTTCAATCCTTTGTGACCTCCACGTACAGCAATACATTTCATACCATGAAAAAGTCAACCTTTCTGATCTTCGTTTAATAGTTTTCAATTAAAAATATGTATTTTATTTACAAAAGAGAATATTATTTTTTTATGTATTTACAAAATATAATTTATTTACCTGGAAGTTTTCATCATTAAATTCAGACTCTACAGCAATTCCTTTCTCATGAAAAAATTCTGAAAACTCCTAGAATATTAGAAAAGGTGACAATGTTGGGTTATAGTCTCCTAACCGAAATAAAAGCAGCAGGTACTGGAGATCACTGAAGTCTGTCTTCTGGGAGTACCATTAGGCACTATAACATGCAAAGGAGTGGAGTGTGTCATGTGCAGGCAAAATTTCTTCTCAGCACCATTATTTCCCTATAACTGCTGAAGGTTTCTGTAGGATGTTTACATTGCTAACACAACCCATTCTATTAAACAGCATGAAACTACACCATCTTTTGTTTTGCTCTTAATAGAATCTAGCAGAAAGACAGCAGCAATGCCATTGGACTGGTAATTTCACTTGGTAGGAGCACTCACCCCCCTTTCTGTCTTTCCCGTTTCTTCCCTCCCCTCCCATCTTTCTCCCAGTGAGAAGTCTAAATGGCCCTTAGAATAACATAAGGCTCTGACATAACCTGCCACAGTAAATAGTGGGTGAAGGAGATAGTAGCCCCAGGACATGACAAAGAACTTTTCCTTTATAATGCTTTTCTTTTGAAAAGTGAATACGGAGTTATGTGAGGAAACCAGATTCCTCAATTTCTTGCATTCTAAAGGTTCGACACAAGACTTTCTGCAGCCTGTCCAGTTTCTTCTTTCCAGCCACAGATTTTCCATAGTGAAACCACACAACACAGTATGTAATAAGAAGTCTTGCAGGCATACTGTATTGGCTTTCTCTAGGTTTTGCAAGAAACATGCCAAACAAAGCAGCTAGCTCCTAGACCTGCACCATTCCTGCATGAGATCTTACTGAGTCCCACCAACATGGACAATGGAACAGGAGAGAGCACAAATGTACATACTAAATGGATGCTGAACTAATAACTTTTCTACAGTACAGTATCAGCTCAAAATAATAATTTAGTCACTTCAAATAGACGAACTCACTACTGGAACAATGAAAGTGTATTTGCCTTATAGGAAATGATCGCTAGACCTTGTTCTTGTGGGGGACTTCAACCTACTGGATGTCTGCTGGAAATACAACACAGCAGAGAAGAAACAGTCCAAGGGGTCCCTGGAGTGTGTGGGAGACAGCTTCCCAACACAGCTGGTCAGTGCCCAGCCAGGGGAGATGCCCCACTGGGCCTGGTGTTTACAAACAGGGAAGTACTGGTGGGTGATGTGGTGGCTGGAGGACATCTTGGGCACAGCAGTCACGAGATGATAGAGTTTTCAATTCTCAGAGAAGTAAGGAGGGGGGTCAGCAGAACTGCCACCTTGGACTTCTGGAGGGCTGACTTTGGCCTGTTTAGGAGCCTGGTTGACAGAGCCCCTTGGCAGACAGTCCTGGAGGGCCAAGGGTCCAGGAAGGCTGGACACTGCTCAAGAAGGCAGTCTTAAGGTGCAGGAGCAGGCTGTCCCCATGTGCCAAAAGATGAGCCAGTGGGGGAGAAGACTGGCCTGGCTGAACAGAGAGCTTTGGCTGGAACTTAGGGAGAAAAGGAGAGTTTCCCACCTTTGGAAGAAGGGGCAGGCAGCTCTGGGGGACTATAAGGGTGTCACAGGGTTACGCAGGGTGAAGATCAGAGAGGCTAAAGCCCAGCTAGAACTCAGCCTGGCCGCTGTCATAAAAGACAACAAAAAATGTTTTTACAAATACACTAGAAACAAAAGGAGGGCCAAGGAGAGTCTTCATGCTTTATTGGATGCGGTGGGGAACATTGCCACAAAAGATAAGGAGAAAGCTGAGATATTTAATGCCTTCTTTGCCTCGGTCTTTAATAGTCAGACCAGCTACCTTCAGGGTACTCGGCCCCCTGATCTGGAAGACAGGGATTACGGGGAGCAGAATGAAGTCCCCGCGGTCCAGGAGGAAACAGTTAGTGACCTGCTGCTCCACTTAGATGTGCACAAGTCTATGGGGCCAGATGCGAACCACCCAAGTTGCTGAAGAAGCTGGCGGAGGAGCTCACCAAGACATTCTCCATCATTTATCAACAGTCCTGGCTGACCAGGGAGGTCCCAGAAGACTGGAGGTTAGCCAGTGTGATGCCCATCTACAAGAATGGCACGAAGGAGGGTATGGGAAACTACAGGTGTGTCAGCCTGACCTTGGTGCCAGGGAAGGTTATGCAGCAGATTATCATGAGCACCATCACATGTCACATGCAGGGCAACCAGGGTATCAGGCTCAGTAGCAGGGGTTTATGAAAGGCAGGTCCTGCTTGACAAACCTGATCTCCTTCTATGACAAGATGACCAGCTTAGTGGATGTTGTCTACCTGGACCTTAGTAAATCCTTTGATACCATCTCCCACAGCATTCTCCTGGAGAAACTGGCTGCTCATGGCCTGGATGGGTGTACTTTACACTGAGTGAAAACTGGCTGGACAGCTGAGCCCAAAGAGTGGCAGCAAATGGAGTTACATCCAACTGGTGGCTGGTCACAAGTGGTGTTCCCCAGGGCTCAGTATTGGGTTCAGTCCTGTTTAATCTTTATTGATGGTCTGGACAAGTGCATCCAGTGCACCCTCAGTGAGTGTGCAGATGACACCAAGTTGGGTGGGAGTGCTGACCCGCCTGAGGGCAGGAGGCTCTGCAGGGGGACCTGGGCAGGCTGGAGCGATGGGCCCAGGCCAGTGGTGTGAGGTTCAGCAGGGCTCAGTGCCGGGTCCTGCCCGTGGGTCACACCAGCCCCACGCAGCGCTACAGGCTGGGGCAGAGCGGCTGGAAAGGGCCTGGTGGGAAAGGGCCTGGGGGTGCTGGGTGACGGCCGGCTGGGCAGGAGCCAGCAGTGTGCCCAGGGGGCCCAGGCGGCCAGCAGCACCCTGGCCTGTGTCCCCAGCAGTGTGGCCAGCAGGACCAGGGCAGTGACCGTCCCCCTGCACTGGGCACTGCTGAGGCCGCCCCTCGAACCCTGTGTTCAGGTCTGGGCCCCTCTCTGCAAGGGGGACATTGAGGGGCTGCAGCGTGTCCAGAGACGGGCAGCGGGGCTGGGGAAGGGGCTGGGGCACAGGTCTGATGAGGAGCGGCTGAGGGGACTGAAGTTATTTAGTCTGGAGAAGAGGAGACTCAAGGGAGACCTTGTTGCTCTCTACAGCTCCCTGACAGGAGGCTGTAGGCAGGTGGGGGCTGGTGTCTTCTCCCATGTAACAAGTGACAGAACAAGAGGAAATGGCCTCCAGTTGCACCAGGGGAGGTTTAGATTGGGTATTAGGAAAATATTCTTCACTGAAGAGTGTTCAGGCATTGGAACAGGCTTCCCAGGGAGGTAGTGGAATCACCATCCCTTGAGGTGTTTAAAAAAAACATAGATGCAGTGCTTAGCAGCATGGTTTAGTGATGGACTTGGTGGTTCTGGGTTAATGGTTGGAGTTGATGATCTCAAAGGTATTATCCAACCTAAATGATTCTATGATTTTGTGATTCTATGAAATATTCATTACATGTCATTAGAGTAACTTAAGATCAGGCAGTAACAGCCAGGGATAGCATGAGCTAAGCTGCATTATGTTGAGCTCTGATTTTGCTATCCATCCAATTGCAAAAGCTGTAGAAAACCCACAGCCACAGCAAGCAAATATGCAGTTGGAGCTGAATCACTGATAACCTGTGTCCTGGGAACACCTAGATTAATGGAGGATAGTCACGTACAAAGAATTTTCATCATCAAAATGGCAGGGTTTATAGAAAATATGAAGACAGGCTCATCTCAGATGCACAATGATAAGGTTAGAGGCAACTGTCACAACTTGCAGCAAAAGAAATTCTAACTGGATATAGGGAGAAAATGTTCACTGTGGGGGTGGTTAGGTATCAGCACAGGTGTCCCAAGAAGAGTATCTGTCCTTGGAGATGTCTTGTCCTCAGCTAGGCCAGGCCCTGAGCCACCGGAACCAACTTCGGTATGAGTTTGGACTTGATAATCTCCAGAGGACCTGCCCCAAACTGGACTATTTTATGAAGTTAACATTTTCTACACAAAGACTCTCCAATGAGATTTAAACTCACTTTTCTACATCATTTTGATTTTAATATCTATCCTTACCAAAATTTTACCAACCAGGAAGCAAAGCATGTGAAATTGTAGATAAAATTCCTCAGGTCCAAGGCACAGAAGTCCCAGCTTCTCTTCCTGCCAGAACCAATTCACAATTTTTCAGCTGATTAGGCAAAACAAATTCTGTTACCTTGAGGACTAAAAGAACTTTGCAGAACTTATAGTTCAGGCCAGGAGAACCAGGACCAGGGAGCTGGTTTTGCCACCCCCAGCCCTTCCACACTACCAGAGGCTTTTATCTGCTTTTGCCCAAAACTTGTTTGGCCAGGCACCAGTCCTGTTTATTCAGCAAGCTGGCCAGCATGTAAATCCAGGACGTCACCTACCAAACAAAAAGTGCTAGGTCAAAGTGCTACTTAGGCCAGGTCTACTCTACCCAATTCTGCTAGCAGAGCTACATTGATCATGTGCTGTGAGTCTGCAAGTGAGGAACATCAGTGAGTACAAACAGCTTCCTCGGGAGAGATGAAACATTATTAACAGTCAGAGTCCTCACAGCAATATAAAAGGTCTTTGCTCCTATCTTCCCTAGACAAACGTAGTACCACCTGCCGCTATATTGCTAAATAAATTGGTGCAGAGCTATTCCTCTTCTTTTGCCCTCCCCCTCCTCGTAAAAAGGCCAGACTCAGCCATACTGTGCACTTGGAACAATTCCTAGACTGCATTCCCATACTGCTCCCAGAAGTTGTCAAGG
Source organism: Falco naumanni (assembly GCF_017639655.2). Classification (NCBI taxonomy): domain Eukaryota; kingdom Metazoa; phylum Chordata; class Aves; order Falconiformes; family Falconidae; genus Falco; species Falco naumanni. The sequence continues at coordinate 24,687,441 of NC_054080.1, read as the reverse complement.
AAAGCCAATGTTTACCAAAGTTGTGTCAAGGAGTCGCCTCACAGTGAGGCGGCATGGGCAGCTGCAGCCCAACACTTAAGACAACAACTTGGGCCTCTTTCCTGAATAAAAAGAGCTAACTTGCATATACCATTCATCAGAGCCTTGGGTATGATCTGCTCTGCAGAAACCACTTGGTTCTACCATTCTTCAGAGGTTGGCCAAAAAGCACTGTTTCAGCTTCCAGTCTGGATTTCTTCTTCCCTGTAATATGCCAAGGTGCAGAACTCAGCACACAAGTAAAATTTCACATAACTGCCATTGCTAGTAAGTGATGAGACAGACTATTGGAAACAGCCAACGGTTCGTTCTAGCAGGCAATCATATAGCAACTAATGCAACAGCAAATGAATGATGAATCATATTATATTCATGAAATACTGTAGGCAGCTCCTCTTCACAATATGATCTAATCTCTGCCAAGAATCTTCTAGAAAATTCAGAATTGACTAGATGAAGTTACTAAGAAGATGAATCAGCTTGGATAAAACATTTCAGAAGGCAGTTTGGGCCACAAGGTCATATCCAAGGATGGGTATTTCCTAAGAAACTCCCAGGGAGGTTTGGCATGATCAAATGACCTCCAAGTGCAGGTATTACAAGGAAAAATCCAGTACCTACCTAGGTGTACACTTAGGGAAGAGTAGAAGGTATTAAGAGTATGAAGCCCTAACCAACACAGCTATATGGACAAAAGACCTCACAGGAAAAACATTTTTCCTAAAGTGTAGTTTGTTTCCCCTGGGGGCAGGTGAGTGGAAGGCCAGTGGCTTTGCTATGTGTGTAAATTGCAGATCTTTGCCTTTGTAGCTCTAGTGCTAATATACAGCACCTACGCCTTTTCATTACAGTACAGCGCTTCTTATGCAAACACAGGTTAAAGGTTAACCTTTCCTTGTTAAATTCACTAGACGTCTATGTTTTAAAAAGCACCCTTGAGATAAAATTGGATAGTCTGTGCACATTTCTGATCTGTCATCCAAATATTATTTTTTTTTGGTATGGCCAAGGCATAACCTTTTGAAAGTGATATTATAAAATAAGCATATCTGTTTCTTCTTCAGATGCAAGTAGGATATGTATTATTTACTGCATAGGAAACACTAACATAAGCAACCTGAGCGTGCTGCTTATTCAGGCTTGTAAACTTTGGAGTAAAAAATAATATAAGAAAAGAATTGACCATGTTCTCTGATAGTTGATGAGACTGATTCACATCTCTTGGAAGAGTTTCACAGCTGCCATATATTCTCATACAAAACCAGTCCCTGTGCTGGCATACCCCACCGCTGGCAATGTCTGTAACTGCTGGTGCAGCATTTTCCTCCTCTTGTAAGTGTGCTAATCTACCTGCACAAGCCTGCCATTTGACCTAAAACAAATTATTCCATGGTTTCTTGGTCAGACTACTTTAAACATGTTATTTAAAATGCAAAAAACTCTTTTTTTTTTTTTTTTTTGGCTGATTTATTGAAAATGTTCCATATAAACGAATAAACTATTAGCCTTAACTGGAACAAGATTTATTCTGGCCAAGTTTTTGGCTTGGCACCATGCAGAAGGCTGCAGAAGCTAGTGTGTTATAGGGCCCTGGATGGTGACTAAGTTTATCTAGCAATTGCCTTAAATCATCTGCCAAACATGAAGCCAGGCAGAAATGCCTTCACAGTCTTGAAACAAAACTGGAGGGGAAAGGGTTGAAAGAGGACTGCAATGAGGAAGCAATTAGGCAGAACTGCAAGGGTTGTGCATTTCAGCCAGGCATGTGTTCTTTTATTTATCTGGGTTTATAAGTGAAGATTACAAGAGAAGCCAAATTGTAAAGAACAAATTGTACATCTTTAGTACTTAAGTTCCACAAATATGTAATTCTGGATGTACTAGAAACACTGATCCTGGGCCAAGATAGAGTCAGTTAAGAACACTATAACAAAAAAGGAGAAAAACCAAAAGGAAGTATAAATAATATATTTCTATACTGCAAAAGAGCTGTAGATCATCTTAAGCAATTGTAATCATGCAGGCTTTTCATATTAGATTCTGATTTCTTCCACTATATTACTAATGGGACAGAAAAAGCTCTACAGGATTTTAAGTATCCTTCATGAAGAATACACAAGTTTCAAATTAAATCCTGCCTATATTTATACATTTATATAAAATACAGCTGTGCAAAAAGCAGACCTCTGCTGCTCTGTAGCAAAAGCCCTTTCCTTTCCTCTACAGGAGCACAGGACACATCTATCTTGCATTTGTAAAGGATGCCCCAAGGCAAGGTTCAAGACCAAATGCACAGTTCACACACACAGAAAACACAGTCCCAGGTGCAGCCAGAGGCCATTTTATGAAGCACACCACATGCCCAAGCATGCCCAATAGCTTGGTGAGTTAGTGGACATCTTAATATGCATCTTATAGCAGACAGGCTCCCTGTGGGCTGCCTGTAGGCAGCCTGTGCAACAGCTGTGTGGATTAGGAAAAGTCGATCCTAATGGTTGTGTCCACAGTGTTTTCTGACACCACTTGCAAAACGTGATGTAGACAAAGCCATGGGATTCAAGATCCATGTGACTGCAATTCCACTGAGCAAGGAAGAGCAAGATGTAGCAAGTTTCACCTCTTCCTTCCACTTTGGCTCCTTCTACCCAAAGCACACTAGTTCAGGGCAAACTCCTACACTAAGAGTGGGTCTTGCAATGTATCCACAAGAGAGGCAGCCACTGTAAAGACAAAGGGAAGCTACTAGCTGGTGCTTATAGTCATGACCACGGGCAGAATACTTCGCACTGTCATGGGAATAGGAGATAGTGGATAAAAGAGTCTTTTTCTTTCTGATCAGCCCAAAGAATCTTGTGAGTACCCTGTTTTGCACAGACTGTGTAAGATTTAGATATAAGAGGTTTTTGTCTTTTTCCTGTGTCATTCCATCACATGTTTTTTCCAATTTAAAGCACATGATATAGCCTGATCTGCAGCCCACGGGGTAGGTCTTTGGTGTTATACAGCAATTCTAAAACAGTAGATGTGCTATGATCTGTGTTTCTCCATGTATATCCTTTCTCGTATTTACTTAATTAGGCTCTGCATTATCGTATTCCCTATTATCACTTGTTCAAATACAAGTAAAAACATCTAGCTTGGCTAGTCTGTTTTCTTACCTGAAGCATTAGGTTTTCACTCCTAGTACCACACTAAGATCAATGACTCATGAATGCCATGTTTCCATTTGTGTAAACTTGTGAGTAAACGTCACCGCCTAAACAACAAAAAAATGAACAGCAGAATGCAGAGTGGATCACAAATCTCTGACTAATTTCCTCATATTCCTTGTTTTAACTGTATAAAGTTCTTGCTTTTTTAAATTATTATTTATTTGTTTTATACTCATGAGATTTGATTCATCCTCAGATTCACTAGAAATAGCCTTCTCTCCTTGTTTAACGCAGGAGAAACGATGGTCTTAGCTTACATTAGAAAATGAGTAATACCAATGCTCAGTATCTCATCCTTGTGAGTTCCCATTCCCTGTGGGTGAAATTAATCTTCATGGGTGAGGAGGAAGGGAGAGGAGGATCTGCCCCAGACTTATGCATCATTTTAGTCCACAGAATAGGGTCTACAGGGAGTTAGCAGGAAGCTGGTATTTAACCCTTCCCATCCGAGCCCGAGAAGCTATCTACTAGTTTAAAGCCATGAATCTGACCATGAAAGTCATCCCAGACCCTTGTCCCCGTAAAGATGCAGCAGTCTGCTCACAGCTTTCAAGTTACAGATCCAAGCCTACGACTCTGACCCATAAAAGGATTTAGATGTCTGAGGTAAGGCATATGCAGAACCTCAGTCAAAACATGCAAGCCTCATGACCTCTGTCTAAACAAACACACTGCTAAGTAAATCTTAGAGACACCTAAGATTTGAGGCAGGCAAAGGGATGCTTCTGGTTCCACTCAGCATCTGTGTAGACATGTCTCAGAAATGTCACTGCTGAATTTATTGCCTGGCTCTCTCCAGTGAGGTGCATCAAGGTCTGTCAGTGCTCCCTACCTCAATCCCAAGGTGCTGGGTTTAGCACGCATGCTCAAATCATGCCCAACTCACACCAGCAGCATCAGGGTCCACATCAAGCTCAAGAGCAATAATAATGGCTGTGTTCAAAACTATGGTCAGCCAAGAGAAAACTGGTGACAGCGTGTGTATCTAACAACGGTATATGCAGTAGGTGTCTACTGGTATACTTTGATGCCTCTTGCCAAGATTAGGATACACAGCTCCCAAATTGAGTAGTTATGAGTAGTTTACAACACTCATTTACAACACACTAAATTATTTTGGTTGACTCCAGAAGGGGTAAAAAGTGCACTGACACCTTGAGGACCAGCCAGAAGTTTTGTCTTACAAATTAAATTCTGGAAGAAATCACAGATCTGGTTCTCCAAAAATTAGACTGTTTTCTAACTGGTACACTGCCTCTTACAACTTCTTACCATCTGAATTCTTGCCTCTGTCTCTCAAATTTCCATCAGCCATCACAGATTTTTATGGAAAACTGTTGTCTTCCCTCAACCTCACATACAAATTATGTTATAAGGAACTAAATGTGAGATGAGAATATTCACTGATAATCCAAGACAGAGCTGCAGGCAAGTATCTCAAGGACCCTGTAATAAGGAGCATCAGGAAAAAAAAAATCCTGTATATGTAGTGATACACGCAACAGCTGCTTCAAGGACAGTGAAGACTGGAATGGTATTATGTAGAGAATTTTTAAAAATAATTTAAAAGGTATTTTACTGACAATTACAATTTTCTTGAACCTAGAAGGATCTCTTCCACATGATAATAATGTAACCTGACTAATGCAAACAGACTATTTTTAAAAATCTTCAACAAATTTTAAATGGTCTCTCAGTAGTATGCAAAATAAATAATGATGAGGGGTGTATTATTGGCTGGATTGACATGCTTGTAATGTGATCTTTTTAACTTAGTCTTGTAGCCACCCCAGATAAGTTTATGGGCTTATACAAGTTTATATCATATAGCATGCAATACTATCATACAGCCTGTATGTGAAGTTAACCACATTGCATGGCAACAATGAACAAAGTGATCAGCATTTCAAATACCACAGGAATCATCACTGTTATTAGTCACTACAGAATGACTAGTACACATAACAGAGTGTACTGAATAACTAATGTTCTACAGAGCTAATGAAAAGCACATATATAGCTTATCTCATGATTAATATAACAATTAATTCAGACCCTGAGCCTTCACTCATACTAAACCCAAGACTCTTAAATCAGAAACTACAGGTCAGTTCTGTTCTCCATCACATCAGCTACTCTGAGGAACTGTGTAAATATAATCAGGAACTGCACAATTATAACTCATGCTATAATTTGATCCAATGAATCAAAAATTTTTTGTATTCAACTAATTTTTATTCTCCCAAGAAAAGCAGAAAACATGAGATCATTTACCTGTTACTATTAGTCATTTCCAGGAACTCTTGTATCTTTATGTACCAACCTGAGGTCCCCTACTTAGTCATTGGTTTCATATGCTACAAGATAGGTCTCTTTGCAACAGGATTTCTTTCTTAGCTTCAGAAGCATCCTGTATCACATTTACATTTTCATGTCTATGTATCTTGTGGATTGTAAATTTATATGAAATTAGTAGTATAATTTAGAGTTATTTTTCTCTTTAATGAAATTTTTCCAGCTTATTTTAATGTTTTGTCATTTCATGAGCATCGTCTACTGGTCCACTAAATGAAGTGATACAGATTTTCAAATTTGATGACTTTTTAGCACATCAAGTTTAGACACGTTAAGAAGACCTCAGTCTCTAAAAAAATCTCTTTAACGGTATCCAAGGTTGGGTACCCAAAGTTTGAATCCAAAACAGACTCACTCACTTGGAAAATGAAATTATCTTCTTTTTATAACAGTGTCTGCTTTCATCGTTTTCCACTGGATGAAAACTGGATGGTCTATTAGTGTTATCTGTCCAGTTTTGTATTTCAAATAGCCAGCAACACCCACCCCACATTTTTGCTTTCATGTGGCCATTGAAGGAAGTTGTAGCTTTCAGCTTCTAAGCCCTTCCCCATTGAAGATTTCGACAGAATCTTGAAGCTGATCATCCCTGGTCCAGAAGAAGTTAGATCAATTTTTTCAACAGAATATTACTGCTTTTTCTTGCAAGAAAAAAACATTTACATTTATTGAAAAAGACTATTAAACTCAGTTTAAATTAGCATACAGGAATAGCCTTGTCCACGACTATGAGTTGTTTATATGAATATTTCTGACGTAGCAATGCAAAACAGATCTCCAAGAGCCTGTCCAAGGCTGATTCAAACCAAGCATTTAGGTGCAAAGCACCCTTGTTGGCAGAGAATAAGGCAGTACATCTCATAACTCTTCCAGTGCTCAAAAGCAGAAGTCATCCTGCATCTGAACTGTGCAATGTGACTTACTAGGACACCTTTTCAAAGCTCACAGTTCCAACTGGGGCTTCCTCCATGTGCACAAGGCTAGACTGGGGGGACAGGGCAGAAGTTCTTCAATTTCTCATTGCATTTTTAAGGAGATCTGTAAGCCTCTTATAATTGCATGTTCAATTATGAGTTGAGTTTAAGAATTAAAATAAGGGACAGATTTTCAAACCTTCTTAGCTTCCATAATGGAGGCCAGATTTTGAGAAAAGCCATGTATATCAAACACAAAGTTCTTGGATATCCAGTCATTAGTGTCATAATGTCACAATGGAAACTGGTAAATCTTGGGCGGGGGGGGGGGGGGGAGGGAATCTGGTCCTAAACTGATAATTTCAGAAGGAATGGAATGCACTTAGCATTATGTACTTTTCACTTTCCTCACCAGATCAGTCAAGCATTACTCAGGAGTCAACTTTTTCTCTTGCTTTAGCAAGGTTTATAATCCTTTGACTGACAATCCTTCAGGTTATAAATCAGGAACAGGGTGGAAATTAATTTCTGTCAAATTTCAAGATGCAGGACAGTTTCTGAATCACTTCCCCAGCTCTGCAGTGCTTAGAAGATGGATGGTGTGGCAGAAGAATATATTTCTGATCAATCCTTTTAAACATTTGCTTGATGTCAATATTCCATTTATTCCACAATTATTCTACTTAAACAAATCCACAGATGCAGTTACATTCTAAATTATCAGTTGGCTTAAAAATTGTACTTTGAAATGTTATTTTAAAACTGTTTTTCCTCTGCAACTTCCCAGTGGTCTCTGGGAACTGCTATATACAGTTCTGGCAAGCACTGGCTTCACAGCTGCTAGGAGTTATTTATTTATTTATGTACCATCCCACTTGGCACAATGGTTTTGATTTTGTTAAAGACACAGTGAATGGGCACAAATCAGGATTTCCAAATGAATTCAATTACTATCAACTGTTAAAGTTAGTGGCTGAAAGCCATTGCTCAGACCCAGAATGCAAAAGACACAGAGGTTGCTCAGCATTCGTCTCTCCAGTGTAACTTGGCCCTCGAGCTGGAAGGACAATCTCTAGCATCTCAGGCTCCAGGCCAACATATAACTGACCAAAAAGACCTCACAGAAATTACCTCAGTGGAAAGACTTGAATCAGGAAGTGTTTTCAGGACCAGGGCCTTAACTTTTGATCTCAAATCCATCATTTCCATGTAGGCGGCTGACAAGCGCTAAGGGTGGATCTTACAGCATGAAACACTTCTCACAGCGAAGGGGTTGAAACTCATCTTTCTTCAGATTACCTAATAGCTGCCAGATTCTGTGGGGCTTTCTGTCACTGGTGACCTCAACTGTATTTGAAGCTGTAATTTCAATCCAGTGAAGTCATCTCACAGCATGTTCCTGGGCCGTGCTGTGGCAGATGTGATATTCAGTGGTCAGCAGTCAGGGAACCATGTCTTGCTGATGCCATGGGAGCAGATGCCGTGTGTGTGCCTGATGGATCACATCACCATACCGGTATGTACTTTGCACTGGTCAGCTGTTTGGCACTTAGGGTCTGTATTAGAAAAATTTACCCAGTGGATGACATACCTTTGCAGCCCATCATGATGGCAAATACTGACTGCTCCTGAGGACTCGGGAGAGGTGCCTGAGGGTGAGGCAGGACATTTTCTGCTGGAACTGGCATTTGGTGTGAAAAGCAGGATGAAGTATCCATCTCTGCATGCCGTAATCAAGCTAGCCAGTTGCCCAACACTGAGCATTGCTATACTTACAGTGCCTGATCTATTTTGGGTCTAAAATGACAAAGAAATGTAGAATTTCATCCATTTGTAGGCTGGTGAGATACTACAGTCATGCAAGCATTAAAAATGTGTGTGGTAAATCAAGTAACTAAACAGATGTAGGTAGACAAATATGTGGATTTTGAAATGCAAAACATTATGTCTGTCTGTTTTGGCTGAATGACACATTCTTCAGAATAGGATCTGGCATGCCTGTGTGTAAAGCACCACGTGCATTTAGGCACTGTGTAGGTAATACACTTCAGGCAGTAACGACTAACTAACTGAAACAAAGAAAAAACACACAAAAGTCATGGCACAACTACTATTTTATTTCTTTTTAACAAGTTTTAAACACAGGAGATAGAACATCCTGTATAAATTGTGGACTAACACCCCTGTACAATATTTTTTTTTTATAGCAGTACACATTGTACTATAGTGTACTGATTGGAATTCTTAACAAATGCAGTCAGTCTGATCACATTAAATGGGAAGGTTCCTGTAAAAACTGTCTTGCCTATGAAATGGAAAGCTATGCTGTTAATAATTTAAATACCATCTACCAATACTGCAGTGTCCCACTGAATAATTCAAAAGTATATTAGGTTCATGTTATGAGATTTCAAAACTAATATTTGCATTTTGCAGCCACCCTTTCTAATCAAACTTCCATAAACAATCTGATGAAGATGAATTAATCCCTAATTTGATGTTTTGTGCTTACTAAGTGCAACTAGTTTGCAGGCTAATTTAAAGTTGGGGTTATGTCTAAGTAAGCACCGCTTCAGTCAAATCTTCTTTTGAATCAGTTGCTTATGTCACACTGCTACTGAAAGCTAAACCATTTTTGAGACCAGAAATGTGGAACTTCTACACGCGCAAAATACTAAGAAAGCTGCCCTAAGCAAGAAGCTGAAGACTGCCATTCCTTAAAAAATCGAAGTGGTACCCACTCTGAGGTCTTCATTTTCAACAGTGGGACCTGGCAAAGGGGAACAAGAGAGCATAGCTGAAGTCTGCTGTCTTCTAGTGGTTTGGAGTAGGAGAATAGTCCTCAAGGAGCCTCCACCACCAACCTACCCACCTCACACACAAGAAGCTTCCAACACTGGGGACTCAGAAACGGCTGAAAAGACAGTTCTCCCTTCTCCTTGCCTGATTTTCCCCACAGTGTCAGGCAGGCCAGGATTCTGGTCCATACCACTCATTCTTAACATCAAAATCAGAACAGTTTAGCCCATGTCCTCACAAGTATTTACACACAGCCAATTCTGTCTGGTTTATAGCAGCACTGGTGAGAGGCTTGCCCATACCCCACTTTTTGGCTGGCACCTGTCAGACTCACTGGGACAACCACAGGCAAGGCAGTTTGGCTGCTCCTCTGCATGATTCTTGCTCATGAACCTGATGCTCTGCACCTCAGTGACTCACTCATAAGCTATGCACCCAGGCTTACTACCAGCAGATTGTCTACCACCTGTTTTCAGTGATTACTTCCCTGTGCTATTGATTCTTCCCCAAGTGATTTAGTGCTTGTTTGGCATCACTTCTCCACTGTTTCACAATACTTGTGCCACTTTGCCTCCTCCTTCCTCCTAATGGCTTGCACTACCTTTTGTCTTCTTTCTTTTTATCTTTTCCCTTCTTCCTCCTCAACTCACTCCTCTTCTAATTGCTTTCTTTCTCACAGCACTGTTTCCACCATCTCTTCTGCTCTTCCTTGCTATTATTCAAAGCAAACTTTTCTTATTTCCTCCTCGCCATTTGTCTTGCTCAACGTTGGCAACTTTTCCTATCTCATTATCACCTCTGCTCTTCCACAGTTTCCCACTCAGTCCTCACTTCTATATTCATGTATCTCTTCCTCCTTCTCCTCATAACATTTCACGCATTTTCAGAAGTCACCTACAGTACCTAGATGTTTCCCTCGGCCCTAGATACCTGTAATTAATACAAACACATTTCCAGTTGGTTTTTCCTCTTCTCCTTCCTAAGAAAAAGTAGCTGGAGCATCAGGTTTCTCTTTTCTTGTTCAATTCACTTCTGGCTGTCCCATCATGGTCTTCTATACCATATGCACGTCAAGATCTCCTCAAATCTGGCTCTTCTAAGTCAAAAAACCTTGTGCCATGCACCTCTCAAACAGTTATTAAAACGTTCCTTCTATTAAAACTTTCCCCTGTTCCCTCTCCCATTCTTTTTACTTCTGGTTGGATATATCTGATGTGTGTAGATTTAATTTGATTGAAAAGTCCTGAGGAATGTTTCTGACATGCTCTGGTTTTATTTACTGTCTTGTACACTTTGGTTTCAGTACTGTTCAGGTCTTACATGTACTTCTAAATGACAAAGAACAAATACAAATAAAAAGATTCAGTTCCACTGCAGTCTGCAAGTATATTGCTAGTTTATCTAATGCTGATTAGAAAATAGAAGCTTAACTATGGGTAGCTTTCTTCTACTCTTTCTCATCATGACTATCTTTTCCAGTAGCTAGTTTGAGAAATTACAAAAGCAGAATTATAGGGAGAATACAAAGAGAGAGCTGGGAAATCCTAAACAGAAATAAATTAATAAATTAAAAAGGCAAACACAGGAAGGAAAGCATCAGGTGCACTTGCTAGTTGGTGGCCATATCCAAGATCATAAAAACATGCTTATGGCAATCACTGAACACGTACCTTGCGTATTCCCAAAGCTCAATGCGAAGCCCTGGGCCCATTACAGTCACTGAAGCTGGGGTGTTGAAATGTTAACTGATTCCTGAAAATTTGTCCTCACTGTCGAAAAGACAACATTTGACACAGAGAGACTGGTGGAAGCCTCTTTTCTAGTTAAAATACAAAAAAACTTGTGAAATTTTAAGTCCCCCTGATGGCAATATACTTCTCACCCATCGCCTGGGCCCTTGAGAGAAATGAAACAAAACTTAAGGACCATTTCTGATTAGCTTTTCATAAATTATAGAAAATGTATCTATTTTCTCCATTATGCATTAGCTGATCTAGGAGAAAGAGTATCTTCTCCCTGAAGACACTTCATTTGCTAAAAAGGGAAGCAACTTACTTGAAAAAATGCTGTGGAAAAGTAATCAAGTATCTGGAACTTTTTTTCACAAGGTTTCCTAAAACCTGTGGTTTCCTTACCACTTAACTGGGACATAGCAAATGACAATACATCTCCTCCTGGTCTACCTTTTTCTGATTTGCAGTTCACCATCATACTGGAACTAGAGCATGAGGAGCTGTTATAACACACACTGGCTGCCTTTGAACCTTATTTCACATAGCAAATCCATAGCTGTGTGAGATGACCTTGCTTGGGGATGATCATTTAGACAATCAGAATAGCAGAGGACAAATTTCATCTTGGGTGGAAATTAACATTGAGGGGAATACAGGAAGATTTCTCCTATTACTCACCACTATAGCCAATATAAAAATCAGTGGTTTCTACCTCTGTGTTTGCGGTTTTGCTGATGCAGCCTAGATTGTCACAGGTTATTGCTTCAACAAAGCCTCTAATCTACACCTGCATTACTCATTTGTTCTTGCTGGCTGTACTGAAGTTTATTTCACACACACTTAAAGATGTGGTCAGATGTGCCCCTGCATTACCATTGTCATATCGATCAGAAGGCATTTTCGGAACCACTCAGCATGTACCCCTCTAAATTGGCAGCAGCAATTTGCGCACAAAGTGCGTCTCACAGCCTACTTCCAATGGTCTCGCTCTTGCCAGCTGCTTTCCTAGTGGAGAGTAAATATCTGTAGGCATATTTGCATACCTATACAACTGTAACCACAGCCACAGATAGATCTGTCTCTGTCCTTAAAAATGTAGCCAGCAGTGATCAGAGCTCATCTCAAATTGGTGGGGTTTGGAAACATTGCTGCTCTTAAATTTTTTTGCTTTTTTAATGTGCATCCGTTGCTTTGAGACTATACAATCCTTGCTGCACTCTAAGTGTGGGAACAGGAGTGAGACTGTTGATGTCTGCGGGCCACTGAAGTAACAGAACAGCCCACACTCTGGCCCCAGGATGATCGCACATGCAACTTTCTATAATGCGTAAAGAATTCTCCTAAGGAATAATGAGGGAATTCATCTTGCATTTTTCTTCCTATTCATTGCATCTCAGTTATTCTTTTAGTCTGCATTTTGCATGCAGTACCTGCAACACTATTTTGAAAGAGAAAAGGTATTTACGACCAGGGAAGGAAATAATTACAGGTTTTGGGCATAGTGAAAGTACGTGCTTAGCTGCCAGGGAGGTATGTGTGCTTCAGTGTTGCTTGAGATGGAAGAAGGTAGAATTACAGAAACTACAAGGCAAAAAGGCTAGCGTGACCTTTTGAGAACCATGTGTAACATTACACCATCAGACAGGAATATAATGTTTATAAACAAATGGAAGAAGAATTATGCCATGGCCTGTTGCTGAGACAGTTGCCAAACAGGCTGAGTAAAATCTGCCCACAGAAAAGCATGAGATAGCACAGCCATAGGTTTGTCTGAATGACTGTATCACAATTAAACCATAATTATACAAGGGGCATTACAGCAAAAGCAATATACTAAGAATTGCCTTGGTATAGCACAAGCTTGCTGCTAACACAGATCACATTCCAGATCTACTTCAGCACGTGGCACACAGCCAAGTGGAAGAGTATCCACCGTGAGCTCATCGTCCTGGGGGGAAAGAGGGTGGGCAGCAGGAAGCAAGCTGCGCTGAGCAGCAAGCACTGGCCCGGACAGCCTTCTCACTCAGCTGATGGCTCCCAGTGGTTTAAGCTTTGCTGCCATCTCCTGTGATATCTACACAGAGATGTTCGTGAAAGTGTCTGCAACCACATCCTGCCTCTAGCTTCCTTTCACTACTCTCTCCTTTTCCTTCTGCAATTAACTCTTCTGAGGCTGCTCAGTGCTTTGGTCATCCCTCACACCACTGTCTTGCAGTGGCCATGATTGTGGACTGTCTGTTAATCTCAGAGCATCTAGAAGTGCTTCTGAGGCACCTAACTTTTAATTGCCCAAGCTTTTTCTCTTTTCACCCTCCTCAGTGCCTTCTGAACTGAAGAAACATACATGTCCCTACACCTCAGCACATAGACTCCACTGAGACAAATGAGAGATGTTTGTTTGTACTAGTCAGCTGCAAAGGAGTCCTGTGTATGGCTTCAGCTTTCAGGGAGTTGCAACTGATGGAGCCTTTCCATTTGAACAGTTGTGTCCTCTTTTTTTGCACCTTGTCCAACTCATCCATCACTGACCACACAGGTAATCTCAAACATAACTGATTTGTTTCAGCTTAAAGTGAAACCCACTTTAGAGACTTTTTATTTTTTTCTGATGTGCTGCAGAATCTTGCACCACTGCTTACTGCAGTATTAATCATTCTTGTCCCCAGGCAGCATATCCTGAAAGATCTGTCTCATGCCACACAGTTGCTGAGGCAGTTGCAGTTATTTCAACATGCAAAGCCTGGCATCTAGGTCCAGGAGCCTATCCAGAGGGTGAGCTCCCACAGAATCCCCTGGGAGTCCTGAATAAACCTTTTGTAAGAGTAGAGATTATGGAATAAGTAAGTGAGGTGATATCTTGTGCTTGAGCTGAAAGATACTTGCACAATCTGAAATGCAGACAAATTCTCATACTGTTCCTGTGAGTTTGCATTTTGTGGCTTTTAAAACTCTGGATTTAGACAAGTTCTTACTTTGCCTGGTTTTGTGAAAATAACTGTGCCTTCATCTACTGTCTGGACTTCTATGAATAACACCCTGTATTATCAACTGGTAAAATTCCTCCTTTGCTTTACCTGTCATTTTTGCTGATGGGTCCTTATGTGAGACACCTGTATGTGTCATCCTGCTTCTCCCACACACGCACATTCCTATGATAAGAGAAGCTAATAACACCATGGCCTTAAATTTCTTGGCTAGGGCATAAAAGTTGGACTCGTTGCCGGATACTGAAAATACATAACTATATCTTCAAGTGGCCACTGTTTTCTCTGGATCTTTGGTTTAGTTATGTTCTGTATGCCACAGGACTTGAGTTAAAGGTGGGGCTACCTAACCCTGAAGCCATACTAGTTCTTTACCCAAGACAGATCAGTATTACTTCTGACCTTAAACTATACCCAGTTTCAATGGCTGCTATGCAGCTTTCCATGCAGCAGGGAACTGCTGTACTGCTGCAGCAACGTGCATGTCCCATAGCATGCCTTCCATTGTGAAGCAGTCAGCAGACAGGACCCAGGCGAAAATATGTGCTACCAGCCAAGCAGAAAACTGAGTTGTCAAGGACAGAACAGATACCTAAAATTTAATTTGTACTGGACCACCTACAAAAATTTCTGGTCTATTAAGCTATATCATTCCCTGTGCTTCGCCACCATTACTCACAAGTGACCTCACTGACCGTTTAGAAAGAGTTTTGGGTCAGATGCAATTCTGCTCTGTTATTATATTTTATGCATCATTACTTTCTCTGTTTTTTGTAATATATATATATTTAAAAAAAATTTTTCCCCAACATGAATCCCTGTAAGAAGCAGTGAAGAGAGAGACAATACCAAACTGTGCTAGGGCAGCTCCTGTCAACCTCATAATCCATCCCTGAGAAGCGCAACACCCTCCCGCAGTACAGCACAGAAATACTTTGCTTTCATTACAGCTGATTATGTTTGTTCAATTAAATTAAGGCACACAAAAGTTCTGTCTAAATCAGAGATTTCAGCTTTGTTTGCACAGACAAAGGGAAACCTCAACCTTTCAACACAATCAAGAACTACCTATTGAAGCAGAATGTCCCAAAAGCAAACATTCTCAAAAGGGAAAACAGAATTTAAAACCTGTTAAAACCTTCACATTTCAGTGCAATCTGGTTTGTGGTCCCCTTGTTTCTACAGAAATTTCTTCAATACACAGTCTAGACGGTAGCCTTGACAGGCTTATTTTTTATTCATGGAAAACGAGGGGAAAGCAGGAAAGAGGGATGATCTGGCTGTTGCAGATTTCATTGTACACCCACTCACTTCTTGTTTCTGTTTTGCTGACATCAGTGTGTTTTGTCCTTTTGCATTTATATCCCTCACCATATGTCCTCTGTCCACACACATGATCCTCGGGGAATCAAACAGCAAAGTATTCCAAATGTCAGGTATTCAGTTTTCCAAATGATCTGTCCTTTGCACCATACGCACACTCATGAGGTGCATGTCCCCACAACAGAACAGATGCAGGTTTTCACTCAGATTTTAGACCTCTTTTCCACAGAGCTTGGGAACATGGGGTTTTGGGTCAGTCTGTCTGTATTTAATTTGAGTTTATGTTGTCAGTCCTGCGCAGTGCTGGTGCAGGCAATGCCCAGCTTGCACGGCTTAGAAAGTAAAAGCCTTGCACTGCCCTCTCCTGATTACTGGGGCAAGCAGAAGGCAGGGGGGGTGGGGGGGTGGGGGTGGGGGTGGGGGGTGTGGGGGAGTGGGAGGGTTTGGGTGTGTGTGTGTGTGAATTTTTATGCCCTGCAAATTACTTTCTTTTTTCTGCCACAGGAGGAAGTTGAGGCTAAGCCTTGTCCCAAAATCCTTCTGTCCTTCCCCTCATTCCTCTAGTGACCAATGACTAACTCCTCCAAGCAGCAAAGCTGAGGAGCAGCAAGAACAGTGCTCTGAACTGAGTGGGGGGAACACACCTTGGCAATGCACCAGCAGCCTGCCATTGTCTGCGTCTCGCATCCTCTGGTCTGCCTCAAGACATCCTTGCACCAAGCAAAAGGAAAGGGAGGAAAAGCAGAGAGGCTCATTCTCCTGTGACTGTGGGCACGCTTCCTACCTTAACGGGGGTCTCGGGCTCCTCCTTGGGAATCATGTCAAGTCTCCTTTGCTTTAACGAAACACCACCTGGCTGCATCGTGTCCCCAGAATCTTCTCATTGGTCTGGTTCCTAGGCTTAAAAAACCCCATCTCTGCTGGTAGCCATGACTTCTAGCAGAGAAGTGTTATTTTTGAAATAGAAGGCAAGGAGATTCCAAGGGAAAAACAGGATGCCTGATTGTGCACCTCAGGGAGACACTGAGTAATGCCCGGTGGCAGTAAACCTCCGCTCACTGCTGAGAGAGACAACTGTGGACACGGGTGGAAGCTGGGGAAATGACTGGAAACACCAAAGAGAGGGCATATAAATAACTTTGTATTCTTCCACTGTATGCCATATTAGAAATTTTTTTCCAATTGCCACATTCTCAGGCATCGGAGAATTGGGAAATTCAACCTTGTCTCTCTTTTAACGTGTTACACTTTGGCAGCTCACAGCAGTTCATTTGGCAGGCGTGTGGACCAAATGTGCCTTTCAGTCTTGTAACAGATGGAGTACATTACACACAGGACTGTATGCCTCACGTACAATATCTAATACTTGAACTAGGAAAGGACATCCAACAGATCCCACCGATCACAAAACTGATTCCATATCACTGAAAGGGAAGAAATCTATAAATGAGTTAGAAGTCAATATTTTTCTCTATGTGGTAATTAAATGTGTATGCCTGACTCCATAGCCTTTGTTTTCATCAAAGCAAGCAATTTATTCTTGCATTCATATTTTATTTTGGATATGTCCTGCCTGAAATATAAACCTAAATAATTAAATGCCCTTTGATCTACTTACATTTATGGTATAATTCTTGCAGGAAGAATGAGTACCAGGTCATTTTGCTAGTTGTTTGTTTTTAGTGGCTTTCTTGTTATATTGTTATATATCCCAAAATAAAATATTAGCCACTCAGAATGGTCAGGGACCATAGGCTTTTGATTAAGTTACAGATCTAAAAGTTTTATTCAATTCATAGATCAAACATAAAGTTACTGGAAGTTTCAAGTACAACCTACTTGAAGATTTTCAGAAAAGCTCCTAGCACCCTGCTGGTTTCTGAGTGCCCACAGCATGTTAGCTGATGGAGCTAAAGAAAGCACCTCTTGAAAGATGGCAGCTACCAGGTGCATCTCTGCTGCCAACCAGGAAAGAACAGCAAAAGAATAGAAAGAGAAAAAATAACAGAAAAAACAAATAGACAGTGATGGGTTTGTTATTTATATATTCAGAAACAAGGAGGGATTCACAGAGTTGTGAATCCCACTGCGAGTCAGAAACTACCTGTTTAATATATATATTAAATATATAAGTTAATTTATACATAATATTATATATGAAACACTCATCAGTAGTTTCTAACTTACTGTGTGATTTGAGGTAAGATATTTGCTCCCTCCTTCAATTTCAGAATCTTTCACATGGGGATAAAAATATTTGTTGATATCACTGGACCAGTCTGAAGATGCCCTGGTATTTGAACAGCAGCCATTCATGCGTATAGTGTTACAGCTTTTATCACTGAATTATAGATAGTACTGTCAGTACTTCAGCTACTCAAACACCCATATAAGTCATGGACAGAAATCCCTATCTCATTCACTGCAGAGCTCTATTTAAGAGACTATGGGTCCATTTTCTGCTCTGTGATCAACAATTTACTGTAACATGTATGCTGCAGCGTTAGCTGCTGCTCCACATGGCTTATCAGAGATTATGGGAGACTTCCTACCCTCCCCTGATGTGTCCTGGAAAGAGTTAATTCCTGCATTTTTTAAATACATGTATATATGATTAGCTGCCTATTGATATACACCCTGATGTGAAATGCACATCAATGTATATAACTCTGGTATATAGCAAAAGATAACACTTCGTTTGTGAGCTTGATGATGCATGGCTTGACTTGTCTGACCCCCATTATCTGGTGGACAAGTGCATATCCAATTAGACAGTAAATATATGTACATGAAGAGACTTACAGTACAGAAAGGTTCACCAAAGTGGTTGACTCTATTTGTTTTCCTCTTACTGAAGATAACAATATTAGATCTACAATAAAACCTCCAGAGCCAAGTACTTTTCTTCAAAAAATTAATTTCCTGCTGCAGCAGAACCAGTCTTAAACTGAACAAAGCAGAAGTACAAAGTTAGTGTTCACTGAATTATTACATTCCAACAACTTATCTAGGCCATGGAGACAACATAATATGCAAGGGCAAATAGCAACTCTTAATTCCTGGAAAGAGAATAAGAATTTACAAAGACGAATAATTCTGTCTTCAGCCAAGCCTTATCTCTTCGCTCCAAGTGCAGATGGATTTTATTCAGGGGAAAACAAGTGCCAATAAAGTAAGTGCACGAGTTTTTGTAAGACACAAAAAATGCTGTTTACCACAACATCGGTATGTAGATGTCTTATTTCAGCATGAATGTGTAACAAATCAGTTCAGGCACGAAAATTCAGTCCTGCTCGAGAACTCAGTTGCACCTATAAAACAAGTTATAGCAGGAAAACAGAGGAGTAAAAAGCACAGTAGACTGGCTGTGAGCAGTCCAAGCCTTCTCTCTCCATCACACACACACATGTGCATGTCTTCAGTTCTGCGCTGTTGCAGCTAGACAGGGCATGTATGGTACACCACAACCCCAGACCACTCTTCAGGACAGGGCTCTTGACTGCAGAGTGGCACTGGTGGAGTGCTGAGGACTGTGGTGCCCTAAGCATGACTGGGGCCTCATGGTGCTTTTATAATGTTAATAACAATGACATGGACAAAGGTGTTGATTACAATGTATCTCTAGCAGACACAGAGCTGTGCTACAAACAAAAATGCTGCAACAAATAAATTATCAACCTTCTTCCTTTACTGCTTATGTGCAAGGGATCAGCTGGTCTTAGCAATGTCATGCGGTTGTGCTCCGTGGTGAGCAAAGCATATTTATTTCCTTATACATTAGATCTAACTCCAGAAACGAAAGGATAAATGTGCAATATATATAAGAAGGTGTGGGAATTACCTGCGTAGTTCAGTAAGAGTAGTCCAGGACTTGCTCTGCCCACAACCATGACTTGGCAAGCCATAAGGCAGGTCCTCTCTAGAAGCCATAGGAACACACTGACACTGTGTCAATGCCTGTGCTCTGCTGAATGCTCTAACTCATGGTTATTGTCAAAGTTAAATGACATCTGTCACAGATTAACAAATGATCACTCTCTGCTTATCTATCATCTACCAAGCACTAGTGGCACGAAGGACAGTGTGTCTTCCTTAAGCAGTAGCACTTCACAGCCGGAACATTGACTTGACCTGACATGAACATGAAGGAACTAGCAGCTGGGGTACAGCACAGCCTCTTACAAGCTTCTGGTGGAAACTGCTGCATCCAGCCCAGCTAAGACCAAAAGAGAACCTGAGCAAGAGCTCAGATAGCCACATTCCCATCGTTTGACCTATCTTAGAATATTGCAGGGTCTGGTTTGCAAGCAAACATGTAGGTCTCCCCTGAAAATATCTGGAAGAAATGTACACATAATTCAGCATACCTTTTCAATACAGGTGCTCCTGACCTCTATTTCTAGCACATTGAAAGCAAACCTAGAGTGTGGGTTTGCTGTGGGATTATTCCTGCACATAGACTGAAATCTGACCCTTCACACAGCAAGCATATGAAAAACAAACTAACAAAAAATCCCAACAAACAAAAAAACCCCTCACACAACATCAACAAAACAGCAGTGGTTTAGGTCAATTTTCACTCACAGTTACCAAAGCTAGGCAAAAATAGCAATTAGATACTGCACTTACACCCACAGGCACAAACACAGTGTAAACATTTTTGTTCATGTATGCTGAGGGTCTCAACCATCACCTGGAAAGAAGATTACCACGACAATAAAAATATGTCAGCCTTTGGGCTGGTATTAGTTCTGAAGGCCTCTGCTAAAACTGTGAACAAAGGCAAATCAACTACAAGTTTGAACTAGATCATATCAGATGCCATCAGCTTTCTTTGTAGTCTGTATTTCACTCTCTTTGCTCTCCCTTCCATCTGATTTAAAACACACCTTTAAACCTGGTCCCATCAGTGCAGCATTCTCAAAGAACATTTCTCATGATATAGAAGGTTTCCACATGGGTGAAGGTAATGAAAAAGTCATTTATCTCCAGCTTTGGGGCAATTCACCGAAACTTGCCTAGTGACTATATGCGTTTGTAAAAACAAATCATTTCAGTTCTCCAGGCCCTAGGCTTCTTGACAGGTTATGTCTTGGCAGGCACCTATTTCATATTTCCAAATATTTGATAGAGTTTGCATGGCTTTTTGACAGCTAAACTCAGTGTTGCTGGGAGCTATTATTCCACTGCAGCCCTACTTCACCCTCCTCTGTCTGCTCAGTCATCCTCCATCTGATGTGGGTAAGGATTTTAAGACCACAGACAGCTGCTTCAACAGGAATTCTGCACTATCTCCAAATCTGATACCATTCTTTTCAGCCCACACAATGAACACGATTCTGTGGTCTTGACTCCTGAAGAGAGGAGGGTGCTGTTAGGTGGCTACAGCAGTTTTGGTTCCCAGTTGTCTGCCCTACACTCCTGGTGGTCACCAACATGCGACAGTGACATCTGAGATCTAGGTGAAACAGCTCCCAGATGACTGCAGTTCACAAACTGGAATACTAGTTGAACCTGGACCAAGTTTTATATTGCTGTTTTCATGGACTGGAAAGAGCAGTGGCCCAAGTGGCTTCACTGGTCATCATCCAGATGTTCTTTGCCATAAAGGTGGGGATCTCCAGGAGGGGCTGGGAAACAACTGGGGGCAGCACATCTTCAGCATTTGGACCTAAGCCCACTGCTGCAGTCTGCTATGAAAAACTATGTCCAAAAAAGTCAACTGTTCATTTTATCTCTACTCCAACTCAGTAATAATAAAGAGCTTATCAAACATTAACAACTTATTTTTAAGCTTCTTGATCTTGCTTACAAGATCTTTGCTAGATTTCCAGTTGGTTAAGATAATCATTATTTCACTGGCTCCTCCCCATCTATGTTGGGTCTTTTTCCTAAAACAAAGATTTCAAGTTTAGATCTCGTTGTTATTATCCATACCTTACTCTTATTTACCTTATTGTACTGCAGTGTGGTCTCAGTGATGTTTCCTCTTCCAAATTGAAAAAAGGACAATGGATTTGCTTTTAATCACTGCCAGTTCCTAAGACTGCATGGGACTGGCACTCTTTGACTTTGATTAGTTGTCTGTTAGATTCTAGATGACATTTAGCTGCATAATCTCTACCCTGATAGCGTGAGAGATGCCTATTTGGAAAAAAATACTCTTTTCTCATGGGATACTGTTACTGCTTCTGCCAAAGGTGCTGCTCCACCTGGATCCCTGAAAAATAAAAGAAAGGAAATGATGACAGATGTTTTCTTCTAGGGCCTAAGCTCCAGGACACTTTCATCTTTCAACTAAAACTGCCTGGGATTTTTTAGACCACTGCAATGGTCAGTTAGTGGTCAGTTAGACACTGAATTAAATCTTGTTGAACCTCAGAAGTTCAATCATTTTCCTTCACTGAAAAAAGCTGCAGCAAATGTTAAGTACATTTTCCTGCTGAAAGGGATTTTATATGTTTTTATTCAAAGCTTGAATGGATATGACACTTCATCTAGAAAAGGAATGAAATGTTGATAGAGGAAGACCAGAAAAGTTAGATTCGCTTGGGGCCCAGAAAGAGGTACAAAGACAGGCTTGGTCTTAAACTAAAAGACAGTGAAGAGAAAATTATTGGGGATTCCTCCTCTGGTCAAAAAATCCAAATTTTCTGTGTCATTGCAAATCATCAAACAAGCACAAACTAACCTAGTCTGATGCTCTATCTCTTTTCCTCACTGGAATATCCTAAAAAGCCCCCAATGTTTTCTAGGTACTTGGACCAAAAGGAAGGCAATTGTCTGTGTTACATCTTTCAGGAAGGAGAATTTGTGTGGGTAGATTTATTCCCTGCTGTTTTACATTTGTTCATGTTTCTGATGGGTGTATTCTGGTTAATCAAGCTTTACATAATTTGTTATTTAAATAATTGCTAAATTATTTAATTATTAAGTAATTGTAGGGTCTAGATCCGGAAATAGGTGGAAAAAAGAAACAGCATATTTGCCCATTTAACACTTTCAGTCAGGTATTTTACTTTTCTCTCATTCTCTTCCTCTTTTTTCTCCATCTTTCAGGAGGACAGGTAGCATTCCATAACTTGATTTCAGTTATATTTTTGCTTGAGTTATCTGACTTTTCTCTCTCTCTTACCATAAGCAACCAATCATTTCTTGGGGACAGCTGGAAGCTTTTCCTAAAAGAAAAGAGGGGGGAAATGAGTAAGAAAGACCATGTTTTACAGCCACCCAGAAGACTAAAAGCTTTCTTTCTTCAAGACAACTCCCCATGAGTCTGTTTTGTAAATAAAGCCAGGGTCCAAATTCAAAGAAAAAATAAATCAAGCACAATTAAGCAAGTTTTACAGAAAGAGCTCGAAAGTTATCTTATCTTTTTAAACTGTCCGTTACTGATTCATACATGACCTGTATAAAACTAAACATCTTTGTTTAAAAATAAATATAATTTTCATTCTTGCAATGATCCTTTGATTCCTCTCTATTAGTCATTCTTTTCTCCATACACGGTGGGTTGTCCACATGTTTAGAGCTCACTGAATTGGGAGGCTTACAGAAGAGAAGGGAACTTCTCTACCAAACAAGTCTCAACAAAAGAGCTGCTTCCTTTCTTGCAGAATGGGAGAGCCAACAATATCATTACTAGGGATGGTGCATGGAACACACGACCCTTATACTTTTGAGATTTTATCTTTCATGATAGACTTTCTGTATCTTATTCTTCTGGGTAATTTTATACTTTGTACATTTCAAGAGGGAAATGAAACTGGAATTCCATCACAGGTGGTGTTTACTGATAAAGAATAAAGTCTATTTTTAGAGTTAGCTAGCTAATAAGGTGGTTAATTGTTTATCTCAACTGTTCCAAGACTCAGATGGTGTGATAGTTGCAATAGATGGTCTGAAGTGCAAGAAACAGATGACATCAATAACAAGACATGAAAATGTAACACTGATGCACTTTGGTGGTTTGACCCTGGCTGGACACCACGTGCCCACCAAAGCTGCTCTGTCACTCCCCTCCTCAGCTGGATGAGGGACAGAAAATACAGCAAAAATCTTACGGGTCGAGATAAGGACAGGGAGATCACTCAGCAACTACTGTCGCGGGTAAAACAGGCTCAACTTGGGAAACATTAGTATTAATTTTTGACCATTCAAATCAGAAAAACACCTTCCCCTCACCCTTCCCTTCTTCCTGGGCTTAACTTAGTTCCTGATTTCTCTCCTTCCTCCCCCCGAGTGGCGCAGGGGGAAGGGAATGGGGGCTGCGGTCGGTTCATCACATGCTGTCTCTGCCGCTCCTTCCTCCTCACACGCTTCCCCTGCTCCAGCGTGGGGTCCCTCCCACAGGAGACAGCTCTCCATGAACTTCTCCAGCGTGGGACCCTTCCACGGGCTGCAGTCCTTCGGGAACGGACTGCTCCAGTGTGGGTCCCCCATGAGGTCACAACTCCTGCCAGGAGCCAGCTCCAGCACGGGCTTCCCACGGGTCACAGCCTGCTTTGGGCATCCACCTGCTCTGGCGTGGGGTCCTCCACGTGCTGCAGGTGGGTACCTGCCCCACGGTGTGCCTCCACGGGCTGAGGGGCACAGCCTGCCTCACCGTGGGCTTCACCACGGGCTGCGGGGGAATTTCTGCCGCGGCCCCTGGAGCCCCCCCTGCCCTCCTGCAGCAGGTCCATCTTGGAGCCGGCTGGTGTTGTCTCCATTGGACATGGGGGAAACTTCTGGCAGCTTCTGACAGAAGCCACTCCTGTGGTGCCCCCCACTACCAAAACCTTGCCATGCAAACCCATTACATGTACTTAAAATTCTACTCCAATATATCCTATCTACTTAAAAAAAAAGACAAAAAGACTTAAAATCTCAAAACTTAAAGCATTTCTTCATAAAGAACTATAAGCGTCATCCAAAATGCAGCTTACATCACTTAATTTTTACCATTAATAAATAGAAGAAAAATATTTTGAAAATTCAAACCCCACAGAAAGTGAGTAGTGCTTGTGGAAATTTCATGAGGAATTTTTATATGTCTGTCTCTTCATCTTGTTCACGTCTTTATTCGAGTTGTCCCTGGATATTAGTTACCTGGTCCAAACCCTTACCCAAAGCAGGATGGGCCTCCAAGTTGGATTAGGTTGCTCAGGGCCTAGCCTAGGACATGGAATCTCGAGGGATAAACATTAAACATCCTCTTGGGGCATCCATACCAGTGTTCCCACAGTGAACAGGGTTTTTTTTCCTTATATCCAGTTAGAATCTCTTTTGCTGCAAGTTGAAACTGTTGTCTTCTGTCCTTCCAGCCTACATGCCTGAGAACATTATGGTTTCATTTTCTAAAAAGCCCTCATTTTGCAGCTAAAGACTGCAATAAGATCCCTGTTTAGTCTTCTGAAAATTAAGCCAAACACACACATCTCCCTCGGTCAAGGAATATGTTATGTGCTCCAGACATCTTCTGCTGACCTCCCTCGAGCTTGGCAGTATCTTTTCTGTACTGGGGCCCCAAAATTGCACACAGTACCCCAGATGTGGCCTCATAAGTGCATGAATAGAAGAGAGTAATCACTGGTCACTGCATTCTTGCTACTGCAGCCCATCTTTCATACACAGGGTCCATCTTACTCACACTGCTGGTAGTACTTAATAGTCTCTACAGGCACTCAGGTTCCAAATGGGCCAAAAAATTTTGTGTAAAGCCCAGCTGAAATAAAATCTATTATACCACTTTTTCAAGAAACTATTAAACAAATGTTTAATGTAATATCTCTTCAGAGATTGTCTGATCAGCAGAATAAAGCTAGATGTTCAAATCCAAGATCATAAACCCTTAAACCATGTAACATGTAAGTCCTGTTATTCAAAAGCTCTTCTGACCTCATCTCCAGCCACTAACAGTATGCAGAAAGTAATAGTTAGTACAATTCCAAAATAGCTTTGGGTTAGGAACTAAACCAAGCATTGGACTTTCAACTGGTTTGATGACAATTTTATTGTCACTGCTGTTATTCTGAAATGCTAATTTACTCTCAACAACCACTAGTAACTGGAGATTAATTTTTGCTGACAATTCAAAAGGTGTGGTGCACCTTGGAACATCTCTTCTATTCTGCTCAGATGATACCTATCAGTCAGTACGGTAATTTCTTTATAAGACCTGGTGTCATGTTGAGCATTCCTGTTTACAGAAACTTGAAGTATTGATATCAAGATATTTCCTAAAGTTATTCACTTGTTTGCAGAAACAAACTCTACAACTAACTGAGAAGTGGTGGAGAACTAATTATTCATTTCTTTTCTCATATGTGCACTTGATTCTTCCTACTGAACACAGCTTCCCAGAATGTTTTATTTAAACACATATTTACTAGTCTTCTAAATAAGTGATGGCCTTGGATAAGATACTTTTCTTTAACTTACTTTACACTATCTCTTCCTAAGCATAAACTACTTGTCCGCTAACCAAGGTCTGTCAGATATAAGGTATAGAAAAATTACAGTATCTAAAATGCTGTCTGAATGAGATCTTTTTCATGCAATGGTTTTTCAAAGTCTGTCTAGGCACAAGCAGTGATTTTGACCAGACTTAACATAATGTAGGTACTGAAGTAACAGTTTCTCAGGTCACCTGCCAAAAGCTTAGAGAGAATCAATATGCAATCACCTCTCTGATTCTGAAGCCAAACCAGATCTTGCTGTTGTGAGAAAGCACAAAAAGATGTGTAGACAAGATTTTTCATAAGAAGGCAAATTCTACTCCTGTTTATATCACTGAAACTACAGAATTAATTGTCTCAATCTTGGGGTAGAAAAAAGTGAAGCACCACCTTCACCTATGCAGATAAAGCTTGTACCACTGAAAGGCACATTAGGGACAGTAAAGACACTCTCCACCATTAACTTCTTTTGTTTATTAATCAGCATCCCCATTTCCATCTTTTGCAGTTTAACTCAAGTCCTGTGCTGCTAGCACACTGTAGTCACAATTTCAAGACAGTGTGTCTAGAAATGTTGGCCAGTGTCAGAATGTCAAAAACATTTAAAGACGTATTTCATCCACAAAAAAAAAAAAAGGGGGGGGGGGGGGGGGGGGAAGGCTTTTGCTGGTATACATTAGTAAATCTGCATATAAATTGCAGCTTTGTTAGGAAAATCTGTTGGTTCAGCTAAACTCATGAACACTATACTGGCAAAATCTTTCTGTTGGACATGAGTCCTTTTCCCAGGATACCTGAATGGGAACTACTACAGTCAACTCATCTCCCTGGAGCTTGAAACTGCTGACAAGGCAGTCAGGCTACTGGTGGACAAAAGCTACCCAGCTACAGTGCCAACTACACTTCTTCAGAGCAGAACTAAATCGCACCATGCTTAACACCAGTCGCTGGGTACATTCAGTGTCAACACTTGGGGAATAACCCTCGTGGGAAAATATTTAAAAAAATCATGTAGATTAGAGATACAGGGGAAGAAAAATTAGTATGACTTGGGGGAAAAAGAGAACACAAAGTTACATAAAAAGTCAGAACACAGAAGCAACTGCAGAGCCCTATGGAGCAGAAACAGGCACTTTCCACTCTGTAATGTAACTTGCCCATGAGAACAGTTCAGTTACAAAAAGTTAACTTGGAGCAACTGTGCAGCCTAGATTAAAACTGTGAATGCACAGAGGAATTTAGTTTCCATGGCTGTCAGACCATACTTAATGCTCACTAACCATTAGGAAAAAACTTAAAAATTTAAAATATAATATTAAGCAAATATTATGGTCATCATGAAGAAGATAGACATTTAAGAGAAACTGGCATACAAAGCCAAGCACCCTGAATTGCCCACATTCGATTAATTCACAGAAAAATACCCGGCTGCATTTCAGTTTCAGCCTTTATAAAAACAGCCATCAGCAAAGCTACCAAAACAATATTTTCTAATTCACCTACCACAATTTTTGCACTCATCTGACAATAAATTGATCAACAAAATATGCTGTAAAATTTGCTTACAATTCCTAAATAGACTACTGAAAAAAACAGATCCTAACTTAACAACTTTCCCAAATATGCAGTTATTCCACTCACGACAGAAATGCATTTCACTGACTAGACCCTCTTTGAAACACTAAGGTCATATATTTTCAAATAAATTGCTTCCTTATTAATCAATCAGGTTGGGGAAAAAATCCCCCAAGAAATCCTATTACAGGATGCTCAAGTAACAAATATAATTCCTTTTGCCTTCTTACATTCAACAAATATTATAATAAATGAACATGCAGACAAGAATGTCACCCAGAACATGGCATGTTAAGTGAATGTACAAAAATTAGAAGTATTCCCATCAAGAACATGAACCTAAGAAGGAATGAAGTTTCTTAAAGAAAGAGAAACATACCTAATGCATAGGGAATACACATCATATCATGTGACTGCTCTTTTCAACCAAAACTAATAAGCCTTTTCAATGTCACATATTAAATGTATGCAAAAAATCGCTCAGAAATTACATCAATAGAAATTGCTTAGCAACTTATTTCAAATAACAAATACAAGGAAACCACAAACCCTTCGCAATTAATTAACAGAAAGAGAACATATTCATTGAATAAAGGGTTTGAATCAAATTGTCTTGCATTCCCCAGTTCTTTTTGCTCATGAATATCAGTTTTCTAAGTGGTACCGAAGTATGATTCAGATTGTACTCCACATTTTATTTGATTTTATAGAGTAAAAGCATTAGTAAAGTGAAAAAATACATGCTTATGACATTCATTTTATAAAGTACATCATCATGCATGACAAAACACACCACAACTGTGAGGTGACAGTAACTACAGGATTTTAAATTCCCGACTGCCAGCAATAATGGCACATACTGAAAAAGCAAAATTTTTGATTAGTTGAGGTTCACCATTCTGAATCAAGCCTATGTTTACAAAATATTTAATTGCTATAAATGAGGCTAAGTCAAATTGCTATAAATGAGGCTTCGAATCTGAACAAGTTTTGCTTGCAGCTGAATATCTCTACATGTAGTAAGTCTAATCTTGAAAACTAAAGGAACTAAAACTCCTGTTATCTTCAAAGCATCAGTGTATGAATGACCAGAGTAGAAAGTACAACGTACCCACTATGTAAGCTGAGTGTTAAATGAAAAGCAAAAAGTTTATGGTAAAGTAGCTTATTTCTCCTTTCACTGACCATGGGGTCATCACACGAGAACTATTTTAAATAAATGTATTATTTGCAGGTCTTTAATACCTTTGCATCCAAAAATACCCAAACTTTTGAGGATGACAGGATTACAAGAGATAAAGTTGATGCAGCATGAGGCAAGGAGCTTTGCAATATAAATAAATGAGCTGGACTTCCTTTTCAGGATAAATTTTTCTTACATAAGCTCCATTCTCTGAGTTCATCAATTTGAAAACCACCTAGAATTAATAGGGTAGATTTAAAAGTAAGCATTTGCAATTATCACAGAATTGTCCCCAAAGGACACATCTTTTTTCTAGCTCCTGAAGTAGCTCTGGAGACAGGTGCAGAGACACATGAGCTTGCTCAGCAGAGCTTATTAACTCAGGCTCAGAGCCACGGTAATGAAGCTATATGATCTGCAGGCAGGGGCTGGCCCACTTCCAGACAACTTTAAGCACAGTCAGAGCAAATGTATTCACTTTTTGCATCTGCCCATAAAAATGTACTCACAGACAACATTTCAGTTTCAGGTGTTCATTCTTATTGTCTCCATTTCTAGAAGCTTAACATGAGATACACCAGGACTGAGTTTTAGAGATGCTAAGTGCTATGCACATTTAGACAGCAGCTATGTTAACCCCCAGGAACAGAGCTATTCATCTGAGTTTACTGGCCACAGTTGAAAAGACTGGCCATGGTCCATGGTTTTCCAACCTGAAGACTCATGCATTATTTGCAACTATGAAAACCAGGCTTATTCTCAACAGGGTAAGGTTAAGAATAGAACGCACATCTACTAGAGTGCTTTTTAAAGAATCTGCAAGGTGAAAAACACTGGCAGCTCTAGCCAGGAAGGTACTCTGTTCACTGCCATGGAGCATCGCTCCCCATCTCCCACAGACTGTACTGAGACTTGCCATCCCACTGAGTCACTGAAAACACAGCTCTTGCAGACATTTTTCTGCCCTCTATTTGTCAGTAACATTTTCCTCTATTACTGAAGTCTTGTGCATAGCATTGTTACTTAGCTTTCTGTATCTGCATCAGGGCATCTGTTTTCTGTCGACTTGTGCTAATGAATATTTACTCACAAAAGACTGTCATCAAGCACTACTTCAATCTGTTGCAGAGAAATGCTGATTTCAAGTGTTTCAGAGTGTTTGCCTGAGGTATTCCTTTGACCATTGCCTTTCACTTACTCATGAAAGAATACATTTTTAGGCAATCTTAACCAACTTCTGTTATCTTTTGTCCTTCTCCTGAAGATGTTAAGACACTAGAAACAAATTCTGTAAAGAAAAAAGTAGGCTTATCATATCACATTTGAACCACATAAACTCTTTCCCCAATAGCCTATACACAGGCTTTATCAAGTGGTGCTTATAACGGCTGATTTACTAACATCAGTCAAAGTCACAAGTAAGAGATAGATAATATTCCAATGCAGAACTGTGTTGATTGATCTCAACACATGAAAAACATATGAAGAAACCACGGAGCACAGTTGAGTCCCAAATAGCCAATCCTAGTATTTTAAAGGCAAGCTCAGTTGTTCTTCTATCACATGTATTGTTGTATCATCAGTAATGTCTGGGGAAAAAAAAAAAAAAAAAAGTATTAAGAGTACTATTAAACATTACTAAAAAACACCAAATGAGGTGTTATATAATTCCTCATAGTGTCTATACTACGTCATCTCACTTCTATACACTACACATATTGTGTGTATCAAAATAGAATTCATGCACGTTAAAATATGACAGCATTGTATAGGATGTGCAATATTTGTCTCTGCTTACAGCATTTGTCTCTTATGTATCATGTATCCAAATTACTGTGCTACAGAGGAAACATAAAGACATCAATAAATTAGATAAGCTAGCTTTTCTAGAAAAAAATACAGATTAAATATTTTAAGTTTTTTTAAACACTAGTTTTCAAACATACTAAATATTTGAGTTTTAAAGCATATTTTCCTTTAAAATGCCAAAGCTAGAACACATACCGGATTAAAGTATATTAATGAGGGCTTATGAATACAGATTATTTTGGAGAAAAAAAGATACATCACTATCTACTTGAGAAAGAAAAGGAAACATTTCTTTATCATGCTTTTTTTCCCCCTAATCATTTGTTGTGTTTAGAGTATTCAAAAATCTCATCAGTGATAAATTAATGGGAACTGCACATTACCATGATCATAGTAACCAGACAAATTTTAGTGGGTTAGCTTATTTATCAGATGAATAATCCTGCATTCGCATAAATTTATAGGTAGGCCAGATAGAATGCAGCATGGGTAAGCCCCTCTATTGAGGTTTTACCTGGAAAATACCTCAGTATTGCAGCACCATAAAAAACATGGCAGGTCCAAAAAAAGAATTATATTCTCTTTTGCTCAGTGTAATGGTGGATCTATGACATTACGCATTTTTATTAAAAAAAAAAACCAACAAACAAGGGTGTGCTTACAAATACTAAAAATACAGACAATATTCCTAATATTCACAACCTGTATGTGCCATCTTTCAGAGCTAAACCTACCTCCTACAAGTGACCTATCGAGACCATAATGAGATAAACACATAGTGACTACCCATCTTTAAACTAAGGCTTGATTTTGGTGTGTTAGATTATCCGTACAGCAAAGCCCACAAACAACTAAACTTCAGTAAAAAGTCAAAAGTGCTCCATTAGCTCCATTTTGTGCAAATAGTTCAGTGAACTGTAGCGATGAAGCAGCAAATATTTTCAACACAATGCATAATGAGTGCCTTGATTTGGAAGTGAGTTCATAGAATGCTTCCAACAGTATTACCTGTATTCATTCCGCAACAAATTTCTGTGTATGTCTATGTCTGCAAAATGGGGTTAGCAAAACTTTGTGGAAATAAGTTTATGTTTTCATGGCAGCCCTGTGAAGCAGAATTCTGATTGCTGAACAGATTAAGAGCCTTGCACAATCATGCTGAACTGCCATTTCCTACAAGATCACTTGTACTAGCAAGTCTTACTTCTCCCAGGAGGAAAAAACTGCTTGCTCTCCTCTCCATCACCTTCCCATCTCCCAGGGCCACCGTGAGGATACACAGGGACCCTCCACAGCCCCTGTTCACACTCATGCCACTTCATGCACAGCACATGATGCAGAGCTTTGTGATACACAGTCTTGTGGCTTTACATGCTGAACTGCATAAGCTGCACAAGCTGTGTGAGCCATGGGTTCTGATCTTTGGAAGCTAATTATCTTAGCTGTCCAGTGATGAGAAGGGCTCGGTCTCTGTGCAAAGCATATTGTCTCAGGCTGAGATACTGCACGTCTCTCCAGCTTGGAGGGAAGGTGTTCAGCAACTCCTAGCATCAAGCTCAACTCTAGAAAAGTAGATTGGTTCTGCAGTGGAGGAACCAATGAGAACTTTCTCATACACCCAGAAGACACAGCATTTAAATTGGTCAGAAACAGCTGACTTAATACAGCTGCAAATTATCGTCAACAAGCCTTGGCGTCATGAGTGCTTGGAAATCTGCCTAAATAGATGCTGTCTTCAGCACAAGAGTGACAAGGCCTGCCTCTGCCTATCTTTAATTTTATTTTCTTCCACTCTAGATACAGTAAGTCTTATATTAAAAAACAAAGCAAAAGAAAACACTTCACAAGTTGCTTTTAAAATACATTCAAAGCTGTTGATATTTGCATAGAGATAAAAACAAAACAGGGGTAGAATCATGATTACTAAGGATTCCACCACTTATGGAAGAAAATCTATCACTCCCACACACTGTGGGAGCGGTATCAAGCCTTCCATATGATTTCCAGCATCTCAGTCACCTGTTACCATATATGACCAATAAGGTATTTGTCCTGTAAAATGAAGGGTTTGGAGTTGTGTCTTTTTCTTCTTCTTAGAACAAGGGTTCATTTGTAAAGTTGTGTAATGCTTCACTTAAATCACAACACACTATGAGGGAATGACTTTGCACAAAAAAGCACATGCAAGGACACAACTTCATCATGCAAAAATACAACGTGATGATGCAACACAGCAAACTTTCCTGAACTTCTCTCAGATAATTTCAAAGCAAGCATAAAGGTATGGCCAAATTTTCAATTCACTTGAACCTATATACCTAAGTCCTCCTTATCTTCCTGACAGTATATACGAACTTCTGTTTAGGGTTACAGCACTGCAATGAAGATAATTTTCCTTTCTAGTGTATTATGTTGCTGCCAAGAGTGAGTCATCTTGATCACATGGCTTTTTAAGTGGCTAGTCTTGCTTTTTGAGTTGAATAAATTAGCTTTCTGCAATCCTGACCTGCTGTGTTCTCTTTTTAACATAACTGTTTATCTTTCTAAGATCAGATAATGATAATAGACAAATGCCTAGCTTCTGAGCTGACTTATATTTGTGTAAATCTGCAGCTTTGCATCTGAGTTCACTGGAGTTACTCCAGGGGCAAAGTGACATACATACATAAGTTTGTAAGTATTTTTCATAGAAGGTTTCTCTGACAGTTTTTTAACCTAGGCCTAAAATAGAGCAATCCCTCTAAAATCCTTGAAGTTACGGCTTCTACACTTGCTCAGATACATGCATGTGTAGTGCTGTACAGAAGAAGAGAGATTCCCAAGAACTGATAAAACTATGTCCGGGTCCAATTTGCTTTCAACTCCATTTTTGTAGAAATGGTCAGAAAACAGCTTGGTTATGTGCTGTATTATGCAATCACTCTAGCAGTCAAGTGCATTATATTGTTTCTTTAGAAGCTACTGTACTCTTTACTTGAAAAAATCGCATATGAGTATTTTCTTTTTCCTTCAGTAACAAACTTGCCTTTTATCTAAATGCTTTTCACACCTAAGCTAACTGGTATCTGCCTTTACTTTCAATTTTTAATTTTTAAACAACTATGTAATGGCAACGTAAAGAACATAAGAGTATGTGGACATGTTTTCAGATTACCTTTAACATTCAGATTTAACTGTATCTATCCCTCTTATCTTTATTTTCAAATCACTTATTTTTTTAGGCCCAGATCTCCTTATGGGCGTTTAACCTTAAGCATACAATAATAGCACTGTTACCCAGCAGGAATGCAGGTAATCTAATGACACTGTTTTCACCAGCTCTTCCCTACAGATCAGGTCTTCAGATAACAAGCTCTTGAGGCTGGAAATGGCATTTGTGGACGATTTTATTGACATCTAGTACAGCAGGGCTCCATTATTTTCTGAGTCTTCTGAGCACTACTGAAAATGGATGGCTAATAGGCCGAGATACATGAAAAATCAGCCTAGATTTAATAAGTAATTTCAATTTGGACCCTGCACATTTCTTGGTTTATCTGCAAAGAATGAAAAAGGAAATTAGCTCCAAAAAATAGCAAAGTATGTCCATGAGCAACTTGGAACTTCGAGAAGCATCCAGAATGAGCATTAGGCCAAGCTGGCTAGGCTTCAGCATCAATGCTTATCAATGACTAGGGCTGTCACACACACTCTGATTCCCCCATTTCAAGGGCAAGTCAATTATCTCACACTCACCTTCGGGGCTGTGTGCAGTGGACAATGACATATCTACCCTGTGGTCACAGGTTTCCCTGGATATGATCCAAGCAGACTTTATACAGGTAACTGCAATTGCAGCAGTGTGGGATTCTGTGCAACCTGTCCCCTCAAATAAACACTTGTGCAGCTAGCTAAGGCTACATTATTGTTAGCGCATATGACATGCGGAATTAGACTCTGTAACTCGAAAGTTATAAAGTAGGTATGTTTATTGCGCACAGATGCAGGGGGGATCGCTCCTCCACAAGCGTGCATACCCGAAGTGACGAACCATCTCACATTTATACAATGAAACAAATGAATATTCAATTAACGCCTATACATATTCGTTACCTAAACCCCGCTTCGTATGTTAATTAGCTTATCAGTCCTTTGCCTGGAATGTGGTGGTCTTGCAGGTTTGTAGGTGATTCATGTTCTTGTGACCATCCGATCTTCTTCAGCAAGGAAAGGTGATTCATGTCCTTGTGACCATCCGATCTTCTCCAGCAAGGAGACTTAGCACTCCCTCCCTCTAGACAGCATTGGAATATCTCTCATCCTTTTCTCATTCTTTTTTAAAATAGTCCCTTTTGTTAGAGGAAGAAGGGCAGGCGTCTCCTCAAAACTGTAGGCGTCTCCTCAAGGCTGTGTGCCTATGTGACCAGACACCGCACCCATGACTAGTCACCATACCCACATTCCTTGAGCAGACATATACAATCACAGTCGGTGTCCATTGTCCCCATTTCACACTATTTCTCCATATCACATAAGTGAAGGTCATATATTCCTCTACACTTGCAGAAAAGAAGAAAGTCAACACTTAGACGCAACCTCCTACCCCTCTACAACATGGAAGGATGTTCTTGTTTGTTCTGATTTAACATTATTAACTGTTCTGGTTTAATACTCTCTAATGTTCCCCCTTAGATCTGAACAGCTGAATATATCAGCAGTCATGAAGAAAGATCTTATTTTACATTTTGCATTTCATTTCTGTTTTGAAAATACTGGTTTTCTCATCACCTAAAAGTCTAAGTATTAAAGGGTGGTCTGTGCATAGCAGAGGTAACAAGAAGGCTTCCTACGGGGTTGTGTCTTCTGTTCTCTGCACCCTCAGACAACACCCTCACAAAATAAGAAACAGAACATGCAGCTGCTAATATGCAACTGTATGTGTGACTGTTGGCTGGCTAATGGGCTGTTGGAAAGAACATGTAACAGCTGAGTTGTCTTTTTTTCTCAGTGAGGGTTTCTGCTTCTACAAAGCCACTAGTATGCATTAGATCTGTAGAAGTATTTTTAATTCTAAGATTATTCATTTCTGACTCCCTCTTGAAATCAGTTGGAAAAATCCAAACCGGTTTAACAACTATGGGAAGGCCTGACGTGTGGAATTGTGATAAACGCAGTCATGATTCATGTCAAAAATAGAATGTACTGTGATAAGTGTAATTGTTGTACCCTGAGTAAATCTGGGACCTGTATCACAGTTGTGGTGAGTGGGCACTTGTGGTTCTCCTTTAAGACAATGTGATGGCTTCCCCCTCCCCTGAGGCAATCCCTGCTTGGAAAAGCACGCCAAGGGAGATAAGGAAAGCAAAATCAGGCCAGGAAAGGCCCGCCAAGGAGACACAGACCTTGAAATCTGAAAAAAGCACGCCAAAGGAGAGCCAGTGGGAGGAGAAGGCGTACCCTGACGGCCCGGTGGGGAAGGGGCAGGACGGACATCCGGCGAGAGGAGACTGGTCAAGATCCGGGGATAAAAGACGCTGCTTTTAGGACTCAGGGGTGTGAGTGGTGGAACTAACTGAGTTCTCTGCGCACCCAGCGCTGTTTTTGTTTATTGTTTCTCAACCTAAATTGATTGAACCCAAAATAAAATTGTTTTAATTGTTATCGTTTATAACAGAATCGAACTCTACAACTCCAGGACAGTTATAAAGCAGGTATGTTATTGCGGCGCTGGGTGCAAGGGGGACCGCTCTTCCTAACTTACACACCCTTTCAACAAGCAGTCCGATATTTATTACAAAAACATTCAGAATTTCCTCCCTCTGGCACCTCTTCAAGATGTACTTTTCACCTTCTTGGGCAGTTATCTGAAATTCTTGTTTATCTTTGCACACATTATCAGTCTTTGTTACTCAGTTTCTGTTACCTTTAAACACCTGCTAGCTAGTGATTAGCCCTTCCTTATTGTCCACTCTAAACATGCCAAGCTAATACATGCCCACTGGGCTGGTTTCAATTGATGTCAACCTGATCCCAGGCAGGGGGGGGGGGGGATCCACCCTCTTCGGGGTGGGGGCCATTTGAGTAGGAGGTCGTGGATCTACTACTACCACAATTATTTTACCCTAGTTTGTTTTCTTTTAGCAGTTAGCACATCCTGGTCAGAAGGCTCCTTATTTACATTCTTGTTGAGCTCATCTACATCGGTACTAGCTGTCCCTTCTGGAAGCGCCAAGTGCGAAGCTCCCGCCCTTCCTTCTTTCTCGGGTGTTAATGTTTCTGTCATCTATGCAGCTTCTGTCTGCAGCAGAGTTTTAGGGTTTTTTTCACTATATCAGGCCTGGCAGCCAGAAAGCCTGATCACAAAGCTTTTGTTTCCTGAGGAAAACAGGCTAACAATAAAACAATAATAATAATAATTAATATGTAATAATAATTAAAAGGAACTTATAATATGTTCTCCCTTCTGGAAAACACTTCTGGACAAAAACTGGAGAAGTGATTAGATCTTTCACTTAAGCAAAGGTATAAACCGTAGACTTTTTTACACCCTACTTCCATTTAGTGAAACAACTGTGAGGCTTAAAGAATTTCTGGCAAGGAAAAAATTTAAAAAACAAAAATTATTTGAAATGCAAAATGTCTAATACTTACCATGTTTAAAGAAAACACACGTTTGTGATACCCAGGCTCTGTCTAAACTATGTCTGTGCTCCAGCTACTTGATTGCTCCAGCACCAGTTACCTATTGTCTCCTTCTGGGTTGTAAACACTCCATGGGATAGGAACTATCAACTATAATTTACCACATATTAGTGCATTGCATAAAGCCTTCAAGCCTTCTTGTCCTTAGAAGTATTACTAGCTTTGAATATTAAACAAAAATGAAAAAGCAGTGCTGATGAAGTAAATCTACCATTCTTTTAAGCCACTCACCTGCAGTTCAGGCACAACACACTACCCATCTTCAGCTTTTCATGGCAGTCTTTCCTTCACATAAATACACGAACCCAAAGATTTTTTGTTAACTCTAGACATTCTGCCTCCTATTCATTAGAGTGAAAGGCCCAGCAAGTTTACTGTACAGTAATTTTGACAGCTTTTTTTTTGGAAGTAATTGAGTGATAATATACCATCTCCCTTACAGCCATATGCCAAGGAAGTTCCCTATGAAGAACTACAGTGACATCTTTTTCTGAGAATCGGACCATCACACATTTGAGACGTATACAGATCTATTCTCTTGGCTACTTATGTTCCTGCCCATCTGCTTCAGTGGCAAGGTGCCTGCTTGCAGACTAATGTGTCAGTTTCAATAAAGCAAAAATAACAATTGAAGAAGAAAAAAAAAAAAAAAGCTTCCAGCTGACGTAATACTTCCAGCACTCATACTTCCACAAGGAATCCCTCCACAGTCACAGCGATACCATATGCTTCTTTCACACAACAGCTAGTGACACTTGTGCCAAACTTCAGTGGTTGGAGAAAAGAAGACCATGAGTACGCAACTGCCAGGATGACAGACTGCATATAGCAGTGGAAACCTGAGCATTACACTACGGCAACATGTGATGTCCAAACACATCACAGAGAAGCACAGAGAAAGGGAATGCAGACACAGTGAAACAGTGAGGTCCACTGGCTCGCCAAAGGTTTTAACAGATTCAAGCAAAGATCCCAATCACCAATACCTGGTATCTGTGGCTGGTAAAAGCATTTATTTCTCAAGTGTATCAATTGTAACTGAGATATTCTAATCTGTCTCCTCTAACTCCATATTAAAACAATAACATAAAATACATTTTTAAACTTGTCTCTCTTAGGCAGGTGTTTTCTGTATTTATTATCTTCCTGGAATCTTCATATCATTACATCCACATTAAAATGAAGTTATTTCTGACAAGCCCAAATGTGTAGCACCGGATTTGAAAGGCAAGCTGAGTTAATTCTAGTTTGCATATAATCATGATAACAAAACATTCAGCAAGAAAGATTTTGCCTTTGTGCAGGAACAGGGAAACCCATTGTTTGCAAAGGACTTACCCCAGCTGTCATTCAGAAAGCAACTCCATGAAGAAGGTACAGAAAAAGGATTCAATGTATTCCTTTTAGATGAGCTGACTCTAAAGGTGAACAGCAGGAAAAGTCAGTTAATGCTTGTTTATCCTAATCCTCCCTGAATGCACTGAGCAGATCTGCTGAGAAACAAAAGCCTCTCTCCCTGTAGTCACTTCCTAAGCAGGGTTTTCAAGTTCAAAGTAAATGTACTTTTGGGCAAAATACTATCTCTAAATGTCATTTATGGCTGCCAGTTTAGAGGCAAACTGCCAGAATAGCTGCATATATTCTAGATATTAACCAGCTGAGACAGTTAATACAATAGCACTAGGGAATTACATGTGAAGTTTGGAATCTGCATTTATTCCAAACAATCAAACAACAACTTTGAACCTGACCAGGTTACAGGTGAGTCCTCCGTTGAGAAGTCTGAGTGAAACAGCAAGTACACGCTGATAAGCACTGAATAGTGACAAATAGGCCAAAAACCATAGTGAAATAGTGACATCTATGTTTGAAAACTGTTTTCATATGGATATCAGGGCCCTCTGAAAGGTTTCCAACTTCATGCCTGTATCAGGTCATATGCCCAGGTTTTAGTGCCTCCCAGTGCATGATCAGGACTTGGCTGGCCAGGGGTCAGATCCACAGAGGAGTACAGCCTCCACACTGCTGAGTGTGCTACAGCAATACTGTGATCCCAGGCTATGGTTCTCCACCCAGTGTGCAAGAGCCAACCCACACACAGAGTTGAGAGATTTATTTATTTATTGCATGTCTGTGTAGAGATGCACTAGGTGGTAAATCCACAAAGCTCGCACACCTCTTACCACATGGCAGAACATTTTATAGGCTTTGAACAAATGTTTACAATTACGTTTAATCACACTTAATTCTCATGGGTTCTTACAAGCCTGCTCTCCATCTAAAGGTACAGCATTCTTTCTTTTAACAGATAATGTTCTGGGGGGAGGGAGCTTTCTTGCGAGGGGGCTCTCTTTGCCTGAGGATGGATCTTTTAGTATGCTAACTAGGATAGTTCACACACAGTTCCAGTAATTTCTTGTTTGATCTCATAAACTACTTGGTTCTCCTTGAGTTTATCTTGTCCCCCAGCTTGATATATTTATGGTGTCTGTTTCTTCTCCCCCAGGGCCATGGTTTTTTTAACTATTTGTAAGGGTTGATTAACATCCTCTTTTTCAAATTATTTGACCTCGTGTTCTTCACTATATGTATTTCTTTAAGGTAAATAGTTCTTGTATCAATACCAGGTAGCCCTTAGCTTTGAAGCCTCTCTCTCTCTACCCAGCAAAGGAAGAGTTAAATATTTCAGAATGAGCACCAGCAAAATCCCAGTATTTTGAGCAAGTACTATCTATAACGGTCACCAGAAAGGTTAAGACAAAAGTCTTATGCTTCCCTCTCCCGAGTTTTGGAGTTGTATTTACCCCAGCAAGAAGGCATATCTGCAAGGAGGCATGGGCATTTAAGGGATCTAGCCCCTCAGTTGGCTCAGCCTGGCATGCAGTCAATGTGCAGGCCTGCACTGCAGCTGGGTATGTCCTCAACTGTGCCTAAACGCAAACACCTTCCATAGAGCAGACACCTGTCACCATCGGATGTTCTAGTCTAAGCTGAAGCCAATAGCTCTCAAGGACAACTGAAAACATGTATTCCATTTTTCCGGTGAATAAAGCTACCGAGGTTTTCATATATATGGGACAAGAACTGAAAACCTATTTGTGTTGCAATACAGATGAATACCACAGTGTGTAATTTATCATTTATAATTCATAGCTCATAATTGCTCTTAGTGAGCGGGACAAATATTGTAGATTAATACTGACATTTTTCTTATTGCAGCCTCAAAGGATCTTCTAGTCTGCAATTTCCTAATTAAATAGGATGTGCAATCACAGAATGAAAGAAAAGCTCTGATTATCTTAGCCTATGTCAGGCCAACATATTTTTCCAGTGAAACTACAATGGTGAGGATTAATGAGCAGTGTTAGTGTAAAATAATGTTAATGTTACCACCAGCAGATTGCATTATTTGTCAACTATTGCATGGTTTCACAACTGAGTATTTCATTATCTGAATCACACAGTGTTGCCGTTTAAAAAAGAAAAATTCCTGGGATTTTACATTCTACTAAGAAAACAGACTGAAACATGCAAATCATTGGTCATCAAAGAATATTATAGAGGTGCACAGCAGAGGAAGGGGAGAGAGAAAGAAGGAAGGAAAATGCATGGATTAAACTGATTTTCAGTCCTGTGGGCTAGCTGCAGCAAGCCAAACCAATTTCTCCAGCCTGCAGTTTCCTTCCAGCTGCCCTCCTCCCTGAGGGCTCAGTGGAAGCAGGTCACAAGATGCATGAATTGTTATGGCAGCTGCAGCCTGCACCTAGTTGTCTCCTCCTTGAATCCTCAAGAATTGTCAGTAATTTATTCCAGATTTCTAAGAAGCATTAGATCCACCATATAAGCAGAAGAGAACTGTACTATATGCGTAACTGCTTTTTCTCATCAGGGGCTGAGAAGTAGGGCTCACTGCTACCATTAGGAAAAACAATACTGCCCGCTGACTAGAAAAGCTGGCCACAAGGCAAACATCGGTATGTGTCAAAATTTTCTGGATTTAAAAGGGCACAACTTCTTTCCTTATTTGTCCAAATTAGGCAGTTCCAAAGTACAACAGGACTAGAAACTTCTTTCAAGGATACATAAGGACCAGAAATGGACATGTCGAAACACTACATCTTGCAAGACGCCAAGACGCGAAGTGTCATTTGTTAACTTTTTTGAGGTGGCCATTTTTAAATACTCCTCTCACCAGAAACTTTGCATGTTTGTTCCACATGCCCCTATGCTTCCATTTCCCCTGCTTCCCAGTGACCCAGAGACACAGTGACTTACAAGATAAGTCATGTGTATATAGACAGCAGCTCTTACAGTAATGGTATGCCAACACTCTTTTCAGGGTGAGAAATGCTGATCGCGCAGTGAGTACAGAGGGAATTGTGACAACCTCTTACACCTATACAGAATCAAAAGGCAGAACACTGATGCATCACTCTGCAATACAGCTATTGGCTCCATTTTGACAAAGCCAGAGGAGCCACGATTATGCAACATGCTTGCCAAGAAAACCTGCTGATAATCTGAGTACCCAGATGCCCTCTCCCAATTAACTGGACAAGCATAAACAAGCCCTATTCTGTACAACAAACCTCAGATCTCTTCCACCCCTCCTTACTAGAAAGGGAAGAACAGGGAATAAAGTAGGTAGCCCTGGACCTGTCCAGGTGACTCCGCAAATGGAGCACAGCCAGAAGAAAAATCAAGATATTGTAATCTTTCTCACTGTTGTCTGACCCATTTCCACAGGTCAAGAAGAACCTTATTGCAAGAAAACAGAAAAAAGGAATCAAGCAAAACCTAGAAGCCATAAAATGAACACCCTACTCCTGGCTAGCATGCAAAGTACCATACTAATACTGAGCTTCTGTGGCAAGAAGTCAAACCACCCTGAAAAGTTACCAGCACTACCACTATGACACAGTGGTAATTTAGACAAACAAATAGTTATTATGTTTGCCCAGTGCCCACCTTGACTGAGTTTCTTAACAAGAAAAAAACAGTTTGAGGTGATAACAATGCTGGCAAGGATGAGTGTGTGTATGTTTACATTAACCAATGTTTTGAAAATAAAAACTATTTCCAGAATTTGTGAATGTATCAGGAACTGGAGTTAACTTTTCCAAAACAAGTGTAGTGTACATACTATATACAGAGCAACAGAGTGCCAACGTACACACAACATCTCGCTCTGAAATGAATCACTCCTCCTACACAAAAATTAACAGTCACTTGGCTTCACAAAGGCCACATTTTCAGAAGTAGAAGCTGGGGCAGGTTCATCTAGCAGCTCCATAGAGCAGCTGAGCAGTTCACACCAGGCTGCCAAGCAAAATTGTAGGTACTCTGCACCAGGGACTAACGCGTTCTTTTCCTGCACCAGTTTCAAGTTTTATTCTTAAATAGATTTACTCAAGAGTAAATAGATACATGCCGTGGAGATCTCTCCACCTAGAAATTCCCATACTGACTTTCTATGTCTTTTTCAATAAATGTAAGAATTATTTATATCTACCTGTGGAAACACATTAGCCTAGAAGTAGTGTATGATTTGGCACTGGCACCCAGATTCACATGTTAGTAAGTGAGTCCTCTTTTGGGGACGCTCAGTATTTGAAAATCTGGTTTACTAACTGATTTGCCTGACCCTGGGTGAGGTACTTCATCTATTTATTTTTACAAAACTTTCAATCCTATAGGTACCACAAAGGAAAGTCAATCAGTGGATTCACATGACAGGGGAAAAGACATTTGCTCAAAATATTTTTTTCCTCCAGTATAACTTAGTCTATTGCCTTGTTCATAGTGAAAGACAGAACAGGAAGGAAAAACCCTTCAACCTGAGAAAACAAGCTCCAAATACAATCCACCACATCAAAACTTGTGATACAGCATGACCAAAGACATTTCTGAAGGAAAAAAGTATCACACATTTAACACAACTCTTAAAGCTCCAGTATTTTACTGGGTTTTATAATCAAACTTAGTAATTTACGCTACATTGTACAATGGAGAAAATTGGAGTACATTGGAGAAAAAACTTTAGGGCTAGAAGTCCTAAAATATTTCCAATTAGTATTATTAGTTCTAGAAGGAAACTGACACATAGCCAGTGAAGACCTTTATTCAACAAACAGGTGCTGTTAGGAAAAGGAAGGGAAACATTGAAGTCTGTTAATGAATGGGAGATGGGACAATAATAAAAATAATACAGTGATTCTGTAGAAACCAACAGTGCAGACTCAGCTGAAATTTTGTATGCCATTACCAGGCGCTGTACCCCAAAACAGGTGGGATTATTTCCTAACAAGCTCAGGAAAAAATAATAAGAATAATGAAAAAGAGAGACTGAAAGACAGGAGTGCCTCTCTTACATGGAAAACTGGTAAAACTGGTACTAACGTAAAATAATGAAGGCACAAATCCTGGGAACTCATTCATCCTGCCTGATAATGCAAGAACATAGAACTGAATAAAAGGTGAGAAACTGAATATCCAACAAACTATTTTTTTCATTCAAACTGCAAACACGCTGCAACCTGTTAGCACAAGGAGCCACTGAGACAAGAGCTTAGCAAGACGGCTATTTCTTTGGTTCTTCAGAATATCTGGGATGCTGCTGTTGATGTCAACACCCTTTGAAAGATACAGCAAGCTTCATGTTTCTGGAGGTAGTCAACCTCTAACAGTCTCACCATGTACAGGTGACTTCACACTAGCCTATTGCCAGCTTCATACCCTTTCCCTAATTCAACTAGTAATGACAAAAGACAAGGTACGCTGCTAGACAGATCACTGCTGCACACAAGTAATTCCTACGATCCCAACGACCAGCAGCAATTCGGCATTGATGTCCTGTCCCTACTGCACGGCATTCCTGGCATTACACTGACCTCTGGTGGGTTGCAGGGGAAAAAGCTGCAGACAAATTAAGCGCACAAAAAGTCAAGGAAAGCATACCCTGCAGCTTTCGTGGGAATTCAGCGAGGGCACGCAGAAAGCCAGGCGTTGAAAGTGCTCCAGCTCACTCCAGACAACAGGGCAGGAGCAGTATCACACTAATGACTCACTGTTCACAAAGCACTTTAGAGGTATTTCAGTTTTTACACACAATGCTCCCTCGTGATACGCCATCAGCTTGTGTTAGGATTTCCTGTAACATCACTGAAATATGGTGTACACAGCAGCCCCTTACTCTGTAGGAGGAAAAGGAGGATGAATAGGTGAATCTGCAAGCTTTGCATGCAACATCCCAAACTAACGTGTGTATGTTAAACCCCAACCTTTCTTGAATCTACTAAGGTTTTATTTAACTATATTAAGATAATTTTCTTTTCTTCCATTGCACATTTTAATGTACCTGAAGCCAAACCACTTGTTTTTAGGAGTCCTGATAGTTTCAGGGACCTGTTTTGTGCCATGCTGCCACAAATACTGGCACTGACAATGTGCCATGCTGCCACAAATACTGGCACTGA
The DNA here is from genome assembly GCF_017639655.2 of Falco naumanni. Taxonomy (NCBI): domain Eukaryota; kingdom Metazoa; phylum Chordata; class Aves; order Falconiformes; family Falconidae; genus Falco; species Falco naumanni. The sequence goes on along the minus strand of NC_054080.1, from coordinate 24,642,920 downwards.
CAAAACTTACAGTGCAGTCAGTTGATGCCGGGAAGAGGAACAACAGGCCAAAAGCCAGGAAAGGCAGGAACTGGTTTTCTTGCTAAAGAAAGCACAACAGGGAAATTATACCCTTACAATTTAGTGTTGGAATTCACTCAGGAAAACTAAGGACACACCCAGATAGAGTAGAACAAAACAATACATTTATTATATATCAGATTTTGACTGCTTATTAGAGTCCCAGGAAATCAATGGCTACTGAAAGGGATGAGAAGGCAGAACTGCTTCTACTGCACTGTCCTTGCAGAGCGAGACTGAATGTTGAATTGGCTCACATTCATTTCATTCTCCCTGCATGTAGTGGCAAATCTATAAGAAACTAACGTAATTTGACATGACAGGGTAGGGCGGGAAGCCCTCATCTGAAGATGTCAGTTGTCATCTGTTGAATCATATTTTGAAAATAGGAAATACGAGTGAATGAAGAGATCATTACTGCTGTGCCATCAAAAGCCTAAATAGGCTCTTTCAGTGCTAACTTGTCAGAAGTATTCTCAGGCCTGGTAAGATATACTTCAGCGATAAGAAGAGACCTTTTGCGCATGCTCAGGAAGTGCTTAACAATATTTAAACAGAAAGGGAAAACCTCAGTTTAGGTAGGTGGTAAAACTCACTTCAGTGCTGCGTTCTAAGCAGCTCAGTGCAGCTGGGAAGCACAACTCCTGCCCACACCAACTTAAAAGATGCAGGCACCCCACTGCTGGAGGACTACAGTGCCACTCACAAGCTGACTTTATAGATTTCAAAGAAAATCGTGGAGAAGTATACCCCAGTGAGTGTAGACGTTGCGAGTGCTCCCTCCCATGCCTTCCCAGTTTGGCAGGATAACAAGTAGCGCGCGCAACACTTCACAGGTCTTTTGGCTAGCCAGATGGTGATTTTTCACAAAATCTTCAAGAACTTAGTACTTCTGTAGCTCTTTCACAAATTTGGCTGAAACCAACTCAAAAAATATAAATTGACACAAAACCAAAATAATTACAGTGATTAAATCATTAACTGCGTCTTTAGGAAACCAAACAGAAAATAGTATCTCACTACTAACTTCAAAGCTGAAAAGGCTGAGTGTTTGAGTCTCAAGTCTTTCACTAGGTAAGTAAGCTTTTCTGTCTTAATTTCTTCAGGGTCAAGTTCTTTCTCCCCTTGTGCCCTGTGACTAAATTGACAGACTGGAATACCTCAGCCACTGCATGCCACAGGTCGGTGGTTCAGCTCAGATTCCCCACAAGAAGCCATGGAAGCTACAACAGGGCTATATATCAGAGAAGCGAATTCACTTCTGCAAACTTCACAATGTGTACAGTATTCTGTGACAGAACAACAAACTGCTGGGACAGCAATGTCTTAACCTGCCAAAGCATGATTCACAAGCACCTTCTGTTAAAGCTCCTAGATACCTAAAAGTGGCAGCAAGGTATCTGTTTCCATTTCAAGAGGATATTTTATCCACTAGATAACTAAGAATTATTGTTAATTATGCCCTCAATTTAGTATGTCCTGGTTTCATGAGGACTGATACAACAAATAAAATGTTCATGGACTCAACAGATTACAAATTCACATTCACTATGATCATCAGGTACGGGCCACAGAACTGCCTGATGTGAAGACACTCCTTTTTGAATTATACTGCCACTTCCAGAAGAATCTTATCCCTGTCAGATTAAAAAAAAAATAAACCATCAATGCAGAATCACTTTGTGTCCTTTGTGAATTGTTCCACTGATTTTTTTTATTGTCTTGCAAATTGTTTAGTAAGAAGAGGACCCACAGGATTTGTGACTAATGTCCTTAACCCATGTCTATCATACAAAAATCGCTTTGGTCACTGTTTTCTTACAGTATCTGACTGCTTCAGCAGGTTTATGGATGACACCAAAGTGATGACTTCTGGGAATGGATGCCATTCAGAGGGAGCTTGACAGGCTTGATGGGTGGGCCCATGTGAACTCTTGAAGTTCAACAAAGCCAAGTGCAAGGTCCTGCACTTGGGTCCATGCAATTGCCAGTATCAATAGAGAATGGGGGACAAATGGATTGAGAGCAGACCGCCGGAGAAGGACTTGGGGATCCTGGTGGATGAAAAATTGGACATGAGCTGGCAGTGTGCGGTCGCAACCGCAAAAGCCAATTGTATCCCAGGCTGCATAAAAAGAAGGGTGATCAGGAGGTCAAGGGAAGGGATTCTCCCCCTCTACTCTGCTCTGGTGAGACCCCAACCCTGGAACAGGTTGCCCATGCCTCATCACTGGAAGTATTCAAGGCCAGGTTGGATGGGGCTTTGAGTATGGTGTATTGAGGGGGTGGGCTAGAAGGTCTCTTCCAACTCAAACCATTCTGTGATTCAGAGATTCAGTAACAACTTCCAAACATGACAACAACACCTGAAATGACGAAGTTTTTCATGTAATCAGTTAGTGGTTTGTAGATAGAAAGTTTTCTCATGTAGGTTGGAGCTCTCCTGTATCCCCAGGCACAAATAACAATAGGTCACAAACACTAAGGATTTCTTCTTCACTATACTGTTCACTTGTGTAATCAAAATCTGGACTAATTGCATTTGTCTTAAACTTCTGTCCAGGCAGCTGTCCCTGAGCTGGAAATCAACTTGATTGCATCAGCAACACAGAGTAATGGATCTCCACTGATTTACTAGCTTGACTGCCAGCAACTGATAGGGTCCTATGCAAGACCATTACCCTTGTGTTTTAAGTATCACTTTACTTGAAGTGCTAACCTTTATGCATACCTAAGTTAGACTTGAGGCAATGCTTGAGACAATCTTATATGGAAAACATACGGAAACATTTTGAATGACAAGCCAAAGCTACTGAAGGTGAATCTGCTTAAAACTAATGCTAACAATATTTGTTAGTTTTGCTATAAACTTAAAACAGAGCACTAATAATACCCTATACTTTAGAGATACACCTAAGCATAATGAAACACACTCACAGAAAAATTCTGTAAAGCAAACTGAGGCTAAATTACTGAAGGAAGAATCCTGCTCTCTGGCAAGTCTATATGCTTCTCCACCAAGCTGTGAGTGGTGACATTTGCTTGCCCCTTAGCTTTTTCTTATGTTTATCTTTTTTGCCACCCCCCATCAAGACTGCAATGAACCATGACTCTTCTCTAACACTTGGGCATTTGGCAGCCCTTCTATGACCTCCTGTAATTTACTTGAGATGTCACACATCAGGCTGCACTGCCAAGTGACTTTGCCTCCTGGACACTCTCTGCTACTCCCAGGTAAGGAGGAGCTACAAGAAGCAAGCAGGTCTCCGCAGCTATAACAAACAGACCAAGGAAGGCTAGCAAGATTGCTGAATGGGTCTCAGGTTTCTCTACAACTGGTAGCCTCATTCTGATTTTTCTCCAGACATGGTCCCAGTTTATCCCTGTGGTGTTTATAACTGCCCTGTTCCCTACCTCATAGTCTTTCAAACACGGACTGTACTGCCTTCACTTACAGAGTCAGCAAATCTGGAAACCGTGCACTCAGAACTGAGCCTCTGCCAGCATTCAAGCCTCAAACATCCAGGGCTGTTGCACACTTTGCCCACCTGCATTGAGGCTGGTTACTTTGCACACGCGTCTCCAGCTGGGGGGCCAACAGCAGGGCACTGCCAGTATGATCACAAATGAGCAACACGCAAGATCAGGATGTTTTCGTGCAGTCCTCTTGCCACAAGCATGTACCACGTGAGAGCTACCACAGAAACGCAGCCCAGCACACGAGGATCACCTCCCGCCATGCAAGGCCTCCAGAGTGCTGCCCTGGCGGCCCCCGTGCCTCCCGCAGGGAAACTGAACAGAGTAACAGCTTCAGGCACGAGAGCCATTTTTTGGCTGTGAAGTTCTTTAAAATCACCACAGAAAAGCAACGGCTGGTGTCCAGGAACACCACCCCTACACTTCAGCCTGAAGAACCCTCGAACTTTCAGCCATCTTGCTCATTCATTTTTAGCCTTCAGCAGGCCTCACTGCGCGACTAACTATACGATGCTCTGCTTGCTATGAAGAAACACGGCAGCACACCCGCACCGCCAGGGGCCCAGCCTGGGCGAGCCACGCCGCTGAAACAGGCCGCACACACGGCAGACCCCTCGCGCAGGAGAGCAGCTTCCCCGCCAGATTTCCCACCGCAGGCCCCTCCGCAGCCGCCCCACCGCCCCGCCAGCACCGCCCGACGCTCCGCCCGGCGGCCCCCTGCCCGGCGCGGCGCCACCAGCCCCGCCCCGCCCCGCCCCGCCCCGCCCCCACCGCCGGGTCCCGCTGCGCGTGCGCAGGTGGCTGGGGCGCCCCGCCCCTTCTCGCCGGGCTGCCTCCTTCGCGCGGTCGCGCAGGTGGCCATGGGAGGGCGTGTCTCGGGTCCCGCCGCCCCGTTCCCGGCGGGTTCCCTGCCCGAGGCTCCGCCTGCCGCAGCCTCGCCTCTGGGGAGGACCCGGTACGCGGACCTCGCGCTGCAGGAGCGGCTGGCGCATGGCCCCTCCCCCCCCCGCCCCGCGGGAATATTGGCTCAGCCCTCTTGAGGCACGCTGGGAGCGGCGGGGGCGCGGCCTGGCCTGCGGCGTGCGCGGGGCGGTCGGGTGGCCGAGGGGGCGCGGGGTGGCGGCCGGGCCGGGCAGCCAACAGCAGCAGTAGCCAGCATGTGCGCTCGCTGCCGGGCGGGGGCTTGTCCGCCGGGGCGCGGGGAAGGAACCTGAGGCGCCTCAGCGTCCCTGAAAGCCTGGCTGGGCGGCCGGGTCAGGGTGCTGGCTGGAGAGGTAGGCCGGGCTGCCGCGGGGGTGCGCGGCGGGCTGAGCCGGTAATGGGAGGGGGCCGGCGGCGGGCCCTGGAGCACCGTCCCCGGAAGCCTGTGCTGCTGTCCCCGCAGCGGGCACGGGACCTGGGAGGCCTTGGGGCCGGGAGCGCTGGTTGGCCGGTGGTTGGGCAGCCGTGCCGCTTCAGCACACGGACAGCCTTTCTTTGCCCCGTCGGCATCTTGTCTCCGTGAAACCAGGCACCGAGCGAATAGCTGGCTCTTCGTCCGCTGGAGCTTCTGGTTCTGAAAGTCTCTGTGCAGCCTTCTCACCGCTGATTGGGAGAACTCGCTGAAAAAAACTCCTAGACGAGCGAGCTTTTTGATTTCTTTATATAGTTGCTTTACGTTCAACTCGTTTGGGCAGGCTTTTTGCCATCGTAGTCTTAGATGCGCCATATCCCTCCCAGTAGAAAGACAACCCGAAAGGAATACTTTCTCAGTAGTGTGGGAAAGGTGAGTGGGGCTGTTGTACAGTCACCTGTGCCCAGCTTTCTGAGATAATTCCAGGTTGCTGTAGCAGGCCACTGGAACTCGTGTAAGAGACTAGCCCTTGATCTTAAAGTGTGCTCATAGGGATGATAGGGCCGAGCCTGCTATGTGTTCTTTGAAATGGGGCAGTTATTTCAAGCATTTCTTGTTAGGCTCGTTGTACTGTTTGTGTATCTGTCACTCTTCCAAGTGAAGAAGTGGTTTTCCCTTTTCTTTCAGATGAAAGCAGTGGTAGTCTGTCGATGGCCTAAACAAGCACCAGCATGACCACAAGATGTCCCAAGAGCATGGTGTGCTTGGCTTTTCTGGTTAAGTGTTTATCATGTATAAAACATAATTTACATGTGAATTTTAAAGTGTTTGCCTGTTGATTAATCGAACTTTTTCATATGCTGTTACTTCAATTCTACAGAAATTGTATGTTCTAATACTTAAATTTTTGCCTTTGTGTTGCCCATTCATTCCTGGCCAGAATGAATGTGGTGTCAAAGAAGGCAAACAGGAATTCTTGCTCAGACTATTGAAGGAGCTGGTTATTTACCTTTCTCCTCCCTGTTTTTGCAAGGACAACAAAAAATCTGTAGAACATGCATTGTTGTCTAAAATTCACGAGTTCTTGAACTCATATTTAGTGGTTAACTATATGGGCACAGAGTTCAGGTCAGGCTGACCCTCTAGAGTTGTCAAAAGTGACAAATGAAGGGACTTCTAATCAAGGGAGTCAGCCTTGGTAGAGACAAGAGGAAGAGCATCCTATCTTCGTGATGTAAGCCATGCACACTTAGACTACCTTGTTTCTGTTAAACTGATCATCTAGCTCTTACGCTCTTTAGCCTTGCCCTGGAAGTGAACTATCCTCATTATAATAGTAAAAATCACACCCCCTAAGGGAAAGACCCAGGCCCACTAAAAGACCCTTCCTCAGAGAGCATGCGTGGTAGTAAAATAAGTTAGGTAATGGATATGCAAATGTGTAGCCAGTCATCTATGTGGACCTGCCCTCCGGGCAGGGAAAGTGCAGTAAGATTTTGTATATAATGTTTTTAACTTTTTACTGCAGTATGCTAGCTTTATTTGCTAGCATCCAGACTTGTGCATCTCTGTAATAAAACAGTATCTGGTCTCAGTATGTAAGACTGGGTTGTTGCATGCCTGGAATGGACTTGCATTTTAAAGACAATAGTATGGTTGAGCAGATACATTGTAGATTCTGTGCTTCAGTCTTTTTAAATTAAGAATCTGGCAGTTATTTAAAAAGGAAAAGCTAAAATCATAATGGCCACTTTCAGTGGTGTTTAGCTGTCCTGTCCATCATGATAACTTCTTAAGCCTGTGCTGCAAGTAATTAGTACATAACATTTCAGACTCCTGCAGTGTCCTCTTGTTTTCTAGTTGTGAAAGATATCTACAGTTTCAGAATACTCAGCTACAGAAAATATGTTCTTCGAGATATTTACATAAAAATCTTATTTAATGGGGAAGAAATGTGTTTTGCCTTTGTGCATTTGCCTTTTTGTTATTTATGTCTCGTGTCAGAAAGTTATAAAGAGAGTCTCTCTGTGGGATTATTCAGTATTGCATAATAGTGTATTCTACTCTTTTACTGTACATAGAACAGTCTTTCCTTTTACATCAAAAGATGTACTTTTGAAAGTGAAAAGTGTACTGGAATGTTGCTAGCAGTAGTGGCTCTTACCTTGGGGATTGTGGCGTCTGTTCCTACCAGAATGCTTAATGCTATGAACACTTCTTACAGAGTTCTAGTGTGCTTTTCTGGAAGTCAAGGAGCTCACAGAGACTGTCCTGTGTGGTGAAAGCCTCTAAGCATGAGAAAGGTGTGTAAGAAAAAGTTGTAAAGTACTGATTGCGTAGCTGTCCTGAAGCTTCCTTCATGAGGTGAGTGATAACTTCTTGTGCAGCTGTGTCCTTCAGCATTATTTTATAATGAAGCAGACCTTCTGTTGAAAAATAAATTTGGCAGAAGGAATTTTAGAGCAGAAATCAAAATTGCAACATTGAGATTGAGATCAGCCTGATGACTACGTTCTCATCAAGAAAAGCAAAGTGGAAACCCTAATGTTTGGCGTGAGTGGCTTATTAAAAGCAATTCATGGCTGCCAGTGTGTCCAAGAAGAGTCTGTGCTTTTCCATGTTTGGTTTTTGGGGTGATACTGTAGAGCAGTTCAGAATGGAAGGACTGAAAATGTTTGAAGATTGATGAAACCCAAAAGCCTGGAATCTTATGTGCAAAGTGCTGTTTCATTGTAAAGTCTTGGAAAAGTCAGCACTGCTGAAAAGTTGAGTAGTGCAAGTCAGCATGAAATTCAGTGGTACAAACAAGACATTAATAAAAATAACATGTATTATCAAAGATTTATTCGGTGCTGAAACTGTGGTTTGTGTAACCTACATACCCAAGGGCATGACAAGTATCCAAGTCTTTGAAGCCAGGAACTTCTTGGGTAGTACTGGAATGTGATATGTGATGTAAGAATGATCCAGCACTGAGAAATTATTATGATAACTTACCTGCATTTGGGGAGATGTAAACCACACTGAGTAAGCTATTAGACAGCCAACTCTAAATTTATAGACACTAACTCAAAGGTGAAATTCAGAGTGCAAACTCAAGTCTCAAGTCAAACTGAAGAAGTGACTGATTGTTCTAACTTAGAAAAAGTCACAATGTTACAGCACATGCTAAGGAGTGGTGTTTCTCTTGAGTATTGTTAAATACTTTGTGCAGTACTGTAAGAAACTCGGTAATTGCCTTAAACCTTGGTTGGTGCTGTCCACCCATTGATTTGTCCTTCACGGTGGTGGTGCATACGTAGCAGATGGTAAGAAAGACAGAAGAAGCAGAAGCAAAATGCAATTACAGCCATGAGCCCACCCTGTAGCTTAAACAGGTATTTTCATTTGTGGTCATCCTAAATAACTCCTTTCAGGTAGTGACATTAAAAGTTGGCATCTTGGACAGGATGCCCTTGCAAGACTGAACAAAACAGAAGGGACTAGGGCCCTTAACATGGCCCTTTCCTTAGAAAGTGCCTGACAGGAGAAGGGGCAGAGGATCTTGTAAAGATTTGCACTGGATATGTAAACCCACAGTAGGCAGAATACTTTGGAGTACTCCTTTTGCATTGTGTGATGGCTGTTGTTGGGATCAATTTGGGGATCCAACAATGGAGGATAATCCCCTCCTTGAAAAATTGAAGTGCTATAAAGCCAAATGCTCTCTTCCTGGCATGGCGTAGGCCCAAAACAATTGGCAGTGTGGATAGGATCACTCTTTGGCAAAGGAAAAAAAACTGCAGATGGGGAAAGGAAAAGCAACAGTTTGTGCTGTTACAGGGGCTGTGTTAATTGCTGCTCGGAAGGAAAAGCAAGTAGCTAAAGGGACAAATAACTCCTTACAAGAGCAGATAGGAAACCTGCAAAGTCAACTCGCCACTGAACGTAACAATACTCAAGTGGCTTCACACAACCTGATCAGACTCCCTAGACAGAATCCTATGGTCTTGAGTTGGAAGAAAATGGGCAGGAGTCTGACAGTAGGATAGGTCTGTCCTCAGACCTAGAGAGTGAACTACGAGTCTCCAGTCTGGTGAAACCAGCCAGAAAAACAGACATCTGATCTAAACCCTATATATCCAATTAAAGAGTTAGAGGATAGCAGGAACCTCTTTTATCGTGGGCATGGGGAGGTGGTAATGAGGCCCTTGATTAAAACTGAAACCATTGATAATGGTCAGAGGGATGCTTAGCAACATACCATGTGCACTATCCCCTGTTCCCCTACAGAATTGGCTAAAATACAGGAAAAATACTCCTGGGGGTCCCAAGAAACTGAAACTGGGTATGTGTCGAGTGTCGCCCTCACAGGATGGGATTGTATTCTGCTGAGCAAAGATGAGACTAAAGGGTACTGGGGACCCAGAGTCTTCTGAACTGCAGAAGATAACAGGGAACCATTGTCCTTGACCAAGAGGATAGCATATTGGGCAGGAGGGTTATACCCAGTGGAGAGAGGGGACCCTTTTTTTTTTTTTTTTATTAAAACACCCATGGCAGGCCCCGTTTTGGCAAGTGTGTAGGAAGCCCTTTGCCTCCCAATTGGTGCATGACTGCTGCTTCTGCAGCAGCCTTCTCCTATGCAGTGTGTGGAAAGACCCCAAGAGCTTTCATCCTCTAGTCAGGGGATTTCCTTATGCTTTAAAACTCTATGCTGTTCAGCTACAAGATTGGTTGCAAGCTTCCCGACTGAAACAAAGGGGAGGCCTCCCCAAAATGACTTGTGGCGAAAGTGGTGCAAGAACTAATTAACTACAGAAGGAGAGAGAAGTGCTTAGGTAGGAGAGTTGATAGCAGTTTGGAGTGTGATAAAATGAGAAGCAGAAAGCAAAGAACCATTGTTCATTTACACTGATTCATCTGCTGTATTCAGGGAATGTATTCTGAATGGCTCCCATCTTGGGAACAAAACCAGTGGGAAGTTAATTGAGCACTGGTGTGTCAGTGAGGAAAAATGGGAAGAAATTCGCAACATCACTAAACAGAGATGTTTTGTAGCAGGATGGGTAGCTGTACACCCAACCGGAGATCACCCCTCACACCTTTTGAACAATCAAGTAGATGCACTAACCTGTTTAGCCACACTAGCGGTGGAAGCAGAGGGGGGGAAATGGGAACATTGGTTAGAATGGTTATATTTAAATGAGGCCATTCTGGAAGTAAAGACCTTTGTGAAAGAGGCAGTCAGCAGGAGATGGTCTGTGACCAGGGAGCTATGTAACACCATTATCTCAGCATGTGGCCTATGCTGTACAGAGTCGGGAACATAACCCTCTCAGGGATCGTTCCCTATGCTTAAGGGACAGTAAGGGGCTGTGGGATACTGGGCAAGCAGGCTACATCAGTCCCTTTTGTCTCTCAGAAGGAAAGCAGTATGTATTGGTGGGAGTTGGCGTAACTTCTGGGCTAACTCAGACTGAAGCTGTCCTGCAAACAACAGGGGAATATACAGTGGACAGTCTGAAATCATGGTTTAGTTGTTTTCCTAAATCCAGAGTTATCCGGTCAGGCAGCAGTAGCCACCAGTTCTAGTGGGCTTACCCACTGTGAGACAAGCACCTCTAGTACTGAAAGCTCAAAAGAATATGTATACAAGGGTAGCTGCTGATGTCCATGGGAAAGATCATTGAATCCATACCAGATGAATCATCCTTTTTGGGTCAGCAATGTCAATGTGTGGTCGGACTATGAGATCCGAACCTTGTTTCTTTTCCATTGCAGGAGTGACTGGCCCAAAAAACCCAAACCCAACTAGATGAAGATCCGTGTGTTCACCTGCTGATGTTCCCTTACTGGATCCATCGCCATGAATTTTTCTCTACTAGGACCTCCAGTGGTTTGGGGAATGTTACTGGCTATAGTTATTTTCTACATGTTTTACTGTTTTTGCGCTTTTACCCACCACATCTGGTGTGGGAGACCCCGCAGTAATCAAGTTGTGTAACTAGGGTGACAAGCATTGGCAGATAGTGATTCATCTATGCTCATGCCCTAAGTAAGCTATCTGCAAGCTTATTGCCCTACCAATTGCTTTAGCATTTTAGGATCTATAAAATAATTGCCAACATGAGTCACCCAAAAGTTAGTGTTTGTCGTGTTTGTATTGACTTTATATGCAATCACTTTGCAAAGTAGTGGTCCTGATCTTGCATGGGAGCTGATTCAAGGTTTTGCCCAAATGTGGAACTCCTTGGACCAAGGCCTATGTATCGCATTACCTCGATCTTCTGAAGAAGGGCTGAGATTTTTCGTATCTATTGTTTAATGAGAACACCACAGTACAGGAGTATATGCCCTGTTTAATCAATGGATCTTGGGCAGCTTACTACCACCCAATATGTATACCACAGAGGCTGAATCTCTGTGGTCTCTACCATCAAACTCGCCTTGCAAACTTACTGGCTGGATGATGGAAAGATGCCAAATTAACCAAACCCTGGGTGAAAACAATGCATTTAGAGCCCATGTAACTTGCAGGCTCTTCCCATAGGGTCCTGTAGAAAATCCATTCTTTTATTTGAGCTCGTCTGAAGTAAGTTCACTGTACAATGGGATCTGCCTTGGTGCATGGAACTTCCACACCATGTGGGTGTCAGGAATTGGGATACACAGTAATTCTAATGGGCTTGGTCCAGGGACGTTTTAGAAAAAGGAGTACCATATAATGATACTGTACTTGAGCCATGTCCCAAGCAACCTGAAAATTCCCTTTTTAACTGTTCTAAAGTAATAATGTGCAAAGAAGGACCAGGAAATCAACCAGAAATCTGGTTCATTTATACTCAGTATTTCAATTCAGGATATGTGTACATGCTGTGAATACCTCACACAGGGATGGAGAAATAAGGACCCCAATTGTAACCAGACCTTCAAACAGAAAATGCGGAAGCAATACAGTATACCTTATGTCCATTTTCTGGTAACGAAAATAGCTCTAAATTCTACACCACGAACTTACGCATCTTCTTTTGAAGAACTTTCTAACTGCAAAACTGGTGTATATCCTGCTCCTTCAGGGCTGGCATGGGGATGCTCTGATGGGAAGTTCTATTCATAGTTAACTTTAGAACATCATGCTGGTTTAAAGTGTGGGGTAGGTATCTCTTCATTATGCCCAGATCATATCTTTAATTTTCCAAGTTCTTCCCCATGAGCATGCAGGAAGGTAAAACAACCCCCAGCTTGTCCAGAGTGTGTGATAAAGGGAGTCCAAATTCCTGATTATTATACTAGAAGATAGGCTATATCCCTGATGCTAGAAAGTATTTTTGCCCCTTATGTAACCCAAAACCAACATCAGTTTGTCTTGGAAAATCTCACCTGGCAGGTACATGTTTTGGACTTGATATGCTTTTGGAGAACTGAGTCTGCAGGTCCAACAAGCATCGAAGGTGACACACTAGAATCATCTAGCTGTAGATATGCTGTTGCTGAAAGGAGCCAGTGGGATGCTAAACCTCACCAATGGAGAATGTTGCATCACCATACACAATGCAACCACAATCAAAGAAGCTGGGGCAAAGATGAAAGAAATAGCAGACCAAACAGCAGTGCTTTTCCAGGCCGTGCAACTCAAAGGCTGGTTTAATGGGCCAGGTTCCTGGCTACAATCAATCTTGCGATATTTGGGACTCATGGCATGGGGAGCTTGGCTAGCAAAGATACCACGTTAGTTACAGGATTCATATTTTTAATAATTGCTGTTGCTGTTGTGTGCTGTATGGTCAACTGTGCCCTTTTCCCCTCTTCTGTCTGCTACATGAGAACCACCACCTCTGAAGAAGACTTAGAATGGGAAGTGAAAATGAAAATACTTTGTTTAAGCTGCAGGGTGGGCTCATGGCTGTAATTGGATTTTGCTTCTGCTGCTTCTGTCTTTCTGCTATGTGTGCATCACCACTGTGAAGGACAAAATCAATGGACAAACAGCACCAACCAGTATTTAAGTTGCAGAGTGGCATAAGGGACCAATAGATTGATAATTGCCTTAAATGTTGCTTAGTGCACAAATTCAAGTGGAGCTGGTGCAAATGTGTTCTGCTCAAATTGGAAAGGAACTGAAATGAGCTGTTGCTGCAGAGTGAGCTGCTGCTGCCTCGGCTGGTAACCACAGGGGCGGTACAGGATGTAATGGCTGTAGCTAGCACTTCCTGGAAGAAAGTTCTGTGGTAAATAAGGCAACTGCTGATGTGCACCGCAGGGGTGGCCTAAAGCTTTTGGGGGCACTTATCCCTCATGACCACCGATGAGGACCCCCTGCAACCACTGCTTACACATGGAGCCTGTGCAGACACAGACCACATCCACCCTCATTTTGTATGTAAGTGAGGAGGCATCCTCTCAAAAGCATAAACCCAAATCGACCAAAACTTGGGTGGGGCCTCTACCACCCAGACACCCAGGGTGAAGACGACCAGTGGGACGCCACTGGATCCACGGGCGGTGAAATTGCTTTTTCTTTCTCTTCCTCTCTTGCCCTCTCTCCTCTTTCTTTTTATTGAATAGTGACCAGATCTAAGTAAAAACATCTGGCACAGGACTTGCTTGTCCAGTTAAAAGTAATAGCCATTGAGATACTGTATCTAACCATGTGCCTTGTATTTTGTATTAATAAATCATAAAACTGGTTGGTTGATGTTTCACCTTAATTAAGGCCAAGGGTATCATGGACTTGATTGTTGGTCCCAAGGGGAGGGAGGTCGTCCTAAACATAAAAACTCCTTTTGGGTCACAACACTTAAAAATTGAGGTCATCCTAAATGACTCCTTTCGAGTTGTGAAGGAAAAAATGCTGGATTTTTTTTTTAGCAGCAGCATCTGACTTTTGTGTCTGAACAAACTAGTTGCTCAAACATGGGAAAGTACAGCAGCTTTGAAGGATAGATTGAATGGGATAGGAAACCAATAAAAGATGTCTTGCACACACATCTTGCAATTATGCCTCATTTAAGCCTCATTATGCAGGGGCTATGTTCCAGGACACAAAAAGAACCAGAATTATCTTTTTCAAATCCAGTTGCACTCTTTATTTTTTTTTTTTTGTTACACTGATGCATTCCAGCTCTTCTAGATACATAGCGAAGAGGAGGGTGATAAGACAGTGCTGCAAGGTGGTATTTCTGAAGAGCAATAAATACTGTTCAAGAAAACTTGGAAGAGATAAAAATTATGGAGAAGTTTTGGGAAGAATGGGGGTGACGTTTGGCACCCATTAATGAACCTTTGGGATTATTCAGGGTTTTGAGTGATAATTTTTTATTCTTTTTTCACTGTGCTAGAAATCGGTAACTGTACTAACTACTACAGAAGAGAGAGAGAGATTCTGTAGTTGTGTGATGTTTTCAGTAGCAGCTTTCAAAATATGGTTGCAGCTGTGGAAAAGCAGACTGATTATTTCGCAGCTGCTCACAAAGACAACGTGACAAACTCTTAAGCCAAGCTGTGCAAACTATGCTGAGTCAAGTTCTGAAGGAAGTTTGTGATTCAGTAGTTGTCCATGCAGAAGACAGATACTCAGAAAGTGATTGTCCAGCAGCTACCAGGCTGGTTGATGTGAAGTTGTTTAAATAATGTATGCTATTTCCTGATGAGAAATGACTCAAGTAACTTTTTGGGGAAAACTGAAACTGAAGATGGTTCAGTATTTTGCGTGAACATGCATATGTTCATACAAAAGTGAATTTGAGTGATAAAAAATCTGGTACATCGCTGTTGGTTTTCTTGCAGGAAATAAATGTAACAGAAATGTCAGGTGAAGTGATGAAATTCCTTCAAATTTGTCACAATGTCCTTGAAAATGCTAGAATCAGAAAGGTTGATGCATTGAAATGTGAAAATCTACTTGAGCAACAAAGAGAGTCCCCCATGGAGAGTCGGCCAAGTCACGACAATCACACCAATATGGCTACATGCCATGCTCACTTTATTAAACAAACAGGTCATATTTATAACTTAAACCGACCGCTCACCCGACTCTACACACAGGTGATTGGATAAAAGTTTCTGGTCACGCAGGCATCCCTGTCGCTGCCTGGTGAGCATGCTGCAGGCGCCTGATCAGAGTGTGCCAATGAGAGTGTGTGGATTTCGATGAGAGTGTGTGGATTTCGCGGTCCCCAGGGCTTACTCTGCACCTGGCTTCTTGTTTGTGCATAGCTTGTTTTCTTTCTCACACTGCCTGTTCCAAGGACAATTTGAAGTTGCTCTGCAGTTTCAACTAACAGGCCTGGGTTGTCCAATCTGGACAATGGTAACGTATGTCGTCGGTCCTTTAAAAATCCCTCTACAGAGCAGTATGAAAAACACAGGTGCACTTAATGCTTTACCAGTGCTGTCAATAGAAAGCGAACTACTCGGATCTATCCCAGACCTTTAGTACCATAGGCACTGGGGATTTTTGCAAGGTTGAAGAGTAAGGTAGGCACTCTTTTTTTTTATAGGAACCTGTTGGACACTGGGTAAAGAAATGTGTGTGCAGTCCACTATGAGTAATGTATCAAGTAACAGGGCTGCTACTTATTTTTCAACATAAAATTACTCTCTCTTATTTGTTACTGCCTTACTAGTATTATTCTCTTACACTGTCGTATAATGCACAGACATATACGTGCATGAATTACTACTACAAAAGTTTCTATTGATTCCTACCAAGGAGTTAGTACTCCTTGTTAGTACTTGTGTTACTCCTTGTTAGTACAAGTGTTAGTACTGCCACCAGCTTGTAGTTAGGGTCTGAAATCTTGCTTAGATTTCTTGCTTGTAGGCCCTTTAAAAATTAGATTTACAGATTTTGAGCTTTTGACTTTTTTCCAAAGGGATGAGTGGGAATGGGAAACTAGTCCTTATAACGTTGTACCAGTCTCAGGTTCTAGAGGATGTTGCTGGAAACAGCTGTGTGCTGTATGTGTCCAGTCTCATCCTGTGTTACATTTTTCCCTAGGAAGAATCATTAGAACCAGCCTGAGAACAGTGGGTGTCATTCAAGATCACTCCATAAGAGACAAACAACTGTTAAAAAGAGGGAACATTAAGCTTGCATATAGTAACACAAAGTGCTTTTAACTGTATTGGTGCAGTGTCAGGTAATGTTTATGTAGACAAAAACAATAAAGATTTATGTTTCTGTTCTCGTAATTTCTATCTTTCCCAAGCTATAATACCAACTGCTTCTGTTTGACAGTTGTGACTTCCTCTACGTTGTTTCTGGGATACCAGCTCACCCCTTTGGACTAAATAAAACCTAGGAGCTGTTAAGTGGATGGGAGGTGATCACTGAAACCACAGTCATCTGTAGTACTCAGGGAGTGGGTTAGCTGAGATTTGTAATGTGGTGGGGAGAAGCAGAACTTCAAATTCAGCAAACCTGGGTTTAAAAATAGCAGGAAAGGTATTTCTCCAACATGGAAAACTGCAAGCATGGGTTATTACCTTGATCAGCTACATAATATGATGCTTCAACTAAACGATGTATGTAGAGTGAAATACTGTAGGGATAGCAACTGGAATTCCTGATTGCTTTTTCAGGGAGACATACTGTGAATTAATTTTATCAGAAGAGCAAAAGCTGAAAGGTGTGTATCTTGCAGTGTCTGATTTTTCAGTACTGAATGTAAGCACATTAGTAATGCAAATCTAAGCGTGAGTTAGGTTTTGGGTTGTTGGAAGGAGGTTTAGACAAGAGTAATTAATTTTTAGTGATCCAACACATAATTATTGAATGCACTTGAAAGTTTAGGGTTTCTGTTAAAGGATTATATTCCCTGAAGATACCATCTGTTCAGGAGTTTTGCTCATGATCCTTTGTTCTTGAAGTGCAAGACTGGCAGGAGTAGCTTTTAAGACTATTTGATTTTTTTCCTTAAAACTCTTGAGAGCAATAGCTAATGCCAAGTTTTAATGATGGCTGTCTAAAATGTTAATTCCCTTTCAAAAAGAAAAACTGTAGAATCTTAAGCTTCACTGTATTCAGTGAAGATTTCATACTGTGCTGGAACAAAGAAAAAGTGAGGTAGGGGGAGGAATATGTGGGTGTAAGGAGCACTGATTACTAAAATAATAATGCTGGTAAACATTAAGTACAGGGTTATTAGGACTGTTTTTTAGTTTTTACAAGCGGCTAGCTAGACCGTACCCTTGTAAAAAAACTCAAGACTCCTTAACTATTTTTTCCCCCTTCCTCTGTTTTACATGAACTGTTGAAGTTGATAGTATTAAAAAGTAGAAAGGAGGACAGATTCTGAGCTGGTCTAGGGGAGCAAGAGAACCAAGATCTATACACTTGTGTTGCAGCAGCCCTCCTTTCTGTTAGCTGCCTCCAGTGCTGCGCAGAAGAAGGGTCTCGGTGTTAAAGACTGCACATCAGAACTCTAGAGGTGGGCACTGGAAGAAGACTGGCTTGTTCCAAATTCCTCTTTAATCTTTTAGCTCACTGCATCTGAGTTGGCTACGGCTAGCTCTATTAAATGAAAACGGTCTGTATCAGTGGGTGACCTGTGGGGGCATTCCTGCATGTAAATCTCTTAGCACTTTTGCTTAGCAAAGAGGCTGATTTGTAGTAAATTTGACAGTACTATGTTACGAAGACTGTCAAGTACATTCTAATATCCTCATTGAGGAAACAATTGCATAGCCCTAGCTATTTTTGACATCTTAACATTACAGCAAGTGTTTGTTTTAAAATATGACCATCTGGGGTGGAGTGGTTTTCTTCAGTCTTGTTTTGGGTCTGGCTGAGATGGAGTTAATTTTCCCCATAGCAGCTGTTACAGTGCTGTGCTTCGTATTGGTAGCTAGAAAGGTGTTGATAACACACCAGTGTTCTGGCTACTGTATCAAGGCTGTCTCTCCAACATTCCCCCCTCACCCAGTGAGCAGGGGGTGGGCAAGATCTTGGGAGGAGACGCAGCTGGGACAGCTGACCCAAACTGGCCAGAGCGATATTCCATGCAATATTCCATACCGTGGAGAGGGGAGCAGGGGGGTATTGTGTTATTGCGGCGTTTGTCTTCCAGAGCAACTGCTATGCATACCGAAGCCCTGCTTCCTGGCTGGACTTTGCCTCCTGATGGGAAGTAGTGAATAAATCTTTTGTTTTCTTTTGCTTCTGCATGTGGTCTTTGCTTTTGCTTTATTAAACTGTCTTTGACTTGACCCACGAGGGTTTTTTTCCATCTGATTTTCTCTACTCCACCGTCCTGCTGAGGAGAGAAGTGATAGAGCAGCTTGGTGGGCACTTGCTGTCCAGCCAAGGTCAACCCACCACAACTCTTAGCAAGGAGACAAATAAGAGGAGAGAAATTAAAACAGGTACATTAAGAAGAGAGCCACACTGGCTCTGCATCCATGTGTTTGGTTTGACAGCTTATGTAGTCTGCTGTGGCTTTCTGGTGTTTTAGGTAAGAAAGGAAGCTAGTGTGGATATGCACTGGAAGTGTAAACCTTAGGCTGACAACTTTCTGCTACCAGGAAAAATACTTAATCTGGAAAAGCTGTATCCTCAAGTGGGTTTTAATTGATACCACACCTGTTTTTGCCAGATGGTGTTGTCAAATGAATCTGTGTTTCTCAAGGCTTTGCTCCTTTGTGTAATGTAAATAAGACACACAGGCAACCATGGAATGCCCTAAAACTTCAAGTTTTACTTTACTTTTAAATAACCTGGACACAAGTATTGACACAGCCATCTATCAAACTCAATTTAAAATAAAGCACACAGTTGCTTCATGAATACTTAATGTACATAGAACATATGCATCACATTAATATGTTTATGTATGTTGTTTTCAAACATATTTCTAGGAAGCTTTGATTTAAACAGGCCTTCCCAAAAGAAAATGTGCTATCAATTCAGTTCAATATTCACCTGTATAAAGATGATTGATTTGGCAACTTAAATGGTAGTGATTTCCCCACCCCACCCCTCCCCCCCAACCAGCGTCTTTAATAAAATCAGCTCAACAAGAATACAAGTTGCAAGGTTAGGGATATTGGTAAGAAGCTCAATGTAGAACACAAGTCAAGGCTAGCTCCTAATGAAAGAAACCAGCTAACAAGCAAGGGGACCAATATGGGATATACATAAATGCTTTTGTGGTGTGGTTAGCAAGCCCTCTTTATTGTATAAAATACGTGTTTTGCAAAGAGGTATCTCTATGTTGCAGGTGTTGCTAATTAGTAAGTGAGACAGTTCCACAACTTACCTATCTTTAGCACTTGCAGAAGTCTCTGAAGAGGTAAATGCAGAGGCACGAAGTTAAAATTCTTGGCATGAGATCAATTCAGCAGACTACAAGCAGAATTAAGATGACAGTGTCTCAAATATCAGTCCTTTGTCCATGTAAGGACAGGCCTGTATGGCATCCAACCCCAGGGTAAACTTTGCCTGACATGGTTATACATCAGCTGTCTTCTGCCTGACTCATCAGGGGGCACAGGCATTTCGGACTGACACCCAGACTCCAGGTCTGATAAACCAAACTGCCTCTAGGCGGTGAAAGCCCCGGGAGAGGCAGGGAAGGGCAGCAACTGTGGAAAGGGCAAGGTATAGCTCAGAGCTGTAAGACGCCAGCCACTTACAGATGTTGTAGGGCTGGTTTAGGGCTACAGAGCACAGCTGTGACACGGTGCGTGCTTTCAGTGATTGATGACTTGTAGGTATCTCTCACACAAAAATAACAAGATCACAAGAAAAGGCGCCTTTCCTCAGATGACTGAGGAAAAGAAGCTTGAAGAGAAAGGAGGCTCACACACATGGAAGAAGTTTCTTTTTCTGTACTATTAGCTGACAGTGATGTCCTTGTCCAAGTTTCGCCTTGTTCTGGCACTGATACTTAACATGTAATAGAGGTTTTAAGCTTCATCTTGCAGACACAAAACTGTATGTTAGTGCCCCAGACCAAGCATTAGACTTGCTAAAACCTACATAGTTTCATTGGAGAGAAGACCACCAGCTCAAATTCAGGATTCTTTCTGTAAATTTCTCATTTAAATGCAGAAAAAGTTGGCTTGGTTATGAAACAATTCTCCTGTGACTTGAGAATCAAAACCTATCTCTGTTAGACTAGAGAGAAGCCTATGTTTTGGTGCTGTGGGATAAGTAAAACCACACACTTGGCTGATGGTATCCAGCAATAATACACAAAAGCCCACAGGCAGGTGACAACATACTGGAAAACGTGAGGTTGGATATAAACCTTACACGTAATTTTCTTCTTAATTAGTGTTTGAGGATCGGCAAGATTTTGTCACTATGTACTGATAATTCTCAAATAGTAACAACACAAATCCTCCTAAAATAGTAGGTATATTCTACTTGCCTGGGCCTAAGTAAGGAATGAAGAATAATGGTCGTGATTTAGAAAGCAACAAACTACAAGCAGGTTCAAAATGCTCCAGCTTGGAGCACCTTCTTGAAGAAATAAAGAGTGGTTTTCATTGCAGATACTGAAACCAGTTCTTGTGTGGTTTGTTGTATTTCAGTAGTCTTCCAAAAGACTGTGATGCTCTAGATTAATCTGTATCACCACAATCTTTGCTACAGTGATGGGACCTTTTTTTGTGTTTGTTTGATTTGTGGGGGTTTTGCACTTTTTTTTTTTTTTTTTAAACCGGTGCTTTTGAGAATACTATATAAGATTATAAATATATCTTAAAGGATCATTTTACATTGAAGCAATGACAATGAAATCATTTAACAGACTTACAAAGCAGATTGAGCAAATACTGTAAGCCAAGCCCAAGAATGTCCTAGGATGAAATCCATAGTAAATTCAGAACCTCCATGAAAACAAAATTTTTACTGCAGAAGGGTTCTAAGTGCTTTCCTTCCCTTAGACTTGTTCACTGAGACTCAAGAAGCAGAACTGTCCAAAATAAGTGATCAAAGAAAAATATTTATAAATTAATCTGCCTTCCCTCACATGATGCAGCATCTCCCATAGCAATCTACTGTGATAGGAATATACAAACCGTATGGCTACCACCCTGACCAGTAGCATCCACCTGACCACCTCGCATCATGAAACAATAAAGAATCAAAAAATGAAGTGGAAAATAAAACACATCATACAAGGCTTCACTTCTCTGTTTTTTTAGTTAATACGTGTATTAGTAAACTCATTGTGAAGTGGAACTCAGATGCCTTATGCTTACTCCAGTTCTCAGAGTATTGCTTTTCTGACAGGGCTACAGTCCCCTGGTATGGTGTTGCTAGGGGTAGAAGACACAGGATCACTGCAAATCACTGGAGGCAGTCGGGGCAGAGTTTAAGAAGAAGAGATGTAAGAAGGTACGAGCTACCACAGCCATTTTCAATGCTGTTGGACAAATTCAATATTTAGTTTGGGGATTACACTTAGCAAAAGTAACTTTCACGACACAAAGATTTTGCTAAGCTTCTCAATTAAGTTAACAACACCAGAAGACTCATCCATGGGCTGACTGTGGAGAAAAGGGAGGCAGAGGAATAACTTTCAGCTATTTGTACAAAGTGATAGGACAGGAGAAGAGCTAGGCATCACTTCAGATACATACTAGAAGATAACCCACTCAATGTGCAGCATCATTAACACTTACTATTCCTACCATGACAATAGAAAAAAAATTGCAATTAACATACCTGAAATACTGCCTTCGTAATTTTATCATAGTAGAAATGGCTCAGAGAAAAGTATCAGAAATTACTAGCATTGATTATTTCATATGAAAAGAGATTAAGGCAGATTTTGCTAATCTAGTTTAATTAAAAAAAAAAAAAAGTCTATTTGCTAGCTGTCTTAAATCCTACTCCACAAGTTTCATTTAACCTGTACTTAAGTGCCTTGCTAAGCAGTCTCAATACGGTGGGTCAGTACATATTATCCATTTTTTTTCCAGTGTGGTTTACTATAAGGTGATAGATGTATTTCTGTGGTATGGAATATTCAATTCAACAGTCCCTCTACATAAAAGAGCATTAAAAAATGAGAACACTTAAAACTGCCAAGGGAAAGTAAGTCTGTATCACCTCTGGAACTCTCTGCTACAGGGTGTTACCGAGTGTATTATTTTTGAGCTAAAACAGGCTGAGTCAACTTTTGTATTGACAACTGTTGTTGTGCTAGGCTAAAATAAACCTTGTAAGAGCTATCAGTCCTCATGTCTCAGGACATAAGTTGATCCCCATATAAAATTGTGAAGATAATTCTCCCCATATCACACTGTATTGCACAATTGACCAAAAATATGACTATTTTGCTTCTCTTGAAGCATCTGGTCCTGATCATGTCAGTTAACAGTCATTTTTTGGAAAAAGGCGATTCAGTTACAGAGCAGACCATAAAGCCTGTTTTGTTGCAGCACTTCTTTTTGTTCATTTTTTGGAAATGTAACTGATGATCATTCAGTTTTACTAAGACTTTTCTTTTTGGTTGTCTAATCAGGCAGCTTCTCCTTGATCAGTCACACCACTAGAACAGTGTTGGTGATAAAAGCATTGCTCGGCCTTCCCAGCAAGCAGCCTGCGCTTCTGAGTGTCCTGAAGAAATTGCTACCACGTCAACGTCAGTTCCTTCCCTTGCACACACACATTAATTTTCAGTTTCCAAAGAATAAAATCCATTCACCATCTTCAGTTGCGGCAGTCAAGTCTCCACCTTGAAGTGGGAGACCTGCACAGTTTTTACGATCTTAGTGGTGGGTTTTCCACCAACGTTGTTAGTAGACAGTTGAGATGTTTCTTCTATTAGGCTGTCTTTAGATCCGTTCTGTCTCTGAAGGGAACAAATTAAAATATGTTGAAAAGGTATAGCAGAATTTAAATACTGCAATTTGATAACTGCTGCTATGACAGCCTTAGGCTAAGGATATAATACACACCAGGAATATTAACATCTCTACATTTATTTGATCAAACACGACTTTTTCCCCCTCTTGCCTCCTCTCTCCCCAGCTAGCTGCTGCCCCCCTGCACTATTTGGATGCATATTCCCTATTCAGGAAATGCCATGACTAATTATTTGATATTTAGCAGAGCACTGCAGGCAAGCTCTCACAGGGAATTAATGGCCACTGTTGTCAGGGGGTCTGGGGCAGTGGGGAAAGACAGGTGTTTGTGGACACTGAATATCATACCATTAATTCCTTCCAGGACATAAATTTAAGCCACATTGTATTGGACAGGAATGGAAATAAGACAATATTAATTTTGAACAGGACTCAGTAACACAAGTTACCCATTTCTACAGAGCACATAAATGTGCTTAGCCTTAAGTATACCAGCTTCCCTTGACTGCTGGAGCAAGTCCTTACAGAAACGTTGGACAGCTCATCTTTGACATCATATGCAGGAAAACAAGTAACCTGGAGCCTAATTCCTATATAAGAACAAGCAGTGTGTTAACTAGCCTTAAAGTGAAAAATACCTGTTTATCATTTTAAAATTGTTCAAGCTTAAGTTATTCTAACTGCTTATGAGATGAAATGTGACATGTTTTGCTGGTTATATTCTGTGCAGTTTCCACACTACATACAGTATTAGCATGTGGGTTTGGTATATCCACATGCCAGACCATTGGACATGATGACTGGTGTGGTAAGTTACATATTATGGAATTCTCCCATGTTTTGGTTTTCCTTTTGTGTGCTTGCACAGAAGACCTGCAAGTGCTTTTTGAATATCATTTACTTCTCACATTTTCAGCTCAATAAAACTAGCAAAGCTGAGAGATATGGTATGATAATGTATGATGAAAGCCATTGATGACATTTAAAAAGGCAAGTTCCATCCTTTTCAGATTTCAACAATGTAAAAAAAACATTCAGCATTTGGGGAAAAAAAGAAAAAAGAAAAAAAGCAGTGCTTTAAGGCTGAGCCACAAACCTCTAAGACGACCTCTAAGAAGAGGCAAATAAATGATAGTAGGCTGTGATTACAACTGCATCCCAAGCACACTTGTAATTTCAAGAAATTTTGAAAGTTGATTCTCCTCCTTTGGAGAACACGGTACTGTCTTAAGGAAGCATCAAACAAACCGGGAAAGGGTCCTCCAGCAGCAGAGGCAGGTGTTTGCAGGGGCATATGCTACAGAACTACATATATTTGGAAATATAAACAAAGTGTAAATATAAGCAAAATGTAAAACTTCAAGTTATGCTGCTGCTGAAAAAATCTCAGCCAGCTTTAATTTTCACTGAGAAACAAAGATCTAACTTAAATAAAGCACTAGACACCCCCCCCCCCACACACACACACACACACACCTTCTCCCTCCAAAAAAACAAGAAAAGGAAAATTGCAAAGGATGCACAACTACTAACCTGTTGGGTCAACTGGATGCTAGGACCTTTCGCATCTGAAGATCGTGTAACAGGCAGTGGAGGCACCAGATCAGTTTTCAAACTGGAATTACAATATTAAAAAAGGATATTGCTATAATGAAGTATAACTGTGCAGAGGAAGAATAATAAAATTGACCCAGAGAGCTACATTATCTGAAAAGCAAAATCTGAAAGGCTTATCACCTGACCTTAGATATTTTAAAGCTATCATACTGATCCTCTGTGGTTAGTGGGCACCTTCAGGGCATAGGTCATCCCATCCCTTCTCAAGGGGCTCTGAAGAGCTACTATTTAAAGGGTTGCCTGAATCGTACGCCAGCAACCAACCGCATTTCTGCTACTTGTAATCTAACCATGATCTTTGAACAACTTTTGGGCCACACTGAACCAGTCCATTGCTAATAACCACATTAACGTACTTCACTTCAGACAGGACAGATCTTTCACCGTCGGAGCACTGGGACCGCCGATACTGACGGTAGCTTCGAGGAGAATGTGAATGCCTAATGCGGATCGGGTCACCTTGAGTCCTAAGAGAGACACAGAATTCACAACAGTAGGTTAGTAAACCCATTCTTTGGCACAAAACCATAAATTCAGCTGCAGACTGAGAGATCCCCCCATTTCTTATTGAAGTGTAATGGACAGCTTCTTGCATTGGCTCAATTTAAAAGGCTGATGCTTTTCTTATGAGTCTGTACTTGGAATTCAATGCTTCAAAAGTGCAAAGCTCACAAACTGGTACGTCCATATTTGAGAATGAAATTTAATACAGAATGCATTAATATATACAGCTTTGACATCAGCCTTTTTTGTTTAGTGGTGTTGTGGAAGTTCATTATAATGCAAACTAGGATGCCATGCCTGCCACATGCAGCTGCTTGCACTAGCATCCCAAATGGGCAATTATCACAGTGAAATAGATGTTGGTTCTTAAGGAAACAGCTGTGTCCTGGCAGACCATGGCAGGTTTCCATGACAAGCAAGGAAAGGGTCTGAACTGGTCAATAGTGCCTTAGATGACTGGAGTAAAAAATTTAAACAGAAGTAGTTTAGGAAATAAATGGATTTGCTTGTCTGCATGCAGTTTTCTCTGATTCTGTAGTGCGTAACATAAAACAGATCTATGGATGGCACAGGGAGACATACAGAACATACAGACATCCAGCAGGTTCATGAGTATGTGGGACAGACAGGGAAAGATGGAGATTATTTTTCTCATATTTTGGAAAAATAAATAAATTAGGTTTTAAAAATATTAAGTATCCTCACCCAACCCATCCTACAGCATCTGGAGTAGACAAAAGCTTAGAGATCATGTGTAAACCCACTCCTAATTCAGTATGACAAAGTTCACAGTAAAATAAAAAAAAGGCGGGTTTTTATATTCACAAAGAAAAATCCTGACATAAACTCACTCTATTTTAGTGTATGGAATTTCTTTCAATTGTTCCTCAGACAAGCCAGATGGATCCACAAGCTCCTTCCTAGAAAGGATTAGCAAAGTAAAAAAATGTAACAGTAGCTACCAACTGCAAAACCACTCTTATTTTTATTATGTTAGGCTGAAAAGATTTACTGAAACAAGCTGTTGGCAGCCCTGAAGCTATCTTAACATCAAAATAGGAAACCTGTTAAGAAATGTGTCTAACTTCACGTTGATTGCTTCAACTGCGTGTCACATCCTGTTCCACCTTCCTCTCACCTCCCTGCAAATCTGATCTTGTTGCTTCACAATATCCATGAACATGGTGTATACTGAACATCAAATATGCTTTGGAATAGCTAACTATCTTCCTAATTCATAGTTCTACAGCATATAGGGCCTCATCCTAGAACTGTCAGTATTACAAGCAAGGTCATTTTGGAAGCCACAGAGGAATACATCTCTAAAATGCTGTGTTCTTTAATAATTCAGCTACATATAGTGGTCATCTGTATTCAGTGCATTCAGTGATCTGCAGTACCTTCTACACATAGCAGGCCATTAACATCCACATAATGTACTGTGGCCCATCACTAAATCACAATATAATGCCTTATAACCACAGTGCAGGAGATGTGAATAATCAGAAGCAAAGCAAGCAGTCACTCAGATCCTACAAGGACTGTACTTACTGAATATGTTTCCACAGTTCTTCTTTAGCTTGTACATCTGGGCTCCTCCTATAAACACCAACAAAGACAACAAAGGTGGAACTATGAAAACCATTGTCTGATGTGTTGCTGTTCAAATAACTTAACAGCACAGACCCTGTACAGAAATCATAGTAAATGTAATCCACCAGTTACTTCAATTCTAAGGTTTGTTATCTCAGAAAATGCATTAAACTTCATCGTTTTGTTCCAACTGAAAAGTCATTTCTTGTCTTTTGACTTGAGTATGCATAAAACATAAACAGCAGAAATTTGCAAGCCAAAAGCCAAAACAGTGTTCAGCTGCTGCCAGCCCTTACCCAGCTGAGAACAATGTGGTTTGGGATAACACTTTGTAAAAGACCCTCAGAAATGTCCTGTGACACACAGAGAAAGCCCTTTGTGGGCAGGAGGAGGGACAGGCCATGCCAGACTGAGACACCAGTAATCCCTGGCCATTCCCAGTGAGCACCAGTAAAGAGGACCTGTTGCTCAGGTCACCTCTTGCTTACTTCCTTTACTTTTGTGACGTCCAGGACAAAAAGCCGACAATGAACAAACCAAACCAGCAACACACATACTCTCACACACACGTATTTTAGCAAGTATTTCATTCACAGAGAAAGTACTTAGCTAAAATCGTGAGTTCCCTGTTGCAGACATAGAGATGTAGTAAAGTAAACATGAATGGCATGCCTCGCATTTTCTGCTGATTATAAGAAGACATTGTCTTCAAACTGGATCCCATTTATTTTTATTTTTCTTACTCTATTTTATTGCAGGATTAGTGCAAAGCCACGTCTGTTGTTGAAGTTGTACCTAGAATTCACCAAAACCCATGCAAAATAATAGATTAAGCATTTTATAGTGGCAGGGACTACATTGCATGGAGAGATCAGATAACTTTTTTCTTTGGGATTATACAAAGTCAGTGTGGACAGCCAGACTGATATTCCACACCATCTGAGATGTGAGGGCTGCAACTTTTAGACAGAACTAGCACGCATATAATGCTCCCACTGAAGGCACAGTTTCTCAAAGATTTAAGTCTTACATCATCAGATCATACAGCTTGCTTTTTTTCCGTTAAACAGAAGGGTCTATCATATTTGAAGATGCTTTTGGAGTGATATAATCCAAATCTAAATGAAGATCAAGGAGGACAGCAGAGTTCTGCATCTACTAAATTGGCTCTCCTTTGACCAGTGACACAGCTGTGTCAGAAATAAATCCAAATTGCTCTCTAGCACCAACAGTTTCACTGTTTTCTTATTTCACCACTACTGTGGTTGGCTCATTTCCAGACTTCAGCCTAGGAATAATGTTCAGAGACATCTACATTGCAGTAAATGTTTTACAGTTCGTGTAAAGGCAAATTATGTAGGGATGGTAATGTTTTGGGTTTGGGGATTTATTTATTTATATTTTTTTTAGATTTTACAGGTGCAGAAGTATTGGGAGGTATTAGTTTGCTGCTTCGTAAATACCAGAGAGAGATAGAAAGGTGAGAAACAGCTTTACATCTGTGATTCCCTATTGGGACTAATATGAACTAATTCATAACCTTCTTAGGCTCCAGGGTGGCAACAGCTTTCCAGGCAGCATGACACAGCCACCCCAGATGATTCCCATCCTTGACAGACCACTCTGCTGCCGGTTCCATTTGCTCAGGTCTTCATGATGGCAATAGTTATGACCACGAGTAGCTTGCAGTCCCATTTTTCTCAGCATTCATAGCTTTTTGTGGCTTTGTGTCTTACCATTATAATGCATTTAGTTTTCTCTCGATTTTCACTTCTCCTGTCTCTCCTTCACCCTTCTTGCATTTACTTCTCCTTCTCTCCTTCTTACATCTGTTCATGCTGGTTTTAACTCGCTGATGCAGTAGCTTGGTGTACAGTGGCATTTAACAGCCCTTTTTACCCCTCAGTTTGAATTGGTTTCTCCTTCCTTGCAACCCCCTACTCGCAAAATAGCAGCTACAAACCCTGCATTCACCCTGCGGCTGGAAAGGCAGGCATCCTCCTCTGAGGCTGAATAATCAGGCAGTGGGGAATGAGAAAGCTCCCTGAAAAAACAGGGAGGCTTTGTAATGCTTACAAGCCCTAGTTTGCCTGAGGAAGCAAACACTCAAGGTCGCTCCCAAAGGAAATACAACAGTTCAGGACATAGCCTGAAGTCTGTTATATCACCAAGCACCATGAGAAGCCTCACCTGCAATAAGAAATATTAATTTGTGGGGCAGTGGAGAAAGATAGTAGTTAAGTAAGAAGTCATCTTTGTTTCTCTGTTTTTCTAGGAACTGTGCCTCCTGCTTTCTGCAGCCAACTCCAGGTGTTAATTCTGTGAGCTCTGCCATTCTCCCCTCCTTCCACCCCTGCAACTACACTAAAATGAAAGCCACTGCTGTAAAATACCCATTTAGCAATATGGCATCCCACAATAAAAAAATTAAAAAAAAATAAGGAAAGGGCTAAACACAGTGATTCCTCAGAACAAACTGCTTTTATGAATTCCCATCCCAACCTCATTTATTTTCCATCTGTTTAAGTGTTACCATACTGGGATAACCTCACAGCATTTATTCCAGTTAACTCCCCACATAAGAAATATCTAGAAATACGATACAGATAAAGTATCTTAATAAATGTATTTTCCTTCCAAAGGCCTGTTCCTGCTTCCTTTGAAGGCAAAATGAAGAAAAGCTTACAAAAAGAAAGGTCTGGTTAAGGTGAAATGTAGGTATTGCATATACTGCATGGGAAATTCATGTTTGTATATGTTCTTAACAGCCCACAATACAGCAATCCTTCCATTAAATCTTTAAAGGCAGATCACAATCACTCTTTCAATTTGTTTTCATCCTTTTACTCGGAATTGTTTTAGAATTCACAGTTTTTGACATATCATGTATACTCAGATTGTCCTATTGAAGTATCCGAATCACTAGCTTCTGGGACAATTTGTACACTAATCAGATTCTCTAATGCACAAGAAACGTAATGGGAATTCCCAGTAAGTGATGAGTCTCTAGGGTTTTTTTTGTTTATTTTTATTTCATTTTCACAAGCTTGAATGACTCCACACATTAATAAGGTCTACATCATTTTTTGTGTCTGCATCTGCACCCTTATTAATATTTCAGTTTGAGTCACAAATGGTAAATTTAAATAGCCATGGAATTTTAATAGCCATTCTTCTTAATTAAAAAAAGCCCTTTGGCTACACAGATGTTTTACATGAACTCTTGAAAATAAACCCTGTAGAACTAGAATTGGGAGTGCTCCCTATTTGCTGATTCCTTTAGGAGAAAGAAAGGTCAAATTCTTGTCAAATATCTTTATTCCTGAGACCAAGGAGACACACCTCACCACCAAATGATTAATATTACTCATTATCAAACAAATGAAATGTTTGATAATGTTTGCCAGGCACAATAACAAATATTTCAGCCATTACTTCACGTTTCCAAAATGAACCTCTAGTTAAGCTGACCGTGATAAGGAACTTAAGGTGAAAGATGTATCTGTACTACTAAAATAAGGTGTTTGTATCAATTGCTAAGTGTGCAAATTTAAATGACCATATGAATGGATTTAAAAGCAAAACCAGCCATACCCTGCACCCTAGGGAATCACATTTCCCTTCAGTCTGACCTGCATCCAGTCATGTAAGCAAACAGCTGAGCCAAATTTAGTTAAATGCTCTTACAACCTACTGCAGTTTAACAGTTAATTGCCTTTTTACTAAATTTATTCTAAGCACTTTGAAAGGAATTCCCATTTTACTTTTTTTAGTTCTTACTTGCATATGTTAATGTTCTCTGCCATACTTGGGAGGTTTGGGCTTATTTTGTTTTTTAGGTTTTGGTTTTTTTTTTAAATTGAAGAGTGAGACAAAAAGGAGGAATATATTCATCACTAATGCAATAGGGAAAAGAAGTGAGAAGCCATCCAAAATCTTCAGGATTTCCTCATTTCTTTGCTTCCTCTAACACCCTTCCTTGTTTAGTAAGATGCTACACGTTTATGGCTTTTTGCTAATACACTAAATATAAGTCAGAATGTCACTGTGCTGGAAAATAAGACATTTTGTAAGTTAAGTTAGCCACAAGAGGGAGCCCATGCTGGCCAACCAATTACATTTACTTGTTCTATAGGAAAAAAAGAAAAGCTGGCTATAAATTTAATCCAACCATTATTAACTGAGTACATTTCCTAGTTTACAGCACTTTCTGTATATAATAAAAAATGTAAATCAAACTTAATCGGCTATATTTTGTGGATTCCATACAACTGAACTTTAATATCCCTGATTTTTAGTAATATATCATTATACAATTACACCTAATAACATTTGACTTTTGCACAGCTGAAAGTGAACAAGTCTGTACAAAGCCAGTTAAAGTAGAAATTCCACCATTTGGAATTTTAATGGCAAATTCTATTTCTCATAAAAGAATGAAAAATATACACTATGAAACTGGAGACACAAAGGAGTCCTAGCAACATGGGCAACTGAAAACAGAACTCAAGTGGATTTTAATACTGGAAACTTCAGTGCAGATTATGGTATGATCAATATGAGTGAAATAATAATTTAAAGCACTGTACAGTTTCTCTTGGTACATCTTAACACAAAAGGTAAATTTAAGAAAAGGCATTAATGCGAAGTACCTATCTAAGTGTGTTACAGAGGTCACACCTTACGCCATCAGCATCAGGGCTGGCAACTCATCCGTGTCAGCTGGGCAGTGAGGGTAGGTATATGGTTTCAAAGATGGCATCTCCTTCCTTCTCTCCCAGTGCCTCATAGCTGCTCTCCTGGCACTCTGCAACACTCCAGGCTCTGCCCTGCCTTGCCCTGCCCTGCCTTGCCCTGCCTGCTGGGCACGCAGATCCTGGTGCTGCTTTGGATGGTGGCTTGCATGGCAGATTAGGCTGGACACAAACTTAATACAAAACAGTGTGTCTATACCTCCAAAACATGTCATTAGAAGAAAAATAGGAATTACAAGAAACCAGCATTTTTGTTGGTTTGAGAAAATTAATTTTAGAAGCTGACAACTTCACCATGTCAAAACCAGCTGTCAGCAGGAGCAGCATCACCTGGCAGCACAGCTCCATCAGGGAAGTCCTGCCATCAGGACGCAATATATTACTGACTGCTGCTTGCCAATGGTAATTTTGCATGGAGACGTCAGCAGTGGGTCTCATCTGGAACAATACTGCAGACATTATGAGATTAAACAAGTGAGCATGCATTTCACAAAAATGTCTGGAGATACTCCTCCTGCTTTTTAACATGCTACAGCAGCCTTGATTTTCACATCAAGGAGGAGAAGGGTTACATACGATCGAGATCTGTGCCTGGATCGCCGGTAGTTTGGATCCACCTGGTTTTTCTCCTTTTGTCGCCGTAGCACAGCTTCCCACTGAGGAGCTGAGTCAACCATGTCATTCTCTTGACGTAATCTGCAAAAGAAGTACTAGGAGTTTAGTCTGTGGTCTTTGATGCAGAATGCACGGAGAAGCAATGGGGTATCTTTTTCCCCACAAAAATCCAGATCCTGCCAATGTAATACCTTATATTTTCATCCTGCTGAATTGTAATTGATGTTCCCAAACTACATTAAAATCTAAGAAGCTGTATCAAAGCAAACTCATGGATTTCTTATTTAGAAATAGCATAAGACAAAAATGAAATTACCCAGGCCTTTATGAACAGGCCCAGAACTTGAATTCATCTTCCCAGCCCAAGCCAAACATCTACAATTTTCTTCCTCTTCACATATTCCAGCCCACCTCACCTGCAGCAAGTATAAGCCCCACATCATGATACAAGGCTCTACTACTACAACTTTTCTAAATACTTTGTTGCAGGGATGCAGGGAAAATCCCCCAGGGATGCCCTTGGTGAGTTCCCGCTCAGAGGAAGCTATTCCTTCACCCTGACCTGCCACAAAGCCCAGAATGCATGCAGGTCTGCCCGTCGGCCCCAGGTACATAGCGTCCTGCCACTGCACCCCTTCTGTGCTGTCCCCTGTGGCTTTGGCCTCTGTCTCTGATCGTGAGCTTCTCAATGACATGATATGCCTTTAACTTCTCCTTTTTGTTTTGGTTTGCTTTTTTTAAAATCCATGAATCCATTATGGGAATGTAGTACAGATTAAACCAAATGTCAAAATCCTATAAATTCAGCATGTTTCTTAGCAGGCTGAAGTACCTATGCAACAACCCAACCAGCCAGACCAAGCAGCATGCCAGCATTTGGCCAAAGCTCTACAGATGCTTCGTAGTTTCGAGGTTGCTGAAATGGGTGGTGTGATGAAGTGCTAAGGTGGAACAAATTAGTATGTTTGGTCACAGCACTGAATTTAAAATTCAGCAGGGATTTAGAAACAACCCTGGAAAATATCACTCCAGGAGTGGGCTCTCTGATAGGATAGTATGGCTGGCATACTGAAGAAACCAGAGGAGTTTAACAGAAAACAACAGAAAACTGACAAGTAAAACAAGCCAGCAGAGATAAAGGGATTACACCGGAGACATGACTGATAGGAGATGCAAAGCATGCTGCTGTTGTGGCTTTTCACTACAGATGTGCCTTCCTCCTTGAGTTTTGAATTGTATCAGGCTAAACTGGCTATGCAGGCTGCTGCTTTTCCTCTAATCAGATCTTCTCTCACATGCATAATGGATTTTGAGCTGGATCCTCAACTAGTGTAAAGCGCTACAACTCTACCAAATGGTACCAAGCATCCAGAGAAAACCGCAAACATCAGGTTTTGATTTCTAAGCAAGTCTTTTTAAACCTGTAATCTGGTGACAGGGATTAACATAAACTTCTATCTAAAGATTCAGCAAAAGAACTCGCACAGCAACAAGTAATGAATTGTGATTTTCGTCCCCAGTAATCCAATTTGTGGAGGCTGCAATAATTTCACATGGTATAAACACAGTCAAATGCCTCCCACATATGGCAATCACTTGCACAAAAATAAGACAGGCAGCGGCCGGACCAGCTGCCATGGGTGGTGGATCTGCCAGCTTGCCAGTACAGTACCTTGCCCCATCTCTCCCACACAACTCCTAACAGGTCAAGTAGACAGCTGTGCACTGAAGAAGGCATTTGAATGCTTGCCATAAAACATCTAAGAGACACTCATTCTTCTCAGGAAACCCACACAATGTAGCAAGAGCACGAGCTCCATACCATGGCACAGAGCACATGAGATCCTGCACCTCTGTGCCTGAAGCCCCACTTCCACACTGACCACAAATGACCTCTCATTAAGGGACTAAACACATCATTTCTGCTCTGGTCTATTCCACTAATCTAGTAGATTAGCATCTACCACTGCATGGCAAGCACAGTCCTTTGCAATGCTTTTATCTATCCCAAGTAATTCCTACTCTGCCTCCTTGCTTCTACTTGTTGCAACATTGTTCACCACTGTTATTTATCTCTTTAATTTCAGCACAATACCAAAACCCTAAATACATAAAATAGCACGGGAGTTGTTAAAATAAGCAGTGTCAGCACACTGAAATAAGAAGGAATAAAGCATTCATTTCGCAGCTGCAAAGAAAGGTACTCCGCTCACATTTAGCAACATAAAGGATGACCCAGGTAACACAATCCCTACACGAAATACATTATTTAGATGCAATGACCAAATCATAACAATTTTGGGGCAGAACCTTTAGCTTTTTGGCCACAGAGATGACCACAAAAGCCAAACACCCACCTCACCCCAAAAAGAGTGGAAAGAAACTTAACTCATAACCTAAACTTCTATTTAAAGATAGTTCTAACAAAAAAGTGTTGCCCTTGTACTCAGTCCATTACAACTTCCCTTTCACTCTTTTTACTTTTTGCTCCCACAAAGGAACAAGTTCATTTATGCCTTATAGAAAAAAAATCCTTGTTAATGACAGGTGAAATAAATCCAGTTGAGATTAACAGCTATCACAGTGACAAATTAAAGATTGTTTGCAGGAAGACTTGATGGTAAAATGGAAAGTCCTAAGACTATCCTCACTCATCTGTTGACTTAAAGACTTTTTTCCCCATTTCAGGTGACGCCATAGCACGCTACGTTTATGCAATGATAACCTCTCTTAAGACAGGCAACTTTGAAGACTTGATTCTTGAAACCTCACTTAAAATATCTGAGCAATAAGCTATCATTTAGGTACAATGTACAACAGTGAGGGGTTCGCTGGGGATGTGAAGTCCAAAGGCAGGCTCAGTGGCAGTGACTGTGAGATGGTGGAATTCAGAACCTGAGAGGAGAGAGCTCAAAAAACAAGACCACAACCCTAGACTGCAAGGGAGCAGGCTCTGGCTTTTTCGAAGATCTCCTTGGAAAAGTCCAGTGGGATAAGGCCGTTGGAGACAAAAGAAGCCTAAGGAAGTGGGTTGGTATTCAAGGGTCACTTCGTCCAAGCTCAAAAGAAGTCCATCCCAGTGAGTAGGAAGTCAGGCAAAAATGCCAGAAGGCCTGCATGAATGAACAAGGAGCTCCTGGCAAAACTCAAACACAAAATGGAAACATGCAGCAGGTGGAAACAGGGACAGGTAATGTGGGAGGACACAGGCATCACCTAGCATGCAGGAATTAGGTTAAGAAAGCCAAATGTCAAATGGAATTGTATCTGGCCAGGAACGTCAAAGGCAACAAGAAGGGTTTCTGTAAGCAGACAGGTTACAAAAGGAAGGATAAGGCCCACTGCTGAATGAGGCAGGTGACCTGGTGACACAGGACATGGAAAAGGCTGAGGCACTGGATGTCTTCTTCACCTCAGCCTTTACTAGCAAAACCTGCCTTCAGGAATCCCAGGCCCCAGGTCCACGGAGAAAGGCTGGAGCAAGGAAGACATACCCTCAGTGGAAGACGATCAGGTCAGAGAAGACCTGAGCAAACTGGGCATACTTAAGTCCATGGGCTCATGGGTGCAGAGGTAGCTAGTTTCCGTCATTGCAAGGCCTCTCTCAATGATCTCTGAATGATCATGGTGACTGGCGGAAGTGCCCAAAGAATAGAGGAAAGCAAATGTCACTCATGTCTTCAAGAAGAGGCACCCAAGGAACTACAGGTTGGTCAGCTTCACCTCCACCTCCAGAAAGGTGATGGAGGTATGCAAAAGCTAATCCTGGAAACCATTTCCAAGCACATTACTGACAAGAAAGTAACAAGGAATAGTCAGCATGGACTTGGGAAGGGGAAGTCATGCTTCACTAGCTTGAGAAACTTCTACAGCAGAATGACTGGCTTGGTAGATGAGGGGAAATCAGTGGATATTGTCTACCTGGACTTCAGGAAGGCTTTTGATGTTGTCTCATCACAAGCTGTTGAAGTATGGGCTGCATGAGCAGACAGTGAAGTGCACTGAAAACTGGCTGAACAGCCAGGCCCAGAGGATAATGATCAATGGCACAAAATCTGGTTGGAGGCTAGTAACAAGCGGTGCACGCCAGGGGTCAATATTGGGTCCATTCCTGCCTAACATCTTCGTTAATGATTTGGATTATGGGGCAGGACATACTCGCAAGTTTTCAGATGAAACCAAATTGGGAGGAGAGGCTGATAAACCAGACAGCTGTGCTGCCATCCAGAGGGACCTGGACAGGCTGGAGAAATGAGCCAACAGGAACCTCGTGCAGTTCAATAAGGAGAGGTGTGAAGTCCTGCACCTGGGGAGAAACAACACCAGGCACCAATACATGCTGGGAGCTGCCCAACTGGAAAGCAGATTTGCAGAAAAGGACCTGAGATCCCAGTGGACACCAAGTTGAACATAAGCCATGAACCTGCCCTTGTAGCAAAGAAGCTGAATGGTATCCTGGGATGCATTAGGAGTATCGAGAAGTGTGATCCTTCCCCTTTACTCAGCACTGGTGAGGCTACATCTGGAGAGTGCACAGTTATGGGCTCCCCAGTATAAGACATACTGGAAAAAGCCCAGCAAAGGGCCACCAAGATAATGACGGGACTGGAGCATCTCTCCTATAAGGAAAGGCTAAGAGGGCTGAGACTGTTCAGCCTGGAGAAGAGAAGGCTCAGGGAATCTCAGCAATGTATGTACATACCTGAAAAGACAGTGCAAAGAGGATGCAGCCAGGTTCTTTTCAGCGATGCCCAGTGCCAGGGCCAGAGGCAGTGGGCACACACTGAAACACTGGAGGTTCCTCTTCAATGTCAGGAAATACTTGTGCACTGTGAGGGTGACCAAACACTAGCACAGGTTGCCCAGGCAGGTGGTGAAGTCTCCATACTTGGAGATATGCAAAAGCCATCTGGGAATGGTCCTGGGCACCCAGCTCTAGGTGGCCCTGCTTGCGCAGGGAGTTGAACCAGATGACCTCCAGAGGACCCTGCCAACCACAACCATTCAGTCATTCTGTGATTCTAATCAAATGGATCTTCTAAGTGTAGTCAAGTAGAAGACAATGCTCTAGTATACATTGTCTGCTCATTTACTATACTTTTATCCACACAATAAACGTTGACCACAGCATTAAAAAAAGCAACTACATTTCTTCTGTGATTGAAATATGCTCATCACAGTTTCTTCCTTGATTTCATATGAACATCTGCTTAGGATAAAATACTCATGTGATGGAGTGAAACCTCTACGACTGATTAAGATCAAGTAGAGTTTCTCCCTAACCTTTTTCCAGCATTGTTTCAAAAGTTTTCACCTACATTTCTGTTTTTCTCTGATAATTTGTTTTCATCTGATAAATAGTTTAGAGTGATGTCTTCTCATGTGAACAATATATTCTACTCTTCTAAGATCAGAAGCTGATCCTTTTGGGTAATATAAGAATTCAGTCACTTTATTCCAATAAAACAGTATAACCTTTTGTCTGCTTGTGGGGCCTGATTACCGTACTGGGAAACAAATCAGTATTAATCTATGCAATAGGTAAAACTTTAGTAACAGCAGTTGCAAGCCTCATTATATTCTCCCATTTAACCCTGTTAGGCCTGGCTCACCTCTGCTAACAGTAAAACTATTCAGTGCCTGTGCCCTTTCAGCTTATCATATTCCTGATGTGGCTGCTAACAAAATGCAGAAATTCATTATGACTGGTGGTTTCCCTGCACCTGATGACAAGGAACAGGTCTCAGACATCCAGCTCATTTAGTACTTGTTTACTTCAACATGTAAGGACTTTTAATCTGGTCTGATTTCAAGTGACCACCTAAGAGTAAGAGATGCTGCAAATGCTATAACTTTCTGATGTATCTTACATTTCAGAAAATGCGAAAAACATAAAAACAATGCACAGAAACTGATTTTAGTTCTTTTTAATTTTAAGCACTTTTCCATGACACGAGGAAGGATTGGTAAAGGCCCTTTTATTCTTCAGAAAATGATAAGCAGAACGTAATCCTTACAATTCAACCTTTATATTGCAAGAAGCTCTTAAAAACATTCTTGTGGTCAGTTTCTAATTTCCTTCACTTGCTTGTGGATCTCCCTGAACAAGAAATCTCACAGGAGAAAAAACCTGGCAAGAGTGTTCTAAGAGAAAGGGATACAAAATACCATTTACCTACTGATCACTGAAACTATACTCAGCATTTCATTTAAACTTCAGAGCTCACCTGGAAAACAAATCTTCCCCGCACACTAGGTTACTGTTAGCCGAGCATCGCACAAGACTGTACTGCAACGTAAGTAAACTCCAAAGAAATCTGATGGCTCAGATTTGCTTTATACCAGCCTATTTGAATGTCACAATGATTTTTTAGCATCTTTTTAACCGCTGCAAGACATGCTTAAAATATTATTATACTGCATACTTCTGCTGCACTATCTAGCATATAATTATTTCTAAGAGCTTCCAAATATCTGAAAATCATTTATCATAGTACTGCATATGAGACAACAAGAAACCATGGCAGCTTGTACAGACAGCTTCTTAGAAAATTTGCCTTAAACAATTCCTCTTTTGTCCAGTGATGTTTTTCACATGCTCTGTTTATACAAGATGAAGAAATTCTATGTGATTTTTAAAAATATATTTTCATAAATAACTCTCAAATGCTGTTATCTCAAATGCAATATAAATATCACAGTTTTAAAGGAAAGTTTTTACTACAATAAATCAGTTGTTATGCTAACTTTTTCATATCAGCAACAAGAAAAACAGAATATAAAACCTAAAACTTACTAGCATAATGTGGTATTAACTACTGTTGTCCTATTAAAAGCTGATGCTGTACACATTTTGGGTTTAGGCCCACACTCTTTTACATTTTGGAAAATAAAAACATTCATGCAGTGACATTCATGCATTTAAAAACAACAGTGAGTTTCAGATCCATTAACATATTTTTACTATACTCCTTAAAATCTTATTTTCTGCTAAAATTCTGCACTTGAAATTTTTGAGGTACTGAAGTATATACTGTGACTATCTTGTATCATCATTATCCACTTTATTATCACATTATCCATATTTATTTATTTTAATATTTTAAGTCTTTTGTAGATATGCCCCGTATTTGAGTTTGCAGTTCATTAATGAGTTCTTTCCAAGCAACAGGAGGGTATGCATTCATTGCATGCACCTATGACGTGTGTATAGATTTTGGCAATATCTTTTCACATTCATAAAAGGATCTTAAGCTGCCTCGGGAAGACGGTAAACATATAAAATGTGTTAGATTTCTTATTAGCTCTAGCTCAGAAAAGTACATCTCCATTTGTTTGTGTTTCATGCCTCTATACCTAAAATACATAAAGATCACCTGTTTCTCTTCTTCCGATGCTCTCTGTTGGAATTTTCTGATTCACTGCCACTGCTGGTGTTACAGCGAGACCGTGATCTGGAAAGGAGAAAAGCAACATCTCAAGATTAATTTATCTAACATCAAAGGTACTGAAGTTCTAAACAAGGAATGAACAGTACTGCAAAGACATTACTAGGAAAATCAGAATTAAAAGACTCTAGAGGGCTTGTCTACTACACCTGAAAGTCATATTATCTTTTTCACATTAATTGATTGGGAATAACTGCTTTGAAAGTGGTGCACCCAGCGTGCAGTGTCAGGCGAGTGCTATTTTCCTTCTGAATCTTTGCACTGCATTTTTGTTTGTTTTATTTTATTTTATCTCTCAGCATTCTTTGTGTATACACCACCGTGAAATGTTTCTCTGAGCTGTGAAATACTTTATCTTTAAACTGTATGCTCTTTTCTCATTGTATATTGTGAGACATGCGACAGAAACAATACAGTAATTCCAGTTTTGCAGGCAAAACAAAATGCTCATCAGATCCGTCTTTTTTCTATTCACCTCAACTTCCATCTGACTTCCAGTAAGTTCATATCATTTTTCAAGTGTCAGGCAGTATGGAAGAAACACCACTAACACGATGATTATGCTGATCTTTATAAACACAGAAAGAGCAAAGTGCACACATTGGCAGGTGTGTGTATCAGCACAGCTCTGGGATGACCCGATGCAAAGCTACAAAGGTAGCGTGTCATGCAGGGAAAAAGAAATAAAGCCGTTACTTCTGTGTTACCTCTGACTGCAAAGCATGATGAAGTGACATTTATGGCTCTGATTATTTATTACTGGAAAAGACTGATGGAACAGGCTGATGCAGAACTTCAAGAAGAAAATGCCTACCTACAGGCAAATTCCTCTCTGTCAAAGGAAGTGCTTGGCCACTACTGTCCGAGACCCTTAAACCCTTGATTGCCATTGATCATTTTGGAGCAGACAGATCAGGGCTTTGGTCCTAGAAGCCAGGACTCTATTACTGTACTGCTGAGCTAGGTCCTAAAAAATGGCACTCTCATAAAAACCCGGTTTGGACCATTCTTTAAGGCAGGGGTCCTCAAACTACAGCCAGCGGGCTGGATACGCCCCCCCAGGGTCCTCAATCCGGCCCCCGGTATTTACAGACCCCCCTTCCCCCCCCCGCCGGGGGTTGGGGGGGGAAACCAAGCAGCCGCAGATGGCTGCCTGCCACTGCATCCGCGCCGGCCCCTGGTTAAATAGTGTGAGGACCCCTGGTTTAGGGTGATGATGGTCTCTGACTGCCTCCAAAGACAGACCTGTTTCTCTGTAACTCTGTCAGCCCAGCTCATTAATGGGGAAAGTTGACCAATACCAACATGGTGGGGGTTGGTCTCTTCTCCCAAGTAACAAGCAATAGGACAAGAGGAAGCAGCCTCAAGTGGTGCCAGGGGAGGTTTAGATTGAGTATTAGGAAAAATGTCTTCACTGAAAGGGTTGTCAAGCATTGGAACAGGTCGCCCAGGGAGGTGGCTGTGTCACCATCCCTAGAGGTATTTAAAAGATGCATAGATGTGGTGCTTAGGGTCGTGGTTTGGTCGTGGACTTCACAGTACTATGTTAACAGCTAGATTCCATGATCTTAAAGGTCTTTTCCAAACCTAAACGATCCCATGATTCTATGATTCTATGAGCTGGCTTAGAAGGATTTAGGATATCAGGAATTAGAATTCGTGATGGCTTTGCTGCAATGGAAACAGAAATTTTCTTCTGAGGTCTCTGGGCATGACATAGGAGACATCAGGTGATAACTCCTGATGCTGCTGGCAGGGACACGTACTTCCTTTTGCCTCCTGGCTTTTCTTTTGCTCTTTGGTAAGCCACTCTTGTAAGACAACAGATTTGTTAAACCACACCTCAAACAAGCCAAGGAGTAAAGGCAGTTCATTAGGCATAGGTAACAGGTAAAGGGAAGCATTTCATTACAAGGTTGGAGGCTATTGACAAGCACATGCTCACTGCATGTTCTAACAGTTCAGGAAGAAGAGCCCAAAGATGAGAGAAGATGTGAGAGATTTCATAGGTAACAGTGTATAGCTGAGCATGGACCCATCCTGAGTGTCCTGTCTGGTCAGGGACACATCACTCACTCTACCCCCCTCTCTGAAACCAGGACACTGTTATAGATGTCCCTCTAACACAGTTGAGTGTCTCATGAATTTGCTCCTAATACCAGTTAATTATGGTTGGTTTTATCAAACTGCTGTGTCACTACATGCCTCAGTCTATGGAGTGTGGTCTCCCGCCTCTCCTAAACTAGGCAATCATTAACTCAAATAGCTCCTACTCAAACAGAATCGTTTTAGAATAATAGGACAGCTAATGCCTAGGAAAATCAGTTCAACCCAGCTTGTCTAAAGGGAATAGGCTTGGAAAAGTGAAATTTCCCCACAGGAGAAGCAGAAACCTCTCCCCATTCCCAAATTTAATGGCTCATGATTTAAAGCCAGAGAGGCTCAGTATAGCCAGTCTCCCGGGAAAAAATACACATTTCTGTG
Organism: Falco naumanni; assembly: GCF_017639655.2. Taxonomy (NCBI): domain Eukaryota; kingdom Metazoa; phylum Chordata; class Aves; order Falconiformes; family Falconidae; genus Falco; species Falco naumanni. Next base: position 24,601,233 of record NC_054080.1, on the reverse strand, counting down.
GGAAGCTGAAAGTAAGGATAAGAAAGATGTGTGTTACTACAGAAATATGTCACCCTGAAGGAAGAAGGGAGATTAAAAGATGGTATCCAAAATACTGTCTCGAGCACGTTGAGAGAGTTCAGAGCCATAAATGCCCTATAACTGCAGCAGCCCTTACATGCCCAAAAGCATACCTTCCCGCTGCTACATCTTGCCAGCTCTTTAATAAATATTCCACTAATCTTGAATCTCAACATTACTATGTCATCCAAGCAACATTGTTCTTTAACGCTTCCAGGTTATCGGAGTGACGCTGTTCTACATTTCTCAGCACTTAAGTATTTTCTTACTCTGATTTAAGCAATTTACCCATAAGGTACCTATGCCTTGGTACCATAAGGTACCATAAGGTACTTATGGTACCAAGGCAGCAAAAACCACACCGTGGCAGAAGTGCAAGATAAAACTTCCTATTTGCTAAAATGTAAGATAAGCCTTTCTCTAGCTTTTCAGGAATGGAAATCTGATCCACCTTTTGGATACAGCACATCAAATTACCTTGTGTTCCCTGTCAGGAAAGCACTTGTGGGGAGAAAGAAGGGTTGCCGAGCTCTCAGCTGAGTGGCAGCTGCTCATGCTGGCTGTCAGAATACTATCTTCAACTGAATATTAAATATCAGCTTTTACTGAACTGAATAAAATACCAAAAATGGAAACAACAGTCATTTCCTAAGTCAGATGCAAGAATATATGAGATAATCATAATCTCTGACAATTACAAAGTACCTTTCATCCTTTTTTCTCATGTTTTCTTGGTCATGCAATGTATTTGGTATTTTGCAGGTGGTATATCTATATGGTCTGACACAAGGAGCAAGAAAGAAGGCATAGTCAGTTTGGCAAGACAGAGAACAAATACAATACAGGAGGGGGCTTGAAGGGTGGGATGACACAAACAGTTGACAGAAAAGGCTCATATTTTGGTGCAGTCCTTTTCAGATTAAAGTGAGAGTAGCCAAATTGTGAGGAAGTAGAAAAGGTCTATTCCAATTTACAATAACAAACCTGTACATTTGTGATGTAATACAGCAGGCACAGCCTTTGGGAAGGGGGTCCCCTCTGAGTACTGGGATTTTCCACCCGAGATGCCTAACTAAATCTAAATCCTCTCAGTTTTATGTGCTGGACATCTACCACAGGACTATCACTGGCAGCTTGTAACGGCAATATCCTTCAAAAAAATAATCTGTTATCTTATAATAAGTGCAATATAAGTGAGCACTTTCCCTGACTTCCTGTGATTGTCCCCGAGACGTTTGTGTCTCTGCCAGAGCTCCTTTCCTGTGCTGCAGCAGTGAATCAGATCCTGGGTGTGCCACCTCTCCCTTGCAAGCCTCAAGAGACTCTGCAGCTGAGATGCACTGCAATGTCTCCTTTTTCCAGCAGTCAGGGCAGGAGCACAGGAGTGAGGACAGGCACAGCAGAGAGTCATAGTAGGCAGACATGGCACTAGAGAACTCCAGATGTAAAAATCTCTCAAAAGCTGGAGCTGCTAAAGGGCACATCTGAATTCACACCAGCATTTTATTTGGAAATATGACAAGTAGTCAAGACTGCACAGGAAAGAAAGAAGCAGCTTAAGAGAAAAAATAAGCAAAAAATGTGCAAGACAGTAAGAAGACCATAAGAAGCTGCATATGCCTTGCATCTACTTTTTGCAGGGCAATTCATCTCAAATGACAGCAGACTTGCTTTTAAAAACAGATTAATTAAAAGTGGGAGGCTTGAGAACTCAAAACAAAATCTGCAGATGCAAAATCCAAAAGCTAAAACTTCTGGAATTGACTTTCAAATTGCAGACAAGCCTTTAGTAAACTTCCACAAACTGCTTCCAGCATGGTGTAGGAACAATGTGCAAGGCAGCTTGTAGGAATCTATACTGTGATGAGGGCATGCTACAGAGTGTTTCAGCAAAACTAAGACAGGAAAGAGAAAATTAAATGGGCAGAACACAACAAGTCTTTTAAACATTTAAGAAGATGGGGGAGAAAGAAGGAAGGGAGGGGATGCAGGAACTAAAATATGATCAGTACTTTCACTATCAATTCATGGCTGCTATAGATTATATATTTACCTTCTCCTTTGCTTCAAATCTGAATCTTCGCCACTGTTTTGATTTTTCCTGTGACATTAAGGAAGTTTTAATGAAATACTTTGAGGTCACTTAACAAAAATACACAAAAACCCCATCTTTTTTAAAAAAAAACTTTACGAAGGTTTTTTTTTTCCAGCATGATTTAAGGCAAACGTGCTTGTTTAAAATTTTCAGGACACCTCTACAATAAGTTGTGGAGCATGATCCCATTCAAGCTTTCATTGCAAACTCCTGACTTGCAACATTAAGCATAGTATGCTGGCCTTTAGACTTCCCTACTGTTTCCAGCATAGCAAAGTCTGATGTTTTCCTCTTAATTCCAGTAAAGAGTGCACAAACAATGTGGCTATTGTTATTACACAGCTGAAAAGGGAAAGTGCATGAATAAAACCAAGGTTCAGGAAGACATAATTAGGTTAGAATCTACCTACTATTGTCAGTCTTCATGGTCTCACATATGAGATAAGACTTTTAAAAACATTTTGTTGGTGTGGTGTTCCAAGGGAAAACTTTCTATTGGCACGACCACTTGTCTACTGAGTAGATCAGACAAATACAAGTCCCAGGTGATAAACACTTTGCATCTCAAAAAATATCCTACTGCATAGTGCACAAACACTGCTCTTTTATGGGTACAAGACAATTTAGCACTGCACATCCCTATTCCTTTGTTTTTACAAAGTCCAGCAAGTCCTTCTGACAACTAAGCTGGAATCAGAAAAAACATTCAGGAATCACATTGCTATTAACACTTACAAGGGCTCTGTCCAACAGGGTAAATCAACATAACTCTACTGATTTAAGAGAGAGCTGCAATGACTAACTCAGGCATGAGGTCACTAAGCATACATCATGGGTAAGTTTCTTCACTGCTGTTCTAGACAGCTAATGGCAGGTAAAAGGTCTGGAGCAACTCAGAAGCCTGACAAATACAAAAGCTCCATGTCAAAGTAGATCTCCTCATAGGTATGGCTGCATCATCAGAAACCCCTTTGCAAAGCATGGCTTTGAAATCCAAACAATAATCACTTAAGATGTCATAAGGAGATGTAGCTGCCAGGTGCTGGGTCATAAGGCAGTCCTCCAAAGGCTGTGATGAGTATGGCACAGTAGCTATGCCTGCCTATACTTCACAACAGAGCACAGTGATGAAAACAGCTTCTCAGCAGGACAAACCATCCCAGGTAACTGGGACCCTCTCAAAACTGTATCACTTCAGAACTGTCCCTGTAATTTGCATTTTGGACATACTCCAGGACACACAGCACAGTATCTCCATCCATTTCATTTTACTTCTCCAAGTCACCCAATTCAGCTTCTACCCATTAAAAACACATTAAGTATCTCATACTTGTATTTTTGCTGGCATCCTTTGAAATGTAAAGTAATTCACACATGGGACTGTTGAAGACAGCTTTATGGCTCATTTGTTTAATCTTTGTGCCACTTAAAGCAAAGTGATGTACTTAAAATACTGCTCTGTATTAGAATCTCATTGTCAAGCAAGCAACATCCATCAACCCTCTCATTCTCCAGCGAAAAATAGCTACAGCAACTGAAAGAATCTTGCACATGCCAATAATGCAGCTTCTCGTATTTTTAACATCAGTTTCACAGTACCCAGAACAGCACACAAGCAAAATGGCTGACCAAAGCTTCCTTTCCAAAAGCAGATCTGGTGTTCTTACCCAGGTCTTTTTTCAAACTAACAACCAGCCGCTAGAGAACCCCTTTTACCAGGACCCAGCTGTGCCTTCCAGAGCCTTTACTGAACACAGAGCATGCAGGACCTCAAGCTTTCTAGTGTGAGAAGCTAACAGTAATTAACCCTGGGGCTCTTACCTCCTCCGAACTGGCTGCCCAGACTCGTTCTCGCTGCCACCTGATGGGTTCCGTCGACGAGCGTAAGGAAACTTTGGTGATTTATTGCGATCACTCGGAGAATTATACAGCCCACTAGGGTTAAAAAGGAAGAGCAAACAGGTAGCTTCAGAACTTGCAGGACAGTTAGGCCAGCTAACTGAGATGCAGCCTACAAAAAAGAGAAGGCTCACACACACTTATACACATATTCACCTATACATGTATATGTGCGTGTGTGCATGTGCTTATGTAAATACAGGTGGTACTGCTTTTCAGCAACAAATATTTCACACCGAACCTTGAAAATGTAGGACACCTCTCAGCATTGCCAAGCCAACAGCTCTAAGCTTACAAAATGTAGAACCAAGTATACACATATTCTTTTAGCATAATACAATTCCTATGCTTTAGTATGAATTATCCAACCCAGAAGTAGGCATTCAGATGCACCTCTATTCTTTATGTTGTCCATGGAGATAAGTATAAAAACTGTGTTCCTGCCACAACATGTTTCATCACAGAGCTCGTGACTAGAACTGTGAAACAATTTTAGCTCTAGCTTTCTGCTGTTCTTCTGTGCAACCCTCTGCCAATGGTGTGGAGGTGTTTCAAGCTTCAGGTTAGGTACTTCAGCCTGGGTGGGACCCAGTGGGTTGAGCTGGGTTGTTACCAAATTAGATGTAGACTATCAAATGGCTGTATGGATTATCCTGTGACACCTTCCTACAGGATTGTAAAGACCTCTTCCAACAGTATAAGAGAGCCTGCAATGGAGCATGTATCACTCTAAAGTAGTCTACTGATGTTCCACAATGTTTTGGAATAAGGATGCCAAACTCAACCACACGTCTTTACCAAACGTTACTCTGCCTTCTTCACAACAGCTATGCGGTAAGTATGATATTCTCATGAAATTCCAGTTAAGGTATTTCTTTCTGCTTTCCTAAAACCCTCTGGGCCTTCAAACTGGATACACTCTTTTTCACCTGCTTCTGCAGACTGATTACAGCACTGCTCTGCACAGCTGAAAAGTTGCCACAGTCTATCTGAATGAGAGTTATAAGTGAAAGGCTCTGTGCAGCATACAGTCTGCTTATGGGTCTAAAACCGTGTAGCTCTTTATAGTAGATGGACTTGCAAAAACTAAATGCTACCATTCTTTGCCTACTGGGGGATTGAATTTCCTGCTATCCTGAGAGCAATTTGAACACTGGAGCCATAACGTGACAAGCTGACAAGACTTCTTCTTTAAAAATCACAAATAAACATCTGTCCCAGCCAGAGAATGTTTGCACACTGCCTTGTCCCTACTCTGAAGACTCTTGACGTTTACAGAGGGAGCACAGGGTAGATCATCATGGTGCCTCGGAAGACACAATGTATATATCTGAATCATCACGCAAACGCAGGACTGTACTGGATTACACTGAAAGTGCCATCTGGTTCAGGGGCCTGTTTCCACCTGTGGCTGTAAGCAACCACTTACAGGAAGCAAAAAGTTGAATACATATGACAGCTCCCCAGTGCTCTCTCAGTCCCCAACTACTCCCAGTCCAAGGGATCTATGGAGCCAGCTGCTATACCTCTGTCTTCAGAACCCTTGGGGATTTCTCTTCCATGACTCACCCAGCATCTCCTAGGATTCCACTAACTTCCAGCACTCCCTGTAAAGGAGGACCACAGGTCTCCTACTCACAGTGAGTCACCACCTTTCTCAACACTTTTAAACCACCTCCGGTAGCTTCATATGAAGATCCCAAGTTCTTGTGCTGGAAAAATACAATACTGATCTCTTTCTACTTTCTCTGTACTGCTCATGATTTTCTAGACTACATCCCCTGAAGTTCTCTCTTCTCCAGACTGAAGGAAGAGTCCTGCCTGGTTTACACTGTTGCTCCCTGTACAGATTTCCTGCACAGCCATTTATATCTTTGATTACCCTTCCTGTTCCTCTGAAAGCCTTTTTATTTTCCTACGGTGAGGATATCAGAACAGCACTCACAATTCATGGAGCAAATACATGATCTACAAATGTATGTAATGGCATTAACACTATTCTTTTGCTTTCATAACAACTTCTAATTGTTTTTCTGACTGCTATGTTTTTCACGTTTTCATGAAGTTCTCCATAGCTCCACAGCTGCTTATTTTACTCAGAAATCTAGGGTTATGTTTTTCCTCCTATGTGCCTCTCTTTACACTCAATGACTCAACATCAACCACCATCTAGTGACTCCTCACTCATATTTTAGGGGTCTTTCTGCCACTCTTCACAGACAGCTTTCACTATCACTGTCCTAAATGATTCTGCCCCATCACCAAACTTTATCACTCCTTTTCCAGCTTTTTGATAAATATACTAAACAGCATGGATCTGTGAACAGATCTCTGTGGAAAGCCACTGACCACTTCCTCCTAAACCTACTTTATTTTTTTTAAACTGATTACGAATCAATGACAGGACCTAGCTTCTTATATGCAATGCAGATTTATTGTGACCCTGTTAATACATTATGATATTATATTAATATCCTTCAACCTATTGACATGGCATGATATTTACCATTGCACAACCCCTAAGACGTCATGCCTCGCCTTACCTCTGGGGGCCATTTTCCTCCCACGGTGCGCTTGTTTTACTTCTTTGGGTTTCTGGACTGTTTTCATTTTTCATCTTTTTAAAGCTAAATAAAAGTACAGATATATATATATATTTTAAACCCATACTGTACAGATCATATGTTCTCTCCTGCTGACCTCTTAAAAATTAAAGACATACATATATGCCAGCATATAGCTATTTGCCTGCTATGTGAAAAAGGGCAAACAGCTGCTCTGTTGAAGAACGTCTCCTAGAAAGAGAGATTGGAAGGGGAAAAAAAAAAAAAAAAGACCTGAAAATCAGCTCTAGAAGCTCATAATTATGGTGGCACTGAGTCAGAAAAAAGATCAATCTTGTTTCAGAATAGACAAGAGCAGATGCCTAGGCAAAAAGTCTAACAATAAGTCAAATATGCAATATGCTTTCACAGTTTTCCACAATATGCAATTAACAGATTATTGAACCAGAGGCTTTATCTGCTTTTTGTTCTATGTAGCTCTTCATAGAACTTTCTTCCATGGATTTCCTTAAACATCTCTTGAACATTTTTGAATTTTTGGTATAAATAGTGCCTGACAGCAGTATGCTCCAATATTTAACTATGGCACAAACAATTATTTAATTTTATTTCAAAGCTTTCACTTGTTCCAAAACTTCTATCCTGTGTTCCTCACTAGTACTGTGCTTACAGAAAGAAAAAAAACCTCATGAATGATGGTTCCCTAATCACAAACTACAACTCATGATTTTTTTTATATATAATTTTAACAACTGTCTCTTTTCAAAGTGAAAGAATCAAAGACTATTCAATCTCTCCCAGTACAGGAGCCAACACATAACTCTGATTATCCTCATCATATTTCTGTACCATTTTACAGGGTCTACAGTACCTTCTTTAAGATGGGACCAATAAAGGCAGGGGTTATAACTTCAAACCATGACAGACCACAGGTTCATAGAGTAGCATATTCTTCTCATTCCTTCCCCAATAACTCCGTATGTTTCCTTTTGGCTAGACAAGGAGTATAGATCTCACAACACGAAAGAGCTGTCTTCACTAACTGCTGAAAGGTAAAGTATCAGGACAGTCACCTGACTTAAGAGATATATATCAGCGTTTGTAACCAGCTGGAAAAACAGCAGGATGCTCCAATTCTTCCTTTATTCCCACCATTCTCACAGTGTCAGGTTTTACAACTTCCAACCCATTAATCCTCCTGGAAAGCCTGCTCACTGCTACTGCAGGTGCTGGAAGGTGGCTCACACGTAGGTACTTACGCACCTATCTTCTTGCCAATGGCTAGTCATGCTTATCCTGCATCATCATCTCTAGAGCTCCCTTTCTGCTTGAACAAACAGTTCACCTGATACAGAACTAGATAGTCACATTGATTTCCACTAAGCTCTTCAAGAAGTATTACTGATAGCAGCCCACCACAAGCATTAATACAGCATATCTTTCCAAAGTGCAACTTAAGCAACAAAACAAAGAAAAAAGCTTTACAGATGCTTACAGAGATGAGGACATAAGCCAGAGTACTTTACCCAGAGCAAGAGGTGAAAGACTCAGCTTTATGAAAGAATAGTGGCTACTTAACTCACTAATCCACTTCTAACCTCAGCCTGTTAATCATTTAATTCTCACATAGTGAACAAATGCAAAGCTACAATAAGTCAGCAGGAAAAGAAAATAAATTCCACTTTATCAGGTAAATAATTTTCTAAATACTGCACCCATTAACTATTGACTCATATGCGCATAGAATCTATGCCCAGGCTTCAAAATATGTACTTAACTACAGACTAAGCAAGTAACTCAGGTAAATATGTTTCAGTCTTGCATTGCAAAAAGCAATTGTTCTTGCACAGCGTGAACTACTGAACAATATTTACATTGAAGCTGGGCTTAAAGAAATTTGAATAATGTTCTCAAATCTTAAAAAAGAGAGAGAAAGAAATGATCCTGGGAAGTGAATTCACTGCACTAGATTCCTAGGTCATTATTCATTCAGAGCAGACACACACGTTATGGCTAGAGAGCTAGAGCATGGCAGCTCTTCAGATACTAGTATTACCTCCAGGAATGCAGTTGCAAAAAGGACTGAGTTCATTCAAAGTATTTTAAAAGGTTAGGGTCTGAATTTCACATAAGATTACTGTTATTTGGAGGGGTTTATGATTTACCTTGAATTTGTACCACTTATACAGAAGTGAAGAAGTGACCATTTATGGATCTCAACAGTGAATGAGATGTTAAACTACAAAACCTCAGCTTGTAAGAGCTGCTGAATGATGCTTTGCAAGCATGACTGACAATTAATGTGAGAACTACGTAGGATGGAGTAAACCACCAAACTGTAAACAGTTTACAAATTATGTGTGCTGCCTCTGATGTCTACTAAGCCTGACAGACCTGAAAGGTGCTTCACATATGCAGACAGACACATAGAAACAAACCAATTTCTAAATAGGAAGCATGCAAGAAAAACAACTTCCAACACTTTTTTACTGGGAGTGACAACTGTGACTCAGTGAGAATCCGCCTACAAATTGCTTTTAAACTGTTAAGGCAAAAAAAACTAAATACAGAAAACTTGAAGCTGCCATGTTGAGAGCTCCTTATTTTGATTCTTGCTCTATAACCTGCCTATTCATTTCTTTTTAACAGTTCATTGCTAAAAATTTATATATAGCATTTGGAGCACAACCTGTTAGTGCAGGGCTCCTACCCATTCCCAATACAATCATCTCTGCACTATGGAATAAGGGTACCTACTGCTTTGTTCTTTTTTCTCTCGTCACAAATCACAGAACAACAGAACAGTTGGGATCAGCAGGGACCTTTGGATGACATCTGGTCCAACCACCCAATCAAGCAGACCCAAACAGAGCCAGTTGCCCAGGACTGTTCCCAGATGGCTGTTGAATTACCTCCAAGGGTGGAGGCTCCACCGCCTCCCTGGGCAACCAGTCAGTGCTCAGTCACCCTCACAGTGCAAGAGCGTTTCCTGATGTTCAGGGGGAACCTCCAGTGTTTCCCTGGGTGCCCACTGCCTCTGGTCCTGTCACCGGGCACCACCAAAAAGAGCCTGGCTGTGTCCTCTTTGCGCCCTCCCTGCAAGTATTTACATAACATTTTACTGTTTTCTGCTCAATGGCCTAGCTTAAGCATGACCGTATGGCAAAATCATATACTTTCTTTTAATCCATGATTAGAATTTTTATCTAAGGGCTAGAATATTGGATTCAATTTCTCTCAAATTGAGAAAGCAATTAAACTCAGATCTTCTTTCTTGAGGCAACTGTTCTAAATATTAGGCAATAGGATACACTATCCACCAAGTACTTGCAGTAAATCTTTTAGACCCTTCTTCAGACGTCCATCTAGATACCTAGCATGTGAAGCCCACAGCTTCAATGGAGAGATAAGACCAGAGTTAACCAGCTCAAAAAAAACTGTCAGGGTCACTGGCCGTGCAGAGACAGATATTCAGGCAACTAAGCAAAAAAGTTAGGTGCTGAGGTTTTGACTCATTGTTTTTTCATATCACTCTTTTTTGATTCAGGCACCCAAATTCCACCTAAAATTAAGGGTGGGGATATAAATCTGCCAGCCAGCCCACAGCTCCCAGGGAAGACACATATGACTTCACGGGACTATCCTGACCAGATTACGAGGTGTGTTCCTCTAGCCAACGCAATACACAATGTCTTAAAAGATGGAAGGGAACTGCTGGTCTACGTACCTTTTCACTGGGGAAGGTGCAATAATTTTAGTAGTTCCTTCATTTTCTCCGTTTGTTGTAATCTGGCTCATGTTCTTAGATCCTGAAAAAAAACGCACAAACAGAACAGTCCAGTAGCATATAGGCTTGCACACCTATTCAGCATAATCACCTACTGAAGACAGTGCAGCATGTCAGATAAAATTATATACAAGACATCTGGTGCATCCTCTGCTTGCTAAGGGTGTACAAGGATCATACTTCTGCATCTTGTCCTTACTTCTAGTTACACCACATCACAAGGAAGTTTAACATGGTGTACATCCTTATTTTTCCACATGAGACAGAGGAGTCTGTAGCTGTTGTTGTCAAAGGGATACTGTGCCATTGCCACCAGAAGGGAATTCCCTGCTCAGTCACCAGTAAGAAGAAAGGTGTGAGGAGAATACAGGCTACAAAAAAGCTTGGGAATCTCCAACATAATAACTATGGCCTCTACAACAATTGTTAGATGGTAAAGCATGATGAGTATGTTTGTTCTAAGAAACCTTTTCAAATTGATGTAGCAATACAATGCAACACAACATTAATATATCCTGTTATGACTAGGAAAATAATAACTGTAAGTCAGTGGGTTAGAAGAATAAAAATATAAAAAAAGAGAGAGAGAGAACAGAGTAATACTCTGACAAAGACAGCTGAGCATCAGTTTCAATGAGTCAGAAACATTTGGCCAGTATTTGAAAGTTATGTGTCTAGTTTCCAGTCTTGTGCCCAGCACCCCTTCCATTTTGATCCTGCACTTTCCGCACTTGGTACTTAAGTCCTCACTTGAGCCATGAAAGGGAACCTGAAGAAGCAGAAGCAACACGCAGTTTCATCTCCCTTTCAGCCCCGTATCAAAGGCTTCAAAGAAACAGATTTGTGTGTTCATGATTTAGGAGCACGCAATCTGGCTATTTTGTATTGGGTTAACATCAAAGCGGTGTGGTAAGACTATGCTCTACAGATGCATACAGCTCAGTATCATGAACAAAAAAAGAACTGTTCTGTTCAGCTTGGTATGTAACAATGTATTAATCATCAGGACAGGTTTGTTCCTAATGGTGCTATAACTTCAGTTTCCATGCGGTGCTATTAATATTAACCTATAATTTTTCTCTAGTTCACAAAATCTCTTTCTATTTGACTGGCAATTTCAGTCATTTCTTACAAAACTGTTGCCACCTCCAGAAACAGATGTTAAGTAAAACGACAAAGCAACACCATCATCAGCTCTGGACAGGATTCTGAGCATGTTCATTGAAGATAATGAACCGGACTAACAAGGAAATACTATGTCCCAGAGGCACAAGCAACAGCATTATAGTAGTGTTAACATAACGATACAAACTCAAAGCCTTTTTGTTTGGCTAAAATTAAATGTGTCTTTGCATTATAAGCTTTCTCCACAGTCTCAAAGAAAGAATTTCCTCACAGTCTCCCTCCACTTTCCATACCACCCCTTTAACATACAAAGTCTCTGGACTCTCCACTACTTCAACACAAATACGTGAGATATAACCAAGGCATCTTTTCCTGCCATCAACTGTGTCTCCTACAGGTTAAATCCGCTAGTCTTCTGCACAAGCCTCATACACTCCAGAGGGTCTCAAGTGGCACTAGTTGCCTTTGCTTAAGTACCTCAGCCAAGTCCTTTACATGTTTGACCTCACACTTCTAACAATGTCATTTACTCCTTTCCCTACTTAGTTTCTCAGACTAATGCCTGGCAGGGAAGGGGAGCAGCCTGGGGGCTGCCTTGTACAGGATTTACTCCTTCAAGGCACTTTTTGTTGTTTACGCAAGTACAAGCATTAGGAAGAATCTGGAATATTCTGAAGATGGAAATGCAGAATGGGCACAAATCCACAGACAGAAAGGAAAGTAAAGTTTTGGCATTCTGAACAAATCCTCTATTTCATACAGTAAGAGACAACCAACTCTCCAGACTCTCTGGAGCACTGCACATCTGCCCATATAGTTACCTCCTGCCTTCAAGAATGAAGCAACAGCTACACTGCCACTATGACCTGCTTGGTAAAAAGTCAGAATTACTGAACAAAAAACTTTCTTGAACTACTAATATGGATAAGAAAGTGATCAGCAAAAGAATCACCAGTCTTCATTAAGGCCATAAAAGGCTGCAACAAAAATTATTCCTCTGACCCCTAAAACGAGAAAGATGCCTACAGTCAAACAAAAAACACAAATAAATAAAGATGACAGCACATAAGAACAGGAAGCAGAAATTTCCCACCTTTAAGGAAGGTACTGTAGTGAAATGAAAATTAAGTCAAAGTGTTGAACTACAAGGATATCTCCAGATTTCTGACCCTATTTTTTTGCATGCAGGTACATTTAGCTTGCCTTTCCTAGGCCATCAAATACATAAGATAAAACCACCTACTCTAATAACTTGGCCCACAGAAGTACTGAGATCAGCAAACGTATGACTTTTTCAAAAGAAATTATTTCAGTACTTCATGTATTACTGTGTAAGCAAGGTAGCCTCCAATTAAGCCCCTCAGAGTGCTCATAACTTGACGGAGCAATAAGAACTCATGCTCCACAACATGTCATAGCTACAATTGCCAGAAAAAGAGCCAAGGGTCAAGTAATAGCCACATTCAGAACTGATCCTTCGCTATGTTTGGCAATAGCCTTACCATTCTGCTGACATCCAGTCATCTCTGGGTGTCAGGCAATGGGGTCTCATGAGATGTAGCATCAGTCCACCCAAGTGCAGAAAGTCCGTGATGCCTTTGCAACTCCTTCAGTGCCCTGCAGGAAGGCTGGTGCTGCAGAGCCTACACGCGGCACCTCAGCTTTTGGAGCAGCCAGTACTAGCAAATCCATAAAAAAGAGGCAGCTGCTTCTCACTGTTGAGTTCCCTGGTTAACACTGGTATTTTAACAAGTACTTAGTTGAGGAAAACCCAAAGACAACACAACATACCAGTGACTACCAGACACAGGCAGAAACTACTCAGAAATACAAAAGAGGTTTTTACTGAGACAAGACCTAATATTAGCTCATATTAGCTATGTTTGACTTCACTGCTGCCCATAATGAGGACTTTTGCTTTGCTTCTTAAAAAAAAAAAGGTCTTGCTGTACAATTCTTTTGTACAAATAAGTAGCTTAATTAGGAGTTCTCTGTGCACATTTACTGAAACTGTAATACTTGTCTTTAAGTATGTTCTACCTCATGTACCTATTACTAACTACAGTACTGTACTACCAACATACACCTCTGTATGATATAGTATATCCCTAATACAAAAGAACAGACCCCAGAAAAACTGTCCCATTGCAATAACTTATCTATACCACTGCTTCTTGCATGCCAAAAATACCTTAGCTAGATCTTCAACATCGCACTTGTAGCAGGTTTCCCCAGTTGTTTGCCTTCTGTCAGATAAGTTACCGTTAGCGTTCACTACACTGAACTTTTCCAGTAAAGTGAATGCACACACTTTGATTCCATTTGACAGCCATCTTGATGCTGATTCCTGTATTCAATTTAAATGGACTATTACATCTTTAAAAACTGAAATGTCCAAAACCTCAGGAGCCTAGCAAGCTGATTAGCCAGGCTCCTAAGATTTTGGACATTTGAGTTTTTAAAGATGACAGGCTAATCAGCCTGTCAGGCCTGCTTCTTATCAACTAAAGCCATTTCACTGACTTTATCTGGGAAGTAGTGTTTGTACCTAAATCTATTAATGAGAACATAAGATAGTGTGATCCAAAGGAAAACATGCAGTGAGAGCTCATGCTTTGCAGTGTGTGTTACTAAGAGAGTATAAAAAAGGACTTCCGTATGTCTACACTAGCTTAGCCTGCTCTCTGAAAACGTTTATTATCTGAACTAGTTTCCCAACCTGTAGCTTCAAGGGTTTGTGCATCTCACACCACATGCATGAAATGCAGAAGCAGTCACAGCCATCCTTTTACAAAACCTAGAATTTAAAATAAACTTTAAAGTGTAAAGCTTGAAGTAAATAAATAAGTAAATAGATAATATTACCCCAAGATTAATTTTCTGCAATTTACCTTTCAACCCTATCTCACAATTTTGAGGGGAAAGCATCATGACTTTGAACGTGCCAGACCAGCAGTTCTAGCTACCATGATGGCAGCTGGTGAAGCAGGGTGCCGACAGGCATCTGTGGTAATATGTAAGTTAGGGCAGGGACTGTGACTGCCTGTGATTGCTTAGGGACTATTATAATACAGACAGTACTGTAATTTTGATACCCACTCCTGACTCTCCACCTGGCCTTTAAATCAGAATGGCAGTACTTACTTTACACCAGTTTATACAACTACCCAGCGCGCAAGGCAGGGACAAATCGAGTCCTCAGCTACCAAACAGCAATGAAACCTAAGCAATGTGTTTTCCACTGCTGAATAAAGTCAGACCCACAGCAACAGGTCTGGTCACATCAGTGTTTGTCCAGGGAGGATGTTCCCAAGGAGCTTTTCATGTGCAGCATTCAGCCAAAAGAATAATGAATGCTTTCACCCTATGCACTGTTGTGAAAGCTATACATTATCAGCCTTGCCGTAAGAGGGCAAGACAGAATAACGTGACGTCCTGTTCCATGTTTGAGTTCATGATTTGCAACCAGAACAAAATGCAACTATAATTTTCTAACAGAAGAAAGGAAATGAGGAGAATATACAAATGAAACAAGCTACAAGTATCTCACGTATAAGACTCCACAGAACCAACCAACCAAATCCTTCTCCAACTGCACGCTAATTTGAACATCGACCCAAACAAACACAAAAAAAAAAAAAAAGCAAAAAGCAAAAAAAAAGCACTAATATAAAAACATTGCTTGCATAGCCATTGAAGTTTCCTTCTGATTTTTCCACTAATCCTAGAACAACTGAGATGTGAAACATACTAAGCAAGTGACAGAAGGTAGGTTACGGCATTTTAAATCACTGTAATCTGGATTGTAGGAAAATAATCTGCCATGCTAAAGCCAAACTGTCTGCCCTGTCTACCCCATCAGGGGAATCAGCCAACGGCAGTGGCTTTTGTACAAGTTGCCCTCTGTTCACAATATCGCCTCCTTCAAAACCTCTCTTAAAGCACAAATATTTTAACTGGAAAAATAAAAGAAAATATTTCCTATCATTGTCTGGCACCTGCTCCAACTTTTCACCAAGCGGTTGCAGTCCTAATGACTTTAGCATACTTTAATGGACCAATGTGACAAAGAAGCATTGTTAGTATTATTATCTGCAAAGGATAGCTAACCTCTGCCTTCAGGTGTCAGAAAAAAAGTAACAAACACATAAAATGTAATTGCTTATAACACCAGAACATGCATACAAAAAGAAGGAACAAGGGAAAATAATAAGATGCCAGAGGTTAGAGGCTTCAGCACTTCACACACACCTCTGTGAGGGAGGCAATGCAGACCACATATGCTACAGCCGTAAGTCGGCAGCTTCTGGTTCATCTAATTGTCCCCAAAACCACTGCTATAGCTGTCCCATTACTGGCACCAATGGATAAAAACAAAACCAGCCCAGAATGGCTACTTGAACTGGCTGCAGAGAGGAAGCCTTTCATGCACTTAACTTTGCAACCTTAAGAAAAGGAAAATAAGTAAAGAAGCAGGAAAAGGGAGAAGGAAGTTACTGCATAAGAATTATTTGTAAATTGTTGTTGGGTTTTGGGAAAATAAATGGAACTCTGATTTTCATTCC
The DNA here is from genome assembly GCF_017639655.2 of Falco naumanni. Lineage (NCBI taxonomy): Eukaryota > Metazoa > Chordata > Aves > Falconiformes > Falconidae > Falco > Falco naumanni. The sequence goes on along the minus strand of NC_054080.1, from coordinate 24,585,138 downwards.
AAAAAGCTAAATTATAAGCCATACCCAGCTGGATCCTAATTTAAGTGGCATTTGGCAGAACACACCTTAAGAAACATGTAATACATGCAAACTAAAATCACCCTGTTTAAAAAGTTAAGCATGGCATATTTATTCTTATTATACCATATCACAGACACCAAATAAAGAGCAAAGGAATAGCCATCAATGATAACCATCCTCATAATCTCATTATGCAAAAGGAGTATTTATTTTAAGAAGAAATGTCACATTGTTCCCTAAAATATTTCAATCAGGGATAATTTTAAGAAACTTATAGAACTGTTTACACCAGGCTCATTTGCAAGATAAAAATTTATTCTGTAAATGTAAAATCTACATAGGGTTAATATTTTTAAACAAGTGATGTAATATCTAAATGCAGCAAAGAGACTTGATTTATTGTGTGAAATGGACTTTGCTATATCCAAGATCCAGTTTAGGTGAAAAGGGGTGGATTTATCCTAGTGACATGCAATAGACTGTCACATGGTGTCTGACACAGGGAAGAGAAATAGCCTTTAGTCTGCCTTCAGCATCTGAAAGCCTATTTAAAGGGAGAATGAGTATTAGATATGTAGCATTGTGAATACCCAAATACAAAATGAAAATATAAAGACTAAAAAATAAGCTCATTTATAGGGAAAGGCAGAATTTGAACGATGTATCTCTTTTCCTTTAGCTCTTATTTTAAGTGGGAAACAAAACAAATTTATTTAATTTAAAAATCATTTGAGGTGATACACCTGCCCCAGTGGAAAACAACTGCACACTTTGAACACGTGGGTAATGAATTAAGTTGAAGTAAAAGCAAACCAATGCAGATGGGTGATACAGATTACAAAAATATATTAGTAAAATGGTGAAAAAGCAGCCTTGTTATTTTGAAGTAAAAAGTAAGTATTTAAATTCACCAAAACAAAAAACACACATTGTCCAGAGAATTCTGCATCATGTTACATCAGCAGAATGTGCCATAGGAAGATTTCAGTCTTCCTCACAATTCCAGTCAAAGAGACTGAAAAACAGCAACAAGCAGAAAACACACACCCCTGCAGCAACAGACTGACTAGGACTGCATGCACTGCGGCAAACATTATTTTCAACTAAGGGCTGAGTTTCAGCTGACAAGTTTACCTCTGAACAGTCACATAATTTTCTGCACAACTGAACTAGAGGCTAATAAGGTGAGAAACGCTGTTCGTCTTCAATAGGACAGCCCATCTGAACAGAACCCTAAGTCACTAGGTTCAAGGGTGAACAGCTTCTTGTCCTCTTAGGCACCCATTGACAACACAACAAAACAACAAAAAGGTATCGTTACCAGAAAGCAAAGCAATCCTTCTCTTCTTACACTGAACTGACTAAAATGAAGTTTTTTAAAAATCTGCTTGTGTTTTCCAAGGGCAATACTTCTGTCTACTCTACACTTCAAGACCTACCGCAGCTAAAAGGCAAAACACACCAGTTTTGTTTCTGAGTCAAAAGATAGCATCCAGAATAAACATGGGAGGTTTCTAGATGTATATACCTGCTCTCTTTTTAAAAATGGTGACTCTGAAAAGTTTATAGTGCCATACCAACCCACGGTAAAGGGAAACCGTGCTTACATTTTAAAGGCCAGACAAGTGTTTTCTCAAACTGCTTACACACGTGCATATATACTTAACTCCATGCATGGAGCGTTACTGAAATCTGTGTGACTGCTGTCACAGATGAAGCTAAGGATACACATGTAATCATACGTAGAACTGGAGCCTGACATTAGAAAATCTTTTCATCTCTATTACTAAATTTCAGGAAACATCCATTATTCTGGGTATGACTCCTGTGATCCATGCTTAATCTTACACATTTTCTCTGACACCTGTAAATTTTTCCAGCTTCCCCTGACATCTTCAGCATGCAGGACAGATTTCCAGCCCACACATCTGGAGCATGTTAAAACTGCAGAGGGCATGGCACTAACTTCTGTCCCACTTGATACCTAAATAAAAGGGTACTACCCTTGAACGGGGAAGAAGATGTACAGAAGAGACACCTTGCATCAAGCAGCTTGAACAATGGGATACCAACAAAGAAACACGGGTATAAAATTCTTCACTGAGAGACAGAACTCCTAAAAAAAACGTGCTCACTGCCTGTTTTCAAACTTCCCTTTCATACTTTACATTATACCTATAAACATGGGGGTTTATCATGTTTGATGCACACCATCTGTTTTACTTTCATCCACAAAGCTGGAGTTTTTAGATCCAGTTAAGGTGAGGTATAAATTCTGACCTAAGGCAAAACAGAGAATCCATTCTGAGAGATCCTTGAGGACACTGCAGCAGTTGAGTTGTCTCTTGAAAACAAAATGAACCAAAGACCAAAGAAGACAGGCCCAGCATAGGAAGACTTACCGGTCTGTTGTGTTCTTTTGGGGTAAGTCTTGCTGCGACTTCTTTCAATGCTCTGGTCAGGCCGCGGGAGCTGCACAGAAGGGTCTCTGGTCATTTGCAAAGATCTCCTGCCACTTGAAAACATGACAAAATCATGGGAAAATATTTGGGAAAATGATAAAAGAAACAGAGGATCTTTAAACTGAAAATAATGCACAGGGTTTGGGCAGCATATTTTGTTAGCTATTCAGTTCTCATTCCAGCTCTGCTTCTCAGGCTGAGTGGCACTACCCTGACTTTTGTTTTGAGTCAGTCATTGGCACAATCATCAACAGATTGTGCCAACCTCTGCTATATCTGGCATTTTCAAGAAAGGCTAAGTAACTAAAACAAAATGCTGATTTCTTAGGAATAGGCTAAGATAGTGTGACCCTTTGTAACCTCATATATTCTAACATATGACTTTCTTAAGTAATCTGATTGCTTCCTAAATTCTTTCTGTAAGTTTTTGTCTCAGGAAAACACACATTTAACATTGCTCAGTTCCAGTCAAGTAAGGGATGACTTCTCTGCCGTGGAATGACCACCTAAAGGTCATAAAAACCCCCGTGCAAAACAAACTGCAATAAAGTGTTCTCGCTAGCACAGGCCCAAATGATAATAAATTGAGTAGAAGTCTTTGTTCCCATTTACAGTAAGGCTCTTCTTCATTGCACAATTACATTATTAGTTTAAATAAATTCCTTTATGCTCATTTTAGTATTCCTCTCTATCTGACTAAGCAGACTATAGAGTTCGTAACAAAAATTTAAAACAGGCCTCAAACTCCTTCCCAAAACTTCATGTTTGCTTCTGGAAACCTACTACACAAAAGAAAGTTCAACTCCTGGTTGCTTAAACACCTGCAGTTCAATGACTTAGAAGTAAACAGGTATAGTACCAGCAATCAACTATACAGGCATTACACATGTAGATTTTCTGAGTTACATGAATAGACTCCACTAAATACTGTTTGTGTTTTTACCACTAGCCCCAAAAGCATAGTCAGCAGTGCAGAATTTTTATCTTCTCAAAATCTGTAAAAGAATTAAAGGACAAAAAAACCCCCAAATTCTAACATTACATCACAGTAATGCTGTTCTATTCAGTTCAATGGGTTTTTTGCTCCCAAGTTAGCCAGAAAACACTTCCGCTCAACTTTTAAGTTTGGCCACCATGCCAGTATCGTAAATTCTGGAAGCAGTTTTTTACAAAACATCTGGGAATAAGACCTTCCACTCACACTAACACCTCCATGCATTAACCAAAGCATCTTCTTTTAATACAAGGAAATTATTTTCCTGAAAAGTATCTGCCATCTAATGAGAAGAATCTAGAAGATTAAAAGAAAAAGAAAAAGCCAGAAGATAATATTATGGTTCCCACACATACAGTCAAACAGTGGGATTATGGTTTCTGATTTGAGCTAATGATGCATACAGATACACAACACTGTCATTGCTTTTGGCGCTACATCAAGAACAAAAGGCAATGAGGGAAGACAATGAAAGCTGATGGATAAGGAAAAAGAAGATTCTCAAAGCACATGAAAATGCTGTTTCTGCTGTGCTGAATTCCAAGAAAAGAGTTAATATGTCAATAACCAATTAATTATGCCTATTTATCATTCACACTGTATAATCAATATAGTGCAACCAGATGTCACAACCCACATTTACTGGAACATCTACTCAGGTCAGGGGGAGTCCTCAAGAATCACTGCAGCAAAACAGGAAACACTTTGTACTAGAAGGAATATATATTTTTCAATGCCTTCTAGACAAAACTAACATTATGAACATAGCTGTCAGTAATGACCACCACCCAGCATGGCAATCCATATCACAGATCACCCTTGAAACTCACTCAAAAGGGAAGATGAACTTGAATGCACCACCAGCAGGAATAACTCAAATATAGTTAACTGCTTCATGTTATGTTTTTAAAATTGATTAGAAGGTTCTGGTAAGTGCAAAGCTTTCCCCTCCCTAGTACCAGTGCCCCCTGCTCCAATCTGCTGACATGGTCCAACAGAGGAAACGTTCATCCATAGTTCTCACAGAAACCCACTGAACTATCCATTTTCACAGATGGTGTAATGTGGTTGAGGATCCAACTAGAAACCCAAAAGGCAGCACAATCACTCCCTTATTATCTACAGTAAAGAGAAGCTGTATCATGCCAGATAATGTGATAACCCCAATAATGTGGATTATTATGAAATATGTTGGAGAAAATGGAACAGAAATACACCAGTGATCCTGGCTGCAGACAGTCCAGACTGTCACATGAGCTCAGGCTCAGAAGTGGCATAGTCATCTCTCCATCAGAAACACTTCCTCACAAGCAAGATCTTACATCCAAGGGTAACAGATTGTTGACTATGAATTCTGATCGACTGAGGACAAGTGTAATAGAGCTACTATTACACACTGCTATTAGTACCTACCACATACACTAACTCCAATCCAGGAGCTGCTGAAGAAGTTGGGGGTTATGGTTTTCTTGTTTTTAGAAAAGTCTTCCTAAGAGGCGACTAACGACTGTCAGCCTTAGTTATTACGATCCGTGTATTTATTTCTTGAGTGATGGTGGAAATACAGATAGGAAGGAGAGACAAACAGACAAGCCAAACATAAACCTGAACAAACCTGGTATATTTGCAGGCCATGGCAAAGAATATCTAGAATTTGCCATTTATGGTAAACAGTAACTTTTCACCCAGCAGCTTCAAAATAACTACAAAAGATGAAAAACTATTTTTATCCCCACTTGACCAACTGAGAAAATCAAACTGGAAAAAGAAAGGGGCCTGGCTTTCAGATGTGGTTTTGATTTGCTGCTTTCACTCTCCTTTCCAGGTTCAATGAATATGCAACTCTAAAGCAATTCTAAAAATCAGACCATAAATTACTTGGCTCAAAATTGCTCAGCCAGTGTGACAGAACTGGATTTAAAAGTGGTTGCCAGCTGCCAATCAAGTGCCTTACTAGACAAAGAGCTGTCATTTCAACAGGCTGAAAAACACAAAGTCTCAAAGAAACTCAGTAAAAACTATTGGGTATCTGAAATCTTATGATTTTAACTACATCCTACATTCTGCTAGTCCTTTGTGACAAAGCAGCTAGAGGATCTTAAACCTACTCTCCCTGCTGCATCTTCCTCTGTGTCACAGTATTAACTGCCCTTTATGTCACACTATCTGCTTGGTTAACTCAGGCTAAAACTGAGACTGAGTGCTCCCTATACTCCCTTAGCCTGAAGTTTACTGCATCTTTCAAGGCTTGCAGCTTTGAATGTTTATCCAATTTTGCCAGCTATTCCAGTTAGAAAAGATAGTCCCGTCTCCCTTCAGATTTGCTCTCATTTTTGTTGTTAAATCAACCGCACTGCATCAGCAGTACTGCTACAGGGTTACACATAACCATTTGGCTTGAGAGCCTTTGCCATAGCTCAGCTGCAGCTGTAAAGAAGGGCATTGCAGTTGCAGACTTTATACATTCCTTTGCAGCAACACTTTGCTAATGCCCAGAAGAAAGTCGGCAGCTAACATGCCTCCTCATTCCCCAGCTGTCAGGAAAAACCCTTTAGGACATGAACATAATTTTAGGACTTACAAGAAGATTTTGACTTCAAGCATTGCCAAGGCTACTCTCACTTTCACTACAGCTACAGCAGACCCTAGCCAGCTCCGGGGATCTGGAAAATGAGAAGTAACTCACATTGCCCCAAAACTGTCAGACTCCCGTGAGGAGTCTGTTAAAATGGCCCTGATGCATGCATTGTCAGCAGAACTGCTCTGAGTCATAGTCTGGGTGGGGTTTTTTTCTTTCATTGGAAGAAAAGAGGAGAAAAGATGGAATTAACTGAAGTTTAAACAATGAAATAAATTCACCTGTACCGATGTTTATAACCTATGGATCCAAACTTGCTGAATTTTCTTGACAGAGAGTTTGATTCATTCTCTGGCACTCTGTAGTTTGAAAAATAAAACAGAGTAAGTTACATAGTTTTCAATTACAGTCCCCTTCCCAAGAAAACAAAAAAGAAATACAAACCTTAGGTTCCAAACCCAGAATTTTCTGCTAGTCCCTCTTCATCCCTACCTCCAGGCAGACTCTTATGGGGTTGAGAGCTCCACAAACCACGTTTATGCCCTTTTCTTTTGATTACACACCTCTTCATTTTAGTGTCTACTGTAAACTGCTGGCAACAGTAGCCTTTGGCTTAATATTTCACAGAAGCACTGTCCTGGTTTTGGCTGGGACAGAGTTAATTTTCTTTGTAGTAGCTGGTACAATGCTACGGTTTGGATTTCGTATAGGAATAATGTTAGTAACTCACTGATGTTTTAGATGTTGCTGAGTAGTGCCTACTCTAACTCAAGGACTTAGCAGTTTTCCGTGCTCTGGCAGTGAGCAGGTGCACAAGAAGCCAGGAGGGAGCAGAGCCAGGACAGCTGCCTGAACTAGCCAAGGGGATATTCCGTACCATGGAATGCCATGCTCGGTTTATAAACTGCAGGGAGTTGGCTGGGAGGGGCTGATCGCTGCTTGGGGCCTGGCTGGGCATCAGTCAGTGGGTGGTGAGCAATTGCATTGTGCATCACTTGGACTTCTTGGGGTTTATTCCTCTTTTTCCTTTCCATTGCTACTATTACTACTACTATTATTATTACTATTACATTTTACTTTATTTAAATTATTAAACTGTTCTTATCTCAACCCAGTGGGGGCGGAGAGTGGGAGTGAGAGTCTGCGTGGTACTTAGAATCATAGAATCACTTAGGTTGGAAAAGACCTTTGAGATCATCAAGTTCAACTGTTAACCCAGGATTGCTAAGTCCACACTAAATCATGTCCCTAAGCACTGCATTTACACATCTTTTCAGTACCTCCAGAGGTGGTGATTCCACCACCTCCCTGGGCAGCCTGTTCCAATGCCTGAATACCCTTTCAGTGAAGAAATTTTTCCTACTGTCCAATCTAAACTTCCCCTGCAACTTGAGGCTGTTTCCTCTTGTCCTGTCGCTTGTTATCTGGGAGAAGAGATCGACCCCCACCTGCCTACAGCCTCCTGTCAGGGAGCTGCAGAGAGCAGTAAGGTCCCCCCTGAGCATCCTCCAGACCAAACCCCCCCAGCCCCCTCAGCCGCTCCTCATCAGACCTGTGCCCCAGCCCCTTCCCCAGCCCTGCTGCCCGTCTCTGGACACGCTCCAGCCCCTCAATGTCCCCCTTGCAGAGAGGGGCCCAGACCTGAACACAGGGTTCGAGGGGCGGCCTCACCAGTGCCCAGTGCAGGGGGACGGTCACTGCCCTGGTCCTGCTGGCCACACTGCTGGGGACACAAGCCAGGATGCTGTTGGCCTTCTTGGCCACCTGGGCACACTGTGGGATCATACTAGCTAGTACTTAGCTGCTGGCTGAAGTTAAACCATGACAAGCAGGCAAAAACATCATGCCACAGTAATGAGGGTGCAGGAGGGATTCTGAGCTTACTCATTTACAGCACTGCTGAAGCTAGCTCTAAGCATTCTATCGACCAGTGCCTAGCTAGACACCCTTGCACATTTCTGTTAGTGTTTTTGCAACAGTAGAAGGAAGCGTTTTGAGATATGTAATATTTGAAATATTTTATACACATCAAGAAATATGCAAAACATTAAAATACTATGGAAATTCAATGAGTCTTTCTATCAAAACCCAAAATTTCTGTGCGTTGTAGGAAACAATAATGTACAAAATCCAAACACCTTACTCAAGTCAATGCTGATACAGAAAATTTGATGGTTACATATGTAAAAATGTATACGGCAGCTTAAATCCTGCCATATACATTTGTGGATACCTCTGTTAAAGCCTACTTTACGCAACCTGAGATACTGTTTTGAAAAGAATCCTAAGACAAAATAAACCATGGAACAACCCAATTTAAAAATTATTGTTTCACATCATTGTAAGAAAAGGGAAGGCATCAGCTTTTAAAAGCATTCTACAACAAAGAGCAAAAATATGTTTCCAGGCAGCAAGCCTGTGTTACAGCACTCTGTAGGCATAACAAGGTTGTCGTGGTTTAACGCCAGCTGGTAACTAAGTACCATGAAGCAGCTTGCTCGTTCCCCTCCCCCCCCAGTGGGATGGGGAGGAAAATCGAGAAAAAGGTAAAACTCATGGGTTGAGATAAGAGCAATTTAGTAACAAAACAAAACAAAACAAAATAAAATAAAATACAACAATTGTAATGAAAAGGGAAGCAAGGGAGAGAATAGTAAAATCCAAAAGCAAAAAAAAACCCCAAGTGATGCACAATACGATTGCCCACCACCTGCTGACCAACACCCAGCCAGGCCCCAAGCAGCGATCGGCCCCTCCCGGCCAACTCCCCCCAGTTACATACTGGGCATGACACCCCATGGTGTGGAATATCCCTTTGGGCAGCTCAGGCCAGCTGTCCCGGCTGTGTCCCCTCCCAGCTCCCCGTGCCCCCCCAGCCCTCTCGCTGGCCGGGCCTGAGACACTGAAAAGCCCCTGACTGAGTATAACATTATTTAGCAACAACTAACACATCAGTGTGTTATCAACGTTATTCTCATACTAAATCCAAAACACAGCATTGTACCAGTGACTGAGAAGAAAATTAACTCTGTCCCACCCAAAATCAGGACAAAGGTTCTTACCCTGTATAGCAGCCCTCATTTTGGTAATGAAACCACAACTTCTGCACCACTCACCTGAAAAATGTATGATGTTCTACGCAGCATTTCCAGAGATGTTTGCATGTGATCTTGTTACGTGCTTCAAAAAAGAAGGAAGTTTCATTGCACTGAAAACAAAACACATCACTATCGTTATGAGGGATTCTGCTAGTGAAATGAATATTCATCTACGGAACACAAAACCCAACCGTCTCATATCAATGCATGTAAAAGAAGATATCAATATGAAGAAAAGCAATTTTTATAATTCTGGAGAATTTTTCTTTTAAAAGAGGTTTTCAATTTGGTTTCTCATTGCCTGAAAATAATTATTTAAAGAATCAACTCCTCGGATACAGAAAAACAGAAGAGAAAGCAGATTATTGAAACACACCTGTTCCTTCATTCTTGTTTGTAAGTATCAGCTTTCTTCCTAATTAAAAAACACAAGGGTTTTTTTCAAATATTGCTTTTCTGATGTTTTCTTAAACTGTACCTCAGATGTCAAGCAAAAATATTCCCAATGTTCTGTTTAACAGTATACAAAAAGGCAAGAATAAGAGAAAGAAACTCAAGATTTGTGATAAACTACTATGAAGCAACAACACAGAGAGAAAATGCACAAAACATACATGTAGAGAAGAAGCAAGGAAAAACTGGAAATAAAAAAAGATGGGAGGAAGGAAAGGCAAAAAAAATAGTAATTAGCTAACTTCAGAAGAATTCAAAATAATAGGAAAAAGCTCGAAGGTAAAAGCCCTAAAATCTACCTTAAAGTGTCTTAAGGAAGACAACAAAAAAGAATATTCAAAGCTTAAAACCTCACACTGGAAATTGGCTATCAGTACAGGAGACATGAGAGAAAGGCAGGGAGAGATGAAAGAGAAGTCAGACAGATACAGACTATGAAATACTTCCAATAGACAAGTAGAAGCAACAGACACAGCACACTGCTTGCTTCCAACAAGCTAAACATTCAGCTATGTTCACATAAAATACACTTGAATCGATCTGTCACTCAGTAAACTCAAGTGCTCAGTTTTATGTCTGTGATTTGCACAAAGAATGAGCAGTTCCACTGACGTCAGTGTGAATCCACAGCACAGTACAATACTGGCTGTAAGAAAACTGAGTCCAAAAACCATTTTCCTGATACGTGAATTACAAAGGGAGTGTGATTCATTCCACTTTCAGCAGCTGGTTTTAGGAAATGGATGCCCTTGCGTTAGTCATACTTTTGCAGTGCCATGCCTACACAGGTAAAGAGTTCTGGCAAGTTTCTTCCACTCTTCACTTGATGAGGTGCGGTGACCTCCAAGCACCTTGCAAAGCACATACTAATTCAGTATGTTCTCTAGAATTCAAAATGTCATCTCTAGCAAGAAGCAATTATACTTCCATTAATGGCTGTCAGGCAGCCTCACCAAATCAAACATTGCCTGCTCAAGCAGCCTCTCCTCCACCTTGAAACAAATAACAGTAAAAATGACAGAACTTTGCACCTGTGGTTAGAATAATTGAGTTTCCAATCCCTGACACAAATTAAAATAAATTTTAAAAAAAGAAAATTGGAGACATACGTATGACCATGGATTTTTTTTTAGTTAGCTTAATGGTTGGCTGGAACAGTCCTATGGAATATCCAAGGAAAGAAAATCATCCTCTAGACTTCTCTCAAAAGCACATTTTCCTCCCTAGGACATCACAGCAAGAAACAGGAGTAGACATACGGCCACTGAGAATGCTGAAAAGTAGGATTTATCTGAAATTGCTATGCATAGCATAAAATGATTATGTAGTAGATTAGTGCTGTAAATATATTCATACAGTTCCTTAAAATGCAATTTCAGACTTGACAGAGATATTCATCTCTCTGCAGGATTCACAAGGGGGTTAACTTGGAGCAACAGTAAGTTTAATTTATAAAAAGTAAAACCAGAAACTTAAAAACTGAAGCTCTTCCAAAATAGAACGGAAATCTAAGTAACTGGGGAAAAAAAGTAAAAAAAAAGCTGCCTGGAAAATCCTGAAGATTGTTAAGGAAAAGATTATATTTATAATAGACTTTTCAAGAGTAACCATATTGCTCTTGGTTGCCTGGCAACCAGAAACAAAGAGGTTACCCACTGAAAGATCATACTGCATTTTTGCAGTTTTAAAGTTTTAAAGAAGATATGTCAAGGGGTACTTGTCGTTTGCTTACTTTACACTTAACAGAAATGTAGCTTCAGGTTTAATTATTGAAGTCACATTACAATTTCTAGATCAGACTATCATCTGATGTGATTTCATATAAACCCACACAATATAGTCACCAGTGCACTTTTAAAGAATATTATCAGGTTTTGGTATTGCAACCTTTATGTTATATGGTGAGTCAGCTTCTGTTAGGAAAGAACTCAGTGACTCATTTTTAATATGCAGGATCTTGCTCCTTCTTTGTCCACTTCTAAATTTTACTTTTAGGCAAAGAACCCTCTGCTGCACTTAGATTCATTTAATTACATAATCTCAGAGGAGAGAGTTTGTGGGATGGGAGAAAGGATGGACAGACAGCAGCTGGGGTGTTTGTTGTGTTTTTTTTAAAGAGACTTTTTAAAATAAGTTATCTTTGCCATATCTTATTAGCTCGGTTCAAATGCCAGTGGAATTCAGGGAAAGATTCCCAACAAAGAAAAGCTTCTTCTAGTTAATTTTTAATTCTTTTTCAAGTTAAAACTTAGAATTTTCCCATATAAATGGCACGTAACACATAACTATCAGTAAATGGCTAAAAAAGGGACAGTATAGCTGCATTGTCATAGGACAGAAAGATCTGACCAGCAAACATTACTGATTCCATCACTTGAAGGCATTTATTTTCTAAGGTGGAAGAAAGCTATCTGAGCCAGTAAGAAAAAAATTTTGATTATTAACTACATGCTGAAATATCTATACTTAGTATGCAGCAATCAAAGGCACTCAGGAAAAACCAGCATAGAACCATAGACCCAATTTACCAACAAGTTATGGAATTCAGACCTGGAAAATAAAACAACACTTAAAAATCAAGAGATAGACCAATAAGTTCTCTGATAAGACACTGAGGTTTACTTATCTCAATTTGAAGGAAAAGCACAAGTCTTAAAAATTTTGCCCTGGAATGGATGCGTGCAATAAGTCAAATAACACAGTTAAATGTTACTGAAGAGAGAGAAAGAAAGACTAAAACATTAATCTCCAAGGTCTTTCACCAACACAGATGAGACAACTCATAATTCTTACACATTTTTCACATTTTCTGTGAAGGATTCAGTAACTTGCTGCAACTAAGTCCAATATGACACTGCATACAGCACGTCTAGGTTTAGGACTTCCTCCATTTACTTTTTAAGACTATTTAAGGCTTGCAAGAGTAGTACGATTACCCTCACAATTTATAAATGCATACATAAAAATTAAGCAGTACTGAAGGCAGTGGTATCTTCCAAGTTTAATCTTTATCCCCTAACGGAATAAATTGATTTGTACAGGTAAAGCAAGGATGACCTTACGTTTTAACATCATAAACTTTTGTTTTCAATAAAAGGCAACATTTTTACCACCTTGAACATTTGTAATTTCTTACAGGTCATAAGAGTTAGCAGGGGTTTTTTCCTTATAATTCTAATATATTTGAACCAAAAGAAACAAAGACCTATTATACTTTTACTAATGATTTATAGGAAATGGCAATTGCAAACCCACTCAGTGTTTGCTGCCTCACAAGCTACTCCCTGCTACTCATCCTGTTGCTTTCAGAGTGCCCAGTGTACTAAAGGAAAGGCATCGTAATCCACGAGGGCTCACTGCTTCCACAGCTGGGCTGGTCATCTGCACACTCTGAATGCACCTCTCCTCTCCTTTGAATCCACTTTGGTGTTTGTCTCTCATTTCAGGAGGCCAGTTCTGCTCACCAAACAAGCACAACCCCCCTTGTTCTGTACGGCGACTTTTCATCACATCTGTGACTTGCAGCACCATAAGGGAGGGGGCAAGACATGTCCAGAGGCTGCAAAAGGTTGGGCATAACCCTTGCAGCAGTATCCAGTCGTTGAGTTATTTGACTACCTTCTCCTAATCCTGAAAAAGGCAAGACGCTAAAAAAATATGAGGACAAACATAAACATTCCTCTCCTTTTAAATGCTTTAGAACAGGGGTCCTCACACTGTTTAACCAGGGGCCGGCGCGGATGCAGTGGCAGGCAGCCATCTGCGGCTGCTGGGTTTCCCCCCCCAGCCCCCAGCGGTGGGGGCAGGGGGGTCTGTAAATACCAGGGGCCGGATTGAGGACCCTGGGGGGGCGTATCTGGCCCGTGGGCCCTAGTTTGAGGACCCCTGCTTTAAAAGCTTGTCCTGCAGTCTCCAGAGCACGCTAAGGCTCACACTGCCATAGCCTCACCCCACCATTTGCACCCATGGGAGGGAGAGATAGATCGGCACAGGGGATGCAGATCACTTGACTATACTGTGAGCTTATAAACAGATGGGCATTCAAACATATAGCCACAGCCCTTCTCTGTTTGATGCTGCCTCTCAAGTCAGTCAGAAGAATGACCTGGCAGGGCCTTTGAGATCTGCATGAAACAGCTGGTAATTGGTACAGCACTGCATCATAACACCCCCTCACTTCACTGAAAGACTGCAAGCATGTTACTAATGCCTTCAAAGGAGGCAAGTCAGAGGGGTCATTGCTCCACCTAACCACAAAATGCCTCTGGAACTGCTATACTAGCTCAGGAGTGCCCACACTGCCCTTTGCAAAGAGCTCCCAGCTTGCTCTGCCATGCCAACCTTGATTACGTGGCCTTCAAGCTCAGAGATGTTTGCACCCAGCTAGCTCAGTGACCAGGCAGGGCAAGCTCCAGTCTGCTTGGAAAAGAAGATACACACTTAAAACAACAGTTCTTCTCTCTGGAAGCCAGAAGATCCCTTCTTTGTGAAGTTACTGGATTAATCCAAAGCTAAGAGGGGCCACTGTCAGTAGACTTGTACCCATTCCATGAAGCACTGCACCCATCCACAGATCAAAAATGTTTTGAAGATCTGTGATTCAGAGCAGGCTTTAGCTGCTATAATTTATGACAAGGCATATATTGGTTGCCACCAAGGCAGGCTCAGTAAGAAAAAAACAAACCCAAAGCTACAGTAGGAACCCTGTCAGCACACACAGCACCCTTCCTGGTTGCACTGAACATTAATACAGCGTAAGGAGGGATCCTTCCCCCGTTACAGAGCACACTGTTACAGAGCATGAACACGTAACACTCATGCATCTACATGTAATAGAAATATTAACACTAGCTCTGAAGCCACTGCTTCCCAACATTATTCTTTGCCAGGTTAGGCACATCCCTGGAAACTATCAATTGTTAACTCCAATAGGAAATATTCTGTCTTAATACATTTACATAGATGTATGCATACCGATTACAGCTTATGTAACAATGTATGATTATTGGTTACACAAGGTCAATCTTTTAAGAACATTACACAAGTCAGAAATTCAAATTAATAATGCTATGCCACTTTGCATAAAGCATGCCAAGATTGAAACAAACGTATCTCAGCCTATTATACCAACTAAAAAAAGACACAAGAACTTACCAAAAGAAAAGGCTACCCTAACACCTTAGTGACAATGAATGTAAATTTATGCAGGAATTTTAATCCTAGTCCTCCTTCAAAAATGTCCATTACTGAAGATTTTACTATCAAGCCTTGAACCAACCTCACAATCTTTCTAATATCTCAGAAAGTGGTTAAGAAAAGCCAAGAAACACCCCAACCAAAAAAAACCAAGCCAAAGCCATTCTATGTGATGTATTAACACCATTGTGCTTGCTCACCTTCAGCCTCCATTACCACTCTAGCTTAAGTAGGTGCAAATGAAAATGATACAAAAGTAATTTGTAATTCTTAAACCATAATAAAGATCAAAATGTTACTTTTGTCTGGAATTGAAATCTAAGCTAAATTTGACTTCATAATGGGAGGAACATCTCTTCAAATTGTTCAGTCTTCCTAAGAAGCTGCAGAAGAAATAAATCAACTTAAAAGTTCCTGCCTAGAACTCGCATTTCAGGGTGGAATATAGCATGTGACAGAGCAAGAAGGGGTACAGCTGAACCACCTTATAAATGTAATCACTTTTCAGACTTTTGATTTGTATAAAAAGCGGGTTCAAAAATTAAAATATATTTCCAGGGTTTTCTGAGACTATTTAAAAGAACACAAACCTCTTGTATTTAGACAACATTCAGCCACCAGAATGGGGGGCATTATGTGCTTTGGAATTGCCCCAACGTTCCTCTAGCATGCCTCTGTGGTTGGTATTGCTCCTGAAAACCATCTTTACCATCTTCACCTTACGAATTCAGCTGAGCTGGGCCTCCTCACCTGACTAAGCAAGGCTGCAGAGGAGGGCATGTCTTGAAAATGTGTAATTTTTTACTGCACAGTCTGGGGGCTTTGTTCTGACTTGAAAGAACCCAAATTGCAAAATCTCTCAAAACAAAAATTTCAGACTTTCAGAAGACCCTTTTCTTACAACAAAAAATAAAGAACGCAAGTCTCTTGCACATTCAACACTTCCTGGTGGGGTGAAAGAAACACGAAAAGTAACAAGTACAGAAGCTTTGCATAACCTCTGCAAAGGAGTGAAATCACTCACTTGCATGTTCAGACACAGTGCAACCCAAGTAAAAGGCGCTGTTACACAAAACAGTGTGGGGTTGCAGGGAACAGCACAGAAGTAGTACTTGGTACCTACAGGCAAAAAAGCGCCACATCTCTCACTCCGGCATACTACTACATTTGCATTCCCAGCCTACAATCTATCAAAGCCTGTTTTTCCCTATTTTGTTTTATGTCCTTAGTTGAGAAAGAAATCTAGGAAGCAGGCCATGTTCCTCACACAGGGAAAGCAGAAGAGCGTGCTGTGCACCGCTGCAATTACCCACGTCCACATAGTGCATCCATTGTGACGAGGCTCTGCTTTTTCGCATCTGGGCATGGGGGGTGGGAGGGCTTTGGCAGCCACCTGTACTGCTGGATCACTTCCAGCAAGGTTGCTCAACACACATCTATGCTACCAGGAATTGTGCATGGGCATCAGATGGATCTCTTGGTTTTCTTAAAGGAAACTGCATGCAAATACACTTTTCTCATCTTCAGAAATTCTTTGTGATTGTCATGTTCAGGGAATCCTCCCGTGCAGTCCTTGCAAGGGAAGGGTTCCTAATTTCATGCCAATATTTAAGAGGTTTCACAGAAAGCCTGACATGCTTCTAGCTCAGAATTCACAGAATGGCTCCACTCCGGGGACAATGAAATACTGATTCAATAATTAACACCACTGAAAAAGAGTTTCTGTAAACTGGTCCAGGTCCCTAGTCTCACATGTCAGTATAAGTCATTGACAGCCAGATATTAAGGACAGTATTTTGTTTATGAAGCGGCAATAGCAACAGCCTTAGGGAGAAAACACATAGTACCAAAAAGCAGTGAAAGATAAAACTAGAATACCGATGCTCATGCTTGCATGCAATAGCAACATGTATGCAGGAAAAGTATAAAGAAGTTAAATATACAGGAAATGTTCTCATGTAAGAGATATGAAAGAAGTACAGGAGATTACACCACACAACAGGATAGGTGAAGCACCTTACTTTATTACAAGACAATAAGCATAAATATCTTCTGCTCTTTAAATCATCAAGTTTATGACAAGTGAAACTGTGTGAACAGCAAACTCAGCAGCCATAAGTATGGCTGACACAGGCATCCCATAATGTATGGGGTAGCTTAAGGACATGGACCTATACATTTAGGCTGCCATGCCTACCATCTGTCAAGGAGATCACAGTGTCCACTTCCACCCTTTTTTTAGTGGGAAGTACACATTCAAATTCTTTGGTGAGTTTGAAAAAATCTCAAGACAAATTCATTTAAAGAAAGAACAAAGAAGTTACCACAAATAACCCTGTGCAGGAGAAGAGCAACTTCTCATCACATCAACAATTCATCAATACTAGAAGTGCCAACAGCTTCCTCTTGATGAGCAGTGGTACCCATGAAAGGTACCCATCAGTGTGAATAAAGGTGTGGAAACACAAACTGAAATCCAGTCTGCACAGAGTTTTCACTACAATATGGAAAACATGATTCACACAAAGCATTCCATATATGCATAAATAATCTGCTTTTCTTATTACATGGTGTTAACTCCTTCACTATATGCCATAAAGTTTCATCTAAGCCATGGGAAAGTCTCCATTATTTTTTCTCTTCCTGAATCTTTCCTGGTGTCCTCTCCAACCAAGCGGAGACATGTAACATGCTCCAGACTTGGTATACCACATCCGAAACAATGAAATATTAACGTCCTGGGCTGTAAAGTGCTATCCCAGGGAGCAGGATGAAGTAAAAATGGCATGTTTAGTCTCCTGTTATATACTACAACTCATGTCCCAAATGCAAGGGCAAAGTGATAGCCTTCATTCCAAAAAACATAGGAATAAAATAAATCTGTGAATTAAGTTTTTGAGGAGTATTGGAAGATACAATTGTATAAATACACTAATGAGCTTTCCCTCCTCTGGGTGCAGAACAGCATAAATTGTTATGACAGCTTTAGTCCAGAGACAAAGGCTACTGTGTACTTATTCCAATACATAATTTTGTTCAAAGCAACACCACCAGAATCTTTAAAAAAAGGGGAGAGGAAGATTTTTCTGGGCCATTTTGGCCTTTCCTGATCTTGTTAGGATATGGAGCTCTGTAGAAACACTTCAAATGAGTATTAGTTGCAAAGGAGTTTTTAATGACGGTACACACCCTTGTACTTAATGTTCTCTTGAACAATTTCCTGAAAGTACCTGTCAAGACTTGAAATTACCAAGCACTGTCAAAGTGTTTGCTTTATGATCACAATAGTAAGTGTTCACCGGCCATCAACATTCACAGTCTCAACTAAAGCATGTTTTCCAAAGCTTCCAGGTTTTCTGCTCAGCATGTTAAACCTTTGCAATTCTACATGGTTCAGACAGAAAAAATATGTATGTGGTATTCAAACAGAAACTACAGCATCACTTCACTGCAATTCACTCTTAAGTCAAACTCAGACTTGTTTATACATGAACAGGCATTCACCCTTCACATGAAACACTGAGAAAAGTTTTCCCAACCTTCCCCCAGCCTTTAAACAACTCTGTGATTTCGACAAACACACTACCAGAAATAAACTTCCCATAGATCAACACACCAAATGGATACAAACCACTTGGGAGTAACAGAAGCAAAACTTGCCAGTACACCTGCAGAGGCACAAGAAACGCCCTCCACAACAGATGCAAGACAACCAGCCAAGGGGTACATTTACATTTCCCAGAATATACCAAATGTGCCAAGTGGCCTCATGGAAAAATCATGGATGAGACTAACAACCACTACATAAATGAATGAAGACACACAGATAACCAGTAAAAAGGAACACTGCCAGCAGGCTAATCCTTCTTCAAAACTATAAACTTCCTGATATTCCAGAGACACCTAGAAAGTATTTTCAAAAGTCAGCAAACCAAACTTACAACTCAACCAGCTACCACAAATCACAGACTGGCCGCAACTGTTTGTTTTACTACACTTCACAATTTCCCCTGCATAATTTCCTCCTCCTCCCCCTGCCCCACATGCTTCATAGGTGATAATTATTTTTCTCTTTTTTCCACTGACTCTATCTTAAAAACTCTTCTCTTGCTATCAACCTGTGATCCTTGCTTCCCTGGAAGCAACATTGTTTTCTTTCAAATGGTCTAACAGCACAATTAAGTTAAAAACTGACAAAAGGGTTCTGAGCTATATTATGTGGCTGCTTCTGTTTCCAAGCTACAAAACTACCCGTGCCTAATAGCTCTGTGAGTTTTCCTTTATCCATATTTTAATATTAGCTTTCCCTGTAGATTTAGCCTAGTTTAAAAGCACTATGCAACACCATAAACAAGGCACTGCAGAAGCAGTCTACTCTAATTCACAGAGCACAACATAAAATGATAGTGTTGTTACAAAATTCCTGCTTCAGTTCTGTCCCCTTGCCTACAAAACAGGGACAGAAAATCTTTCTTCCTCTAATAAAACTGCAAGCACCATCAGGAACATACTGCACGTGGGGACAGGTAATGTTCTTGTAGTAACTATCAACAAAGTTAATTTCAGTTTGATGGTTTCCTGCAGTAAATTCAATGAAATAAACTAGATTTTGATGGACACAACAAAATTTCCCACTTCATCAGACTTGAGATTACTTTTTTTTTTCTCTCATGCTTAAATAAAAACTTACATCTTTTCCCAGGACTCTAAGTTCAAACTGTGTTTCCTTGAAGTGAACTTTTGTAATTCTAGGCCTGTAATATCAGAAGAAAAGACAGAACCTCAGGAGCCTTTAATTTCATGCATAATAAAACGTAATGTTATATATTTACATGCAAAGACAAAAAGGAATTTACAAATAGATTTTTTTTTTTTAGGTATGCACCAGATATCAACAGAAAATTAGCAGTATTTAAACATTTCAGCATAAGTATGGTAAAGGTGAACTATTTTTTTAAATACTTGGATTTTCAAAGAATTAAAAATCTGTATAATCCAGACAAAGATTAATAATTCCAAGTATAATTTTTTAAATCAATACAATTAACCTTTCAAATGGATATCACAAATCATACATTTCCATTACATACATACATAACAACATTGTTATTGTTCTAGCACAGACAGTACATTTAAATTATACATACCAGAAATATTTTCCTACTTGTTTCTTATTCTTGTAGACAACAACTCCTATGGGTGTTAATCCTAAAAAATATTCAGATTTGTTTTCACCCTAGAAAATAAAAACCTATGTCATTCACACAGTTGCAAGCTGTATCACTGTAGCAGTGAGGTCCAGTGAGGAAGTCAGCCTGATGACTGACTTGAACACACTGTTTCACTCTCTGCAAATGGGCAAACAGTACTTGATCTACTGACAAAATCTCCTATATAAGAACTTGTAGGCATAGAGGCAAAGAGGTAAGAAAGAATGGCAGTGAGGGGAAGAACGGAAGATTCCACATGCCATGGTGGAAAACAAAAATAGTTGTTGGGTTTTTTTTTAAGGAATTCCTGTTGGCTATTTGGGAAATGGCCAAAATTCAGAAACTAAACCCCTTAGTCAGGCATGAATGCAACAGACATCCTAACTTCCAGATGAAGGTAAATAGTGATTTTTTGACCTATTCTACTATAATATAACCTCACAGCTGCCTTCTCCCTCCTAATAGTATCACCTGCATTCTGCTACGAAGTGAAGTAGCCCCTGCTGAGAGATTCAGAGCATTTTTTTGTTCAGAATGGGTAACAACTTGCAAGGAACAGGTGTCTCCATCATCTCCATAGGAAACTATCCCTGAGGTCGGTATCCAAATCACAAACTGTTGGAAAAGAACAGGGTGAAAACCCTGGTGCCAAGTGGCAGAAGGCCCCCACCTCCCCAGCTTACAGCCAGGAACCAAGATCAGATGCACTGTACATTGGAAAGAGTGCAAACCTTAGTGCACCAGGTTAAAAGAAAGCCAGCTGCAAAAGGTCATTCATCTGCATACTTGGGGCAACAAGGAAGAGCCCTGCGAGCTCCAAACCAGTGGACCACAAACCGCAAAAAATATCAGTTGTGAGACAGACTGGCTGTAGAAGGTGTCCTTCTGCCTGACTACTGATGTGAGAAAGCTCAGGCACATCTGGTGAGCTCTGCCTGTGCTCCTTACTGAACTAACTGCTAAAGTTAACTTTATTTTTAGTATGACCAAGGAAGGAAAAGAACTATATCTTTTCATGTGTGCAGCTTTACTCTCATGTAAGAGCTTCTGTTGCTCTTGTAATATAAGTAGAAATGATGATATTCATGGGTTAGACTTGGCCATATTAAAACTCACCCCTCACTATCTAGGCAGGGTTCTCATTGCACAGCAAAAGCAAGCTACAAGAAAAAAAAATATTTCCAAGCTCTACTAATTTAACATGGTTTTGTTGGTTCATGTTGAATCTTGTTCCAGTAACTCCCCCAACTTTCTAAGGGTGGGAGGGGCACAGAGCATGGGATATGAATACAATTAAGCCACAGGGTGCATTAAAAAATACTTCATATTGTAGGCTACAAAATTTTCAGCAGGAAATACATACTTAATCTTCTGGTAGTATCTTGATTTCTTTATCTTCTTTCAAGTAATTTTACAAAGTACTGACATCTAACTCGGTGAACTATCTACGTTACAACTCCCCATTTGAACTCCTGATTTTCTTTTATTCAAAAAAACCTGCCACAAGCGTAATTATTCAAACAAGACAGAATTATGTTTCCACCAGGAGCACATAGCCTCCAGGTGCTAACTTGGATGCAATCCCAATAAACATGCTGTTTCACAAATGAAGTGGAGGGTTTTGCTGAGGCAATACAGACAACTTTCAACACTGCAGGATACAGGAGACGAAAAGCTGGTAACGTACTCTAGATCTTTAGCAAAACCTTCACAACGAATATTAAAAAAAGCCAAGCACGCTGCTGCTACCCTGCTCTAGTTTTTGCAAGGGTATTGAAAAGGTTTCAGGATACACTTGCTGTTATTTACACAAGAATAATGTCCCAATTCTTGTGTCAAAGACAAAGGTTATAACCCTCTCTCATTTCTTCTGCCACTTGCACTAATTACTTCATATTTATCTGAATTGTTTTTTCCAGAGTATAACTGCTTGTCTTTTATAGGTGTAATACAATCACAGCCTTTCATCTGAAAATCATTAGGCTTCTGTATGTATGAATGATTGAATTCCCTCAGTCTGTGAATACTTATTCCTTTGCATTTCTAAAGTACAGTGTTCCTTTCAGGTTATTCTGTGGCAACTAAACTATATAAACACTCTCCTCACATTAGCACAAGAAATATTTTTTATTGTTACCAATTTTAGAATATTAAAACAACACTTACATAAACAGGATGGAGATCCACTCCATACATTTCCAGGGATTTGGCCACCCCTAAGTAGTTCACTTCTGCCTCAGCAGGAACTTGACCCCTGTCAACAAAACTCTGTGTAAGTACTTTGCACTTCCAGTCAACATATCAAAACAGATCATATTAATAAATACAGTTTGCTGGACAGGTATGCAACCCTTCCTACTACTTGTTTAGACTGTCACTACCCTTTCAACACTGCAATTCTGCTCGATTCAAGTAAGACTGCACAGTAGACACAAGCTTGTACCTAAACTCTTTGATGTAAGATGCTACCACAGATACATGTTATCGTACATACAATGTATGCCTACTATAGTGGCTCATCTTTTCTCTGCTGTCACAAACACACTTCAGATGTTCAATTTTTAGGCTTGAACATGCAAAATAACTTCTTTTCCCCAATAACTACATGATTATTAATAAAGCAGGAATGGAAGGATTGACTGGGGTACTATTTCCCCATAGCAGTGCTGAAGATGCAAAGGATTTCTGAAAGCTGGGTTCATGACTTCAGACAAAATTTTTCATTCTTCATAAAACCTTGGCATAAAACGAGTCACACCAACTGGCAATAACCAAGTCTACTACTATGAAAACAAAGTTTGGAGTCT
This sequence comes from Falco naumanni, assembly GCF_017639655.2. NCBI lineage: Eukaryota > Metazoa > Chordata > Aves > Falconiformes > Falconidae > Falco > Falco naumanni. Next base: position 24,562,319 of record NC_054080.1, on the reverse strand, counting down.
GTTTCATGAGATTACCAGTTTCAAAGATCCAGCTTGCCTTCCTAGCTGCAAATATCAATTTTTCAATTAATAACTACCATCAGCTGTATACTGGTAGGAAACAATAGGGAAAACCGGTGGAGGAAAAAGCCCATGGCTACTAAGGCCATATTTGACATCACTGATGAAGGATTTATTTTCAAAAAGAACAAAATTACTACATAAATTCAAAGCCTTCACCAGACTTAGCCTCAGAATTTAATTTGTTCTTCCCTAAATAACTGCCTTTGATATAAGAGCAAGACACTGTTGCAAGCCTGAAAACAATTGAAGCTGCATTTTCATCTTCATTCCTTTTTAGAACTTCTGTGAAAGCTAGTGGACTGTTGTTGGGAAAGTAGAGCACATCTTGTGAAAATATCACCTCAAAAAGATGCATCTCCCGCTTCACCCTGTGATTGTTCTCTTAGGGAAATAACATCACTTCGTTTGTTACCTTCCAAATTCGAGGTGTGGAGCAGAGTTCAACATTTTGACTCAAGGCCTGGAAAACTCCTGCAATATGCACGTTACTACTTCTTGTCTCATCACTCTCCCCAAGCTAGCAGCTACTTTCCAGGTTTTCCCAACTTTACGTTATGCCTGACACAGTAAAAATCACATCCAACGTGAAAGAAGTGAAACAACAATACTAGCATGAATACAATAGCATAGGTGTTTAAAATGCGTTCTTTGTGTCTGGGAGATGGGCTGAAGCAGCACACACACAGCAGCACTGACACTATTTCAGGTGTTAGCACTTCTGGAACAGCAGCAGACCTGAAGCTTGTAAAGACAAACCCCTTTCTTCAAGAGGTAGATTTCCCAGTAGAACTGTGACTCATCTCTGTATCCAGAATATGCCAAACACTGGCTATTCAGCATGTCAGCGTCGCCACATCTGACATATCTTTTATTCACTTCGCTATAAAACTTTCCTCCACAGCTTGATTTTGTAAAAATCTTATTGCTAGCTCTCTGAAACATAAGCAAAATGTTCACTGGAGCACTATCAGTCCTGAGCAAAGTGGATTACCCCATTACCGAATTAGTGCTAAAATCCAATACTGATTTAAATATTCTTGTTAGTGTTTCCTTATTGGCCACACACAAAAATGCTGATGTGCTAATCCCACTATTCTCACCCATCTCTGAAAGTACCAAACAAGTCAAATAAGCATGTGCACACATGTAAATATTTTTACAATAATACATAATTTTTAATAAAGTGTACTTGGAAAAATATTAAGGAAATTAAAGATGTGAGCTGGAGCTTCTGTAGGAAACAGATGGAAGCCAGAGGAAGAATTCTTCCCAAATGCAAATGGAGAAGACAGAGCATGAAGGGGAGAGGGGAATGTCAGGGACTGAAACAATTCCCACCATTACCAAGGGTAGGTGTTTCATTTTTACCATGTATGAAAACACAAACACTCCTCAGCATCACACAACCTGACAATACATCCCAAAACTGAAAGAGTCTCTGCAGTTGGTCATGTCAGAGCAGACAGTATAACAGCCGTGCAGCTGACGTGCACTGCTCAGGTGCACAAAGTACACCTGAGTGCCACTGACAGCCCTAAACAATACTGAAAGCTACTTTCAAAGCTAACTATCAGGGGCATCTCATGCCCCACTGACAGCATGTAATATCAATGCGAAATACAAGAACAGCTGACTTGCAAATTATTGATTAGTCCCAAATCTGCTGCAGTCTGGAACAGGCAATGTCAGAGGGCCAAAATACAAGCTCTACATTTGCACTGAGGGATCATATCCCTCCTCCAGCACGAGTGTCTGCTTCTTCATGTGCAAGCCCTGAAGCCACTGCTTGCTCCTCCAGATGGGCATGGCAGTGTAAGGCCACCTCACCCTGCTATCCGACCTTGGGATCTCCGTGCTGGTTTATAGATGGGACAACAACTGCAGCAGGCAGGCTACAGAGACTCGAAGCAGTCAGAAACTCCTGCCACCTCTGACTTCCCTCACCTTACCTGATTTACAAACTTGCTCAAAGACCTGCAACTGAATGAATCCCTGAACAACTATTGTGCCGTGTAAAAGACTGCGAGATAACCTGCAACCAAAAATGGTTTGTCTGGCCGTAACTAGCACAGGCAAAGTACAAGCAGTGCCACAGCCATCTTGCAAATAAACCCCTGCACTTCCATGCTGAGCTCCAGAAAGGATAAAGAAATTTTTCCCAACTGTATCACAAACCCGTCCCTAAAATGTCTCTGGTATGTGAGATGATTGGGGATGTGCCCTTAGCCATTCGAACCTCTTAACTAAAGAGACCACTGCCACACGTGCAGACGTCAGTGCTGGCAGTGTTGATGATGACAGCCAGGCTGAACTAGCAATCGGTATACCTTAGTTTCACTCTCTTTTTTGATGCTGCTAAATCACTGACACCTAACTGCAGCCAAGCAGCGAAAGAGTATCACAGCTCTAGATCAATAAGCATATAAGAACACTAGAGACAGTGTTAAAGACAGTTCTCACTCCTCTTCACAACCATTGTTCCCCCAGCTTCTGAATTTCATCTGCAGGGTCACAAACTTTTTGAGGCAAATGGGCCTTGATCTGATTTACTACTCTAATGACTACAGAAACCTGAGAGAGAGGAATGAAGGTTGCTTAGTATCAGTACCTTGGTACATAGCAATTCACCTCAAGTTTCATTTCTCAAACACAACCTCTGTGATGCTGAACCAAACAACCTCTCTGTGACTCAGTTTCCAATCTCTGGAACTGAAAAAACAGTACTTCTTTACTTCACAAAAGGCCCCTTAGCAAGGCTCTCCACAGTGCATCAGTTACTATAAGGCAGCCAGGAAACCACACAGAAATAATTATTGAACAACAGACTCTCTCCCCTGCAAGAGAGTGCTCAGGTCAATGTGGCAACTGGGACAGACTCCAACTACAGCAGAACTTGTCAAAGAGATCAGCTGTGTCCCTGAGTTAATACTTATTCTCATTAAACAAGACACAAATAACACTAACATGCAAAACTACAGGGAAGATATTACTTAACCTTTATCCAGGCTGTGGCTTCATAACAGCAAGAGAATCAAAAAATCTAGATCTACATACAAGATGGCTAGCTCTGATTATCTCTACATTACTTTGACAAAGGGTATGATGAACATACTCATAAAATGATTCTTACTGCTTTCATCTTAATAAATGGTTATATCACAATTGCACCTAACTTGGATTTGTTAGAACAAGTTTCTTTACACTTACCAGGAACATGAACTTGGAGATAAGCAAGTAAATGTTTATTTTGGCTTCATGTATGGTTGAACTTCTGGCATATGTTTTACACAACTAATTTCACGTTTTGCATTTTTGAAGGCACTGTGGTCTAACATTTGGAACAGCAGGTTGGGAAGCCAAATCTCACTGATTTGCAGTGCTTTCACACAGTGACTTGTGGTTCAGCCTCCGCTACTCATACACCAAGAGTACTTCTGCCTAAAACTAATCTCACTGAAACTGTTTCTTGTGCAGAAGGCCATTTCTAACAATGAGTGAGCGGGACAAAAAGTGGCTCTGAATTGCTGGGGATTTTAAAATATTTTTTGTATGCCTAGAGACAACATAGAGTTAAAGGTCCCCTTTAAGAAGACTGCTTACACAGCTGCTGCAAATGCATCTAGTATTTAAGCTATATTCTCACAGGATCACCTTCTGGCTCTTTACTGGAAAGTATGTTATTTGCTCCAACTTCACTAAGAGATTGCTGTGTTTTTCCTCTCTGTGTTGCTGCTGTTGTTCCTCTCTTGAGCACTGACAGAACTGATGGGACCAGAGGTTACTAGTTCTGATCTTGCTTTGCTTGTCTGTTGGGCACTCCAGTTCATCTCCTGGTTGTCTTTACTGCAGTTTTGCTTTCCACTCCCTTGACCAGTAATCAAAGGTAGGCACTGCACGCACAAATTGCAGTCTGAAAGAAAACCAGGGGTCCACCACCTTGGGATCCACCATCAGGCAGAGATTATCCAGAATCTCAACGATAGTACAACTCACATGTTCTGTGTCTAAGGTGACTATTATTCCAGTAACTGAAAGCTGGAGATTTTAATTTTCGCAGTCTCTGTTATAAAAATGAATCTGTCAACTTCAACTTCTACAAAGGGTAAGTTGTGATTGCATTAATCTCCCAGGTCTGTTGACATACATGTTTCACTTCTCTACAGATCTCGTTTGCCCTGTCTGCAGTGCACCTCATATTCTCCTCCTGCAATCTCTTCAACACTTGCCTCTGCCAAGTACCATAACCCTACCTTGTTCCTACCTTCTCAGCTCCTTCTCATACATAAGAATGGTTTTCGGGCACAGCTTCAACACCTGTGAATTTCTGTAGTGTCTTGTTCAGTTTAAACCAAAATTATTTTGAGGGCCACCAGATATGCTGTGTTCCCACTGCTTTAAGGCCACACACAAATGTTTTCGAATTTCTTTGGTTTTTGTCCAGAAACCAACACTCTGAGTGCCCCGTGTTATTCTGTGCTGCCTGATGCCTCTGTTTCTAGGTGCTGCTTTTTTTTCTTACAAATCATGTTCTTCCTTACAGTGGAATCCTTTATATTGACCACTGCAAATACATTTAATGTAAGATATGTTGGTTAATAAAATGAAAGGACTTTATGCTTCTAAAAGCAAACTGCCTCTTTAGTTCATGTCGATGTTGCAAGTGAGATTATGACTTAAACCACGGGCATACAAACTGCTTTCCTGGTACTTCCTGCACTGTGAGCTGCTCCCACAAGGATTCATGCAGGTTGCTACAAGCACTCCTTCATTACCCCAGCTAAGGATCTGGCAAGAAAATAGAAGCTTCATTGTACTGAGCACTGTACGCTATTAGATTAAAGGTGGTTTTGTCCTAATAGTCTATTTGAATACACAGGGCAGTACGAAGGAAAGAAATGGTTTTATCCCCATTTTGCAGACAGTGACTGAGGCATGGGCATAATAAGCAATTTTTCCAAAATTATGGAGGAAACCTGTCCTGGAACAGGGAACTGAACTCAGAGATTTTGATTTCATTATTTTTAACTACAAAACTAAGAGGAAACAGGAGCAGTGTTAAAACTGCTGGTTCTGAAACACCAATACCAAGGTCTGACAGGCATCGTATTTCCAGTTATTGTCCTGCTGAGTTCCTGGAAGAACAACTCCAATTATGTAAAATGGTTTCTGCTTCTGAATGACATAACTCAATTCCCTGTGCTCTTTCCTTGAGCCTAGAGACCTCCACTCTGCACCACTAGCTGCTCCCTTCCCTACCTACCAAGCGTCTCTGATGATGTTACCTGCCAAGTTCCCAACAGTACTGAGTTCTTACATCAGAGTTTTGTGTATCCGCTCTATGGCATCTTCCAGCTCTTCCTTCTGGTCTGGAACAAAGCGGTACTCCGAGACATAACCTGCAGTGTGCTTGTATGGGTCATAGTCCCCCAGCTCAGCTAAAGGACACAAGAAGAAAAGAAAGGTCATCTATTTTCAGTGCTTTATGTTAACCAAAAAACATGTAATATAATCCACCTATTAGTGCCAAGCCACCTCTTTCCAACTCTCAATTTATCATGCAGTCAGTTAAAAAACTCAGACAGTACAGAACTGTTCATATTCGTACACATAACATCAAGGAAAAAATGTCTTCCATCACTTTAAAAGAGAAATGGAAGGTTCAAAGAGCAAGAGGTTTTGACAGGAACTCTACCACTTCCACAGAACTAGATACAGTTTTGTCCAAGCCAGCAAAGCTGAAACTTGATGGCATGTATTATTTGGCAGCATATGTAAAACAAGTATAGAAGAAAAGTCTAGCTTTTGGAATATCTATGCCTTTGCGATAAGCTGTAATATTACAGACAGAACTGATTCATATTGTTGGGACTCCTAACATAAACATCAGTGTGGGAATGCAAATACAGACAAATATCCTGAGACACCTAGAGGTGTGCCCTTCTAGGGGTGTCATTTCTTGTGAGCCAACACTAGACTTAATTTTTGAATAAAATAACAACATGTTTCCTGAACATTAATTTCATTAATTTAATATTTCAAAATCAAAATAATTTTAAAAGATATTTTCTTAAAGAATGTACTGAATAGGTGATACAATTTTCTTTGAAACAACCCTGAATTTGCATACATTAGTCACACCAGTTTGCAAGTTGCAATGTAATTATAAACTAAACACGCACATAGGTCAGAACACACTTCTACTGATCTTACCTATAATTGCATCTATCTGTGAGGCCCTGCAAAAGTTATTATTTCAGTTTTTTAATAACCCTGAGTAAAATCTGCATAGACTGGGTTTCTCTGAGAAAAGCTTCAGAGAAGGTTCCTGTTCAATGCCCTCTAAGCCAAAAAATCGCCAAAAGCAAGCTTCAAGAGTCAAGAAGAAAAAGATTCACCTATCAACTCATGTTTCTTTCCAGAATTTAATGATGTTTCTAGAACAAAACAGTGATCTGCTCGGTAGAGATCTTGAGAAGTTTCTTTAGAAAACCTCCAGAAAAACAATGTGGCTCTTGCCCATAGCAGGAATAAGAACAGGACTACAGCAACTCCAGCATTCCCAATAGGAAAATTGGTATATTCTGCAAACTGTGCCATGGGTACTGATTTTTCCACCATCACCACTATAACAGTCCATAGTCTTTGACCACAAAAGAAGGAATCTGATTCAAGCGCTAAGGACAGGATCTGCCTGGAGACCAAAGGTGACACCCAGGCACAACCTGAATGGTGACCGCAGGGCCAGTGGCTGCAGCAGGACATGGGTAGAGGACTCTGGAGAGCACGTGGCCATGTCTCCTCCTCCAGATCTCAGCAGCTGCTAGCTCCACTGGGAAAGACACCACTAATATCACTACAGAAGCAGAGCTGCTCAGCTACTACTGAATTTGCACAAACACACTTCATTTCATTTCAGTTGGGAAAAGAAAAAAGCACGGTCAGGCACATCACCCTTGGAAAGCCTGCTGACCTCAGTGCTGATGCTTTGGGTTCATATTTTCAGTATCTGACACAGACATTGCTCAGGTGTCTTTATATACCTTGAACAACTACAGGGCCTAAATAAAAGGACAAAACCTTTATACAGTCAATGGCAATGCATGCTTGCTGGTGCCAGGGCTAGCTTTAACCCACTGTATGCAACCTTTGCCATGCTTTAACTCTCTACTCTCACATCAGCTATCCCATTGTTTTCCTGAGTATCTGAGAATAGAATCACAGACGCAGGATTTTATACCAAAACCACAGCTCCCCATACTCTAACTACCTTACAAAATTACTGAAGGACAAGAATTAATTCTTTTTACTAATTTCTCATAATACGATTAAGATATTACCATTATTATATATTTTCTTGCTTCATACTTGCAGTATTTTTTCAGGGAAGGCATGTATGAAGTGAAATGTACACTGCAAACAGTTTTTCATGTCACATTTCTTAGATGGCAAAATGAAGTATAAAATAACTGCACAAAAATAAAAACTGCTGAAATTTAGTTTTCAGAAACACATACAACACAGTGAAATTCTGTATAATGCCTACTCCCATTTCATACGCAAGTTATTCTGCCTTGTTATTCTAAAATGGAAATGAAAGGATGACTATTTTTGATGTACTAAGTGTTGTTGAGTCACAATTGAAACACCAATAATAAAAATAATCTTTGCTTAATACATACCACTCATGATAATTCTAATTTAACATCAAACAAATTACAGGTACAGGTCCCAGCATAACTAAGCACATGATTTTTGGTAACCAAATTGTATTTCAATACAGAGCTTGAGTTGCAATATGAAAGGAATAACTAACTGGTAGACAGATAGCTCCTTTCTAATTGATTGCTAGTTCTACCAAGCATGCAGAATATAACATCCACTTCTGGAAAGCTAACTACTGATGAGTAAATGCAGATAAATGACAGAGAGAATTAAAATCCTTCACTTCAGGTCAAAACACATCCTCCCTTCAAGCACAGGGGCATTCATATTGACAAAATGTAATTTTTTAAAGAATCTTTTATTTGACAGACTTAGTTGGCTGGAGGCTGCCAATAGCCTATCAAATCTGTAAATGTCCTGACGAAGATTTTGTCATACTCCGTATGCAATCCCGAGTAAGTTATGAAGTCTTAATACATGACGAGATATTCCTCAGCAAGGCAAAGAGTGTTTGGCAGTCTTCAGACTGACTTTTCAGTTTCTTCTTTCAATTAACCTCTATATTCCTTCTATATTATCAGTTCAGCATGGTCATCTATTTACAGTTCTTTAGCTGAAATAAGTCATATTAGTTTTATTCTGTTTTGAAATGAATGCATGAAGTGTTAGTGAAATCTTCATCAAAATTAATCATAATGCAGCATTAAAAGAAATAAGCTCTCAGTTGGCCAGAAGAACTTACACTGAATTATATATGCTCCCAGCTGTGCTGCAGTGTTGCTTGGACAAGGCAAACGGCCCTGTAAAACATCTTGCTTAACCTGCAAGAAAAACTGATACCTAAAACACAGAGAGAAAACAGTTATTATTTAAATATTGAGTCTTATGCACCAAGTAATCTTTCATCATCTTCCAGTTTACTTAAGACGTACCATTCACCATAACTGTGTGACAGTCTAAAATCGTATTCCTCTCTGAATGGCTTTTCCCTATTGACCTTGAAGTAATCTAGTGGAAGAACCTAGGTAAGCAAGCACTCTGTAGACTTCCCATCTGCTTATATTGTGCAGATACAATTAATTTTCCCTCTGAAAATGTAATTTCTTTCTTTTGACTTTCATAGAGCAGTCAGGAAGTGGGGAAGAGCGCTAGGAATCAGAAAAATCAAAGAAGCAACTTATCAAAGTTTAACCTGACCAGGGGACCAATATAAGGGAGATCTGGGTATTGGACACATCTTTACTCACGCATTTTCTCGCCATACACCAGAGTGTCAACTCTAGAGCAGCAAGCAGATTTGATGGAGTCCATATGCCCATGAAAAAGGCGGATGGGCATACCATCATCAGCAACTGTATGCTGCAGCATAGAGTACTCTCCTTCTTGCACCAGAGATAGCAGGCATAAAAATGTAATTTTCAAAGGCATTACCTGCTTCTACACTTAATGAAGCACGTATTGAGACCACTTACTGTGAACCAATATGCACAGAACAGATGGAAAAGTAAGGACAGGAAAACAAGCCATCATACAAAGGATCTGCTCGGCTTTGCAACTCCCCATACTCATTTATAGGAAGTCTTTTAAATGCTTTTTGGATTTTGTCTGGGTTTATCACAACAGATTTACACAGTGTTTCACATCAACCTAAGCAAATTTCTTGCACAAAGTTCCTACAAAAGGTAACAATACTGAGAAGGTAACTTTTTAAAGAAACAAAAATGATTATCCGTACAAGCATACAGCTTTTTCATTACTAATTCAACTTTATTTATGTATAGCTATCCAGCTACACTACAAATAAATTATTCTGTGTTATTAAAAGTTACTTATGAAAGCTCCTTGAATGGTCTGTAAGTTCTAACTGCACCTATGCTGATCAGGGAAGTTGGCAAACTGCAGGTCACACGATAGCTGACCCACAAATCTCTTAAGACCCAGCCAACTTTACTAGACTGTATGAGCCTCTGAGTAAGGATATGAGTGTCTTTCTGGTAAATCATCTCCCAGAATCTGGGCTATGACAGATACTATTCTAGGAGTGTCCAGCCTTAAAAAAATGGCTAATATTCTCCACCTTAAAGGTCCAGGCACTGCGTAAGAATTTTATGGAAAAATCATTAGGCAACACAAAGCGCATAGACTCTGTTTCTTCACTCTGAGCAATACCTCAGTACTGCTTCTAGGTTATGCACATCAGTCCTACCTAGACATATCTTCTCTGTATGAATTATCTTAATGACAAAGATATTTTTACACCCATTGTGGAGTACACAGCATCTTCTTTTTAAGATTAAATGCATTTCTGATATGCATCTGTCTTTCTGTTAGCACTTCTCCATATCTACAGTGCAGAGCTTCATACCAGATTAAGCTACAAATACATTCTCCATGTAGCATGGATCTAAATAGATATACTTCTGCATTTTTATAGCATAGTCTCAAAGCAGGACAGGAAACTGCAAAAAACACCACATCCCTACAAAAACAGTCAGAGCCAACTGCTAAATTCTTCAGTGACTCCTGTAAGAACTGAACAATCTCAGTTCCCACTGAAGCCACTAAGCTCCTCATAAAACCAAGCCTTTTGCCCAAACTTGTAGCTAAAGCACTCTCATCTTGTGTGCTGTCAAATTTGCCATGCATATATAATAGTGCCTAAGTGCTAGTTTGCTCTAGCAAACACACCAGCAAATGTTAATATGAATCACCACAGTGTTAGCTTTTGCCTGTGTAAAGCCAGACAGATTTTGCTGTGAACCAATGACAAATTTGACAGGTTTTCATTATTTGCAAATAGTAATCATGTAATGCCATAGATCATCAACATCTAACAACCACACAGTCCGCTCTCATATCCATTAAAATAACAAACACATGCTCCAAAGAAACACACCGGTTAGCACAAAACAGTTAACACATCAGTGGAATTACACACATTTAGGCAGAAAATTACTATCGTAAAGAAAAATAACGCCTTTAACCCCTCCTAAGCAGAAGGAAGGGTTTTTTTATTATTGTATTTTCTTCTGAAAAGGTATACAAACCCTCCTTCCAAGGTTTAAGAGCCTACAGGAATAACTGCTCAGAAATGTTGAGGGCATTTGGCTATTCAATACGTTTTGCTGAAGACTGTCAATACAAGCATGTCACTTTCTTATAGCCTCCCTCCATACCTTCTAAGGTCTAAAATCTGCAGGACCAAACACCATACAGACAAGAGCAGAGGTTTACTAATTATACTAAAATGCTTCTCAACTAGATTCACACACCTAATCAGCAGTGCAAATCACTGACTGACCTTATCACAAGGCAAAGAGAAACACTTCTTCAAAATTTAGCTCCTGTGATTTCCCAAAGAGAAATCCACCCTGCCTCCCAGCTAGCAATCACAACACATTTGATGGCCAAAGCTTCCTTCCCAGGGCCACCTGTCTTCCCCTGTGAGCTGGGCTGAAAGCACTTCTCTGGAAAAGTATGGGAAAACTGCATTAAACCTTCACAGTATAGGGGCATCACATTGTGGCTAGATTGCTCTCTTTTACCGGCGAAGTCAGAGTGTTTATTATTTTTACCAGGCTAGTCCCAAACTTGTTACATTGGAGACTTTTGTTCCTGCTGTGCCAGTATCGAAACAAAAGAATTTTCTCAGTCTGGTACAAGAAAAATATTCTGCCTGTGCTGCAACAACTGCCACCTTTGATTAAGGAAAATTAAAAACTCTGCATGCATTCCAATGAATTCTCATGTGTCGTATTCCTAGGACATCAAAAGACATGTTTTGGCATTTAGTAATGCAAGCCAGCACACTAATTTTGTCCACCTACTTATTCAAATTCTCAAATTTCCTTTTGAACCTAAAACTAATTGTCTGAAAGCTTTCATAAATAAAGCAAACAGAAAACCCTATGCATGAGAGTTCAGGCAAGCATGTGGGTGTATGTGTTTGTGCGCGTGCGCATGCATGTGTCAGTGTGCTCATCCTCATATTTCGTAGGGGTCAAGCTTAGTTAAAAGAATCAAAAGCGTGCAACTCTTCAATTCCCTTTGCATATTTTTAGAAAGACCAAAATAAATCCTCTTGAAAAACAGTTCTGGAACTTAAGCTAGGCAAATACAGAAGAAAATTCCCTGTATTCATATTTGATACCAAAGAAAACTCTAAACTTGATTATAGCAAAATATAAATACAGATACAACAATGGATTCCTTAAAAATACCCCAAACAAATGCATATCAAGTCCCTTTGGTTTTGATGCACCAGATAGCACCTCTTCATCTTGGGCTTCCAAATGGTTGTCCATACCGATGACTGTGAAGCTATCACAATTCTCTTCCTACACATACCAGATTGCTGTTCAAGCAGAAAAATGCAACCCAGCCACACCACAATATGCACCTGAGTGGAACAGATTACTACCCTGAAATGAACAGCCTACACTCCTATTGAATACTGTACCTTGTTATTTCTTCTTTCAGTTTACATGGATCCTCTGCATAGAATTTAATGCCAAAATACAGAGTGTATGGTGGTCCAGCTAAGGGAAAAAATATTTGGTGCAAAAGTTAGTTGTTATGAACTGTTAATTGCTAGGAATAGTTACTAGCTGGCTACAAAAAAGCTACTAAGAAGCTTATCTTAATGTTATATGAAACTTGAAAAAATCTTACATCCACAGAGCAAACCCCCATATCTCTAGTCATTAAACATGTGGGGAAAAAAAGAAAAGAATTTTTATTAGGATTTTACCGGTCTTGTGTTTATTTATTCACAGCTTTTCTGTTTACTTGGAGTTTTTGCTAATTTTGAAGATTTAACTTTAGAATTCATTCCTGACTTACTATTTCTCAAAGATTTTTTTTTTTTTTTTACTGCTTGGTTTTGACCTTTAGATACTTTTTCCACTGAAACGTTTTGAAAAATGTAATTGTGCATGAAATGTGATTCCCTGTCCTAACTAATAATACTGAATACTAATCCCTTCCACACTTTCAAATATCTTATGGAGCAACTTTAATTATGTGCCACTTCTAATTAAGAAATATTTGGAAAAGCTTTTCTAATTCACCTTATAAAAAGGTTAGTCTCCTAAAAGACTCAGTGAACTCAGTACCAAAATTCTTACAGCTACATTTATTCCATGCATGCTCCACTTCTGCATCTTTTTATAGAAGGTCTCCAAATTCTTAAGCAAAATAATCTTATCATGTTCTTTAATTATAAGAAAAATAGTAGGTCTTGCATCTGTGATATCTGAAGAGTGACAGTAACAGCAGACACTATTATCAGTAAGTGGCACTACATTTACTTTCAGAAGCAAAAAAGGAATCTAAGTTGATTATGGTATGGTACACTGCGATAGAAGTATCACAGCTACTACAAAATCAATTACACAAGAATATCACCGTTTATTATTCTAAAATTAAATTTAAACACAGAGAAATCTTCGGACAATAATCACACCAATTATTTGAAAATGATGGTATTTTCCGTGTTAGAAACTTTGATACAGCTATGAACAGCAGTAGTAAACTTGTTCAAGAACTACCAATCTGTTGTGAATAGAATCTAAGTGTTGTACAGGCTGTATATACAGAACACTGCCTCTGTTACTTCATCTTCAGATACGTTTTTTAAGTTCAAATAAAATACATACTGTTTATCAATTCTTTATGTTCAGCAAGGGTCTTTGCAGGATCCAGCCAGTACTGTGAGACAGATAATCAGGGAAATTAGTCACTTAACATGGAAAATTAATAAAGAACAATTGCAATTCTATATTTTTTCACCTATTGGTATTTAGTAGCAGACTGACACACTTCAGTCAATAGCTAACTTGTGCCAGCTTCCAATCAGAGAAACATCGTCTGTACAAGTCTAACATTGCATATCTTCTCTGGGGGCAGGAGTTGTCCTAAAAGGAAATCTGTTTGGTAAGAGCCACATCTCAGGCTCACAACAAGCTGGCTCTACAGGCACTAAGTACCCATTGGTGTCTAGCTGATCTGCTATAGCTAGTATATGGATGTTCAAACTTGTTACTTTCTTCCTGGGAGATTAATCTATGCAGGATAACTTTAAATCAAAGCATGTAATACAGGACCTACAAGGAAAAAATGAAGGGGCTTCGCTTATTTTCTGAAAAACAAAAGCATGTAAGGGGGAACACACATAACAGCACTCTGCAACACCTGAGAAATTGCTGTAAGAGAGTGATCAATTTTTCTTCATGTCCACCAAGTATGAAGAAATGGGCTTAACTAGAAGCAAAGAGAAAATAATTTTGATTTTCAGAAATGGTTTCTTGTAGCAGAGGAAGAGGATGACTGGAAATCGGCACCAAGGTGGGGAGGGCACAGACTCTTCCACCAGACAGTTTACAGGACTAGTTGGAGAAATGTGTCAGAGATGACTGAGGAACACTTAGTACACCGCAGAGGGATGAACTGCTACATGGGTTCCCACACCATTTGATCAACAGACAATCCACAGTATAATTTCTCACTGATTACTCCGCCCCGCCTTTGTCAAATTTCTAGTAAAATTAAATAAAAGTTAAATTAAGAAGTTAAATAAAAAATTACAGTTAAATAAAAGTTGTCTTGGGGCTAACAGCTGGCCACAGACCAGCTGTGTACTTTGAGTTACAGCTACACAGGTCACCACCATCCTGCACTTGTAATCCCTCCAGCTACTTATTTCTTCCTTAGTTTGACACTTCTATGATTCAGTTTTGGAAGAAAGTGCAGAGGCAGCTGCCAAAACCATTCTTGTCTTCCTTTTCTTCAGTCCTCTTCCCTCACACACAAACTTTTTGGACCAGCTTAAAATACTGGAAACAAAAAGGCTGCAGAACACAGCCCTAGAAAGACCATATTAAGGCAACAGAATCTCTTAGTACCCACACCTTTTTTTAACTGAGGAACTACACAGACCAGTGAATGAAGAACCTCCTTGCTTGCACCCTTGAACCAACTCTATAGAGAATAAGAATTAAATGATTAATCTACCATTCCCCTTCTATCCAGAGAAGATCCCAGGCCTAATAAAACTCATTAGTAGAAGGAGTAGCTTAAAGACAGGAGGGAAAAACACTACAAAGCATTTGAGCGGAAAATCTCAAGCAACTGGTTCTATAAGTGGTTGTAAACAACTACTATTTTAACAAGACATGAAAACAACTTCCATTAGCTGCTGCTCCACCTGAGAAAGAAACAGCTGTATGCATTGTTCTTGGCCATTGTTATTTGAAATCCTGGAATGTTCGTTAAGAAAATTTCCTAAATTTTGAAGGGGGGGAAAAGTATTCAGTACATGCTTGTACTGAATACATCCAACAGCTATGCAAATATAAACTCCCTTAACCTCAAGAGAAGGTGGAAAGAAAAACTTGTCACACTTGTTCAAATATCTATCAGAACTCCACATCAGCAATAATCTGAGCTAGTACAATAGGCTGATAAAGAGATTTTACAGTCAACAGGCAGCAAAAAGGCAAAATGACTCTGCAGTGCACATTCTAGCTACACAATATGGTCAGAATGTGCTCTGACCTCTCCTTAAAACTGGCATCACAGTATGAACACTACACGGTCAAGCTAACTTGCTTAACACTGACAGCTTCGTGTTACACTACAAGAGACCAAAACTACCCTGCTTCAAAATCAGATCAAAGTCCATCATGGAGTAACTCCTTCATTAAGTTCTCCTCAACTGAACTGACATCAGCTTGAAGAGATACTGCCTTATAGCCCTTTTTGCAGCTTAGCTTTACATGCTTAAGTAGATTGATTATTTGTAAAAAAAACAATGGATACTGATGGATCACCATTCAGGTTTGCAAGTTGAGCACAGGACAGTTACAGATTTCTGGTTGCCTCTGCAACCTGAACTCCACCACCACTTGTACCCATGCCCTGAGACACACCAGGATTCCATCAGGTGCTAAAAGACTGTATGGACACAGCAGACAACACAATCAAAACAAAAGTCATTGTCATAATAAGAGTCATAATTGAAACTCTTAATTTGCACTTTACTGGCAAGTCAAATAATATTGTACGGTATTCTTAAGGCAATTTCCAAGCTTGGGGGAGGGGTCAAAATTCAGAGGGAAAACCATAAGTTCAGATTCAGAGGGGAGGAGAGGGAACAAATCTGGTTATTCGTCTCGCTGAGCATTTCCTTCCCCCAAACTGAGCCGGCAGCAGGAACCGCGTCTCCCAGCCCTCATCCCTGTAAGACAGATTGCTGATACCCATGGTAATGAAAACCAGCCTCAGCTGGCAGGAGGAAATATGCTCTTCGAGGGCACCGCGGGCCTCGAGATGCTGCGGAGGTGAAGTCTAACACTTCAGCTCAGACCAGTTTACTGCTGGGACAAAGAGTAGTGCGGAAGAGGCAAGAGTCTCGTCTGCCTTCTTGTTTCTCCAGAAAGTATTTAGCGCTGTGCCAGGGCCACAAACCCACACTTAAAATGACTGTGTAGCTATTCATTATTCTAAATAATAATTCCAAAGGCTGCCAAAATTTTCCTGAAGAATGTAAGGGCTGGGTGGAGGAGAGGGAGATTTCTAACATTTTATCTGTAAGCCAAAGATTAATGGAATTCATGAAAAGGCATTTTTCAAGCCAACATTAGACAATAAACATTTACAAAACCAAGAACCCTGACAACAGAGCCCTCTAAGCATACATACACACACACACACATACACATACACAATAGTATGTATTAGATACCTCTTAAATGTTTGCATATACATATAAATAGTGTTAGGTACAGTTAGTTTTGAGCCCACATGTTGAAGTGCCAAGAGAAACGAAACAAAAAAGCTGAGTGTCTTATTAATCCAATGCACTTGCACAGCAGGTGTTGACAACAAGCCCTGCATTCATGAATGCCAAAGCAGCTCCAACATACACCCTCACCCTTTTTTATCTGTTTGGCAGCCAGTGAGCCATTTCCCAGTGATTTCCCACCTGTATCTCTCCTGCACAGACAGCAAGAGCTGTCTGACTTACAAACAGCTTACCACTACTGCAAAGAGGTCGAGAGCCTAGCATATACCCATCCAACTGCAGGGGATAATAGTTGTGAACCTGAAAGGGGAATTTAACGTTTACAGAAGAAATGGGGAAAAAATAATGACTTCTAAATAGTCCTAATCAATCCAACTATCCAATTACCAAAGTGATGGCTACTCATTTACTAACTGTTATTTACAAAGACCATATAATATTAGATTAATTTTTTTTTTCTTTACTGAGGCTGATTATGAATGTACAATGTTCTTAAAGGAAATAATTCTCCTCTAATTTTTAGGTAGAAATTACAAAAAAGATGCTTTAAAGTACAGCATATCTAAAAATAGAGGGGCTTTATTGTCCTTTGTACTTTTACAAATCTGGCTCCCACACAAGCCAGATCTGTAAGCAGCATGCACCAAGTGCCATGCAGTATTTCATATTTAGCCCTTTTACATAACTGCAAACATGCCTTTTCTCAAATCTGGAACCTTCATTCCTTGGATATGCATAGGGTTAAACCTGGGTCAAATTCCATGAACTTGTTTGAAACAAAATATTAACTAGGTTGATGAAATGTTTGCTGTGGTATCAATCAATGAAGTGTCTGGCCGAGAAAAATCATCAATTTCAAACTAAGTCCTGGGCTGTCTTAACTAGACTCTTACAAAGCTGTACCCACATGCCACACATGCCAGGTTTTGTTCACATTTAGAACAGAAAAACCACAACTTTCAAGAGAAAGGCCAGTATTTTTCTATTATGATCTGAAATTATCAAGATTTTTCCACAATCTAATACAAACCCAGCAATTAGAATTATTTAGCCATTACTTTTTCTGCAAAGGTTCAGTGCAAAGAATCTAAGTCTGCTAAGCTCAGAACATCTTTACTATGTAAGAAACTCATAAATCATCAGGCAGTTCTTACAAATATGTATTTAATACTTCTGCATTTTCATTATTAGAACCTGAAGTTATATTGATTATATTCAGTATTAGACCACCAGTGTGAATATACTGTTCACACTGCTACACCCTGTAAGTTTATTCTTACCACCTTTACCTCACCTGACCATCAGCCTTGTCTAGGTTGTTTTAATCCATTAACAATTTTCTAAAACGTCTGGCTTCTAACCAATACTATCAGCATCCGTTTTCTTCCACCAGTCGTGCCATTTATCTTAACAAGCAGAAGTCTTTTTTTTTCCTAGATAATCTAGTATACCATGCTTGTGGGCAAATGTCAATCCATACAAAAACAAAAATCCATACAAAACCAAAATACAAGCGAAGTACAGTTCATCTGTTTTTCTAAGATCCTGAGATCAAAATTACACGACATTACATGACACTAATTCCCTACAGAACAGACATTTTTAATCGTAAGCAAACCTTCCATTAAAATCATGCTCTTCTTTCTATAGCTAATTTACATGCAGTCTTTTCAGTCTGTGACCCTATCCAATTTGGTACAGTAACCTGGCAACCTGAGCACGGTGCAGTTCCTTCTGCTGGATGGATCAAGAAACAACCTTCTGATACTTGAGTTTGCACAGCAGAGAGATGCAATTCATGGCACAGGCTTCTCTGCTCAGCTTTGCCGGGGCTGAGCTGATCTATCACGGCAGCACAGCCACTCACAGCAGAGAGTTCAGCTTCACAAGAAACTGAGGCTTGCATCTCCCCTCTGTCTCTGCGTGCCCTCTGGGCTATGCAGTTGCGAAATAAACTGCTACCTCCTACCTGCTGTGCTCTTAGGTCTGTATGCTCAAAACAGAGCTTCCTCAGAGCAGGGGAGAAAAAGCACATCTACGCTACAGGATACATGGTACAGAGACAGCGCAGCCCATCTCATGTTATCTCCTGATCCTGGAGCTGTACACATGTGTTTGCACAGCGCTGCACCGAACTAACTGGGGCTGGGGACATTGCCGCTTGGCTGCAATACTGAACTAACGTGGTGATACGGCTTGCTGTATTTGTATTTGACCCCTAAAGAGCCCTAACTGAGTATTAGTATGCTGTACATTGTGAATATAATTGCTCAGATTAGCATTATATCAGATAAGAAAAGAAGAATATTTGCATCACAGCCTGCTGTACAATGCAGACTTTGCCTCCCGCAGCTTTAGGTTAAGCCGGTTTAGCGTGAGAGTTCAGTTAGGAATGGTGAGGGGGCAACCAGGCCAATGTGAGATTGTAAAGTGCAGCCAGGTTTCTGGAAGTAAAAAAACGAAAAAAAACCAAAAATTATAAACAGACCTTTAAAATGCTTTTGGTTGTCTGCAATAAGGGAGTTTCAAAATCTTTTTTGTAAGAGAAGCTCTAATAGCATGACTCTTTTCAGCACGTTTTTGTGATTTGACAAGGGAATGCCTTTGGGTTTCAAAAATACCCTTTCCCTCATCAAATTCTGCTCAGCTTTTCCTGAGATATTATGCGTTAAAATTGCCATTTCCATTCTCTCTTTTGTGTGCCTCAAGAAAATACTGGCCTCCTGCCAGAACAGTAATTAGCATGACTATCCTAAGGCACACTGGAGATGCCACAAAGGCAGTAGCAAAGGGACCATGTGGGGAGCACCTGGGAGCTGCAGCACGGTGGGAACCAGAAGTGAGTGGCAGGGGAGCTGCATGGCCCTCCCAGCACTGGTTTACCTAGCTTTTGGTCTCTCCTCCACTAAGGGAGAGGTACACCACTGGGCCACTCTTTCCCCCCAAATATTAAAGCAATGAGAGACTGAAAGGCAGGGCAAAGTTTCCTCAGCCACCTCCAGCTTCTGCAGCACATATCTGGTGACCGTGTCTTGCCTGAAAATACCAGATGGGGCACAATGTCCCACATTTCTGGCAGGTGAGGCAGAAGACAAAAATGCCCTGTCAATCAGGATCCAGCTGACCATCCACATGAACAAGCATGAAGACTGTATCTGGTCTCCGCTTAGCCTAACTTGAGTGTCAAGAATCTCTGCAGCAATGCAAAAGGATCAGGTGAAGAGTGATGATGAAGCACACTGAGAGATTCAGCAGCATTCAAAGAAAACTGCTTTAAATAAATAAAAGAAAATTAAAAAAAAAAAATAAAAATAAAAGAATTTGCACCAAAAAAGATACTCATGTATTACATTAGAAAGCAGCATGCAGTTTGTCAACCAAAAGCACTCAGAGGTTAGGAAACACTACTGACAACCTGCGGCATTAGCTCAACTCATCTATTCATTCAGGTGTAGTTTTATTTTACAAGATTTTTAATTAATTATTTATATTTTAATTAACTATTATAATATACTTTTTGGTTTTCCTTAGGAGTCCTGCCTTGTTCAGAGCACAAGATAGATATAGCTTACACTGTTCTGGCAACTCACAGTCTTCCAGAGCTTGATTTTGCAAATTAAATACTGCCCTTTTACCATGGAGAGTCTGGGGGAACCTGGAATGTCAATAAAGCAATATTGTCTGTAATATGACCAAATTATTACCCCTAGAGGCAGCATCATCCAATTTATGCTTTATCCTACTGTTCACAGTCCTCCCAGTGCCATCCAGGTCTGTCAATCTGTTTGCTGCATCCACCTATTCTCTCTCACATGCTAATTCATTTGTTAGTTGTTCAGGAAGAGACCATTTTAGTGTTCTGCACTCATATAATGCATAGCACAGTGAAACCCTGTTCACTGAATACAGCCCTGCTGGTACAACTAAAATAATTATAATACCACCCACATCAGAGGTAGCACACCAACACAGCACTTAAAAGACCACCTGGAAGTGCTGGGCATGCAAAAGTAATGGGGAAAATAACTAAACAAGTTTTTTCAGACCCTTAATATAAAAAAAGTGTTTCTTTAGAGACTGGGTTGCATTCCTTGAAATACATAGTTTTGTCCATGCTGCTTTATTCATCATTCAGTTAAGTATACAGCATGACAAAAAAACTGGCAGAGCAAACAATAAAATATTCCCCACCACAAGCAATGTATTAATAGGCAGCCAAACCTCCAAACACATTTCCCTGTCTGAGACTTAACTCAGAAACACGGTTTTAAAACTAATTAGCAAGGTAACCTTTTTGCCATTCCCTTAGGAAAGCTACTGCGGCCAATCCAAAACATATCTAATCCAAAATTCAAATTTAGGCTTCTTGCCAGCCAGGACTAATTCCCACAACAGCCCAGACAGTTTTAGCCACATTCAGTGCACAAGTGAATATAAGTTTACAGCTAAAGCATGGAGTGCTGTTTGCTGCATGGAAGCTTTCCCCTTATACTGGCCATTCTTAAGAGCTTACAAGATTTCACTGAAAATAACAAGCTAGCAACAGCTGTCATAAAACACATAAAACTAAACACAGATATCACTGGTTTACTTATTTATGAACTTTCCAGATAAAACAGCATAAACTTTTAATTACCCATACACAGACAAAAACCAGGAACAGGCATTTTCACAATACTTTGCTGCAACACAGCCCAGGTGCAAAGCCTGCAGCTCAAACCCGGCCAGCCACTGTGGCAGCATCCACACGGCAGGGGAGGCGCGCTCCGTAAGGTGGCCCACTGTTGTGGTCTCCAGTTGTACCTCCTGGCTGCTTCCCAGCTGCGTGTCAGGACAGAGCTGATGTGTTCATTGCTTTCCCACACACCACACACCTGGGATTTCCCTGCAAAGAAAACCCGCAGGCAGGGGGAGACACGCGTGTTCCCCTGGGGGATGGGAACACAAGGAGTCAGCAGAGGTGCCTGCCCACCAGTGCAGAAGCCAGGCAAAAGGCCAGCCAGCAGACCTCCACGCAGAGAGGCTGAAGCATCGTGTCTGTGCTAGAGCAAACTGCATCCCCACGACATGACCAGTGTTGGTACAAGAGCAGGCAAATGGGGGAGGTGGGATGAACATCTTCCTAATTTATTGCAAAATCAAGAAGCATGGGGGCTTCCTGACCTTGGGCTGGCCAGAGAATAAAGACAAAGGCTGACACTGAGAGGCATAAAGGCTGTTCTTGTATTTGGAGAGACTGAGTTAATACAGTTGTGGCCTACAGCTCACGCACACTACCGTAATACAAAATGCACTACTATACAATCATCTAGTCTGTTAGCAGGATGCATCCTAAAATCTGCCTTTATGTGTTAAACTCTTCACAAAAGAGAAGTAATCTTCTTGTACTTTCATAATGCCGTAATACACCATTAAATACACAGTGTGTATGCCTCTGAAAATATTCCCAGTAATAGCCATTTCTGGGGTTTTTGCCTCTACAAGAGAAAGGGAAATACTTTTGAGAGCAAAAAATACCTACCTGCTCTTCATTCACACTTCAGTTTCCTCAGAAAATCAAAAATACTGTTTTTAGCAGCCTGCTTTTAGTTCACAGATGAATCTGACTTTCATCTCCATGGAATTAAACATAGGTTGAAGCTTATGAAGGAACTGAATTCATGAATGTCTAGGCAATGACACAGAAATAAATACAGACTGAGATATACTTCTGTAGCTCTCAGCAGCAATCAATAATCTTCCACTAACGCTGTTCTTACTTCAGTCTCTACATGTTCAACTTCTGCTAGACAGAAGAAACAGGCAAATACTTAGCCCTTTCAAAAACTTCCTATTATTAGATGAAACGTGGCATCTGTTGAGGTCAGGGTCTTGTGCAGTACTCTCAGCACAGAACAGTGACTTTAAAAACCTAACTGCTTGACTTAATTTAGCCACAGGCCAGGCATCATTCCCTTTATAAAATTAAGGTAATATGAAGACCACCCTATAAAATCCCACCTGCTGAGCACCCCCTGCTCCTCACCTCTGACTGCAGTAACGCTGCACAGGCCATTCTGGGGGGGCACTCCTGACAGTGCTGCCATGAGCCACTGCCTGCTTCGGCTGAAACATCTCAGCCGGGTTTCAATTTTCTTACCCATTTAGGACTGTAATCTCCAGGTGGAAAAAGCTTTCAGATGTCTGGTGAGTCCCTGTCAAGAAGGCTCAAGAGACAACAGGCTCAAGGACACAGAGATGGGCCAGGAGGAGTGAAAATGTCATTGCCAGCACCCTGACTCCTGGGGCTCTGCACGTGAAGAGGCAGCTGCCACACCAACCATGCAATATATTCTGACACAGGCGTTCAGCAAGTGGTCCAAGTGAAGCAGCCTGTGACATGTTCAGGGACATTCCTTCCCAGACACTGCAGGGACAAGTGAAGCCAGACAGCACAGTGCACCAAGCACAGGTTTCAGGGCACAGTATTGAAAGGGAAAAGATAATCCTACTTAAATGTCATAATTTTGTACTATCTACACTTTCTTCATTTAGTTTACAACAGCATTTAGCATTTGATTCTGTTCCTATCTAAGATATGAATGGATATTCCAAGACTTTGATGCAAATGAACACAAATAAATTATTACTGGAACCTGAGCCAGGAAATAGTGCAAGTTGGTGAAAGCATGGCAATCTAATGCTCTACTCACAAATGGCACAAACAGGGTCAATCTTACATATGGAAAATCCAATCTGTGGTCTCTCTTACTCACCGTTTGATGACTTCGGTCACAGTAGCGCAGTCCAAAGTAATCTATCTCCACTAGGTTTAAGTGACGAAATACGTAGCCCAGGACAACCGACCCTTTCGTTGACTTCTGTGGGAAAGAATTTACAAAGCCTTTTCACAAAGACGTTCTGCCTTTGTCAGCTATGTGCAGTAGCATTCATGCATTCAATTAGCTTTGTCTAAAAAAAAAAAAAAAAAAAAGGAGGCAGTTCCCAGTGTCTTTAACAAAGATTTCAGCTGTACAGAAAGAAAATATTTTGCCCTCATACACGTTTAATCAATCATTCTGTCAATACTATTAGGTAACTGGCAGGTCAATAGTTACAAGATGTTCTTGAAAGGTTCCCAGTATAACAGTGTAGAGCCATCATACAGGTTGTTTACACTAAACAACTGTACTTACATATTCCCTCAGCGTGTTCAGTGAGACTTAATTATCAGCCACAAAACAGAAAACAATTCTGGGGGAAAATTATTAAGGTAAGCAGAAACACACTAAATCTCCTTTTAGCATTTTGGATAAAGCAGAACAATACAGGAGATCTGTCCCACTAAAAAGCACACAGTTATTTCATCATTCACTTGCCATATTAGGCAAATCACCTTCACCATTGGAACTGTTTCCATTATCATTTAAACAGTACAACAATGTCTTGGGAACCTAGGATTGGGCAGGCATCTAGAAACAGACACAGGAAGAGCTCAAAATAAACAAGCAGCCCTGCCTCCAAATAACCTGCACAAATAAATGATGGCAACACTTCCAACAGGGTACTACTGCATGTCAGAAGAGTGTTACAGACAGAAGTTGCTCCACAACCAACTGCTCAGAGCCCCAGGGTTTGGACATGGTTAACTGTGCAGACAGCATAAAAAGAGCTGCCTGCACCATGGCTTACTGGGGACATGGAGTGGTGCCCACCTAAGGCATGCTGAGCTTCTGTGATTGTGAAGCTCAAATCTATTTGCTTTCAATGACCTTTCTGCTCTTTGTCTGTCCAGTAATTATTCATAGCGTCAGTTAGTTTTATTAGCAAAACTAAGGATATAATGCAGCAGCAAAGATGAAGCTGTCAGTTTTCCATTCACGCATCTTACAATGAGAATACACACTCCTGGGAGTAATCAAGGATCCTAATGTGACAAAAAGGCTCTCTGCACCAGGTTAGGATTCAGCTAGCCTTCTTGGTTGGAAGTCTTCAGACAGCTGAGAACTGCAATGGGTTCTACGCAAAAAGTCTTTGTGATAGACTTCCTCCCATGGGGGCTAAAGCTAGTGTGTTATCCCCACGAAACCCACACACCTCACAGCTGGTTTGACTGAAATGAAAGACTCTCCTCTTCCTTTTCAGAGATAAACGGTAACAACACATAAAAAGCTTTTCTACTGCTTTTTATTTATATTGCTAGGCTGACAGAAAACATAAAATGCCTATTAATTTATTCTCTTGACACAGCTCAGTTAACACTTCCATTGCTGCAGGTCTTGCAGAAACAGGTGGTCCAGCTGTGGGAAAATGCTGAGCAAAACCAATCCAATTTACAATGGCTGGGGGTTCTCCACCTCTACAGGAGCAATATGCTCAACACTTTGGTTATCCTCAGCCAAAACAGACTGTGCAGTTGTCCCTGTAGCCCTCCTCATCAATCCCTTTCACATCCTTCAGCAATGTCTGCATGTACACAAGGCAGTGCTTCACAAGGGAACTGCCAGGATGAAAGCCAGCAGGTACCCCCGCAGCCCTCTAACCTCACCTTCCTTAACCTATTATTTTCCTAGCACTGAGAAGCACTCTTCAGATAAAAACACTGACCCTTGCTTAAACCATTGCAACCTCATTTTCAATTAAAGTTCTTATATTAAGCCACATGATTTCAGGGTTTCATGCAAGTAAATTGCCTTTTCAAGCGGAGTTAAGAAAGCAGTTTTGCTGATGAATCCCTAAACGGCTACTTCATAGTTGCAAAATATGTTTTTACTACATTTGAAGAAAGTTTTACAAACTATGAAAAGACATCTTATTTCTCCTGAAAAAAAATACAGCAAAATTCAGCAAAACTGCAAACCAAAACTATCAAAGATGTTAACAGGATTGCATTCACATCATACGGCATTGCAAAAATTACATAACCTGCCTTGCATTAAGCTCAGACTTGCTAGAGGCTTGCATTCTTAGGGGTAAACCCAAGTGCTTGAAAATATCATCAGCAATGCTTTCAAGAGAGAACAAAGAATTGTTCAAATGAGTCATAACATCTTGCTTTACATGTTAGCACTGTGGCTTCATAAACCAGAAAGGCAGGTTTCTACTGGCTAAAGAAAATGACAGCCAGAACATTCAGGAGAGATCTGATTTAATTGTATTTTTTTAATCAAAGAAATCATTCTTTTAAAAATGGTACATCCAGAACTATATTTTAACGTATTCACATTACTGCATATTTAGTCACCAGGAATCCTTATCTTCCACAATGTTCATTGCTTTTTAGCTCCAGTGAGGTTTTTCTAGTCGGTTTTTTTAATTATTATTTTCTCTTTTGTATTGAACAGCAATGCAGGCTAAATCAGATCCATGACTGATGTTAACTGAATTTAGAGACAAAGCAAGATGTGCAGCAATGTCTACCTCTGTAGGATGCTAGTCCCTCTCTTGAAATAAAAGTAGTGTAGGTAGTAAAGCCTCTTTGTATTAAAAAAAAAACAACCAACCACCAACACATCGCCTCTTAGTTCAGTCCACAGACTACTTCTTACCACCTCATAAATGCTAAGGAAGATGCAGATGAGTCCATGAGCCTTCACTCAAAAAAAAAGGCCTACAGCTTTGGCTGAAGATAACTGTTGCCTTTTGAGATGCCTCCCCCCCCCCCGGCCATGACCATTGTTAGAGTCTACTGGAAAGTCACACCTGATGCTGAGTTAGTTATTCTGCTTGTATACTGGCGAGAGATAACAATACAGAACAAGAGCAGAAGGTTTCTAATGCTAAACAAGGGAGTTTGTATTAGAGTATGGAAAAGCAAGAAGGATGCTATGGGGGACAACACACGATCACACTGAGACATTCAGAAGTGTAACATTCCCACATTTCCCCCTCAAGTACAGGGCTGGGTGTGTTATGCTGCTAACAAGCCCTCCAAGTGGGAAGCACATGGGATCTGCCACCTACGTGCTAGACGGCAGCCAGCGCCCATGCAGTGCAGGAGTGCTCTGTACGTCCTGACGATGCAGCGTGGGCACCAGTGCTTTCCATGCCAGTGCACAACGAAGGACAGAGAGCAAGCACGGCCCTTAACGTGTGCATCGGCACCACCCCACGTGCACTGACGAGCCAGACAGCATCGCTATACTGAGGTAGACATGCCCCCAGACAGTAAGCTTTACGCAGCATTTTCAGAGAGCAAACCAGTATTTTGCCCTCAGTAAAGGTTACTAAGGAGAGATAAAAATTATGCTCAAAGGCAGTGTACAGTCACGCAACTGAGGGTGAGCTGGGCCACCAGGTCATCCCATTCCTGGTAGATATGTTACAGAAACAGCTGTCTCCAAACAGCACTTTCCCACTGTTCTTCTTTGTCCATTTTACCCCCTTAGCTCAAGCTCAGAAAAGACCAGACACCACCACAACTTTCCACTACCTCCCATCTCTGAAAGCACCAAGGCACAAGGCTTTAAAATCCAAGTTCTTGGTGGTCTCTACCAACAGAGAGTAAACATCCCTTTTCCCCAAAGCAGCCAACCATCCAGGCCTCAATTTGCATATCTGCCTGTTGAAGCATAGAGAAATCTTTACATTAACAGTGCTAAATATTTACAAATATTCACCTAGGTAAAATAACTTGACCTTAATTTGCAGAATGAATGTCCAAACAGAGAAGGATTTACATTAGCATTATATGTGCAGGCATTCCGCAACACAATCACAGAACAGAAGAAAGTACTCTCATAAACTGGGGATTTAACACATGCAAATATAATACCACAGTCTGCCCTAAGTATACATCATACAAATGTACCACCCAAATCGTACTAATCCACCCCTCCCTCTCTCCTCCTCTTTCGCTGACAGCAGACACACCAGCCTGTTTTCAGAGGGTTTTTTTCTAAGAACTCCTCACGAATTTATGGACACATGCACAGATCTCTCCATGTCTGTTCTGGGATGAAGAACCGAACACAGCATCTCATCTCTCTGCTGGACGTAACCTGCTGCACCCACTCTTAAGTGCTGAATGTTAAGATGCCTGTAGACTCGTTTTGTTTCTGCTAATGGTCAATCTAATGCATTCCAGTTAGAAAATGCTATTCTAAACAAGTGTCTCAAGGTTCATCTTATTAGTCTGGTTTTACAACTACTGTATCTGTCCCAAATTTATAAATACTTTTAAAAATCCACGTAGGGGCCAACTCCATAAGAGAGAGGAAGATTCCTGGGAGCACAGTCTCCAGCCAGTTAAGCGTCTCCCCTTGTAACTACTGGCTAGAGTGCACTTTGAGGCTTTGTCACAGATCGATGATCTACTTGACACTGAGAAAACTTACACAGAAGAAAAAAAGTTAAAAAGAAATATTAAAAAAAGTACTCAGCTTATGGGAAACTACTTCAGCTCAGTAGGCTCTTTTTTGGGGGGTAGATATAAGCAACTACATTTACTTGGTATAGTAATGCGCTTTGTACATGCATACACATTACAAGAAATGCTCCAAGCAGGAATCAAAGTCCAGTGAAGACACCAAAGGGCAATTAGAGCAAGCAAATAAGTAATGGAAAGACAACTAAATTTTGGAAATGTAATTAAATACTTACTAATGCTTTAAAACTGTTCTCTCATCCGCCATGAAAGATATTTCGCAAAATGGCAGCAACTAGTTCAGTGTAGAGACATTCCAGCCTTATCTATTTGATTTAAAAATCTGTTCACTAATCCATCCCTGAATATTAATATTACCCAGTTCCATAAATCTGCATTTGCTGTATGACAGATGAGTTATGGTACCAACAATAAAGCATTTCAACTTTTCACAGAAAAGAGCTGCTCTGAAGGACTGAATGACCAATGATCATTTCGATCACATTCCCAGGCACTTTGAAGAATTCTTACATCAAAGAAAGAAACCATTATAATAACCATGAAATTTAAAAATACAACATAAACCCACTTATTTGGAATGGTTAAGATGTTGGTTACTATAATTCTTCTGCTTTTCAGAAAATACTCTTAACACACAGCTGTGTGTGACCTGGTGTATCTTCTTGGCAGACAGGGGCTCTGCACATCCTGATTTGGGATGCTCCAGAAACAGACCACAGGCATCTGGCAAGATAGAAGACAAGTACACACAAGTTTATAATGCATGTGCTTCCCATGCACTCTCACAGGGAAATACAAGAAAAAGAGTAGCCCTTTTCGTTAAACAAGCCTTTCAGAGCACACGTGTCTTTGGCTCTTTTGCATCTTTCCCTCTGCGAGGTGCACACCCGATGATGTAGTGCTGACCTTTAGAGTGAGCTCTGCTGAGGCACTTCTGAAGGCAGCTCAGGCTGGGTACGAACCAGAGCTGTCCTGTGGAGGTGCTGCAAGTCAGAATCAAGAGGCTCGGGATGCACTGAGCTTTGCTCTGCAGAAACAACCAAAGACCACTGCCTCTGCACTTGCAGGGTTTCCCTTGTTCCCTGGGTTTGAAGCATGAGCATTGTGCGCTGTCCTTTGGGGAAGAATTGCACAGCCCCACTGCTTTTACTGCTGGTGGGATTTGCCTGCAGGGGGCCTGCACAGTGCAGGATGGTGACATTTAGGTGAAGCAGCCTCTGTGGGCTCCCCATATGAGTGCTGTTCCCAGGTGGGCAGCGCGACCCCTGCTCCCCCTAGTCCCAGGGCAATGCACTGCTGCAGGCAGCCTGTTTGCACAGGGGCTTCCTGCAGAGTAGCTGGTGTGCCCGGCTCCCCCTTCCTACCCTGGCAGGTGCCTGCTGCTAGGCAGCCCCAGGCTGGGACATGAGCTCTCATCTTCCACCACGCACCCATGAGAGCTCTGCTCTGCCAGGGAGCCACTCCGCTTCTTGCAACTTTGCAGCCTTTGGTGGGTCCAAAGGGATGCGTCTTCCATATTCATGGGGAACTATTTCAAATAAATCTGTGAGAGTGCATGCATTATAAATTTGCATGTGCTTGCCTTTTGCCTTACCAGGTGCTTGTGGTCTCCTTCTGGAGCATCCCTAATCAGGATGCACAGAGCCCCTGTCTGCCAAAAAAAACATCGTGGTATTTTCATTTGCTTCTCTTCTACAGGCTAGTAAAGCTATTTCTTTCTACCTGTCAATTGCAAACTGGATATTTTGGTACTGAATTCAATGGAGTCTACACTGCCACCAATCAACAACAGATTTTTTATGTGTAAACTTGTAGTTCATATATGAAAGTGCTTATTTTCAGTTTAAGATTCATCTGTGTTTCAATATATTTTCACTGAAACATACTTTCCTTTAGCAGTCTATGTAATGATGATTCACCACATCCCCAAAAAGCTTTTCCAAAACATTGTACCATTTTAATTATTGAAATGTTTTATTTCCAGTTTGATGGAGTTAACTTCTCATTTTGACTGACTGACTAGAAAATTACTTCCCCCTGCAAACGTTGACAGAAGGCCAAAGGATACATTTGTTACCCTAAAAAATGTACATACTTTCTCTATACAGCTTTGGTAATTTGATTGCCAGGGTGCTTCCAATAAAACTGATTTCATTGTACCTGAAACTTCATTGTTATTAAAATTTCTCATAATAACCATCTGGAATTTTGTTAGAAAAAAATTAAGATTGAAGTTTTTAAAAATGCCATTGTTAAAAAACCAGACATTCCACATGAGAGCAACGGAAGATACACTGTGAGTATTTCCGTTCTAAAAGGAGTTTTCTAGATATGCTCATTATCTATTATCTACCCCTCACACAAAAAAAACAGTCAACAGGTTTGCACGGGTGCAGGAATAAGTTATTCATTAGCAGTCTGTAATGGCTGCTAATGGGGAACTCTATACACCTGCATTCTCTCCTGCCCCTTCTAAAGTTTCTGGCTGTCTTGAAGAGCTGCTATCCAGTGCCACACACTGCATGGGGTCATATTACCATTTAACTGGTACTTGGCTGCCTTCAACTTTAACAATCTTGACTGAAAAGAAAAAAGAAAAAAAAACAACAAAAAACTCCCCTCATGGGAAAGGAAGGACTCCAACAGACCCGTGGCAGCAGAGGGGAATGAAAAGAAGGATGTATCTGTCACCGCTCCTAGCTGCTCTTCACTGGTGCTGCCTGCCCCCTCACCCCCACACTCACAGCAAGGGTGCCTCATTCAGCTGTCAATCAAATCCTGAATCATTCAGCTGTCAATCAGTTCCTGATACACTGCAGTTTCAGCTGTGCATATTCAGATAAACCAGAATCCAAGCCAGGATTTTTTTGTAGAACGATATCCCTGCACATAAACAAACACACAAGCAAAGTACGAAGTTCACATAATGACACACAGAATAAAAACTTAAAGCATTAAAGCAACCTGCAAACTGCTGCTTCAGCCTTGTGCATGTATCTACTGTCAGTATTACAATCAATTGTTCCCCTCCATCCAGCCCACACAGGACTATCATCATCTTCTCCTTGGCAAAATTCATCATCCCTGGCTGCTAGTCCTGAGTTCCTTAACTAGATCTACCTACCATGTCAGTTTTGGGGTTTTTTGTCTTCCCTAACCACTTCCCACTTCCATGTTCTTTTCCACCACCTGCTCCTTTCCAGATAGCGGCCTCCATGCTCACAGTCCCTTGTCACACACATTGCCACTTCCCTCAGCCTGTCATCCACACTGGTTCCCATGTGTTCCTTGAACTCCTTGTGCACTGAATCACAGGTCCTTCCTCCCTCCTCTACTTTGACCCTTCTCTAATCCACCTCTTCACTCTCTCCCACCAGTTTGGCCCTTGTCCCCACAAAAATCAAGCAAGGAAATTTCTCCACAGTGTTGCATTGCAGGACAGGTAATGCAGAAAAACATCAGACAGCTCCAAATGCAAGAAAATTGTTTTCAGCTCTGGTGCTCAAACTCAAGCACCAGAAACACATGTGATGTGTAGCCACTGGGACCAGATAGGGACAGTGAGAGATATCCTTACAGGATTTAACTGATAAAAGTTTGAGGAAAACTCTCCCAACAGAGATATTTCAGCACCTCAAACAGGCTTGTTGTGGGCATATCTTTAAAAGCACAGAGAACACCACATTTCTGGCACGGTGACCGTACTGACAGCAGTTACCAAGTCTTTGCTTCGAGAGTTTGTCAGACAACAGTTGTCTGGGTTTCTTTGGTTTTGACAGCAAATTTTTTTCCTTGCTTCACTCTTGGAAATAACTAAATTGTTTTGAACAAAACTTTGTGAAATAACAACTCATCATAGAGGTCCAAACTTGATGACTGGCAAATGAACAAACAGACCAAGCAACTTCAGTAGCGGTAGCCACCCTCCCCTAGCACCTTCCATTCAGGAAGATTCCACAGGCTTTTCAGATGGAATTTATGGATATTTCCTCAGAGAATTTATTTAAAAGTCCATATTATTCTGAACTAGTTCTTGGGCACGGAGCGTAATGATAACCCAGCTTTCTTACTCTGAAAAAGTAATGCACAAAATATTCTGTGTGGTTTTAAAGGAAACTATGGCATATTTTAGCCAGTTCTCCTTTACCCTGTGATGTCTATTCCTTTCTTGGTTTAGTAATTAAACCTTTCAAGTGGTAACTGGATGTTAATCCCAGTATTCAGACAAGGACACTACTTTCTCACTGCTTGGTCTTCATTTGTTAACTTAAATGGTTAGTATATTTTGAAGTGCCTTTATATGTTATGGGAAAACTGCGTATACGTAAGAATACAATTTTGCACATTCGCATACAGGAACAAGGTCACTGTTCAACCAGCCAACATTCAGTAGCTACTTGACCATCAAACCTAAATCTGTGTTGAAAGTTTACAGCATGTAACATTACAGACAGCTTTCTGAAAAATCTTTTTATTGACCAGTAAAAATGTCAGATACATCACAGTTTTGATTATGCACATAAAACAAGATTTCATATACACTGTGTATCTTCAAAGATCATCCAGAATGATTTTTCTGAAACTATGTCTAATCTGTCATGATTAACTTGTAAACTCATCAACAAAATAAAATTACCACAATTTATTTATTTTTAATAATGTTTAATATATAGAGGTTTTTGGGGAAAGGTGTTTTTAACATGAGGATAGAAAACAAAGAACTGCTATACCTTGGCTTTGAAATTTATTCCTACAGGTTTTTGTTCTCTGATATAGAATCTACAAGAAACTGAGCATCTTATACATGGTATAATAAGGTATATATGATATATATACAGATATAGATATAGATATATGATACATATTGATACATATATTGCTGCCTACCTGTGCCAATGAAAATATTCCACATACTGAAGAAACAAAAATAAAACAAAAGCCTTACTTAATCAGCACTTTCATAATACATCTCCTTAATGAGAACATAAAGAGATTACATGTGCAACACTAGACGAATTTCTTGACTCCCAGCTGATAGGCAGATTAGCATAGCATAAAGTTCTATGCACAAATACAGCACACAGAATTTTGCAGAACTAGACTCTTTCTCTATATTTAGTACAAAATATATGCATGTTCACTAAAAAAAGTGTTTATGGAGGTGTGAGTGGTTACCCCTTCAACGCTCACAGTCTAATGAAGAATGGGTCCTTGCAGCATCTTCATTATCAGAGTCAGGAGGTTAATTAATAACATGCCTCAGGAATGCTATCCTTTACTAAAGAGGGTGGCTCTCCGCTGTACTGCATGAGTCTGCTCATAATACATGTCATACAAGAAAGAAAACTTTTTTTTGGAATCAGTTTTCTGAATACAGACATGAAATCACATATTTCACCTTAGAAAACAATGCCGATTGATACCAGAAGACAAAAAAAAAAAGTCTGTTTAGAATCCACCAGTGATGTGAAAATAACTCATTTAGCTTTTCCGCTCAGAGGGAATTTTGACGGTTGAGTGAAAATCTGACCCTGTTTATATCAATATGGATTTTATTACTCACTTTTGAGGCAGAGAATCTTAGAGTAAAGTTAGAAAAAAGATTTCAAGCCTTCAGCCTAAACTCTGCGTAAGGCAAATAATTGCTCACAGTGGAGCTACTGGAGTCATGAGCTTAATCACCTTTGTTTGGACCCAGGCAGTAAACAGATGCCAGCTCCCTCTCAGCAGTCTAACAGTAAAACCTGATGACTATTATCAAAGCAAAATAAACTGTGAAACTGAAGATTGATCATAAAAACTTTTCTGTTTAAATCACAAGCTTGCAAGTAAGCCACTAGAGTATCAACAAGGGCCTCCATCAGAGTATCTCCAGTGCTGTTGCAGCTGTACCCCACCACAGAACACGATATAAACCTCAAACATTCATGCTTTAAAGTAAATTAAAGTACTGGACATGCCCAATGCACTTATTTCACTGCAGGCATATCATAACATGTTCAGCAGACTAGACCATTAAATTTCAAATAGAAAATCACTACTTTCATTTTTACCTTACTTGAAATGTGCTTGGTTACATCCATTTTTTTGAAGCTCCATTATTTTGAAGCCAAAATGATTCTTCTCTGATCTGTGTTGAACATAAGACTTTTGGCATCATTACTTTTGTTTACATTAAATATAACTTACTGTGTGATTTGGATGTGATCCTACCCACACTAAAATCCAAAGGTAAAAAAACCCTTTTGTTTGAAGACAGGAGGCTCACATCTTCCAGTTTTGATCTCACTGGTTGAGGATAAAATAATACGGTTTTCTTACAGTAAAAGTAGCAGCATATTCAGTGGAACTGAATAAAGTAGTAGCTCCTAGGTTCCCTCTCGCATTTTAATTAAGCAGCACCATTTCTGTATGGTTTTAAGGCATGTCACTTCATGTGGACCTCAGCCATGCCTATACTCATCACTTTGGCAATGGGCTAGTGCCCAGGTAGTACTTATTGAAGAGCTATTATGAAGTCAGTGACACTCGTGACACTCATAACCCAGAGTGAAATATTACTAAGCGCCTTTCCTTTAAAATAAAGATTTAAAAATTTTGCATAATTTTTTTCTGTTGATATAAACCCTTACTCACAAAACTCCTCTGCTGACAACCACCACAACAGGACTGTTACGTGAGATAACACCCAAAATCAGAACTTTAAAATACATATATAACTCAATGTACACAGTTACAATGTATACCTAAAATTATTTTTAAATAACTGTATTTGTTTAAAAGTTGAGGCGGTTGTTTTATTATTTAAAGCAGCCCCCAAAATACTGATGTTTTCTAGCCAGGGTGAGATTGGAAATTTCATTCCATGTAGCTAATAAATGGAGGACAGATAGTAAAACCGCAAGCAGACTGCCTTCCCACAGAAAGGTGCAGCTCTACATGACTCAAAACCTCCCAGCCAGCTTTCAGTAAAATTGTTCCACTATAAAAGTCTAAACCAAATATTTTATTTCCTAACAGGTGCTGGCCCAGTATCCATCTACACGACAGTAAAGATTCATCCCAGCACTACTACCAGGCTCTGCTCCTGTACCACTCTGTACCACAGTGCCTCTGCCACAAAAAAAGACCAAGGCACTCATTTATCTGCCCTGTCAACTCTATCTTACAATTCCGTGCAGTACAAATATCCACAAAGCAACTGTCCTCGAGAACATTCTCACTGAACTTGGCA
Organism: Falco naumanni; assembly: GCF_017639655.2. Classification (NCBI taxonomy): domain Eukaryota; kingdom Metazoa; phylum Chordata; class Aves; order Falconiformes; family Falconidae; genus Falco; species Falco naumanni. The sequence continues at coordinate 24,527,192 of NC_054080.1, read as the reverse complement.
GTTGTAACCAATCTAGCCACTGCTCACCTAGATGCCAGAGGTGCCACACATCCCTTTCCCTGTGAAGAGGTGATGGATGCCAGCCGACACAGCTGCTCTTGCTCCGCTGAGCTGCTCTTAGGAGCATAACTCATCCAGTCTCACTGAAAATAAACCAGGGTAGCACAGATCTCTCAGCTAAACTGTACAAATCTAATGGATTTGGACATACTATAGCCTGCTGATGTCTGTCAGAAACCTGCTGGGAATTTTAAGCTATAGGTATCTAATCAGTACAAAAATGAACAAGTCCCTCAAACCACGCAAGTTAGTGAGGGAGTGATTAGTTATCCCAGCCACAGCACAGGTCTCCAAGGCACGTGGTATATCCCGTTATGCAACCGCATGACATTTTAAAAGAAAGCTTGCCAACTCCTAAATGTAGTTAAGCTGTTAAAAAATGAGACTTAATCTAGCTTGGGCCTGGGAGGAATACAACATTAAGCCAGTGATGTACATGTAATTCACCCAGTTATTAAGAAGGAGTTAATTACCTAATGTAATCGGCACTTCTGAGGCCAAGCCTGGACCTGCTGCCATGCAGCACCCCACAAAAGGCAGTGACTGCCCTCTCTTCCATGGATGAGTGGACAACACTAACCCAGTCTCTTCCCCATATTCTAATCCAAATCTAAAAAAAAAACCCAAACAAAAAACCAGAAACACTCAGAAAAAACCTCATAGATAGAAGGATAATCAAAGATCATCTGGGTTAACTAACATCCTATGTTCAAACTGTTCACATCTATTCACTTTAGAGTTGGCTGAAGGTGTTTATAAACTCAGCTGTTACCTGGCTGTCAGTCCCTGCCATGGGAGCAAAAACTCTTGGGAACGCTGTGAGGAAAGGCAGCACTGACACCATGCTTTGAAGACATTATCAAAGCCTCAAATAAGCTGCTGACATTTCCTGAAGAAAGGGAATTGATGAATTTGGGGATGTCACATTTTGGCACAGAAGCAGCACTGTATGATAATCAAGTGAAGACAACAGAAAGCAAGTAAAGTAAGAGGAAGCATCACCTCCACTTGCACAGCTACATCGAGAAAAGTCCATCCAGGCTGCTGTACTCAGAAACCAAGACACACATTTTGCTCAATTCAGAGTTGCTGGGTTTGACAATTTCAGATTTTTGAAGCAAAAATTTGACTTTCCTGTCTTGCTAAATGAAGGAAGCTCATCTGTTGTCCTGTTCAGAGTTGCAATAACCCAAACAACACTAGAGCTTTCAGCTTAGGTAGGATGACAGTTATCACTTAGGCCAAATGATTTGATTGGCAGCACTGTTTGGAGGTGAGAGGGGCAGTTTCTCATCACTATAGGCCTGAGGTAAAACTCTAAAATATGCCCTCCGTATCACTCTGCTTTAGTCTGTCATTACAGGATTAAATCTTCGTTTAAAAAACAACAATTAGCAAAAATGAAAAATCACTGCATGTTCTTGCTGAAACTACAGTACTTCTAACACTAAAGGTAAGACAGCAAGGGTATTTAAATATTTAAGGACTGAGATGTTTGTGCATTTGTAGTGACTTCCTTTTGCCTACGTGTATTTTTAGTATAATTACTAAAGCTCCTCCTGATATGATAGGAAAGCCTTCTCTGGACTTCTTCCCTCAGTAGCATAGTAAGAATCAAAATTTTTCCATTTTTCACCTCCACATTTACAAGCATAGTCATTCATCCTTTCTGTAATGAGAAACAAAATGCTACCCACCAAAACACACACTTATGCATTCACTGGCCCCTTCTTGTTTTCTGGTATAAATCCACTAAAGTCAATACACCTGAGCTACATCAGAGAAGAATTCAACCTTTTCTTCCTAGATAAAATATCATCACACAATAGCAAGATCGAGGTAGCTAAAATAGGTTAATGACCCAAATTATCCTAAGGAAGTCTACACTTCAAATGTACACCACTGAACCTTACATTCAGTATGTAACTGCTTCTTTCAGGTTTGAAGAAAAAGAAATACTCCTGGTCATGATACCCAATTTCAAGTTTATTTCTTAAGGATCATAAACGCATTGCTACAGAATAACCAAACAACGGTAAGGGAAAAATTCCCATCTGTTTAATTTTATTAGTGCAGCAAGTCCTCAGAGAGTCAAGACCTTCCAGTATCTTCAGCTGACACAGATTAGATTAGCTTCAGTGAGGTCCTCCGGGCAATTCGCCGCACCTGAAAACACCCAGTGTTCAAACAACTGTTACAAAGCCGTTGGCTGTACTGTTCAAGGTGACAAATCTAAAGGAAATGTTTCTATAGTTTAAATGCACAGCTGTTGAAAAGTCAAAAACATTGTGGATATACCAAACAGCAGAATATTTTAAGCCTTACTGCGTTCTTCTATACGATGTTTGCTTTCAGATCTGTCACGGACAAGAAAAGGTATGTAACTCCACTGTCAAACCCAAGCAGCATAACCAGGCTTCAAAATAATTCTGTTTGACAAGCTGACTGGTGGCATAGCCAGACACTCAGCTCATTATGTCCTAATGCTGCATTCACCACACAAACAAGACGCTAGTCAAAAAACCTGCACCTCACAGAAGCATTTAAACAGATAACATCTACCAAATTAAGCATTAATTTAAGACCTAATGAACTTAGACTGGAAAGTCTAAGATTTCTGTTTTATGGAAAGGGTTATTTTGCTGCAAAATTCTTCCGGTAATTTACTTGAGAAACAGATGCCTCATTAAAAGTAACAAACAGCATAGATGGCCATTAGAAGTATGAAGAGGACAAATGTTTCCCTCCAAGTCATTTTATAGATATTATAATACTTATTTTCACCTGCCTTCATAAGCCAGACATGAAACAGCTAAGACTGTTTGCAGTCATATTGACTACAGGGATATTCACATCTCTACCACTATGGGAGAGTTCTAGGCTTATTAGTATCTGAGATTACATATAAAAAGTATTGATAATTTATGATCATAATAATCTAGACAGAAATAAAAGATATCTTATTTGCATATTACATATGGGCAGGCATGATAATTCACACCTATTTCTCATTCTGTACTGGCTGGCTGAGTCATACCACATTAATTAAGCCACCTCTTCTGTAAAAATGACTTGCGGGTCTGACATCTCTACCATACAGAACTCACAATAATTTTGAAAAAAAAATAAATAAAATATTATTAAAGCCACACAGGTAAACAACAGGATGCAACAAGACACATTTTTGCTGGTGGTAGGCTGTTATGACATACTAAGGAACCACTCTTCATGGCTGAGAAGTGATTTTCAAGAACAAGAAAACACAGTACATCTCACCAATCTGAGTTTCAATCAAGTACCTGGTCTGGTATCACATCAGACATTATTAATTAAATTTAATATAGTTTAGTAGAGGAACTGTAAAGTAGACAGGCTAGCTAATGACAAATCACAGTTTTTAAAATTTTTTAAAGGGACATTACCAAAACAAGTTCCTCTAAGACTGGGGGTGAAACATATCTCACTTAGCATTTTTTGCATTTCTGCAGTTAATACAAAGCCAATCTAAAATTAAGTGCCAAGGAAGAGAACAGACATACCTTACAGAAAGAAAACTACCTGGAGGACAGGATCAATAGAAATGAGATTAAATGCAACCAGACAAAATTGCCATGATATGCTCCCACAGACCAAACCCATACATTTCTGTTACCTCTGGAACATCACTAAGCAGAAATAAATGGGGTAGAGAGGACAAGGGTATATGATTCAAACACAGCACCTCTGGCACTCGTCATGAACACTGCAAGTTAGCAGTTTACAAGATGGTCCAATGCAGCTTCAGCAAAGGTGAATTCACCACCTTTTTGGTATTCAGCTGAAAGGCAGTGCTGTAAAGTGTTCTGATACCCCAGCCTCACAGATTACCACACCAATAGGAGCCCAGCATGCCTTCTGAATTTTCCACTCAGCCTGAAACTTCTTCTATACTATACCACCATTAATGTGAAAGCAAAGAGTGTTTGCAGTCCTACAGCCATAAACAAAGACCTCTGGTAGGTTAGAGACAAAAGGAAACAACAGTAAGTTCACCCAAGTTCCTGTACAAAGCTAAACTGGGATGAAGTTCTGCAGAGGGCTACAAAGGTGGCTAGGGGGCTGCAGCACGTGAACATATAACAAGTCTAGGAGAACTACATTGCCTGCATTGCAGAGAAGTCGTCAAGGGAGGATGTAGCTGCAGTAAGAAACAACAAAGCCAGACTCATCAAAGATACACAGTGTAAGAACAGGAAATGATCACAAGATGCAGTAAGGGAAATTCCTTACTGGAGAGTAACTGCAGGAACGGGTTGCCCACAGGTTATAGAGCTTCTGCCATTACAAATAGTCAAAGCTTATCTGGGAAAGATCCTGAGCAATCTGCTCTAACTTGGAAGGCAGCTAGGCTACATGACCTCCAGAGGTTCCTTCCAACTTAAATGGTCCTATCATGTAGCTTAACAGTCATACATCAAACAATCTACAAAAGACCGTAACACTGTATCACTTTACTTGCATTTGGCTTGAACATGAACATGGAAAAAGTGGTTTGCGGTAAGGAAGCCCTTATCCCTGGCTTTCAGGGATGTAAGAAACCTCTTCCTCATATAAAAAATATTAAAAGAAATGTATATAATGGTACCACTACAAACACCGTAGGAAAAAAATTGGAAAGTAGTTTGCAAAACTCCCAACTCCTAACAGAGCCTGTAGAGACACCCTGCCAACAGGCACTATCAGTACCTTGTTACTGAAAAGTTTCAAAACAGTACACTTGTCGTTCCAAGGCTATAAAATATTGTTTAGGCAAATGTTATACACTTTTATTTTTGAAAACATATTTTGAAGTTATAAATACATAAACTGAAAAATATTTTTAAGTGTGATAGCATATGATTAATTCACAGTGCACACACTCATAAGGACTACTCCCTCAAAAATATTTTATGTTCACTTTTACATTGCTTATATTTGTATAAAAGCAAAGCAGGAGTCCAAAAAAGTTATCCAGAGCTCTTAGATATTAGCTACAACTCTTACCTACAGTGAAATATTCTAGTGTTAACCAGCAAGTCTTCTTAACTTTAAAAGCAAACACACCAAAAGATAGGTTATACATAAAGTCAATCATACCATTAATCCCTGTCTACCTTTAGCACAATTTCCAGCAACATTACCTCTGAGCAGTTTCTAAAGAGAATAATTAGAAAACTCTAGGCCAGCAATACTTGTCATGAGTTCCTGTAAATAATTATTAACAGAAGTCTCTTAGTTCAAGCAGCCTTCTTTCAATAAATTACCATGCTGCTAACAGGTCCACTTCGAAACAATGGCACAAGCATCTCAGTGACCCACACAGAAGCCCTTTCAAGCACAGTATGATCTGATAGCTTAGCATTAATCACAACATAGATGACTGACTTTGTAATTCTTACATTTACTTTTGTCTTTCATGTTTTTATTCAATGAATTTAACTATACATACTACTATGAACTATTACTGTTGAAAAAACTGTTTGGACAGCCTAAACAGCGCTAGCTATAATCACCTCTATTGTAACAGAACAATGCTTTGACTTCCCTCTGGAAAAGGCAATGCAACACTGAATTTGCTTATTCTTCCTAACTTTATGTGGAAGGCAACCCAGTTCCAACAGAAACTGGAAATTAATCTTTCACTCTTCAGTAACTACTGCTCATGAACTAGCCATGCCATGATATACAGCAGGTATGGCAGAACTTAGCACTGAACTATAGCTGTCAATAGTGTCATTTCTGCATCTATGTCACAAAGCCGAACTTGCTATATTTTTGAAACATTCTGTTGATAAAGAAAAGCATCTCTCTTACATGTAACTTTTGTTAAAAGACATGGATAATTTTCTTACTATAGTTTTATAGCTCAAGCATTTCATAGCCAAATCTGTGGATATGTCGATTTTTCTTCTTGAAGCTAAGATCATCCCTCATTTATGTGTGGAAATGAGAAAGACAGTACGTGAAAAATACAAAGTTGAATACCAAATTCCAAGTAGCTTCATCTGAAAGTTTTGTTCTTTTTTTTTCCGCCCTACCCTAAGGCAGAAACAAGTGCTATGTTCCTACAAAACTCAGGCAGACCATAGAGCATCCTCACCGTTTAAAATTAATCTCCAAAACAATACTTGAGAGTAATTTCATTATTTTAAAATGTTTTAAGGCCAAATTTATTAGAAGTTGATTCTTCGAAAGGCAGAATATGTTTCTTAGCTGTAAGCAAGGTAATTTTCAAGTCCTGGCTCAGCTAATAACGTGCTAGGTACCATCACAACCATGTAAGTTCAACATCTAAAAGGAAAGTTTCTTCCAAGCCAGTGTACTCCTTAAAACTTGACATTTACATGCTTTTCAGGGAACATTTATAGCACTTCTTCATTTACTGTTTCATACAGAAAAATGTAAGAAAACATGCTGGGTTTATATCATCTTATGACCCAAAACATCGAGCTAAAACTCCCAGGGTGAAATACTACTTCATAACCTCAGCTATATAGGAGGCTAGCTAATGGATGCCTTCATCAGGTTACACCTGTACACTGGTTTAAATAGGTGCAATCAATTAGTGTGTAAGACATCTATGTTAATAATGCACAAGAAAAGATATTTATCTTACTGGTCCTTCATTTTCTTATCTTTATAAAGCTGTTAGAAGGAAAATAAATTAAGTCAAAATTTCAGCCCAAATTTGTGGTACTGCAGCCCCAGGCACTGTTTTGGAATGGAATATTGAGATAATTGGACCCCACACAGATATGGCAGCAAATCTTGATTTAAAGCTGTTGCACTAGGCGTTGGTCCAATTCCTCTATAAAATAAGAGAACTGAATCAGCTCTCAATGCACAAATTATACAGTGGACGAGAAGGTCATCTGTTCATTGAAATCACAACATTTTCCATTGGCAGGTTCCACAAAAGGAACACATTTTAAACCTGAGAACTCACTTACACATGTTTCAAACGGCCCAGTTTAAGAACACAGAAAACTGGCATTAACAAGGACTATTAACAATGTTGGCTCACGCATCCTCATGATAACACACCTAACTGTTCAGATGCTATTGTCTCATGCAGGTCTTCCAAATTCTTTGAAATCCAGCCCACAAGGTCTACCAAACAGGCACATCTCAGTGGCATCTCAGGATGTGCGAGTCCTTCATGTCCTCCATCCAGATCACATGATACTGGCAGGCCACAGAGCTACCTTGAGACTGAGGAACATGCAGCAAACCTGTTGCAAACTTGAGAAGGCTGTGGCCAGGCACCAGTTTGTGCCAGTTGCCTCTGGCATCGGAAGTTGTGGAGCTGTCAACATGTGGGATGCCAGCATCCCAGCAGAGGAGTTCGTTACAAGCAGGGAAAGAGCAATTCTCATGATTAGCATGTAAAATTTGGTAATTTTTCAGCCAGTGCTTGCATTATGCATCCAGAAGTAGAGGTGAATCAATCCCAGGCCACTTTATCTCTTTGAAATAAAAAGACACAACAGGAGGTTCCAGAACCCAGTTAACATGTATTTCAATTAGAACATTTCAGTTTCTTCGAGAAAAAGATAGACATTACATAAACTCTAATCCGATTTCATTCCTAATTTGCTGGCCTTCAATCAGCACAACAATACTTTAAACAGAAACAAAATCTTGACTGTGTATGAAACGGAAACCACAATATTAGGTCTCATTCTGCTAACTGGGTCTCTAGGAGTGCATTTGAAAACAGTCTCCACTTTGAGATATGATATACATGGTATTAGTTAAAGAAGATACAAAAAAACCATACTGCTCTGTGAAGCATGGAACAAGTAAGCTTTGCAAGTGCATGTATCAAAAAACCTCATGGAAAGCCCTGGAGATGTCTTCATGCCTGCTACTCTCTATCCATGCAGCAATAATAAAAGCAATCTCTTTCACTATAAATTACTAGTAACATTTTGGCAGCAGAGCAGATCTCAACATATGCGCTTTACTTTTAAGCCCACTGAGAAAACGATTGTAATAGGAAGAAACTTCAACAGAAGACAATAAAGGTTCACAGCTGAACAGGTGACTTCAGTGTTACCACAACTATGATGACATTAAATAACTGGAAAAAACACCACATCCTTCTACATACAGACAAACGAAGCAGACAGAAGCCACACTCTTTACAGCCCACCAAGCTACATCTGTGCCTTTTAATCTAATTACAGTAAATAAAGTTGTAGTGAAGAAGCCTATGTGGGGCATAGAATGAGAAAAGAAGAAAGCAGAAACTCAAAAGCAAGTCCCCCTTAGTACATCAGATATTTCAACATTCAAGGTGTTAGGAGATAAATACAAATACACCTTACAAGGTACTGAATTTTCTCATACATTAATTTACCACCTTCGGCTCTTTAGAGCTTTAACACTTCAATGTCGGTCACATTCCAAAATAAACTACCACTAATTCATTACCAGAATTAATTTTTCATATGCAATTCCAAAATCCACAGACCGGAGCTCACAGTAAGAAACAGTTACAAAGATCTTCCATGAATAATATATGCTGGCATTTTTTCCTCCTTTCTTCAATTTTGTTTTTTAATTTTCATCAAGGGACAAATAGTATTATAATGCATCAATACTAAAAAGCTTTAAAAACCTAGTTATTTCACACCAAGCCTATAATGCCATATAAAACCCTAAAAAATAAAATTGTCAAACGTGCCAAAAAGCTTCTGCAGCCAGACTAAGATGATTTGTATTTTAAAGTGCATTAAAAGCAACAAAATAAAATTAAAGATGATTGAAACATGCATAGATAGCTCTTATAACTAGTTCATTTTTAAAAGATGACGAAGTGGTTTTTAATTACATGCAGTGGTAGAATAAAACAAAATAAGTCAACTTGATGTTACAACTGGGGAGGGAGAGCAGTCATCCACCATGGCTATTGTCAAGCACATGTATGACAATTTTTTTATATTTCCATTTATCCAATACTGTTATTCATGAATTTGAGCAGCATTATCATTATGCTTTACAAAACCATATTATTGTTCTAATTCAAGGAAACAAGACTGCTAACATTTTTTGTCAAAAATTTTCATTGTTATGGTGTGTTGACTTGGCTGGCTGCCAGATGCCCACCCAGCTGCTCTCCTCACTCCCCCTCCTCAACTGGACAGAGGCAGAAAATAAGATTAAAAGCTCATGGGTCAAGATAAGGACAGAGAGATTGCTCATTAGTTACTGTTATGGGCAAAACAGACTCAACTTGGATAAGAGCAGAAACAAAAACAAACTTAAGTCATCTTCTACCCCTTCTTCCCAGGCTCAATTTCATTTCATTTTCAACTCGTCCACCTCCTCCCCTCCCCAAGCACTGCAGAGGGATGGGGAATAGGGGTTGTGATCAGTCCACAACAGCCCCTCACTGCCATTTCTTCCTTTTTACTTTCCCCCTCCTCCCCTCACAGAGGCCACCCCTACAGACCCCTGCTACAAAAACCTTGCCATGTAAACCCAATGCAATTGTGTAAATAGATAACAGAATAAACCTTTAGAAGTTTAATGATATGGTTCAATAATGATGTGATTCTGTGGGATAGGGGTGGGGAAGAATTTGTTCAGAGGTTTCATAACATTTCAGCTCTAGCACCAGAAATTTCATATGTAACATTTCCTTCTCCAACATAATTAACCACAGTCAGGGGAAAAAAAATAAAAATCAGCAATTTCCTTTGCATAAAATTATGATTTTATGATAGGGGTCTGTTTTTCCCGCACACACACTCAAAGTTAGAAGCCTGTTATAACTGCAACATTGTACTGGCCAGCTCTAGCAGTTATACAAAGTAAATCTACCCTAGCCAATGTTAAAAAATAACACTTAAAAAACCCCAAACTAGTAATCAAATTAAATAAAAATGGAGCAAATTATACATCCCAAAATACAGGTTTTAGTAGAGAATTGTCTTCCAGTTTCAGGCAGGGTTTTGCAACAGTTTATGCATGACCTGTAAAATAATATAAAACCACCCTAGCAAGATTTGTAGACATCCCAAAAACTACTAAAATGGCAAACAATGAGGCAAGCCAGTTATTTGCAAAAATAACGTGACTCATTTGGTAAGACAGGCTCTTCTGAAAGCATGCATTCTAACAACTGCAAAGGGCAAGACCACCTATACTTCATAAAATTTGCATAATTTTCTTGTTAATTTTCTTGTGTCCTGAAAAGCTGCAGATCTGAATGGGATTTGGGCATCACCATGAATAAGCAAATGCATGGGAGATCACAGCAATGCAGTTACTAAGCCTGGCCAGGGCGAGACTATACCAGCCCTATGAACAGAAGAGTAACTGGGTAGGAAGGTGGAAACACTACCATATAATTGAAGAAATGTAGCTAGTTCTTTGCATCTATACTTCAAGAAATTAAAAATGGGTCAGACTGAGGTTTAAAAAAAAACCATGAGAAATTCTAGAAAGCTCATCATTTGGGAAGGGGTGAAAGAAACTTAAAATATTCAGCCTATTAGAAAAAGGAGAGATGAGTTGGTCAGTGCCTCCCAGTATCAGACAAGGAAGGTAACTGACAAAATGCCTCTACTAAATAGTACAAAGAGTAAAATAATCAAACAATAAAAGACAGAGTAAGGTCAAATGGGTGAAAGATATCTACACAAATTTATATTAAACATTACAAAAAAATGTAATAGTGACAATAATAAACATGTTGAACAATCTAACAGGTGATACGGTAATTTTTAATTTGAAACCTTACTTTCTCATCACTTTTTAAAGTGCCTTTTTAAAAACTGAGCACAAATTACTGGAAAGGCAGTACTGCATATATTTAAATTACCACCAAGTAACAAAGACAGAATGGTTTCTGGGTCAGGAATGCTAATGTCTGAATGTCACTCTAAAATGAAGGATGTAGCACTATGGTTCTGATTACAGCTCCAGTGAGGGACATGTGGCTGTCTACAAATACATCAGAAGCATGTGTATTTCAAAGCCTGCACACTTCGTTCATGCATTAATCCTTCCAGTTTCTTCAGAGCATTGCCAGTTGCATTCATCCACCTAACCAGTTGCCAGCACCACCAAGCTGCAAAACGTTCTTGCTTTGAGGGCATTTCCCAGGGTAGATTTTCTATCAGCAGGTATCATGCTCCGTGCACACCAAAATAAATGGCTTTCATCATGCAGTAGGGTATTACTCCCCTTCCCCACTCCCCTTGCCCACAAGATGCTCCCCCTTTACCCTTGCCCACATCCCTGCCTCCTCTCCACGGACAGCGGAACCCAGCAGACCCTCCTGAACCCTCTGCTCCCACAAAGTGCCATGCTGCAACCCACGCCCACCTCTCCCCTGCTGTGCTTAGCTTATAGATGTTTACGTGAAGCCTTATTTGCTCACAGCAGGGGAAGACATGGAAATCAAATGAGTTTATGTGGCGTGGGTACATAGAAGAACTGGAGTAAACTGACAAAGGATAGAGGGAAGGGGAGAAATAATGGATATACACATGCCCTGCCAAACACTCCATGAGCCAAAGCAGACCTCAACAGTTCTGTTTCTTCTAGATTAAGCCCCATTTCACTCACATGACCATGGACATCCTACATCACTACTCACTCCTAATGCCCCCTTCCTGGGGGAAGCAGAAGGGTTCATTGACAGTCAGACTCTCCATAATAATCCTGAATAGCAACACTAAGGATCCAGAGGCACATTACCACGAAAGTGAATGAACAAATTATGTACAGTTAGGGGAGAGGGGTGCAATCCTGAAACTAAAGACTTCTGTGGTGGAGTTAATTTCTTTTTTCTGTCTGGAAGGGGTGAAAAGGCACTACTGGCTGGGAAAACTCTACTTTCCCTAGATCAAAGCATTGGCTTTGGTGGTGCTCCAATTTTCTCACTGCATCAGGGACCAGCAGAACCTACAGAAACTTTGTGGGTCTTCTCCTGAGAAAGCTTAAGTTAAATTTTACATGGAGCATATACAACCCATTGTGCTTTATGTCACAGCTATATCACATAATATCATACAAAGAATATGGACAATTACTCAGTAAATACACTAGGCCGCTGCATGTTGCTCTCCCACTTCAGTACCAGACACCACTCTCTATTTCCAACAGAGTGCATCCCTTTACTAGTCTTTAGGATTTATTAACAGAAAAGTCATTTTGTTTATAGCAAGAAAGCAGTACTGCATTCAAATGCTGATGGAGAAAAGGTGCTCTTAAACAAGCAGGAACAATGTGAAAGGGCTGGAAAAATGACTTCTATGTTCCATTGCAATTGCTATGTCAGCAGACACCCTGAGGCTCTGGGTTTCATTATATGAAGAGTAAAATAATCAAACAAACATGACAGCAGCTCAAGAAAACAGTAATTTCATTTCAGATATAAAGGAATATTTTGTCTGAAAGAAGATGAATGCCGATTTTTAGGCACTTTGCTTTCTTGGGGTTCTTTTACCAGACAGGCGGTTCTGTCAGATCTGGCTCTGCAGGTTTATGGAACTATATAAGCCAGCAAAAATGAGCTAAGAGTTGGTAGCTGTGTATAGCAACTGCTCCAAATTTGAAGCTGCATTGAAATCAGCACTTAAAGCAGAAACAAAATCCTTTTCCTTCACAGTGATGGGTTTTTTCCACTCCAGTTTGACACAATCTGTCATAAAACACACACTATTTTCTTCTTAGGGATGCTGCTTTTTTACGAGTGTAAAGAATTACTAAATTATTTAGATTAAATAAACAGAAGCAATTTCTGAACAGACCTTTTCAGACTTCACCCTCTCTATCAGGTTTCTGTATCTCTGTATTCCACTCACATTTATCTATGTGCAGACCCCACAAACTCCACGCTCACAGTTATTTTCGTAAGTCAGACATAAAGTACTCTGACCTTTCAAAGTGTCACACTTTGACTTAATACATGGAAGACACACCTGCAACTTAACTTGTCATAACTGATTTGATCTACACCAAAAATAGATAATAGATACTTAAAACCTGCTCTTCTATTCCCCTCCTCAAAAAGTGAACAACCAGGAGGAGAATGGATTTTGTTTTAAAATATAATTGTAACTAACTGTGCAAATGCTAATTGAATTTATTAAAAGGGGTGGGTTTGTTAATCGCTGTCAGCTCTAAGCACCTTCCAAACAATTCTGACCACTGCTATGGAACAAACCAACCCTCCCTCTTCCACCCTGCAGATACAGCCATGGCCTCACAACTCACAGGCACAGGCCAGACAGGTAAGTCACACTCAGCTGGGAAGCCCTAGGAACAGCAGTAATGCACCCAGTGTTAGCTGTTTTCAACCAAACCTGTTAAACCAATGACTCTTTTTATGTGAAGTTTAATAACAGACACGGATGCACATCGAAAAGTGAAGAGCTCCCTTTTGTGCAATCTCTCTGGCTGAGTCAATGAGAAAATGACCTTACCAAATCTGCCTCTTGCTTGAAAGCCACGTGCCTGAGACCGAAAAACATTAAGCTGTACTGAAAGCAGTCATGCATTAGGCTTCACGTACTGATAAGCAACATAATGCATAGCAGCTGAGCTCTATTTTCAACACAGTTGGGTAATAAAATAAAGATTTCAACCCCACAGTCTGTTTTCTTGAATTTATTTTTTATTCCTGCTACAAACTGGAAAGAACAGAGGTAGCAACTGAAAGGATGCGTGTCCCTGGAGCTGCAATCAGGAAGGAAAAAGTAACACATGCATTAAAAGGGAGGCAGAGCAGAAGAGCAGAAAGAGGCAGAGGGAGGGAGAGCACAGCTCCTTCAATCTTCCCACAGCAAACGCCATGCTGTGTGGGAAATAACAAGCACCTTGTCCAGCTCTGCCTTCTCCTGCCTAGCAGTGGGGCAGCACAAATGTCTGTCTTCAGGAAGCAGCACAGGCTTGGCACATCCCTTGTGCCCCATCCTCCTACTCTCATGCTATTGTGAGATTCCAGTTGTGAAATTGCTGGCTCTGCAGAACCATCATCTGATGATGCACAACACAGTGAAAAAAAACACATATAACAAGCACATGCAAGCAACCAACGGCACAGAAAGAAAAAACCCACACACTCACACCTAATAAAACAGACTAAAAGATGGCAAGAAGCGGGGATGAAATAGGAACGAAGCAGCAACCAAAGTGCACTACACAAGGAAAAGCACAGAAAAAAGCCTGTCAGGCATCAATTTATTGTGCAGCTGATCCGTAACTGGTTTTAAAACCATAATTTTTACTTCCCTTTGGGTACTGCATGTAAGTCTAATTGCAGAACACTCCCATTCAGATGAAGTATACAGCATGCAGCCTGGATTGGCTTTATATTCCCATCATACTATTCACCCTCTATAAGGCAAAAATCCCATGCCTTCTCCAGTCCCTGCTTCTCCATGACTTCCTGCTATTACACAGGTGAAAGGATAAACTGGTTTAGTATTTCACAAACAGGATACAGAACAGAGTAATTTGTGATGAGTGATCTAGAAACAGAGGCTTTTTGGCAGCCCCTGTTTGCCCAAGTAGAGATGAAGGGAAAAGTTTAATTGCTCTGCCAGAGTTACTAACATGTTGGTAACCACACGCATAATCTACAAAATTGTCTGAAAGAAACCCAGATGTGCTACTGAGATTTGTTTATTCAGTTTTTAAACTGGCCAATACCGTGTACATTTGTGACACCGTCAGAAGCATACCTGACTTTATCAAAGCCAAGACTGGCACCCTGCAGTCATGTCAAGACAGATTACTTCCACAGCGATGCTTCACAAAACCTGTCATGAACCAGGAACTGTAATACTGCTATTCTGTTCACAAGCCCCCAGACTATTTAAAATCCAGGCAACAGCTATAAATCCCCTTCTAAACATGACACTAAGAGAAACTTTGGGAATATTCAGATCATGCCCAAAGGCTTCTCAGTCTGACCACGTTTTACCTCAGAACACACCGCTGCACACAAACAAAGCACGAAACCACACCTGGCCTACTTGGGCAATGCATTGTAAATGTAGTTCAGAAAACCAAAAACAATGAGCTCTTTGCTTCCAGGGACATGTCATGCTCCCTGCTACTGTGAGCGCTTTGCCACTGGGGCAAACAATTCTGTTTCCACTGACTTGATTTACCCGATACCTTGCTTTTCCATGTCATAGGAAGAAATACCTGGAAATGCGTCTCCATGTTAACACTGTACAGCTAGAATAATTTCTAGTACCCAATGCAAGCAATGAGAAGAAACTGATTAATGACATTTTGAAACAGTTAGTGGCTGAACTGGGAAAGAAAGGCTGCAAATAAAAAACACTGGAGTAGAAACTGATTTAAAAAATCCTAGATAAAACATGTACAAATAACATCAACCATATAAAAGATCTATTCTGGAACATTTAAAAACTCCATAGCTTACAAGTTTAAAGCACAGTCAATGGAAATACAAAAAGCTATGTGAGATAACAAATATGCCACTAGCAATTGAAAACCATACCTGAAAATCCTGGTCTTATGTTTTTTGGAAAAAGATATTGGAATATGTGAAACAATACATTACTTTTAGGATTTCAATGGCTAAAAATGTGAGTTCATGCAGTGATGTAATATTACATTAAATCATGTAAGTACTGTTTTTACATGTTAAATTAGTCTCACGCCAAAGATAATTAACACACGAAGCAATATTTATGGTATGCATGTGTGCATCTAAAATTAAAAGATCCCAGTGAATACTCAAATTTTGAAGCTTTTTCCACCAATTCTCGTTCTGCTATTACAACATTTACAGAAGGTAGATATTTTAAAATTCCTTTTGAGAAAATTACATACACACACACACATGTTTTTTCCAGGGCCCTGTCAAGATTATCAAAGGTCTTTTTCAACATAGGAGAAAATGACTACAGTCCAACCCTCAGCCTTTTGAAATCAGTGGAAAAATTTCCATTAACAAAACAACTCTGCATCTAACCTAGATCACTACATATACAAGGGAAAAAAAAATGCAAAGAGCTATTCACAAACATGCTTTCATGCACATAAAAGAGAAATGGGGAATAAAGCCACAAGTTTTGGAGGGTGTGGGGTTTTGGTAACTCACTTGGTTGTCACAACACGGAATGCCACGTTTAGCTAAGCTACATATATAAAGATACAATTCCAACTGTTCCAAGTTTGCTACATCCTAGTCAGCAAATGTGACTAATATCACATGTTACAGGGGCAACACATCTGTAACTTTCATCCCGTTATTAGTAAACTCACACAAAAATACTGAGCACACTCTGCTCCTTTACAAAGGGGTTCAAAAACCTTTTTCCAGACTTCTAGAAATTGCAATGAGCCACACCATTTCAGCAGTCCTTCAGCACACTGCCCTCCTCAACCACTAGTCTCCTGCAAAAGAGCTCTGGCCTTTTAATTATTTTTTAGGTAGATAGAGAAATACAGATATCTAAGTATATTGTATGTTTATACTGTTATATAGATTATATACTTTTTTTATATAAGTTTTATATTTATACACACATGTATGTACAACCCATATGCATGCACGTGCACACACATCACACACACACACATTTGTTCATGCTCCACTTGTTTATCTACCAAGAATTGCTATGACTAACACATCTGACTTGGGAATAACACTATCAGCAACTAGTGCTAGACATGCAGGATACTAATTCCTCAAAATGTAAAGTAAGGAACAATGTTCAAAGATAAGTGAACTGCCACCTTTAAGTCTAACCCTAATTCCAAACTGCCAACACTCCATTGTACCTCCACTATAAACTGCCCACCAAGCAAACTACTGACCTTGCCAGATCAAAGGAAGCAATAACAAGGAAACAGAGACACAGAATTCAACGATTTTATGCATGACGGTAAAACGTCTGAGTCTGTTTTGTATGAAAGTTCAGTCCTCTCAAACTTGGAAAATGTATATTTATACTTACATGTGTATTTTATACTTACACTGTATTTTACATGCCAAATACCACACAGTCAAGCACCGAGCTTCAAGGCAGAATTATACATAGAATCATTAGGTTTAAAAAGACCTTTAAGATCAAGTCCAACCGTTAACTCAGCAGTGCCATGTCCACCACCAAACCATGTCCCTAAGTGCCACATCTACATCTCTTTTAAACAGCTCCAGGGATGCTGACTCAACCGCTTCTCTGAGCAGCCTGTGCCAATGCTTGACAACATTTCCAGTGAAGAAATTCTTCCAAATATCCAATCTAAACCTCAGCTGGCACAACTTGAGGCCATTGCCTCATCCTATCACTTGTCATCTGGGAGAAGATACCAACCCCCACCTCGCTACAGCCTCCTGTCAGGTAGTTGCAGAGAGCAGTAAGGTCCCGCCTTGAGTCTCCTCTTCTCCAGACTAAACCCCCCCAGCCCCCTCAGCGGCTCCCCACAAGACCTGTGCCCCAGCCCCTTCCCCAGCCCCGCTGCCCGTCTCTGGACACGCTCCAGCCCCTCAATGTCCCCCTTGCAGAGAGGGGCCCAGACCTGAACACAGGGTTCGAGGGGCGGCCTCAGCAGTGCCCAGTGCAGGGGGACGGTCACTGCCCTGGTCCTGCTGGCCACACTGCTGGGGACACAGGCCAGGGTGCTGCTGGCCGCCTGGGCCCCCTGGGCACACTGCTGGCTCCTGCCCAGCCGGCCGTCACCCAGCACCCCCAGGCCCTTTCCCACCAGGCCCTTTCCAGCCGCTCTGCCCCAGCCTGTAGCGCTGCGTGGGGCTGGTGTGACCCACGGGCAGGACCTGGCCTACAATACCAATTAAAACAATTACTTCACTTTACCAAAAATGCATCAGCATAATTCTTACTTTATAGTATTAATCCAGAGCAGATTTACTGATGAAAAGTTCCGGGGAAAGAACGAGAAATAGCTTTGTCAACAAGCTGACACTATGTTGTGAAATTAAGATACAGTCAAAACTGTTACGTAATGGGTTTGTTTATAATTGGTAAACTTTTTGAGATAATGGATTTCTTTTTCCCCTGTGTTTCCACCAAATCCCCTACCACACAAAAGGCAGGAAAAGGTTTTGAAAGGCATTTTTACACTGTGTAATTTTGTGTTCCATTTCAGGGCAATATTTTCAGTAACTCCTGAGTAAAACCAAACCAATTACAAAGCTCTGCAGGTAATTTGCGCAGAACCCATTCAGATGGTCGTAAATGCAGAAAAATCATTTTCACAATCAACATTTACTCAACATTTCAGATTTCCAATTACACAGCTTAAAATACTTCAGTTCAGTGTAATCTTAAACCAGCCCAGGTTCTGCAAACCAGGCAGATAATGAATTTTTTGACCACTAATTAAACTGCTGAACTGCAAAGTTAAACTTTTTCTTGCTTGACAACAAGCTACTGCAACATGAAGTTGAACTAAAAGGAAAGGGTTAAGATCAGAAAAAGAAGAAACTACAATTTGTTCTGCTTTTGCGATAACATTATGGCAAAGTGATATATTTTAAGATGCAGCTTTTAGAATTATAAGCTTAGTGAGAAGGCTGCAGAGAACAATTCCCCACATATTAGAAAAAGACCTGGTACAATGCATTGGAGCAACACTTTATATTTTTTTAACTCTTGTAATGACATACTAAGTCCTAACATATTACAACCGTGGTTGCATTAATTCTACCATCAACGAAGACAGAAGTCAATACTGGTCTTAGATATAAATCATGAAGTTTAATAAACACATAAAGTAGAAAAGTAACACTGGAAACAGTATTAGTGATAGCATATTATTAGTGGTTTTCTTTAAAGAAACAATAGCTCCAGAAAAACCATAGACAAAAAAAATCAATTCCTACACTTCAGCACAAACATTTTAAATAAAGACTCCCAAACCATGGCCTCATATAGGATGTGAAGGGAGAAGGGTCGATGTAATGGCATTTATTGAAGTATTTCTGATGCAGAGGAGTGGAGCAAAAAAACAGTTTACAGGTTGGATGAAGTATGACCTGACTTCATTGTGAAACACTGTATTCCGTAATTATTTATTGCATTTACTATTCATATGCACTCAGTTAAGTGAAACAGCACGATAAAACTCTTTTCAGCCAGATGAACAATAAACATCTTTTCTAAATTAACTAGGACATCTAACTTCTCTTTGGAATATTCTTATTTTGCTTATGCAAGTAACATTTTTGCAAAGGCTTCAGAAGCAAACTACTAGCACCTTTGATTTACAAACTACGGTGTTCTTTAAAGAAGGGCTTAAAGTAGAGAAGGTCCCTGACAAAACGCATTAACTTCAGTGCAGAAATCATAATGCTTATCTTTAAAATTATAGGGGTTTGGATAGTGCATTCAAACTTTTCACAGCAGGGATAGGGGACTTGTTTGAAGGAGGTCAGCAGGTGTTCAGTCCTTTTTCTGTCCGCCAAACAGCTTGAAGTAGAAACTCCTGGCAAGTTCCCTGGTGGGGGCTCCCTGCTTTGGGGCAACCTGGCAGGCTGTGATCCAGGAGGTGCAGCTTCCACACACTCCTGCCCACCTTCTCAGGGTGGGGAAAGGGAGCAGCTGGGATAAGCCCTTTTCTAGCCATAGCCAGGTGGAATACAACTCCTCAGGAATCACAGCCAACTGAAGTAAATTAAAGCAGACCTCAGGCTACCTTAGATAGGGCTGGGCCACGCCAGAAGAAGAGAAACATGCAGCTGTAATTAGGATAGAGTTCAAGGAACACATACTGTCTTAATCAAAAACATTTTACCTCTTAATTTGGTCTAGTGTTAATAGTTTTACAAAGGTCTTTGTAGCATGCCTTCTGTCCTTCCCATCTCTGCAGCCACAAATATACTAGCAAGTCTAGGTGGGAAGAAGTATGAACATAAGGGAATCTTAGCTCTGCCATGTCATTTCTATTTTTACTGCACTCAGGATTTTTGAATCCTAAAAGAAGGGACCAGAGGACAAAAATTCTACTGCAATGCCAGTGCTGAGAATGAAGGTATTCCTCCTACCCAGGAGATGAGTCAGGTAGGTAACTCAAAACAGACCCTCCCTGAAGACAAGCATCTTACCAAGCCAAGAACCAAATCAGAGAAAAACATAAACTGGTATTCTTAGGTTTTAAAGAACTGTGGTAGAAGCGGAAAACATGAGTTCACTTCGAGAAAATTCCTGAAAGCAGAGGGCTTTTCTAGAAACAGGAGTTCTCTACATTTTTTCTAAAATCATGAGTTTTTCCTTTGGGAAGTGAATTCATACAAAAACCGAGCTAACAGATTTAAAAATTAAGTCTTCAAAGAGAAATAAATCTGTCTATGTCTACAGGCTTTTTTTTTTTTAAGGAAAGAGGATGTCAGGAAGTTGCTAGAGCTGGTGGTGAGATTTGTTTGCATATTTTTTTGCTCTGCTTCTGTTTTGTGGGTTTGTATTAAGTCAACCCCTGTTCTTTGAGGTTAAATAAAACCACAGATTTTTGCCTGAACACATTTCCAGTCTTCAAGGTCCTCTCAGATCTTCTAACAAAGAACTGTATGAGAACTTGTATCTGGTAGAAGGACTTATATCTGATAAGATTGATTTTAATTAAAATATCAAATAGCTGTTTCACACCACAGTGCTTACTTCCCCTCACATCACTTGCCCCTTCTGTTCTATTACCATCATTGTCATTTACAGAGATGAGACACAAAGAGACTGCCAAAATAATGTAGTTCCCTGCGGCAGGGATTGCAAAAATTGCACCTATTAGCGCCTCGCTCCCAAAACTTAAAATCAAAATAATGAAACAAAAGAGAGGGGAGGGAAAGGAAATATAATTTCCCCCTTTCTTAAGTGCAAATTCTTGATGTCCACACCCTCCCATGGGGGTTAGACTGGTAGAAGAACAAACTGCGCTCTGCTTGTTCACATACCATCTCAAGGCTTTGGCCAGCAGACCAATCTTACCAGTTTTCAGTATCCTCCTCATCTTCTTCAGAAGACTGTTTCATATCGCATCTCCTGGATTTCTGCTGGATCCCAGCCTGGCTCAATTTAAAGCTGCCCTGGAACAGGCAATGTTCTGCCACGCAAATAGCTCCAGGGACAGCCAACGTGAAGCACAGAGATAATGATACACATTCGGAAAGTGTGTTGTGGTTTGGAGCAGACGAGGAAGAAGCTGCCAAAGCCTTTGCAGAGTCACAAGGTTAAAGCCTTTCTACACGGAGACTCTTAGGAAAAACACAGCACAACTATAATCCTTAGGGGCAGCAGCCTAAGGACCACTGCTGCTCAGCCTCTCAAATCAGAGTATCCGTACAGGACTACGAAAGCATACACTTTTTAAAATGTGCTAGCATTAGTTCATTTGCTGCACACAGGGAAAGGGAATCTATGCACAACCTTCCACCCCTGGATGACATTGCTGCTCAGTTTTTTACTTTTGTATCGTTGAAAGTGCAAGGTATATGCTGTCATCTATTTGCTGGGAGGCCTCTGTCTCCCTCTCACTCGCCAGGCTAGGAAAAAACAAATGAAAGGTGAAGGGAAACTAACAACGTTGTTAGATTAATTTAATTCTCTCTTCTTATCATCCAGAAAACAATAGAACAAGAACTATTCAAGAAAGACAAACAGGAACTGCAAAGAGGGATTTCAGTGAGGACACACTGCAGAAAAGAATAGCAAGGTTTGCAGGGGTACACAAAAACACGGGGCAGGAGAGAAACAGCTAAGGTAAAGCAAACCAGTCCTGATATTTTCCCTAGGTACATGAATATGAGATGGTAGTGGAAAACACCTGCATACAACCTAATGCCCCATACAGGCATAACATCCCTTACATTGGGTGCCAGACAATTGCCTGCGTGCCTGTCCCTGCCCAAAGTCAAAGCTTCCAGCATTCCCTAGCATTGTCTCCTAACGTACTACAGAAAAGCATGTTAAAAAAAAGTTAAGGATTAAATGTACTCTATGCACAGGCCCACAGAAGTTAGGAAAAAATGAAAGTAGCTTAACTGAAAACAAGTGACCCTGGCTAGATGTCAGGGAAAGCTTTCTAACTAGAAGAGTAACAAAGGACTGCAGCTGAGCTCCTGGGAGGCTACTTTAGTTGAGGTTTTTGAAAACAGATCAGACCAAAAGAACCTATAAAGAACGAACCACATATTTGTGACCATGCTCTCATGTAATGTAATTCACTACAAAAGTACTATATAATCTATACATCGAGTTCCCTTCTACACCTATTGGTCTACGGAAGCAATCCTAGCCATTAAGAAATGATGACTTTACCTTCAAGGAAGAAAAAAATAATCGTAACGCTTTAATTCTGAGCTTCCTCACAGAAATAGGTAGGCTTGCTAGTTTTAGGAGTCAGCAGGGCTCATGCTTTTGAGTTCCTCTCTGCAACCATGACAACAGAAAGTTTAAATTATTTTAAATGAGAGCAAGAAAGAAATTCCAAGACTTTGAGTTGATGACAACACCAAAGTGAAATCCATTATAAGAATCAGACTGAAGCACTGCCGACTTGAAGCCTCCCAGAGAAATCAGAGACCCTTGAAGATACCTGTGTAAGCTGAATTACACCACTACCACAACCTGTGCAGGCTCTTAGCCAACAGCAAATGAAAGGTAATGCAACTAAATCCCCTTATTGCAATCTAAACTAAACTGAATTACTAAATATTCATGCATGTGGCTACCACAGCTAAACACTTACCAGCTTGATCATTTGACCAAACCTTTCCACAGAAACTTTTAAGAATCAGCAGAGCCCACAAATAATACAGGCAAGTAAAAGATTTCGACACTGTAGTCCCACTGGAGAGCTTAATTTTAGACAGGGTAACACAGCTACCCGAATCACAGAACTTTCACCTCCATGCCACTACATAAATGACTCTGACTGTGAAACCTTCCTTTTGAAATATATGTTCCTATGTGAAGAGCTACAGTATTGATTAGAAGCAGGTATTTCTTTTTGTCAGCAACAGCTGTTCCTTAAAACTGTTAAATCCACATTTAATTGTCTGTGATGGTTTGTTTATTAAAAATACAGACTCACCAACACAAAACCCTCTCTCTTCTGTTTCTAGCATTGACTAAGAAAATGCCAACTCACAATGCTAAGATGCTATATCCTAGTTTCAGCTCATGGGTCTCAAATACACCAAGTGTCATAAAGGCACCTTGATGTAAGCGATACTGTTGTACTGGTATTTACTCTGTAACTGGTAATTCAGGCCTTGAGACAGCTTTTCAGAACTAACTGAATGCCAAGCACAATCTTTAGAAAAGACTTTTAAAAGACTCTTATGCAAGCATCTGAATACTTCTGAAAATAAGTATCACGCCTGTGTCCTTTCTGTACAATTCCAATCCTGCCTATGGTTACGTGGTACAGGAGAATCACCATTGACATTGTTAGGACCTTCCTCACCAGGTTCCAATAAGATCCTTCCAATTTCTCCTTTTTCAAACGCCTAGGGTTTTTTCCTGTTTTGATTTGAATTGTTTGCTTTGATACATTATTTCCTAAATGACATTTGTGACAATCCAGCAAAGCACAGTATTATTCTCTCCTGTAGCAGAAATGTGTGTGAGCTGACTAAAGCCTAACCACTGACTTGACTTACTTTGGCTTAATCAAGTGTCACTGGAGGATATAATTCCCAGTTGAAGCAAGAGCCCAAAACCAGAACAAATCTTTGTTCAAAATCCTTTTAAGCAGATTGAGCCCTCTATCTAAATAGATTAAGAAAAAAAAAAAACCAACCAAAAACAAACCACAACGATCATCTGTTCCACCAGTGTTCAAACAAGTCTGTTATTTCACCAAAATACTTTTCCAGCTCTAATCCTTAGCATAGATAGGTATACACGTTTCAAGATGCTTTAACCTTCTCCAACATATTCCTTTTCCCCCAAGTGAGTAGCCTATATAACATGAATGCTATCATAATATATAGCCAAACAGACTACAGGCGGATTGTATTTTTTTTGCCATGAAAGTACATCCAGTTAGTCAGAAAGGCAATTTCTGCATGCAGGGAAAATCTTGAGGTTTGGGGATTTGATGGGCTGGCAGGGCTGACCAAATGGGTTTGATAGATGGTGTGTTTTGTGTTTTGATAAGGTCGGTACTTACTGTGGAATTACTGCTATGCCTTTGGTAGACAAGCAACCTCTGCAGCTTTGTGTTAGAGATGCTTAAAATCTTCAGGCTTGCCTAGAAACCTTCTTCAATTCACACTGCTACTGGAACCACACAGTGTTCCTCCCTCCAAGCCTGCCCCAGGCAAGGGAGGTCAAGCTGTTAATGTTAACCTATGATCTTTCTCCCTTAAGGAAAGGTTAAACTTAGGTAAGTACAAAGTATTGGTATAAAGTGTTCGCATGCTGGGTTACCTTTTTTTTTTTTTTTTTTTTTTTTGCAATGAAAACAGAACACCCTTAACCAAAATTGTGACAGCCATGCAAGAACCGGATACGCATCAGTCCAGAGCAACTCACAACATGCACTTGTAATTTGGGGCAGATGCCTGGTGCAATTTACTCACAGCAGAATTCTGCAAATTTATACTGCCAGAGCAGCAACCCCAGACAATTCAGCTGTTCTGCTACTTGAGACAATATTCCCTGGACTGACAACTTGGCCTTTTTTCTCCTTCATCCTAACCTGCTCCTCTCCCACGCTTGGCAGTTCGCTCACTGTGTATTGCTGCAGCCCTAGGCTGAGATCTCTCTCAGACAGAGTCTGCCTTTGCGTTGGCTGGCTGAGGAGTACTTTGATGTTTTATCAGTGTGCTCAAGCGCTACCACAACTTAAACAATGTGGCACTCTACAAAAACTCCAGCCCCAACTTTACGCAGGAGGAAACAGCTGTACACTTGAAAAATAACCTACATCTCCATGTATCATGAATGCTGGAGCATAAACTAATAGAGTCAAAGGCATTGTTTAATTAAATGTTCAGTTCCCTCTTCCAGGTTGAAAATGGTTAGTGCTCCTGACAGAGTGCAAGGCTTCCTTTGTGTATACTTAAAACAATCAATTTCCTTTAAATCATTCTTCTGGTTCCCCACTCCTGCTTCAGACTTAAAAGAGCTAAGAAGAATCATGCTTTTCCCTGCATTATGATTTTTTTTTCTTTTTTGCAAGCCTGTACTGAATAGAAAAAGCCTGTATCAGGCCAGTCAGGTTTCCTGTTGCCCTGTAACTGTTCTTAACTCAAAATACAAGCACAATTTGTATGCATGGTGAACTTCATAACAAACACTTGCTTCTTAAAGGTGCTATACACCCTGCTTGCTCCTGTAATTTACTGCTTGAGTATATTCTTTCACCTCATTTTTTGTACACTCAGAAATCAATGTTCAAAATTCAATTACACTACTTTTCTACAGTTCAAGTGATTTTTCTTATCCCATATTCCTTCTGTATGCAAGAAAAGGAATATGAATCAGAGCAAGCCTGAGAAACTAGATAATAAGTAGCAGCCTGTTAGATGTCCTCCTTCTTACAGATAATAATACTAAGTCCATTTGCTCTATGTGCTGAGATTTATATAGGAAAAAATTTATATTAAGATGAAGAACCTTAATCCAGTTCTGCTTCCAGGCAAAGGCAGAAGAAACTCTACCAATTTCCATAGAATTACATCGATCCACTGGTGGATTAAGATACAAACACACATAGTATAATTACCTCAAACTGAGCACAGAGATTGGCATAGCATACATTTACATAGCTTTGAAAGACAGGTGAATGCAATAACGAATACTGGCTTGTACTTTTATGTCTTTTCAAGCGCATGCTTAAGTGCATGCTTCAGTAGAGCTTGCACATAAAAATGTAGCAGTTTTGAATCATCATCAAGAGAAGACACATGGTAGGATTAAATAATACTGAAGAAAATTTCACTTGCCTTTTTCTTTTGGAGTTTCTTTGGGTGTGTTACTTGGTTATGAAAAATTCTGGATTAATATTCTTGGAGGGAGGGTTCTATAAGCACAATATAGGTATGTCACACACAGCAACACAAGTATTTCTGTATGCTGCCCTACTGCAAAGCTTCAACCCTGACCTATGTGATACTCATAGATAAAAAAATATATTTCTTCTAATTTTTTTTAAATCTATAAAATAAAAAACGTCATGGGCTCTGATACAGGCTATGCAACAGGAAAAAAAATGCACATCTGTAACAAAAAGCTGGGTTTCATTCACTTTTAGTAAACTCAATGCAGGTGGTTTCATTCCCTCCCAATAAACTTTCCTCCCAACAAAGTATGCCAAGTCAGAAGCAAGCTTTCCTGCAGGACTTCTGCCTTCTTCTGGAGTTTCTGCATGCCACAGGAAAAATTCTGAGCTCTTACAAAAACACAAAGTGGACAAATCACTGCAAAGAAAGATTTACAACAAAAGAAAGGAAGTACCAAGGAACTGCTTTCCTTTTGACATTTTACAGATTCCTCTCCCCAAACGTCTTAATTTCACCAAGACCCCTCTAATTTCTGGACAGACATGCACAAAATGTCAAAAATAAACCTATTATTTTTCTGACCGTCCACGCTGACTTTTGTTCACCTGCTCAGAAAGCAGCAGACATCATGAATAAACATGGTTTGCGCTGCAGTTTGTCTTTAAACAAAGACTTCAGGAGAAAGCTGGTGAAGCCTGCTTCTATAGCAGATTTTTTTCAGGAAAGTGGTAAAAGACAAAAAACAGATCTAAGATCACAGAATAAAGATTCAGTCATGAAAACAACAAACACAGCCTTCATGCTCTAAACAGCAAAGCTCAAGACCTGAATACTGATGAAAGGCCAAAGCTGACTAAGAAAAACTTTTTTATTTAAAAAGTAGAAAGTTTATACATTTATTTTATGTGACCAACATCTAATATCTTTGTACAAGATCTAACACGTTTTATTTTCAGTGTTATCACTTACTAATTGAGTGTGCTCACAGAAAAATTGGGTCCAGTTTGGCTCCTCTTGAAGGTGCTGCGAAAGCACACCGAAACACCTATCATCTTCAGTGGAATTGAAACCAGGCCCAGTGTCAGGTAGTCCCTAATCAGTGGAAGGCTTTGGAAACTCACTGTTGCTCTCACAAGAAAAAGAAATGGTATTACCAAATTGCTGCCTTAGGAAGAGTATTGGCTTTTGCAGGAACAGCCCAGGGACACTGGAGAGACAGCTGAAGGAATCACAAGGCCAAGAGCTTCTTATTAACAGTAAATCTCATCCATACCAATCTGGAGTGGTATACTCCCCCATTTTTGGAGAAAGACTTTTTGTAGAGGTCGTTTTAAAGGCACTATGGTTTGTCAAGCCTTCACACAGAAGAACAAATGACCACTCAAAATAATCCAGAATAAATGTGGTAGCTTTGAGGGACACCAAAAGCTTTTGTTTCTGAGTATGATCCAACAGCTTTAGAGGTTGCTATGTCCCTGGTGAAGAATATACACGCTGAAAAAAGAACTGAAGTTTCATGTTGTACACGAAAAGAAAAGGCATATGGGCACGTGTTTAGGAACATCTAGGTCCTACTAAGGGACTTTTAGAGAGAGAAAAATAGAATAGAGGGAAGAATAGGGCTGAAGAACCTGACATCACATCAAAACAGAAGAAAATATTTGATCTTTTGGACTTAAGGGCTTCATTCCATCATGAAAATATAATTAAAAAACACCTTTAATCCCACTCACTCCCTCCCCTACCAAAAGCAGCCAATGCAAATTAAATCTAAAAAGCTGAGGGCAAGTCAGGACATTCATGCACCTCTTCAAAAGGTTCCACTACAAGGTCTTGTGGCTTGCTTTCTTTCTTTCACAGAGGAAACAGCGATATGAGAAAAGGTTCTTGCAAGTGTAACCATGCTGTCAATTTGCATCTCTCCTTCATTTGCCCAGGGCCTTTTTCTCCTGATCATCACCACTGAACTTAAGCTACCTTTCTCCTATGACCCCTCCTAAAGTGTCCTAATTTCCTCTGCAAGGAGATCCAGGCACAGTTGCCAGGATCATTTCTGCACAGTCCCCAATTTAAACAGCTTGGTTTCAGTTGTTCAAGCCATGCTTCAACATCACCCAGCAACGCATGTGCCTTCAAAGCACCCCGATACGTCATCACCCCTTACAGTCATGCTATGACAATCAGAATTATGATAGTCTGAGACTCAGCTTTCTTTCATTTTGGCATATTGAATCAACCAACCGATCGTACAACCAAAGGCTGTCTGTCAGCGTCAAGCAGGCTTCAAAGGACCCCCAAAGGAGGAGGTCTGGGCTGCGTGCAACACAGTGTAGATGTGTCCAGCTGCACCACTTAGCAGGATGCAACCGGCTCCTTGCACTCCCTCATACTGTCCTCCCAGGCTGTACAGACACGGACACAGAAAATTGCAGGAAACAAGAATGTGTCAGTTCCACAGCATGAACACTGGAAAAGTAGTAAGAGTCATGGCTTTCCAGTCCCATTTGGTTCTGACATGTGACCTCCTTTCCCTCCAGCAGCCTTGATGAGAAGATTACACAACTTCAAAAACAACAGCCATCTTCCATACCATAGGCAAAGAGATAACACCACAGAAAATTAATTTGAGCAAGAGACAAGGCCTAATGCAGTGTTATTCCGTGGTGTTGGCCAACACCACCTAGTTTTGAGGACAGTTTAAGATGCCCCCAGTAGGAATTTGTGGAGACCCTGCTTTCATATTACGTGTCACACCAATACTCAGAGATTACCTCTTTTCCGAAGTGGTATTTAACCATTTGCTTCAAGTTGTAAGTCAGTGCTGAACTCACTCCTCATTACTCATTAAGTGTTCTTCCTCATTTTTTTAATTCAGAGCAGTTAGTTTTACCAGTTTCCTGTGGCACTCACACATGGCATTACAAAAGCTATATTTTCCTTTATGGTTCTAAATGGAGACCCTTATAAAGACAACTCTTGTTCTGGTATTCTGAGGGGGAAAAGAACTAATCCCCATTACATTCCTTCTAGCCACCATTCATCCACCAAATAGGAAAGACGTTTATCACGATTTCACTAAGAATGTGGCTAAAACTGATGAACCAAAACCAGAACTGTAAATTTTCCATATCTGATTTATTTAAAAGGTTAATAATAAACCAGATATTCAATATTTAATAAATTAAGAAGTGGGTACTACTATAGATAGAAAATATTTTTGGCGGCACTACAATAACCTTTTCTCAGATATAAATGAGAACTTACAGTGAAATACAGAGTATGTGGAAAACAAGAACCAGGTCCAGTGGTTTTCATCTAGACGTCTGTCTTCTGGCTCAATCCTGCAAGATGCTCAACTGCCTTTAGTTCTGCAAAGTGTTAAAAGCATGCGCTTACATACACTAGTAACCATGCTAAATTTTACCACTAATTACATAGGGAAACTGCAATTTTCTGCCTTCCAGATACTCTTCATGCAATTGAGATATAAAAGATCTTCCTTTTCCATTACTAAAAGGCATTCCATCTCACACAGCCAAAGAATTTATCCATCAATGCATTCAGATCTCATTTTCCTGAGAACATAGGAAGATAGTAAAGTGCTGAGCCACTTATTATCAGACAGGCTCATTCAACCACATACAGATTTTACCCACATACACAAAACTTGAGGAACTATGGAAAGACAGACTGTCTTCTTGTCTGGCTTATAGAGAGCCCTTTGTAGCCTTGCAAAGTGTAAAAGGTAAATACTGACAAACAAACAAGTACAGGCACCACACAAAATATATCCCACTTTTTCCTCCACATCAGTAACTCCCCATGACTATAATGACTTTATTATACATTTTAAATGTAAGCGTAAGGAGCAGCTGGATTTCACACAATGTAAATGATCCCTCTCAATAAACAAAACTAATACAAATACCGGTAGGAGGGAGGGTTTGCCACTTGTATGCACTTCCCCAGTCACAAGAAGACAGAATAAAAAAATTCACCAGGGGAAGTAAGATAGAAGGCTTTGTTTAAAAGGAATCCGTACAAACCTCTGAGACTTCTAACAACCAAGCTTTAACATAACACCCCTGACAGTATAGGTTAATGGCATATTCAACTCACTAAAGATTTCCATAAAGAATGATCAAAACATCCCTACACCGGTACTTTAAAATTGTAGTTGCTATTTTCAATAATGATGATGTGTATGAACAATTCAAACAAACTACTGAGGTGTCTTTTTTCCAGCTCTGGAAAGGTACTACTAGAATTACATTTTATGAAAGGTCTCTTCCCTTGTCATCACAGCATGTATTTTCCTCCCTTGCTCATATTCCCAACTCTTTCTCTGCATCACCCCACCCCCCACAATACTACTGGTTTTCTTTTTCTTTTGCTTTCCACAAATAAAGAACGCAGATCCTCTGGCCATGTGATTGCTGCTGTGTTCTCTTACACACCTCAGACTGAACCATTCTGACCCATTTTCATATCGGTAAGTACCTGCTTCACAAGGAGTCACTAAGCACAGTCCACTTCTGACCAGTGGGACAACCGATATGGTATGTTTATGGTGATGCTGACATTTTAGCTTTAAAAAAATCAGTATTTATGGTCACAAACCAAGCAATACAGGCTTCTACCAGAGATAAAAAGGCACGTTTCCCACTTTGACAAAACAGGCAGATTCCCCTGTCAATGCTGCAGCAAAACCAAAGGAGCAGAGTTCTCATTTTTCAATGTTTCTATTGGTTCTAAGTAATAGCATGGGTTGACCCCAAGCATATCTCTTTGACCTTAGTGCCTACAGTGTTCAACCATCCACAACACAGGATGCAAAGAAAGAAGTGGGAACAAAAGCACAATCAATACTAAAATTGCAATCTTCATTTTAAACTATGAAATTAAATTGGTATGCTGCAAGCACAAGATACGATCAAAAAGGATATACCTAAAACATGTACTAAAAATGCAGTCTGCAAAATTCTACCCAGATACTGAAATACGATTATTGACTTGCAAAGATCTCAGTTTTGAATAAAATGCAGCTAATATAGCTGCTATATCACTACAAAAATCAAATCCTCTTGAGGAAAATAAGAGTTTAAATTAAAAAAAAAAAACTACTGGCGAGAATGAAGAAAGTGAGACTGCATCAGTAATCTCCCATCTTTTTACCAAAAATACAGATATTAGTAATGATGTAGCATGACCAAATACATAGCTTCTCATTTTCTTATATGTGTTCAATACCATCTTGGCAACAGATATTTTACAGCATGACATGACATCGAACTGTAACTTCTTAACGAGATTCACTTTCTGAACCACCTTTTAAATTACTCAGTCTCTTGAAGAGTTCCCCTCGTATCACATAGTAATTTTCAGCAGCTTGCTTTCTTGAGGGGAACAGTTGCAATTCCACAGCTGAGTTTTAGTTTAGAACTTTAATAAACTAAAATGAATAAAGTATCAACAGATGGTACTTAATTATACTAACTACTCTAATGTAAGAAAAGCTCAATCCAAGTTACAGAAATCCAAGAGCATTTAATAAAAAGGCTGCCTCACACAGATTACATTTGACCTGGTTATATTATGAAATTACTGCTCACTGAAACCAGCAAAACAGACCCCTCTGACAATATTATTGGTCAAACCTCAGGTTGACTAAGAGGTAACTTCATTTAAAAGTTAATGGATTTCCGCCTTGCTGTCATGCTGGTTTCATTAATTTAGTTAAGTGCACCTAGGGAAAATAAAGTGTCTCAGTGTTCATTTATTTTCTGGTTTTTCCCTGGGGTATTCAAAATTGCTGGTCTCATCTATAAAGATACTGGAGAAATTAGTAATCTGTTTCAAATAGGTGACAGTAATTTTGAGAAGTAGTTAACAGCGAGGTTTATGAGCCCTTTTGTTCCTTTCACAGTTTTCAAAACATTTTTAAAGGACTGAAATAGTGCACAATTCCACATGCACCATCTTGTACTCAGTGCCTGGTCAGATGACTTTTATACCCATAATAGGAATTTAAGAAAGATCAGCATCATTCTAATATGGAAGTGCTATGAATTATCATTAATCTAAATTTTTGTTAAGATTTTTTTTACTTTTGTTCCTAAAAATGCTTAGATGTCTTGTATCTACAACATTAAAAAAGAAACTAAACAGATAATACACAGGTGGAAAGCAACTGCAATCTGCCATTAAAAAGATTTCTAGGGTTTCTGAAACAGTGTACCTGCATAATTAAGAAATTTTCTCACAGAGAGCTGCTTTCCTTTTTAAAAAATATAGAGCTATAAAACAGCAGAAGTCACTATTACAGAGAATATATTCCATGTTCACATAGAAAATTACTACCAATTTGACTTTTAATGCCAACTCTCAATTAGAATAATTAACACAATATAAGATCTTTTTATTCGGCAGGCTCTATTTCCTGCTAACACGTACATTTATCAAGCATTTTCACCAGGGAAAAAAACAGGAGCCTACCATTCCCATATTGACTCCTTGGAGTCCCCAGAGCCAAATTAGCTTGATGCAAAAGTGCACCCCATATTTTCTGTATATACTTAATTTTGAAGGCATGAACCCTGCAACATTTTGAACTACTCAGATTGAAAAAAAAAACCCAACAAACAACAAACTTCACTGGG
The DNA here is from genome assembly GCF_017639655.2 of Falco naumanni. Lineage (NCBI taxonomy): Eukaryota > Metazoa > Chordata > Aves > Falconiformes > Falconidae > Falco > Falco naumanni. The sequence continues at coordinate 24,494,489 of NC_054080.1, read as the reverse complement.
GAGTGAAAAAAAGAAGAATGCCAGAATAATCCCCTGAAAACTTTCTAAGAAATGGTATGTTTACCTATTTCTATACATTATATGAAATCGCATTGTCAATTATTCTGTAAGTTTCTTAACAATATGTATAATTTTCTGATGAGCTCACTCAGATTTTTTACATATCGAGTCATTTAACACAGTTCCTAACTTAGTCACTATTTCAGGTATTTTTGTGTGGTTTTTTGTTGTTTTTTTTAAACCATGTTGAGATGTTGAAGACTGCATTTAGATTGTTGGATCTCATTCTCTTATATTCTCAGTATATCATAAAGAAAAATCTGTCTGCTTATTTTCCAGACAAAAACCACACATTTTCTTTGGATACTGAGTACTTTATACAGAGATACAATTTGTAAGTGTAGCTTACAAACAATGCAATGCATCTCTGTAAAGATGGCCAGGCAGCCCTGCACATCACAGAAATATCAATTAACACCTTAACATACCAGGTAAGTGCTATGGTGGCCAAAATATCACTATTAGATGGTACTGCCTAATAACGTAATGTTACAGAACATATACTGTAAGCAAAGTCTTCCAGGAAGAATTAGTGTGTCTATCCTATTCATCATTTCTCTTATTATGAAACTTTGCCATTGGCCCATCACACACATCAAATTGAATAGGACTTGGTATAAAAGTAGTGCTCAGGGAGGAATTTCAAGGAATACTTTGAAAGTGCAATGACCAGACAGCTTAAGACTCATCAGAGAGCTTGTTCACTGGAGAAGTAGCTAGTATGTTTTAAAGAACTTTATTCCCACTAAAGAAATACAAACATAAAGTAGAGATGCTTCATACTATTTTTAACTTACTTGGGAAAAAGAAAACAAAAATTTGCCTTAAAAAATGTTTGCAAGAAAAATAAGCAAAAAAGTTGTTAAATTCCTGTTATACACATTACAGGATGGCCATTCCTTCTGAAACAGCTCATCACAAATAGGCTTCATAGCAGTATTTTCTAAGGGCTGACAGAGTTCTCCTTGATCTCCAACAAGTTTGTGCAACAAGGCACACCAGTCTCCTTCTTAAAGGACAGTTACTCCAATTCTTAACAGAACCAAAACACATAATGCCACAACCCATCAGTCAGGTGTCATGTCAAAACACTATTGACATACCTTGTGACATCAACAAATAAGCTACACCTACTTAGAAGGTAGTACCGTACCATAAAAATGACTAAGTTATTGTTTAATCTACATGAAGATGAGTTCAAAGTAGCAGCCCTGGAAAAGTGATCATTTTCCAGCTGATTCTCACCATATTTGTAGCAAAGTCTGTTTAAAACCTATTTCTTAATTGGCATCTTGAACATCCTTTTTAGAGGAAAAGCTGCCCCAATTGGAAACTGCACACCTTGATCAGACAAACTGTACCAGCACTTGGTAGAACAGTCTCTTTTAATCCAAAATAACAACTGCCACTGCTTTATTATGTCAAAACAATTGCTCTCCAAAATATCTCTCACTGTTAATGTACTATAGGTGAACATAAAAATTGAGATTATAAGATAGTTGGTGACCTTTCCTGATTATCTAGCTGTTACCAATCTGTCTGATAGGCTGGAGAGCCAGCTTCCACATTTTCACACAACAATACTCTGACCTCAAACCACAGAGACATAAAGGAAGAACAGCAAGACATATCACAGGTAACACGAAGAAAACAAACTATGAGAGGCAAAAGTCAATTTGAGCAACTACAAGAGACCATCACAAACCCTGCAGACAGCATGGCCCCCAGCAGACTAGCTACCTGCTACCAGCCTAGAGGGATGAGAACTTCATTCCTGGCTCTGGCATTGACCTGTTGCACGACCTTGGCAAAGTCATTCAACCTCTTTACACCTCAGTTTCCCCACTTGGAACCAGAAAAAAACAATCCTTTCCCTTCCGTAACAAGCTCTTTGAAATACACAAAGATAAGTATCTCTAAATTCCACTCAAAGCCTGTCTTCTGCAACCTCTTGCCCACTGTTCTAATGTGACATACAACTTAAAGCCCACTGTAATAACAAAAATGTGTTAATAAAAACAGTAGTTCAAAAATATATTTTGCTGCATATAGCTGCTGTCAAGCATAGCAAGTGAGAAATAAATACCATACAAACTAAGCAACACATCTTCAAAATTCTACATCAGTTCAGAAACAAGTTATGTATTTCATGCCGTTGTTTCAGATCCACCAAAGAAACAAACTTGCCTAGAACTCCTACAGTCACAGAACTCAGCCTTCCACTCAGCAAAGCAAATAGGACTAAACCCACTAATATAAAGTAAGTACATAGACTGTAAATAGCTATTGAATTGTGGTTTTTATTTCTGGCAGACATGCATCTGCTTGGGGGGAAAAAAGGGAACAAAATTGCTTGTGTGACCACTTAAAATCTTCTGCTCTTGTAATGGTTCGAGATTTGTGAAACAGTACCAAAAACATGTTTCGTGTGTAGCTGTAAAGCCAATTAAAATTTGTGAAGACAAAAGAAAGATCACATCCAGTATCTGAAGTTCTAACAAAATCTTTGTTTTAAAATAAAATATATAAGAACATTTATAATCTATGACTCTGTGCCGAAGCTGAAATCCTGTAAGAACAAATAAGAGACACTGCATTTTTAGATGTGTATATGCTAACAAAAGAATTAAAACATTCATATTTCAAAGTTAAAGTGCCAAATGACCAAACATGACAAATTTTAAGTTCTGTTTGACTAAGAAATAATCATATAACTCCAGTGGAAACCTGTAGAATAAAAATAAATAAGAATAATCCCTGAGCAGTTTAAAATGGCGTAAGCTAGGACTCAGTTGAAAGAACCGCTTCTGCCCTCCTCCAGCTGTGGAGTGGATCAGGGCACCCATCCAGCTGAAGACTAACACAGTAAAAGGAAAACCAGTGGTTACCCTTCAGCTGGACACACACTGCTCTTCTCACGCAGCTGCACAAACACTTGCACAAGTACAAAGGCAAGGGAGAATACAATGGTGGAAACCATTGACTAAGGGAGAGGTATGCAGTTCCTCTCTAAGTTTTCAAAGGCTCATGGAGCTACAGCACTGCAGTGTGGTTTCAAATGACACAAATTTAATCTAAAAAAAAATAAAAACAAAACCAAAAACACAACAAACAACAAAAAAAACCACGAAAAACAACAAGCCAGGCTCTACACAACTGGGAGATTCTCCTTTCCCTGAAGTTCCCTGCTGTGCGGTGCCAGTGCCTACCCCAAACTGTTAACAAACTACTATTCCGTCAGATCCGCACACTGTTACAGCTGGCTTTGTGACTGCTCCATGGCTAGATTCAAGACAGAGAAGGAGCAGGTGGAAGGGGTGAAACCTTTAGCATCACACCACATTCAGGTCACACCAAGAATGGCAGGAAACCACACCCTCATCTTAAGGGTTCCCAGCACTGCAAGTCACACATTCTTAGAACAGCTACATTTTCAGACCCTTTCGCTCCTCCCACAGAACATTAATTTTTATTAGACACTGCACAAAGCAGGCACCTTTTAGGGTTTGGGTTCATGAAGCTAACAACAGAACTATCTTTACAGGTTATTCTTTAAATATACTCCTGTGACTGCACATTTACAGGTAACATAAGCATATATGCATGCATAACATACATACCCACATCTGTACATATAAAGAAAGGTTACGTTTTTAGGTAAGTAAGAAGTGTCTAAACTTGAAAGACCCTACACAGGTCCTGAAATCGAGCGTCACAGTGATTTGCTTACTCCTCTATGCTAAGCATGGATTTATGACCCTGTTTGCAGGCAGTTGATTCAGCAAAGCTTGAGAACACTCCATACATGTCGAGACGGTAGTGCCACAGATTATGGTTAAAATTATATTGTTACATTTAGACTCCCTCTGCCCCCCGCCTTCGGGTTCTCCTTTCCCCAGATGCTTCACCAAACTTTAATCATTCAAGACGAAACATACAGGCATACAGATTTTTATTCTTTGTATGTCTTAAGTAAAATAGATCAGCCTTTCCAAAAGTAATTTTTTTCAAGAACAGATTTCTCTTTTTTTTTTTCTTTTTTTTTTTTTTTCTGATCCAACACTGAAACCACGCTCTTCACGTGGATAATAAATTCAAGTCCCCGGCTTTTCAAACAAGGGTTTCGAGTGTCTGAGACATGCCCTTTGCTGTCATCAGGCTTAACCAAACAGGACCACGTTAAGGGCCTTTAGAAAAATCTCAGTTTTCACATGCTCTGTCAGGGCTCATTAGCGCTCGGCAGATGACTACTTTGAAGAGTTCATCCGCGCCGCGCGTGCTGCAGCAGCGCAAGAGCTGTTCCCACCGACCAGGCTGGCCGCCACCGGGCTGGGGACCGGGTTGGCGGCCACCGGGCTGGGGACCGGGCTGGCCTTCACTCCTCGGCTCGGGACCTTCCGCCCCGCCGCCGCGGGGGGAGGCGCCCGGCTCTGCCCCAGGCCGCCGGCATGTCCCCGGAGGCGAGCAGCTCCCGGGAGGGCTCGGCAGGGCGCAGCGCCACGGGCAGAGGGAGAGAGGAGTGACTCAACGCGGGTGCGCAACAGCCCGTATACAGAGCTCCTTTTCTTTTTTTCCCCTTTGGTAGCATGGACAGAAAAATACTTGCGTCAAGTGTCCCGAGTGCTCCGGAGTGATCGGCACCTGCTCATTTAAATAAGTATCTCAAAGCAAAGCCTCCAAAGCCACGTCTAGCCACCGACACGCGTCTTCCTGATTCATCCGTCCCTTGCGCGACCGCAACGAAAGTTATGAAATTATCTTTTCGCTTCCCGCGGGATCCCGAAAGCCCTTCTTCCCACCGCCGCTCCCTTCCCGGCTACCGAGGGGCGGTGGGGAGGCAGCCGCCGCCGGGCAGCTGCACCGCACGGAGCCCGCCCCCGGGGGCTCTCCCGCGGCGCACCCCGCAGCCCCGCCGGCCGCCCCTACCTTGATGCCCTGCTGCTGGGTGGTGAGGGTCAGCTTGGACTCGTCCAGGAGCAGAACTTCGCAGTAAAATTCCTCCGGGACCGCGCAGAAACAGCCCATGCCTGCTGCGATGGCCGGGAACGGGGCGGGGAGGCGGAAAGAGCCCCGAACGGCGGCAGGCGGAGAGGGGCTGGGGCGCCGCCGGGGCTGGGCTGCGTCCGGCTCCGCGCACGGCTCCGCGCCCCGCCGCAGCGACTGAGACCGGCGGCCGCTAGGGCACAGCGCCCAGCCCCACGGGGCGGCCCTGCGCCGCCGCCGCCATCCCGCGAAAGAGCCTGGACGGAGGGTGCCGGGCGCTCCCTGTGGGAAAGGGGGAGGAAAAAGACCGGCGGCTCTTAGGATGGCGCCGGGGGCGCAGCCCTCGCCCGCCGCTGGCTGTCACGGCGGCTCCCCCGCCGCTGCCGCCCCGGGGAGGAACCAAGCCGCCCACCCGCCCCGTCCCCCGCCCCGTCGGCGCACGTTTCCGCGCCTCCTCTTTGTGTGGAGCGGCGGGCGCCGTGGGAGCGCTCTCGCTGCGGCAGTGAGCGCGGCCCACCCGGCCAGCGCCTGCCCTGCGGCCGCGGACCCCGCTAGCGGCGCGGCGCGGCGCCCGTGCCCGGCGTCCCCGGGGGGCCGCGGCCGTGCAGGCAGAGCGCTGGCCGCCGCTCGCCTCCTCCCCGGGGGCGGAGGGACGGGGGCCAGCGCCGCCGGGCGCCGGGAGCGACCCAGCCGCGGGCAGCCGCCGGCCGCCTCCTGCCGGCCGCCGCGCAGGGCTCCCCCTGGCCGGGCGGCGGCGGACGAGGCGGCTTTGAGCCGAAGGCCGGCAGTCGGGCACCTGCCAGGCCCAGGAGCCGCCGCCCCTGAGCTGGCGGCTCCGCGCTCGCATGCCCGGCACCGGCACCGGCACTGGCACCGGCGCCGGCACTGGCACCGGCGCAGCCCAGAGACCGATCCGCGGCACCGCGCCGCATCTCACGGTACCCCAGCGGCATCACGGGTCCGGAGCCGGACCCTCGCTGCCCTCTCCCCGGGCTCAGCCATGCCGGTTGCCGACGGTGGGGCGGTGGCGATTGCCCCTGTCCTGGTGCCTGTCCCGGCCCGGGCGCCCCCGTGCCCCCCGGGCTCTCCCCGCCGGCTCTCGCCACCCGCGGCCGCGGCCGCACTCGCCGCTGCAGCACTGACCCCTGCTGGGCCCCGGCGGCGCGGCCGGGCCGGGCGGGGGGCGGCCGTGCCCCCTGAAGGGCGCCAGGCCCCCCGCACGGGGCGGGGAAGGACTTCGGGAGACACCGGTGAGGGGACCGGGAGAGGCTGGTTTTAAAGTGGCCTTGGCAGAAAATGTTTTTTTCCAGCATGCTGTTAAAATGCTGAGGCTGCTACAGATACGTTAAATTTAAAAAACAGTGGTCCTGTAGTATTTAAAATAAAGACACACCACCAAAAACAGCGACGAAAAGGCACTTGCAACTGCCTTAGCAGTTGTTGTCTATCGTTTCTGGAGCGCACACCAGTCCACCTTTGTATTTTTATTGCCGCATACATCTATATTCTATGATTTTTCCCCCTCAGGCAGAAAGTTAAGCCCCGATCCCACAAGTGCCTGTGCGTTTGTTAAGTTTGCATGCATGAGTCATCCTGTTGAAGATCAAACAAAGTTTGCATGTGCAAATTTAAGAATATGCATAAATGTTTTTCCTACGATAGTTAACTTGCTCATATTGCATAAAAGAAGGGCACAAGATTTCTCACTTGACAAACCCTACCAGGTATGTAGGTAACTAGCACAAAGAATGATTCCTCTGCCCTTAAACCCCTGCCCTAAATAAGTCCCAGGAAACATCACTTTCATTTCTTGTTTGGGGCAGGCAGTGTTTAAACTTGAGCAGTGAGGCGCTGGGATCTCTGTGTCCACCCTGTAGCTGCAATAACAGTGTTCCATGAGCACTGTGAAATTCAGGACAAACACCATTATATACATTCATAAAAATACAGCCTTTTGAACAATTGATGGAATGTGAAGTCTTGCAAAAGCTTAAACATTCAGGTTCCTGACCTTGTTTGTCAGGCAATATATACCCAATGAGAATGTCATCCAGATGGCACAAGAAATTTAGATACATTTATGCCTGGTTTTCTAAACACATTTTTGAAACACAGTTCTTGAACCTTTCTGACAGCAGACAGTTTTTCTAGAGAACAGACCATTCCTTTTCCCACTCTTTAGTCTGTTTAGATACATATATCATGCACATCATGACATAAATTACCCCCTAAGTCACTTAAAGTCATTATATATGTATAAATCACTGATTAATCAAGTAAGAGGGAGGGCTCAGTGAACTCAAAACCTGTTTTAAGACCTTTAATTATAATTTTAAAATGGCTTATACAGCTACATCACAATCCCACAGCTGAGCAGTTTCAATCAAGACTAACCGCAGTTATAAGCAGTCCAAGTGAACAACTTCATGTCTTCTGTTTCTGAAGATAAGTTTCATGCTACTGCACATTAGCTGATTGGTCCACAGGCAATATATAAAATATGCACTCATTTTCAGCTGATACCAGTGTTTGGAGCACAGAGCCATTAACATCTTAACTTGTCTCCTAACCAGTTACTGCCAGCAGCTAGCCACTGATTCAGCAGCAGTACCAGAAACTATTTGAGGTAAAAACCTGGGAGGGGGTCCTGGACAGATTTAAGAAAATTAGCCGGGGGAGCAGAGGGGGTGGGATCTATACCAGCAACCAGTATGAGCCCTGAGGAGCTCAGCGAAGCAAAACAACCATTATTTAGAGGGGTGAAAATGTAGTGCCCAGGCTTTGCTTGGGGCTCCGTACCACCTAAGACCAGCCCTGCCTCAGTGTTTCAAGTATCAGGCCAGCTCAAAACTTGTGAGAAACGTTAAGATAGTCATCTGTTTTCCAAATCCATTAGGAAACTGAGATTCTTTTTACTTCTCTCTGAAAAAAAAAACACAGGTCAAGCACGGCAAAGGAAAACTTGCTGACATAAGCTCTCATCGCACAAACACTTATGGACATGTTTAACTCAGGCGTGTAAGTACAGGACCAGGGCATTAAAGGCATTTTTGTCCATTGCCTGTTTGATGAAGTACCCAGTGCAATTCACTGCAGCCACTATGAACCAGTACACCTTCATCTGAATGATCTGTTTTAGCTGTAATCAAGTATTTTCAGTGAGGTCATATAAACAAGACACTGAGCTCCACAAGGGGCTCGTTCTATATATGAAGTGGCCTACAACCATACTCTAATACATAGACAATGAGAATAACTGCCCAAAAGAAACAGGTTAGTATGTCTGGTTTCTCACTAGTTTTTAAACAGTTTTGCTCACAAACATTTGCTGCCAGTAGTTGAGCATGTAGTAAGAGGCATGATAACCTGTTTTAGCCATTATCACTATCATTTACTTACCACTGTTATTTACTGGTCTGTAGAGACACAATTCCTGTGGCTTAGCCATGTGGGCTTCCAGGGAATGAGTAAAAAGTTAAAGAAAGCCACAAAGCAGCCTCTTCATCTTCCTCCCCACGCGAAGACAAGTCTCCTGCACTCAGCTACCCTGCTTGCACAGTGAGCAGAGGAAAATTCTGAGGTCTAAGCAAGAAGGTCAAAATGAAAACAGAAAGCCACAGCACATACTCCTGGGCTAAATGTATAACCCCGGATGTACTGTCCGTTAAAGAAAACATTCATTTCAGGAGTGCTGTTCAATGGTTATTGCCCAGTAGGGTCTGGGGTGTTTACAGGAAAAACAAGGTACACGTCCTGCAGCAACACTGCACTGCTCTGGTTCAGCGTGTGCCCACCTGCCCATACATCACTGCCCCCAGATGTCTGCAGTCCTTCTAGAGAGATTCTCCAGATGTTCAACATACTATTCAAAGCTATACTTATTTGTGTCTCTTCCACCACAAAAGAGGACCAAAGCAAGCAGTGGATCAAAAATCATTTCCACATAGCATTTTACAGCATTCAGAGGCTGAAGTCTGAGTGTGCTACAAAAGTGCAGGAGTTCACACATCTCACTTCACTAACGAAGGTTTTACTTAAAAGACACTCACAGATACTGTGATCTAATGGTTTCTCCAGACCCTGTGTTACTGCTACATATCATACATGTATGCATCCACTACTGCACAGTAACAATCCACAGTCAAAAACATTGTAAAAATAAATGTATTCATATACTGATCAGGTTTTTATTTTCTCAGAAAATGTAGTGACTTGATATTATGCTTATGCAATACACTTAGAGAAACCTTAAAGTACGACATGCCAGTCAAATTCACTTAAATATGAGAAATGCTAAATTAAGGCTAATATTCAGATCTATAATGCAGTGATAACAGAAGAAACAAAAACCCAAACCCAAAAAACTTCAAAGTCCCCAAAGTACACTTGAACAGCCGATTACATTTATTAGTATTTCTATAGCAGCAAACACATTGAGGACCTCTGAATTGACAGGGCACTGAGTAATAATCCATTGTTCTTTTTGTTTGCTTAACAAGACCCCAAAATATTGCAACGCTGCAAACACACACTTAATAATTAAGAAAATCATAAGCATCTGTCACTTTCTGGTTTTTTATTTAAAAAGCATGACATTAAATATACTCCCTCCACACAAAAATACCAAATAAAGTTTTCAGGTTATTTATCGTAAATTACAGAGCTAAAACTAGAACTGCAAAATCTGTATACTTCTATAAAAACAAAAAAAAAAATTGGTCTTTAGCTACTGTTTATTGAACCTCATTTTGAGTGCGATGTGGTTTTACAAAGTCTCTGCCAAGATTTTGACAAGTTACCCCTACGCAAAGAAGAACCAGATGATCCTGTTTTATTTTGCTTACGCTCAGCTTCCTCCGCAGAACTTAAATATGCTTTAATAGGAAGGGTAATTGGTTGGTGAGATGTAACAATCTGAGTTACAATAAAATTCCCAAAAAACGTTCTCTCCAGGACTTTAAGTCATTCTCTGACAATTTAGATTGTTACCTTGTGGCCTCCATCAGCAGAAAAACAGAGGCTGTGAATATCTGTGGACATTTAGGAGGTGAGTTTCCTGTGGAGAAAAATGTATCTTTTTCAAAGAATACTGCCTAATGGGTAAACTGTCACCTTTATTAGTAACACAGAACTGACTAGACCCATGCTTAAGTACAGAAAAGAGAAGATGCTTGTCTCTAAACTACTGCATCCTTTCCTAAGACATTAGAGGAGCTTCAGAAGTATCTCTTTGGGCTAAGACAACGAGCAATGATGTGCCAAATTCTTCGTGTCCAGGGAGCTGGTGCTATGCTTGTTCTGAGGCACTAGATATACTCCCATATACTTGTAAAAGGCAGTTGTTCTGAATACACTTAGTGCAGTGTCTTTTACCCCAAAGACAGGCTGGCCATGCTGACTGGCAAATTACAAGGGATTCAGGTAATCAGTCAGTCTGCTGCTGTTTGAGCTCTGTGCTGTTCATACACAGCAGAAAACATGTTTGCCTGTAACTATCATCTCTTCTTCTCCTCTCCTCCACTTTCTGAATCCAGAAAAAGTTCTTGGGGGCATCATTGCCAAGAAATCCTCAGTTCTTTTTCATCATAGACCTCTACACACCATGGAAATAAACCCAGGGATGCACTAAATGTAAGCAATGACTTAGGCAAACCAAACATAGGTGGAGAGAATTCCCCCAGCCAGAACTCCAAGCCAATTCAGGGAGATAACCAGTCAAGACCTAGTTAAAGTGACACAGATGCCAATTAAGATGAAAATTTTAAAAGGAGCATCTCCTACCCACAAAACAAAGATGTTTATGTAAACAAGCCCTCAGTGGGAAGCTCTGACAGACAAAACTACTGATTACTGTTACGAAGTTCATTAAACTCATTGCTGTGAGCCTTAATTTTAAAAATGTCAGGTCTGAATTTTTTTTCGTCAGGTATTAGGTTTTTATTCTGTTTGTCTTCTGATGTCTGGATATTACATCTGCATTCACAATTGAGATCTTCAGTGCTAACCTTAAGTACAGTTACTAAATTAAAGCTGTTGTTCTCATATAGCTAAATCAATTTCTAATGTTGCGAGATCTGTAGTAAAATAGCATCAGCTGTAGTATGCAGCAAGATCTCAAGCTTTGGATAATCTGAAAATCTAGAGATTTTCTAAGACAGTTTGTATGAAAGTTTTCCCTTCCTGGAAAAGCAGAAAACTGTAGCTTGAATTCAAGAAAATGCAGTCATTGTCTGCAGAACATTGCTTATCGTGAGCTATGTTGAGATGGGACAGTGAGGGGATGCTGTAGGTTGTGTTAAGATATCTTTTCTTCAGTGGCCACACTTATCTATGTTGAATTCATAAGCAAAAGGATTTCAGCAGCTCCCTGCAACTGATTAAGGAAATAACCAGCTTGTCATATATCTTGTAGACTCAGGTACTTGATAGGTGAAAATACAGACTGAAGCACGTCGCTGTGACTTCACGTTTCCTCCTGGTAGTAAAGGATAGAAAGGATTACCTGCAACTTCTACACCAATCACTGGAACTGTGTGGCACTGAGACTGCAGAGGGATTGCTCCAGTTCAGAGCCAAACTACACCACCAAACCACCTGACTGATTGCCTGTTTATCACATTCCCTTGAACAGGGGGAACATTTCTTGCTGCAGAGCCCAGGAACTGTGATAAAGCATATTTTCTGGAATTATCAAGTCAGGCTGAACAACAGGAAGATCTGGAAAGTTTGCCCCTTTTCCGGGAGTGTGTTTGTAAGTGTGGATACACCTGACTGACATGTTTGTGTGTGCATCATTAGAGAGCTTTTGATTCTTTCCTTAGAACATAAAAATATATATATATGTAAATGAGACCTGCATGGGACAGGAAGTCCCTTAATAAACCAAAGAAATTAACTGAACTTGCCTTCAGAAAAAAATTTCTCAGCCACTGAAGTTATTTAAGAAACCTGATGAGGTAAATAAGAGATTCACAGCCTTTTTGAACTCCGGGTACTGCGTCTTTTCATATTGTCATAGTATAAGTCTGACACGGCCTTTAAGAATATAGCAATACTTACTGCTCCTCGTCATTCTGTATACCTAACAGTCTAACTTGCTTTTGAGTTTAAGTCACTCATTTATGCTAACACTCAGCTGGCTGAAAAGCAGCTCAGTTTCCAATATAGGGAAGGAGAGAGGAAAATACAAGGAAAGGACAAGAGAAAGGGGAGGAAGGAAAACAAACTGATGTTTGTTGTTGGGACAGCAAGAACTGCCAAGTAAGTATACAACACAGAGGTGAAAGCTAGGAAAATAACAGAAACAATGAGAGACCCATCAGAGAAAACAGAAACAAGGAAGAAAAGTGGAGGAAAAAAGCCTATAAACTGAAAAACAGAAAGAGGATGAAGGTATAATAAAAATGCTCTAAGCAGGAGATGCTTCTGTAGGAGCTGGACCTGCCAAACAGGGACAGAAAGACAGGATCAGACTGGGTCATGAAAATGTAAACAGCTTTGATGGAATTGAAGTGCAAATGCTGCTTGCACAGGTCTTATCCTCCAATGTAACATTTTGCCCTGAAGGCAACTGGAGTGTGGTCTAAGCTCCATGGGTGTTCCTCCCTGTTAACTGCTTCCACAGCCCTCCTGTGCTCCCCACAGTCCCAAGCTACCTTGCTCACCTGGCTTCTTACTTGTCTATGTGGTCTAACACCGTTTCTAAACGTGTGCTTCTGGTGTTTTAGGCATGGAGTTAATGATGTCTCCCACTCTAACTCCTAACAACATGGGTTAAACAGCAAGGCTTATACTAGTTGCTCACATAGTCCTTTTGGCATTTGCAAAGCTGTTTTTTTCACAGCTGAATGTACAAAATGAAGCAACTGCTGATGAAGCAAAATATGTTTCTGTACCTTGAAAATAAAAATTGATTTTGTCACAGTTTTGGAGAACAATGTGTCCTACATTAGATGTTGGTAGATGATCCTGAATATCTCAGCGTTACAGTGTACACCTCTAGCCCACTATGTATGTATTATATGCAAATTGACTACACCATGGACATTCATATATTTTCTAGGACACAAAAGTAGGAATGCTCCTCAGCTAACACAACATGTAAAATGTATTACTGTTCTAATATATGCATGTTTTAAAATCCACCACATTACAGATGAGCACAGATTGCCAGGGATTGATACAGCAGTGCTCCAATGATGTAAGAGCTCTGTACACAGCACCTGTGAAGAGAAGATTAATGAGATTAAGCCATTCCTACCCTACTATTCTTTACTACCTGATAGTCTTCCATATTCATAAAATCAAGTTCACTGATAATGTTCCCATTGCTGCTAACACTGAATAATCACAATGAATTCCTAATTTGCTTGTGTGTGAATTTTATATCATGTTCATGCTGTTTCGATAAGGTCTGGATTCCTAGAATCCTACTTCATTGCCAGAACAGCATACCTGAAATACCATTTTGAATGGTTGCTTATTTATGCCTAAAAGTCTGTTAACCCAACCGATGCTTATAGCCAATTTCTACATCATTCCTTGCATATTTATAGACAAGTATTTGCACAGACTATAATGTTACTAAGTTTACTGATTAAAATTTAAGCTTAATTATGTCTGCTTCTTTCTGTACCATTGAAATTAATTGACTATTAAAAACTAAATAGAAGTATTGTATTCATACTGCTGTCTTTATAGACGTGTAAAGAAAACGAGGAAGGCAATACTGACGGCATACCAATCATTACCAAAGCTTTACTTTTTTTGTAAAAGATGTAAGCATGGCAGAGAGCTGGTTGAAACAATTTTGACCTTTTCAGAACAGTAATTGAGTCTTCTAAAGTGATTGTTTCATCTGTTACTTCAAAGCTTTGAAAGAAAGCACGACACTACTCAGCTTGGTGTCAGCATGAAGTTTCAGGACCAGGATCTCATTTCAGGAACAGATTTAAGAAGCTCACACACTTCTTGCTCCTTCCCGTGTAACACTCCTGGCCTTGGAACAGCCAAGTTTAGAATACTGTTGAGCAGAACTAGTGCTGGGTGCAGGTGTCCCAGTGCTGGCAGGCCGGGCTGCAGGGGTGGCCTCTGTGGATAGAGGATGGGTCTGCCCCACCCCACCAGCTCTGACAGACCCACTACAGGGCACAGCTGAGCCACCCATATGACTCCATAATAACGTATTTAAGAAAGGGGGAAAATGTTGCACAGCAGCTGTGAGGGAGGACGAAGAAAAATCTGAGAAACAGCCCTGCAGACATCAAGGTCAGTGAAGAAGCAGGGAGAGGAGGTCCTCCAGGTGCTGGAGCAGACATTCTCCTGCAGCCAGTGGAGGAGATCATGGTGAAGCAGATTGTCCCCCCGCAGCCCATGGAAGACCATGGCAGAGCAGATAACCCATGTAGCCCACAGAGGACACCATGCTGCAGCAGGTAGAGATGTTCTGAAGGAAGATGCAGCACCTGGAGCCTACTCTGGAGGGCTGTGGCCCATGGAAAGGAGCCCAAACAGGAGCTGGCAGGACTTGTGACCCCACAAGGACCCATGCTGGAGCAGTCAGTTTCTGAAGGACTGCACCTCATGGAAGGGTTTTCGTGAAGCAGTCAGTTTTGTGAGGAACTGCAGGCCATGGGAAGGACCCACACTGGAGCAGTTTCTGAAGGACTGTATCCCATGGGAGGGACCCCATGCTGGAGCAGCAGAGAATTGTGAGGAGGAAGGAGCAGCAGAGAGAAGCTGTTACGGACTGACTCCAGCGCCCATTCCTCACCCCTCTGCACTGCTGGGAGCTGGGGCCAGAAGTAGGTAGAAGAGTTCAGAATGAAGGAAAGTAGCTGAGCCTGGGAAGAAGGCAGGGAGGTCTCTTAGCTTTTGGCTCTGTTTCTTACCATCCCACTCTATTTTAAATTGGCAATGAATTAGGTAAATTTTCCCCAGCTCAAGTCTGTTTTGCTCATGACAGTAATTGATAAGAGATCTCTCTGTCCTTATCTTGACCTACAAGCTTTTCATCTTATTTTATGCCCGTCCAGTTGAGGAGAGGGAGTGAAAGAGCAGCTGGGTGGGCATCTGGCACTCAGTCACGGTTGGCCCATCACAGAATTGATGATCGTTCTGCTGATGTCAAAGTGAAGTCTTAGGATCATGGTGTCACAGGATAAGCTTCTAAGGAGTCTCAGGAAGTTTCTAGGTCAAACTCCTCCTCAGAGAACAATTAGCTATGAGGCCAGACGAGGTTGCCTTAGGACATTATTCAGCCCAGTTTTTAAAACATTGAAGAATGGAGACTATGCAGCTTTATACTCCCACACAAGTAAATGACAGCCATGAAAGTAGCATATTGTTTGCATCTGTATAAACACGCACAAGACAGCCCTCAAATCAGGCACCATCTTAGTTTGCATGAGTTTGAACATACCAGGATTCTCTGACCACAGAGCATTCACTTCTGAAGCTTCTTCAGCACAGGTATGTCTGATGGCCTTTAGACAAGCCTCATACAAGATTAATGATTTGGCCATAATCACAAAGAAAAATCGCTAACAGTGTGAGCTTTCATTTTACCTTCTATAAGAGCGCAAGCTTTAAGTTCATGGAAGAAACCTAAGCAACTGAACAGTTTCTGGGTTTTGAGGTTATTGAAACACGTACAGATTTTGCCACAATCTGCACAGCATTTGTGGGATTATCCTGTATATTTCTTCATAGGCAGAGACATACCTGGTAAAAAAATACTGATAATTTATATAGTTATAATTAAATTATTAACCTTGAAAAGAGTTTGATTGCTGGTCAGTCAGGAACTCCAGCTTATTGGGAACAACACTTAGAAAAGTTCCTCCACGCAAGTTTTTTCCAGGATGTCCCTCCATGGTATCAGCTTGCTCGGAACAGCTTGCTTTAATGAAGAATCCTTTTTCTTTTCCTCTTCATCAAAGGCTGGATGCACTGGCAGGAGCACCACCATCTAGAGGACACCTAGCCAGAAGACATGATCCTTGAAGCCAGCCTAATGCCACAATCCATCTTGTGAAGGTTGTTTTCAAATAAGCCAACAGCCATTCATCAGGTCCAAGCACAATGAGTTCAGGGCCAGAGAAGCCAATGATTCTTTATCCGTGGAATTGGTTCATAACATCTAAAGCCATTTCTAATGCCTGCAGCTGATCTTGCATGAGCTCCTTTTATACCTCCTGATATTTCATTACTCATTCTTCTGAAGGGCAGCGTGGACAGTAATAATCACTTTGCAGGGGGTGTGTTATGACACAGTGTCAGTAGCAGAGCAGTGGATTAGGAGCAACAGTCATTTCTATCTCTATGTTTCTCCTACCTAGTAAGACAGATTCAGTGAAAATGCTGCTAACTCTGCCACCTCAGGGTGGGACTTACTGTTCCAGGTCAGTCCCCCACATATTGCTTTATGTGGACTGGGCACATAAAAATTACTTGCAAACAAACATGATTTATAAATTAAGCTTGTTCTTTCTCAGCAGCCTCCTGGGGCTATTCATTCAGCAGCAGACTAGAAAAAGAATCATGAGGGTTTGATTTTCGTATGCCATTTGGAAAAGAGACTCCCCTTTTTCTTCTGTGTTGTTAATCAGCTGACAGAAAAGATCCTAGGAGCAGCAAGGTGCCTATGGCCCTTCTTCCTTCTCCAGCAACTAGTGTGAATGGTTAGAAGAGTGATTAACTGATTGTTTTATATCACAAAGTCCTTCAGCCATAGACCATAGAAATGGTTGTCTTTTTCACAAGATGAGTTTCCCACCAGACCGTTTCCTTCTGACATCCAGCATTGGTTACCACTGCCTCCAGAACCAGCATCTGCTGTATACTAATTTGCCTTCAAAATTCTTTTTCCTTAAATCTCCATTATTTCCCATCGTAATACAAATCAAAGGAGTTCAGCTTCTGATCCTCTGTGATAGGAAAATCTCACATCTACTTATAACAATACAATAACAATAACAAACATTTACAAAATCATTAAGGGAAATAAAACATAAAATTTAGTATTTCAAAGCACTGTGAAAACATAAAGCTAACTGATTGATCCTCACAGAGAGGAGCAAGTGAGGTGAACAAAGGTCATTCTGCTTTTTCTGTAGTGGAGAAAGCTGAGGTATAGACAGCAATTTCACCAGGGAGTTATGCTGAGTCAGTGGAAGAGTAGGAATTGTATATCAAATGCCAAACTCTTAAGCATAAACAAGTTGGTTATTGCCTTTTGACATACCATTTCTCATTATTTTCACCATAAAAAATGTCTAACATTAAAACATTAGTGAACATGATAACTCATGACTTCTGAGAGAGTGTAAATGTGTTGTTAAAAGACCCAGAACGTTACAAGGATCACACACATACGCGCGCGCACACACACACAGAGCCACCCACCCCCCTGTTTACAAAAAAGGCAGATTTCAGATCTCAGATTACCAAAGCCAAAACAGTTAACACTCAGTATGCTGACATTCATTCTTAATGTTTGTTGTTTGGTTTCCATGTACTAGAAAAATCCTATGTGTCCCCTACGACAGTATTTAGACTTCTAGGTCCACAGGTCCATAGGGGTAACATCAGCCAGATTTTCCCTGAAGAGAGCAAGTTTATAGATCTGGAATTCAGCCTTGAATGTTGTTTCCTTCAACATGGAAGAAGTGGTAGGGAGACTGTGTGCTAACCAGTCCATGCCTGTACAATAAAAATGAGAAACCAAGCATTTTAATTTGACATCTTACTCAACATCAGAATAATATGTTCCTGCTTTGTTGTGTATAATCTAGGGTCTTGTGATCAACCCAATTTTTCTTCTCCAGAGGAGTTGACAGGAATGAAGGAAATCAGCAGATTGAAAAAGATAAATAATTTATATACATTATATAATTTGTGCCCTAAGTGTCTGGAAATTATCTTATATGACATTAATTAAACTGTAGAGCAAGAGTAGGACACGTGAATTCAGTCAGCTTAGCCAAAAAAAAGCAGCATATTTAAGAGTCTTGCTGATGCTGTCACAAGAAACCACTTGGGAGTGAGGACATGAGTGTTCTTCTCATGGATGTTAGCCTTCTACAAACATAACTCATACTCATCTATTTTTGCTGTGCCGTAGGACCCACATTCTCAATTTTACCTTTTGGCTTAAGAACTGGGTATTTTTTTCACTTGCTCCTGGCAATGACATTGGTTTGACAGGACCATAAGAGTAAAGCCCACAGCAAAGCCCTGCATGTTCCCTGATGACAGAAGAAGACCCAGATGGCTAATCTCTTGCAAACTGACCATTCAAAGACAGCTTTCAGACAACTACCTTGTACTAAAGTATGAGAAGCATGACCTTCATACAGTGGATAATACAGTTCTAAATTATTATACTGCTGTTCCTCTTGGCAGAAGAACAGGGCATTTTCCACACCATTGTGGTTAAGCTGTACATACATGCATACATACATAGTGAAAGCCAGAGTCTCATTTCTGATATGATAATGCCAATGTGCTTTCCTATACTTTATTTCTAGATACACCAAAATACAAGTGCATAAAATTAACAAAAGCAGAAAGAATGCAAACTCTACTGGGTTATCAGGTTCATTGTGCCACAAAAAACCCTACAATACAAATATTCATGAAGACTCATGGCAACAAAATTCCTTGTAAAAGCTTTTAAACACCTTGAAAGAAATCCAAAGACAACACCGAAATCAAAGGTGCAGAAGAAGACTACTGAATTGTAGATACCAGTAAACTGTATTAGTAATTCTAGAAACAGATTTCATGAAAATAGCTTTACAATAGCATTTATAGCATGTCTAATGAACCTTTCTGACACTCCACATCTTGTTCCCAGCTACAGTACTCAGCTATATCATTATAATAAAAATAAAGAGCATGCCAGCACACTTTATGCCATTAGAAAAGAATTCTGTATTTTCCTTCTATCCCATGAAAGCTGGAATATGTCTCCAAATAAATACACAAGCTGATATTTAATGCCTAGACTTATCAAACAGCTGTGGAGAGGGGAGGGTCACCTGTTAAATTGTGAGACCGAATTTATTAAGTTTTCCATGCACAGCCAGCTCAAAGAATGTCATTCGGTGCTTGCTAACAATCCTTACAAGCAAAACTGGTCAGATGAATGATAACTCCAACTACTGGTGCTATTTCTTTTGTGGAAGACAAAGAGGCAGTATTTTGAAGTTGATTAATATTGGTCATTGCAGCCAAATGCCAGATTGAAGTCATAGAATCATAGAATTGGTAAGGTTGGAAAAGACCTTTAAGATCACTGACTCCAACCGTAAATCTAACGCTTCCAAGTTCACCACTAAACCATGTCCCTCAGTGCCACATTTACACGTTTTTTCAATACCTCCAGGGATGCTGACTCAACTGCTTCCCTGGGCAGCCTGTTCCAATGCTTGACAATACTTCCAGTGAAGAAAATTTTCCTAATATCCAATCTAAACCTCCCCTGACACAACGTAAGGACATTTCCACTTCTCCTGTCACTTGTTACTTGGGTCAAGAGACTGAAACCCACCTTGCTACAGCCTCCTGTCAGGGAGTTACAGAAAGTGTTAAGTTCTCCCCTCAGCCTCATCCAGACTAAACCCCCCCAGTCCCCTCAGCTGCTCCTCATCAGACCTGTGCCCCAGCCCCTTCCCCAGCCCCGCTGCCCGTCTCTGGACACGCTGCAGCCCCTCAATGTCCCTCTTGCAGAGAGGGGCCCAGACCTGAACACAGGGTTCGAGGGGCGGCCTCAGCAGTGCCCAGTGCAGGGGGATGGTCACTGCCCTGGTCCTGCTGGCCACACTGCTGGGGACACCGGCCAGGGTGCTGCTGGCCGCCTGGGCCCCCTGGGCACACTGCTGGCTCCTGCCCAGCCGGCCGTCACCCAGCACCCCCAGGCCCTTTCCCACCAGGCCCTTTCCAGCCGCTCTGCCCCAGCCTGTAGCGCTGCGTGGGGCTGGTGTGACCCACGGGCAGGACCCGGCACTGAGCCCTGCTGAACCTCACACCACTGGCCTGGGCCCATCGCTCCAGCCTGCCCAGGTCCCTCTGCAGAGCCTCCTGCCCTCAGGCAGGTCAGCACTCCCACCCAACTTGGTGTCATCTGCACACTCACTGAGGGTGTACTCAATCCCCTTGTCCAGACCATTACTAAAGATATTAAACAGGACTGAACCCAATACTGAGCCCTGGGGAACACCACTTGTGACCGGCCACCAGCTGGATGTAACTCCATTCACCACCACTCTCTGGCCTCAGCCATCCAGCCAGTTTTCTACCCAGCAATCACTGCACCCATCCAGGTGATGAGCAGCCAGTTTCTCCAGGAGAATGCTCTGGGAGATGGTGTCAAAGGTTTTACTAAAGTCTAGGTAGACAACATCCACAGCCTTTCCCTTATCGACTAAGTGGGTCACATCATCATAGAAGAAGATCAGGCTAGTTAAGAAAGATCTGTTTTCCATAAACTCCTGCTGGCTGGGCTCGATCACCCAGTTGTCCTGCACATGATGCGTGATGGTGCTCAGGACGATCTGCTCCATAAGCTTCCCTGGCACCAAGGTCAGGCTGACATGTCTGTAGTTTGCCAGATCCTCCTTCCTGCCCTTCTTGTAGATGGGCATCACACTGGCTAACCTCCAGTCTGCTGGGACCTCCCTGGTTAGCCAGGACTGTTGATAAATGATGGGAAGTGTCTCAGCGAGTACTTCTGCCAGCTCCCCCAGCACCCTCAGGTGGATCCCATCTGGACCCATAGACCTGTGCTTGTGAGTGGTATAGTGGGTTGCTGACACCCCTTGGATTACAGGGGCTTTATTCTGCTCCCTTTCCCTGTCTTCCAGCTCAGGGGGCTGGGTACCCAGAGAATGACTGGACTTACTGTTAAAGACTAAGGCAAAGAAGGCATTAAGTACCTCAACCTTTTTCTCATCCTTTGTCACTGTATTTCAACCCACAGGCATTAAAGGACAGAGATTCTCCTTAGCCCTCCTTTTATTGCTAATGCATTTACAGAAACATTTTTTGTTGTCTTTCATGGCAGTACCCAGATTAAGTTCTAGTTGGGCTTTGGCCCTTCAATTTTTCTCCCTGCATCACCTCATGAAATCCTTTTTTTCCTAAATCAAGATCACCTATCACAGCTGAGTTACTTGCCAAAAGCAAGTGACAAGAATCCAATGTTTCCCCACACCCTCCCAATTAAAGAGACAGTACCAAGATAAAAATCTGATTTAGAAAGAGTTTTTTCCTTTGTTTGTCATATTAACACCAGTTTGTGTCACTGAAAATATGATTTTTTTTCTAGATTAAGTTTCCTTGTAATTTATCCTGGTTTTGTATGTGCTCCTTACTAAGCTCAATCACTAAAGTGAGCCGAGTTTGATATCATTTCATTCATTCTGTTCTGATATCACAAACAAGCCTGCTGCCTTGAGCTTTCAATGCTGAAGAAAAGTAACTATTTGTGAAAAAGAACAATTTTTCAAAATTAAGTCGAATATGACACAAGCAAAGACAGACAGAAGAGCTGAGGTTGGCGGGGACCTTTGGATGACATCTGGTCCAGCCACCCGATCAAGCAGACCCAAACAGAGCCAGTTGCCCAGGCCTGTTCCCAGATGGCTGTTGAATTACCTCCAAGGATGGAGGCTCCACCGCCTCTCTGGGCAACCCATGTCAGTGCTTGGCCACCCTCATAGTGAAAATGTGCTTCCTGATGCTCAGAGGGAACCTCCAGTGTTTCCCTGGGTGCCCATTGCCTCTGGTCCTGTCACTGGGCACCACTGAAAAGAGCCCAATATCCTCTTTGCATCCTCCCTTATATATGTTGATAAGATCCTGTCACAACTTCAAGGGTTACACAGCCTGCAGGTGTGTAGGGTTCACAAACATGGGTTTGTAGGATTCCGTAATACACGAGGACATGAACACTTTCATCCTCCAAATTTCTCTGCTTTGTTATAGATTACCACAAATTTTTTAAAAAAAAAAAAATCACCACTGGCAAGCTTTTCTATATACTTATATATATCAAGCTATTACAAATTACTATTGGCAATCAATAATATAGTATCAATCATTAGTATGCCAGCAGTTAATAATAGTAGCAAACCAATTGTATAGCAACAAGCAATAACAGCAACAGCCAAGTAGGTAGATACTATAACAGGTTACTAAAAAGTTATCATTACTGAAGAAACTTATCAACAATATAGCAGCAGATACAATTATTATAGATGAGTTATATGTATATGTGACAATGGTATCAAGTGAATTAGACAGATTTTGGAAAGGGCCAAGCCATCCCAAAGGAGAGGACAAGCCAATCCCAGAAAGGAACCCAACCATCCCAGAGATGGGAGGACAAATCAAACTGACCCCAAAACTGGGCCCAAAGACAGACAAAGAAGATAAACAGGCAGAGTCCCACATCAAAGATGCTCTGTGTCACAGTGTCTGGAGCCAGCCAGCCACCCGCAGTGACAGACCAAGTCCTTGCAGAAAGCCTGTGAGTGAGGAACTCAGACTCTTTGGCAAAAGAAGACTACATGCAGCACAGGCAGTTCTCAGAGAGAGAAGCTCAATTCTGAATAAAAATTAAGTCCTTTATATATAATAAAGATAAGAAGGTGCAGGACATCAACATTCTGAGCACCCAATAAATGCTGCTAATTTCAATTTTTCACCTTAAACAGCCAGTAGATTATGCTGTTTTCTGTTCTTTCAGACCAGTTTTATTTTCACAGACTGTTTCCACTTTTTCAGACAACACGTTGCTCTTACAGTTTCTTTGGGGTTTTACGTTTACCAGGCTCACAGCTCCCAGGCTAGCAGGCATTTTCTTTCATTCAATAATTTCATCCTTCTCGCCAGACTGCCCTTATGGTTGCTCACATCAGATCCATCTGAACCTTCTCTTCTCCAGGCTGAACAGTCCCAGCTCTCTCAGCCTTTCCTCACAGGAGAGATGTTCCAGTCCCTTCACCATCTTGGTGACCCTTCACGGGACCCTCACCAGTAGCTCCATAAATAAAGGTGAGCAATCCTGACATACTTAGATCTAATTTGTCCAGTTGATGTATATGTTACACATGAGTTTGTGTGCTACATACGGATTTATATGGCATACTTGAAATAAGGTAGCATTTTTTGAATGAAGGTGTAAGGATTAATTAGACTGTAAAATTCTTCGCCCTTACTGTAATCTCTGATTTTGGTCTGAGAAGGTTAGAACATTTCTAGGTAAGTGTTACAACATTCCCTACATCTCTCTCAGAACTTAAGAGTTAGGCTTTAAATCAACTTCTCGCCTTTACAACCTGGTGTTTCTTGACCAGCAGCTACATTCAGTGCTCCTTGGTCAGATTTCTACTTGCAGTAGAGCTGCCACCTGTTGCTAACAGGACTTGACTTGATCTTTCTGTTTGCCTTGATGCAAGTAGAAACGGCTGAATTCCTGCAGCAAGCTGTCCTTTCCTGCAGGTGCTGGGCTGGCCCCACCGATCCGTGCTCTTCTCCAGCTCTTCTTCACAACGTTTGTGTGCAAGTGCTGGTAGGAACACCTGCTCCAGGTCTGTGCTGGCACTCCAGTGTGCTGAATAAAAACGGACACAAATAAAGAGATTCTTAGAGGGCTGCTATGATGCCTCAGTATTTCTTAAGAAAAAGAAAGAACCTCACACCTCAACACTGGAAACCCAGCTACTTTAAGAAGGCAGAAGGTCTTTCCAGGGTTTTTACTGGGTTTACTGAAACTTCATTACTGTGGAACTAGCAGAAACCTCTCCCAAGGCAGTACTTCTGCTTCCTGACAGGATCTCGGGGGACAGCCGAGCTGGTTTAGAGCATCAGGCCCTGACAGAAGAGCCTGGCACACAGCTCTGCTCTCACCAGCGAGCAGCACGAGCAGCTGCCTACGCAGCGCAGCTCCCCAGGCTTTGCAGCCTGGCTCACGTAAGGAAGCATCAAGGTTTAGCGATCTTTAGAAGCATAGAGAGGAAAAATGGCAAGCTACAGGCATTTCCGCATTTTTTCTTCACCTGCTGATTTTCTAGTGTCCCATGAAAGCCCTAAAGAAATCACGCTGCACAGCTCTTGGCAGTTCTTTCCGCTACCATTTCTGCTTTATCCTACGCATTTCCAAATCCAGCAAAAAGGAAAAAAGGCTCAGAAAAAACATTTTAAAAATCCCACAATGATACCATCACCACGAGTGACGTGAAAATGAAACCAAACTCTTCAAATCAAAGGCAGATAGTTAACAAAGAACAGAAATTCTTGTAAGCAGAGGAAGATGTGACTAAGGCTTGTCAGGTCAAACCCTCACAACCTCTTTTAACTTGACAAATTTATGACAGCGTCTTGAGTTTGCATCTCGGTCTTGTCAACTCTGTTTAAACAGTCTGAGAATCAACACAAAAACAGTACGACTGTTCCTTAGTCACCTCCCACCCCCCGTGTCAAACTCAACCCACAGTAACTTTCTCAAGGAAAGAAGGGAGAACAGAGTCTTAAAAAATGATGTCACAAATTCCTGTAGGTCATGAGAGACTGTCACTATCTCCTGTGAACTGCACGTCTGGTGACAGTGCAAATACAGTGAACATGAGTCTCACCTTTCTGGAGAACTTCTACATGCAGTGCGATGGAACGCGACAGCACCTGAGGAACAGCAGCCGGGGACCACTAAGGGAGTCCTCAGTCGTATGACCACGTTGGCTTGGCTTTCTGAAGAACAGGTTTCCTACTGGTCCATTAAACATTAAGATACCGCAGAGCAAAAAATCCTCGGTTGCCCACATGGACTCATCAACTCGTCAAGTAAAAAGAATTGAGCTTCTCTGAATTTTGCATCTCTTGGAAGGCCAGGTAGCTGACACCTTTGCCGAGGTTATGGAATTCCACAAAACAAATAACACTTCATATACCTACCCTTTCGTGTTATTGCATCCTTGCAGGAGGAGAATTCTTAAAGCCTTCAATTAGATACATCTACGTTCTGCTATCTGGAGGAAAATGAAAACAAACACCACAGCTCAGAAATCCCACACCCAAAACACCCACCCACCCCCACCCCCACCCCCGGCCCTGCCAGAGGAGAGGAGACACACGCAGTGTTTGGGGAGAAACAGCACCGCAGCGCAGGCTGCTCCGTTCCTACGCGGAGCGTCCCCTGCTCTCTCCCAGCTCCCGTACGACCCGCGGCTTCGTTTCCCCCATCTCCCCCACACCAGCCCCCACAGTGCATCCCATTCTCCCGTCTTTTCAGGGCCTTTAGCAAAAGGCGGCTCATTTGGGAACTGTTTTACCACATCCGATCTGTGCCTCATCAGCAGCTGCGTCTGCGTGTGGTCGAATATTTCACGCACCAAATGCAGTTTGGCCAGAGCAAACTGCCAGCCAGAGAGGCTGAACACTCACTCCCCTTGCCTCTCCTTGTCCCTTCTGGGAAACGCTCATCACCGCGGGGGTGATGCACTAGCACAGCCTTACCTCCTCATCTGACCACTTCGCTTCACGACTTACGGGCACTGACTGCCGTTGGGATCTCTGCTCTTTTCGTCATGTCACCAAATGACTCGACAGGCTCAAAAGTTACAAAGCAATAGATGAAGAGGGTGTATTTGTATTGTGTCTTTTTTTCTTCTGGGGAAGAAGCCCCACCTCCCCCCTTTGGCAAGCAAGGTTGTTTTATCCTAAGAGGCAAAATAACCCCACAAAGGCCAGTCTGTAACAGGAAGACTCTAAATAACTGGCATCCAGTGGCAGGACACGTGGGGACGGCTCAAAGCTGCACCAGGGGAGGTTTAGGCTGGATGTGAGGGCGCATTTCTTTGCGAGAGGGCGGTTAAAGGCTGAAACAGGCTTCCTGGAGAGGTGGTGGGTGCCCCAGGGCTGTCAGTGTTTAAGGGACATTTGGAAAATAATAACATGCTTTAACTTTTGATTAGCCCTTAAGTGGTCAGGCAGTTGGACTAGATGATAGGTGTAAGTCCCTTCCAACTGAAACAGTCTCTTCTGTTGTGTTCCACTCTATTCTTTTCTGTTCTATTCTATTTTAATCTGTCATTGAAAGACTTCTCTCATGAATACAAAGCCTTGCTCAAGAACTAAATTTCCATGTGCTGTAAACTCATCCTTTATAAGTGGTCTAGTCAAAATAAAGCAGGTTAAAATGCTCAAAGTAAAATCATGCATTTCTCATTGAAGTTTAGATGCATACTAGTTTTTGTTGTAATTATCTTTCAGAAATCTTAGAAAATGACATAGAATTCCCAATCTATTTTAAGATTTTGTAAATTACTTCATAGAAATACACAATAAATGGCTAGTAGAGAAGACAATCCCCATCCTTCATTATATACAGAAGGCAGAAAGAGAGGATAGTTCAATATCAAAGGACAAAAGCTCAGAGAAGCACTAGGGAAAGACTTATGGCCTGTGTCACAATAGCTGTGTAATGATGCCATCATTTGTCACCCTTTGTGCTTCCTCTGCAGCAGAAAAACCTGCTTACATCATTACATCAATGAACAAACAGGTAGAGAAAAGAAACAGCATGTTCAGGGTGGACTGAGGCCAGAAACAGTCAAAAGCCACCAGCCCAGGATCCAACATAGAATATTTTATTACCTGGGCCAAGATCTGAGCAAGGTTGAGCAGCCTAGTCCATAACAGTGAATGGGACAACAGGGGCGAGAAACAAGACCAGGAACCAGGAACAAGAGCTTAGACCTGAAGTAAGGATCAGGGAAGGAAGACAGGTCAGAGCAGAGCTCCAAGAGAGGCCAGAAATCTCTGCTCTGTTTGCTAGTTAGAAAGCTCTGCATGGCATGGAGTCTGTGCCCCATAAGTTCGGTAGCCTTTGCCAGCATCAGGCAATTCTTCTTTACAAGTGGGCAATCGCTCTTGGCTAGTACAGATCTGAGCGGCTGAGGAGCAGTTAGGGCTGCACTCACTTTCTGCAGACGCCGTTTCGCTCGTTTATAGGAGAAAAGGATCGAGGTAGCAAAGACTAGCAGTCCCAAAGACGCCATACTCTGGTTTGCCCTGATACCCAATCTCAATAGCTAGTGCAGAAGGTTAATGGCAGAACAATCTGCCTTGTGCAGCTGTGCAAATCAATTGTACAGGTTTGCTTGTTACAAATAAACCCATGCAATGTCGCTGATTCATTCCAGTTTCTGTGAACTATTGCGTTTTGCAGATTAGTAAAAAAGATCAATATTGCATGTGCACTGAAAAGAACACAGAGAAGGGAAAAATGGCTGTGTAATGGTTTCCGCAAACCATTGTGGCGAATCAATATTCCTGCAGAGACTCGAATATTTTTAAGAGCTGAATAAAGAACAGTCAGGCCAAGCGTTATTCCTAGTTGTCCCTTTAATCTTCTTCCACTGTTACTCGCAACCCGTCGCACTGTATTCGTTTCAGTTCCTCGCGGGTATTCCTGCCCCGTGGCTGCGGACCGCAGGGGCCGTAGCACTGGGGGCTGCCCACCGCCCTGGCACCGCTGGAGCCGCACAAACCCCTGCACCACTAGATGGCAACCAACGCACGGGACATAAATGTCACCGCGGTCTGGTCAGGGTTTCCTGGAGTTGGTGGTAAATTAAGGGAGGCCGTTATGAGCCTAGAAGACCATGATGGTTTTATTCAATGAATTCTTAAATAATGATACTGATGCCTCAAGGGCCCTTGGAAACAGGCAAACACCAAAGTTACTCTGGCTAAAGAGGATTTCTCCCTCTACAGTACTGTAGAAAGCAGGAGTTTTGAAGGAGAGAATATGACCCCTGAAGCAAAATATTATACGAAATATCCCAGAAACGTTCCAATGAGATAAAATAAATAATAAGAATTGCAGGAAAAGTAGAAGTCTATAGAAATGGAATCAAAATACAATCTACATACTGGTGCAAAGCATGTACACACACCTTATCCCTACACCTATGCCTCTTGACATGGCCAAGCCTACCCTCCAAAAAACCCCAAACCTGTACAGAATTCCTCGGTTCAACCCTTTTCATCTATCTGAAACTACGTTGTCAGCTCATACTGAAATGAAAGTTTATTTCAAAATACAGGTGCCTCAGTCTGAAAGTAGAAAGAATAAAGTCTTAATTAAAGCAACAAAGAAGAATGCCTGAAAGTTTCCATTTTCTGTCTCCTGTCACATCTTCCATCTGTTTCTTTTCTTCAGGCTCACACAAATACAAAAACATAGACCTGCTATTTGTTTCAGATTTAAAGAGAATGTGCATGCCAGAGGTGGTCACAGGCAGGTATTCAGAGGCAGTTTTATGCTACCCTTGTGCATTTCTTAAAAAGACCTAGCTGTGTCCTCACGAAAACAGGGGGGACACCTCTCCTCATTCCCATTTCCCAAGAGCATTCTCTAGCTTATCCCAAGAGAATATGGAAAAGGGACAGGGTATTTATGCCCATTCTTATAGTGCCTGGGGAAGATCAGTTAGCAGAATTGGTATGCAGTCAATTATAGAAACTCTACAGCCCTTATGCTGTAATAGTGTTAATGTAATGGAACCACAGACTAATAATATTTTGGAACCGACTGTAAGCAACATAGAAATTAGTCTGTTATCCAAGACCTTTGTGGATCTTCATTAAATAATGTTATTTGTCAATTAACAAATATGAGGATTTCCTTTTACAGGAAAAAATATTGATACAATAGAAGACTAAGAGTGTTAAGTCTGATTTTCTCTGTTTTTCAGGGAGTGAATAGTGAAGGGAAAATACTACAAACTCTTGAGAAGGGAGACTTTCTCTTTGGTTTGTGCAAATTTTCGTGTTTGTGCCACTCCAAAACAAATCAGTAATCATCACAATAATAAAAATTGGCAGTCACAGAGAATAATCAAACATATCTGGAGAGGCAGTGGATAAAAGATGGCAGGCTGACAAAGACAATGTCATACAGAAAGAGATGTCATATACTTAGAGCCATGCCCAATGGGGTAATCGGAGAATGTGAATGAAATAATGCCAATATCCCAGGAGCTCAGATAAGTCAGAGCACAAATAAGGGCATCAGCACATGTTTTTGAAGGAGAATGAAGACACGGCAGTGGTCGTTAAGGGCAGGTTTTGGTTTATGCACAACAGTCTTGACTGATCATGGAGTAAAAGGCAGATAGTTAGCAGCTGAAGAGAAATGGATGGAGTTCCAGGTTGGTAGGAACATACTACCCTCTGGAGTTTGTAAAAAAATCAAACATGGACCAGGGTAAGTAAGGAACTGATCAGTAAGGAAGCCAGAATGTCTATTTCAGTTTTTCAAAGGTTTAAATTCCCCCACCACATGAAGAGCTTCAAAGGTAGCCAGCAAACGTTTGCAGTGACAGTGAGTTCTCATGTAAGTCTGACTTCACCATGGTACACATTACCTCTGCCACAAAACTCAACATTCACAGCTTATTATTTTATGACTTATTTGAAAGACTGCAAAAAGTTTGTTACACTACAATGCATAGTGTCCAAATTTTGTAAATCATTCTGGTATTTCATGTGTAGCTAATTCTCTGAGCAAAGCATAACAGGAAATTCATTATGCTAATAATTTTACAATTGCTAAAGGCATGTTTTTGTTATGTGGATTCCCCTCCGAACTACCTTGACTATTCCTCAGTGTAGAAACCTTCAGATACCTTTTGAAACAATGTGTTGAAAAAGTAAAGATTAAACATTCAATACAATAGAGTGTAACACAGTGGTCCTTGTAATACACCATTTATATTACTTTTCCTCATTAGCTACAGAGGCATATTAAATAATATTGGACTGTTGCATTTACTTAAATGAAATGAACACAGGCAGTAACTTGTGTTGTATTTTCACTTCAAATGGATTAGTGGGAGTAGAACTCATGTAGCAAACCACAGTGCCTGTAAAGGAAAAGCTGTTCTGCTATTTTACATAAGAAGTACCATCAAATACACAGAAATCTAAACTCACTTCTATTTTTAATATAAATTGATTATTGTTTCCTTAAAAGTAGATTGCAACTGCAACAGTAGATTAGCTACCTGAAATAGACCTGGTAGGCTTTGCCTAAATTATTTCCACCCATTCATGAGGAATCTTATTACAGATTGAAAAACGAGCCGAATAAAGTAAGTTTATAGCCACTTAATCCAGATTTATTTTTTTATTATTATTATCCTATAAAGGCACCCCAAGGCTGAGGAAACATAAATAGCTTTTATGTCTTTTATGTGATGTAAAATAATGCATTGAAACCCCATTATCCTCACTACATCTTGCTCTCTATGACCAGGTGTGTCAGGGGCAATCCACAGAGCAGGTTCTGAGGTCCACTGTGCCCTGCATCCAAGTTGCAGAGACATTATAGTTCAAGCTGTATGGCAGAAAGAAGACCTGAGTTGTTCTTCTGGCTGAGTTAATGAGTTAACTGATTCAGAGGAGGCTGCTAAATATGTCTATTTATGAGGTTAATTTTCACTTCATAACTCTGTAGCTGTGTTTTTCTTTCTCTGTTCCCTTGCTCCCTTTCATGCGTAACCTCTATTAGTTCATTTAGCCTTATCTCTTTGCTCTGAGAATTTCCCTTGCTCTGCTGTTTCTCCTTTCTCTCTTAAGTATTCTCTCTCCACATTCCCACATACCCTGGATCTTCTGTAAGACTTTCACCAGGGGTCAAACAAGCCTGAACATGCAAATCCTCTGATTAATTGGCGGGGGTGGTGGGGAAGGCTGCACAAGCAGCTGCACAGATAGCCCCTGTGCAGCCATGGTAGCAGTTGTAGGTAGTTATACTGGTGTTTCTGCAGCTTGGGTGCAATGAAAGTGAAGGAGTTCATTCTCCACAGCCTCAACACATTTCGAACATGACCGTGCCCTGATACGTCCATGTGACTGGGCTTTGGCTATTTCTCAGTGGCCAAAAATGTTAGGAGGAGCTGTAAAAGTTAAAATGCAGTGTTCCTCCATTTACCCACATGGGACAAGAGGCTGGTGGGATCTTTGATGTGCCTGCCATGGGAAGCAGGAGGGAGCTGCCAGGCAGGACCGCAGGCAGCCAGGCTCGCAGCTCTCCTGTTGCCAAGGAAATGGGCTGATGGTGCTGCTACTGCTGGAGCAGCCAGCTTTGACCTAGGATAGGTCTTGCTACATGCTGCTGCTTCCTCAGCAGCAGCAACCCATAGACCGCTAGGTTTTCCTGGTCTGTAGCATAGGCCAAAAATGTAAAGCATTTTTTTTTCCTCCCAGCAGTCTGTTTTTCTTCATTGCTGCTTTATTAGCCCTTTCTCTGTATTATTCAGGCTGCAAACTTTTGAATGACAGAAGATGCCAGAATTAAGGTTAGCTTGCATGCATAGTCTGAGACAGCCTTTACTTACATCCGCCTTGGTTCTGCAGATCGCATGCCTGAGTCAACATATAGAAAGGGTGAGATGCAATAAATTGCTATTTTTTCTACTCACTGTCAAAAGCTTAGGTTGCAGACCTCAGGGCGGGTTTCTGCAAACTGTAAAACCCTTCCTTCAAGGGAATTATTATGGGCTTTTCTATGAGGCTCCTTGCAACTGTATCCAGCCACTTCACAAATACTAGTAAACTCATAAAGCACTTACGAGGTGAGCAGTATCCTGCTGATAATCCCCAGAGCCCAGCAGTACTTCTGGAAACTCTTAGTCATTGCACAAACCTCTGCCACTGAGCTAACTGTGCAACTGATCCAATATTAGGATGCTTTGCTTTCTGCAGAATATGATGAAGTATATAACCAGGGAATAAAGAAGATGCTTTGCCTTTCACATATATTTTGTGGCTGTGAAGGAATAGTGAAATTCAGGGCACATACAGTCCAAACTGGTACAGTCATCCCCACACAAGTGCTATATGAACTAGCTCCAGATCTAGCTGCATCAATGCAGGACTTAGTAGCCCAGGAGCATCACCACACCACGATGGCTGCAGTTCTGGGATCCATCTGAGCTGGAACTGTACAGCACCAGGCAGGGCCATGGACTTGGACACACAGATTTGCCCGCCTTCTGTCACTCAGGCTTAACATCCTCTTCTCTGTTTCTTCCACTACGTTTGTCCCAGCTGCGTTCCTAAACCATCATTTGCTCTTCGTCATTCTCCTATTCTCTGACTTAGTACCCATCTTCCTACCCAGGCTGCTGGTCCCTGTCCCTGCCAAGAAATTCTGTAAGAAATTCTGAACACCAGGTGTCGTTCCTGTCTCTGTTTCACCCAGATGGCTGCAAGCCAACATCCTCCTCTCTGCTTAATATGAAGCTTTAACTGCAGGCCATACATGTTTTTTCCTGGTTATGTATTGCAGTATAACCCATCCTGGTTTCTAGCAAGAAAGGCTCACTGAGAGCAAGTGTGTCCCTTATTTAAAGGTTGGTCACTGTGCAGTGATCATAGGAAAATAACTTTCCTGTGGAGCCCCAAAAATACACACACACTGGTAAAAAATTAAATCTCTCAAAGCTTTAAGGCATTAGAATGCAGGTTACTATTCCAAAAGAAAGTAGGAAAAGGAAAAAAACAAAACCAGTAGAGTTACACACTCAAAGAAAGCAGGGTTGGGAGGGACCTTGAGAAGCTGTCTCATCCTTTATAATTACTGCGACAAACGCCTGTCCAAGACTACTCCTGTCTCTTTTGGCAGTCCCTCTCCCAGTCCCTCACTTCCCATCAGAACATCTTGCCCAATATCTAGCTGAAATCTCTCTTGCTCTGATTTAAGCTCATTACTTTTTATCCTCCCCACTTTGCCCAGGTAGCCAAGTGTTTGAGTTTATGTCAGCCTTTTACTCAGCTGCAGGCTGTTATCGTGTGGCCCATCCAGCCTCCTTAGGCCAAAGAACACAAGATCCTCTGATCTTCCCTTGCTGGTCCTATCTGATCATTTTCAGTGTCTTCTCCAGACTGTCTCCAATTACATCTTTCTTAAAGGCAATACCCAAGCCTGGGACAGATTCAGCTGAGTTTTACCAGAGCTTCATTGAGCAGACAGATTAATGCTCTGTTACACCCCAGATATACTGTTGTTGCCATGGGCAACAGCAAACAGGAGCAGCCACTGGCTGAACCCCCTGCCATTAGTGAGAGTAGTGTTTGCCACCTAAGAGATAAGGAAGGTTGTGGAAAGTGGCCATGGGCAAACACAGAAAGGAAAACACGGGCTGAGTCTGGATAAGGAGCAGCTGAGGCGAGTGAAGGCAATACCACATGCAAATCCAGAACTGGAAAACCGCGAAGTGACAGAGCAAAGAAATGGTGAACACTTATTATACTTGTTAACTTAAAGGAGATGTTTCCTTTAAGTTATGCCCAGATCTCTGGCATATGCCCTGTCCAGGTTACCAGCACCACAGGCTGTGTGGCCAGCACCTTTGTGCTGCCCACACATCTGTATCCACAACTTTAGATGCTAAGTCTAGAAGTTTGACTCTAGTGAGAGTCAGCCTCCTTCATTCCTCTGTTCATGCATCTGTTTGTGAAAGGAGTTCAGTTCCCAAACAATACAGATACTTTTTGAAATTTTGCTGTTAACGAACAAGTGCTCAGCTGTAAGGAATG
Organism: Falco naumanni; assembly: GCF_017639655.2. NCBI lineage: Eukaryota > Metazoa > Chordata > Aves > Falconiformes > Falconidae > Falco > Falco naumanni. The sequence continues at coordinate 24,460,835 of NC_054080.1, read as the reverse complement.
TGAACGTAAGGCCAGCATTGTTTGTTTACCTCCATTTTGGAGGCCCATCTTGTACATTCCTTATTAAGTATGACATTGGGAGACATCCTGTAAAAGAAACAGTGGTATTTGAAGTGGGTGTTGAAAAATGCACCCTACAAACTTAATACTCCTTTGGAAATTGGCATTTCCCCTGTACAGCAATTTGCGGTGTTCAACACATGTTACAGTGAAGAATAGCTGGTCTTCTTACCTGACTTACTTAGCTGCAGTTCCAGAACAAGAAAAACTCTCCAGCCTTCTCCAGACCAGTTGGACCAGTCATCTCCACACCTTTTCAGAAAAATGCTATATATAGACACAGGCAAAAGATTCTAAAAGGCACAGCATATGAGAGGTTGTGTTGCACTGACTGGGTATAAAGACTCATGTGGCAAACAGCATCTGTAACCCTCACGGAGTTGCGAGATCTCAACACCTTTAAAAATTAGGACACACTAAAGGGCACCCACTTTAACAGCTCTGTCTTAGAGGAATAGTGATAAACTCATGAAAAGAAGGAGCAAAATACTTCCTCTTGGTCAGATCCATGCAATGTAAGTTTCACGACTACAGGCAAAAGCAATTTGCTTCATCTCTGTTCAACTTCTTCAGAAGAGTGTGGTGGGCTGACCCTGGCTGGACACCAGGTGCTCACCAAAGATGCTCTGTCACTCCCCTCCTCAGCTGGACAGGGGACAGAAAATGTAACAAAAGGCTCAGAGGTCGAGATAAGGACAGGGAGATCACTCGGCAATTACTGTCATGGGCAAAACAGGTTCAACTTGAGGAAAATTAGTTTAATTTATTACTATTTCAATCAGAAAAAAAACCTCCACCGTCACCCCTCCCTTTTTCCCGGGCTTAACATGATTCCCAATTTCTCTACCTCCTCCCTCCATGTGGTGCAGGGGGATGGGCAGTGGGGGCTGTGGTCAGTTCATCACACACTGTCTCTGCTGCTTCTTCTTCCTCACACTCTTCCTTTGCTCCTGTGAGGTCCCTCCCACAGGAGACAGTTCTCCACAGACTTCTCCAGGGTGGTTCTTCTCCAGCTTCTCCTTCCCACGGGCTGCAGTTCTTCACACACTGCTCCAGTGTTGGTCCCTTCCATGGGCTGCAGTCCTTCAGGACTGCTCCAGGGTGTGTCCCCGTGGGGTCAAAACTCCTGCCAGCAAACCTGCTCCAATGCAGAGTCACAGCCTCCTTTGGGCACATCCTCCTGCTCTACCATGGGATCCTCCATGGACTGCAGGTGGGTACCTGCTCCACCGTGGGCCTCCACGGGCTGAGGGGCACAGCCTGCCTCACCGTGGGCTTCACCACGGGCTGGGGAGAATCTCTGCTGCAGCCCCTGGAGCCCCCTTCTTGATGAGCTATCCCACAGGCACCACCACCATCACTGATGGGCTCAGCCTTGGCCAGCGGTGGGTCCATCTTGGAGCCGTTTGGTGTTGGCTCCATTGGACATGGGGGAAGTTTCTGGCACCTTCTCATAGAAGCCACCCCTGTAGCTCCCTGACCTGCTACCAAAACTTTGTCATACAAGCCTATTACAAAGTTTCTTTCTAAAAATATAACACTTGATTTTCTTAAACTGACATTACTTTTCATTTTTCCATTCTCTCGTAAAATGCTGTTGAGTTGCATTATCTTCCACTGGATTTTGAAAATTCAAAAAGATTTTCATTATAGAAGTCTCTCCCTTTGCTGTGTTTCCATTAATAGAATCACTAGCTTCAGAAAGCTTTACATTTTAAAACAAAACAAATCTCATTCATCCTGTTTTCTTACCTTTACTTGCATAGAATGAAGCTCAGTTATTGCCAGCCAGTCTATTCTAGGCTACCTTCTTTAATTTGGTTAAGAAATTAATTTGAAAGATTGCCCTTTCTGTCTTTGTAGTGAAGAGTTGTGAAGGAATTTACCAAGTCAGCCTTTCTTTATTTTGCCTGAGGTTGCCCAATTAAAACTTTTTTAAAATCCATTTAAAAAATAGATAGTACCTTAAATATCAGTGTTGCTGTAAGTACATTGTGGTCATAATAATATACTTTTTCATTCTTAACAAAAGAACATCAAAAGGACTTTTTAGAAAAGGATATTTGGAGTGATTTGCATGCATTTCATCTGCATCTGACTCATGAAATGAAGAACAAATTCTCTATACTTGGCTGATTCCCCTCTGTCTAACACGAATAGATAGCTGCAAATCCATGAAGTGTGATATGCTGTAGTGGCATTGCTGCAATGTCATTCATTAAAAAAATGCTGCAGGCATCTCCTTTTTGCCTGCTCCTTTCTTCAGCATTTTTATTCCAGATAAAAAGCATAAAGAAAATCTTCAAACCTATTTTTGTTTGTATATATGAATTTAAGTATGCTCTAAAACCACTAAGTTAACAACTGTGGAGAGCCAGATTCCTTCTTTTAAGTAGAAAGAGAATGGGTCAAGCAGAAATCATTCAAACAGCATAAAAAGGATCTGATTCATTGTTTTCTTGCATTTTCTATGGTTGTTACCTAGCCATATCATATGGAAAGCAAATTATGAGTAGGGTCCCCAGCACTGAGCATGAGTGACTATATTGTCAAATATATCCCAAAAAGGATTTGAAAAAGAAGGTAAATACAAAGGCAAGGAAATTTTCTGGTAATACTAAACTATTCAGGATGGTCTAACCTAAAGCTGGGTGACTAGTTAATAAAATGTTAAGTGAAATTCAGTGCCAGTCTTCTGGGAAAACCAAATATAATTACAAATACCCAGTGACAGACTATAAATCACAACGTCTAGGTGAAAGAAAATTTGGATCATTGTTCTCTGAAAATGTCAGCACCATGTTCAGTTCTGCTTATAAAGGTATGTAGGATGCTAAAGGATAAATAAGTAGGGAATGTTAAGAAAGGTGTAGAGGATAAATCAGAAAATATCATATAACACTGTATAAACTCTGTCACTCCCACAGTGTGAACATTACATGCAGGTCTAAAGCGTGTAGTGAACAGACAAAAGATAAAGGATTTGGTAACAGGGATAATCAGAAGCGTATAACAGCTTTATGTTTCTGTATGAGGTTAATCCAAGCAGGCCAGGGCCCTTCGGTCTGGAAAAGTGGAAGAGAAGGCAAGGAGAACCTGAACAGGGGACAGTTCCTTACTATTTCTCATCGCTCAAGCGCAGGGGGCAGATAATGAAGCTATCGGGCAGCAAGCTTAAAACAAGTAAAAGGAACACAAAACACAGCTAAGACATGGAATTAATCATCTTCAAATATCAAGTAGAGTAGGAGTAGGATTAGAAAAATGCACAGCAAAGTCAGGGGTGGCTATTAAACACAACAGAGAGAATCCAACCTCCAGTTCAGGAAATTCCTCAACCACTGATTGCCAGATAGTCCTAACTTCAGTACTACATACTTTCAATATTATTTTATAATTTCCCAAGTTACCCACTAATGGGCATTGTCTGAGATGCATTACTGGGTGGTCATTGCTTTGACCCAGTTCTGACTATGCCCCTGTATTTCTGTACAGTATAATCTAAAACATGCGAGGTCTAGGGCTGGAGCTGACACAGAATCAGCCACAGTGTCAATGAGATATAAGAGGTTTCAGGCATGAGGAGAACATTGGGAGCAGCAAGGAGCCTACCTCTGCATTTCTATGACTTTATGAACTCAAGCTGTTAACCCCACAACAGTTTTAAGAATGACCATTTATTAATGTAAAAAGCCAGAAGCTGAGATCCAATGTGAATGTGACTGAGAGTTCCAGTTTATTTGCCACAGGCAATGTGCAGTCACCGGATGGTAAAGACATGCAGCTATTTCCCAGCCAAGGTCAAATACTAAGCAGAGTTCCCATGGTCAACATCTTTGTATCCATTAGCAAATTCCCTGACTCAACCAATGCCTTTGTTTTCGTATTTCTGCAATGGTAGCAAGCCTTACTCTGATTTTGGATGCAAACAGTGCCATTCTTAGCACTAGGAAACATATGCCACTGATTAGGTAAGAAAAGCAAGCAAAAAGTTTAATAAATTAAAATATCATTGGAAAAATGGGAAAAGAACTCTTAGATGATTAAAGTAAGACAACCCTGGAGGAGACTTAATTTTAAGAAGAAATACATGTGTATCTTGAGGTTGATGTGTTAGGCTACATCAGGTTACCGAGCTCCACAGAAAAAGGTTCACCACACTTCTTACTAATGTACTCCTTCTCATGCTGCTCACAGCAGTAATCTCTGGCACGCACTGATCAGTGATATTACAAGGGTACAGATTATGAATCATGTCATACTCTGGTCTACTGTGAACTTCAGCTCACGTGTCTCACAATATGCTTTAATTTTTAGAGGATTTTTTATTAAATACTTTCACATTAAAAAATTCAAACATCGTAAGGAACACGAGCAAGTAGAGGAACAAGAAGATAAACGGGTCATTATTAAGGAAAGATGAACAAGTAATATAGAAAGATTATGTAAATGAATGCCTTTAATAACAGCAGAGTTTTAAAAATAGAATTAGTGCTTTATGTAATCTGTTGTGATAAGGAATGATGATAAGGAATTTCATAAAGAAAAGGTGATACACTGAACATCTGCCAGTTCCTTGCTTTTTACCTCATGACCCAGTCTTTGTACTTTGCATGAAACACCCAGAGCAGCATCTGACAGAAACATTAAAGCAACTTGTCCAAGCATAGTTTACAGGTTATGCAAACATAGTGTTTATTAGACAACCAATTACTTCAAAGTCAGTGTGTTTACAGTGATTCATATTTCTCCTCAGAAAACACTAGTCTACCGACATCCCCAAATATGGTCATCATTGTAAAACAAAAAAGTAAAATGCCAAACAAAATGTTGGGCTTATATCAAACCAGAACATTCTGATTTTAAATCTTTTCTTTTAAGTATTTGTATAAAAATGAGGCCTTAATAGAAAATTAAAAGCTTGGACTTCCTTCAGCTGAGACTAAACCAAATTTTCAAACCATGGAATTCCTACATAACAAAACCTACAGCTTACAGTCAGCTTTTAAATAAGGCTCCTTTATTTCCATTTTAAAGTTTTCCACCTTGTTTATCGAAGGGTGGAAGAATGAAGTGCCCTGCTGTTAAATCATAACAATAAATGGGTATTCTCCACTAGTTAAAAATATACTTAGAAGTCATTCTTCTGGTCACCGCTAGTCTTCAGATTTCTCAAGTATTATTGCTTAATATTTATTCTCCACAGTTCTAGGAAATCAGGTTGGCCACTAACATTTTGGATGGTCAGCATTCCCCCGCAGGTTATCCTACTGACCTACAGAGCTTTCCTGCCAGTTTAGCCTCAAATCAGGAAAAACTCTTTGCTGGAAGAATAATTATTGCAACATGACCTAATTGCTAGTTACAGTCAGATTCATCCAATACAATGTTTCATTTAAAAGCTTTTTTAGTGCTATTACTGCTCAACAGTTTGGGGTGGGGTTTTTTTTCCTTCCTTCCTATACACTTGAGGGATATAATGAATCTTCTCTTTGAGTGAAATGTTTGTCTCTATCCAAACTGACAAAATATATTTGAATAGACCCTCTTACTAGTTAAGAATCATTTTTCTCTTTTGTTGGATGCAAATTCTTAAGGATTAATTACTCCATTACAGTCATACCCCGGACCAATACACATCATACAACAATCTTTTTGCTGACTACTCTTTCATTGTCCCTCTAATCTCAGCACAATCTTATTTGCAGCAGCAACACATAGCATATATTTCACCTTGATTCATTCCATAATTAGATACAACTGCACAGGAACACAGCCAAAGAGCCATCACACCCTGCACAAAGCAGAAGTAACCTTCTATTAGCAGAGACACCCATAACAACACCAGAGCCTCAAACTACTTCTAGAACAGCTCCTCACTGTCATTGACAGTAATAGGGTAACCTACAGTTTCACAGTGTCTGTTCACAGAAAAATGCTTTGTTTGAGTTGACAGCAGCTTTTCTTAGAGAATGAGGTTGCTCTTGCAAAAGAGGCAATAATTCACACGCAAAACAGGCGGGTTTTTTTCCCATGAAGCACCACTTTGTGCCAATAGTACACAAAATATTAAGGAATCCACACAGCACCAGCTTGCAATGAAACTGGTTTTAGTATTTCATGCCAGGTTGTTTTTTTCTTTTTCCAGGAAGAATTCATCCAGTGACACAGTAGGAATTCACTAATTTGCATTATACTGCACAACACATGAAATTGCAAGGCAGGAAGATTCTCTAAATATAAGTAGGCCAGCAGATTTTTCTCTTCAGAGATGTGAAAATGTATGGCTTGGCCCAAAAATTGAACATTACTTCCTTTCACTCAAATGATGGTCAGTTACAGGTATTACACAAATGAGAAGATATAAAGGACATTGTAAATACAGACAGGAAGAAATACCCCAAATTTCATACAGTTAGAAAAGGTGGTATGATACAGAAATTTGTTTTCTTCTTTGACAGACTCTGCTGCTAGGCTTGCATCCCTCGTGAGGTCTTCGAGGATGGGCCTGTGCACCTTCCTTACCCCTTTGACCTTAGTGGAAATCCCTTCTGCACAACTTGTTAACAAAAAGGACCCTAGCGTGAAGCCTTCAATCCTGTGCTCCATTACAATGTCTGCTGCAAAGAACATTAAATCTGTAGACTACAGCTATGCTTCCTCTCTTTGGCACTCAGTTTTCTGCATAACCTTCTTCCTCATTTTCCTTACTCCCTTTGGCTAGAAAGCTAATTGGAGAACACATTGACCCAATTTTACATATAAATTTAACACATAGAAGAGGCCAGAAATTTAAAGATTCAGCTTTCACAGCAATTATAATTTTAAATTGCAGGTGTTTATTCTAAGATATAATAGTGGAAAACTATATTTGCATGCAGGGTAGGTTATGAAAATGAGCTTTTTATTAACCCTGCAAATTATGTTAGGGTCAAATAAAATTATATGAGTAAACTAGACAAATAAAACTAATTTCATTGTGAGGAGTTTCAGAAAAAGTCCTCCTTTATGCTGGCTCCAGCAGTAAGATAAACAGTAACCAGCAGTATATAATCAGAAAAATTCATTTGCTGATCAGAAGCCTGAGGGAAATACACTGTTACCTAGCAACTAGTGAGGATAGCCTTTTTTAAATAAATTAACCCCTTGATGAGTGTCAAATGCGTAACTCGTCTCCGGCACTCACAGTTTCTTGCTGGTCTAAGACTGTTTCTGACCGCATCAGAACGAAAGCCATTTTTTTGTCATTTCAAGTGGCCTACACTTGGCCTCTGTAGACACAAAATTATTACACATCTCCCTTCATAACCAGCATGCCCCGTAAAGATGAATCTGTCACTTTATATTGTGTCACGTTGCAAAGAGCCTCAGCCCATAAGAGACAGACCTCTCTGTGACTGAGGTTTCTACACAGCCCAGCTTTGATGAGAAGTCCTGGGTTGCACACAAGGAAACTACAGTTTATGTTTTACACTTCCTCCATCAACCAGTGCAAAATTTAAATGTGGTGCCAAAGTGACCCTGCCACAAGGGATCCTTGAAGATCCTGTGTGCATGATACACTTTCAACGTGTTCTAAAAAACACAGTTTGAAGTCATTGCTTGGCAGATAGAAGTTGAGAAATAGTTAACATTTTCTGATGATGGAAGTGAATAGAAGGCAAATACTTGGGTAGCCAGCACATCCAGTAAGCCATGAACTCCAGTTAGACCCTAACTAAAGGGTTTATCATGCAAATGACAATATGTTTGAAGTAAACTCTCAAATTGCATCTATTACCTAAACACCAGAAAGAGTAACAACTTATCAGCAAGCTTGACTTTAAAATTGTTTCCTAGAACTGTATTTACTGTGGATGGAAAACCTAAGATCAGTCCTAATGACCGACATTAAGACAGATCAGTGTCCTACAGAAACATAAATCTGGAGCAAAGTCCACTGAAATAAATTGATCTGCAGTACACATGAAATCAGAGTGAGATCCTAGAGGTCACAAGCTTTTGGCAAAGGATAGGAAAGCTCACTGTTTTCAATGACTGTACTTGAAGTTTTTTAGTGGGTAAATATAGAAGCACCACTGTCTAGAGTCAACCAACCTTCTTCTGTCCTGACCTCTTCACCTGATCCAGTGGGAGCTGAGCATGCCCCATAAATACATACAAAGCTTAACGGAGGCAGCAGCGAAACTCAAAAGAAACAGAATCAAATTCAGGACATGAAGGGCACTCAGGATGTAGTGCACAGCAAAAGCAGCTTCTCACACAGTCAGGTCTGTCAGATGTTGAAAGCTGTGTAATGTTAAGTGAAACTGCAGTTTTTCAGAAATTTAAAATCTATTCCATTGTAAATACGGGCAGGTTGGATTGCAGATGATGTTTTGTTTATACATCCTCTTGCTACACAACAGAAACTCTTATGTACAATACAGCCTCTCTTCACATCAGAATCCTGATACATTATGGAGCTCTTAAAATGTATGAGGGAAAAGCCTGGATATACCACATAACGGCGGTAGCTGGCCAGGACTTTTTGTTTGCTCGGTTTGTGAACCTTTAACAAAGTCCTTCAGACAGGTGACTTTTGCTCTACAGTATGGATACCCAACTGGCTGCGGTATTAGAGAGAGAAGAACACCTGCGGAAGGAAAGGTTGGAAGTGTCCCAAAAAAGGACGAACATCTTATGTAAAAAGAAAATATGCAGGCAAAAGAAACTATATTAAATTTAAATGAGAACTAGGTAAAACATTGGACAACTGGCTACAGAAATCAGTTAAAAGAAAACTTTATGATAAAAATTCTAAGGTTAGACATTCTACAGAAAAATATTCTGAACTGCTTGGTGACAGGCAAAAAAGAGAGGTCAGAGATATAGGCTTGTGTTAACTGGAGTAGAAAATGCTTGTGAAGAGACCAACGCTGTCTTTTGACTGCAGTTGAAGTTCAGTATTTCTCATTCTTTACCTATTCCAACCTACATTTTACCTTACAGTGCCCTTTTTTGACAATAATTGGCTCTATTGTCTCAACACTTCCACAAATAGCCATTTTTTGTTTGAAAGCTTGACTTTTAAGGGTGTCTTCTCTGACCTTATTTTGCTATTCCCTACGTGTATTTATTAACCTGACTTTGATTTGTTGCAAATGTGCTGACACAGCACTAATTCTGGTTTCAGCTTATTAGCTGTAAGCAGGAGTCACACCTGAGTCCTCTTAATGTCAAGAAGAAAATCTAATTCTCCTGTCTCTGCATCCTGAGTCCTTAAACCTCAGATAATGTAGCGACCTGTGAATCACATGCATTCCTACAGGCAACACTCAAGAAAAATGTGATAAGTAATTAGGTTTCATGATTTATACATCTGTTTCTTCTAGATCTTACTTGCTTCAAAAGTACTAATGTTTGATTGATGTGGTCTTCCTTTTGATATCTCAGCTGAAAAGACTAAGTCCTGGGTGAACAGATGTTGAATTAAATTGAATGATAAGAGGGAAGAAGTTAAAGTGCTTTGAACAAGTAAAAGGCAGGCACAAAATGGAAACTGCATTTTCATTCCTTAAAGGAGAAACACACAAAATACCTCACTTGGCTAACAGACAAGCCTTTTAAATAAATTCATTTCTTCATTTGTGTATTTGATTTTTATTATTTTTAATACAGTATGTAACCAAACAGTGAAATCTCCAGTTCTTTCTCAGAGAATCATGTTCATATCAATGCCAAAAAGAGAGCATGCTTCCTCTGCAGCACTGCCTGTTCAGTCTCCTGGGAAATATTGTTCTGGCAGGGGTATACACAGCACTGCCAAGACACCTAGCCCATGGACTCCAGTTCTATACCACCAGGGAAGGGACCAGATGGAGAGGAAGAGGACAGGATACCTCTGTCCTTTTAGTGAAAAAGGAAGGATGATTCCTTCTCATCATATAGTAGCCTGATAGAGTTCCTGAGGAGACCCTGCATCTGTCACCAACACTGCAGGGATGCACCTCAAAAGAGAGGGCAACTCCTGAAAATGTTCTGCTTCTGCTGAGTTTCTGTTGCTTGTCTCACTGACATCTGGAGTTTCTAAGCTCATTGTAAGGCTATCATATTTCTGGTTTATAACATCCTGCATCTCCCATGCAACGTGCTACATTTTACTAACGCATCAATAAATCCAGCAGCAGATGTTTGTGTGTGTCTCATCTGTGAAGTCAGGCCCGGCTGTGATAACATTTCAATACATTGTGTTTTCTGCTGCCAGTCCACTTGAAAAGACTTTGTTCTTTCCTTTTGGCTGCTAACCTTTCTTCTCCAACTCCCATTGCTTAAAATAAAACCTTTGAATGGGAAGTTTTGACAGTTTTACGCACATAAAAAGCAAGCAGATGTATAGAACTTTTTTTAATTCCTCCCTGTATCTTCCTGGGCTAGTTCTTAGAAGATTAAAGGAAACTATTAAGCACATACAGATGTGTTCATTTTATGTTTTGTGCATCTGCTTTTTCAAAGTGAAACTTCTGTGGAGGAGCTGCCAAGACTACAGTTTACATCAAATAAAACAAGAGTACCACAACACAAGTGGAATTGTAAACAACCACACAGAAAACTCCAGAGGTTAACCTGAAGAAAAAAAAAAAGGGGGGGGTGGGGGTGGCGGAGGGGAGCTTTATTACAGAGATTAATATTTCTACACCAAATGTTTATAAGATCTTCTGGTTTGATCCAGACATCCACCCCCACAATACTTGAAGCAATATATTATACAACCATCATCTTTGCATTCCTAACATCATATTGTAGGTCAAAATTTTACTTTTGCTCCTGTCTATTGTTTTCCATTGATTCGTACTGACCAGCTTGCAGGGCAGCTGGCCACTAAGAAATACTAAGTCCTGGCAGTTTGGGGGGTCAAGGTTATATGAATACAGACCTCTTCACTAAACAAATATAGTGCAGATCCTCATCAAACATAGCTGCACCTATGTTAGGCATCTGTGTACCCCACCCTTGTTATGGCTCTAATCATAGCCTTAGGAGAAACAGGTTGGGTGATGCAGTCGGGAGTGCCCATAGCAAAACATGTTAAGATATTTCAGAATGTGGTGACTTAGACCTGATTTTCAGAGGTACTGAGCTTTAGAACTAAAGCAGCTTGCTATATATTTTTCACTCCTTTCTAGGTTTATGCTTTATGCTGTGACAGCTGGAGGCTGCATGTACTGCAGATAAGGAAAATACATGTGCCTCCAGAAAGCGTGCAAAGTATATGTGTGTGTGTGCTGGTTCATTGGATACTGGGACAACTGAAGGTCAGATCAGAATACAGGTGAAGATTAAAGGTGAATAAAGTGCTTGCAAATACACAGTACAAGATGGCTGGGCCTTCTAAACCAGATGGGAAAAGACGTGAAGAGAGACAGAGGCAACAAAAGGAACCATTACAAATATTTCTTGTCCAGTTCCACTGGTGCTAGCAATGTGGGTGTGCAACAGAAGCAGCTGCTTAAGCTATTTTAAAGTTGCCTCACTTGCTGGAGATGAAGTTCCATGTTTAAAGATCATCTTACTGGCCACACGGTAACATGGTGTCACTCCAAGTATTGACAATACATAGTAATTGGGATTTAAAGGTATTAAATGTTCTCTAGTTCTATCTAAATTTAATTGCTATTTTAGCATGCAGCATATATTTGCTTTAGTATTCTTTTTCCTAAACAATTAAATACAGTGTATAAAACACAACAATGCCTAATTATTACAGTGCTCAGAAGTTTTTCTTCATATTTGATTTATCACAGGAATTACTGAGATGAGAAATGAGCTGAAATGAGTAATCTAGACTTTAGAATTTATTTATGACTAAACAGTACTGCTTAATAATCATCTTGTTAAGTGTATAGTGATCCATTTGGTAAGAAGGTATTCATAATGCTCCTGCAACCATTGGGAGGTGACTCAGTGTCTTCAGTATCCTCTCTAAGTTTATTTTTCTTGGGGAAGAAAAAAAAAAACCAAGAAAAAACAAACAAAACCACCACTCCTATACGCATTTAAAATTACCAAATGCAATTCTACAGGCACCCCCGTCTGACCTATTCATCTAGGCATCTGTTGTGTAACTGAGTCCAGGTCTCAGCCCATAGTGGGTATCACCACAGCCAGGTTCCCTGCGGAGCCTGCGCAGGTTGGCATGCCTAGATCACAGCACCACCTGTGTGCAGTCAGAGAGGAGGTAGAAGCTGTCAGCTTTTGTGCAAGAGGCTGAGTATCGAGGGCACTATGCAGAAAGCAGCAGGTCTGGCTTTGTGGCCCTCCAGAGCGCAAGGGAAATCAAAACCATTCTCTCTGGGTTTTGCCTGTGGTTTTATAAAAGTCCTGATGCCACCTGAAGGACACCCATCCCTCTGACATCCACCTCCCTTTCTTTTCTGTCTGCCTGCCACATGGCACCATCCGTGCCCTGTTATCTGTCTGGCGCTGGCCAGACCCTCCATAGGGGAGCCTTAACCAACTGAGCGACACAGCAACACCAAAACAAGGAAACAACACCCAACCGCATTTTCCTATGGTGATTTCTGCCATGTAAGTGATATGACATGGCATGTCAGTGATATGATATGTCAGTGATATGACATGTCAGTGATATGACATCAGCTTATGGACATTTAATTAGTGTCAGGGCCAGGTGTTAAAGGAGTAGCACTCAGGAGCAGGATCTTGTCTTCTTTTGGCGCCAACAAGCTATAATTTTAGATAAACTCATCTCACACAGCTGTATTTCAAATTTGTGGCTGGCTGGTCACCAAGCTAAGGGCTGGACTGCTCTGCCCAGGTGCCTGAGAAAGTTATCTTCTGCTCTCTTCCTGCAAGTGTACCGCTACATAGCCAAATACAGGTCTAGGAGGTCACAAGAGAACGAGCAAGCAACGAAGAGAATAGCCTTGCAATTTCAGTCTGTTTAAAACAAGTCATTTATTTTTGCCACCTCATAGCTGCTTAGATAAAGAAAAAGAGAAGTTTAAGTGTCCTTCCTTACAATACACAAAGCTTTGCAAATTTTTCCTTCTCAAATTGTTAAATCCATTCCACTTCTTCACACAGGGTCTTAACTAGTAACGAAAGCCAAATAGATTACCAGTGACAAAAGTAGGTGGTTAATGGCAATCCAGTGATATTTCTCACCTTTTTTCCCCACTTCTGCTTCCATAATAGAAATGTTAATAGAATGGAATATCCATGCATCTAACCACTGTGGCATTCTCAGAGGAACACTTTGCCCATATATTTTACCTTTAATATGAAGAATTGGTTAAATGATCCCTTTTCCATAAAATTCATTATCAGTTTTCACCTTCAAAACCAAAATCTAAATGTGAAATGAAAGACTACTTATAAACATGCGATTTCAAATCTGATCAATCTAATATGGGTTTTAATAAATGCTTCCTGTGCTCATCACGATTTTGCAGTTGATCTGAAAGAAAACATTCATTTTACACCAACATTACACTGATGATAGGACCTTCTTCACTATATACATGTTTAACTGATCCATTATTACATTACTTAATTAGGAGAAAGGAAATGAAGTCTCCTTCTCCCTGGGTGATCAATTAGACTTCCCTATTCTTTCCCCCCCACACTCCTCATTATTAAGATTAAAATGAAATTACATGGATTAGTACCTATTTCCATCTGGAAGCAGGGAGCTCTGTTACAACAAATTGTTGAGCTAAAATGCAAAATTCAGACTAAGAAATAAAACCATAGCACTGTAATAACTACTTGGTTTAAAAGGTGGATTGCAAGGGAAATATTTGTAAGCTTATTCAAGTACTGATGAGTCAAACAGGAGGACTGAAGATTGCAGTGAAGAATCTCAGTTATAATGCTGTTCTTTTCTAATTATTCAGCAGGATGGTTACCTGATCTCATATTAGTACAAATTAGTACAAAGTTTATTTCATTTGTTACGCTTTAAACTTACATAATATGAAGATAAATGAAAAAATTGATTGGAAGGCAGTTAATAATTAATAAAACTGATCCCTATCTAATGCATATACAATCAAGAAAGATGTGATTGTTCTTTATTCATTAACAGTTCAAGAAGTATCTTGTGCCTAATACAACCATTCAGACACCAGCATCTAGCATCAATATGAAAAATTAACTTCAAGATATGGCAAGAGGTTGCCTGGCAACAGCTCTTTTCTTTTATTTTGAATGGCATTTTTAGGGCAGAGAGGGAAGAAGGGAAGAGCTGAAAAGGAAGTTCAGCTCTAGAGGCCTGCTCCAATCTAGATTCCCATGTTACTACAGGACTGTGATTCTGCCCAGTACTGATGTGGATCCCACATGAGACTGTGTTTTGTGGCTGTGTCATTATATATGATTGCGCATGGTTCCTCTTTCCCTTTGTATCTCATTCAAGGTGTGTATACAATCACAGACTCCTAGAATGATTCAGGTTGGAAAAGACCTTTGAGATCATCAAGTCCAACCATTAACCCAGGACTGCCAAGTCCACCACTAAACCATGTCCTCAGGTACTGCACCTATACGTGTTTTCAATACCTTCAGGGATGGTGACACTTCCCTGGGAAGCCTGTTCCGATGCTTGACAACCCTTTCAGTGAATTTTTTTTTTCATAATATCCAATCTAAACCTCCCCTGGTGCAACTTGAGGCCATTGCCTCTTGTCATGTCACTTGTTATCTGGGAGAAGAGTCCAACCCCCACCTGCCTACAGACTCCTGTCAGGTAGTTGTAGAGAACAGTAAGGTCCCTCCTGAGTCTCCTGAAGGCTGAACAACCCAGCCCCCTCAGCGGCTCCTCATCAGACCTGTGCCCCAGCCCCTTCCCCAGCCCCGCTGCCCGTCTCTGGACACGCTGCAGCCCCTCAATGTCCCCCTTGCAGAGAGGGGCCCAGACCTGAACACAGGGTTCGAGGGGCGGCCTCAGCAGTGCCCAGTGCAGGGGGACGGTCACTGCCCTGGTCCTGCTGGCCACACTGTCTGATACAGGCCAGGGTGCTATTGGTCTTCTTGGCCCCCTGGGCACACTGTGGGCTCATGTTCAGTTGCCCATCACCAGCACCTCCAGGTCCTTGTCCACCAAGCAGCTTTCCAGCCGCTCTGTCCCAAGCTGGTATCGTTGAGTGTAGTTTCTTCTTTGACCTAGCCAAACAAGCCTCATTAAGAGACACAAATAAACTGAGTTTATTTCGATGTCAGTCACATGAGGAAGACCTGGAATGTCTGACTCCAGACAGGAGTCGGAGGGGAGGGAACCAAAGGAAAGGAAAAAGTGGAGAGGCTTAGAAAAACAAAATACACCAACAAAGCAATACACTGAGAAGGCAAGATGTGAGATTAAAGGCATGTTAATATGCCAACAGTACTACCAAGAAAACTGAAAAGAAGCTAAAATGGAAATCAAAAATAAACAGCAAAACCCAGAGAACCCAATATCAGATACTCTATTTTTCTATCGTATGTCTGGACTATCTACAACTCGAATGTGTTTCTCTACAAAAGCAGTAGTAGCTTAGAAAAAAAATTGTGTGACTGACCAGAAAACTTCTTTTGCAAACCTTACAAGTCTTGCAAAATCTCTAGATATTTTAACAGCAGCGAATCAAGACAATGAGGTCCTGACTCTGCTGCTTACAATGCTACTTTGTGAGGACTGTAATTTTCCTTCTTCTGTGCTGCTGTTCTTTTCCATCTATTCCCTCCAGGTAGAAAAAAATGAAATCACTTGCTTCTTAAGTCACTTAAGTCATTGTCCAACAGTTTCTTCTATGTACTATTGCATTCATACGTTAAAACAGATTGATTTTGAAAGGGTATTGCTAACCTTTGAGCTTTTGACTGAGCTTGTCCTTGTCAAAAAATCCAATCTATCTTACTACTTCTTTTTTTTTGTTTTGCTTTTTAAAGAATATGCGGCATGCATGTAAAGTGCTGAGGAGACAAGAGTCTGATGTGTTAGCTTCTGTATTAAAAGGGGTCCTGCTTTAGCTTGTGCTTGCTTTTGACATCCCAGAAAACAAAACACTGGGGGAAAATAGCAAGCAATTTTTTTATACTTTTCTGTTCATGAATGCTAGATGCAATGTGGGAAGACTTACCTCCATTTTTCTGGTTTTGTTTACAGGCAGATTAATTGAAAAGATCAACAAGGTGAAATAAAAGCAAAAGGATCAACATCAAGACTGAGGGAACAACCTTACTATGAACTACATCCTCTAGGTCTGCTTTTAAACTTATACTTTTTCTTTAGTTTTCTGCTTTTGCTTTCACTTACAGCATTTTAGCTGATAAGAGCGAAAAATACTAAAAAATACCAGCCGCATGCAACTGACAGTCTTTCAATGCCATTATCACTTCGGCCCTTCTCTGAAACATAGTAAAAGCTGATCTACACCCATCTTCCCACCATTTTTTATTTCAAAAGGAAAGGATCAGCATAGATGTGTCCTAGGGTCAGAAAGCAATTTTCTGCCTGTGCTTATAAAATAAGGATTCATGCAAATGGTAATAATGGTTTTTTTACTTATTTAAACCACAACATTCTGAACAATTGCCTTACTACTGGCAGAGAGGTTTGCTGGTTTTCAGCCTCATGTTTAAACTAAACAAGAAAAAATGGTCTTCAATTTTTTCATGCAAAAAAATGTTTCAAGTCTGAATGCTGATACTGACCCTCAGAGTGAGCGCAGCCTTTCCTATCATGGTGTTACCTGGATACTGAACAAGTACAGTATGTATTCAACTATGAATAGAAATACTGTTCAGCGAAGGATCTGGGACAGTAACCTGTCAACCCAGCCTGAAATTCTCCCTCTCTTTCTAACTGCAGCTCATTGGTAGCTAATTTCTGAGAGCAGCCTTTCAACCTGTGGTATATGAATGTACTAGTAATTTAATCTGGAACGTGTTTTACTAGTTTGCTTTACAAAATGTCCACGGCGACAGCTGTAAAGCTTTTCATAAAAGTCAATAGATATAACAGCTGTTTCCCACTTTGTCTACTATGTCACTTTGTCAAGAACGAAATTAAATTGATTTGACGTGATTTGTTTTTGATAAATCCACGCAGGCTTTGTCTTACTGCTTTATTATCCAAATGCTTTGAAATGGGCACATATAATTTGTTCCCATATCTTCCCAAGAATCACTATCAAGTGGGACTGCTCTGCAACTCTTCATGTTGTCCCTTCCACTTGTCTTTTTTAAAGATAAGTATCACAGTGCCTTTCTCCTACTCTTCCTTTTTCTTTGAAGAGATCTTGAAAATAATTGCTGAGGTTTACAGAGTGCTGTCTGGAATACACATAGCTTATATCTGTATTCTTTCAAGGCTCTTTCTTCTATTTTCTTGCCAGTTCTTTAACCCTTAGTCAAAATCGTGTTTTGTTCAGGCACCAATCATAAATAAGCTCTAATTGCTTTTTGTGAACAGAGATGCAAAAGAGATAGCTGAATGCTTCAGCCTTCTCTGCTTCCTCCATTATTTTCTTTCTCTTTTGTTACATTGCTGAACTTTCTTTTCCTTTATAGCCCTTTCTACATGAGTTTACTTTCCACATTTTTTCAGCCCCTGCAACACATCGAAACTCAGCTTGTGCCTTAGACTTAATTTACCATTACATGCTCATGTTAATCCTTTAAATTCATGTGCCACTTAGCTGTAATAACAGCACAATTCAGGCACATCATCTTTCCAGAAATAATTCAGTTTAAGCTGAATGCAGTCCGTGCCATTACTGCATTGAAGCACAGGCTTTAGCAGTGGAAGCTTATGCATGCTGGCATTACAGTGTCCCCATCAGCACTTCTAACACTTAATGCTGCCGTTGGACTGTTTTTCCCAGAACTCCTATACTGCCTACAGCAATGTGTCACCTCTCTGCCTCCACTCTGCCTGCAAGTTTACCTAAGAGGTCTTTACCAGGGACAGGTTAGGAAACGCTCAAGTAGTTCATCCAGCAATTCTGGCAGTTGGAACTAGAAAATTGGAGAGGCTGATGGGCAGCAGTCTTCTTTACACACATGGCTCTTCATAGACACACGTGTCTGCTTCCTACTACCAATAAGAAAATACAGTTAGAGTGAAATTTTACACAAGTACAAAATTGAGGTGTAAGCCAGATGTACGAATTCCAGTGACAAAAGGCATCCTTCAAACTACATCAGTCAAGTACAATGGTTTTTTCTTCATCTTCATTTCTGCAGGAACTGCCCTTAAATGTCTAACAGTCATCGTGAGTATCACTTGACCGCAACCACAGATAAAGTAGTGGTGTTTTCCAATCTGCTATATCTTGGCAGAATTGAACATATATGTAAGTACTGACATCAATATATTAGTTTCTTTTTCAACTGACAAAACAGCTGAAACAATTAGTGACTTGGCCAGAAAGAACAGATATTTACATATGATCACTGGTGGTTGGAGCTATAGAAACAATAAATTGATTCCAATAGTAATTTGCTACTTGTGCCGTTGAAAAAGAAATACGCCAATGCCTGCTCTGTTATTTCCAGACAGAAATGAAAATGCTTTAGGAAAACCGAGAGTAAAAATGAGGCTCAAACATAGTGGTTCAACTGTTAATAGTACCATTTTAAGATTGCTATTTATGTTAACTTTGTCAACACTCTGTTACAAAGTAAGGCAAAATGAAAATGAACTTTTACTTCCATTTAATTGCTCAGCTCATGTACTAAAAAATACATTAAAGTACAGTATAGGTAAGTATAACCTGACTTTGAGGGTTGTGTAACATTTATTCCTCACATACCAAAATTATTTTAGAATCTTGAGTATATTTAAATTTGTAAGCCTTGGTACATACATTATTTCTATATATTTCAGTTAGAAAGATCTTATTATGTTCTGTAGATCTTTGACATTATTAGATTGCCCATTTGCAGTTTTGTTAATTTTTGTAAGACAAATATTAGAAAGATAAGTTATATTTCTTCTACAAATTGGTAAGCCAATTTTGTGATAGTGTTTTTAAAATGTGATTTTATCAGTGCTAAATTTTATGACATGTTGTGCTAACTGAAAAATAAGCTAGAAAGCTATTGGCAAATTCCTTGGTCATGAATTTCCAAAACACATTTCAGCAAATCATTAAAAATAGCAAGTGTTTTCAGCTAGTGAAATACATAATCTCTCAAATAAGTAACCTCACATTTTTGTTTCTCTTTATATTTCAATGAACAAAATTATTTCAATGAGCTTTAACTCCTCTTTGTTGTAAGAGGAAATGGACCTTTTAGGAAACAGCAAGTTGTAGTGAGAAGCGCCTAGCAGACATGCAGAGTTAGCATCTAAGCCTGGCAGGACTGTCCTGAGAAAAGATCGCTACATGTTGGAACACTGCTTAGCTGACTTACTGGATTTCATTTCTCATATTAAACTGGTTGCAGTTAGGACATAATCCTGATTGCAGGCACTCCTTACTGTAATTCTGTTTAAATACATTTTTACCTTTAACTGAGTTTCTGGCTTTGCAATTGAGAACTCAACCCTTTATTTCACTAACAGAAACATGTACCCTTTGATTTTATAAACAAAATGAATACAAATAAAATGGTGTTGTAGACAAAATCACCAAGCATCTGTCACCTGTCATGGTTTAACTCCAGCCGGCGGCTCAGATCCACACAGCTGTTTGCTGAGCCCCGCCCCCGCCCCCCGCCAGTGGGATAAGAAAAGATGATCGGAAGAGTAAAAGTTAGAAAACTCATGGGTTGATATAAGAACAATTTAATAGGTAAAGAAAAAGCCGTGAACACAAGCAAAGCAAAACAAGGAATTAATTCACCACTTCCCATGGGCAGGCAGGTGCTCAGCCATCCCCAGGACAGCCGGGCTCCATCCTGCATAACGGTTACTTGGGAAGACAAATGACGTAACATCAAATGTCCCCCCCTTCCTTCTTCACACCATTGTCTGTAGTCATATACCTAACCAGTCCTACCAGACCACCTTTGAAAAGGGTATGTGCTTTTATTGTGATTGTTGCCATTATACTCAATGACAAACTAAAAGTCCTTAACAGTTTAAACCATCTAACTAGCATTAGGGAGATGCAGATTACAGTTAGGTTTTGTTCTTTCCACAGCAACTATTTCTCTGAACTATCATATTTCCCACCAAGAAAACAATTATCTAGTCTAAAACAAGAGTTAATCATTTACATCATGTAACGTGACCCACAAAACCTTTACTGTTTCATCTTCTTATTTATTCACATGATAAATCAGGGAAATAAGTGATACTCCATAGAATAGGTGAGTGGTTGCTACTGTCCTTGTTGTTCTCATTTGTTTTTTGTGATAAAACTTTGGGAAACAAAAAAAAAGTTCCTCATTTACATCAACAATGAACCAAAGGTGCCTGTGCTTGCCTCTGAGCACTGACACGGGTAGTGCAAATGCAGAAGTCTCCATTCTGGGGAGCATCCCTGCCCTCCTGTATTTCTTTATTGGCCTATCTTTCCAGCTTAAGAGCCCTTCTTACAATACACCAACATCTTCAGGTCTGCTAAGCACTTTATCAATAATACAGTATGAGAAATATTTACTGTACATACATCCACTTAACTCCCAGCTTGCATTTTAGTTTTCCCAAGAGACCATACATGTCATACCAGTAACAAAGGTGGCATGCATTTAGGGTGGCCTTTCTCTAAACTTGCCTTCTCTCCCTACAGTTTCCCATCGGTTTAAGGTTCCTACTAGCACACCAAGTGTGACAGTTTGCATTGACAAGAAAATATATTATACTATTCAGTTACTTTATCTATGCTACTGAACCACCATTGTATAAAACTGTCACCCTGGATGCTGACTTGTAATCAGGTGCCTCTTGGGTTAAGACCTCTTACAAGGATAGTATTGTCATCTACCCATCCTCTACCAGTTGCACAGGTATCTGGCAGCTGCATCTCCTGAACTACGGGAGTGATTATTGTTACTTTAAAATCTTGTGCTAGGAACAATGGTGTTTCAAGATCTGGCTGTTGAGAAACTGAGATGTTTGCACTGCAGAGAGTAATGGAGCACCTCATCAGCCATCCCAAGCTAGACTTGCATTGCCTGTCAGTCTAACCCTGCGGTCCTTGATTCAAACTGATGGTTAGAAATCAAAAGATTTCAAGAGTATTTGGAACCATTTAGCCCCCCTGTATCTCTGACTTTTTATTTAACTAAAGCCAAGCAATTTTCCTTTTATAAATTTTTATCAAAATAAACTTTATTTTGCCAATAAACAAAACAAAACTCAATACATGTAAATAAAAACCATAGCTGTTAGCTGTGGAAATATCTATTCTCATTTCTGAGTCTCAAAACACCTAACAAATTTCATTTACTCATGGTATTGATCCAGTTCTTATGTAGATAGTAGATTTCTTACACTTACATATCTTATTTTAAAGTTAGAATTGGGCTTATTATGCAGGAAATAAAAACAGGCTACATTTTTGCCATAATCCAACCAAAACAAGCATATCCATTCTTCCTTTACCTAGAAACATTTAGGCAAAAAGTCATGTGTCATCTCTGAGACTGATGAAAGAGCTAATTGTCTCTGCAAAAACTGGGAATACGGCAACACTGCAGCAAGAAGAGTCTTGCTGAGCAGCTGAACACTGCATATTGAGTGATCAGGAGCTCTGCAGGACTGGAGCTCATGTGCAGCTCTGCTGATTTGCTGAACTCTTTGGAAGCAGAGAAGCAGAACTGGCAGCCTGTGATGAAAATTTTCATCTCCCTATAATTCAGAAAGCTAGCCCAGGAGACTACGCACTTGGAGCAGACCTTTTAAGATGGAGCCTATTTTATCTGAACACTATACATTTTCTGATCCTAAGTACAGAGAACTGTTTCAGAGATGCCAAATCTTTCAATAGTTAAACAGTTCCCTTTTAAGCTTGACTTTGTATGCGTGAAATATTTTTGGATCACACAGGTTCTACAAAAGCATTAAGGATTCATTTACATTCACAGTGAAGAAAAATAATATTTTCCCTTGTGAGAGCTGGAAAGCTCTGAAAAACACATGTTCTGTCACACCAAGTTCAATGGCAGGGAATGATATCTTGTAACTGGCTCTTCATAATATCAGTATGTGCTAAGGTGAAAAATAGTACCAAGCTCCTCTGCATACAAATTAAAACCTTCCTTGGACAAGTCTTCTCTCTTTTGACTGACTAAGTGGTGTTTAGGTGTTTATTGTCCCTACCTGGAGTGACACCCACTTGAGTGTTAGTTTTTCAAGGATGAATATCCCAGCTTTAAATATGGCTCCTTAGCCCAGAAGGTTCACAATTTTAATTGTGTCTACTCAGCAGTATTTGGACAGGTAACAACTAAAAATATAAATGCAGTCAGGTATCACATTTTGGTATTTACGCTTACACTCCAGTTTTTTGGACTCCAGTCCAGATTTACGCTTACTGGAGAGCTTACAACTCCAGTAGAACTGTAATTGTCTTTGCCCCTGCATGTTAAGTAACTTGATTGTGGAAATAAATGTCATAATTATCCTAAGGTAAATGAGATCTAAAACATCAAGCTACCTACTTTTCTCTTCCTTCATATCTTCAGACCTGCTTGGAAGTCAAAGGCTGATGACAGTGTCATGTGAGGGCCAAGAAAGATTTTTGTCCTCCGGAGAATATTAACATGTAGAACTATGCTGGAAAAGTGAGCAGACTTACTGAAATCATATCACAATACGTTACCTATTGAACAGCCATTCATTTTGTAACACTGTTACTTGTTTACATTGAATATAGCCTCATTTCAACCTCATTTGGAATACTCGCGTGCATGCCATCTTAGAACAGTTTCACCACATGGTTGTCATCCACACATAACTCAACAAATCTAAAGTACATTATTAGTATGGGATTTCCAGAGAGGATCACACTGCAAGATAAGGAGTACCAGTCGGTAGACATTAATTAGATTTAGGAATAGACACATCTCTAGGAATATTAAGAGAGCCTCAGGAAATGGGTGGTGAGATACATATGGATTTGTTAGCTGAAGGCATTCCCCAGTTTTTTCTGATAAACTACTAATATAGTCATGACAGTTTTATTGTTTCCTTAATTAAAGGAGTATCTATGGGCTGCAATTTTCAGATGCAGAGCCACAGCTGGTACATAATATCCGGTGCTTTATGCACAGCTGTTCCAAATACAGAGCCTACCAGAAAATTTTGCTGCTGATGGTGTGACCTCCATGGACCATACTAATTATGGAACAGTTGAAAAACATTGGTCTCTATGTATTCTCATGTTGATTTTTACATCAGTGTTTTCAGAGTAGAAAACATGCTTTCCCTCCTTTGCAGATATACATTCAGTTGTAAGTGGGGACATGGAAATAAGCAGTTGTTGTAATGTGTGACACATTCTCTCTGTAATTTTTGGCAGGTCATTTAACACCTTTTCTTGATTTCTGCAAAATAAGTGTTACCATTTTAGTACATTATGTGAGACAATGATAAAAGAATAAATCAAATTATTTCCATTACTATATCAGCAACTTCTTTCAGAGATCTATGGCAGACAATTTGCTTAGTAAACTGTTTCAAACTGCAACAAACTGACAGCAGAAAGAATGTATACAACTGGAACAAAAGTGCTAAAGAAAGCAAGCTAACTATAACAGTATCTCACATTAAAGAGTTTTGCACTTTTTGATAGTAGTATACCATGGTACTGCTAATTCTGAGAATTCAAAACCAAAATGCCAGTCTCACTCAAAGTATAACACTGGCTTTAACATACTTCAAAAACTAAAAAATTCCTTTTTTACCTTTCAGACTACACTCAGGGAATGGTTCAACAAATTCAAGGACCTTGTTCCCATGAGGATGAAATCTAAAGGGGAAGAAAGGTTCCATCAAACTAGCAGTTAAAAGAGATAACATTAAAAATGGTAGCGAATTATTCCAGCAAGCAAGAAAAACAGGAAGTACACTGTAAGACTAAAAATATCAGAAGCTTGTTAATGCTCTGAAAACCAGAAAAGAGTCACACAAAACTGAAAGCAATGACACATTGCTTGGGTACATTTTAAGATAATAGCTGAAATATGTAGGGACAAATTAGAAATTAGAAGTATTCAATGGCTCTTTTCAACCTTTCATTTAAAATAAAAAGTAGTCTGACACAATATTTCATACATTCGAAGTTTAATAACGAGATAGTAGGAACACATCTTTCAGAAAAGGAAATGCACAGGCTAAAGGACATTTAGATGTAAATGTTAAAATGTTTTAAAAGTGTAAGTAATTGAAATCAACAGGGCTTGACGAAGATCACCCTGAAGCAATGGTTCACTCGTGAATTTTTGGCTCCCACATCTGACGACATTTTCTCTCACAAGACAAAGATAAGTCATTTTAAAAAAAAGCTTTCTATTCAATTTTCTCAAGAGGAGAAAAATCAGAGATTGACAAATGATTATGAAACATTCATATATACAGGAAATACCCTTACTATAATATGCTCAAAGAAGTCTTAAACCTATTATCCAAGCAGCCCATAATATTAAAAAGTTTGGACACCGCTTTGACAAAAGCTGTCTCCTTGACAATTCTTCACCAATAGTAGCTAAGTAAAATACATGCCACATTATTTGCCCTGTAACATTTCTGTGACAGTCTTTTTCTACAAAGTCTCTGTTTAATATATTTTGGGGGAGTATCAAACTGTATTACTACTCAAAGCATTTAAGAAAAACAGTAGGAAGAAATTTTTCATACTACAAATGTTCAACTGTAGAATTTGTTAATACAGAATATTATGGACATCAAAAACATAAATGCTTAAAGATCGGTTCGACAAACTCACGGGAAAAAACCTCTGACATGTAGTTACAAGGCTCAGGAAGTCCTGTAGGTCACAACTGTTTGAGTTTGGAACTGTATACTTGAAGAAATATCACTATATACTTCCTACAGACTTGGAAATGAGTGGATGCATTTTTGAAACAAAAATCCGTGTCCAATTTTGCATTCATTTAGTTCTCCTAGTTATAAGCACTCAAACAAGATGAAAAGCATTCCTTTCTAATCTGCACAGGCAAGCAGCAGTCAGATATGATATATAATTCATGCCTGTTGAGCCAGTCTTCAAACACTGAGTATTTTAATACAGAGGTAGAATTTTAATGTTTTTAAGACAGATATCTCTACAGATGCAGTGAACTCCAAAATGCACTGCCAAAAAATTAATACAGATTTAATACTTAATATAATGAATTTTGCTTAAGTCACTTAGGAAGAGCAAAGAATTATCTGGTAAAGCAGTTACATGTATTAACATTATATATATGACACATTTACAGCACAGCGTTTGACTGTTCAAAGTAATAGTGGCTATAGCACTTAAAATATTTAAAGATGAGAGAGCTGTCAATCAATCTTCCCCTGCAGGGAAAATTCATTTTTATCCAAAGCAAAAACCACAACATGGATTAGAATGAGTGGTTAATAGATGAGACCCCAAAAATAAGACCCCTAGAGACAGAGATGTGAAAAAACAAGGCTAGACAAATAAATGTTAATATACTTGTTTTTCGAGAATAGGTTTTGGTGGCTTTTTAAGTTCTGTGTATCAGTGTGTCTGTGTATCTGTGTATCAGTATCTATAATAACATCTGTGTATCAGTGAAAAGAATGCAACTTTGCAGCATTCATTGTGTCAGGATGTTGTCTGGAACCCCGGATTCTCTCAAGGGAGCCGAGGTACTGTTTAATTCTACATCCATCATACAATTTCCAATCAGCCACTTCAGCCACCTAGAAGTACGTTTTGTGTCCTCTAGCATTGCCTCTATTACCAGCTTAACCTCAAAACTGCACTAACCACAGTTATGTGACTGCTTGGTCAAATAGGTAGAGTTTGTATTTATGCTAAATATCATGCAGATGTATTCTCCATAGCTTAGTGATTAGTACTCTTACCTTATCCTCCCAAGACTGTATGCATTTTATTATGAACACTCACTCAGTGGGAAACAGAAATAATCCCCACAAGAGGTTCTGAATAGATGATCACAACGATCCCCTCTGGCCACTCAAGCTATTAGCTTATATGTCTGCAGCAAAACATTGAACATTTTTCTAATAGGGATGATCTTACAAAGAATTCAATCTCTGACCAAAGCTCTACCAATGCTGCAAGTAAACAACCCCAGGGTTCTTCCGTTGAGGCTCTTCCTTTGCTGTGATCACTTCAGATGTCTATGAAATACAACTAGATATTGGCCAAAATCCTTTTGGCTATTAATAAATGCCATTTCTGGTTAGAATCGTGTTTTAGCAAAGACATTTCAAATGCCCTCATGCTACAAATAAGACGGCTTCATTTCTGACCTTATTATTTTTCCATTTGATAGTCACCTCCCTGACAGATCAACACAGCTAAAAACCGTGAGTAAAAAACTGCTGTAAGCAAGTTATGTACTGATTTTTTTAACCTTGAAAATAAATACAAAACTTCTTTTACCCCAGTAACTCAAAAAGTAAGTAAAACATGAATGCTTTTTCTTAAGTTTTCCTTAACTATTCAGCTCTGCTTAGAAACTACAGGAATATCTGAAGTTGAATTACACAAGTGAACAGCAAGTATTATGACAACAGTCTCTGTATAAAATTTAACTGTTGTAATTCTGAAGTATATATAAAATGTTATATTTCTACCATGATTTCTAAATATGGACCTCAACACCCCATCAAAGGAAGTAGATCAACAATTTCTAAACTACAGAGGACAGTAACATTCCCCTTTTCCCCACCTTGAATCTGCCTCTATTTAACAGAAAGCTCCCAGATGGATATAGCTCAAAAGGCATAAATTAAAGCAATGAAGTTCTTGTCACTCTTTCTCTTTATTCACGCAATGAATAAAATATTTTTCCTTATAATGTAGCTCTGTTTGTCTCCTATTTTACTTTCCTTTCCTTATGTAAAATAGCTCTGTTCATTTTTACATTTTGAAAGGTGCAGAATACCAATGACACAAGCAAAATACAGTGACTGTGCCAATATGCAGAAACTAGTAGAACAATACAAGATAATGAAATGTTCCCTTGGTGTCTTTGTTTTTAAGACACAGGTTTCCTTACTTCTATTTCTTTCTTCTTTTTCTTGTGTTGTATTTTCCCTTTCCCCAGTCCATCCTTCCTCCTTTTCATTTACCTAACCTCCCGCTTATTGTTTTTTCATTGAAAATAACATTCAAACTTCTGGTTTTCCTCATCAACTCCAGTAAGAGGATATACCAAAAAATCCCTGCACTTCCTCTGGGAAATGACTAATCACAAGGGGTGGATTTTCACTAATACTCTAACATGAACAAACAGTGGGAAAAAGTGCCTCTCCCACCTAGTGAGTGGATTCAGGCTGCCCATATCACAAATGAGGCTCTGACAGTGGTTCAGCCCCTGTCCTGCTGGAACATTTGGGTGCAGAAGGAAGCATTAATTTGGCTGTGGCCTTTTTCCTTCAGCAGTCCTCCACACCAGTTCACAGAGATGGCTGGTTGCAGAGAAAGAAGCAGGCTGAAAGACCCTTGGACGAGAAGGAAGTACCAGGACTGAGCCACTGCATACTTCTTCAGACTCCTTTAGTCAAAGTCAGGAAAGTGACTCTGAGCATCTAATGTGGCAAGCAGGTGTGTAAAACAAGTGGGTCTGAATACATTCCTTACAATTCTTTTGCAGTGCTCCTTTGCTAGAGGGAAGATGTAGATAAAGCCAGAATGGACTGGACTGACTAAACCAGAAGGCTCCAGTCCACTTTCACTTCTTTTCCATTTCTATTTCTTTTATAAGCAAAGGTTGCTACACTGTACTTGCTTAACACCACAAAGGGCTAAATAAATTATTTAGATTGCAGAAGCACTACAAACTGCTGCTTATGATGTATCCAAGGGGAAGATTTTATGTTGGGTAATTTCATGTTCAGTTCTCTACTTAGTGATGCAAGGTGTGACCAGCAAATCTTCCTCACTGCAGTTGTATACAGATATTAGTTTGAATGGTTCCTCTTAATGCTAATATTTGAAAGTGATGCCAAATTGCATATTCATGTGCATTGGAGTAATTCAGCACATCAGGAGGTGTTCAGAAACTGCAAATGTAAGGGGCAATGGTTAAGGAATATATATTTCGTAAAATACATACAGATGGGGAGCCATTACAAAAGGACTGAATGGCAATATAGGATAATCAGGAGGTGTACACTTGAGGAAAAGCCATCAGGCAATAAGCACGTGTCCATGCTGTGTGGGCACAGCAACCAGCAACATCCGAGAAAGTATCACTATGATGCCCATGAATCTCTCAAAATCAATTGACTCCCCTAAGGCAATGCAATACACTGGAAAACAAGATTGATGCAACCTACATGATGATCATGGGAAATTACCAGTTCCCTTTGTCAGAAAAAAACAACTTGCTTTTCAGATGGAATGTCACATACTTCATTATCTGCATATGCTGTTGCCTAAATGCCTCTGGCATTCAGGAACCAAACAGTAGTTCTTACTATAACTGGAATATGGCAGAAACACAGTTCTCTCTGTTGTGCAGCCTCCATCGGCCTCTTGGTTTCAGCTTGGCGCTGTCAGCATCCCATCTGTGTGTAAAATCCTCCCTTTCTTATGACCATTTCTCAGCCTGATGTGGCAAATTCAATGTAATATTTACTGGTTACAATGTGGATGAAATGGCTTGTGAATAGCTTGATGATAACCTAATTGCAGCCTTAACAGCTTAAAAGAGACCAGTTACAATGTGACAACTCAAACTTTGGGGGGGGGTTCACATTCTTTAGCAGCATTGGTTGCTGCACAGAAGCACCTGGGAACGGCTATTTATAGATGAGAACTAGAGAATACACAGAGTTATTGTAGCCTTTCCTTTCCCTTCAGCACCGCTCCCTCCCCCTCAAAAAAAAAAAAAAAAAAATCACCAAAAAAACCCAACCGCACCTCAGAAACAACAACAACAAAAAAACAACCCACAGACTCAAAAACAACAACAACAAAAAACCCAGCCCACAGGAAAGAAGGCAAAATACTATACTTGTTACCCTATACATTTTACCAATTATTTTAAGACAACAACAAAACAATTAATTCCAAATAATTTTTAGATTCCAGACAGACAGACCCAAACTGAAACTACTTGTGTGTGGAAAGCAGCCTTATGGTTTTACATTTAAGCTTGACCTTTTTTAGTAGCTTAACTGACATTACAATTTCCTTCCTGTATAGAAAACTTTTTAGAAGTTGGGGTTTATATTGGCAAAATGCAACCGAAAAATAATCTATTTTGCTTACTGCTAAAACATTCACTAAATTAAATATAATATCCAGAAATGAAGGTACAATGCCAGTGTGTAAGCAGTAGATAGATGCAACTGAAGGAGTGATTTCTGAAATACCTATTTGGAGATAATTATTATACTGGGTTCATTAATGACCACCAGAAATTGTGCTGACATGACAGTAAGACTGTACTTGAATCAGAATTCTGTGTGTTAACCTAGCCTCTGATGTAAACACCAAGACACAGATGTGTGTTGCTAACCTGCAACAAGTGGAACAAGTTGATATTACATAGGGACAGAAAAAGTCAATCTCGAATATAAAAATTAGAGCAAATAAAAAAGAAATGTAATCATATATGCAAGCTTGGAATTAGAAATCTTCACAAACACCTGAGCCAAAATCAACAGGGGCAACTGGTGTCTCATTGCTATGATATCCCATTCATTTTTACAAAGAAAGAACATCAACATAGGTTCTCTTTTGCTTCTTTTTCTTTAATCTGCAAGAAAATACAATGCTAGATGACATAACAGGATAATGCACAAGGTCTTGTGATAGGATGCAGTGAGATATACTACGTTATTCAAATCACAAAGAGCTATGCAAGGGTAGGTGTATTGCACCTCTTAGCAGACAGGAGAAGCATTACTTTCTTCCAGTGGTTTATTTCTGAAACAGGGAACACCCTTGCTGGAATACATACACTAAAGCATCTGCATTATGTCCTTTGAAAATACTTTTTTTTATTTACTAGATGGTTCATTTATTGATCTAAAGTGCCTTCACAAGGTGTTAGACGATAAGTTTTCGTTTGTAAATGTGTATTTATTTTACACACCCTGTCTGTTTCTCTTTCTTTTCCTTACACAACACTCTGTGATGTAACTCCTCATTAGAAGGAGGCATGCTTTTACAGCCTTAATAATATAAGTTTACCTCTCAGAGTAAACATGAATGAACTGCTTGGTATGAAGGGGAATTTGCTTACACTGAATTCTCAAAGAAAATATGACTGTTCCTCTTAGGCAGTGTATTGATCCTGACTAGGAAAGTGTTCCACATTTAGAAGCTAGTGATCCATATAACAGTTAACCTGAGTAGGCACAGGACCGTGCTGCACTGTGCTGCACTAAGCTGCACATACTGGGTGGCTTTCAGGGCTGTGCTGTGCTGCACAAATTCCTTGGCTGCAGGATAAATTCAGCCTGCTTGCTGGAACAGGGAAGCCCACAGGCAGCCCCCACTAGGTACCAGTGACTATGCCACATGCCTGGCCTTGCCTTTATCTAGAATTGTAGCATGAAGTTCTCATTACAGCATCCTTTAGGAATACAGTTGTTTTCTATTAAGGAAAATATATAAGAGCTCACAGGACCAAAAGGGAGAGCTTCTCTCCATGGACAGGATCTGTTCTGCACAGCATGCCATGGGAAAATCCACCCAAATTTGATCTGATTCTGCACAAACACAGGGTGCCCAGCAACTGAAGGGAAATAAAATTTACACACTACCTATATTACTTGTTTTATTCTGTCTAATTAAAGCAGTTGTCTTTTTAAGCCATTTGTTGTCAAGCCTTTTTTGCTGATCCAGAAAAAGTCCTGCATGACTTCTCTCATCTCACCCCTCATTTTCCACTCCAGCGCAGAACAAACAGGTATGAGGCAACAGGTGAGCTTGCACAGCTTATCCTCTGTATTTGATCTTTTTTAAATTATTGTATTTATAAGAAAGGCTGTACATATTTGTCATCTCTAGCAACAGTTTGAAGTTCAGATCCCAGAAGAATTAAATAAATTAATTCTATCGATTCTTCCACACAAGCTTCTAATCTACAATCCATAGGCTGTATTCATGAAAATGCTTATATAAACCCATCGTCTTGCACAGCATTACTCCTTCAGTGAAATATACTGAAATAAATGCTCAAATGTTTCCATGACTGAGGCCTGAATTTCTTGCAGTACCATTTATCTGACGGTTGAATTAAGGCAAATCTGTTAACCTCTCTGGTGTCTCTCTTTCCTTACCTACAGTACCAGATAAACAAAGCATAATTCTGTAAACATGGTTAAGTAATCAAAGAAAATCAGAAAGCTGTTAGGAATAACTAGGAGGAGAGAAGGAGATGGTGGAGACCGTAGTAATATAAATGTATTTATATGCATGACCTACTTTAAGCCTACACATCCTTTAGTTAAAGAAAATGGTGTAAGCATTTATTCTTTAATAGGATGAAAACATAAAGGTGTGGATACTGAACAGTTATTTACGAATCAACCTGATTTGCAAAAACTAAGTTTGCAGCAAAATATTTTCAAGGTCTCAAAATAAGGTCTTTTGTCAGCTACTTCAAATTATTTATCATTACTCATTAATGTTAGTAATTTTTTGTTCATTGCTTTAATGTAATATTCTGCCTTGTGTACACATAGGAATTTAAGCTGCTTTTTAATGAAGTTGTATATTATAAGACATTTTGAATAATATATGACAAGGAATTAATTTCAGGAACTGGAAAAATTCCTAACACAATCATATTCTTTGATTTTAATAGTATTTCCAGAAATTATATACATTTTGAGAATTCTGAAAGTATAAAACATTAGAAGTGTGTGTTCAGACTGCTAGATGCAGAACTTTCCACAACTGTTAAATGAAGTTATCAGATTAGGTTTCACTTATGTCAGAGTTGAGGGCATAGTTACTTGCCCGCTCTTGAAATAGGTAATATACAATATTCTGGTTATTTATTTAAGTGTCCTATAACAGCTACATAGTGACAGGTAAGAAGATGGGTAAAAATGACCTCCTGCGCTATTCCGTCCTTGCTTATTTTCTTCATCTAATGAACTGCATAAGAAGTGAACCATAGATTTTTCTTCGTAGAGTATTTATAGTTCAGCCACTTAGATTATTTCATGAAATTGCATCCAGGGCAGAATGTGTACAGGAGACAACCTCTCTATTAAGATGCAAACTGTTCAGTAGAAGTATTTAAGAATCATGCAGCTGTGACAGTGCCAGATGTAATTAAACTGAGGTTCTAAAAATAAAAAAAAAAGTGCATGGTGATGCATCCCATATTTGATTTTTCTTCCAGCTGCTAATTATTCAAATTTATCCTGATAATTGTTACTCAGACTGGAATCTTCCTTTTACATATTCATTATCAGTAACAAAGATTCAGTCAACCAAGCTGTGTTTTGCTTCTGCCAAGGTTTTCATATACAGTTAAGCTTCTGACAACTTGGACTTCAGCTTCTGTGCTGGTTTTATAATGGTGTTACAAACTAAATAATGATAAGGATGTCAACAATCAGTCACTCAGGGAAGAAGAGAAGCCAGTTCTACCCCTCACGTTACCTCTGTGTGTTAGCCGCCTCTTGGTTTCTCTTTGTTTGTTTTTACATATTCAAAAATCTTCATTTAAGGTAGGGGACACTCTGCTTGCCCTGTAGTTCATTGTCTGCAGACAATCTGAACACGCAGAGGTATAGCCGTATGTGTTATTATTTTGGAGCTATTTTCATAGGACTTTTAAGCTATAATCACACAGAGCTGTAAAACTTGTTTTGTGAATACAGTTCCTCCTTCACTTTTAAATAACAATCCTAATATTACAGTTAGGTTCCAGTTCATTCAATTGTCTCTTTTTCTGTACTTGCTGAAAGATTTTTGTATCATCTTCTGCATCTCAAAATACACATGCTTCATACTAGTCAGGAGGTGTTTTATCTTACTTTAGAGAAAATTTCAGGAAAATACTAGAAATGTCGTTATTGAGTTGTGTCTAAATAAAATTGACTGGGAATAGAAAACTCAGATCAGAATTACTTAGAAATTAGACTGTAATGTAATTAATATGCCATGTTTAAGCAAAGTTATTTCAGCACACTAAAAGTTACAAATACTTAAATTCAGCATTCATACAACCGTATTCAAGTTTTTCAAATGCACTTGAAGTATGTACTTATTAGCTGTGTCCTATTGCATTACTAATAATAAGTACACAGAAGTGTAACTTTTATCATGTTCCTTAACAGGGACTTACTAACATGCAATTTAATTGGTATATCAAGTCCTGCAAGATTCGGCTCCATTGCTTCCTTAGATTTCAAAAACTTTTAGCATTTTTTTCATCTTTTCCCATGGCAAAGTTCTTGGAAATAAAAGAAACAATTATTTTCTTTTTCATATTTACAGATGGAAGATCCTTTATAATGTTATTCATGTTCAACATAATACAGTTGATATATGAAAAACAAAGAATACTTTCAGAGAGGTAACCAAACCTTTTTTAAATTATCAGTGTTTTCATCAGCTTAACCATAACTTTGCTTCATCACAAGGGTATTTCTCAATATGTTACATGATTCATTTGTATCTAACTTGCTTGAAATGTCCACATACACTGAACTTGTCTGTGAGAATCAAGCTTTTGAATTACAAAAGAGGACAAGGAAGTCATGAATGCAAAACTTTCTGTACAGGTAATGTCTTCAATAACGTGCTTTAAATCCAAGTGTTAGTAGACCACATTAAGGAGAAAAACAAATGGAACTATATGACATCACCAGATCACAGTGACACTCACCCAAGGCCTCTAAAGAATCTGAAGGATATTGGTGAGTGACTGATTGCATAACCTCTTTTCAATTGGCCCAAGCATCAAAGGGCTGCAGAATGGTCAGTATGACACTGACTTTTAAAAGGCTTCCAATGCAGATGTGGAAGAGCAACTACAGAGCAGTAAAGCCGACTTCTGCATTGGGCAAGTTGGTTGAAAGCCATCAGAAAAAGAAAAAAAAAAGTAATGGAAGTGTGGACAAATGCTTTCAATTGAAGAAGAATCAGGATGGATATTGTATGACTTCTCTTTACACATGAATCCAATGGCGTTCTTTGAAAGGATTAGTAATCATGTATGTTAGAAAGGTCCTGCTGATACAGTCTACTTCAATTTCCAAACAATGTCACTGTATTCCCCTATACTTGGAAGGTTAGGCACAGTCGTAGTGCCTCTGTCTCAAAATTTATAAAGTCAAACTCGAAGAAGTACATAGGTAGGTGAAAAAGATTTGGTACACCTTCCATACAAGGACTGACTGGCTCAACTGGAACAGTTCATCCTGGGGAAAAACATCACTGAGAGGGCATTTCACATAAGAAAGGATTAATAGAGAAGAACTTACTACCCGAACACATGAACTAAGGGGCTTTAAATAACACTTCAGAACAAACAGAACAATTTGATCTTCACAGAGAGAACAACTAAGCCACACCACATTCTTACATTTTTATGTGGTTCACTGACTGATTCTTGTTTCCTGTGGAAAAGATACCATAATTTTATAAGCAAGCATTGCTTCATAGTACACATATGCAAATGAGATTAATGAAGATTGCACAGGCAACCTTCAGATTTCTTAATATTTAAGTGCTTGCTTTTACATGTAATCTTTTTTAAGGTTGTCTGTACATTGCACTTAATCGCTCTACCATTCCATGAAGCTGTACATGCTGACCCAGAAATGATTGCAAATGACAACATTCTGATGCATAAGAAACACACATCTCTCTCCAATACTCCTGCAGCATCCCACTGCGGTTTTCACCAGTTTCAGGACTGATTTGCATTTGTGACTTTCATTCTGCATGAAAGCTTCTGTCAGCTGTGCTGCTACTGGAATTTATAAGTTGATCAGCACTATTTGTGACCAAGCAGTGCCTCAAAAAAATCTGTGTTGTAGTAACACCTGAGAATGTGGAAATACTATCTCCACTTCATGGTCTAGACTTAATGGGCATGTCAGAACAGCTTTGTTTTTCAAGTAGTCAATCACGCAGCTACTTAGAAGAATTTACTTCTGAATCATGACTACATCTCTTGCAGTTTGTCTTCCATAAAAACATGGAACTCCATGAAACACATGGCAGCAGGACACTAGACACCTCAGCTGAGCTGAAATATCCTGTCTCTGGAGTACAAAAATACCTGGTTTAGTTGTAAAATAAAATTATGATGTATAGTTCTAGTAACAAACCAGGAATTTTGGAAGCGGTAATGGATGTGACCTTTTGTGAGGTCTTTCCCGTAATGATGAATTCAGTAATACTGGTATCTATATTCTACCGCTAGCAAAAGATATGTCTTACTGTTTCTTAGGAAACTGCTAAACTCAGCTGGTGTCTGAGTACAAGAACTGTGATTAAAGTATGTTTTGTCACATAGGTGGCAGCACAATTTTTGGGGTATGGCTTAATCTAAAACTATATTTTTTCCCTGATTTTTCCTAAATGCTTATTACCATTTCTCAGTTTTGAATCCATGCTTGTAAGGGCCCTGAGACCACGCTGCCTCCTAGCTGGGGCTCTAGACCAGGGGTCCTCACACTGTTTAACCAGGGGCCGGCGCGGATGCAGTGGCAGGCAGCCATCTGCGGCTGCTTGGTTCCCCCCCCAACCCCCGGCGGGGGGGGGAAGGGGGGTCTGTAAATACCGGGGGCCAGATTGAGGACCCTGGGGGGCGTATCCAGCCCGCGGGCTGTGGTTTGAGGACCCCTGTCTAGACCAACATAGGATAATGAAGCTGAGGGCTGCTGCCCTTTCCACCCAGTGACCTTCGCATGAGGGTCCCAGGCAGGGTCGCACCCTGTCCCGTGGCAGCCGCCTTCAGCTGAGGCTGTACTGCTCAGCCCCCCCCTGAGGCCCAGCTCTGCTGCCTCACAGCCCTGCCTGTGCCTGGCCACGCACCCTGTCCATCTGCGCCGGGACCCTGACCCCCGGCTGGCTTCTGGACTGACCTCAGCACCGCCTCGGTCATGGGGCTGTGTCTGATGCTGGTCCCTCTCACTGTGCCTGATCCTGTCCCTCACCACAGGGGGTAATGTCCCAGTGCAGCCTTGACTCACCCCTGTCCTCATGGAAGCGCTGGATCCCCCAGGCTGGGGGCTGCTGCTGGCTGCCCCCTGGCCCACCCTGCTCCTTGCCTGTGGGTGGTGAGATGGGCCCTGGCTGGTGATGCCCCTGCTCCACTGGTTCAGGGGTCTCCTTGGCTCCCACAGAGCACTGACCCCCCCCAATGCCCTGACAACACCAGGTGTTTAAGCTGCCATGTGAACTGTAGTAGGTCAGCATTTCCCTTTCAGAGTTTCAAACAATGCCGTGATGCAATGATCAAATCAATGATAATCAGGTAGACTATGCTTCCTAATACACTCCTCTATGATAAATGTCCCCTGTAAATTACTGACTTCAATAAATGATTCACATAAATGAAGGAAGTTTGGATTCTACAGAAAATCAGCTTTCACCAAGCTTTCAAGGAAGCATCTTGACTCTCTAACCACTATTTTTCTCAAAATTTGGCACTTGTATCAGTGATGTAGTTATATTCATGAGCTTTTTACTTAGTCACCCTTCAAAGATTTTTGCAGAATACTGTGTGGATAGAGAGACTGATTATTTGAACTTTACAGAAGCATTGCAAATATTGTTGCTGTCAGTGAACTATGGTCATAGACTTTCAAAAAGAAAGAATATCTAGTGTAGCGATGGTGATGAGTGCAGCCGTTTGATCTCACCGATAGTGACACATTAGTTCAAATTGAGTTATAGAGAATCATATAATAGTTTAGGTTGGAAAAGACCTTTAAGATCACAGACTCCAACCATAAACCTAGCACTGTTAAGTCCATCACTAAATCTTGTCCCTAAGTGCCACATCTACATCTCTTTTGAACACCTCCAGGGATCCTGACTCAACTGGTTCCCTGGGCAGAGCCTGTTCCAATGCTTGACAACCCTTTCAGTGATTTTTTTTTTTGCCTAATATCCAATCTAAACCTCTCCTGGTGCAATTTGAGGCTGTTTCCTCTTGTCGTATCACTTGTTTCTTGGGAGGAGAGACCGACACCCACCTGAAAGAAGCGAGCAATATGGTCTCCCCTCAGCCTTCTTTTCTCCAGGCTAAACAACCCCAGCTCCCTCAGCTACTCCTCATAAGACTTGTGCTCCAGACCCTTTCCCAGCTCCACTGCCTACATCTGATAACTTAAGCCCCAGAAGTTTTTTTTTTCAGGGAAATGGTAGCAGTATCTCAGCTAAAGATCACATGACTTAAGAACAGACCAATGATAGCAACAATCAGAAATGTCAAAATTTACATTTTTTACTCAAATCATCTGTGCGTTTGTTCTTACACAGCTTGCTAAAAGTGCAGTATTTGCATTAATTTCATGGATTATTGTATCTTATTATGCACTGATATATGAGACAAGATTCACATGTTTTCATTTAAGAATATAAATGCTAGACATTTGAATATAAATTGTTCCCTCTAGACTCCATTTATAATCAGCGGCCAGAAACAAGTAACTCTAGCAGGTAATTTATCTTAAACGTCTCAAGTAAGTTAGGTTAATTGCCATGTGTGGTATCTTCAATGCAGCTTCAGATGCCTGAGATGAATCTTACACAGTGCATCCAAAATCATGCCCTATCCAAACAGCACACTGTATTATCTACCATATTTACTCAAATTTCACAGAAATTAAGGTTTAATATGGGAACAATTCTTATAGCATTTACTGGAGCATAAGCACGTTGAAATGAAGTATGAAGACTTTCATATAAAATGCTGTGTTCTGAGAACACTGAAATGTACTGCCCCATTCCTCTCCTACAATTTTTAACTTTTTTCTTCCAAGAAAACTGCAAGTGCAGGTACCAGAAGTGTTAGTTTATTTATTCTACATAACAACCAATCGACAAGAAAAGTATTTCAAGCCCACACTTTTGCACAGGTGCTTCCCTGATAAAGAACTGCCAAAAGTTGTATCTGATCGTGAGAAAACTTTGAGGGACAGATATTTTTTTCATTTGGAAGAATCCATGAAAAAAATTTCAGTAACAATGCTAATTCTATTTGGTTTAGGACTTATTTGAAATCCATATGATTCCTGCTGTTTGCAGCCATCAGTTACTCCTATACACGGAAGAACAGAGACAGATTTTAACATGACTATATTTTTTCCAGTTTTGGAAATGGCCACACCAGCAAATTCATACATCTTTATAAGTTCAGTTCTAATATCTTCACCATGTAAACTGTTTACCATTACTCTGTCCTGTGCTGAAGTGTTAGCATGCGGCTGGCTACCTGTATTTACCCATAATACAATTGTTAATATGCTTATAGCAGCTTGGGGTACCATGTATAATTCTTCTGTTGATCATGGGCAATGCTTCAGATGTAATGATCAGATTCTAATTTCCCCAAAGATTCTATCACTTGTGTCCTAACCTTTGGTAGCTATGGCAGACTTTTAACTAAAACTCTCCTCCAGAACTTCCTTTGCCCTCTGTGAGGTATCAGCTTCTCGACTCTTTTCAAGTCTTTTGAGTAATCCAAGAGGAAATTTCTAATGCTGTCTCCTTGTCTATTGACTCCTCCTATTGCAAAGCAAGAAACCTTTCAAAATCTTCTCGGCTTAATAGACTTTGATAGGTAAAGCACGTGAACTCATTTTGGTCTTTAGGATCTCTCTGTCCTTTCTATGTCTCAAGGGAGGTAACAGTGTTATTTAAACATACAGGCATCTGACTTTCACAAAAAAATCCACCCTTCTTATAGAGAGCTCAAGATTTAGGGTGCAAGTTCAGACTCTTCTGATGTCTGGACTTGAGCATAACTCAAAACGACTCATTCTCTGGACTAAACTCAAGAGTAATTTTTCATACATATTCAAGACCCTCATATCTCGTTTTCTTTCCCATTTCAGTTTTAGCACAGGAAACTTGGACGTATTCCATGCAACTAGCACTTTCCTTTACACTGACAGGATAAAATTAACTAAAAATTATGTGGGTTTAATAGCTGTCTCTATTTTTAATCCTGTAACTCCTAGATGGGATTCCTTTTCTGGCACTAGTGTCTAGTGGCTTTTTCCTTTGCTTTCCTTTAGAAGTGTGAGCCTTAATGTGAACCAGACAACCCACCAATGATTCATAACATGCTTCATTGCTCCAAGTTCTCTGAGCTAATTAATTGATGTAGTGATCCTTAACTACACCCAAAAAAAAAAAAAAAAAAAAGCTTTTAGTTCTAACTAAACCTCTAGGATTCTGGGGTTACAGAATACCTAGGTTTAGGAGTTGAGGACTATTTCTCCTGAAAAGCATCTTTTTTCCCCCTTGTTGTACTTTGGAACCCTAGGCATAAAGTGTTGTGGGTTCTTGCTTTCCGATTTTTTTCTGTTGATTGCAACCTACCTCTAGCTACTGTTGTCTAGCACAAGACTAAGTACATTAATAAGCAACATTTTAATATTAAACTATTAATTGCTCAAACAAAACATAAAAAAGGGAAGTCATTCTTGTTAAGGGTCATTTGTCTTTGTGACTAGCAATTGTTAAATAGAGAAGGCTAGTCCCTCAATAGTAGACATCTCTAAAACTACTGTCTAAATTGTTCTCTCTATAGTTTTGCTTACTGAAGGTCTTCTGGACTGGCCTGAAAGGTAAATGTTGCCAAAATGGCTCCTAAAAAATGCTGTTTAAATCCAAAACACCTGCAAACTGCCAACTGTGAGAAATGCTTACCTCTTCAGAGTGTGGAGAATATGATTCTACTCAGTAATACAGGTAACATCATTGACAAATAATGTATTTTTCATGTATCTACTTAACACTTAGGCCAACAGAAAAGCTTTCCACAGTAAGCTGTAGAAGTCCCCCTTTGAAAGCATTTCTGAAAATGGTCCATCTTACAACAAACGTCTGGAGATATGGACCAACAGCTAGAGAACTTTTCTTAGTGGGCAAATCTGCCTTAGAACAGGCTATAACTTCACAGAATGTATCTTCAGTATGATCATCTTGTTCATTTGTCAGACTACTGAATAAGAGCTGATGTAATTTTATATTGCCCACTAGGTTTTGGGGTCTTTCTGGCACATGATCTTATGTTTACTGATTGAGGGCAGAAATTGCCTTGTGTACATGTGTCAGTGCAATGGAACACCTGTCTGATCATCATCTGAATGTGCTCTGAAAAACTAAACTAAATAGTAATAATCTTCAGATAAATGAATGGCCAGCAGGCTGAAAAGACATAAAAGCAGATTATTTCAAAGCCTATGTTAAGAAATATATTCTGGTCAGCTACTTTTATGCCATCATGGTATATCATTCACCCTTATTAGGGAACCTCCCAGCAGGCGCACAGGCAAATCCTGTGTTTCCTTCCAGAATAGGTAGTTGCAGCAGCACAAGGTGCAATGGGAGGGAAAGAAGAGGTCATAGCCTGGGCAAATTCCTACAGATTTCTAACAGCATATGCTTCCTTAGGCCACAATTCAGAGCAGCTACAGCCAGGTCTCTTGAGAATCATAACTAGTTATTGTTTTTCTACCTCTCTTGTATCTCCTTATCCTATAGAAGGCAGATTAGCTCTAGAGTCTGATACAGTGAGTTGCTCTCCCTTTCATGGAGGCAGACAATGTACAAGCTGAAGTTTCTTTC
Source organism: Falco naumanni (assembly GCF_017639655.2). NCBI lineage: Eukaryota > Metazoa > Chordata > Aves > Falconiformes > Falconidae > Falco > Falco naumanni. The sequence goes on along the minus strand of NC_054080.1, from coordinate 24,419,880 downwards.
TTTGCTAGCAGTGCAGCAGGTGTTCAGCCACAGGGGCCAGGGAGGAGCTATAGCTGCAAAAAAGCACTGCAGCTGCTGCTTGAAATGCTCTCAGCATACCTCTGAGCTGGCGAGGCTCATACTTCTAGGGCAGATACTCTCCCTACATTTTTCCTGTGGACATACTCCTGATTGCAGCACTTCAGCATGAAAGTGCAGCTCGTAGTCAAAAGTATATGTTCACTTTATTACCTCAAGGAACCAATGGACTGGGAATGGTATATGACTACTGCTGTTTCATTTTCTTCAGGTTGTTTGGATTTGGCTTGTTTATGATTTCTTCAACAGAGATGCTTTAGGAAATACTGAATAAGAAAAACATATTTTAAAAAGACACTATCTTATATCCTTCTTCTGTTTTCAGTCTTCTTGAATGAGTTGCACTGTAAGATGAATTAATACTTTCAGCATTAGTTGCTTTTATTGTTACGACTCTCCACCTGACACACAAATGAATCAGAATCACAGAATAGTTGGGGTTGAAAAAGACCTTTAAACAAATCCTCTGCCATGGGCATCTTTTAGTAGATCCAAGTGCTGAAAGGCCCATCCAACCTGATCTTGAACACATCTGAGGTGGGGTATCCTCAACTTCTCTGGGCAGCCTGTTGCAGGGTCTTACAACCCTCATCATAAAAAATACCTTCCTTATGTCCAATCTAAAGCTACTCTCTTTCAGGTTAAAACCATTACCCTTGTCCTGTCACTACAAGCCTTGGTAAAAGGTCTCTCTACATCTTTACTAGAAGCATGTACCCTTTCTATACTGGAGGGCTGCAGTAAGGTCTCCCCAGAACCTTCTTTTCTCCATGCTGAACAATCCCAAGTCTCTTAGCCTTTTGTCATAGGAGAGGTGTTCCAGCACTTTGCTCATTTTTGTGGTCCTCCTCTGGACTAGCTCTAACAGGTCCATGTCTTGTGCTGGGGCCCCAGAGCTGGACCCAGTACTCCAGGTCAGGTCTTACCAGAGCAGAGTAAAGGGGGAGGATGCCCTCCCTCGGCCTGCTGGCCACCCTTCTTTCTATGCAGCCCAGGATATGAGCAGCTTTCTGGGTTGTAAGAACATATCACCAGCTCATGTCCCATTTTTCATCTGCCAGGTTCCCCAAGTCCTCTGCTCTCAAACCATTCAGCCCCTGGTCCTTAGTGAGAGTGGGGAATGCCCTGACCCAGGTGCAGGACCTTGCACCCAGCCTTGTTGAACCTCATGAGGTATGCATGGGCCCACTCCTCAGGCCTGTCAAGGTCCCTCTGGATGGCACTCCTTCCTTCTAGAGTATCAACTGTACTGGTGTCATCTGCACACTTGCTGAGAGTGCACTCAACCTCACTGTCTATTTCATTGATGAAGGTATTAAACTGTATTAGTCCCAGTATAGATCCTTGAGGGATACCACTCATTACTTGTTTCCACTCTTGACACCAAGCCATTGACTGTTACTCTGTGGACACTGCCATCCAGTCAGTTCCATCTCTGTCAAACAGTCCATCCATCAAACCCAAATCTCTCCAATTTAGAGGTAACAGTGATGTGGGGAACTGTACCAAAGGCCCCACAGAAGTCCAGGAAGATGAGATCTCTAGCTGTCCTTTTGTCCACTGATGCAGTTACTCTACCCTAGAAGGCCACTAGGTTAGTCAGGAGGAAATATATTTGAAGACAAACTCTTACAAATTGGATTCAAGAAATTTTGAAGGTTCCTCTCTTTTTGTGAAGAGGAAGGTTACTGTGTGTACCACAGACATTTAAAATTGTTTTTATTTAGACTGCCACAGAGTTGGACATGATCTAATCCAAATGCCTTAGACTATTAAATTATTATGATGGTCATCTTTCAGCTTTTAGGCATTATGCCAGGGAAACTAAAGGTGATTGAATTTACAAAAATATTACCAGGAACTATTTTCTTTCAAAAAGCCTCAATCAGTGTCATACATAACATGACTGTGTAAAAATAAACCATTTGGAACAGCTAATATTAGTTCACTACACCCATTTTCATTATATTGGTTAAACTCATATCAGCTTGTATTTAGCTATTCATGATTACAGTTTGTAGGATACAATTTTATGGCCCTTGAAATGGAGCCGGGGATTATCAGGACAAAGCAATGACAGAAATCACAACTTAAAATTATATTCAAATCCCAGGAAAACTTCATTACTAAAATAAGCAGTACAAACAATATCAATACACAAAATGCACATTCAGCTATTTATCAGTATGTACCAGACTCCCTAAATATCTGTTTAACACACAAACACTTGCAGTTTGACAGCAGCTTGTGACAGACTCTAGCATGATTTGTCAGAGCGGAGAGAGCTTGGCAAGGCAATTCCTTTGATACTAACAAGGGGGCAGGACTTGTCTAGGCCCAAATGAGGAGAACAGAGCTGGAAAACAATACAGGTCAAATCCAAGCAGAAAATGAAGAGGTCTAAAAAAGAATTTGAAGAAATTTGAAAAAATCCACTTGCAAAGGATTCTCAAACTGGTAGTAAAAAGGTCTTTACATACATTAGAAGAAAGAAGGTAGTTACAAAACTGGTGAGGTTGAATAATGACAAGTCTAAAAGGCAGAAGAGTGACAGATGGCAAAGCTAGCACAGAGAAACTCAAGCTGTCTGCCCTAGATTGCAATTGGGGGTGCTGGGAATTCACAACTCCACATCTGCTTTATACTAGGGAGGCCAGAGGAACTATGTCAACTTGAAGTAACTTCATAGGAAATACAAGCCTGAATTGGTAATACAGGGTACAAGCCTGTCACCTGGAAGTGGAGAAAATCACCTGAACCCAGTGACCTTCAGCCAGAACTGACAAGGGACCTTGGCTGTCAAACTGCAGAACTACTGTAGGTTGTTGTGTACAACCCACCCTTACACCTGGGAGCCAGCCCAGGGCAGGCCGGGCCAGCCTGGGGAGGTGGGCCGGGGAGACTGACCTCTCTTGCTTTACCAAACGGACAGAGGGCATGGACAAGGGTGGCCTCGCCGGGAAGAACAAATCTTCCGTGAAGGGAAGCTGCCTGCCTGCCTGCTGGGCGAAGGCCTCAGTAAACACAGGGAGGAAGACGATACATCCCAGCTTTCCCTCAGCTTCCACAGCTGGCTGCACGGGCACACACAGGCCTTTATGCCAGGGCGAGCGGCGTTTCTAGCCCGTCCCTCTGACACCCGACAGCCCGCTACCCTCCGCCGCCCAGCCGGGCCACCCCTCAGAAAGGACCTCCGTCGGGCTGCAGCCGCCCCAGCGCTGCTTCGGGCTCTCGCCGCCCGGCGACTTTGCGCTGCCTGCACAACACAGCCACCCAGGCCTCCGTGCGAGGAAAAGGCACCGGCGCCGCAGCCGAGGCCTCGGAGGCGGCAGGCGGCTGCTAAGGTAGCGGGTGGCCGATGGGGGCCGCCGCCCCCCGCCGCCCGGCCCGCCGCCCGGCCCGCAGCAGGTGTGCGCCACAGGGAGGGGTGGGGGTGGGGTCCCGCCCGCGCGCATGCGCGCCGCCGCCGCTGCGGCCGGGACTCCTTGGGCTGCGCCTGCGCCCTCTGCTTTCCCCTCAGACAAGATGGCGGCGGGGAGATCAGTCCGGGGAGGAGAGTGAGGGGGCTGGCCGCGGAGCTGCGCCGGCGGGGAGAGGGTCCCGGCGCCGCGCCTGAGGGAAGCGGCCGCCGGGCGGGGGCTGGGCCCGCGCAGGAGCTGGGGAGGAGGCCAGGGCTGCCGCGGAGCCCGCCGCGGGGATGAGGAGCTGGGCAGACGGGGCAGGGACCGGCCCTCGCCGGTGAGGAGGGTGAGCGGTTGTCCCTGTATGCGCGCCCGCCGGCTGCCCATTCGCGCCGCCCCGGGGAGGAGGCGCAGCTCTAGGCTCGGCGGGTCCGCGCCGGTGGCGGCAGCGGCAGGAGGCGTCGAGAAGCCGCGGCGGCGCTGCCGGGCGCGGAGGGGAAGGCGGAGAGGTGAGTGCCCGTCGGCCCCTGCGCGGTTCACCGGGCCCCTCGCCTTCACCTTCCCGGGCAGCACCTGCTGGCGGCGGCCGCGGGCGGGGCTGAACCGGGTACCCGTCTGTGTCAGGCGTGTGTGCGCTTCTGCCTGAGGGCGCCCGCCCTGGGCCCCGGCGGCCCTGCCGCCTTGCAGCCCTGCCGCCTTGCAGCACTGCGGGGGCCGCCGCGCCGGGACGGGCCGCGCCCCGTGGGTGCTCTCCCCACGCAAGTGGAGCCTGATCTAGTGGGTGTTACTCAGAGCCAGTAGTGGCTTGCTTTTTTTTCTTTTTTTTTGGGGGGGTGGGTGGGTGGGTTTTGGGGTTTTTTTTGTTTGCTTTTGGTTTGGGTTTTTTGGGGTAGTATAATGCGATTTGGTTTCATTTAGTCGTTTTGTTCTTCAGAATCTGCTTGGAAGTGTTCAGATGTTCGATAGCTGAAACACCACTGGAGCAGGAAGGCAATAGGGTCAAGGCCCAGCACTAGGTCTTAGGAAAAGCTCAGCAGCTGTCTTCTGTGGAAACATGTTTAAAATTCTTGACCTGCAAAAATTTTCCTCTGACTCTTAGATGAGTCTTTAAGTTAAAGACTCTGTATTATCAGGGCTTATTTCTTTTGTTAGTGTCCCCTCTGACCTCTTGCAATGAGGGGTGGATCTGTACAGGTGTCTGTGACTGCAGCCTCAGTTTCTGAAGTTGCTCTAGCCTCAGTGGCCATTCGTAGCTTCAGAAGTGATTGAATGTAAAGTAGTTCAGGTTTCTGTAAATTACAGCTTCATTGTGTAACTGCAAAACAATGGAGAAGTGAAGATATAAATATACTATATAACTGACTTGTTGCCTCACACCCCCCCTCATAGTAACTACAAACGACATGATGGTAGTGACCTGTAAAACTAGGAAGACAAGCCTTTTGGTAAAGCTGTCATAGAAAGCTTTAAGTTTCTGAAAAATGAAATAAGGTTCTACAGGAACTATTTCATGTACTTGCTTCTACCAACCACTGATTGAAGAAGAGGAGATTTTTCTATGTACCAGTGGAGAAGCATAGATTTGAAAGCTTTGCTTCAGGAGTACTGCTAACATTTTGGTAAGTTATGGTTATGGCAAGAGTTAAGTAAGATCAGGTCACTAATTGAAATGCAGAGAAACTGAACCTTTTTCCTATTCAGGTGCTGTAATTTTATGTTTTTAAAATGGATTTTAAAAAAATTGTGTGCCGAGTGGGTTCATCCAATCTTAAGCACTCAAGAAATACTGGCCTTAAAGTGAATAGCGTGAGATAAGTGTTACCCCTCAGCTTCAACTTCCTTGATACGTTTTTTTTTCCTTTAGTTATAGTGAAGACTATTCATAGAATAGTTCTGCCCAGTGAGAAAGACTTGCTGTCCTTGGATGCTTTAGCTTTCAGAACAAAAGAAAATTGTAAACCTCCAAAGTGTGGAAATCTAAATAGGTGATATAGTTATCAGTATATTTTTATTCCTAAGCAATGCAGTCAGAAACACTGTTGAGCATAAGAATGTGGTTTACCATGTGTCTCACTTCCATGAAATTAAATCCATGCCTAACTATGTCAAGTTTTGATACCTAGGCACCTGTTGCACAAAATGCTCATCAAGTCACTAACATCACAACTTCAGCTTCTTTAGAATGTACAGTGAATACTGTCAACGATGTGCTGTGTCACTGTATGCAGAAAGTTTGTAAACCCCCGATGAACACCTGCATCTTGTATTTACAGTACCTTTTGTATGCTTTCAAAAAAAAATTGTGTGTATATATGTATTTTCAGTAAAGACTAATAGATTATTTCTAGAATCTTCTCATATGTAGATAATGTTTAGAGTAAGGAAGTTATATCTGTCCATGATTGTGTTTAAAACTAAATAGCACAGTTAACAATAAAACCTCTTTAACTCTGTAGTGATCAAGAAAAAAATTTTTGATTTAGCTAACTGTGTTTTGACTAGACTGAATGTTCTTTATTTGAGTAAAAGGAAAATAGTTTGGATTGGTTTATAGTAGTTAGCTTTTGTTTGCTTCAAGCAGCTCAGTAACAACAAACAGAATTATTCACACAGGTATATGCTTTTGGAAATATTTTATGATAGCAAGATGTTCTGAAATACTGTGAGTGGCAAGTGAAAGCATAGTGGTGATTTAGGATAGTGTGCATCTTGTTTGCACCTTCAAACTATCCTGTAGAAATTGTTTCATAGCATTCTATAGTAGCAATCCATTAGAAGTGATCTTCTCTCACACCAACTGAAACTCAGAGACTTTTTTTTTTTTTTTTGGTGCCATATGTATTCTTTGAGTTGCCGCAGTTTAATTGGGAAAGTAGAAAGCAATGCATCTTTTTCTTTTCTTTGTATTGAGTTACTATGTTTTCACAGTATGATTTTTAGTAACTCATAGGACAGTGACAGAATAAGCAGTGATTTAATGGACTGAAATTATGTAGTTTACCGGCTTGCTGAATACAACATACACTGCTAACTTCTCATGTTTTAGTAAGAGTATCAATATTGTGAATGTTAAAAGAAAAAAAGTATCAAGATTGTATTACGAGCTTAGCTTTCAGTGATGTCTCCGTTATATGTTTAAAAATGCAGTATGACTGTACTAAATGGATGTATTTAGTATTCTCAGCTGGGAAGTAGCTGTAACTGATCTTTAAATGGATCTTCTAGTTGTTTGCTGTTCAAGTTCATACTACTTTCATCATCCATTTGTTACCAGTATTAGCAGAGCAAAACTGCTTTTACTGTAGTCTTAGCTTTGACTCCTCCAGTTTCACATACCCAGCTTCTATTATTTTTTATATTTAGTAACCGCACACTATTGGGATTTTGATCCTAATTAGCTTGAATTATAAGTATGACTTTGTTAAAACAGTGTTAAGATAACCTGTAATAGTGATTTCAACAGCAAGTTATGTTGTGCTGTTGTAGAGCTTGGATTATTGGGTGACTGCTATTCAGTTCTAGTTAAAAGTTTGTATCTTGTTGCAGTGGTTGCTGCTGGACAATAAAGCTACTAGGCAGCAAGCACTTGCACAAAATGTTGGGGATCTGTATTCAGCAGAGATGGTAGGTTTCACTGAAGGTTATGGGCGGTAGGTAGTTATCAAAAAGGTTAAAAAGAATAATACTTTTTTGGTTTTATTTCCACATGATACTGTAACAGTACCTCTGATATAGCTTGCTGGTCATGGTCACAAGGCTAGTATGTGCTCATTTGAATTGACTACCAAAGATTGAGTTCCATGAGTATGTTAATTTGTGTCTTTATTAGAGGAGGATTGCTTCAATGTTAGTCATGACTAGTGGAAACAAGAAATTTTAAACATACGAACACTTTTTGAGATCAGAGAGAATTAAATTTGCTATTACTTCCATGTGGATTTTCAGAAAGTGAGAAATAAAAGTCAGTAGACAAGAGTATCTTTTGAATTAGTAAATATAGTTGTATTAGAGTACAAGTAGTTGGATTTCTCTGTGGAAATCATAAACTAAGACTTTGAAGATCAGTAGCATTTTGAGGTGTCTTTCATAAGTAGGTTATTATTCAGGGTGCATTTTAACCACAAATTGATAGAATATTAATCTTTAATGGAGGAAGAGATCTTACTCATGTAGACTTTATAGTTCAAAATAAGAATTTATGCTTTTGTGAAATAGTATAGTGATGCCTCTCTTAATACTGCAGTATTTTTTAAGAGATTAACTTCTGTAATAGAACTGTGGTGACACAGTAAGGCATGACTTTTCACTCAGGGATTTTAATCTATGCATGAAAATTTTGTATTTTTCTAGAAATCAAATAAGAAGAATTTTTCTTATTTCTACAGTTAATGGTAAGAGTGCTGGTTGCTTTAAATAGCTTCTAAAAGGTGCTGAGCTTCACAAGACTGAATTTGGCTGTTAGTAGATGGGCCTTTTTGTAGTAACTGGCATGTGGAAGGAACTGGAAGGAAACTAGGACTTCTCATTGTTGTGTGACAAGAGTGCAAAGAAATCATGAAAGCATAAATTGTGTGACTTGGCTCTCCCTTTATTAGTGGAAAAGGGTTCTCAGGATCACATGAGTGTTTCTCCTCTCAAACCCTTGCTATGGAGATTCCACATTGCTGCTATTCTTCCATGTAAAGGACTTCAGCTAAGAATCTTTTTAGAACTAAGCAATAATATTTCTTATATAATACTGTTAAAGATGCCAATTAAAAAAAATTATACAGAAATTTAGTTCTACTACTCAAACATGCCTGCTTTGTCTCATTCTGCTTTCACTTTAAGCTAATTGAGTCATATATTGAGTTTTATGACTTGGTTGTGCTTTGCTGCTTGGAGTAAGGTTTCCACTTCTTTTTACATGCTTTAAAATGAAATTCAGTTGATCAATGGGGAGTGTTTCCATCAAGCCTCCTCTGGCTTCTTTTATTAGAGGCTCTACCGGAGTTTGTGTTTGGATTGCAAACTCCCTGTTTAGGTAGTGGGGTGACTTCTGACTCAGGCCTGTCAGCCTGACCTCAGTGCTGGGGAAGGTTATGGAGCAGATCATCCTGAGCACCATCTCTTGTCACATGCAGGACAACCTGGGGATCAGGCCCAGCTGACAAGGGTTTATGAAAGGCAGGCCCAGCTTAACTAAGCTGATCTCCTACGTCAACGTGAACTGCTTAGTGGATGAGGGAAAGGCTGTGGATGTTATCTGCCTAGACTTTAGTAAAACCTTTGACACTGTCTCCCAGAGCATTCTCCTGCAGAAACTGGCCGCTCATCACCTGGATGGGTGCAGTGATTGCTGGGTAGAAAACTGGTTGGATGGCTGAGCCCAGAGAGTGGTGGTGAATGGAGTTACATCCAGCTGGTGGCCGGTCACAAGTGGTGTTCCCCAGGGCTCAGTATTGGGTTCAGTCCTGTTTAATATCTTTATTGATGGTCTGGACAAGGGGATTGAGTACACCCTCAGTGAGTGTGCAGATGACACCAAGTTGGGTGGGAGTGCTGACCGGCCTGAGGGCAGGAGGCTCTGCAGAGGGACCTGGGCAGGCTGGAGCGATGGGCCCAGGCCAGTGGTGTGAGGTTCAGCAGGGCTCAGTGCCGGGTCCTGCCCGTGGGTCACACCAGCCCCAGGCAGCGCTACAGGCTGGGGCAGAGCGGCTGGAAAGGGCCTGGTGGGAAAGGGCCTGGGGGTGCTGGGTGACGGCCGGCTGGGCAGGAGCCAGCAGTGTGCCCAGGGGGCCCAGGCGGCCAGCAGCACCCTGGCCGGTGTCCCCAGCAGTGTGGCCAGCAGGACCAGGGCAGTGACCGTCCCCCTGCACTGGGCACTGGTGAGGCCGCCCCTCGAACCCTGTGTTCAGGTCTGGGCCCCTCTCTGCAAGGGGGACATTGAGGGGCTGCAGCGTGTCCAGAGACGGGCAGCGGGGCTGGGGAAGGGACTGGGGCACAGGTCTGATGAGGAGCGGCTGAGGGGACTGGGGGGGTTTAGTCTGGAGAAAAGGAGGCTGAGGGGGGACCTTATCACTCTTTATACCTCCCTGTAAGGAGGTTGTAGCGAGGTGGGTTTCAGTCTCTTGTCCCAAGTAACAGGTGACAGGACAAAAGGAAATGTCTTCTACTTGCGCCAGGGAAGGTTTAGATTGGATATTAGGAAAAACTTTTTTGCTCTAAGGATGGCCAAGCATTGGAACAGGCTACCCAGGGAAGTGGTTGAGTCGACATGCCTGGAAGTGTTTAAAAGGTGTCGTGGTTTAACCCCGGACAGCAACAGAGCCCCACGCAGCCGCTTGCTCACTCCTTCTCACCCAGAGGGATGGGGAGAAGAATCTGAAAGGAATGTAAAACTTGATGGTTGAGATAAGAACAATTTAATGGGTAAAGCAAAAGCCACACACACAAGTAAACCAAGGAATTAATTCACCACTTCCCATGGGCCGGCAGGTGTTCGGCCATCCCCAGGAAAGCAGGGCTCCATTTTCTGAGTACACTTCCCAAGTAATGTGTCACAGTTACTCGGGAAGACAAACACTATAATGCCAAATGTTGCCCCCTTCTTTCTTCCCCCACCCTATAGATTCAGTATGACGTACCATGGTATGGAATATCCCTTGGGGTAGTTCAGGTCAGCTGTCCCGGCTGTGTCCCCTCTCAATGCACCCCCAGCACACTGGCTGGCAGGGCTGAAAAGTCCTTGATTTAGTATAAACAACACCCAGCAACAACTAAAAACATCACTGTCCTACCAACATTGCTCTCGCATCATAGCCAGAACACAGCACTGCATCAGCTACTAAGAAGAAAAGTAACTCTATCCCAGCTGAAACCAGAACAAAAGAGATGTAGATGTGGCACTTAGGGACATGGTTTGGTGTTGGACTTGGCAGTGCTAGGTTTACGGTTGGAGTCCATGATCTTAAAAGTCTTTTCCAACCTAAACTATTCTATGATTCTAATAATATTATTTGAATGCCCGAATAAGTATGTCAAAATAGGACTTACAGATGGCACTGTATGTGCCGAGGTGGATTCCTGATCCTTATTTTGGTTTATCTCCTGATAGATTTTGTTTGGGGTTTGGGTTTGTTTTTGTAGGTTTTTTTGTTATATGGGAGTGCATTTCTTAACTGATTTTTGGGAATATGGAAAGGTAAGTATTAGTGTGAATAAAAATATGGTAGAGACTGTTTTTACATAAACTATAAATGAGGTTGAAATGTGGGGGAAAATGGAAAGTACTGTAATATTTAATGTATCCTTATAGCTTTAGTAGGTATTACCCATCAGATCGTCTTTCTAATTTTTTTTTTTTTTTGACAAATCCTGTGAAAATCTTTGGTACAGACTTTATATTCTGGAATAGGTAGCAGAACAGATCTGAATCTGTGTTGCTACTTATACTGTTGTCTTACAGAGTTTGTTACCCAGTGTGCAAAGAGCCAATTTCACACACAGAGGTGAGATTTATTGCATGTCAGTGCAGAGATGGGTGCTAGGTTGTAAATCCACAAAGCTTGCACGCCTCTTATCACACAGTAAAACATTTTGTACACTTTGAACAACTTCTTACAATTACCTTTAGCCACACTTACTTCTTAAAGGTTATTATGAGCCTTGTCTCCATTTAAAGGTATAGCATTCTTTCTTTACACTGAGCAAGTTTTGTGGGGAGGGGATTTATTAGCAGGGGGCTTTCTTTGCTGGTTTGGATCTTTTAGTATGCTAATCAGGCAAGTTCACACACCATTCCAGTAATTTTCTGTTTGGTCTTATTAACCATTTGGTTCTCCTGGAGCTTACCTTGTTATGCCCCAGCTTGACTTTTATGGTGTCCATTCCTTCTCCCAAGGCCATGCTTTTGTTAACTATTTGTAACATCCTCTGTTTTTCAAATTCTTTTTTTTTTGTTACAGATACTTACATACTTTGACTAAATTTCATGTTTGATCTAATACTGAGATGGTCGACTACAGTAGGAACAAAGTGTTAATATATTGGAGTTATTACAAGGAGTTTGTCCAACCTAGTAGTTTCATGTAATGTAGCTTTGTGTTGTAATTATTTCCTGGAAATTGAGGGTTGTTAATAAAAACAAATAAATATGGCATGTAGTATGCAGAGAGATTCTTGTTGCTGTGAAGAGTGTTTCTTGTTATATTTTTTTACAATTAATAGTTTTTCGTAACTAGTCTTCATAATAAATCCATGGCCTTCTCTGCTGGGATAGATTTGATTGTTTTTCTTCTCTACAATTCAGTCTTTATGTTGATGGTTCTCCTGTTTGTTACAGGTAGCTGTTACTGCAGTGTAAGTTCTTACTTACCGTGTCTTGCAGCTGATCTCTGTGTTCAGAAATGATTGATTTGCCAACTTGTGGAGTAATGTTGCTTTTCAGGCCAGTTGTGCTTGGGTTTGGGGAATGTTGGAGAATGTGTTGATCGTAGAAGAGTAGTTGTTATCTACATGTTGTAATTAAGAGAAACAAAGAAGTGTGCTGCAGAGCAAGTTAAAATTGACCTGTGTTTCAGAGCTTTTGTTTGGGGGGAGGGCAGGGGAATGTTTAGTTACTTCTTGTGGTGTAGACTGGAAGATCAAACTTACAAAGTCTGTTAAGAAGCAGTAGTATATGCTATTATAAGAAGACTACATATTGAAACGGCTCATTTCACATGTGTATGGGGTCTGTCTTAAGGAGTAGGGTAATTTTTTTCATAGCTCGTATGTACAAACTGCTTACATGCTAAACATACATTCTAGGAAGTCCTGCTGTGTAGTTAATATTAATGTACCTTTGGATGTGCTTGAAAGCATATGAAGGATATAATGGGAAATAGATTTACCATGTTGATGCCTGCTTAGCAGCATTGGAATTTAGTAGTTCAGATATTAAACTATTTCAGTTCCTAATTTTTTTTAGAAGTGTTATTTCAGACATAGTAACAGTACTGTCCTGGAATATAGTAGCTCTAGGAGTTAAGCTTTTCATAAGGCTGTGGTGTAAGAATTTGAGCAGCTATGTTCATGTTCTACAAGTTGCAGTCGTGCTACTTCTTATCCCAGTAGATGTTTTAATGGTCAAGACTTCTTCTAATAGTGTGATCTGACAGCAACTTTTATTTTTATTTGAATGATAATGGAAACGTTGAAACATTCAATCATCATTGATAACTGAAACATCTAAAATGTAAATTTAAAAAAAATCTGGAGTAAAATATGCCTAATTTGTTTTAATAATGCAGTCTATTCCTTGGTGGCTTGAACCATCTGAGAAGAGAATGTTAGTGCAAAACAGTTTTGTTTTTTTAACTGCAGCAGTGTAAGTTGTCACTTCAGTCAGCGACAGTTAACCTCCATTGTTTGTGTATGTATAAAATCCTTTGGAATAGGCTAAGATTCATCAAGCTGATACTCCTTTTGAAAACAGGACATTCCTTTTGAAAATGGAGCAAAATAGATAGATTCATAGTTCATAATATTACTAAGTTGTATTTGGTGTGTAGTGTCTGAATAAAAATAGCATGTTCCTCAGCTGTTCTTTTTGGATGCAGGTCATAGAAGTGCAGTCTTTCTAGATCTAAATTCAGATGTCAGTCTTGTGAAGAGCTTCCACTTTGTCTCAGGTTGCTGACATCTTAATATAATACTGCAACTGTTTGTCTTGGTTTGTGCTACTCAGATGAAGTATCCTTTTTTTTTCTGTGGTTGTTTTCAGAACACCATCCTAATATTGGCAGTGTATTGAAAATATTTTTTCTTGTTGCAAAGTCTTTTGGTACTCATATTGGTCTCGATGATTGGTCACATTGGTCTTTACTATTCAGTAAAAAATAAATATAGTTAAATTCTGGAATCCTATAAGCTTGTTCTTAAGACCAGCAATTTAGCGTGCCTTCATTTGTAAACTCTTGCGTGCAATTAGATGTTGACATCTAGTTCCGAAAAAAAGCTTTGAAACATTAAACGTAACAGACAGAAGTGTGCTTAATGCCGTCTAAGGGCCTATGGAAGTGGGCGACCTTCACACTGTTCTTGCGTATTTAGTAAAAACCACCTTTCCTGTAGCTGATTTAGTGCCTGGTTTGAATTTCAGCATCTTGGTGGAGCCAGCTTATTTCGGTGAAAATGCTGGCCATCCTGTCATTTTGCTATTCAGTAAAAGCTTCAAATAGTTAGGTAGGTGCTTCATTTTGATGACAGAGAAGTCAGCTTCTGTTCTGAAAGAGAAGCTTGTATTTTGTCAGTCCTGTGCTAGGGCCCTTCCAGTGCCCATAATGCTTGCCCAAAGGAAGAAGTGTCTCTTTTCACCATGTTTAGGCGTTCACGTAGAAAATTCATACTTCTGATGTGCAAAGCATAGGTCATAAAGGGCTAAGTAGCTGTGGTTCTTGTATTACAGTAGAAGGAATACAAGACTGAAGTTCTTCTGAACTCAGAACTATTTTTGTTTGGGTTTTATTTTTTGGTGGGTTTCGGGGGTTTTTTGTGTTGTTGGTTTTTGTGTTTTGGTTTTTGTTTTTTTTTTTTTATTTAGAATTCAACTCTGGTTTTAGGGGAAGGCAGGGAAGATTCAGATATTTGAATTAGATGTTCCGCGAAGGAAATACTGTACATGCCTTGAATAATGAGAGTTCTGCATTTAAATGACTGCCTTGTCTCACTGAGATTGATTGCAACTTTTGTGTCTTCTGCTCAGAAAGATCAACACTTGAGATGTCTACTTCTTCTAAGTTGTTTCCCACAGAACTTGTGATCCAAGGGCTCATATAAAGTCTCTTTGATTACTCTGTATTAGTCATTAAAGGCTTGGATGTGGAATGAAATTTGGGTAAAATTGGCTGTCAGCAGATCCTATACACCAGGATCTAGAGCAACTGAAATAAAATGCTGATTATGTTAGAATTTACTTATTTAACTTCTGGCATCGCAAGCCTCCTTGGCAGCAATTTTGGAGTAAAAGCTTTGGTGGCAGTAACCTTGACACTATAATTGGCATCTATCACTGCTGAGACGACAGTGTCAGTAGGCAATGATGAGATACATGAGATTCTGAGGTTAGCAGAATCTAATATATGACCATATTCCTTCCACATGTTGGTTTTTAACAGAAATTTAAGTTGATTTTTTTATATTTATATAAATATATACGTAATTCATATAAATAAGTATTTCTATTATAATGTAACAAAACTTTGTTTACAGACTTTATCAATACCAGGGTTAAGCACAACTCTGAATTATTCCCAATTCACTCTTACATCTATTTCTTTAAACTTTTTTTTTGTAACAGTCATCCTCTTCCTCTCCATGTCAGCAGAATGACTATTGGATTTTGTTCCCTGGTGTTCAGAATTGTTCAAATACAGCTTTTCATTGTACAGGACTCTAATATTGGCCCAGTCTAGTGGAGTAGTGACTCAAACTTCTGTGAAGTTCCTGTTCCCACAGGAGCAGGAGAAAAAGCCACAGAGTTCCTGCAATTTGCTCTAGCATTTTTCTACATTTTGTGTTTTGTTATTTCAGTGGAAACTGCAGATCTAAATTAGAAATAAAAGCTGAAAAAGAGCATTAGCTAATGTGTTTTTTTCTTTTTTGGTTCCAAGTAGCTTGTTTATAGGTATTGTTATTTATGCTCATGACAGTTTTTAAAATTCTGTGTACTGAATATGACTTGGAGTAGAAATGCCAGCATATAATAATGATACTTAATTCCTGTGTGTAAGTATCTAAATATGTTTCAGAATGAGCTCCAGAAAGGTTTAAGATCAGGCCTCAGTTTGGAATCAGTGAAACAGTTTTAATTTCATACAATATTTTTTTTTTTTAACTTGGATGTCATTATAATTGCACCCAGGCTACCAGGAAGCACGGAATGTGCCTGAGTACCAGTTCATACAGAAAAGTGATTATTATATTTTTGCTTTAGAATATTTGTGCTAGTTTAGTGTGTACACTGTCAATTTATGTCCTTGCATTCACTTAGACTCGCTTCACTGTTCTGTTAATGCATGCCAGTGCAATCAAGTAGCCAGCATATTATGAGACCTCTTGTTAGTTAATATAAGACTAATGGGATGCTTGAATTGGCATGGAATTAGGTCTCTGACAAAAGATTTAGATGGCAGTCCAAGTGATGGCTTGCTAATTAAATGTCTAAATGTCATTGCTAAGACCTTGAGAACTAGACTTGGTTATTAAAGCTTTTTCCAAAAAATGTTTCAAGTGCTAGAAGCCGAAGAGAATGGATTGAATGGAGAAAGAGAGCTTGTATTCCTCTAAAAACAGTGGGTTTGTGTATTGCTTTATTTGCATGAAAAAGTAGTTGTCTGTGCATGATTGTCTTTATACTGTTCCAAGTCTCTCTTTCTCAGTTTTACTTGTGAGCAAGATGCCCAGGTCCTTTTTTTTCCCCACACTCAAAATAGTGCCTTGAATGATATAAAAGTACTGAAGAGTCTGTGTGACAGCCTAGTATGCATGCAGCAAGGAAGACCTGAAACTAGCTGTTAAGAACAAAGCCTGGTTGTAATTCACTATTTTATATTTTGGAAGTCTCAGGTATTTTAGAACGTTTTAACTTGTTCAGAGTATAATGGGAAAACATCTACCTTCAACATAATGGGGTTACTGTAGTGAAGTTTTACTTTTGCTCTCTGTATATTCATGCATTTAAAGTAAACTGCTCTGAATATGTAGTGTAGGAATGAACAGATTTGTTACTTGCTCAGTGTTTATTGCTTGAAAATTTTCTGACTTGAGACTTATAAGTGGTGGAGTTCTTTACAAAGTCAAGTAATTGTTGTGTGGGCAGTTTGGCAACTAGTTTGCTGTTAGAAGGAGAATTGTCTATTTATTCATTTCATGTTCTTTTTAGGTTTATTGCACCATTTGTAAACATGGATGGATAGTGCTTTTCATCATTCTTGCCTCTGTTCCGCATTTCCCAAGTTGTTATGTAATTATATTGCAGGAGTCTCTGGAAGCTCTGGAAGTAATGGGAATTGCTTTGTGTTGGGCAAACCTCAGTTCCATAAAAAGACATGATTCCTGTACTGAAGCAATTACACCACTCATAGTCTCTGGTGTAGAACATTGCCAGGCATTTGAACTGGGGAATAAGGTTTTCATGAGGTTCACTACTAGCACTTGCCAACATTTAGTCTTTGGGAAAGGAAAGGTAATAAACAGTAAATAAAAAAAAAAAAAAATCAGGAAAGTATCAGCCAGGTGTAGGCTAGAAAGCCCCTGCTCTTGTAGCTCACTTGTTTTCAGTGAAGTCATGCTATACAGTCTTTCATGGAAGTGCTTGGACTTTATGGAATGGCCATGCTGTATCACATGACTGAAGCATATGTGTGTCCTTCTATGTGGTGGGTGAAATCTGGGTACACCAGAACAGTCTCAGTCAAGCCACTCATCCAGTTGGCTTTAGTCATATACATGTTTTATCTCATGATGAGTAAGTGCCATAATGTGAAAAATACGTGAAATTTCCAAGTTAAGACATGTCTGGTCACAAGATAGGGCAAAATATACAGGGAGAGTGGAAAAAGAAGTGAGATTGGGGAGCAATACATAATCTTAAGTAAGAAAATTTCAGTTACTACCAGTTGTGTTTGTGGAGAACTTTTCTGTTATGCGACAGAAGAGGTTTTGCCAATGACATCGGCTCTCTGCTATTGTTTCTTCCTTGTTAGGACAAATAATACTGTGAAGATTTGTGTGTTTTCTCTTGTCACCTGGGGTAATCAGCTTGCAAAATTAACCCCTTCAATATTACGGGAAATGCTTAAAATTATTGGGATGTCAGCTTACCTTGAATTGCAGTCACTAAGTTTGCCTGCAAGACTACTTTATTTGGAATCTTTCTTTCTGCAGCAACAATGTCTTAGGTTTGCCAGAGTTTACTCAGGATCACTCAGTACCTAGCCAAGTTTAAACTTGAATGGTTTGAGTTTTAACGTTAAAACAATCTGGTAAGGGATTCGGTACTTCATTAAATATATAAACAGTTATGAAAGAATAATAGATCAATAAAATGCAAATTCACTCTGAGAAGGAAGATCTGTGTCCAGTATGGTTTTCCTTAAATCTCAGCTAATTAAGGCTGGTGTTCTAGCAGACTTGCCTTAGGGAACTTTGGAAATACATGTTTTCATTTAAATATTGGGGTTATGTGTTAGGAGAAAAAAGGAGAATGTTCTTCTAGTGCACTTAACAGTGGAGTACTTTTCTAAATGTAGTTGTGATTATTTGAAGTTTTGCCTTCCCGTGCCTGTAGGGATTGAAAGCAAAGATGCACAATGTATCTGTAATCTGTAGCATATTTTTCCTTTCAGTGATAGTTTTTAAAATTGTACCTGACCTGAGTGTTTCAAGAAAGTTGCAATGCTATACACTTTAATTAGTACATTTATATAATTAGGTTAAATAAAACAATTGTATCATTAGGTTCTAAGATTTGATGCATGCAACTTAGGTATTTTGATTGTCTTAAGTTGAGTAGCTGGTGGCCGTGGATCCAAACTGGAGAAGAGAAGCTGGCACTCAAATACACATTCTGTCTAGATCAAGGAATTTAAAAACACTCCTGGCTTCTCAGTTTTTGACAAACTCAAGCACATTTTTCTGTTCTGTTACTTGACTGATACTTTATTTGTTCTGGCAATGACTGTCAGCCCTTTTCTTCAATTAAATTTCCCCATTACTTCCCAGAAGTAACTTGGGTAGTGGTAAATTTTCAGTAGTAGCTGTCTCAGATGCAGGTTTTTTTACTTTGAAGTTGCATGTTGATTTCCAGGACAAAGGATGGCTCAAAGGCCAGTTTCGTGTGACTCCAGAAAGTATGGATTATAGAGTACTGTTGCTACATGTGTAGAGTTTGGTACTGGAAGCAGTTTGCCTAGAGGTGCAATCTGGGATATGCATCTCTAGGCAAATGCAAAATAAAATATGCAAAAAATGAAAAAGGAGTATCATTCCTTTTCTACTGAGTGGGTATATCAATTTCAAAAAGTATTCATGCTTCTTGAATACTGGACAAAGCAGCCTATACTTGATTTTTTTTTGTTCCTTACTGACTATTAAGATTTTTATAAAAAAAACAATCCCCACCCCAGTGGAAGCAAAAAGTCTTTTTTTCAACCTCACTAGTGTTGCAGAGATTAAGATTTGAAGATGCCATTCATTGAAAACCCCCAAAGAAAAACATAATTGCTAGCACCCACCCCACCAACACCATAAATCCCCATATTTTGAAATAAGAGTGTGGATTTTTAACTCTCAGTAAACCCACTAAATTGTGCCGAAAGAGGAAGAAAAAAATTTTTTAGTATGCCACCAATGTCTAGAGGCTTGTGTAACAGCAAATTCCCTAAGGGAGTGAGGTCCAAATCATCCAAGGAAGTATTTTTATAGTGAGTAAATAAGCTGAGGAGAGCAAGAACACTTTCAAAACAAAAGCTGACCCAAAAATCTGATGTGGATCATTATTCTTGGTGGTTAATATGGCTGTGAGCAGGAAAACTGTGTGTTGGTCAGGTGTTTGTGGGGTTTGTGCTACCTAGGAGCATAAACTGATTCTACAGGAGTGCTGCTCTCATAGCAGCTTATATCTGCATACACAGATGTCAATTAATAGTGAAGTTTGCATTGGTCCTGAGAAAAGAGCTGGACGACTTTGTTTCCTACTCTTAACAAGCGATTGGCTAAATCTTAGTAGTGTGAGACTTGGTTATAATCGTTGCAACACATTGTGAGTGTATGCACATTGCGAGGAATTAAATTCTTGCAGGACTGAATGAATTGTGAGCTCTTATGCATTTCAAGCCCAGAATGGATCCCACTCCTGTGCAATATGACCCTTGTATCAGAAGCTGCAGAACACTGTCTGTATTTCTTAAAAGAGGTATCTTGACTCACCTTGTTGGCTCAATTGCTGAGCTCTAGTGATTCGATTAACCACACTGGTGTTAGGAAATTAAATTCTTATTTGTCTAATTCCCAGCTGATGGATCTTTTTAAACTTTTTACAAACTTGGAAAGTTTCTATGTACAGCAATAAAAACCAGCCTACTTTTTGCTAAACCAGCTAATTTGTACTCCTTAAATCGTACAGCATAAATCTTCCATGACAAACTGAGCTGGTTTTTGTGGTACTTTGAACTCCGTAGTAATTACTGTCATGTACTGAAATGTGGAATTTTTTTGAGATTTTAAAGGAAGATACACATATGCTCAGACTCCTTGTCAACACTTTATCTGGTAAAGGACAGTTTTTCTAGATTGCTTTGATACAGTTGTCGTGTTATAGCTAAGAGCCTCTGAGGCTCAGGCCTTCATTTAAGTGTTCAAAAGATTATAATTATGGTGAGAGAACACACAGCCATGATTTTGCAAGACCTTTGTGTTTTCAGACCTTGTCACAGCCTTTCTTAATGCTGTGGGCTTTAAGAAACTTGGCTGTGCCTGGAACCTTTTTTTCCTAGACTTGGAGAATGGTGATGGTTGACATACCTTTTTGTATAAGGTCGTTGCTTACAGGATTCCACAAAAATTGACCATCCCTTCTTTTCAATATCTTCGGCAAAAAGAACATGTTGATGGTCCTTAGCTAAATGTATTTTTAACTGATTTATTACTACTGAAATGTCAGAATGCTTACAGGAAATCAGCTTTTGCATTAAGAACATCTGGTTCAAACCAAATAAAGGGAAGACTGAAGAAAAGTGTATATTCCACTGCATTGACAGAGCTTCCATTTGCCAGAACGGTGTTGAAATCTGGGATGCTCCTGGGTTAACTATTAAGCTTATATAACCATGTAGCATCCACTTCTTTAGCAGTGACCTGTGTCGACAAGAAGCACAAGTTTCTTGTGTAACAAGAAACTGAATCTGATCATCGATTTGCATGTGCAGTCATCCGTTTGTCATGTACAGATGTGGGCACTGCAACTTCTTATGACTGATGCCAAATATCAAGAAGCAGCAAAATAGGGCTTTGTCTTGTAACTCAGGCCACTGTAAGTATTCTAGCTATGTTCATAGTTTCTTCTGTTGAGTCTGACCATTAATCAGTCTCTGAGCAGCTGATGGATGTGCAGCCCTGGGTGAAAACATACATCAGAGCCACAGCTAAGGACAAAGTATTTGTTCTAAATGCTCTGATTACGGAAGATAGCTCTAGTGGACAACACGCAGATCCAGAGCCTTGTACTCTCCAATAAACACTGGAAACCGTCACATTCTTTGTCTTTCTCTAAATGTGTAATATTTTTCTACTGTATGGCTCATATGAGGAAAAGAGGAGAAATCTGTATTAATGAACAGAGTCGTCCAAGAAAAGCTTTTCCTCTGAAAAAAATTCCCCAGAGAATCCCTGAGATATGCTAGACAAGGGCTTTTATATAGAAGTTGTTCAGCACTACAGAGGTTCAGTCTTCAATACTGTTAACATACTACTGAAATGGAATTGAGAGGGGTGTGAAGGTGCTATTTCAGGTTTCCAAAAGTGCTGAATAAGCCTTTAGTTTGCTGGAGGTTTGGAATGAGTGGGCAAGCACATGCAAGAATCAGTGGAGTAAATCATACTTGAAAGTTGAGTCTCTGGTTTCTGGTCAAACTCACTTCCTGTACATTACAAACAAATGATGAGTTTTATAGCTGTCCAAATTTCTGTAAAAGTCCCCCCCCTCTAGTGGGTTGAGTGAAGACAATCCATTTCTATTTTCTGCCTTTTTAGCTTTATCTCCTTTTATATTGTTGCAACAGAGTTTTTTTGGATAGGATTGTTTTTCAATTTAAGCCAGAAATCTGTGTGAAAATTAACACACAATGTTAATATTGAGTATGATGAAGATATCTGCAGGTAGCTGTGGAAAGCAAGAGCTGATGCATAGGCTTGTATTGAACTTTCCTGTTGCCTTTCACCTGAGGTACTGCACAACATTGCCCTGACTTGCTACCTCCTGATGTCCAGGTGAGGCGCAGATTAAGTAACAACTCAGTTTGTTGATACTTGAACAGAACTATTTCTGATGAAGACTTTTACTCTAAAGTCCATTAGAAATGAGGCCTAAAAACTGGCACGCTTTGCTATTGTATTAGGAGGAGGTGGAAGAGAAGAGTAAAGGAAGACTGAAAATGCAATATGCAGCTGGTTAGAAGGAAAAGAAAAAAAAGTAGGGCATGGCCGCAGTAAGAACTGGTAATTGCAGTACACAGATACAGTGAACTACCTAACAAGCCTGGAGAAGTTGCAGTAGAGGAAACAGTGATACAATACCAGAATACTGTGATACTCTTAACTAGAGGGTGAGGAAACTGTAGGTAATGTGACACAAAAGTTGTCACAGATGGGATTTATTATATAGTTGAGATAAAAGAATGAGTAAATGGATGGTGATGTTTACTGTATTAATGGTTTGCTATGCAAACTCTTTTCATTATTGTACTGTTTTAGAACGTACGTGACCAATATTACAAATAGGGCCGTGGCTCTGCATTAGATCTCACAGATGTAAGGAAGTAGCAGTCCTTCTCCTTGAATCTTCATTTCTTTTAAGTTGTAGCAAGAAACCTGCATGTGAATGGAAAAACTCAGTGAGAGGGAGGAGAGCATGAGTGGGAGGTGCCCCAGAGAGCACAGTACTTACAGGCAAAAGTAAGGAACTGGCAAACAATAGAAAGCATTAGCTAGTATAAAATTTAAAGAGCAGGTGATAGCTTTCTGTTCCTGTGACTTATTTATGAAATAACTAAACGCATGTATTTTTCTGCTTTTCTCATTTAGCTTGTGTAATACAACATTGCAGGAGTCAGTTGACCCCTGTGAAAGATGGATCTTTCAGTGCTTGTGGAAGAATCTTGTAAAGTTCAGGAACTTGTAGCACAGCCTTCTAAAAACATAAAGTTGGAACGTTAGTATGTTAGTATAATAGGGAATCAGAAATAAAGTCATTCTTGTAAGATTTTTCTACTCTCAGTAGAGAAATTTCCTGTTCATTTTTGTAGAACTTGTCAGAAGAGTTGTGCATGCGTTCTGGATGGTGCACTGGGAACAGTGACAGTTTTCTCTGTCCTTTCTGCATCTGGCTGAGAAAGGTGGTCCTTTAATTTCTTGATCCTCCAGTAACGGGAGGGGTTTTTTTCTGATGATCTTTCTAATGCTCGTAGTTGGAGGTCACCTGTATAAGGAAATAATATGCAACTTTTCTGGGAGAATCCTGATGGACAAAGTAGGAATACAGCTTTTCATGGTCAAAACACTGATACTAATGCTGATGGGAGCAGCCTATGAGTATTCCCGATGTGTATATACAGACTACCGCTGATGCTAGTTGCATGGTAAGGGCAACACTCGGAGAGAACACAGTCTGTCTGTGGTAGTGAGAGGGATGAAAGCAACTTCACAATTTCCAAGGAAATGAGAAGCAGAGAACATGTTCATCTTTGTTGATTTTTAAAATACAGTTGAAAGGCAAGAGACAATCTTTGGTTATAGCAGCTGCTAAAGTATTTTATGAAGTCCTGTGTTAAGATGAAATTTCCATCTATGTAAAACAGATGTGAAATGTTTTCAGTTTACTTTCTCAATAAAATGTGCTTATACTACATATCTAAAAGATGCAGCCTGATGTAAGTCAATGTGTAAAACTTTGATTAGTAAGTGAAGTTCTGAAGGCAAGATTTCTTCTGTCAGTCAACACTGTTTCGTGTTTGTGAGTAATGCCAACCATAGAGCTTGGCAACAGAGAGAGAATCTAACTCATTATTCAACCCACTTGCCGCCCAGAGCTTCAGAGGTAGGTAGTGCTGTGCTTGTACAATGACTAGGAATGAAATACCAATCACTTTAAATATATTAAATAGTGGAAGGCTGCTAGGGAGAAGGGTACTGCTGCAAAGGGTGAGGTTGTAAAGGCACAGAGAACTGCTCCATTTATGAGCCATTTATCTAAAACCAGAAAACCTCTTGCACTTTCTGTTGTGATAGTCTTGATTTTTATGAAGCCAACAGATGTTTTGGGGAGTACTTTGTTTTTAAAAATGCAGATCTTAATCTGCTCAGAGGTTCTGTTTAACGGCACTTAGCAGTAGGGGAAAACAGGGTTATGGCAATTTTGTTTGGTCTCAAACTGGATTTTTATAAATGCAGTAAGAAGTTGGGAAATATTTAGTGCACAGGTTACATCAAACATTCTATGAAAAGATTGCTAATTCCTATTCAGGAGCTAAATTCCCACTTGGCTGTTTCAGAATGCTGTGCTGGGTAGACTGCAGGAATCTTGTCCAAAATAATAAAGTAGTTGTATTTTAAGTACTGAAACTGAGCTGATATTTTTCAATATTAAATTTTGCGTCCCTGGGATTTGATAGCTTACATGCAGAGATTTCATTCTTATAATAGATTTTAAATGGGGGGGGTGGGTGGTGGTGGTTTAAATGTAATATGGACCAGGTATTGCTAGGTCTTTCATTTCAAAGAATGAAAAAGCCACTTGTTCCTTCTGCCAGATAGAAAACAACTAATTCCTTTGTGTGTTTTATTTTTTCCTGAGAGCCTGACCCTTTTTATTCAAATACTGTTTCATTAGCATCAGTTCTTTTAGCAGGATCCAGCACATAGAAAGAAGTTTTGAAAGAAAATAAAGAGTATGTATCATGATGCTGTTAACCTGTTTTAGCACCACTGGAAGACAGAGTATGAGAAAAGTCATCTTATTACTAGTAACGTGCTGCTTATTAAACTGAATTTCACTTAATACTGGATTTTGTTTCAGTGGTAAGTGCATGTGACACACAAAACATAATCTACCATTTTTATGAAATTATTAACAGTATGGACATTATTCTGAGCAGGGAAGGGAAAGCTTTCTGCCTCCACTCAGCTGTCATCTTGGCAGAATGCATTAGAGAATTTGTGCTGGTGCTTATGCTCTGCTTGTTCTGTGAATAGATATGGGACTTCAGGCTATTGAGCAGTGAATGTAAGATCACTCATCAGTACTGAATTTAAGTTAGGCAGCTTGTGATTACTAGGCTCAGAAAGGACTAACCAGTATCAGGACTAACAAGAATCTTTTCACAGATTGAGAACTATATAGTTAGTTTTTCAGAGGGGCAGAAAATGCAGTATGTTGTATGTAAGCAAATGGAATACATTACGTAGTCTTCAATCTTTGATATTCCCATTTTGGATTCTAGAGAATTAACTGTACTTCTCAAGCTTAGTTTTTCACTTTAAGTATGCAGTGTAGCTTTGAAGTAAATAGGATTTCAGTTTCTCTGGCACTTTCTTGGGCATTGATTCTCTGATATTGTCTTGAAGTACTCATTCCAGACTGCATTGCACTTGCAGCTTCTGAACATGGTTCAAAGCCATAACAGGACCAACCTGATTGGTCTATAAAGCCACATCTCATACTGCAACAACTTGACAGCTGATAATGTAAGTGTTGAGTTAGGTCTGTACTTACTCGTGTATATGCTTATGCTAATGTAAATAATTTCAGGATGGAGAGAGCTGTGCCGTAACAGCTGGAAGCATTTAGGTTTGCTTTTCTGATAGGAGGAACAGCATTATATATCAGTGATTTATCAGTAGGATACAGAGCAAGATCGAATGCCTAGCTAGGTTCTAAACTAAAGTTTAAGAGTAATGTGATAATTTGTTACAGCTGAGGGAGTAGGACTTTAGTCTTTGTGAAATTGAGTGGATCAAAAAACAGAGGGATGTCAGCTGCTGCCTGTAATTAATAGAAGCTTTGTAACAAAAAATCATACAGCCTGAAACACCCTGAACACTGGCCCACTCTTGTTGAAAATGGTTTACTGTAACAGCTTAAGTGACAGGACCTGTACAGTTAGCATACTGATGAAGTCAAAGAGGTTTTTGTGTGCTACTGTGCTGAAGGTAGCAGATAACATAATGTTGCACATCTCCTTAATCATGAAGGTGTTTGAGAGGTTACCTGGTAAAGATCGTTTTTCCTGGGAGTGGAGTATTGCCTTCTGTGACTGAAGAAAGGAGCCATGAGAAAACAGCTAAAATTAAAGTAGTAGTATTTAAGTATCTGCGGTGTCATTGCTCACATGTGTACACAGGCCTGTAGCGCCTTTAATTTTGTCTGGTCCCAGCCACGAGGTATCACAAGCCTGCTTGTTTCATACAAATCAAAGAAAGGATTGCAGGAAGAAGATTTCCTCAGGCATGTAACAATACATGTTTTTAATGAGCTATCTAACTATATGGCCACTTGTGTAAGCATATAACTCCCTAATTTATGTGAAGTACCACAGGGAAGGGCATTAATTTGCTTTAGCTGAGAAACCATTGCACTTTCAGATGTCCTGCATCCCACACTATTGTGTTGAGATGGAGTGCACTGCCCGTAGATATATTCTTGAATACTACATCTGGAGGATTAAAAAGATAAAATTGTGCTGTTTCTGTGAAGCGGCCTTCTATATTAGAGCTGAATTTTTTTAGACAACATGCCCGTAGTACCTATTGTCTATATAACCTTTTCTTAAAGTGAAAATACAGACTTAGAACCGCTGAAATACAGCTTGATTTCTGCTGTCTCTTGTATTCAGTGTGCTTCTGTGGGTTTTTAATTGTTACATCCTTATCCTTGGAGAGAGATTGGTTCTGGAAGGAGATTCTAAAATAGTGTCGTAAATTGACTTGTATATTCATCTGTCTTTTGGATTTTTTTCCAACCCATTACTAAACTGATACTTACTGTCCTAATTTGGTGTAGCTATAAGTTTGTACGTATTTGGTCTGATGTCACTAGTACTTGGTAGTTTAAGAACTTTGTATCTCAAAAGCACATGAGAAGTGCACTGCGGGTAAGTCTTGAGACCCTTGAAATGATATGCCTGTGGCTGCCACCTTAATAAGCAGTCTCTGTGGCATTTAAAAATAGACAAACTGTATTTGCTGTAGTTCTAATCCGTGCAGAACCTAGTTTAATTTTTTTATATAAAGGAAAACACTTTGCTTTTATAGGAATGCAAGAGAGTGTAGTCGTAGACGGCGTGTAGTCCTTGTGTGCTCTTACTGAGAGGAGAACAAGTGATAATCGTCGCAACGGGAGTGGTGCAGGTGCTTGTGAGCTGACTGACCGCTGCAGCGTGTCAAGCGCGGTGCTCCGGTGCTCCGTTACGGAGCGGCGGGTGGTTCCGCATGGAGAAGGGAGTGGTGGCGGCCCTCTCGGTGGCTCAGCCCGCCCGCAGCTGGCACGTCAGCCTGCGTGCGGTGACAGAAATGGTGCTCGGTGTGGTGCGTCATGTGCGCGCAGGAGGTGGTAACGGGTTTCGAACGGCTCGGGCCTTCGGCGGTGTGCGCTGGCGAGGGGGGCCGCGGCGCGGTCCTGCGGGGAGGACGGCGCCGGAGCTTGCCTTGCCTCCTTCCCAGCGGCTTCCCGGCGCGGGCGTGCCCTCTTCCCGGCTCCCAGCCGCGGGCCCCGCCTGCCGCGGGCGGCTGCGGGAGAGCGCCCGGCCCCTCCCCGCGGGCGGCGGTGGGGCGCGGGGCAGCCCGCCGCAGTGACAGCGCCCCGGCGCTGCTCCCAGGCCGCCCCCGGGCCGCGCCGCCCCGAGCCGCAGCTCCCGGCCTGGCCGCGGCGCGGCTCCGCCTGCGGCAGCGGGGCGAGGCGGGGTGCAGCTGCTCCCCGCGGAGGGGGCGGGCGCATCCTCCGGCCCACGCCCCCCATTGGCTGCGCCGCCGCGCCGGGCCGCACGTGACCGGCGGGGCAGCATTGGCCGCGGCGCTGGCGCAGCCGGTGGGCGCGGGCGGGGTCGGCCGGGCCGGGTGCTGGCGGCGGGATGGAGGCGCTGCGGCCGCAGCCATGGGGTGAGTGCGGCGGCGGCTCCCCGGGGCCGCCGCGCCCGGTCGGCAGCGGCGGGGGAAGCGGGGCGGCGCCCTGCGCCTGTGACAGGGCAGCGGTGGCGCCGCCGGGAATGGAGAAGAAAGCGGCTTTTGTGGCTAAAAAAAATAAAAAAACGACCAAAAAGGAAAAAAAAAAACAACGCACGGGCTGCGGGAAAGGGCAGCCGGCGCGGAGGGGAGGAAAACCCCGCGCCCGGGGGGCCGGGCGGCCGGGCGCGGCGAGGAGCCTCTGCGGGCGGGACCGAACCCCAGCCCGCCCCGCCGGCGAGAGGCACAAAGCCGCCGCGGAGCCCCGCGGCGTGGGCTCCTGGGGCGGCGGGCAGCCCCTGCCCGGCTAGCAGAGGCGCTGCCCGCGGCCGGCACCGGCCCGGCTTTGTTAGTGACGGGGGCGGCGGGGGCGCCGCTGCCGCAGCGCGCAGCCCGCGCCGGGAAGGGCGAGCGGCGGAGGACGCGGGCGCGGTGGGCGGCCGGCGGCGAGCGGGCCTGGCGAGCTGCGCTCGGGGGCAGCGCCGCGCGTCCGCTGCGCCCTGGGGTCCTCTGACTTCTTACAAATTTGTTTAACATCACAAAGAGATGCTTGGGTCCACGACTTAACCTGAATGCTGTGGGAAATCTTAATAAATTATGTATGAAGCAGTGGGTCCTTTCTTTCCCTTTGTCAGATATGCAGCTTTTCTTCTAGTAATTAGGTCATTGCCAGCAGAACGCTCCTTGCTTTTGCAAAAACGTGTAGCGATTTTTGGGAGACACGTACGCTGCCAAATTATTTCATCCTTTTCGTTGTTTGGCTCAAGATTTAAAATTCTTCCTGCTGATTTTTGCGGAGGCCCGTGGCTATGAGCTGTAAGGAGCATTTTTCATTTGATAGGATTTTCTTCAAGGGATCAGCGGAACCCAGTTTTGACTTGGTTTGGATAGTCACGCACTGAAAGATGCCTTTTAAAGGCGTAGCAAGAAGCATACAGCTTGTTAGTTCACATAGAAGTCTTTTCAGTAAATTACTGTGCACGCAGGAGTAATACAAGCAATATACATCATTTTCAGTCTTTAAATAGTTCCTGCTTCTGCTGTTTGTTCTATTTAAAGTGCTTCTTCATGTTCTTTCTACTGTCTTTTTACTGTTCAGTTCACTTTTCTGTTACTTCTAATGCAAATAATACATTAATGAATATTTTGTCAGAATTACAGTTCTTTCAAAATAACCTGTAAACATATGTACTGAAAGTAGGCTCCTGGAACCAGACTGTTTTTAAGGACACTCAAAGTAGCTGGTAATTTTTTTTTTCCTCCTTCTCAGTTCTGTTAAATACAATGATGCGCAAGAAAGGTTTGTTGAAGACAAGTCTAACTTACTGAGCCTAAATTTCTGCTTTATAGTAAACATCCTCTCCAGTCATTTTCTATATATACCATTATTTTTAGAATCATAGTTTTCCTGCCTGTTGGCTAGAGAGGCTTTGGATGATACTAAATTTTAAAACATCAGTTGAGGACTTACTGTTTGGAGTAAATGACTTCAGGAGAAAAATTGGTGATACTAGATGTTTCTCTGGTAGCATTGTGAATGTTCATTACATCTGCTTAAATATTAGAAGATACGGTGGATGCAGAGGTGCTTCCACCATTTTTCTGCAAGGAAAGCGGGTGACAAAAGCACAGTAGTGTTTATGATGATTATTAGGATGATGCTTCCTTCAGTGCCTTTTTAGGTCTTAAAAGAAATGGTCTTAGTATTGTTTTGTGTAACAAGCAGAGTAGTTCCTGTAAGAAACTAGTCACACTCTTAAAAATGGCAGGGTGAATAACAGATCACTTTTAAATATTAAATATGCTTTATTTATGAGTGCAGACTTTCCTAAACATTGTCTCTCAAGTGCTATCTTGTTACTTGCCAAAACATTTATACAAAATAGTTGGTTATGATAAATGTTCTAATACATGTTGTGATAGTGTGCTATTAGTACGAATCATCAGCATGGAATAATACAGCGTAAGTTGGAAATGCGTATGGCTAAAATTGATTCCTTTGGTCTCTAAATTCTCATGTTGGATTTCAGTATGTGTCTTAATTCAGTTGGTAAAATGTTTGTCAATGAAATGTCATTATTTTTTTCATCAATATAATGAAATCCGATCTAAAATAGGCTATACTACTTATGATATGCTGTGATAGTAGGTTATTGTCAGTGAAGACAGCATCTCCACTGATGATTTTCCAATATTTGTGCAGGACCTGTGTGGACAGATGCTGATACATTTCCTGCAAGACAAATGGTCTTCTCTTCCCTACAAGTGCTGAAGGGAACCTTGAAGGTGACCCTGATAGGTCACCCAAAATGGGGAAATATTTCTTTATTATAAAACAGGTGTGGGATTTGTTTTTTGTTTTTTGTTTTTTTTTTTTTTTTAATTAAAGCTGATGTATTTAATATTAATGGATTTGGGTTTCATTTGTGTTTTCAGTTAAAATAGGAGAATGAAGACCTGTCTTAGACTTCTTAATAGCTTAAACTTTCTGGAATTCAATCCTTAAAAGATTATGAGAAATACAAAAGTAAACAAGAGCGAGTCATATGCAGTGAGGGCATACACAATTAGCCATGAATAGCAAAGTTGATCATCACGAAGAATGAGTGTTCATGCTTGTGAGTCATCCCTGGTCCAATATAAGTTATGATTCAAATGATGTCTGGACTGCTTTGTGTTCAATATAGTATTTAAATGCAAATTATGTGTTGTATTTTCACGTCGTGTTCTGAATGCAGCATGACTAACCAGCTAAGGAACTTCCCAACCCAGAATCATAAAGGAAGAAGTGGGGCTTTTTTTCTTGGCAGTGCTATAAAAGCTCAACTTGACTGTTAATAGCCTGAAATGTATGCCTTCTTGATTTCAATCTTTTTTTTGTATTAATAGAATGTTTTTTTGATTGTTAGCATTCTTCAGTGACATTGTAAACATGGGGTCATTTCTGTTTCTCACGTACGTGTGCACTTGATCCCCATTGTACTTGACCTGTAATGAGGAATGCAAGCCAGAAGTTCAGACCATCATCTCTTTCCTTCTCCTCATGGTCTTTTAAAGGATGCAGAAAACATGGATCACTTATTTCATCTGCTAACTCAGGTTTTGGTTAGTAAGAACAGCAGCATATGGGTGGTGAGTACAGGCCAAGTATTGAACTTAAGCAGGTATCCTGAAATACAACAGTGGATTGAAAACTCTTGCCAAGTTATGAATTTATGGAAGAACAAAACCAAAAAGCGCTTTCCACTCCCTCCAGCTGAAAGGATTTTAAGAGGTCGGGTATAGCAACATCACAGTGTTCTGTCTGCTGTCCACAGAGATAACCTTCATGCAGAAGTGGATAGAAAAACTAAGAAGAAAATCCTCTCAGTGCAGCTGAGGTTTAGAAAAAATTGTGGTCTCCTTTTAAAGGGACTAACCCTTTTCATGCTTTGTCTTAGGGTAACTGATAATAGTAATGGCTCTTCAGCTGGTGCTTGTTTTTTCTGCAAGGCTGAAAAACCCAGGAGTTCAGAGGGTACCTAATCTAGATACGATCATTTGGGATAATTTCTTTTGTGTCATTTGTTTTGAAATTTATTAAAACGAATAGTGTTATGTAACTTGCAGTTCACTTTCTGATATCAAAGCCCGTGTTGCTAAAACAAGCTGATGCAGAGCAGTTTTCTGTAATGGCTGTTTTGTACTCCTTCCTGCATCTCATCACCTGAGCATGCTAATATATAATAAAGGAGAACATGAACAGAAGATAACAAATCTGCTGTTGCATTCACAGGCAAGGGCAACTGTCATTTTGTACCAAGTATTTTCTTAGTTCTGCTTAACCACATACAGAGCCTCATGGCACTTTCAGAAGCCTCATTATGTTTGTGTGCCCACTTAGCCCATATGAGGAAAACCCAAACAAAATTGCCTTCCTTCTGCCTGCTACTGACTAGAAGCTTTGGGGTTGTTCTTAAATGCGCGTGGGGATAGGAGGATTAAATATGCTGGCAACAAAAGCCGTTTTAATAAACCATGGGTTTATCACTAGGTGGAAATAACATCATTGTTCTATGTGATGCTGGACAAGGCAGAAATGCAACCTTTATGCTCTGGAAAGAATTGGCATAGTGGGCTTTCATGATGTGAGGCGATGGAGTATTTTTCAGTGAGCAGTAAAGCGTATTGCACAACACCTGTGAAGGATAAATTATTTTAAATCAGTAAGCCTGGAAAACTTGCCCTAAACTGAAATGGCTAGGAGGGCAGTCCCTGGCCCACTGGTACTTCTTTTCAGTAAGTTCTTAAACAAAGCCCTTTACTGGTATTTTGCCAGTGTTGAAAAAGGACAAGCTGAAGGATATTTACATATAAACCGTTTAACCTGAAGATGAGCTTCAAACAAAATAATGGAAAATCTGTTACAGGATTCAGTCAACAGAGAAATTGAGTTAAAGTAAATTGGCATGGTTCAAAATAAGGATGGCCAAAAAAACCCCTCACTCTTCTTGTGAGTGTATTGATACAGGTAACTCTATGAAAATGATCTGTTTAAGGCTCAAGTTAGTAAGTGGAGCTGGCTTACCTTAGAACAGCTGTGCTGGATTTTTTGCCCCTGTCTGTCAGCCTTGCCCCTCTTTTGGAAATAGCTGTGTAACAGCTGCTGGACTGTTGTGGTTAATGGCCAGCATAGTAAATTAAACCAACACCTATTTCAGATTACCTTGGTAGTCAGGCAGTAATCTGCAGTGGTTTTAGACAGCTGCCGCTTGAGCAGCTGAGACCTCCTTTCTTCCCTGGGTGGGGACCATGTGGAGATGGGTAAGGCAGACAGCTGGGGCAGGCACTGGTGCAGCCCTCCCAGCACAACTACTAACTGCTTCCAAGTCAGAACCCCGAGGCCCAGTGCTGCCAAAAAAATCTGTTTTAAAATGTATTTAAGGGAAACTAATTGGAAAAAATCTCATGACGTTATGGTTTGTTGAGGGGTTT